>NC_135126.1:5352468-7852468 GCF_050908995.1 Andrena cerasifolii | reverse complement strand
ATAAAAAATAAAAAGTAACTGAAACTTTGGTTTGAATGAGAGATGACAAGAAGTATCGATTTCGTTAAGGTGCAGGTAATTTGGAATACCGGTACTACAATTTACCTTCACTTTATAAACTTAAAAAACCATGTAGATAATAAAATTATTCGCTTTTATGATTTAATCGGGCTCAAAAATCACAATACAGGAACAATCTTAGGTAAATACCTATAAATGGATAGCTCTGACCGAAACCTACGCGGCGATAGCTGTTACGCGTGAAACGAAAGCATCGCCAAGCTGTGGAATATTCCAAATTACCTTCACCTTCGGTATTCCGAATTAGCAACGAAATTATCGCAAAACTGAAACGGAACCGTAGAAGGAACATGCAAACGAGTAGATTAAGTGTTTACCACTAAAGTTTTGACATCTTTTAACCACGAGTGGAACGATTCAATACTTGCTGAAAATGTTTTGCAGAATGACGTTTCCTTACTCTGCAGATTAAGTCGAAAATGTCGAAATGACAGTTCATCCGCAAATGTCATTCGTTAACAGGTCATTAGCTTCTATTATCTACGGTGTTACAAATTAAATAGCGTTAGTAGTATATTAGAGGCTTCGGTATTCGAAATATGCAGCACTTCCTCTATACAAGAAAAGCTACACTCCTTTGAAGTGTAATACATCAAGCTCGGAATTACGATTGTACCTTTTGCTCTCTACCATACGGAAGCCGTAAATTCGGTGGTTAAATGGCAGCGAGGATTGAAAGAGAAACGCCTGAGCTCGCATATATCGCTGTCTCGTTGGATTCCGTGCATCCTTCAATGAGTATGACGAGAAACTGAATGACAGTCGAGACTCCTTGTTTTCACGCGTCGTCTTTTTTTCGCAAGGTCGTTGTGCCGGCGCTCGAAACATGTTTACTTTAACACTTGAATGACTTGACCCACTCCCCTATTTCTCCTCCACTTGCGGTACACCCGTGGTGACTCGTGGTCAGCGAAATAGGAGCTGGCGAAATCAGCCAGACGTTAGCGGAAACAAGCCTCGAGCGCCGGCCTCGAACAAAAAATGTGGGAAAGTAAACACGCGAGCACGCTTAGGATGTTAACGAGTATGTGTCTCTCACTTCTCGCACCTCTCACTCGCTTCCCGTTGATCCCATAGGCGAATTCACGGGGAGTTAAAGCAGCCTCATTGCCTCGATCAAACTACAGAGTCTACGACTTTAAGCTCTGCGTCATGGGGGTAGGAATATGGCTACCGTCTTGCGCCAACTGAACGCTGCACTATTTGCTTTCAAAGTATAGCAGATAAAGGTAGAATCGACGAGATTACCTAATTATTTCGCGTCGCAAAGCGTTATCGGCGAAGATTTTAACGCGTACAGTTGGAAACTCCACTGTGTCGCATGCTAGGGGTCGATCGATTCAACTAGCAAGCTTCCAGAACATCTAATTGATCCCGAAACCCTTTCCAGCCTCTTCTGCCATCGTCACAAATTAATTTCTACTATTGAATCACGATTTCACCCCCGACCCTCGCGCTCAAGCTTCGTTTCCGCGGACGTTATGCGATATCAAAGTGACGCGTTGTCGCAAGGGTACCAGCAAAGGGCGCTGCAGGATCAAACAAAATGAACTGTCTGCCCGTCCACCCCTCGTAGCTTATCACCCTCGCATGTCCACCCGACCGTTCGGATCTTTACCAGTGCTCAAACGCGCGGCAAACAGATGCACGAGCTCGAACGCTGGCGCACCTGGAGCCTAAAGTTTCATTCCCGTTCAAAGCATAGGAGTATTGCGTTACACAGGAGCGCGCCTAGGGTCTGGCATGCACTATCCAAGTCCGTTTGGCGCGCGGCCGGGTGTCGGTTTGCCTGGCAGCGTACCGTTTGAAATCGGAAACACGGTCCATCGGCGCTCGGTCCAGCGTTCCGATAAACAGACTTATCATAGCTTTATCGCAGCAGTTTCGAGTTCGACGATAACGGAAAGCCCAGCGCGAAGACCCTGAGCACCAGCTACGACGCCCCGTTGCCAAAACGGCAGGAAATTCAATCGCGAAGCCCCACAGGGGGATGATGGAACGTTTCGCGCGTGTCGCTTCGTATCTCCCCTCTGTGGATGCATAGTCGGCAAGGGACACGACGATCGACGCGGTGAGAGGTTGATGGGATCGATTTCTTTTCAATTATTCCCAGCGACTCGATTTTCCCAAAGGAAGCTGGCTCCGCTCGCCGAAGGGCGCGCGCAGTCCTCGGCGTTTGGCGGGAGGGGCGAAAGGGACGAAAAAGCGAGTAGCGGTGTCTATAGGAGTTGCTCGTCGTCGCGAGGGGTCTGAGAAGACACTCGAGGCGAAATTAATTATTCAGACATCGGCCGTCGCGGCCTCGCTCTCGTCTTTGTGCGCGGGAAATTGGAAAGCCGCCTTGGAAGGCGGATGATGAGCGGAAAAAAAAAAGAAGGAAAAGGGGGCGCGGCCGCGCCAAGTGCATCGACCGAAAAATAGTTTACGGAGAGACGGATATCGAGCCGTTCCGTCAGCGCTAAACACGGAAAATTGCCGTCTCGCGACACACCTCGCGTGGTGCCAGCCTCTTCTGTAACGAAGGCTCTCGAAAATGTGAAAATCAGCGCTAACCGAAAGCGCTGGCCAATAGTTTCGCCCTACAATTTCTCCCCGTGTATAGGATGTTGGTGCTCGATCCTCGAGTCGTTTATCAAACCGCTCAATTGCGATTTTCTTTTCTTTTCAGTGCCAACGAAACCTTTGAACCTCACGTCCCACGGCATCACCTCCGCCACCGTCGAACTGTCGTGGGCCGAACCTGACTGCGCCAATGGGATCATTGCCGGTTACCGTATCTATTACATGTACTCGAACTGCACCGACGTGCAGATGTACAGGACCGACGACTATGATGGGCCAGTCATCGAATTCGTATTGAAGGAACTGAGTGAGTAGCCTCGAGGAAAGTGGAGCAATTTCACGCGGGACGAGTACCCTCTCGCTCCGTTTTCTCCTTCATTCGCGACTGCCGGCGGTTTGGCTAAGATCAGCAAATCCTAATATCCATTTCGAGAATCGCCGCTCGGGTAAACGAACTAAAGACGTCAGCTCCGTTAGCTCGCCGATAAGCTTGCCACTCTTATCGACAGAATGGCAGTATTGCGTATGCACTCGAGCTCGATGACTGCGGATGAATCCACTGGCAGATAACTCGCTAGAGTCGAGCTTTCTGATTCCCACGTAGTCGCACCTTCTTATAATCGCAAATTTGTCACACGCAGCTCACTGCACCCCGTCAGTTTTGAGTTACCATTTTCATATTTTGGAATCTATTAACTTTTGAGCGATAATTGTAGATTCGTAATGCTCATACAATCGTGCTGTAATAGTTTTTTTTTCTAGAAATGTAAATTTTGATATGATAAAATTTGTAGTTCAAGATGAGCGAATTTCCACGCTTGTAGAAAAAAAGCGATATTTTTATCTTCTTTTCGCGATAAATCTCCTTCGGAAGCCATAAAGGCGCGACAGTTGAACTCGAAAATTGCTCTTGTGGTTAACTAAGCGGGAGACAGGGCTGTCGTTTCGTTTGGAATTGAAATCTGGGTATCGATTTGCGACCGACTCCCCGCGTAGTAGGTAAATTGCGATTAACTATCGCGAGTCGTTGATATGCAAGGAATTGGGCTGTGCTTACCACAGTTGAAGCTTAGACGAGTGCCTTTCTGGGAACCGTAGGCTAAGCCCAAAAGTCCAAAGGATCATCACAGGCCGACGTCGACTAAATTTCCCCGAGCGAACGGAGGGGAAAAAGTAGATACGGCACGTGGAATGCTCTCCGCGAGGATCAAACGACCTTTTCGTTCCAGAGCCGTATATCGAGTACAAGATATGGGTGAAGGCGTACACGTGGAAGAACGAGGGCGAGCCGTCGGACCACATCATCCGTCGCACGGACATCTCGGGACCGAGTGCGCCGTTGATCTTGAACGTCACTTGCCAGACCCACGACTCCGTCTACATCCAATGGGCCAGACCGAACCTCTTCTGGGGCTCGATCGACTACTACTTCATCAACTACAGGATCGAGAACGGGACGCGTTACGAGGAGATCGAAGTGATCGCCGAGAAGAATCATCTCGAGAGCGCCGTACGTTCCGCTTCCCTCCCCGGTGCTCCGTCGTTCTCCTCCGACGCTCCCGTTACGGTGGCTAAGCGTTGATCACCGCCGTCGTCGAGGCGTTCCTGCGACAGTCGTTTCCACTTTCTCGGTGTTTTCCTCGGGAACGGCCGAGTGCTCGTAGAGAGGAATCGACTGTCGGGATTACTAGACCGGAACTCGAGCCCGCAACCTTTCGTTCTCTCGGCAGATCGAGCTTCGCCGATCGTGGGCGGTTTCTTTCTCTCGAATTTAATAGCTAGACAGCCGCTGCCTACACCGTGCCGGCGGATAAAACGATTCCATATTCCAGCGAACGTCTCGGCAAGGCGGGGAGTTGCATTCGCGGCAACCGGTGATAAAAATTGGATGCAAATTATCGATGACTAAGCGCGCACCACCGCCGGTGTGAATCTACAGCCGCGTAGAGTCGGCTGATGATTCTTTGAAATTTCTAAATGACTCACGGCAGGAAATATCGTTGGTTCGCAGACGATCATACCCAACTTGACGATGAACACCGTGTACGAGATCGTGGTGCGCGGAGGCACGCGAAGCGCTATCGATAATCGGCTGATCATACACGGGGAAGGATCGATCCCGCGGAAGGTGCGCGTCACGCGCGATTGCGACAAGATCCCGCTGTTGCCGCCGCACAGCGCCAGGGAGTTCAGCAGCGGAGTGATCGCAGGGATGATCTGCGCCTGTCTGGCTGTCATGCTGATGATTACGTCCTTCGCCTTGTGGAAGTGAGGATCCCATCTGTCCGTTTTTCACCTTCGCTTGCTTCCTCCGTGGATCCTCTTCCCTTCATCCGCCCGGCCTTGTTCACAATTTCGCGCGATCCTGATAACGAATCTGTACACATAGTAATAATTCGAGGTGTGAACGATGATCGGTACCGAAATGATGATGGTCCCAAGACTGGATTAAGACGTTTAGGGACTCTGAGCTCTTAAAAGATTTGAGGCCTCCTTATGCAGGGTGATCGCTTAAACGCAATGATTCCTTAGACATTTCCGATAGTTGGACTGAAAAATGTTTCTATCAAAAGTTAGATTTTAAAATTCCCCACTGCTCCTGATGCCCCAAGCGCGTGCTTATTTTGCTAACTGGTTAATCCAGCACTGGATGCTTCCTAATTTCGCTAGATCTCAAAGCAGAGGTACCTAATAGAGCCTCCGCTCGTCTACTCATTCAGCTTCGAGGATCAAAGCTTCCTCTGCCACCGCACGGTAACAGACATTCGGTCGTCGTCGCGTCAATTACAAACGATCCACGTTACAGTCACGAACGAGGCATTAAAAGGCACTCGACCGGTGGATCATTCGCGATAAATCCTCTGGGAAGCCTGCGCGTCAACCGACGGCTATCTCGTTCTATCTTGTTTCGTGGTATTTAGACGGGCTGGCGGCCGCTAATGGGTCGAGGAAACAATACCGCGAACGGTAAACGTTCGTTCTGGGTGCTTCTTGGATCCTCTTTCCCTCCGTGCCTCCCCACGTCGCTGCCCGCGATCTTCCTCCTCCTCTATCGCTGGCTGACCCCTTATCGGCCGCGATAACGGCCAGCGGCGACGGTGAAGTAAGGCTTCCCAGTTGAGGAGCGGCGCTTCGTGAACGAGATCTACTTCGTCGTCGCTGCAAGTAGCCGCGAGTGCCGCGTCTATCCGCCCTGTCCTCCCTAATCCATCAGCGGAACGAAGATCCTGGAGGACGTCGATTCGACCGCGCGGCACCGTCCGACTGGCGAACGAAACGAATCGCGAAGAAAGATTTCTGTGTCACGGACGGTGACTCGGTGTCTTTGTTGGCGCGAGCGCGAAACGTTCCGCTCGATTCTTCGTAGCGACCATTCGGAAATACTCCGTGCATGTGATGGATAGTGGTAGAAGCTCGGCAACGCGATGAAGAAGTACCTCGAATTGTGAGTTGAGGGCGACGGTGTTTGTCATTGATTAGAAAATCGGAATTGCAAGGACACGCTCAGGTTTCGTTGCCACGCGATTGGTTTGCTCGCGGACTGTACGCACGGTAGACACGAGCACCCTGGAATTTGTTTATTGCGTTGCGTTCGCCGCGCCGCAGGCACCGGGACGGCGAGGCGGTGATAAGCACATTCGGTGACGAGCGCGTATAGTTTCTACTCTGTGATAAGCCTCTTCTCCCCCTCTCCCTTCCGGCCTCCCCTGTTGATTGCGTTGTCTCGTTCTTACGTTTACGTTCCTGGATGCACGCTTACGCTGACACTGATCAGGCCTTGCCTGAGGCCAATTTTCAGAAAGTGCTTCCACACCGCGTACTACTTCCTGGACTACCCGCCACGCAACGTGCCCTCGCTCCAGGAATGGGAGAACACCGAGCAGGACGGGGAACGGACGGCCGTCGCGATCCAGAAGTTCGTGCAGCACGTCACGAGTCTGCACACGGACGGCGACATCGGATTCAGCAAGGAGTACGAGTTCATTCAGTCAGAGACTGGCAAATTCACCGCGGAAAACTCTCAGTACGTCGAGAACAAAGCGAAGAACCGATACCTCAACATACTGGCATGTGAGTAGCCGCCGCGAGCCGGCTGACTAAACAACGCCGTTCCGCTGCTCCGCTCCGACTGTTAAAGCAGCTTCGCGGAAAGATGCGTGCCTCGACGGGTCCGCGTGCATGATTCCACGCAAGCCTCTGTTTCCCTTTGCGCCACGCAGGCGGGGGGGCTTTCTATTTTAGACGCCGCGGGCTTCCCTTTCATCCTCGCGATACATAAGTTTAATTTTACCCTGCCGACTCTCGCGGGTGCCTGGCGTTATCTTCCGTGCACTCGGGATTGCGACCGCCCGGATAAAAGGGATCGTGCTACAGTTTATTCCGTTGCATTGGGCTTCGGTTGTTTCGTCATCGACCGCTCGAGTCGATGGACGGTTCACCTTCGTCGCCGACGGAGACGCAAGCCCGGCACAATGGGACAATTGTAATCGCCGCGTATCGGAAGTCTGCAATCGTCGCAACGTCGGCCGACCTCCCGTGGAAACGGCCCTCCAATAGAGCTGAAATTGTGCTCGCGCTCGCTTTCTATCCCGAACGGAACGGCTTTCGTTTCATTCATAAATCTCACCGGCTCCGAGTGACCCCTGCCCCGTGTCTCGACGCCTCGTTAGACGTAAGTAGGTTCAGATGCACTCGCGGCTCCGTCAATTGGATCGATGGATCGGAATATAAAGTGAGTAGAGACGAAGGTGCGCGGGTTAAGAATTAGATCGCTGTTGCCTTCTGAATTACGTTGCTAATTGTAAGATATCTGGGCAGTAGAACGTGAGATCTCTGGGGCACTCGATCGAGATATGGGTACTTAGAAACCACTTTGGCACCAAGAAACTTAAGCTGCTTAGACTTTAAATACTTAGGTACCTGGAAACTCAGGCCTCTGGATATTTAGATACCCATGTGCTTAGATATTCGCGTACTCGGGTAACTAACTACCTACAAAGACACTCTATACAAATTCCTAAGCACTCGGGTATACGAATCAGTTCTAATTAAAGTTCGTTCACGCGGAAAATGCACTGTCCAAGTGTCAGCTAAAAACATTTCTCCGCGCACGCTACGTACGCAATGCAATTTATCAGCGAGCTCGCGCAGAAAGGCCAGAAAAGAAAATCCCCCGCGATCTTAAACCGATAAGGTATCGCGAGCCGTTCTGATAAGACGAATCTCTGGCTGACTTGAAATTCGCGATGCTGCGGGCACTCGGGTCTCGACCATTCGCGATGTTGCGGGATTAACGAGCGGCTCTCGCTCGCTTTTAATGTGAGTGACCGGCAGCGCCGGACAACGGGGTCACACATGCTCCGAGGCACTGCTCGTTAATGCTTGTCAGCGAAGAAATGAGAAGCAGGAGAAGGAAAGACGCGCGGTCACCTGGGCGGTGGAAATCTCTAACGCGGATCTATGGATTCCGACGATTTAACTGAATCCCCTAACACGGAAGTAGAGTAGTGACTTATGGGATCCCTGACCCAAGCATTTACGACCAATACAGAAGGAACTGAGTACCTAATTCCTTTCAAAAGAGAAGATGAATCTTGCAACTGAACATAACTGAACGCTTACCTTCGTTTACAGACGACCATACAAGGGTGCAGTTGCTATCGTGTGGCGGGGGTCCGCCTAAGAAGGGCCACGACTACGTAAACGCGAACTACATCGACGGCTGGCAGCGTACGCGCGCCTATATCGGAACGCAGGGTCCACTGCCTCCGACTTTCGATGGATTCTGGCGCATGGTGTGGGAGCAGAGAGTGTCGATCGTCGTGATGATCACCAATCTCGTCGAACGTGGACGCGTAAGTATCAGCAGCGGCTGGCTGCTAATCGAGAACAGGCGATCAACTTCAACCAACGGTCTTCTCATTTACAGAAGAAATGTGATATGTACTGGCCTAAGAAGGGATCCGAGACCTACGGTTGCATTCAGGTGACTCTGCTCAGGGAGGATGTCATGGCGACGTACACCATCCGAACCCTTCAAGTTCGTCATCTAAAGGTTGGTGTAGTTCTAGTGACCACTGAGACATCGAGGCAGTGAGGATCTTTAACGTCGATTTGAGAAAATTCGCGAGCGATACTAAGGGAAGATCTCCTCTGGATACAAGCAGGTAAAGAAGAGGAAGAATGGAGTCGACATGGGAGAGCGAATCGTTTGGCAGTACCACTACACTGGATGGCCAGATCATGGAGTCCCTGAGCACCCTTTGCCAGTCCTCAGCTTCATCCGGAAATCTTCCAATGCCAATCCACCGGATGCAGGACCAATAGTCGTCCATTGCAGGTTAATAAAGGCAACAGATGCCACAGGTGTAGGTCGAGACAGATTCACCGAGGTCGCGTTTCATCTTTCAGCGCTGGAGTCGGACGCACCGGCACCTACATCGTCATCGACGCCATGCTGAAACAGGCCAAATGCAAGAACGAGGTAAACGTGTTCGGCTTCCTGAAACACATCCGCACCCAGCGGAATTTATTGGTCCAGACCGAGGAGCAGTACGTGTTTATCCATCATGCTTTGCAAGAGGCTATCGAGAGTGGCGAGACCAACATCGACGCGAACAACCTGCTGGAATATGTTCAAGGCATGCTGAATCCTAACAATACTAACACCGATGCCTGGAACAATATTGAGGCACAGTACAAGGTACTATACAACATGGAGTCTGTGTTTAGAAGTAGATTACAGTTGGATGATGGGACGATGGGATTTAATTTATAAAATTGCCGCTTCACAGCTGGTGACTTCCTGGAAACCGAAAGAGTTCAACCTGGTGTCGGCGATCAAGCCCTGCAACCTCCACAAGAACCGAAACCAAGATGTCATCTCGATCGAGACTGCCCGCGTCCATTTAACGCCGAAGGCTGGCATTGATGGCACTGATTATATCAATGCCACGTGGATCGCTGGTGAGTGATGGTTTCCTGTCACTTTCGAAAGGCAATGGGATTAGAAAGCGCAGGAGAGAGATGCACTGCTTCTGGTTTCAGGCTTCCACCGCAACCGTGAGTTCATCACCACCCAGCACCCAATGGAGAATACGATCATGGAGTTCTGGCAGATGATGTGGGATTACAATGCCCAGACTGTGGTCATGCTAACCGAATGCGACGAAGTAAGTGAAGAGTGCGAGCTGCAGTGTCTTCTGAGTTCAGAGTTATAGGACTCCAGCTGAGAAGATTAGGAAGATGGGATTCTAAGTATCGATCGGTTCTCTGCTCTTAGGAATACCCTGAATTTTGGCCAACCGAGGGAAAGGACCTGGAGTCGGAGACCTTCCGCGTGCGATCCTGCGGAATCAAAGAAACCGCGAGCGGAATGGTGCTTCGCGAGGTCGCCGTCCGATCACTGCAGGACGATTACGAACTGAGTGCCAAAATCGTCCAAGGACCGCGAGCCCAACCTGGCTTCTGGCCACACAACGCTAACCCGCGACCCCTCGTTACTCTCATTCACGACTTGCACCGGGACTATCAGAATGGCCCCATCGTGGTGATGGACAGGTAATTTAAGCGTTCGATTTTAAGGGATATACAGGCATCGTTGAACGTTTTGCGACTAGACGCAACGTAAATGGTTGCTGGTTTCAGGTACGGCGGTGTGGAGGCTGCAGTTTTCATCCTCCTCACGACTTTGAACAAGCAAATGGATTTCGAGAAGGTTGCCGACATCTACATGTTCGCCAAACTGTTGTACATGAAGCGACCTGGAGTGTTTCGATCGAAGGTACGATACCATTTCTGTAGATGTGTAGGGTAGATGTACCGTTTGTGGTCATTGCACTGTTTTTGGCCATGTGCTTAATTATCTCATTTTTAAATTGCTCGCGGATCATTATTATGTGGAGAATTTCAGAAATATAAGTTTATATTTATGGCTTACACAGAAAAATATTATATTTTTTAAGAAGTGGCCAAAACTGGTACAATATCTTAAAGTGGCAAGAAATGGTGCATCCACCCTGACATTCATAAATATTATTATTACTAATTTCCAAGCGCGTACGTTTAAACGGTATCTCGCATCGTTCACAGGAGGATTACGTGCTGCTGTACCAATCCGTGGAAGCTATGCTATCGTCGAAAGGCCAAGACGAGCCGGATCTGTACTCCATGGCCAACGGCCACGTGTCCACCATGTCGGACACGGCGGAGGTGCCCACCTCGTCGATGCAGCACATGCAAATCGACTACTCCCCGAAGCCCATGGTCCGCGAGTACGCGACCGTGGAGGTGAACTCCATGTCCGACTATTCGATCCCGATTCGAGTGGACCACTCGATGGAGCCGTGCAGCAGCAGAAGCAGCGACAGCTGCCTGTCCACCCACGCGGGCAACGAGCAAGAGAAAAGCATCGTGATGACCCATCGGAACGTCAGCTACCACAATCACCCGGCCAGCGTCTCCGTGATCGTTGACGCGAACGGATACGTGACGAACGGCAGCATGCGCGTGCCACCCGAAGGTATGGAGACCAGCTGCAAGATGTTGCCTCAATGATGCCTGCCGATCTTCGGTTGCAGTGTCTCCTCGAGCCGGTCCGAGCCGCTGTAACCGATCGAGCTCCACACTGCCCGAAGTGTAATCCTGATTCTGTGAGTATCTCCGTTGCATTCGAGTCTCTCATCGTTGACAGAACCCGGATCGACGAAGTCTTAAGGGGAGGTTCCGGTTTAAAAGTGTTTTTTTTTTATTTCATCTTTCGAATGTTTAATCCTTTAGGAATACGTGTTTAAAAGGAATTGTTGAAATTCGTAAAATTCCCGAAGTTATAGGAATTTGAATAGCGGCAAATGCATGGGTAACAACCGGCCACTCGGCGCTCGCGTAAAACTTTAAACGCATTTTTATCGAAACAGTGTTATCAAAGTCGATGGGACCTGTATCACCAAAAGTTATTATCCGATTCGACTGAAACATTTTTTATTTTGAAGAATATACTTCTGGCTAGGGGGAAACCAGAAAAATCACAAAAAATTGAAAATTGATAATTTTGTAAGTCCTTGAAAGGACGAAAAATATAGGGAAAAAGTGTTTTCAAACTTCAAGTATCGTTATTTTCTAAAAAAAATGTAATTTTTGTAATTTTTCTGGTTTCCCCCTAGCCAGAAGTATATTCTTCAAAATAAAAAAGTTTCAGTCGAATCGGATAATTACTTTTGGAGAGACAGGTCCCACCGATTTGGATGAATTTTTTGACGTCTCGACTTTAACAACTACCCAGTGCCGTCTGCAATGATTAATTATAAAACAAAAAATATATTTCTATAACTTAAGACATCTTTAATACGATGTAAAAAGTCTCATTAAATTATATATAGTAGTTTTCCTTTAATTAATTCCTAAAGATCACCTATTTTTATGGGCTCTAGACCGGAACATCCCCTTAACCCACACCTTCATACACACCCAAGTAGACCAAGCGCCCTTATACATACGTTCTCAAAGTTTCACTGCACACCCAGGACTGTTCCAAGTGTACTACGTGGAAGAAATCTAGCGATATTGCGAAAGTACTAAAGCCGGAGACCAGAATAGCGGCACGGTAGAGTGTCGACGGTGAAGAGTCGACATACAAACTTGAACTTGCCTGAAAAAGCTCACTGTGTTTCTTCCACTCTGTATACACCCAATCTGACCACCCTATCAGTGACTCCACGAGACTCGCCCTGCACACACACGAGAGACAAACACTCCACCCTAAGTACGCGGATACAAGGAGTTCGAGGGCCTCCACCTGCAGGACACTAGCTCCCGGGAGATTTGTATTTAAACGCATGGTCGAGTGGTGGGACGCGGGCGGTTGCAAGAGTGTTTACAAACGTGCGTTTTTTTCTCTGTACCCCCTGTGCAGGCCGCAGCAGGCAAGGAGATCCAGATTGGACGCGTCTTCGCACAAACGGAAGGACGGCGACTCGGCTCTAAGATCAGCCCGGGAGAGAGAAGTAAAGGATTCCCCTCCCCGAGCACGTTTAAGTGTAAATATTAGCCAGCCGCGTTAGCTGTGTATACGTGCACGCGTACGCTCGCGGTGGGACGCGCGACGAGGGTACGAGTGCACATTTTAGGCAAACGGAGTGGGGGCCCCACTCGCGGTGCCGCCGGGTGCCAAAAAACCACTTGCTGTGGCGCGTCGCCCTTGGGTGCCCCCGTTTTACATTCTATCATCGCGTAAGTGTACACACCACGTTTCTGTATATACACGCGCAACACACACGTACACGAACGTATCACACACCCGCGCACGGCCATGCATGCATATATAAATGTACGTGTAGTACGTTCACGTAAGTCGGATCATTCGACCACTCCTTTACCAAAGAATCGCTTGTGTTCGCTCTCGGTTCGTTGTAAGTCCCTCTCTTTGGTTCTCATCGAAAGCCGAGGATCGATCTATCGAATTCGCAACTGTAGGGCGCTGCCCGTCGTCCGTGGGCATGGACAGTAGCTTGAATCGGAACTCCTCGAAGAGACAGGGCACATCCAGCTCGAAGTGGGCTTCGCCTCGATACTCGTGTACCCCTTTTGTCACTCATCTTTCCCTCCCGCCGTTGTTACTATGCGATGTCACAAGGAATTGAGGATCAAAAAAGAAAAAAAGACGGTCGAATCGGTCTCAACACGGCTTCGAGGGACGGAGAACGAAATCAGGGATGGACGCGCTTCGGAGCCGTGTAGACGTAATGCTTCAAAGTCGTAACTAACCGTAACGAATCGTAACCGAATGGCTATAAATTAACTCTGCGGGAAATACTAGCCGGTGTGAGCGTAACGCGTCTGCCTGTCCTTTACGGAAACAGCCGCGAGAAAGGCAGAGAGCATGAGTGAGAGTGAGTGAGACCTGATCGCCTACACTGCCCTTTTCCACAGCTCTAAATAATCAATAATATCGTAATCGTTTTAAATACATTGTAAGGTCTAATTAAGGGACCCATCGACGTCCTGGTCGCGCGCAACGCGGCCTCTCCGACGTTTCTCACCGGCGACGCGAATTTCGGCCCGTCGATCGACAGCATCGAGACCCGAGGAGAGCAAACGGCGACGACAATCTTAAGCGTTCGATAATTACTCGCCATCGGTCCAAGTGCTCAAGGGCAACGCTGTCCGGGATCGTACTGACCCAGCGGGACGTTTCATCATTGTGATAAATCGAACGGCAGGCAAGCTTGAAGGGGCGCGCTCGGTGTCGCGTCGATTTTTCTAGCCACGAGTTCCTTTGCCCGCGTGATCGTTTTCTATCGAGACCCATGAAGACTGTTCTCAATCTAGGATTCTTATATACATACATGTATAAGTATATACGTACGCTAAGTCACAAATTCGCGTGATAACGTAAACGAAAACTGCCTACGAACCTGCACCGCGACACTTTTGTCCCAGCCACCGTACCCCCTCCCACCCGTGTTTTCTACAGAATATCGTGATTCAATCGACTTTACTGCCACTTACAATCGTCGACGTCGAGAGAAAAAGCTATCCAAAAATGACAAAAAAAAAAAAATAATAATATATGTGTGTGCATGTACGTTAACAGTATCTGTGTCGATAAGGTGATTTTAACTTCGTGTCAGTTTTTAACTTCATATCGGTGTAAATCTCTTAAAGTAATCGCGCATCTTCCCGCGGTTTGATCGGTGCCGAGGTGTAAACGGCGAGACGCTGCGTGTCCTGTCACCGTGAAGGGTACCGCGTGTGCCCATACAGCGCACCCTCGCCGTGAGACCCGGGTCGATCGATATTTTGCTAGAGCCCTGCGAAATACCCGAGGGAAGACGGGCTTAGAGCTTAAGACCTAAGACGTACATAAGTATGGTTCGCGTGTCGAAAAGATAGAAGGCAAACACCCTGGAGAAATTCGTTGGTCGCGGTTTGATGGGGAACGCGTTACTTGGGGGGAAGATCGTATTTCTTGCTAACTTTTAGACACGTCGACGAAGCTAAGAAACATTGACAACTGGCGCTAGAGGGAGGAATAGGGTGGAAAGGGGTGAGACGATCGAAATGAAGCAACTAGAAGCCACGGAGTGTCTGGATGGTTACAGATCGTACGCCACGGATGAAATTTGATCCATCGATCTTTGACTTCCCTTCCTTTATATTCCAGCGAGCTCATCAACGAAACAGGATATCATCCTGCATACCGATTTCACCCCACCTCGGATAGATGTTGCCCCCGAAACCTACGTTCGCGTTTTCCATCGGCATAGTCACCAGTTCGATCCATTGTTTCGATGTACGAGTTGATGTCCGATTCGATAACCAAGCGAACGAAACCGCCTGGGACCGTCTCTGACGAGTTCCAGGCGAATCAGAGAAACCGAGCCGACGTCCAGGGTCGAGCGAAGCGTCCTCTAAGAGCGGTGGACGCGATCGACGATCATTCTCGACGCTTCCCGTCTCCGATCGCCGTCGGGCCTAGGCTCGCGGTGAAGAGGCGACGACGGCAGAATCGATCTGATCGCGGCCACTAAGCGAAGTCTCGCGGGATGCTGGAGAGCTCGAACTGGACAGAAACGAGACGAAGCTTCTCTTCTCGTAGCCACGAGAGAGAGGGGCGTCTCGAAAGTAGATAATTTCCGCTGAACCGATTAAAGCCAGCGAGTCCCTCCCTGCAATGAGATGTTTTCGTGTCGAACGTGTTTCTGTGTACCATAATATACAATTATCGTGCGTGTACTGTATCAGTTCCGCTGTAATTAGGGATAATTAGTCGCGACTCGATGACTCGCGCTAGAGGACGTGCAAAGACGTGTCACATTACACACACACACACCCCCAGATCCATACACAATACACACACCCTTCGCGCGCATCTACACCGTCACAAACGCCACGAAGAAACGACTACTGCGAGCGTCTAGGCTCTAGGATAATTCTAGTACACCGTGAACAGACTGTTGTTATTGCTTAAGGGAAAACGAAAGGTACGAAAAGAAACGAACGGATAGGGTCAGACGACGAAATGCGCATCGTATATATAAAGAAAGAAATGGAAAATTATATATATATATATATATATAAATATGAATATAAATATGAATATAAATATATAAATATATAAATATGAATATAAATGCAAATATAAATATATTATATTCAGATATTTATGATATGAACGGTCGGGGAGTAACTATACACTGCGAGAACTGTAATCCGCGTTTCGACAAAAGCCACGCGAGACATCGTGATCAGGCATGCATTCTGTACGCGCACATACTCGGTTAAGCTTGTGGGCGTTTGTGTGATAGTTTGGTGGACACCACCATTCCAGTAGTCCCTCCTTTCGCGTCGCTTTTTCGAGCGAAACTTTAATGAAACGTTAGATGACGGGGAGTAGAAGACGAGGGCGAGGAGGAACGGATAGAAAAAAGGAAAGACTTTTATCTGTTGCGTGCCCACGGTACCTCGTCGCGCATGAACGCGAGCTGTACTGTATTTTACCGTAAGGATACACCGTAAACTCTGAATGTACCTACACGAATATATGAGAATGGGAGTAGAGGGAAGAGTTAAAACATAGATGCGCTCGCGTATCGGAGGCTGGCTCTCGTCGCGCGAGGCCGGCCCTAAACGTATTGTTTATACATAATATAAATATTATACATAATTAACTCGAAAGGATAAAAAACGATAGGTGTGTATAGAATGATAATTTAGAGTCTAGTCAGCATAAGATAATCGTAATCGACGACGCACACGTTTTCTCTCGTTTCGTTCCTCTTTTTCTTTAAATTCACCACGTCAAAACGGAGGCACGGTCCTCGGTCGTTCATCTCGCTGTTTCTCTGTACTCGACGCGTTCGTGGTTTTCCACGAGCACGGAACGGATCGACTCGTGGCTGCGTTTACGGCGGTTCGATTGCGTGCGAACGGGGATGTGTGTGGTGATAACGCTCGGACTGGCTCTTGCGTCGTTTTCTCGCGATTGCCGGTCACTTTTGGAGAGTTAGCTCGAACAGCAGATGGGAACACCATAGCAAAATGGAGAAAACTGTAGGTAACTCTACAGAAGTGTCTAGGAATCGCTGCACAATTCCTTCGGTCCCATTTAACATTGCATTTGTCGAGGACCTTTAAACACTCTTTCGTTGCTCGTTCTGTATCCAATAGTTTGACGGCGAAGATCGCGAGGCAGAGCTTGCGATGAGATCTCTGGAGTTGTGCGATGAACGGTGCGTAAACGCAGCTACCGACAGTGCGACGGATAAATTCGATAATGTGAAGCAGCACGCGTATCGAAGGCCTATACGAATCGCTGGTCCGACGATCATTGAGATCGGGGACCATTCAAGGAGCCTCGAGATTCGATACGAAACGACGAAAGGAGAAAGGAAAAACATCGAACGCCTGATCGTACAGCCGACCAAAAAAGTCATTAGAGGATTAGTGGGACGAAATATCATCGGGGAATCGGTTAATAGCGTTAGCGGCGATAGAGTAAAATTTCCTCGGGGAACCTTGCACAACGCCGCGCCATTGTTAAGACTGTAAGAGAACAAACGAGCGAGTTAGAAGGACAAGCCCCCCTAAGAAAAGTAGAAAGAGACTAACGCGACGAAACGATGTTTTTTACGATTATTAAATCCTACGATGAATTAGTTTCGTTCACATGGTTTTCCGTGTCTGGCGTGTCGAGTGCAATCGAGCGCGACATTTAAGGGAAGGAAAACGCAAATATTCGCACAGGCCTACGATAAGAGAGAACTGTTTATATACGTATCCATGTTTTACGTGTACGCTAAAAAATAAACGCTAAAAAATTTCGACTCCGCCGTCGAGCTAAATCGAAACCAGCCGACCGCGTAGCGCTTTAGAAGACGACAGACCCTCGCGGTGAATATTATCGAGATGCTAATCCCCACCCCGAACCCCCGTGAACGGCGAAACCATCTGATTCCGATGCGTTTCGCTCCTTCAATTGGCCTAATCGACGGATCCTGCGGCGTCTCTGAATTATTACGGACTTGCACGCTAACTTTCCGTCGCAATGGACACTGCCGGATGTCACGCGCGAAGAGAACGCACTGGAAGACAGAAGAGAATGCGAATGGAAAAAGGTCGTTCATCATTCTCGAAGATCTACGCACGCCACTTTCCTCTCTCGGCCGCTTACACACGCGATCGTTTGTCTCGAGATCATTCTACCCCTGCGTGTACAACTAATTTTAAGCGCATCGACTGAACATTCGGAACCACTGTACCTACTTCGTCACTGCTCGCGAACGTCGTCCACATGCGACCCTACATTTTTTAATCAACCGCGACCCTGCGGGTCCTGGCGCTATAGCGTGGCGAAATGTCACTTAACTGTTGAACAAGGCGACGAACTTTTGTAATCGCGGGACGGTAAGTTTCGAGGACGGCCAGCTCTGCACCGCGTTCGCTAGCAAGTGTCCCGCTTCGAGAGAAGGAACGCGGCGACCGGCGCGTCGCGTCGCAGTTCCGTTGCGATCGGTGTCCGACGTATCAATTCGAGATAGTACAAAGAGAAAATTCGCAAGGGAAAGGAGACGGAGAATAACGCGGCCGTCTCGAGTGACGCGTCCCCCGGGGGGGAACGAGACTCGAGGCTCGCCCGGCTGTTGTCCCTTTGGATCCAGTGATGCAACAAAAAGGAGAGCACAAAATGGAAATTGCGCGCGTATTGCCCTTCCACCGTAAATCACACAGTATCTTGACCAATTAAATACTAAGCTAGCATGGATGTATACACACACTGAGATAAATGTTAACCAGTTACCTGCGTAATACTCAATGTTAAGTGTCGAACTGATAATCGTTCAGATTTCTTGGCGAATCGTGCCCTCGCTCGTGAACTATTCTCACGGTGTTTCCTTTCTTCCATTGCTGTCGCGAACGGAACATTGCCAACGACTGTCTGCCAATCGTTTATGCGCGGGAACTTTTAACCGGAGAAAATGAAGCAAACGTAAAATCAAAAAGGAGGAGACACGGAGGAGGCGGAGATAAGGTGATAAAGATGTTAAGTGACATTCCACGCTCTGATCGTTTGTTCCTTTTCTTTATCGTTCTGTTTAAACGATCGATGAAACATCGTTCGACTGTCATACGCGCTGTCCTCGTCATGATTTCATAGACGCGGGAACGGGGCGACGCTCGAGGCGCACGCACGTTCGTTAACGCCGATCTACCACCAACAGTTTCCGATTGTTTCATTTTTAAACGAATCTTTGTAATCTATCCTGGCAATACGACTATACGACACGTATTGATACGCGAACAAACTATTGTCACAGCTGATATGTGTGTGTCTTTTCTTTGTTGTATACGTATCCGCCGTGTAGATGAGTAGCGAACATCCTCGAACCCCTCACCACCCACCCCCAATTTCCGATGCGATCATTGTTGCAATCGATATCCCACAAGTATATTGTAGTAATATACACTTCTTACTATCGAAACAAATGTGAGTTTTCATTGCTTCGATCTTCGGGAAACATCCAACTCTCTTTCCAGTTGCTAATCATTGACCTACACTACTGCGCGCGGGCAGCAAAGGTAAGTGCCCTGTGAGATGGACACCAAACAATACTAAAGCTCTGATAGTTCTGAATGAATCTATAGGAGAAGAACCTTGAAGAAGCTTTCTCTTCGAAAGTAACCGAATTGAAGCGCCAGGGGTGAATGAAACCGATCGTTAGCTATTTCTACACGGTCTCGTAATCCATTTTCAGTCAGCAGTGTCAAGGTAAGGAAATCGATAGGAAAATGTAATCATGACTTACCAACGGTGAGTTACAGCCATCCTGGGGAGCTTATCCGCGAGGCTGCTCCACCGAGATCCTCTCCGTTCGATTGCCCTCAACATTTGCTGATATGTGCATAGCTATCCTGTGCGATTCGCGGCGTCTTTTGCTGTGTATTCACTGCTAACTACGCAACGACTGATAACAACTGGCAGCAAGGACGACAGCACCACGCGTGTATTTATGTAGTGGGGGAAGGCCTGGCGCGATCCCAAACATGCTACCTGGATTTATTAGGTGCTCGAGGCGTTCCTCGAAGCTTCTTTTCCTTTCCATATTACTTTCAAGAGGGACACCACTGTAATTAACCTTCGATGATTGATTCTAATCACCTGAAATATTACCTCTGTTTATTTTTTTTATTTATTTCGCTAGGATGTTGAATGGAAGTTGCAATCGCGTGCATTCACCTCCTATATATCGACTGCGCGATAGATTATTTAGTAGTTGCTTCTAATAGCCCGTTCATCGACCCTCGACGCGAACTCGCGATGTTTCCGCCTCCAGATTCGACCTGGAATCGCATTTCTGTCCCGCGGATGTTCGACTGACGCGTGGCTGATAAGCGCTGGCAATTAAGCTGATTGACGTCTCGTTTATAGCCGCGACTATATGTATATAGATACGAATTGGCGTTTTAACGAATGGCCATCTTCGCGGGAATGGAAAATCCATCGATCGGAGCGTATTTAAAGTGGAGGAACTTTGAAAAGTCGCTTCCAAGCTACAGTGTTCTACACGTTTATGGAGAACTGGTATTCTTATACGATGAATTTTTTATTTTACCTCCGTTCCTTCGGAGCAGCGATTTCTAACGGGCAGCCTTCGAGGAGTCCTTATGCCTTGAACAGAAATAAAAGAAACAAACGAAACGTAAAATAAACGAGTACAAGGAGCAGGATAGACGAACGTGAACGAGCGCAGTCTGCGATTTTCTTATTATTTTCTTACAAAAATACCTCTTTATTGTAAATGGATCGTCGACGGTAGTTACACGGAAAGACAGTCATCCATCCACAGAGAAGCGTTGGGGAATCCCGACAATCTCAACGGCGAGGAAGTTTTCTCTTTTTCTTATTTTCTTTTTTTTTGAAGTAACACTCATCATGCTTGGCAGCTTTATATTTCTTCCCTTACTTGTGTACGCGGGCGCGCGCGCGCGCGCGTGTGTGTATGTGTGTGTGCGTATGTCCTGTGTCAGTGTAGATATCTTTTGTTTTTCCCTTAATATACCTTTGGTTTTTTAGCGCTTCGAATACTTTGATTAACACTTAGACAGTGATAGTGAAGTCTTTAGGCGATTTCGAGAGGGAGTTAGAAGGAAAACCCGTCCTCTTCCTGTGGAGCTTCAGCTTCATGTCGATGTCGCACTCGGCCTCGCTGGTCTCGTGCGCGTCCGTGAAACCAGTCGGCGGCTTCAGTTCCAACGTAGACAGCTCGCTGCCCCAGTCCTCCTCCCTCCTTGTCATCCTGGACGAGCCGGGCTCCTCCAGCAGGCAGAGCGACTCCACGGACTTCCTCGGGCTCGGCTCCTTTACCAGCCTGTCGCAGGAGCCCGGCCTCGTCGGCTGGCTGGGCGATCCTCCCCTCGAGTACGAATGCATCCCGGATTCCGAGAGCTTTATCACGGGCCGCAGGATGCCTGGCACGCGACCGTCGAGCCCCATGTCGGCCGCTGCTCCTTGATTCCTGCAAGTTTCCCAAAGCCAACCTCGCGTTTACCCGCCTGTGCCTTGGCCGCGTTCTTCTACTAAAGTCGAGCCAGGGGAACGGGTCTGAAGAGGAATTGGTGGTTCGTAGCGTCCGAGGGGTGGAGGAAACATAGAGATACGAGAAGCACAAAGTATTCCTGCAACTCGACGGCAAAGAGGCTGAGGCACGATAGAGGCGGTGGAAGAAGCTATGGGCGCGAGGAATTAGGAATGACGAATTTAGTCGACGCGAGAGGACGTGTCGGCCTCACCTTTGCTTCTCGAGCCTCGGAAAGGTCTTCCTCTCAGAAATTGGTGACGGCTCGGTTGATGTACTTGATTCGTGCGTGTGGTACAGCACATCTGGAAGGTGCACGCGAGACGTTGATGCGAGAAAGGTGAGTGGTTAGTGGCGGCTGGATGCTGTTAAGGCGGTTGCCGGCGTCGACACAGAAAATCGAATACTAACTTACTATGATGAACCGGCCTCGGGACCAGGGCTAGTCGTTGCTCCCTCTGCCCGATCGAGTTCGGGCCCGGCGACCTCGTCATTATCGACGCTGGCCCGGAGTCGTCCAGGTGGTTCGAGGACTCGGTTCGACTGCTGGTGCCGACCTCCGTGTCGCTGTCTGAGCCCAGAGTATCGTACTCCTCCGACTCGGACTTGAAGGACTTGGACTTGCGTCGCGCCCTGCCGCGCACCTTCGTGTATTGGTCCATGTCGCACTGTAACGTTTCCACGCTCAGAACATTTGCGCGCGATACGGGGGCTCCTACGCCCTCTCGCCTTCCCACGGTTTCTGTGACCGTAGAAAGGACAAAGGCGCTTGCAGAAGAACACAGTACTATGGGCTAGATTTATCTTGAATTCCCTAGCTTGACCATGACGGAACGACAAAGGAATGTTATCCACGCGGGGAAGCTGCGCTACCCGCCTATTGTGCAGCTGTCTGACAGCAGTCGCTTGCATGTGCAAGTGCGTACCTGATTGCCTTGCAGCATCGTTTCGCTGCGTTCGTAGTAAAACGCCTGTCGCATCGGATTCGCCGAGAGGTTTTCCTGCTCGGGCAGATTGAAGGTGGCGTACGGATAAATGTCTTCGGAATATTCAGGGATTCTTTCCAGCGCGCTCACCTCGCGACAGGGTGATTGCTGGCCAGGCTTCCTCACGGTCGCGTAGTACTGTTCCCTCTGCTCCATGTTGTGCTTATTCTCCAGAGCTGCCTGCGTTTGCGAATTCGGATCGTTCGCTCTGCCAGACCGCTCTGCGTCTGCAATCATCGACAAACTCGTCTACAAAAACCGAAGGTGCGTTCCGGACTCGAAAGGAGAGGAACAAGGTCGACGAAGGGAGAGTCTTTCTCTTAAGGAAAACTTCGCAAGTGCGCGAAGCAAGGTGTTGCTTCTCCCTTTTAGGAAAAGGTGCAGACACGCCCCGAATTTCCGATTATTGTACCGGGAAGGGTCTGATGGAGCACTCTCTTCAATCCTACTATACGCATTAACGTCTCTCGTAGCAGGCGGCAGGGACAGCCCTTAGAAAGCCCTCCGCGCTGTTCAGACCGCTTTCTACACGCTCAAGACTCGACGTGGTTCCAGATTGCGGTATTGGGGAGAATTTCAACGCGTCGGTCGCCTTTGACAATCCGTTACGAGAATTTCCACGAACAAAGATCGGCGTCTGTCGACTAAAGTTATGTGTCATGCCGAGAGGAGCTTAACGCCCACGGTTTGCTTCGAAAAGTCACGAATCTAAGATATCATCACTACTACGGCAACGAATTATACTTTCCACCTAATTCGAGGTTCCAGCATACCAACAAAATCCATTCCTAATTAATCAAATCGCCCCTACGCAGACGAGACTGTCTCCCGCTGTTGACGTTGACGTTAAGAGCTGAATCGGGTAAAGATGCACGCACCCCGCGACGAGTGCGAAGAGGAAGAAGCAAAAGGGGAAGCAGCAAGTAGGGGGGCGCTAAAAATCAGGAATCTATCGTCGCCAATTAAGGGTGGATATCTAGTGGCTCGCCAGCCCTCAAAGGTGCCAGCACGGTGCGGTGTCGTAATTGGAGTACAATCCTGCGACGTTTAGCTACTCAATAACGACGAGTAGCACGAGTACGGCGCCAGCACGCCCTCTTGGCTTAATGCAAATTGCCAGTACCGCTGGAGAAATCCTATCTGCCACGCTCGAAATGGCGACACATTGGTTCGTGGGGCTCGGTCGAGGGACTCGGTCTCGTCGAGCCACCCACCCAGCGATCGATGGCCCGTGAATGTTCGTTGACTGCACCTCCAACGATCGATCCTTCTGACTTGCGAACTTTGATCGCTGTGGCATCGCCGCACCCGATCGACTAAATAGTTTCGAGTTTACTTTGGATGTATACCCATGCTCGCGGGCCACGCGTTGCTGGATTAGGAGGGACTTAGGTGTTGAACGACTTAATTGTTCCAGTTCTACCAGCTTAGGCAAAAAGCGGGGGCAGGGCTCGAGTAGCATCTCCAACAAGCGACAGACATACAAAATTTAGGAACTCCGCCCGCTATGGGATCGATACTATTCGATACACGTTCAACGGACGATGTAACGTCCACGAACGAGCATTAAGGTTGCAAAAATCGCGCGTGGAATAAGGAACTCGGCTGGCTGAGGCCTGTAGCTCTGTTTCTCGGAAGTAGGTCGGGACTTACGTGTTTTCAGGCAAAAGCAGACACCAGCCACCGCCAGGAACACGGCCAGAAGCGAGATCACGCTCGGTGCCAGCACGTGCGCGTCGAAAAATAGGGAGGTTTCCTCGGTTTCTGGCGGATGCTCGTCGTGGATTCGATTACTGCCAGTCGGGGACGACGTGGTGAACAAGTACTCGGCCTGCGTGGAGCCTGCGTTGTTGTACGCCGTCACGCGGAGCTCGTATTTGGTGCCGCTCTCCAGGTTTACGATGGGGAATCTCGACTGTGGCGGTACGTTGTTCGATACTGGAACAAAATTATCACCCATGGATGGGAGGGGACCTCGAAACCTTTCATCCTGAAGGTAGCGTTCGCTTTTGGAATTCTATAGGAACTCTAGTACATAGCTGGCATCGCTTTATTTCACGAAAGTCTAAGATCCCTCTCTCTCTTTTAACCCCTGGAAGACAGATGTTCGACTCGACTGGAGTAGGTATTAAGGGTTTAAAGTATATTACTTCGACTTTCCCCGTCATATAAAATAGAATAAAATATAATACTATGCTTACCCAGCAGCCAATCGCCAGGAAGTCTTCTGTACTCGACGACAAAGTACATGAGGGGACATCCACCGTCCTGCCAAGAAGCCAGCTCCAAATTCACCAACGTTTGGTTCACCTTGACGAGCTGATGCTTGGAGGGAGGCAGAGGCTTCGTGCCGTTGGTTTTCGCCGTCTCGATTTTACTGGCGCTCCCGCTACCGATCCTGTTGAACGCCGCCAGGGTGAACTGGTACCTGGTCCCGCACTGCAAGCCTTCCAGGAGGTGTGTGTTCGCCTTCCGATCCAGCATCACCTCCTCCCACTCGGAGAACTCGCGACGATAAGCCAACAGGAATCCCTTTATGGGGGCGCCCCCATTGTCGCCCTGCTTCCATTGCAGCTGCACCGCGTCGATCGTGGTGCCTGTCGCCAGCAAAGTCGGCGGTGTTGGCGGCACTGCGCAAAGTTTGTCGATTAGGGCGGACGGTTCCAGCGTTTGAAAACGTCTGGCTGGATGTGAATCGCGGGGAACAATGGATAGAGGAGGCATAAACATGGGATCTCGCGAACGATGATGCCTCTCCCGACTATCGCGAAGATGGATGAATCCCTGATAAATAGAGCCGCGTATGACTTGTGCTTGGAAATGCTAATCCATACCAGCTGCCAATAGTATAGTTAATCACACCAGGATCCTGACAGTGTTCCCCACATCCTCGCGAAAACAACCCGTTGCTTTCCCAGCTCCTCAGATTACTCCCCAGAAGCAAATGCGAGATCCACAGCAGCTAAAGCGCCTGTCGCTAAACATATTTCTCGTATTTTTCTCCCAACTACTCACGGCTCGCAGTCACGTACGAGCTATTCCACGTCAAAACGGATAGGTGAAAAATTTAGTTTCACCGATTCTCTGCAAAATTACAGCATTTATCGATAACCTTGCAAAACAAAGTATACTAAATTTCAGCGGCCTATGTCAAATAGTTCTCGAAATATTTAATGTTAAAGTTTCGAAAATTCAAACAAAATCGACTGACGCGTCATCGCTTAAACTGTAATATTTTTTTATTAACTGTTCCCAAAATCTCTCCACTTTTTTGAAAAAGGCATTTATTAGTCGAAGACTTAACGAATCGAATGGTATTTTTTTCAAGCCGGACCGTGGGTGGGAACGACGTCAAATCGTGATTTAAAACTTTGACATCGATTACTGTGAAGTTTATTAACAATAAACAAAATATTCTATACACGTTTCGAGAAAGCATTCCTTCAGCTTTAAAATGAACCCAAGACGGTGGCATTATCTTTAAAAATGACCGAGATATTACAGTTTAAGTTACGTCGCGTCAGCCGATTTTGTTTGAATTTTCGAAACTTTAACATTAAATATTTCGAGAACTATTTGACATAAACCGTTGAAATTTAGTATACTTTGTTTTTGCAAGGTTATCGACAAATGCTGTAATTTTGAAGAGAATCGGTGGAACTAAATTTTTCACCCATTCGTTTTGACGTGGAATAGCTCGTACCGCCGCGGTGCATTCGGACCACCGTGAAATTGCATCGATGCAGCAGAAACGTTCGCGGTCGTTCGTCCTTCCCCTGTGACGTTGCAGATAACGAAGTATCTCCGGCGTAACGTATTCACCGGCGCTCCTTACGTGCGCCGCTCGAATTATTCGCAGGCAGAATAATGCGGGGTGGCAAGGGGGGCGCCGGGACCGGGGGTAGGGAAATAGTTTAGCGTAACTTTTAACGAACCATCCTCGCGGGTGACGAGCTTTTTCCGCCGCTGACCCATTCCGTCGCCATTGTCGCGATAATACTGACGCGCGCGGGGCCGAGGGGGTGGCGGAAAGTTCTCGCGCGATACGGAACGTCGAAGCGACGCTTTCGAAAATATGGGCCGTTGACCCGATTCGTTTCGCGCGACGTCGCTCCGCGGTTATCGTCCCGGCATTATCTGCCTGCCGCGAATAATGTTACGACCGATAAACGCCCCGCGAGGTCGAAATGCGAGCCACGGAACGGCGATCCTCCGACCCGGGGCTGGGCCGAAAAATGTTGCGCCCTGGGAATCCCGGCCACAGGGACGAAACAGATCCCGAATGTAAAGGAAATTGCGGGGAATCGAGACGTTTCGACACGTGACGCGTTTGCAAATCGGTTGTAGAACATATCTCTGGGATGGTTTTCATAGAGTAGTCAACAGTGGAGAGTCCTGTGTCGTTCGCTAGTAGCTTCATGAAACCAGCTATCCTAGCTGGGTCTCTCATAGGGATCAGTGTCTGTGTATACACCGTTTATCGATTTACCGTGTTGAATCTACTATGAAAGTGATACCCGTGACCCTCTCTCGTGGGGTTTGCGTTCGGAGACAAGGAAAGGTTCGTAAACCGAATCTAATGGGGACCAAGTACAAGAGCTGCAGGGATGTGTTTCTTAATGACAAGTGTTAGATTCCTTACTCTTCCTATGTACCTTGAACTTGCAGGGTGTAGGCTATCTCGTCCGAGCCAAGGGGATTCTTCACGTGGCAGGAATAGTTGCCCTCGTGAGTTCTCTGCACGTTCCTGAGGGTGAGCGCGTTGTCCGGCCCGATGTCTGAACTATCGCAGCAAAGTTCGCGATTAGGGGGCATATTGGAGGGAATACGCGTCTCGTCACTTACTTCTGCTGCAATTTGACGTCCCCGCGACGCCACTCCACCGTCGGCCGTGGATTACCGACGGCCAGACAGGCCATATTGACGTCCACCCTCCACGGCACCACCAGCGGCACCCCGAACGATATTATGGCTGCTGGAACTAATTAAAAGTCCCGGTTACCCTTGCTCTTCGTTAAACTTCCGCCAGCTAGGATCCGTGTTTGAGTTGAGTTTCGAAAGTTCATGCTGCAGCAGCTCGACGGTTAAGTTAAACCCGGAAATTTTTCCGGCTACTCGAAGACAGCGGGGGGGAATGTCCACCGACCCCGGACCGACAATTGGCGATACTTGACGGCGAGAACGGAAGCGTGCACCGCGGTCGATGGAAATGAATAATTTCAGAGACGGGTAATAAGAAACTTCGCCTCGATTGGCGCGAGACCCCTCCGACGAGCTTCCCCGAGCCGCCAAGAATCGCAGAGTAGGCATCGATTAACCACCCCCGCATGCCGAACCACGAAAATCCACGGGCTCTCTTGGAAACTAAATAAAAACGGGACAGTAACGGCGGATAGAATCGCGAAGGAATTTCTCCAGGGACCATCACGAATTTATCATAAGGCTTGCACCCGTTTATTGGCTTGATCTTCGCGCGTGGGTTCCGATGCAAACCGGTCGAACTCGAGTCGATCCCCTCGAGGGATGGCAGGGCGAAGCTTGCGCTGCGTCCAGGAGCCGTTTCCCCTGGACGAAAGTTCGGAGTGGCTTACCGGTATTGCTGAGCTGCAGTTTGATGACCGGGGTGCTAGGTCCTTGCCCCACTTTGGTCGAGGCCGTAACCCAGGCTTCGTAGGACTCGCGCAGCTTCAAGCCCGTCGCCTCGTGGTGCAGGTTCTGCGCGGGCAGCGAGCTCTTAGTGATCTTCACCTCCTGGCCCTGGTCCAACACACGTATATACACCGTGTACTTGGTGAGGATGCCGTTCGGCCGCCGCGGCGGCAGCCAGGATATCACCACCGCGTCCTCGTTGCTGGTTACGGCCTTCACACGCTCCGGCGCGTCCGGAACTGCGAGAACAAGAGCAACGTGATGGGGGGCACCTAACCCCGGACGCTAGAGGGGAAAGAACAAGCCAGACGGGACGGGAACGCTGCTCTGGCCGATTTAATCGATCGAAGGAGGGACTCGTTCCGAGCCTCCGTTGGGAGCATCTTGCCGGAAGTTCCTCCATTGTTCGCGGAATTTGGGAAATCGACTGAGGTGGGCATAGAGGCAGAGAGTGCGAATCTGCTTAGAAATCGATGACAGGTTTCGTTGTGTTAGTAAAGCGAGGAGAGATATATTAGGGTGCAGCGGCGCACTCAGGATTTAATCTTGGTGGGAGCCAAGTTGAGCGGATGAAAATATTTTTAACGCACGTTCAAAAAAATTCAGTAAGTGATTATCAAAATTTATTTAAGGAATAAAATTCAGTCCTCTTTTCTCTTTACAAAGCCCTTTCTTTGGGGGCTGCCAGGCTCCCTTGGCTCCTTCTCTGAGTGCGCCATTGTTGGGGTGTGTTTAACTGGTGATAATTGTGCGAGCACAAGATTATCTATAACGGATCACTCGATTGATAATATTTATTTTCCACTAACGCGCAGTATGGAGTTACCGCGCGCACCGCGATTGTCAGTGGCACAAGGCACAAATGAACCGCCACCAGCCGAATTTGCGTATAAAAGCCGACCAGTAGTCCATGGAATCGCGCGACGTGGCGGCAGGCGGGGATTCTACAGTTGACAAACTCCCCTGTATCGCTGGCTGCGGGGCTTTCTTTGTGATACACGGAATTTCGATTATAGCCGCGAGTACGAAACTACGCGCGAGCCCCCCCCCCCCCCCGTCATGTTATGATTCTCGCGATAACGATACAATTATTCGCGACCCATTTCGGACGGAATTTCGGCCAGCCACCGACTGCCGTTGTCGCGCTGCACGGCTGCAGCTGCGTTTAATGGAAAGCCAGCTGCACAACAATTCCCCCGGAGCGAGCGCGGAACGTTACTTCAAAGCCGCCCGGGTTAAAGTTTCTGTCATTGACTCTCTTTTACTCCCGTTTCACTCGTTAACCAACGACGGCCGATTCTCGGGAATTTGGCAGCAAGTAGCTTCCTCAAACGGGCGGAATTTAAAGCAGCCGCGCGAGTATGTTCGGGCGGAGACTCGTTTCCCACGGTGGAAGCGTAAATATTCGCCCTAGCCCCCGTTGAGAAAGCAATTTCCACTGCAGACGACTGCGTTAAGTTTAGGTAATCTCCTCAGGATCACTTGTCGCTCTTATCGCGTGCTCGTTCGAATGTTCAGTTACTAGACTAAGTTATTTCTCTCGCAAGAAGCGCAGCTTGTATATGTAACAGTGATTGGGGGCGTAATTTGTCAGACAGTGGCGCGGCTGACTTATCACTTGCGTTACTACTGACTCCGCTGACTCGATTAGAATACACGTCGTTCTAAGTGATCTGAACGATCTCCAAACCATACTCCACCCCCTTACAATACCCCAACGATATCCCCGCAACTACCCTCTCCCCATTAAAGTCCCAATAGTACTGCGCGAGAAGTCTACGACCACTTTGGAAGCCCTATTCTTTGCACGTATCCCAGAAACTGCGAACTGCTGGGCAATCGCGAGAAGCTATTGACCTATCGAAACATCAACAGCACGGTACGCCCGTAAAGCACAGAGGAACTCTGCCCCCTCTGTATCGTTGGGACCATCCCGTCCCGATGGTAAATTTGCCCCCGTTTGCCAGCGAGCGCGTTCGTCGCAGAAACCACTTAGTCGTAGCCAATTTACCAGTTTCTTCCGTGGTGCAGGAGACCGGGCTGCTGGTGACACCCTCGCCCGCCCTGGTGTACGCCAGCACCTGCACCGTGTAATTGGTGTACGGGCTAAGCCCGTGCAGCACCGTGCTCAACGCATGGCTGATCTTCGTCTCCCTGCCCGCCTGCTGCTCCAGGACGGCGCTGGCCGCCTCGTACAGCAACTTGTAGCCCTGCACGACCCCGTGAACTTTGTCGGAAGGCGGCGGTTTCCAGGTCACCTGGATGTTCTGGCCGGTCAGCGCCGCGCAGGCCACGTTCTGCGGCGGGGCGCTTGGAACTGCGTCAAATCGTATCGTAAATCCGAGAGAACCGCGCCTCCTTTCGCGCTCGAGAACCGCGGTTTCCAGTTCCGAGCGCGAGGCCACCGCCAACCCTCGCAAAGGAGAAAGTTAGCCGCGAACGAGGGCGTCGATTAGCTGATGACCCGGCTGGGAATTCGGGGGGTGAGATTGGGGATGCTGGGAGTCGAGTTACTGCAGGGGGATGGTTTTAAGGGGTGGTCGTAAGGAATTAGATTGAGTCATCGACTGGTGATATCAGAATTGTAGGCGCTCCGTTTTGTCTCGCGACTAACTAAATAAAATAAGTGAACAGATGTTCCTTGATAGTGTACGCGAGTAGAGGAGCAGACGGATTTAACAGGAAATGGATTAAAGAGACTGTAACAGCGACCTAGATTTCCTCTGCACAGGTATTTTACAGACGACGGCTCCTCCGGCTCGTAGAGCTGTTGCACGGAAAGTTAAGATCCTTTGAAAATGGAGCGACGAAATTCTTTTGGAATAGCCATCGAGAAGCTGTCGGCAGCCCAGACAGAGAGATCTAGCTTCGAATCGAGACGCTTTCTCTCCCGACGATCGTTTACTTGGTCAAGTATCACAAGCGCACATCGCGACGTGGAAAAACGCCGCGATCCACAAAGGGATCCACTTTCTCCAGGGCGGGAGAGAGGCCTCTTCCGAGGAAGCTCGTTCGATGGATCGCGGCTGGCTGTCTCCGATTCTACGTGGCGAACGGAACAGGATGGAAAATGGAACGCGGTCAGGAGGCATTTCCGGCGTCGTCGAGAGGAGCGCCGTGCAAATGCACTCTCTTTCGCGATCTGGGTAACATGGCGCCGCGAAAAGTCTCTTGGCAGAAATATTTTTTAGGAAATATCATCGTTTACGAGGGATCAAAGGAAACATGAGAGAAATCGATAGAATCGTGTCAATGGATATTCAGAAATATTTAAAAGTACCATTCTATTTCGACGCCCTAGTTACTTTTTCTGTATATGCAAGCTGAAGCAACAACTCTGTTTCTGCAAAATATTCCCGTCATTCGAGAGAGCGCGGAGTAAAAGTCTTGCAAAAGGTTCCTGGTATCAAGGGAGGCATCCTGTATGATGAAAGTAATTACGTGGATGTACATGGAAGTGCGCGGAAGAGTTAATTGTTTTAAATGGAACGCTACGCGCTTTAACCTCATCGTGATAATGCACGCCGCGGCGAGTTGGAACAACAGGTTATTTAGAGGAAGACCGTAGCGAGTTAACGATCCTTGTCTTACGAAGTAGGTATACCTCCGAGGTACTCCAACTTGCACATACTTATACTCAGAACACTCTGCTCGGTGGAACGAAGTTTATACGAGAGTGTACAGCGTGCAAAATGGTAGGAAAAGTGATTGTTTATCGTACGCTCACCATCTTCGAGGGTCTGGACAGTGACGGGGTCAGATCCTGGGCCGTCGCCTTTATTATTGAACGCCTTCACTACCACGCTGTACTGCGTGTACTTCCGGAGGCCGATTAGCCTGTAATCGTACGAACCGTCCCCGTTCCCCGTGATCCCCACTCTGGTGATGTTCCCCGACTGATCATTCCCTCTGAAATAAAGCCACGGTCGATGTTCCTCGAGGCGGAAAGATAAAGCGCGAGAAAGAACGCGCGAGACTCGGCGATACTTAAAGCCACCCCGGTGAAACTGGAGCGAAAAACGATCCTCCGATTCCCCGAACTTTCCCAGACACCCGTGCCCCTCCCTCGCTCTCCGTCATCGATATGAAATTCTCCCGCCCCGTCGACGAGTCACGCCCTCGAAACTTCGCGTCCCGGTCGACCCTGCAGCCACGAACCTCCGCGCGTATGCGTGACTCTTCGCCAATTATAATCGAGAAGCCGGATCAAAACAGAGCTCGGAATGGCAGGAAGATTCCGAAGAATCCCATCGCTTCCCATTGCAGACGCGTCGAAAGTCAACGAAGAAACTAATTTAAAGTCGCCGCGACGGGTCCCTTGCGTCGAACATGAAACTTCCCCCTTCGATTCCGTGGACGTGGAACTGGTACGTGCCGCGACGCAAAAAGACGAGCGACCGTTTGCGGAATATCGGTCCCGGGATATTCGCGAACAAAGCGCGCCGATTATCCGTGGGTTTTCGCGCGAGCGGAACCGCGAACCGATCAGGCTGGCGCATTGTCAAGAATCGCCGCGCTAATCGGCGAAGATCCGAGCCCCCCTCGACGGGAGGAGCTCCCACGGTGAATTCTACGATCATCCCGAAGTGCGCTAGAAACTATTCTAAACAGCCGTAAGCGGATAACGATACCCGAGATTGGCGTAGCTGATGGTGTATCCGAGAAGTTCCCCGTTCCAGAGGGATCGATCCGGCGGTTGCCAGGTGACCTTTACTTGCTGCGGTCCTAAGGGCTCGGCGATAACGTGCCTCGGCGGTCCGCCAGGGATTTCGCCGTCCGTTTGGGCCTGTTAGTCGCAGTGGTCGTGGACGAAGGGGAGGGGCCAAGAGGGAGGAAAGAAAACGTGAGTGAGAGACACAGGGTGCCGCGATCGGCGGTGGATAGTTAAACGATGGGTACAACGTGATACAAATGACAAGACTTGTCGTTTCTTTCAGGCATGCTGATATGTTTGATACTGACATGAAGGATGTCGCTTGGCGCTGATGTTCCAAGGTGATTTTCCGCAAGCACCCGAAAGTGGTAGGAAGTCGCCGGTTTTAGGGGTGATATCAGGGCGACCGTGTTGTCCCCCGCCACCATCTTCTGCGTGTTGTGCTCATGCCACACGTCTTTCCAGCAAAAGGCAACGACAACGCTTAGAGGAGGGTTGTGCGCATCGCTGGTCGGTAGGGTAGTCGACGGATTTACGAGACGCGGTTCTCGCGTGTCACAACGGGTGGCTCGACTTTTCGCTTCTGCACGGAAACGGTTACTGCTACCTCGGCGAAGCTTGTGGGTCGCGGAGGATCGTATAAATTTTACGTCCACGTAATTGAATTGTAATTCCGAAGTTGGTGAATAAAGGATATCTAATCTGTACCTGGAAACGTTACCTTCTGCCTGCCGATTGATTCGATAGACCCGCACAATTTCACCCTCAAACGATTCCTCGTTTCGGGCGAAATGTTTGAGGGGTTTAGAAGCGATAAACTTAGGTGAAAGGAGTAGGTGGTCGTTATCGTAGCCTGGCAGTGTAGCAGCAATCGGACTCGAGCTGGTCGAAAAATCGAGTGCACGAGCCAACGACCGTAGTCGACGAAAAACAGGATTGCTCGAAATCCCCGCTCTAACGGGAGCACGATCGCTCGAAGAAAGGGCAAAGTTCGTCGGGGGAGGGTAGCTCCGACTTGGGAGCATCGAAGCTCGAAGCTACGCTACGAAAGCGCCCCGAGTTTAATCAAGTATGCTCAGCTCTGATTGAGTGAAAACTCGCTGGCCACGGAGGTTTCTGTTACCTCCCCCCCTTAATGCCCGTTCATACCGAGGTAGAACTCATGTCGAGCGATCCCGTTCGCCGCAACTATCGTCGCGACTTAATCTCACGGTGGATTCCGTTCAAACGGGGAAACCTCGCGCACGCTCGACGTGGATCTATTTCAGATGAGACGTTCCAGATGAAAAATTCAAGAATGCGTTGAGGACGTCGAAAGTGTCTCGCCGGAAAAGATCCTTCGTCGAGCGTGATGCTAGCAGCAGAATCCGGACAGAGGTGACATAGAAAAATCCCCGACTCGGTGCTTGCCCTGAAAACGTGTTTCACGCACGTTAGCACCACCACGCCCTGCTGGTCCTCCATGTGTTAAGTTCGATAATTTAGTGCCGGCCGGGCGATGCGAGTCGATTAGGCGTAAATGAGGACATCCGAAGTTAACGAGGGACCGGAACCAGGGTCGGAGGGCGCGGGAACGCGCGAGCGTCCCTTTCAAAGGGAACTTTCCAAGCTGGGGGAAAGTAGAGGGGAGGACAGGCGAAGAAACGCGTCGTCGACTTCGTGGCAAACTTCGACTTCCTTGCCCGTTCGTTCGACGCTTTCATGAAAAGTGACCCAACCCTCCGGCCGCTCGATATAGCCTCCCTCCTCCGATGGCGGTCGGAGGCTGCGACGTGGCGAAGAAACGGGTCATTCGACGGGGCGGTAATTAAATATCGTCGAACATAATGAGAACGGTTTCCACCCCGGAGCTATCCGCCGCGCCAGCCTCCAACAACACGTTTTTGATTCGCCCAGGCAGCTTTCCGCGAAAATTGAAAAACTTTCGCCGGCTCGGTATGCAGATACGAAGACCGTCGAAGGAGGAGACACCACTGGCGCTCCGAGCACCGGAGGAGGAGGGGGGGAAGGAAAATTAATTTTTCCATTAAAATGTAAAAGCAGAGGGCCACGAATCGACTCCGCCGCCGAGGGATTATTTATTATTTTTCTATCGACCGCGGCCGGTCGATACGCGAATGCTTCGCGCCCAAAGAACGGGGCGATAGGACGCCCAGCAATCAGCGACGAATCCGAGTTGCGGAAAAACAATGACTGCTCCCCCGTTGCGCGATTGTCGGCTGGATTGATTATATATTGTTTGCCATATTGCGCTATAATTTCATTCCCCTCGATTGCCTCCGCAGTGGAGTATTGATTAAACTGGAGATCGAGCCTGACAGTCCAATAATGGAGTCTTAACGCGGGCCCCCTCGGCCCTCGGAGATGTTACGAATCAAACTCCTTCCGACGGGCTGGTCGCGATGGAACGGTAATTATACTCGGAACGGGGAGTAATTAAAATATGGGAGGAGGTTCGCCTAAACAAAGAACCGCCGCGATACTCCGCGGAGCAATCCTTTTCACCGGCAAATGGGATTAAAGTAAGAAGGGGTGAATATTCTTCTCCGTCGCTCTGAGAAATCCTCGCAGAGAGGGCGTAACGTCCAACGGAAATCGGTGATTTTGCTTCGGTGAAATAGTGAAATATGGAAGGGCCGGAGCAGGCCGAATCTAGGCCTCTCCCTCCAAACTGTACGGAATGGCTGGATTTTCCACTCGGCGATATTGCCCTAAATATCCAAAAATCTATAAGAACTTTTTCGCCGCGAGAGGCAGGGATCGATTCGGAGGCAGGCCTGGTCGGTCTCACCGAGCCCAGCGCTTCTCAAATATCTTGGACACTTGGGAATGCTGCTGCACCAAGCCCTGGTACCGATTAAGAAGCACTCGTAAGTTTAGAAGGGGAGAAGAATGTCGCGGAAGTTTCTCTCGTGTATCTTATGAAGTCTCGGAACGAGGGTGTCACGAAAGAATGCGCGAGAAGAAAGAAGAGGTATATCATTTTTTAAGAACCGCGATGCTACGGTGGGATGATATCAGGAACGTTTCCTTCAGAAATGATTAGGTACGAGTCAAAAGGGACACCAGGGGACTCCTAGGCGCCGAGATGGATAACGTCCTCGCCAGGGAACAGGTCACAATTTGAATTCCAAAGCAGCTCCCGGAGAGTCTTCCTCCTTGCGCGGATGTCAAAGCGATAAATCACCTATCCCAGGTTATCTATAGCGACTCCGAGAAGTATACTCCCCTGCGATCCCTCATAATTCGTTTTTTTTTTCCCCTCTTCCGATTAATCTCGAGCTCGTTGCGATTCTCAAAGCGTTCCAGAACTCTCTTCTGGCTCCTAGAGCCTCGCGGAGATGCCGGAAGGTACGCTCGACTCGGGTTTGAGAAACGCTGGGCCAGTGCGAGGAAGATTTCTGCTTCCGGTGTAGCGTTGCCGAGGTTAGGCTGGCTGACTGTAATCCGCGAAAGCTGGCATATCTATTTCCTTTAGCGTATCAGCTTTCGTGCCGTGACGGGTCACGTAGACGACAGAAGCTGGGCGAAACGAGCGAGGAGCAAGCGGATGGACCTCAAAAGAACACGAAGCGCGCCGTTGCTGGTGGAAGTTTCTGCTACCTACTGTCGCGCACCGCAGCATCAAAATGAACTAACGCCGAGGCAGAGAGAGAGACTACCCGTGTAATTGCTGGCTCGCGTTTGCGAATGCTCTTGGGATTAATGCTGCCGTGTATCTTGAGACTACACCGGGACGTGTTTAGTGGCTATGGATCTCTAGCTTCCACGACCGAGCCAGTATGGCCGAGAAATATTCCCAGGTGGAGAATTTTGGGGCATTGAACTTGGGCTGGGTACTAAGGTACTGGGTTAGTGGAACTCGATATCCAATATTCAAAGTATTGGGGTAGTTGAGGGTTGCGGTGCTGGAGGCCTGTGTATAAAGACACGGATGCTAAGGTGTCGGAGTATTGAAGAAATGGGGCATTTAAGTAGCCAGGCACCAAAGCACAGCTTAGTTTACAGGGATACAGGATTATCGCGATACTAGGCACCTCACATATTATGATCGGAAAATTCAAAGAGTGCATTCGACTTGGAACACACCCGGCACGGCAACGCTATTCGCCCGCGACCCAAAGTACCCCTTAGAAATATCAACCATTTGCTCCACAATCCAGGCGTGATGGTGCGAACGTACTGAGGAACGCCAACGAATGCACTGTGAATAATGCGTGTCTAGTGAAAATGAATCTAACGTTCTCTACGCAGTTCATTTTGACCCGGCGAAATTCCGAACCCCGTTTACCAATCCCGACACGAGGCTCACAGACGGGTCTACGATCCGTGGCAACACCATGGAAGCTCGGCGTGCGGGGTACGCGTATCTGACCACGATCAATCGAAGTCACAGCGCGGTACACGCTCCCGAGACACGCCTCTCTGTCTCGAGGCAGGGGGGCCAGCCTCGCAGGAAGCTTCCCGGGAGCCTGGCAACGGTTGCAGCTCATTTCCATCGCGTTTACCGAACCGGACCGCTGGACCGTGTCGTGGAACCACGGATCGCGTTGAAAAATCGACGCCGCCGAGCAATGTCGCGATCGAACCGCGGACAAAAAAGCAAGGGGTCCCAGAAGCTTTGGAGGCTACGACGGGTCCCGGGTGGCGGCTGATGGACAGCCGCGCTCGTTGGTCGATAATCGCGCCCGTTAACCCGACATATCGCGGCGGTCGTGTACACTTGGCGGAAAGGCGAGTCTGGGGAACGTACCCTGCGCCTCCTTGTACTGCACGATGTAGCTGGTGATGGGCGAGCTGGCGTGGGCCGGGTCCTGCTCGCTGGACGGCGACGACCAGGCCAACAGCAGCGACCTGCTGCCCTGCTCGGCCACGTGCACGTTCCGCGGGAAGTTCGGCGGCTCCTGGACCAGCAAGTGGATCGTCGCCCTGGCGTGGCCGTAGGCGTTGGTCGCGACGCAAACGTAGTCCCCGCGGTCGATGTGATTCGCCTGGATGATACGCAGCTCGGAGATGACGCGTCCGGATGACTTCGTGTTGTCTATCGTGTACCTGATGCATCGAAGAAGGGCCGTAGCCGTGATCGATACCGCGCCACGGCGGACAGGGAACGGCGGCGTGGGAACGTGATGGATGGAGGTCCTGGATTCTCTGCTGTTTTTCGATCCGCGGCGCGCGAACAACGCGGCGGATCCGCGGGATTTGATAGATATTTGACGAGGCTACGCGAGGAATTATTGATGAACGCCGCCCGCGCGATACTCCAGTAATTTTGCGTGGGCGAAAGTTAGCAACGCAGCCGGGGATGAACGGTGTAATTCCGTAATGAAGGGACGCCCAGGTTCATGCTTGCCAGGAGAATGTTTTGGGGGAAACTGTGACGCTCAGTTCAGGCATGTATGTATAGGGTCATTCGGGGGAATATGCCACAGTTAGCTTTGAAACGCGATATCCCGCAAGTATAAGTAGATACAGGGGAAAAGATAAAGCTATATGAAAGTGTAACTAATTCTGTGTATTGACTAATAAGTAGAGATATGTTACTTTTATAGTTCAATGAGAAACGTACGAATACAAAAGCCCTCGAAAGTATTGGGTAAATATGCCACAATGTCTGATGTAATATGCCACAAGCTATGAAGTGCGAACTAATCGCTCAAATTTTGGAGAATCAATAATATTTTAAACTGTTTAAGCTATCAGTAACTAGTAACAAATATTTGAACTCATTAAAACGCAAAATATATTTGAAAAAATAGCTGTTTCTTACAAACTAAACAGTCTCCAATCTCTACGCAGTCTTCATGGACCCACTTTTTGCAACAAGTAGTTTTTACCCAGTCACATTTAGGTTCTCTTTTATCGTAATAATATAGTACACATATTGCACAGTATTTGTCATTTTCTGCATCAGTCGAATCCTCGTAAGAAATATCTACATTCTCTAAATTTGTTCTATATTTATTGTAGTACGAGCCACCTTCACCATTCGAATAACTTCCTTCAAACTTTCTTCTGACCAAGCAGCACAGTTTCAAGTTCGTACGTACAACGTGAAACAACTCGATGGCATTAAATAGAAAGAGTTATAAAAATATGAGATGTGGCATATTATACCGACAAACATCTGACATATTACTCCACACGGCCATAAAAAGAAAGATTAAAAATCTCTCCCCTAAGTATATAGTTTTAACGGATACGTGAGAGGTTATAAAATTCGTTTGTTAGTATACTTTATCATAATCTATTGATTTTTTGTATAACTGTTCACAGAAATGTATAATCTGCATTCTAGTTGCAGTGTGAAATTAGATCAAGACGATACTTTGATAACTTACCAGGATTTATTGGAAATCAAAGAAGGTAAAAGTCAAAATCTATTGTCGTCTTAGCAGTTAGACTAAATTCAACGAAATTAGTGCAAATGTAACGCTCTCTGCGCGTTATTTAAAAAATTATTGAGAAGTGGCATATTACCAACGGTGGCATATTACCCCGAGTGACCCAAATACTTTGTGGTGGGTGATCGATGGGTGGGTGTGGTGGTGAGTTGCTTGGAGCAGACCATTCGTGTGATACGTTTTTAGTAATAGACTTACGTTCGAGATTTCGCTCGTCTGGCGCAGTTAACAGGTTGTTAGACTATCACTGTAGCCTTCTCCCAAAGTGGATGGCTTGACAGTTCTATTGCAATCCTAGATTCTCGATTATCGAAACTACTTCTGATCCGCGAGAGCGCGATGTGTTACCCGACTAGTCTGTCTCGAGCGACTCCCGCCGTAATTAACATGTAGCTTCGGTGCTCGATAGGAGATCGAGGTGTCAGTCCCATCGATCGTCCGTACCACCGGCATAAGCTTGGGAGACCAGAAGGGAAGGGGCTTGATTAATTTCGATACAAACCTAACATCGTAGTTGGGATCGACTCTGCTGTCACGCGCACGCCAGCTCAGATCAAGAGGAGCGTCTCCTTCGGCCTCGCACCGCAGCGTCACGCTCTCTCCTCGTCGCACAGACTCCTGCCGCGTTTTCACCGATACCTGGGGGCCCGCTGTTACACCAGTCGGGCATTAATTTCCGACGCTTTGTTTCTAGTCGAGGAAACGCCCAGCAGTATACGCGAAGAACTATTTTAACTCCAGCTCAAGTACTCTGTCATAGCAACTGTCAAGTTTAATAGAAGACTGGGAAAGTATCAACCCTTTCAGGGGTTATACCTAGAATTTTTGCACGAAAAAATCAGGATTTCAAATTTAAATAGCCACCATTTTGTTTTAAATTAATATTTCCGAAATTCCCTCCATTAATCAGAGGCTACATTAGTATACTAACGAAATCTTTTTTGTTTCTTGAGTTTAGATAACCTGATTCCGAATGGCAGTGCTCACCGCAAAACCAAATTTTTAAAAAGGCTTCTTGGATGTCGGTGGTTACTTTATTGTAAACTTAAATATTTTTTTACGAAAAAATTACCAAATGTTCTTTAAATGTTGCTCTTTTAAGTGCAAAAAGTTCTGTAAAAATATATGCTTCCACCTTTTAAAAAAAAATTCACAAACATTCGTCTCTTTTCAGCCACCTGAGTAGGTATAACCCCTTAAGAGATTAAGGAATAAGTAGGTATCATTGTATCATTTAAAACATGCAAGGTCCTTAACAAATCACGAAAAGTATCCATGAGCTAGTGCGGGCACCCCGAGGCGGCTAATCCGCTTCCGAGGGTTGGAATTTCCCAAATACAGCTATTGATGTGTTTGAAAATCGATGAATAGTTTAGAAATTTAAAAGAACCAGCAGTAAAAAATCGCAGCTACACTTCCTACAGGCGTTTCCATCGACCTAACAGCCCCAGCTGGCGAACAGAAATTCGGTCAGGAAACGAAGAATTCCTGACGAGCCAATCGTGGCCAGAATCCCAAGTTCGCGAGCTTGCAGGCCGACATGGTTGCAGCCGGCAGTAACCCCCGTGTTGAGTGAATATTTTACCGTGAACCGTTAGTCGAATGAGCTTGCTGAGGCCAGGCCCGATACCGTTGCTCGCCTGGCACAGATAGAACCCAGCATGATCCCGGGACACACGTGGGATCACCAAGGACCCGTTCGCGGCAACCCCTGCGCCCTCCGTGCCGCTGTAGCCCAGTTCTCTGTAGTCGCCTGGTGTCTCACCTGATTGTTCCAAGGGACGACCATTACTCGTCAAAAGCCACCCGTTACAATTTCACTCATACGTCTACGGTTCGGTTATTAACGCAAGCGAGGATATAGGTACCGTCAGCGACAGCTATTTTGGAGCACCAAGCTTGGGATGCAAAAGGCTGGGTCTTCACTGCAAACAGGTGCTACACGATTTAATCAAACGCTCCTTGGTCCAATAATTCTCAATTTCTCTATTACATATTATTCGTTGGTACACACGGAGGTCCCTTTTTCAAATAACGAAATTCTGGGAACGTACCATCGACCAATACATCGGAATAATTATCCTCGTTCGAAGGAAACGAGCCGCGATCGGAGAAAAAGGGGGAAGAATTCCGTTCACGAGCGACGCAATGTAATGTTCCCGATCAACGGACAGATGGAACTAATTATACCAGGCGCTTTATCCAGAGAGGAGCTTATTGCAGGCTGAATCAGACTGCTGAAAATGTCCAATCAGCGAAATTTCTGACGGATCCCTCCCTTGCTTCATTCCTGGGTTAAATACGCCCAGTAGGTGTAACTTAATGAAAACTACGAGCGCCGAGATCGACACAGAACTCATCCAAAGTTATTGAACTCCTCGAGCAGAAGGGGGGCGGATGAAACAAAGATCCGCGGTGAACGATTTCATGGTCCTATCCCGGAGTCACTGATATCTCGTAATAACTTCCAATCGGCAAACAGATGTTTCGAATTGCGATGCTGCGAGGATAATCCCCCCGTCGAGTATTAACGCTTATACATATTCGATCGATCCAACCCCCAGCCAGAATCGAATCCAGCGAATAGGATTTTAAATTTCTTTCTTGGTGCCGTGACTTTCTCTTGTAAGTCTTCGCGTTTCTGCCCCGTTTGTATCCGTGGCGACGGCGCCAGGAAGAATTGATGAATCCTGATAAAGTGTTCCTCGAAACACGCTTCGGCCATTAAGAGTCTCGGGCTCCAGTGTCGAGGAAGTACCCGAAGCATACGCTCCGAGACTGTGAATTTTGGAATTCAATTGCGACTGCGAAAACTACTGATTCTTCTTAAAAGGGACAAACATAACTTCTGAATGAATAAGATGCAGAGGCTTCCACGTTTCTGAATAAATGTCGCCTGGGAAGAGAAACTACGTATTGCTCGCGCAAATAATGATTAACTAATATTAACTCGGGCCTTCCTCAAAAAGGCCGAGGAATCAATGCTCCAATGCTTCCGCTTTCAAGCCTGCTTATTAAACGGCATCAAGCTGCGATCTAGGGAATAGAAACCCGGTTCAAAGGACGACAGATCTTTCGCCTGTCATCTGAGAGACGGTCGTGAATTCTTTTATACAGAGGGGATCTTTCGAGGTAGGCAGCTTTGCCGAGGAGGAGGAAACCGTAAGTCAAAAATAATAAGCGTGTGTCTATGGAAAATGCAGATATTTGATTCGAGATAAATATCCGAACACTCCAACAACTACAAATTCACGGGAGAACCGTGGGAGCTTGGAAAGTGCACGTAAACACCAACAGAAAAGAAGGAGCCGTACAAAGACTAATTGCGAGTCTCCACACGAAGTCAGGCAGCGGATGGCTGTCGCGTTTCGCGACCCAGACGGCGAAATGGGAGGCGTTTTTCAGGTAGCAGCCAGAGGAAGTTCTGTCGCAGAGGGAGGCTGGCTACGAGGAATCGTGACTTACCGATCGATTGCTTCCAAGTCACGGTCGGAATGGGGAATCCTTCAGCCTGACAGGCGATGGAGACGCCGTGACCTACAACGGCGTTCTGGTCGATAGGTTCCACCGTCCACCGCGGGGGCACTAAAAATACGATCCAATTGGCTTAAGATCTTCCAGCTCGCCGGCTCGCGCCTCGGACGAGCGTTTCATCCGGTGCCCGATCCTGGCCCGATCCTCGTCGTCGCGACGATCCGTTCCTCTGTGTCCAGAGACACGAATCCCGCCGTCAATTACGGCACTCGCGTGCCCTTTGTCCGCCTGTTTCGCCGCACTGCTTCGACCGTGATCGAGATCTACCTGGAACGCTTTTCGTTCCACGTCGACAATACCTCGTTCCGCTGCACGAAACATCTGGCCGTTTTTGCGCGAGACACGGGGAGAATTCGAACCTTCGTTTCTGGGGGTTACATTCAGCTGAAAGGCAGGTCTGTCGACGGGTGGATCCTTCTGGGACAGATTTGAGTCTCCATTAGGCGTGTCAATAGAAAAGAATGAGGAAGGGAATGGGATTTGTTGGGGAGATTGTGTGGGGTGGTTATTTGACGCTGTAAGGGATGGGACGTGACATGTGGTGACGGGGATTCATAGTTTGGGTAAACATGAATCGGAAATGCGAGAAACAATTTTCTTGTGCGAGGTTTTGTTTCGGAGGAAATCGATTTGCAAAATTCAGGTGGGATGTCTGACTATTACTGGGTGTTACTACTTGGAGGCTGGTGTGTGTAAGGGCTGAGAGCTTACGCATCGAATAATCGACTATTCTGTGCCTAATCCGATGAATTCTATTGTATTACCTGAACCACAGCACAATGAAAGCTTACGAACGCGAGCCTGCAAGTAGAAATGTCCAGTAATGGCCAGACACGAGCACCAAGTCCCGCCCAGTTCCAGCGGAACATTCCAAACGATTTCCTCGGAAAGAGGGCCTCCTACGAAAAAATTTCACAACACATTTTCTATTGATATTCCCACGAGGTTCGACCCCGTTTCCGGCTGCACCACGAATTACGCCCCGTCTCGTCGGTAACGTCACAGTTCCGGGAGCAACGTAAAGAAGCGTGTCAGAGTGCGCTGTCCTAAATATCCCGAATGACAGAGCCGCCTTTAAGAGAGATAAAGGATTGTTCTCCCCCAGAGGTGAAGTACGAAATGTTTGACGTTGATGACGAGCACGCGCCACGAAGATCAATCAATGCGTCCCCTTCATCGTTGGACGTCGACTGACGCGAAAGATCATTTCTTGTCGGACTAATTAGCCATTGTTCCCCTGAACGGCGGCCGTCAGAGGCGGAATATCGAACGACGAGGATCCCGAACCAGCTGAGCTCTCTCGATCCACTACTGTTTTTACTGTCGCGTGTTGCTGTTGTATATAGATTACGTATTCGTGTTGTGAAACGCATGCACCTCCAACGGGTTCGATGTACTGCATACTTACGCATCGCTAAGTGTGTAAACAACAACGTGTCTGTGTGTGTCTGTGCGTGTGTCAACAAAAACCGATACACGGTGTCTGTCTCTGTGTGGGCATGGACTTTACTTGAATTGACGATGTCGTATCGAAGGGATGGAAACGCTTACTTGTCCGTTAGTCTCGATGAAAAGAAAAGGAACTAATTACCAGGAGAAGTTCGAGCAGCAAATTAAACGAACGAAAGAATGACGACAGTGTGGAGGACCTGTTACAAAAGAGAAAGGGAGGATCGTGCATTCCGGACCGGGAAGAATGACGTGCTCACTTGCGCGCGGTAACGTAGCCGCAAAACGGAGTAACCAAACCTGTGTCCGTTAAAGGGAGCGTTAAAGTGGCAGACGTAATGGAAAATATAACGCCGGTGATGAGGAATAAAGGGAACTGATCGATCGTGCTTGTCAAATAAGGGGAGCAGTATTGATCAGAAAAATTGTATCGGATAAAGTATACGGTGGTTGGGAGTAACGTGTCGCATGCAAGAGATCGTTATTCAAAGAATATAGGAAACACGGCAGGCATCATTCCAAGTAAAAAAGATGTGAAATAGTTAAATATAGTAATGATCTGAAAGGTAGTAATTCGAATAACAACGTACGAACAACGCAAACCTATCTCAAAAAACGTTACTGATAGGATCATTACGAAGAGAAAACACGCAGAAACTCGAGGCACACAGCAAAATGTAAATATTACTTTCAACATTCTTCCATCGTCATTCCAAGTTGCTCGCATGTATAATAGACTGAAAATGGAACCAAACGAAGAAGACAAAATAAATTGTATTACAAAATTAAAAATAAACTGTACGAGATACGCACGAACCAGAAACGTTAACTACGCGAACGCATGCTTTACATCTGTCACAGACATATTTGTTGCATTGCACGAGCACAATTAGTATCTCTCGGTACACGAAACCGCTACAGAGAAACAATCAAAGAAGAGTGGATGATACTCTAACTAATATGAACGCGCGACAACGAACAGAAAACCTAGACCAACGAAAATTAACGGAAAAACCGAAAGGAATACAAGAACAGATCATCTAAGTAGTCTCTAATCGAAAACAAAGGAACAAAAGAAGTCAGCCGACGCTCGACTCTCGGGATCTACGTCTGATTTTCTCAACTGGCAAAATGCTGATGATCGTGATGATGTACAGTAAGTAACGACGAACAGAGAAACGTAAATTAATGGTAAACAACAATGAAGGAACACTAGCGTCCTTCCTATTCTTCCCTTCGTTTATGCCTTACCGACGCTCGTCGACGTGCTCGGCACGCGGTTCATCTTAATTCGCCGATCGGCAGAGAAAGGCAGTGCTCGCTTCCGATCTAATTACCACGAACGAAAGAAACGTGTCGTCGGATTCAGTTCTTAGCATGCATTCGGAAAAATCAACGAAAGTGGATCACGCGCTGTGCGGCCTTTGCCTCCCTAGAAACGAAACTTGTTCGCCTCATTGTCAGTGGCACGTGATAGAGTACCCATGGACTTCCGAATGTGTGCAACGGCCTATCGGGTCGTGTCTTGTCCCTTTCCCATAGCCGTTAATTGCCTCCACGCGAGAGTGCTGCCGCCCTGAAGAGTATTGGAGTAGCGGTGTTCTGTAACGAGCGAATTCCAACGAGTTCGTCTCGCTCGCGACATTCTGAAAAATTCAACGGCCCCCTCGAAGACTGGATCGCTTCTAAAGGTACGCTTCCCCGTTCGACTATCCAGCTGCTACGCGATCCGGCGGAATAGCAGCACGGATCTCTCGGCATTCGAGGGAAACGGTCCACCGCAGACCCGGTAACCTGAATTTGGCTACCTGGCATCGAGTCTTCCGCAGACCCCGGATGACTGGAATAGTTAGGATCACTTGGGTGGCTGGAGCAATGCTGCTGGAATGATTGTTTCAACCTCCCGGTGCTTTTTCGCGCGTTCCTCCGCGAAATTGCAACGGGCACGACGGTCCTCCAGCCCGGAGAACAACATTTTCGCAGCGTGGCGATATTGCTGTTCCCCGCTGTTTGCCGTCCATTCTTCCCGATGAAAGACGCCGACGACAAAAGGGGCTTCGACGCGCCCCGCACCGCGAGCAAGCACAAAATTCCCGATAAAAGGCGCGTCGCCTGCGATCGTAAACCTGTTGCGTAACGCTGCCGCTGATGAACGCGGCAAGGGCCCAGGGGCGAGTAAAGGAGAGCGAGAGTCTCGCAGAGCCGTTTCACGGTTTGGCTGCAGTGTTTTCGCGCGAAGGGCTCCGGGGAGAAGTCGATTCGTATTCGGGCTGCGTATTGTCGAGGCCTGGAACTTTCAAGCGGAATCGCTCGACTTGCGAAGCTATACGAGGAAACTTGACGCTTAATTATTTACGGGCGCAATGTAGGTGGCGGAAGTTTGGAGGAGTACGATGGGTTCGAGCAACTGTTTTTAAACGTCCAACTTTCAAGAAGCGTCTAAACGCTCGGTCGAGATTAACCGAGCTCGCTGAACGCGCGCAGACCTTTTGGCGGAGTCCGTGTTCCATTTGAGATAAAGTTCCCTAGCTTGGAGGAAACGCGTTAGCAGGGCGATACTACTTTATCTAATAGACTATTGTGAACCGTGGTAACGATGGCTCGAGGAATGAAGATTTTTATTCTATCAGACAGGACTTTTCATAAACCTTTCACCAACGACCAGCAAATAGATTAAGCGAACCACCTTCAATAGACTACTTTATCCCCACGGTCCTCCGGGGAGGCGAAATATTTCCACTCCCTTTTCCAGACGACGCTTCCATCTTGAAATGGCTTTCGAATGACGAGCGGTGCGCGTCGTTTTATAGACATTAGGGCGCACGTATCCGATAACGGGTAATGCGTGGTTGGTCGCGTGCGCGTTTATCCGAGCACCGCTGCCGTTTCCGTTTCCGTTTCAGCTGCCCCTTCCACCGATGTTCCAGGTGGCTGGGGACGTTGCCCGATTCCGTGGGGTATCGTCCACCGATTCCAGGACACCCCGGATATACTGCAACGACGAGGCAGAGCCGGCTGCCCCGCTATAATAATGGCAAACAAATGGGAAGTCAGGTGTTTCTTATCGTCCGCGCGATGCTCTGCAAGCTTCTTGCCCGTTATCGTTCTCACCGCCAGGGCCATTGTTGCCGTTATCGTTTCGGACGTTCTGCTGATCGGCGGAAACCGTGCACCCCATTTTCCGATCGATTGGCCCCTGTTTCGAGAGGCTATCCGCGTATTTCCGAAGTCGAATGGGTTCACCCTGCAGGAAGATACCAGATGCGGATGATTTTTGCCAGTTCCACTGACTTGATCTTCGGAGCCGAGTAATATCGAGCCTGCGTTCCGCGCCGCTTTATTTGATAGAACCATGGAATACGCTGATTTCCAGAAAATACTCCGATGGTGTTGAGAATTCGCAGTTTCGACCGTTCGCGAAATTATTTCGCGGCTAATGAGCCGCCTACGTGGCATTGTTCCGTTCATGGATCGTATTTTCGAGGGCAGATTGGACGGGGAGGGACTGTGAAAATAGTTCGTTAGCGAGACAAAACGTTCCCCGGGCGTTATTTCACTGCGCGGGCAACGGTCGACAGTCGTCGATCGAAAAAAAAAAAGAAAAAAAAAACGATATCGAAATCACGACGTACGCGCTCTACGTTTCGCAGGGTCGCGTCGATTCGCAAGCTCTAAACGCGTATAACACGAATTTACGGGCAGTTTTTACGGGCCGCTGACCCGCGGGAAGCCAGATCCTAGTGAATATGAATGGCGGGTAGAACATTATACCGCGAAACCCGAGGACGTGACACGATCCTAATACACCCGACATTTGCCCGCGTTGCTTGCAGCACCGGGGGCTCCCCGCGGTCCGCCTGCCCACGAGCTTTTTCTCGTTTCCTCCTCTGGCTGCTCTCCGGGATTCATCCGCAGGGGGGAAGAAAAATCAAGCGTAATGGGTTCTATCGTTATCAGAAGAAGTCTTTGCGTAACGAAGATCAACGCGGCACGGTCTCCGCTTCTATTCTCCGCGAGGCACGGCCATCCACTCGCTATCATTATTTATCGCTACGCCGCTCCTCCAGCAGCATTACGCGTAAATAGTCCATAATTTAATTGCCAGGATGGCTGAAACGACCCGCTGCAACTCCGCTTTCAACGAGCTTCCTGTTGTCGAGACTTTCCCCCATTCACGCCAAGATTGCAAGTGATTTAGACTCGATGGCGGTCCGAGGATGTCGCTGGCGACTTTCGGAATCGTCGGACGGCTCGGGAACTTCTTGAAAAGTCGCATTACCGCGCCACCTCGAAACTCGAAACTAATTTCCCTGCGCTCGCAGCATTATGCCCTCGCGGGAGCCTCGATCCCGACCGTCGGGGAAACTTCCACCCCCGCCGGAGGAGGAGCAGGCTCATAGAGCCGTACGAACGAGGAACAGAGGGAGACGTCGCCGTTCGGAGGAAATGAGCATTCGAGCTGGGGAATGTGCTCGTTGGAAAAACCTGTTCATCGTTCCACGCTTAACTCGGCGGAGAGAGGGCAAGCCTCGATGCATGCGCGGGAAGAACTGTAGTTGGAAAACTGTAATTGCGATCCGAGGGGCGCAAGAATATCGTTAAACATCTGCAACGGAAGTTGGTTTGTACAGGCATCTGCTTGGGACCTGGCTTCTGGAAGCACTCGAGTATTTGAGTAGCAATAACGCCGGGGATTGTTTGGACTTGGAAGTGTTCGGGGTATCGCTGACTCCCTCGACGTGTCGTTAGAAAGACGCTGATTAATGGAAACGAGAATGCACCGCGGTTCAGCGACCTACCCCACTACCATTCCTCCACATTAATTCGTCAGGCAGGCGGATGAGTCGCCAAGCTCCCAAGTTCCGCGCCAGCGAGCAGAGTCGAACTTGAAAAAGTTTCTCTATCGACGAAAAAGTTTCCCCGAAACGCTCTTCTGGACGATAGTCTCCCGCGAGCGTCGCGGGGCGATTTTCTGTAGGATACCGGGACAGATTCTAAGTACACCGCTCCGTCGAACTTAATCCACTCGAGGAACTTCACCGCTGAAGGATCGCGAAAGATCCAAGAGGATGGGCGCGTGTTTAGGTAAGGAAGGGAAACAGGTACTGAAAAGAAGCTGGGTCGCCGGAAGCGCGTCGCGGAATCGATTTTTAGCGAAACTACACCGTACTCCAATCCTTCCCCATGGCTACACGATTCTCTGTATGCCGGATTATGTATTATATACACACCCGTGTGTATATGCATTTTACATACATGAGGGCTCGCGTGTCGTGATCACTCGAAGTACTGTCTCGATTAATTACTTTCTCGAGGAATGGCTTCTTATGGATTCTCTTGAAACAGTTAATATACAGGGGACGGGGCGATAGAAATGAAAAAAGATTAGAAGGTCGCATCGAGTAGCTCGATGCTAAACGAGCCCATAGAATTCGTTTCTGGAGGAAGCAATCCGAAGACGGGATTTCAAGTGGCCACGCCACGCATACCACCACTGTACACGCGCGCACGCACACACACGCAGACAGCAGACGAGTACGTATCGTCGCGCACGGTCTTATGTACACAGGCTCTTACAGCTACCATGTCGATTTTTGTTCTTGCTGGTTTGTGACACCAACCAGCAACGGAGAGGCTGGTCGAGTATTCGGCCAGGCCAGCGACGTTGCTGATCTGGCACGTGTAGTTCCCGCTGTGCCCAGCGCTGACGTTATTTATCGTCAGGATGCTGGAAAACGGCGGATAGTCGCTTATCTGTATGTTGTTGCCCGTGTGGAAGACGACCGACGAGGTGGACGTGGACGCCGACGACGACGACGACGACGATGCACCGTCACCGGGTCTGACCTGAATCGGTTTCTCGTCCATCAACCACGTGATGTTGAACGGCTGGTCACCCTGGCTCGTGGTACACATTAGCTGTGTCCTCATCCCCTCCGTCACACCGTTCTCGAAATAAAACGGCGAGATCCGCGGTGGAACTATAAACGTGACGTGTGATAATAGTTGGTATGTACCTGCATGCCGCCACTAACCGCACTCCTATACGCGTATCTCGGCCATAGATGACACTCTCGATTTCGTTTCCTAGTTTTTTTTTTGTGGCAGGGGTGGTTATAGGTAGACTGAGGGGGTCAGGAGGATGGCGAGGGTGACGGGGCGAGTCGCGCTCCAAGGGGAACGTACAGCGTCGTTAGACGATGAGACTTCTCTACGCGTCACCTTCGTTAGTTTCGAAGTGGGTGCTTCGATCAGCGATCGTGCAAGAAGATCGGATCTTTCAGTGTAGAAAACTTAGCAAATAGGAGCGAACCGGAATGCCCCGCGACGCGACCGAGCCGGGAAATGGTGGTCGCCGTCAATCGAGACACGCCGGAACGGAACAGCCCGCCGGGATAATTGCATCGAAATCGAGGGACTCCGCGGTGCCCCGGGCCGGGGTCAGCGAAACCGAATCAACAGCCCCGCGTCCGAACCGGCGGCGAGTTAATAAATCTTCTTCAACGAACGTCTAAAATTAACATTAAAATACGACGCGGGGATACAAACTGCTCCGGGTTTAATCCGTTTCCGAGAACGAAGGGAGCGTAATTAATGTTCCCCTGGGCGGCAACAACGCTCCAAAACGATCTGCAAAAAGAAGCACCGTTTTCCGTAATACAGCTCGTATTGCCGTAACAATGAAACGTGAGTTTCGCGTTTTTCTCCGGCGAGCGGCAGCTATTCCCCTGCGCTTCTGGAAGTCTCATCGGTGGAACGAGAACGGGAGGTCACGGGTCGTGAAATGCGAGATCTCTTTCACCGTTTAAGCAGCGTCGTTCGATCGCGCCCGTATGCCCGTCGCTAGAATGGGGACGCGGACGTGTGTACGTACGCCGCGCCGTTCCACTGTCCGACCAAGCGCGGGTTTAAGCTACTTGGCGCGGGCAAAACTGTAGCCAGACTGTACCTCGTCCTGTGGACGAAGGAAACTCGATAGCCGGGCGCCGTTTGACCTTCGTCGCCGTGCCTCTCCCTTCGTGACCTCCCGACACGGGCACAGGACAGGTGCAACTCTCCCTCGCGAAAGCACAGAGCCTGTGAAAAATGGCGGCCAGGCCATAAATATTCGGTCGCGGGCGTATACACGCGACTCGCCGCCCGGAAAATGAACATTTATGGCCCGTAGTAACTGCTAATGTCGGCCAATGTGTCTTTACGAGGCTTCTGGCCAGGGAAGTTGCTGGTAAGCCGACCTCCGCGCGATGATAGCGGCGTTCAGCGGCGCTGCTCGGTTTCCAGACGAACGAAATTTGGCAACCTGTGCCCCGCTGTTCGCTCCCGAATGGTGTCAACGCGTTTTCTCGATAAATCAAGCTTCCGGAGAGGCGAGACTTGAAGCGGAACATTGGTCCTCGCTTCTGTATTTCAAATTGCTTGACGTTGAGTTACTTACCGTGCGGATTAGAAACCGTAACGAGCGAGAAAACTAGCTGGGACGAAGGGACGCGAGGGATCTTGACATTAGTTGCGTCGCAAGGAGGTTAAACTGCAGGTACCGCCGAGAATCAAACGTTACTGTCTCATCGAGCCCGATAAACTAGCCGCGTCGAGGTCGCTCGCATCGATTTCGTCCCGTGTACGGATTCACTACAGTCCCAATAAGATTACTTCACTGACGATGATAATGGTAATGAGAACGATGAATATTACACAGATCTCGAGCGAAACATAGCATAGTCCTAGTGAAAAAAGAAACTGCTCTACAGAAGGTGATAGTGAGATAAGAATAACAACTCGGTTCCAGAGTCGGTGAAATAACGTGATCGTACGATACCAACACAAATAGATAATATCGATAGAGCAACAAAAGGTGATACGGTTCATTCGTGACGGGGCAAAAGAGACGGGGCACGACTCCTACTGGATCGTGCGAGGCGTGTCTGCTTAAAACAGCGAGTCCGTACGACGTTGCAAAAGGTTACCATAAGAGATGAATATATGAGTAAACGGTGGGTGATATATCCAGTGAATGATAAAAAATATACATTACGTGTACTTCTCGAATGATACGTTAATGCTGAACGATGCATAATACACGGTGGTTGTGCCAAGTGATTAAAAACCAGTAGTACGAAACGTTAAACGTTCACGGTGGAAGCGATCTCACGCTGTGACATCGAGCCAGGCGGCATCCCGCGGCGCGCCCGCGGCAAAATTAAACGAAAAATCCTAATCCGACACGCTGGATCTCGGTTTAATTTTGCGACGGTCTGCTCGAAACATCCACGAAGAGAGAATTTCAACCGCGCCGTTCTGTATTCTTCAAAAAACGGGACAGACAGAGAGAAAGAGACACAGAGAGAGAGAGAGAGAGAGGCGGAGAGATAGATAGATAGAGAGAGAGAGAGAGTGGAATGTTTTGTTTCGGCGAACGAATTTTCCAATAAGCGCTTCGATGTCACAGATAAATACGATCTACGAACATACTTGGCCGACTTAGTTCGATACACACTAAAAGAAAGACGTTCGTACAAACGATAGTAGGTACGTGAAACACTGGCAAGATGATATCTTACATATACATATATATATATATATAGAGAGAGAGAGAGATAGATACATATACGTATCAAGAGTATCCGTATAGGTAAATCTGATCGAAGCGTGCAATTAGGCGTGCATATAGAACAGCGTGCAGGATCACAGAGAGTGTACAAAGACAGAGAGAGAGAGAGAGAGAGAGAGTGTGTGTGAGTGAAAGCGAGAGAGAGAGAGAGAGAGAGAGAGAGAGAGAGAGAGAATCGAGGATATCAAAATCGGAAGTAAGAAATTGAAAATTCACAGCACGTCGAGACCCGGGACACCGTTCTCTCGGGCCAAGGGATCGTTCCCGCGATTCTGGCCGACGACAATCTAAATTGAAATCTAATAATCCGCGGCCAAGAGCCCCGTGGCATCCTAGAGCGTCCTTGCCATCGCGAATATTCCAGCAGGGGCAAAGAAAGGCCGTGCAAAACGAAACCTGTTCACAAATTAAACGTAAAGTCGAGGCTTCGGGAGTCCCTGGTCGAACGTGCTGGAGGGCGTGCACATTGGACTAGCATGTAGCAGAAACAGGTCGCGTCGAATGACTTCGGACTTGCTCGTGGCGATCTGTCCGGTCCGAGATCATCCTCGACGATCATTCAGTGTACTCTTGTGCTTAAGAAACTCGACTCGCGAACGACGACAGAGATGTCACGGTGGGTATGGATCGCAGAATGGACACGGCCCCGCGCCCGTCGCATGCATTTTCCAGGCAGAGGAATGCCCTTTGAGTCGGCCGCGTAGGAACAAAACTGTCCCTTCTACGCGGACGGAGAACGGGAAATTGATCACGCGACGATGCACCCGGTCGAGGCTGGCTGATTGATCGATCGCTGGCCGCCGTTGCACCGCTGTGTGTTTCCTTACCAACCGATCAATCAGCTACTTTCCAGGGCGAGCATACACTCCCTTCGAGCTGGAAAATCGCCAGTCGTTCTTTATTACGTTCCCGCGAATCACGAGGCGCGAGGGGTGAACCGGCGGCGCGGATGTTCGAGACGTCCCACCCGCCAGCCAGCACACCTCCGACGTATTGACTTCAAACTCTACTCGCGGGTACTTCATTCCTCAAATTGTTCTACCGAGATCGAAGGCGCGACTGCGTGGACTATTCGCGCCGTCCGCGAAGAACCATTCCAAGCACTGTAAGACGCCGCAGACAGTCAATACGCCGAGATACCGCGGAACGCGTCGTGTCAATGCTGTGACAAGGTAAACGTCAGGTTGCGTGCAATAAACGTCACGATTCGGCGACGTATCGAGGCATGCAGATACGTCGAGGTCGATGCAAGGAGAAGGAGAGAAGAACGAAGGGTAAGAGCCGCGTAAAGGGGAAGAAGGGTCGCGAAGAAGACGGGGTTAGGACAGCTCTGTCGCCGTGCAGCGTGAACGAAGAAGTACACCAACGGTGTGCGTTTACCGTTGACGTGAAGGAGTGCAGAATGAGCGACGGTGGCAGCGCCATTGGCCACGCGACAGGTGTACGTGCCATTGTGCGCGGGTGCGATCGTGCTAATGCTCAGGGCGCTGGTAAAAGCGTCATATTGCCGGACGGTAATGGCCTTTCTCGGGGAACGGCCCAGTTCGGCCTGGCCGTCGGCCTTGGGGCCCCGCTTGGGCCCCTTAATCGCGTCCCCAGGACCCGCCTGGCCCTGGCCGCGGCCATGGCTCGACGACGGAGCATCCTGCGACGTCCTGATCGTCTCTATCGGCACGTTATCTTTCAGCCACGTGAACGTCAGTGGCAGATCGCCAGTCACGACCACGCACTGTACGCTAGTACGGTCCCCTACGTTTAAATCGCGAGCAAAACTGAAAGGCGTGATTTTAGGTGGCACTGAAAGAACAATACAAAGACAAAAGGTGGCATTCCAGTCAAAGCGGTTCAGAACGCTAGAGAAACGCGTCTTTTCTTTTTCAAGAAACGGGGCAACTGGGTGGACGGAGTCTCTGGTGGTCAGTGGGGATGATAACCAGGGGGTGGGTGGATAGAACAGGTAGAGCACGCACATCGAACGGACGGTCGTAATCGTCCGACCGAGACCTGTCGGATGCCCGCGATCGATAAGCATTTCGCGAGACGTTGATTACGGCGCGGTAAGTATTTCATCGCTGGTCAGATTTCCATGGGGGAAACATCCCGGCATTAACGTTTAAGCCGACCAGAGTTTCAAGTTCCAGCGGACTTTCGAAGCACCACGAGACACGGCACAGATCCGAGCAGCCGACAAGCGGTGGTCAAGAGAGAGGCGAGTTCGCAGGACACTCCTCGCGACGCGCGCGACCATGTTTCGCGAAAGAGGGTATATTGAGAGCGTTTGGGAAAGTTTAGGTAGCCCCGATGCCTCGAACGAGAACCGAGGCTTGTGCTTGATGAGAGCGTGGCCAGGTCAAAGGCTGCACATATTGTGCTGCTTGTAATTACACCAACGTTAATTAAATTTCCATGCGTCGCCCCGCGCGTGACTAAATTAAATCTGTAACGCAGACGCTTTGAGAAAAGCTTCAAAGAATGCTTTCTTGCCGCCAAGCGAGGCGCGAGGGGGTGGTATTATTAAAACGCCCAGCGGTCGCGCGGAGTGTCCTAATGCGCGGCGTGTAAAGGATATCGTTTTATTGCGGTAGTCTATATATAAACGGACAGCTTGAGAGAAAGAGCGCGCGGGCCACGGGCTTCGCTGTTTGCACCGTGTTCGTTTCCCATCGACGAAGTTGCTTTATCGGCAATCTTTGAAATTGCACTCCCCGCGCTTTGTACGCCTTTCTGATTGTCTCGTGCCACCGTTCTCCTTTCGATAGTAGCCGCGTAATGCGCTTCTTTCCATTCAACCACTCAGCGATGAAGCGTTTTTTGAGGAGCGAGCGATTGATATTTAACCGCGAATGGAGTGGATAGCTTTCCACTTTGCGCCATGTGGGGAACGCAGAGGGTGCGCGGAAAATTCCTGAAAAATGGCCCCTTCGAGCCGCTCGCGTTAATGAACTCCGCCCGTTCACCGACTTTTCGGTTAAGGACGCCCCTCCAGCGCGATCGGCCCGGGCCGACAAGCTTTCGCAATTAATTCCCAGCGCGAGCAAGCCGATCCGCGAGCGTGCTCCAAAGTCCGCCGCGTCGATAAAACGGCGGACGCACGCGAGACTTCCACGGCTACGGGCGTTTTCCCGCGAAAGGGAAAACAATCAATCGAACAGCACTCCGATTGATTGCTTCCGAGCCCTGCATAATTCGGCCCGCGGCCGTACAAATACCAGCGGTTGCTTTCCACCCTTCAATTACGAAAATTGCCGATAAAATCGCGATGATTCCGGCTAGCTGTAACGCCGATACGAAGAAGCGAGGCCCGCGCGCGAGAAAGAAACGGCGACTGAGTCACGTAATAGAATATCGATGCTTCGACAACAGCGTGTTTATGTACAAGTTGCGTGCACGCGTTTCCTTGGACGCACGGGGCGTACCTTTGTAAAGCTTCGGCGGTATTAAATTTCCGCGTGGGTGGCAAGTTTCGTTCTAAATATAGCGCGGCATCCTAACTAGCACAACTAGGCGGATGGGTACATAGAATGCCTCTTGTGGTAAAAAACACCTGGTGTCGTTTTCACGCAAAGTACCTTGACAGTCAAAGCGTCAGAGGCGTAACGCGCGGAGAACCGTTCTGCAACGCGACCGCGGTGTTCGAAAGGCCGATCGATCTCCATCGCGCGGGACAAAAGTGGCAGCGTACTACAGGAAGCGATAAGTCAGAAGTCCGTTTAGCCTCGAGTGACTTGAGCGAGCGATTTTGAACTTTCAAAGCGAGACACTTTCAATTAGCGAAAGAAGAGTGTAATGACACACCGAGCCGGAGGGAATGAAATCCCATTCGTCGAGAGGATTCGTTGAACGACTCGATAAATATGAACGGCACCTGCACGGGAGTCGATATTAAGCTGCTCGCCGATATTTTTCGCGTTACCCGTTATTCCTATCCCGAGGGTAGAGGCGAAAGGAGCCTCTTTTGAGCCGATATAACGACGGCGTACGTTCTCGGTTGACGCGCTGGGCGATTAAACCGTTGCATACACTGCTCTTTCCTGGTCGCCCCGTGCGCCCAGTCCACCCTGTGCACACGTACAGCGGCCCCGTACCTACCCAGATAGTGCGTGGTATCGCCGCCCTATGAATTTTTATGTACAAAAGTACACGTACACGGAATATAATATACAGAGCAGTTAGGCGAGCGCGTGCAAGGACAGATGCTTGAGCGATGCAGTGAAGTGCTGTGCTCTGGTGCGTGGGTTCGTTCGCGAGTGTTGTCAAACGCACGGATATCCGGTGACGCACATAGATAGAAGAGAAAGAGAGAGTAGAGAGGCAGAGTAGAGAGATAGGTAGACACATACACGCCACACGTACACATCTGTGTACTATTGTACACACGTTGCAGCCGTCGTCTATCTGTACGCGATAAGGGTAGCTCGACAAAGAAATTTATACAGGGTGCCCCGTGGCTGCTGGCGCAACGGGGGAATAGATGGCTCTGTACCCAGACATAAGTCGAGGTTTCCGTTTCCAGTGGAATTACTTTGGATACTTGTCAAGTTCGCGTGCGCTCCATTGTGCACTCACTCGATACGTCGCGTGCCAAATCGGGTTTGAAAAGACTCCCCCAGAGAACAAGTATTTAGCGTATTCACCAGGAAAATCTGTGTTTTGTATAATCGAATATTTAAAGTCTGAACATCGCGGGCCTGTCATACGCGCAGGATTGACAGGGCCCCCTAGGAGGCACAGGTGTCATTCGTTTATGCGCGACGATAAATCTTGCTTCGATCTCTGCTTCCCTTCTATCCACACGATTATGTATAGTTAACAAATCAAATGCACAGACTCGAAATCACTTCCCTGGAAAACAATTCCCAATAGAGAAAGATCCCTCTCCGCATAGCCATCGGATGTCCCCCCCTGCGCCGTCAATTACGACGCACCCCTCGCATTTTCTGATCGAAGAAATTTGCAGATCGGAGAGAAGCATCCCGCAATATACGCGATTAAGCGTATCGCGTGTTCCCTTTGATTGTCTCCTCCTTTGCTCTCGCAGCGGATCCAGTGGCGCAGGAATAAGGCGGCCCTACCCCGTGCGCGGTAATTAACGGCTCGTAACGCGGTCACGTCGCGGCCGGGGTAAATAGGAACCGACGAGGGTGAATAATTGTCTCCCGCCGGTGGATTAATTAGCCTCGCTGCCGCGGAGATTTCCGATTCCTTTCGATCATCGACCCATTGTCACGTGCGATTCGATTCCCCTTTGTCGGATTACCGTCTCATCCCCTTGTTCCGCTCGGGGAACGGACTCGACGAGGCTCGTGGTAAGGGAAACGATCGGATTAGACACGGAAGATCTGTTCTAAGGGACTTCTCGCGGCATTCGAAATGGATAGTCGTAGGGCTTCCTACTGCGATCGTGGGGCGTCGCGAGAATGGCACACCTACTCCACTGGAACGCGCGGTAGAGGATCCTCTGAGGCAACTTACTGCAGGTTCTCGAATTTTTTACAAGTTCCGCCGCACTTTCCCAGCTTTAGAGTCATAGACAGGGTCCCCTGGGTTTCCTCGCGAGGCAGCGTCGATTAGACTACGGGGATCGCTCGTGAATTGCTCGTCTCACGTCGAGTTTACTTTGGAATCGAAAAATAAGGTGGAAAAATGTGTGCGGGGGACGAAGAAACACCTCGGCGAATTATCTAAGTTATTTCCAGCGGATGCTTGCTGAAGAGAACGCTAGAGTGGCGATGAGTAGAACGTTGCTCGCCGTTCGCGGCACGGTTGTCTCCAAAATTTGCACACCGAACGGTAAATCGAGAGACACGAAGCAATGCTGCCTCGCTACCACTAATCCCACCCAGCGATAAACAATGGAGTGCACGGAATGCGCTCCGTAAACCTAATACAGAAACATTTCGTATCAAGGTAAATTTGGCGGCACGCATCAAACACGCCAGGACATTGGGCATACACGAACCTGTAATTAATATGCGATTGCCTGGGGAATGGAAAATCTCGGGGGAGGGAATGGTGGGACAACGTACTCAACGAAGGAACTATATAACCTCGCGTTCGCCAACGCCGTGAATGATCATTCGCCGACGCCGATCATCATTCCCGGCGCTGTTTCGAGAGGATTCTATCGGGATGGAAAAGTGTCCGTTAGAGATCTGTGTCTGGCGAGTTTGTGGAGTGAATTTCCGAAAGATGTAGTAATTCGTTTCCCCTACCCTACCATTTTATTATACAAATACCACTGTCGATTTTAAACACGAAATCTCCTGTCATGGAATATGGAATATTGCCCTGACTTGTCAACTTTCTGACTATCGCGATCTGCTATCGATTCCAAAACTTGCCAGACACAGACCGTATAATAAATTCTCGACTAATCCAATCATACGTGAGCGACAGAGTCCAGACGACTCGAGGAATCGACTTGGCCCGACCTGTAATTCCTGTAAAAGACCAGTATCGCGAAGTATTTGCTGTTTGCTCACTCACCTAGGACGCGCACCTCCACCGACCGGTGAGAAGTGAAATTATGCTTGTTCTTGGCGGTGCAGGTGTACGTGCCCTCGTCGGCAGCTCGTTGCACGGTATCGATGAACAGACTGCCGTTCGCCACCCTCTGTCTCATGTTGGTGGGCAGCTTCACTCCGTCTGGCAACAACATCGCGAACCAATATACATGGGTGCACCTCGTCATCGTGGATGATCGAAATTATAGGGGAAAATTAGCTTCACCGTGTACGCAGTATAAATCGTTTTTGTACGTGCAATTATCTCCGGCAGTCTCGAAGCTTCGAGAAAGTATTTCGATGCGAAGAGGAAAGTACAGAGGACGTAGGTATTTAGGTTTTTTCATGAAGAAGAATGGATATTTCCTCTGGCAAATCGAGTACAGGCTACGTGGGAACTTTCTCGTATCTTCGATGCGATATAACGTAGCCTAGGCTTGTACGCTAATTGAATTGCCACAGACGCGGGCCCGGCTTTAATTACGGGATGTATGTAACTGACAATGAGCCACAGGCAGGTAGGAAGGGCGTTAAACGGAAATAAAACGCGTTTACTCACCTTTCTCCCAAATTATCGATTCAATCGGGTAGCCGGCAACCGGGCATTTGATGTGGAACTGTTTCCCAGCGACCGCCGAAACTGTCGACATGGGTCTGACGTATGGCAGGCCTGCGATTGACAAGCAATAAAACATATATTTCCAGTAATTTCCAGCGCGCGTGGGGAACGTGGCTAGTGCTTTTTCGTGTTTCCCCGGACTACAGGACCGGGGATCGCTATTGCTCACAAAGACGAAGATTATTCACGACCCCGTTGCTTTTATCTCTGCCACTGGCTCACTTCACAAAAGCTCACTTTATACTAAACTCTGTGCTGCTACATTGAGTTAAAATATGTGCAACGCGATGCTCAAGCGTATTAAACTAAGCTAAACTAAATAATCTCTCCCTATAACATCATTCCCCCCGATAGACTAACTCCGAGCCCTTCGTAGCCCTGGAAATACTACTTAACTATGAAAGTCACCGCGAAAGGATCTCAGTCACCCGAATTCGCTGAAGAAACAAACACTTGGCGGCGTTTTTTAATTACCAGAAGCCAGACTCGCTAACGACAAAGGCTTTCCCATCAAGCCGATATTCCCGGCGATCGATCCTGCGAAAGGGAACGTAATACTCCCCCGGGTTTCCAGTCAATTTCAATCGACACTGGCCAGCGATTCTTCTCCTTAACAGTCCCTATCTTTCTCCACCCTCCGCGGTACTCACCGTAAATATTGAGCCTGGCCGAGTGTCTGGTCTCCCCTGCACGGCTGCCGGCGATGCACTCGTACTCGCCCCCGTCTTCGGACTTGACCGACGAGATGTTAACGTGCGATATTACGTCCCCGTACACGGTCACGTACTGGCCAATCAGCAGCCTGTCGTTCTGCGGAAGCGGAAATCCATCGAGCAGCCAGGAAATTTGCGGCGTGGGATTACCCGCGGCGCTGCACTTTAGGGAGACCGAAGGCCCGGTCTGCATCGTCTGCTCGATGAATCTGTAGACCAGCTGCGGCGCGATCTCTGTTAACAGACGGGTCCCGGTCGAGTAACATATACCTGAACGCACCCAAACCCCGGCGAGGCGACCCCCGTTTCAATTTCGCTATCGCCACACTGTACTCCCCACTTTGCGTGTCTCCCCTACGGTCTGACCAATGATCGTCTTGTTCTACTTTAAGCAACTCACAATTCTCCTTCCATAATTAACGCGCGTGTAAGTTCTCTGTCGTTGTTCCATCGGTCAATTTGCTTTTAGGTTTCTATATTCAACATTTAATGATACGTAAAGTCCCATCGAAGACACCTATAAGTTCTATTTCAGAGGCAGCTTAGCTACCGCGAGCCAATCGGTGTTCGTCCTCGTTAAGTGGGCGTTAATAACCTCGAGGACTTTGTTCTAAATAATTGGCCCGGGGATTAATGGACGCAGGGGATTAAGTGCGCGGCGACGTAACGAAGAAACATTGAAAATATCCGCGCGGCGCGTTCACGGGCATGCGTCCCAGTTCCAGAAGGGCTCTAAATGAACGGGCCGCTTCCCGTAACGAGCCCTGCCGGTAATGAATTCATGAACTTCATAAGCGCAGGCACGCCGCCGACGAAACAACGCTCCGCAACTTTTCGCATGCATACCGTGATTCCTGCACGCCCCGATGCCCGCGCACGCCTCCGTCGCGAGTAGAGTTACGTTCGATCGACCGACGATACGAAAAAGAATTCGAAAGTTCGCCGGCCAAAGAGGAGGCGGCGGCTCCGAGTCAACTTCCGTAATGAAAATCTTAAATCCCGCCGAAGCACTGTGCGCGTAATTAAAAGACGGGCCGGGGAAGTTATTAGTAAATTAACAATTACGTCTGTCCAATTAGGCTGGCTCGTTATTTCGCCGTCGCAGCCGAGAAGGAACTTTGCGTACCAGGGATCCTCGAGCGAAGAATAATCTTTGAAAGTGGCACGCGCCCTGCAATCTGTTTACTAGAAATATTTTAAAAAAACAGGGCCCCACCCCTTTGTCAGTCTCTTCCTCCTCAGTTTCGGTATTTATTCTACAATTACGCAGATTAAAGAGATAGCAGGATAAGTTTCGTAGCTCCTCCTTCTTTCTCCCCCTTCCTTCGGGGGATGAAGAAGCATCGTCGATGATTCCTCTAGCAGTCGCCTCCAATGAAAGCCGATGCAACTGTAAGAACTCCATCCCCATGTACCGGAATTCAATCGAATCGACCGCCTTCGATAATTTCTACGGCCAAAGCGTTGCCCCGGTGAATGGAATTTACGTTAACGAGAACGTCGACGTAGAAGGACGGGTTGTTTATCGCGGCCACGAAAGGAAACGAGGGAAAGCGTGTAAATAATAGCCGAGTCTGTCGTCAAATATAATCAGCGCTCGTAAGCGCTCGTCCCTCCGCTCCGCTCGCCGCAATTTAAATTAAAAACCCACGGAAACGTAGACGGCCCGCGGGCGTCTCGACGGGAAACTTAATTTCGCGTGTCGCTGGGACACGATTTTTTCTTTTCCTTTATTTCCCCCATTTTCTGTTTCACTTTTTCCTCGCATTTTCCTCCCCTATTTTTTTTTTCCAAAGCGCAGCTTCCCCCCGTGCCCGGCCGCGTTTTTTCTTTACGCTGTAATTCACGAGGGCCTCGTAATCGACGCGCGAGCGAGACACATTCGTCGGCCATTAACCGGGTTTCATATATCGTCCGTTTAATTGCGCGCCGTTCGAAACCGAATCCTAGCGACCCAGTTGCGCTCGCCAAAACGGGATATGTATCAATTTTTTGACGTATCCCTGTTCGAGCGATACGTATGACGTTAATAAAGCCTGGCCAATAGAGGGGGAGAGGAAAAATAGAGGATGAGAGATGGGCGAGGGACGCGAAAACGTGCGTTGCTCGAGCTTTGATCGCGGGCTCGTCGTTAAACGGACGAGAATCAGTCACGAACAACGCCAATATCCCGCGAAGTTAAACAAACGCCAAGGGGAACAAAGCTCGCGGATGAATTTTCTGAAGTCGAGGGGTAAATAGAGCGGAGTGTATTCGGGTAGAGTGCATCGCAGCACGTTGAATTCGCGAAAGCGCGTACTGTGACTGGCTCCAGTGACTACTGTGTATAACACGAGCTGCGACTTCCACTCCGCTGTCTCTCTCTCTCTCTCTCTTTCTCTCTCTCTTTCTCTCTCTCTCTCTCTCTCTCCCTCTGTCTCTCAGCCTCTCGGCGCGGTGACGCGGGCTTCTTCCCTGACGTATCTATGACGCATAATAAATAGACGTGGCTGGAGCCGCAGTCTGGGACGAGATCGTGCCCGGCCGGCATGCAAAGCATCGGCAAAACCACAGGAATCTCGTTAGCGTATGCAAATCCAGGCTGGCGGTACTAACTATCCCATCGTGCTGCGGGCAATCCCCACCTAATGTACACTGTATGCCCCGCAGCTTAGAAATCATGCAGCCGAGAAGAATCCTAATGACAGGGTAATGGGGACGGCGAAACTTCACCGACTCGAGAATCGACCGACGTGACCCGCTAATTGACTGGCGGTGCAGGGAAGCTCTGCACTGTGTTACTCCGTAGAGCTTGACGAAAATGGGAATTGATGGGACGCGAATTGTCCGTTCCCAACGTCCTTGGGCGCACTTCGTTTCCACGTATGCGACGGAAGATTGATGGGACGAAGGGATAAAGAGAACGAAGTTGTCTGTTGTACGAACATATCTCCAACTAATTATCGCGCAAGCTGCGGCGAAGTTAGCGGCAGGGTTAATAGACTGCTCCGTTCGAGTAACAACAAAAGAGCATGAGAATCTATAGGAAAAAGAACTCCTTCTGATGGGAAAGTAACCTCGTTCCCTGCCCTCGCGATCTCTCCAGCTCCAAGCCAAACACGGGGGAGAAATAGCGCGCAATCATCGTGCCGTTTAAACCTAATGAAAAATCGCTTACCGCGGCTAACTTCCAACCTCGTGGCAAGTTATTGCGGCCCGATGCAATTGCGGGTGAAGCGTTCAAAGGTTGAATCCATTACCGTTGTTTGCCCCCGTTCTTGTTTCTATCGCGGTCGAGGCCAGCCGAGGGAAGAACCTTCTTTCCTTCGGGTCTTCAATTACCCCCTGGCCAGCCGGGGTTGGGTGAGAAAGGAAATAGTTTCGCCTCTGTTATCCACGCCAGGGGTGGAATCAACGGGCAGGGAAAAGAAAAAAGGGAACGAAGCGTGTACAGCGTTCCAGGGACCGTTGCTATCCTATCCAACACCGGGGGATACAGGGATCCGGCCGGCGGGGGCTGCTGCTAAACGATCCCGAAAGAAAATTCAAAGTTTCAACGGCCATCAAAGTTGCCGAACGGCCTGGGTTAATGGCCGGGAAAGTACGCAGGAAGTTTCGGGAACGTACGAATCGCTTCGGGAGAGCATTACCCTCTCCCCGTGCGATCCCTCCAAGCCATGGGAGCTTGTCGAGGGAACACGACGGGGAGAGAACCGAGTAATTAATTCCCCTCGTAATTGCGGTTTGGTCGAATTTCCTGGTTGTTTCGTAAGAAGGATGAGAAGCTATGGAAATCGCCTTGTCCTCCTTTGGTAATCTTTCGCCGATGGGAACGCACTCCTCGAGCCAAATGTGCGCGTTCATCCGCTCCGCTCAGAAGCGTGCCGCGCGGAATTGAATTTATTACATTGCCGGTGGAATTCGGGTATTTTCACGTGGTTCCTCGATGGCACGTTGCTAACGCAACGTCGGTTCCGCACACAGGAGGAGACGTAGATGGGGATGAAGAGCGAACGAGGCCATTTTCGCGCAAAAATAGCGCCTGGCCCGGGGCGAAACGACTTCGTGATGGGAAATACGTTACGAGGGAGCTACGGCGTGTACGCGTTCCGCTACGTCGGCGTACACTTTCGAAGCGCGGTCGAAGGCTCGGCGAGAGGCGGCGTCCAGGGCGCAGAATCGCTCCGCGGACACTTTATCCTGTAATCGAGGAGGACGCGAGCGGCAATCTGGCACGGTAAAAGTGTTTTAATTGGAATCTTTGGTACCATAACTCGAAACCATCGATCGGGGGTGCCGCGAAGTCTGGGTTAATGGAAAAGCACCGGAGCTGGTTACGAGAAATATGACGCGCGACTAGCAACAGCTACAGGCTACAGATCCGTGGAGATCCAGTTGGGAAAGTAAACAAAATACGGCGAGATACACGGAGACTGCTGGATGTTACGCGTTCAACTAATGGCCCACCGTGGAACAGTGGGACATGTATGGAAAATGGAGAAATACATGGATCACGGTAGAATAACACGCGACACAACTTTCAGTTTACTCTTTTAGGAACGTATCAAGTAGGGTAAAGTAGCCGAAAATGAGACCCATTTCTTAAAGACATCATAACTCTTCACTGAGAACACTTTTATTAAGATTCGATACACCTTTTGAAAGTAGAATATGTATTCTTTAGCAACCTACTGGAAAGTACTATAACAAAACTTTGGTTTCTTCATAATAAAATGAAAAAGAAAGTCACCCAAATATGCAGATAAAAAATATGGGTGCCTAATATGAGACCCAGCTTCTTTTTTCCTGAAACGTATTTTTTCTTTCTTTTTTTATAAAGCCGGCACGTGAAATCTATTTTTTGCAAAACAAGCATTCTGTATCATAATTTTCTTTCTTAATCACTTTCATCATTCAGAACAATTTCTTCTTCACTCTCATCAGTAGAACTTTCACGGGTCTCATATTTGGAAACAATAACTACTAAGTAGCTTCGAAGTTAAATCTTCATCATTTAATGATATACAACTAGTAATTCTTAAACTCCATTGCAAGCACTATACAACAGTATTTGTGAAAATCATTACACACTTACCACTTCAGAGGTATTTGTAAGTTAATCGAACCACTTCAAAAACTTTCTGCAACGTATTTCAGAAATACATGCTTGATCAAGACGCTCAATTGATTAAAATGCCACTGCGCCGACAAAACAACTAATACACGGTTTGTTAGTAAAGAAATAGCATCGCTATGACATTCAAGAGTTCTGTAGCGGAGATAAGCTGGAGTCTCATATTAGGAGAGGTCGTCATATTCGGCTACTTTACCCTAACTGTCCTCATTAGTGATCATATTTCAACGGTGAGTTAAGCGAAAAAAAATGGAGCCCGTATTTAATACCAAGACCTCTAAGTGCAGACGAGCGGTTTTCGGCAGTTTGCCGCTGCGTTCATTCGCGGTGAAGCAATACCTGCGTTCGTCAAAACGAACGCAAACATACCGCTTAGTAGCCGCTTTGCGTCCCGTGTAAACTGCTTCATATAAATTTATGTTCTGCTAAAACGCGCACGGCAGATTGCCGCAAACCGCTCCGTCTGCACCGGACCTAAGAACCTCTGTGGCTTCAGACCAGAAACATTTAAAATCGAGCCGCGTCAAGGGGTAGACGATCAACATCCGAGGTTTCAAAATTAAAAGCGTAGAAGGGGGCTCGGAACGGGGGGATCCGATTAACGGGCAGCAAACAGTGATTTTCGCGGCGTGGTACGATCAAGGGAAAACCGATGTGGCCATTTTCGCGCAAAAATGGCACGTACATCCCCCGGAGGCGAAGCGGGCGCGGGCTTGCCGTGATGGAAAACGCGTTACGATGGAGTGGCACGCAAACCCGGAATGGATCGTATGGGGAAGAGTTCCACTGCATTAACCACCGGCAACCTATCACCGTGGAACCATTCGCTCGACAAACAAGCCCGCCACCCCCGCCGTCCCCGTTTCCATCCACGGGTCTGTCTTCCAAACAGCGGCACGGTCGCGTTTCCATCATCGGCCAAGGAGCCTCGAGAGTCGAGCGAGAACCACGGGAAGACGGGGAAGCTGAACGAGGAGGGTGGAAGTAGGAAACCGTTCACCGAGGCCACGGAGTTTTCCAATCCCCTTTCTCATCGCTGATCCAATCTCGATCCGGGACGAGGCAAATTCGTCGCGAGAATTTAACGAGCGGGCAAGTTTAACCGGGAAGACGACAGGTCCAGACGTAATTGAAACCTGCGGCTGGGAACCGCGGGGTATCGTTAGACCCTGCGATCTTGAGTGTCCTCGACGGTCCGTTTCAATACGTAGGAATGGCCTTTAGCTTTTTTCCAGGGTAAAAGATGTGCGTACGTATGTGTTTAGAAAGCAGATCAAACGAGCTCGCTGATGTACGATTATTATTACAAGTAAAAGGCAGAATGGAAGACAGTGGCTCTCGCCGTCAGTCGTTAGTCGTTGCACCGAATTTACGTGAATAAACCCAAGAGCCACTGTACGGGGCTGACGCGGCAGCCGGCGCGTTAAAATCGTTTAAACGTTATAATGGATATTACACGAGCTGGAACGGCGAGCCGAGTTCCTGCCAGGGGGAGAAAAAGAATATTATGTAACTGGGGGAACTGAATTAAACGGGCAGCCTTGAATATCCTCTAACGACGTTCAACGACGCTTTAATAAAAACGATCCACCGTTTCACGGGGTTAGATGGGAAACGGTGTACCCCTTCGTGCACTATTTTTCCACTTTTCATTTCCTCCACCCGATACCTTCCGCGAGGACGCGCGCGCCCGTAAATGGTAAGCAAACAAAGAAAGACTCACCGCCCAGCCGCAATTCCGCAATTCCTTGAGCCATTTCATACTCGTTCCTCACAAAGCACTGGTACATGCCGCGATCCTCCCGTGCAACGGACATCACGGAAATACGCTCCCTGGAAACCGCCCTTATGCGAGCGCCCGTTCTCAATGGCTGCCCGTCCTTCAGCCAGTAGAGCGCCGCCTGCGGAAATCCACTTGCGCTGCACGTCTGAAAAGCAGTTTTAGAGAAAAGGGACTGATGAGAGAACCGGCCAGCTTCTACCTATGCTCGCGCCCGAGCCCCCACCCGACGGAACGTGCATGCCCACGAAATATCCTCCGTCGCTCCTTCGAGAAGCAAGACTGCAGCCTTGCCCCCTAAACAGCGGCGGAGGGCAACGCGCTCGCTCAGCCCTGAAACCTTTCTTTCCGCCTCTGCTTCCACTGCTCTCGTAAAAATCGAATTACCAAGCAAGGCGGCCACGCCACATGGCTGGGGAAATGAACAAAGAATTCAGCGGGGATGGATTTTCATTCTGGCACTCGCGATTTACTTGTTCCATGTTTACTCGCTTCCACCGTTTGCGCTGTATTGTTCCGAGGAGCAGTGTTACGTAAATTGTTTTGTGTGTTTCCTGGTAGCAGTGGGTGGAGAGCGTGCGAGAGTAGATTCTGTAGCATTGCATTGAGAATTCGAGTCATCGAAAATACAGGAAAATTGTTAATCATCGAGTGGCTGGAAGATGTTGACTACTATAAAGGAAATAAATCTACAGTGGAGCGTTCATAGCGCAATTCGAGGATTCCCGTTCCGATTAATCCCATTGAAGTTTATGTTGGACCATCAAGGGCGCAGCGTATCAATCGCTGGCAAGCATGAAAATCGTCAATTACCAAATGAGCGGCTTTCCCAAGATCGACGGTCTGAATCGACGGCTGAACGTGCACGCTCAATGGCGCAGACACCGTTAACCTCACTTCCATGGATTCGCTGCCCTCGGAATTACTGGCGGTGCACATGTACGAGCCGGCGTCGTTCTCCTGGGCGCCTTGTACGATCAACGAACCGTCTCGCACCACGTAATGCCCCGACGTGTCCTCGATCGGCTCCTCCCTCTGGTTTCTGTTGTAATACCACCTACGGACAGAAAGCAGGGAAAAGAGAGGATGAAGAAGGGTCGACGTAATCCATGGATTTTTCTGTTTCCACCTCGTTTCCACTGGGTCCCCGCATCGAAATCGCGGGAAATAAAAAAAAGGGACACCCAGAACGATGAGCAGCGAGCTTCCTCGTGGAGCGTAAAGACGCGGCGTCACGGCGCAACGGGACAATCGGATATTCTATTTTAGACCCCGTCGATGGTCGACCAGCGGGCTAACGTAAATATCTGAGAATGTCCCCTTGGACGCTAGTTTATGTCGCGTTGGAGATGAAGCTGACGAAAAATCTTCCTATGCGCGATGAATTCGTTTATAAGTATTCCTGCCATAAGGCAGCTGGAAAACAATATTGTTTGACTCTAAGCAAACAAAGAAAAAGTGGCAACAGATGATGATAAAATTGCGAATTTATTTGGCACGTTTTTTGGATCTGTCTATCGAAATAGCACCACTAATTACAAAATCCCGGAAAATGGATGTAACCCCTGCTTTTCTGACCTGGATATTGACATTAGTGATGTTTATATCAGATTAAATGAACTTGATGTCATTTTCAAAAACGGCGATAAAACAAATGTTGAAAAGTATAGACCTATAAGCATTATTAGTGTTATACCTAAAATCTTCGAAGAAATTGTAACAAATAAGCTACGCTGTACGGTTTCTCTCTCAATATGTGAAGAGCAACATGGTTTCGTAAATAAGCGATCAACAACCACTAACCTAGCGGTATATCGCAATTATGTCGCATCTTCTTTAGAAGCTAAACTACAGGTTGACACAATATTTACTGATTTTCAAAAAGCTTTTGACACTGTAAATCATTCTCTTTTAATTTTCCAATGAATCGAATTATTGCTGACTCTAGTACTCTCTATAATAGTATTGATTTTTTTAATGGATCTGCGCACACCTTTAAAAGACAGTTACGTAGGATTATCGGATAATGTCTTATCCGGTGTACCATGTAATTTAGCATGTCTATCTGTTGTTATATTAGGTAAAGTTCGTTTTCCTTTGTAAACATTGATGTGAAGAGGGCTTCGGTTCGTTTATAAATAAATAAACAAATAAACACTCTACCCCTTATGCTTCTTCTCTTACTACCCACAACGATCTCATAGATAAATCCAATCTGAATGGAAATCAACAGACTCGAAAGAACAGAGACAATGGATACGTCAGAAGCTCTTACGTCTGACGTAGAGCGCGGAACGTATGTACTACTGTCAACTCGAGCGCGCTGTTGCTCCACTGCGGCTGGCCGTGTCTGATGAATCGTAGCGCTGCATCACTGCGCGGCCCGCGATACCGTGACGCTATATTACGTCCGATCGGCGCTCAAGATTCACCACTGTCGGCGGGGCAAAAATACGGGGCGCACCACTGGCGTCGGACAGAGAGCGATATTGCTTGCACCAGCTATCCGAGACCGTGCCTTTCCATTCCAGCGGCGTGTATCTCTCCAGTGCACTCGCCAACCACAAAATAACAACTGTTTCATTGGGAAGACTGAATACACAGCGCCGGCCGTGAATTGTGCTACGCTACCCATACGTTCCCCCCCGGTTTTCCCCGGCAATGCTCTTTTTGTTCTGCTTCGCGTGCACACGCCGCGCTGCATGTACTCAAATGTACTGGCACGCTTTCAAAACACTGCCGCTTCAACAAGCAGCCGGATAAACCGCGCCCGTGCCGCGCGACCGGTGCGGCGTACGTAGGGTCGAAAATCGTTAATGCCGCCGCTGGATCTTTAAATAAGGAGCGCAGGCCGCGGCGAGCTAGCGGACGGCGGAGATTGTTCGCTCGTTGCCGCCGTTCGATACGGTTCGCGGATCGATGACGGGCGAGATGTCGCGAAAATCCGCGAGCGTTCCGTGACAGAGGGTACGGGCTGCGCGGACGGATTTAAAGCGTCTCAGCAGAGCCAGCGGATAATCGAATCGATCTCTCGCGGGCACGCGCGACCTTTGACCTCGCCGAGGCCGAACCACCGGCGCAGAAACTGAGCCAATTCGGTCCCGAAACCGCGAGACCGAGCGCCACGCTCGTGAATTAACAGGATCGTTTTCGGCACCCCTTTGGAAACGTTACACCCACCCTCGAAAACGTTTTCAGCGGACCCGTCGCTGCGCCGCAGAGTATTCGCCGGACGATTGGCCGCGCGCAAGGCCGCGCGAAAGAAAGGAAAACATTTGCGTTGCATCGAAACGCCCGAGCAGCATCAATATTTACCGAGAGGGGTGAAACAAAATTTTCGTCCAGGTTTCGCTATCGATTCTAACTCCCCCGCGCGATTCATCTTCGCTTTTTTTTTCACGTTCAACTGTAAACGATTTTTAGGAGCATCGATGGCCCGCCTGCTTCACCGCCGGATTTGTTTGCCCTTGTATTCTCTAAATTGTACCCCCTTTTTACAGCGGCTGCAGACTCATCGGGAAAAGTTTCGTCTGAATTTGCAATCCTGCTCCCCGCGGTCCTCTCCATTTGATCCACCACGCCCACGCCACTCCATCTTCCATTGTGATCGCAGAAAATATTAACCCTGGCGACTCCCTTTTCCCTTCTTCGCAGGAGCAGAGTGAATCGTCGCTCGCGATCGTTGCCTCCTGCCGCCTCCTCCATCGGGGGCAAACGTGACCGTGCAAAAATCGGGGATCCAAGCCTCGGAAACGCGTTCGAGAACTCGAAACTCGCAGTGGTCGTGGCAATCTAGGCCGCGCGGTCTCTCTCCACGGGCTCTCGAGTGTCGAATATTTTCCGGCCGACAATCTCGGAGCTAAGGCGACCTCTCCAGGGACGCCGGTCCCCCGACACGGTCGAAAAATCATCTTCGTCCTCCGCGACGGAGGTCCCGCGCTCTCTGTCCTCCTCGCGGTGATTGACCTCCGTCGTGTGGAGTCTCGGGGAGCAACGTCGGAGGCCCTGCTCGCCGGTTCAGGCGGCTCCGGTGCGCCAGGCCGCGACAGGAGGTGCAGGAGGACCATGCCGATGATGCCGAAGAGTCGCAGGACGCGCAGGGGCGTAGGAGGGCGAGGAGACGCGGCCGACGACGAGGAGTATACCTATAGATAATCGAATTTACGGAGGGAAATTGGCGAGGGAAGGAGATGGGATAGGGAGCGGGGCGAGTGTGAGGGAGCCTAGAGATGGAAGCTCTGCCACGCTGGCAAACCCTCAGACTCTCTCCTCTCATCCCTATCCCTTTCTGTCTACCTGCCCCTCGTTCGCCCGGTTATCCTCTGGTCTCGTCTTCCTCTCCCTCGAACGCGAGCGGTTCGCTCTCTTTGCTCGCCTCCGTCAACTCAGCGAAGCCACGGAAGAGGCAGAGGAAGCGGAGAGGAGACCCCGCACGAGAGAGACGGCGGAGAGAGCGAAGGAGAGAGGTAGGGCCTGCGAGAGGGAGACGATGAACACAGCCACGGAATACTCAGTGACGTCGACGTACACGTAAATGCGGAATATTTGATGGGCTGTCAGAAGCAGTCTCTGTAATCAGCGGTCGGTTTGTTTGCGCTACCCATACACTCCTCGCTTCTATATACCGCTCCAGCCGCCTTCTCGTTTCTACCAGCCGTATCGTCGATGCACAAACGCGTAACGCTCGCCTATTAGCCTAGCTCGCGTGATTTTTACATAATCGATCTGCTTGGGATATCCCGATTGCCGAAGCTCGTGATAGCGACGCTTGCGACGACGCTATTCTTGAACGCCTGCTGGGGAAGCCAGTACTCCTGGATTTCCAGTCCACGTGTTCCTTTGGGGATATCTCGGTTTTTTAATCTCGACGACGATTTACGCATCGTGAACCTGCGACATACTTCCAGCCGGACTTATGGTGGACAGATATCCCTGCAACGCTGGTGGCTCGTGAAACAGATGATCGAGGGAAAAATGACAGCCATTCACTTGCTACCAGCGCCAGCGCTGCTCGAACAAGATCTCAGCCGCCTGATCTAGTGGTATGAACAAGTTCGAGTCAGCCATCGGGCAGACACGACCTAAACACATCAGCCTTCGCGTTCATACATCTATCGATCGATCAGACCAGGCGTTGCTCGAACCAACGAAATTAATTACCGCTGTCAAACATCGGCGACAGGGAATTGTTAATAAACCGGCCAGCGACGATATCGAATTATTCGCAGCTGAGCGTCGTTAAAATTTTGATACCTAGGCGAGGAGCCGGTATCGGCCGCGAATAGGGCAGACTATGGTCGTTAACGTCGAGCGATTTTAACGGCGGGTTCCAATCGAAGCTCGATTCAAGCTTGACAGTGTCGACAATCGCGCCACGTCGAAAGTGACTCGAACAATAAGCAGAATAATCGTATCGATAATTCTGCTTCCACTGGCTCCTATAAAAACACGCAGAGAAGTGAAATCGAACTGAACCTTAATCCGACATAATCTCGTTGCGCGCGTATAACAAGCCCCGCCAGAGGGCACGTTTCTGCTTCAGCTTTGGAATCGCCGCTGGGTGGAAGCGGGAAAAGATGGACGAGCTTCGTTTGACGTTTAATCTGTTAACCGGGGGAAAACGAATTATCCCGTCGCGAAAGTTTAATGATTACTACTCGCGCGCGGCGAGTAAATAGTAATAAAAGCAAGTAGTACGCACCGCGATCTTTTTAAACGCTTATTTCCACATACGCGGGAGGCGCATCTGATCGCGGGATGACCCAGTTAACAGATTAATAGCGACCACTAAAGAGATTCGCCCGTTATCCCCTTTGAGCGGACGCGCGCAATCGGATAATAAATGCATTAAAATTGTAATACGCAATCGCTTTGCCCCGCCGACTTTACAGACCGTCTGCTTTGTTCCGTCCTCTTTGCTTTCGTTAGTACCTGGCGAAGCGCGCGGGAAACAAAACGAGCCACGTCAAAGTTCATTACGACCAGAATTTTCATCTTTATTCACCACGCCACACGTTCGTATGTACGCGAGCCTCTCCGTTCCCTCTAGTCTACGCCTCGATTCCTCGAACTCAATCGCGCTGGGCTGCTCGATCCCTCAGTCGACTCTATTCCATTCCAGTTTCGAAAAAGGAACTCGTTGCACCGGGGAACTCTATAAAAATATCTGCCGCGCAGCGTGGATTATAGGAGGTCTAATTCATGCAGCAGAATTCCACTCGTCAAAGACGCCAGTCACCCTTTCCCTCTTTTCCCCGTGATACTTCCACCTCTTTTCCCGCATAATGCAACCGGTATGCATCGACGAGCTTCGCGTGTTTCGCCTGTGCTTGCCGCGAAAATACCTCGCCGCGCGAGATACCCCGGCCAGACCAATGTTTGAAATTAGCATTAATATAAGAAAAATAGAGAAGCGCCAGCTCGCGAGAGAGCTCGTTTTATCTGGCTGCCAGGACTACTCGGCGCGAGGATCTCGTTTCCTTCGTCATTGTTATCATTCATGGCCACCCCCGCCGCCGTCGCCTGTCCAAACGAAATCACGTTCCAAAATACGGGGCTCCGTCGAGAACCGTGTACTCCGCGGCGAAACAGCGGAACCGACTTACGTCCCGCTAAATCGCGAAAGGAACGACCAACCGGAAGACGTGGTCCGTCTCGAGGCAACGTTGTTCCTCGAGAGTGCTCCACGCTTCAGAATGGAGAAGCTGCAGATCGAACCCGTGGCGCGGGAGATTGAAATTTTTACATTTCAATGAGGCTCCTCTTATAATCCCAGCACCGCGCGCTGTTCTTCCAGGATTATCGTCAATAATTCAAAGGAAGCTTGGGGGTGGAGAGCGGAAATACGATAATTTCAGGGAAAAATGTGGTGTTTCATTAGTTTCAAAAGATCCTCTTAATTCGCAACTGTTGCTTTCTAGTGTAGCGCTGGATTACTCGTGGCGAAATGTAATGGCCGAGTCATATTTTTCGAGAGAGAAAGAGGTCCTTACTGATTAATGATACACGATGCTTATAAATGAGCAGACCCCGTAGCGTAAAGCTATTTAAATCGTCGCCACTGGATACTGGAAACCGTAATAATATTAAGGCGGAGGGAAAAGTTTCAGGGGGCAGCGATGAAAATATTTTTCGCGCAGCAAGAAAGCCAGCAGACGGGTCCCATTCCATCGACCGAGCCAATTAAACTTCGCCAATGCATCGTGGCCCCACCGTTGTATCGGAAAACTGTTTGGCAAGTAAGCGAGCCGTGCTCGAGGACCGTTTCGCAAAAGTCGGCAATTACAAAACGTGCCGCGTTTTATGGAGAACTCTTTCCACCGTTTGTCGCTCCATTGAATGGGAGAGCAGTGTTTTAAAGCAGTCCAAAAGGGACTTTCCCGGGGAAAGTGAACCTCGGTCTACAACTGTATCGCGGCCTTATTGGGACAGCAGCGGAAGTTGAAATTAAACGCGAGTAACTCGTGATAAACGGCGATCGTCTTACAGTGAGATCTCACGGGCTTGTTGAATGGCAGCGCAAGGATACAAATTCATACGTAGCCTGGGTACTCTTACCTGTTCGTGGGGGTGGGATTGCCGTATGCAACGCAGGGTATCACAATGGTGTCTTTCAGCCGCGCCGACATGTACACCACCTTCTCGTTTATCATCGGCGGCATGGAGCTCCGTATCTCTGCAGGCAGAAAAAGCGAAAGGATCGCATAAATCCTCCAGCGACAATACGCCATCGGAACGTCGCCGACACAGAGCCAGGAGACGATTCCTCGATGCGTGAAATAATAAAGAAACCTTCCTTCGTACCCCAGAAGCCAACTTCCCAGCGAGAGGAGAAACTTTCGCGAGATTTTTTGGACAGCGGAGGCTTCGCCCTCTAATATCTCGCCCGGCGAGAGAACCTGCGCTCCCCGAGATGAGTTCGCGTAAGTTTTTCCCCGCGACGAACGCCAAATATATTCCTCCAGCCGACGGAGCAGATGCAGGACGAGGAGACTCCAGGTTTTAATAAAAATACAAGGACAGGATTAAGAGACGGCCGTTGCGGATCGCGAAATGAAATCCAAGCCGACGCGTGCTCCGCGCATCGATCCCTACGCTCCAAGGTTATCGAGGGGGTGCGAGCGATACGCGGGGAATAATGGAAACACGGGGAACGGTATTGGATTACATTGTTTGGAAAATTGATAGTGACAATATCGCCGGAGATTTAACAAAGGAGGAGAGCAGGAGGACGTGGAAGGAAATACATCCTCCGAGATCCTTCGGGGTGCTTTCTTGGCGGAGAAGATACACAGAGGCGCGTGTGTGCAAGGATGTACGTGCAGAGGCAGAGGTTCGGGGGTAGTTCACAGCCCCAACGCACCCCTCTCCTCCCTCAGGACGAGTTCATGTAAGTTTGTTCCATGATATACGGGAAATGTTTTCCACGGCGCGTCATAAATAGCCGCCGGCTGAAAAAGGAGCAGGAACAAAGGTTCTCCGTAGCGGGGAAGAAGGCCGGGAGTAGAAGAAGAGGAAAGAGGACGAGTGAAGCGATGGGGTGGAGAGAGCAGCGAAGAGGATAGCGCCGGTGCACGCATCAGCCCCGACGTTTAATGGGGAATTATGGCCGCAGATAGCGGCATCGTCTGACGACGTGGCGTACCATAAAGGGACAGATAGCCTTGTCCTATCGCCTTGCTTCTCCGCGGGAATTTCAAATCTCACGGTCTGACGGGGCACGCCCTTAACTCCTGCTGAGTGCTTCCCGGCCTTTCTTAACACGCTACAAAATCGAACTCTTAATAATCTAATAATCTCTAAAAGGAGCGTCTGAGACACCAAGCACGAGGCCATCTTCCGAGAGCTAAGAAAGGCCACCCCAACAAATGCTCGCCACGAGTTTCGCAACGGTCCATGGAATTTACTCGTTCACCCTCAATGAAACCGCGACTAACCCATTCGTTTCATTAAGATTTCATTAGCAGATATTCGCGTAATTAGCGGTGCCCGCAATGAACCTTTACGCGCGCGGGATGTAGCAATAACGCGGTAATGAATATTACAACAAAAGGGATCGCGTATTTGCATCGGAAACGAGGGGTGGCTGTAATTAAAACAGAGCGTTTTTCGGTCCGCGACTCCCGTCATTAGCCCAGTTATCGCCCCTGATATTAAAAGCGCGGCGAATTTCGCGGCGCGTCGAATCATTGGCGCAGGGTCAAGGGTTTCCCCGCGGTGCATGAATGATCGCGACTCGGTGACACGTAGAAACGCACGTGGCACGCCGCTCGACGTACAGGGGTTTTTGATGCTCCTCCGCGTTGTATTAAAGAGTAGGTACGTTGGAAAAGAGACACTCGTTGCTGCGGGAAGGGTGGCTTTTAATCGGCGATGAACGCTTGCTCGCGGGAGTGCATGGAAAGAAGGCGAAGCGACGAGGCGCCTGTCGCGTGCAGATTCGCGAGTCTGGCGCCGGGATACGCCAGCTTCTCATGGCAGCGCATTCAAGCCGCAGAAGTGCTTCCAGACGATGTGCAAGTGCACCAAATTTCAACGTGTTCTGCACGCGACTGGGGTTCTTGGTTATTCGGTGATATTCCCACCTTGGGGTGCAGGGAACACGATGGGTCACAGTACCGTCAGAAAGCACTGTCAAGCTTCCTCCTTTCTGTAGTAGAGTTACACCGCATCGTTGGCAATAGCAGTAGCTTTAAGGTGTAATATGGAAGTATACATTGCAACTACCGTCCCAGTTGAATCATTTCGCGAGCCAGCAATACGTGACTGTCGGAAGAACCGCCCCCGAACGCATAATCGAGCCCGGTACGGCCAGGCTCGTGAAATGAATCCTAACTTTTCGGGGATTGTAAAATTTCGCGCGCGCTGGGACACCTCGCGTGGGATAATTTCAAAAAGTTCGCTCGTTACTCGTGAAAACTGCTGCGCATCGGCGCTTGCAGGTAATTCGGTGCATTCTGAACGCGGAGTCTAAGGATGGAGCCGCGCAGGTGAAGGAGTCTCGGAATATGCAAACGATCGAGCAGCATCCCCGCCCTCGCCCCCGCCAAACTTCGTTATTAAGTTAATAAGTATGTAAGTGCGCTTAGCATAAATTTATATACCGCTAGAAGGTGGCCCCCGCCTTTATTACGACCGCGGAGCGAGTGACCCGAAGAATTGAGAGCAGAATCTCGCGAGCACGCCGGAGTTTCTGCGAGGCAGCGGGAACGAGTGGAGCGATGTGTGACGGTTTGAGATTCTCCCTCATGGCCTAACTTCGCGGGTTAACTGGAGTACCTTGCCAGACGAATATATGCGCGTCCTGCCGCGTTTATGGAAACGTTAGGCGAAGAAAATTCAACGACACAAGAAGCAGACAGCGCGGGGAGGAAGTTTGACGGAATGGTAAAAGGCGAATAGTTCGAGGAACTAATGAAGTCGCAATATTAATGGACCCAGCCAGCCAGTTGGAACGCAAAAAATGCTCGACTGGATACACCAGTTACCTGTCGAAGCTCTTCCAAAAATTACAGCCCCCGCGTAGACGCATTTCGCGTGGATAATTTCATAAGCACCGAGAACCGCTGCATAACCCGAGGGTTTGAACGCCCTCGGGATCGGGAACAGCAATTATAAAATCTTACCTCCGGTTTCATTTGGCGCGAAATTTCTGCGAAACTTGTGCGCGCCATATATTACATCCGCGTAGAGCGGAATTGCTCGGAGGAGGGTGGAAGTTTAACCAGGACCCCGGTTATTGTAAACAAATCTTCGACGCGGCGCAGGCTAAAGCTAACAATTACGCCGTGCTTGCACGCGAAGCATCGTATGTGCGCTCGCGTGCTTCGCACGGGCTAATAATAATTTGCAATCCCGTTAGAGGTAATCTGTATTTAGATAACAACTGCGCGGGACTACCGTAAACCGGCTGTTCGACCGCCTAGACACGTAGGAATTCGAAACAATTCCTGCGGCACGGATTTTCACGGGGGGCGGAGGGTGCCATGATGCCGCGACTATCTTCCATTTCCACCAGGTAAATATCACCTAGTTTTGCGTATCTCGTGAAATGTTTCCCTGGCCGCGGTAAACAACCGTCCGCGAATCTATATTCCATTAAAACGGGATCCCTGTTCGAGCTGATGCACCGACTGCAAACAGCTACGGCTGCTACTGTGCACCCTAGGCGCGTTTAAATTCCCGGCCATCGCGTTGTATCGTTAAATATTCCCGCGCCCCTCGCAATTTCCCGGGCAGTTCGTAACCTGGGCTTAGGGAAGATTTTAAACGAGCTGCCTGAAGTCCTAAGTCCTAAGTGTTTATAGCCTCGGGGTAATTTCAAGATGGCCCGTTTAGTTGTTAGTTAGGTCTAGGCTGAGCCGAGTCAGGTGTAGATCAGCGTTGTATTAGGTGCGGGTTAAGCGTGGATCAGGTCAAGATTAGACCGTGTTCCACGGAGATTACGGCGGCAACTACTTGGTTCAGGGAGTCAGTAGCGTAGACTTGGGTTAGAAACGCGTCAGGCAGGAATTCAGGGTCGAATGAGTTAAGTTGTGCCTCGATTAGGTTCAGCTTATGCTCGGATTAGGCTCGAGTACAATCTGCCTGGGAATCCCATTAATTCTATTTCTAATTTCCGCCCGCGAATGTACATTTATTAATTAATCTGCATATCTACCGTCGCAGTGATCCCTCCTATGCCCCTCATAACCCTGGGCACGTAATAATCATCAGTGCGCCGCACTAACGCTGATGAAACTTAAATAACCGTTCCTGGCGTGTAACGTGGTCGCGATTAAAAATGCAACGCCCGCTGCATCGCTGGCTGAAGATGAAGCGGCCGCATATATCGCGTATCCAATTTTCAGGGCACTTTCGTTTACCTTCGCCGTGATTACGCAAAGAGGCAGCGTATCCGGCGGTTTACGATTAAGCCGAGGGTGTATTAATTATTCCCGGGGCAGGCTTGCGCGGACTTATCGACTGGATGACAGGCGACCGTGCGGGGCACGATCGAGGAGCCAGCAGAGAGAAAAATAACGCGATAAAGTGTAGGAATATGGGCAAGAGGCGGATAGGTAGCGAACGATGAATTATGACGCTTCCTACATCGAGGATTAGCGCGAGAGGGTAGGGGAGGAGGGTGTGCGCGGGTGGGCGAGGTTGCAGGGGGCAGAGAAAAGTGGTAGGGAAGAACGTGCAGAATGTCTTCGGGTTCTTTTTTGTACGCATCTCGTATAGGCACGTCTGAGGCTTCAACGGGAATCTGGAGGGTAGGTGTGGCATGTGAAGAGAAGCATCATTAGTTAGCCGGGCTCGAGTGGAGATTTCTCCCCTTTCCGCTTCTTCGTCGACGTCTTCTTCGTCTTGCCGCGTGCATGCCCCGGACCCCCGCCCATCTGCTCAGGCATCGCGCGCGCCTAAACCCAAAGCAGACGTTACGAGGCGAAGGCACCGCGCCGGTAACGAGTAGATGCAACCCGACTAAAACGACCACGGGGGTGGAAAAGCTTTTCAGACGGGCCTCTCGATCGCGGGCCTCGTCGTCGCCCGGAGTCTGGCAATTACCGAGCTTAAGAGAATTTTTGCTTTGATCGGGCGCCGATCATCCGACGGCTCATTAACCCGTGCTGCGGTTTAAATCTCGCAACCGTGCGACCCTGGAGGGCGACGCGAAAATCCGCGCCACAAGTTCCCGCTCCCCCTGGACTTTACGTCTAATTAGCTTATCATCTGCGTTCGCATTTCGGAAATTTCTGTCGGTTCTCCGTGTAAAGCTGCGAAACTAATAATGAAAGATTGGCCAACTTTTCTTGCTAGACCGTCGTCGATTGGCTATTCCTGCGGATGTAGGACATTTAACGGGAACAGCCATCTGGGACCGCGATTCCCGTTGAAAGGCCAGCCACTGATTATTCGACGTGCACAATTGCCCGAAAAAACAACGCCGCTATCGGCGATAAGCCCGGCCTCGCGTAGCAGGCCCCCTAATTGCATCGCGTTCGTTAATGAACCGGTCTCGACTTAACCCACCAGGCGGAAGCACTTTTCCCATTCACCCACGTGAACCACACACGCGATCATTGGCTGATCAATCGATCGACGGTTAGTCGCGGTAAGCAACGCGTGATATTATTATTATTATTATTAAATGACTTTATCGCACCATTACAATTAAAATTACAATGGCGAGTAGGCGAGGTTCAGTATTAACTGCTGCTCTACAACCTGACCTAAAATGTTGTTATGAGATAAAAGAAAAGGAATGAAAACAAATAGACTAACATTAAATACAATAAAATAAAATAACTAGGAACAAGATAAGAATAAGAAAAAGCCATTTACATAGGGAAACGTGAGAGGATGAAAGAACGAGCACTCAGCTTAAATGAAGCAAACGATGACAGAGAACGTATATTAGACGGAATGAGGTTATAATAATAGGAAGATATGTAGGAGAAGGGCGCAGTGAATTTACAAGAGCGATGGTGAGGCACAGACAAATCAAAACAGCGTCTCGTTGTCATAGAGCCGCTAGAGCGCATGGACAAATTGGAGCGAAGCAGATCGTACAGATACCTCGGCGTACCTGTTGCAAGTATCTTATAGACAAGACAGCAGAGATGGAAAATCCATCTCTGCTTCATCTTCAGCCAGCCAGAACGTTGGAAAGAAGGCGCTATGTGGTCGTACTTACGAACATTATAAGAGAAACGGAGACACGAGTTCTGCACACGTTGGACAACAGACAAAAGCGAAGAGGAGAGACACGGACCATACACTACATCAGCATAATCAAAGATGGAAATGATTAAGGCTTGACGCAACAAGAGCTTCGTGTTAGTAGACAATATACGGCATGAGAGTCTTCGAGACACGCATTAGACGCACAGGCGCGAACTGATCGAATAGAGCAGTAATTACCGTAGTAAACGCTTCAACTTTGGAGTCCACAGCATCCAAGTTATGGATAGACTCCCAATTGACCTGCTCAGCAGCGATACGGAATCGCTCAACAGGGATACCATTCAGGTCTCGACTCAAAACGTAACGCTGTCGCATACGTGTCTTAGGAATATCAAAGAGCGCATAAATTAAACAATGATCGCTAATGTGACTTATATCGTATACACCCGAAGAGACCCTATATCCATATCCCTGCTGACCAAGATCAGGTCCAGCAAGGTTGACGAAGTTTGCGTAACCCGCGTTGGTTCAGTAATGATTTGCTTTGAGGAAAGAATAGACATTATACTATGAATGTAACGTAGATCTGAATTGCTAGTGTTATTGAAATTGACATTAAAATCGCCTAGGCATACTACGCGATCAACTTAGCAAGAAATATCTGCGAGAAAAAGTTCGAAATTCTTTAAAGACGTGATCGGACAGCTAGGCTAATATCGACTCGCACGTGCGGTCGTGCGCGCACACAGGGGGTGCGGGGGCAGGAGAAGTGAGTTTATCGTGTATTTCCACGTTCACGGTAATATCCACCGCGATGTTTGCCCACGTTCGACATGACGCGTGCACTTTTGCGCGAAACGCCAGGGAAGCGAGCCCTAAACGACTCGGTATGTGCCGGGGAACGAAGGCACGGGCCATTATCGATGCATCACCTGACGAGAGCAAGCTGCAGACCTACCTAGCGTTAAACGACAAGCGAGAAATCTCGACGAGCGTAGCAGCAGAATTTCCATGCAGGATATCGACAACAGGAAAATTTTTAGCAACTTTTTCGAGGGGCACAATCGCAGGGGAGACAAAACTGCGGGGGTGATTTTCGAAACTTGTTCCCCGTGCTGTTTATCCCCTCGCGGGACGTTTCCTCCGCCGCTGGGAACGGTATAATAATTAACGGTCCGTGCGCCGGGAGCAAACATTTAATTGAAATCGAACGTATCCAGGGGGGAGGCATGCTCGAGGCAAACAGAATTCAGCTTCCTTCCCCGGGAGGGAATATCCCGTGGAGCGAATATCCCGCGGCGTTTTTTCTCCCTTTGCCCGTTTGTTATTGAAAAAATTTAATAACCGCTGGTACCCAGCGTCTTCGCCCGGTACAGGCGGGGCGGAAAAACACGGACGGCGGAGAGAGCAGAAAGAGCGCCGGCAGAGGGAGGATGAAAGTAGCGGCCGTTGGCGGAACCGTTCGATTCTTCGATCCTCGAGCCGCGACACGGGCGAGGAAAAACTAGGGAAACGCCACCAGCGACTAGCAGTTGTCCAATTATGGAATCACGCACTCCGAGGCGACCTGGATTCGCGAGGAACGCCTCGACAGAAGCCTCGAGGGCGAGAGAACGAAATCAACCGGATTCGCACCATCTGACGCTCTTATCGGGGAAAGTAGTCTGTGCTCATAAATATTCAACGTTCTTCAGGGGAAATTTGTAAATATCGTATCGGGGTGTAATAACATCCCGCCCCCGTCGAAGCCGCTCTCGCTCGCCTCTCGAGACGCGCCGCGCCGTCAAGAGAAGAGGAAGCGGAAGTATTCCCGGTGCGAGGGAATTACTCGTTGCTCCTAGCGCGACGGCGGGCCACAAAGAAGCTTTTATTTCCTCGACATTCCTATTAACATTGTAGTCACTTCGCAGGAAAAATCTTGCGCGCCCTATATTAAAAGCTTATTAGCCGTGTTAAAAGAGATGCTTCGAGGGAAGGTAGTATTCCGGTTAATTCCTGGACGGCCTTTGTCGAGAGGGAACGCGTTAAGATAGCCGAGCTAATGCCATTTCCCGTTTCTATTCGAGCCGTTGAGTTTTTGCAAGCGTGGGCGTTTGGCCTGCTAATGACAAGCTGGGGGACCTAATTCGCTGCGAGGGATTATTCTGCGTAATTTGTTTTGGTTGGCAGCACTGTAAACGGCAAACGAGAGAACCTGCCGAAATCCCCCTACTAGCTGGCAGTGTATAATTAATTAACTCGCATCGCGGGGTAAGTGCGCTTCAGTTACGGTATGAATTTTCAATTAAACCGGAGCATCGCGAATCGAGCTGGAAACGTGTTATCTTATCCTGGCGGCAACGTGAAGTGGATTTTAACGCACTCACCAGTCAATTGAAGCCTCCCAACGTTGCTGCTGACGACCGTTTCCTGCGTCAGACGATGATGCGTCCTGCACCGATAAGTCTGTTCCGCGTCCTCCCTCGTGATATTCTGTATCATCAGCTCGCCGCTCGATAACATGTGATACTTGCCATCTGAAAATCGAGGAATCTCAATCGCGTCAAGGTGAACGGAACTTTCCTTGCCGCGGGGTATCGCATCGAAATCAATCAAGATGGATGCGCATTGATTTGCGGAATAACCGAATAAATATTCAAGCGCAGCAAGTTGATTCCGTGCCACCAGTTCTTTCACGTGGCTCGAGTACGTTCAACTTCGAACCGTCAAGTTCGCGACGGCGAAAGTTTGTCCGGCTATCGATCGACTAACTCCAATCGGCGACTGTATTAACAAATCTGTCTGGATTATTAGTGAGCACGTTGGAACCTGTTTGACGATGCATACCTTGATCGAACTCCCCTATAATTAATGAAGTTTGCCTCGTTAACGGGTTTCACGTTGCTCGCGGTGAAAACTTCCCCGTGCAAACGCATTCAACAGACGAGACTGCAGTGCGCCCAACGTTAATCCATAACAATACGTTTCTTTCAATCCGCCCCCGTACCACAGCCTCCACGACGCCTTAAAAATCAGCAAGAATATTTTCGATTGCTCGCGCTCTTAAGTGATCTGTCCCGCGGAAACAGGGTCGCGCGGAAAGTCGAGAGAACACCATAATCTGCGCAAGACGTATCTCGACCTGGTTCGGATCCACTCAATTATTTGCACGAGTCGCGATCACCGCGATCCTCGAAACCGTCTACGGTTATTCAGCGGCGGATGAAATTCTCGATGAAAATCTCTCCCCTCGGCCAGAAGAATAGGCACGCGCTCGCTCGCGAGAGCCCCTAGGCGGCCGGGATAAATGAATTCGACCAAGGTCCGGGGGTTTTAAAAAGTGGCGCGATTAAAAGAAAAAATATCGCGCGACAGAAATATCCCTTGCTTCCCAGGCGAGGAGGGATCGCGTTACACGTTGCTCGTTCTTGTTTACGAGCGAGGACAACGTCATTAAGCGATATCCGCGGGGGCGGCGCTACTCACCTCCCATCGTGGACGGGTAGATGTTGAACGACGGCTCCTGAAGCCAAGACGTAATGGTGACGTGGTCGCGAACGAAACTGGGAACGTTGCATCGCATAAGTACGTTGTTGCCGAGGAAACCACCGGGATATTGCACTTCCGGATCGTAGCGTTGGTTCACCACTGAAACACACAAACAACAGGCCGCTCGAATACCGTGGGCTAAAGCACCAGCCACCCCTACCACCACCCCGCATCCAGCCCCGACCAGAGTCTCGTGGCCAGGGTCGGAACCTACGGTCCAGAAAAAAAGCTCGAGTTTTTCGCCGCGAGGCAGGGTCGAGTGCGCCCGAAACTACGGAAAGTTGGTATGCTAATGACCGAAGGAGAAAATTCGTTTTCGAGTCCGGCCTCGCCGGGCGTCACCGTCGCCGGGGACGAAAATTATGACGAACCGCCGAGAGTGGGGGGACGTTGTCCATCCGACATATAATTCGGAAATTTCAATGGGCTTCAGTTTAGAGAAGGATTTATCGGTGTTTCGCGGTAATTAATCGCCGGCCGTTTTGTTCCAACATTATTCGAAGCCGGCACGATCAGGCAGCGTTAATAACCCAACTTGGGTAAACGTAATAACGTTAAACGTAGCTTCGTTAACAGGCTCCAGAGGCGCGCGGTTGCGCTGCGATGTATCGCGTAAATTCGACGGGGTATCAATTATATACTACTCGTGAGCTGCGCCGAGATTCGCGTCGTTACCGAAATTCCGCTTCCGGGAAAAAGAACCGTCTCTCCCGGCGGGCGACGATTTTGTTTATTCGTAGCTGGCCCGCTTAGCAGCGCGGTTTTAGCGACGGAGACTAAATTATTTCGTCGAATCGATACGGACCGTTCTCCAGCCGGAGGAATACTGGGACACGTACAAACACCCCGCGCCCTTAGTGTCGACCTCGAGCGCGCTTATTTTCCGGTAAACATCGAAATTTGCGGCAACACTTTTCAGGTAGTTGGTATGAAGTTCGATCGGTGCAATTATCGTAACGGAATGTTAAACGCTCCGCCAACGTGTATTTGCTGTTCCACTCGATCAAACGCGGTAATATCCTCCCTTGATCCCGTTCGCGCTGAGAGTATCCAAACAGAGAGACAGAAGACCGTTCCGCTCTCTGTTCCTTCGATAAATCTCCGTCTCGTTTCGCAAAAATCGTCCGTAATACCGCGCGCGTGATTCGAGCTCTCCGAATCCGTTCCTGGAGGCAGTCTGCGCGACTTAATTGTCTCGACGCCAGAAGGTCGCCGAGGGTACGAGCAAAGGCGAAAAAAAGGTTGTTAAGTGGCGGTGCGAGGGTGTAAGGGAAAACGAAGGGCGCGCCGCGATACCTCGGGATTAAATCCGCCGTGGCTTTTGTCCCGGCCATCGCTACAAGATGCTGAGGAGAAATACCGTCGCCGCGGAATCAACCTTTACGGGATAAAAGCCGGACGAGACGCCGAATGAAGCGGCGCTGAATCCTTAATTAAAAAAATCTCGATAGTGGCGAGGCACCGCGGCTCTGTCTCTGGGTTTCTGCGCGGAATGTCTGCGGTATGAAAGAATCATAATGAAAATTGAGAGCGAAGAGAAACAAAATAGGTGGCGTAATGTATCCGCGGCGTGTTTACAAGGCGAGACAGAGAGAGAGCTCCGCGAGCCTCTGGTTGCGATAATTACCCGACACGAGCGCGGCTGCTGTGCGCACGCACAGGTGCCTCGACAAAAGGGGATTTCGAGGGACGCCCGGGCCCCTGGGTGACGCGCAATTTTCTTTTAAAAAAAGATAGCACGCTCCCGAGTACGGTTTCTAATTCTCTGGAGCAAAGAATGAAAGAGGGTTTTGGGAGTTTGGGTAGTCTTGCTTGCTGGCGGATGGTGCTACGTTGGGGAAGTAAATTGTTGATGGTGGATAATGGGCCTGATGAATAAAAACTAAGCAATTCCTACAAGCAGTTCCTTATTAGCCAAATCAATTGCTTACAAAGCAATTACTTAAACAAAAAAGGAATTTCTTATTTTCATATGAATAAAAATCATAAGGAATTGCTGGTTTTGCTGGACAGTAAAAATTCTTAAGGAATTGCTTATTTAGCAAAAGCAATTGCTTCTTTTATTCATTCGATTGTAAGCAATTCCTTAAAAAATTAAGGAAAAGCGATTCCTTTATGCAATTCCTAGGCAGTTTAGGTATTCCTACAAGATAAAGCAAATGCTTGTGTTTTTATTCGCATGAATTTAGCAATTCCTAGTAAAATATTAAGAAAAAGCATTAGCTTACACTTTATTCGTTAGGCTCAATGATAGAGCGGTAGACGAATTCATTCCCGAAGCGAAACTATTAAACCCCTTTCGATTTACCATCGCCTGAACTCTACTCTCCCCGTGTCAGTACAATAAATGGCACTCCAAGGTGAAAAGCTACCCCCTAGGATGGTGGACCTCAATTTCCTTCAATGATACCGTCGTTCTTTACTCCCTCCGACACCCGCATGACCCTGCCGCGTTAATCGACGCAAGAAATATCCCCGAACCGATAGAAAGCAGCTGGAAGACGTAGAGGGGTGTGACAGAGCCTTAAAAGGGTCGCGGTATCTTATCGAAAATCTCGAGGCAGTCCCAATCCGGCCATGAACTAGCATTCCGCGTAAGTTGATGGTCTCGGCTGAAAGGTTGGCGAGGGAGCAGCCCTGAAAGAGGGTGAAGCAAGGATGCAGAACGCGAAACCGTGCTGTCTTTCTCTCCGAGGGACGGAGACGGAGAGGGTAGGAAGGGCGGCAAGGGGGCGGGTAAAGGAAAATGTGGTGGTGTGTGGGGCCCCGGCTCTGCAACCCGTTTCGAGAGTCAGCGGAGCGAGGCACTCAGACTCCAGAATGGGGTAAAAACTCGGTGAGTTCGCCTCGGCTTCCTCCCTCTTTCTCTCTGCTGCCACCCCTTTGCCAGCCTTCCTCTACCACCCCGTATCACACGGCTCTCGGTTACGCGGCAACCAAGCCAAGCATAAACTCGGCAGACGTATCGTGGCAGGTAATATTTACAAACCATGAAACCTACGGGACGAGGAGGAGAGACAGAAACAGAGGCCACGGAGACTCCTCCACCCCATCCATCCCTATACATCCCCCAAGCCTCCTAACCCATCCCTATCCCGTGGCCACCTGCCGGAAGGAGAGCTCGCGTGCTCGAAATTCGCGTCCATTTTCGGCGACTCGAATTTTCCGCAGCGACAAGCCGAGGGCCCTTTGCAGATGCAACGCGTCACGCTGGTAATTATGTTTCCGTTACGCGCGACGTAGGTCGCCGAATCGGTCGAGCTGCGACTCGATTGCGAAGAATTCGAATCAGACAGACGAGCCTCGAGGACGCGGGCTTTCGTTACGAGCATTCCTCTACAGTGAAAATCGAAAGCGTGGTATTATTGAAGGAGCAGAGGGTGCCACGATGGGAGATCCCACACCCAGTTGAACCTCCCACGCGACTCTCTCTCTCTCTCTCCCGTCATACGCGAGCTATGGATAATTATTTCCGTGAAACTTTCGGCAAATTCGCGATTCGAATAAAAGTTTGTAGAACGCTCGAACGGCGAGGCACAGGGACGTGGACGCGTTTGACTCGCGGGTTACGTCGGCCGCGAGAATGGAACCCGAAAGAAAGTTGAGCCAGCAACAGAGTCGCTTTCAATTAAAAATAATTGTTCCCTCCGCGACTTGGTAGCGCCGCGCGCGAGGCGAGAGATGTATTTGGACGATCTCCGCGGCGGGAAATGAAATTTCTCGCGGCAAGTATCCGACGTACGAAAACACGGCGCACGGTTACGATAATAAGATTACTTTAAGCGTCTTGTTTCGAGCATGTCGAATATGGGGGGCTGAGCGCCTTATACGCTGGCGCGTGTGCCAGCGGAACGGAAATTCCACGGACGCATCCCGTCCAACCGAGAGGGAAGTATCCTCGAGCCAGTAAAACGCCAACATCTTTCTCTCGCTCCACCACGCCACGAATTCGCGATCCACAGGCCTCGGGCGTGTATATTCAAGCGATTCGATCTCAGGCGGGGGTGGTTGGTGCCCCGGGAAATAATCATTTCAATTGCCAATTGCGGCGGGGTTGTTGTTCAATCAACAGAAGCTTCGCGTAATTGCGTAATTCAAGCGAGTCGCGTCTTTCTCTGCGTATCCACCGTCAATGCAAACGGGGTGCGACCACTCTGTACTCTCCGCCGCACAGTGGTTCCAAAATGCCTTTTCGTGGACAAAATTCCGTATCTCCGTCAATTCTCAACCGATTTTTGATTTTTTTTTTGCTCGTTTAGTCGGGGATTAAATTTGCTAAAATGTCAAACAGTAGTTTTCCAAAATTTTCTTTAGGGATTAAAAAAAAAATTCTGAACTCTTGGTTTCAAAAAAATCTTATCAAATTAGCCTCAAAGATTGTTCTACTAAAGTTTTCATCCAACTTTGTCAGGAAAAAAGATAGAAAAAACATGTTTTGGTCGTAATTCAGGTATTTGATATTGTAGCAAATTTAATTCCCGACAAAAGGAGCAAAAAAAAATCAAAAATCGGTTGAGAATTAACGGAGATACGGAATTTTGTCCACAAAAAGGCACTTTGGAACCACTGTGCGCCGTGGAAAACCTAGATATCTTCCAGCGGTGTGAGCGATTTTTAGAAATCCCAGCCATCCTGCTGATTCTCTAAAGGCGACAACGATTCCGGTGACTTTAGGAGAGGTAGATAAAGGAGAAGCCGAGTCGCGCGAGACTTTTCTCGGGTACTTTTCAGTTTCTATGGGCTCGAAGAAACGCGATGTAGATATCGAGATTGAGCTCTAAACGAGTCCTCTTTTGATCCGCCACGCCGGTGTCGATTCTTCGTCGACATCTCGTGGCCCAAAGGTAAGCGGTACCGTCGATCGAGGCTCGCGGTAAGGGAAACAATCGTACGATGAAATTTTCAGCGACAGGAGCAAACATCCACTCGGCCCAGCGCTGGTTAACCGAACGCTGATGGCGATCGTTAAGATTTCTCGTTACAAGCGCGGCGGTGGCGCTGCGAAATTAAATCGGAACAACGTAATTTACAAGGAAGAATAAGTCTGTTTATACATTGTGTCCGAGTGAAACGGGAAGAAAAGAAACGTCCAAGAGAGATCGACTAGGAGCGCGAAACAATGCGGCGTGGCCGTTGTTTTTCCACAAACGTCGTTAAACTTCCGACCCGTTTCTTCGAGGCGTATTCTCGCGGCGAGCACCGCGGAAAGCTAGCATTAAATGGTGGTGTCTCGTCAACCAGACGGTCCACTCGTTGGGAGTCTACTTTTTACTGTCGCGGATATTCATTCGGCTTCGCCGTCTTCCCGGTCCTGTTTCTTACCTCTCCACCCACTTTGCCCCATCCCCAGACCCGTTGAATTTCGTCTAAACCCCATTGGTCGTGCCCCAAAGAAACTATCATTGTCCCGGCGGAATAACGACGCGAGCTTGCCAGAAGGATTAACAATGCCCCGGCTATGGAGTGCCTTAAAGGAGGCGCAAGTAATTTTTACTTTATTATCGAAAGCCGGGTGCTTCTTGCCAGCGTGTAATTTCCTCCGCCAAGCACCTTAATTAACTTCTTTGGCCACGGAGTGGACGTACTTTAAATAGTCCGTTAAAGAAGAAAGGGACTAGGAACGCCGGGATGGATTAAACTTCAACCCAAAGGAACCGGGTTCCTGTGCGCGCGTTTAATCTTTGAAAAGCTACGGGCATTGTTTATCCTCCAGCTGGGTAAAACGGCAATATCCGCGCCTTCGGATTTCATAAACTTAATGGGATATTTAAATGACCCAACCTCGACATTCCGCGCAATTTTCCAGCCCCCTGTGTATGGAATCTAATGAAGCGAATCGAGCGACCGTAAAGAGCCGAAACCATTCGAATTAAACGGCCAGGTCAAATATCCTCACCCTTGCCATGCACCTCGGCGTACACACATCAAGCCCTCGGCGGAGGGTAATCGTTAAACACGGGCCTCCCTTCCGACGCGCAGCCCTTTATCAGCCCAGTTACCCTTATTTCCTGCGCGATTCGCTTCGGGGACGCGTATCTCACGGGAGGATACGGAAGTGACGGTCCAACGAGCTCGCTCTACAGCTCGTTCGCTCCGGTGCCCCCGTAAAATCTCGTCACCGTGGAGGCGCGACACGTCCGACGGATGGTCCAGGCGTACGTGTCTTCGATCACGAGTCGAGATAGCTGGCACCAGTTAGGCGACGGTAGCCCGGGAAAACGGAAGCTGGAACCCTCCATTGTTGTTATTCGATTCGCATATCCAGCCTAGTCAGCAGCCAGCGCGGCTGTTCCACCGCATACGTAAGCCTACGGGAGCACGCGCGCGTAATCGTATCCATTTCGCTCGGAAGGGATACACACGTGTCCGCTACGAAGGAGACGGTTCCCTCGCCCTCGGGAAAGAACGGAATCAGCGAAGTCGGGGCGAATCGGTTCGAAGGGACACGTTGCAAAAAGGGACACCGCGAACGCGAAGACACGAACGGTGGATGCAGGAGGAGAAGAGCAGAAGCTGACGCGGCAGAGGTAGCTGGCATGAATCTGAAAAGGTATGGGCTGCGTTCACGCGACGATGATTTACGGGCATATTAGGTCGATAAGATATCTTCCGGTTCGTTGGCCCGGAGGAAGCTCTATTTTTAAGGCGGCTCGCGGAGACACCCAAGCTTTTGCTCCATCCATCGTTGCTGCCTTCGGTATCTTCCCACCCGCCCCTCGCCTCCCTCCGCACGCCGGATCCTGTCGGGGAGCTCGGTTTTTGAGCAGCGTCCGATAAAACAGCGGGAAGAAACAACGCGCCCGTGAATGTTCTTTCCCCTACCAAGACGAGCTTATCCGCGGCAGAAAGTACGACGTCGTTGGAAACCGAGCCCCGATAAGACTGCCTCTCCTCCTTTGTCGTCGCCGTTCCACGAGGGGAATTTAAATAATTCCGCCGATCGATCCCGGGGTTACAATCGCGCGCCACGAGGAAAGAGTCTCACGGGCTCGCGAGCGAAGGCAAACTCTCCCCGCTCGGCCGTCGACGGATTCGGCCGACAAACTATCGACAAACTATGAATTACATTCCACTCGTTCGTCCTCCTCCCGGAGACGCGTCAGCCCCAGAAACGGAGCGCGACCAGGTGCGCCACGGGGGCCGTGGATGGCACGAAGCAAATCACGGACCCGTTGGGAATAAATATTTCATATCGCCGAAGACGTACTACCCTCCGATCGCGGGGAATGAATTATTCCGTCCGAGGAGGAACTCGCGACCGCGGGACCGATGTTTAATGTAAAACGAACCTCCGAGAACTATCCCCCTCAACGCGAAACGAGTTTCCTCAACCGTTTCAAACTTGTCCGCCGCACGCAGACCGTGCTCGAACGCATTCTAACAAAAGTGGAGCAGAGATGACGGAAGAAGGGAATGATAGATATATCCATATCGACGGGGTTGTACCATTCATCAAAATATCGCGACACGCGACAGCGTGTTCTTACACGAATCACTGGAATCGAACGGATAGGTGGCTCGGCTCGCGGGATAAGAGCCGTGGGTCCGTGAGTCGCGGCGGGGCTGACAGGGAACGGTTGAGAAAGGCGGTGACACAGCGGGGAGACAGCATAATGCAGATAACGAGCAAGAAGTTGGCGTACCTGCTCTGACAGTGACGTCTCTGCTAACGATGGCGCCGACGCTGTTGACGGCGGAACACTTATAAATGGCCCAGTGGACGTCCTGCCGGAACACCTCGGCCTCGAATCCGGGGAAGTGGATGGTCCCGTTGCCAAGGACGTGTCTGATTCCGGGGATACTCGTTATGCTGCCGCCGTCCGCTGCCAGCCAGTCGACGCTGGGCGCCGGATTTCCTCTGACTATGCAGTCCACTCGGCCACCGTTCACGTTCGTGAACTCCACCCGCGACGGTGGCTCGGACACGAAGTTCGGTCCCTGCATCTCGTACGAGGCACTGCAACCTGCAACGAAACGGGACAACTATAGTCAGAATGGGTCCCAGAATGGTCCCACTGGTAAGAGAGATTACTTGTCCGAATAGACAGAGCGAGCTTTGGGTAAAAGAGGACACTGTTGATAAAATACGACACAGGCTTTCTGTTTGTGTGTCCCACTCGACGGTAGAAATAAGACTGACAAGCAGAGTATTTTAGGTGTCCGCCTCCGAGCATTTTGATTTTTGGATATGTTATAGAGGACCGAAAAATAAGAAATATGTGTTTTTTATTTTTCCCCGTTTTCATATTTCGGGGGTGAAAACTGCGTTCAAAGTTAGGGTTGAAAAATCATTTTTGTGGAATATCTCGAGAACTATTAGAGATAGGGGAATAGTGTCAATGGACGAATTTTGTGTGTTCGAATGCGAAATATGACTGACTCACCAGATTTTCAAAAAGTCTGGAGTTCTGTATAAGATTATCTCGGGAAGTACACTGGGAAATTAAAAAGTAACGATATTTGTAAGAATTGTGCGTGATTGAAATTGTTAAAAGCATTTGTTCGATCACTCACCATTGTTACAAAAATCATTACTTCTTAATTTCCTCGGGTACTTCCCGAGATAATCGTACATAGAACTCCAAATTTTTTGGTATTTTGTTCTAGGTAAAAAATTGAAGAAGAAATCTTTCCGGCCGCGGAAAACTGTTTTCCAGAAAAAACTTCTTTTGTTGAGCTGTGGCACCACTAATTGGTATTAAAAGAATTAAAATTAAATTGCGATCATACTTCAAGCTATGTACAATAAAGCTCTTCAAACAGAATTTGTATTCCATTCACTACACTCGCATAAAAAAATTCTGAAAATTAGGCTGCTTTTCCGGGCTCTACAATCTCATTACCCCTTAAAAGGGATACGGAAACAGATATCATAAACAGACTTCTACAGGCAGCGAATTGAACGCGTGCAGCCACCAGTCCGTGTTTACCTGCTCGACCCCTCTTCATTCCCGGGCTTCCGACCTCGGGTGAGAGTGGAGGGGGAGAAAATAAATTTTCCTTACTGTTTCAATCGGCAGTTAGAAAGACATTAATCATGGTCGCAGCGCGCGGACACCGGTTGATGAATTTTTTCGCCTGGCTTGCCGAGTTCAAAGTAATTTTCAGGAATAGGACCGCGGGGATGGGTTGCGCAGGGTTGACACGGTCGCCGGGATCGCCACTGGGTGGGAAGGGCGAGGGTGGACTGTATCGTGGACGGGACATGAACGAAGATAATACGGCCGGCCATAAATCACACATTTAACGCTGAAATTCGGCCGTAATAGCTTCCATAAATGGAGCGCATTGCGTCCCCCTCCAGCCCCGTTAACCATTCATCACCCGAGTTATGTTGATTTAAGTAGGAATGCCGGTGCCTACGCGCGGATGTATCCCGCATTCCATCCGACATTGCCCATCTGGAAGCCGGCCCAACGAAGTGCACAGAGGATACACGTAGGAACGTGCAACGAATATAGCCGCCCATCCGCTGCTACTCGTCTCCCGTAACGTTTCAGTTAATAACGTCTGATGGACGCGCGCGTGGCCCCCGAAACTTCCCCGAATAAGCCGCAGCCATCGGCAGAAATTGCGAGCTCGGGGGAATCGCGTCGGTACGCTGGGCTGCACGGACGCGCGTTAAACGATCGAATCGAATTTACGAGGAGATGGAAGGTCCGTGGGAACCGCAATTGCCGAGGAAGACGTTGCCCAGCGTAACCGCGGTCCAAAGCAAAGCAAAAGAAGACGAATCCTTCTTCCCGGTGGCAGCTTCTTTTCACCTAACATTTCCGCCAACGATGAAGTCAGCGTTAATTAACTTCCCCCTCGGTGGCGGGAGCTCGTGTCCCCGACACGACGATCCTCGTCCGCGGGAGACGCGGGCGGACTTGGCAAATAACGAAGAATTTCCACCACGGTCGGGCAGGGGGCACCAAGAATTCCCTCCTTTCCGCTGAGATTGTTTCCAAGACGCACTTGGAACCGTGACCTGCACTACGATCTTGAAAGTGATCGTTCCACCCTCGCTACCCCACGGCCCCGACCAGCGGAAAGGAAATTGTAGCATCTTCCGGCGAGGGCCGTATTATTCGGAGGAGGACTTCACCGTCCGCCATATTCTCTTCCGAGATTCCTCTAGCAGCTAGCCTCCGACTTCCCTTTTACCACGGTATCTCTCGCTCCGTGCGGAGGGTAATACCTTATGCCCCCACGCACCCCTCGGCACCCGCAACAATTTTTCCTACCGAAGGAAAGAGGAAAGCCCGCGCCATAAACGTAATTTTATATTTCCTCGCCCCAAGGAGTTCATTTCGCATTACAAAGGTAACTTAATTTCCTATTACGTCAGATGCACGTCGGCCAGCCACCCCGCCCTGCTCCTCCACCCTCTCCCACCATTCCCCTTGATTCGATGTTCAATTAAACGCACCGCGGCTGGAACGTCTCGAATCGCAAGTGGCAGCCCCGAGGTATAGAAATGGGAAACAATGTCTGGAGCTTTAGCTATTCACAAGTTGCTGTTAGTGTCTTAAACCAGCCGCTGAGCAATCCTGATTAATGTATGAAAAAGCACGACGAAAAAGTGGATGGGTGAATTGGGAAAGTAAGCGGAAGATGCGAGCTGGTTGGGAGGATCGATTGAAATTCATGTTTACGAGAAATTTCCATATTTTCAACTTCCCAGACTCGCCTCTTGGAGCTGATAATCCGGATTAACATGGAGGAAATCAAGTATCCTGGTAACAGCATTTGCCCAGGGTGAGGAATAAAAGAAAAAATCGAAGAGCTCTCGCGGAGCGGTATTTTTTAATTTCGAATAACGACGGATAATCGCACGCTAACAGGAGAAAACACGCTTTTGATCGAATAAAACGCGCTTCCTCTGTACCTGCTATTCACCGTTTCCGCTCCTAGTGGAATAAAAACAAAGAGCTGGCGGGGGAAAGGGAGAAAAAAAAACGCCGCCAACCTTCGTGCCTGCTTCCATCGACAGCATTATTACCGTGGAGCGAGCAAAACTATCGAGCAAGCGCACAGAGCGAGATCCCTGTCCGCTTCTCATCGGTTTCCCAGCCTCGTCGAATTTTATACTTTCTTTGTGCGCAAGGTGGAAAGAGCACGGCGAAGATTTAGAGGAAAAGGAGAGCGAAATCAGTGGCGCGATTCATTGTCGGGAGTCAAGAGCCCTGGGACAGGTTCAGCATAGTCTTTAACCTTTTTTGAATTCTGTCTACCAAGAAATGTAACGAATAGTCTCTCTGCGAACTTCGTGTGTACGAAAAACCTTCCCAGCTTCTTCCAAAAAAAAGAGGAAGCGTGCCCCAAGCTCGCTGCACCGCCACCAAAATCCTTTCACCCGGCGTACCCACCCTCGATCCCTCGCAGTCGTTTATGCTCAAGAATCAACGAGGCTCGACAAAGCCTATATACCGATGCAACCCTCTGCATGCATGCCACCCACGCCTTTGATTTATCTCCGGTGGTTCCGTCCAATTAACCGCGTATCAAAATGTCCAGATTCGAGGACCTGTCGCTCGCTCGGTACAGAAGACGCGAGCAGGGGTGGGACGCGTGTACGAGGCTGGTCCGCGAAAGGAAGCGGTGTGTTCCTCGATATAATGGCCCGTCCTCGAGTGTATTTGAAATGCACTGGCTCATCAGAATAACTAAACAATAGACGCCGAGCTGGAGGAGGACAGAATGAACGAGGAACGTCTCCCCTTCGCCCGGTTCCTCTGTACCCCCAGCAAACCGCCACCCTGCCACGGCGCTCGAGGACTCTCTCTTCCTCTTCGGGGCGTACTCGGCGATGCGGCCGTAACAGTGGAAAAGGGACCGGGGGTTGCGGAGACGCGCGTGTCCGTGCTACACTCTCAGGCACGCATGTGAATGTTTGCGCGTTCACCGTCCCACCCCCTAGCCCCGTTCCCATCCTCCCCCGTCCCCCCCGAGTTGTACACGCGATCCACGTCGAGTGGCCTAACCTTAGTCAACCCTCGACGTCATCGGGAGAGAGCCTCTGAAGCTGTACACTTCTGCTTCTCTGTTGGCTGTTCGAGAGACGAGACACAACCGTCGTCCATCGACCATCTGCGTAATGCTTTGCGTCAACATCCCTTGGAGCCTCAAACTCCCGATCCCCACACCATCCTCTCTCCCTCCCGCTGTCAGAGCAGCGAGTCCGCCTCCTCCACGCGATTCTTCTTTTAACCGTGCTCGAATGACCACTCCGCTTCCGACCTTTTAGGTCTGGCTGCGATTCACGTTACCGGCCGCGTTATTAATGGCTCGTGATCAAAGTTTTCGTGCCACTTTCCTCGATGCGTTTTCCTTTCCCCCTTTTTTTTTCCACCGCGCGGCTCGCTTTTCGCGGGCGCGGCGCGCCGACCAGACCAGGGGGGTCGCGACACGCAGTCGAAACTACGGGCGACGAATTAAAATTAAACTTTAATCCGGCCCGCCTAAAAAATGAAACGCGACGGGAACGGCCGCCGGTGAAATATGAATGATCGTCGGGCATCGGGCCTGTGATTTGTGGTTTCCCCCCACCCTTTTCCTGGCCAAATTGCTATCGCTCCGAGTAAATTTCTGTAATCCTTCAGCGCTTGGCCTTGCGCGTCCATCGCGCCGTGTAATAATTTCGCGAACCATTGACGACGGTGAAATCTCTACGACTTTGTTGCCAGACTGGCATTTTCGCAAGTACTCAGACGGTTCTTCATAAGAGAAAAATAGTAGGAATATCTGCACACCATATAAAAGATTAGCAATAGTGGGTAGCAGATATTCCTACTATTTTTCTCGAGAATACCGAAAATACTGAAAGAAAAATTTGTTTTAACCCCTCGTATATAAATACTTCCCTACGCTAGGCTTTTGTTTTGAAAACGCGTGCGTGCGGACTGACCTTGGTATCCGTGTAGTTCCAAGCGGTGTGCACTGTCGTAAGTTTTATTTTTTTATTAACTGTTCCCAAAATCTCTCTACTCTTTTGAAAAAGGCATTTGTTAGTTGAAGACTTAACGAATCGAATGGTATTTTTTTTAAGCCTGACCGTGGGTGGGAACGACGTCAAATCGAGATTTAAAACTTTGGCATCCATTACTGTTAAGTTTATTAACAATAAACAAAATATTCTATATACGTTTCGAGAAAGCATTCCTTCAGCTTTAAAATGAACACAAGACAGTGGCATTATCTTTAAAAATGACCGAGATATTACAGTTTAAATGATGCCGCGTCAGCCGATTTTGTTTGAATTTTCGAAACTTTAACATTAAATATTTCGAAAACTATTTGACGCAGGCCGTTGAAATTTAGTATACTTTGTTTTTGCATGGTTATCGACAAATGCTGTAATTTTGAAGAGAATCGGTGAAACTAAATTTTTCACCTATTCGTTTTGACGTGGAGTAGCTCGTGCACGAGCCCGACAGATTAAACCACCCTGTCCCCGAAATTTATAATTCGCCCCGTGATTTGCTGTGGCACGATACTTTTATCTCTCGGCCGGGCGGAACGCACGAGAGCAAGCGGCCATAATTTCGTGGTTATCGCGTCGACGAGGGAAAACATCCCGCCTGATCGAGCATAATGCTCGAAACGGCCCTCGTGTCGTCGATACGGCAACGAACGGTCAGGAACGTGAATAGAACACTTAAAAGACCGCGCACGCGAAGTGTTCATTCAGCAGGAAGGGAGAGGATCGAGGAAGGGGAAGATACGCGAGGGTTATTGTGCCGCGGTTATTGTTTCCCTGAGGGGTATTGTCTAAAAAGTATCTCCACTCGAATTCCGCCAATAGGGAAACATCTTAAAAATTCCATATTCGTCGTGGATCGGCCTACCCCGGTCCGGCTGAACGGTACAACGACTGGCATATGGGCAACGACGGGGACCAGGGGAGCCGGCCGACCCGATTAACTTATTAAAATGCTCCGGGAAGAGGGAGATATCTCGCCGACTAATTGCTGATGCGCGCGTTCCGGGATGGTCGGGGCTCGCGCGCCACGAGGAAACCCTCTCCCCCTCGCGTCGAATGGAGCAGTCCCCATTCCGGAATCCGCAGCTCATCCGGCGGTTTACAATCCTTTCTTTCAGCCGGGCGATGGGAAACGAGGCGGGCACGTCTCTTTTCGCGGAGGAAAAAAACGAGAAGGAAGCGCGCACTGGGAAAACGGCAGCGGCAGAGGGGAGGTGGGTGCCAGCGGGCGAGAGAAAAAGAGAGAGCAGGAGCAGAATCGAGCCCACGTACGTAGGAACGTAGAAGGCCGACAGAGACAAAGGGTAAAAGGCAGAGGGACGAGGAGGGAGAAACGGACTCGCGGGACAGAGACGAGGGTTGGTTGAAGGAAGACAGACAGACAGACAGACAGACGCACGCCAGCGTCCCCTGCGCGTCGCCGCAGTTGTCCGACAATGCAAACCAACTTTCTCATTTCAATGTATTGTTTCCATTGTTCGGGCGTGCAGGCCGCGAGGGTTGTAGCCGGTGGTGCTGCCAGAGGAAACGCGGGGGGAAGCTCGGGAGCGCGGCCTCTCTCTCCCTCCCTTCCGCGGGGCGATCGTCATCGCGGAAACTTTCTCCTCTCCAGCCCCTGTGTACCGTGTCTCGTGGACCAGCCACCCTTTCCTCGCCACCCGCCCACCCTGCGCCCGTCTCTTCGAAGATTACGAATAATTTCAGGGACGAGGGAGGGCCTGTGCCTACGAGTTGAGCTCCGACTGCCACGGTACACCAGCCAGAGAACTGCCATTCAGGCTCGGTTCTGGTGCACTGGGATTCTTAGCGTAAACTTTTTTCCGCCTCGAAGATGAGGAGTTTCTTCGTGGCTCACGCTGGGAATATTTCGACCACGTTTGGGGATTGCAGCGAGATGTCTTTTCAAGGTAAAAGTCCGAAGAAGCTGAGGACGATAGCATGGCTAAGTGTCGAGACTCCTATTGCATAAGAATGTCGCAGACTGGCGAAGCTAAGAATACACTGGTGCAGCAAACTTTAACCCCACTATCGCTCGCTCTACGCCGCAGACTTTACGTTTACGCGAGCCACTCTTCGTAACGGTAGCCGAATTCTAGGTTCAAAGCATGGCCTTAAAGATCGCACCGCCGAAAAACAGCAGAGTGCTTTTAAAGTTTCACAGCCTGCCCAGAGATAGCCAAAACCGTATCGAGAATATAGATGTTGATCTACAAAATATTCTGCTCCAGGAACTTTCTACACAGAAAACCTTTCCAAGTCAGAACAATATCCCATTCATCCGTCGATCACCAAAGATCCTATCACCCTTTCCCATCATTTCTAATGAAAATCCCCAGTCATTGAACCGTCCAGAATCACAGGCAAACAGCATAATCGTAAATCGATTCGATGGACGAAGATAGTGGACGGGGCTCGCGTGCAGACCGCGCGATAAGTTCGCGAGCACGCGGTACGAGCGGTCAACGAGCGATCCCGTCAGTCCTGCAACGACTACATTACTCTAATTATGCTGGCGGGACTTCTTGGCCGTCGGGCCTCGAAGGGAAATCCAGGGATTTGTGACGTGACGGTCAGAGTCACGCGCCACGCGGCATCCCCCCGTTAATTAGTAGTAATTCGTTGTACTCCATTAGCAGCGGCTTCCATGACCAGGACGAACGACCGACTCGTCCTGTGCAACGACGCTGCACCGTTTCAGTGCAACGCCGGGGCGTCGCGTCGCTTCCGCTCTTTCGCGTTACCCGGCCGCGTGTTTAATGGCCTGTACGTCGTTCGGCCCGCCCCGATGCTATACGAATTAATTTCATTGCAATTACTCGGCCGGCTGAATAATAAAATCTGTGCCAGCGAGATTGAACTCTGGCTTGATGTCGACCCGATTTTTCGCTCGTCGATCCGCTGTATTAAGTTTCTCGTTAATAGACCGAAACACGCGGACTCGATGCCTCCTGCTGAGAGAAGCTGTGTTGTAATCTAGCCGATGGTCAGGGTTTTTCCCTGAAGTCTCGGGACTTTTAATAAAACTCAATTGTAAAGCCTACTGAGCGTGGCTATTAGCGCAGCCAATTTGGAAAGTTCAGAGGGATTAGGACTTAGATTTTCTCCCGCTATTTTCACCCTCACCACTGTTCTTCGCGATACGCGTACGCCAATCAGTCGTTTTCAACCCTCCTCCTGGAACCACCACTGTTTCGCCGAATTCCTTGGAGAGGGAAATTTTAGTTTTCCTGCGAGCGACCGCGACACCAGAATGTCAGAATTCAATATCACTTAATCAGAGTCAGACAATTCGAGAACTCAATCACGCGTAAGCAGAATCACACGATTCAAGAACTCAGCAAAACCTTAAGAATTGTACGCTTCAATAGTATTCACAGTACATTTGTAACTATTGACAATAAATCTATTACGCGTCAATTACAATAAAAATTCAGCGAGCTCTTGTGATTTTAACCTGTCATAAGAGTGTGGCAAATTCAGACTAGTCGTTGATCATATACGACTTGATCTTCCACGCCACAACACCTCCATCGTCGATAATACCGCAATTCCGTTTCCTCGATTGAAAGCTTGCGATACTACTGATTCAAGGCACCAGGGAGTAGTTGCTAGGGCAAAGATATCCTCCCAATGCAACGACGAGGCGCATATCAAGTTCCGTGGCCATTAATATTCAGGAAAGCAGCGTTTACGAGGATGCCGTGTCCCAGCTGGCCGCCGGATTCCGTTACACAAAGTATGCTCGACTTATACGCCGTTCCGATGGTCGTATTACCATCGCGATGAGCCGGCAGCCCGCGCGCGCTCGGACGGTAAGTATTCAAATTCGTAAAACGGCGAAACCGAATCACGGGAGCGTATAACCGCGCCGCAAATCGGTCGCACGCAACTCGCTGCTCGTAGCCCCGCCAAGGAATTTCAATTGCTAATGAAATTACAGGAACGTACAGGCTTGGGAATCCATCCCTCCCGTGAAGCGCGGTGGCAGGGGGTCTCGTGACATCGCGTCGCTGGTCCGACGACGAAACACGGAAACGCGTATTGCGCGCCGACGTGACCTGTGGTCGCATTGTTTTGCCCCGGGGCATCGGTCCCGATCGCCTTCGCGGTAAGAACCCCTAATGCGCGCATCATTTGCATGGGGATCGATGAAAATCTGCTACCCGGGCCGCAAGATTCGCCGAGAATATCGCATCCCCGCGGAAATTAGAGGGTAAAAACGGATAAAGTAGCCGTGCGAGGGGAAGCTTCGGGCGATCTAGGGGAATCGCAGGAATGCCAGTGCTACAGTAGCAGAATAAAGAGATATAAAGCTGCTATGGCAAGAATTTATATTGGAATATTTCCTGCTGGCAGTATAAATCAGACAATGACTGAACGAAATATGGAAACTGGTGCAGAGAACAGGATTATATTTCGAATAATCCTCGCGATCCGAGGTGACCGCTATCTGAGCAATAAATGCTGTCAGCGTGAAAGGGCAGACTTATAGACCCTCCCTCTTCTGATAGCTCCTACAAAGGACTACCTCGTATCGGCCTACATTATCCCCATAGATAAACAGCGATACACCACTCGGAGGGGGCGACCTTTACCCTATTTTCATGCACAAGCTGCGCGAATATTTAATCACGCAACAGGGATGCCTCGTTGTAATCACCGGCGCAAGTGTATCCAAACTACAATGACTTGTTCACCGGCAGAGCTTCAACCGCTCCGCGCTGGTTTGCACGCTCCACGCAGGGATTTAATCCCCCTTAACAATCGTTGGATCTAATCTGCCTTTCGGCGGTGAATTATTAACAGGCCGAAAGTTCACGTCGGTTAGCCAGCTATCGATTCTGACCACGGGAGTCGTGAACTTGCGATCCTCGCGCCGTGCACAAGTCCGTTCTCGGGGATGTTTCAATTCGCACGCGACGCTCATTGGGTGGCAACTTGTTGAGGGGCGAAACCGGGATGCCTGGCCTCGGAGATCAACGTTCTGGCGACCCCATTCGATGACGAAGACGAGCTTCTTCCCTCGCCTTTGTCTCGGGATTCAATTAAAACCGCGGGCGATTCCACTGGAACGCGTTATTTATCCTCCGGCGAAACAATGCGGGACAACGGGTCCGAGGAAGATGGAAAGTATTCATTGTTTCCCCTTTTCCCGTGGCGCGGGGGATACCGTGTACATCGGATCAGCGCGATAAGTACCACGGGGGGCAGTTCTATGGAGCTTGGAAAAAAGGAATCCTGTCCAGCATTCTCTAGCTCGCTGGGAATCCGTTTAGTTGGACGGTGACTCGCCAACGCAACGCTGGAATCACACGGCAGGCTCGCCCGCCCAGTGGATAATATTTAAATGGGGTTTAAAGGGAAGAGGGTCGTCCACCCGAGGATGGATTACGGGTGGGGTTATTTTATCATTTCTACCTCCACTGTGCCGGAGATTATGGGAAATCGAGCGCACTTGAAGAGATTGTTCAAGGATTTTGGATTTACCGCGGTCAGGATAGGGCGGGTACAATTTAACAGCGCTCGGATGATTTTTATCGAAATTTGAAAGGTGGTTCTGTGAATCGTCGGACGGGTTACCATGGGGGCTTTCGAGTACGGGGGCGGAATCATTCATTGGATCAGCGAGGGGAAGGAGCCCGCTTGAAAGGCGGAGTTATCGATTCTACATATTATAGTTAACGCTGTTGCGCGATAAATTGATGATCGACCCGTTCAGCAGCGCACTGTTTGCGCGTTCGTGAAAAATTCAGACTGCATAATAAATGGAATCGAATCCACTCCGCGATTACCATCTGCTGTCAAATTCTCCCCGGCGCGATGGATCTAGACTTATTTGTCGAAAGAGCGCGCAAAATAATCCGAAAACAACAGCTGTTCCCGCGGCTCCCTAAAGTCCTCTCGTCCCCGTAAAGGTTTCCTCATTACCTTTGCTGGAAAGGAACCCCTCTGATCGCTACCCACTTCTGATTTCGCAGCGCGCGGCCGTTAATTAGCGGAGCTTTCGTCCGGCCAACGATGATCGATAATGCGGCTACCGTTAAGGTGCAAATTCGTACGGCAGAGTATACAGGCCGCGTCAGCAATTCACATCGATTTAGTTGAGCACGAAGCACGGCGATCTGACGCTAATTATTTCGTATCGCGGAGTGGTTGCGCGTATTAGCCGTTCATTATCTTGTCTCCGCGATCAGCATGATTTCTAGCTGAGCGGCTTATCGTGGCGCTTTCACGTGATCGCGGCCAAATCTGTTTACGATATTAGCTCGATTAGAAATGATGATACCGCGGCCGCTCGTGATGGAAGGAGAATCAGGGCTGAATGTGTTTGTTGTTAAAGCGGATCCTTGATGGCCGACAGTGAATCTCTCTCGTCCACTTTCAGCCACGATACACGCGTCGCATTTTGTTCCGCCTTACGAGACAATTCAACGAAAATTCAGCGAAAATTCAACGTCTTTTACGGTGGGAAATTGCTCGTTCTCGAAGCGTTCGTTGGGAACCATTTGCCTGCCAGATGACTAAGAGGCAATCGACATCGTGCCGTTTTTTCGACTATTTCGACTGCTTTTGCCCTGAGATAATCCATTAAATTGCTCTGTCAGCGGGTGGGTAGGTTTGCTAGCCAAAGGTCTGGTTTTCCCTTGCTACGTCACCAAGAAGAAGAGGCTTCCTCCTCCACTATCAAATTCGAAAAGAAAGTCTCCTTCCTTTCAAGGAAAGACTAGCCAATCAGCAACTTGACACTTCCAGAAATTCTGATGTCTTGTCTACCTTCGACGTCGAAAAAGGCTGGACGAGACAGAATTCAATCGTCTCTCGAACGAACGCATCGATCTCTCGTGACAAACTCATTCAGCACGCTACTGATACACACGATACGGTTGACTTCACGTGATCTAGTCAAACATTCGTGACTAAGACCAACGCTCAAAGACATTCTTACTCTTGTCTGGTCATCATACGGACCAGCAAGTTTTCTTTTCGTCGAGTCAATTAAACAATCACTCAAAATTAATTTGGCGAGTGATAGAGTTATCAGTACCGCGTACCATGGAGTCACTTGGGCCTTGCAACCCCAAGAGAAGGAATCATCCTTCCCGCGTGTATTGATAGCTAACACATTTAGAGATTATTCCCGCCGAAGAATAAATAGCAAGGGGATGATGCTGACCAAAATTTTCAGTATTGATCAGAGGCAGAGAGGAAGAAGCGGTGATTTTGATTATAAGCTTGGGGTTTCCTTACACCCACGGCTGCTTATTAAAGTCCAGATTTGCCTCCGACAAGGAGCAAGTTACCAACGTGCCCAACAGTTCCTCCTCGGGGTGGAAAGTGAATTAGCGAGCGCTCACGTGCACGGTTTACAACATCCGCGAGTTTTAGCGGGCCAGGGGTGGATTTCATTTACGAAAACGCGTCGGCGATCAATGACGCGTGAACGCGCGAAATTATGCGGCACGGGAATAACCGTAATTGCATTATTTTCTATCGTATTACAGCGCGCCACGCGAAATCGCGGTGTAACGCATCCGCTTGACGGGGCTCGTGTTACCCAGCTGCTATTTTTCGCATTCCAGCGCGTTGCGCATTAAAGTGGCGTGTTCCACGGTTGCTGTTTCGTTGCAGCGCAGTTTCATCCGTTTGTTTTGCAGCCCGCGCCCGCAACGGCTCGGAGATTCGTTGAGCGGAAACTCGATGAACAAGGCAGCCACGGAGACTATCGAGTCTAATAGCGAAGCGCAGCGAAAAATTATAATAACGCCCTGAGAATTCTGCGGGAAAACGAGCATCTGACACAGCTCGCGAGCTCGCGGTGCACGTGCCCTCTGTAAACGGCAAACAGGCTGCACCACGACTGCCGAGTTCTGTCGCGTTTCTCTCGAGAGAACGCTGAACGGTGTTTTAAAATCAATTCGAGACAAAACTTACGATATCGCCGATGGCGTTACCGTATCGCCGAGAGACTCCGCTGCTCCCCTTGTGTTCCACTGCAGCGCGATGCGCTTTCAAAGGGAGTGGAGCTCGAGAACTAGAGCGAAGTAGATGGAAATGAGAAAGCTGAGAAACAGCGCCGGAGTCGTGAAAAAAGAAACGGCCACAGTTCTCGCTGATGAATTTACAACATCCGAGTCGATGGAGATCTACAAAGCATCTCCAATGTAAGGCCGTAAACGCGATAACCCAAAGTCCGAAGCAAAAAAAAAAAACGCACGATCCACCTACATAATACAGAGCATTCACCGTATACGTCTACAACTGACTCTGAAAGCTTGCCAACAATCAATAACCTCCAACGTTTCGGCACTTGGCCCAAGGTTCATTGTCAATATTCATCGTTTCGCGGTGCCCGGCACAAAGGGCTCGGGGCGCGCCCGCATAAACGACGCTGAAAACTCCGGTGAAAACGGGTTGGACGTCCACCCGCGGCGAATCAGGGGCGGGAAAAAAACCCATGGCGAGAGCGTAATACCGTTCGCGGGCTCGCGAAAAAAACGGCCTGGCGAAACGCTGCCGGGGGAGAAGGGACAGCCGAACCGGGGGTGACGGAGATAAGTGGGGGGGAGCGTTCGCGGTTGGGTAGACGAATTAGTTTGAGCGGGTTGCCCGCGTCGGGGGTGGCGAGCGCGTTTCAACGTACGGCTCGTGACGAGTGGATTTAAGCTGGCCCGGCCTGCAGAAAGTTCGCGGCCGTTTTCCGCTCTTGACAGCGGCACAGAACCAAAAGGTTCTCGTCAGGGAATCAGCCCCCGCCTCCCTGCACCGGGGGCTTTTTTACGTCAGCACTCGCCACGCCTCATCGTTTTAATATTCGCGGGCTGCTGCCCGGCCGCGAGCGTTTTTTCCTCCCCCTGCCTGTTCGAAACGTCGTTTAACTCCGATACAAGTGTCCGTGGCGGGCAGAAAATTGGCTGCGCAGAGATTCAGTCAGCGGACGGTCGCGACCGTATGAAAAGCACCAAACCCCGAAAGGGAAATAGTTTTGCAGGGAGGCAGGGGCAGCCTGGAGCTTGGATAGCGCATCAAGTAGCCCGGGGAAATTTCGCGGGGGCGTATGACGTGACACTGGTCGCTTGTTGAATAAAAAAAACGTTTTTCAATATGAACATTCGGCTTCCGGCGGATTCTCATATTTCTACCCGTCCTCCCTGCCGCGTGTTTCGTAGTTCCCGGCCCTTTTGACCACACCGACCACGGGGAGAAGCAATTAAAAATTGGCTCTGAAAAATGTCACGGTTCCCTCGACTAGTGGCGTGCGGATTCTCTCCTCTGGTGTCTATACGACAATTCGAAGAATAAGAGTGTTGAGCGTTAGCTTCCCGGACCACCAAGAACGCACAAAGGTGTCTTGTCCTTTTTCGACGCCACATCTGTTAGACATTCGGTCTGTCAGTCCGCGCCCGAAAATCTGATACGAGGATCGTAAACACCGTACTTGTCACGAAAATTCAGGCAATCGACCCGAGGGTTTCCAGACAGCCGGGACAATAAACAGCTGCCGCGCGACGCCCGGCTCATGGAGCAAACTGCTCATTAAGATTTCCCTTTCCGCTGCATTTTCCAGGAACCATTTCCATATAGCGTCACCAATAGCTAGACTTTCGACCACCCTTTTTCCCAAGACACACCCTCGAAAGGAGGTTCCAGAGTCTTCCTGTGCGAAGCCAGGCTCCTACGCGTCAGAAGCCAAAAGAACTCGAACGCATTCGCACTGTTAATTTCTTGTACACGTGTATTAAACAGGGCTTTCTCATAGACCAATAAATCTATATCCATTGTTAACTTTTAAACAGGTGTCTACATTTATCGATCGGCACACCTTTTGGTAATTACCATCCAGTGAGCTTTTGTGACCGCAAGACGTCGCAAGAGATAGTGACATTGTGTCGAGGAGATCTACAACCTGGTCCTGCAAAACGACGCTGTGTTTTCTACAAAGAGAAGCTCGCAGGCGCTACGCGAGCACTGAAAGCTCTGAGGACGGAATAGCCACGACGAAATCGTAAAAGCGGCGCGCCCACGTCGTTTTACTCAGCACTGAACACGGAACGTCGTCCCACCATGACCGCTCAGAAAATCATAAAGTACACTCTGTGAGGCGAGCCGCGACCATGAAGTGAGCGGTCCCGCGCTTGAAACGGGCAAATTATCTCGTAAAATTCGGTGGGGGCCGATCAACGGGGCGAAAAATGTTTCTTTCAAAGCCGAGCACTCTCGCGTCCCTTTGTTAGGGAGAAGGAAGTCCCTTTTAAATTCCAGACGTTTCTCTTATTAATTCAAGAATAACCGTCCTCCCGAGAAGAATTCCACCGTTGATGCCCGTTTCGAGCCGCTGGGATAATTCCGCCACTCGAGCCCTTTCCGCGCGGGTTAATATCAGACTCTGCTGCCCTAACCATGGGTCGAGGCTCGGCGGCTGAGCCGTTATAATTGAGCGAATCGAACGTCGAGCAGAAAAGTTCGCCCGCCCCTCTGTACGCGGCCAGTTTCGATACTTCCCCCCTTGGGCGAGAAATCGACGTTGGTTTATGACAAGCCAAGTTGGTTAACTGCTTCGGAAACTACTCGAGACAGCGCGGGATCGTAAACTCCTGCCTGGTGCTTTAAGGATGATTTAATCCAAAGTTTCGCTGCATCGAATAAGAGTGTGCCTGATGGCCTATGTAGATCCTATGACGAAGATAACGACGGGGGCGGGTTGGTGCGGGGAGGGTTGCAAAGGGGTGTAAAGGAGGGGCGTGTCTGTCTCGCGTAAGGAGTGAAAATTTTCCACGAAATTACCTGGGACCATTTTGTAGGTCCTGAAAGGGGGAATAGATAAAAGCTGTTCAATCTAAAAGTTTCTCGCGCGCCCGCGCCCCGGTCGAGTTTCCCGGGGAATCCTCGCGAGTATTTCGGCGCCAGTTCGGTGATTAATTTAGCAGACTCCCCCGCGGAAAACTGCTAGGAACGTCGTAAGTCCTGAGCCCGAGTGCTTTAACGATGATTTACAGGCCAGTCCCGTGAAATACCGTACGCGCCGCGGCGAGTCTCGTCGCGTGGGAGGAAGAAGGACGAGCCCAGGAGCCAGCGGACGCTAATGGGATAGAAAATCTATTATAAAGCGTCCATGGGATTGTCGAGCCTTTGAAGTCGGCATTATCGCGATCGGAACGAAGGCGAAACACCCTAGATAACGAGGCTGCGCTGGAAAGTGGAGGTTGGCAAAGTGCAGCACTGCCGTCCGACCAATGCATGACTCTGACTACTGGCAGACTACTCGCGGAGCGAAAGATCCTTGAATGGAAGTTTCCTCGGAGTCCGGAGAACTTTTCTCCGATCACCGGAGACGCCCTGCAGTTCAAAGGGCTTAATTCCTTAAAATTCAATGTTCTTCTCGTCGGCAAACACCGAGGAACGGGACGAGGAGGAAAGTTCCCGGCTCTGTTTCGTGGAAAGCGAGAGCCGGAGTTGTCGGAACGTAGGAGACGCAGGTGGACGGAACGGGGCGTGCTAAATAAGACGCCCGAGGAATCCCAGTATTTGATAGCTGCCACGGGTTCGTACGCTGAAATACAATTTCGCCAGAGTCAACGACAGTTCAAACGAGACGCGTTTAACATCGATGCTAATCCCGGACGTGACCAAACGTCGCCTGGAGCCACTAGATCGCCAGAGGCTCAGAGTAGAACCGCAGTGCGGTCTGAAGAACGCCTGGGCGTCCGAAATGCTCGCGTAAAGTACCTTGAACTCGTCCTCCTCAAAAACAGCAGGGATTTTGAGCCTCTGCGAGCAGCCAGCCCGCCGCCGTCGCCACTGTTATAACGATACACTCCCGTGGAACTCGGGTAGAGGAAGATACAGAGAGATTTCGCAGCGGCGAGAACCTCCGGATACCTTTAACGATGATTTAATCCGAAGTTTATAAATACTGACTCACAGGATAGTTGGTGGACTTAGAGAAGGACCGCAGTGCGGTTAACAGGATGCGAGGTAGATCCTCTGGTCCGCCCGTATAGAGTCGGGTCAACGTTGAAACTCCGATGAGGGAGGCTGCACACAGTGGAATATAGAAACACCAAGGAGCAACGTGGACCACGAGATCCAGAGCAAGGAGCGCATAGGAGGACGAGATGTGGACTGTGCAACGGTGAGCAGGGAAAGGAGAGAGAGAGAAGGAGATGCGAAGCGGAGCGACGGAGAGGGCAGGATGGAAACGTAGAAACAGGGAACAGAGACGGAGGCCAGGGTGGAACACTAACAGGGACACACCGGTACAAAGACCGAAATGCAAATACGTATTCTGTGTACTTAGGAAGCTGTAGCGAGCCAGTGAGCCTCATGCATAGAGATTGTACGTTGCCCGTGTAAAATCGACCCTCAACCACGCCGCCGGTTTCCTCCTCGCTGGCCTCTGTGTCTGTCTTTATCCGGCCTCCAGCCCTGTGTTTCGCCCCCCCGCCTCTGCCCCTCCACACCCCCCTGCGCACGTATATTTTCGTTTGCGCACGAAACCACACGCCGCTGCAGCGAATTCACCGAACTACCATCCTTTATCTGACCTTTGATCCGACTCAAGTTTGAACAACAGACACGTCCCAGCCGTTTTCCCGCGTTACCGTTCGAGAGCTTGCGACCGTTGCCAGCCGTTCTTTTTTCGCGGGAGAATCATTCCCCGAGGGCGAAAAGGGGCTGACGAAGGCTATCGCGCCGGGGGATATTCGTTCCTCGCGAAAGAGCAAGTCCAACGACAGGCACTTGCGTTTCATTTCCAATCGCTGCTAATCAGCTGACCCAGACGATGCGATCGACTAAGTATCCTCCCTCGTGTTTTTCATGAATTATTCAGCTTCGCGTTTACGGGACGCGCCGCATCGGGAGCCCAAGTTATCGATACCGTTGCCGTAACGGATTTAGTAATTCGAGTCGGTTTTTCCTGCTGAAACAGGGAAACTTTCAATCGCGAGCAACCAGTACTTAACGATCCATCCACCTCCCCCCGGGCGAACTGGGAAACGCGTCTTGTAATTTGACCGCGATTCCACGAAGGAAATTTTCAATCGCGAGAGCGCTCCTAACGATCCAGCCACGCTACGGCGCCGATAAAGGTATTAAATAATTGGACGAGAAAAGTAAACGCGCGCGGGAGAAAGCAATTCTACGACTTTCGAAGAAAGCACTGTTCCAAAGAATTTTTACAGATTCCTCCATCTCCCAGATCGATCAATTCTGTTTCGGGAAGCTTGTCAAGGAATTATGTACCACCGATGTAGGGGAGGCCGGGGCTAAAAGTTCCGATTTCGATAAAACATAAAAAATGACTGGAAAATAATGTAGTTATTCTCTTCACTATTGACTAATTTCTTGTTAAATTTATTATATCTTCTGATTTTAAGCTTGTGTTTAATATATTGTAATAGGTTTCCCATAGAAAGTAATTTATTTGCGGCTGATCGAAGCGGAACTTCTTACCCCTATATGGGGCAAGTTGTTATCGCATTGGGGTAAGTTGTTACTATGATATAAGAGTTGCCTTCTAATGAAATATTTCATTTTCTAATGAAATAAAGCAGAATTTTATTAATAATGGTTATTTATGAAGGTTCGGACCAACAAAAATGTATTATCTTTAAAAGAAAACCAAAAGCGACAGTTTTTATTTATCTTTACGCATATCTTCGATCGAAGTCGTGTCCCTTTCCGCCTTTCATTCATATGTTCGCATCTTAAAGCACAGCGGAAACAATTTATACATTTGCGGCAGGTCTGTGAAGATAGCACCCCCAAATTCGAATTTTTGGAAAAACTCAACGGCATTCGTTTGTCCATCGTTTGCCCACGTTTGCCCATCAAAAATTTTCGTTTGACCACCCTCCAAAAAAGAGTTATGAACAAAATAAAAAAATTGTCTTCATCACCCATCATGAATGCATTTCAATTTTTTAATAGAAGGATACGAATGTACCCGACCTGACCACGTTTGCTCACTCTCAGATTTCATTTGCCCACCCTCCAGAATTTAAATAAAAAATAAAAACCGCGAAAAAATGGGTATAGATGAAGCGATCGCGTTAAAGTTCGATTATTCTCGAAAATATTATCAAAATCGTTCTTTCAACGGTCCAGTTCGTTAGTTTAGATATAGAAGAGATTTGCCCATGCATTAATTTCGTATGTCCACCCTCCAGAATTGAATTATTAATAAAGATAGCCAAGAAGTGCGGTACCCGTTGAAGCCATCGCGTTAAAGTTCGATTTTTCTGGAAAATATTATCAAAATCGTTCTTTCAACGATGCAGTCCGTTAGTTTAGATGTAGAAGAGATTTGCCTATGCATTAATTTCATATGCCCACCCTCCAGAATCGAATTATTAATAAAGATAGCCAAGAAGTGCGGTACCCGTTAAACCGAATACCTTTCCGTTCGTTTTTTTCCGAATGAATTATCAAAATCGATTGATCTTACCGTAAAGGTTAAAGGTGTTTGGTGACATGTTATCCACTTCAATTTGTATCGCTCATCGAATACTTCACACTTTTCACACATCTGCAGCATGTGCAGAATAATACCAGAATGGTTTTCTAGTCATTTTTCACTAATTACCGCAATGATATCGCACAACGGAAAATAATATAATGTCACAGTTACTTCACAAACCGTAAATGAACGCACGATCTCGCAAGAGTTGCGCCCGAACTCTGTAGACCGACTGACTTTCGTGCGTCGTTGGAAACAATTCGAGAGTGTCGCAGACATCTGTTTACGTTTCGGCACGTTCGATGACGACACGCAGCGCTGCTACCCTAACTAAAGGGGCGCAGCGCCGAGTGCCACTGCCGAAACGTAAACAGATGTCTGCGACACTCTCGAATTCTTTCCAACGACGCACTTCTTGGCTATCTTTGTTAATAATTCGATTCTGGAGGGTGGACATACGAAATTAATGCATGGGCAAATCTCTTCTATATCTAAACTAACGGACTGCATCGTTGAAAGAACGATTTTGATAATATTTTCTAGAAAAATCGAACTTTAACGCGATCGCTTCACCTGTATATTTGCGGCGGGGCAAGTTTTTACGGTACCAACGTGCCCCAAGTCACGGTAACAACTAGCCCCTACCGACACATGTAGCAATTTCAAAGATTATTCTGCTTATACATGTATTCAAACGATAAACACTATTACACCATGTTCTTAAATGTCATTTGATCCATAAGAACGATTCAATCTATAATATCTACGTTAAATAATTGAAATAGACCAAAAAGTAATGATAGAAAATTTTTTACTTATCTGGTACGCGACTAATAGGTCCTTGCTTACAACCACACAATTCGCTGTCGCGGACGCTATTAAAGTGGGGGACAGAGTGGCGTGATCAACTCACACGGAAAAAATAATTTAAAGTACAACGCTCTTTTTATTTTGAAGATAGAGCCGTCGGAACAACTTACCCCCGGAACTTTTAGCCCCGGTCTCCCCTATTTAATAAAATAAAGGGGAGGTAGTGCCTACACTGGACACCACTGAAAAATATTATTATTATTATTATTAGTATTCGTCTTTATTACTTGAAACATAGAGATAAAGACTAGCGAAGTAAAGGGCGAAGCTGCAGTAGAATACTGTTAGAAGCCTAACCGTAACTAAATAACTGACATTAAACCAAACCTAAAACTAGGGAATAAAAATAGAAACAGAGAGAATCTAAATATTATTCTGACACATAGTGCAAAAATATATATCGTCGATCTTTATATTTAAAATTAGGAAACGAATTTAGCCCTCGAATATCAGGTGGAAGGGAATTATAATAATGAGCCGAAGTATAGGCGAAGGAGGATATAATATTTTCGTGTGCATAATAGTGTGTAGTGTTGATTATTTAAGTATATTCACGATCCGGGTAGCATGAATGGCCAGCAGGAAGAAGGCACACAGCGAGGAGGGGCGTATTTTTAAATGCGTCGAGGCCCGTTGACGTTCAATTACTCTTTAAAGTTCGCGAGGCGAAACAGGGGTCGCAGAGAAGAAGGGAGAAAGAGGAAGCGACCGCGAGCTGGCATCGCATCCGCAGTTCGCCTTTTGTAAGCTTCTATCTCGTTTACGCATCTGCTACTGGGGCTGGCTACACTGCAGCGTCGCCATAACGACGGCATTCTTGTCTATCACGAGCAGACACGCTCCTCTCGCAAACAGAAATGTCTATTTACCGTCGAGCGGTCTACTGAAACTCTGTTTCCCCGTGTACATTCCGCCGCTCCGCCCTTCGCCGCCCGCGCCGCCGTCCCGTAATTGCGAATAGGGAATACTGCTCGAAAATTAGAAATTTACTTTCGACCGACTAACGAATCGCAATGAAACCGTCTGTCAGGAATACTTTGAGTTAATTTCAGGTCTTATCCGCGTCTCTGCTGCCAACAAATGGAAGCTTTGTCCCAGGTGCTCGACGTTCGTTAAAATTAAACAGATGCCTGAGACAGAAGAGTCCTACACAAATGCTGAGCGAGTAACGGAGCCACCCCTGCACAGGTGCAATACCGAATTTTCGTCCGTTGATTCCCGGGGGAGTGGAGGGATCAACGAGACAGGGGTCGCATGGAATTCCGTGCCCGCAAAAGGACCGAGTCACGCGGCGGTCGCTTTGCTCTTGGACACGGGCCGCGCAATTTATTTCGATGCACTCCCGACCGATTGAAACAACCACGAAACGCCTCGTTGTTTTATTCTCTGTCCCGGTGACACGTTACCGCAGCCTGTCGTAGCGTTTCCGCGCGCAAGAGCCTCGCCCCCCGTTCCTCGCGACGCCAGTGCGCGACACCCTCTTCGACGAATATTTCGGGAAAAAATATCGGGGTTAGGTGGCGCGACACGACAAGTGGGCATCGCCTCTGTACTGCCTCGTAAACATTCAGATATTCAATATCGCGCGTTGACGGCGGCTCGCGCGCTAGATTCCTCTAAGGGTGGCGTTTACTTCTGGCGCTGGCTGTTTGCAGTGGTCGGGCGGGGTTGGAAAAGGACCAGTCGGTGAATTTATATTTGCTCGAATCCTAGGAGAAGACGGCGAAGCGGGGGATCGTAATTTTCCACAGTGTGTACGGACACACTCGTGGCTCCTCGCAGTTTTCATCTAGACAGACCGTGGCACGGCTGCGCGCTCCAAGCGTCTGCCCGTGTGCATCGACAGGTGTGCGGGCGCTCGCGCGCACGGTAAACGGATTTCTGTGTCAAGCACAGAGCAGATAAACTGCTTTGAAAAATTAAACGAATCCCGTGTGTTTACACGGCTACACAACGCGGCCGCGCTTTTCAAACGGCCCCTCGATGGTGCTCGAACGCGGAATTTCCATTTGCCCAGCATTTTTGGTATTTACCGAGCCCCGAGCCGGCAACCTGAGAAGCACGGCGGAAACAGTACTACGTAAAACCGTTCCGCCGCGAGCGAACACTTTCTAATTCGAGTGCCCGTTAATTTCGCCCGAGCGAGGGAAATCAAACACCGTTCTCATCATCTTTCCTTCGTGTTCCATCGTGTTCCGACACTGGTACTCGCTGCTCGTGTGCTCGTTACAACTATTACGTGCTTCGCGGAGATACCCCACCTATCAGCCTTCGCAACGCGAGCTCTGATGCTGTTCCATCCGAATCTACGATCCCCGGACAAAGCACGCGAGGTCTCGAACACGATGAACGCGATCGGCGGCAGTTTTCAATGACGGTTGACAGGCCGGCGACACGGCTGGTCGCAATGGACGACAGTGATTTGCTTTGCGGTCCAGGTCGAATGAATTTGCGGCGCCACGGCCCGTAGGCGGCTGCGGTTTCGTATAATTACGCACTTAATTGCTGCTATTGCGAAGACCCAATACGATGACGGTACCGTCATCTCTGATTAGCCCCTTTGCGCAGCGCCGCGTTTTCATTTTCGCCAACCGCTCGCCAACTCTCCGCGCCATTCCACTTCCAACGAAGCCGCTGCGTCGAGGCATCGCGACGGCTCGCGATGCTCCATCGACAAGTAATTTCGAGTAAGACAACGGAGGCCAAAGGGACAAGGAATTCGCGCCTTCCAGGCGAATCACACGGCCCCGTGGCTCCGAATTCCGCTGCCCTCTGAAAAATTCTGCTCCCGCGCGGATGCACGCGCACAGAGCGCCGCGGACGCGAGTTTCTTTCCGACGTTTAATTAAAATCTCATTACACCGGGACGAAATCGATTACGGGGCTCGTGCGAATATTTGCATGAAAGATGGGAGCGCGAGCGGGCGTTCCAGCCGACAGCTAATAAAGTTGCGAATACGTCGGTTAACAAACGCCACGGGTCGGCGATTATTGAAAAATTTTAATATACCCCCGCCGCCTGCGCGCTCCAATCGTCGGCGGGGGATTATTCGAAACAGGGCAGCTGTTTTACCCAACGCATATTGACTGTACACACGCCGTAGAAGGGGAAAGCTTCAGGCGAGAAAATCGTTAAAATTGCATCCAGATGAAATTAAACCGGTACAAGTGCGTCGCGAATTTGGCAAAGATATAATCATTAAAACATACCGCGCGAGTTTCCATTAATTAATCCGGCACTGCTCGTCCTTTTTGAACCGTCCACCATTGGCCACCGATAAGCTGTTCGTTCTGCTGGATGGTGGAAATCTGGTAACCAGGCTCCGAAAAATGCCACAGTTTGACCTAGTTTCGGCGACCGTTCGGTACATCGAGAGCGAACCGACCGATCGTTTCGAAGATACAACCGGTAGATTGTGCTGGGCTGAAGAAGTTCCACTACGGGATGCTTCAGCCTCCATCAAGGACTGGTCACGCTGACGATTTAATCCGAATAACGTCTACCCCATATCGAACCGGAAATCAGTTTTCGCCAAGTTGCGCGGAACGGGGGAAATCGTTGCACCAATCGTTTCCGTAGTTCAAGGGTCCTCTTTATGCGACCCCTTCATCGTTCGACCTGATTCACCATTGCTGTTCGATAGCGTAACGATAATAGACATCCACAGAATACCGAAAGCTCGCGTTTCTTCTCTAACGTTAAGAATAAATCTATCCACAGCTTGTGCAACGTGGCGACTTAATTGGAAGGTAAATTCCGTTCGGTAAGCAATGGTTTTGGTTGCGAATTTTCAATCGAGCAATCCCGTTGGCGAATTACTTTGCCGCCTGCGATAGCACGGAAATTGTTGCGTCAAGGCATCGAGGTGTTCTGAGCTCTGGTGCAAAATGCATAATTACTCGTTACCTCGTTATCATGTATCGCCCCTGGCAGTCAGGACTAAGTTACCAGAGGCGGAGTTTCAGCGGAGAAGGCTCCGCAAACAGAGAATCGTGTCACCGAGTCCTTTCAGCGGGGACGGCGAGTCTCTCTTAAGCACGAACAAACGAAATCAGATAGCGTTGAGAATACTTTTTTAAGTTTTATTTCGCACGAGACACTTGGGTAGATTTCTTTGAGGGCTACGGTCGAGGATGATCGCACAGAAGCGTTTCAGAATCGATGCGAAGAAGCTGCCTAGAAAGAGGAGTTAGCTCTCTTTGCTGTGTGGGAGAGTATCGGGAACATCCTTTTAGACGACAGTAACGGGAAGCAAAGTTATTGTCGAGTGGCAGAGGCATCCTTCCGCGCAGCGGATACTTAAGTTGCGCGTGAAAATAACTGGCCAAAAAAGTTTCACCGAGAGTTTCATCCCGACAAGATTGAATCTGGCCGGGCGGGAGGCTCGGGGTTATTTTTGAACGGAGGCGAGGCTCGATCAATTCCTCGACGACGACACCCGCTAGTCCTCGGTGCCGGCGGTCGCGGAAGCCTGAATGCTGATTTCACGATGATAGGATCGGATCAGCGGGATGATAAATTTCACAGGATCACCGGCGGAGACGAAAGGCAACAGAAGGCTGGGAAAGCAGGCTATTCCCCGATATCCATCAACGTCCTCCATTCGATTAACTTCCATTCTACGCGCTGGCCCATTCCCGTAAACATCCATCCGCGACTCACCGACGCGAGCGACGATTACAGCAGACGTAATTACGACGCACAGTCGCCGTGGCGCGAATATAACCAGATTCCCTCGGCAAGTGGATTCGAGGGAAGCAGATTTCCTTCCACATCGATTAGGCTCCACTTAGACTTTACACCAACCGCCGCGCAATCTCGCCACCTCGCAATCTCCGATGCAAACATCCGCCAGCCGAATCCGAGAAAAATGTCCCCCCAGCTTCGACGAGACTTGGCGCAACGGCCCGGCACAATGGCAACGGGATACCACGATTCTGATCGCGATCAAACTCCGCCCGGGATTTCCTATTTCCCCCGGCACGACTTCATTCCCGCTCGCGCCCACCCACCTTCCTCCGGTCAGACTTCCACGTCTCCATCCGCTGGAACTCGGGAGGGAATGAAAAACGCGGCGAGAAACCAAGAGAGCCGGCGCGTAGAAAGAAAAAGGTCCGAGCATCGTTCGTGGAACGAGCGTAATTTCGATTCACCCGGAACCTCCGCTACCCTCCTGCTCATTTCTCCTCCTCTCTCTCTCTCTCTCTCTCTCTTTTTCCATTTCCTAGTCAAAGTTTCTCCGTGGGAGTCGCGGTAAGTGGCCGCCGACAGGTAGATGAAGGCTCCATCCACGGCGCGGCAATCGCCATTGGGTGGAAGTTGTAATTGTTTGTTCGTAGCTTACACTACGTCGAGAGCTAGACGGATACCCGTGGAAGGCTGTTGGGAGGGTCGGGCGCGATACTGGTCCGCTTTCGCCTGGTGGTGATGGCGGTGGTAAGAGTGGCGACGAAGCGGGTGGTTAGGTCGAGGGTAGTGGAGCGGCAGTAAGGTTGATTGTAAAGAGAGACAGAGGCGGGCCAGAGATGGCGGTGGCACGGAACGGAGAAGGGTTGTCGTTCCTTCACCCCTCGACTAATGAGACCGCGCGGTTACATCAGAGGCCGGCGACAAATTGAAACGTACGAGCCTAGAGGGGCCACGGAAAGAGAGAGAGAGAGAGAGAGAGAGAGAGAGAGAGAGAGAATGCAACTTCCTAATGCGTGACTGTGGACCCTCGCAACCAGCGACATCCGCAGCCCTGTTAACACGCTTCCCGCCGCCGCATTACCGCCTGCAATTGTCCATTTTCCAATTTCATTCCGACGATAAGTGTGCCATCGCTGCCCAGCCGACTACTAGCTGCGCCCCGCGCGCGCTGCTCAAGGGAGACGAAAATGGGAACGGACAATTCGGACGTTCAAAGCAAGCGTGTCTTTTCCGTAGGATAGGAAAAGTCAGAGTGACATGTGTATTATCAAGAGCGCTGATCCTTTCAGCGAAGAAGCTTGAGGAAACATCGCTTACAACCGCCATCCAAGTACCGTCCGTTTATCCGGCGAGTATTTTTGAAGAAATTCCACCGCCTCGAAGCCAGAACAAACGGACAAGCAGAGCTCGCGAGCCGTTCCCGGGGAAATTCCGAGATAATATTTTCGAGAAGTAAGAGAGTTGCGAGACCGAACTCGGGCCACCTTAATCTCAGAACGAAAGTTATCGATAAATAGCGAGACGCGGGCGAGGTTCCGAGGAGGAGAGCGAGCCGACGCTGGAAGCTTTCAAGTAATAAGTTTCCAAAGTGATTTATGTGTAATCTCTCCGCGAAAAGCGTCATTATTCTCGCGAAGGGCTTTCCCGCCGTTCCCTGACATCCTTCGCGGCCCGGCGCGAGAGAGTTCTTTTTATGTGCTCGTAGGAGGCCGCGGCGGAAGAAGAGCGGCGGAAAGGATCGCAATGAAATACGCGCGCGCGGTCGGGAGGATTATAGGAGTCAGGGGCCACGAGGAAACGCTGGAAAAGACGTATAAACGCGAGGCTATAAATTAACCGTTCCCGCTGCTGCGTACTCGGCCATCTTAATCTCCTATTCTTATCGTTACGGCCGCGCGCCAATTAAAAGCTGCGTGACGCTAACACCATTAACTAACCCTCCCAGCCCCATTCCCAAACCCCGTCCGGTCGGTCAGCCGCGCCAGAAAATTGTCACCGGTAATTGTCACCTATTTCCTCCGTCTGCGCGCAGAAGGAAATTATTTTCCCCTGGTCGCTCGCACGCTCGTTCTCTCGCCCAAACACCGCTCTGTGTTTATTCACACACGTTGCTTCCTTTTTCGTAGGTTCCATCGTCCGGCCGCAGAGAGGATCGATAGAAACGCGAACGAAGGGAAAAGAAAGATGATTCGAGAAATGGGAAGTATATCTCTATTCACGTCGCACGGACCCAGGGGAGTCCCTGAAATGAAAATATCCAGCGGACCAATCGACTGGTCTAACCTCTTCCTCTTCCTCGCACCCCAACGATTCCCCCGTACCCTTTGTCCCGGTGACCCATTAAACGCGTTCCACGTTAACGCGTTAAGCAGCCGGCCATTATCCAAAGCCAATCAAAGCCGTGAAGTCCACTTCAGCCACACGGAATTCATGGCCATGCTCCCGCGCCCCACCGAATCGGGTTACCCTCTCCGGCTCGCGGAACAAGTGGCTCGGATAGCCGATTACGCGTTCAGGAGATGTCGAAACTCCGACGGTCCAGAGGTAGACCTATTTCGGGGGGTGGGATAAGGACGTATTCCTGACGGCGTGGTTCGGTAATTGATGAGAGTTGCATCGCGCGCGGTGGAGGACGGCGAAAGCCAGCTACTGGATATAGGGTGGAGGGTAAGATGGGTAAGATGGTGTGTAGTTGGAGCAGGTAGATTACGTGGTACTGCCACACGTTGTCTGTGGAGCCACGACGGCGCGGCGGCCAGGGGGAACGACAAGGACGAGCAGTGGCAAATGGGGGGACGGAATCGGTGGATGGATGCCGCCTAAGGGGGCGAGAGTGGAGAGGGACACACCGCCGATGAGGTTGGCGCAGGGGAGCATCGAACAGGGAGCTAGAGAGGAGCGAGAGGAGAGAGAGAGAGAGAGGACAGGAATGGATGTAGCAGCCCGGCAGTCTAGCATGCAAAATGCTGCGTCGACGTTATCACGCCGCCAGAGATTAAGGGGCTGACGCGGTGGATACGGGGGTGCGGCGGCCTTCAGCCTTCCTATTTTTCGCCGTGCTCTGCTGAGTTTTACTTGGCAAACACCCCGCACGCTACCTTCGGGCTCCTTATTGTTCGACAACGCTCCTCTCTCCTCACCCTTCGTCTCTGTTACGGCTGCTCCTCGTGCAGCATCGTTTTTTTCCCTCCCCAAACTGTACAACCCACCCCCTTGTTCATCGCTGCCAACCCTCTCCCAGCGAGCCGCGCTGTCTCTTCGAGACGATTTACTCCCGTCCCTGCACAACGGCCCGTATTAGCAGGTTTATGCCAGGAACTCGTTTACCTGCAGCTCGCAGCCTGCACAAAGGAGCGTCGCTGCCTTTTTGCCACGCTGCACGAGGAGATGAAGAGCGCGCGCGGCGGGGGAACGTGATTAGCCAGGGACCGCGCGTCTTCGATCCCTTTCCTTTGATACTCTGCGTTGCCAGGATCGATCGGTAAACCTCGCGTTCTGTTTGCGGAAACGCTCGAGCCTTTACTACGGAGGTTTTTATGAAGCGTCGTTTGTACAGAGCGCGTAATTAAAAGGATCGTCGTTAATTGAGCAGAGGGGGATGAATGGGATGGATGCGGGGAAACTGGGTCGCGTTCAGTATCAGTTTTATAAAGATGCAAGTATTGTATTAAAGCGATACAAGCGGATGTCGCTGGTATAGTGTAATTGTGGGAGAGACGCCGCACCTTCGGTATTTCAGGGTTATCGGTAATAAAATGCAACACTCTCGATTTTATTTGCTTTAGGCTGTTCGTTTGGGTTAGATTAATAAGCGAGAACGCGTTTCCATTATTACTTTTAAAACTTTGCTATTTTTCGAGATAAGCCTACCGCACTTGCACTTTGCCTCAATAGTTATACGTCGAGTTTATTTTTGCTATGGTAGTAGTTAAAAAATCATAGTTTTTCGTGATATAACTTTTGTAATACGTTAAAGGAGATCTCTGGAATATTTCTCGGCTACAATAGATCATATTCGACATAGCACTTGGAAATACGAAAGTGCTGCGTCTCTTCCGGGCATTTGGCATATATGCCGCACTTTTATTGTATCGTATGTGTTCCTAACCCGTGATATCTGAAGGCAAATTATTATTTTTTTAACGACAAATCTGATAATCCAAACATATTTGTGGGCTTTTTACTCTTTTTCACATTTTATCTTTATTTTATGTGTAATGAATGTGGAAGAAAGAAGAAAAGACAATTAAATTTAGAAAAGCAGAAATAATATCTGTACCTATTTATTTTTCCAATTTTGTTTTATTTTATAACTGTATAATGAGGTTATCCTTTTTCTTTAATTTATCTTGGGGAAATAATAACCAAACTGAGTTTCACTGTAAAGAGAAGAAACTACATTAAAAGCTATTATTCCACAAAGATTTATGTAGGAGAGTGACAATTTATTCAAACAATCCTAATCAATGAGGTTTTAAACTACACGTGGCTTTCCTCTCTCACCAGCTTTGTTCGTCCACCCTTTTGTTCCACAGACATGCGCAATACGTTTAAATGGAATACGTTAGTTTTACAGAACTTCTATCGTATTTCTTTTACAACTGTACAAATTAAAAAGATGTTTCATTTTACTTTGTTTTTACTACTTTTTAAATAAAAAGTTAAAATTAACAAGTTTAAATGGAAAATTAATCGTTTTTCAAAATATGGCAGCACACCCGCATGTGCGGCGTCTCTCCTAAAAAAGGATGTTTTTAGTTTCAATTTTTTAAGGGTGACAAATATTAAAATTTCGATTTTCTTTAATGCCAGTAGTAGGACAAGATGTTCAACTACTTAATAATATGTATCCTTGGAAAAAAATTTCATTGCAAAATTCAGACACGGTGACAATTTTGACTAAGGTGCGGCAACTCTCCCACAATTACCCTAATCCCCTGTCCATTCTGTGTTTATAGTTCTAATTTACATCGTTTTACACGAAAGGACGCGAACGTCTCGGGAAGGAAGCCTCGAGGAGCGACGTAAAGAAAGGCAGACACGTGTAAGTGTGGGATTAGCTAGATTCCGGATCTAGTGGATGCTGAGTCTCTCGCGATCCGTGCTGAGCTTTCATTTGGCAAACGTTCTGCATTAGTTGCGAAGTATTGTTCGGTATCGTTTGAGCGTGTCAAATCGAGCCCCATTGCACTGCCTCGAATCGCGCACGTCCCCGTCCCAGCTCTTCCTCTGACGCTCGGCCTCCTCTCGCCGTCTGCCAGGCTTTCCACAGTGATTTAGACTTGCGAGCGCCGACACGAATTACGCCGTTCATGACTGGAATTTATTTATCCCCCCCGCGAAAGCGCTATGCATTCTTCGCCGCAACTGCAGTTATTTTAAGAACCCCGGCAGCGTCCCGGGGTTCTAAGGTAAGAGAAAGGGACGGACGTGATTAGTAGAGAGGCGTCTGGAGGGAATCGTCAGAGATCGATAACCTTTGAATCGCGAGCTTTCCATTTCCAATTCCACGCGATCCTATATTTGCCCAGAGTGTATTACAATAACTCGATCTTCTGGAATCTGATGCTCTCAGACTCCGTGCTCCACGGGAATTTCGCTGGAAGCACCGCTATAAACTAATGCCCCAGCAGAGTAATTCGTAAGAATTTCTAGACGAAGGGAATAAGTGGAACGAATGTCTCTATAGTCGGGGCACGCGACGTCACGGTGAATTGAGCACCGGTTAAAATTTCCCGTGCGTATTTCTCGCGTTCTCGCAGTCAGCAGTCGGGGCTGCGCATTAATGCCGTTTCTTGGCTGTTCGAGGGAACTGTAACTCCAACGTTGCAGCAAGCCGTGCGCGAATTCGAAGCTGAATCAGCGCCACGTCTGGTCATATTATCGGCTCCAACTACTGAAAGAACACGTGCGTCTAGCGCGGCACGTACGCGTGCCAGGGGAGCGAATAATTTCGCGACTAACTACCGCGCCCCGTCGCCGCTCGCCGTTTCGAGCCGAGGGAATTTCGCGAAACTTTCATACGCTTCGCCGGAGGAACATTTCTGACGTAACCAACCGGCAAACGTAACCATTTTTCCTCCCAAACTTCGACATTCTTCCACTCTGCTTCGCGGGAGTCCTGTAACAAGATATTGAAAGAAAAATCTGTTGCTCCAGTCGAGGCGTTAGTTCCGACTGAGGAACTCGGACGGAAGGTCGACGAACATATGCCCATTGGCCCCAAACGAGTCCGCTCTCGGGAAGCAGCGAAAGTTCCTCTATCGAAAGTGTAAGGTCCTCCGCTCTGTGTGTTTACACAACGAGGTATATACGATAGAGCGTTTCGTCTTCGACGAGAGAGGCTTTCAGCAAATATTGCTCGGCGCGGTAAGCCAGAAAAACGAAGGCAGGAGAGCCTCGGCGGAAGACGAGGGACAACGACGTCGGTCCTCAGACCTCCGTACATTTTCCGCGGGTGTTCCCAGAAATTTCTTCTGCGTACGAAGTGGCGCGTTTAGGCCGCGCCAGCTCCTCGACGTACGGTTGCAGCCTCGAGAGCGAATCTCGGCAATCATTAGCGGGCCGCCAGCGAAAAGAAAGAGAGAGAGAGAGAGAGAGAGAGAGAGAGAGAAGGAGAATCGTAGGCGAGGCGTACAACGGGCGAAATTCCAAGACGGCGAGCGACGCGAGCGAACGGCCCGAGCAGTAATGATTCGTCCAAGAGCCCTAGACGAATCCGCAAAGAACGCCTGATTCTCGGCGAATTTCCACAGGTTCCGGCACGTTACTACTGGTGGGGCCGTGAATTTAACCTCGGCCATGCTAGCGCCCCACGAACCTCTTCAGTCTGCCGCGGCTGTATTATCGGTTTGAACGGCAGAAAGAGCGTGCCCGCCTATTGCCGAGGAAAGCGCGTCGTCCTCCTCCATCCGCAGCCCCGACGACGCGTCATATATATCCGCGGTTTCACCGAGTCGCACCGGTAAGAAGGAGAACGCACCAGCGCCGCCGTCGAGCCGCGTGCACAGAAAAGAGGTTTCCTTTTTCGCTTTGACGTGTGCTTCTCATTTATTTCCGTGGTGCCGCGTCCGAGGGGCGGCGGGAACAACGCCGACGACGACCGCGACCACGGCGAGTTGAAAAAAAGGAAAAAGAGAGAGAGAGGGATGGAGAGATGGAGAGAGAGAGAGCGCGAATGGGGTAGAAGAGACGCCAAGGCAAAACGAGAAATAAAAAGAGAAAAAACCGGGGCAGAGGGGGGGTGACCAGCGAGACTGGTGCTAAGGAGCGCCGGAGAAACCCGTGAAGGAGCGAGAAGGGAGCGGAGGAAAAGGGGTGAGTTTCACCTTGGATAGGGTTGCCCGGTGAGTTGTAGGCCGCGCAAGCCACAGAAAAGACGGTGGGACGGGGTGGAAGCTCGGTGGAAACGAGCGTGGAAACGAGCAATGGCGAAGGCGCGGATAGCAGGAAGAACGCTGACGGAGAGATGAACGGGGGAGGGTTGGTCGCGGCTAAGGGCGATGGGGTTGTATTGTTGTGTGACGGCGGTGACCCGTGGAGCGTTTGCAAGCCCCTCTAAGCTCGCGTTCCTTTTCCTTTCTACCCCCCCGGTCTTTTTCTTTCAGCCCCCCCGCCGTCGCGCAACCTTTCTTTCCCTCTTTTACCTCTCTTCTATCTGCTTCATCTCGCTTCGTTTCAAAGTCGCCTCCCTCCCGGTAGATGCACCGTCCCTCTTCAACTAAACGCTGCCGCTGACAGCTGCCCGGGCCTCTATCGTCCGCGGAAGAATAAACGAGGGACACGCCGATATTCCAGCAGCCGTGCGGCGCCGATAGACCGTGATTGCATAAAGATCGCCGGCCAAGGAATCGACAATGAAACGGACCGGGATCCTGTAATTGCTGCCTACGCTTCCCCTCTGATTGTCCGTGCCAGCGGGCCCGCAAATTGACTTCCGTCCAGACTCGAGAGATCTCCTCGAGACGAGTGTGCGTCCCGACCACTTGGCCGAGCCACTGCCAATCAACCAACCATCCTCTCCGATTTCTTAGATGCTGCCCGACTACAGCGTCATGAAAAATTCTACATCCACTCCGTTCCTTTTCACAGTTGTCCAATGTTATAGAGCGACGGCACGCCCTCTGGACGCAATTTGCTCTGCGGACTTAACGCGCACCTCCGTCAACGCGGACCAACAACGTCTGTGTCCAGCAGTTAATTCTCTGATCCGTCGACTCCGTTGCTTCTTACTTCGTGCTTCTTCTCTCCCAGCCGTCTGCTCTTCGCGCCGCCCTCCTATCTGTAAGCACCTGCTGTCTCTGTCGAGCAGACTTTCTTTGCGTTTTACCAGCTCGCCGATGCTCTTGCTTAGCTCCAGGAGACGTCGCCGCGGAGTCCCGTCACTTTGGCTAAACGCTGTCAACGGCATGCACAAATAGGTACCTCCGGGGACTTTCGCGAAACGCCCGTTGGAAACGCTGCGCCATGAGCCACCGTGAAGGGTGGAAATCATATTGGAACGGAGAGTATTGGTTCCCGATAGTGCTGGACGTAATTACGACGGGATCTTTGATCGTTCGCCTGTGCGAATCCGCAAATTGATTTTTTTTTTCGTCCCCGCGACCCATGATTACCGCGCTAACGAATTCGGAGGCGAATAATTGGTTAACGACGGATCGATCGGCGTCTTATCGAAGCCCCTGTCGCTTATAAACCGAGGAACGGGATTTTTAAATGGCGCGTTCAATGGGCTCCTGCTTCTTGCCACCAACAGCGGTAGAAATTAAAGAACGCCGCGGTTATCTGATTCAATCCTTGCGTTTTCAATTAATTCTATACTGCTTGAAAGATAATTACTGCTTGCGTATTCGCGTGTATCATTATCAATCTTTTAATTCAGTCACTAGTGAGACGCGAGGCTCGCGGTGCAAGTCTTTGGACACCACGATTGAAAAAGATTTTGCAGAGACCATTAATATGCAAGACGTCGAATCCGTATTGCACAAAAGAGCTTCAATTTTAAACCTCCTATCGCTGCTCTATTCTTCAAGAGAGAAATACGATATCTGCTGCGCAGGGAGTTCAATCATTTCCAGTTATATTGAGAATTGCGACGTTTATTGGACCCTTCCATTAGCTTTAACGTCGTTTCGGAGTAACAATAGCCGTTTACGTTTCGGTTCCGCCGACTGCAATAAAACCGACAGAACCGTAAAAACATCTGAAAAACGCGGTGGAACTGTTCCGAAGCTAGCTTTTGTGCACCGCGCTTTTGCGTTTCAAGGGAAAATATTTGCCGTTAATACCATTCAACTGCGATTCAATATTTCTCAGTCATGAGCCACTGTATGGATGACACAAAAGGTGGATATTCTAAAGGCACTGCGCTAGTAACTAGCTAAATAACTCCAACCGGTAACTACGCATCTCGGAATTGAAATATCTCCTGAAACTAATCGAGAACGTCACATCGACGAATCCCACCGATCGAATAACTCCCCGCTTTCACGGGAGAAAAAGCTATAAAATTCAGTCAAAAGCTGCTTGGAGGTACGCCCGAAAAAGAAGTCCACGTCCGTCATTCAACGTCATCGCCTCATCACGGTTGCGCGGCTCTCGTTCGGCCGCGGGAGCCCGGGGGAGAGGGGGATTAATTAAACGATTCGTATTTTCGAACCAGCGCGAATTTCCGATTGTCAGGAGCCCCGACGGTATCTACCGAAGTCTGATGATTTAACGGTCAATCATCGCTTTTAGAACCACACCGCGTAGAAAAAGCACGAGAGAGTGGATGAGCGAGCTTACGTACGCGCCAGTGACGGACCGTTTCCACTGGCCGCGCAAGTGGTGCAGCCCGTTTTAGGTCAGACAGCCGCCGCGTCGTCGCTGGTTTGGCAATTATATGTATCAGGTACATTTTCAAGTTCGCCGAGAAACATAATTATCGTCTCGATGTGACGTGTCCAATGAAAATCACTCGTTCGAACAGCTGAGGGGAAGAGAGACGGTCGCGTAACTGTCGCGAGGGTGAAACAAGGACGCCGAATTGGACGTATTTATTAAATTCCAGTAACCTATCGACATCGACGCGTGGCATTTGCACAATAATTAATTGTTCATCACACGGTGCGCGTATCGGGGAGGCGCGTTGAATTCGGGGTAATAATGAACTGAAAAATTGACTGCGGCTATTCTGCGCGCCCGACGCTTCTATTTTCCCAGCAGCGTGATGAATAATTTCCTCGCGGCTCCCCGGCACTGTATTCAGCGAGAAAATTTCGTAACAACGGCCGTGGAAAATTTCGCAACGGAGTGTATAGAAGAAGTTGATTAGATTGAAGTTGAGCAGGACGCTGTGATCGAGGGATCCATCGAGCAACGCGTCTTGTATGAGAATCGAAGCGTGTGGTGGGTCTGACAATGGTAGGAAAGGAACTGGCGATTCGTTGATGAGAATTAATTAAGCCGGGCGTATTTACGAGCTGTTAAATCCCCAATCCGTCGACGAGGAGGGGAGAGATAAGCCGCGGCAGCATCCGGCGCACAATGCCTGGTTGCAGGTGAAAGAACTGTCTTTTGATGGCTGCCACGGAAGAAGCTGGCGGGGAAGTAAAAGTCTGGGGGAGAGTAGAGAAAAGGGAAGGAAATGCCTTGATACGGTGCCCGGGGGTTAAAGTTCTTGGTTTTCTTCGTGCCGGCTCCGCTGGCACGGGATAGCTTGTGGGCGGGTCCAAGGAAAAATAAGAGTTAATGGAACAACGAAAAAGCAGCAACGCCGCCTGGAATGGGCCAAGATGAATGGGCCTCTATAGCATGAAACGTTATATCCATTGTACCGTGTATTTTCCTAGCCGACGAACGGAGCTGGACGGGAAAAAGTCGCGTTTCCAAATCGATGTTAATCGGGTGACGCATGGGAGGAAATGTGAAACGAAGCGGACCGCACCTTCGTTGCGTTTGAATTTATGAAATACAATGAAATAGCTGAAACCACAATTCTCCTATCCCTCAAGATTATTGCGTCTGACTTTCCACTTTCGTTTCTTCACTCGAACGTGTGCACAGCGTTCCACGTATCATTCCGTTCGCTCGGTAAAGACTTACATATTAATATGACTGGAACACCCGAAAGCTGATCTACTCTGAAATTCTACACCAGTCCCCGGAAATTGCTCCGTGCCCCCGATAGAATTCGATAGAAGGTTTCGCTAGTGGGTCGGTGGTTAATCGCGTTTGAAACGTCTCGAGTAGATCCATGACCTCTCTGTCTGCCTTCGTGCTACTTGCACCTCGGCTGTGCAGGAATGCTTTAAATTGTATTTACAACTTGTTTCTCGTGTATCCAACGTGTCGTTCGGACGACCAAGTTCCTGAGGGGACGTGAGTCCTCCGTGCTCCTTTCCGCCGGTATATATTTTCCAATTCCCTAACGGGCCTCGCGAAAGTTACGTCCAGAAGAGATCGATGCTGATAGAATTGCTCAAAGATTTCAGATCGATGGCCCGTCCACCGAGAGGCGAGCGAGCTCCTTTCCCTCCCACGGTAATGGAAATATATTTCCCCGCAGGAACACACGGCACACGCTCCACGGGAGCGTTCCGCTTCTGTTCCACATCGGAAATATGTGGAATAATATTGGCTCGTGGAACTTAACCGAGCGCCGTTCCGCGGCCACTCCTTCTCTCAGTTCTTTCCCGGGCAAATTGAATTTTCTGCCCCATTAAGGTGGATCTTAGAGGACACTTAAATTCCCACGACGATGCCAATATCGCCGAAAATTGGCGCGACCAGGAGTCGCAACGCTCCTCCGCGTCCGCCCCTCCCCCGCATGCTCGCATTTATATTCGCCACGGAATCTGCATTTCGGTACGAGCAACGCGCCAAGTAATGTAATCCCGCGGAAGTTCACGCCAGGAAAGACAGAGCTTTTTACTTTTGAAATTATGTCAGGCGTTTGTCAGGACGTGCGTGAGCGGAATATCTACATAGTCGAGTTAACGTTGCCAGGCCAGCCACGGAGTTCTCGTCAGGCCAAAGTTACGAGACACGGTCGGAGGGGGCGCGAAAAGAAAGAAGCTGGAACAATACCTGGCAGGCCAGCAACGAAACTATTCCCAGAAGTGGCATGAATAGCATTGTTGCGGTTCGGAGCGCGGCCGCGTCTTTCCTCTCGCGGGAAACCTTCTCTCTCTCCTATCCAACTCTCTAAACAGCCGTACTCACGGCACCGCGTGCCGCTCATCATTCTTGTCACATTACCGCTAGTGACGCGATGCATGCACCCGAATATTTATGCCGCGCCATAAATCCTCCGCGGGGTTAAAAATTGCCGAGCCCGGCAACGCAAAACGGTGCGCTCATATCGGAAACTTTCCATTTCTCACCGCCACGAAGGATACTATTTCTCGCAAAGTGTGCTAAGAAACACTGCACACTGCCGAGGGCAGTATACCCCCGTCGTTTACGCTCACTTTCAATTTCAACAATCGCTATTTAGTACCTGTAACGCGAAACCGATGAAGGTCGCCAAAGTTAGGGTCACAGGCATCGCTGAAGAAAACTTCACGTCCAGCTGATCCCACCGTTCAATTCCCTTACTTGCCGAAGTTTCCCCATTCTAGACGGCTCGGCGCGCGCCGCGCGGTTACCCGGTAATTTAATCAGAGTAAAGTACGTGAAATGGAAAATCGTACTCGGCGGCCGCGGCTGGGCCACTCTCTGTGTTTTTCTGGCCCGTCAGCCGCCCGTTAATCGCTTACCGCAATCGATAATTCAATCAAAACAGAGCAAGCTCGAGGGATGTGCCGAGTTCTTCGCGGTTCGTCAACACGTGTCACGTGCGTCCACCGTGCATAAACGCTTCTAACGCACCGCGAATATAATTTAACCATCGCCCGCCCCCCGCCAGCCGTCCTCCCTCTTGATGCAACAATAACAGCGTGACGCCAACGACAACGCACCGAGTATTTGGAGGCCGCGCGAACGACGGCGGGGACGCGACGCCAGCCAACCTCATAATTGCTTCCCGATTAGATACTGTGTGTCGTTCGATCGGTCGATTTCGGGCCGCACGCGTAAACCCGACCACCCCCAAACGGCCGCGAGTATCGACAGATATATCGCGAGAAAATCAACAGGCGGCTGTACGCGCCCGCCCTTCCTATATTTTTCCGATTAACAGACGTGCGAATGGAGCGGCGCGGCATGCCCACACTCCCTCACCCCCTTGCACGCGTGTTATTTAATATCGACAAGCTTGCGCCGCGTCCCTTCCAGCAACGTTTCACCCTCCGCGCTTCCCCGGGAGAGGGAATGCCTTCTGGTTAATTTTAACCGCCCAGCTAGCGGTACGAGGGACTCGGAACGGTAATTCTTGCTCGCTTTGCCGGCGGTAATGCGATGGTTCGAATTGATGCGCGAAGGGAGGAAGAGAATTGAATAGAATCTCTGCGGAGATTCAAATCCGCGGCTGTGAATGTGACGGAGGAGCAAGGGTGTGACCATGAAGTGGCCTCCGAATTCTCCCCCCAAAAAAGGAAACAAATTTCAGGCCAGAGGCGTGATTATTGAGAGGAAGAAGGTGCGAAGCTAATTCACTAGTTCACGTGCAGCACCTTGCGCAAAATGGCCAAGCGGGCTGCACCATTATCGAGCAGGACTTCTGTTATTGATCGGTCGACTGAAATTTATGCTCCATTATACTCCATCGGAATAACGTATCACCGTGTAAATTAGACGGTAATGAAAATTGACGGTATAATAATTCGCTGAATTTACCCGTGAGCGAACAAGCCGCGGCCGCAACGTCCACGAGCATTACAAGTTGCCCGCCCGCGTTGCCATTCCCAGTCGCTGCTTGAACACGGGCATTGGGGGAGCGTGGATCGAAGCCTGATCGCACGAGTCTCGACGTTCGAGACTCGATTAAAATGCCGGGCCACGGGCCCGTGTCAGAGGAAGGGGTGTCTTTGTTTCGACGCCATAAATTACGTTGAAACAAGGCTCGATTTCGGGGAGGTGGAACGCGTACGTTCCGTCAGGCATCGGCTCATCGTTCAGGCTAAATCGCGATTGATCGGCATCGCGGCTGCGTGCTCGGTGCAATCGTTAATGGGCCGAGATTGGGGGCAGTCGGTTAACCGAACTTGAACAAACCGACTGTTCCGTATCGTTTTCCAAAGCGTCGCGCTTCTTCGTCCCCTTGAATTAAAAGTCACACTCGACGGGAAAGCCATTTGCACCGGGCACTTTCCGCTTCGTGCTATCGAAATTCTAGTTTCGCAGGGACGCGAGGGGAGGGTATCGTAATAAAATTGACGAGAGCTCGTTCGCGCGGGGATGATAAGAAGCGTTCAACTTCGTCTATCTTTACATCCCCGGGCGAGGCTGATCCGTCGAAGCTTTTTAAGCAGCGAGAATTCGATGAATTAATTCCACTCGGAGCACCTTTTCAGAAAGGGCTCGCGTTATTACAAACGGGCTTATTATAACTCGGCGCTCGCTGTCCGACCATTATGGAATTAACGGTGGAAATCCTGCAGCCGCGGCCCGGTTCGAGTCGCTGATATTTGCCGAGGCACGTTTGAACTAAGAAAAACCGATGGATGGTCCAGAGAGGGTTTCTAGCTGGGCCACGTATTATGCAGTTCCATTGCAGTCGAGTGGGCAACTCGCCGAAGAATAGGGGGCCCGGGGTGAGGGCGAAGCTCGCCATTCTCCTTATTAAACTGCCGTTTAAAAATACACCCCGCTGGACTTCGAAAACCGAGGTCAAGCGAAAAAAGTGGGACAGCGAGCGCTTCGGAAATAGCTCGCAACGTTGCTGCCGTCAACATTCGAACACAAAGGAACTAGGAGGGGAATATTGGAAAATATTTGCGCACCTCCCTTCCAGCTGACCTTTCCACGAAAGACGTCCCTTCGAGCGAACCAAGTCTTTAAGCCTGCCCGACAGGGGGCCTCGAACTTTCTCCATTCCAAACTAAACCCCGATCTCGAACCGCCCAATAATCTTCGCGACGTTACACCCTTCAGAATAACCCCCCTCTATACGCGACCACTTCTAGACGCTTTAACCCTCTAGTGCATAGATGTTTAATTCAGTTGAAAAAATTAGACTAGTCTAATTCTCGCAGCATGCTCAGCTCAAAAATGCATTTCAAACTAGATTTCTGTCAAATCGAAACGCCAGATTGACATGCTTCCTAGGCTAATATGTGCGGTGTGGCAATACTTTTAAGGCTGGCAACTGAGAATTCTGAAAAATAATTATAGGTGCCCAACTCCTGGATTAAACAGGTGCCCGCCTTAAGGCAGGCGTATGCACTAGAGGGTTAAGAACCAGCCTCGCTAGATGGAACCGGCTGAAATGCATGCAAATTTCTAAAAGACAGACGTCGATGAAATTCACCACCCATTCCCTGCCCAGCGTCCCCTCGCGTCCCACCCGCATAATAATGTCGCAAGTGGCGCGGGGCTGAGTCTTAAAATCTTTAAACAGGATTATACTCTCGGCCGGGGACCGTATCCGCGCCACCTTTCCCTCTTAAGCTTTCACAGGGTGTCGCGTCGCGGAGCCATTAACCGCGAATTTAAGGAACCGACGTGCTACTTGGAAACGGCATTTGAAAAGACGTTCTCCGACCACCCTCTCGCGGGGGTGGCGGTGGCGAGTGCGAAGCCATAGCTTCGCCGGGGAAAAGATAGCTGGGGCGCATTTTACAACGTACTTCCGTAATGGCTGGACCGTGCTACGTGCCGGTGAATGGATCTACGAGAAGGGGGATGAAGCGGAAGGAACGCGAAGGAGAGCACAGAGGGGTGGCTCTGATCAAGAGGTAAATGAGCACGGCTCGGATTGCTGGCTCCCTCTCTCATTATTCGCCGCGAGTTATCATACGCGTTATTCTCCCCTAACGAGACTTTGTCTTCCCCCCACGATCGCTTCGATTCGAGCGTAAGAAAGATCGCGGGAAATACCGAGTATCGAGCAATGATTGATTGCATCGATTCTCGTGGAGTCTATTAACCCCTCGAGCGAGTCGAGGAGTCCAGCGAGTTGTTTGCGAGGTTGGTTGAATAGAATCTCTCCATTTCTAATGCTGCCGCGCTTTTAAATATAAAGAGTACTGGGCTGAACAGCTGAGGCTCGTGTTTCGTACTCGTGTTACCTAAGTAAGCGACTGATACATCAGCTCTCCCCCCTTAAAGGGTTAATTGGCTGGTTCGGATCGCGACGATGGGTCCTCGGGGATCTAACAAGAGAAGGGTCCCAAGAGTGCCCCTTCAATTTCGAGCTGCTGCATACGAGCCTCTGCTGTTATGCGCAAAGTATTAGGCGCTGGAAATTAATAAATTATACGCAACATGTTCCTTCTTACGAGACAAAGGCGGACTCAGGGCGAGGCGAAAATTCAACGTCTTTTACGGTGGGCAATTGCTCGTTCTCGAAGCGTTCGTTGGGAACCATTTGCCTGCCAGATGATTAAGAGGCAATCGACATCGTGCCGTTTTTTCGACTATTTCGACTGCTTTTGCCCTGAGATAATCCATTAAATTGCTCTGTCAGCGGGTGGGTAGGTTTGCTAGCCAAAGGTCTGGTTTTTCCCTTGCTACGTCACCAAGAAGGAGAGGCTTCCTCCTCCACTATCAAATTCGAAAAGGAAGTTCTTTCGCGCGTGTGTTGATAGCTAACTGAACAGGAGCAGACACTATAGATATTTCCCTTACGCAATGTTAATTTCCATTGTACGATCGAATGGTACTAATTCCTCACGGAGTACCCATAGCGGTGGATTAAAGGGCGAAGAAGGCAGGAAACTTTTTCTCCTTCGCCGGTGAATTATTTCGGCGTGTCAGGAAATTTGACGGCGTCGTAAAGTTTGTTCGGAGAACTCATTAACCTGGATGAAGTGCAACCAGCGTCAATATCCACGTAGAGAGGACTTTGCTCCCATCATTCACACCGCGCCCCGCTCGTATAATGCTCTTGTTAATTTGCTAATTAACGTATAACTATTATACGCGCGTAGGATGCCGGTATTATATCGACGGGCACGATTCAATTCATTTCGGGGGATACAATTACTATTCTATGTACGAGCTGTCCGAACAACCGGTCACAGAGACAAATAGCGCCAACGTCTCTTCGATCATTACTGTAACCAATTTCGCAGTCGCATTCATCGGATCGCGTAAGCTTTTTACAGGGTCCGCTAATTGGTCGAGATAAATGGAATAAAAACAAAAAGTTCACAGAAGCTTCATCGACCCGATAACAAATGCCCAGAAGCGTTCCAACGTTTATTAGAGCGATATTGCAAATTGGCTAGTCATCCTCTTCACTGAACCTTCGGTACATCTAATTCCCTATTTTGTTCAAACATTTCCCCGCTCCTAATTGCCGGTAACACTGCAGAAAACGAAACAACACCCGCCGCGGGATCCTCGAGTTTACCTAACGCGCCAGATGCAACAGTCTGAAGTATCTTCGTCCTGGTACACCGTGTTTTTCCAGCGAATACCGTGAGAAAAGTTCGCAAGCATCGGCTCGCGGGAGGACAAGCAATCCCCGATGTTTTTCCTTGCGACCAGCTCGAGCGTCCGGCCAGGAATGCTTGGAATCACGGATACGTGGAAACGGCATCTCGAAAGGCGTGTTCTGTCCATCCATCCGAGAGCGAGAGGGGGGAACGATAGATCGTGCTCGTGTAGGCGATGGTTTAGTGCATTCCATGTCGTAGATCCATTGTGGCCCGGAGGATTACCGAGTGGTTCAATGGACGCTCGCCAGGTCGATTCAGTCTGCGCTGGTCGCGTGCGGTATTAAGCAGCAACGATAATTAAACACCATCGCTGGTAATCTTTCGTTCCAACAACAGGAAGGGAAAAGGAGCGTCTGCCCCTCGGTCCAGGGGTGAAAGTTACGAGGGTTCCTCCCGGCAGGAAACTCGTTCAACGCTCGTCAATGCCGGGACACTGTCTATTCGACAAACAACGCGTCGCATCCTCCCGCATCCGCCGCGCGGCTTAAACTTTGTACTTATAACCCGTAGGATCGTGTCGCGGCGATGGGAGGAGAACCTTCGGGATGGGTTCTTTGCGGTGTATCAATTTAACGCAGTCCCGAGGAAGCGATATACATCAACCGCTCGTTAAGAGGCATTCGACTTACGCGTCGAATTCCACGAGCCTCCCCGCTCATTATAGATTTTACGTCGTCCCGACTGTTCCGCTCCCTGCGAGATAAAGGGGGTGGCCGTCTCAAAGAACGCCGCCGAACTTGCCAGCTCCAGCGAACGCGTCCTTTGAACCTCTCCGAGCCTCCCACGGATGTAGTAAATAACTTAACCCTGTAGTGCATAGATTTTTAATTCAGTTGAAAAAATTAGACTAGTCTAATTCGGGGATGAAAAGACCGAATCCGATGTCTGTTTTCAATTTGGAGGACGTCTGGGCTCCCCAGGGCAGCCTTTTGGGTCACCGCCTTAAGGCGGGATCATGTAGCAAGTACAAAAAGTGTAGTATTTTTTTTTATAAAATAAATACTTTATTTTTAATGAAAAACTTTGAAAAATTATAAATTTTTGTATATAATAGAGAATTATTTTATTGTGCATTGTGAAATTTAACAAAGCATAGAAACAAATGTTATGGCTTTATTATAATAGTATGATACGATATATGTATGTATATATATACCAAATTTCATAAACAAAGAGCTAAATAGTGCACAAGTAAAATTTTCGGCGTGGCATGACTTTTAAGGCTGGCAACTGAGAATTCTTATAGAAAATTATAGGCGCCCAATTTCTGGATTAAACAGGTGCCCGCCTTAAGGCAGGCGTATGCACTAGAGGGTTAATCACTATCCCGAACGAAAAGATGGGGCGAGTCAATTTAATTGCACCCCAGTGGAACCGAGGCAGTGTTCACAGGGCAGGGTGCTCGATAGACCGAAGAATAGACACCCGTGATAGGGAGGATTAACCGCGCCGGTTCGATCGGGCCACGCTAAATAGCGGTATACACGCACAGCAACAAGCATCGAAGGCTTTTGAAAGTGCGAACCCTCGGACTAATTCGGTCCTGGGGCGCGGTATCAAAGAAGAACGACGTATCTGACCGTGGAGAAGGATGCGGTCAGCCGTCCGTTCTGCATCGACTTCGGTGAATGGAAGGCCGGAGGGGAGGTTAAGGGAAGTTGGGGGTGGTTGCTTTGCCTGAATGGATGGCTCCTGAACGGGTCAGAGAGAAGCGGTCGGCGGTGGTACTCATTATTAGCCGTGAGCTTGCGCCGTTTCCATTCCTCTCCTGCGAACCTAGTCGCTGAGTAAACACTTTGATTTATGTGCCACGGCTACCACCGATAAGGATAAACCGGCCCACCTCCCCGGAGGGGAGGTGGTTGGCACGGCTGGAGGAGGTTGCATCGGTGCACTCAACGCATACAATCCGGCAAACTCTTCCTCCACCTCCCCCCCTCACTTGTAGCCGGTTCTCCTGTAAATTTTCCTCGCCCCCTTCACCGCCGTGCCTTCCTGTTCCTGCTTTGTGTATCTTGCTTCATCTCTTTGTCCTCGTCTATCCGTGTTTATCCCATTCTTTGTCCTCCTCCCTCCAACCCCCCGGCACGCTATGTACACCCTGTACATGCACGCTGAATCCTCCCTCTTGATCGCTCTAACTCTCGCCCCCTCCCTCCACCAGCCCTCTCTATCTCCCTGAATGGTATATCGTGGCTCGTGTACGTGGTTATTACACGGTTCCGTTGCAACGGCACGCCTGTGCATCCAGACAACGGATATCCAACGCGCGCCGCCAGCAAACCGGAGAGGAGAGGCCACGAGCGACACTGCTTCCCGGCTTTTAGCGAGCCACGCGGTTCGGGAATCGAGAAATCACTGGTGGAATTGGCTGTCTCAGTGGAGCAAGTGTAAACCAACGACGGACGTGAAGACGATACTCTAAGCGTCCGAATCAAGATACTCTCGCTGCTGCTTTGAATGGAAGATTATTTGTCAAAATACACGCTAGGAGATTCGAGGCGTTTTTAATTAGCCTGTCCTCTGCTGCCTATTTCGCGGGTGATCCGCGCGAGGGAAACCAGTCGAGAAAAGCGACCGTGTTAAATGGAATCCGAAAAAATCGCCGCTTTGAAACGCGGGCAATCCCCGTGTTTCCGCCAGGCAGATTTTGCAGCGCTCGCAAGCCGGCGTCTGTGTCCTAGCCGCGCAACACGGTCGCATTCAATTCCTTGATTTATCGTGTCTCATAAACACGATTACCCTGCGGTTTCGCCGGCCCGGAATGGTGCGCACACAGGGCAACGAGCGTATCCAGCGCGAGCCGTTTCAGCCTGGCAGAAAACAGAAGTCCATAAATGGCACACGCTGATGCTGTTTAACGACTTTCGCGAAGCCAACAACCGAAAAGCAACTTGCGTCCGCCCGTCAGAGGGCCGCTCACGCGTGGGAAGCATCGCATGTGATCGTTGGTCCGCGAGCGCGGAATCCGCCGCGCGTAAAGTAACACTTGTAAATATATTCCAAACTGTCCAGACTCCGCAGCCAGCGGGGCCAACTTTCCCTCCCGCTGCAATCTCTGTTTCCCGTCTGCTCTCGAAAATTGGGAAAATAAAATGCTGAATTTCTGTATCCCAGCTGATTCGGATCGTAACCGTCGCCACTTTATTTTCTGCCGCCGCGATGTCAACTATTTCTATCCTGCTCTTTTTAACATCCAGCCCGTTCTTCCTGTGTCCAGCGATATTGAATTTTCATCATCCCGCATTACCTTCCTTTTTCGCTCCGCCGCTATCCTATATTGATTAATGTATCCATCTGTTTCTTCGTGCTCTCGCTTCCGTTTTATTATTTTCCGGGCGCGCTCGCCTTCTATCCTCCGGCCACGTATCCCGCGTTCCCATTCGCCACTTTTGCCTTTCGCGTTTTTCCCATTCTACCTGCCCGTAACCGCCGGATACCGTACCGATAATGAATATTCAAATTTCAGACGGGACTCGGCCGTAGAACTGCGGGGGCCCGGGCACGCCGAGCGGCCGTACAAAAATTTAGGAGCGATGGACTTTCCGATACGTGACGTCGTCAAACTCGATGTACAATCGATCCCCCTCGGTTACCAGAAATACCTTAACCTCCGCCCCCCATTCAATTTTTTTCCAATTTGTACGCCGCTTGCGTGGCTTCCATCGCGGCAGGAACGCAGCGCAATCAAATTCTGTACGCAGCCTTCGAACTTGGCAATTTCATGGAAATAAGATGAATCTACAGGTTCCTTGATAGAAGCTATCTATACAGATGTGAAAAGAAGATTTAGCGAAAGCCTTTGCTCCCAGTATCCCCTCATTTCTCTCCGCGTTTCCTATATCCCCCGCGCTTCCCTCGGAAACATTCCAAAGGAGACGTATATACGAGCCGGAAGGCTTGATTGCGTATTAACCATTTAACATTCCACGAAAGACAAAGTTCAACGTCCCCTTCTTAACGTTCGCTTCACCGTTAATACGCATAATGCTCGGCGCTTACCTCCCAGGGCAAAGTAGTCGGGACCGTTATTAGTCTGACGGGCGTCTGACTCCAGGCGACCTTATCTACTGCGTGGCCTGCATGCCTGACATAAGTAGAGCTTATCTACTCCCCGCTCGGGGTAACTTTCGCCGTGATTGATCGCCCTTTTATTACATCTGCCAGCCCCATCTTGCATGATCCGTTAAATGGCAGATTACGTTGACTTCGTATTAATAGATTTTTATATGACAGCTTTAAATCAGAGGAGAGAAACCACCAAACCTCCTCCACTCGGGTTGAAAATCAGGGGCAAAATAAATCCTTGGAAAAATTTCGACCAGGCCGCGTGAAACGCTGCGTTCAATTAGACGACTAATTAATTGAAACACTGCCGCGGCGACGCGGCCAACGAAATTGGCATTATGAATTCGATGAAACGTCCAGCTGGGCATCTGACTTTTTCCCACGGCTGGGCCGAGGGTTGCCGTTTTAATAGACCGATTGTCGCAACGGCCGGCGCAGCGGTCGCGTAAATTTCATCGGTTAACCTTGCCCCGTTGATAAAACGGCCGCACGATGGCTTGATCGCGGCGCATCGGAAAACAAGGGGCGTACTGCCGCGTTAAACGCGCTACGGCCACTCGCGATATCCTGAACGGGCAATTTGACACGCGCCCGTACACCTCTCGCTGCCCGTTTCTATTATAATTAAACTAATTGCTCTTCCGGCGGATAGAAAAACAAAAATCGGGGCCGATACAGCCATCGACCGGCTGTATAAACAGCAACGAAAACGCATCGGCTATAAATGTGCCCCCGGTGTTTGCCCGACGGTTCGTATAACGATCATCGTTTCCGTAGCCGTGCACGGTCGGTCCAAATATTTGTCTACCTCCATCGAATCATTTCGATGCGTGTAAACATTGAAAAAAACATCGTTTCCTGCGTTAAACACCGCCGGCTGCAAATGCACAGGATGAATCGCGGGCAACGACTTTTTGTTTGCTCGTTACGCATTGCTCCTGCGCTGGCCGCGCTACTTGCGGAAATACCATGGGAATATCATGCGTCCAACATATGCCCATACGCGGGTGGGTGGTCCGAGTGGCGCGCGAGTTAGTACATTTTTAAAACCTAATGAATTTGGGCACGTTGGGCAGGGAAATTAAAGACTACTTAGGCAGACATTACATATGAATTCGAAGCTCGAGGGATTATTCGACCCTTTTCTCGTCTGCTTAATGGGGCAGGTATTTATTTACCACTCCTCGAGGTACATCGAGTGGAGGGGGCCTTCAAAGGAGCCCGATGACTTTATAATTCCCCCTGTATATCCTGATTTTAATCCGTTAATCCAATAACGATGAAAGCGGCGATCGGTGTTCGAACGCACTTGAATTGAGATCGGGAAAGGCGGCTCGAGATCCTTTCAGAGCACGAGACCGATAAGGAGCTTCTCAAAGGAGTCGGGGGAAGAGCGATTGCTCCATTTCAGAACAGCTCCTGATAGAAGAATATAAATGCTAAGTGTCCACTCTCTTTTTGCGCCCGCTGACCCTCGCGTCTGCTGACACGCGAAGGAAACTTTTTTCGAGAGGCTGTGACCGTGCTTCGCCCCGGGGAAGGCGCAATATTCTATGGGAAATCACTCTCGGAATCGACAGGTGCACGCGTCGCCGGGCTTCTCCCGCTATTATTCCTCCGCAGCTAATGCAACACCGCCGTCTCCATTAGCGACATTCGGCAGGCAACAGCCGAGCCACTTCGGCAATGCTTTACCAGGCTGACTAACTTTCCCCTCTAATCGCCTCTGACGGGAAATCGCTCACACGGTGTCAGGGTCGCGGAAACGACAATGTTCTGAGAAAAGCCGCGTCGCGCGTAGATACGGTGCCGTTCGATTTTCCATTAGGAAATTACCGTTCACCAGGAATTTCGTAACCACGCATGAAACACGCTATGGTGGATGATCAAGTTGTTAGGGGATGCTATTAACACGGGCCTTCTGTTCCATTCCCCGCGAACAGACTTCAAAGGGAGAATTAACACAACGATTTTCAGCGCGTTAACTTTGAGCGCGGTCCCCATTCGCGATTTGAGAAAGCTCGCGCGCGGAACGCGAGTCAGAGGGGTAGGGGAGCGCCGTGCGACTGACGCGATAATATTTTCATCGAATACCTAACTTATACAGCGCCATTCCGGGAACTGGAACGCGCTGCGGCTGTTTTTTAAGCTGTTGCATATTTATCAGACGCGAAACATTCGTTAGAGGTACGAGCGGACTTTGGTTTAGCGGTAAAGCAGGATAAGGAAGAAGCGAGCGAATGTTTCCCGCTTAAAAGCGAACGCGCGTTTGTTAAAAAAAAAAGGTACCGCGACCCGTCCCAATTCCTAGAATCGCCGAGCACGACATGTCGGAGCAGTCACTGCATCGAAATCGGCCCAAACACGAATTAACCCGTCCCTTAACGACTCCGATCGGAGTATAAACAAACCCGCGATCGAAACCCACCCGCCTGCAAGAAAATCCGATTGGTACGCGGCACCTGTTTCTGCATTTGCAAACGTTTCGCTGGCCCCGATTCGTTAATGTAAATAACAAGATAAATTACAGAGAGACCCGCCCCCGCGTGGAAACACGAGGCAGAGCGGTTCGAATCGGTAGAAAGAAGACACCGCGATGTATCAGCGTTCGGCAATAGCATTAACTCCTCCCCAAGCTTCATCCACCCCCGTCCAAGCGTTTCACCCCTCGTATTTACGCGCCCTCCGTCGCCCGGCGCAGTCCTGACCCCGTTCTTACTTGCTATTCAAAAGTTACGGTCCGCGAGTGAACTCTGCACTCAGGGGTTGGCCACCCCCTTCAGCCGCGGACTAATTCCGCGATATGCGGCCGCGTACGTGCCCCGTGACTCGCGGGCAGCGAAGTTGAGGATAGAAACCGAACGGGATTCGTCCCAGGTATCTCCACCGTCCGCGATTCCCTTCCTATTTTATCAAATGATTACGCGGCTGGCGAACGTTATCGTCCCTGCAACGCGATTCGCGGCGCCTAACGCGAGGGCAGCGGCGCTCCCTTGAGCAAACGTCTCTTATTTCGAGAGGCAAATTCGACGTTAATCAAGGAGACGCGACATCTCTGATCGAACGCCCCGCCGCGATCGTATCGCCCTGGCAGGAGGGAAATGGATTTCATTCGTAGGAGATCGATGACGTCCCTATCGCTATTCACGGTGCATTCTGCTCGATAACAGGCATGCACGTCGGTAGAATATTATGGGGAGCAAGTAATGCTACGATATCGGTGAATCGTGGCTCAGCGACAGAGAAGGAGGACGCGCATAGCTACGTGAAATCAATTTGCCGAAAAAGACAGACGTGTTTCTTGTTGCTCCCATAAGGAAGCACCGGTTAGTCTTATTATCGTTTTTGTATAAAACGAAGCTCGATTCAGCGTTTCTCAAGTGCCCGGGAATTTATCGAGCCTGGTGGATTGTGCCAGTCGGTTTACAGTCGCCTGGAACGGCGCGAACATGCTTACGGGAAACGGAAAGCGAAAGAAGTAAAGCCGATCAGCGGTGACTGTAGTGGCTCCGAGCGGACCAGCAGGATTTTCATTGGCCATTGGCTATTAAACCACCCCTATACGAGACACCTCGTGTCCTTTCTCCGTCGATGCGACCCGAGCCTGACCCCCAACCCTCGTCCAGAAGGCTCGCGATACAGCCGGCCGTAAGTTGCACGCCGCGCCATAAATCCAGCAACGATTCTCTTGCGAAGGTAGTTTAAATTTTAAAGGAGCGCGCGGGTAAACTACGTCAGCGGTATCGCGCGCTTCGTGGCGAGCAAACGTGCAGCGAGAAAGTACAGCGGGGTGGCTTTACTGGCGATATTTTTCGACCGTTCTAGGCGAGCCGACGCGGTTGCGTATTGTTTGTGCGATTTTTTTTTTTTCAATAGACCGACGCTGAACAGCGGCTAGTTTCGGTGGAACATTTCGCTTACGAACACTTTGTTACGTCGGCGGGCTAATTAAAGGATTCAATTAGCCGCTGTTATGGAAATACCGAATGAATAGCGGCGACCATGTTTCCAAGGATTTCTGAATCAAGCGAAGGATGCTGACTCCATCGAATATTCCCCCGCGCGTCTCTGATTATTTCAAAGTAATATGAAGCAGAGGATACCGTCCATTGTCCGCGGTAATAGCGTTCTCTCTTGAAACGAGACGGTTTAACGAGCCGCAAAAATAGCATCGCTACCGCCAACCTGCGTTCGACCTCCCTTTTATCGTTCCTACAAAGTTCCTCCGAAATCTACTTGTACCCGAGTCACGGACTCCCTGGACGAGTTCGTTAGCTTTTTGCGGCCAGCTCGCCCGCTCGGGAGCCAACGTGAGTTCGTTTGCCTGCTACCAAGTCTCGCAAAAACTTTCCGCTGCTCTCAGCCCCCGTATTTGAGAGCAGCAAGAATCGGTGTACGGACGAGGGGATCGAAGTTACGGTGCTCGTGATTCGTTCCGCGCCGAGTGGGAACGTCCTCGCGAGATAAGTAGCTTCCAAATCCCATGGCTAGAGGAATACGCTCGCGTATAATTGAAACGATGGTGAACTAACATAAGACAGTCCATCCTCAATAACTTAAACACTCTACATCTTGCTACGTATCAGATACGTTGTACGACGATCGCGTGGAATCTGTGAAATCCCCAGTGAACAAGGACCGGGGATCTCCGAGGAGCTACCGATGCAATTGTCCAAATTCAAAGGGGACTGTGGGACCTGGAGTCAGCGAATCGAAACGAACCCGTCTTACAAAACCCCTTAAGCTGATCTTTCTTGCTCGTCGCGCTGTCTGCTCTCGCAGCAAGATTTGCCTCTCCTGAGAGGGGACAAGGACGCGTCGCGGGTCAACAACCAGTAATACCATGCCACGGCAAGGATACGTAGTTCCGTGTCCTCGAGCCTCGCGTATTCCTCGTTCACAGTCGAGCGACAGAGCAAAGCGCGCATAGAAAGCACGATGGGGTGTTCGACTCACCGCTGAGCAGCGACGATACGAAGACCACGGCGATCCACAGGAGCTGGAGGCTTCGACTCACGTGGCGCGGAGGATCGACGCGCAGGCATCGCTGCATCCCGATGCAGCGACCGATCGCCCAGCGTTCTCCAGCGTCCATCGGGCCTCCGGGAAATGGGGGTAGAACCTCGAGGATGGCACGTCCACCGTCGTCCGCTCCGAACCCCTCGCAGGGGTGGCTGCCTTTCGATGTCGCTGCTCTCGATGGGTACGTGTGCCCTTGGTGTGCGCCCCGATCCAACTACGCCGTAGAACTTTACGTGATCCAGTCTCTCGGGCACTCGCCGCGTCGGGCGCCAGTGAGAGACTGCTCGGTGGCGCGCGACAGGTTCCCGCGGAGATTCGCGGCTCGTGCGCACCCGGTCGTCCTCGAGCAGCCTCGGCACCCCTCTATCCACGCACTCAGACGTCCTGCGCTTCCGTCAGCCGGCCACAGCCACCCTCTCGCCGTCCGACCCGTGCACGTACACGGGCCCAGGCTTAAGTACGGGTACATCCAAGGGGTTACGAGATGCCCCGACCGCAAGCTCAGGCCGCGCACCGGGGAACCACCGCCTCCTCCGGCGCCACCCGCCACCTCCGCCCTCTCCCGTCATCCAGGTACAACTCCTCCCTCTCCGCGTCCTTGTCCAGCGTGTACCTCGTCGTACCGACCTCCTCGCCACGGTCCATGTTCCCGTGCAGTTTCCACCGGCGTACACCGTCGGGGATCACCGACGCTCCCGCCGCCGCCCGTCGTCGTCCACCCCACTCCGAGCAGCGACCATCAAGCAGCCCGACCTCAAAGAGCGAGAGAACCCCGGTGTAACCTTACGCGGACGCAAATTAAATAGCGAGGCGGGTTACAGTGACGATTAGCCGACCTTCCGGGGACACCCTTTCCACCTTTTCCTGGTCCAACTACAGTTCCAATGAAATCGTCGCGCTAAGTCTGTTAGAATGAAATGAAACGGGGTGGAATGCTCTTTTTATTAAGCAGCTTATCGTGCAGAGTCGCGATCAGGTTTGGGAGCAGCGTGTATTATGGGGCGGAGAGTAGAGCGAAGAAGAAGCCTCGCGATACTGTGCAAACTTAATGGACGGGAAATTGAATCGAACAACGATTTCTCCTTTAATTAAAATACATTCCGTTCCCGTTCGCAATTGTATAAACAATTCTTATTAATTCCAGCACGGTATAATCGGGGAATATTATAAGCGTGTATTGATAATCGTCCGAGGAGAGAGAGCGTACGCTCGTCGAGAGCGATATGGAATTCCCGTTAAATCGAGATGGAAATTCGATTTCACGGGGGCAATTATTTTCCAGGATTTCAGCCCCGCTTTTCAAATGTCAGAGGCGAAGGTGAGCTATCCATAATCGACAACAAGTGACCCCGCAGCACTGTCAAAGAGCGGTGGAAACTGTTGCCGCGGCCACGCGCGCAAATTAAATGGCAACGGGGCAGAAGAGCCGCTCACCCCCAAGAAGAGCGAACCCATCTCGCAGCGGATGCGTAACTTTACCCCCTGAAATTTTTATTGCAGAACATCTCGCGAAACCTTCTAAACTTTCTGCGAATTTTATTCCGCCGAGGAAAACAGTCGGATAAATGATACGCGAGAGGCTTCGCGCGAGCACAGAAGCTCGGTACAAGAGCCCTCTCGATGCGCAGAAAAGCGATGCGAATGTGGCTAACGTATTCGCGGTAAGAGGAGCCTGCAAATAATTTACACGGTTTCGTGGAACCGGGCCTGCTAAAGGTCGAAGTGGAAGAAGGTACCGGTACGAGAAATTGATTCAAAGAAGAATGGCAACCCCCTTTGTGCCGTTATAGGAAGTGGGATGCAATTGATTTACTATTCAAAGAACGACTTAACACGAACAGCGGAGGACAGTGAGTTGTCGGAGACTCGTTTATAGCGCAGATATCTGGAGCACCGCTGATGATACCGAGTCCCCAAAGATTCCACCCCTTTATGCGCGAAAGCGCGGTGCCTCGAATGGCCGTGGACGATCTTTAATAGAAAGCAAGCCTGCCATGCTCGTGCACGATAGCTGGCGCAACTTGACACGACCGGAACGATTAAATAGCCGTGGCATACGCGACAGATTAACTCCTCTTTCCGGCGTTCCGCTTCCGTAAATCCTTTGACGTCTGCGGCTTCCTGGCTCCGTGATTAACTTACCGGGCGCGCTCGACTTTTGACGTTTGCCCGCAAACTCCGCCGTTATCAGGCCATCGTAATCGAGTTTCGCCGCGGGGAATAAGCGAAAAATCAAACAGCAGAGCACTAATCGATGAGGATGTTCATTCTTCCACCAGAAACAGGGCTTGCAAAGTGGGGTGGGGTGTGCGCGTGAAACCGCTGAAACGGCACACTAACGCGTATCTAGATCAAATTTTCATTCGCCCATTTACGACGGCCGAAAACTACTTTCGAAATTATAGACGGGCTTCCTCAATTTAGGTTCCGCGGAATTTAGATGGCCTCGGAACTTGCATCTTCTACCTCGAGAAAGAAGCGTTGCAAGTGTTCGGCGAATGGTATCGAAAGCGATCGAGGCGGGTGGTAACGATACGCGCCATTATAGGGACAAATATTGGGGCACGGTTTTTACCCGGAACTGATAGCGTCGACTCGGTTTTTGCCCTGCGAGATCCATTGTCACGGGCGGCCATGCAAATTGTTGGGGAACTCCGGGCGCAACAAGAACACGCATAACAGGGGGATCATTTGTGGCCAAACCCCAGCGCCCACGATCACCTTGTTTCTGCGATTATTTGTTGCGAGGCGATCGCAAGGAGCGCGTTTAACCGCCCGCATCTCTGGCCCCGGCGATCGCGGGCCAACGTTTTGCGGTAAATTAACGTCAGGGAACGCTGGTGATTAATCGATCCGCCTCGGTGATGTATCGTCCGCGTCGTCCTAACGAAACATCCAAGTTAAAACCGCGAGGAACGGAGGCACAGCGTGGGGGATATTATTTTCCGGCGATCGTGACCTATTTCCCGCGTAATGTGTGACCTACTTGGACGTTTCCTTTTCCGCGACTATAATTACAGCGCATTTGCATGGCAATGGGAAATGTTATTAACGCGGGGGAAGTAGGAAAATGGAAGTAAGCGAATGAAAAAGAATGGAGAAACGTACGGAGGGTTGGAAGTTGAAGTGGTCCTGCGGGTTGGAGGAGTTCTTGATCTTCCTCGTTGCATTCTAATGGGTGACTGAACAATGCGCTGGTGGATATTTTGATTCTTCATAGCAGTAGGCTGTAAAACAAACAAAGGTGTAAATGACTGAATGTTTTTATTATTCTTGTTTCGTATATATATATATATATATATAAAGAAGACACGAAACAAGAATAATAAAAACATTCAATTATTTACACCATTGTTTGTTTTACAGCCTACTGCTATGAAGAATCAAAATATCCACCAGCGCATTGTTCAGTCACCCATTAGAATGCGACGAGGAAGATCAAGAACTCCTCCAACCCCCAGGACCACTTCAATTTCCAACCCTATATTATATATATATATATCGCACATCAAAATACAGGCATCCTTCACATCGATTTATAAACATCTTAATCGTACATTATCAGATAACATTATTAAATATTATAATTACACATTTCTAATTTCATTAGAAAATGTATCACGAAAACGCCCGAACATGTATTCCAATGTTATTAGAACTCCTTAAGGGATATATGTATATATATAAACTTTGCGTCCCGCTCTTATAAGATAATTAAATTCAAATTAAAACGTGGCAGTAATGCTTACACAATGGATACACTCTGGGAATTTATATTAAAGCGAAAAGGGTTCGCACTGCTCCGTACTTTTTACAGTTTACTCAGCTTCACTCGATTCGCTATTCGCCCTCCACCCTGTCGATACTTCCATCAATTATCTTTGTCTCTGTAACTAACGATTTCAACCCCTTCGATGAACTTCAGGAGCGGTGATCGAAAAATTGTTAAAACTTCCCAAGCAAACGAGATTAAGGTACGCTCCTGTTTTCTCTTTGTTAAAAAGGAGAAGTTTAAAGTCCGGCCGCGGGGTTTCCGTGTTTCTTTATCCCCCCGTTTCCCAGCGCGCCGTACAAGTCGTGAATAAACACTTCAATTACGCCGGGCCGAGAACTTTAAGGGCGGATTCGGAGCAGGTGCCCCGTGGAATTTCTATCTTATGATTTTCGCTCGATCCCGACTGAAATGCAGCTGCCTTCGCGTAATAATAATCACGGTGACTGCGCCGGGCGAGTAATTCAAAAGATAAACACGGGATACGAATTACACGGCGGGGGGGAAAAAAAAGAGATAATCATGAGTTCAGTCAGAAACACGGATAATGCAATTTAAAAGCAGCGACGAAAAATACGACCGTTACGCGGAGCTTTCGCGAGCAAAGATCCCGCCCACCCCCAGACTCCCACTGCGACTCGCGTAATTGCAACACCCTCGCAACGTTAATATTTTTAATTGAAATACACGGCTATGGAATTTTATAAAAGTTTTATGGGTCCGGCGACGGAATTAATGGGCCCTCGACGTTTTCAATAAAACTCTGTTGCGACTAATGGACGGTATAATGACACAAGGTACTCATCCTGCGTTGAAAAAACAACAGACAGACGCCAAATAATTCACTATCGCCTGGAAAAATTGATTTGAACAAAATGAAATGTTGAAATTAGGGGGAGTGCCTCTAGTGCCGTGCGCTTAAGGTTTTCCCCAAGTTAGCTATATTTATTACAAAAAAATAATAATAAACTGCAACTTCAAAGGTGCATAAAAACGTGGTGCAAATTTCAGACGAATTGAATCGCTAGTTTCTTGGGAAAAAAATCCCAAATTTTGCTATGTTTTTAGCCCAAAAAATAGGATTTCCTCGTATGCGGGAAACGTTCGCCTGCGATCGGCACTTGTTTTATCCAGGATCATTTGCCTCGATATCTCCAGAACATCGATATCGGAGACGAGAGAAATGATCTACCAATCTCAAAGTTTACCCCCATCCCCCATCGAGTCCCAACAAGTGCGCTCTATTCTCATCATATAACTGAGAACCCTTCCACTCGTTTCACCCTGTAAGTCTCGCGGTTCAGGTTCTAAATTCAAGCTGAATTACTAATGGGACCGACAAATATGGATGGCTCGATACTATTGAAACGCGTAAACGAATTGGCCTAGTGTTTCCAATTGAAATCAGATCGATGCCGCGGCACCGTCGATTCGCAACGAAAGCAATTTGTCGGCCAGATACGAACACACGTGTCTTCAATAGCGAAAGGGCCAAGCGTCTTGTGTGGTCGCGAGCCGCACACGTACGAGACACACGGGCACGTGTCGTCCTGCAGCAATCAACGTGCTAATCAAGCTTTTGAATCAATTCAAAGGATTCAGTTTCCTGCCGGGCGGAAGTTAAGGCGAACTTCCACTTCCATCGAACGGGTTATTATAGCGCCGGGTCGTACACGCGATCGCTTTTCGCGAGAGCGATCGTATATATTCAAAACGATCCACGAAAAGTTGGTCCACTTCCGTCGAAATTCGCGGGCCGATTCGCGGGGAGCAATTAAAGCGACAATGGTCAATTATGATATCTTATATGATAGTTATCGCATTGATGGAATACACGGATGAGTATCTATAATTCGGTTAACACGTTTCACTTCGCCGAAAGTGGAACGCCTCGGACTGACGCTCCGCGTTGATACACGTGACGTTGGAAAATACGAAAATGGGAGGTGACATAAATGCGAGGGAACGTAATTTGTCCGGGAACCTTTCGCTGGCTGAGCATTTGCACAACTAAGGTGAATGTCCCAATTTCTGCTCATTTAAGAGGTAACTCGTCATAAAGAAGCTGTAAAAAATTCGTTTGTGATGAAAATTTGCAGAGTAATTGATTAATTCTTTAATAATAAATCAACCAATTCAAAAACTATTTAAGAAAGATATTTCAAGATGTTGAAGTATTAGTACTAATTTAGAATTATTTTGTTGCAAGTATAGTACATACGTAACGCATATAATAAGAAAAATACGAAATGATCAGAAATGGAGACATGAGCAGAAATTGGGACATTCACCTTAACGTAAGGGGAACAGATGTCACGCTATGCGGATCCTATAGCGTGGGCATTTACGCACTTTCCCATTTTCGTCTTTTAATTCGTTAAAATTCTCCTCTATATTAATTATCCTATATAATTAATCGAACGAGAAATTGCTCAACATTCCTCTGTTCGGGATCCTCTGTCGGAGGAACGAAGCAGCACATATTTCAAATTGGTACGGTATGCAAGACGGGAATGAAAAATTTTGATCCGCCATGACGGTTACTATTTGATATTGTAACCTACAAATGGGCTGATTGATCTCTAGACATTCGAAATGTATTCCACGACAATGCAGTTTTTTGTACAAACACCGCTGCGTATATGATGCTCGAGTCATAGATGTGTCATATTTCGTAAATACTCAATATTCAAATTACCTTTTGAAGTAGTCGGCTAGATGTGCAGGGCTTCCGGTGGAACAACGGCTAACAAGACAGTTTCTGAAGCTATTCCCCTCTCGTTTCTCAACACACACCGGCTAACCACTAATATTCAAGTTTACTAACGAAGATGAAACGTACTCGTTCAGTTAATGAGTGTAATTTAGCAAACACGTTTGTTTTACGACAGCAAGCCCGAACACTGCACTCGCGACGCGAACACGATCTGACACGTTCAAAACTCCGGGAATGCGGGAGTTTCAAATTACTTTAGGGGCGCACTCTACCGAGGGCGTGCTCAACTGCTGATCGACTGATCGATCCTGCGCCATCGACGAAGTATAGGATAGACCTATCACCTTACGGATGTTCGAGTCGCGACAGACCTCGTCTGTGGTATCGCCACCGAAACTCCGTTACCGATCGGCTACACTGCATTCCACTTTAAAGCTGGAATAGACACGTCGAGTGATTTAGTCGAGTAGCGAGTAGTTTAGTAATTTACCATTGTTTTACTAAACTACTTGACTAAATTTTAGTGTTCACACACGAAAAAGTACTAAATTACTCACTACTCGACTACATTACTCGACGTGTCTGAATTAGCCTGTAGAGTGGACTCGTTCCGTGCACGGATGTACTGTTGATTGGTAGGAAACCGGCGGGGAAAGTGCTACAACCAATCGCAAAAGTGTTACGACCAATCGCGTGTGTCAGATCCGTGAGAGCTGCACACATCGGTCGTAAATCGGTAGGGACGCAGGCCTGCTCTTATATAGAATGGAGTGCTGTCGGTCCTATCGCGCATTATCCGCAATACACATCACGATCACGATTTTCTACGTAGATAACTATAGATAAGCATCTCTCATAGCTGGAGGGGGACGGACATTTTACAGCGCCGCTCACGACGCGGCTCAAAAGTTAAACGAGAGCGTCCAGAGCGGGAAATCTCTGATCCATTTGAATATATTAATCCCTTATTGTAAGTAGAAATTAATAGTCAGCACCGAAAATACTGGTGCATGCGAGTATTTGAGCACGTTAACAACGGTGATAACCTTTTACCGTGTGGTCCCTGCGGTCCCGGGATGTTTAGTGATCTCACTAGATTTTACTCTGAAGTTGCACGTACATTCGTCAACGCGAGTAAAATCTAGTGAGATCACTCAACAGTTGAGTCTGCTAAACGCACCCCATTCATGTTATTTACGTGACGCCTGACATTACGAAAGTGCAACACCAGCGCCGCTCGCGTTGCGGCTCAAAAGCTTATTTTTGACCACAGATTTTCTCTGCAATCTGCAAGATACCAGTGCCCCTGGTTTACGCTGGTTTACTCATATGGGTTTACTATCAGAGAGGCCGGACTTGGCAGTATTTGATAAATTAATTGGAATATTTATTTTACGAAGCTCGTAAAAACATGCCAGAAAACGTGGTAAATATTATGATATTTTTTCTTCATATCTTTGCATTAACGTTATTCGATGCAAAGAGAGAAGAATGGTTGTTGTTGCTTATTTAAAAAATTTAAACTGACGCTGTAGGTTAGATCGCCGCGTTCGTGTTGAAATAAACTGCAACATATCAATCGTATAGGTATTTTCGTTTAGTTTAAAATGCCTACGTTCTATCCTTATCGAAGAAACAGTTTTAATGGCCTCGAATAATTTTATTGTCGTCGATAGATTAATGTAATTATACAAGGATTTATTGAGACGAGATTAAGTATGAGAATTTGACTATTTGACTTTAATTTATGTGCACTCGTAGTTAAATGGTGACCATGTCGACGCGAAAAGCGTTAACTGTGAATCTCAAGAGAACGAAGAGGACACTAATGAAAATGACATACATTTTGAGCCAATTATTACCTTACCATTAATAGAAGTCTCCAACAACGAAGAGGATGAGGTTGAAATGATAAAAATGTAAATTCAGGCCATCGACCGTCATTCACAGATTTTATATTTGATACTGATGTGGGTATCCTGTGCGAATATAATAATGTTTCACTTGTAGGAGAGCAAAATTGTACCGTTACGATTCGTCCACTAACCCTGCGGAATGGAAAGAACGCGGGACAGGAGAAGTAAAATTGTTAAGACACAACATAAAAAATACAGTTAGGGTTGTGATGCGTAGAGACAAGACATATAAAATCTGCGCCAATCATTTTGTAACACCCTGGATGGAATTAAAACCAAATTGTGGTAGCGATAGAGCATGGGTATGGAGCGTACTCGCCGATTACGCAGACGAACAGCTCAAACCGGAATTACTGGCTATTCGATTTGCGAATGCCGAAAGTAAGCATGACCATAGCTTGGAGAAGTAGGAACATTAAGTAACAGAGCGCTTCGGTTAATCTTTCCATGTCTTTGTTTGTTAAAGATGCATCGGTTTGGAAGGAAGCATTTGAGAAGGCAAAAAAGATAGTAGGCTCGGAGTGCGAAATATACGCCGGGAAAAGTAGAGCCACAGACAAGCATTCTGAGAGCGATAGCGAATCTTCTAGCGATGTAAGTTACAGTGAAAGTACCGACAATGAAGAACAAACGAAGAAAACGACGGAAGACGGAAGTTTGAAAGTTCAAAATAACGAAGTTGGAAAATCAGACGACATCGCGAAACAGACGAAGACGGAAGAAAGCATGGACAAAGTATCGCACGAACTTGAGCAGTTACAGGTTAAGGAGTTGGGAGGGAAAAAGTAGATAACCATGTGCCGATTGGACGGACGTCTTAAACTACAAATACACATTCCGACGTAAACATAGGCGCATGCATATGCTTAACTATTTGAGCATCGAACGTAATGTAGGGAAAGTTTTTAGCAATAACGTTCACAGACAGGCGGAATAAATATTCAGTTTACGAATAAGACAATATTTATACGAATGTTGCATGTTATCTGTGATTTTTTAACGGAAGATGTTTTAGCATTTATACTATACATACAAAGATACGCTGTAACGGAAACAGACGTTAAATTTAACGGAAATGAGAAATTAATAAACGTAAGAGCCGTCTAAATTTCAAAAGCAAGGGAATTTATTCGATTACAATTTCGCTAGATTTCCTTCAAATTCTTATGTAGATAGGTAATAAATGTATCACATACATACGCGGTCCTGTTTCCGAACAAAACCCATAATGATTGATATCAAAAACTCGTGTAGTCATTTACGTTTGCGACTGACTACTTTTAAATATTTTATTTCTTCTAATCGTATTTTCTTAATCTGTTATACGGCTACACAAATTACAGTGAAGAATATTGGAATGTTTGGAGTGAACGAGACTCGTGTCCACTGTCCTTTCGTATCGTCGCGTCACGTCAGGTCGATCGTTTCGTCTCGTTTCGTCTCAATGTGCGAGAAACGAGCTGCTGAAAAAATATCGCGATTCAAGTGTTCGTTGGACATGAAACATTAACGCGATGTTACTTCCGCACTGAGGCATACGGCGACATTGTTTGTAATGTATCTCATAAAAGTTGTAGTTCCTTCACAATTCGTCTCTGTGCAAGAACGAATGGAGGATATTCCGTTTCTCCTCCATCGTGCGTTTCTTTTCGTTCGATAGTTTTCCTTTCAAAATACCCTCTATCCTAGTTTGTTCCGATTGAACGAATACATCTCCCCTTTCCAATATCCTCTGCATAGTTTTAACGTAAACTTTAGCGGCAGCGCGCTGCGGCTCCGGTAATGTTTCCTCAAACACTTTGGCTTTGTTCAATATTTCCTACGAAATACAATTTCATTGATTATGTACAGTCGGTTTTAAGGTAATTTTATAAGTTTTATCGCTTAATCCGTAAACGATCGTCACCTTCCTATACTTCTCTCCGCTGGATTTGAATTCCTCCGCGAGTCTGTCCAGTTGTTCCACGCAACCGGGTAGACCAAGATACACACCCGACTTTATTTTAATAAATCGTTTGATACTGTTCGCGGTAAAGTCGGTCCATTTGTCCGTGGCGAATGGGATCGGTTCCGTTTTTCCTTGCAGGAACAAAAGAACCGCCGGGAATTCTTCAGATTTAATCTTGTAGCGTGCAGCAAGATCAGAGTTGTCTTTGTTCCCATAATCTTTCACTCTAACTTCGGCTACCAATAAATCGTGAGCATCCTTCGTGGCAGCAGCTATTTGTCCGTACTGCTCGTGTTTCTCTCCGTACGGAAACGCCACATCAAACTTCACAATCGCCGCTTTGAATTTGGGGATTACCTACATATGTACGTTACAATAGCAATATTTCATTTCTCACGACTGCCAGTTTTTATCTGTAATTTCGCTGATCAACAGCGATTCAACCGGTCGATTTTTCTAACATAGGCTAGGTATTCTATTTACTCTGTACTAGAATCTATTTAGAACCAGACCGACACGCATATGCTACGCGCTAACCTCTGCAAATACATAGGTACGCTATAGATTTAAGTTCGCGTTGAATTCGCATGATGATGTGCAAGCGAATCAATAGTAGGTATTATCTCGAAAAAGAAACGCCTTAACGTCTCTCGTTGGTCGAGCCATAAAATATTCTTTAACTCGTGTACGGTCTCTCGGCCAACAAACGATGATATACAATTTATAATACATATACATAATATATGTGTGCATTTTCGTATTCGTTGGTTATTTAACTGTATTCGTATAGAAATTCAAGGATTTTATGCTAAAAACGTAGTAACTCGATTGAGCGTCCTGTACATATAACCATGACAACAGAGAATATATATATATATATATATATATCCGTGGTGAGACTAGCGTAAGCAATCAAAGTACTTGAATCACCGGGTCGTTAGTGTCGTTACCCTATGCCGTACAGTCGCAACAACTATAGTCAATACCTACTTGGTTTAGCAAACACAAAGAAAGGTACCTTGTCGAAGGAATAAGAATCCAGAGAGACGCATCCTTTGCAATCTTCGGCACCGGCAATTCCGATAGCAACAAGAATTACTGCGATCGATGGAAGCATGTTACGACTTATAACCGACGAGAATCCGTCCAATTCTTCCAATTGCTCGTATTCACTCGCAGAAAATAATTATTCCCAAATAAAGAATAAAATCGAAAGAGGAAAAATACGGAAATGTTCAGCGTGGTGGCGCGCAAGGTGGTTTATGTGTCAAGTTTGCTGATCGTATTAACGTACGTTCTGACGAGGTTGCGGATAAATCATATGGAAACGCAGCTAACAAGTAAGGAACCGGTGTTTTGACACGTTAAAGAAACTCCCTACTCGTCCCTCTAACTAACCTCGCGTTACGAAGCAACGAAGCAACCAGTCGGACAGATGAGAGAGACAGGTAAAGTAACTACACGCGGCGGTGGAGCTTACGCGCCTTTGTCGAATCAGAGAAGGACACGAAGCGCACGTTACAGGAGCGACCTCTCAATTTCAGCCAACTCAACGGCCGGCGCGGCGCAAGTGCAAAGGAGTAAGTTGAAACATAGATGGAACACGCGTATGTACATGAACAAAATTAAATAACAAAATTAGCGCCTTTCAGCCTGTCTATGTACCCCGTCAGGTCATCCAAAACGAGGTAAACATTTAGATATGTCAAACCAGATATGTATCGAGACCAACTGACGCGCAAAGATCGTTTGCCTTAAAATACATGTATGTAATACCGTTGTGATCGTTACCTTTGGGCACTTTCCTCTTCGATAAGTCTTGGTTCTCCAATTACAAAGAAAAGTATAAGGGCATCTATTTAATATACCTAAATGAAATTAATCACATAATTACAAGCGAAACAACTTTATAGCTTTACTGTCACATCATGTATTGCCTTTATAAATACAAAATAATGGTTTTTGTACGTGAAAGGCCTCGCAGGCAGAGAATAAATGAAATAAAGATAATATATATCGGACATTCTCCATTCTATTCCCTGTTTCCAAAGGAACCAGAAAACCGTCTATCCGTTTCTCCAAACCTGAACCGTATTCGGGCTGCATGGATATAGAACAGCATTAACCCCGAATCAGTCAATGTTACGCCGATAAAATTGCTCAAAGTATACTTTTCTCTGGCGAGGTTCCATGACAATTACAATTCATCTGCTGGAATAGATACAAGTGCATCGTGTACATACGGTTCTATGAGAAAAGTAGAATACATCGGTGTTTGGTCAGACGTAGGATGGACGGGGAACGGAGACAAACGAAGAAATCGAAGAATAGAGCGTGTGGGCGGTATGGTGTGTAGAGGGAAGGAAGGAAGGAATGCAGGAAAAGTGGGCAAGGGAGGGTGTCAGCCAGGCAGGCGGGCAGGCAGGCAGCTACTAGCTACGTATGTATGTACTAGAGAACAGGTATCCGCCGTAGGCGTCGTACGTTCATTGATGAGCGTATAACGCCCCGTGCCCGTGCCCATGCCTTAGACTACTCGTGACGTCACTAAATCCCACGAACGCCTGCGCTTCGTTCAGGGCCGTACCCCTATCGCACGGTTCTTGCACCCACAGTTTTTCCGTGAAAGGACAGTTGTACGTCTAATTGTTACGTTGACGCATCGTAAAATTTCTCTACGCTCCATATTTCCACGAGTCTTTCACGTTGCCAACAGTTTAATCGGTTTTTCTAGCCCCTCTCCGCCCATTCCAGAACATGTCTGTTCGGATGAAATGTGAGAACGACGAGGGATTGCGTGGGAAAGACGAAGAAGGCCAGGAGGAAGGGTGGGACTAGGGAGCCCCGAGCGGGAGATGTGGAGCGGGGGCGGAGAAAGATAGAAGTAGAGTGCTAAAGCGTAGAAGGAGAAGGAACGATCGGTGGATCGTCTCGCGGGTATTGATTGGCTGTTGCGAAAGCCACACCAAGCTACACCACCGCGTAGGCACGAGCTGAACTATTCCGCTGGACGTTGGACGTTCCACAGGGTAATCGCGTGTTTCTCACGTTACCCAAGTATTTTACTTGGCCGAGTGCGGTTTTCGAGATATCCCTCCGTTCGACATCGGAGTTTGAGGGAGATACGGAGAAAGAGCGGTAGGTTAGGATGCAACGCAAGCGTAGAAATGACGTAAGCGTAAGCGATCGCGAGCGATCCCTAGCGGGGAAGAGAGACTCTGTATCGGCATCGATCGTAGAATGACCCATATCCGGTGGTGACGAGGAGTCCCTAACTCCCTACCCCTAGCTCGGTTTTCCACCACCGGCGCACCTCGCGTATACGTTTAACGCCCTACACGCTACGCCGTACGCTCCGTCTCTCTCTCTCTCCCACCCCTGCCTTCCAACCCCTACGGTCGCGTATAACTACCTCCCGCCAGAACGCTATCTGCCCCCACTTCGCTCGCTCCTTCCTCCGGTGGACGAGGAAACACCTCCTCCTCCCCCGTTTTCCAGCAGCCCTGCCGCCTGCCTTCCACGTCCGAACAGATCTTGGGGCTTGTACGGGATGATAGCCGAGTGAAAAAGCTCGCGAGTCCCGTGAAGTTCGCTTGTCAGCAGCAGCAGCCCTGGCCTGCCACAATCCCTTTGACTCGGTCATCGTAAGTGTCGTGCGCCCCGTGAAAAAAAGCCAAAAATGGTAGAGAGAGCAAGAGTGTGTGTGAACTCGAATGATAGTGTGGAGAGGTTTGTTCGTTCCAAGGAAAAGAGGAAAAATCAGAGAGCGAGAGGGATGGGAAGGGAGAAAGAATTGAGGGTAATGAGGGAACGATCGGAAGAGTACATGGTTGCGAGAAAATTCACGGTAAAAGGGGGATATAATATAATACGTACACTAGAAAGTGTCAGAGTGCGTCGATAAAAGTGTCGAAGCGAACAGTTTCCTCGAGGTTGTCGAGCAAATATCGCTGGAAATAAATCCAGAGTCGCGGCTCTTAGAAATTGCCGGATGGAGAATGCTAGAGTAATCGAACGGCCAAGGGAATGGATAAACGGCAAATGCTGTGAGTGTGAATAAGGAGATAGGGGAGGATGTGCATCGATACGTGATATGTACGTGGAAGGGTACCGTAGCCAGTGCCGCCGCGCCGCTCCGCTCCACGCCGCGCCGTCGCTGCTACTCGCGCTGATAGCTGTACTGTACACTGTACAGTGTACGGGGTTGATAGTGATGCGTGACAGTTGACAGTGCGTTACGCTGCGTATCCTCGTTTTCGTCGTGCAGTGATGGTGTCCCCGGTGTTCCGTGCGCACCGGGTGTACATGTATACTACGTACCATTGGTAGTGAGATCAATAAGCAGTGCCGTACCACTCGACCCGTGCCCACACTGGCCACGGACATAAACTCATTCTCAATGCCTTAGCTTCACGCCAGCTCCTCTAACCACCTCCCCAACCAACCCTTTCTCTTCCAGTAATAACGACCATCGTGACCACCACGCGACCATTTCTCCCCTTTCTGAATATTTTATCGCAACTCGGGACGCCTTCAAACGGTCGCCCTTTCTTTCCACTTTCCACGCGATGTCTTACAATAGAAATTACTCTATTCGACGGGTCCCTTTCCCTTCCCTATGCATCACCCTATACACACACCTACCTATATACCGGTGACCATCCGTTCGTCCTTTTTCCCCTGTCCCCGATTCCCATCGACCTCCACCGTTTCTTTATTATCGGGTCCTCCGACCGAATACATTTCCATCCTCCTTCCTTCTCCTCCTTCCGCTGCGCTGCTTGGTCCTTTTCCACTTTGCTCTCCTCTTTCACGTCGCGCTTACGAGATTTCTTCTGCTTCAACATCCTAATCGATTGCAACCAACATCTTCCACAGTGCCGTGCCTTTTCTTCAGTCTGAAACGTTATTTCAACCTGTCTATTCTGAACCTTTCCGCTGAAACTTAAATTCTAGTCGCGCGTATAGCTAATTGCTTGTCGGTAGGAATATCTATGTCTCGCCTGGCCGAGATTCGGTCGTCCGCGTGTCTCAGGGGTTAACCGGAAAAAAAACCGGCGAGAACGGAGAGGAGCTATCAAAAGATCGGTATTATCTGCCTCGAGGAATAAATCCGTTCAAGCACGCTTAGACACTTTCTCGACGCTTTCTCGATAATGAATTGCTGAAAACGGAAACGGACAAAGGTCGAACATAATGCGCGAGGTTCAAACGATACAAAGGCAAAGATTGCGCTGATCGGGGGTATCGTTTCAGTCTGCGCTCTGCACCGTTTTTCACTTTTCCATTTTTACCCTCCCGCTGGATGTTTGCCAATAAAATTGTTCACTTGTGCAGAATCGTTTGTGGCGCGTTCCTTGCGATACCTATGTACATACGAGTAAGTACATATATTCTGTTTTCCTCTCGGGCGCCGCGCGGGCCGGGCGGCTAGAATACATACAGTAGTGTCAGCAAAATTTAGGCTCCGAGCAACGTGCTCCGTGGCGTGATAGATTCGAAATTATCAATCGGCAAACCCTCACCCCCAATGATTTCAAGCGCAGGAAGTCCTTCCGTCTCCATTTCTTTGGACAAAAGTAATTTGCGCGTCGACAGTCGCTGGACTAACAATAAGATCCTGTACTTATTGTTCGATACTTTGCCTTGCAATTACTCGTCGATAAACTCGATAAATATATGTCGATGGGGCTGATGAGTAATCGGCTTCGCTGTGTCGAACAATTTAACGAAATTAACGAGACACAGGCAAGGACTTTCGGTGATCCCCGAATGTATGTAGTATGATCGAGACGTTTCCCAAGAACAGCCAGGTTCCGTTCGACTGTTGCCACTAATCTGGCCAATTGAATTTCTCATTCGGAATGAAAACGACCGGCAGCTTGGGATCGAGTCCCTGGCATGTGCTGTGTGCGTTTTACATTTTACAACGCGTTAAACACATTTAATAGATAATAATACACGATCGATCGAACGAGCGACGTGCCAATCGAATAGTACGTAACTCTCGCCTGTCATTATCACGAAAATCGTCAGCACAGAATTGTGCTTCGCGTAGACCGCGGGTTAGATAAGTAGGTACATATAGGGCGTGCTGATTCTAGTTCTCGTTTCATCCTCTCTGCACGGGGCCGAGTAGGAGAAAAGGAGCGGAGGGTGCAGAGACTCGTACGTACCTACGTTAAACTGTAGCGGAAACTGCAGTTCCATTGGTTACCATAATACCGGCCCGGTGTGGACGAGGTGTAAACGAGAAAGTACCAGTTTTTCCACGGTGGTTCGTGGAGGGGTACGTGCCACGTTACGTTAGGGCAGTAACCGGGGCTATGGGGCCGTACGAAAAAAAGAATTTCTTTTCGCACTCGGAGAATCGTACGCCTGAGATCGTGCAGGCCCTGGAAAAGCCGGCAATTAATTAAGATAGCACTTAGATACACGGTAGATCGATAGGGACTGGCCGTGATAAAGACGGGCGAGGGTTTTAGACTTGAGGGATGTTGCAGTGCTGTGGCGTTGGAGGTGGCGCTTCCACGGCACCTCAGGCTCCGCAGCTGCAGGATATCGGATCTGCTGTCGGGACTACCACCTCCACAAACACCACCATCATGCAGGACGCGGTTCTCGAATCCATCCTCGAGGTGAGTTTCACAACCCTCCAAACTTTCGTCTTCCTTCCTTTCTCTCCCCCTTCCGTTTAAGCCAACCCCGTATAAAGTTTTAACGAACGACTCAACCCTTAACTCTCATTACTTGCGCGTAGCAACGAAATCAGTTGGATCTAGAGGAAATTTCTTGGAAATTAAATCGGATCGAGCAAGTATTACGTACAATATTAATGTGCACGTAATAATCGTGATAATCGTATTACCTATTCCGTGTGTTCCCGCTTGATGTTAACATTTTCGAACGTTACGCTACCACGCCGCGGAAAAAGGAACGTACGAGCTTGCGTTGCTCGTTGCGTCGAGCAAGTTGGACGTTGATGGAAATTCGATCGTATCTACTTACTTACATACATACATACGTACATGCTATAGCTCCGAGGCATTCCAATTCACATACAAGTACAAAAGCTCCTCCCTCGTGTTATTAATTGTCGGTGCTCTCACCTGATGGTCTTTTAAGCGTTCAATGGGTTACTCGAGTCGCTTAGTCCACCTTCATTCATAAATATTAAATGGAACTCGATGCCCGTGTAGGTACTTTCGAAGGGCATTTCGACATCGGGATTGCAGTTGTACGTTTTCCCTCGCTTCGCTTCCAATTCGTTCGTTAAATCTTTAAAAAGCATTTTTTAGCTGAAAAAAAAACGCGGTGTAATCGTGTAGTTACGTAATTGTCGGTTGGTTAAAACTATGACGATGGTTTTACAGCAAATGCGTGAAACGAAAACTCGAAAGGCGGAACTGGAACGACAGCATGCCGAAGCACAGAACCAATTACGCGAGAAGATAGCAGGACGCTATCAGGGCCCGGAGTCGGTTGAAGCGCTACAGTCCAAGATAAGGGAGCTCGAGAAGAAGACAGAGTTACAGATGGTCAGGCACGAAGAATTGACGTTGGAGATGACGAGTTTGAGACACGCTCGAAGCAGAGGGCCGATGATGGGCCACACCACGGTCCCGACTACTTGGCCCCCCGCTGGTTCCGAAATCGACCGAATAATAGCAAAAATAGAACAAGATAATAGGTGCGTTTCTTCATATCCCAACCTCCCCAATTGCCAAGCAAACGAGTATGTGTATGTATGTATAATATTGGCTGATGCAGCGCTAGTAGGCTGATACACGAGCTGGATCATACCCGAGGAACAATTACCACGCAGCAACCCTCGCATCAGCAAGGTATCCTGCGATCCAGCTCAGAGAATCTCCCGAACCTCGGTCAGCATCAACATCCGCCCCATCCGCACGCTTTGAGCCTTGGAATGCCAACGCAGATGGGTCATGTACGTAAAGCCCTTGACGTGTTAATTAGAAAATTATTATAACATAACTATAAAACGTGAAATAAAACACTGCGTACTAAAACAGTACGCAGGTTCGCCTATGCCCCTGACACCAATGATGCCCGGATGCCCAGCGCTAACACCGAACGGGCCGCCGTATCACTACAGCGAGCCAATACCACCGGCCCCGTCGCTCTCCAGCAGCCAATCGCAACCCGTTTTCCAACAAAAGATCCAACAATATCAGCAACAGCAACCATCTCATACCGACCTGTCAACTTCTCATTCCCAAAGTGCTCTGCCGACATCGCAGCAGAAGCAACAACAAGCGCACACCCACTTCACCAGCAATCAGTATCAGGAGAGTTACCCTCACACGCAGACCTATCAGCAGCCGCTCCAGTCGCAGCAGCAACAGCAATCGCAACAGCAACAGCAGCACCCAGCCTCTACATCGTACCTGACGCCGTCTAGTCAAAACGTAATATCTCATTATACGCAGCCAACTCAGACCGCCCAAACGTATCAATTGAATGGAAGTCAACAGGTACCAGAAACTTCCTCCTTCCCTTTACCGCCTATGCAAAATGCAAATACATACATAGCCGTCCCCTTCGTTTACAACGATCGCGGTAACGTTCAGGTTCGTTTAAATTCCCTTGGGATTCGTGGTGTGCGCAGGCAACGACGTACCCAAGTTTGTCAATAACGTCGCACCCGAATGGAACCTATAATACAGGAGCGGCTACCTTCACTGGCCAACTGTCGCATCACAATTACTCCGTTCCGCAAACCAGCATTCCGCAAACGACGCTCTCCTCGTTGCCGCCCTATTCGTCGAGCTCCTTCCATTCGACTCTGGGCGCGCTTACCAGTGTACCCCAAACCGTTCTTCCCTTCTCTAGTGTACAGAGCACCTACGCCACTAGTGGATCGACTTACTCAACCGTCGGGACCAATGCTTTTGGCGCGTCGGGCGTGAGCTCAGGTACGAATCCAATCGCCTTCCTTCGATCCCCGTCCTAGGTCCTATCCCTCACCTCTTAGCACTCTCAGCACTCTCAGCAGCCAGATACCGATCGACACTCGCTTATTCGGTAGATTCGCTGAATTCGCTGAATTCGCTGGCAAGAATTTCGAGAAGGTATTTCCCGTTGCAGGCACCACTTCGACAGGCTTGTTGCAAGCGATAAGCGACCCCCTTCAAGCCATGCAACAACTTTCTGCACAGTCCCAAGCGAACCAGCTTCAACAGCAGGCCATCATCCAACAGATTCAGCAAAGTTTGCGCGCCAGTTCGCCGACGGCCACTGCTTCCGCGGGCCAGCTCTACCTTGGCCCAAGGCAAATGCCAAAGATACCCAGTAGCATACTATCGAATCCCTTGGATCGATTGACCAATGACAATATCGTGGCCGAGGGTCAAGTAGACATGCTGGACATACCGGGCAAGGGCAGGTGTTACGTTTATACCGCCCGTTTCACCTACGAGCCGTTTCAGCATTCGCCAAACGAGAATCCAGAAGCGGAGCTGCCCGTGCAGGGTGGCGATTACCTGCTGGTCTGGGGTCAGCCTGACGAGGACGGTTTCCTCGACGCAGAAACACTGGACGGTAGACGTGGCCTGGTCCCAGCTAATTTTGTCCAAAAGTTAGTTGGCGATGATCTACTGCAATTCCACCAAGCCGTTCTGGGCCTCCGGGACGTGGACGATTCAGCTTCTACTAATATTCCTCAAGTGAGCAATGTGCATCGTCATGTCAGCAACCACCTTGTCTTCCTTCTACGGGAAAATCTGAACCTGCGGTTTCACGTAGAAGCTAGACTCGAACCTAACTCGCCATCGATCATCAGAAATACGTATCTTAAATATGTTTACGCTATCGTCTATCGTACCTACTCCGTCCCTCTCGGGAAGCCTGCTTGGACAAAATTCTGATTCCGACTCGCTTTTCTAGTGCTACCTACAGGATATCGACCTCGAGCTGGCGGCCCTAGAGGAAGGCAATCGGAATCGACAGGCTGAACTGTCCGAGTACGCGGAGCTGGATCATATCGCGGAAGAAGACGAACAGGAACCACCAGGTTGGTATACTTTTGTATCATCTGCTCCGATCGTTGTTTGTTCGGTAGTTTTAGATGAAACGCATAGATACGCCATTGCGTGCTTATGTAATTGGCGTGTCTCTACATGATGTTCTAAGTAAGCTTAAACCGTAGAATACGCTTGACGTCGCTTGTTAAATGTTCCGGGATTCAAACTAAACACTTACATATCGTCATCCCTAATATATGTATACGTATACTGTATATGTAGGTATACATAATTGCATATTACAATATAGTTACATACCATACATATACAAGTATACGTATGTATGTAATATGTATATGTACACTACACCTACTAACAATAAGTTAGCTACCTGTTAGACGCGTGAGACCCTGGGCAACACCATTCCTTATTACCTAAGCTTGTTAATTGAGACGATTATTACTGAAGCGTCCGCATTTTTATAAGAAGCGCATGTCACTACACGGTAAACTGTAAAGTGTTAAAGTGTAAAAGAACAAAGTTGGAAAGGGGCCAAGTAAGTAAGTGGTTGGAAGTGGTGAAGAGCTAGAGCGGAATCTTGCATTTTGCTGAATGTTATTGGATGGATTTAGGCTGGCTTAGAGACTTAGATAGCGAAAGATTTTTAGCTACAGCTAGGCTTGTCTTGTGTTTTTTTCCCTGAAGAAGTCTACCTGTTTTCGGACCTAGTTCCGGCGCCGCAGCATCTAACTCTCGAGCGGCAGCTGAACAAGAGCGTGCTAATCGGCTGGACGCCGCCGGAAAATACCCACCAGTTAGAATCGTACCACGTCTACGTGGACGGAGTGCTGAAAGTTACCGTGAAAGCGACCGAAAGGACCAGAGCATTGGTCGAGGGAGTCGATTCTACTCGGGTTCGTATAATATAAGATATTTCCCTTCGAATTCTCATTCGACCAGCATATTTGATGCGGTTAATAAGTATTCGAAGGTACATAGCTGTATAGCATGAGAGTATCTCACAAGGTACCTGACGTTGGAGTGATACGTATGAGCCTCGTGAGATCCTGCGTGCGAGCAAGCAGTGGAATTGGTACAACAAGTTGATCTCGTTCCATTCGCCCGTACAGCCGCATAGAATAAGCGTACGCTCGGTGACACACTCCAGAAGAACATCCCGCGATGCTGCTTGCACGATGGTGATCGGTAAGGATGTCGCGTTGGGTCCAACTGCTGTCAAGGCATCAAACGTGACCGCCACCAGCGCGGTGATATCCTGGTTACCGAGCAACAGCAATCACCAACACGTGGTGTGCGTGAACAACGTGGAAGTTAGAACGGTGAAGCCTGGCGTGTACAGACACACGATCACCGGCTTGGCACCATCCACGATCTACAGAGTGACCGTCAAGGCCAAGAATCTAAGAGCCACGCACTTCGAGGACCAAAACGCCCAAGCGGCCAACAACTTGGCGTGTCACGTCCATTTCAAAACGTTACCCAAGGGACTGCCGGACCCTCCGGTCGATATCCAGGTTAATAGCTGCGTTTTAATAGCATCTGCGTTCTAATCCTCCGAATCGGAAGGAAGCTTTTGTAGTTGGTTAGAGGAATAATGACGATGCGTTGCGGTATTTTCCGACAAGGTGGAGGCTGGACCGCAGGACGGCACTTTGCTAGTGACCTGGCAGCCTGTTGCCCTAAACGGTTCGGCCGTCACCGGTTACGCGGTATACGCCGACGGGAAAAAGGTCACCGACGTAGACAGCCCCACCGGTGACCACGCTCTGGTCGACATACACAAATTGATGGGTTTGAATCCGAAACATATCACGGTCAGGACTAAAAGCAGGGAAAGCCAGTCGGGCGATAGCTGTGCCACTGCCATTCCCTGCAGCGTTCTTCGCGGTGGCGCCACCACCCATTTGCAGCACGGATCCGCACACATGCAAGACCAGGGTCAAGCCCAGAGCTCCGTTACCGGGCAGCCGGACGACGCCAATAGGTTGCGAATGCCCGGAGCAAGCCAGCGATATCCGACAGCCTCTGTACCACCCTCTCACATGAGAAGGCACGCAACCACCAGGCTCGATGCTCACGGCCAAGTGATCATCGAGACCGACGAGAATTTGTCCGACAAAGAGATTTACCCTGGACAGAGTATGTCCCAGATGGGTAAGAGAGCCACTTTCAGAATCCACCATCCGCCATCTGGCGAAATTAAGCATTTCGCTCTGTTCCCCAGGGGTACCAGATATCGCCAAGGACTCGGCCAGTGAAGCAAATTACAGCGAGGAGGACGACCCGTCGCGTAGAGGTAGAGGCATGCCGTTGCATCACGGTGGCCACCAACGGTATGGGCCGCAAATGGGCCAGCAAGGACTCGCCGGCACGCATAGATCCGGAAGAGTGGCGGGACCCGGTGGTAGACCTCAAGATCCATATTACGACCAACCAGGTACGCGCAAAACGGATTGGTCTTCTATAAGCTTCTTCCCTTCTTTTTCTCTTGAAAATTTTCTGCAGGAAACCAAAGAAGTCGAGCCCCTGGTTACCGCGGTAGCCGAGATATGCAAGTTCAGGGCGGTACGGTTTATCCGCCGAGCAGCGGCCAGCAACTCAACAAAAGAACACGTTTGTTTGTGGCTCTGTTCAAGTACGATCCCACCTCCATGTCCCCTAATCCGGATGCCTGTGAAGAATTAGCATTTTCCAATGGCGATACCATCAAGGTATCATCTTACGATAATACCTCTACCTTCTATAATTTCTATAGCTTGTATTTCAAATACAATTGCCTGGCTAACGAAACGGTTTTCGGCAGGTGTACGGCGACAAAGACGCGGACGGATTTTACTGGGGCGAATGCTACGGTAGACAAGGATTTGTCCCTTGTAATATGGTGCAAGAGATCCAGGATCCGAATCAACTGAGCCAGGCTCAACCTGGAAGGAGAAGCAGATGGGGAGACACTTACGCCAATATGCCTGTCAAGAAGATGATAGCTCTCTACGACTATGATCCGCACAAATTGTCCCCTAACGTCGATACTGTAAGACCCTTAGCAGATTTATCTTTCTGAGTAACGAAAACCCGTACACCGTAGAATGGCATTTTTATTTATGCTGAGAGAGTGGTGCGCTTCTTTTGTTGTAGCAAGCGGAGCTAAGGTTTCGAACCGGAAACGAGATTTACGTGTACGGTGACCTGGACGACGATGGATTCTATATGGGTGAACTGAACGGGGTCCGAGGTTTAGTACCAAGTAACTACCTCGCGGAAGCACCCGATCAGCCGCCCCAAGGGCAACTTCCACCGGATAGCAGGAGGCCTCCTGGTCAGAGCCAAGGACCCGGAGCCAGAGGACCACCTCCTCCTCCGCGGGAACCTCCTCCTTCTGCTCATCGACGGGGCAAAGGTAACATCCTCCGATCGATCCGCCTTTCGATCTTTTACTCCTATACCTTACGTGGCACGTATGTAAATAGCTCCTCAGGCCAACCGAATCGACGCGCGATCTCCTTAAAGCCCTAAACTTTACATAAAATCTTCATCCTCGTCAAAATCTTCATCCTCGTCAAAAGCGTCAATAGCTCGTCAGAGTAGACGAGCAGCGGAAAACAGGTGCAACGATAAGCAGGATCGAAACTAATTGTAACAGGAGGATACACTTTCTAGGATTCCTAAGAACACGCATTAGCACACTGAAAAGAAATGAAAGACAGAAGGAACGAATGAACGAACAAACGGACAAACGAACGAACGAAAATGATTAACAAAAAAACTGGCTCGAGGGGTTAAGGTAAAGAAATTCACACTGACGTTGTTTGTTCGGCCTGTAAGCGTCAATCGGTTACGTAAAAATAGAAAACGAAGAAGAAACGGAATGATAATGAAGTCGGTTCTGAAGGAAATGGAGCGGAAGGAGTGGATAGGAAACGGCAGAAAAGGAGCAAGTGAAAGAACAAGCCGACGTCGGTGTGAATGAAAAATAGAAACGGCAAGCAACACAAGACACGAAACTAGATGTGCCAGACGACAGGCAGAACGGTCACACAAGTACATATATGTAGTGTATATGATTGGTCGGCTTAACGAGGCCCGATCGGTATTAATCCAATCGAACCTTATATTTCTAGGTTTATACGATTCTTGCCAAATTACCGAAATTTTTTAAACCGTGAAACAACGTGCCGACTATTTCGATGAAATGTTTAAGTAAGTCACTTGATGCTTTTCGCCTGAAGGGAATCAGTTTTAAATAGCCCTTTGATCACGACTTTCTGGCGACTCATTCAAAATTGGCGGAACGTAGGATCAAGTGACGAATTTCTTACGAAACGTCCAGTAACATATTCGCGCAATGTGTGAATGCGATTTATATTTGCAAAGTTTTTTAGGAACACGTACATTGCCATATGCAAAGCGATTTCTCTATCTATCCATCTATCTGCCTATCTATCTATCTTTCTATCTATCTATCTATCTATCTATCTATCTATCTATCTATCTATCTATCTATCTGTCTGTCTATACATCTATCTACCTATCTATCTGTTTATTTATTTATACATATGTATATAATAAGACACTATTATATATACATATACACATACATACGCATGTATGTATGTGCGTATATCTATACATAATAAGACAAAATAAAACACTAAGCTGCTTTCAGTGTCTCTATCAACTATCAAGCGTGCGTGTGTGCGTGTGCGTGTTCGTGAGTGCGCGCGTATGTATTGTATTTTGTACGATTTACTTTTGGAGCACTTTCCTGCTCTATACTGTTTTACATGCCTACCTTTTCTCTATCTACTATACATATATAGTATATGTGTGACATTTATGCTGTATACGTATGTATACGTGTATATGCGCGTGTATATGCATTGACACATGCCTACATATCGCCAATTTGCTGCAACAACGACACAACTCAAAATTTGCAGTATTCGAGTTATTAGTATAGAAAAGGCGGTTGCTGTCTAACAAAGCTTTTGAACCCGTTTCCCAAAAAATCGTGAGTTTAGAGTTATGCCGCTGTTGCAGCAAATGAGGGATATTTTTGCATATACATCAGTACATATATACTTTTATATACATACATGTATATAAGTGAGAAATGTATACGTATACATATATTTACGTGCATTCTATAACGACATAATCTGTTTCTGTGTGCCTGAACTGATCGATGGTCGTCGTGTCACATGATTGTCGTTCGTGTCGTGTTGTCATGCTGGCCATTTAAACATTTTAAGCACTGAGAACTTAACAACTTGTATGTAGATCGTTTTCACGGCTCGTCCGAGACTATCGAGACTATCGATACGATGTTCGGTCATATTCCGTGTCTTGATGCGTAAAATCACGGGCAAGATTTACCTACGTGTACGCGAGTTGTTCAGGTTCTGCCGAGTGCCGAGTATTCGAATCTGCCTCTTAAGCATTGGACGAGAAGTACCTATGTACATAAACACATACGTGCATACGTACGTATTTACTGTTTCCCATCGGGGAAGACGGCGCGGCGGGGCAAAGAAAAAAACGAAAAACAAACGGATAGAACGCAGGGTGGCCAAAATTAGGCAAATGAGAGAAATTATAGATACCGAAGGACCATTACTCGGCACACTCGGCAGATTCAGCCGCGTATTCAACCGTTCATTTAAAAGAAATAAATGCGCCATGAATGACAACACGGTTCTGTTCTCTTCTCTGTTGCTAGATGCCTGCATTGTGCCTGTGTCTGTCCCTGTCTGTCACTTAGACTCTAGACAACAACAACAACAACAACAACAACCATCACTAATGAACAACCAACAACATCAACTCCAACATCAACAAAACAATCCACCGCATCTAGCGTACCAACAAGCGAATCACCACAGCTACACGACTGTAACCACGTCCAATCAACATGGGCCCACACCCATGGGTGCCCATCAGCAAGGTCCCGTACCACCCCACCTTCAACAGCAGGTGAGTCCACTGCTCTATCCACAACTTTTCACTGGTGCTTGTCGACGTGCTTTCAATACTACTCTCGCTGCAAACTCTGTTGTACAATATTTCGACTATACATTACTCTTTTCTTCCTTTTTACTAAATAATTCACCGTAACATTCTTCCTCCCCTTTTCTCCTACTCACGCCCCTCACACCTCACCATCCGCTTCCCACTCCTTCACTTTGTCCCCTCCTCTGGTTATGTTCTTCATGGTCTCTTTTCTTTTCTTTTCCCTTCTTTTCTTTTCTTTTTCTGACGGTTATTCGTCGTTATCGCTCGAAAGACTGGAAAACGAGAATCGTTCAGGTAATTAAATATAAATACAAACACGAACACAATGTTTCCAGTACGTACTTGTAGTACAATACAAGATACCGATAACAGCGCTGGCATTACTAAACATTTCATTATTTAAATACCCGATTCACTTATAATCGAATCGATAAATAATACTATCAATATTTTCAATTGAATGTATTAATCTACCATATAGAAAACGCCATGTCGCGAAGCATGTCGTTAGACAACGGTCACGTAAAATTTCCATAACGGTTTGCACAACCACTGTGTAGTACCTAACTAAATATACATATGTACGCCTATGGGAATTCTTGCGCCATTCAACTGTTTTAAAAAAAAGTCACTCAAGCTCTAAACTTTTGGTTAGAATATTTTAAGAGAACTCTTCCACGGCAAAGTTTACGTATACTTGCGTTTATGGTGCAAAGCTAATAGCTTTTCTTGAAAGCTTGCAAGCATGCTTACATGCCGATATTAGGATGGCTCTTATTTACTCTTGCTAAACATTTTTTTCAAGATTTTCTTCGGGACACCCCTCTGAATAGTTACAAATAATAAAAAAAAAATCTGTGTAAAGTTTGAGCCCAATCGGATAACGGAAAAAGGTACCCCTGGGTCCTTAAACATTTAAATAATTATTTAACAGCTCATAAAGTCGAGTTTATATAATATCCTCCAAGTTATTGATTAAATTAAAAAATATGTCAAAAAAAAGTTGTAGATCCGGACAAGGAGCATCTTTTATGTTCGAGAAGGATTTAAACTTTCAAAATTTGATGAAAAAAGTTTTTTTTTTAGTTTTTCGGCCTTTTTTCGAAAACCGTTTATCGCACGAGAAAAAGTAATACAACATAAAAGATGCTCCTTGTCCGCGCTTACAACTTTTGTTTGACATTTTTTTTTATGTAATCAATAATTTGGAGGATATTATATAAAATCGACTTTGTGAACTGTTAAATAATTATTTAAATGTCTAAGGGCCCAGGAGCACCTTTTCCCGTTATCCGATCTGGCTGAAACGCTACACAGATGTTTTTTTTATTATTTGGAACTATTCTGCAGGGTGCTCCGAAGAAAATTCAAAAGTCGAAAATAAGAGCCACCCTAGCCTATATACATACACACATACATATATACATACATACCTGTTTTGTACGGATGTGCCAGAAAACACGCTTTGTTGGTAAATTAAAACTCTTACGATCTCCTGTTTTCCATTCTTCTCCTTCATTTTCCCTCCATTACTATACCATAATCCATCGTGCTTGCTTCCAGTACGGTAAACGATCTACATAAATAGAAACGAACGATCGTTACGTCGACCGAACATAGGCCGAACACTCCTTTTCCTTTGCTCAATTAATGATGCATCGGTAAAACGGCTGACTCCTCGTAGAGAAAATCACAGACAAGTACACGTACCTAAATAGCTACCTAATAGCAATAACATGCAGTATAGAATATGCTAGGGATAGGGAAGTGGTAAACACTCTTCTAAACCGTGTGAAACAGTGGCATAACGACAACTGACCGCGTAAATCTCACAGACACAAATGGTTGTCTTGTTCGTGGTCAGTTCTCACTTTAACGCTCGTTAAAAAAACGTATTTCCTACTCGGACCACCTGCCCCTGTCAGCCAAGGTACAGGTGCGGAACAGAAACGAGGAAGAGCGAGACAGAGGGAGAGAGAGAGCTGACGTACAGAATATTAGAAAACGGCGCGATCGTTGCTTCGACTAACCCTAGTCGCTTTAATTTCTAGGGGAAGGGGAGGGGAGGCGCGATCAATCGTGTTAGTAACGTGCCGGGAGGTATGCAGGGCCCTGGACAACACATGCAGCAAGCACAGCAATTGCAACAGCAACAAGACTACCAGCAACAGAATCAATCGTATCAGCAACAACAGTCGAAACAGCAAAACCAGAGCTATCCTCAGCAGAATCAAGGGTATCAACAGCAAGGTTCGGTATTCGGTTCGCAAGGACAGCAATTCCCGCAGCAGCAGCAGCAGCAGCAGCCTCAGCAGCAGCCTCAGCAACAGCAGCAACAGAATCAGGGCCCCTCGATGCAGACCGGGCAGGGGACGAGCAAACCCATGAGAGGGATACCGACCGTGTTGCCAACGGCTCAGTCCAAGTCCCAGCCGCCCACCGGCCAGGGGCAACAGCAGCAGCAACAGCCGCAACAGCAACAGCAAAGTACAGGGCCGAATCTGATGCAAAAGTTCACAGAAATGGCCGGCGCGAGCGCTGGCGGCGATATCCTATCGAAAGGGAAAGAACTGATTTTCATGAAGTTTGGTCTGGGCAAGTGAGCCACTACCCTGCCCGTGTCGCTAGCTCGCTCCGTTTCCTTTACAACTCTATCACTACTCTCTGATCGCTTTCGCGCGGATCCTATGTACATCTTTCCACTATCCAGAGAAATCAGTATTAAGTGTTAATTTTATTAACCGATCGCGGAGAGCAAGCGAGCCGCGCAGGCAGGAACGGAACGTACCTACTTACATAGGTACGGACGCATCTCGCGTCCGATCAGTTCTTCGCGAATGACCCTCGCACGATATCATACACATTATGCATACATACATACATATGTGAACGTGTGCCGCCATTGCTGCTGCTGCTGTCACTGTCAACTTTCAACCATTTCGATTGGATCGTTTGAACGGGAATACCTGGTACCTATGTATGTATTATATCTGCTCGTACGCCCGAGAATCGCTATCTTCCTATCTTCCTTCCTCGTTGCTTCGAGGCCAATCTCTCCTCTCCGTAGAACCACCAACTAAAACAATCTTTGCTAGCTATTTAGTATCTTTTGGTGACGTCTCTCGCGAAAATTATCCAGAACTTAGACGGTTTCGATGTAGAGTTGAGCGGAAATTAACGACTCCCGCTTCCGATCGACAACATTTCTATAACCTCTTTCCCTATTCTATTCTTCATCTTCTTTTCCCTCCGTCTCTTTTGCCCTAGATACTTACTCTCCTGTTTGGCTGTTACGTAGCTCATTAAAATTGGTTAGTAAGAGATGAAGTTTTTCAGAAGCGAAATCCACATCGAGCAGGCGATACTGTAACTATGGGTCACATATGTAATAATAACTAGATTGGTAACAGCTACGTATACATACAAGGAAATAGGGGTGTGCCCTTACGATATCTCACCCAGATACGGCAAGCGTGTATCGGGCTTCAACTAATCTCAAGGCAACCCAAGTCGGAGACAACACGAATTAGAATTGATTAAATACAAGAAACGTTGATATCTCTTTCATATTCTTGGGAGAGCGAAGTAATTTTGTTGGAGTTTCAAATGATCCCGGGGTGGCAGGATGACGAAAATTTATGAAATTCCGCGACAAACAATTTGTTCGTCCTCTTCTTCTCTATCGTGCCATGCCGCGCCGTGTTGTGCCGTATCCTGCCGTGTCGCATCCTGCTGTTTCCTTCCTCCTTTCGCCTATTTCCATCCGATACTATCTCGTTTCTCCGTTCCGAGGCATGCAACCCGACTTTACGCTTACCCATTCTCAAGACTGCTCAAGACAGCAAGAGAACGGGCAAATAGTCTGTTGAAAGAGATTTAATTAACGTAGATTAACACGATACGAGCTTCGACCATTCGAAGAAGCTAAGACTAAATGGAACGTAGCTCCTTGTCGTGCTCGAACACGTCTACAAATACAACAAATATTTTACAAATGAAAAGTCAAACGATACTAAATAATACACGTGCTAACGCGTATCTGACCGGAAGGATTATAATCCAGCGAATCATGGATCAAGTTGAACTACGTCGTATATATATATATATATATATATATAAATATATAAATATATACATAACTAACTAATTAACTAAACGAATGAAACACATTGCTTGATTGATTGATTGGTTGATTGATTGATTGATTCATTAATATCGTCCCAATATGAAGGGGCTTACGCTCGATCGGCAAAAGAAGATATTGCGGTGGAACCGTGGGTATTAGACTGAGGATTGAGGGGAATATTCGGAAATAGCATACGTATGTTACAGTAATGAGATATACATATATACATATATACATATACGCGTATACAGATATACATACATATACATATGCATATAGGTACATATACATATTATATTTAACTATTGCAAAGTGTTGTTACATCGCTACTTATATCGTGTTTTGTACAAAGTATCCCTACCTTTGATTGTTCTTTTCCTTTCGCCGTGATAATACATATAATATACATATAAGTGTACATGTACAGAGAGAAAAGCGGGGAATCCTTAGGAAAGCAGATAAAGCGCGACGAATTTGAAATTCATTTAGCCAGAATCAGTTTGAGAATCATAACGGAACTCGTATTTGTTGTTAAATACCGCGGTTGTGTCTGTACCGTTTGTGTTAACCGAGCGCCGACGCGACGGATGCAGCGACAAGCGTCTAAAAGCGGTTCGGCAAATCATAGTTGATTAAATAGCTAGCAGGGTATCAAGCACGCGGCCCAGTTAACGTTCGTCCTGCACCAAGGCTCACCGTCCTGGCCTCACCCAACATCTATTGCGATTTCAATTACAAGCGTGAAAGCGAAATTATATCCGATGGTTGCACCATTTAATTGGCTGAAACACGCGATATTAGCGCGCAAAGGGTTGTATCGAGATGGAGAAACGGAGGTTGGACGCCGACGGTTCGCAAACACTACAGATGTACACGGTTCTATCTTTTTTTCTTTCTCTTTTTGTCTCTACAAGAACAAGAATAGTAAAAAAAGAAAAATAACTTACTACATCTATCATAGGTACTACTCTACCACCACCTCGGCCTTCTACATATATCTAGGCTCTAGGTCTAGGGTCTAGATTCTAGATTTTCTAGAATCACAGAGCATAAACTTAACTTTCTTGGAAAAGTTTCTAGCGTTTACCAGGACCTTGTTAGCCCGTGTCACGAATAGCCCGTTACTGGACCACGAGTTTGACCTATATGTATACCTGTCCTAGTACCTACGACCTACGACCTCGTCTGTCAGTTGGTCCGATTCGCGAATCGCGAGTCTTGCTGTTGGAGGATCGTGTCCGCGGTAAATCGCGCAGGAGTCATGCCGCGCGTCTATATGTACATACATGTGTAATACGATTATGGACCAAAGAGCGCATTCTCGGGAGACCATTTCTACGGCAAATCGTATCTTTTTTCTTCCTCTTGAGTTAGCATGAACGGAATAGGCGCATAATCCCCAAATTCGTAGATAGGTGTGCGGCGTCCTGCGGCGTCGGCGTTGCAGCTTGCAACCACTGTTTCTTGCAATTCGAAGCGATGGTGTTAGGTTTAAAATGAAATTCGGTTCTAGTGTTTGTCGGTGAAGCCGGTAAAGCGATAGCAAGTTTAATACATTACACATATGCGTGCAGTTTACTCGTGGTGCTCCTGCTCGCTTTAACGGGCAAAACGAACATGTTTAAATGGATGGATTTTTCTCGGCCTGTAATCGTGCGAGCGTCGAGAACGCAACGTCCGCCTCAATCAAAATTCCCTCGATATGCGTCTATCTACATACCCCTTTACGTAGAATCTAACCCAGTTGGAGTACATGTAGGCCACACCATTAGATTATATAGCTACCCGTCGCGTCCACGCGTCCGGATAGTAAAAACCTTGATGCGATACAATAGGGTTTTCGATATCGTTACTCTTCCTTCGCGCCTCTAATCGTAAGAAATTACGAATCTTGCGATTAAAGCGAAACGTCGATAGGAGGTTCGTAGTCTCCTGTAGCTGAAAGCGCTCCTTTCTTCGAAATGTTGATTGTGAAAATGTTCCAACGACGATCGTACGAAGACAGTTTCGTTTCCCCGATGAAAAGCTCTTCGTCCGATGCAACTCGTCGCATCCATGTCCGGAACCACCGTGAATCACCGTGAATCTTTACTTTCCACATATCTCACTCGTATTCCTAAAAAAAAAAAGACAAAAGAGGAAAAAAGAAAAGAAGACTGACGCAACATGTAAGATTTACAAACACTTAACAGTTAACACGTTTGCTCGTCGATCGATTCGCGTCTAAATCGAGAACAGAAAATATCTGAAGTAATAAGGAGTCACTCGTCAGAGTATGAAAGAGGAAAGAGCTATCGCTGCTGGCGAATGTGTTAACTGATGTCACTTGGCGAATCTCTAGAGTCTAGCCTTTATCATCTTCCATCTCTCTAACGCTTTCGTCTCGTCTTTTTTCTACCGGTCTGTACTGTATAGCGTATACCGTATACGAGAGAGAAGGGAAGGCGTATCGAGTGTGTTTGAGAGAGAATGATGAACAAGTCACGAACAACTTCTATCCATTATCGTTAGATGTTAGATTTAGTGATTTACGCAGGTAGTATTAACGTTAACGACACACGAAAAAGTCAAAGAAGAAGGAGAAAAGATTTCAGTACCCCACGTATTGTATCGAGAGCCAATTTCTGTCCCTTCTCTTTGTGATCAGACCAAATCTTAGGAGATAATAGTTTTAACAACAACAGGAACAATAAGCTGACACAATGCAACGGTCGAACACGATTAACAACTAATGAATAATTCTTACGATTAGTCGAATTTGTTTCTTGAAATGTTTACCTAAAAAGGGGAAGGTGATTTGAACACAAGCGCAGACTCAACTTAAGTAAGAAAAAAAAAGAAGAAATGGAGGAGGAGAAGAAGGAGACAAAAGTGTAGGAGAGCGGTAACGGGAAGGAGTGGAGGTGGTGGACTGGTGGAGAGGGCGGGGTAATAATAATGAGAGAAATTGGAATTCTCTTAGCTATATCGCGAAATCGTTTGTCAACCCTCATTTCTGTCTAGTATCTCACTTGTACATTGTCATTGTTATAAATTTAGTCGTTGAATGGATTCGTGTAAAAATCTTTTGATACCGCGACAGCTGATACCGCTACGTGAACCGCAAGTGTAAGCCGCGCCGAGATTCATGCGTACGTGTACGCATATCCTATACTTAATTATGTTACACGAGCCTGATCGGGGAATGATGGCCGATCGATCGTTGATCCTCCTTCGCCCGCAATACCGTCTAAACTCTAAAGTCTAAACCATGTAGATTCAAACTTTTCTTCATCTGGCAAACAGAAACTAAAGAGCGTTAAATCGATAAGCGTATTTCGGGGACACTCGAAATGCTTCCCTTCAGAAACCTATGTTTTCCATTTCTCCCCCAGAAATACATAGGCGAAACGCGCGACACGCGTTTTTTTTTTTTCAATTTAGCTCACGACTAGCGAAATAGTAGACGATACTCTGGCCTCTGGCAGTTGTTACTAACGAGTATTCATTCTCTATCGGAGGATTAAAGCCCCATTTAGAATTTTCGTTTGCAAAGACCATTTACAGAGAGACAGAAGAAGGAAGGAAGGAAAGAGGAAGAATGTGCATGCGTGTGCGCGTGTAGAGGCAAGAGAGAGAAATGGGCGACGCGGTGATAGCTCCTAAACAGGGCGTAGAAAAGCTGAGAAACATATTTGGATGGTGTGTTAGCCAGGCGCAAATTATTGTCATTCTTTCTCTTACCCTAAGATATCCTAAGATTGTATAAACAGAACGTAGCGCAAAGAAGAAATCAATGATGTACACATATACAACTTTTAATATAACGAAGTATTGCATCGATCAAGTATGTATGTCGATTCGCCAGCTACGTACGTTTGTCATTGAGTAATCTTGCGCTTTGTTTTTTCTATGAATCGGTAAATAACGATCTATTCCTTGTTAGCCCAATTGAAATAACGAGAAAAAAAACTGCTACAAAAGAGAAAAATCAACAAAAACATAATGTTATTATAAACAATTAATTAATAAAAAACGAATCTTGTTTGTTGTTACTTTTGGTATCCTCGTCAAGTCCTTTTCACCGACCATGAGTTGTCCTTCATCGGATACGGAATTGCGGGAATTGCGAAAATTACATTTCACAGGAGTTTGATGAACGAAGGTACTTTATTTCGCCGATTCCACACCGCTCTGATATAAATGTACAAGTACATGTAGTAGATATTACATACTATACGGAATGTGTGTACTCATGCTGTGTACACGTGTATATATATAATCGAGCGATGTATGTATGTATGCACGATATATGCAGGTTCCAAATACCAAGGACTAACGGGATAGCGAAGCGAGCAAATTCATAATCTACGTATCTTCCTCCCAGACAGTCTCAGTCAATATAGCAATGTTGTCCAGTCCTCTCATTGGTGCATACTCCAAAGTCCACATCAAATTGGTAAAAACAACTGAAACCAATATTGCCAGTTCTGAATCTGAACCCGAGCATAAGTTATTCTAGTGCTTTGTTCTTAATTCTCCAGCTACAGACGTAGGCATGTATTGTGGCTAAGAAATTAAAAAATTACTCTAATGTACTAAAAAAGCTTACGCATCTCGCCCTGATGCAAATCCGCTATCAGCTCCGGACACGAACTGTTACAAGGATTGATAGGAGTCAAACGAAGCTGCGTAGCTCCTCGCAACTGAGCGAGAGCAATCAGACCAGAGTCTAGTTCGACCTTTTTGTAACTCGGGCTATTGTAATCCGAAGACATGAGGACCCAATTGAAATGTGCCGGCGAGACCGTACTCGAAAGGAAGTATGGCCGCTGGTAATATTTTCGTAGAACCTTTACCGCGTTGATGTCGCAGTTCTGCCAATGCACAAACCATTTAGCCACTTCCGGAGAATGTACTCGGCGCAAAAAAGCTGCCAAATCTGACGAACCAGTTCTTAAATTCGACGTCAGAGCACATGGTACAGTTTCCATCAATCGTTCGTTTTCCAAGTAGAGCTGTTGTTCGTATCAAATAAATGCTATATCAGATAACTGCTCAGCTCTTTGTAGAGTAACTACATATTATTCTGAATAGAAAGTATTTATTCTTTCGATTTGCCAAATACCATTCTTTCTACCTACATGAGTGATATTATCGAACCAGAAATAATCTGTATTCATAACGGTCCACGAGTCCATTGCATCCGTGATAATTGCAGGCGCGTCACGGCTCAAATAGTTATCGACCAGATTCCGATATCTGACGTCTGACAACCGATCGATGGTTTCCAATGCTTCGCAGGTCTAAAAATTTATTTAACTTTAAATCAAAATAGCAACAAGCAACGAACTGTCTACATAACTGGTGAACAGTTTAAACTAACAAGGGGAGGACGCGATGAGATAGACATCGATTTTGATGAATCTTAATAATAGAGATATTTACAGTCGTATCGGAAAGTAAGTTGACACTCTATAAAATCGCATAACTTTTTTAAAATTGGTCCAAACGACTGGAGTTTTCTTTTAGAAGCTAGCGGAATTAGTTTTCTAGGTGACGTGTTTCGTCGTTTTGAAATAAATTTCAACTTGTCGGAATAGCGATGAAGATAGTGAAGATCGTTTTTTTTCAAATTTTTTTCTGAGCCTGTAATCAACATTCAAAAAACCCGTTTGTAGTTTGAAGTAAGTTGTATACATGGTGAAAATTTCATCTAAATCGGTTAACGTTGCTTTGAACTACACACGTTTAAAGATCGCAGAATAAGGTCGAAAATCGCGAAATTCCCGAAATCAGCTATAAAATGCGACTATACATGTAAATTATTACAAATTTCATAGTGGCTGTGGGATTTTAATGGGTAAAAATCCCACACTACCCTGGCGCCCCCAGGGGATTCCCCTCTGGAGGCATCGGGGTGCCTTTTGAAGATATCCCCACGTTAAAAAAATTATAAAAAAAATATTAATTTTTTTTTTAATGTGGGGATATCTTCAAGAGGCACCCTAAGGCCTCCAGAGGGGAATCCCCCGGGGGTGCCAGGATAGTATAGGATTTTTACCCACTAAAACCACAGCCACTATGAAAGTTTTAATCATGTAAATGTAAATATTTCTATTATTAAGACCTATTGGCTGAAACGCTTGAACACCTATTTACTTATTTTCACCATAGATCCATTGTGCCAAGGCTTATCAAAATCGATGTCTATCTCATCGTGTCCTCCCCTTGTAAGTTAATATCAGTATAAACTTAATATCAATGATCGTACCACGCAATCCTCCTCTGTAATGGTATAATCATTATAAAACGGATTGTTGATCATACAATTCTCGTAATACAGGGGCTGCCAATTCCAAATTGGCAACACTTTGATGAGTAACAGGCGACTGATCGCTGTAAAATGTGTTCCAACAAAGTCAAGCTGCGCAGCTAGACAGGCCAAAGTGCCAAACACTATCAGGACAAGTGTACCACGAAAGACAAGTTGTAACCAGGAACGCCGCATCGCCGCCACCAATGGCTGACAAATAATATCCATTTCTTCTTCTGTGAAACCTGCCTGTTGACAATACCTACGGGCAACAGTGTTATTGAGAAATAAATGATGAATATTAGAAAAAAATATGTAGATTATGTACGGCGATGCCGGGAACAGGACAGTTGCTTTAATTTACTTGTAAAAAGAATTCAGTTCGTCGTCTATTAATCGTAGTTTCTCCGAGTGAGACATTTCTTGTTCCTTCACGTAAGTATAATTATTTTTCCGTGGTTGTTTAATGCATTTGCTACTCGACATTTTCTCCTCTTTAATTCAATACAGATTAATTCACAGTCACTCGGGTCCGCAACTGAACAATCTTCTGACAATCTGTTAATTATTGAACAGTGACAGCAAGCAACAGCAAGTGACAGTGTCGCCGGTATGTTTGAGTATTTTGTGCATGCGCACATCAGCGCACATCCCCGCACATCTTCGGGCGCACATCACGCGACGAAAATATTGATTCTTACTACTGCCACAGAGTACAGACCACTGCAGAGTGGGTACTCGTGGGTACTCCTGGGGGTGCTGCTGGGGGTGGGACACCGAACCATTATTGTACATACCATTCTCCAGGCTGCTCCTGTCGCATGCAACGTTATCAATCCAGAGTGGAATTCGATTGCGATCCTACTAGCGGTTCAAATTGAAACTAAATATGTCTGAAATCGATCTGGATCCACATTCCACACCACACTATGAAGCTATGAACCATATCAATTATAGTCCAGTGAAATTAGACGGAAATATGCCCAATCTACGGAATAAATCCCAGCAAACTAAATTTTCGGATGGGCCTTTATTTGGTCGTTTTAAACAATTTGTCAAATATCCTCATCGATCCGACCGCCGCTAAAAGTGTTACAGATCAATATTCTATAGATCAATGCTAAATCTATCAAAGTCACTGATATTTTCACGTACATTTCGACAATTAATAGCCAAGGGATACGTACCAGAACATTTTTTAATTGGAATCCAAATTCTACATATATCATTTTGGCTGGAAATGATAAAAGTTTTCAAAGTTTATTCCTTTTCACGATTAAGAACTGTAACTATGTACATACATACCAGAACACTTTGAGGGCCACTGAGGGCAAAGTCGTTTACTTATTAATGTAAATTGTATGTCAATAATTATCATTATCTTGGAAGTACTCATGTAGGTATGTACTTGTTTAGATATGTATGTATGTATATAACTTACATACAAACATTCTTACTCGCTATTTGTATTTGAATCTTTAATAAGACTGTACGAGCGGACGATTGGCGACGATTTCGATCGGTAAGTTTCAGTTCATCTTAAACATGCGCACGAGTTCTTGCTTTTGCACTTAATACCTATATACCTACCTATACTTAAGCCGAGCACTGGAATAATGGTGGGATTTTAAATCCAAATGTTACAGGCTTATGATATTTGAGTTTTATCATTTTTAAATTTCTGTTGTTGATCGAAGTACAAGTTAGAAAAATGCATAAAGCAAGGTTACTGGGTAAGTTGCAGTAATTAGTGTGCTATTGCGGTGTATCAAAGAAAAATCTGATTGTTGTAACTGAATATTTCCACTTTTCTCTTCACAAGCTGCTGAAAATGTGTCTGCAGCATTGCACACTATCACTCGAAATATTGCTGGTCTTTCAATGTTACCGGAGACACACCAGATGCTTCAGAAAACATGCAAGTACATACTTATATTTACAAACAATTATTTCTAACATACTTCTTTATCAATCACTAATCCCCCTAATCTATCTGTTACAATAGCTTTCATCGAATATTTTACATTATTCTTGCAATGTAACATATAATACGTATTATCGTAGGGATTTTGTGGAAGGAGAGTTGAAACCAATAGCAGCAGAAATCGATAGGAAGCATATCTATCCGAAAGATCAAATAAGTAAAATGGGGGAATTGGGTTTAATGAGCGTAGCTGTGCCCGAAAGTTTAGGTGGAACTGGGCTAGATTATCTGGCCTATGCCGTCGCGATGGAAGAAATATCCAGAGGTTGCGCCAGTACAGGTGTTATAATGAGCGTACACAACTCTCTTTATCTGGGACCGATAGAAAAGTTTGGCAATCGAAATCAGGCAGAGAAATATATTACTCCTTTCTTAACCGGTGCGAAACTTGGATGTTTTGCTCTTAGCGAACCTGGTAATGGTAGCGACGCGGGTGCTGCTTCTACCACTGCCAAATTGGATGGGCCTAATTATAATATCAATGGCACAAAATCGTGGATAACAAATGGTTACGAATCGGATGCAATCGTTTTATTCGCGACAACGGATAAGTCTAAAATGCATAAAGGAATAAGCGCGTTCATAGTTGACAAACCCACCAAAGGCCTCTCCGTTGGTAAGAAAGAGGACAAGATGGGTATCCGAGGTAGCAGCACTTGTTCGCTAATATTGGAAGATTGCAAGGTGTCGGATGAAAACCTATTAGGGGAACCAGGAATGGGTTTTAAAATTGCAATGATGACTCTGGGTATGAAATAAGTACGGATATGCGCGAGTATACGATACATAAACATCAGCTGCACTTATTACTTTTAGATGCCGGTAGAATAGGCATTGCTGCCCAAGCTTTAGGCATAGCTCAGGCATCTCTTGAGTGTGCAATCGCATATGCAGCTAACCGCCAAGCATTTGGTAGTCCAATAATCAAGTTACATGCGATTCAACAAAAGATTGCAGACATGGCATTGAGGCTAGAGAGTTCAAGATTATTAACGTGGCGCGCTGCTGTACTGAAAGATAGAGGCGAACCGTACACGAAGGTATATAAAACGAAAGCTACACACAGTCGCACAAGCGTATGTATGCGTACATACGTACGGACACGCTATGCATATAACTAATGTCTTGATTCCGTAGGAGGCTGCTATGGCGAAGTTGTCGGCATCCGAGGCATCTACTTTTTGTACCCATCAATGTATACAAATTTTAGGCGGTATGGGTTACGTTAACGATATGCCAGCGGAACGCCATTATAGGGATGCACGTATTACCGAAATTTACGAAGGTACATCAGAAATACAAAGGCTCGTCATTGCCGGAAGCATTATAAAAGAATACAATCTCAATTGACAGTTTTCACTATTCTCACTCTTCTCAATGTAACACGTGAATATTTTTATCTACTTTTATATTATATTATATCTCTACTATATACATACATATACATATATATATTTTGTATACGGAAAAAGTTTTAATAAATTCCATATAATACGACTCATGATTTATGCATTTCATGTGGAGAAAACATACGTACGTGTATATACGTATGTAATTATGCATATATGAACCCGCTCAGAAAGCGGATGGTTCGGAAAAGCGACCGCGCAGGAGTCGATGCCTGGGTCTGTTTGGATCCGTAGTACTGTGTATGTACTATGTAGTAGGGTGTAAGTAGTATGCACTGATTGTAAGCAGATGATTATACGTATAGATTAGGGTGGTTCTTATTTACTCTTGGTAAAAAATTTTTCGGGGCACCCTCCAGAATAATACCAAATAATAAAAAATAAAATGGGGCCCTTAAACATTTAAATAATTATTCAACAGCTCACAAAGTCGATTTTCTATAATATCCACCAAGTTATTGATTAAATAAAAAAATATGTCAAACAAAAGTTGTGAATCCCGACAAGGTGCATCTTTTATGTTGTATTCCTTTTTCTCGTGCGACAAACGGTTTTCGAAAAAAAGTCCGAAACACTAAAATAAAAAAACCTTTTTCCCCCAAATTTTTTGAAAGTTTAAATCCTTCTCGAACACTTTTTATTTATGACGGCGAACAAAAAAAATGTAATTTTTATTTTCGAGGACTATTTTTTAAATATTTAAGGGGGGGCATATACCGAGATATACAAAAAAAGATAATTTTTTCTCCATATTTTCAGTGTTTCATATATCATGAATGTTTCCTGAAAAATTGGTACCGAAATTCGCAAAAATATCGAAGATATTGATCATGATTTCGAGAAAAATGGATTTGAACACCTCACTTCTGATGTCTATATCTTCGATATTTTTGCGACTTTCGGTCCCAAATTTTCAGTAAACATTTATGACATATTAAACACTGAAAATATGGAGAAAAAAATTGTTATCTTTTTGGCGTATCTCGGTATATGTCCCTCCACCCTTAAATGTTTAAAAAATAGTAGGAACTATTTTATACACCCTACCCTAGTATACGTAAGTACTGCCCTCAGTGGCGTAACATTTTGGGTCGAAACAGACCTGGGCAGTGGGCACCCCCAGCCGAGGGTTAAATGAATATTAACGCACAGAGGAGGTGGACACTGCTCACAATAAGATTTTATTTTAAAACCCCCAATAATATCGAAATCTGGCAACTTAAATGCTAAAAGTCACAACTGAGCAGCATAAATTCTCATACTCCATCCAATGGGAGTTCTAAAAGTAAGTTAATCTTTAATTCACCTAGGTTGTATTTCTAAGGCTATCTTAAATACTATGCTGTAGATCCCGGTATAACAGGTAACGGTATACATACAATTTGTGCAAACGGCAAATACAGTTCCATCTCAACTACCTAGAATTTTAAACGAATTACTCTTGTTGTGTAAGCGAACATGTCGGATATGAATAGTATGCGGCTAGATTTCGTTTCTTGTACAAAGGCCTATTGGAATGCAAATAAATGTTTAAGTGTATATTTAAATTCCATTGTATGCCAATTTACACATGCACACACACAGTCAGGCAGGCAGGCACGCATACAGTAACGCATCCTTCCAGCGTCCGCTTGCTCTCATAGAGAAGTGAAAAGTTGTTCTCTTCTCGTTTCTCCTTTCTTTTCTATAGAATTACACTTCATATACTTAATTACTTCGATATTTCTCATAAACAATCCATCCTACTACCACAATTTCATTAAACATCCGTAAATTTGGCCCTAATTGGTATGCAGATTTCCATCCGTAATTTTCGAATGGAAAAGAAAAGAAAAATGTAAAAGAAGCTTATGTAATCACTATCTGAGATAAGTAATCTACTGATCATTTCATCGAATCTGACGGTAACGTTCAACGTTAGTAGTACTTGCATACATTGCCATAAAATTAGTGTTCGCTTGCAGAACTGCTAAAATACTTTTCTTTAATTTCCTGGTTATTGTACATCATTGTATAAGGCTTAAAGAATATCAGGTTATGCCGCGTAAATTCATTAGAAGAGCAGAAATTACATCAAGCGCGACAATGTCTGTTTTTTCTTTTCAACTTTAACACGACAGGTCTATGTAATCTGTAAGACAAAGACATATGTTAACCACAAGTGACTATCATCGAACTCGCGAACTTGGATTTGTATGTCAAGTGTTCTTCTTTCTCTACTATCGCAAGCATTTTTAGCTGCTTGCTTATTAATTCTCATACTGAACTACTATGGTGTTAAATAATTAATGCTTTTTCCACCTATATTCATAATTTTATCGAACTGTACTCTTTTTTTTTTGAATATTTTACACATCATATAGGTTGAACTGATTCATATCAGTTCTCTCCTTTCTTATTATTGGTTATATTATAATCTTTGACTGTCGATAAATGTATCTAAGACGCTTGTAAATGTAAATAAATTAAAATCATAAGTAGGTTTAATAGACACTGAATCTAGACACGTAAGTTCTGGAAATTGTCTCGATCCTGCAAGACCGCCTATGACAAAACATATACGAGTGTAGTTCCATAGGTATGCGCATGTATCGGAGACATATAAGGAAATTCATTTAACCATCCATAAAAGAACTCGTTCACGGCTCAAATATCAGCTTGCATACCCCTTACTTCTCCTTGATGTCTTTGCTGAAACAGAAAGAGTACAAGTAGCTCTTGCCATTAGCTGTAAACGTACAATCACATCGATCCAATTTCCAAAAATCCTTTACCCTATCTAATTCTTCTTTTGTACGCTCTTCGATTGCTCTAATATCTTCCATGGTTAGACCATACCAACGGTCTATCCAGCAAAACACTTGTCTATGAAAATTAGTAAATAGACGCCTTTCCGCTTTCTGGATAAAGTTTTCCACACGATTTTGTAGACCGAACCATTTAAATTCACAAGTGACTAGCTTGTAGCACGTCATAACAGGCTGAACATTATTTTTCCAGTCTTTGCCAACCAGAGGGCCTCGACTTGTTTTCACAGATTTAAATTTCGTCGGATCCTCGTCCTCTTTGTAATCAGCATTCGCAACTGGATCGTTTGCGATATCTATATGCACCACCTCTCTAATCTTTAATTTGTCAGGGGGCAGTTCATGCACCTACCAATTAACAATTAACAATTAATCAGATATAATAGACAGAAGAAAGCTGCATTTAATTTCAGGTCCTTATACTTACATTATGTTGATCTCCAACATCATCAATGTGAAATGACTCTATCATAATCACAAAATTTTCCTTCATGTACCCAGGATTCTGTAAGAACAAATAGCGATGCTTCAGCCTATGAAAATTTGCTAACATTTCAAATGTTATCATCAAGTTGTACTTACGCTTATAACAGTTTTACAATAAGGGTAAGCATTCCAAGCTTCTTCGTGAATTTCCAAAGAATTCTTTGGCAACAATATGCGAATAAAAGCGGGCACTTTACTAGCTAAATGATAAATTTTATATGTATATTGACCCGATGAATACTTTCCACCAAGCAAAGGATAATCCGTGAACGGCTCATTTTTTAGCACCTCTATACCCTCTCCACCTCCTGTATTATTTTTGCTTGCCTCTGCTACGGAGTATAGTTGAGCCACTTGATACTGTCATAAAGCAAATCACATTTTATGATACATTGCATGCTTTATAAATTAGGGTAACGTAAAGTTTAATCCAACGCGCAAAGGCTTATAAAGTACAGGTTCGGTCTTTCTTTGTGCACCGAGTATAAAGAATATAAGTGAACTGGAGAAATCTGGTGTCCATTACGATGGTAGTAATTAAAGGTCATGTGAAACACAATTGCACGAAGAAACATTTATTACATCGCAGAAGGATGAGTGACGGTACAAGAATAAAATTAGCATGATTCAACCAAAGTTACTAATTCATAGAATCAAATTCTTAAGATGTAAGGTTGAAAGTGACTGTGTCCGCTTGGAAACAGGGATTTATTAAATGAATTGCAATTTTCCTGGATTACATGATACCAATATGTATATATATATGCAGAAGCTAATTCGAGGTTGTTTTCCATTTTGCGATGGAATAACAGATTTCAGTGGATCATTATAAAGAGACCTATGTAGCTGTTGATGAAATAAGTACATACCTCTGCCACTGTAAGAGGCAAAGTGACACGGCTGTAACAGAAAGAATAATTGTAGTTGTATTCTATCAGTTGATAATAAGAAACTGATTATCTGTAAGGAATGGCCTTGAATACACTCAAGTGCAAAATTAAGTATATCATACATCACCGGGTATCGGGAACCGAACGTCAGAAGTAACGTAAAATAAACGAACGTTTCAATAAAACTTCTTTATCTGCCCGAATGAGAACGAAATCGAATCGTTCGCGTTACTATTTTTTTTTATACTTAAAATTTCGTTCGCAGCGATGCTAAGGGATGAAGGTATATCCCTATCCCTCTTCGCCCCCCAAGCCCACCCACTGTTAAAGATTAGTAACCATATCCATCCCGAGAATTGCTTTCAAATATTCGACTATGTAGTAACCGTCTATCAGATTCTATTCAAGTAACAGTGAAAATAGTTGCGACAACTTACAATTCTTTAATCAGCATTTTAACAAGCAGAGCACATGGGCTACAGTAATTTCTGTCCGACCACGCAGCACCACCCTTGCCTCGGTAAATTCACTCGCGTTATCTTTCAACCCGCAGTCATACGCATACAACGGCGCCGCCGACTTCCCACTTCCCAACCGACTGGCACACACTTGACCACTCAGCAGACACTACACTGCACTACACTGCCACGGCCACCGAAGCACCGAAAAGCACATATACTTGCGCACACGTGTCCATCGAATTTCCCCCACTCTTATCTCACGGATACTTTGCAAATGACGTCATGCTTCATGCATCCTAATTCGCATGCGCGCTAATCATCCAGCAACCCCAGCAACCTGACAATTATTTACCATTTTGGGGATTTTAACTACGATAAACCATAGCCATAACCATTACATGTTGCAAATGCACAGATGATAAAAAAAATTAGTATTAGCTTATTCTTCATATAATATTGACAAATCTTATGCTACTTGTGCATTATACATATGTATAAGTACAAACTTCACACAGTTGGCATCTGCTTCGCAACCATCCCTTCTACAACATTTGCTGAATATGGTCTAACTGTGATAGTCTATGGCGTATTGCGTTTCCCGTCCCCACTATATTCACGAAACATTATAGAAATCATGGTCGCGAAGCAGATGCTAACCGTGTGAATATGGGCCAGTGTTTGTTGCGCTCTGGGTAGTGGACCGATATCGAACAATATTGAACAATATCAAACGATATTTTCGTGTTGCATGTGTGCGCGCGCGACACACACACCATCAGCAAGTGCACGATAGCAAGTGACCCACTTCACGTAGTTGGCATTGTTCTGCGAAGGCGCGAACATTTCTACAATATTTCATGAATATGGGCATTGCTCTAACACATATCGACGAAATAGGATATTGTAAGTAAGATGGGTAAGATCTTGCTTTACATGTATACGAAGAACCGCCTGCTTATTTCTTGAGGAAAAGTGGAATGATCTGATAAAAGTAACGTAAATAGTATGAAGGCTTTCGATTTCATTAGTATACATACTTGTACATATAGTGTAGTTCAAACGTAATATATTAAAATGTAAGATATATAATATTAGCATTCAATATTAAAAGGCTGAATAAACTGCTGGATTTGGAAGAAAAGAAGAGCAAACCTTTTCCAGGAGACGAAGGAGCGGTGGAATTTGCTAGACGAGAACAAACTCGTCCAACTTGCATCGTAAACAGAATCCCTCGTGTAGAAGAAACCTGCGAGTTACTTATAAATCTCTCTTGAAACATGTATTTTTATTTTAAATTTTATATTAATGATTGTCAAAAGCATACCAAGATCATAAAAATAGGACAGATACCTATGGACAGCACCTTGACCCGATTGTCCCGATTCCTCTTGTTTCCCGAACCTTTTTCAAACTGTCATTGTGTTTTCGATGTAACGAAAATCCCTCAAAAACTCTGAGAGGTACTTAAGTATTGATATTATCTTGGACACCGCGGCAATATGCGGTGACGCTGGCTTTTACGTATGGCACTGCATAATTGAGAATCAATTTCTTGATTACCTTAAATTATTACGCGATATTCGGTGAATGAACAGGCTGCAATAAGTATCTGGATGAAAAAAATAGCTTTATATTTACGATCGACCCATCGTTTGTAATTAATGCTTGTATCTCCATCTAAATATTCGATAGAAATGAATTGCAAAGGAAAACTTTCACCATATGATAGGTACATGTACAAATATATTAGAAAGGTACGTTAGGGGCGTCATACAATTAAGGAATTATACATTATATGCTACAAACGATGTCTTACACGCATTATCCGAATATAATATTTAAGTTATCACTAAAACGGGATGCAACGATTTTATTGCGTAAAAAGCACATCTCGTGTAAAAAGTCAAGTCAGATCAAATCAGATCTCAGTTTCAGTTCTCCTTCGATTCGAAAGAACGCTGTTCGTCCTGTCCTCGTACAGAAGCACAGAACGAAGAATTAACTTTACTCGATCTACAGAATCGAGCGCAGAACAAACGAGCGAACGTCGAGTAAACGGAAGAAGCTAGTATCGAGTGCACTAAGCGAATCGAGCGACCAGTATTTAGCTGGTCGCTTGGATTGAAAATCTCGAGTATATCATCGCGAATGTTGCCTATCACTTACACTTACTCTTGCCGTCGAGCAATTTTTTCCAAAGGTCAAACTGTTCGCTATACTTGACCATATGTATACTGATACCTCGTTGAACGTTACACGCACTGTAGGTGATTTTTTTGTTTAAAAATTCGTTAGCATGCGTCCTCTTAATTCCTAGCTTACTCGCGACGATTCCAGTCACAAACACATCTTCGAGTTTCAGATATGTTTGGTCTAAAGCAGCATCATACAGCTTGCGTATGATGTCAGTAGAGAGCAAATACGCCGGACCAGTAGTGAAATCTGGAAAGACCGTGTGCTTAAACTGCGCCCGCGAGACGTAGTACTTGCTTTTTTTATTTCTAATCGGTTTCCATTTCTTTGCCAGTCTACCAAATATCACGTTCTTGTCCTTTGCGTGTTTAATTGTAAACCCTTGTAACCGCGGAACATTGATAAACATATCGTCGTCGGTCTTTAAAAGAAATTTAACCTTAGAACAGTAATTATCCACCCATTCCAAGGTAGAGATCGTTTTCAGGGTCAAATTGGAATACGAATCCAAGAATTTTCCACGTATCACGTCGTTGTAGGTTTTCTCTTCCTTTCTTAAAATCGCTTCCACTTTGGGATCTAAGGTTGCACCCAGCATAAACAAGATGCTAATGTCGCTTCTCTGACCAAAGTGTCCCCAGGTCTGTCTTATAGCCATCCGGGCCTCCAAATGAGTTGGCGCAGACATTATTATTATAATCAGATCCATTTCCTTCCCAAAATTTGGGCACTTCTCTGGAATTGCTATTGCGTGACCAGCTTCATAAATAGCACGCGCAGAATATTCGTTAGAGAGCACAGAAGCTTCTTCTGTTTCGTTCGAAGCTTTATCCACTCGAATGGACGGCCTCTCTCCGCTTCGCTTGGAATTCACAAGCGATACACTCGCGGAAGACTGAGTTTGAGGACTCGAAGAGGTCGACAGCGTGGTAATCACAGGACTGGAAACATTGCCGACGTTCTGCAAATCGTAAGAACCTACGACTGCCAGCGGCTCTGAGGAGGAGGCATTCTTCAGGGAAGCTGATGCTATATGCAGCTCTATAGACACGTTTGTGGGTAGCCTAAAAACCTCTCGGTACGCAGAACGACCTAGACAAGAACAAGGTTTTTGTTAGAAAGCCTACGAAAGAAAGAATTGATACTCACTGATGTTTCGAGGTACGGTGTACTGAGCGACGTCGTAGTAAGTAGTACGATAATACGCATAGAAAGTCAAAGCAATCAATCCCAGGATTAGAGTTTGCAAAGGACGACTGCGGAGATGCAGTATTAGATACATGATGGCTGTTCTGCTGACCGTATAACCGGATTATTTGCTCTGAAATGAATTTATCTCGACTTCGATCTACATCGTTATAACATCATCACAGAATTTGGTCGCTGCGAATTCTCGCATACGCCATTACGGGGCGAAGGTAACGTCCCAGTCCTAGGCTTGAAAGTTATTTCAACAAACAGGTTATTTCCATGTTGCTTCGTTTGCAACTGTGACGGCCCAAGTCGTTTGGAGTGTTCGTGATCATTTTAACTCGGAATTTGAACATGATTGGAACAGATGGTCGATTATCTTTGCCTAAATTTGCTCTATAGAAATTTCTAGTCCAGTGTCAGCTTATACGTGCCAGTTTTAAGGCACGTCATGATAATTCCAGATGCGCGCGTTCCTCATCTCTGTTCAAAACAGGTAACTAATTGTATGTATCATTATGTATCCACGGAACGGGACCGGGAAAGGGAACGGGAGCGGCCGGCGACGGGACTGTGCGGGACTGGACGCGACTGACATAAACTTGCTTCCTCTCGGCAACGTGTAACGTTCGCCACCGTTCGCCACCACTGCTACATCGCATCCGTTTCTTCTCTTCCTTGCCGCGATATCGATACATCTTGTATCGACGTCACCAGATTTTCGATCGCTACCAATCACCGTCGATTTCACTGAAAATCTCGACTCTCTCCTCGTCTCGTCTCGTCTCGTCGCATCAGTACGTCACGGTATTTCGACCCCATTCGTTCTCGACGAACTCTCGATTCAATAACCAACCGTTGCGTTTCTTTTTTCAGCTTCAAGATGTCGCTGCGTTAGTTGTGTTGGGTTTATTTAGTGCCTATTAGGGTGGACCTTATTTTTTGACTTTCAAATTTTTTTCGGGACACCCCCTAGAATTGTGCCGGTGGACGAATAAATACTCTGTGCAAAATTTGAAGTCGATCGGACAACGGGAAACCGTGCCGCATGGAATTTGAAAATGTTTTTATTGCATTATTAGCATTTAAATATATTTAAACAACGACCAAAGGGAATCCGAAATGCACCAAATTTTGTAGATATCTTTCTATATATATAAAAAAAAACTAAGGGTCTAATGGAAAATCTGACTACTCCACGCGATGCAGCAGACATTTTTCCTTCGGAAAGCATCAACAAAAGTTGTATGTCACGTTTTGTTTTCAATACCGGAGCAAAATAGTTTGGCAAAATGTACGATCAGCAGACATTTGTCCTTCGGAAAACATCAATAAAAGTTGTAAGTCACGTTTTGTTTTCAGTACCGGAATGTTTGCCAAGATAAATATAATGCCAGCGAAAAAATATTTTTTTGAAGATTAATTTTTGAGATTTCAAGGTCATGATTTTTTTTTTAAGTGATCTTATATTTTGTTTTTATATTATTGCAGAGCGCAAAAAGTGCTCGATATTTTCGGTGCTCGTCATTCATCGTTATTTTCGGTGCGCGCCAAGCAGCGACAATGGCGACATCGAAAAAGAACAGACTGTGCACGAGCATGGAAAACAAAGATGCAAGATAGCATCGATGATTTCAGTGTGCGTTCATCAAGAACACCGTTGTGAACGGTGCTCAGCATCGATATTTTCGGTCGTCCCAACGGTGCATACTTTTTTGTAAAGACGTGAAAACGACGTTTCCAGACATCTTAAAGATGTGTTTAAGATGCTGTGTGCTGTCAGGGCCCTGGCTTGTACTGTCGTTTGCAGAAAAGAAGGCTCGCGGTTGCAAAGTAGGGCAAGGTAGCTACTTTGCTCGCATTGGCCGACGCGACAACGTCGACCAATACAAAGTAAGCGAACGGGACCCAGGCGGTGGAAGCCAATGCGAGCAAAGTAGCCCCCTTGTCCCGCTTAGCGTCCGGGCGCCTTCTTTTCTGCAAACGACCAGGGTGGCGAGGAAACTGGCTACCAGCGGTGCATTTTAGAGTGGGGTCGGCTACCAGCGGTAGCTATTTTAGAGTGGGGCCGGCTACCCACCCATGAGAAACGAAACGACGCCAGCGCCAAGCCAAGTGAGGTCCCAGCCAACCAGCGTCACCGGGGAATCAGTTGTCGACGCTGGTTGGCCGCGGCCTCACTTGGCTGCACGCCACTTGACTTGGCTTGGCGCTGGCGTCGGTGAATTTCCAGCGATTTTCATCTTAGCATTAATTGTTTTGACGGTCGCGACGTCATGCGCGTATGCGTGGACGTGGGTAGCCGGCCCCACTCTAAAATAGCTACCGCTGGTAGCCGGCCCCACTCTAAAATAGCACCGCTGGTAGCCAGTTTCCTCGCCACGCTGCAAACGACAGTATGTACCCCTTCAACTCTCATATGTATGTACTATATGTGTACTTAAGTACTTACATATACACTATGTTCGTACAAATCAATTATTCCGGAATATCGGTGGAAAAAAATGAAATACATTGAAATTGAAAGGGAGGCAGAGAGGGAAGGAGAGGAAATGGCGAAGAGTTTGATTCGCGAATCTGAGATTGCAGCTACATATTGGGGAAGAGCACAGGCGTGCGAGCAAACGATCGATAACCTATTTTTTTCATAGCTGGCACGGAGCCAGAATTTCAGGCAAATGCGCTTACTTTGGAAAAGCGAATCGTGCATATATGTAATCTCATCCTAGGTCACAAATCTTTCCTTCGCAAAATCTAAAAAAAATATTGTTGCAGAACAGTTTCAACGGAAAGAAAATCGCAGTTGGAAACGTCCCGTTCCGCTCCCCCCTCCCCGACCGTTTCTTATTTTCACGAGTTCACGACAAAAGAGGATTGCAGTTTGGTCGTTTCCCTGGTGAAAAGTGAAAAGGGATCAACGTCTACACGTGTACTCGGGCACGCGCTCATCTTTCGGCAAATACAACCTAGAAATATGTACATAGCCTGAGAAATTTCGCTTTACCTTTACGATATCTCATAGAGTTTGCTCGTATTCGTATTCTCGGACATCACAATAGGTTCTGCTCTTGAAACGTCGCTTCCTCGAACTGAAAAAAGTTTCGTTATCCCTGCGAACAGTGCGAACTGAGTAAATACGTACGTGCATACCTATATACTCGGTCCAAGCTTCCTACTAGCTGCTTCATTCTCGAAACGATCTCGTAGGTAGACAGGAGTAAAAGCGATAATAAATAGGTATATGTGCACTGGGTTAGATCGAGGGAAAGGGCGAGAAGTCGAGCGGAATGAAAATTAAGTCGTGCACGTAAACGACTACCGAATAATTATGAACGATGCAGGTGATAAGATTATGTACGTGCCTACGTGAGGCCAAGTGCGAGTCTCGACGGGACATAGATTCTGTGTATTCTAATTTTAACTGTAATTCTGACTACTTGACCCAAAAGCAAAACACTCTCCAAAAGGCCCGAGTTGTCATGGAATACACATGTGTGTAGATTCGGCGGTGGGAATAACATCGGCCGGTCCTACTCGCCATCATTGACAACCGTGCGCACCCGATCGATGGCCCACTGGCACTTCGTTCTTGCCTAGAAACTATCTTTCTTACTCTATCTGTACCGCTCTTTACGTCTTATTCGACACACCCTATTCTCTCACCTTATCTTACCTCTACGTTTATTATCACCGAAATTTCTCTTTCCTACATATTTTTTCCATCACCACACACCTTTCATTTTTTTTTCTTTGGTTTTACTCAATCATCTTGCCATTCACCTTCCTCTTTACTAATTTCTCTTCAATTATTTCTTACGATAGCTTAGTGATTAGTTTATCTTCTCTCATTTTTCATCGTTCGCTCAGCTTTCCACTCTTGATTTTTTTCTTGTACAACTGTCAATGGATCATTGGTTTTCTCTCCCCTATCGTCGTTCCCTCACATTTAACTTGCCGCCTTTATCTCGTGCCCGGCACCCCGTCAGCCCCTCGCGCTCCTTCTCTCTCTTACTGTGAGCGCCCCCCTAGTAGTAGTAGTAGTAGTAGCGTTGATGATAGTTTCAGCGTCGGCGTCGTCGCTGCCGTCTTGGTGGTTGGTCAGTTGACGAACAGAAGCGGCCGAGTACGCCGCGCCGGTTCGTTCCGATCGTCGAGAGTTCATCCGTCCACTCTCCTTAACTTTCGCTTGCATCTGGCGAAATCAACAAGATTTCCTAGCCGCGTAAAAAAAACCGGCAGCAAAACCGTCGACGTATTCGTTCCTTCTGGCTGCCTCGCGTTTTCAGTGAGTTTTAGAGGACCAGCGATCCGTTTTTTTTTTACGAAAAAGAAGGAGTACAACGGCGGCAGTTCGTCGAGTGTGTTTAAACGCGAATGATTTGATGAACGCAGGATGATTTGCCGATGTTTAGGGTCATTGTGGCCACGCATTGCGTGAAAAGGGGTCTGTTCAATTGGTTCGCAATAACGATCGTAGAAGTTATAGCACGCGCGCATGCACGAAAAAGAGCGAGAGCGCAAACGAGAAATGAGCGAGAGTGCGAGAGGGCTGGGGGAGAGGAGAGAGTGAGAAAGGGGAGGAGAGACAGAGAGAGAGAGAAAGAGAGTGAGTGAGAGAGAGAGAGAGAGAGAGAGAGAGAGATTCGGTCCAACAAGTAGATTCGTTGTTTAAATTCTTCGATACCCTGACACACCCAACTATTGTATGCCAATGGTAACAGCAGAACATCTTTGTAAACTTGGAATTTAAGTCTCTGCTTGACAGCGAATCGGTGGTACTAAGTAGACACGTATTGGTAGACCCGATCGATGCAAGCTTTTCAGACAAGCAACTACCCTTGAAAACAAACCCGATGGTTACTCGATCGGAACCCAGAGTTTTTCAAGGAGTACGCATTTGTCGCCGGATGGATTTTACTTATTGTTAGCGAATGGGTTTGTTTGATAATAATTTAGCGAAATTTGAAATGGAGGCGATGAAAGTGTGACGGAAACGGATAGAAAACGAGGGAGACGGATGTGGACGAAGGATAAGCGGCAAGATACGCACATACGATACCGAGCAACCTCGGAATACACGTGGTTTCATTCGTCGACTAAACAGGGGCATGTTTCTCCTTCAGGAAAAATGTCCAACAATGACGTTTGCCTTGAGGATTTTCATCAGTTCAACACTCCCTGTTCCTTAGCATCCGACTTGTTATCAACCTTGCTGGAAAGGCAAGGGAAATACGGCGAAGAATCAGGACTATAAAGTGAAACAGACGAAGGGAGAAGTGCGCGGGGGCACTCTAATCAGAAACGTGGCAACGGCGAGGCAAGACGAGGGGATCCCACTGTTCAACTCGCCGTAGAAGGAAATTCACATTCGGATTACGATATTAATCCATAGTTTCGTTAATTCGGTCGATGGACTGATTTGTATTTGGATCAAGGTAGTCACGGGTGGATCGTCAACGTGAATTATTGGTCGTTGATTTCGTTCGGTTCTTTCAGCCTGGGACTCGCGTCGAGAAAAGACGAATGCGGCAGAACGTTGGAAATGCTCGATATTCGTGTCCGAGCATATACAGATGTATACATACACATACGTACACATGTACGTGGTCTAATCCTAGTTGCTGAACTCTGACGTATCCAAGCGCAACGTTATCATCCCCTTAAATTTACGCGATTCCTCTGGACAAAAGATCAGTCTATGCAATACCGTAATTTCTTTGCTCGCTATTCCGTTATCCCAGGTACGATACAAATCGATGTACGTTCAGCTATACACATGCAGTATGTACCTATGTATGTATATGTAATGCTCTACGGGACTCACGCTCCATGCAAGAGAGAAAATCTTATCGAACTCAGATGGAAAGTGAAGAATAAATAAATCTCATGGATTGTGGGAATATCTGACGCGGACGTCAATATGCGCGACTATACTGTGTATAATACAATGTATAGTGAACGGTTATTCTGCACAACGACAAACCGTAACCATCTGGAATTGTGGAAAATTCGCTTTAACTAGCGTACGCGAGTGGCGCAAGATAACGCCAGGAGAGGTGAATTTCTAGGCGCAAAAATCCTTTCCAGCACGCCAGAATACCAAGAGTGACGAAAAGTACAATGACTTGCTTCGCTTGGAAGAATCGATAAGAGAGGAGACTAAGTACATAGCGTTGTGAAGCAAAGCAGACGCGAAGCAAGCACGTGTGTGCTGTATAGAGCGTTCAAGTTGCCTGAAGACAAAAGGGCGCGACAGCGCGGTAACGTTGAGCTTAAGCATCAACTGGTCCCTATTTCAACTCGGGGGACACCGAATGCGTCATAGTTTATCGACGTTGTGCCAGAAATATTTGCATATCTGGGTTAGACATTAGAGCCCAGATACGGGCGGTTGAATGGAGTGGATTCGAGTAGCGTAGAGTGGAACCGGGCATACGAATCGTTTCACCTTATTCTGCCGACCAAAGATAGATGTTGGACATTCATTAGATTTTGAGTCGGCAAGCGCTTGTTTCCCATATTCGCTCTCTCGTCCATTTGTCTGGTTTTCGCTCTTGACTGCACGCGTCGATCAGTTTACCTTACGTTAAGTAGTTACAGCAGGATTTAAGGTTTAAGTAGACAGAATTTTTTGGATCGCAGATATCGGGAAGGACGGGGCTGTGACCAAGCTGGAACGTTAGACCTCCTCTCGCGAGGGGTCTCTGGCAGGGGAAAAGTGTTTCATAGAGGAGCACGATGATAGATCCCAGTTCGTCGGAGGCGGAGAGCGATGACGACCAAAGCTCTCAGCACGTGAGCGGCGCTGGGGGAGGTGGCGGAGGCGGAGGCGGCAGCGCTGGTGGGGGCGGCGGGGTTCGAGCAGGGAGCGGCAGCTCGTACGGATCTCGACGGCAGATCGGAGCTGCCGGTAGCCTCGGGGGCGCGAGCAGTCCCGCGCCCGGGAGGGTGAGCTCTCCGGTCTTAGGACTGACCGCATCGCCCGGTGGCTCCAGCCACGGGCCGCCCGGGACGCCTCGTGCTGGTGCGACCGCCGCTCAAGATGTTGGGTCCGCTGCCCATGATTCCTCAAACCTCGCCACGGCTAGGAACTCGCTGTCCCCGTCGATGTCCGCCGCGCAGGACGCCGCCAATTATGCTCAGAGACCCACCAGCCCCTCTCCCTCTGTTGCAAGCGAGAAAACCGAAACCGACCTCCAGGTAACGCTCCCCTCTTCCACACCACTTTCTGCTCTCCATGCATTAGCATTCTCACCCCTTATCGTTCAACCTCCGCTTGTGTTTCACAGGACAAGCAGGAACGCGAGGAAGAGGAGAGAAAGACCAGAATACAGTTGTACGTGTTCGTATCGAGATGCATCTCTTACCCCTTCAACGCCAAACAGCCCTTGGACATGACCAGACGGCAGCTAAAAGTGACCAAGCAACTACTGGATACCATATGTTCTCGTTTTCAGGTGATTAACGATGCGTTAATCGTATTTATTAACGGTGAAACGAATCGAACCGCGTCCGCATCTCGCGGCTCTCTCGTCGCCTCGTACTGGCGGTTCCGATGACAATGCAACGCGTTAGACAGACAGACATAAGAAAGGGGAAGAGAGAGAGTGAGAGAGAGAGGGGGCGGAGAAAAAGGAGGGAAAAGAAACCTTTTCAGGGAGATCTAACGCGTTTCGGAAGCCCCTACGCGACTGTCTTACGGTCGAGTCTACCGACCGTGAAAGATTAACCTTTGCCTTCAGTGGCTTACTCAAGGGCACTGATTCGATGCGATTCGATTCGGTTCGATTAGATTCAATTAGATTGGAATTGAAAAGTTGGCAGGTGAAATACAATAACCGTTACGATTTTCAGAGTTTCCTGAAAGGTGAAACCCAGATAATGGCGGACGAAGCATTTCGCAATGCCATACAGAACTATCACGACGTGTTCTTAACGTCGGACAGAGTAATTCAAATGGTGCAAAGCGGTTCTTGCTCGCAACTCGACTTCCGCGAGGTATTCAAGAAGAACATCGAGATACGTGTTCGACGCCTCCCGGAAATCGATGGGCTAAGCAAAGAGACTGTACTTACGTCCTGGTTGGCCAAATTCGATTGTATCATGAAAGGTACGGGTGACGAGGAGACCAAGAGGCCCTCCAGGATGCAACAGCAGTCTTTAATATCCGAGATGATACTGTCCAAGGAGCAGCTCTACGACATGTTTCAACAAATTCTCGGTATCAAGAAGTTCGAACATCAGCTTCTGTTCAACGCCCTCCTGTTGGATTCAGCCGATGAACAGGCTGCCGCCATCAGGAGGGAGCTGGACGGTCGCCTTCAAAAGGTCAACGAAATGGAGAAGGTTGGTTCCTTGGTTCCTTGGTTCCTTGGTTCCTCCGTTTCCGACTTACAATTAAGCGCACTAACCACTTAAACAGTAATCCATTTGGTCCAGCTATGGCGCCGCGATATGGTTGCTATTTTCGATACCCTACTCGACGTGCTTTCATCGCGGCCCTATCTTTCCGCAGAACCGTAAGCTCATGCCCAAGTTCCTTCTGAAAGAAATGGAGTCGCTCTACATCGAGGAACTCAAGTCGTCTATCAATCTGCTAATGGCTAATTTGGAGTCGTTACCGGTCTCCAAGGGTTCGATAGACAGCAAATACGGGCTGCAGAAGCTGAGGCGCTACAACAATCGTCGCGAGCGCTCCCGCTGCCGCGTTCAGGGTTCTCTCGTTAAACTGGAGAGCGACTCCGCCGACTCCGAGCCCCAGCTGACCAAAATGGATGTAGGCTTGACCTTCCAGCTGGCAGTAGTGGTTGTGGAGGTCAGGGGGTTAAAGAGTCTCCCACCGAATAAGATCGTGTATTGCACGATGGAAGTTGAGGGTAGCAAGAAGCTGCAGACGGATCACGCTGAAGCCTCGAAACCCATGTGAGTAGCGCCTGTTGAGACGCCAAGTCTAAGAAGCATAACTACTTAGGAACGAGACCGAGACCGGGACCGGGACTGGGTAACGGTAAAACGATCCCGATCAACCTTCACCTTCACCCCAAATTCATTGATAGGTGGGACACCCAGGGTGACTTCACCACCATGCATCCCCTGCCAGTGGTCAAGGTTCGACTCTATACCGAGAACTCGGCAATGCTGGCGCTCGAGGACAAGGAACTCGGCAAGGTTACCATACAGCCTACTCCGTTCTCTTGCAAGCAGCCCGAGTGGTATCGAATGGTCGTCCCAAAGAACTGTGCCGATCAAGATCTTCGAATAAAGATTGGCTGTCGGATGGACAAGCCGTTCAACATGAAGCACTGTGGTTATCTCTACGCAATGGGCAAATCGGTATGGAAGAAGTGGAAGAAACGATACCACGTGCTGGTCCAAGTCTCTCAATACACGTTTGCGATGTGCTCGTATAAAGAAAAGAGAAGCGAGCCATCTGAAATGATGCAACTCGATGGTTACACGGTGGACTATATCGAGCCGGTGTCTGCCAATCTCATGGTTGGTATGGATCTAGACGATGGAAGGTACCTAAATTTCTTACACTGTCGTCGATTTAATCGTTTTCACTATATGTGTGTATGTACGTATTCATTATTCATCGCTTATCGATACGAAATGGCTGGAAACGGCAGCCCTGACTGCTACGAGATGCCGGTTACCTCAGAGAAATTTTATGCTCGGCAGGTTTTATTTCAACGCCGTTCGTGAAGGAGACAACATAGTGTTCGCCTCGGATGATGAGAACGAGTGCCAGACGTGGGTGATGGTTATGTACAGAGCGACAGGTCAATTGCACAAACCTACTCCACCAGTATCCGTGGCAGACAAGAACTCTACTATAAGCAAGATACAGGGCGATGCCGATAGAGCGAAGAAGCACGGAATGGAAGACTACATTAGCGCGGACCCTTGCAAATTCGATCACCACGCTCTTTTCAAATTTCTCCAAAACTTGATTCTCGACTACCGATTGAACGATCCGTACTGCTCCCTGGGCTGGTTCTCGCCCGGTCAATTGTTCGTATTGGACGAATATTGCGCCAGGTAATTCTATCGAGTGGGTCGATTCGTCGATCCTTGCAACTTCCGAGATACAAGCGATACGGGCAGGCCTTAGAGCGTATGCAATCTCCTCTTTAAACCTCATTTTCTTGCTCTTTACTTTTTCATCGTCCATAGATACGGTGTACGCGGGTGTTTTCGGCATCTGTGCTACTTGAACGATCTTCTAGATAGGATTGATCGCGGCCTCATGATAGATCCCACTCTGATACACTTCAGCTTTGCTTTTTGTGCTACTCACGTCTATGGCAACAGAACTGACAGGGTTGGATCCATCACCCACGAGGAGAAGGACAAGTTTCAAGAAATCAAGGAGAGGCTCAGGCAGATTTTGGAGAAACAAATCACCAACTTTAGGTAGGCAAGGAAATTTCAGTATCTCTACATTCTACTTAACTACTCGTCGCCATGACGTCTTGTCGAAAATTAATGAAGGTTAAAATTAATATTAACGAAACAGGTACAGCTTCCCGTTTGGCCGGCCGGAGGGCGCGTTAAAGGCTACCTTGTCCCTTCTGGAGCGAGTCTTGATGAAGGATGGAGTCAGTCCTGTCTCTCCGGAAGAAGTGAAGGCTCTGATCAAAGCTTGCCTGGAAACGGCGGCTCTGGTTAATTACACGAAACTCTCCGCCGAAGCCAAGATCGAAGACGACCTCAGCGGCGACGTTTGTGTCCCCCCTAGCAAAAAGCTAGAAGACCTCATACATCTAGCCGAAATGTGCGTGGATCTACTGCAACAAAACGGAGAACATTACTCGGAGGTATTAGTTGGATTTCTAGAACTGCATGACACTTTTTGGGATTCTCGAGAGAAACGGTATACGGTGTACCTAATTCAATCGCATCCCGTACTCGAGGATCCCTTACTCGGGGTGACATTCCCATCGCCTCGAATTACATGAAACGTACCCGCCGTATATGTGTGACGTCCAATATTTTCACGATCCGCTCCTACTACACTGTACCGCAGGCGTTCGCCTGGTTTAGTGATCTCATGGTGGAGCACGCCGAGATCTTTTGGTCCTTGTTTGCCGTCGATATGGACAAAGTGCTCGCCGAACAGCCACCCGACACATGGGACAGCTTTCCGCTCTTTAAAATCATGAACGACTACCTCAGGGAAGACGGTGAGCCCGCTTCTTTTTTCTGTAACCTTTAATTACGTATGTACGTAACTTGTTTCTTGTTTCATAGACAATCTGAAGAATGGTAGGTTTCACCAGCATCTTCGCGACACCTTTGCTCCGTTGGTCCTGCGTTACGTCGACTTGATGGAAACGTCGATCGCTCAGTCGATTCACAAGGGCTTCGAGAAGGAACGTTGGGAAATAAAAGGGAACGGGTGCGCTACGTCCGAAGAGCTGTTTTGGAAATTGGATGCTCTTCAGTCCTTTATCCGTGATCTTCATTGGCCGGATCAGGAATTCCGTCAGCATTTGGAGCAGCGGTTGACGCAAATGGCTTGCGAGATGATCGAGTCTTGCATCCAACGGACCGACGCCGCTTTTCAACAGTGGCTAAAGAAAGGTGTAACCTTTATCTCGACGGATTACATCATCCCATCGGAAATGTGCGCCATGGTGAACGTTATTCTGGACGCGAAAAATCAAAGCCTCGAACTCTGCACCATCGATGCCATCGATGTGGTAAGTCTGTTCGCTCTTTGTAATTCGTATCCAATCATGCGCCGCGCGTTGTTTTAATCGGCGATGGCTACGGCGATTTCCATTTCCCTTTAGCACCAATATCATGCCAAAATCGATAACCTGATAGAGAAGACATCGGCCGCTATGACTCAAGGGATGATTAACAAACTGGTCACAGTTTTGGAGACAACCTTGTCGAAACTGTCCCGCTATGACGAGGGATCCTTCATAGGTTCCATCCTCAGCTTCACGGTAACTTATTCTCGAACGTCAAGTCGCTCGTACGCGAATCGTGCCTCTGGAGTTTACGAAATCGTTTCTAGAAGGTGTCGGGAAGCGGGAAAGAAATGGGACAGGCCTATGTGAGTTTCACGAGGAACTGCATGGATCAGATTCGTGGCAAAGTGTTGGACGAGCTTTGGATTCTAACATTCTTCGAGGTAACCTCCGACAACAATCCATCGATTGGACGATTCATCGATGAAACTTACTCACCTGAAACTTTCTCCCGCAGCAATGGTACACAGCGCAGATTCAGATGCTGTGCAACTGGCTGTCGGAGAGGCTCGATCACAATTTACATCTCTATCAATGTACCTGTCTCGCCCACATCGTGAAGAAGATTTACTCAGACTTCGAACTGCAGGGTGTCATACAGGAGAAACTAAATTCCATGACATATCAAACTATTTCTAAGAGGATGCAAACGGAAGAAGCGACTTGTGCCTTAACCATGAGCGCTCAGAACGAAGAGTGAGTAACGAGTGTTCACCAAGAGGAGAACCGACCACCAATCACCCGATAATTATTTCCTGCTTTCCACAGGGGGCTTTCGGAGAACGGCAACGACGAAGAAGTGGAACGGCCGAAAACAAAGGTAACGATTGTCGAAAACGTTCCCGGCGCGGGCGCGGGCGCGGGCGACGACGCGAATTACGTATCCAATATAAGCAACGTCACATCGAACGTGGTTGGAAAGGTTGGAAGTATGTTTGGCAAGGGCATCGGCGGCCTTTCGACGAAATTCGGTGGAGCTAGTTGGTTCTAATTACATATTACGGTAATCATCGTCATCATCACCATCACCGCCATCCTCATCCTCATCACCATCATCGTCATCATTATTATTTTTATTATTTTTATCATCGTCGCCATTGCCATTATTACCTGTACTATTTTTTAGTATTCTGCCAGTGACTCTATATTCAATTAAGTAGCTCTTTCGTCTATACGCGCGCGCGCACGCAGGCCACACACATGCACGAGTGCGCGCGCATGTGTACATACAACATACCGAGAGAGGGAGGGAGAGAGAGTGAGGTTCTCGGTGACGGGACTGTCCAAAGTCCAAAGTATATTTCAGAAATTTTCTCCAATCAGGGTTGGCCCGGGTTTATCGGTACGATCGATCGAGAAGATAACAGTTATCGGTTCAGCACGGTTATACGTTTACCTTCTTTCTCGTCGAAACGATTTTCTACGTTCGACCGTTCCCTGAAAAGAAACGTCACGTCCTCTTTCTTGAATCGTTGCTATTTTTGCTCGCTTGTCCACCGCAAGGAAGGCTGCCGCGAACGTGAACAGTGCGACGCAACGTCTGAGGATACAGTAAACCCTTCTGTGACGCGATTAATTCGTACCGCCTTGCGTGGAAACCTTCTTCTCTTCTTCTCGATGCTGCGTGTATACAAAGATTTTTTCCCCGATAAAATTCTATGAGCGTTTACAATTTAGAAGTAGCAGTGAACGCATGGCTGAAGTAAAGTCACGTATAAGAAATGCTTAAAGATGTTTGGAGGATTTCGATAGGACCGTCTACGCGTCTACAGTTTGGCGATAGTCTCGCGTCAGCTCCAGTTATTTAGGTAATTTCAGTAAATTCTGCAGGAATTCTCGCTGCATTTTTACGATACATACATATCAACACGTATACATGCCTACCTCTATACTCTACAGTTGTATGTATCCCAGTTCTTGTTTCAGTCCCCACCGTTAACCCCTATTCGGATCCTTAGCAGTACATATGTATGTATGTTGAAAACGCGTAATGCTGGTTACCAATACTCGTCTACAAACTGTTTAAACTTTAAACGAAACAATAGAGAATAGAATGGAGCGCAGAGTTGATCGATTCGCGGATCGTTAATCGTTACGCGTTTCGCTTCGTTTCTCATCAATTCCAAACGCATACTTACTATTTTAAATTCACGGCTCAACATTCAGGGAAAACGTTGATTAATGGAAAACGTCGCATCGACCGTCTAGCCCTCCGAATTTCTCGTCTACCTCAAATTCCCTGACGTGTAATTGCGTTGTTACAGAAAACATTACTTATACGCACGGGAAAAGCGAAACGCCTCGAATCGCCGAACGAACGAAACGTAAGAAATCGTTTACAAAAAAAAAAATACACGCATACGTACATACATACATACGTATAAAAGATGTTGATTCATCTTCCGATCGACCCGCGTTTTCGCGTACTGTCTTACTTAAGGTTTGTTCCTGTTCGGCGCGCGAGGCGACAAATGCTTCTCGTTACTATAATATATGTATAAAGATTAATAAAAAGGCGCGACGTAAGCGTGGATATTCTTTGGTTGAGAGTGAAATGCGTGATGCATTTGGAAACAGTTACCGGTAGCAGTTTGTTTGTACATATTTTAGCGAAACTGATACGAGGATAACGAGGATTTTTATATCGTGTAAATTAACGCGCTGAAACGATACCGCGCCTATGTAACGCGTTCAATTGTACGGTGTTGCGATTGGATGATGTGTCAGCGAGCAGCCACCAAACCTCCTTCCGTTCCCATCCGCTCCCTTCCGCTCCCTACCATTCGAGTCGACTTGTGCAGAAACATTTCTTACGACTAAATAGATCACTCTCGGCAGAAAATTCTTTGCGCGTACGTGTGTTTAATTATTAGCGACTAGGTAGGCATCGGAGTTCCGGGGGAGAGCCGCGAATCTCTTGTAACTTGTTACTTCGTAACAGAAAGGAATGACGAAGGGAGGACGATTATAGAAGCGAATAGTCGCTTCTGTCGAATTAATCAAGAAACGCACTTGCGCGCACTCGCGATTCTAGACGATAAACGGGGAATTATATAGTTGGATTGGACGCGGATCACAGTGACAAACGCTCCTAAAATAAATGCCACATGGGATTAACCGAGGCCTTAAATAAGATTATAATTTAGCCGCAATAGCTGCGTCAACATTTTCGACGAGCTTTTATTAAAGGTTAAACGAGAGGGGCGTTCTTTTAACCTGGCCACGTTAGGAGAAAGAACGTACAACCGAGAGTAATGGAACGTTATCAAGATTAATGTTAAATCGTTATATGGCGCATTTATAGACGATGCTAACGGCACTACAGTTATTAACATTATTATTATTATTGTTATTAGTAGTATTAGTATTATTGCCACCACTACTACTACTATTACTACTACTACTACTCTACTACTACTACTACTACTGCTGCTACTACTGCTACTATTAATATCTCCCTTGTAATGTACGATTAATTAGACCTAGAGCGATTCAGAAAGGGACTCTTTTTGCCAACTCCTCTACCAACCACTATCGTTCTCTCTCTCTCTCTCTCTCTCTCCCTTCCCCTTTGTGTTATCTATTTATTTATGTAACTACCTCTTCTCTCTGACCCCCTTTGCCTTGCATCTAACGCCATTTTCCAATATTCGCATTCAACAATTCCCTTCTTTTCTCCTCATACTATCCCTTTCGGACAGCTGCAGGACTGGTGCTTCGCACGCGCGCGCGCACACACGCGTAAATATGTAGGCTCGCGCGCGCGCGCGTGCACAGGTTGATGCAGGCACTGACGTTGAGTGTTGACATTGATGGAAATATCGGAGAGGCTCAGAACCCACAGGCTTGAACCTTCTCTTCGTTCTATTCTACCAGTTTGCCTCCGTTGCGTAATACATGACCTTAGTTGAAGATTAAAGCGAGGGTCGTTTACTCTAGCCAGTGTTCTATTCGATTAAACTTCTATGCAAGTGTTGTTCTATCGTTAATAAAAAGTGCGAGGAAAACGAAACACGGTACAGAAGGTATACTCCAATTTAATTTCCTTCTTGAGAAATCGGTGCACGGAATATTTCATTGTCATACATTCATGTACTGATTAGGCATTAGTGCGCAGAAAGAAGGCCCCTGGCGGGCGCGGCGCTGCGGGCCCGCCGCTGTGACGATTGGTCTTTGTCACCTAATTGGGCACACGTATTTTTTTTTTTGTTACTTGCGGATCGAGCACATCTACTTGTCGCGACGCAATGCACACAGACGGAGCTTCGGGGCGGAGCTAGCGGCGGACCGCAACGCCTCGCCTGCCAGGGGCCTTCTTTCTGTCCAGTGATAGTACGTTCATCGGACACCGCTGTGCCCATTTATTAGCAATTTGTACATACACACCTGTAGTTACATAATTACATTCAGGTGAGAAAGACTTCGATAATCTCGTGTACGAGTGTTAACTACTTATGTATGCATTTTCCACAAAAGTAATCCACATGCACGCACGCACGAAACACGAAACATGCATTTTCATATTGCATTGTCATTGTACCAAGAGCGGAATACTTTTTGTAAATAAACAATGTGCTAATGTTTTTGCTTGGTCTGCTTGCCCCAAGGAATCTTGAGGCAGTTTCATGATCCATGCATCGATTCTAGATTCGGACGCCACGCGTCGTCAATCGCGATGCGATACGGCTCGCAAGTTCCGACGCCACGTCGATTCAACAACTTTCCTCGAGCTTGTAATCGGAACTTGCAGTTTTATGCGTGTGTCATATGTATATGCTATGTCATGTATTCGATAGTCTGATCGTTGTTGTTTCGATAGTTTCTTCATCGTAGAATCGAAATCGGGAAAAAGACACGCAAATGCGCGATGGGTGTTGCGTAAGTACACATGCATTTTTAATCAAAGTTTTCTGACTTTGCAACAACGAAAGTCAACTGAAACGAGAGGATGATCAATCTCTGCATCCTTCAACGGTTTGGATCGCTCTCGCATTAACCGCGAAGCTCTATTCTACATATATGTATGTATATCTTCTCTTCTCTCTATGTATAAAGCGAAAAGTATTACTTTGTTTGAACGCGGTAAACTCAGAAACTATTCTCAGTGCCTCGAGCCTCCCTGGTAGTCCATCGTTTCGCGTGGTTTCGCGTGGTTTCGCGTTTCGAACCGTGCCCACTGCCCACTGCCCATGGTGAAGACAAAATCTCCTCCGACCAGGCCAACTATATAGCTGTAGATTCAAGTAATCATCAAGCGATCGTTCGAATCAAGGATTACTCAAATAATTCACGGCCTAGGATGTATTCGGTAAATATACGGCTGAGGGAAAGCGCGAACTGGAATTTAAATTTCGAGAAACATATGATGCTGTTGGTTGGAGAGGTGATACTGACACAATTCTGTTTGTCCGTCGTTTTCAGTCCGCTATAAGGGGAATCGTACGGCGATCTTTTTCCACGTCGAAATGGAGTGCCGCGCAGCAGGTAAAAATCTTCCTTCCTTCGATGTCTCATCTTCCTTCCTCTATTTTCCCCGTATAATCAAACATGGGCGCCCGGACGGGGGTGCAAAAGTGGCAGTTACCCCCCCCTGGCTTTTGAAAAAAAATCGCTTATTTTTCAAAACTGATCTTTATTAAGTTAATATTAAAAAAGGGAATATTTTTAAATTTCGGTTTTAAATTTGCAATTAAATTGGCACTATAAAATGGATTGAAAAAAGCAAGAGGGGTATATTTTTCTTTACCATCACCCAAAGTTGCCCCCTCCCCCTCACCCTGGAAAAAAGTCTCCGGACGCCCCTGTAACGGTCTCTGCTATTCACTGGTTTATCGTCTGCACTCTGATCACGATTCATTAGAATTGAAATTCGGCACTAGAATTTTCATCGCGTTCGTTCGTTACCGGGACGAAATGTATTCCGCGAAACAGTATCGTATTTTCTTTCTGCTCCTACGCTTGCTTCCATTAGATGACGGTACGAGACGCTTTGAACTCAGCCATGGATGAAGAAATGGAAAGGAACGACAAAGTATTTCTATTGGGAGAAGAAGTGGCACAGTACGATGGCGCGTATAAAGTCTCTAAGGGTCTCTGGAAAAAATATGGAGACAAACGGGTTATCGATACTCCTATCACGGAATCAGGATTTGCTGGTCTCGCCATTGGAGCTGCCATGGTAGATTAAGACCGCACGTTTTGTTGTGTAATAGTTTTTGCACCATCATATCTTTTAGGCTGGCTTAAATCCAATCTGCGAGTTTATGACATTTAATTTTTCTATGCAAGCAATCGACCAAGTCATTAATTCCGCAGCCAAAACATTTTATATGTCTGCTGGTAGAGTTAACGTACCAATTGTCTTCCGTGGGCCAAATGGATTATCAATAGGCGTAGCGGCACAACATTCTCAGTGTTTCGGTGCCTGGTACAGTCACTGTCCCGGTCTGAAAGTAGTCTCACCTTATAGTTGCGAAGATGCAAAAGGTTTGCTAAAGGCTGCAATTCGAGATCCTGATCCTGTCGTCGTAATGGAAAATGAAATCTTGTATGGTCTTTCATTCCCTATGTCCGACGAGGCATTGTCGAAAGACTTTATTCTGCCTATTGGTAAAGCAAAAATTGAACGCGCTGGTAAACACGTTACACTAGTGGCGCATTCCAGAGCCCTTGTGCCAACTTTAGAAGCAGCGAACGAGCTCGCCGGAAAAGGAATAGAGGCGGAAGTTATAAATCTCAGATCGTTGAGACCTTTAGATATTGACACCATTACAAAGTCAGCAGCAAAAACGCATTATGTTTTAACGGTGGAGTGGGGTTGGCCACAAGCCGGTATCGGAGCAGAAATTAGCGCTAAGATTTCTGAAAGTAAGCTCTCGATTCGATTTAACTATACAATGCAACTTTTCATTCATTGATCAAAAACATTTTTTATGTTCGGTTTCAGGTGAAGCGTTCTACCATCTTGACGCACCGGTAATTCGTTTGACAGGTGTTGATGCGCCTGTGCCTTACGCTACATCATTGGAAAATGCATCTGTACCGCAAGCGCCCGACGTAGTATACGCGGTGAACAAAGTACTCGGCTTGATAAAATAATTATTTATATAGGTCTCTAGGTGAAATTTAAAAAAACCTCCCCGTTTGCCTTCCCATCTAATTTTTTCCCGATCCTTGTATCATCCTTTCTCGGGATAGCCTCCCCTCCCGTAGGCTCCCCATTAGATAGAGAGAATAAGTAGCGAAAAGTACAAAGTGTAACGGTTATAAGATACCTAACAAAGAAATCAGGGTAACATACCACAATCAAGCCATTTCAAGCCAAAAAGAGTACTTTCCTCGAATACCATTACGTTCGAATATATTATAATAACATGCAATGTTTTTGTTTGTTTAAAGTTCAAAGGAATCAAGATTACCATTGCTGGTACAAATTCCAGCTAGCGTGCTGATTTACTGCCATATATGATACATGCATAAATACTGATAGTAAAATTTCTGTAAAAATATTTTGTTAAATGTGGTAAATCCTTGGTATGTATGAATTAATTTCATCGTCTGTTCATTAATTATTTATTATCGAAATTTCATAAATTCCACTATACGTACAAATGATCGAATCTATGATATCTGATTGGAGAAATTTGAACTGCCATCGATGCTAAGTAGGCGCTAGAGATGCGCGTACGGTTTCCCGTAAAGTGGTGGGGATTACGGTTGCCTGGAGTACAAACCACGTGGCGCGGCGGTAGCAGCAGCGGCGGGGGGGGGGAGTCGAATTGGTGTACATAAACACTCTTTACGTGCGAGGATTCCCCCTCCACCGCGTTCGTGGTCCGTAGAAATTGCATACTCCTAGTAAGCTTGGCAGAGATGCTGACACCTTGACAGACAGTCATATCGTTAGCTGTTTATGAGCGTTGACATTCACGCGCAAGCAGGCTTTGCAGTTGGACTTCTCATCCAAATAATATTTTTTAGGCTTTCACTGTTGCCACTATCAGTATTGTTACAATTTATGCCACTCGCTCCTTAGCACCACTTTTCTTTTCATAAATTCTACTAACCGCCAATGTAACAAACGGACGTTCTTGTGTCTGTATGTTCACGATTATTTCGAGAATCGATTAGTTTTTCTCACAGTTTTGAAACGCACACTCTTGGCGTGTGCTCCGAAACTGTACATACGCGTAATGTCTCCGCCGTGATAAAGTCCTCGCGCGCGAGTCTAGATTATGTACAGATATAGTGAGCGTAAGCAATGGGTAATGAAGTATATGTAAATAAGCACTGCGTAATAATTAATGAAGGCGCCAGTTAATTTTTAAATATCAATGTTACCGCCATAAATACATATGAGAAGCCCGGGAAACGCCGGGTACTTTATGGTAGTAGATTACATGGAAATTTTGCCGAAGATATTTTCTAATATAGTTCTAGAGGGCCGTCGTAAAGATATAGAGTGATAACATATAGTAGTATGGAGTATAGACCGTTCATCGTATAGACCAAGCTGAAGCAAGCAAAAGTGTTTCATAAGAGCTCGTCTACCGACTACCGACCTTGAGCCTCCCTAGTAGTCCATCGTTTCGCGTGGTTTCGCGTTTCGATCCGTGCCCACTGCCCACTGCCCGTGGTGAAGACAAAATCTCCTCCGACCAGGCCAACTATATAGCTGTAGATTCAAGTAATCATCAAGCGATCGTTCGATTCAAGGATTACTCAAATAATTCACAGCCTAGGATGTATTCGGTAAATATACGGCTGAGGGAAAGCGCGAACTGGAATTTAAATTTCGAGAAACATATGATGCTGTTGGTTGGAGAGGTGATACTGACACAGTTCTGACTGTCCGTTGTTTTCAGTCCGCTGTAAGGGGAATTGTACGGCGTTCCTTTTCCACGTCGAAATGGAGTGCCGCGCAGCAGGTAAAAATCTTCCTTCCTTTATTGAACATAACCTCGTTACTTTGACACCACACTTTCCTGTCTGCTGTTTTCCTCGTATAATCAAACGGTCTCTACTATTCACTGGTTTATCGTCTGCGCTCTGATAACGTTATTTCGTCTATTCGTTTGGAGAATTGTCGTTCCGTCGATCGTTGCACGTTCAAGGACAAAAAGGTCATTCACTGATTCATCAGAATTCAAATTCGGCACTAGAATTTTCATCCCGTTCGTTTGTTATCGCGACGAAATGTATTTAGCGAAACAGTATCGTATTTTCTTTCTGCTCCTACGCTTGCTTCCATTAGATGACGGTACGAGACGCTTTGAACTCAGCCATGGATGAAGAAATGGAAAGGAACGACAAAGTATTTCTGTTGGGAGAAGAAGTGGCACAGTACGATGGCGCGTATAAAGTCTCTAGGGGTCTCTGGAAAAAATATGGAGACAAAAGAGTTATTGATACTCCTATCACAGAAGCAGGATTTGCTGGTCTCGCCATTGGAGCTGCCATGGTAGATTAATATATAGATATATATGTATATATATATCTGTATTACCACTGCTTGTTTTGTTGTATAATAGTTTTTGTACCATCATATGTTTTAGGCTGGCTTACATCCAATCTGCGAGTTTATGACATTTAATTTTTCTATGCAAGCAATCGATCAAGTCATTAATTCTGCAGCCAAAACATTTTATATGTCTGCTGGTAGAGTTAACGTACCAATTGTCTTCCGAGGGCCAAATGGGGCAGCAGCAGGCGTAGCTGCACAACATTCTCAGTGTTTCGGTGCCTGGTACAGTCACTGTCCTGGTTTGAAAGTAGTCTCACCTTATAGTTGCGAAGATGCAAAAGGTTTGCTAAAAGCTGCAATTCGAGATCCTGATCCTGTCGTCGTATTGGAAAATGAAATCTTGTACGGTGCTCAATTCCCTATGTCCGACGAGGCTTTATCGAAAGACTTCGTTGTGCCTATTGGTAAAGCGAAGATTGAACGCGCTGGTAAACACGTTACACTAGTGGCGCATTCCAAAGTCCTTGACCAAACTTTGGAAGCAGCAAACGAGCTCGCCGGAAAAGGAATAGAGGCGGAAGTTATAAATCTCAGATCCTTGAGACCTTTAGATATTGACACCATTGTAAAGTCAGTAGCAAAAACGAATCATATTTTAACAGTGGAGGGGGGTTGGCCACAATCCGGTATCGGAGCAGAAATTAGTGCTAAGATTTCTGAAAGTAAGCTCTCGATTCGATCTAACTATACAATGCAACTTTTCAGTCATTAATCAAAAACATTTTTTATGTTTGGTTTCAGGTGAAGCATTCTACCATCTTGACGCACCGGTAATTCGTTTGACGGGTGTCGATACGCCTATGCCTTACGCTGTATCATTGGAAATTGCGGCTCTACCGCAAACGGCCGACATAGTATACGCGGTGAACAAAGTACTCGGCTTGATAGAGTAATTATTTATATAGGTCTCTAGGTGAAATTAAAAAAATCTCCCCGTTTGCCTTCCCATCGAATTTTTCACGATCCTTGTATCATCCTTTCTCGGGATAGCCTCCCCTTCCGTAGGCTCCTCATTAGATAGAGAGAATAAGTAGCGAAAAGTACAAAGTCCAACAATTATAAGATACCTAACAAAGAATTCAGGGTAACATACCACAATCAAGCCGTTTCAAGCCTGAAACAGTACTTTCCTCGAATACCATTACGTTCGAATATATTATAATAACATGCAATGTATTTGTTGGTTTAAAGTTCAAAGGAACCAAGATTACCATTGCTGGTACAAATTGCAGCTAGGGTGCTGATTTACTGCCATACATGATACATGCATAAATACTGATAGTAAAATTTCTGTAAAAATATTTTGTTAAATGTGGTAAATCCATGGTATGTATGAATTAATTTCATCGTCTGTTCATTAATTATTTATTATCGAAATTTAATAAATTCCACTATATGTACAAATGATCGAATCTATGATATCTGATTGGAGAAATTTTAACTGCTATCGATGCCAGTTACATTAATTTTCTGTGCTTCGTCATCTTCCTTCACCAATAGTCATGTGTGATACATACGCAACAAGCAACACGACAAGACAGTCATGTAACGTTCAAAAGCATCCCTTAATTCGCCATCTCTGAAAGAGAAAAAGAGAATATTTAGCTAGGGCAGAAGGAAGCTTGCTCTTGTTGCTCACCTAAGTACATCCATATCTAGAGCACACTGAGTGTACACGGACAAGAAGCTTCTAAGATCAGTGTGCGTCCAATTAACCTGACGCCATGGTTCTATGCACCTCTCCACCAATTCCAGAAAGAAGAACCTCAGATCTCTGGAACGATGAAGATTACATCCTATTCCTAATATCGCTCTGGAGTACGAGCGAAAGTTTGTGTCCACTTCCTGATACGAACGTTCCAGAAGCATAGGTTTAAGTTTGATGCATACTAAACTGTAAAAGGATTTTACTAGTGTCGAGGAATTTCAATTTTACTTGTATTTTCTAGAAGAGAGCGTACTGTTTGTGATGTTTGTCATTCTCCAAAAGTATTTTACACTCTGCGAGTCCTAATAAAAATTCTCTGTCCAAATCGGTATCAAAATATTCCGAGCCTACGCAACGATAAGTCCAAGACGACATCATACTGTTAGCGCAATGGTACAGATCAGGAAATGTTAGAAACTGGAGCTTCCTTTTATTCATCTCGAATCGAAGGCATGCTATGAATACCACAGCGGCATATCGCCTATGCAATTATAAGTGTTAACTTAAATTTTTCAGCATTTCAAGGATGTACATTAGTAATTTTCTTATCATTACTTAGCAAGGTCTTCGGAAAGTAGGAAATGTTGCTCAATATTGGTAGCCAAAGAACCCGGTAAGTCTTCCACAACTTTAAACACTCTTTTAACATTGTCGTACTGCCTGCGGCAACTCTTTAATGTGATGCTTGTCTTCTCCGATACTTCGTCCATGTCTTTTCTACTTTTCGACGTTAATTTCTTACCTAACAATTCTCTGATAACAATATCATCGAATTCGTAGTACCTATCAGTCACCATCGAAAATAAGACTGCATTAAAAGAAATAATTATCATGATATAAGCGGTGTATAGCGATCGGACAATCTGCTTACATTTCGATGAGCATCTGACTAGTTTGTGGCTCTATTTGAAATGCCAACTGTTCACTCGCCAATTTGGTGGGGGTGTGAAGCAGCTTCTCCAGGAGAGCGTAAGTTCGATAGTGATCAAGAATGTCAGAGGCTACTAATTCGATCGGGGCGTTCGTCTGCTGGCATATCCCTCGCTGATGTAAAATGTTGACGGCATCGCTCGCTAAATTAGTAAAAACCACCAAGTTAACTTGACGCGCTATCAATGTTGACACATCCACACACGACGAATTTTCCCATCACGTACTTACAAGAATGACCGTCGACCCAAAGTTGATACATCTCCGGATCGACGAGAGTATAATTGCTGATGAATACATCGACTTCTGACAGCATTCCGAAGATCAGCTGCAATCAGCTGCTCGCTATTTGACTAACCCCGAATCGAGTTTCGACGATATTTCGATAACGATAGAAATTCCTTTCTGGCCCCGAAACACCCCCCAATGGGCTTTGCTGGGTACTGATTCAAGGCATGGTATGTATGAATGTATGTACGTGCGTATACTCGTTAAGTATGCACGAGGCGCGATTTACCCGCGTTTGTAAAATTAAACACTGCACACTAAAATTAGGCCGAGTAGTTAATTAACATACATATAGTATGACAAGTCCCGGAGCTCAGCTCCGCAGATCATGACAGTCGCGACGCTAATGGTGCTAAGACTGGCGTTAAAAAATTGAAATATACATGTAGTATCACAGACCAGGTATAGGATAGACTTATCATCCAATGTAATTTTGTGTAACACGTTCGGGGCAAAGAGAAGGTATACTAAGACGCGACACTTCGAGCGGTATCTTTGAAGTTCTTCGTTGGCTTGTCCCTTTAAATTGGTTGTATAGGCAGCTGTATATCTTCGTCTTATTATCGCCTCTTGTTAATCCCTCCTCTTTCCGACTACCGAATGGACATTTAAATTGGTTGTGCATTTCGTCTCTCTCTACAACTGGTTTCTTCATCAGAGTATCGCCTCTTAGTATACCTTCTCTTTGCTCGGGGAACTCGCGAGCCCCCTTACCATTTTCGTGTCACACCCAACGTTATCGACTCAGTCTAAAATAAAATTACAACGCTAGGGTAAAGAGTACAGTGGTTGGCCACTTCACCCTTCGTTGCATACTGTTGCAAATATGCAACATATATTTTCTTTTTAAATTTTTTGTTTTAACTAGCCTGTAGTGTGATGTAACTACTTTATCATGAAAGATACATATCCTATATAGTTTCTAAACATTTACATGGATCGCGCTGAACGTTGTAATTCCGCGTTTTTAAGTAATCATAATCGTAATGGCGGAAAAAGTGAAAAAAAAAATTATTTTTCTTTTATTATTATCACTTGTTCGAGTCAAAAAACGTATTTTTTCCCAAATCAAAGAAGTTATGCAGCGAAGGGTTAAGTAAGAGTGTCACATAAGTAGTAAAATGTGAATTTGGTAATTTTGAAATGAAAATCAATATAAATAAGTACAAAAAGCCCCTAATAATCTAAAAATAAGTAGTTTATAAAAAAAAATCAGGAATGTATAAAAATATACAACAAAATGTGTTCCCTACCACAGATACCTCGTCTACGCAATGACGAACGAGAGGTTTACATAAGTAGTAGGTATCTACAAATGTAAGTACCCTCGCCTGTGATACAGCTCTATTCTTTTTCTTCTTTTAGAAACCGAAGCGGTGATATCTGCGATTGTTATACACTAGCAAGTTCACTCATTGTCAGCGGCGATTGCATTCTAATATACTTTCGCGCTCGAGATTTCGATGCTCTACCCAACACAAGGGCTTTACGCCCTTTAGGGTAATATCAATCGCGACACTTTTTTACTCGAGCGGATATGTTGATCGTATTTGGTACATTCTAATCGTAAGAAGGAAGTTTCAAGGAAATTCAGAGACGAGAAAGGACAAGAAGAAAAACATTATGCTCTTTCCATAACGTTCCTTTATATACTCTGTAGGTTCTCGCAGCCACCGCGGAGAGTGTTTCGGTACTCTCGCGCGGCTTCCGCGGATAACAATGAGCGAATACATAATATCTACGTGTCGACGAGGTAAAACGCGACAGCGTTATAGTTAAAACATTTGTAGGGGGGGGGGGCGGGGGGTGAACGGCGATGATGTTCGCGTGGAACGTTAAGAGATCAAAATTGCGACCCGATTTCTCCCCTTTTCGACAAGCTCGAAGAACAACAGAGGCCTCGTCGACCGGATCGTGTCCACCGTCGGATGCTGCGTGACATATACACATGTATGTACTCGTATTTTACTCGGGCAAAATTCAGATGGGGAGAAACTCGAATCGAGAGGTGGTACGGGGAGCGAAGATTTACGAGCAACGTAAACTTCTCGTAGTTTCAGATGCAAAATACACTTGTGAAAATATGTATGTACTTTAGTATATTCTGCCGAACGCTGGCGCTTTTCAAGTCGTACGTGTCGTATGTTTCGTAGAAATGCTTCTTCTCTCGTTTACACGTTTCTTCGACTTGCTCCTGTCCTTTCTTTCTTACCTACACTTATGAATAATTACGTACGTATATTTACGCGGGCACTTGCTTGTTCGTCTTTGAAAATCTTGCGATATACGTAACCATACCTTCCGAGTTCGTCCTCGACACTTTGGTCCCGTTTTGGGTGTTGGAGGAGGAGGAGGAAGATGAGCGCTCGTTCGTAGACTTTCGTTACCGGCACCGCCGTAATCCTTGGCCCCCGTCGTACATTGTATCTAACATGTATCCACCATACATATAGTTCAAGCCCGAGCTGCTCTTCCTCCTAATCCTCGCGCCCTTCTAATTTCTTCCGTTCTCCTCGGTATCGGGCGTTTCCATGTTTCACCAGAAATTAACCAGCAAACCACGACGTCGGAGAAACAGGGCCACAGGGAAGCAGGGTGGGAAGAGTGACGAGCTCACGCCGAAACAAACACGCGGAACGGTTTCGACGAAAGGTGAACGAGATGAAAGTTACAGTTTACTCAAAGACGCGAGACGATGCCTACAATTAAGAAACTAAGGTAGTTGACGAAATCAATAGAATCGGAAGGATTGCATTCTTTTGACGAGACGAAATTGCACCTTCGGATACATTCACGCCCACTTATCGTCAGCGAACTCGCGACCCGCGCGAGTATTCGTGTCACTAAATTACGTTTATCATACGTGGTCCGTATGTATAATTGCCGGTCCCGAAACGACCGAGGAACTCGTTCTCCACAGCTTCGTGGTCATGTAACGGCAGCAACTACGAATATTACACACGTTTGTTTCGATACTAGCAAAGCACCGAGATCAGAATCACGGACATGGGATAAACGGTGGAAGGAACGCTGCGATATCCTCTCTACCGAGGGAGTCATATCCGGCGGTATCGCTAAACGTTACCTTCAACGAGACACACATACATGTATGTACATATACCTGCTACAGTACTATACGTATGTACGCATATACGTATACATGTACACCTACGTGCACATAACGGCCAGCCGTTAAGGGAAAGAACAGGAAAAATAACATCTGTCATTGATGTGTAAAGGCACAGTGGCGATAGTTCTCCGTTCTCCGACGCGATAACATCGGAAATGGAAGTGTGGTCGATAGATCGCGCTCGGACGGTTCGTGGTGTTACGCGGCAATATCCATGTCGGAGGAAGAATTGGGCGTGGTCGGTGCCAAGGTACCAAGGGTGTCGTCGTCCGCCGCTAGGCCGTGCTGACAGCCTGTCGGCGCTGGACTTAATGGTGGAAGATGCGGCGAAGACAGCATTGGGTCGCCACTGTGAATTGGACCGCTCGCATCGTCCTCCATCAAATCTTCAAGCTGCGACATGTTCAAGCTCGTTGCTTCTTCTGCGACAAATTCCGGAATCTGTCGATCAAGAGATGTTACCCTGTTATGGTACTTTCCTTTCAAGTGAACTTAATTTCGATGCAAAGTTAACCGCAAAAATAGCCGAACACAGCGGAGAAGATGCGGATGGGATCGAGTGTCGACAAGGGGGAGGGCCTTTGGAACAGATGGGCGGAAAGGGTGAAGCAAATGGCAAGATGAAAAAGACGAGGCAAATTCGGTTAACGAATATTTAGCTACTTGTATTTCGTCGGATGAAGTGTCTGCTTTGTTCGACGCCATTCATCAACCGCGGGTGCACGACACGATGCGACGCCGACTGTCACGTTATCAACGTTTAAATCTCAAAGCTCAAGGAAACCTGCTTACATTCCGACGAGTCTATCACGAACAATAATTCATGCGGTCTCGACACTCCCGCTCGAGACGTTTTATTAGATATCTGCTGCTTATCTTTCGCACGTAAAACACCGTTATGGAAACTCGTACTCGACTTCGAGTGTGATTACGTACTACTGTACGCAAAACCAACACGCCGGATAATTCGCTAAGGCCGATATCGAGATTAATATCGAATCCAGTGTGATAAGTTTGAAAAATTTCCGCGCTCACAATTCCTCCCGTAGCAAATCCTTAAAGACAGGACCACGAATGCCTGGTAGTAAAAGTAAGTACTTACACAGAGCAGAGCAGAGCAGACAGGAGCACGCGGTAAATAGAGAGACAGACAGAGAGGCAGACATAGAGGGAGAATTAGCAGGGGAGTAAGAGGAGACAGTTGGATGTAATGTGGAACAAGAAGAGGAGGAAGAAAAAGGAGAGAGCACGAGCGAGGATATATAAACGAATGATTTCGTGCTGGCCGGTCTCGTAAGAACAGATGTGAATTATGAAATCAGTCCCGAGAACGCAGCGAACGTTTATTCGGATCAAGGATCGTGAAACGATCGTGGCCGTCTATCGGCGTTGATCGGCATAACCTTGAAAATAATACAAAGTCAGCGAGCAACGTCGCGCGTCGACCTCCTCCCTCGCGTCGTTGTTGATTGGTCGTGTATATGTACATACATACACACAACATGTACGTATGTACAACGTTGCAAGGATAAATCTATAATATACGCCATACGCCACAGTATACACTGTACGGGATAAGAAACGAGGCAAAAGTGTCGCGCAAACTGTGCTAGAACGCGATTAGCTTACCTTTCGTTGCTCGTGCTTGGCTCTGGAGAATCCATGAAGTATGCTGCCGGAAGTTGAGCTCCAGTTGAAGTCCGAAACAGGTAGACCGTGCGTTTTCGCTTGCAACTCCAATTCCTGGACCCGCAAAAGGAGCCGACGATTTTGATGCTCCAGTTGCTTATGCCTGAGCTCGTTCTGCTTCATCCTTGTCAATTCGTTTTTCAAAAGCTTTATGTACTCTACCGACGACTTCAGAATCGTGCCTTTGTTCGGTCTAACATCTCGAACAATTTCGTAATATCTGAAATATATTGAACCGGAATTATCACGGATTGCGGCCACTGCCGCGTATCTATCCATCCATCCTTCCCTCCAACTTACTCTACAGTCTAGACTCTAGACTACACTCTGGAGTCTAGAACTTTAGAGCATAGGCGTATGTACATACGTATAGGTACATATACAATAAGTGTTGAAAAATCTTCACGACACGAACGACTCTGTCGAGCAAGCTTTTCGCCGTTTCGCTCGAAAAAACACACATCTACGGCTACTCGGCGATCTGTCTGTAACGTATGGCTGTTCTCAACTAACGCTTCTATGTATACCTACTCGATTGGCATACATACAGTTAGTAAAAAAAGTATTTGGACACTTTTTAAAATCGCATAACTTTTTTAGAATTGGTCCAAACGACATGAGTTTTTTTTAGAAGCTAGAAGGATTAGTTTTCTAAGTGACGTGTATCGCCGTTTTGAAAAAAAATGCAATTCGTCGGAATAGCAAAAAAATAGTAAAGGTCGTTTTTTAAACTTTTTTCTTTGTAAGCCTTTAATGAAAATTAAACAAACCCGTTTGTAGATTCGCGAAATTCCCGAAATCAGCGATTTTCGACCTTATTCTGCGATCTTTAAGCGTTTATAGCTCAGAGCATGGGCGTCCGCAGGGAGGGTTTTTGAGAAAAAATCGTTTATTTTTCAAAACTGATCTTTATTAAGTTTATACTAAGAAAGGGAATATTTTTAAATTTCGGTTTTAAAGTTTTAATTAAATTTGCACTATAAAATGGGTTAAAAAAAGCAAGAGGGGTATATTTTTCTTTACCATCATCCCAAAGTTGCCCCCTCCCCCCGGAAAAAAAGTCTCCGGACGCCCCTGGCTCAGAGCACCGTTAACTGATTTTGATGAAATTTTAGGCATATATATAACTTCAATCTACAAACGGTTTTTTTTTTAATTTTCATTACAGGCTTACAGAAAAAAAGTTTAAAAAACGATCTTTACTATTTGTTTTGCTGTTCCGACCAATTCCATTTTTTTTCAAAACTACGAAACACGTCGCTTAGCAAACTAATCCTTCTAGCTTCTAAAAAAAACTCATGTCGTTTGGATCAATTCTAAAAAAGTTATGCGATTTTAAAAAGCGTCGAAATACTTTTTTTACCAACTGTACGTATATTAGATATCTATATAGTATGTATTTGCTGACAGGCGTTTCTCGTTATTACTGGTCCAACGGATCGTCCTTCAAGGACTGTGTCATTCGCGAAGAGAAACTGACGAAGCAGTTGACGTGCGAACGGTGTCGCTCCAACTTTAAAATAACGAGTCGCTAATTGTTCGTTTATTCGTTGAATTTAAAGCGTCCCCCTTGCGCATATAAGATAAGTGGGAGAGATGCCGTTCGAGTAACGGAGGAGAGGCAGGATTCCAGAGGCGATGAAAACGATGTCGCCTTGTCACTGTTTGCCATTTTCGTTAGACCGAGCCTCGTTTCGTTATCAAGTAGACGAGATATATACGTACGTATGTATTATATCTTACACGCGTGTTAGCCTACTCACGACGCGGCGCTGTCGCACGTCCGTGCATCGTAAGTACGTCGCGGCGGCTCGTCCGCTCGTATTTCACGCGACAGCGATACGGGGTTACGGGGATACCCCCAAGAAATCTGGCGGCTCACGATGCGCTCTGTCTTCAGGAACGCAACTTCGTTATGTAGCTTCGCGACGTGAAGAACAATGCCCGAGGATTTATCAAGACCATTTGGTGAGGAAATCGTCTCTGCTAAATAGGAACAGACAGATATAGGTGATAGGCACTACGTTACGAGAACAGATACGGGAAGCCCGTGAGTTAAGCGGAGCACGGAGACGCGCGTACGTAAGCGGTACGGTGTCGGTGTGAGCGATAAAATAAAACACGGGCGGAACAGTTGTAGTCTACAATGTTTACACGAGTATTATAGATACTTACATATACTATGCGCGGTTTTAATCCTATCGTTGGACAGAAAAATAGATGGACACAGGCACGGACGGATATGACGTGAATAACTGTACTCACGGGTCATTGGTTTTCGGCAAAAGAGTACCAAGCTCCTTGATTCGGTCGTTGATGTTAAAACGTCGCCGTCTCTCGACTGAAAATTACAATTACAACCACTGCAATTATACTCGTAATGCCGAAGCCGGAAGAAAAGCTGCTTTTCCCGAGTAAGCTTTCCGTTGCTTCTTTTCCTTAACTGGGTTGCGGTTACATCTCGATTATGTCGCAAATATGTATGCGATAGTTGGGACTTGGGGGGAGTGGGGATGCGACGAGGTTCAGCGGATCAGCTTGCGTCTAATTGTCCAGACGATAGAGTACTATTGCTGCTCGTTTTATAGAATGTTCGGTGATTACTTAATCGAGTATTCGAGCAGATAGACCGCGACGAATTTGAAACCCTCAAGTCTGAGCCTGGACCGATCGGATATCGATTCTTTCGGTAGGTACTGGCGTTTCAACAAAACAGACGCAAAGGTTTTTCGCATACATTTCAATAGTATCGACCACTTACTCATATTATGATTATCTTTTTTCTGTCGGTCTTTGGCAAGCGCGTGTATCTCCGCCTCGGTTAGCAACAGAGGCTCCGGTTTGATCTGCAGCTCCGGGATGTTAGTCAGACTTGTCGGCTGGCCATCCTTTAAGCTGTCGCCTAAGGATCCACTCTCGAACGACAGTATATCGTCCAACAGATCCTCTGCCTGTAATCACACGGATATAATGTAGCCGAAGGGGAATGAACTTACTATCGGGCGGCCGATTACTGTTTCCGATTACGATTGCGATTGCGGCCGTGGTGCGTCCAGTTTGACGGATATCGACGACACGGCTGACTACTGGCTGCTTGTCTTTTATCTATGCAGTTGGGACGTTGAGAAAGCGAGAGAGAAAGAGAGAAGAGACAACCAAGGACCGAAAGTAAGGAACGGAGGAAATTTCAGCAGCACAGGAATTTGACGCGCACGTATACATATGTACCTATTTTTATACCGTTCCTCCTTTCTGCGCGCCCTTCGAAATTGTGTAACGAGATAAATGGCAGAGGAACACCGCTCTTTGTGGCAACGGTTGTTGCTTTAGAAAAGCGTTCCCCTTTACAGATAACGCACCTGCATCGTGACGTACATCGCTGTTATCCGCTTTTATCCAAACAGTCGCGATAAGTTGGCTCGCGACCTAATTTCGTATACCACTTCGCTATGCTAATTTCGTTAGGAGAAAAAAAAGGGAGGACCACGGAGGCATGTCGGTCGACGCTTGTACAGTCCTGGAGGTAGGGTGCGAGAGCCGCGAAACGAGGTGCCGCGCGCTCAAAGCTACGACCGATTTCCACGGCGATGCAAATCGAAAGTCGGAAGGTTGGCAGAAAAAGTTGGGAAAAGTAGCTACTCAGATTGGGGCGGCGAGAAGCTGAGCGAAGCGAAGCGCAAAGAATCGCGATCGCACGTGCGCACAACGTGCAGCGCTTATGGGTATTCAGTTGCGTACGTGTAAGTTACGTAAACATTACGTAAGAATAATAACCGATGTCTGTTGATGGCAAGCTGCGTCGCTGTACCGCTGTACCATTGTGCCGCCCGTGCCGCTATGCCGTGGAAAACCAACGATGCTCCGTGATAGGAGAGGAAACAAAGGAGCGAGAGGAAAGGCGAGCAAAGGCGCAGAAAAATAAGCGTCTACGTACGATCCCCGATGCCGATACGTACTACACGTGTACCTACCTATGTAGGAGGACATTACGCGTTACGTACAACACCGCCAAAACGCTGGCTGGTGAATTATCAACGGCAGATGAAAAGTGTCGCAGAAGTAACACGGAAGCGAGAACTGCCTTTTCATATTATCGTTAACGTTTTATCTGATCGCGTTATTTCATTGGACTCTTATCGTCACGTTTCATTGGCACAATCAATTGCTCCCCCGTCCCCGAGCCGAACCAAACACTTTACGCGTAATCCGTAAATACCTACACCGGCCGACCGAAACGCGTGTACGTATTATACTAGATTAAACGACCAGACGTCAAAGTCGTCCACTCTGTCGTATAATTCGAATGCCTAATCGTGTCTGGTGTCGCAGCGCCCGCGCCCCTGCCGTTCCATTCCAAATCCTATCGTATCAGGTTCCGTTGGCTACGCCACAAACGCGAGAAGCAACAGCGTTTACCTAAGTCCCGAGTAGTTCGATGCGGTCTGTACGATTCGTTCCGGCCCTCCGGATTCACAGAACCAGCAACGACAAATAGAAGAAGGAAAAAGAGGCGAGGCAGTGTGGCCGTGCTGTCGGGATCGTTGTTCGACCACGCAACCACGTGGACGTACATGCGATAATTGTTCGTTATCCAGCACTGCAGTGTACACGATTAACGAGACGCGCGCGGATAGCTTGGCTGAGCGGCGCGTAAACCGATAGTCTCTGCCTCAAGCGCGTTTACTTACAATAATTCGTGCATTTGCAGCGACGCTGACATAGGCAACGATGCGATTTGTTTGCGGCTTGTACGCTGGCTACAAGAAAGGAAAAATTTTACGATTCGTTGCCACGTTGCATCCATGAATCTTGATCGGATGCTATTACGCGAACGAATCGTTTCATAACTACTAACGCGCATCCGGTACGGAAGAGAACATAATGTCTGTTCCTACTACATTCATATAAGTACATATATATATATATAATAATTTTCTGTTCTAGTCAAGGCTTCAGATCAAGGAAATTAACATACATCAATTAAATTACTAAATTTGACCACCCCCACTTTAGGGAATGAACTAAATTTTAGAAAGTCTAGGAATTCGCTAGCCTCCAGAAATCGGATTCCAGATTTTCAAATATTTAATTTTATTATTAATTTTTAATCCATGCTTACAATTAGAGTACATTTTATATTGCATTAATCTTTTCACCACTCGAATTACTAAATTTGACCACCCCCACTTTAGGGAATAAACTAAATTTTAGAAAGTCTAGGAATCCGCTACCCTCCAGAAATCGAATTCCAGATTTTCAAATTTTTAATTTTATTATTAATTTGTAATCCATGCTTACAATTAGAGTACATTTTATATTGCATTAATCTTTTCACCACTCGAATTACTAAATTTGACCACCCCCACTTTAGGGAATAAACTAAATTTTAGAAAGTCTAGGAATTCGCTAGCCTCCAGAAATCGGATTCCAGATTTTCAAATATTTAATTTTATTATTAATTTTTAATCCATGCTTACAATTAGAGTACATTTTATATTGCATTAATCTTTTCACCACTCGAATTACTAAATTTGACCACCCCCACTTTAGGGAATAAACTAAATTTTAGAAAGTCTAGGAATCCGCTACCCTCCAGAAATCGAATTCCAGATTTTCAAATTTTTAATTTTATTATTAATTTGTAATCCATGCTTACAATTAGAGTACATTTTATATTGCATTAATCTTTTCACCACTCGAATTACTAAATTTGACCACCCCCACTTTAGGGAATAAACTAAATTTTAGAAAGTCTAGGAATTCGCTACCCTCCAGAAATCGGATTCCAGATTTTCAAATTTTTAATTTTATTATTAATTTTTATGTATATAAATTTAAATTAAAAATTAATAATAAAATTAATAATATATATATGTACGTGTAGCCTATGTACCTAGTTGTTATTCAAACATTTCGACTATCCTACGTAAAGGAAACACGAACGACGTTTTCACGTTTGTCGTCCATGGCGAGTATATTGTTGGTTCTTAAACAAGTAGACTAACAATGAGACTCACCTTACATCTCCGAGTTATTATATTGAACACTGGCATCTTGTTGCAGCAATCGTTGGCAAGGAAAGCGCCAAAATTTGTACGTTCGGAGGTAGCGGTGTCAGGAGCAGTGTCAATGGCATATGCGCGCAGGTACGTACGCACGCACGCACGTACGCACGCACGCACGTGCGTATAGGCGTTCACTATGGCGCGCGGTCAACGTAAAGAGAGAAAGTTGGACTGTCTAAAACGGGAAAGAGGGTGCGCTTTCAGGTATTAGCCGTCAAAGCGGGCTTCCAGCGGCCTTTATCCTCCTCGAACAATAACACCGAATTCGCGATCTGGATTTCAGACGACGAATGGTGAGTCCCCGATGGCCGGCGCCGGCGCCGACGCTGTTCCGAGTCCTTGGAATTTCGTAAACAGACGCTGCTCCTCGGTTGACGGGCGATGAATATCACAATCGACACAACACTGGCGACTGGCATACGGCGATGCCCGGCGACCGTGCAAAAACGACGAGCGTGACGGTGGAAAGAAAGAGAGAAGCTTTGGCTAGAGGCGCTGGAATTTAGAGAAGATTAGGAGTATAGAGGAGCAGAGAGAAGTTGGTCGAGATCGCGAACAATTTCGTGAAACGCGCGTTTGTACACATATCCTTCGGAACTGTAGCGGTGAGAAGGAGTCCAATCCCATCAGGATAACTGCAACGAAACGTGTGCGACCGCGACCGCGACCGCGACCGCGAACGCGAACGCGAAAATTAACGCCAACTGGACTGGGTCCCGGAACGCTCGGCTGACAGACGAATGCATTTTTTTCGTGCTCGGGCTCGATGGCTGTTCGATATGAGCCTGGATCGTGGCAACCTTGCGTTTTCTCCTCGTACTACCGCTCCGTCGCGGCTCCGGCTACCTACGATTAAGCACCTCAAGGTTGCGGTTACCCAATAACGTATTTCTCGATCTCCGCGGGTGGTGGAGGGAGCACCGGCTGAACGAAGGAAGACTCAGGAATGGCGGGAGACGGAGCAGGGAACGAATAGTCCGTGAGTGGCGGGAGGTGAGCAGGTGGAGGTAGCACGCTGATAACACTCGAATCTTGCCGCGAAGCGGAACCGTCGGAAACTAACGTCATGTCCCAGAGTAATCCGACGAGCGAGCAGCTTCTTATCAGCTCGCATCAAAACCGATAAGACAGAATAATCCCGTCGCGTCAGGTCGCCACGCCTCGCCTCACCTCGCCTCGCCTAGCCTCGCCACGTCTCGTCCCGTTTCACGTCTCTAGTCGACGAGCAAAAAATAAATTGGATAATACAGAGGGAGGGTTGCCCCTAAGCGTGTGTCCGCCGGTACGTAGATTTAAGATTATCGTCCAACATTGTCAGTAGACATTGCAATTTGGATATCGCACACTCGGTAAGCTCTTTGGGTCCAACAACCTTCTCGAAGCCGGCCGCGGGGAGCCGGGAGCGGGCAACTCGATCTCTTTCTCTCTCTTCCTTGTCGCGGCGTCAACGGATTACGCAAGCGCACGCGAGAAGGTTACTGGAAACCGTTCCGATACGAACGACTGATTGTCGATAACGATAGAAGCCGTTAAAATCAGGTTTCCTCGCGCGTGAACCGAATCTTCACTGTTGATGGTGCAACTCGTTTCGGTACTGGCCACTACTGCTTGAACGCGCGCCGCGTGTCTCGCGCCGCGCCCCGTCACACTTCACACGCCACGCGCCACGGCGCGATGCCCCACACTTGTCTGTCTCCTTGCCCTGCATGCTTTTCTGCCGCTCTGCTTCCCTGCCAGTCTGTCCATAGCTATCGGCTGTTAACAAGTTAACAACTCGACCCGCTGCCGTCCCGATATCTATCGGCGTGGCTTGCGGTTTACGGCGTGTCACCGGCATGGTCTTTCATGTATCGCATCTTCGGACCACCGTATCATCGTTTCGTTATATACTGCACAGTTTCATTCACTTTAAAGTTCTAGTCGCAATAGGTCCTTCGTTAATTCCTTTGTACATTATCTTCTTTTCCCTTAAACTTCCCTGCCGCGCGTCCACGATTTTCCCGTTTCGTTCCATCGCATTACGAATTCCAGTCTCGCGTGGGACGTGCAACAAGTCGAGTATGTGATCGAGGTAACGGAGTTGGTTTCTCCGTTAACCGGGTCGTGTCAAAGTCTCGAAATATATCGCGTATACCGACGTTTGCGCGGGATGTTTAATCGGACACAATGAAATTGTCTTCATCTTTGATTCAATCGATTGGCATGATACGTACGTAGGTACTTCTGTACGTAGCGCATGACAGACGGAATCAACCTTAGAGCGTGTAAACATGGAGGAAGCATGCAACGGGCAAAAATGTAGACGGCGGTGGAAAGAAAAACATATACATTGGGGACACTCTCTCTCTTTCTAGCGTCGGGGGCGTCAGCGTTTTTTTTTTTTAAAGTTGGAAAGAGAGGGTGTCCCCAATGTATATGTTTCTCTTTCTACAGCCGTCTACATTTTCGCCTACTGTATGCTTCCTCCATGTTTATGTGCTCTAAGATGTCAACAGTGAACGATTCTGGGGAAACGTGTGTGTCGTAAGGCGTAAAGGGACGTAACGGGACGTAAAAGAGTCGCACACTCCGTTCGCGGAGGAGAACACGGCTGCCTGATCGGCATGCTGATTTCATCGCGATCGTCAACGCACGACGAATGTCAAATGAAAAGAAAGCGATCGATGATATCCACCTTTCAAGTACCGAATACGTATGCAACTACATACCGTTAGTGAAAAAAGTATTTGGATACTTTTTAAAATCGCACAACTCTTTTAGAATTGGTCCACGCGACATGAGTTTTTTTTAGATGCTAGAAGGATTAGTTTGTTAAGCGACGTGTTTCGTAGTTTTGAAAATGAATGCAATTAGTCGGAATAGCAAAAAAAAGTAGTAAAGGTCGTTTTTTAAACTTTCTTCCTGTGAGCTTGTGATGAAAAATCAAAAAACCCGTTTGTAGATTGGAGTATATAGGTACCTAAAGTTTTATGAAAATCGGTTAACGTTGCTCTGAGCTAGAAACGCTTAAAGATCGCAGAATAAGGTTGAAAATCGCGAAATTCCCGAAATCAGCGATCACCTCACTTAGCAAACTAATCCTTGCATCTAAAAAAAAGTCATGTCGTTTGGACCAATTATTCTAAAAAAAGTTATGCGATTTTAGAAACGCCACCTGAGGCTACAGCGAAAAGTCGTTCTGCGTACTGGATGATCAATACATACATAGGTACTTACGTAAAGGGAACGCGCAGTCGTGCACGCATATCTGGTGAAAGTATAGTAAATGTATCGTACCCATACGCATATTTACGCGGGTATGGCCAGACACAATTTAGTCTTATTAAGAGATCTAGATCGCGGGTAAGGTCGAGCGCGCTCACGAATTCTCGTAGTTTCTCTCTGCTCCTCGGCCTTCCCTCGATTCCGACAGTCCCACCACCTCTCATCTTACGTCACTCGTTTCCCAACCCTTACTTACTACCGTATGTCTTACAACTTCCGTGGAGAGATGCTCTCTCCTGCATTCCAGTAGATCGGTTCGTGGGTAGGTACATATGTACGTTTCGCGTAAGTACAAAGCTCGTCGAATTCAACGTACCTCGGAATTGCTGGTAGCGACGCTGGAAAGTCCTGGTGACATGCCGCCAGTCGTAGGATCCGGGCTGACCGCGACCGGATTACCGTGCGACAAAACCGTGGGAGCGTGCGGATACGAGGCCAGATGAGGATGCTGCGGCTTTGGGTGTTGCACCGCCGGTCCTGGCGGTGCACTCTGGACAACCATCGGCGTGGATGTTGGCACAGCCTCGACCGAATTTTTACCGAGGACGCTTTCGCTTTCAGTGTCGATCGTACCACCGCGAAATGACTCGTGCAGATACTGCCGCACTTGGTTTTTTTGCTTTTGTACCACGTGGTACCGTGTCGGATTTTCTAACAGTGTGCGTACCTGCAAACAAGATCCACTCAGAGCTTTCGACATCTCTCGACCTTCTTCCTACCCCGCCAACCACCATCACCTCCCTCCCTCTCTCTATCTAATTGTAAGTTCCCCCGTCTTTCATCGCTTTGTAATAAAATTCGAATCCGAACATAATGTTTTTGATCTTGAGTTTACTACTTTTACTTAACCCAGACCCTTGCAATTGAAGATTGAGAGGGGAGAGGGCACTGTGGAGGCGATGAGAGTGGGAAATACATAGGTTGTAGCACTTGTAGGTGATACAGAGGAAGCAAAAGCGTACTTGTAGGACTTGCGGCGGCACGTCCACCCCGATTGTCGATAGCGCCGCAGGTGGTACTGGTCTCGGAGGAGCTGCCGGTGGTCTGTGCAGCTGCAAATTTTGACGAAACTCCGACTCTCGCCTTTCCTGCTCTTGCAGCTGCTCTCGCATCAGCTGGAGCTTCAATTGCGTGCGCGAAGTGGGCGTTGCAGTCTTAAACGTTGGTGGACTGAAAAATCATGAGAAACATTTTGGCCTTTTGCACCGGACAACGTTCTTCGTGTACATTAGGGTGGCTCTTATTTACTCTTGGTAAATTTTTTTTCTCAAGATTTTCTTCGTGGCACCCTCCAGAATAAGTCCAAATAATAAAAAATAAAATGAGAACAGTTTGTCGCACGAGAAAAAGTAATAGAACATAAAATATGCTCCTTGTCCGCACCTACAACTTTTGTTTGACATATTTTTTTATTTAATCAATAACTTGGAGGATATTATAGAAAACCGACTTTGTGAGCTATTAAATAATTCTTTAAATGTTTAAGAGCCCAGGGGCATTTTTCCCGTTATCCGATCGGTCTCAAAGTTTAAACAGATTTTTTTGTTATTACTTGAAAGTATTCTGGGGGATGCCCGGAAGAAAATTCAAAAGTCGCAAAGAGCCACTCTAGCGCACATACATAGCGCCTGCGCAATGTCTCGGTAGCAGAATACGCGGGTCGGATATTTATTTTTATGTATTTTTAACTTCAACCAACAAGCTTCCTCGACTATACATAAACGTTTAAATAGCCCAAACTATTAAGCTATCCAGTTAAAAGCGCAAGAGAGCACGAATGGGAAACAAAACTCCCTACAGTCTACGCTCTAAGTAGATCTACACGGCTCGAACCACGACAGACGCGGGCTATACGCGTGACCTTGAGATCGCCTTCCGATCACTGTCCAAGCCTACGGCATACCACGCAAATTCTGAGAATTACTCTTTACGTAGCATCCGATTGCTCGTTCCAATCAAATTTCCGCCAAGGTAGAGCAATTGTAAGAATCGTTAAAGCGGACTCAGGTCGAGGGAAATTCCCTACATGTGGTATGACGAAAATGCTTGCGGCACGGCGAGTCTAGTCGAGTTGACATGACGTTACGCGCCACCTAGCAGTCGGAAGAATATTCCCAATTTCACCAATGTGGGAACAAAGCCAACTTGTAGCCATAAGAACACCAAAATAGAGAGATTGTGCAATTTGGACCGAATTTCGAATCCCTATCTTCGAGTGGCGTTCCTTTTTTTTCCTTCCGGGCACGTCAAAGGTGCGGTTCTCGCATCGGACAGATCGAGACCTCGTCCGTTTCACGTATTCGTCGCGCAACTGTCGCGCGAGTTACGTAACACCTTTCGGTGAAAAACCAAACGAGCCTCTCTATATTCTTTCGTCCCTACTCCTTCCAAAGTCTTCTCGCCTCCTCGGTCTTTATTCTCGCACAGATAATCGTTTTTTCTTCGTTTCGTTTTGCCACGACCTTGTATTCGATTAGTAGACGGATCGCGCTAATTCGGTCGGGAGAGACGACGCATTCCCCTGAAAGTTGCGTTGCAACCGATTCTCACGATCGTTCGTCGCTTCCCTGCGATCCGACTTACCAACGATGGAGAAAGAATATAAATCGAGAAACCGTATACGCGGCATCCGCAACGTCCGCGAGAGATGTACGCGCAAGTTCCAAGGACAGTCCCCTAAATTTAGAAGCAATGTTTACGATCGAGGAGAACGCAGACGTATCGGGAAAGAGGAATGAATGACTAACGGAGACGCGAATTTCCCTACCGGCTAAGCGTAGTCTAGCGGAAAGGTATTTGGTTTGTCTCGTAAAACCAAAAGCAGAAGCTCGAACAAATATGGGAGCGGGCGCGGATGCAAAGATGGCTGAGAATGACGCAGACGTATCATAGATAGCGCGAAGAAAAGCGCGGGAGAGTTTGAGAGTAGAGTGGAGTTGGAACCTAGGAACGTTAATCGCTTCTGTACCAGCCTTGCGGACGAGTGGCGCGCAACGAACGCGCGAACGCAATATGACCGTTGCCGCCGGAAGGATATACAGCCGGTAGCGTAGCTGCACTCGCCGTCGCTTTCGTCGTCTTCGTCGCCGTCGTCCCGTCGACGATCGACGGATCCATTTCGAGAATCATGCGCAGATCCTCGTCGATGCCAATGTGCACACGCACGCGTTGCTCCTGTTGTTGTTCTCGGTGCTCTCGTTTCTCCGATTGCTTTGGTCGCTCCACCTGTTCCCACCCACGATCCGGAGTGGATGGACAGCTGGTGGTCCGAGCGACAACTTCGAACGCGTCGCTCGAGTATTCGGTGTGGTTGCGGCTCGGCCACGCGTACGGTAACGAGTTGCTCGTTCCACCGGAGGCTCGCGAAAACAAAATTGAGTCAAGCGACGAACTCTGCTGTCTGGATAACGGAACCGACAACGATGTCGGCGATGTCGACGACGCAAGTCCTGTCTCCAGTCCTGTTCCCAGTCTCGAACTCGGTCCCGATTCCAATTTTAATTTTGATACCAGTTCCGGTTCTGGTTCCGATCCCAACGACGCGGTGAATCGCGGAGTTAGCGTGTGTGATGCGATCGGCCAATGGGACAGTGGCTTCGTCGTTGTTGTTATCGTAGATGTTCTCGCTATATTCGTTACCGTCGTCGACGTCGTCCCAATTTTTGAATCGACAGTCGTTACGGTGCGAATCACCGGACGGCCGACGTCGTTTATTCGGTTTAACCGTGACACTAGATCCTCGAATTCGACGATTTGTCGCGCCGTCTCGGACGATATCTCTTGCATGTCCTCCGTGGGAGGTGAAAATGCTTCGCGACCGTACGAGCCGAAGCGTCGCGACGCTACTAAACCCTACTTTTGGCGTTTCTTGTTATCGACAACGACAACGACGACGACGACGACGACGACGTCGATGATGATGATGATGATGAGGAGGATGAGGATGAGAACGACAATGACAATGACAACGACAACGACGCTGTCAACGCCAAAAAACCGGCGCCCCTAAAGCTCTAAACCTGGATTCATTGCGTTACCACATTTTTCGTCTTCTCTCTCTTTCAATTCCTATGGCTCGTTCGAGCGAGACTTTCGCGCACACGCATCTGCGAGCCAACTCCCGGCCATCACTCGTTCGCTCGAGTGAGCGAATTAAGAAACGCGCAAACATGCTGGTCGCATATAGTAACGTGTCGAGTCCAATTTTATCGAGAATGGTTTAGCCTAGGTAGTGTCATTTTCGTCGGTAACTTGCCATCATCCGCCCTACCATATTTTGCCACCTTTGCAAAGGCCTTTCTCCTCTAAAATACATTGCGTGGCGATGCCCAACGAGATGAAGGGAGACGAGCGGTCTTATTCAAGATCGATTCTCCTTCTCCTTCGAGAGCAATCGTGATCAAAGGTGCGCAAGCGCCAGCGCGATGAATTAATAACAGTGGGTGTATTCTCCGCGAGTTGGACCGAGCCAAACCGAGCCAAACCGAGTCGAGCCGAAGTAAGTTGGGAATAACTATTCACTATGCAGAAGCGAACGGACGAGCGGGACGAGAAACGTAGCTCGAAATTAAACAGCTTGTAGATAATGTAGATTGTAGAGTGTAGGTAGAGAGTGGACTGGGCCCGTGCCCCGTCGGAACACTCGGAAGTCTCGGAACCGTGGCTGTGCTGTAGCGCACACTGTTGCCGCATTCTATCTGTGCCTGTCGGTGACGGTTGAGAGTGCAATTGAGACACTCGTAAATGCGTCTTATCGTTAGGTTGACGTTCAGCGGTTTTCTCGAATTTCTTTCGAAAACCATACGGCATTCCCACTGAAGTTGTAATAGAGAGTGTACGTAACTTGACAACTGGTGAAAGACATCCGACAAGCTAGTGTTGTGCCGTCCATGCAGGACTGTATGCTCTTCTAACCGGATTAAGAAAGAAAGAAGCGCCGATCACGACCATCGTGCTCGCTGGCACTTGCGTCTCAATCGCTACCCAGAAGCACAGACATACATATAAGTTTTTGACTTTTGAGTGAAGCAATGGGTTTAAGATTTTCATCGCGAGTGTAGCTGTTTCCTGGCGTACCTGTTAGTATTTGGTGCCCGACTCTTTAATTCGTAGTACATGATATCTTGCGCCGGCGTAGACAGAAAGGAGAGGGCCTGTTCCCAATCGCCGTCATTGTTTTCGTATCCATTTTCATTCGCATGAATGTTGGCCGGGTCGTCGAAGGCGACGTCGACATCCTTCTCTTCGCATCGGCGGGCACAGAGACTCGCCTCGCGATGCTCTAAATCGGCCGTGATAGCCGCCAGATCGAAACCCATGTCGATTCCTGATTCTTCCATTCTCGGGGCCGTGAGCTCGTAGAAAAAGCACGACGCGGCGGCACGGACCGAACCGGGGCGTCGCGACGCCACTTGCCGCGGATCGACCAGACTCGATACTTTTCTCAGCAAAACGATCACGATTACACCAACGATGTTCTTGAGTTTTGCTTTTCAGCGTGGCGCCTCCCCACTGGCAGAAGCCGTGATGCCGCGCGTGGCCAATGATAATCGGACCAGAGACTGCGGACGGGGACGGGGGACCAGGGACGAGGGATGGGAAACGGGTGACGGGAGACGGGGGGACGCGAGAGCTACGAACCGGGCAACTGGGTAGGAATACATATACAGCTGGACGAACGAACGTACGAATGCACGGACGCACGGGCGCACGAACGCACGAACGTACGAACGCACAAGACCTCGTAAGTCGTAGCACTTGACCAATCGACAGATGCACGCTGCTCCTTGCACGATGCTCGACGAGCGTTTTGTCAAGGAGATAGAAGACGAGTAGATCACAGGTTCCTCGCGAATGAACATCCGCAATCTTCTGCCTGTTACCCCCATCCTCTGACGTTGACGACACACAGGAGAAAGCTGACAAACGAGAAACGTGTACTTACAGTACTCACTCGAACGATGCCCGCACGGTTTATTAGCCGACACGGACATACGCGTTGAATTTACAAATTTCGTGTGCATGAAATACGTGTACATACGTCTTTATTTATATTTTCGGCGGTTTCGGAAAAGAAGCTATTTATTCGAGAAACGAACGAGCAACCGTAAAAAAAAAATGGAGGATGCGTGAACGCACCACAAATTCAGATTACGCTCACATTGTTTTATCATCGAGATATGTTCGGCTACTGCTACCGCTGCAGCTAGGGACTCGCGAGGGATAGGGAAAAACGAGAAATGAGAAACATAAGGAGCGTGTAAAGCGCGCGAGTGGGTGCGCTATCACGAGGCCGAACGCGTGCTTACGCTTACCAGGCGCTGCTCCGTCTTTTTCACCACGCTGCGATTCCTAACTAGTATAGCCATCTCACGGTCGACTCTTCAATCTTTCCATTCGATCGAGATCCACCATCTCTATTCACAGGGAAGTGCAAGCGCGCTGTGCCTGCTCCAATCTCTATTCTCAACACCTTTCTCGACTGTTAACTCTTACCGTGAAAATTTCGTTCTATGTACTCTTGTTTCTATTCTTTCGAACTGCAGCACATACATATGCCGTGTTTGTCGCATTGCGGGGGGACACGGTGCCACTATGTAGCACCGATTGCAGCGAGTTGCCTTATCACTACGCTTTTTCCATTCCATTCACGCCTGTGCTATCCACTTGCACCCCATCACTTTTCTGCCAAACATTGAAACGTCGTCGGTGTTCTACGCGGTACTCTCTTTTATGTAAATTATAGCAGGCATTATGCGTCCACATTCCGGTAGCAGATTCGTCATCGGCGATGACGAAAGTTTCGCAGTGTTTGTTGTTTTACTCGCCAAGCCAGTTGGTGCTTACTCGCAAAATTTAGAAAACTGCTGTCGTCGGAATTCGATGCGCCATGGTACGGGAAAAGTGGAACGGCCACGTTTTACACAGACCGATCCGATGGTCGTACCGTACGAATGAGTAGGCCCTCATTTCGTGGCAGTCGATCGAGTTTTGGTCTTTCGGAGCGAAGAGCAATTCGACTCGACTCGACTCCACTGACTTGACTCGATTCGACACGATTCGATTCGGTTCAATTCACTTCGATACGACACAATACGATCTGATCTTATTCGCGATGGATCGTCGGCTTTGTCATTTTGCGTTGTTGTCGCTAATGGCATGGGCTAACGGCATTCAAGTGTTCGATAAGGAGAAACGATTCCCCCCGGAAATATCAGAAAAGCTGGACGAATACTGGGACGCATACAAGGTGTGTATATCAGATATTTCTCCTTCAACGGCTTCAACGTTAGATAGGTATTAAAGGTTTCTCGATCATTAGGTATTCGTTCTGTAATTCTTGTTCCTGCAGGCTCGTTATAATAAGAGTTACTTCGGAAACGTGGAGAGTGCTAGAAGGTTGACTTGGGAAGAAAATCTAGTGATGATTTATAAACACAACTTGATGGCAGCTGCGGGCCATCACAATTATACGCTACGAGACAATCATATTGCGGATCTCGGAACTAGACAATACGTTCGGGACATGGTTCGTCCATATACCTATCTATCGAATCGCGAAAGGGAGTGGTTTATTGTCATGTTTTGTATCCAGGTGAAACTGATCCCGAGCAGCAAGCGTCACGTGTCGAAGGAGTCGATAGTGGGGGCGGCATGGGGGTCGCACGAGGCACGAGGCCACCTTCCACCGCAAGTCGACTGGCGCCAAAAAGGATTTAATACTCCGGCGCAGAACCAAAAGGATTGCGGCAGCTGTTACGCTTATTCGATCGCTGAAAGCATTCAGGGGCAAATCTTCAAAGAAACCGGCATGTTGATCCCCTTGAGTGAGCAGCAGTTGATCGATTGCAGCGCGTCCACTGGTAATTTAGGTTGTGCCGGCGGATCTCTGAGGAATACGCTGAGATATCTGGAGAAGGCAAAAGGGCTGATGGCTCAAGCTCAGTACCCGTACAAAGGAAAAGTACGCTGTTTATTATTTAGTAGATACCTACCTGTAGCTAAGCACGTGGGTCGTTTCGAGAAGTGATTGTAAATTTTAGGTAGGGGAGATTGGGGCAGATTGTAACAAAAAAGTTTTCACTGTTTTTTCTCGAAAGTGTTTTCCTCAATCAGGAAATAATTCTCGAGATTTACTACTTGCATATGTGGTGGACTAATTGCGTGAAAGTACGTGACAAAATCTTGGACACTTAGATATCTAGCTTCATCTTAAAGAAATCTGAACCTTTGTTACAATGTGCCCCAGTCCCGGGGTAAATTGTAACACATCTACTTTACTTATTTAAATACAAATATGAACAGAAATAAACATTTCTAAAAACTATAAATGAAAACACATATCATTATAAAACATTTGATATACGTGAGTTGCCAGATTTGTCGTTCAAAAGATTTTACTTATGTTACAATTTACCCCTTGTTACAATCTGCCCCGGTCTCCCCTACGTAGGTTCTTGATACGCGCTTGCAATTAGTCTCTTACTTAGTCCCTCGCTATTCCACAGATTTCTCTTCCCTTCTTTCGTAACGTTTATCTCCGCGTGCTGATTTAAGCGCACAGTCGCGGCTGATGTAACGAACAAAAATTTTCACGCGAGCGTCAACAAACGTTACGCAAAGAAATCCGTTTGGAAGAGTCGAAGAGTAGTGGCACGGTATCGAGCTTTCCCCTTTGCTTTCGAGTTGCATACATATCACTCATCGAATCGCCTGGAATCCCGGTAATTAGGCAGAAAGGATTAAACAAGGCGACATGTTTCCTTTGAGAGCAGCAAAGCCCGTGTCGTTTCCATCAGGACTTGAGCGTGGTCAACATTACTTCGTGGGCGGTGTTGCCAGCGCGTGACGAGAAGTCTTTGGAGGCTGCTGTAGCGACCATAGGTCCCGTAGCGGCTTCCATAAATGCCAGCCCGAAAACTTTTCAGCTCTATCAGTGAGTATGCCGCTCCCCATCACCGCACGCCTACCCCCTGCGGATTCCAATCGCACGCCGTTTTGGGTCGCTTAAAGTTTAAAAAACATTCATTGAGATTCGGTCGATCAGTACTTTTTACGTTTGGCCGGCATGCTTTGATAAGCGACAAGGCGAAATAGCGGAAAAGGTGGGAAAAATGGATGAAAGAATTTTTTAACACGCAATCGACTCGTGCTCGGTAAATGTTTACGCGAAAAACGAGAAAACGAAAACTCGTATCGTCCCTCTTTCACGGATATTCGAAGAAATTGGTCCAGTTGCGGCGATAACCTTTGGTGCATCGTCCACGCGATGACCCTGAAGCGGAACTCGCTAAAGTCGTTGAACTCGCAGCTACTAATTGAAAAGGGCACGGGACGGAAATATGTAGCTGGAAATTTATAATCGATCTTTCGAACAGATCTTTCTCGCGCGCGCCCGCCCCCCGCTTCTGCAGCTTTCCGGTTTAATGGGGAAACTTAATAATTTTTCAAAACAACTCGGTTCACAGCAAAGGAGTGTACGACGACGAACGTTGTAGCTCGGACATGGTGAATCACGCTATGCTGATCGTCGGATACACGCCAACCGAATGGATTTTGAAAAATTGGTGGGGCGACGGATGGGGTGAACACGGCTACATGCGTCTGGCTAAAAATAAAAATCGATGCGGCATAGCCAATTACGCGGTATATGCAAAAGTTTAATCAAACTGAATTAAAGGTGGAAACGTACGCAGATGGAATTAGATAGTGGCATTGGACTTTCCGAAACTACCTATGTGTATCTTTCTATTGCCCGTTGATCGATCCAGAGATGGAAATGTTCTGGGAAACGTTCTTGACCAATGATTGGCCAAGAGCTGCGGATGAAGAAATCGACCAGCAAGCAAACAGAACGATAGAGAAAGAGAAGGAGATGCGAGAGAAAAAGAACGATAGAGATATGTATATCTACATTGTTTCCGACTCTTTTTTTCTCCCCATTCTTCTTCCTCCTTTCCTGCTCCTCCAACTAACTGTTTCGCCTTCTCCAGCTCCAAGCTATTATCCCCCGGGTTTTTGCTGAGGCTCACCCTGGCGAAACGTAATGGAGTCGAGTTGACACACACAGCTACGTAAGTGTTGAACAATGTGGTCTCGGACCAAAACTCGATCGCGGAAGCGATACCTAAGTAAGTAGTTGACTCGGTCGGCCTTCGATTCAACCACGAAGCCATCGGTGATGAATCCTATCGCGGGACGATCCCCAGACAGTAGACAGTAGACAGGTGCATGTTTATCGAGCAAAGGTGTTTGCGCGAGCGTAATTAGCTAATTAAGCTTGAATGATTATTGGCGTAGGCTTATCGTTAGGTGGGACGTGCAGGGGTTCCTGTGCGATGTAGGCAATAGGGAAGGTTCGGGATGCGCCGCGGCGCGACGGATTCGGGATTGCTCGGAGGATCGGTTGGTCGAGAATGTAGGTGAAAGAGGCGAGGAGGACGGCAGAAACGGAGAAGCCGACGAAGAATGGCATGTACATGGCGCGTGTTTCTACCGCCGATATCAGCACGATTGGTCTCCGTCCAATCCGCGGTATCCCCCCGCCCGTCGAGCAAAGTTCAGACAGTACCGAGAAGCGACCGATGCCTGACTAAACCATCCCAACGACGAATCTTCAGTCTTTGTGGATGAGTTGCTTGGGAGGCTGAATCGGTGGAAATGCTCGATTGAAAGCACAGGAACGAGTGCCGACGAAAGTTGAGTTTACGTGCACGTATACATACACGTGTAGGTATGCACATAGTTGGTGTTGCGAGCGAGAAGTTGCGCCGGCCGTTTGATCGATGAAACGACGAGTACTGTTCCTATCGCGGCAACCACTTGGTCAAACAGCGACAGAAAAATTGCCCTCAATATGCCGATAAGTAAGACGAAGCTGTGCTCGGCAGAGGCGGACCGGCGTTAACGGGAACAGTTCCATGCCAACGAAGGTTCACGCTAAGGAGAAAGAAGAAGAAGAACCGATGCGTCGACCCGATGGAAAAAACACTGTGGGAGTTCCACGATCGGCTAACTTCCGCGGACGCGTTTGAAAGCGTATGTCATTGAGGAACAAGCCCGTCGACTGGGGAAGCAAACCGCTGACGAAAAAAGTGATCGTAACGATGCGTCTGCTGGACCAACTCTTATTTCTTTCCCTTCTTTCGGTGGGTAATCGGGTCGAAGCTATCTGGACCAAGGCCGCGAACCCCTTGTCTTCCGTTTGGTGGAGTTTTTATTCGCGGCCCGCTTCTTCCTCCTCCCCCTCCGCCTCCGGCTCCTCCTCCCCCTACTCCTCGATCGAGGAAGAGGATTGTGCCGGGTGCGCACACAACAAAGTCGCTTTGCTAGCGAACGACCCGACTTTGACCGAGCTGAGGATCGAATACGTCAAGCAACAAATACTGAAGAAGCTGCGACTCTCCAAGCCACCCGAGATATCGATGCCGCTCTCGACCTTGCCAAAGCCTCTGATAAACGGCCGTGTCCTCGAACTCCGACCCGGGGCGCCTCTCGAGCCGGAAAAATCAGTCGACAGTTTCTATGGGAAAACCGATCAGATTGTCGTTTTCCCAAACGAAGGTTAGTCTTTGCGGAGTCGTCCCTTACATTGCGAGACTTTGTAGTTTATAAGAATAGCGATCGAAGAGCGCGGTGCTTGCCCCTCACTGTCAGCTGATAATCCAATTGGCAGAGGAACGGATTTCGGATGATCCTTGCGATTTGCAGGTTCGCCATTTACGAATCTGTAAGATAATCGGGAGCGTTTGCGCGTTACATAGGTATATCGATAATGCGTTTTACCGTAGATATGTAGTCAGTCGTCAAATTGCTGTAAACTACTAAATATGTATGTATGTAAAGCAGTGACGATTCAGCTGTCTTTCCTCGGCTTCGTACGGTGGTAAAATGCGAAAACCTTGCCGCGATCTGATTGTGAGTCTACTAAAGCCAACACAAACATTCCAGGTGTAACCGATTCGAAGAAGTGTCGTCAGAGTTCGAACCATTTGACGGGGTTCAGTCCTGCGGCATGCTTCACGTTTTACCTGCCCAAAGAAATGCAGTTTGTTGACGTGACGTCAGCGCAACTTTGGTTTTACAAGGAGTTCGACGAAAACGACGACCTGAATCAAACGTTTGTGCTCTCCGAACTTGACCACTGGGACCTAGGCCAACACTTCGAAAAGAACACTGTGCTCGCAATTTTCGAAACCGACATCGGAGGTGGGTAACTTGTCGCGAATCAGCGGACAGCGACACCTTTTCCTTCGTTTCGCCTCCTTCGCTTCTCCAGACAGAATCATGTTCTACCTGAACCTCAACTTAGCCGACGCGTTCTAGTCTATGTGTGCAGGAAAGTTAAGCGTTAAGCGATCACTGTTTCAGAGGGATGGGTCAAGACCGACGTAAGCTTCACGCTTAAGAAATGGGTGGAAGAAGTTCGGTTGAACCAGGCGGTGCAGATAGCTTGCAGCACCTGCTCGATCGACCGTAATACCGCGCCTGTGTCCGTTGAGCAGACTCTGAAACCTTTCCTCGTGATACACACCTCGCCATTGCCGCAGAAGAACAGGCCCAAGAGGAACTCGAATTGTCTACCGGAGATGAAAGAGTGCTGCAGGGACGAGCTCTACATCAGTTTCGAAGACATCGGTTGGAGCGATTGGATTCTTCATCCGACTGGATATCCCGCATATTTTTGCCGCGGATCGTGTTCTTCTGCAGCCTCGTTAACCATTAGCGGATCTCCCTATAACAACGTAATCAGGGTGAGCACTTTTTCTTTTTCCTTTTCCCTTTTCCCCTTTCCCCTTTCCCTTTTCCCTTTTCCCTTTTCCCTTTTCCCTTTTCCCTCTTCCCTTTTCCCTTTTCCCTTTTCCCTTTTCCCTTTTCCCTTTTCCGTTTTCCCTTTTCTATTTTCCATTTTCCCTTCCCCTTCCCCTTTCCCTTTTCCCTTTACCCTTTTCCCTTTTCCCTTTTCCCTTTTCCCCTTTCCCTTTTCCCTTTTCCCTTTTCCCTTTTCCCTTTTCAATCGATTAATGTCGATTGTTTTTGTTTTCTCTTGTTGCAGAAGTTGCTGGACAGGAAGGATAAGACAGTGCATCGTAGAAGTGAGATCGTTCCATGTTGTTCACCCACTCAATTGTCCCCAATTCAGCTGCTCTACGTCGATTCGAACAATACTATTACGCAAAAGACACTGCCCAATATGGTAGTCGAGGCTTGTGGTTGCATGTGATGATTCGGCACTGCGCCGCATCCTTTTCGAAGATGAACCGTGGTTGTTCATCGTTAGTTGACTCCTCCAGCTACTACTCTGCATTCAACTCACTTTGGAGCAGGCCATTCTCATGTCCGCTACTCACCATATCACGCCACAGACACGGATATGGAGAAACTTGTCGTCACCGCGGGAGCTTGCATTGAAACGTCATCATTCGTATCCTGGCGCTTGCGACCCCGCACTCACGCGCATCCAGATATTCTTAAATTTCGCCACGAATTTCTCCTCGATCGACTTCTTCAAAGCGGTGATAATTTACATTCACAGTTACGCAAAAGCGATCGAAAAAAGATGCATGCGTCACATCGTTCGTACGCGTAGCCGTGCAAACGAGCGAAACAGTATTTCTTTTTTCCTAGCTGCATTTATTGCATGCGATATGCGCCTTTAACTTGGCCTTCCCATGTATGTACCTACTTGCGTACATGTGTACATATTTAATCAATCACCGCATTATCGCATTCATTGATAGGACTTATTTATTGTTGATTTGGGCGTAGAAAGCGTTGAACCGATTGGAACCACGTTGAGAACCGCGGCAACACTGAAAAACCAAATCCCGCAACAAAGCTCTGTCTGAACGTGTCGTTCCAAATCCAAAGTCCATCGATTATATTAATTAAGCACGAGATTGCACTTGCACCGGAAAAATGAAAGCAACATGGTTCAGTAGCGATAATCTGTAGCGATGTGTGGGACGCGGCACGTTGCCTCGCGCTATCTAAACGTCCGCGTTATCAACGTAATTACCGCGCCACACAAATACGCCTAACTAAATAGTACTTGACGGAAGGACTCTGGGTGGAAAGAGATCGGATTCCTGGTTCAACGATAACTTGGATGTAGTATATTCATATGACTATAAAAGCGTATGAATGTAAGTATGTACAACGCGTGTGTTCGCCAATATAGCTCCGAGCGTACGCGGTATGTATGTACGTACTTACTTAGATATCAGCGGACTGATTGTGAGCCATTGTCGGCCAGGGTAGCTGGGTAGCTGTGCGAAAGCTTAAATTTCCTATTAGAGACGTTGGTGCCCCTAGCGTCGCGTAGCAGCCAAACATAGAGGAAGTGCAGTATATTTGAAATGCCAGTTTGTAGATAATAAAATTATTTTCTTTTATGATGTAATCAGGCTGAAAAATCACAATATAGGAATAACCTTAGGTAGCCGTTACGCGTGAAACGAAAGCATCGCTAAGCTTTGGAATATTCCAAATTACCTTCACTTTCGGTATTCCGAATTAGCAACATGGCATTGAAATCTAAAATTTCGTGTCACACTTTGTATTCTCGAAAGTTCGCAAAACTGAAACGGAACCATAGAAGGAACATGCAAACGAGTAGATTAAGTGTTTACCACTAAAGTTTTCACATATTTTAGCCGTGATTGGAACGATGGAATACTTGCTGAAAAAAATTTGCAGATTAACGTTTTCTTATTCTACAGATTAACTCGAAAATAGGCGGTAAAAATTGCGGTTCATCCGCAAAAATGATTAGTTAACAGGTCATTAGCCCCTATTATCTACGGTGTTACAAATTTGATAACGTTAGTAGTTTATCGGATATTGCAAATTACCAACAGTATTCCAAATATGCTGCACTTCCTCTATAAGTAAACTAACTGGACGGAAAAACACGCCAGTACCAGGTCTCTGCAACGAGTCTTTTCATCCCTGATCTGGCAGTGGTCTGTTCACGTGTTTCTCCTCTATGTGATGATAGTGTTCCGAGATCTACAGGGAACACATATTTAAAACGATTGTTAGGACAATAAGCAAGCAATTTTGTTGCTGGTAAAATGATCGTATGTACATATGTATGTATCTAAGTACAATGATTTGCAGGGCATCTACAAGTGGCCTAAGTAGGACTTTAGATCGCAAATCAATAAATAAATAAACAAACATATTTATATAATTATAGTCTTGCGTAGACGTACATACCTACAACCTCATTTTTCAGTGAATTTCCATACATATGTAAGTGCATCAAGTTTCTAACAAGGGAACCGTCCCAGGTGGTCGGCTCAGATTTTAATGCGCCCCACCGGTCTGTATAGTTTTCCAGATATTTAACTTTATACATTTCGGTAAGCGCCCTGCAACGATGCATGCTTATATCCACATATTTAATCATTGCTGTATTCTCTAGCTGTGCACATACATATTTATTTAATTACTCGTAATGTAATCGCGTTGCACTACGGGGTGCTTGGTGCATAGCAGACGCGGAGGTGGCAGTAGCTATATGTACAGTGGCGGACGACAGAAAGTTTACAACTTACTTCATGCATGTATACAACTTACTTCAATCTACAGACGAGTTTTTTGAATTTTCATTACAGGTTCACAAGAAAAGTTTAAAAAACGACCTTTACTATATTTTTTGCTGTTCCGACAATTTTTTTTTCAAAACGACGAAACACGCCACTTAGCAAACTAATCCTTCTAGCTTCTCAAAAAAATACTCATGTCGTTTGGACCAATTCTAAAAAAGTTATGCGATTTTAAAAGTTGTAAACTTTCTTTCGTCCGCTACTGTATGCAGGTAATAATATACATAACACACGGCAAAGATTTTGGTGAGGCGCCCATGGGCGCCAATAGCGGTGAAAGGGTTAAGATTCTACCCCTCTAAGGTTCCAGAGAGACTGTAAGTCGATGATTGCGATTAGATGCATCCTTAATAGGCCGAAATCCTCGAAATCCGAATAAATAGGTACTGATACTCGCAATCAGGCAGGGCGGGGCGAAACCACTGGATCAAAAGCCTACTTAATTGGATTATTATATTGACAGGTGGTAATCGGAAAAAGAGTAGCACGTTTCGTGTCATCGTCTCGTGTACTTATAATACTACTTACACGTGCACGTACACGCATATGTACGTAACAGTATGCTTTATTGACACGCCAGAAACTTATCGCCGATCTTCGGTAAACTACCGATAGCAGAAACGCAGACCGAAATGTTATTTCAACATACCCTATCTTATCAAGCATCGGCCAAGATCAGCCGTCCGTTAAGGAGAAACAGAAAAATCATTCGCGTAAAGAAGCTACACGCATCCAGTTGTTGCAGTAAAGAAGAATGGGGCCTGCAAACAATCTGAAAGCTATGCCTTGAAATTCTCTCTGCGTCATTTGTCACGCGCTTCTATTAATTGTAAGAATCGTAATGTAAGGTATGTATTAAGAGTGACATATTTATTGGCCGGCACGCTATCTCGTCAATGACCAACAGCAACGTGTTGTGTAGAGAAACACCCCCGGGGTAGTAGGTCAGTCAGGGGCGTCCGGAGACTTTTTTCCCAGGATGGGGGCAACTTTGGGATGATGATAAAAAAAAATATACCCCTCTTGCTTTTTTAACCCATTTTGTAGCGCCAATATAATTAAAAATTTCAAAATATTCCCTTCTTTAGTATAAACTTAATAAAGATCAGTTTTGAGAAATAAGCGATTTTTTCTCAAAAGCCAGGGGGGCAACTGCCCCTTTACCCCCATCTCCCTCCCTGCGGACGCCCATGAGGTCACCAGCAGGTTCATCATTTCGAGCAAATTGATGAACACGATTGCTGCGACTTCCGAGTTCCCCGTGCGTTGAATTCTGCAACATTTCCTTCGGCAATCCGCGCATGCAGGTGTAGGTATGTTTATGCAGCGGGTGGAGGATTAAGTACTACACGTGAGGAAGGAAGCGGAAAAGATAAGAGCTAAGAATTAAGAGGACGTAGCAAATAAAAGAGACGGACAACTAATCGTAAGTAGAAACGTAAAGGAGGGGAGACGGAGAAGGAGCGCGGAAGGCACAAGACTAGTCGGCCGTGAAATGCAAATACGTTGCGGGTGAAATCGACGAGTAGTGGAGGCAATGCCCGTGATTATCAGGCAACGATCACGGCGTTGTGTCAATGTAAATGGATCGTTAGCAATGATCACGCAGCCGTCGTAAGAACTTTAGAAATTACATACCGTGCAGGTAATAAAAAAAAAAGATAAAGATAATAATGCTACACGTGTCCGCGTCGTGGAGTCCGCGGTATCAAGCAAATACGTATGCATGCACGCATGTGTGTACGTGCATGCGTACGTCGCTATCTCGAGCCAACCGGGAACTGAGCTTTTGTCGCCCCTCTCCAGGCATGGACCCCTAGGCTCGAGAGCCTATCTGTTTGTGAGACACGCGATTGGTTTGATCAAGTTGCCGCTCACCTACACACCGCTGTACGTGTTCCGTTAATATCGACACGACAGTCCGTGTTCCCGCGCCCGCGCCCGCGCGTGCGTAATTATGAACGAAACCGAACGCACCGTTCGCGCGCGCGTATTAAATTCCCGCCCCTCGGAATGGCCAATGCGATGCTGCACCGAATGCGAAAACAATCGCGCGATCTTGATTCCCGCAGCCACGCTGAAAGCGAGCTCCCAGATTCGACGGTAAAATAAAAAATCTCGGACGCTCCTTGGCCGGTTTCCTTGAAACGTTAAAACTGATCCACAGCTCCAGAGGCTGAATGGAAAAAGTGTTGCGAGTTCCGGCACTGACGCGACGGTGCTCGAGGGCGCCGGAGCCTTCGACCGGAGGAGGGCACGCAGACAGAGGATTAGGGCGAGGAGGTGGTGGAGGACAGAGGCGGTGGAGGAAGAGGTGGTGGAGGAAGAGGAGGAAGAGGAGAGAGGACGAGGGTGTAGAGGCTAGAGAGGTGAGACGGGACGAGCGAGAATTCGCGGCTCGCAAGACGCTTCAAGAGCCGCGTTCGGATTAATCTGTCGCGTACATAAAGACATAATGGTACCGAGCTGCTCAATTACGCTCGGATTAACAGTGCATGAGGGGTTCCCCTTCTTCCCCCAGCCGCATCTCTTCTAGAGAATCCGTACTCTCAGTGTCCCTTGCACGCTCTCCACCTCGTGCGCAATCTGTCAGGGCCTCTGAAACGCTATATAAAGTGACAAACTTCCTCGGTGGCGCTGTATTAGCGTTAATACGGCACCACGATCCGGTTGGGTAATAACCGTTGGGTAGAATCGGACGGAGATACGACACGGCTTTTGTTTCAACTCACGATCCTTCCTGTACCACCTCGCCTGGCCACTTTGCTTCTGTTTTCGCCTGCTTCCTACTTACAGTCAGTCGTATCCTCCAGTTTCTGTGGCTCGGCTTCGTTCGAGTTCGCCCGGGACGGTCAAGTTCGGTAGAGTCGGTGCGTTTCCCTTGTTCGTCCATCCCCAAACGCGTAGCCGCTGTCGAGGTATTTAAATCAGAGGATGGCTCGATTCGAAACGCGTGTTTGACCACCTTACATCCACGGATCGAGGACGTTGCCTGACGCCGTACCACCACATTTACTTACGCGTTACAGTGCCTCAGTAGGTAGGTAAATTTTCATAGTTTATCCGCTTTCCCTTCGTCGGAGTGGCATCCAACCACGGGCGTGATGATATCTTCACCGCGTACTGTATATCGCTCGCAATGTCGGCTGATTTTCGTTGACACGCCGGCTGACCCGAATTACTCCCCTTTGCGCTGGCAGGCTCTGTTGCTCGTTCCCTTTTCAACTTTCCCATCTCCCTTTCTACGAGCGTGTCGTGTCCGATGCGCGCGTGGACCGCGCCGGGAACAACCACCGCACGCACCGGGCTCCCGTCGTCGAAAGAGCGCTTCCAATCCCTCGTTTAGGACCCATTAACCAATCAACGAGTTTACGAATCAAAGAAAATACAAATTGTGGCCAACGAATTAGCCAGCCACGACCGTCTTGCGATTCCCATTGCTCGTCGCTGTTTTCGCTTCTATTTCGATTGCGTCTGAACTACATGCATCTCTACCGGAGATTTGTCTAATTACTGTTACGGCACTGTGTCGTATACCTAATCCTATTGATTCCACCTGTTACAGAACCATACGTTCAACAAACATGAAGCTACTGGCCACACTGTTTTCCGTCCTACTAGGATTTCCCGGTTTCAACGCTCTTCCTCAAGGTTCAATCTATTACGAAGGTTTGTGCCATCATGTAGATCGGGGCAACTGAACCACTACGTATATACCTACTACAATCAAAATATCGGACCCTCGATACGACACACGCGCGCAAATACACACACACACACGCATACACACCGCTTCTTGTCGTGTTCATAAACGTTCACCCCACTGCGTACTGATAAAAATTGACCGTTTGACAATTAGTAGATACCTATCTCACCGAGTACTTCACGTGTTTGAGATTATGGAGATGCATGCGTAGTCTTATTTACCTTTGAATATTAGATAGGTACTGTTAAACGTTACTCACAAATACACACCAAAAGCAAAAGGTGGGAAGAAATTTTTTCGCTGATTAAAATCGTTGCAAAAGTGGGAAATTTGAGGATAGGTAGGTACTAAGAGTCGACCTAAACATCTATTGACGCTAACTAATTCGCGTCTACGAGGATAATAATCTATGCGCTACTCTTATCTGCTGAACTGAAATCTGTAATTGCGAAAGCAGCGATAAACCGAAAGAACGTATCGTATCGTATCGTCTTGACTCTAAATTCTTCCCTCCGTATCTGGAACATCGTTTTACGAAAATTTGACAGTTGAAAAGAGATTGTTTACGAGTTTTGACGCGAACCACTCTCACGTATTATGATGGTAAGTTATTATCTACATACATTCCAAGTATGTAGATTAGGGAGGCTCTTATTTTCGAGTTTTCAATTTTCTTCGGGGCACCCTGCAGAATAGTTTCAAATAATAAAAAAAATCTGTGTAACATTTGAATAATTATTTAACAGCTCGATTTTATATAATATCCTCCAAGTTATTGGTTAAATTAAAAAATATGTCAAACAAAAGTTGTAGATCCGGACAAAGAGCATATTTTATGTTGTATTACTTTTTCTCGTGCGATAAACGGTTTTCGAAAAAAGTCCGAAAAACTAAAACAACTTTTTCTCTCTCAAATTTTTAAAGTTTAAATCCTTCTCGAACACTTTTTATTTACGAAGGCGAAGAAAAATAATGGAATTTTTATTTTCGAGGACTATTTTTTAAACATTTAAAGCGGAACATATACCGAGATATGCCAGAAAGATACAAAAAAAATTTCCATATTTTCAGTCATCCGATCGGGTTCAAACTTTACACAGATTTTTTATTATTATTTGAAACTATTCTGGAGGGTGCCCCGAAGAAAAACTTGAAAAAAATTATTACCAAAAGTAAATAAGAGCCACCCTAATGTAGATAGGTACATACATATTCTGAGAAATTCAATCTGCCCTCAGACATGTCGTTTTGGATGAAATCCGGGCAAGAGAATCTACAAAGGAATCTAGCTTATCGGAACAACGAAAATCGGGCAAAGAACATTATCATATTCATCGGGGATGGTATGGGAATATCCACGGTTACGGCTGGCCGTATATTCAAAGGCCAAAGCAAGGGTACCACCGGTGAAGAATATAAACTGGCTTTCGAGACGTTCCCCAACACTGGATTCGCCAAGGTACGTCCGATTGCGCACGGATACATGTACATGTGTGCTACTTATTCATCCCTGTATACAGACGTACAACACCGACAAGCAGGTGCCCGACTCGGCGGGAACGGCCACTGCGATATTTTCTGGAGTCAAGTGTCGTTACAGGGTTATAGGATTGGATACCAAAGCTTCGTACAATCATTGCGACAAAAGTGTTGATCAAGCCAGTAAGCTAACGACCGTCGCAGATTGGGCCCAACAAACGGGAATGGACACCGGTAAGTGGCGTTTCCTATTTACTACGCTCTCCACCCCACAGTTCACACTTTTCTTTCCTATTCCGTTCCGTTTCCTCTCCTTTCACCTTTTCGTTCGAAACAACAGAAGAAGGATGCAAATGTGCCTCCTACTATACATGTAGGTACGTGACAAGCGATTGGAGATGGGGATCAGATGAAAGAGAAAAGTGGGGAAGTCGCACACGCGCTATTGCTCACAAGAGCAAAACACACACAACGCACGCGCTCACATACACACACACACACACGCGCGCGCGCGCGCACGTGAACAAGCGATACGCATAGGACATAGGTAAAGGCAGGGCGCACGAGGCCATAACCCGTAACCACCGACTCACGGCCAATAGTTATTAGTTTCTGGTCTTTTAATGATTAACCGTTAAGCATCACGGACCCAGCGAATGGACCTTGTCGCAATCGAGCACGAAAACGACACGTCATAGGAGGTCACCACTCGACCTTCCGCTTTATTTAGGGCTTAACGTTCGTAACGTTCCCAATGCGATAACGATTGCCCACCTCCTCCAGGGCCCGGGCGATAAAAAACACGAAAATGTCGCGCGACGTTCTGTCCCCATTCTACTTGCGGATCCTTGGATCCTTAGCGGATAAACGATAGAAAATAACGTTGCGAATCCATGTACATAATACACATGTGAAATTTGATTGGACAAACTTAGGATTCGTTACCACAACTCGGATCACGCATGCTACACCAGCCGGGTTATACGCTCATACCAATAATCGTGACTGGGAGTGCGATACTGCCATACCAAACCGATACAAAGACTGCGTGAAGGACATAGCGAGGCAGCTGATCGAAGATGCACCCGGAAACAAGTTTCAGGTAAGGCTTATTTCTTAAGCCTTTTTCTCTCGCATACCTGCGTTTGTACCTTTTAATTGTTCTTTCGACGTGTACCTAGTATCAATCTACGTACTGATTTGCAACTCATTTTTAATCGTTGAACCGAAGGTGATTATGGGCGGTGGAGCGCAACATTTGGGTTTACCAATGGACCCGATAGATCCCGACACGTGCGTCAGAGGAGACGGACAAAATTTGGCGCAAGTGTGGGCAAAAAAGAATCCGCAAGGGAAAGTAGTGACGAACGCTGATCAACTTCTGTCTATCGATATCGCAAACACCTCGAAAGTTCTCGGAGTTTTTGCTGCCAGTCATCTTCCTTATCACGCATTGAAGACAGACGAGGTGCCAAGTTTGGCCAATATGACAACACAGGCCATTAAGTTACTTCGAAAGAACAAAAATGGTTTCCTGTTAATGGTAAGCAATCGCAACCGTAGGTACGGCAAAGTATAAGAAATTGGTTTTTTGGCTTTGCGCTTTTACATCGTCGTTTGAAACGCAGGTCGAGAGTGGCAAGATAGACATAGCTCATCATAAAAATTACGCAAAGTTGGCGTTGCGCGAAGTGTCGGAACTGGAAGAAGCGGTGCTGGCCGCCTTGCAGCAAGTCAAGCTCGAGGAAACGCTAATAATCATAACTGCCGATCATTCGCATTCCTTCACCGTGAACGGTTATCCGAACAGAGGGAACGATATTCTTGGCTTCGCCAACAATCACAACGATCCGGACATCAAACCCTACGAGACGCTCACTTACGCCAACGGGCCAGGCTTCTTCCATCACAGGCGTAACGACAGTAACAATGTTAACGAAACGTGGATACCAGTCGATCAAGATCAGACGCGAGACGAACCATTTTACACGCACATGGCTGCTATGTACTTGAAGGACGAAACGCACGGCGGCGAAGACGTCGGAGTCTACGCGATAGGTATAATACCTTTTGCGTACGAGTACCACATTTATATACCTGCATGTACTTAGATATGTATAGGTACTCGTACAGTTTCATATATGTTCATTAGGGTGGCTCTTATTTACTCTTGGTGAAGTTTTTTTTCAAGATTTTCTTCGCGGCACCCCAGACTAGTTCCAAATAATAAAAGAAAAATCTGTGTAAAGTTTGAGCTCCATCGGATGACTGAAAATATGGATTTTTTTTTTGTATCTTTCTGGCATATCTCGGTATATGTTCCGCTTTAAATGTTTAAAAAATAGTCCTCGAAAATAAAAATTCCATTTTTTTATTCGCCTTCATAAGTAAAAAGTGTTCGAGAAGGATTTAAACTTTCAAAATTTGAGAGAAAAAAAGTTTTTTTAGTTTTCCGGACTTTTTTCGAAAACCGTTCATCGCACGAGAAAAAGTAATACAACATAAAATATGCTCTTTGTCCGGATCTATAACTTTTGTTTGACATATTTTTTAATTTAATCAATAACTTGGAGGATATCATATAAAATCGACTTTGTAAGCTGTAAAATAATTATTTAAATGTCCAAGGGCCCAGGAGCACCTTTTCCCGTTATCCGATCTGGCTGAAACTTTACACAGATTTTTTTTTATTATTTGAAACTATTCTGCAGGGTGCCACGAAGAAAATTCAAAACTCGAAAATAAGAACCTCCCTAATCTACATAAATAGTTGCACACGCCACAAACTTCCACCCTCCCCTTTGCCCGCTAACTTCCCAATCGGAAACATCAGCTGTTTTTTTATTTCTTTCAGGTCCTTACTCTCACTTGATCCGTGGTACCTTCGAACAAAATTACATCGCTCATGTCGTAGCGTATGCGGCATGCTTCAAAGACTGGCCGTCCCATTGCGACAAGGCCTACAATCGTTACTTCTACGAACTGACCAACTCGGTAAATCGATCTCCGGCTTCTCCTCTTCTCTCTCTTTTACTGTTCGCGTCTCTTTTTCTGCTCACCCACTTTTAGTCGCACATCGCAATATGTCGACAACGGAATTGCATGCTCCCGCGATACGATATCCAACAGTCTTTCGCCGTACTTTCGCCTTTCTTCCTTTTCATTCCTCCTTTTTAACCCTTTCGGTGCCATGATTCGATGCTATGTTTAGCACATACATACATAAGTGAACCACGTGCTTGCTCAAGCTGCTACAATATATGCACCTAAGCAGTATGTATGTATGCGAAGTGAATTGGTACCGGAATACCTTTAGCTTATATTCTGGCCACCAGTTCATCGGTTTCGAAATACTCCCAGCACCGAAAGGGTTAACGACGTTTCGCGCCGACTCCTTTCTCACCTTTGTTGTTCATCATTTTTCCTCATCATCCAACCCTTTCATAAAACAAACTCCCCCTTCATCCGAGACTTCGTAAAGAAATATTCAACGGTCTGAAAACAGGAGACACCGATACGGTGCGATGGTACGATGTTAAAACGTTCCGCTGTAAATAATGTACGCGATTCATTTTACAATTAGATCGCTGTTAGATTTGTTTTGTTGCATATTTATAATTGCACGCACGTGCATACGTATACTGTACGTATCTGTGTATGTGCGTGCGCGCTGCGCATACCTACGCACGTGTGGCTATCTGTTCCGCACGGGGTTACATGTATAGTACAGAAACGAACAACTGTATGTACAGACAAAGATGCCAAAGAAGCTCCGACAAGATCGCTCAGTTAATAAACTTTCATTTCTCACGTTACACTTTGTTGGTAATCCGTTCGCTTGAAAACCGAGTTGCGCGTTAAACGGGGCAAATTTGACGGTCGGTAAATCGCATCGACTTGCGAAGTATGCGATAACTGTAATGAATTCTCGAGCAAGATATTTCAGTGAACTGGCAAATTTCCTGGTGTGTTATGTACGTATGTATCGTGTCTAATGAGTAGACTGTAAATGTAGAACGTACATATACATACACATACCGCAGATCTATTACAGCAGGTACTGCCCATCTATTTCGAGTTCAGTGCATACACGTCTATCATTATACAATATCGCATCACACATGTGCCTTTATCTGAAAACGCATTCGGGGTCCAAGCATAATAGGGAACTTTGACGGAATTTTATTTTCCAGTAAGAAACTCGCAGCATTCTATAATTATAGCGGGTATGTCTATAACAAACGACAAGCAACGAAAGGAGCAAATTTATAAGACGGAGCGACGTGTCTATCGGAAACCATAAGTGACGTAAGTGAAGAAACAGTGAAGAAATAGTGAATACATATAGTTATCCGTATTCACACACATATGAAAGAATTACGGTAAAGTCGGCTTCGCTTGGACAATGGTGATGTAATAATTTTTATAAATAAGGGGGTTCGTATGGTCGGTGACAAAGTTTCGATCCGGTTTAATCGAGGCAAACGGATTTCGCCGTGGTTCCAAGAGAACATTCACCTGGATCAGGGAATTTATCCGAGTTATTTCCCAAAATATTTCCTCCTTGGTGTAGGAGGTAACGACGACCGGAATCGATACTCTAGCAAACTCTCGTATCGTATCCAGCCAAGTGTCTTTCCCCGCGAACCCAGTTTTACGGTAGAGGCCAGGATTGAAGAGACAAATGAGGTCTGGCTCGGCGACACGTCCCGGCCCCGGCTCGTCCCGAACGAGCTCGTGATAAAGTCTCTCGGGTCGAAAGAGAACGTCAACCGTCCTGCCGGCAGATTTGCAGCCAGAGCACAGTTTAACTTTCGACAAGAGCCTCGTTGGCACGTTACTCGGTAACCGTAACTCCGGGCCGACTAGCAGCAAACGGAGCCGCTTCAGGTTCGGCAGGAAATGAAGGAACAGTTTCTCCCAAACGGCCAAGTTTATCCCCTCGAATTGGAATTCCGCTCCGAGAACGTGTATGGTCCAATCGGTTTTGCTTGACCACTCGGAGCAGCAGGTCTGCATGGAATAAAGGACTGTTAAAGGGATGGTGGATTGATGAGACAGGATGGAGTACGTATAGCAATCCATTTCGCGGTAATACGGGGAGTTTTGGTAAATTCGATGCATCAGTCGATCGAAATCGACGTCCGGTGAAGCGACACATATCTCTCGACGGACGTTCGGAATTGTTGGGTATACGCAGCCGTGTCTGTACTGTAGGAACAGACATCTCCGTAGCACTCGAAATTCTCTACACCACCTCTGGTGCTGTTCGCCGTGATCCTCGCAGAAATATTCCATCGCGCAGTACGCGCAACAGGTCGGGTGCTCGCGGTAACGACGACAAATTCGGCAAACACGAGGGTACAGTACGATCTCTCTTTCCCAAAACCTCAACGGTCTGTCGATCTTCGACTCGAGAATCCCCAGCAACCGTAGCCTGTAGACACGGTACTGTTCCGCGTCCAGACGCTCGATCGATTCGTCGGAGAGCGACGTTGCAATGGACCGACGAATCTCCCTCAAGCCATCGCATATATCGCCATGTTCCAACAATCCGTGGGACCGATGGTCCTCCGAGCAATAAGAGACCATTTGGCAACGTTCGCAAAACACTTGAGATTTTTTCAAACAAACGGCGCATAAGCTCGACACGAACACGAACCGCGGTTTAACATTCAATTCAATACTTTCCTCATCCTCCTCCTCCTCCTCCTCCTCCTCCTCCTCGACTGATGAATCTTTTGCTAAGGATGCTCGAACCAAAGGATAGATCAGCCGAGGCTCAACACCGATCACGTCTGTCTCTCGAAATTGCGGAATCGAAATTTCTTGCCTCTGAGACTGATCGTGCGCGTACTCGTTGCCGTCAACCCCCTTGTCCTTGTCAATTAATTTAATATTCTCAGTGACCTCCCTTCTTTCATCGGAGAACGTTAAAGCTTCGTGGCCGCGTTCATCCTTCATTGACTTTATCCGTAAACTGGCCTTTCTGCTTCGAGAGTTTTTACGTCCCATGGTTTCTTGCGCTGCGAAAGCTCCAATAGGTATCTAAATCGTACGAATGTAAAAATAACCAACGATCATGCGTGCACTTTATATAATAGATAAGGTACTTACTGTAGCTTTTGTACGTGCAAATTTGAAACAAGTTGTATCCGATACTCGAGATGCACGAAACCAAAGCTTCCGAGAAACTTACCTTACTGCACCACGGCAGTTACTGTGGATGCCGATAGAACAGAAATATTTAAGAAATATTAATTTCCGCGTTTCTCGCGTAAGCGAATTTTAGTTAAAAAGCCGGAAAACAGTATTGGTGGAAATTTGTCTTCCAGACGATGCGACGCCGCGGAATGTAAAAGGGCGAAATGCGACGAGTAGGCACTAAGTAGGCACAGGAGCGCGATGCACACCAGTATCCCTGAAAACCTCAGAGCCTATTGTCGAGATCAGAGCTCGTTCGTGCTGACTGCTGGGCACAATGCCCATTGCCCAGACACAGGTATTTCAAGATGCGCGCCTCGGGTGCCTACGCGTCCCTTCCTCTTAGCAACTACAATTCATTTAAACCGATTAAACTCCACCGTCTCACCGACACTGTCCGCTACGAGTCAAGTGCTATCCTAGTGGATCTTTTTTAAATACCGTAAACCAACTCCCCTTTTCGATTACTCTCGCGTATGTGTACATATGTACCGTAACCAGGCTGGACAGAAAGTCGCCTAATATGACGTAGTAGTAAGCAGGGAGTAGTAGCGGGCGAATCCTCGCATGGATACTAATATGTACGACTTATGCACACTGCACACCACGCGAGGATTCCCCCTCTGGTACCACTACGTCATATCAGGCGGTTTTCTGGCAAACCTGACTGCAACCAACAGCATCCAACTGCAACTGACTGTAATGCAGCACTGCCCGGTGCAGGGGCCCCGCACGCGTTTGCTTCCCTTTCCAACTGTTCATTCGCGCATCGTGCCTGTGTCGTCAAGGAAACCGTGCGATGCGCGACGCTAAACGGACGACCAAGACTGGTTTACGCGGGAAGCGATCGCATTATTTATACTAACATATATTAAGTTACCTTACTCTGCCGCGTCCGGCGTCTCTGCATCATGGTCGGGAATTGGGGACTGCATTTTGGGCAACGATGCTATGACGTGTAACCATTTCTTCATGCATTCCAGCGTTTAGACCTAACGATGATTACCGAATTCGTTCGCCCGAACGAATCACTCCCTATATCCCATATGCTGTCTATATTTTCATAGTACATATTTCTCATGTTCCTAACCAATACCAGCAACTTCGATTATGATTACAGATATCGAACGCTTTCGATCCGTATCGATTCTCATTTTACACAAGTACACATAAGTATGTACATACATGCATACACCGTTTTCCTAATTCGAAAACAATAGAAACACTAATTGCAAGTCGAATGATCGCGATTATTTTACCACTTGTTTTGCATACCTACATTACCTACCTACCCTATTCTAATTTACTAACTGATAATTTTACTCTGGTGATTGGAAACGCCTTCACGTGGCTGAAAGATGAACAAAAGAAGGCGGAGGGAGACATTTGTCACATTTCCGACATCTCCGACATTTCCAAGTGCAGTTTCGAGGTTAGGTTGTCCGCAGCCGGACACATCGCCGCGCCTCTCGGTCTGGCGATACGGTATATTCTCGTGCTACAGCGGAAAATTTCTTCGTGAAACATTATATTAATTGGTAGAACAATTACTTCGTCCATGTCAAATGTTGTACGTTGAAAAAGAAACATTATATCACGTAATTACGAAGCGATCGAGTTTCTCGATTATAAACACGGGCCGTTTTAACCTGCAACGTCCTTGCCTCGGCAGAATTCCCTTCGAAACATCTTATTTGTTATTGTCTTTCCCCGTAATCGGGCAAATAGAGCACGTGACATTAAATCTTAATTCGTGTAATTGATCAACTCCCTTCGATCGTCGCGTGCAATCGATCCAAATACATACATATGTATGTACATTGTACCTAGCCTTCTGTAGAACACTACATACATTCTGCCACAGATGGAAATGCTTTATTCGTTTCAGTTTACTCAACAACTAAGGATGCCATCTAACAATTCTATTCTTTCGTACGACCTATATTTGTCCAACTGAATTTACCTGTCTATTGAAATCGTGTTGTTGATTTCGCGATGCAACGTACCGACGTACGTACATATGTATGTAGATATGTACCGCATATACTATATCCTTCATCATTTTAATCTGCTAGACTGGTGGGCCCGCGATAATACTTAATCGTTTACAATTATAAGGATCGTTTACGAAAATCACAGCGTAAGAGAACATTTTGGAATTTAAGTATCTACTTTGAACGCGAATGGTCGTGATCGAAGATATCGAAATCGGAATTGGAATCGAGATCGACATCGATCGTTAAGAGGGAGCCGGTGCGCGGCTAATCTCGCACCACCCGTCAAACTTGGCATAGAATCAAATGTTCTTTTTACATTTTTACAAGTTAGAAATAAATTGAATGTAGAAGTTGCGAGCAGGAAGCATGTTTTTCAATGTATCGTTGGATTAGGTATAGTGCACACTGTACATACCTAATCCAACTTTCTTAGTCTAACTAATGTATGTATGTACCTACACACGATGAAGATTGAAGGGGGGTGCGATCGTCGAGAGTGATGAAGATTTACGAACAGCGCTCGACGATAGGAGTGCTCCAGGTGCTCGATGTACAAAAATCGGGCAACAATCGCGTTCAAGTTGTTGCAATAAAATACGAATTGGGGTTGTTATCGAGATACGGGGGAAGGGTCACACTCTGTTTGTTTACAGTCCGTCGCAGTCGGTGGTGTTTATCGGAAAGTGGTTTGGCGAAAATGAGCAATGCTAATATAAGAACAAGAGTGTGCTCAACCAACCTAACGAAAGTTCGGCAAAGGAAAGTAGAAAATAAATTTTCCACTGCTGAAATGGTCAAATTAGGCAGCGATGAATCTCTCGGGTCTAGTATTGCCGATACCATTATAGAATCGGAAATGAAATCTGACGAAGAAACGGAGAGCGACGAAGAACACGCGCGGCGACTCATACCATCGCCCGTAATTTGTCAAAGTTCCATCAATGCTACCAACAAATCAATTACACGAAGTGATCAATATAAACAAATCCAAGATGAGAATGTATGGTCCATATCCATACAACTCTTTATACCTTTTCTGTTAGCTGGTTTCGGTATGGTGGCCGCCAGTTTGTTATTGGATCTTGTACAGGTACGCGCAAACATCATGTTCAATGGAAATAACATAGAGTATTAGAGAAAAAATCGTTATTACCGAATGCAACTCCCTCCCCCGGGCAATTTCCTGTTGTAGCATTGGCCTGTATATCGAGTGGTATCCGAAGTGTATATATTAGTGCCAGCGCTGCTCGGTTTAAAGGGTAACCTGGAAATGACATTGGCTTCCCGACTTTCGACTCACGCCAATCTTGGATATATGGATACGAGGAAACAGCAATGGACCTTAATCGTTGGAAATCTAGCGTTGATTCAATGCCAAGCTATGGTGGTAGGCTTAATGGCCTCCATGGCTGCTGTCGTGCTAGGCTGGATTCCAGAAGCACAGTTCAACATTAACCACGCTCTCCTATTATGCGCCAGTGCCTTAGTTACAGCGTCTGTAGCCAGTTTTTTATTGGGTTTGGTAATGGTGGCTGTTATACTTTTATCCAAACGAATGAACATCAATCCAGATAATGTAGCCACGCCTATTGCCGCTTCCCTTGGAGATTTAACTACTTTAGCGCTTCTTTCAGGGGTCACTTCTCTGTTGTACAGAGCAATAGGTAAGCAGAGTAAGCACATACCGACAGTAGCTCCATTCTGACCGAACATTCTTCTCCGACGAGCATCGTCTACCGACCCTGTATCGTGTTACATTGTTACATTTTCTTCAGATTATGCACCCTGGATATCTCCCACGTTGATAGCATTCCATATTCTTGCTACACCGATCTGCGGCTACGTAGCGGCTAGAAATCCATTTACCAAGGAAATATTGGATTATGGCTGGGCACCTGTAATATGCGCAATGTTAATTAGCAGGTTCCTGCCCCTTTTCTCATTCGTCGTTAAGAATTAGTTATTTTATGCAACATTGATTGGCTAAAAGCGTCGGTTCGATTTGATTTCAGCGTGGGTGGTCTGATACTGGACTATACGATATCGAGTTACAAAGGCATAGCTGTATTTCAGTTAGTAATAAATGGTGTTGGTGGTAACTTGGTCGCTGTTCAAGCCAGTCGAATATCAACGTCGTTGCATAAAGATCGACGATTCGGTGTACACGAAATACCGATCGTTCATTTTAGTCCATTCTATGCATTTTTTAACAAAGGTAAGTCGACCAAGGATAAACACTGTACATACAATATAAACTGTACTTTCTGAAGCATATCTGATAGCTGGCCATACTGGTAAATCGGTAATCGGCATGAACAACTTATAGGTGGACACGCACGAACTGCCAGAGTTCTATTAACAATGGTGATACCTGGTCATCTAATATTTGGTTATACCATCAGTTACCTCCAAGCCGGACACACTTCTTTCACTCCTATATTTATTATCGTTTATTTGACCGCCGCTTTACTGCAGGTATTCGGCTAATCGTACCGCAACGAGAATGTTACATAACAGAATACCTTTTCAATACCTATTTAAAACGCCGCGTTTGTATTCTCGTTTGATGATTTAGGTGATTTTGTTGTTGTACATCGCTCAATTGATGGTCGTCTGGATGTGGACACGAGGAATGGATCCAGATAGTTCCGCGATACCATACTTGACAGCAGCAGGCGACCTACTAGGAACAGCACTCTTAGGAATCGCGTTCCATATACTGTATGCTATAGGCGATGGAGATTCAGACGTGGGTGATTGATATCTTTTATAGATTCTTATTCTCCTATGTGCTCAAACCCCGTGCGAAACAATTTCCATCGAAAACATTACCGAGTGTTAATGATTTTTCATAATTCGCGATACCTGTTTACTTAAAACTTTCCTATCGCAGAGATGTAACGGTTGCGTGCCCGTTTTTATATTTCAAGAAAGTTTTTTCCACGCACGCGACGCGATATTCATTCGGGAACTCATTTACTCTCCTATGTTTGTTCTCTGCCGATTCTCTTTCACCCTTCTCCTCCTACTTCTACCACTTTATCTTCTGTCCATTTCTCTCTACCCTTTCCTCTTCCACTTTCTCTTGTTTGTTATGTTACATGGATTTCATCGAGGCCTTCTCGACAAAGAAACGAAGCCACGAGGGAAGGACAGTTAGAATGAGATTTTCAAGTCTTACAGTCATTTTGATGTCGATCACCAGTCGATTGTCACACAGATGCTACGTTTGCGAACGAGAGAGTGGCCCACGTAATCGAATCGGATGTTCCATCTTCCGACGCAGTCTACCTGCGTACATCGTGCACACATGTAAAAACATACGTATCTAAACATACGTACAAATATTTTTTACTGAAAGAAAATTTATCTACGAAGCGAAATAAAGTCGGCGTGTTTCAAAATATTTCTTGGTCCGTGCCTTTCTCGTGTTCGTTGCGCGTTTAATGAGCGTATCCAGTATAGAATATAGAAACCTGAGGACGTATGTATACATACATCGTTTCGACAGGAAACTCTTGTCAAGGGCCGTACTACCAGAGGACCAGACGGATACCGGCGTAGGTAGGTCAGACAAATAGACTGCTACATGGACCGAGTTAAAGTCGGTTGCGCTTGATCTTTCGTGCCGTTGGTGACGACGACTACGACAATAATGATGATGAAGATGATGATGATGATGATGATCATGATGATGATGATGGTGATGATAATGGTGAGGATGATGATGAGGATGATGATGATGATGATGATGACGATGATGATGATGATGATGATGATAATGATGATGATGGTGTCTTTGTTTCTTACGATATCATATCACTAAGTTAGGAGTAGGGCGTAAAGGTTCGTAAGTGTAATCGCGTAAGCGAAGCATATCACTCGTCGTGTGCGTTTAACACTACATACGCATGGCGAGGCGAACATGTGTACATGCACGGCGGCTCAACGATTCGACACGCACAATGTACAATATAGAAACGAAACGACCAAGTTGTGTGGTCGAGAGGCACATCAGCCTGTCTCCGTCAATGAAATAGTTAGATCTGTCAGTGCCAAGCCAACTATCGCTTCGCTCTCGGTGGAGCCTTTTAGATTTTCCTATCGCGTTGCTCGATCGAGTTTTTTTTTTTCAAAGTTTTCTCGCGCTTCGCTCCCTATCAATCTGCCGAAACTGGTCGCTTTCAAGACGAAAGGGAGACAGTATCGCGAATCCTGCCTAAATTTATTACTGAATTGCCTTTCTATTCCGGCTTTTATATCGGTTTCGGTTGATTTTCGACCCGTTACGGTGAAAGAAATAAAAATTCAACGAGGTAATCGTGATCCTTGGGTCTGTTTGGTTTTTTCTGTGACCCCCCCTCCCCCAGCCCTGCCCCTAGCCTCCGTTTCTCGTATTGTTGTACGTTCTGCGGTCTGCGCCCGCTGTTCTCCGTTCATTCTCCGCCAGCTACGAAATACAAACGGGGATAACTAACGAGCAGAGATGCCGTTCATCGGTGTAGATCGCGTTCACTTTTAACCGAAATTAAGTAGTCAGAGAAAGGGCAGCCGGACAGCTGTCCAAGCGGCAAATTTTCCCGCTGACACAACCGATTTGCCATGGGAGTCGATAACTCGTGAAGTCTGTTAGAGAACATTCCGCACATTCCCTTGGCTGTTTATCGCTCCTCCTCACGCTACAATTCTGTGTAAGTACAAGTATAATTACGACATACGCTGTATGCTGCTTTGGTTTTTTTTTTATTATTTTATTATTATGCGAATCCCGTACGCCGTACTGTACTCTATCGCAGGATATGGAGCACGAGACACGAGGATAGTATGGGGACAAGGAAACGGAACTGTTCGTTTTCCATGGTAAACGAAAGGGATGTGTCGGAGAGTGCGCTTCGCGGGTCACGGGAACCAAGCATCAAAACGTATGTTAAGTTATTGCTCCTCATGGTCGAACTTAAACACGTGGAGTAATTTATCAATTTGTGAATATGTTACGGAAGTGCTTCGTACTCGCGCGCCGCGACACGTTAAACGACAATGTTTGCAAATGCCAATGCGTGGATATCGCGGGCCACGTTTGATTTTCCATCTTGGAAGTTCCCCTTTCTCTTCCTTTCTCTTCCCCGTGTCTTCTTTCGCGGCATTGTTGTCATCGTTAAGCAACTGTGCGCGCGATTGAATTTTGTCTGCAAAAAAAAAACGCCGGATTTTTTTTATCATAGAATCGCGCGTCGCGAGGGGGGGGGGTCGAAGCTCAATGTCAAAGCAAAACACTCGATTTGTAGATTAATTAGAAAAAGAGCTTACGTAATTGATCTTTTGAATAGTAAATAAAGATACATGAAATGATAGATGTATAAATCAGTGCTAATACGATTCTTACGTTAGGTTGGACCAGTGGGTTACAATTTACAATGTCATACTGTAAGAGTGTAACCAGTGAATCGCTCTGCGCCGAGTACGAGTACATACCTGTACTTACTTATCAACAGATAATCCTCGGAACCACGATTTTTGGTAGTGGTGAAGTTGCTGCGACGCGCGCATACATATGTATGTACCTATGTTGCTCATTATTCTTCAAATACGATTCCGCGTAGAGCAGGTTTCGTTTTCATTTTTTTTTTCTTTCAAGATACTATCGCGATTAGCGTTCGACCGGCGATTCGCGCATCATCGGTTAGCCAATTGAGCAAAAGGGAATCAGCTGTAAGAGATTAGATCTAAAATAGATTGGAGAAACGATTGTTTGCCCAAAGGTCGGTTAAACGAGACACTAGCGCAGTGGTACATGTGCATGTACATAGACTTAGGCTCGGCTAGGCTGACAAGAAGACGAGCAGGTATAGCAAGTAGTGCTGTAGTATAGGTGGTAGTTGCATAGACATTAAGTTGGGCAAGTAAGTTGGTAAAGCGAGAAGGCAGACAGCAAGCCATCGGGCAGACAAGCAGGTCTTATTTGGACTGACGATCGATAAATTCGCGCTTGCTCTGTTTAACGTGTGTTCCCGGTAAATGTCCTGAGCGAGTTTTAAGGAGACAAGCGTGATGCACGGTCGAGATCAGTCGCGATGTAACCATAGCGTGAAACGGTCTCACACAGGCCTACTAGCCTTATACCTTACACATACCCTGCATACCGCCAAATGCGTGACGACGGTTGATTTTCCTTTTCGCCAGGACCGGTGCAATTTTGAGAACAACATCGGGGGCCAGCACTCTAAGGTCTATGAATTCAGTCAAGATTCAATACACTATCGAGTATCCGTTTACGAAGAAGCAGGTATGACGTATACTCACTCAACTACATACTTACAATTAGTTTCCAATTAGCGAGCATGATTCTTTTTACCTGCCACTCAATCCTTAATATATCCGGCGCCGCGCGGCGTGTCGTGTCCACCTTACGATTAGAGCATATCTCATACGTAAACAGCTGGGACGTGTATCAACAGCCGCCTCGTAAATGCATAATCTCTATAATCTATACACCTCCATCAGAAAATACTACAATCGTTTATCCAAGGCATTTAAAATTAATTTGCCGCACTACCACGCGAATCTAGCTTCGGTCGATTCTTTTTCATTTACGATTGTCTACAAGCGGTCAGCACCTAACAGATGCTAAGTGAACTTAGAATCGCTGAAAGCCATTGTCAGTGATACATGATTGTGTCAATGATGGCTACGTTCTTCTCGGATCCAAAGTGGACGAAACAGTGGGTTAGGCTGGTCCAATAGAACAATCGCTGCTCTCTGCAAAATTCTTAGCGATAGAGATAGGTATAGAATTAGCAGTTACCTACGCGATAAGCGGCGCGGTTAATTGCAATTAACGAAACAAGGGAGGATGAGAAATGTGAGGTGAAAATAAACATGAGATCTAGGTACGCGTACATACATATGTGTAGGTGTGCAGACGTAGATGTTGGTGTTACGATACCGAAAGTCGCGCGACGTTTAAAGTTCTGAAGCGAATCACAGTGGTTTCGAGTGAACCAAACTACTTAGAGATAGCGTCCCTCGCTGGTTACGTAATTTGCTCGATTCTTGTTCTGAAATACAACGACGAAGACAACGAACGAACATTTAGACAAGCGTTATCATTCTCAAAGGAGAATGGCTATATATCCGTGGCAGCGAGTGGCACGAGGTCCTCAGTAGAAGATGATAGAGGACCAGGAGCATCAACATCCTGTACGACTGCCTCCTGACAAGCTCGCCCATGTCGATGTCATAGGAGTGAAATTCGAAAAGTACGTCCAATCACATGCTATCCAATCCATTCTCAATCTGAAATCTAACGGCAGCTTTATCTGCCCCGAATGTAAAGTTGCAAAGTAGCGCGCGCTAAGGGAAACCGAGAACAGCGTAGTTACCTACGCCTCTTTCACCAATTCTTACAGTCCCATGCAACCACCATGTGGAACCATTTCTTTAAGTAGTAGCTAAAAGTTTTTTTTTTATTATCGCATGCATAAACATGAACACCCTTACCGTTCTGTTAACAGTGATCAGTGTAAAGAGCCTCTGCTTTCCGAGAAGCAAAGTTCCCACAGGATAACGTCGGGGAACCTCCGTTTGCGCACCACCTCGGGATTACCATCCGGAAACGCAGTGATGGGCACAACTTTGGCCACGGACGCGACTATGGTCGTCGTCTCGTGTGCGGGAACGGGAACGGACACCGCCAACGCATGCATAGACTCTACCGTCGGGGTTAATACCACCACCGTCACCAGCAACAGCACAACAATCGCCCCCGCCGTTGCAACCAACGTGGCTAATAAATCGATGGACGAAGATTGCGCCCAAGTGCCCATGTTTGAGGATGCAACCACCGACAGTGGTCGTCTCCCCGACGTTGTTGCCCAGAGCAAGCTTTACGGCGCCGTTGAGGATGAACCTCTCGAATCGTACCTGGCGATTACCATTCAAGTTTTTATACCGTTTCTTATCGCCGGCCTTGGCATGGTGGGAGCTGGACTAGTTCTGGATTTGGTTCAAGTACGAGCAGCCGTCATTTCCATTTATTTGCTCTCTATTCTTCTCCTCTTCGTAACCGATCCTTTCGCCCCGGCTTGTATTACGCACCGTTTACCGGTCCCTCACTTTTTCTCCGCAGCACTGGGTCGTGTTCGAGAAAGTGAGCGAGCTGATAATTCTGGTCCCGGCATTGTTAGGTCTAAAGGGCAATTTGGAAATGACTCTCGCATCGCGTCTCTCCACTCAAGCGAATCTCGGGCACATGGACACGCCGAAAGAGCAATGGTACATGATCGTCGGAAATCTCGTCCTAATTCAAGTGAGTCGGATACGCAGCTTTTTACTTTTTTACTCTACTTTCCATACCGGATCTGTTGCACCCTACTCTTTATGCTTTCTGCCCCGGTCCATCTGATCCATTTCCGTCCTCTTGTCTCCTCGTTTTCGTTCGTTTCAACCATAGATGCCCATTGTCGAAACTAAGCGCCCAGCTAGTTGGCCCCTGCTAAAGTAAGGGCCTTGAGCGCTAAGCAGCCATTTCTGCCGATTGGAATTAGGATTTCAGCATTCGCCCAGTATGCTAGTTAAAATTGTTCAAAGTCAGGGAGTCTTTGAGTGCGAGATATGCGACTCGCGGAAGCCTTATCATTGGCGCCACGATTTTATTTGATTACACTTTCGGCGCGTCAACGGTAAACGGCCTTCGCGTATAAGCGTCACGTTTGCTGTCTCGTCGATCGGCACGTCGACAAGTAGGTACCTACAATGTACATATATCTATGTGTAACTACATGGTATAGATTAATATTCTTGACGAGTTTGCGGAAAACAAGAGAAACAAATCTCATTCCAAACTATGTACCTATAAGCCTGAAAGTACTGTACCTATACATATACTAGCTATACCTACTATGGCATTCGCGAATTGCGGAACAAACTACCTTTCCTGGTTTCTCTCAAACTTTTAACAATTTTAACAAACAGACAAAATTTCTCCCTCCTCATTTCTTTCATTTTTTGATTCTTTCATTATTTGTTCCTTTCTTTGCTCTTTCGTCCGTGTTTCTCGTTGTTTTTGCTGTTTAGTTGTACGTTTATGTAAAGAACGTCAGTTCGTGTTGGCAGTGCCAAGCGATAGTGGTTGGATTTCTGGGCTCCGTGGTGGCGATCGCAATGGGGGCGTTCCGAAACGGTACCATTTCGTTGGATCACGCGTACTTGTTGTGCGCGAGCAGCTTGGTTACCGCGTCGCTGGCATCCTTCGTCCTCGGCTTGATAACCGCCGGTGTAATTGTTTTCTCACGACATTGCCACATAAACCCGGACAATGTTGCAACACCGATAGCCGCTAGTCTCGGTGACATTACCTCCTTAGCCTTGCTCTCTTGGAGTTCCACGATTCTTTATGAATCGATAAACAAACAAGACTGGGTGGCGCCGCTCGTGATCGCCTGTTACGTTCTGGTTACGCCGCTCTGGGTATGGATAGCCAAAAGGAACAAATACACCAACAACGTCCTTTACTCCGGATGGACTCCTGTCATGATCGCTATGTTGATAAGCAGGTGAGCGATTGTCGATTAGAATCGATTCCCCCCTAAACGGCGCATAATCGTTTGCCCTTGGCCACGACAGTTGCGGCGGTCTAATACTGGAATTCATGGTATCGCGATTCGAAAACTTGACCGTTTTCCAACCGGTGATCAATGGTGTCGGTGGAAATTTAGTGGCCGTTCAAGCAAGCAGAATATCCACAGCTCTTCACAAGCAAGCAGAGTTCGGGACGCTTCTGATACCGCCGGGTCACACGCATCCCGTTATCTTCATTACACCTATTGCTAACTTTTTCGGCAAAGGTAAACGCGCCACCTAGGCACCTACGCGCTCATTACCTACGCACCAGTCGGTGTCCAGTCGGTCCAACTAAATCCCTTTCGTCTCCTTCGTAGGTATGCACGCGAGAACTACCAGAGTTTTAATGGCGATGGTTATACCTGGTCACATAATTTTCATTTACTTGATTAATTACATGAAGGATGGCAACGCCTCGCTGACGCCCCTCTTCGTTTTCGTTTACTTGTGCGCCGCCATGCTACAAGTTGCTGCACTACTCTACATAGCCTACATAATGATACATTGGATGTGGAAGCGGAAAATCGATCCTGACAATTCAGCGATACCATATTTGACAGCAATGGGAGACCTGCTTGGCATCAGTTTACTCGCGATTGCCTTTCAGTTTCTCTATCTGGTCGGAGATCAAGACTCCGATCGAACGATCGCTCCGTGAAAGTTCACGGGGATCGATTTGTAGGTCTATTTCGCGGCCATTCGTCATCACTTCCTGCAGTTCTTCTTGCGAGGCGACAATCATCGCCGCCATGTTGTTGTTAATGCCGTTGTTGTTGTTGTTATTAGTTTCTCTTTCTTTGAGACGAGACGAGACGAGACAAGTCGAACCTTCTCCATTCGACCGTTAGCTCCGTTAGAAGAAACGGAGGCGATGGAAACTGTCGTGTCGCTGATTCAAGGCTGACCACCAATAACCTTGTATTTCCACGAAAATCGAAAAATAGAAAAATTAAACACCGCCACGTATACCGTCGCTCGTTCAAAATGTTTGACTAGCCGAATCGAGCTGAAATCATCTCCGCTTCACTCGATTTCGTTTGGCTGAACGCCGCGATCGACGCGACGGCCACCAATACGCTACATAAGTACGTACGCTTCCTCGGATTGTCACCTCATATCTCGTCTTTCACATTCTGTGCTGTTAATAACGCCGCGATCCAGCTCCTCGATCTAGTCATCAAGACAACAACCCACGATTCTAATTGGTCACGAGTTCTAAAACTGCACTCTAGTCGTAAGAATTTCAAAATGAGTGGCGTGGTGGCCAGAGACATACTACTTAGTACGTACGCAGTCATATGAAGTATGTGCCGAGAAACTGCAATTCGCCAAAACCAAAGAAAGAAAAAAGCATCGCCTCGTTTCAGCGAATCCTTGCTTTGCATCAGGCATTGATAAGACAACACGATTGTGCTATGAGAACTAAACAAACTATGCGTAGTTATAATTCGTAACGTTACGATGCGTATGTGTCTTCGAACAGTTGCCTTCGTACACGATGGAGATTAGATAAATTATTTAGATACACTTTAACGATCGTGCGAGCTATTTTTTCATGCTTTCAAAGATTCGCCACCTTATGCGGCTCTCCTTGCGGTACCTAATACATACGTGTGTAAGCTACCTGTACCTAATCCCTCCACCTCCCAGCCACCTGTCGATCTACAAACGCGTTCTTCACCTTTTAGCCAGACCAAGTCGATACGCCGGCGCGTCGTGCGTGACTAATTGTAAATAGTGTGTTATCGCGACTGTTGTTCTCGTTTCACTGCAAGTCTTCCAACCAAGTTAGAAGCTACATGCTACAGGTATGTACGCAAGTACATACCGAGATCAACGAGGCCGTTGCGAATACAATCGTTTCTTACATGCTCCAGCAATTATGTAATGTCGACGTTTATAATTAATTTAAAATCATCTCGAGGAAAACGAACGTCTTGGGATTAATTGTTTCAAACACAACGGTCGTGTCGTGCTTCTTTCAAATACAAAATTCAGTTGGGTATGCAGAATTAACAAAATCGTTTTTTTATCTACTTGGCCTGTTCATTATTTCCTTAAATACGAACGCGATGAAGCGTATTGAAAGTATGTACACAGCACAGGGCGATCGTATTAGTTATCTCGCAACGAGAGTCGCAATTACGTGCTCTGTAGAGTAGAAATTTCCTCTAGAATTATCGAAAGAAGACGCGTTATGCTACGGCGCGAGCTTACTACCAGGTTATAAATGAATGTCTGACAATAATGTTTCATTCAAGGGGACAGATAGACTATTTTTTATGCAACGCGAGAGAGTTAAACGGTCTCTTTTACGTGTATAGGCACAGATTCGCAAGATTTCCTCCCTTAGGGAAGAAAGTCGACGGGAAATATTTCACTGTTCCTATATGAAATTTATTTAAATTGCGTATAGACACGTGCCAACGACCGCGTTATGATACAAATCCAAAATATCTCCTTTCGATTTTTTTCTTCTATCTTGCGTGATCGAGAGGTTAATGGTGGCCTGGGGAGGGGGGGTATTAGTAGAGAGTTAAAGAAAAAGTCGTATTACGAATTACAATGACACGCGACTTGGGCGAAGTAATAACAACCGTTACAGGTGAGAAAAAACAGTTTTGGGCCCAGTTCAATCGAACGAATCACAAAGACAACTGTTGTTCTGGTTGTTCATCCCCAAACAGGAAAATAATGATTGAGGACGTGCTGTTGATACAAAGAGACTGGACGCACATTTGAATGAACGAAATATCAATGTAGTTTTATATAATAAAATGATAAAACTGATAACATATGCATTCCTAAACCTCCTTTTCTCACCCTATAGCAATTATTTGAAAAACGTCTTATATCTGTCGTAAGAAATTAGCGGTTACCAGAAAGGGTAAGTGTCCGGACTGTATTGAAACTACAGAACTTACAAAATATTCGAGTTTTGTTTATTGCGACACTTTTAATCTCCAAAAATAAATTTACATCTCGTGCAATTTTAGAAATAATTGAAGAAACACACACAACGCAGGTACCCCTATATACCGTTATATATATCGTGTATGTATGTACTATGTATGCATGTATCGTTACATATATATACATATATATATATAATAATAATAAATATATAAATATGTATATATATGTATATAACAATTCAACTCTAAAGCGCAGCGATAACGAAACCTTATAAAAGTACGAATTGGGCACGATCGATGCGATGAATTATTTGATAACGAATGAATGAACGCATTTGTTATCGTCGAACCGTGAATCTATATCTTGAAAATGAACAGTGTTTCTACAATTACCTTGCCACATGTATATCACATATTTATACATGAAAAGCTATAATACAATACATACGGTAATTTGAAAGAGGGGGCTGTCAGTGGTTCGCAAAACGCAAAAACAAACTGTACAGTGCGTTTTGGTGATCGTTCCGGTGGACCACGTACGCACGGTGAAAAAGCTACCACATCTTGTCGTTAAACGCTTTCCTAGCAGAGAAGAACGCGGGAGAGGTGTCCGTCGCCTGCGGTTCGCGTTAAGTTGGATGGCGCTTAGGAAGGGGCACTATCTCCGCGAAGCGTACGCGGTCCTGTGGAACGATTCATTGGAACGCAATGTACATTATTCAGTCTGCCAATGTGATCGTGGCTTTTTCTTTACTGTAATTTCGCTTCTTCCTTCGCTTTCCAAAGTATCAACTCCATACAAGCAACGGCGTCCTCTTTACTGTCGTGTCCACCGACTGCAATGCCATTAAAGATCGGTTAGAAATACGCTACCTCTCCGAGAGTGTAAACTCGTAATAGCGTGGCGTTGGTGCGGCACGATAAAGTGCGACAGGAAACAACACTGTCAACTACAAGTCATTCATATTTAACTGACCATCGTTTTGAATGATCTTCCTCAGGTATTCGGAACAAAGATTCTTCAAAGCTCTCTTTTGTGGATATCCGTTCTTGTGAGGAAACATTATGCTCGTGTCGACGACGGTGCCGTGCAGAAGTCTCAAAGCTTTGAAATCACTCTCAAGGCTGTGACCCACTAATATGGTTTTTTCCGAAAACATGGTTAGCAGGGTAGCCTGAACATCCAATAACGTGGTCGTCACATCTTTCATGCTTTCTTCCGTGATCCCGGAAAACCTATACGCCATCGACCATAACGGATAACCTACAGTTACTTCTGTTGCATGCGTATGAAAGGGAGGGGAGGAGAGCGCCTCACGATACACTTTACCTTGTATTATAATCGATTACAGGATTTTGTGGTTTCACCAACGTTTCGTACACGACGCTACAATCTTCGTCGATGACAGTTATCCTAGTTAATTCTAAGCCTTGCGTTGTGTAACTCATTTCACAGTCGAGTGCGTAAACTCCTTGTTCCTCGACTGGCGTATCTTAACAACGAGAGAACGTAGGGGAGTTTGAATAAAGGAGATGATTTAAAGAGCAAACGTGAAATTAACAGAGATCGTGGGATGATGAGTTGACGATATACCTTTCGGAAAGGTTTTCACGTAACCACGAAGATTTTCGTAATCGATGTACTCCCAAACGTGCGCCTTCGCATCGCAACAACCACTTGCGGAACCATATTGTTGGCAACAACTGTACTTGCCCTCTCCTCTAATCGTGAATTTTCTACCCCAATGGTATATACAGTTCTGTGGCCGCAACGCCAATCCTTGTTTGTCTATCATATAAGGTTGACTGCACCGACTGCAAATTCTCTCATTAGGCACTTTCGACAGGACACTCTGATTCCGCGAATTTATCACGTAGATTTTGGCACGGCCCTGCGATTCAAACAAATCAAACGATAATAAGAATGAAGGGAACTCATTTCCTTCGCGCTTTTCATTCACCGTTCTTTACCTTCTGACCGTCTGGATGCGGACGAGGAAATCCGTTATCTCGAAGTTGTTGTTCCGTCATTATCCATTTCTTTAACATACTATAGAGCATTGCTCCTCTGAACTCTGTAACGGATCTCTTTGTTTTAAGAACGCTCCAGGATCCTTTTGCCTTTCCAGCAAGTACCGCCTCATGAGACACCGTACTGCCACCCGATGTTGTCGCTAGATTACTTTCTATCGACGGATTTTGATCAACTTCTTTTCTCAGTCTGTGCGCGGCAAGCATACAAGAATTTTTATACACGGCCAGTGCTTTGCATCTTTCGTGGCAAGCGTACTCCTCTTTAACCGCGCGCTGCGCCCCATCTTCAGCGTTCGTATAAATTTGTACGCATACGTCGTGCATCATATTCACATAATACTGACGAACGTTCAGGGGAAACTTTTGCGTGGTCACTTGCAACGGTTCGGGTCGTATTAGCTGAGGTACCTGATACGTAAAAACTGCTTGTACCGCATAGCAATCACGGGCAATTTATCCTGCAATACCTACTCACCATTTGAGGAACATGGGCGACGCGTACACCGCTCTTCGCGGTTTGCGCGGCTGTTTTGTAATTGTCCGTTTCTTTCGTTTCTACCGTTTTCCCTACATTTTCTGTCATCCTTTTCTTCTCTATTGCTAAAGATTTTGCGTACGGCACATGGGCGATTCTAATACGACCTGTGATAAATGTTGGCAAAGAAATAATTAATCTCTCTCTCTCTCTCTCTCTTTCTCTCTCACACACACACATACACATACACACCGCGCGCGCGCGCGCTCACTCTCTCGTTTTCATTACCATTTCCATTTAATTTTAATTCACTATTGCACGCAGCTCCTGTTGCTTGAATGTGGTTTCGGCGTACATCCTTGGAGACGCTAGTACTCGCTGAAACTGTTTTATCTGCTACAGCATTTCTCATTAAACGCCACCTCTCATACATTTTCTGTTGTGGATTTATTGACTTTTTCGACTGTTGAGTGTTAACGGTCTGTCTGGTATTACAAGTGGATGCTGATGGATGGGCCACCCTTTTTCTGCCCACGTCTTCGGTCTGTACCTTTTCGCGCATCGGCAACGATTCTTTCGATAACACCGTAGCCTGTGATCGCTCCGGTGCTTGGTATTCCTAAAAATCAATAATATTAAGAACAATTACATTAGCGCCGTATTCTAAAGATAAACCAACGCCGATTAGAATTTCTCACGCGTACCTGAAATATCTTTAAGCATTCCTCTTGCACGTCGTGATCTGAGTCTGACGCACTCAAGACTATCTCATCGATGTAGTTATCGATAGCATTACTATGATGGTGATCGTTTTCTTCATCACCATCCTCGTCTAGATTCGATCGAATACTTTCCAAAGAACTAGCGGACCTGTCGATTGAGTTTCTTTCTTCACTATTCTCCATATGTATATACAATTCTTCAATTATGTTGTTCTCATCGGATTTGTGACGCAACATTGAACGCGTTCTTTCATCCTTTCTTTTCCTAGTACGTTCTTGCTTCTTCGAACACTCCGAGGACTTTTTCGAATCGTAATCGCGATTCTTCTCAGATTCTCGATAATCCCTTTTATCCCTTTTACTCTTGTGCCTATTTCCATTTCTGTCCTTACTCCTTTCTTTATCCCGATACTTCTCCTGCTCCTTGTCTCTGCTTTTATTCTTACCGTGCTTTTTGCTTCTCGATTCTTTACTTTCGCGTCTCGAATCACTTTTATCCTTACTCCTACTGTGAGACGTCGAGCGCGATTTTCCCTTCGAGACGTGTCTTTTTTCGTAACTTTTATAAGACGAATCGTGACTCTTTTGATCCTTGCATTCACTCTTGTCTTTACTTTTATATTCCTTTGCATTCTTATTAGTGACTTTGTCCTCGTTCACTCTCAGAGCTCTCCCTTCCTCGCATTGCAAAGATTGCAAAGTTTCTTTGCCTATAGAATCATCTCTCTTCGTCCATGTTTTCTCATCGCTGTTCTTTCCATTCACAGATTCGTCGTTCACATCCGCTTCTAAAGAACACCCACCTGTATCTTGTACATCGTTTAAACAATCATCGTCCTTAATATCACGAGCATACTCTTCGATGTTTTCTTGACTATCATTGTCATCTTCGTCATTGTCAGAGAATTTTGGTTCAAAATCTGAACAAGATTCGGAAAATTCCTTTCCCGACTGTGCGTTCGAAACGGGTTTAACATCTGTTGATATCTTGTCCACCCTATCGAGTCCCGACTCAAATTCAGCTAGCGTCGAATCATTTAAACTCTTAACAGTTTTCAATGGAGCCTTTACTTTCTTCGGAACATATTCTTCTCTTCTCTTCTTAGATTTTGGGTAATACGCTTCTCTGAGTTTCAATAGGTAATCATTTGAACTACCCTCTTCGTATGAATTCGACGAAACCGAGTCAGATTTACAGGTAGGTATGTAACTTTGCGTAGTATCCCGGACTTCGGAGTTAATTATCGTAGTAGGTTTATATTTAATTTCTGTACTCTGGGACTCTGCAGATTCGCAGCTGATACCCAACCAAGGTTTAATTGCATCCGGAGAAGATTTACGTTTCAATGCTACTCCACTTTCTCTTGTTGGCATATAAGATATGATTGGTATATGACGTTTCCTTAGTTCCGCGATCGGCGTAGGATTATAAACGCATGGAACAGATTTGTTAGCCGAGGTCGATACATCTGTTCTCTTGTCTATGGTATTAGATGTAACAATTTCCAATTTTCCAGCTGATCCAGAAGCCAAAGTTGGCTTCAATCCTTCCACGACCTGAGAAACAACTTTCTGACACGAGAAGTTGTCGGTGTTAGCGACTTCGCGATTGGCAAGAACTTTTTTCACAGCCTCCGTTACTAACTGCTGTAAAACATCAGAATCCGATCGTGTGACAGGAGCTTTTGATTCTTGAGGCGGGTCAGTCGGGCGACTTTCCACCGGTTCTGGCGGCTCTGCTGTAACGCTGACATCCTCTACAATACACGCCACGAATATTTAATTTTTTATTTTTTCACTCTCGGAAAAATTGACGATAAAAATTTAGTGAAATAAGATTTACTTGTTATACGTTTACCACCGTAAGAAGTTTGAGTAATAAAGCGACTTACCTCGTTTCGAGTGCTTAAAGTGACAGTAAGGTCTATCGCACGTTCCGCTTTCGTAAAACGGACAATTGATAGCTTTAAAATAACCTGTCGAAGGCAACATAACTATTTCATTGTATTTTGTTCCTTCAATCGGTTGTTCTTTGAACAAAAGGTATCCAAGTCATGTAAGAATAACGACCTTTCGGCCAAGTTAAAACCTATTCAGAACATTCTTCATGATCTAAGCGTCATTCCTTTCCATGACGAGTTAATGTATTTATGACCATAATCCGAAAATGATTCGTGAGTTTTTACAGGACACATCCAAAACTAAAAACTCCAGCCGAATCGAATCCCGAAAACGTAGGTTATGTACAAGTAGCTCGTACATACATACACACATTTCCCCCATTTGCCATTTGTTTGAAGGATCATTCCCTCTCCTTCTGCCCCTCTCTCTCCCCTCCACACCCACGCTTGGTCCTTGTCCTCGTCCACTCTTCCTCCTTCCTTAAGCCTACACAAGCTCAAGCTCAAATCAGCCTTCCTCAATCCTCCGTTACTCCTTTGTTGTATCTATCTACTGCCATCTGGTCTACGGTTGTCGAATAGCCAATAAATAACGACACCGTATCGTTGTTATCATCATCGTGCATGTATAGACGTCAATTATACGTCCGTTTTAGGTCTGGACGGCTTTCGAACGTCTTTAGTCAAGAATTTCGTGTGTTTAAATTTTCATAAATAATAAAAGTAGTCCGAAATATTTGTTTATTTTAATCTTGTATCTTTTCCCGCGCATTCACGGTTCCGCCACAAGGAGGTATAAATTAGACTTTACATCTTATCACGATTTCGAGAAAAATGCATTTGAATACCTCAATTCTAATGTCTCTATCTTCGACATTTTTGCGATTTCGGTCCCGAATTTTCAGAAAACATTCATGACATCAGACACTGAAAATAAGGGGAAAAAATGTTTTTTCGTTTTGGCATATCTCGGTATATGCTCCGCCTTAAATGTTTAGAAAATAGCCCCCGAAAATTAAAAATTACAATTTCTTTTCGCCTTCATAAATAAATTTTTTCGAGAAAGGATTGAGGAAGGATTTAAACTTTCAAAATTTAAAAAATAAAAAATTTGTTTTTTGTTAGTTTTTCGGACTTTTTTCGATAACCGTTTATCGCACAAGAAAAAGTAATACAACATAAAAGATGCTCCTTGTCTGGATCTACAACTTTTGTTTGACATATTTTTTTATGTAATCAATAACTTGGAGGATATTATATAAAATCGACTTTGTGAGCTGTTAAATAATTATTTCAATGTCCAAGAGCCCAGGGGCACCTTTTCCCGTTATCCGATCGGAGTCAAACTTTACACAGATTTTTCTTGAATTATTTGGAACTATTCTGAGGGGTGTCGCGAAGAAAATACAAATATCGAAAATAAGAGCCACCCTACCCTAATATACTAGCCCGCAGCACCATTCAGCATTTCAATACTTTTCAGAGATGTTCCTGAGTTGGACGCTGTCCATGCACAGAGGCCGCTGAATTCAGTCCTCGAGTTATGGGTCGGTAACACAGTTTGGGTGGCGACACTTCCTATACTTCGTCGATGGTTAGGAAAGGACACAATATTTAATTTAAATTCTAACCGCTAGTAGGATTGCGACCGAATTCCACTCTGAATCGATAACGTTGCATACGCCCCGAAAATGGTAAGGGGAATCACCGATCCGTGTAGGTATCTGGTTCGATTACACTCTTCCATCACAGTTTTGTAAAAACGACTTCACGTGGTCGCCAACAGGCGTCACTTATTGTTAATTAATTTGCATCGCAGTCAGGAAACTAATCGACTCTTTTTCTCTAAATAGTACGAACCAATGAAGATAACGTCGACACTTTCCATCATCGAGATATGTACATAAAGGTTGCATATCATGTACGTATAATATTTCTATACATCTTTACGTAAATATGTACATATATATATATTTTTAAATATACTATAACAAAATGGTACAAAACACAACAAGCGTTTTGGCAGTGTAATGATTATGGAGTCGACCACAATACGCCAGTAACAATTTGCCCTATTTGTGTACGCCTACGTATCATATAACATAAGTTAACGTCGTTTTTATATTTATATAATGATTATCTACTAACGATTATCTTATCGCGCTGTGATCGTATACGGCTACGATATTAGTTGAAAACTTGGCTCGTGTCACAGATAAAAGTGTACAAATTGTTTATCGTACATGAACAATCAGCTGACCTCTTTGTGCGTCTTCGCTTTCCACTGTTGCAAACGAAGGTAACTCTGCTTTAGTTGCTAACTGCAGAGCGTGAAACCACCTAAAAGTAAAGACGACCCTCGTGAACTCGTGAACTCGCGAACAGTTACATATAGTTACACAGATCACACCTACTTCTGCTTGTCATGTTGCGACGATGCTCGTAGATAATAACTTTTCCTGGAATGATGCATCTTAAGAGCCTTCGACCTGTCTTTAGAGCTCAAAGGATCCTCGTCGGACAGCTCGGTACCTCCGGTAACGATGAAACCAGGCATAGGGGTGGCCGTCAGGGCCATACTTTCAGATTCAGATTTGAAGGTATACAAAACAAAATCGATGTGCAACGCGAACCATCGCCGTATCCAAGGCTTGCTCGGTTGAGTCTTTAACATAAGGTATCCAGATATAACGGACGACGCGCTCGCCGAAACTTGCAGTAAACTTGGCACCGGTCCAGACGGGGACGAAGACGGTGATTTGACAAGTGGCTGCGTTAACGTGGCATGACACAAACGACATACTCTCATATTTTTATTATCCTCGAACAATAATTTTTGATTCGAACATTTACCACACACTACCTATAACAAGCAGAACAATGCACATAAACCCATACTTTCGCAGATCCTCCTACGTTACTTGGATAAATACGTCCTCGACAAGCAACATTAGTCTTCTATTAACCATCGATCCTCCTAGTTCATTACGATCATCGCGAAGCTGTAGCAATAAGCGTACTCACTATTCCGCAAGCTCTGCAGTTGTGTTTCCTCTTCATTACAGAAAATATAACATCGCACAACATGCATCTGGTTACGTCTTCGGCTTTCACGACAAGAGTTTTAACATTGCCGGTTTTCAAACTGGCCTTCCTCCTCATAATTTCTTGCATTGTATCGAAAAGCGCGTCAAGCCACGCTACCTTCTCCTCAGCCGCATGCGTGTACAATTCCACACTTTTCCCTTCGTCTCTTATATAAAAAGTATTTGCTGTTTCTAAATTATCGCCCTCGATTACTTGTAAATTATCAACCATGAATTTAGCTCTTAACCGATACAATGGTCCGGGTATCAGCCGTATCGAACAAAGTAATAATAAATCGCTAAACTGAAAATCGGGAAAATATTGATTTTTATCACTGAAGCCTAATGAAAATTAGGAATACAGAGCGAGCCATACAAATCGACCCCCTCGAATATCTTCGAAACTGTTGATTACATATTTCAGATAAAATGATTATGATATTTGAAATAAAAGTTGTATGGTTTCGAAGGGGAAATAATTTGGGGAATCATTTATTTTCTTAATACACTTAATACCTCTTTGTAGGAAATGGCGAGCTGGGTGGATGATTGGTATGATAAAAAAAAATACGATTCCGTTAAAAAAAAACCAACTCGACCTTCATATGTCTTCTACGCGTTCACCCACAAAGACCTTATTACACCAAACTATTTCCCCTCCGAAACCATACAACTTTTATTTCAAATATTTTCTCTTGATACGATATATAACAAACAGTTTCGAAGATATTCGAGGGGATCGATTTGAATGACTCACCCTGTGTAACAGCGGTTAACAACTGGCTGCTCTCAATTATTGCTCTTAGATACGTGTGTAAATATGTACGTTGTGTGTCGTATTATGCGTATATCGCGTATTAAAGGTACAAATGCATACCTACGTATGTACATATGCATATGTATTTATATAACGGTTCTGTACGTACCAGAAATAAGTGCCTTTCCTGATGATCACCGCTCCTTGCCGAAATCTTAACAATACGACCCTCCTTTACAAGTTCCCGCGTAGCACTGACTAGATCCGTCGTGTCGTATATGCTCTCTTGTATTTCGAGAAGCTTTTTGAACTTGTCAATCTTCTTCATCGCGTCATTCGTGTGATTAGTAGCAGTAGACACTAATTCCAATGCCTCTACGAGAAAGAAAGCAAGCCGTCTGTTCGTTTGTTTCTACGATTACAGTCGTCGCCAACTACGGACGTCTATTTAAACGTGTCCCGTTCAATAGACGTTTAAATAGAAGCCAGTCCTTGCTAGATGCCGCGTTACTTTACGCGGAAGTAATTCAGCGAACGGAACTCGAAAGATCCTTACTTTTAGCGTCCTCGTAATCAGCATTTTCTTCTGTGAGGTTTCTCAGGTAATCTTTGAGAAGCAGCTCGTATCTTGGTAATCTCTGTATAGGACTCAACATATGATGGGGCAAAGATAACTTGGCACACTCGTCCAACCTTTGAATCTCGTTGATGATTGCAGCGAATCTGGCGACTTTAGTTTGCAGACTATGCATCAAGTTCATGGCATAATCAAAGTTTTTTACATATTCCGTGTACATCTTGAGAAACGGTGCAAAATTCTTCATAATATCTCCAATTCTGGGATCCGACTCCCAGTTTTGTATTCTCTCCTGAAGCTGGGGTAGCAAGAAGTCGTTGTGAAACTTATAAATCGATTTGACGTTAGAGAACATGTGTTGAACAGTTTCCGGAGGGAACATAGGATGCGCTCTATTCTCCTGATCAACTCTAAACTGAAACACTTGGTCGATCAGTCGTAAAACGTTAACGTAATTCTTTTCCGTATCTAGCAATTCTTCGGCGACCCGGTGCGCTTTCTTCTTTTCAGAATTTTCCGAATCCGGACAATGCGTGCCGCTACCCGACTTTGATCTCAATCGTGAATCTTCGCTGTCACCCGTGATTATCGTACAATCCGTTTCAGAAGATTTCGTACCTTCCGATTCCTCTTCGCTCTCCGATTCGCTTATAGCGTAAGAATCTACTCGATGGGAATTCCTCTCTGTGGTTAAATATCTGTAAATTTTTTAGATACAGTATATGCATTTAAAGTTTAACGAATTGCATGCATTCTAGATATTACACATCCAATTCCACGACTTACTAGGGCTGTTCGAGTACTCGGCTCGCTTTTTTCAAGTACTCCAATAGCTCTATGACTTACCTACTACTTCTATATTCCAACACGCCATGCGATACTCGTACGAACGGCACATCTATAGAGTTCTCCTCGTTTTCACTAATATCAACTTGCTCGGTCGAACTACCAGCTGACATCACGAATGGCCTAAACCATGAGAAACCGCCAAAAGTGGCAATTCGTCGAAAAGAATGCCCATTGTATCCTTGCTGCTCTTTATTATTGTCTATCAACATGTCAGTACGACTGGACGGATTATCCTTGCGATACTCGTCATGGCATTCTGTCATTTTATTTAAAACAGGCTCTTCGTCTTTCGCATTGGTCTCCAATTCTGTATAGAAGGTACTGTTCGACGAATGCGCCTTTGAACCGAACATCTTAAGCGTCGCGTCCAGATAGTTTTTATTGGTAAAATTTAAACTCGTCTTTATCATCCAGAACGAAGCATCTGTCGAAAGACCTCGATGCATCCTATACCTGCATTGAGTCATTGATTTAGTAATACACTATCCAGCGATAATGGTAAATTTACGATACTTGAACAAGAGAAAACAGACGAAAAAATACCTGTCATCGATTATATTTTTTCAGTTTAATCATTATTTTATCTGATAAATACATCGTAAGAGTATGTACACCACAGATGAAAAAGGCAACGGCAGCTAAATGCTGTTAAATGCAACCAGGCACGTACGAATACCAACGGTTGTACATATATACGTCCGACGAATGTGCATATGTATTAGTATGTACGTTGCACGAATATGTACCGTTATACATGTAAAGTACTATGTGCATGTACATATACCAGAAACGAACAGCACTACCGGCTCTATCATGCCCTTATCTTCGGTAGCCAAACGTTACGGGAGGTTTCCGCGAAAACCTTCTTACATTTCCATTCGCCGTAAGAAAACCTTACCCTTCGAAAATTTCTGTTCGGCTTTGAATTCTAATCGGTAAATACTTATTAATAGGCTGTAGATGACGCTGACTAACTTTAAAAAATGAAACAATAAAATTTAACTATACGATCACTTACGATTAATAACACAGGTTAATAGAATACGGGGTAACTGACTACCGAGTATCTACTACGCATCCACCTATGTATGTTCACATACATATGTATGCACTACATATATGTACATACTCACACGCATGCATGCACGCATGCCTCATGCCTCTATCGTTCATCTGCACGGAAAAATGTCTCTGAAGGTCTCCACCGTTGGAAACGGTGCTGGAAAAGTGGGCACCGTAAATATCAGTGCTGGGCCCATTCACAACGCTGTCCAGCTAGAGCACTAAAGAGGTATGCTGATGAGATATGCGCGTACGTACATACAATAATAATAATTAGGTGACAAAGGTCTTTATTATTAACCAGAACTGGAAAAATATTGGGTCAATATTGATGCAGTGTAGGATAGGACCACCGGGGCATCGCCCTCTTTCGAATAAAAAAAAGATCACTTCCTTGCCAAAAGTCGTAATTATTCCTCCGTCCCTATATTCCTATGTCCATGCTTCATACGCGAGGAATGTTTGGTTACAATGGAACTGACCAATCAAAGACAAGATTCAGCGAGCACAAGAGGATCGTTCGAAAACTAGACGCCACGCATTTAAGCGGAAACACCGGGTGTCCAGTGTGTAAGTATACTTACTGCCCGAAACGATACGCTCCGTAAATGTTCGTAAAAACAGCAGTCAAAAGTCGGAAACATCGATATTGTCAAGGAGGAGAAACAAAAGTATGAAGTGGGAACAACCTAAAATGTGTAGCTACATATATTAAGATGGTATGAACGTATGGTCTAACACAATATTTCGCAGCAATCTTAAATAAGAGAAGACTATCGATCTTTTATACCCCACATAGCACAGACGTCATAAAGACGTCAATTGTACGTCCCTTTTAGGTCTGAACGGCTTTTGGACGTCTTTAACCGTCTTTAGACGCTGTGTGCTATCTGGGACGTCATTACACTTGACTATGTAGCTCCAAGGAAAAAGTTCACGCTCATCGAAACTGATTACCTAATGGTGCGTAAAAGTGATAGAGTAACGCATTTCACGCTATTACGATTTAGTGAATGTTGCTTCCATATTATTCGATACATACGTAGGTATAGATGTTATTCGACAAGCGGTTTCGCGGGTATCCGAGTTTATGGGTAATATTTCCCAAGATTCTTTGGTACAGAGTCCTGAGGCTGCGCGAACACCGAGAACTGAATTCGCGAGAGAGAGAAACAAAAGACATTTGAATTTTACACGAGTTTCGTTCGGTTCGGTGTTCTGTCTTGCCATCGTAAACGTAAAACGATTCAACTCCATATTTGTGGTTCGTACTTATTCGGGTTAGCCAAAAAAAAAATGGCTAATTCCTTGCCTTTGCTACTGATTTCGCGCGCTTGGGTATCTCCGGTACATCCTTTTCGCCACATAGTGATCGCGACTGCGATTACAACCGTTATTACCATCTTCGCAATTGGCAATGCACTCGGTAGTATATCACCACTTTTAGGCATCCTTGCTGTTCGTGTATGAGTACGATAATCGCTATCACGAATATGTGAACTTCACGCGTTGCGTGTCACGATCGTTGCAACGGAACTTTACCTATATATATGTATATATTATATATATATATATATGTATAAGAAATCCGTGAATCCTCGCGACCGTTGTTCGCTTCTGCCTTTAAATATCCGTATTATCGGTGTAATAACGCGCGAATCTTCGATGCATCGCAAACGGATTGTTGATGAACCGTATTTTAAGACAGATGCTTACCTGCGGACACGAAACTAAGACAGAAAATAATGACGTGGATCATCGGCGATCATCGCGAAACGTTGTTTGTTCGCAGCTCTGGATTTCTAGCAAAATATGTCGACACAAGACATAGAGCTCACGAATTGCCTCGTGACTCGAGATGTCGAAACTATGTCCGATGAAACGCAGGTGACAGCATCTTGAATTCCGATCAAGTATACACGCACCTGCCGTCGCCTGACGATCTGTTGTCAGTTGTACTTTTTGTTATACAGGGCAATCGTACGGATATATTGGAGTGCTTATCGGTCCTAATTAACGAAGATAACGTAGAGAACAATCGAACAAACGAGTTAACATTGGACGAGCAGTTGTTGGGTGGTACAACACTGACCGCAGTAACACTACCCGATGGAACCCAAGCATTCGTCGCGAATAATTTCAACGACGATGGTCAGGCATTACTCCGCAATGAAAAAACAGGCATACATGAGATAGTCTTATCGATACCAAACTATGACACTTGACAGATTCATTTATACCCCGAATTAAAATTACAACGCACGCACAAAAAGCAATATTGTTAAGGTATCGATAAGATTATTCCAACATCACAATTCTTACTCTACAATTCCTGTATTTCATACCGACCATACTATGTATTTATTCGACACTTAGAAGCAGAGTCAAAGGGACAAGCGACATTGGAATTGGAGAGCGGAGCAGGTGCTATATTATTGCGAGACGTATCAGAATTTACCACCGGTAAGCCACTCCAATTGGAATTAGATCCAACAACGTTGATTCAAAGTCGTGGCTCTACCATAGAGAATGTTGAAAACACTTACCCGAGGGTAGAGTTTATCGACGGCAGCGCCTACATGGTGACAGGCCATCTCGACGTTGGTAAAGATCTATGGGAAATCGAGAGCGGGAAACTAAAAAAGAAAGACTCTAAGATTTTATTAAACAAACTGTCCGCATCGAGGATCAGGCATCCTTGTCCAAGGGAGGGCTGCTCGAAAGTCTATAGCACACCTCATCATCTTAAGGTGAAGGATATTTTTTGCGTTGCGAATTAAACCAGGCCTGCCCATGAATGGAACTCTTACGTAATTACATCATTCTTTTACACGCGACATCAGCTTCATGTTCTCATTATAGTGTGATTAAGTCGATCCCTTCCAATATCGAATATCTTCGAAACTGTTGATTATTCCGAAATGAGTGTGCGTTGCGGCGGGGGGAGGGGGAAATAATTCGATGTACCAAGATTCCTTTAAATGGAATCATATATTTTAGTACACTGATCAAGCTATTTATACAAAGTAGTACTACATACAAGTAATATGAATGGAAATTCACTGTGTAGAGCGCTAAACGGAGACGGAAGGGTAAAATTGTTGGACCCCCGAAAATAATCGTCATGATCAGGCCTGGTCGAGTTAAGCGACGATCCGATTTGCAAAGTTTTGTACAAAACAGTATCGTCGAATTAGGTGCATGAACGATCTCACACTGGTCAGCGACCATATCGGTGTACGCATCCCAAATGTAAGAAGAGCTTCTCGACAGGGTATAGCTTGAAAGCTCATTTGCGCACGCACACAGGAGAGAAACCTTACAAATGTCCAAACGAAGCGTGCGACAAAAGCTTTAAAACTTCGGGAGATTTGTTAAAACACGTTCGCACGCACACCGGAGAACGTCCGTTCCTGTGCCCATTCGATGGTTGCGGTCGTTCTTTTACCACCAGCAATATCAGAAAGGTAGGACCGCTGCTACTAGAACATTAACAGATCGGCATATATTTATATTTATAATACGTATGTGTATTGTACGTGGCGCTGCGCGTAACAGGTTCATGTCAGAACGCATACCGGCGAACGTCCGTACAAATGTACGCAACCGAAATGCGGCAAGGCTTTCGCAAGCGCGACGAATTATAAAAATCACGTACGAATTCATTCTGGTGAGAAACCGTACGTCTGCTCGATTGAAAACTGTGGAAGAAGATTCACCGAATATTCTAGTCTTTATAAACACCATCTCGTAAGTAACGAGTTCGCTGCATCGCGTAACTGATACATTATCATTTTTATTTTCATTTTCAGGTTCATACACAACAGCGACCGTTCGAATGTAAAGTTTGCTTCAGGAGGTACAGGCAAAGCAGCACTCTTATAATGCACAAGAGAACGGTTCACGCCTTAGTCGATAACGACGACAACGTGGATGTTTTTTTCAAAGAATCTATTCAAGGATCTACTAGTCGGGGCATGGACAGGCGGAAGACTAATGTTACGCGAGAAAGCGGCTGCTCTCCGCTGAAGGTAGTCCAACGCATACATATTTCACGGTTCCTATGCACTTTGAGAACATCTTTCAAGAATTTCCTCTCGTTTCATACCGGCGGTGGCACGGAAGGTTACAGAAAAGGATAGGCAAAATCAGATTGTCAAAGCGATCGACGATTTAAGTGACAACGAAACGCAGATTCTACTGGTTGGCGATCCTTCGCAGATTGCGGCGTTACAGGTTGGTTGGAGAATTTGAAAAACTACGAGAGCGCGCTATGCATATGTATTATTAACCGACTTCAAAAAGGAGGAGGTTATAGATTCGATCCGTATGTATTTTTTTTATGTTTGTCCCCGCATAACTCCTCAGCATATGGACCGATTTTGATGATCTTTTTTTTATTCGAAAGAGGGCGATGCCCCGGTGGTCCTATCCTACACTGCATCAACATTGGCCCAATATTTTGCCAGTTCTAGTTAATAATAAAGACTATTGTCACCTAATTATTATTATTTTATGTACGTACGCGCATATCTCCTCAGCATGTTGTGTCAATATATATAAAACTAAAAAGTTAAAAATAAAATAATTAAAACCGACTTCAAAATAATAAAAATGCACTAAAAAGTAAAAAATAATTTTTTCCCTTATTTAATCTACGACTCTCGTATTTTTTAAGTCAGCGCCTCATCATTTGCACTGTGTAAATCTGGCGTCGAATTAAAAAATATGAGAGTCGTAGATCAGGGTTGACTCGCGAGCCACCGGGAGCTCCTAGCCTTGCTGCTACGCTGAACGGCCGCCCTCCATACCTACCAGACTCTGACGATCGCAGTGGATTCCTCCTTCTTTCCTTCTCTTTTCAACTGCGATCGTCAAAGTCTGGTAGCTATGGAGGGGGGCCGTTCAGCGTAGCAGTAAAGCGGAGGAGCCCTCGGTGGCCCGCGAGCCACTAGTCAGTCAACCCTGTCGTAGATTAAATAAGGGAAAAAATTATTTTTTACTTTTTAGTGCATTTTTATTATTTTGAAGCCGGTTTTAATTTTTTGTGTAACAATGACGTCTGTCGCGTGTTCACAGAAGATCGAGTTGAACGGCGGGTTCGATGAGCCTGGAATCGATACATCATTCGAAGAGTTAAACATAAAGATCGAAGACATAGAACTTGGATGGAATTAGTATAATATGTTCGCCAACGTACGCTGGCGTATTAAACAGATCGTTTCGTTTCAATGTTTGAATGTGCGATTGATAATTGCATCGGCATAAATCAATAATGATTTCTCAGCGTCACGGAATGGATTACATATTTCGCCGCGCTGAAATTGGCAAGTGCATCGAAGCTTATTGAACTTTCGTCAACAAACTTGGACATATTAACGCGAAAAACTCGAGGCCAGGCATTTCATAATATTCTAGTTTCTCTCTCCCATATTGGTTTTTTGTTGTTCGTTCGTTTGTAACGTACCTCGTATGCGATTCATTCCGATGCGTTTCGATTCGACTCGTTCTGTTACTTCACATTCACGTGTCGGCTACTATCCATAGTCGATCGATACTTTCTCCAATAAAATTGACGTTTAGGTTTCGCGCAGGACATAAGTACATACGCTGTTGCGAGAAAAGGGCATATGAAAATATAGACAAGTTATACAGTTTGTGATAATATATGTTTTCAGTAAAGAATGCGATAATATTACACAATGCGAAAGATTTGCGTGATCAAAAAGTCAGACTACCCCGTTAAATCCTATAATATATTATGCACGATGTGGAATCTTCGTTTTCGGGGAGGACGAAGACGATCCGACGTGTAAATTATGCGCAAACGATTATGTTCGACAACCTCGGCAGAAAAGAGCACCAATCGTTATTAGCACGGGGTTACTAACCAAACAACTTGATTAACATGTTCGGTTATGAGCTCCGATTTTTTGGCGAGAACGTATTAGTTACGTCTGGACGTTACGTCGGATCGATCTTGGTTTCGTGCGGGATTCTACGCTACGAGTTTTCATACATAGTTCGCTGGCTTTTCCTGCTCTATTTTCTCGCTGTATTTTGTTAAAGCGAAAGTTGCAATAGATCTGGTCTACGTACTCTTCAGGTTATTCAACATACATATGTACGTATGTACCGTGCGTGATTCGGTTTTCTCCTCACGAGGCTGATAACCTTGGCACGTCTCCTCGGTATCGTTACGAAATACTTTCGGGAGGATGGATCGTTTGCAGCTACCGCCGAAAGTAGTAGGAGCATTAAATTGGTCATCAGGGGGAGTAGTTCTCGTCCGTTCGAACCAATTACCTACTTACGGTTAAGACGACACAACGTAAATCTACGACTGTCAATCCTCGGTACGGCCGATCGACTTCGTACGTGCTGACAATCGGTACTCGTCTCTCCCTGTGATTCAGACCGACGCTTCTCCGTTCGAACCGAATGACACTACGATCGCTGACTTTAACAAGTTGCAAGTTGCAAGCACGAGAGAAAAGAATTACGAACTAGGCGATGCTTGGTTTTTGACAAACGACTATAAGTTTTAATTCACCTACTTATCGCGACGAATGATCTACCATGTCATTTTACTGGTTTCCTTGCGATTCATTTAGTCAATTGCGCGTGATCGATGAGTCATACACACGCGCGCTCTCTAATATAAAGTAACTCGTATTTAAAAAAAAAATCGATAATTTGTGCGTAAAGCGAATGGAGGAGGGTCGCCGAGGATGGTAACAGCAAAACCGAAGATTTCAAGGAGTTAAATGAAAGCGCAAACAGAGAAGGAAAAGGTGAAGTAGGGGATGCGTGGAAGTACATATGCATATCGGGAGAGAAGTTTTCACGTGGAAGTTGTTAACGCGAACATGTTTACTTGTGCTCTTGAGATTACAAACGGTATTGTATACTTATGCTCGACCTCATACTTATTAAGGTATGTATTTCAATTTTACTCGATATTCAGATAGGATATCTCATTCGCTTCAACCACGATGGAAACATTATTGTTTTACTTTCGATAGCCTATTATCGAAAGCACTTTGCTCTTCCTGCCACCGCGGTTGGTTAATCCGCGTTTACTCGGTATCTGTTTCCAAGTCGTCTCGATGTGTAAAGAAGATAAGCTCTTTTACTCGCGCATAGTCGGCGGAATCAATGATACGAAAGGTAAGTATTAGATATTTCCGCGGTGAATGCGCAAATTACTTTCTCATCGTTTCCCTGACCGTTACCTCTTTCCTTATATAATACAGAAAAATAGCCCAGACAAATAAAACCGCCGGGTCGTATTCGCCGCAGATAGGAATAGGTAATTAGATACCACGTCGAATTTCAATGCTCGAGCGCCACAACGAGCGCCACTTACGAATATCGTCAGAGAGCATTTGCATGTTATGTAGATACATATTATTTTTATAAAAACAACAGACTATGGCTGTTACGAATTTTACACACACGCGGCGATCATTTCGACGCGCGTTACGAAAAGCAGCAGGTTTCATTTCTTCCGCATGCAGTTGTCCGTGAGAAAAAAAAGTGAGACGTGCTACTCTTCGTAACGCGCGTCGACTTATCGTCCTCTTTATTACGCACATAAGTATAAGTACGCACAAGGGTAACAGGCTTTTCGTTATTGTATTTTGCTTTCAGGAAAAGCTATGGGCGAAGGATATCGTAGAGTAGAACGGCCATGGGTAGGTATTACTAATAACTCAACGTTCGGAGTGACCGCGGACGCACTATAGAAGCGTTGAAATGGAAAAATTGGAGGTATAGTATTACGAAAGAAAAAAGTGAGCCGATATAATTCGCGGGCACGACGGCAGGCATGGACGTGTTTTCTCTACGCGATAAATCATGCGCGCGATCGATCTTGTCCTTCGATCTTTCAGCTAGCAGGATATATTGCGTTTTACAAAGTACACAGTACGCGTTACGTAAAGAGCATCGTCGAAGGGAACATTTTTGTCGCCAACTGCGCGCGGTAGCTGTGAAAATTGTAGTCACGCGCCGGAGGAACGTCCCTAATAAGTCTAGTTCTGCCCATCAAAACGATCAGAGTTCTCCGACAGCAGCGCGCGTTTCCTACGCATTCGAAAAAGTATCCAGCATAATTGACCGCTGCCTTTGACAGAAGTACCTTTGTCACCGATCCTTTGTTCCGTTAGGATCGTCTCTTCCGTGTCCGGTAAGAATTGAAAATTGGCCCACGTCCTCCTTTTAACGTCGTTCGCATTATTCCTGAACGCAAGCGTGTTCTCCTAGCTCCGTTGTCTGTCCGTTCGCCAGTCCATCCGCCGGCGTGCCCGCCTGCCTACCTGCATTTAATTTAGAAGTTACCTACTCACCTGGTTGCTTCAACGCGCAAGAGAAAACGAACGAGGCACCGATATCGAGTAAGTCGAATGACTTTCGATGATTCGAGCGAGGAAACAGGTAAAGAAACTTGCACACGTCTACTCGAATTCCTTCTGCAACGTTCCGGCGCGACGAACATTTATCGATTACGTTTAGCGATAAAGTCGATCGATATTTAACATTCTTCTTTTAGGACACATTGTATTCGGAGTCGGTCTCATCCCGAAAAGAATGAGAGATACTGGGAATATGAAAAATCGATCGCGTTATCGATAATGGGACTGTCGGTACTTAAAATCGTAGTATCGGATATCTAACCGGGCCGTCAGTGTCGGCGTCGCCGTCGCCGAGGGAGAAGAAGGTGAGGTGCCGAAGGACGCGAAATCAGAGTTATCGCGCGATAATGTCTTGTCGTAGGTAGTCTCTACGTGACTGTCCGTAATCTGCTTTTAGTGCCGCGGTAGTAAGATTCGCGATCAACTGTCACGAATCTATCGATTGATCGCGAGGGACTACAATTGGGCTGTATCGCTGCCAACAAGATCGCGCGGCACGTCTCGATCAGTCGGATTAAATCGAGCGGCCTCGCGAGTTTGCGAGCTCGAAGAGAAGTAAAGCTTAAAGGCGAAAAGGGGAACCGATGACACTCGACGAAAGCTCGAGTCGTTTTTCCATCACAGAGCATCGCGCTTATTCCTGACGTCGCTCTCTCCCTCTCCCCCCCCCCCTCTCTCTCTGTCTTATTCGCAAACCTTCTGTCAAAAGCATGTCGAAGAAACAATGGATGGTACTGCTGATGCTGTTCTTGACTTATTTGCTGCTAGGTGCCTCGATGTTCTACCATATCGAGGGTCGCCTAGAGATCGAACGCGTCAGGAAGGCCAAAGGAGAACGCATCGAGATCAACGGTGAGCGCAGTTGCTCGCATAAAATAATCTCTCGTGAATGGTTTCATCGATGAATGACACTTAGAAATCGGGCTATCGTGAATCGTGCTACGAAGAACCGTCGGCAGCAAGCGTCGACGAACGACCGACGTTCTATATCGCGTAACGTTCGCCTGTCGTTTACTAAAATCTGCACCGTATCCGCGAAAGCGAAATGTTGCATTGCTGGTTATTTGTTGAAGCACTTGACCGCGCCGTGACACTCGTAAAACATAATTATATCGGAGCAATTTATAATCCTTACCGGTCGCAATCGCCGTTTTCCTCGATTACAAGCTTGCTTACTGTCAAGCGTAGTAGTTGGTTCGAAGCCAAACTTGGGTATTGAGTTGAAAAAAATTCATCGTTGACTCTGCGCCGTTTTATAGGTCTCGGCGGTAGAATTTTCACAGGCAATGCCAGTAAAACGCCCGAGGTGTGTCAATTGCGACGCGACAATCGGTTCCAATCGAAATTACCGTCCAATTGTTGCGGACGATACTCTTGTGTCACCGATAACTTATTTTATCGGACCAACACGAATACACGATCGCGTACCGTGCATACGACTTGCACTCGACCTAGGATCGTTCCAAGTAAACGTCTTCGACGCGTTAACGGACAACTCTCTCTCTCTCTCTCTTTCTCTCTCTTTCTCTCTCTCCCTTCAACCGCTGAAATTTCTTAGTTTCACCCGCGTAAATCAACGGCCGTTAAGATAGTAATTTCGTTACCACGCGCAGGTATAGGTATCGAAAATCGCGCACGAAAGTGAAATAGAACTCGTAAACGCACGTAGGTACATTATGTTTCTATACAGAAACGATCGAGGATTTCCAGTTGATTACGTTTTCAGCTTTACTGCACGCACACTACGTGCCTAGTCGCAATCACGATCACGACGAAATTCTGGGCAAATTGACGCGATACTGTGGAAAATCGGTTTACAATTATACCGAGGGCGAGACGGATCCACTCAAGTGGGATTTTTATAACAGCTTTTACTTCGCTTACACCGTCGTCAGCACTATAGGTACGTAGGCGTACTATATCGAAGGTACAGTACGCACACACTTTGGTTTATATGTAGTCTCGGGTTCGTAGATAAGAAATCCGAACGAAATAGCAAAAGCCATTACGATAAACTGTTAGAGCAAGCACTTACATACCAATTAACATGCTATGCATCTAATTAGTATTCTAATTAAGCTGCAGACCGTTATAATTAGCAATTTATACAGTGAAAATTCAAGGTATTCGTACGTTATAATTCGGTATGCGCAATATAGGTTACGGAAACTTGGCTCCCACGAACATGCTGGGTCGCATCTTGATGATATTTTACGGTCTGGTAGGCATACCCATAAATGGAATTCTGCTGGCACAGTTGGGAGAATTCTTTGGACGTGTATTCGTCAAAGCACACGAAAAATATAAATCGTACAAACGCGGCCGCACCGATTACTATCCCAGAAAGTTGACAACATTTGAAACGGGAAAAGTTGGCCTGGCTGCACAGATATTCGCTTACCTGACGCCTGGTTTCGTCATGTTCATCTTTTTCCCGGCCTTCCTTTTCTCCCATTACGAGGGTTGGAATTACGACGAAGCCGTTTACTACGCTTTCGTCACTTTAACGACCATTGGTTTCGGCGACTATGTGGCAGGTCAGAAATAATTCTATCACGTTCGTTCTTTTTATTATGTACACATTCAGCTTCGTTATTTCGCGTACATTTATCCGAGTCTATTCATCTCGGAACGATAGAATGAAAGTTAACGCCAGGACGAACAAGTACGGCGCGGATATCGCCCATTATTATACCTTTCTTTTTTTCTTTTTTTCGTACATGCTTACGAGGATTTTGCATCTCGAAGTAAGTAGACACGTACTTACGCACGTAGCACGTGCGCTAATATATCCGTTTCACATGTAGGCGCTGTATGTGTGTGTGTGTGTGTGTGCATGTCCGTTTTAAACAGCGCGATTGGATTGCACGTTTTCTTTCACACACGTAACTCGACAAACACCGTAGCGCTGAAGAGCTTGTTTCACACTCTACAGGCCAGGATAACAGCAAAGGTAGCGGAGTTTTTTTCATTTTATACAAAACATTTCTAATTTGCTGGATTTCTTTTGGATTGGGATACATCGTTATGATCATGACTTTTATCGCTCGAGGTATGCGCAGCAAGAAGATCACGAGACTCGAGCATAAATTGGCGATAAATTTGAAACACACGCAAAGTAAAATCTGGAACGAATTCAACAAAGAGATAAACTATTTGCGCCGCGTGTTTAACGAACTTCAGTTGTCCAAGGTGAAGGTAAAAGAGCGCATTCGTTTTCCATCCTCGATTCTTATCTACAGTCGAACCTCGATAACTTGAATCTCAAGGGAAGTGAAAAAACCTTCGAATTATAGAGGTTTTTGAGTTATCGAGGTTCGACTGTACTTACGCTTGCCTACATACATATTATACGGCAATTCGTTTCAGAGAGTATACGTCGACGAGTGTAATTACGAAATTCCACCGGCCAAGTGTCCGCGAAGCAGCAGCTTTCCCGATCTTCGTGATTTGTCGTACGGCATGGAAGACGACGACGATACCGGTAGTAGTGCTACTTATCAGAGACCTCGTCGCCGCGCCAACAGCGAAGTTGCACATACGGTAAGGAGGGTCTTCAGCGATTACACGCGAGCTTGGAACCAACGCGTCTCACCTTGATTTTTCCATTCAGCGGCAAGATCAAATAGCGCGCGTCGTCTCCGAAACCGATCTCCAAAGGATCGACAAAACTGCAACGTTCGCGACCCACGCGATGGTTCAGCCGGCAGAATTACTGGCGAGACTGGTGAATATTCTTGGCTATATTCCTCCGGCCACGGAAGACATCGTGACGGGCGATTGTTCGAATCAGACGACCCTCGCGGAGCAGGAAATTCATCGTGACAAAGATCGTCTCCCCGAAAAGGAGTGGACGTACACCCCGTCGAATTCGATTCCCGGCAGCTGGGTGATCGGTAACGAACGAATTTCTCGATTACCGAGGCCTCGTTCGAGAGCAGCCAGCGAAGTCAGGCTGCACGAGACCAAGACCGAGGACCGACACGTCGAGTGGACTTGGTCCGGTCCAGCGGCTTCTAGAAAGATCGAGGAGCTGATGAAAATGCGAACCATCGAAGAATCGTCGAGCAAGGATCGCGGCATCAGAGAGGCAAAGTTCTCAAAGTTTCGCAAAGCTCTGATCTCGTCGGGTCCTTGGAGGAATCCTTTCTCCACGAGCTCGGAGAAGAAGAGTTCGGAACTCGAGCGGGAAGCCACCGCCGAGAAGGACGTCGAGGAATCGTTTGGGCCAGGATCGACGCGTCTCGATGGCAGACGAGACTCGACGAATTCAACCTCCAACTGGAGGAACCTCCACTACTACACGCACACCGGTACCGGGAACAATCTCGAAACAGAAGGCAGTACCCTTCTCGAGGAAACCAGCCTGGCCGATTTTTTGCGGGCACTTACGGTTCTTCACGCGACCGTCGGCGACACCACCGGCAACAACAGCTGGACCGCCGCCGCAACCGCTGACGATCACATTCATCGAACCCGGCCCCGCAGAAAGATGGGGATCGCTTCCCTGGCACCGCCAAAACTTCCCAGCCTCTTCACGTTATTCTCGAGTCAACCTCCGCCCGGATCCATCGGGCAAAGTAACCACGATACGATCACGCACGAATCTAACGGTGGTTGTTCCGCCGACTTGAGAAGGAGCAGTTTAGCTTTCGCCACTACCGCGGCCGCGAGACCGAGACGATTCTCCTTGAGGCCAGTGGCAACACCCATCAGCCCTCCGACACCCCCTAGAGGTGGTTCGCCATTTTTATCGGTAAGTCTCATCCCTTACTCGCTTACTCGCGTAGACGCAGCTAGCAGTAACTCGATCTTTCAGGACTCACGGCGACTGCCGTACGAAAATAAATCGACATTTCTGTTCGAATCGCCCAAGGAGCCCCTTATTCGAACGGAAGGAGCACCGGGCCTTTCGTCGCCGATAAGACCGTCGCGCATCAACGGTCCACGTTTCTCGTTGCGATCCGCTCAAAATCAGAGTGTAATTCCATCGGGGGCAAGCACGGCGGTCGTTCCTCCGCTCAAAGCTATACCCCGATGGAAGGCCGGCATGCTGCAGCGGCAAATCGGTCAAATGAATCTACGACGTCGAGTCAGGGCGTTCAGTTTAAGCGACGTTCACACGGACGATCTCGAGGAAAGAGCCGAGCCTTTCAATCCGTCGTCGTCCAGCACCTACAAGAAAAGCACCGTCCATCAAGATTCGCAGCCATTTACATCTCCGTCCCATCGGGAGGACCGATGCGTCGCCTTTCCCGACGAGTCAACAACTTCTCCGCCGAGCGTTCGATTCGAGAACAAAACCGTTCGACTGGTCGATTTGCAGTTACAAACGACCGAATGTACGCAACAGCCAGCATCATCCGGTGGAAATGGAAGGGGCTACGACTGCGTCGTACCCGTAGAACCAGCTTGTCAAAAACCACTCTCGGATAATATTATCTCGATCGCCGCCAGTGATCATAACGAGTATACGTCGCTCGTTGCTGCTAACGCAGAATCACAGCGGCCGCTCGTGGAAGTAAAGGTAGAAAGTCCCACGGCGAATCCTATTCAAAGTTCCTTTTCGAGAGATCCGATCGATGCTCCTCGAAACGATTCCAGTAGTCTCGCTCCTAGTAGTTCTCGCTCGAGTAAATCGTGACACTCGGACGCGTTTATTTAATAGGTAGTTGTCACAGCGAGACTTTCGATCACGCTTTCTTCTCTTAGTCACTCGCAGGGGAGGAAAAATGAGGGGAGAACACTGTGGAAAAGAAGAGTTAGATGATGTAACAAAAGAGAAAGCGGCAGTGACAGCGAATCGGTGTCGCTTAATCGCCAACAGGTACATACTTGTATAGATTTCTTAGCGATGCAACATCCGAAACGACTGAAATTTTATTCGAAGATTCGATACAATAAATTATCGTATAATTTACTTTACACAGAAATATACTTCCCTCCCCCCTTTTCTCAGCCTCGGGTAAATCACTGTTAACGTGATTTACTTACTACTTTTGTAACCTTTTCCTTATTTCCGCGACTAAGTTCGTTCGAGAGACAGCAACTTCCGTTCGAGATGCAACATCTCTTAACGTAACTTCGCCTCTCGCTAGTTCTCCTTCCCCGATTATTATAGCCAGCGGTATACCCTTCTCCTCGCAATATTGCAACTGCGCGAGTAATTTTACGTTCCTTTTATAGGACTGTTCCGCTTTCAGTTCGGCATCCCAAAGGTCCGACAAAATTTTCATTCTCTCTTCGTGTAAATTCTTTTGCGCACTCGCCACAAACACCTGAACCTCGGTCGTACGTGTCTTTAAATCTTCGCGACTTAGTTTGGCCTCCAAAACACTGAAAATGCGTTCGATGCCCAACGACAGGCCGACGCACGGAACCGATTTCCTTTTACTATCGAACATTGCCACCAAGTTATCGTAACGGCCACCGCCCGCGACGCTACCTACACCGACGGCGTCCCCTAGAAATTGCAAGAGAGGAAGAAATAATTAGACGCGTTTAACAGCTAACTACTGGATCGTTACGCATTTTCAACGTTGAGAGCTCACCGATCAATATCGCTTCGAAGATCACACCCGTGTAGTAATCGAGTCCTCTGGCCAGGCTCAAATCGAACGTTACCTTGTCCGTTACTCGAAAAATGTCGCAATACTTGAACAACAGTTCCATAGATTCGAGGCCTTTCACCGCGGACTCGTGTTTCATCAATTCGACATCTTTCCTCAATTCAGCGATAAGCTCCACTCCACCAGCTCGCGACACGTACGCTCCAATTTTATCAGCGGCCTGTTCATTTAATCCTTTTTCCTCCACTATTTCTTTCTTGACCTCCGACCACGCAGTCTTGTCGAGTTTGTCAATAGCGGAGCACACTCCACGAAATTTATCTTGCGGGACGCCACAAGCGGCGAATATACCGTCCAACAACGATCTATGATTGAATTTGATCGCGTAAGGTCCCACGTCTAACGATCGCAACGCTTCGGAAATAATGCGTATGCATTCCGCGTCCGACATCATTGGATCATACTGACCGGCTATGTCGAAATCCTTCACGATGGAAGAAACGAAAGACGAATCGATATTAATAAATCGCGGTTAAAATTCCTACGACCTAACACTGTCGCGTCGTTTACTTACGCATTGATAAAACTCTCTGTATCTACCCCTCGTCGTAGCTGGATTGTCCCTTCGGTAAACCTTGGCTATATGATACCTTTTGATAGAGGAGACTTTTCCCATAGCCAAATATCTAGCGAAAGGTACAGTCAAATCGTACCTCAAGGCTAAAATCTCTCCACCTTGATCCTTCAAATCATAGATCAACTTAGAATCTTCTCCATACTTTCCCGTCAAAACATCCTAGAGTGGAAAATGAACGATTCGTCAAGAAGTTCAGAGAAGGAAACAGCCGCAAACAGAACCAGCCCGTTGCATAGACGTTTGGTACAAACTTTTAGTTCAAAGACTGGTGTATCTATAGTCTCAGCGCCGTGTCTCTTGAAGACTGTAATTATTTTATCCAAGACTCCCAGTCGTAATGCCATTTGTTCCGGTCCATAATCTCTCGTTCCTTTCGGTGTTTTAAGGATCAGCTTGGATGTCGAAGCATTAGTTTCTCCCAGGCGAGCTTTCAGCTCCAACAACTTGGCAACTTGGTCCTCTATCTATACAAAACAACCAGGACTGAAGCGAGAAATGTAGAGAGGGAGAGAACTCTGAATTGGTTCCACTAATGCAACGGATGTAGTTTCACGCCTCTCTATCTCTTTCTCTCTCTCTTTGCTTATCGATAGTCAACGAATATGGTTACATGACTTTTGCATACCTTTAGCCCCGAAAGCATCGTGGCATGGCAATATTTGCGTGCAGCGAGGACGACATTGGTCCACATCGGACATAACATCGCAAACAACGTAGTCGTTTAACACACCCGGAATCAAAGAGAAAAGTCCACCCCAGTGTCGATTATTAAACTAGCCAAGAGAACAGACAGTACCGTGTAAACGAGCTTGCGAGCAAATGCTATGAATTACAGAGTCGGACTTTAACCTATAGTTCCATACTGGATAATTCTCAAACAGGAAAACATTGTCTCCTAAGCATAGACTTAAGCAAAAAAAAAAAATGGAAAGGTGTTGTCAGATTTCTGAAACCTTTAATTCATAGCGGCGCCACTCGCAAGCAAACGACTGCCTCACCTTCTCGTCAATCTTATCTCGATCAAAGGGGCACAGATCACTTATAAGATCGACCTTCTTCATTAAGGAAGTAACCGGTCCTTCCGGATCAGGGAACGCGATACGTTCGGCTCTGTCAAAACTTTGAACGTTCGAGAACCATCTTTTCAAGTGTGGCCATTCGGAGAGTCTAGGCTCGAACATAACACAGAAGTCGAACAACACCGTGTCTTTCGCAGAAGGTATCCAGCCACAGACGTAACTGACATCAGCGAAATCATGATTTAGGGTTTCAAAGCGTCTCTCTATATCCCAAGAATTCGGTAAATCCTGAGAAATGGAAAGCGGGTGCGACAGTGTGATCTGCGTCGGATGTTGAAGAAAAACAAGGGGAAAAATACGTAAAGCGTGGAAGATCCTAGATTTAGCGAGCTACAAATCGACAAACTCGCTCCGTCGCAAAGACAAAATTAACGAGAAACGCTGAATAGGATCAAAGAAATACTGGTTCTCGCGCAAGAAGCTCGGTACCTCGAATAAGAAATTCAATAGCACTGGCTAAATCGTCACGCTCGATTACGTTAAACTCGGATAATCCAAAAAGCACATGGCGACGAAGCTTGACGTCGCCAGAAGGTATCGCACTTTCGTTCGTGGTAAAAGAAACTCCAAAAGGTACGATCGTTATAACATTGAAAGTCCTCGGTTTTACCTCGGTATTATCGGCTTTCGCGGCTTTTAATTTCCGTACGAGTTCTCCTTGTTCCTTCACCTGTTCCAACACACTTTCTCTGATTTCGTCAGCCATAGCGTGCGATTCAGACTGTCTCGTGCAACGCGGCATTACTGCTGCTGTTCCCGATAGGTTATGAGACCATCAGACCAGACTACGGCGCATTATGCCCAGGCTTACCGCGTTACGACGGTCCACTGATTTCACTGATTCTACGATCGCGTACGATTCGTCCCTGTTCACGCTTCCCCATGCATTCTCTTGAAAGGACGCGACGCGCGAGCGGCGTGAGTCACGCCAGTGGCACGATCGTATCGAGGTAATCATATCGCTCGTGGAACGTATGTACATACGTTCTATAACTTCTATATAATATTACATACTACCGCCGAATATATTATTTATCACTTTTTTCTTCCTTTCTTTCTTTGGGTAATACCGCATTTGGAATTTTGTTTTTTTGTTTTAACGTTCGACAATGTTAAAGACACATAGGTACGAGGAAAATACAAATATAGGTATAGAAGGAAAATTGACTTTTAGCTTCTTGCTCTCGTAATTCGCGAAAGTAAGTAGTAATGCGTAACAAATCAGAAAAAGCGCGAACAATAACGGCGATAGAATTTCTCGTGAAAGACGCGTACGTTAACGATTTGAAACAGGGTTAACGATTCGGGAGGAGGTTTCCAATTTGGCATTTTCTTATTTCCGCTACGCAATCTGGTGGCGAAAATTAAAGCAGTCTAATCGGGTTAGCTGTCACATGTAATTGGCAGATTTGGGAATTTCGACTGTTTGATGATCGATTTTGTAAAATTTAACAGACTATTTAATGACAAAAACATTATTGCACTGTTTCAAAACTTGTGTGACACCAGTCCTGTAACGCGATTGACCCGATTACAGAGCTTACTTTAGTAGATGGCGCTCTCACAGTATTTCCCAATACAAAGATAATGAATTAGAAAGAAGAGGTTAGGTGCCACCTCGATGATAACACGAAACACGTACGAATTATGAATGGTTCGAAACAATTTTTATGCAGCGGCGTGGAAAAACAATCTCTGACAATAAATACGTGTGAGATGTGGATTGTATCGTATACGATAAAGACAAAAATGATGAAAACCGTGTGCGACAAATGTGTTTATGTCGCAGTCGAATGATTTAAAAATACAGACTTCCTAGCCGAAGAGGCTACGTACTTGGAATGTTTTGTTTATGTATATCTAATTTGTTAAAAAACTTTGAAGATAAACCTCGAGGAGACACCTACCACTCTTCTGAGCCTTTGTTTCTTATTGAAAATTAATGAGAATTTATAGCAAATTATAAAATCACCACCCAGCGGTGCCTAACATACGTACAAAAGTAACTAACTAGGGTTGGTTTAAGTCTAGGTTGCGTTGGGTGGGAGTATGTCCTGTAATGCCTGAGGGTTCTAGAATTCATCCTAGTCCCGGTTTCAGCTTCCTAAGATCAGCCTGAAACTGTTGTAGTTACCCGAGTTCTAAGGTAAAAAAAAAATCATTGACGGTAAAGAAGATTTGTTTTCGACTCAAAACCAGGAAAAACCTTGTTTTCTCGGTATATTTGTCAGTTTTAAACATGCTTAATAAGAACATAATGGACATGTCCTCCCACACAGGTGTTCGTTCCGCGAAGAAAGTTTTGGTCGATAAGGCAGGAAAACTGCCTTGTTCTCTACTTAGCTTAGTACACCCACAGACGACTCGTCTGTGGTCCACGTCCCTCCTTAGCTAAACTACCGCAGATAAGTGTGCTTCCCACGTTGCCTGTGACCGCTTGCGGGTCGAGTTATAGATTCCAAATTCCAAATACGTAGGCACCTCTGGACCATGATTTTACAGCTTCCTATGAATTCTTAGTAATTTTCAATAATAAATAGAGACTTGGAATTGTGAAATATGTCTTTCCGAGGGTCAATTTAAAAGTTTTCTGACAATTTATTTAAAAAATTACAGCTCTGAAATTCCAAGTACATACGTATACGCACGATAGACACCGGTTGCTGAAACGAGATTAACTAGAGTAGTTCTATCATTGGTCCACGCAGCGACAGCTCTGTGCTTACCATTGGCTGCTTACTTGGCGACTTTGGCATAGCCTGTCATAATCATGTAATCTCTTCTTACGTAAAATACTTATTGCAGTACATATCCACGATACAGTCTGTAAATAAATTGGAGCTTGTTAAATTATTTGTTCCTCTTGCAAGAATTTTGAATTTCAATTAGCCCGCGATTCCTCCCCCTGAAAAATTTCGCTCCCCCCTCCACGAGCAAAGTGTTGGTGTTTTGGCAGCACTGATGCTTCGTTCCAGATGGTTTCTCCAGTGACTAATTCGTAATAGTTAAAGTCGGGAAAAGTGTGCTTTTAAGCCGGTGCGTGTTCCTGAAATGAGTTTTTAAACTTTGGTAAGGTCATGAACGAAGACGGGAAAAATCTGGTGCTTGGACGACATTTATTCTCGCGCGAATAGCGTTACTCGTTTATTCGTTGTTTACTCGAAAACACACCTCCCGTCTACCATCGGTAATTCGACGGATTTGAAGCACGGATGCCTTGATTAAATGCTCCCTTGTCTGATCGGATTCTGCTTGGAAATATCCGTAGTCTAGGCTGTTTTACAATGATCTCTGAACGCCAATCAACTCTACGCACATGCTTTTACGTTAATGTTGTATGTGCTTGCTTGCCATGCCCGTTCTGTTTTTAAGTTGTTAAGTCACCGTACGATACTCCCAAACTTACGATGTGCATCGGCGTATTTAAAATATAAATGACTTAAGGACCGATCCTGTTAAAGTCCATACAAACTTGGTGCACGTTGTTGCTCACAGAGTACGTATCGCTCATAACGATCCTAATCATAGAATTAATTTGTCAGAACGAATCCGACGAACGGTTCGATAAACGATAAACAATCGTCGTTCGAAATCCCTGAAAATGCCCATCAGTTTCTCCGTGTTTCTTCGTGGAAACTAGTGAACATTTATAAGTCTGTTTATTGATATCTGTTAACTTGGCATTCAGTATTTGTTTGGTTCAATTAAGTACAGGGTTCGAGTAACGCCCGCCGTGCGATAAGGTTAAAAATGATTTCTTTGTAGGCAGAAGGCGATTGTAGCTTTGCGTAAAAAGCTCTAGTTGGAGTCAGATTAAAAAATTACATAATGACAGAGTATAAGCTCGTAGTAGTCGGAGCTGGAGGTGTCGGCAAGTCTGCGCTTACGATTCAACTGATACAAAATCATTTCGTAGACGAATATGATCCTACTATAGAAGACTCTTATAGGAAACAAGTAAGATCCCCCCTATTGTTGTAATACGTATAAAGATAGATGAATAATAATTACGCAAAGTACTTTGAACGTAGGTAGTCATAGACGGGGAGACATGCCTTTTAGATATATTAGATACAGCTGGTCAAGAAGAATATAGCGCGATGAGAGATCAGTATATGAGAACCGGGGAAGGATTTTTATTAGTGTTTGCTGTAAATTCAGCTAAAAGTTTTGAAGTATGTGAATTTTATTATATTTTATTATTGAATTTTACAATGGTTTGCGAGCAGGAGAATTCTTGGTGAAATCCACTACATGTTTAATATTATAGGATATAGGAACGTATAGGGAACAAATAAAGCGAGTAAAGGATGCGGAGGAAGTGCCAATGGTATTGGTAGGAAATAAGTGCGATCTTCAGCAATCATGGGCAGTAAATATGGCGCAAGCAAGAGAAATTGCTCGTCAATATGGAGTGCCTTTTGTTGAGACTTCTGCAAAGACTAGAATGGGAGTGGACGATGCCTTTTATACTTTGGTAAGTAGACATGCATAATAATATATCGCATATAAAGTTGGTACGTTGAGAAGAAACTTATTCGACGCCACGATGTATTTGACATAAAGAAAAAGCGATATTTCTGTGTACTTATAATGTTCTTTACTGTGGAATGGAATTAATAACTTGTAGGTCAGAGAAATACGAAAAGACAAAGAACAAAGGGGTAAAGAAAAAAAGAAACGCATGAGGGCGGGTAACTCGAGCCATGGGAGACATCGATGCTGTTTGCTTTAAATCATTGAATAAGATTAATTTTCTCATTTGATATATTAATGCAGAAATAGATTGTAAAAAGCATTAGATTATGTTCACTGTACGCACATTTTTGCAGCTTACTCTATAGAAGATTGTAATAATTTACAAGCACAATTTTTTCTATACATTGGGAGGGAAGAAGAACAAAGTATGTAATAATATCGTATAATATTGCATACATTTTTACTCTTGAAGTTAAATTTCATAAAATATATTGTTTGTTCAACAGTCTGCCATATAACTCTTAATAATCCATTAGCGAAAGAATTTTAACCCTTGATTGCATAGAATAGTCAGTATCAAAAATATTTCTAGGACCATCCAATTGTTTTATTGTTAATTACTTTTAATCTAAGGTATGGGAAAAGTATTATTTGGTGCGACAAGTGCACAGCTGCACAGCTGCCTAGCTGTAGGTATTGCGAATGGAAAAGATATACATACATATGTAACCGAGAAAATTCGAGGAATCGCATTATGCGCATGTTTTACATACTTTATTCAAATAGCATATAATTTTAAATATATATTTAATTCATTAATTAAATACATTTTTACTCTTTACTTCAATACTCCTCTATGTGTAACAAGAAATTCCATTTGTCCAGAGAAGAAAATACAAGTCGTGTAACTTGAGGAAATATAGTATGGATAACTGATTTTGTGCTGTGATTAAATAAACGTAAGCATGCCATGCTAGTTAGATATTACTGTGATTAAGTATGCAATCTTGACATAAACGCCTATTTATCACGTTAAGAGTACATAGGTTCGTTCGTGTTTCTTTCTTTAGTGCAATTGTGAAAACGCGTATTTGATATTGTTTTTTTCTTTCCTATAGAGAACGACACAAGTTCTCGCGTATATAGGGAATGACGCGACGACAAAGTGATTAATTTTTGTAGCAATATTTTTATATGTTTACATTACGTAACAATTGATAGGCAGAAATTTATTTTCATCATTGGATAAACATTTGCTAGCATTGTTTTTTTATCAATTGTTGGTGTTGCAATTTGCAATGTAGAGTTAAAAAATTCGCTTTATTATAAAAGCTAGAATTTAAATTTTAAGTACTACATCGCGCAAAATAAAGTGAAAGTTTACATTGATATTTGAATGCCTAAACTGTACTTCTATCATTAGTTTATAGAGATATTGAATTTTTATCGTGTTTTAACTTTTTGTGCCCCCTTTCACAGTTTTTATATTATCGTCATTTAATCCTGATAAATTGTGCGGTGCGGATTATTACGTAATTTCAAAAGATCGCAAATATCAATTGTAAGCTTAACTTTCATTGTAATCATATACTTTGATGATATTTGTTCAGATAATAATGCCATCTCACTTTAACGAGACAACTTTTCTACAAAACCCTTAAATGTAAAAACATTTCATGGGACGTGTAGCATCCCACCATTTAAGTACATATACTTACATATACAATGATTGTGTCTCGGGTCTCGCTGAACTTTGAACAATCAAGGGTTAAATACTTTGCTAAACGATCTAAATAGTACAATTTGCAAATATTCTCGTATATGTAAACGCGTAAATTTATAACATTAGCTTTTTCAGATATATCGAAAATGTGTATATATAAAATTGCACAGCATAGGTGTTGTTATGTAGTTGAAATTCGTAATAAAACATTGTACGAAAAGTGTTCTTCATATATTCATTCTGTCTTGAATGATTGTCCTCGGATATTAATTATAAGTCATCTATGCTGTTTAGTTTTATACTACCGAACGAGTACACGCGAAATTTTTAACTAAACGATTCTATTCTTACGATATTTCGTATATCAAAAAATCACATTACACAAATCAAACGGTCCTAATATATAATTAAATATTACATTTTTAAATCAGTGTTCACACATCTGAGTGTCATATCTAATTAGGTTCAATGTCAACTCTATTGTTCATCAGAGTTCTAATAATATAATATATATATTATATACATACATGTACATAAACGCATGTATCGAACAAAAGAATTAGACGTGTATTATAGTTATACTTTTTATTCCTTTTATTAAAAACATTTTACAAAATAAAAGAATATCATACAAACATATATATTAAGTACAAAGCATAAAACAAGCTTTCCCTTTCATTCGAAGTACATGTGTACAGATTCAATATCCTGACATACATGGTTTGGCACAGACGTAAATGTGATGTAATATTAACATTTCCCATTTCAATGAACTCCCATGCTTATGAGTTTCGTATAATACTCATGTCTAAAACCCGAGTACATGAAATAAATTCGTAACAATTCGATATACTTTATTCATTATTCGGAATAGCTTTATTCAATATTATTTACATCATAGTCGTTTTATAAAATAGTAGCATAATTTATATACCGATGAACACCATTATTATACACCATTATTACACACATTTTACCGTGTCGAACATTATCACGCATATGCATCTTAATTTCTTAACTGGAAATGTAATATATATTTTTGTTAACCGATTTTCTAAGAATCTTTTGTATTAACTAAATAGGATTTTAAATTTAACATAGCATTCGTCATTCAGTGGCATGGTAAAATTACAGCAACGTTAAAAATGTAATAACTAGTTTATAAAGTAATTCAAATTAATAAAAAGGACATTTATACATATGGAACATTCGATTTTTTACCTACTTCGAATCAATTCGACATTCTCCAAGAAACAATAAGATCGATACTCGTTTTTGAGAAGAAACAGGGTTTAAAAAAATGAATACGCGCGCAGTATTTTTGGTTTAATTTGCATTTATTTTTCGAGCACCTAGGTAAATATAAAATCGTTATACGCCTATATGATTCTGTATGTAACTATATCACTGTCATGTTACTGTTTACTATATGTATGTACGTATAAGCTACCTTCTAATTACATACGAAATGGTAAATGTAGGCTTGTGTGTATACAGTAATATATATGGCACGTCAGTCTGTACGTTTAATTACGTAAATCACTTAATAATAATTATTAAATATTACTGCGTATCTGTCGTCAAATTATTATGAATTGTTTTGTTACGTTTGGCATTGTTCATGGCGGATGGCTTTAGCACTACCGTATCATTTCCATATACTTTTGTTTATGTTTGCTTAGCATTTCAGTCACGGTCACCAACTGTTTTATCGTTGACTGAAAAGAATACACATATAGTACGTGTCGATTATTCCTATGTTTATGAATTACGCGATGTAGTGCGAAACGTCCGAGCGTCAAAGGACTAAAATCTACCTGTGTCTTCGATAGAACCTGAAGTTCTTTCAAGTGAGAAACACATATATGATGCAGTGTCGCTAAATCTCTCGCGGTATCTGATACGCAACTCTTATTCCTCGGATCTGCGCCTTCGGACTCCGGTTTTTCAGTCACGTTCTATAACATAACCAATTCAAGTTACTTTTCATTCAACTCTTACCACGTGCAATCTGAAATGGAAACTGATACTTGCGGATAACTGGTCGAGAAAGACAACCATACGCTCTTTGTTCTTGAGAATGAATGGGTTTACTACTTCCATGTACGGCTCTTTGCCGCCAAATTCTACCAAATTGGCCAAATTTTGTAAACATTTCGCGACCATCACTAACGATCTGTACAATTATTTCATGAAAGTTAGGAAAGAATTTATATGGTCGCAGAATTTCTTGCATTTAATATAGTAGACCTACCCTACCTTGCAGCAGCTGGCGGTGGAGGTTCAGCTATTAAATTAAATGACCTAGGATTTAATATGGCAGGGCAAAGTAGGCGTAAAAATATAAATCCACTGACTACTCGCGTTCTGACTAGTCTTTCGTGTGGCCATTTGGCAACGACTGCTCTTTGCAAACACCCACAAATATATCTCAAAGTCCTTGGGCAAGCGTCAGGACTTGTAAAAATGCTCAAAGTTACTTCGTCTAAAACCTGAAATAACATTCGAGTGTCACTTGGGCTTATTCCGAAGGATCTGCCAACGATTCAAGCTTACCTGCAATAAAAATTCAGCGTTGCTGCACGCGTCTTCCGGAGAATCCATTTTTGTTGGATTCAATTCGCAGCTCTGCTTACTTTCGATCAACTTTACTATAGTGTCACGTAAAGCGGCTTTTAAAAACGAGGTACAAACTGATTTCATGTATAAATCCATTAAGGTAGTCGTAAGGCTGGCAGCTCTAAATAACGTTGGCGTTTCGTCTTCTTTGTCCACCTGGATGAAATACCAAATACTTTTAACACAAACGATAAATTAATTACTTGCTTTTTTCTTTAACGCACAAATGCAGATTAACTTACTTCTGCTTGATTTAACGATCTCAGAAGGTCGGCTTCTTTCCTTTCGTGCCTAAACACACACGTTTTATACGTTATAATCTTATCGTTAAATAAAAAGGACAAAAGTGTTTGTTTGTACCTAAATATTCTAAGTAAACTATTTGCCAGGGGTACTCTATCCAAGTGACACACATCCGCTAATGCCCTAACAACGTGTAGTTCTGGATCTAATAGCAACTGCTGCAGAGGACTGTATTCTTCCGGTGGCATCGCTAGATCATGCCGATATCTGCAATATCGCATGGGAACGGAATTACGGGAAACAATAACAAGTATAATAATAGTTAGCGTTTTATAATAAGTATTTAAGAGATATAAAGCATTTGTTGATCTGTAAGAAGTTTACCTTATACGTAAACGTAAAACACCCCAGTCCCCTATTGGAGTAACTCCCGATAAGGGATACCATTCGTCCATCTCTTCTCCGTTCGTTAAGCTTGCTAATTCGACGGTCAATTCTGCAACCTCCGTGTCTTTACTGCGTTTACCTTTGTTGTACAACGTTAAAGAGAATGACATAACATCGGGCGGCACATCCCTGTTAAAGAGACCAACGATATGGAAGTCCAGGTACAGTGTTGAGAATTAGTAATACATAGTACGTTCAAGCATTGATCCGGTATATGTGTACGATACATACTCTAGTATGAATTCCTCATCCCAGATTGGATGTGATCCGGTCTTAACCTTTGTGCGAGCAACTTTTACATTGTTCAGAGCCACTATGATGAACGGGTTTGGTACTAGTTTATATGGAAGTCTATGCGCGTCTAAAATGTGCAGATGTAACGAACGTAATTCACGAAGACGAGCAACCTTCGGAGCACGGGTAAGTTGTGATACACATAACGGTTTCAAGGCATTAATCCAGTCTAAAGCGTTCTCTGAATTCGGTGCAGCCAAATATGTTATTGTTGCCAAGCATGGTAAAGCACGCTCAACTAACTGAAAGCAATGAGGTCTATCGAAGACGCTTTCATGGACCTAAAACAAAAATTCAAGAATAATTTAACAAATACTTTTCACATGCGTACCAATTCCCTACTCAATGGATACTCTATTTACGGGTTAAAGAGGTTGCCCATATCTACCTGATACAAGTAAGCACAGCTTAAATCGATGAGACCCTTGGGTTTGGTTCTCTTCGGATTGTCATACAAGTACAAATGAGTGTCGGTAGCGTCTACTAGAAGTACAAAATAGAGTGCTTTCCACTTTTTGTTCTTCTCCGACTTCTTCTCTAGATACCCTTGCATCTTAATTCCTTTGTTCTTCTTCGCTCCGGATTGTTCGCGACACTCTCGAAGGGTCGCGTATATCTTTTCCGCGTGTTGCACCTCTCTGTTAACTCTTACGCTACCGTCAGGCTCAGTCACCATTGCTTGAACCAAAGTGTGACCTTCGACTATTTGCTCTTTTCGATATCTGCGATCGAGATTTCATTAACAGTTTATAAGCTTTAAAGTAAGTCCGCGTTTATGAAACGATGCGATACCTATTTATAACAGCATCGAGACATTCAAAAGTTCTGCCGCCCATAAGATACCGTACTCCTTTTTTCTCGATCCTAAATCTTTGAATTTGATTGTTTATGTGAAAGAAAAGCGAATAATCCCCTGGACTATTGTCTGAGGGCCTGACCTGGATAATCAAACAGATTTTCATTTCCGAGCGTTAGGAAGACAGATACATATAAAGGCTGTTAAAGTATAAAAACGCAACAGCTAGCAGAAACGAGGGAGGGTACATATGTATATGCCTTACCAAGAAACTCCCGGGTCCCGCTTTTACTAACATGTCCACAGCTTCGCTCTTGGTGACGTTCGGATGGAACCACGAGAACACGGTGTTAGGATCAATGGAGTCATCCAGATCTTCCACCAGTTCGCGGAAAATCAAGCCCTGTTCACCGGTTCTGTGAGCGGTCACCCATAGCCAACCATCGCCCATATCATTGTGTACAAAAAATATGTCACCCTTCTGAAAGCTTAACTCATCCGTGTCAGGCATTTTCGTGTACGGCAGTATTGCAACAATGCGCTTTTTATCGTTCACGGGTTCGGGAGGCGGGGTGGGATGTATAAGTCTTTCTCTCTTCAAAAGATCCGAGCAATGAGTGTAATACGCGACAAGGTCTGACAAGCTATTAAACTGCCTACCACCTACAATAACAGAATCATATACATTGCGTTATTTTATAAGCAAATTAAGCCCACAGGTGTTCGTTATGCCTGAGTAGTTTCTACCATACCAATGTAATAGTCTCCACAGACAGCGGTAATCCTAAAGTGATTAATGCCAGTTCTGCCCAAGTAAGACAATACATAACTTCCAGGCTTCCTATCGCTTTCGCGTACTAAATAACTACCCATTTTATTTGCAACCCGTAGTCTTTCCTCTGCTGTAAATCTATCTAATCTACCATGATACCACCTACAAGGAAACTTGTGTATGAACCATCTTCGATTCCTAACAATTAAGGAGAGTGATCTCGTTAGTATCGAGTCTTACTGATTTTCTGGAGGAGCTGTTAATAATGTTGCATTGGCGCTATCAGGTTCCTCTGTGTCTTGTATATCATCCGGTATATTTTCTAGAAAAGGATCAAACTCATTTTCCGCATTCATGGACTCATTCTGTCCACCATCTTCGCTGCCGGTACTAGGGGATCCTCCTTTGCTGTTATGATCCATCTATAGATAGGAATTAATACATGAATGGACAAGAAAATGTTATAGAAATATCACTCAACAAATTTACAGAGTATAACAAGAAAGAAATTCTTAATACTCTGTGAAGAAAGAAGACAATGGTTTTGTTCTCACAGATAAATTATATATATATTATATATTATACTACTCCAAGTGCAACATATATTTCTGTCAACAAAACGTAAATACCATGTGCGGATAGCTGCTTATAATTCTCCTATATTTACGTTCCGTTATCATCTCTATTGACTGTGTACAAATTGATCGAATATATTGCCTGTAAACGATGCCGAAAACACCTTTCCGACGAAATACTTTGAAAACAGTCCCGAATCTACGGTAAATCTCTGCAGCTCTGAAAGTTATCAGGAATCTTCGAACATGTAATTACGGGCCAGTACATTTTTCTTTAACGTCCTTGATTTTCAGCAACGATACAATATACATATACGGATGAATAGCCCAAGATGAATAACACACCGTACGTACCTTAGCACTGTTCGACACGCTCGGACCTCCACGCACAAATTCTGCCATTTTCGCTTCACACGCACACTTTTTATGGTGAAAAAAAAGCAACTTAAAATATTAATTAAACGGCATTCGTTTTATTGCGTTCCTCCTTGCCACGATTATTTACAAAAGTAGCGTGTTATTGATATAAAATGTATTGACGTTTCTCGGCAGCCATTTTACTACCGCACACGCACAGTGCACGCGGTGACCGCAGAAAGCAGGCAGGCAATGGCTGGCAATGGCTGGCAATGGCTTGTCTTTATTTAAGAAAACTTTTTCAAATTAGCTACCTATATATGTACATACATTTCCATATGTTCGCGACATTTTGCTCGAGCTGTTTGCTTATCGGCGACGCTCCAAGACACTCCAAGATAAGCTTTAAATACAAAACGGGGTTGCTACAGAAATCCACCATCGACGATGCATTTATAGAGAGATAGTTAAATGTCTCGATTAATAATGATTTTAATTGTCATCCAGCGAAATTATTCGTATTTCTGCCCGATGCAAATTCTATTAGCTCGTAATTTTACATAAAATCACAGTAATGGAGAACAAAGAAAGTGTTGACGCTATTATATAGTAACTTCTAGTTCCTTTTTCAATTGCTTCGCGAATTGCGCACCTGCCCTTCGAAATGGCGAAGTCACGGTTTAAATTGTGCGCGTTAGATCGGGTGTGATCGAGTGACACTGAAGTGAGAGTTACACGCGGGTGATCTTTTGTGATATTTTTTGGTTTTTTACATTTATTACAGTGAGATCGAAATGGTAAGATGGTGGCTTTTATAATTCTTAACTCGTACCTCGAATAATAAGCTACGTAGTAGCGAGAATGCGATGATAGTTTCATAACCTATAAGCTAAATAAAAAATCTGTATCGATTCAAACAGCTTTTTTAATGCTCATCTTTTTTCGGTGGGGGGCACGCAGTCGGCCATATTTAATTTCCAGAGTTTACTAACAGTGGCCCTGTTGCTAATATGTACCTGCACTTATGTCAAAGGCATAATGCCTAGTTTATTGGATAAACGGATGGGAAAAGTTGAGTACGTGCGTCTTGCTAATTACCTACGAATATACACATACGCGTATGATAAGCTAATTGTACGATATAATTAACGAAGTTTAATTGATCAGTGTGCAGGGTACATTCTGGAAGTTTGCTAGAATCGGCGAGAGGAAAAGTCCGTACGTGGCAGTTAGTTGCCTCTGCATGGCCTTCAGTATTTTGTTTTGGTCATAAGATAGAACCGTAAAAAACTGTAACAGCCAGTGACTTGTATGGATATCTATTGTAAAGACGGTGGGTTTAAATACAAATAAATAAAACGTATGCGTGTTTCTTTACCATAAATTGTTATATATTTGTCTCTGTTCCACAGTCTACGAAAACTAACCTTAAAATAGAAAAGCGAAAGAATAGCGGAAATGATCGACGCCGGCAGTACTTGCATGGTATGTTTTATTTGTCAACATGTTGTTTCCTTCAAAGCTATATAATTATCCAATTTGAGCACATTTTCTCATCGTATTCTCATAATATATTTTTTTCTTCTCTTTCTATAAACAACAACATTCTTTTAATATAGTTATTGTAGAGTCGTTATATTGAGCAGTGTTTTACGATATACAGTATTTGTTAAATAGGTATATTTAACGTATGTGTCGTCTTGTTTACTTCGCGGATATGCTACTATTCCAACGATAATAGATCACGCACTGTGACTAAAACTTGTACTCTGTAATAGAAGACATTAGCGACGACGCGTAATACAAGTGGAAAGCGATCGATTTCCTTGGTTTCGAGAACTGCGTCTAACCAGGGAGGTCGAAGCTTTCTACCAGCACTGTTCTCCGCAATGATCGCAATTACAGAGCGAGATATGATTCGCGGTTTCGCGAGGAGCGTTAAACAATTATACAAACCGCAATTAATTAGGAACGATTATTGTCGGTTACTCAGAAGAAGGGTATGCCTGGGGCATAACTGTATTGCAAACGATTTCTGAACTACCCAAGTAACGGAGCGCGCTATCCCTCGATACACCGAGGGCGTTATTCGAGAAAGAATAGTCGAGGAAGCAGCGTTTACGCGTGGTAGGAAAAAAGTAATTACGTATTCCGACTAGACGGATCTAGAAGGAAGTTCGATCGTTCGTTCGTTCGTTATGTAATCGAATCGTTCGAATTCTAGCAAATTCCTCGCAGATAACCATACCGATTATATTTATATCATGGTCTCGTTTAATTGTTGGCAGTATGAGGTACGTTATTTGCCTACTGGGTGTTTTAAAAAAATACATAAAGTAACGAAAGTAAGGTCTAGTATCTTCCTAAAATATATAGCACGATACTATATGCCCTACGGATATGAATCTGACTTAGATATGACTCGTTAACGATCGTTAAGATGCCAGTTACGATCTCAGTTCCCTCCGTGATCGTACCGATAAACAAAGATACCCTCTTATTATCAACCTTACGTACAAATTAGTATGCTAATTATTTGTCTGCGTTCGAGTAGAATCGAATAGTTGATTAAGGTAGGTGGATTGACGGCGGGCCGCAAATGTTTGCGGCGAACGGTAAGATACATAAGTAATCGTTGACGATAATTATCACGAGGTAACGATACATAACGGATGTTCATTTTAATTGGATCGCCACTGCCATTGCTGAAATAATTTGAGAATTCGAGTGTATATCGGTTGATAGTAATGATCTTCCCACGGTTTTCCGAACGATGCTCTGGTGAATGACACTGGTGGCCCACTTGAGATAGACACCCTGCATGCGGTAAGGCCTTCGATGCTAACATTATAAAAGTTTCATCGTAACACCTAGTAACTCGACAAATCAGGAGTAATCGTTTTGACGGGGAAACTTCGTTTCCGTTTCGTTGTTTTAAAAAAATACTCGACAACGTTACGTTACGCTACGCTACGTTATGTTACGTTACGTTACGTTACGTTCAGTCCAACCAAAGAACGCATCTCGCTCACGAACTCCTTTCTCTTTTCTCCGCGCTCAAAAACGGATAAAAGGGTCATAAAAAATACAATTCGTAAGCGTTTGTCTCTTAAAATTCCCAACAGTTTTTGCACCGCGGCCCATGACCGCGGCAACAAGAGATCGATGTGGTTCGGTGCATCGTCGCCGGGAGTAGGTAATTACGTTTCGTCATCCTTCTCCCGTGCAACTTGGGTCAAAAGTTTCGAGTCGCGATTCTTCTTTCTCTCTCTCTCTCTCCTTCCTGTACCTCTCCCTGTCCCCCTCCCTCTCCCTCTCCCCCCCTTTCCCTCGATCGATCGTTTGTTCGGAAATGCGGTGAAGTCTGTGCAACGTTTGCCTCGCGATACGCGATAAATTGTCTGGGATGCAGAGTTTTCGTTGATCCGCGATGACATATCGCTTTCGTGCTCGCGTGTCCGTCCGTTGGCTTCTCTGCTGCCCGACCGTGGCAGACGTTTATCGGAGATTCAGGAAGAAAAGCAAACAGAACGCGTATACTCGCGTGTCAGTGGTTCTCGCGTGAGCGCAACTCCTTACGTTCGAGCTCTCGTGGTTCTTGAAGACGTTCTTGTCCCTGACGAACGGCGTACGCGGGTCCACCGTGGTGGACGTGGTGGCGTATTTGCTGTTAACGATCCTCGCGGTGCTCTTCTGCATCGCCGGTGTGCTCATCTGGTGGAAAACTCGGTTGATCGCGGTGACTTGAGAAAACTTCGACTTCCCTTTGCCCAGCTTCTTCCAGTTCGCCGACGTGGCCCTTGTGGGCGGCGTTGCGCGCTCGATCTCTGAAAAAGGATTGTCGCGAGCTGTTTACCTAAGGGACGCGAAGGAATTTCGCCGCCGCGCCGACGTTATGCTCGTAAATTTCGCGGAGACGGATTACGCGCGACGCACGTATCAAACTGCCAGTCGGGGAGGGAAATTTGATGTAATCGAAATCGAAATCGAGCGGAGGACGCGTCCCGTGGAAAAGTGACGCGCTCGTCAATAGTACGCTTCGGACTTACCGTATACCCGGAGGGTGGCTTCGGCCTTCCCCATGCTTGAGGACGCCGAACACGTGTACTCTCCCAAATCCGTTTTCTCCAACCGTCTTATCTTCAGCTCGATCGTTGTCTTCCATTCTTCGTCCGGGTGTCCCCGTTCGTTCACCTCGTACCTACCGCTGCGTTCACACATACATAGGGTAAGTCCGGGACAGTCGGTTAACCTAACATAAAATCCTTATTAAAACTAATACTAATAATTATTTATTTTATTAGAATGAACCGAATATGTTGAGAATGGTGTGCTGATTCAGAAAAGCTGCTCGATATTTGCTTTAAGACAACATTTCCTGAAAATCGGCTTGGAAACCGAAGCCAATGACATCTGGCCGACTATCCCGGGGTGCTCGTCGTTGGGAGAGACCACTCGCACAATTACTCGTCAACAAACAGCGAAGGAGAAAGCAAAATTAGCTATCAGTGAATGTTACAACTACAGATTTATTGATATTTAATTTTGTTTACTCCAAACAAGTAACAAACACATCAAACAAAAAGCGAACTACCTACTGGCGATTAACAAAGCAAATGAATACAAAAGTGAACGAATAAAATAAATAAACAGAAAAAGTAAAAAAAAAATGAAAACACAATCACTTGCAAAATATTGTAAATTTAACTGATCACCCACGATTTTAAAGTGAAGCCATTTATCCGAATCAACTCGGCCATCTCTCCTTTCTGCAGGGAGAGATGGTCTGCCGGTTAGCTTTGAAAGGAAGGGTTAATATGGCCAAATACTTTCGCTGCTATTAAATGTTAATACCACTGTTCTGTACCTTAACGCGCTCTTACGCGAAGAGCCTGAAATATAGCGACTCAACTAACTCTCCTGCCCCACCGATTCACCCGGACTTACCCTACGCAGGTGTAGCTTAGGTATAGCGGACGGAATACATAGGTGCGTATGAAAATGAAACGAGTCCGGTTGCATCTTAGCGAGATCACCTCTCCGCATTTACATACCCGCTCATTATAGGTTGCTCGTTCCTCGTCCACAAGTTGATCGTCTTTGGATAAGCTTCGGTCAAGCAGATGAGCGACACGTCCGTGTCCAGAGGAGAGCCTAGCAGCTGATTGGGAACCTTGGCGCTCGGCGGAACTGAAATACGTTGCGCCAATGATTTAACTTTCGCGGAAAGCGCAACGCAACCGCGGACGAAGAGCGTGGACGGTGGTGAACGCCGTCGGATCGATAAAAAAAAAAGTTGAACGCACCGAGCAAACCAGTGATTTTATTGAAGTCTTGCGAATTCGGCAAAGTAGTAATCGACCGTTCGTAATTACTCACAGTTTACCCTGAGGTAGACCCTCTTGCTCACTGCCGGGGGCACTTCGTTCTTAGCTATGCAAAGATAAGCCCCCATTTGCCTCCTGTCTACCCTGGTTAATTCCAGCTTCTCGCCGGACTGGCTGTCCACTATAAAATCGTATCTCCTATGAATATCTCGTTGAAAGCTCTCGTATACACATCGCTGGCCACGCGCCAGCGTTCACGCGTACACCAAATTACACGCGAGATACGTTCTTTGCGTGGAAACAACGCCGCCCACTACAACCCTAAATCTCACCTTCGGAAATGGTTCGCGCGACTGGTTAATAGCTCCCGTGACCGATTTAAGGAACCACCGGCGCGTACAATTTAACGCGGAACGAGTGTTTAGAAAATAAGTCCGCTTAGATCGCTGGCATTATCACGCGTTATTATCGTTTAATTATGCATATAGGATCGGGACGCTTTCGAAATCAGTGGAACGCAGCGAATTACATTATCGTCGGCTGAACGCACGGCATAAATCATCGGGCCGGCTCGCGATCCCGATAGAGCGTGTCACGCGCCTAATGAGATCCATCGAAAATGGGAGATTCATTGTTCGCGTTGACAACTCACGGCTTGCCCGGTATACGGATACTTTCGGTACAACTGTGCTTCAAAATATTGCGTATCGATTTATCAGTGGGTACCGGCCGAGAATTCGTTCCATTAATATTTCGGGCGATTAACGAATTTGCCGCACCGCCGGGCGAAAAATGCATCGAACCGTTGGCCGTCCAGTCGCAAAATATTCACCGATCCGGGGCGATTACCTCGACGAAAATAAAAAAAAAGAAACTCACGCGTCGATTCCTTGGAGTATGTAAAGCGATACTCGGAGAATCGCGGTGTAATTGCACGTAACCGAAAGATATTGAAAGTCATCGCGGACAAGCTAATCCCTATTCGATGGGACGCGTTCCAGCGTAATTGCTTTCGATCAGTGGCATCACGTAGGTTGGCGAATTTACGACGTCTTCATGTTCCGCTAAGCGGATCGCGATGGCGAATCGTCTCGCGTAGACACCTTGGATAATTAGTTCCCGAAAGCAGCCGAACTCTCACGAATCTTTGATCGAAATTTTAATTACTACTCGGTTAAGGTTACGAGATAGGGGGCCCAGTGATATTTTCTCCAATTCCGACGATCCTTGAGCCGAAATTGTTCCCGAAAGCTTGGTCAACGGATGCAAGCAGAATATGTTTTAATAGAAAACGGAGGGATGGAGGGATCTGAGGAAAGAAGAGGGGACACTCGAGGGACGATATTTGAGGACAGCTCGGCCGACGGTCGGTCGAGTAGCGAAGGAATTAATAAAAGGAAAGGGAATCGAAGGTTATTTGTCAGCGGCAACGACGCGACGCGACGGATGCGAGAGTTCTCGAGGCGAGATAAAAGCGTAATATCTTACCTGGTATCAGCGGATCGTGAAGACCCCTCATAAGTATGGAACCACTTTTCTCGAGTCGCCAGAGCACACGAGGTGGCGGTCTTCCAGAGGCGTTGCACGAGAGGGTGGCATTCTCGCCCTCCAGAACGGAAACCTCACCCTCCGAGGTGCCGGAGCTCAGTATATCTGGCGGCACTGAAAGAAGATGGTCTGATCCGTGTCGCGGCCGGCGAGTGGACGCGATTAGAAACGCTTCACTACCGTCCGCGATTTCGTCCAAGCAAGCCGAGTGCAAGCTTTAAAATTCACTTTGAAGTCCGAGATTCGAAGCGCGGCACGCGACGCTACGAGTGTTTGTACGTGCGTCTATAGAGCCGCATTGAAATTTACAGGACAGCGCGTCGCGAAATTAGGGACGCCATAAAGATCGGCTATGATTTAACGGGCGGCGCTAGAGCCGGCCTGGAAATTGGCCCGGCTGGCTCGTCTGCCGCTACGTCTGACCGGAGTGAAATCAGGTTAAAACGCCTGGTTCCCGAGGAAAATTAAATACCATCCAGCCCCCCATGCTGCCAGCAAGGAACATTTTCGCGATGAAATCTCGTTTCTTTTGAAGGAGCACCGGAGCCATTTCAATTACACGCGTTCAACTTGGACAAATATTCTCCATACAGGCCGGCTTTCGGGCTTTCGGGCTGTCGGAGTTGGGGGCTGGAGCGAAGGTTGGGCTGCAGTTGGTTGGATAAAAAAAAGGGGGAAAGAAAAGAAAAGGAAGGAAATGGTCGGGACCTTTCCTGTGTTTGGCCACAAAGGAATTTCATTCCATTCGGGCCGATCGCTCTCTGGAGTTGAATGCCGAGGCAGGCATACGCACACTCTCGATGAATTCCCTTTCTCCCCCGGTGTCCACGCATGCACACGCGATACGTACGTATCGTGTATGTACCAACGGGGCCACATAGGATCGCCGGTAATGTACGCGCGTATGTAACGCATGGGCAATGGAAGCGGAGGAGTCAGGAGGATAGGACAAAGAGGGTAAAGGGTGGCGAAGGGGGTGGAACGAATAGAAGGCGGGCAAGCAACGTAACGTTACGGTTCGTCCTGGCGAGGCCCATTCAAACGTATTCTAGCGTCGGCGAGGCGCGCATATTTTCCATCCCTTCTCGCGGCAGGCTAATCGAAATCGGTGCGTGCGTACGTGACGTCTCTGCGAGCCACCGCAAACAGCCGACACTAGCTGGCCGTAGGAATGCGGTATAACGCGCAATTAGGCATACCTAGGACATCCACGCATCCCAGCTGGCTCAACATGGGCTTGGTGTTCAGTTGGCACATGTAGCAGCCTCGGTCAGCTTCCCGGAGCTGGCGAATATGCAGCCGCGAAGTGGCCTCCTCCTCCTCCCTCGATTGGCTCTGATTCTTCGCTTTCGCGTTCTCCAGCGTGACGAGGAACCGGGGCGAGTGGGTTACCGTTCGCTGACCCATCGACAATATCGTCTGATCCTCCATCCGCAGCCATCCCACCTGAGACATCGAACAAAAGCTCTGGCTTTTTATGAAAATCCGAGGATCCCAGGATCCGAGATGCCCATCCCCCGAGCCGAGCCCCCGCATCATTTACACTCAACCAGGCCCCTCTTACCTTCTTTTATATTCCACGAGCTTTCCACCATTTCTCGTCCCCTTCCAATCTAGCCGGATCCCAGCCGTGCGTTTCCTTCCCCTCTCCGCTCCTAATCCATCCTTCATTTCGAAAATAACGGAAAAACACACCGCGCCGACCTAATTATCGCCGTACGATCACCAGTGTCCGCGCCTACGTACCTAATACATACTCGGCGCGGCGGTCTGGCACGCGGACACGCAACCACCCGACCGACCCTCCCCTATGCGCGCGGCCTCCCATGTCGACGTTTCTATTGAAACACGCGTATGGAACAGGCGTACGTAGATGATTAGAGAACCGGAGACAAATCAAAGAGACAGGCGCGTGGAGATTGCTGGAAACGGGATTCTCTTTATAAAAAAAACATTGACCGTCTGTCGACGGGGTCGTATCGATAGCTCCTGCCTGGAGAACGACCGTGTAACGAGAGAAGCGGGATCTGTAAGGATCTTTGAACCCCGTGTCGAGATAAGCGCGAGTTGACACCCTCTAGACTCCAGCCCTTTAGCCAGAATCTAGAGCGGTGCCGATCGGCCCGTAGAATAGAGGACAGCTCCAGTCGATATTGTGTCGCGTGTATGTACATAACATGCCCACCAGCTTTCCGTGTTGCCGACGTGTGTGCCTGTATAGTGTATATCCAGGAGCGATACGTGGCCGCACGTACGGCCAGCATCGGTAATTGCTCTTAGGCGAGCTCGACAAGAACCTGTGTGCCAGGGGCACCGCAGGAATCAACCCGACGAAAGGTTCAATTTAACGTCGTATAGCCCCTTTGCCCCCACACCTACTCCCGCATCTCCTACGCGTTATCTATAACGCTGCACTTGGTAATTAATCCAAAGTGACTGTCGCGCACATCCCGTATGTCCGTCCGGCTATAGGCCCGTATGCGGCGGATTACACGATACCACGCGACACCGATCATTGCGGTTGGTACATACATTGGTAAGCCGCCCCCGGACCTGCTCCCTGTCCAAGAAACTCGCCCAACGAAGGGTGCTCGAGGGGGCGAGCAGTCTCGCGACGAGACCAGGATAAGACGGCGGCCGGGGAATGGGAAATTGAGAGGAACCGTGAGCCGGCCATCGCAGCAGCTGGCGATAATTACCGACCTAATTAGATAGCAGGACGTTTCCTCGAAACACTTTCTACGAGATAGTCACGCGCCGATGGAAGAAAGCCTCGCCGGAGATAATCGGTGGCCGAGAATAAGTAAGGTACCGGCTCGCGTAAGTGAGGGATAAGTGGCGAGGAACGCGGGAGAAAGGGGGTGATCGGTCGCGTTTCTTCGAATTCATTCCTTGTTGGAGGACAGTCACGATCGATAATGTCTTAAGTACTTTGTCACGGGGGAACAACAGTTTGTCCCGCGCAGAACGAGAACGGAAACTATTACGTCGCCTGCAGAGTCGTTATCTCGACGACAAAGATAACGACGATTCGTTCGATCGCAGTCCAGGGTAATGCTCGGTCCGGCCTGCAACCAGCTTCTTATCCGATAAAAGGTGCGCTCGATCTCGATCGGATACCCTTTATCTCGCGGAGTTCCGACGCGCGTACGATTATCTGGGATCCGTTGCGTTTCCGCTGCCGTTCTTGCCGACGAAAGCTCTCGGGGATTAGAAGGTCCGAGGACAAGAGCCGCCGCGTCTGTCTCCTTGGAACGGTTTGTCCTTGTTATCGGTGTTTGCCAGCAGATGCACTCGTTACGCGTTAGACGTTACACGTTACAAGTTACAGCGGTGTTCACGGGAGCGCGCAAATTGCATCGCATCGGTGTCTACGTACCTACGGATCTGCTGGTAGCACTTGCACGTTCCCCTGCTCAGGCCTGGGAACGAACCGCGAGATTCCTCTATGAAATCCGGAAACAGCCAGTTCGACGGCTGACACACATTATTCGCGGAGTTAGGAAATTCCCCGGCGGGTTCACTACCCCTCCAGTGTAATATTTCGAGAGACCCTGGGCCACGAATCTACGTTAGCGCTAAGAGATTGCTCCCCATACCCTTTCGTTGGGCCAGCCTGCCATCCCTCTTCCTCTTCCGTTCCATTGTAATCATGGAAACAATCATTCTTCTCTCTCCTTCCATCCCACTCTTCTTCGCTCTAACCTCCAGGATCTCGCTTCGTCCCGGTCTATCCGTCCCTCTCTCTCCTTCTCTCTCTCTCCTCTCCCAAAACTTGCCCTCCCTCTATCTGTATCCGTCCATCTTTCTCCTTCTCTTTTAGCCTCCATCACGGATTTCAGGCTCGAGTCCCTGTCTTTGTCGCTCCAGCGGCGGGGTACCGCGTGGGTCTGCTCCCAGTAGTGGTAGCAGCGTTGACGGAGGCGGCAGCGACGGCGACGGTGATGATGCTGGTGGCACTACTACTACCAGTGGCAGTGGTGCGACGGTGGTGGTGGTGGTGGTGATGCAGCGGCGAGCTACCCTTTCGCTCGCCTCCGCAGCAATCACCGATTTGTCTGAATAAGCCCCGGGCAAGTATATGCTCATGCTTACCCCAGGGAAACACCACTCCGGCCAACTCACACCCGTCGTCTCTCCACCCCGTCCTCCTCTCTTACTCATCCTCCCGCGGCTCGTCCACCCCCACGGCGCTCTCTCAACATCAGCCCCCTGTACTCTCTATTCTGATTCCCACACCCTCGATCAGCCTGGCAGCGACTCCATACCCGAAAATACTCCGGTTCATCGATGCTCGATGGGATGCTCGAGAAAGAGACCGGACGACGGCGAGAGAGAGAGAGAGAGAGCGATGGAGGAACGTAGTTGCCAAAGTCGTGCCGTCGACGGCGAGACTCCGGCGTTAATCAGCGACGGAACTGTCTGGATCGAAAGCTATAAGTGAATCTACACGAAACGCTCGGATAGACGAGGACCGGCCGATCGCTGTTCAATTCGCGAGCTTCTCCCGCGCCTAGCGTCGCGGAAAGATAACGCGATCGCGGGCAAATCGAATGCGACCAACTCCCAATTAATCGAACAAGAAGCCGATCCGAGGCGAACGCGTCGCGCAAACCAACGGGACGAACGAACTCGATTCTAAGAAGGGAAAACGAGTGCTGACTCGCGTTGTCGTAAAAGCGAGCTACCGTCACGCGATAATTAAATTCAGCCGAGGCGAAAGTGCGAGGGACTTGAACGGCAAAGACGAATCTACTTGCAGCCGGAGCTGCCCAGCCCGACAGAATTATCCGAGCGAAAATTCTGTATTATTAGTGAATGAAACGGAACCGAATTGATCGTTCTCCCGTTCTTTTCATGAAAGGACGACGCGCGCGACCCACGGCAATTAAGCTCGCAGCGTCTTCTGGCGGATACCTGTTCCGCGTAGTAGCCGCGACAGCGCGAATCCTAGAGTTCTTCTCGCACTCCCTCTTTCCGCTCTCTCCCACCTCCTCCGTCGTTTTCCCGCAAAGCTTATGTTATTTAATCCGCGAACGTTCGTCTCCCGGGAGATTGATCGTCATCGGAATCGTCATTCCGTGCCTGGACATGGAAATTGAACCGTCGCTGAATCCTGAATCGAGTTAACGACGGAGGATCCGGTCGTAACGATGCGTCATTAGCGTCCTCTTGACGCGGGCACGCCGTTTTATTCAGGCGAGCCGGCGAAACGCTGCTTTACATACTAATTTATTTTTCACGCTTCTACAAATGGCTGATGATCGAACGATCGTTCCGTAAGCTTCTTTGAAACTTGAGTCGTTAGCTGGCAAGATAAATTACCAGCCGCCGTAAAGTGGAGGGATCCACTGGCCGTTAAAGGATGTTTCCGCGTTGAGACAAGTCGCTTAAAGTGAATTCGGCAGTTAGATCCTACATAACGTACGCAGTCTTGACCGTGCGACAGTGCCACTTTGGGCTTCCGTGGACCTGTCAATGGAATCGATGAATGGGGGTGGTGAGCTGCACGCTACGCACGACCCTAAGCGAGGCTGGCGTGTTTATTTACCCAGGCTTTTTCATTCAGCGTGCTTGTCCCTCCGTGCGGCCGCTCGAAACGTGTTTACTTAAACGCTTGACTGATTCGAGCGGTGTCTCCTATTTCGCTGACCACGCGTGTAGCGCACGTAGCCGGTGGAAGAGTAATAGGGAAGTGGGTCGACCCATCCAGCCGTGAAGGTAAACAGGTTTCGAGCGCCGGGACAAGGGCGTTGCAAAAACGGGGTGAAATAAGGAACCGGGGGCGCACTTATGGTCGTACGAAGTACTGCACCCCGCTTTTCATTCAGTCCCCCCCCATTCATTCCAACCTGGGATTGGTCGCCTCCGATTTTTCTCCTCCACTTTTCCTTCTATAGTCGCGCTCTCTCCCTTACTTCTTTTTCTGAAAAATCAGGCAGACAGGAAAGGTCCAACGGCTGTTGATTTCGACGCGTCTAAATCATACGACCGATTCGCGATGAATTCGGTATACACGGTTATCAATTGACAATCTTGAATCTTGGCGCGCTTCAAAGGTTTCTCATTTATATAGGCACTGGAGGGTAAACGTTGCTCAATATTTGCCCGTCGACGTAAAGAAAAGCTCCGAGTTCCTTAATGAATTCGCGAGACGAGAAACTCTGGCCAAATATGTCTGATGGAGTTTCGGAAGCCATAAATCTTCTGCTTTCCCCCCCAGACGTCTTTTCCACGGCGAGAATCACGAGAGAATCGCTTTGAAGTGGCACGCTCGTTCCGATTACCTCGCCGGTGATGTTGCTGCTGGTTGCGGGTGGTGGGCAAATGACTACGTTCGACGATCAAGATCCCGGCGACACGGTACCCTCTAAAGAGGGAACGTCGCTGTCTGTTCTTCTTTCTTTGCTGGATTCAGCTTCCAAGAAGTCGAAATAAAGGGTAAAAAGAAAGGCTCGGCGCGTTGCGTCTCGCCGAGTTACCTGGCTTTACTTGCCCGCGAATGGGGCGGGGTGTAGGTACGTATAAAAGGTCTCGGGCACGCTCTTTGCCTAGACAGGCCGGGGCTTTGGAGAAATCGGTTGGGAAGGAGGACGGGACGCGATAAGGAAACACCGGGGAAGGGCTCCAGCAAAAGTAAATGGGAGAAGTGGCGGACAGCTAGAACCCTCGAAGCTCTCTGAACGTCTCAGCTCGAGCCGCTACGTTGCAGTAATTTTTACCCGCGTTACGAGATACAAGTATGAAATTTCAACTTTCCTCTTTGACACCTCTTCGCCGAGGGGATGAAAGCGCGTCCCGACGCGGCCGACTGCGAGCGAGCGACGACGGGAATGCTCGTGAATGGCTCTGCGTGTTGCGTCGCACGTGTTTCCCTTCTACAAAGTCCTCGTAAAATATTTCTCGGGATTTTTGGGAAGCGTGGCCCACGGCGGGTCCCCGTTATATATTCATGAACGGTTAACAGCGATTCCGGAGGAGGAAGCTGCAGCGCGGAAAGAACAGAAAGAGCGAAAGGTTTGGCGAAGAATAGAGACGCCTTAAAGTTGCGCGTGTTAGCAGAACAATGGATCAAAGGAATTTCGCGCGGCGCGAAAAGCGTTAGAAGTGGGAACGCGTGTGACGGGCTCGTGACGCCTTGCCGCCCCCGACGCGACGCTCTGGTAAGTTTTGATCAACGGGGACGCGTCCGCTTCGCGTCGCGCGGGCCAACTTGCCGAGCGTTCCCTGCGAATTGGATTTCCGCGAGGCAGCAATTCCGCCAAGTCGTGCGAGGCAGACACCGTTGCGAAAGATTGCTCGTCGGTCCGGCACGTTCATCTGTTTACTACGCGTCAAGCGGGACAAACCTTTCGATGCGAAACAAGAGGTGCAACGGAGGAGGAAAAGAAGGAGCGCCTTGCGAGGCTACCGCGGGAGTTAATGCGTGCGTGAAAGATGGGAAGACGTACGGGAAAAGGAGCTAGCTCGTGCGGAACGAATACGTCTCTTCAGAGCCTCGATCCAGAGTCGCCTCGTAACAGAGAAAACGCGCGATGGTTTCGGAACCTCCGAACGATGATCTTTCTTCTAACCAGCCTTGCAGTTTCCCCGCCGGATCCTAGTATCTCGGCTATACCCTCGCGATCCCGCCTCGCACTGTCGACGGAGCAGGCGAGATAGAACTCGGGAGGCAAAGGAAAATGCTCGGCCAGGAGCACGCACTGGAAACTAAACAAAAGAGCCCCGGACCGCGAGCCGATAGAAAGTTTAATAAAAGTGCAGCTGCCCGACTTGGATGCCCAGCGTCGGCGTCGATACAGTTCCACGCGACGTCGAAGCATGAATCGATACACCCTCTAACCCACGGCCGCGGATATCACTCAGCTTTGCGAAACGCTTTCTATCGCCGCGCGAAACGACCGGGGATCGCGTTTTCCTAATTTGAAAGCGCGATATCGCCGCGTCGCGTCAAAGAGAAAGCCCAGCTGGAGCTAAACAAGTGAGTGTTATTTCGCAACAGCATCGGCGTTGGTGGCCGTCGTCGCGGAACAGGTTAAAGGGCGAAATGGCAGAGGGTTGTTTCATCGAAGAGCAGCGTGGCCAGCGTTCCAGCACGGCAGTTTCGTAGAATGGATTCGTGTGAATACAAATCTGTGGTTATCGAATATTATTCCGCTGGCCGTGTGGGCGCGTGGGTGTGCAGGCGACCGGCGCAGTTAAATGCCCCGCCGTTGAAAAACAGTATGAAATAACAGCGTTTTAAATGCGTTCCATCGTACGTTAGAATGGCTCGAAAGTTTCTTCTGGAGCCTGAGCGATCGGAGTCGGAACGGGCCGCCGTTGCTCTAGCCACAAGAACGCAAAATGCCTTGCGGCGCAAGTTTTTAATCGACCGATCAATCGACTGTTTGCACGTTGCACAGGAACGGAATTATCCGAGTTGGATCGCAAGGACGTCGGTTCAGGATCAAGCTGGATACGTAGCGCGGGCAAATAGTTATTTCTGTAGAGTTTATCGCAAGAATCGACCTAATGTTTTCAAGCTAGTCGGCCCGCGGTGGTTCCCACTATTTTTCATCCGGTGATTGCAGAGGGCCGAAAGTTTCAGGCCGATTAATAGCCCGGGGTGCCTTCCAGCCAGCTCGAAACGGTGTCTTATTTTGCGTTTGCCAGCGAAACAGCTCGGGGCGACGAGCGGAATCGGAATTTATCAGGCGGAGATTCGTAAGCGATACGCCCAGCCTCGCCTTCTGCCCGCGGTAATTTCTGTTCGTCGGCGATTCTCGCGGAACGGATACATTTTTCCCGCTGCCGAGCGTCTCGATGTTTCCGCGCGAAGAGTTTGCTTATTAATTCTATCGTTGCGGCGCTGTTTTAACCGTTCCCAGTGGGTTTTTGTCGGTAGACTTCGCGACGCGCCGCAGGTAAATAAACTTTAGAAATTTTCCCGAGGGTTTGCGTTTGTTTCCGCGCAAAAAGCGGAAACCACCGGCCGCCGCGCCGCTGTCGAAGTACCGAAAACTTTGCTCGAGCGTTCTTTTTTTTTTTCCCCCGGCGAATTCCTCTTTCCGGCGCACAAGAATCCAAATATTGCCCGCTAGGTGAGCTCGGTATTAATACGAAGCAGGGGAGAGGGGAGATGCGCGGCGGATGAATTTATTATTGTAATCTGACGAAACCAAAGAATCGCTGGGACCAACGAGCTGCGCAGTAGTTTTTTTTTTCACCTGGCGCGGAACGATTGGGAATGAAACGTCGTTCATACGTACGGGCGGATAAATGCGCTTTGGAGCGAAACTTTGCGGAGATAAAGCTCGCAACGTAAATAAATACAGGCGCGACGTGTGTCCGCCGCGGAAAGAGTTAATCGCTGGTGGCGAAATAGCGTTTAATTTCATCTGGTCGCTCGGCACGGCGCTTAATGAATTGTGTTGCTGTCGAGAAGTTCCGAGAAGCTTTCTCGTGTCCGACGACTCCTCGGCGAACGGACAAACTTTCGGTTTATTTCCACCTGGTGAATGAATACGATGGCCTTTTAGACGGAAAACTGTTGGAAAGTTACGCGAGACGGAAAGGGACGGGAAGAGCGCGCGAAAAGACACACAGGCACTGACATCTGCCACAAACACCCAGCGCGACTCATTTATTTCCACGAGATTACCGAAATCTCGAAACCCCTTATCGGCCCCCCTGACTCGCGAACCGGGCGAGCTGTTGAATTCCTGGATTCGTGAATTCGCGGACCCGTGAACCCGTTTATACCTACGTAGAGCGAGCTGGCTAATTAACGTTCCACCGGTCGCCGCACCGGCTCGTCCCACCCTTCTTTACCGCGGAACATTTAAATCCCTTACCTTGTAGTTTCCCAGTTTCCTGATTGTGCACGGTAGAATGGCTTCTTTTCCGATGGCTGCGGTCACATTACCGATCGGTGCCGCAAAGCTCGGCAGATCTGCAAAAACGTGGGAGTTCGGTAAGTGCGAGTCGCTCGATGAATAGCCGCGAGTTATCGAGGCTTTTCGAGAGCAGAGAACCACCGGCTCCGCCTCCGGTTCCAGCCTTGTTCGTTTCGTCATGGATAGCTCCGTTAACCGCGAGCTTTTCCTACCTCTAAAAAACAACCGAGCGCATCCTGCTACTTACTGGTCCGTTTCTCCTTCGACGGAACAGGAGTGCCAGGCTGCGATTAGCTTCCCTTGCAATTTAAATCGCGGCTATTTACCACGGGAGATCGCAGATTTATGGGAGCGGGGGAAACACCGGGGAATCGCGGGGGAGCAGCGACACGCGAGTGGCGCGCGTGCATTTTGCGTGCAGCCTGAAAAATATTTCACATCGCTTACAGCGGGTGCAGATTCGATAGCCGTGATTCGTTGCCCTCGTTAAAGCGTACGTGACGGCGCAATGACAGCGATTAACAGCTTGTTGGCGCATATAATATCGAACAGTCGCGAGTGAAGCATAGCTTCAATTTCCTGTCAACCGATCCACTGTCACTGGCTAATGGCCAAAGGCGACGCGTTACGCAGAGGCAATCTCTCCAGATACCGGGCGGAGGATTTCTCCCGCGGATGAGATAGATAGTTGGTCTTTCGCCGCCGTCGGGTCGCGGCGATGGAATATAAGAAAGATCGGGATCAGGAGGAAGTCGATCATTGGCTAGGATTTGCTGGAACGTGACGCAAACACGCGGCGAAATCTGAAACACCTTTCGCTACTCGAGTACCCTAGCTGTTCCGGTGCAGCGTCTATCATGGAATAGATCGCGACGATGAAAAAGAAGTCGAACGAAACGCGCGCGCGTCGCTATCGCGAACAAACTCTGTATGAAATAAGGAAAAGTTGGCGGAGGCAATCGCGCGAATTCCAAAGTGTCCCAAGTAGTTTTCCGCGTAGCTTTCACCGGGCAACTTTCCGCCGAAATCTTGCGAAAAAACTTGAGATATACCGAAAGAGTGTAATCTCCGATACGGTTTCGCGGGGCGGGAATGTTCGGTTAGATTCAGATAGAACGAATGGTTGGATGAAAATGAAGTGATCGCTATAGGACTATAGGAGGAGGACTGCCACATGGCGCGTTATCGGGCGTCTATCGGGTGAAAGTTTGGAAATGGCGTGAGCGCGAGCGGAAGATGATGCGACATTGCATCCAGCGCGAGAGGAAAAAACGCTGGGTACTGCAGCTGTGTCTGGTGGCGGCGATACTCAAAGATACCGGAGTCGCAACTGCTTATGGAAGCTCGAGAGAGCACCGGGAGTTTCCAGGGGATTTGTTATTCGAGGGGGGGTGGCAACCCTTCCTCTCAGCAGAGGGGGAGGGAAATCAGGGAAACGGGCGTGGGGTGGAGCGAAGTTTGGGCCCGGCGGTCCTGAGAAAACACCAGCGTTGCTATTATGATAAGATATTCACTGACAGAAACAGGAGAGGCAAGGAATTTTCAGCTCGCAGCGTTGTCGTCCTCGCGGCCCTATCTAGAATGTAATATAAGGAAACGTGGAGGAACATAGTGGAGGCAACGCGAGCCCCAGTACCTACCCATGCGGTGAACGGAGAACGGGGAACGGTGAATGGCGGTGAAGCGGAGAGGAAAAGGGAGAAAAGAGGAAACGGGAAAACGGGCAGAGGCCGGAGGAAACGGAACGGGGCGGGGGGGGGGGGAGAGGGGCGCGGGATCGTTTCGTTTCCCTTCAAGTCGGAGGCATGGGTGCGCCTACACCCGGGCCTCCCGCCGCCACCGCTTTTATTTTATGGCAAAATTATTCCGAGAGAAAAATAATTCAATCTCCGCTGGTGTACAGGTTACGGTAGCATCTTCCACCGACTGGAGTGGCCGCTGCAGATCGCGTGCGCCGCCAACCGCGTTTCTTTTCGGCTAATACACACCGAGCGGGGAGAATTAGAGCCAAAAGAGATACAGCAATTGGAGCCGACGCTCAATGTTTGCCTTACAAGGACCACTTTACTCGGAGTACCTCGAGCGCGATATATCTACCTGCATGCAAAACATTTCCCGCCGCTGTTTCGTTAATGATACACTCTTGAAAGTGACAATGCGCGCTTAAGTACCATTGCGCGCGGCGTGTCACCGTATAAACGTATATAATGGAATGAAACGAATGCAGGGAGGGAAGGAACGAGCCAGCTCGATTTTCACGTTAATACCCACGAGTGCGCGCGCGCCCGTGCATTTTCAGATTTTTTTTCGAGCACGGCTGCAGACGGTCGGGCGAACGTTATAGGATCGATGCGCGGGGGATATTCGTAGATAAAGAAGGAATGGAAAGGACACAGCGAGAGAGGTCGGATTGGTTCGGCACAGGAAGAAAATGAGCCTTAAGGTCGATTCGAGGAGACCAGCCCTGCGGGAGGATGGGGCGCGTCGCTCGCGACAGGTTAAAATATCGTTGGACGTATATTTCGGTGATTTTGGAGGGGGCGCTGGTGGAAGGCAATCGGAGGCTGTGCTGGCCGATACCGACTAGAGGGCGAACAGCGTTTTTACGCGTAGGGGATGTCGTCGCGTCCCTATCGTGAATAAAGAATCGTGGGGCCGCGCAGATGTTCCGGCACGTTCTCCCGTTCGACGCGCACCTTTCATAAAAATACATATCAGGAAGCGGCGATACGTTTCCCCGGCCGTACCATCGACAAATTACTCTCTTATTTCGCGCCTGGCCGCCACTTCCCTCGGAAGATACACTGTAATCGTTTCCCGGTGGAAAGACAGCCTGAGAAATGGCCGGCAGCGGCACAACGAAAATATGAGCAACTCTTCCACGGGATAACCGAGGGCGGGAATTTTTCTCGACGGAAGGGAGCTGCTTTATGCGCGCCATTTGCGTAGATTTTCAGACCGATGGTCCAACTTCTTTCATAATATCGTCTCGTATCGTGAAATTTCCCAATCGCCGCCCCGAGGCACCGGTCCTTTTACGAGAGAAATCTTAAGTGGCCCCAGCCGCGATGTCTTTGCTTCGGAGTATCTTGGCTTTATAGGAAAAAATGGGAGGAGAAGAACAGAGCGGGTGCCAGACGACGCGCAGTGGGCAAAAGTGAGGTAGTTTGTTTCAAAATCAAAGAACTTTTGGTAGAAATGAGGTAGAGCGATGATTTTTTTTTTAATTAAAGCTGAAAGATCGCAGAATATGGGAAAATTAATGAAATTGTGGTACGAAGGTTTTTTACCTTTGAAAATCTGTTTTAAACTTGAAATTTTACAATAGAATTATGTTTTATCCATTACCATGTTCGGTTAGAATTTTTTTGTGACATGTACATCATTTCGCATAGATTTTGTCGCGCTGATTTCAAATCCGTTCGCGAAATTTGTCTACTCCCTCAGAATTTTGAAAAAAAAATCGATTTTTGTGAGATAAACTAATGAATCATAATTGTTTCGTTGAAACGATTTGATAACCCACTGGTTTGAAGGTATATTGTATTTCCATATATTATTACACAATCAAAATAAGAATTTTTAATGTTTATTTTAAAATATTGAATGTTTTAAATCTCGTGATCACTTGACGTATCGCTGTTAGTGTCGCTGTCATTTGCACATGAATTAAGGTAAGTATTTAATCTTTTTACCTTACTTCTCATGAACGAATTTTTTAATTTCTGACGATTCATTATTTTGTTCGTACAACTTTAATCGATTGTTTATTGACATAATTGAATTTTTCGGGTGGGTTAAGTATATTGCTCGATTAAAAACGTCTAACATTCTATTCTTTCGACTATTTTGTCGTGAATGCAATATCATATTGTTCCTATAAAGTTTATGCCAGGATTCATTTGCATCTTCTGAATAATACGCTATTGGTAGTGGAAACTGTCTTGCTACTTCGAAATCATTCCAAAGAAAGATTTCCTTTTATGCATACCTATAAATTGGATATTCTAAAATGCTTGTTCCTATGTGGAAAGTACTGTTGGATAAGAAATCAAGTCGAGATTTGAGATACAATACATCGTGGCGAGGCTAGATGAGAGTCCGTTCCCCTTATCGTGAATAAATATACAAATGCATAAAAGGACTACTGGAATAGCTAATTGGAAATGAACGAAACATTCTGCAGTTCTCAGTTGGAAGCAAGCATTCGGAGAGAGCAAACCACAGTGAAATTCATTTCATATAGAGAGTTTTATATTATATAACAGTATATTATAATATACAACTAAATATGTATAGTGTGTGTTTATGTGTGTATATATATATATAATAGTTAAGTATTAAAAGTAAAATTATGATTCATTAGTTTATTTCACAAAAATCGTTTTTTTTCTCAAAATTCTGAGGGAGTAGACAAATTTTGCGAACGGATTTGAAATCAGCGCGACAAAATCTATGCGAAATGATGTACAACATGTAAAGAAAAATTCTAACCGAACATGGTAATGGATAAAACATAATTTTATTGTAAAATTTCAAGTTTAACACAGATTTTCAAAGGTAAAAAACGTTCGTACCATAATTTCATTAATTTTCCCATATTCTGCGATCTTTCAGTTTTAATTTAAAAAAAAATCGTCGCTCTATCTCATTTCTATGAAAAGTTCTTTGATTTTGAAGCAAACTACCTCACTTTCGCCCACTGCGCGACGTCGAGAGCGGACAAATTTGGCCAACTTGACGTTAGCGTGTCCGTAGTAGGTACGCTGTAATACGAAAACTGCAGCTCGATGTGTTCTGCATTAACTCGGCGGGGATAGCTTGAATCGGCCATTAAGGTTGAAGAGCCGCGGCAGCCGAGATTTTCCTCAAACGAGAGTTTAACAAAGTTCCGTGTTATTACGATAGAACAGCCAAGTTTGGAGATAAGAGGAGAATACAGAAGGAAGGTTGACTTGAACGGGGAAGGGCATGGAAGGGAAGGCGAGCTTGCCTACTGGAGAGCAAACGTTCCCCTGCTCCCTTTTTTCGGGCAGCGCTCAGCACATTCTTAGCCCGACGAACGCATTAATTTGCGAAAAAAATAAGAGGGGATTTCGCGGCACGTTCGGGATCTCGTTCTCCGGTTCAGTGGGCGGGCTGGGCCACAGGCCGGGGTGTCTCGCGTTTCAGGGATATTTAAGTTTCATCGCGAAACTTTAGGGAGACGCTGCATTTATTAAATCCTCTGGCATATTTGACGAGCAAATCTGAGAATTACCGTGTCAGTGCCCTGGGCGGACCCTTCTTCCTTTTAGAGGGCAAAACAAAAAGACTTGCCGGCGGGTGGCTCCATTCATTTATTAAAGGAGCGATATTAATGTTTGCGAAAGTTACGCCGGCTAAGGAGATGAGCGGAACGGAAGAGTTGGCGAAAGCGGCGCGGGCGAAAGCGCGGGGCGACGGTCGTTAATATATTCCGCCGGTCGAAAGAAAATTCACGAATTACGTTCGCAGAAAATCAATCCGCCGTGCACGGCCGCCGCTTTAATTAATCGCGTATCGGCCCGGTTGATCGCTTGCATTCGTAATGAGACTTTTATCGCGATCCGCCGTGTGATTCGATCACATTTAATTACATTTTCCATGACACAATGTAAATCCAGCGTGCCGCGGGATAGATAATATTTGATGCGCGTTAATATCCGCGGAAAGTAGGAATCGGTGTGTAAAGTGGGTCAGCGGGAGCGGGCGAATAATAAGAGCTATTACCGCGACAACACGACTGCACAAGGCGCAATTATATAACCATTACGATTAATAAATGCGGCATCGGTTTCGCGAAAGGAGGGAAGGGCACCATCTGCGAGCCCCGTTTAAAGTCTCGTTCGACCTCGTTGTCGGCCGTTGCGACGCGTTTACGATGCTTATTAAATTCATTAAAGGCGCGGCTCGCTGCCGGCTCGTTGGGGAACGCGACCGCTGCGTGCACGGTGCACCACATTTCGATCGCTCGTAAACACGCAGCGGCATTGCTTCTAGGGGAGGTACGTAGGTCCGTGTACCGGACCGAACCCAAATACGCTGCTGCGAGTCGAAAACAGTCGAATAAAAACAGTTTATTTGCACCGGATTTGTTTTTCAAGAACTTGGAAAAATAGAAGAGAAGAAAAAAACTTGAGCGGTGTTTGCATAATAGCGGCAGGATACTCGGTGCGTGCGTAAAAGGCAGTGGCACGCTAGAGATGCGTTTCGAGCTGAAAGATATTTTAGACCCCGGTGTAGCTGGCTATGTCGCTTGGATAATGCTTGAAAAGTAGGTGGTGGGATGGTCCCTTTTTTTTTCAAGGACTGAACTCGTTATCGGAGTTAGGTAACCGGGTACTATATATCTATACATATATTTGTGTATGTGTGTATGTAGGTATACTATATACTACCTAGCAAAGTGAAACGGTGGCCCGGGTTGGTGTGGGGGCGGGAAAACGGGAATGGGAATTTAGCATACGAATGCCCGATTGTGTTTGTGGACTGGTACGCCGGCCTGATTTACATAGTTATTATGATATTATGCAGACGCAAAAAGATTTTTATCATCGTAGCTGTCTTTGTCGTGAAGAGAAAAAGGAGGTACAACTTGTACGACACGGGTTTTCCTTTTATTCTCTCCGCGACTACCACCGCTACCCGAAAAGGACCGGCGAAGGGTTCCGGGGAGGGTCGAACAGACGATCCGAGGGATCGTATTGAACGCATCGGAACGGCTTCTCGCGAAAAACCGAGCCAACCATGAATTTGCGAGTCACGAGCCGATGGGTCGGCTAAGATGCCCTCGCCTCGGTTTCCTCCGAGCGCAACGCGGTGTAATTGCAGCCACCCTGTTTATTCGCGGACTTGCATGTCGTTATTTCAGTTTTCGCAATAGCTAGCCACAGACGTATTTCATCCAGCTTGCACGCGGAAAGCAACCGCGACGCGACAGGGAGAAAGAGAAATTTCAAAGGGACCGGAAATTAGTTCCACTTTTGATATCGATGTTAATTTCAGATTCCGCGTTTCCTCCAGCCACCATTTGCCTCTTTTGCGCGATAAATTTATTTTCCGTATCTTCTAAGTTGCCGCGGCATTTCTCGCGCTTTTTACCCGCGGTTGTAATTCCCGCGGTCTAACAGTTTCGTTTAACTTGACTTGTTTTTTTTTTTTTTACGCGTTCAGGGCAATCACCCGGAGGTTACACGCACCACTTCGTCCAATGTTCCAAACGAATTGGAATCCGAACGAATTTAGACGGCTCGAGGGGACGCGGATTTTCACTGTCGACGCGATAGCTGCATAATATCCGACGTTGTGTCGTTATTCTCCCTGAAATTCCGTTTCCCTCGCGCAAGAAACCGCGCATCCTGCCTGGCAGATCGGAACTAAAGCCGATTACTGTAGATACCACTCGAGTTTAGGGGCGAAGGCTCGCGAAGTCTACCTTAACGAGTTAATTTGCGGCCTCGTATCCGCGGAGTGTCTATCGTCGTTGCAAGTTTTTCGGTTATAGAAACATCGCGGAAACCTCTCAGCGGCCCTCGAAACTGTGGGAATTTGCGAATATTAAGTAATAAATAGCTATGGGAGTATCTCGCAAGGAAATGATGCCGGCTGTGTGCGCGTCTGACGACGCGACGGTACGTACACCCTTGCGTACGTGTACACGTTAAAGCGATGTCGTTTCTCCCCCGCGCCGGGCCGCCCGCGTCGTTCCGCCGGTATTTTTATGGCAGACCTAATTTCGTTAGGGAAGGTACATTCTCCCCCGTTCTCCCCGTCGGCACTTTAGACAGCGTCTATAATACCGTCGTTTCCCGGAATCGAAATAAAGAGGACGCTTTTCGCGATAACGCTTCATTCCTGGAGAATACATAATCGGTCTTTGTCTACCTGCTTCTATCCTTCTTATCAAGCGACCGTTGCTTTTTCTTGAGAAGAGTTTTATACGCTCGGGCCGGGAGTTGTTTTTTCAAAGTTTCCGCCCGCGCAACTGTGCCGGGGCGTAAAAGACAAGAAGTGCTCTTTAAACTTTGATATCGGGCGTTTTATTCGGCAAAGAAAGTCTGGCTTTCTCAGTGCAGCATTGGAATCTTATAACGGTGAATTCAATTACAGTTTGTGTATCGGAAGTTTCGACGCGGGGAGCCTCGTATATTAAAATGCCTAGCATTATTGGTACCTACATATTGTTATTTCGTATCAAGTGTGCTCCCTGTTTTTCTTCCTATCGATATACAGTGACTCGCATTAATATTCCGGCGCTTTTTAAAATCGCATAACTTTTTTAGAATTGGTCCAAACGACTTGAGTTTTCTTGAGAAGCTAGAAGGATTAGTTTGCTAACTGACGCGTTTCGTCGTTTTGAAAAAAAAAATGTAATTAGTTGGAATAGCGAAAAGAATAGTAAAGGTCGATTTTTAAACTTTTTTTTGTGAGCTTCTAATGAAAATTGAAAAAAAAACCGTTTGTAGATTGCAGTAAGTTGTATACGCGCCTAAAATTTCATCAAAATCGGTTAACGTTGCTCCGAGCTACAAACGTTTAAAGATCGCAGAATAAGGTCGAGAATCGCGAAAATTCCCGAAATCCTCCTTTACTTTTGTCCAAGGAAATATAATTATATTACTCATAATAAGCCTCGGTACGTAAAATTTAATCCTGTAACAACTTGCCCCGTATTGTGTAACAACTACTCGGGGCACGTTGATACAATATGTCTCGACCTTCAAAACGGCTTGTTTCAAAGTCATGGTTCTCGTCTAATTACATGCGATAGCGGTCATCGGTAGAGGAAAGAACGTACTTCAAGTGAGAGTCATTGATAGTATCGAATATAGAATGCAAAAATAATAAAAAATAAAAAACTGAAAATTGTAACATCTAGCCCCGGTCTCCCCTAATCGTCGATGTTCGAGGAGTCTCGTTCGCGCCCGAGCGATGGTGAGAAATGCGCCTCGTATCTCAGAAGCACCTACACCCGCAATGACACCGTTACTTTCGCCCAACGTTAGCAATGCAGCGTCTCCAGGACAAATGTTTCTGAAATGATAATCTGCCCGGATTTCGCACCGCGTGAATGAGAGACCAAGCATTTAGTACCGCGACGGCGGAGAAGCATTAAAATTGCGGCAGCGAACACGTTCAACTCGACCAAGCCGTTAAATATTTGATTAATCCCGAAGGGCTGTTTTTCCCGGACGCGACGCGGTAAACGCCGGTGCTACGGTTGGACGCGTACTCCGCGGACTAAGCGGGACGATACCAAAGCGGATTATCGAAGCGGTGCTCCAAGTCGACGGAAAAGTCCGTCGCGCTTAGCCAGATTCGTGGGACTTTAAATTCTCACGGCTCGAATCCTTGCCGAAAGTTTTCTCCGCGACGGAGGACCGTAAATATATAACCCCGTCTCCGTGTGCCTGCTGCCACCCCGCCTCTGGTCTGGCCTGGTCTCCTCCCGCTCCGGCGCGTTCAAAGTCGCAAGCTGTTACACCGCGCGGCGGCACCCAGCTGTCCCTTTCCCTCTCTGCTGGGTCTCAACCCGCTTCCCGGGGGTGGCGCGGCGCCGAACCAGCCGGAAAGCTACGTTCGACCCCCTCGGCCGCACCGCGCCGCGCCGCGCAGAAACGTCGATCGCACGGAGTGCGGACTGCGGAGTGCGGAGTGCAGAGTCCCTGCCACCGACTACGCCGCGATAATTCCATTTCCACGAAGCGCCGCGAATTCGAACTTTAATTAATCGAATTCGCGCCCCTGTCCCTGGGACCCTGCGCCACCCTCTCCCCCGCCTGCCCTCCCCCATCTGCCCCGATCTCGCGGCACAGAGGCGCACACCTCCTGGGACGGGGTTCGATCCCGGAAATTAGTAAGATCGCACATGCGGAACACGGAGCTTTCCTGACTGCGTGACTACTCGGGCGTAGGCGTAGATGCATATTCGCACGGGGTGTTCTCGGATCTTCGTCATCCCAGGTACATACTCCGCTGTACCAATTTTCCAAACATCTTACAAACAGCCTGCACGTGCAGCCGAAATTTGCACAGGCTCGCGCGACGCGTTCGCGATTCCCCTCACGCTCGCCCGCCGCCTCGTCCCTTAAAACGTCGCAGCTAGCGGCTCTCCTTATGCCAGGGGGAGGAAGACAAAAAAAAAAAAAAGAACGTTTATTAAACTCGGCCCAGGGAATTTGCAACTAAATGCTTTCCTTTAGGGACGCTGGCTGTTGTCCCGGCGCGGTGCGGCGCGAGCCAGCTCCTGCAGATTGAAATCTGGATTAGTTTCGCCGGGGATCGGAGCCACGGAAATATTAGCGCGTTCCGACCCGCCGAATCATCCCGAACAGAACGAAAACGGCCCCGGAGGATGGGGGAATGAAGCGTCCGTTGTCGGGCTCGCTCATCCGAGAATCTAATATCTGTGTACCCCGCGCGATAATCGTCTCCAGGTTTACGGTCGTTTCGAAAAATAACGCCGCGGGCGCGCGATTCGCAATTAGCGGCCAGTAACGAATGGGTCTCGCGTCGCCACGTTCGGACACCAAGAAATTCCGGCCGCCAGCCCGTCGGGCGAACTTTCGACGCTATTTATTTTATCAACGACCAGCCTGGTACACCGAGGAAAATCGGCGAAACCGCGCGAGCCGGCGCGCGCCGGCCACAAAATTGCGTTTGGAAGTTTAACTTCACCTCGGCCCGGGCCGTCGCGTCGCTCGAAAGCGCGCGCGTTAAAGCGAGCAACTCGCCTGTAGCAAGTACGTGCGGCTTGCTCTCGTGTTACGCATCTAGCGATTCCGCTCACGCCTCCTTCGTCCTTTAATACGTCTCCAGCCACGTATGGCCGCAGTGGCGCGTGTCCTTAAGGCGTAAGATGATTACAACTGGGTACGTGAGCCCTGCCGGATCGGGACTCGGTTCCAAACTATCCTTTCCTCCGCGCGAGCCGCACACGTATCGCGATTTCATCGCGCATGCCGTACACGCGTGCCTCGCGTACGTCTGCATTACTCCCCGGTAATTAACGTCAAGCCCGCCGCGGCCGTCTTGTAACACGCTTCTGGCAGCGATTTTACGACTGCCGCTCCTCTTCCTCCACCTCTAATCGATGTTTGCGTTATTAGCGTCCCCAGGCACGCGAGGGTGGTCAGCTACGCGATTCCAATACTTTGACGGTTTAATTGTGAGTTCCAGGCGAGTCGAGCGTTCCTCCGCGGGCGACATCGAGCATTCCTCTTCGTTGCGCAAGGACGCGTCGAGAAATCTTATCCCACCCATCCAATTTATCGTTTTCCAGAGGAATTTCTTCCTCTGGGACTTTCGATGGATAAACAAGAAAAGCTTTATTAGTCGGTTCTCAATGGAGCAGCGGTCGGTTTATCCGCGCTGATATCGGCACGCTTAAGTTTCGCGTGCTCGCACGAAATCCTGTTGATAATAAATGTCGCTCGGATGACTCGGCGAAATAATATTTTTCAAAGCAACGTCGCCGGAGTAACGAGGCGCGCAGCTAAGAAACTTTGCGCGTTCGAATGATTCATTTATCAGGAATTTATCGAGGAGAGGCTGAACGTTCGATGGCCGACGTTCGGGAGGGAACAGCTTGCCGCTAAAAAGGCCAACCTTGGTTTTCTACGGACAGACTTTTATCTGGCGAAAGACCAAAGTTGCGCGCGCCCTTTTCCCAGTCTCGCTGTCCGCTCTGCAGCTTCTCGCGAAACTTTCGATCGTTTTGTTCCAAGGGCCGGACTTTCGACAGTTTAGGATCAAGATCGTGAAATAGGCGTTCGACAAAGCCGGGTGGCGCATGCAGCGCCTAGCCGCGGCGGTGCTCTCGCCGGAGATTCATTTTCCCCGATTCGACGATCGGGCGGTATCCAAGGATCAGATGCCGCGCTCGGTGTCAGCGAAACGAGGGCGTTAGTCACGCGTTGCACGCCGGTCTCGGGGGGTCACTTCGCATTCATAACCAGGCCTGCGCCTCTATGCTTACCGGATAAGATCGGCGGCGAGCAGGCGAGCGAGCAAAGGCCGGGGGCGCACGCGCGCCCGGGCCCCTTAAGTGGTAAACTTGTAAGTGGCGAAATAAAGTTAGAGGCTCCCTGATACCGTGTCTGTGACAGTTTAATTAATATCTTTCATCCTCAAAGGAAAAACTTGGTGAAGTAACCGACTCGGGCCCTGGGAGCGCAGGGATCCCCGGGATCCCAGGCCGGAGTTTAGGGAGCCGAGGCGAGCCGAGTGGAGCTACTTCAACTTCGGGGACGTTCACCGTCCTCCTTCGCGACTATGCCTTTGCCGTCTCTCGCGTTACCGATCCGTCTGGCAAATCCGCCTCGTTTCCCATGATTTTCAATGCGTTTCCGCGCGAATGGATGCAACGCGACACGCCTCGCCCCTCGCGATACACGGGTCAGCTACTAGTAGTTTGCGCGAACGAAAGGAAACTCGCCAACTAAGTACTTCTGCCGCGGGCAAACTTCTCCGAACATTATTGCCTTTCGGAGAGCTCGCCGGGCTTCTTTGTATTCCTCGCTTAATTTATTTCCCCGCCACGGTCGTTTCCGCCCAAGTTGCCGGTGTATCGGGTTATCAGTTTCGATTACGTAGTCTCCTCGGTTTATTGCGCTGCGGCGGGCTTTAATTAACGTCTTGATATACTTTATTAAGTGCACGGCCCGCTGTTCTTTTCTCCCAGTTCGGCCAATTCGCTTTCTGTTTGCGCGCGGCTGTCAGCGTTATCGGTCATTTCGCTTCCCTCCCGTTATCTGCTCGTAGAAGGAGCATAGGTCGGGCAACTTAGCGCCTCTCAAAGGACATTATGTCCGCGTAGCAGCGCGCAGACCCCTGGTAAGACGCTACCCAGCTCCATTATGACTATATACTACAATCGCTAACCGCTGCGGTCACCGGTTATCTGATTTCGCATCGTTACCCTGCACTCCGCCCCTAATGAGCAATCAGCGAAACGTCACGTTACGCGTAGCTGCACGGTGCATCGTTCTCACAGCCGGATCGAGAGGAAAGTCCGGGAGCGAAATAAAATTAGGTCGCTCCAGTGATCCTGTCGCCACGGCGAATACCGTAGATCTTGTGCCAATCAAACTCCCCCTTTAACGGGACGTCATTAAAGCCAGGGGAAACTTTAAATTAAACTTAAGGCGTCTCGCGCATCGTCAGCTGTTGGAAGTTTGCGAACAGGGGGGAATGGTTGTTGCGTGTAATTAAAAATCATTCACGCGTTCGATCGATGGATCGCTGCCGGGTTTTCCGCGCCTTGCCCGGACACGAGTAAAACACCGAGACAACTGTTAGTAATTATCGCGGCAAAGTTGCTGATAGAATTCTTGAGGTTCCGCGATGACGCCGCGACGTGCGTCGAATTCGAAAAGTCTGCGAGGCAACGAGCAGACTCGCGAGCAGATCACTCGCCGATAATAGGGCTATGCGGTACGCTAATCAGCAGTTTAATTAGGTAGACCCCTTCATAGGCTCGCTCAGCTCTTTTCGCGCGAGATTATTTAGTCATTTAGCAAATTCACGTGTGGTTAATTAATCAATTAATTAATATTTCTATGTAATAATTAATATTTCTAGGTAATAATTAATATTTCTATGTAATTAATTAATTAATATTTCTATATTATGTTCTAGACGGTATAGGCTCTGTTTTATGTATATATCTTGTATATTAAGGGATTTCCCATTCAATATAATAATAATAATAATAATAATAATAATAATAATAATAATAATAATATTTTCCGCGGAATTCGTTCAGTCGTTTCCAGAAACAGTGGCCGACGTTCTTCCATCTCCCCGCTTTGGACCTTCAGATATCCACGTTTCCTTTTGAGGCCGTTGTTTCGCGATAACTCGCGAGGGCGGGAAGGCGAGGAGGGAGCGAACAGTTTGCCAGGCGCGCTCGCCTTTGGCTGTTTGCGAACGTGTATACAGAGTCGCCCTAAAATAGTACGGAATCGAAGTTTGCGTCGGGACAGATACCTCCACGCTCGCAGATGTTTCGCGGAGAATCAGTCCCTTTCACCTGTTACGTCCGATAGAAGTCGAACGAGGTCTTGGCTAGATACCGCGAGATTTAAGAACGTCGTTCTGCTGGCTCCTCGCAACCGATCGTGCAGAGATCTCTCTCTCCGAGGCTGGCTTTTCAGTTCGCAGGATGAAACCCGTGTCGTGCTCTAGCCGCGAAATAAAAGCAAAGCTAGATCGAGGCAATCCGCGATAGGATGAAAGCGCACTCGGGCAACTCGACGAGCGCAGTCCATGTAAAGTCGCCCTGGTAATTAAAGTCTTTGACACATTTGATCGAGGCCGAGCTCCTCTCTGGCCGGGTTTTTTGCCAGCGACCCCCAAAGAGAAAGAGCGCAATACGGGAAATAATGGCAGGGAAAAGAAGAAAATTATTCGAACGGATCAGAGAGGCATGGCAGAAACGCGCTGGCTTTACGAGAATAATGCATGATCGGTGGACAGAGTCGGCTTTGGGAATTTGGCCCAAGTTAGTTATCACCGATGCACACGCCAGCCAAAGCTGCGAAGTCGCTTGAGCGTGCGGCTGAATCGGTCGAATCAGTCGTATCAACTTGTAATTCCCATCGATCCGTTGGGCGCGTAAAAATTGATAATCGCGGTTTGTTGTAACTAACGGGCCACGCGGAGGGGGTAACTATATAGAAAGATCTGCGATAGGTGTGCCGGGGGTTAACCGCGACGTCTGATTATCGGGCTGGCCGGGAACGGGCAGCTGGCATCGGTCGGTAGGCAATTAACGCGTTCAGTATCTCGGTGATTTTCGTTAAAGAGGACTTGAGCGTTAAGGACTGCGCGACCATATTTCGCGTGATTACTGACTGGCGAGTGTGACGTTTGGGTTGCGGTCGTACTCGCGCGTACGCGTTTCGGGGCGGGAAACAATGCGTGTCGGGGCACGAGACGAGTATACCTATACGCGCGTGTCTGCGGGGAGAGATTTGTGCGGTGGCATACCTGGTAGCGTAGGATTCGTCGCAAAGGCGTCCTGGCGTCCGGCGTCGCTGGTAATTGCAGCCCCGCCGAGATTGGTACTGTAGCCTTCGAGAAGTACGTAGCACAGTAATAGCCGTGCCACCCTCATTCTGCAAGCGAAAGAAAAAGATAGCTGAACAATAATAATGACACTCCTTCTCGCTCCTCTTTCCCATCACCTCAACCCCATTCCCCTGCCCCCAACTGCTTTTTCTGCTTCCTTCTTTCATCCCCATATCGGTCGCCCACTTTTCCTTTTTTTTGCTCCCCCTCTCCTTTCTTTCCTCTTATTTCTTTCGTCTGCTGCTTTTTTTCTCCCTCAATCGATACGTTTGTCAGGGATCGTAGAACCGGCTGCTCCAAGTTCGCGCAATTTCACGTAATCTACGTGGCAGCGGGAAAGATCGGGCAGTCTTTGCTCGTACATCCCTCTACTCCTTCTCGGCTGTCCAACGGAAACGCAGGACAATTATCTTTTACGCCATCTCGTAAATAACTATCCCGGCCATTTTGGAGCAGAGATTTCAGTCGGCGCTGGGGCAGAATTTAGCGACGCGACCCCTATACGTGTATGTACGTACATATACACGGGTATAAGTACGTGTATAACGCGGAGCAACTGCTCCTTATTTACGACAGGACTAAATGAAAAGTCTCTCCTTCTTTGCCCCGTGTACTCCACCGCGCCCTCGCCGATCCCGCGCAAACTTACACACAAACACACACACACACTAACCGCGTCTCGTTCCTTTCTCCGATGAACATATATACACGGTATCTCGTCAGCTATCCCACGCCCACACACACTCCAAGCTTTTTCCTTGCTTCGCGCCGATGTCGGATTATAAGCTCTTTGTCTTATCTCGCTGACGCGTGATCGATGGTTCCGGCGAAGCGGAGCCCGGCGAACCGGGTCCTTGGGTGAAACCTTCGTGATTTTGAAAGACAGCCGCGAACAGAAAAATCTAAGCGGAGAATCTCGCGCCCGCCGGTGCGGCGAATCTAGCGAAGGTATTTGAGAAATTCCCAGCGGCGAGGCGCGCGTAAAGGGAAAGGTGAGAACGCGGTTCGCTCGCGATCTTTTCTAATCTCCCTCTCTGGATCCTGGTTAGTCACTTGAACACCATTTCACGGGGGAGGAAAAAGGACGCGAGGAAATCCGATTTTCGTGCCCGTCGAAGGGGCTTCTTCGGGCAGATTGGTAATAGAAGGCTCCGGGCCAGCAGGGATATCACTTTTCGGAGCGAAATTCCATTTCCGACCCTCTTCCGTGTGTTTACTGCGATGAACTGTTTGTCCGCAAACATTGTCCGCTCCGAACGGAAGAATCGCACAAACGTTATGACCGATTTACAAAGCTCGCCCGGCGAGCGGTGTCTAGATAGCGGACAGCTATATACTCGGATGTGCCGCGCCGAGCTGCGAAGAATACGAAAAAGAAGAGGTTTAATGGCTCGCGTCTCGCTTGGCATTGTACTGGAAATAAGTTGATCCCGATTCGAGCGGAGAGGGAGAGCTTCGGGGGCGGAGGGTCGACTTCCGCGCAACCGTTCTTCCTGGATGATTTAGTAATCCCGAAAAATTGGAATTTGTCGTTTTGTCCTCGTTACGCTGAAACGGCGTTAAGCGCGGCTTAAATTCCGGCCAGCCAAGGAATTTTAACGACTGATACCGTTTCCCCAGGAACCGTCGGATAATCAAGGAAAATGCAAACGCGTAATTTTCGCGAGCTTTCCCGGGATCAAGAACCGCGACACGGCCATTAATTACGGGCATCGAACGAGATGCCGGCGTGCATTAACGAGACCCATCGATTCCTTAATCATCGGTTAAAACTGGCGAACGGGCCGCTCCGGTTTCATCCAATACAGATTTCTGTGATTCTCCTCTGGCAGGCTTCTCTCTTTTAACGAGAACGTAGCTATTCCAGCGGCGCGAATATTTAACCGCTCTCTTCGCTAATTCCCCGCGCCCTGGACGACTGCAACCCGGCTCGAAACTCTCGCGTTGCTCGTCGCCGTTTCTGCGTGCTAGCGATTATGCGCTTCCAGGGGAGATTTATACGGGCGATCGCTCCTCTATCCGAATCGTTTAGACTCTCTGCCTCCCTCTTTCATAATCCGAAGAATAACGAAGGAGCGTATATCATTTGCATACGCGTAGCTATGCAAATACGCGGCCATTCTCCCGGGAAACAGATTAATTATCTAGGATGCGCTCTTGAAAGCCAGTATCCGTTTTTGCGAAACAAGTTCGCCGCCTCGAGCAGGGCGATTACAAACGTTACACTGGAGGATTACGGCTGTCCGATTAAACGTAACTCGGGTAACTGCAACGATTAATTCCTCCGGACGAACGTTCGCCGGTCCGAATTCCCCGAATCGAAAGCGAATCTCCTCGTTTCAGCTGGGAGATCGTTGGCTGCTATTTGGGCCCTAACGCGGCTCGATCGGGTCGATTAATCTTCTTCTCGCGGGGCGGCGTAAGGGCGAACGTGTATGGTAAATACTTGCGTTAGTCGTAACGTCTCGAGGAATATTAAAATTCATACGCATCCGGTATCGCCGGGGTCGTCGTAATGAATCCCCTTCGAAGGATGGATTTATCAAAGTCACCGACAAAGCCATTAGCTGTGACCGGCCACGGTCACCGGTCCGGCAAAAACGCGTCATATACGAATATCCGTCTCTCGTTATTCCACCCGGTGTCCCTTTTTGCTCGCTCCATAAAGAATCGCGTCGTCGAGCGCGGCCGTCCTTCTTCGCTGTTAGAAAGAAGTCAGCAGCACCGAACGGGGGGAATCAATTTTCGATGATTTTTCGCGGGATAGGGCCCCCGTTATTCCCGTATAAATATCGAATTTTCCGGCACGGATTACCCTCCGCTCGATTTCCAAATTGTTATCGCAGGATCGATCGACGTCCGCGCGCGGCTCTGGCAGCCTGGGAACCCATTCCCGCGCACCTACGATCCTTATAATTCACTTGGAATTCGGCAGGGAATTTCGCTGGAAAATATCACGCTGATATATCGGCCCGCCTGAAAATCGCCGATCGTAATGGTAGGTGCTCCCTAGCTGCCGTCACGCGGATCCTGCCGGATCCTGGCGAATCCTATGGGAAACTATCGCGTCGAGGCTTCGCGTGCCCGGGTGATCTATGATCGCCAGCATCGATCCACACTCGCGATCCGTGGCACGCGCGCGTTCCACCTTCCCCGTTTCGACCGTGAAAACTGACTGTCTGCCTGGTTTTTTCGGCCAGCACCATGCCCCCCCCCCGCCTCGAAAAGGTTTCCACCGTGGGCCATTACCTCGTGAAAAATGTGTAGCATTATACCCGCGAATGAAGACGGCTCGTCATACGTGTACAAGAGTTTCCCTTTGTTCCCCGAAGCGGCACACTGGTCGTCGATAGGTGACCGAAGGTAAACGCGTCCGATCGGTCCAAGCGGTCGAACGAGTGTCGTTCTATGCTTCCACCACCGGACGCATCCCCGGGCGTCGAGACGCGTGTACTGACGGCGCGGAGTCGAGCTGGCCGTCGAGCGAGTCGAGCGTCGGAACGCTCTCCGTCACGGGACGCTCGCCTCGCATAGCGCAGGTCCAGGACCTCCTGTGTCCCTTCTTCTTTCCTCCATCCTCTTTCCACTCTACGCTCTATCTCCCCTCCTGCCCCTATCCCATTTCTCCTTCCTCCCTTCGTTCTTCCTTCGTTTTCCCAACCACCGTGTTCGATATAATATTCAATTTATTATGTAGCTTTGATGATCGCGGATCGTCCTCGAAGGAGCTGGAGGAGCGGTAAGGGAGCGGAACGCCGCGAGTGCGCCGCGTGTTCCACGGCCCATGGGAAAGCGTGAAAGGGCGAAGGAAAAGGCTCGAGGAACGATCGTCGACGCGCTTGGTTCCTCGATGAAAAGCGGTGTCGGTGGAAACGTTCCGCTTCTCGGTGCTCGACCGGTTGACGAGCGGAAAGGAAAAAGGAGCGAGAAAAGCAACCGAAGGCGGTGATCGCGACGTCAAAGAGGGAAAGGCAGAGGGAGAAGTAGCCGAATCGAGCCGATCAACGATATTGTTCGCGTCTGCGCTTCCGCAGCCGCTGCGAAAACCTGGGACCACTTTCGCAAGGATCGGGATCGTCTCGATTACGACTCGCAGCTGAATTTTCCAGCCGGAACTTTTCCGACCTCCCCGATGTCACGAAGTAACGTTTGTTTTCTATACACCGGAGTTAATGGCGAGCAAACACTGATGGAAAAATAATCGTTCTCCAGCGTTTCTATCGTTCGCAATGGCACAGGTCCTCCGGGCAGGTACACGCGGTACAACGTTTCGAACGCCCTGCGTGGAAAACCGTGTCGGCATATTTGCGAATCATCGAATGTTTTACACGAAAGCAAACACCGAGGCGCTTTCGACGATCGCGCGGAAAGCGACGGCTTTTAAAACCACTGCCGGTCAAATTTTCCACTGCAACGGCGAAACGGCAAGCTGTTTGTAGCGCAGAGTGAATATGTGATATTTAGCGAAGGAGCAGGATCGCGGAATCCGTCGATCGGCGCCAGCCGTGGGGAATTTGACCGGATCCGATTCCCCTCGCCCGGCCTTCCATTTGTTATTTGCGAGTGCTCGTAGAACGTAAGTAGAAAATTTACGAGAAGAGCACTCCTTGGAAGCGTTGTACCTTCGGGCGGCTGCTCAATTATGACAGTGAGAAAAAGTATACATTAAGGGGATTGCGCGGAGCGGCTGAAACAAGCACATGCAAAGCGCGTTGGGAAATTGCTGTTTAAGCTGCACCGAGTCAAGATAAATGAAAAAGGTTTAGAAGACGCCGCGAGAAGGAAAAAGCCTGACTCCGGCGCGTTAGCGTAGCCGTGAAATATTCCTGGCCGCCGCGGCGTGTCAGGGCTGCGATGAAACCGCCTTCCAGATTACGCGACACGGTATCCCTGCTATTCTACCAGCCCGCCTCTCTCGCGGCAGCGTCCACCGCGGTTTTTTTCTAATTCCCGATAAAACTATCGACTTTACACGGATTCGCCTAGATACCCGATACGAAGAGCGCGCGAGGAAACTTTTTCATCAATGTTCGCGGAACGTTAACTTTCGCGGGTTATCGGGGCGGGAACATATTGTATTTCGCGGCACGAGTTGCCGCCATGAAATTTGATTAACCGCGGTTTAGAATATACAGGGTATCGCTCCAATCTTTCCACTCGATATTGCCGGGAGTAATCGATGGTGGAAAGTGAATGTTTGAAAGTAACTTCGCTCCGTGGGTGGAATCATGCTTCCCACCAGCGAGCTCGTAAATTTAGTTAGCCTGCCGTTGATGAGACCGGGCAAGTTTGTAGAGAACTTTTCTGCGGAGAACAAGAGTCGCGGAGCAGCTGACTGGGACCTTTCATCAGCACGCACCCGCGCCGTGTCTTTAAGAAATTAAATATCTGGTCAGCGAAACACGGTGTCCGCTTTCGACGGACATCTTTCGTTGATCAAATGCAACGGACAACGCGACCCGTGAATTCCAGTTATCCGCAGAACAGTCTGTTTTGTACATTACACGCTTGCCGCCGGAGTAGGAAAAATGGGATAGATATCAGCGAGGTTCAAGCACGCGTGTAAAACGGGGCTCGGCCAATTAAATAACTTACCGGGGCCGCTCTATTTACAATTAGCGAAATGACACGCGTTCCATCGGTGATTTTGCAGATGCAACGGCAGCGTTGGATTTCGGCTAAATGGAATCATGCCTCGGCGCAATGCATCACGGCGAATTTACATCTCGAGGGCACTCGTTCGGCCCGCGTTCGAGGGCTGCGTTCACCAATCACCCACGGTTACGTTTTGCAAAGAGATCGCGTTATTCGTTTGAGACGCGTCATTTGGCCGAGTTTCGTTCGGACGGTGGCAATATTTCGCGGGCTAAGTGCAAATAACCGCCGGCCGAATAATCGCGCGACATTTCTCACGGTTGCCGTATCCGCGGGTAATTTGTCACGAGGCGTTCGAATCCTTGTTTACAACGCTACTTTTGCTCGTCGCGGTCGATTCGATTCCTCGCTGGCCTTCTCGAGCTGCTCGAGTATTTGCTCGCTCGTTTTTCCCCCGTCGTCGGACGATACAGGGAACTGCACTGGTTTCGAAAGCTTCGCGCTTAATGCCATAATTGTCGATAATATATAGGAGACTGCATTCTATCCGGGTTGGAATTATATCGGTCTACCAGCGCTGGCAGAACTTGGGAAATAATGGTCGATAGAAATGTTGGAGCGGTGATAAAGTAACAGTACCTACGTATATACTGCGGAGTATAGAGCTAGTTAAAACTTGGTCATAGAAAGTGTTTGCGGTGTAATAGATACCGTTTTACGTAACGAGGGCTATCCGCAAACTTTAGTACCACTTCATCGTTACGTTCGCCGCTATATAAGAGCTAATAACGTTCGATGGAGGTTTCTTCGCCTCCTCGGTGGCCGTGCCTTTGTTGTCGCGAACAAGAAGCTTCGCTCCAATGGGACGTGACGCGTGAACGCGGATATCCACGCCGAAATTTGTCGTGTCACGATGCGTCGCTGTGTTTAAATGGGCCGACAGGAGATGCATTGGAACGATGGTCGAACGAGAGCTCGCGAAAGTCGCGCGAAACCCAGTCAGTCTGCGCTTATTAATATTTATGGAGGCTAATATCGCGTCGCGTCGCTCCGGAATTTCAAGACCCCGCAACTGTAGTCTGAACAAGCGGAGGTTATCGTTTAAAGTGCAGGTGAGCTAGCCCGAACTCCTCTTGCACCGGGCCCTTTGAGTGGAGGATGGTTGATCCGTTTCTTGGCTGTAGGTACCTCGCCGGAAAATTCGTTTATCGTAGTCGCGACGCATTAATGTCGCTTCAACTTGCCACCCACACTCCCGCGGCACGAGCCGTACGTATAGGGCGCAGACCAGTCAAACGTTGGCATATATTTCATAAAATACGTGACTCCGCGTATTTTCGTCGGCTTATCTTTGCCAGCACACGTGTTACGCTGTCCACTACGTGTGCGTACGGTTTGGTACGCGTGTGCGCGCGTGGAAAGCGTATACAGGGTGGTTGCTAAATGGCGCGTTCACGGTGGGGTTGCTTTTCGGGTTCGGTGGCGGCCTACCTTGGTGTCGAAACCGCGAAATCCGGTGTACACGTGTCCACGTAGTAGGGGAGACCGCGGCTGGTAGGCCAGTTTTTCAGTGTTTGATTTTTATTCAATTATGCGGACGAAGTATCATTAAATGGGTTAGTATGTTTAATAGGGCATACATTTGGCTATCTGATTAAATTACTAAAGTTGACTGAATGTGACAACAATTAAGGTATTGTGATGTTTTTCTAACACCTTCCGTGCTGGTCAACCAGCCCCATGATCGGGGTTGGTAGACTTACAGTGTGGGGTGGGTTGACTATAGGTACAATCAGTTAAAAAAATGTGATTAGCAAGTTATCTCAGTGGTAATACAATAACACAATGTCACAAGAGTTGTTTCATTATAAAGTATTATGTTTCCGTCATATTTTAATAATGAACTGAACATTTTTTCAACTTAATCATAAATTATAATGTATTCATAACATAGTGAAATTTAAACAAAAAATAAAAATCGCTTTCTGAATAACGAAATAACAATTTAAACCTTATTAACGTTATTAGTCAACCAGCCTCGGCCGATCATTTTGACTTCAGTAATCTATATAACCTTGAATTATATATGTATAAACAAAACTACTATGTCAATAGATCGTCTACTAAACAAACTTTAAAATAGTCCCCTAACATTTATTCTATTGTGACTATATAGAGCGTGAAAACATAACATGTTTAAGAAAAAATATTTACTTACGACGTCAATTTTTCGACAAACACTGATAACTGTTAAAAAAAACATGCGATCATGGGGTCGTACATAAATGCATGGCATTAGGTCTGGTACTATTTGTCGAATTTGTCGGTATTCGAATATTTAAGTATTCGAATTTGTCGGTATTCGAATATTTAAGTATTCGAATAGTATGGTGTGAATTATAAATCACGTTATTTAGGTTCATTTATCAGGGTGAAATCTTGTAAACTAATTTTGATTTACTTCAGACCATTCTATTCGAATACATCAGTATTCGAATAGTAACATTCGAATACTCAAATATTCGAATAATAACATTCGAATACTCAAATATTCGAAGTTTATTCGTAGCATTCGAATACTTGTAAAATATTCGAATATTGAATTATTCGAATATTCCCAGCCCTACATGGCATAGTAGAAGTGACTTTCTACAATAAATCGTTCCGCAGTAAAGCATATGTCAGTACAAAGTCATTAACAATTAGTCTACCTACCCCTTGGGACAACCAGCCCCGGTCTTCCCTACCTACATGGTAGGGATCACTAGGAGAATGAGTATCTCTCGCGCGGAAAAGGTCGTGGAAAATTGTCGCGGGACAAGAGGTCAGCGATCGTTGTATAAACGCGAAGTTATTTGTTAGCGACCCTAATAAATCAGCGCGCGCGCTGAAGTAACGGTTCCGAAAGAATTTAGTACACCCGCAGAGACTGAGCGATCCGGTGAAACCGCCACCCCCGTCGCCGCCACCTCCGCCTCCGCGGCGGAGAGCTCGACGTGCGTCGAGCACCGGGTATGTAAAACGCGTAAAATACCGATAGAAATTCTCCGCGGGCTGCGAGGCCGAGCGTGAGAGGAGTGCATGCATATACATAGGACGGGGGTGTAGGGGTACGTAAACGCGGATGGGTGGACGGGTGCACGGCACGCGCTCACTCCATCGACTTCCGTCGATGTCGATACACATCATACATCCTCTGCCCTGTCTGAGATTAAATGCGGGCCTGCGCCCGATAAAAAGGCGATCCGACGTGTTTACGGACGTCGCCGGATGAATCCTCGGAAAGCGTAAAACGTACGAACGTTCTCGCGCTTCCCGCCAGCCATTTTACGAGTAATTTCCCGCGAGTGTTGAGTTTCCTCAGACACGACAGACACGAAACTTGCCCGTCTCTCCTCTCCCCCCCCCCCATCCGCCAACCTCCATCCAGCCTCCACCCCCTGGCCGTCTCGTTTTAAGAGACCGACACCCGGAGAAACTCGACTGCAGAGTGCACCGCCCTCCCCGGAATACTAATTAGTATTTCAATTTCGCCCGCATTAATATGAAACCGGACCGCGGCGCGGAGAGGTGTTTCTCCCGTTGAGCGAGAAATTAAAAACGACCAAAGGAACGGCAAATCGGTCGCCATCGTCATTTTAATGAACACTCGCCCCGCGATCCACGCGTTCTCCACTTCAAGCTGGCCGAGCTCCCTTTGTGCCGCGCGCTTCTTACGAGCGAACGGAGCGATCCGTATGTAACGCGAGCAATTAAAACCTTCTGTCCCGCCTCGCGAAACAATCTCTTCGTTAACTTCCCTTCTAATTGTCGCCCTCGGTGGAATCCGGTTCCGAGATTCCGTTCGCGACTCTGGATCACGCTCGCGCTAAGTAGTACCTTACCTACTCGTTTTACTCGCCTCGGCCAGTTTCGCGGAGGAGGCACGAGCGTTTTCTTGGTTCGCCGCGTCCTCTGGTGCGTGGCGGTTGTTCGGCCGAATCGATTGGCAGGGCTAATTAATTCGCACACGTGTAAACCCCGTAAGGGGCGCGCGGAGTTATGCGTGGAGGTAGCCGTGCAGTCTGTCCGCCGGCTCGCATGTGTTCATTTCCGGAAGTACGTGTCTGTAGTCCGGACGAGATCGATGGTTTTAATCAAGAAAATGTCTCGCCGCATCATAGCTCCGGAGCAAATCTCTGGCGGTCATGTTTATTAAAAATAAAAATATCGCACAACACGGGGGAAAAAAAAGAGAATAATGCATTCCGTCGGTACTGGATTAATACTCGAACACCCGTAACACCGCGCACTGGTCTGTTTCGAGCTGCTCCGCGCTGCTCTTAGCATCGTCAGCCAACCAGCCAACCAACCAGCCAGCCGGCAGCTACGCTTCTTCTTTTTTTCCCCGATACCTATCAAGGTTATTGGTACACGAAAATTTCTTTCCACCCGGGAACGCCAGACGAGAAACCCTTTGCGCGAACGAAGCGTTTCGAGCTAACGTAATCCAGCGGGATTCGGTGTTCTCCCGTTGTTCCTCGCGTCATTTCTCGGCCTCGGAGAGAAGAGAGCACGAAATCCATCGGTGACGGCCGCGGCGCGTTTCACCGCGAGACAATTCTCGCCCCGTTGGTAATTAAAAAGTTCATCACACGTATTAACAATGCGATCCCGGCTTCCGTTCCGTCGACCCGCGCACCCTCCCCCCTGCGCATAAACACCACGTATGCGCTATACTTTCATATTTCTCGGCACGAAATAACGCAGTTATCGCGGCTTAACGGCCGCCCGTGAATAGAGCTAACTGTATTAGTCTTTCAATAAGCAGCTTCGGTTTCTCAGGAAAGTTTCGGCTTGTAATTGCAGCGGGCAACTTTACAGCGTGTACCGGGGCGCGGCAATCGTCCTCCGGTACAATCTATGAAATTCACTTGCTCGCAGCCAAAGCTCCGTAGATTAACATTGCCTCCACTCGTGAACGGCACAAACGACTACGTCGCCGTCGCCGACGCCGTCGCCTGCCCCGACGCCGCGCCGACAATGACTTTGCAAGTATAACTTAGAAACGTCGCGGCAACGAACTCGAGAGAATATACGGGTACGTTCGGGGTGTCATCGGAGAGGACGGCCGTGTCACCGTAGAAAATGGAAAATGGAAAATCGGAAACTGACGTTTCGGACAACGTAATGGAATATTGTATTACAGCAGTCGCTCGGCGAGCAAGGGGAAACATTTCCGGATACACCGGCTTTCATTAAGCTTGCGCCCTCTTCTTGAAACGCTCGCGCAGGTAATAGCCCGCTGGAAAAGGGCGAATACGTGCTAAAATCGCCGGAGTGGACGGAACGAGGCGGAATTACGAAACCCTAATGTCACGGGCATTCTCGAGCGGGCAGCGCAGTCGTATTGACTTTGTCTCAATCGACTTAATTAAACGGCGGAATTAAAGGCGTAAGGGATCGAGCAAAAACGTTAATAACCGGCTTCGGCTGAAAGGAAGATTGCCGCGACTGAGCGTCGTCGTCGAAAATCAAACAAAATTGAGCGCGAAAGGCGAAAAGCACGGGGAAGAAGTAAATCAGATACAAGACCTGTTAAAGGTGCCGCTTAATGATATTTGCGCCCTTATTACAGTTTATTACGGAGTATTGCTGGCAGTCCCCTTAAGTGGCATTGAATGGTCGGCGGAAGAAAGCAGCTACTCGTTCGAAAGAAGGGCGCCAGTTAGAGCTGTAGCCCAAGAATCGCGGCTATTTACAAAATTGTCCGAGCGAGCCAAGCGGTCGGAAAGCTTTCTTCGCAGGCGAGACGGTTACGCTGAAGACGAAGCGCGTCCACGCGCATCGATTCCAGCGGAAACCGGCGGCAAGGTATCAGGGCCTGGACGCGCGAACCTACGATAATTCCAGACCCGTGAATTTCCATTTTGTCTGCTCGCTTAGTCGTTACGAGCGAGCGAGTATGCGCCAGCCCCACGGTCGCCGCGGAGAAGGACAATTACGCCGATTGGAGGGCATAAAAATGCATGAAGTCGCCGTGGAATTCCTTGAAATTTCGCGGCGCAACGACCTTACGAGGCGGCAACAACAGAGGATTCCGGCGCGAGGCGTAAAAGCGACGGGACGGGACGGTATACGGGTCTAAGGAACTGCGAACGTACCGGGTATTTCGGGAGTGGATGGAATGGTTCTTTCCCGGAGATTCGATCGCGAGGAAGGTTTCCCTGGGTCTATCGTTTACGTGCCCGTGCGCTCGCCTACATATGGAACGCGTGCGCTCGTTACGACGATCCTCGCGACTCCGCCGCGGGTTCGATTTCTACACATCGAGGAAGCGATACAGTTTTTCCCTCGTAACCTGAATTCCCGTCGGGTTATCGCGCCTCAGCCCGAGTAGATTTTTTGAAATTCTGTCACGGGAGCGACGTGTGCGTGACACGAAAATAACGCGCCGTCGCGCCGGCACGGACGGTATAAAAGTGTCCCGGGACCAAGGAAGTGGAGGGAAAGTATTACGGTGTACATGCTTACGTGTGCACCGACGTTTATGCGCGCGTATGGAGCGGTGGCCGCGCGCGACGAACAGCCCGTATGCGCGGAGGATCTGGAGTTAACGTGGAGTATCCAGGAATTTGGCAGCGGCATCGAGGATCACCCAGTATATACATATATATATATATATGTATGAAGATCTAACAATGGGATTGCCACGACGATTATTAGCCGTGAATACCAAGGACGAGGAAATTGCACAGTAGGAGATCCCTCGCTGCGTCGCGCCGAGTAATATGATCCTTTCGACAGGAGCAAGGAAGGAACCTCCGACCTTCTCCGCTTCCTCCTATCGCTCGATCCTTGTAACCTCGTTACTCGAACTCTCGGAAGATGGGGGACGAATGTTCCCAAGCGTGACGCGTCACGACTGATACGTGACGACGTACCTCGTTCTTCCCGATAATTACACCACGGTTAGTAATTCGCCGAAGACTAGGGAGGGCGGGTAGTCCGGGAGAGGGGAGCAGTTTTACCGGGTACGATAATGTAATGTACTCGGAATAATGCACCCGCGCGTTTCCCAAGGCCCGCTGTTCCCCGCCGCGTCGCGCTGTCTCAGGTGTATTCCACGACCAGCTTCAGTCTTATCTACGCTTCTCGTAATTACATTTTCACATTTCGAACACTACCGTATGACATAATCTAATACGGTCAATAGCGCGATCGCTAGGATCGGCGGGAGATCGTTGCCTCGGGGAAGGCGCGCCTCGACGACAATCTCGAGCGTGTTCGTGGATCGAAATTTCCATCCGCCGCGCCGCGAATGCACCCTCTTATCGGGCAATTTTAAACGAGCACTTGCCAGGAACAAGCTTCCTGTCTATGGGGGATGTATGTCGGACTGCGAAACTTTCTATAGTCTGGAGAGGCCCGCGACCAGTGTCTCGGAGGGCGGGTGCACCGATTAAAGGGATGAAAGTTTATTCCTAAGTTGGCTCGAGGACGCACGCGGCCCGAGATCCAGCTTATTTCCAGCAGTTCTGTTTTTCGGAGGACACGAGTCGTAGCGGAAGATCAACTCCTCCACATGGTTCTCGCCGTTAATTCCGTGGACTCTGTCGCCCGTTTTAATTTTGTCGCTAGACACCGTGGGATGGGGCAGCAAGAAAGAAGCTCCGCTCGAACGCGTAATGCATGCCGGATAATACTCGTCCCTTGGCCGAGCCACCTCTTCTTGGCCACTCGTACACCGATACACCTCCACCCCCGTAGATCCCCCTTCTTCCCTTCTGCCCTTCCTTCCGTACTTGCGTACATCCGTACATTCGTACTCCCGTATCTCGCTGGTCCCGCATTAATGCAAAGCGAAGACATGCGACGGGGGCACCGCGTAGGCTACCTAACCCAAGGATGCTTCTTGCAAGAATAAGAGAACAGGATCGCTGGGGATGTCCCGGGATTCTGTCCTCTATCGATCTCTCGCGTATATAGACACTAACTTGTGCCCTCCGCAAGCCGTGCTATGTATCTGCCATGTACATATACCAAACCCTCCCTCTCTATCCATTCTCCTCCTTCCTATCTCATTTCCTCCCTCGCCATTTCGCCATCCTCTCTCCCTCTCACCCTCTATTCGCGATCGTCTGCCACTCTCTACCTCTCTCCTCGTCCCTCTTCGCGCTTCGGATCGTGGCCCTCCTCGTCCCCCTTCATCCCTCAACGTCCCTGTCGATCCGGCAGCCTCCTGTTCGCTCTCTCGCTCTCCTCGCCTCCGATGGCGGATTCCTGGCATGCAGACACAGACAGAATTCGAAGCTGTGTGCCGACGCGTGTCTCTGTCCGTTTCTCTGTTCAGCGACAGAGGAGGGGGTGACTCGGACCACGCTCATAACCACGCTTACCACCAAAGAATGTGTTATGTATACATAAGCAGCGCGTAGAACTGACAGGAATGTCTTTGTGTTTACTGCATTATTGAGAGATATGACACGCTTCCGGAAGTCCATCAGATCGGGCCCGTCGTTATCGAAAATCACCGGTCGCGGCAAGATTCACCGCCATCATCGCCAGAGACCCTTTGATTCCTCCTGTTTTGTCTTCCTCCGTCCCGCGCATTACCGTAAACAGCAATCAAGCGGAAAAGTCGTTGACGTGCCTACCGTTATCGGCAATCCCCAATCGAAGTATATCGCGCTACTTAGAATAATTGGTATTTTTGCGCGCCCCGCGGCTCTTTCACTCCTGGGAGGCGGGCTGAATCCGAGGCGGGGTGATTTTCGCGGATGCTTCCCCCCCAAGACGAATATTGACTTTGCGGGGTCGGACTCGGTCGGCACGTGTACACAGGCGCAACACAATTATCGCGTTATTGAGAGACACTCTCCAGTTTTCCGAAAGTCCACAAAGTCCCCTGCTGCCTCCCGTGAGAAACTTGCCCGAAATCTGGCATGTTCACCGAGGAGCAGCTTATACCACGTTACCGGCGATACGGCGCCAAGTCGGCCCCGAAGCTGAGAGCAGCTCGCCATTGAAGAATATCAACCAGCAGTCCCGCGGATCACGGAATCCCTCGTAAAACGTAGCTTTTTATTTTTCCCCGTTTTCATATTTGGGGAGGTGAAAACTGCGTTCAAAGTTGGGGTTGAAAAATCATTTTTGTGGAATATCTCGAGAACTATTAGAGATAGGGGAATAGTGTCGATGGACGAATTTTGTGTCTTTGAATGCGAAACATGACTGACTCGCCAGATTTTCAAAAAGTCTATTTGTTTAAATAATACATAAAAAAATTGTTCTTTTTTGGTAATAATTCTTGTAAATCTGTCAATATCTAGTATACAAAAGGAAATTATATGCGTATTAGATATGTTTTGTTTAGAATTTTATTTCTAGATAACTTGAGAACTACATTTTCCTGTAGGAGAACACCTTACTCTAAGTAAACTTCAATAATAATTATATTTGTTAATTTGTAGGAAATACAAATTCTGATTTATCCGTATTTTCGGTTCGGCTGTGAAGTATAAGAAAATAAATTTCCATGAAAATAGATGAAGATTTACAAGAATTATTAACAAAATAAATTTTTTCATGTATTATTTAAACAAATGGACTTTTTGAAAATCTGGCGAGTCAATCATATTTCGCATTCAAAGACACAAAATTCGTCCATTGACACTATTCCCCTATCTCTAATAGTTCTCGAGATATTCCACAAAAATGATTTTTCAACCCTAACTTTGAACGCAGTTTTCACCCCCCAAATATGAAAACGGGGAAAAATAAAAAAACACGTATTTCTTATTTTTCGGTCCTCTATAACATATCCAAAAATCAAAATGATCGGAGGCAGACACCTAAAATACTCTCCATGTTAGAGTAAACGTAGCCTTTATTGCTCCTCGGAGTATCGCGATTTCGTTTCGATCTGCTTTTAGATTTCCGTCGTATCGGAACTCGGTCGAACCTGTGGAAAATAGTTCACCCGGCGGCTGTGCGCAATGTTATTTAATCCGTCCGGGTCCGCTGGGCGACTCATCGAGCAACAGTCTGATTACCGCCCACGGCATATTTATAATCCCGTAATTACCTGGTGGCCAGCGTTAATGGAGTGGCTTTGAAAATTCACCGCGTCGAAAATATCTCGTAATTAGGAGGGAGCGCGTAGAGCGAGTAGCATGGGACGAAATTGATCTGCCGCGGCCGCTACGAACGGCTATCACGTGAAAGGCCACTCGCTCGCTATGGGTCACGGCAGGGAGAGGGGAATGGAGATTTTCTCCGTTGACACGACGATTTGTACGAGCAACAGGCAACTTTCATTAAGCCTTTTCGAGCCGGTGCTCTCCTCTCCTCTCCTCTCGCCCTCTATCTTCCTTTCTCTGCCCTCCATGCCCTCCCTGCCGCCTGTCCTCCTCCCCGGGCCGCGTTCTCTTTACTTCTATCGCGCAGTCCCCTCGCCGCGTGTTGAAACGAGCCACATAATCGGGGCTCGTTATACAGGCGGATTCAGAGGTACATAGACGCGTTCCAAAGAGGCTAAAGAGGGATCAGGCGGTTAAAAATGACGAACGCGACCTAGATCGATACGACTGTCCCATTCACCCACGACTCACACCTCGATCGCTCGTTTACATTTCCAAGAAGCCATTGCAGAAGCTGCGTCATCGGAAAAGGATTATTTCCCAAACACGAATCCAGTCAAAGAAACGTTGCGGCCGGTGTTTACAGAGGCAGCGCGCTAGGAGGATCTCCTTTGAACCAGGAGCGTCCGCAAAGTTTGTCAATGTGTTTTTGAATCGTCCTGTACAGAGGGACGCATACGCGCTAGTGTTTGTAAGTACCTGCAAGAAAATGCGTCTACGTGTGTGGCGGGTCATTCGCGAGTGGTGCGTCTGTATGCAGGCATTGTGAGCGGCAAGCGTCGCCGGAAGCGTATTGGATGCGTCGGGTTGCTTCGTGTATTCCAGCCTCGTTAGCATCGTATCCTTTAATTCCGTTCTCTGTTTTCACTCCGTCCGCCTCTTCTTCTCGCCTCCGACGCGACGGTCCAATGCAATCGCACCCTGACTCGGAAAAGCCTGATCTTTATCGAACCACGTGCTCTTAATAGCCCACCGCTCCTTCTCACCCCCTCCCCTCTTCCAAAGAGATTATGACTCTTCCCCTTTGTGTCGCGCTTCTGTTCCCCAAACAGAATCTTCTCCGCCTTGCCGGAAATGTGCTTTTTAATTCTGTCAGTTCGGCGCACCGCCTCCGAGGATTGCCGGCGATAAGGTTATCCCCGACCGCTTTCTCGCCGCGCTATACCGCTGCGCTGCGTATTAGGCAGCGGTGTGGCGGAGTTCATTCTTTGTTAATAGGACCGAGACTCTAGATTCCAGAGGATAAGAGGTTTGCATATGTATAAGGTGACTGGCACCGCTCGCTCCGCAGCCACCGTCGCCGCTGCGTCGCGCCGATTACATACCGGAGGAACACTTGCTTTGACTCGCGATAGCCGGCCACTATCTGTACTCGGGTAACGAATGCTCTTCGATATTCCGGACGACGTTCACGGAGACTGAATTTAAATACGCCCGGCAATTCCGTCCGTCTCGATGGAGGCTAGCTCCGCTTTGTAAACGCGGCACGCATCGCGTGAATAACGAATTAACTTTACGTTTCATTGCTCGTTCCCGATGCGGGGTTTCCCTCGGTTTGTGCCGGCCCGCGCTGAATCTTTCGAGACCTCCAATCCGAGGTCTCCCGGCGTCTCCCGGCTACCCTTTCTACGCTCCGCTATGGAATCGGGCCGCTACGTACATACATACGTACATATAAGCGAAACTTTTATCGCGGAAAGCTCCTTTCTGCCGGCGGCGTCAACGAGCGAACCGGAAACTTGTTTCTCTCCCGTGTGTACATAAATATTGGGCAAAGCGCAGCCGCTCTTTGGGCTATGCGCCGGCACTCGGTACGTGCGAAAATGCCAACTCCTCGCCGACCCAAGAAATCACTCGCAGCCGGACTCCTTGTCCTATAAAGATTCCCTCTCGTCGGAAACTTGCCTCGGAAACTTCTTCTCCCGTTTCCCTCTCTTCCTTCGTCCCTTTTGGCCCCCACTGGCCACTCTTCCCTAGCCGATCAACCGTACGTAGGTACCCCATACACCTACGCCAGTACATACACCTATGTACAACCTACACCAGCCTAACGCGCCCTTTTATCTGTTTTCCAGATCGAACGAAACCAGTTGGCCTTCCGTATCGACGCTGGTCGATAGTGGCTCGGAACGATGATCCCTCAGGATGAGCCGCGTACCCGAGCAAGTCGAGGACCGCGCTCGAGGGATCCTGCCGATCCTGCCGCGCCGTTTTAACGACCCACGTGGAGAGACAAAGAGTAGGTCGTTTTATCGTGATCGTATAACGAATTATATGTATGTGGAAATGGGGTCGCGCTCCAACCACCGCGGGCCCCATAACCCCTGTACGAATCGCGTGTTTCCCCCGGCCTCGGTTTATTGTTATTCCAAAAAGGTGGACGCGCTTCCGCGCGGCCTACGAATATTCCGCAATGCCCTGGGACGCGCTTCTAAAATTGCCCTACGAACCAGCCTTTTATCGCTTTATTATGTATAACGCTTATCTCCGATTTCGGGGCGACATAGTTACGTGCAAAAGTGTATTTCCCAACGATTCCTCTTACAGCCGTATCAGCTCCAGGTTATTCCCCCAATTTCTCCGGGAAACACTTCTCGCGCAATGGATTTCCATTCGCCCTTTCGCGAAATACGCGTTGCCCTGCGCGATCAGGCGATCAGTTAGACAGCTCGAAAGAAAAGTTTCCGCCCGACCCTTCGACTGAGTTCTCATAAGAGCGAGTTTACCGTTCCCTTATGGCAGCTCCGGCTTCTCTTCGAAAGCTCCTATATTTCCATGCGCTATCGTTTTTCGATCGCCGCGAGCTCCCGCGTTATCTGCTGTAATCTCGTTTATGATAATCCACCGTGAATGTATGGCACGCCGGTGGTGGTTCCCCGTACTTGCTTCATCCGAAGAGAAACGTGTCGCCTTTCCGTATAAAGATACTTTCCTGCAAACTCCTATTTATGTCTCGCCGGTTTCCTCGCCGTGCCGCTTGACTCGCTTGGCTGGTCGCGCGCGAGTAAAGTGGGCCGAAGAAGCAGCGATAATTCCAATGAGAAACCTGCAAATATATGATATAACAGGTGCGCGTTCGGTGTCATCCACGACGAGCCGAGAAGGCAGACATTAACCCTTTTAGTGCCGGAGGCCGATATATCGGCCCGCGTCTTATTTATAATACGTTATAAATGGTCTAATTTCATTACGAGAGAATTAAAAAAAAATAGTTTGTCGTTTTAACTCTTTGTGGACGACGACTAATAATCCGTCCGGCGCTTACCATGTACCTTCGAGTTATTTTTTTATGTTTGTTATGCAATATTATTTATCTTGTTACGAAATATATCGGAAATGCAAAGTATATACTTTGTAATAAATGGTCTATATAAAATTACGATGAAAAGATGACTTTCTGTATGTGCAAATACGTTTTCTAAGAGAGAACTGGACTTTTACTTTCTTTATGATCTTTTATACCTTTGTTATCTATATAATTTTCAATGAATATAGAAAAACTAGTGTCATTGTTTTGTTCTCTATTTCGTAAATATTGTTTCTCGTTTGGTTTTTACGAGCATTTTCCCAAACCCTAGTAAAACCGTCAAATTCGGCCGGTTATTCTCGCAAAGGCACCTCTTTTTCGCCTGGCACTAAAAGGGTTAATTCAGGGATCCCCCTCGCGCGTTCCAATATTTGTATTTCCTCGGGGCGAGCGTATCATTACGCGTGAATCGGGAAGAAGTGCTCGCTGAAATGTACACGGCGCGACTTGGAAGCCGCGTACGCGTTTCTTTCGAGGTTCCACGATCTTTCTCGCCCGACTGTTCTCGTCAGGCACCGTCCGCGCTCTTCGTCCGCCCAAACTTGTCCCCGAAGTGTACGAAGCGAGTCTCCGCTTCGGTTTCACCTGAAAAGTGAAACGCCTCGTAGAGCCACCGTTCTTGCCTAATGAAACGGTCTCTCCTCGCGAGTAATCCTCGACTTTTACACAAGTAGCTTTCTCCTTCCAGCGGCACTGCGTTCTCGAGTGTCTTCGGTGGTAGGTTAGCCGACAAACCTGACCTAAATCGATTCGTTCCATCGTGCGTTGGAGCCTTGACCCGACACTCAAGGACGACCCCGAAACTTGGTCGTCAAGAGCGCAAAGTCGTGGGTGTGGTCGAAAATACCTGCGATTCCCGTGGCAATTCAATCTCCATCGGAATGCGCGATAATTGATCTGGACCGGGGCTATCGACAGCGGCGAAATGAAATATAAACGAGGCGGAATAGAGGTGAAACACGGAGGAAAGAATTTGCATGCGGGGGAGGGGACGGCGCGGCGCGGACTGGCGGCATTACAGCGCAGCCACGACCTCTTGGTAATTGGTCGGCTCTGGGATATATCGTTAATTATACTCCATATAATTAGCAACTTGTTGATTGTCGTTAATTTTCGATAAATCCGGTTAAATCCGGCTCGCGATACATGTTGACTCTTTAAGCTGCAGCAACGCGCTGCTGTTGCCGCTGGAGGGTTCCGGGCGTGAGGCGCGTCCTTTTGGGAAAAGGTTGCAGCGCTTTGCCAGCGCCTGCAGCCACTCAGGGGTCTCAGGAGGCTCGGCAGTGCGAGGAGTGTGAGAAGGTAAGAGGGTAAGGTAGGGTACTACACATAGCTGGAAGCAACTAGTTGCGTTTCGCGGTGGCATCCCCCGTCTTTGGAACGATCCCGATGTCGCATGCGAGCCACGTGAGTCGCGTGGCGAAGAGTGCACGTCGCGATCGTTGCGTAACGCGCTGGTAGAAAGCGAAACTCTCTGCCAGCGCGTAGCGATCCAGCGATCAGTCGTAATATCGCGACGCGGCGCGCGGTTCAACAGGAAGCGAGGCATCGAGAGATATTCGCGGAACCGTTCCACTTGCAATTCGGTCCTTATAAAACGATCCCGGTATACACAGTTTCTCGCGTAGTTTACGGGAATAAAGCTGTCTATTGTAATACAGCGGAATTGAAGGCAGCCGAGACGCGGGAATAAAATATAAAATATGAATCCGGCTTATTACTTCCCCTCTGCTTATATCTTCCATCCACCGTTATTACTGTCCTCGTCCTCGCTTCTGAACGTCACCCTTCTCCTTTTCATGCGCCACCCTCAACTTTGTAACTCACTGTTCCGCCAGTGAAATTCGATCGGTGCTGCGAGCGCGGTCGATACCGAGGCCAGTACTCAGAGGGGAGGGGGCAACACCCATTATTGTATTGGATAACAAACTTTATTCGTATATGAATGTATATATTAGAGAGTATAAAATACTGTTTATAACGGTTAACAATGCTGAACGAGGGTAAACGCGTTTTTCAGGGAGGATAACGCCCCGTGTTCCGCGAGCGGTTCCCTCGGCGCCTCTTTCGAGACGTGTAAAGAGATAGTTTTTAATCTCTCGCTCGTAAGAAATAACGCCGATGCCAGGCGCACGATGGACGACCGACCGAATGGCTCTGTTGTAAATGGATCTTAGTCGTTCTTCTCGGCCGCGTCAGGTGCTCCTCCCTTTTTATCGACGCGCATCCAGCATCGTCGTTTTCCCCTCAGCTGCTCCCATTATCCGTGGGTCTTACGAAACTCCGGCGTACTGCTGCACTATCCTCGACCATTCCTTCGGATAGGTCCGCTGAATGTGTGAAAGGACCTTCTTGATCTGTCGTGTTTCCTCGGGGCTACATTGCGGGCAGGAGCCTCTCAAAACCAGCGGTGCTAAACCTGGATAACAACGCCCCGGTTAAATCGAATTCTGCCGGTAACTTTATAGAAATTTATCGGCAAAGTCTTGGAGGAAACACGCGGCCCTCGAAATACGGGTATAAATCCGATCTAAGCAATTCGATGACTCGCCGTTCCGACCACCGTCGGAGTTTCCCGCAAAATGGGCTTAACTCCAACGGAGATCAGTTTATCCTTTGAATCGAACAGAATGCCGGGCTCTCCTCTTTCCCTGCGCGCGCGTCCCCCCCCCTTTCGTTTCTTCCCTGGTCGTTTTACAGAAATTTCGGAAGACTAGCTCGGTTAATTGAAAAATGTCAACGGCCGTCAGTCCCGCCGCGTAGAGGATGTTAACGTCAGGGCGGGACGCGCGCACGTTATTTTAATGTAGTGCACAGCCCGGAAGTTACCTCCCCGGGGGGGATTTGCAATTTACGGTACGGAACGCGTACTTTTTAAACGTCTTCCAACGGGGTCGCAGGGAGCCTCTCCCAGGGCGCACTTAAGCTGTCTCCTCAAGTATCGCTGATCGCTCAGGGCCATGTTTAGTTGATCATCCGAGACCCGCGACCTTCCGCTCTGCCCCTCTTCCGACTCGGCCGTCGCCGTGCAGATGAGCAGAGCGCAGGCGACAAACAGCAGCTGAAACATCGTTCGAGGGAGTTAAGTACCCAGCTTTGAGTAAATACATGCCGTTTGCCGCGGCCGCTTATCTTTAAGCGACCGTGCAGTCGGAACGTGGTAAAGCAATTAAGCAAATTCGCGGGTCAACGAGGGTCAACGACGCTTATCCGACACGACGGGGCGTGTTGTAAATTGAAACCCTTGGATTTATATCTGCGCAGCTCTTATTTGCCATTCACCGTTCTCCCGTGCCCAACGGCTTCCACTTCCAAGCTCGCGCACAGATGTAAAGAAACCAGGGCAGGCAAAGTGCCTGTTATAGACCTTAAAAGGGAAATTAGACACGCGTCTATTTATTCTGTTTATCCGAGTTTGGGCATGTTCGAGGGAGTTTCGCAGTAAACGGGCGGCAAAGTTTGCAGCGTAGCCCGACATGGGGAAATTAGATGCGAATATAATAAAGGGATAGATAACGGGGTTAGAGGGGTGCAGGGGGGCGGGGATGGTGAAGAGCGAATTGGCAAATGTAGCGAGCCGAACGGTGGGTAAAGGTCGAAACGCGCGCGCGTGTAGGGTGGAATAGCGTAAGGGGATAAGGAAGGGCTAGCGTCAGACAGCGGCTAAACGCAGCCGGGCGAAGCTCGCCAAAGCTAACATAGCTAAACAAGCAACAACCACCGTGAGTAACGACGGCATGCGCGTACCTACGAGCGCCGTTTGTTTGCCTCCGTTTGCAAACGCGGCGTGCCGATGCCGTGCCGCTTCGACACGCTTCTACGTTTCGTTGCAGTTACACATAAACAGTGTGTGGCGCGTCGGTCAGCCAACTAACGAGCTCTCTTTTAAACCGCCACCTTTTTTTCTCGATAACGTCAACCCAAACGATACCGCAGTTAGAATTCCTTTGCCTAACAACTCTTGCGCTAGCCAACGCTGCTTACGGTTACTTTGAAGTGTCAGGAATATACTTTCGCGTGGACGAACGGGAGAACATTGTTTCGCGGAACGGCACAGGATTTGAGGGATTAACCTAGCGCCTTTTAAATCGTCCAAGCTATTGCTAGCAGCGTTTGTCGTACGTCACGTATGCTTGGCAGTTTTTTACGACGGCCAGGCCTCGAGTTCGACTGCTTGTTCGTCGATCGAAAAGTATGGAACCCGGTCAACAGCGGGCTACGACCAGTGTAGAAAATAGTTCCAATTAAATCGCAGCTGCTTGACAGATGAACATACTTCGGCCGGAACGTCCCGTGTGCGCGCGACACCGATCCTTCTCTCTTTTTCCTCCTTTTGACACGCGCCGTGACTGATATTCCGAAGTTCAATTTTATTTCCGTCGCGTCCCGCCTCTCGATTCCATCGTATCGCCACTAACGATCGTGCTCGTTTTTAAATTAGCCGCGTCCGCGATCGAGGACAGCCGGTCCTCGGACGCGTCGCGTCCGATCGGGCGCTACCTACCCTTTCGAGTTTTCCGCCGGTCCGTCACTTTTACAGCCCACCCCCGAGCTCCAAATTACTCGCAGCGCTCGAGGTCCCTTGCAATTGTTTGTTTTTTTTTTTCTGTCAAGGAATTGTCAATCGCCGACAGTACACACTAGGGTGGCTCTTATTTTCGAGTTTTGAATTTTCTTCGGGGCACCCTCCTGAAAAGAAACTTTTTTCATCAAATTTTTAATATTTAAATGCTTCTAGAACACTTTTTATTTATAAAGCCGAACAAAAATATGGAATTTTGATTTTCGAGGACTATGTTTTAAACATTCAAAGGAGGCATATACTGAAATATGCGAAAAAGATAAAAAAAATCTTATTTTCAGTGTTTGATATGTCATGAATGTTTCCTGAAAATTTGGGACCGAAATTCGTAAAAATATCGAAGATATAGAGTCTATGTATATATTCGATATTTTTGCGAAGATATACAGTCTGAATCTTCGATATTTTTGCAAATTTCGGTATCAAATTTTCCGGAAGCATTCATGACATATCAAACCCAGAAAATAAGATTTTTTTTATCTTTTTCGCATATTTCGGTACATGCCCCCCTTAAATGTTTAAAAACTAGTTCTCGTAAATAAAAATTTCATTTCCTTGTTCGCCTTCATAAATAAAAAGTGTTCTAGAAGCATTTAAATATTCAAAATTTGAGGAAAAAAGTTTGTTTATTTCAGACATTATTCGAAAACCGTTTGTCGCACGAGAAAAAGTAATACAACATAAAAGATGCTCCTTGTCTGGATCTACAACTTTTGTTTGACAATTTTTTTTATTTAATCAATAACTCGGAGGATATTATATAAAATCGCCTTCGGAAGCTGTTAAATAATGATTTAAATGTTTAAGTGTCCAGGGGCACCCTTTCCCGTTATGCGATCGAGCTCAAATTTTACACAGATTTTTTTTTAATTATTTGGAACTATTCTGGAGGGTGCCGCGAAGAAAATGTAGAAAAAAAATTCAACCAAGAGTAAATAAGAGCCACCCTAGTACACACACGATGTAATACAATCTGCTGTTTGATCGGACCACCGGAAGCAGCTGATCGCGCCTCGAATTAGCCACTTTTCACGTGGCGATCCCCGCTGCCGCGCCGCGGGCCGTCACCCGCGCACGTCAGATCTAACGTTGCCAGTTTCAATATTCCCCGGGGGATGCTAATAATCGCGATGGTTCTGTAAATCACCACGTGCCTCTGTACAGGCGGTCGGGGATGATTTGTGGATTCGATGCCGGCCACGGGTACGAGCTCGCAAACCGCTTACTTCCGCACATCCGCGTGGATTATAAGAATTATTGGCCGGTCTGAATGGCAAATGGGCGTGATGTAGATTTTATTGGTGTGACGGTGGCTGTTACGATAGCAACCATAACGTTCGGGGTTATTACAACGTCCGAGGGAGACGCTGATGCTTCCTCTCTTGGCCATACACTCTCCGCCGTGCCCGCTGTTCCTACGCGTGCCCCGTTAATTATCGTCACGGTCTATGAATGATAATTCACCGGCTAAACAGGATGCCTGGAAAACTCGTGCCGTTTCCAACCGTAATATTCCGTTATAGTTATCGTCCGGTCGACCCCCTACCCAGCGCCGATAAATAATAATTTATTGTTCGCGTACGGCCGATCCGACCGCGCCGTTCTTCGTAGTTATTAAATTACTAGTTATCGACCAGCAACCGACGGACAATAATTACCAACGCAGTCGGCTGATTCGCGCTCTATATCGGCAACGCGACCGATGGATCACGATTTAACCCGTTTACGATTAATAAATAAATAAATTTAGCGCGCGAAGAAAGGAAGGAGCGGCTCTGCAAATTTTCCAATCGTTTCCCTTCCTAACGCTCCCACCGACGAGTGCTAGGCGAACGACAAAGGAATCGCCCCCGACCGTCTTGTTATTCCACGCGGCCACCGTTTCTGTGCCATGTACGTAAGCGTACGATTGCGGCACGCATGATTTATGACGTTGCGACGCTAGTTGAGAACGTCGGGGCTACGTGCTGGAATTTAATAACCCCTTCTAGTGGCTAACGAACAAGAAAGCACGCGGATCGATCCGGGGCCCGCTCCTTTCCGCTCGCGACGCGCGGGAATAAATAAACACGTTGCAGCTGCACTGTAGACGCGTGGAATTGCGTTGAAAGTTCGGTTACCCGTCTCGCGCCGAATATTGCCAGGCGATATCCTCTTTCCGACGAGACGGATGCGAATTTCGTTGGCTGCCTCCTCGCGTTTATTGGCTGCTCGGCAGGAAAAGAAACGTGGGACGCGATACCGCTGGAAAAGGCAGCTTTTCCGCGAGACTGCTGGCTCCGCGAAGCGCGCGACTTAATCCGAACGAACGGTTACGATCTATAAACCTGCCGTCACGGCGCCGCGATATTATGACACTTTTCGATCGGGTTACAGGAAACTGTCCAGCACGACGTTGCTCGCGACAGCCTCTATACCCGTAACGATCGCTGAGCGAGCGCGCATAGCAGCGCGGAGGAACATTTTCGCCGCTAAGTAAGGGGAAGTGCGAGGAGATGCTTGAGCGTAACAACCGCTCTGGCAGAGATTACCACGGTAATGAGCTATATAAACGCGGAGGAATCGATATTCACCGGCGGTGAGACCGATCGCGCGAAATAGGGGCGCGTGCTTGAAGAAACATAGATTCCCCGACTCGTCTCCTAAATATTCACTGCGATCGGTCACGGTATCGAGTTCCCGGGTCCCGTAGGAAAATGGCGTAGCGGAGCCGCGGGAGCAAATTGGTCCCCGTTACACAGGAACGGGGGGGAGAAAAGCGGGGACGAGGCAGAGACACCCCTCCGGATACCCTCCGAAACTTTAAATCACCCGGCGTACGTGTAGCCACCGCCGTGCGCGTGTATCTACCTGTTGCACGTTCGTCACTCACCTTGATCGTCGAAGCCATGTCGGGAGTTCTTGGTGCGGCGGAATTGTGTTACTGCTCGAGCGGGCCAGGGAAAAAGGGAAAAGGGAAAAGTCGTGGAACGAGTCGGGGGCCGATAATGGATCGGGCGGAGCGGAGGAAAGGCAAGAGGAATCGAATCGGCTGGGTCGGTATCCTTTCACAGCGAAATCTCGAAACGCACTGGCCCGAAGGTACGTGTCCGTGGCCTTCCCTCCCCTTCTACTCCCGATAAATACGAAAGTGTGTGTGGCGGACGACGACGTGCTGATATATACCGTCGGTTCTCCATCTACGGACAGCTCTCGGTGTAAGAGGCCTGCCACGAGGTAGGGGAAGTCGAGATGTGCGTGAGTGTGCGCTCTGCAGCTTGCACTTTTCTCCCCTTCGCTCCCACTAAGCTCCTTTGGCCGGCATTGCACTTTCGTTGCCCAAAGGCCGCAGCGTTTCGACGCCGAGTCCGCCGGATCCGGCCCCAGCCCCCTTCGGACACTTTCTTACCCGAGGATTTAACCTCCTTTCCGCTCCCGCCCGCCCGCGACGCGGCTTCCAATCTTCTTCGCGAGCAACAGATTCCGTCGTTTCTCTTTTACCTTCTCCCGACACTTGTTTTCCCTCCCTTATGCAAAATCATCGTAAAGTCAATGAGGAGATGTAGGGGAAGGTGGGGTAAAACGGAACGCTTAACTTTGGAGGGTGATAACTTAAAATCGGGAGGAGAAACAGACACGAGACTCCAACAGGAGTCTTCAGCGGACCTTAGACTATAAGAAAATCAAAGCCTTTGTTAAGGAAAATCTTTGGGAACGACGGAAAATGAAATTTACCGGAGGTATTGAAATCTTCGCCTCGCTCAAATGGTGGGGTAAAACGGAACACCTACTCGAAGCCCATGGAAACGTACAAAATCTTTATTTTTACGGTTTAAAATGTATTCATTTATGTTAGAAACTATAAATATATGTTTCAGGTATAACTGTTACAAATAAAGTATAACAAAAATATATGTTATACATATTGGAAAAAATATTTTACTAGATAACATGAAAATTACGGGAAATAATCAAATATGAATATAATATCGTAACAGAAGGATAGATTAATACACTTTGTTTATTATTTTATGAACAAAAATCACGTAAAAATGTATCATCTTCCTTTTCAGCGCTGATGCAGGCCTCATGGGCCCACCCTTTACATGCAGTCATTTAGTAAACATTTAATATTTACACTTCAGCGCGAGGTAAATAACTTTTTATATACGTGAAAATGTAGCGCAAGGACTATAGAATCCAACGATGTACTTGCCGTTATTAATTTTCCAGATCCAAGTACCGAAAAGTGGTCGAAAGTCCAACGCAATATTGAAACGTCGATACCGGAAATTTTTCCAACTCTCTTAATGGAAAAATAACGCGTGCAGGGGTCTATGGTCTATCACGAAATGCTACGAGGACCCTTTGGTTCCATGTCACGCGATACCAACTCATTCGCAGCTTTTATCTAACAGAAACATTGGTGTTCCGTTTTACCCCACTTTCCCCTAATAAGAGGCGTCACTGCGGGCGGAACCTTCGAAGTCCTTACTTGACCTTGGCATTTAAATTAATTCTCTATTCGAGCGAGATATTCAAATCGACTAAATGTACCTTGCCGCAATTTACTGATTATTGCCGAAGTTTACCGTGGTTTACCGATCATTGCCGAATGGGCATTTAAATTGGTTGTCCAGTGATTTCCCTAGTTCATGTCTGTCCTCGTCGAGTGACGCCTCTTATTATATCTCCTCTTTGGTAAAGTCTCTTGCCAGTTACCCACCTCGTGGCTGAAGGGAGAGACGAGGACGGATACTCGCTGCTGGCTGATAGCGACGAGAAATGTGGAGAAATGTCGCTTACGTAACAGAGGTGTCGTAACCGATCCCTCGCCTAGGAAAGAGTGTCCTTCTCTCTTGGTTTCGCCCGGGATCGAGGAAGCAGACGCGAACCGCAAGCGAGGAAGAGAAATCTCGATGAAGCCACGGCGGATTTAATGGGCGGTTGACGATTCCGTGCGTTCTCGCGCTCGGACCGTGTGTGCCTGTCCGCGACGATAACAGCCATCGAATTGGTCCGGGGGGGAAAAAAATCGGCAAAAAGAATTGCGAGGTGATCTGCCGTGAAATACGATTAAACTGTTCGCCGAAGGGGACAGAGAGAGAGAGGAAGAACCGTCGACGAACGACCGATGGAGAACGAACGAAGAGAACGAGACGCCGAGCGAAGGTCCGCCGCTATTCTGGAGCGAAGCGAAACGAAACGAAGCGGCTGGGGGTAAAATCGTGCCTTGTATCGATAAAGATTACACGGGCCGAGCTCGTCGATCTACTTTCGACCGGGCAGCTCGAAGCTTTTGCGGTGTCAAGGGAATTCCTTGTCGATGCGTTGACCGATCCTCCCTCGCTCTCTCCTACTCTATTTTTATTTCTTCCCTGTCTTTCTTCCTTTTTTTTCACCATCCCCCAAAACTACCTCTCCGTCATTGGCCCGGTTCCTTTTTCCTTTTTCCCGGCCGATTCGTCGTCGAGAGCCGTTTGAATAGCCGATCGTTTTCGAGGCGATTCGATCGTTCGGGGGAAACGAACTCGCCATCCCACCGACGCCCACGCCGCGCGATGCGAAGCGACAGGGAAAGGGTAAGGGAGCGGAGAAATAAAGGATTGATATGGCTCATTGTCCTGTTGGTCACGTCGCGCGATTCCGCGTCGCTTGATTTCACCGCACAGTTAGTTTTATCCGGCGATTCCGCGCAGGACCGTTTAAAGCCGCGCTGGGTCCCTACCTCGAACGAGCCGAAGCACCTCCTCTCTCTCGATCCTCTCGTCGATTGCGCGGGGACATAGAAATAAAGTCGCGCTTGGAAACGGGGATGATGCATGGCAGAGAGTCGCTAGAACGCGAGAGCCTTCTCTTCCGCGAGCCTGCACGCGCCGCGGAATTGGCCCAACGATCTGGAACCGCCGGACATCGTGCCTACCTCGGAACGCTTGGCCATCCGCGAGCCGAAATTCACGGCGAGCGCGAACCCGGTAATATTCCGACGCACTGTAAATCCTTCACTGGCAGATAAATCCAGCGTCAGATGGATCAACGGGGCTGTGTAGAGCCGCTAGATTAGAGACGCGGAGGGATCAGCCTTGTTTCAACCCTTCCGCGAGGGTTAATCTCTTTGGGGAAAATTCCAACAACCCGCCGCGGTTTAGCGTGCAACGTTGTCCCCGTTGCGAGGCTCTGAAATGCAGCTTGGAACGTTTTACGAGAACTGGAATGTATAATAAGTGCGACAATTGCCCCGACTTAACGGTCCGCTATCCCTCCACTTTCTCCGGCTTTGCCGGCTTTTAAGCGTGACGCGGTACTCTTTCGCGAGCACCGTTGCGAGTGAAACCGCGGGAACGAGTCACAGTAGATTAATTTCGTTTCGACCGGATACTCCACGCGGGGGTGGGGGAGGGATCGGCGCGGTGCGGCCGCTTCCTACGCCACCGCGAAACTTGTCCCCGTAATTTCGGGATTATTAAGTAACGGCATAAAAAGGGCCGAACGACGAAGGGACCAACTTCCTCCCCGATGTAACTCCCGGGGCTTGAAGCCGCCGACCGGCAATCTAGGCCACCGACGGCGCGGCGTTGGCGTGCAAAAACTTTGACAATATACGTCTTCGGTCGTTATCGCGCTCAGCGAGTCGGAGCGAGCGGGGCTAATGAAATTAAGCGGACAAGAATGCCGGCTGGCGCGGAATTCGGGGGCCCCGACTGCGGATTCATTTTCGCGGCGATTAAGAGCTGGGCCCGCGCTGCAAAATCCCAAGGTGAAAGTTCACGGGAACGCGTTACGCTCCGTCGAACGCGCGAGCCAACCAGCCAGCGAACGCTCCCGTACACGGGAGAAAGTAGGAAAAGCCGGATTCGTCGTTGCTGAATGGACACGAAGTAGCGCGCCGGTTTCCCGGAAACCATCCACTCGGCCGTTCACCCCGAGGATAAGGCACGATAAGGAACGGACAAGATAGCCTCGGGCCTAAGGATACGCTGCAACCAGCCCTCCGTTGCCCGCGGCAGTGTTCTAGCGTTCGCTCTGCTACTACCGCCGACCCAAAGCACGCTCCGAACCGATTAAAAATGAAAAGTGCCGGAGAAATATCGCGTCGAAATAATCGACCAGAGCGTTCGCCAGGGTAAAAGACACTCGGTATAGAAACGCCTGCTTATTTCTTACCGAAGTTTCCGTTAGGAAGAAAGGAAAAGTTCGCCTGAATATTGCTCGACGAACCGTCAGTCATCGGGTCAAACACGCTAAGGTAAATGTCCCAATACCTGGACATTTAAGGTACGAAGGAAACGCGATTGAGAATTTTCCTGTTATACAAGTCGATTTATGTAAAAACGATCTTGTAATTACATGGGGCACTGCGTGTCATTTAAAAAAAAAACAACATGTTATTGGATTGAATAAGTTTGTAAAATATTGAAAATTAGTTCGTTGGTACTTTAACATAGTCCTTACAATGGCCCAATACCTGGACAGATTAATTAGTATGTCCCGGTGTCCCGATTTTACTGTCCCATTACCTGGATACACGATGAAACATCAGCAATTTGGATGTTTTCGGAAATTAAATAAAAAAAACAACACAATAGTTTTTCCTATTGGCATATTTTTTCTGTATAAGTAATTTATTCAAATCAGGAAAGAAACTTGAGTAAAAACAATCTATTGTTGAATGACTAATTTTAAGATTATGTGCATTCGTGTGTGACGCGCGAATTTTACATACGAATATTCAGTTGAATATTATCATTAAAACAAGATAACAAGAATACAAAGTAATAATAGCTAAGGTGTTAAGTAATGATTTTAATATTGTGTCAACAGTAACTCGTACTTATTTCACAGTTTCCACACATGGCCAGGTTTAGGGCCGTTCCGGGATTTCACTGTACCAGTAGATAGATACGCGCAGAAAAAATTAATAACAACTTTAATTTTAATCTTCCAATAAAAAAATAATACTACAAGGTACCAGTTTTCTAAAAATGTATTAGTTGTACCAATATACTAAATTATTAATAATATTCGCTTAAGAAAACGTAGAGACTGTTTAGCAAATCAGATAAGAGCAATACTAAAATTGTGTAAACTGGAGAGTTCAAGAAAATTTATTTTTATTACGAGTGTTGCAAGTTTACTGGAAAAAAATATGTGCATGAATATATTTTATTAAATATCTGAATAATTGAATAAAACAGTTCTTTTATGCATAAAGCGAATATTAAATGTAATAATTATTATTATTACATACTAAAAAAATGTTTAATTATTACATTTAATATTCGTTTTATCCATAAAAGAACTATTTTATTCAATTATTCAAATATTTAATAAAATATATTCATGTACATATTTTTTTTTAATAAACTTGCAACACTCGTAATAAAGTTATAATCAGTATTATTATAATCAATATTATTTACACTAGTGTCCAGGTACTGGGGCGTGTCCAGTTATTGGGACATTTACCTTATATCTGGAGTTCTGTTCACTGGAACGCTACGCCCGTGGGCATTGAAGCAGAGGAAACCGTGTCTCGCGGCAAAAAGCCTGGTGGCGAGGCGCGGCTTCGGTGCATTCTCCCGACGAACCGCTGATCGGTGACTCCGTCTTTTTATGATTCGCGCAAATCGCTCGTTCTTATTCCGGACACGCGTATACACGCGGCAGAGTGATTGGCGTGCCGTGTTTGTTTGGGAAACACCGCTATTTGTGGAATCTATTTGCGTCGCTGTTCGATTGCCACATCGCGCCAGCACGACCGACTTCCAGTACTTTGTCCTTTGCCCCTTGCCCTTCGCTCTTCTCACGCTCCCTTTCTTTTCGAGGTCCTCTTCCTCTTCCGTTCGCCACGGTAACCACGTTCCCCTCCCGTTGTCCCGCTTTTTCGCCACCACTTCTCGATTCCGCGCCCCACTTCCCTCGCTCTATGTTGTCTCTGGCTGTGCGCGTGCCGCGGTATTCCCGGTCCGTGCCATTTCTCTTATCGCGAAAACGCCAGCCACTTGAATGAATAAGTAAATTTTCGGCTTTAAGGGGACTAAATCTTATTGTGAACGACTCCACGACCTTATCCCTTTACGCCTAATGACGTTACCTACTCCCTCGCCGCGGTTGATCTTCGTGGAAATAAAATCCAAGAAATAGGAGACAACTTGCCCCGCAATTTCGCCAACTGCATTACGAGGAGCTGAGAGGCAACTGTCCGCAGTAGATATTGCGCGAAAACCCATTTTCCAGTTGTTAAACCGAGCCAACTTGCTAATGTAACTCAAATAATTAAAGTGACGTGTACAGACCGTACTCTGAGGTTACAGGGACAACTCGTGGATCCTAATGCGGATGGAAGATATAACGCTGGAAACTACAGAGAACAGGGTAGAGAGGAAGAGGGAGAATTTCAGTTGCGCGTAATAGTGCCGTCTAAGTAACGTATGTTCTAAACTAAACTGCTCTATCTTGGACGAACTTCCGTCCCTCTAACTTTCCTCACGAATTCAAAATCTTTGCCACGCAAATTAACCATCCGAACAACTTTTTCCCGTGTATCCCAAACTCTGCGCCTTCGTATAAGCTACGGATAATGAATCATAATTTTACAAATACGTATATATTTCGTTGTATAATTGCGAGAAGAGATATTGGGAAGCAATATCGAATCGGGCGAGGATCGAATGGATTTTGAAAAAACTTTGAGCCGCGCGTAATTTTATTTCGGCGCGCGTATCCCGCGATATCGGTAACCAATAAAATCCCTCGGGTCGCGAGAGCAAGCGGATGGTAGCGCCATCTGCGCGGCGCACCGCGCAACACTGTCACGCGAACAATACAACTACAGGGACACGCGTAACGCGACAATGGCGACCTGAAAGACTGGCGTGCGCTTCCTTGCTCCGTATATTTTTGACATCTCGCCAGTGTTTACCGTGCCCTTTCCGCGCATTCGTAAACGTGGGACACGTTCGTGCCACCGTGAAATATGTGACTGGTGAAGTGGAAACGCGAACGCCCAGGAATCGCGTGGATCCAACCGTTAAAGCTAGCTAGGCGCACGACACAATTCAATGGTGTTGGTCGCTGCCGAAAAAACGGGAAAGCCATGTATACATCGATATCTTGCCAATTATAATGCGCTGGTAAGCACACGATTCGTTCTTATCCCTTTGCCAGCGATTCACGCAGAACCTTGTATTCCTTATTCTCTACCGACGGGCATAGGTGTAAATCGTTTGGAAAAATCTGTAGGTTAGGTTGGTCTGAGAAACTGGCATCGGCGGATTTTATTTTGCTCTCTTTCCAAGGGGTTGCCTATTTTTTTTCCGTTATTTTTATCGCCTCGAACGTGCTGTCGTTCAGGAGCATGTATTATTTTTCACTTCAACGTTCGTTATTTACGATGGGGCAGCCTCGAGTATTCTTTATTTATATTGGGATACACACAAATATAGTAACTTACAACCATATATGTAGCCACTTGCATGTTTGCAATTACGAACCCAAGATTATAAATACATCATTAAAAGTAATAGTAATATAATCTGCGTGCAAAGAATATAGGTATATGTAAATTATGAAATGCTTCTGTGCAAAAGTCCTGTTTGCAGGTAGAAGATCGCGCGAAATAACTTCTAGCAGTATTTATAGCATAAGAATACTCTGTTCTATGTTTTAAGTATTTATTCGTTCTTTCTCTTCTCTCTTCTCTCTTTTCTGATAATGTATTTAAGCGTAATATAATCGGGACTGAGTATTTGTGTTCTTTTTATCTTTTAAACACCAGTGGAACACCAGTAGACGTTTACCACCGAAATCTATTGTGGTGCTGATACGGCATGTTAAAATAAAGGAAGCGAACGAGGGAGATGAGCCACAATATCGCAGGCATGCCACCCTTCGCAAGGATGCCTCTGGGGGGTATGGGTATGGGTGTGAACATGGGTCCTAGTGCCCCGCATCCAGAATCTCCTGCTCACCCTCATCCTCCACCACCACCACCTGCCGGTGCCAATCCTAAGAAGAAAAGGCGCACAAACGCCAATGTTGCTCAGCCACCTCCGCAACAACCTCCGACAGTGCAGGTAACTTTTGTTCGTTTCAACTTTGCCTCGGCTACTTTCCAACGATAATCGTTAAATGTTCTTCTGCCACTACTTTTAACATTCGTGCTTCCAGGATTTGTTACCTCCACCTTTAACGGGTTACGGAGATACGATAGTGGCAAGTAACCCTTTCGACGATACACCCCCCCAAACCACGCAATCTCCGATGATGCACGGTGGACCACCCCACATGCATCCTCACCACCCCCATCACATGGGTGGACCGCCCATGAGAGGCATGAGTCCCTTAACTTCAATAGGTGGAATGAGCCCTATGATGCCTCATAGCATGGGCAGTATGAGCCCGATGGGGAATTCGCCCATGACAAATCATATGAACCACATGGGGGCCATGTCTCCGATGAATCACGCGCCGATAGGCGGCATGAGCCCGATGAACAACATGGGCCCTAGTATGCCACCCGGCCCGATGAATACTATGAACAATCACATGAATATGAGTCACATGGGTAATTCTCAACTCAGCGGACCCCCGATGGGTAGCCCGATGAACAACATGAACAGCGGCCCAATGGGTAGTCCGATGAACAACATGGGGCACAGTATGGGAAGTCCTATGGGTGGTCCATTAGGTTCTCCTATGAATACAATGGGAGGCTCTAATCATATGCCTAACGGGCCAATGAGCATGAATAACATTAATAGCCATATACCACCCAACAGCCCGTTAAACGGGCCGTCTATGAACAGTGTGAACAGTCCATTGGGCCACAATGGATCTCAGCCGCATCCGAATCATATGGGGAATAATCTTAACAACTTGGGAAGGCCGATAAACGGACCCATGACTACCATGAGCTCCATGGTATCCAATAACATGAATATGAGTGGTCCGAATCAAATAAACAATATGAACATGGGAGGACCGCCGATGAATAACATGTCTAATATGAGCATCAGTCATCATAATCAAATGAGCCACATGGGTGGCCCGATGGGTACGATGTCTAGTAATATGGGTGGGGGCCCGCCAATGGGTCATCCCATTAACATGGGAGGTTCCATGCCACCCCATGGCTTTCAAGGTCCGCCAGGAATGGGACCAAAACCGATGCCAGTTTCTGCGGGAAAGGTAGCTATATTTGTCGCTGGTATCTTTGCGTAATCTACTTATGGTAAATCATCGAAAACGTAATGCTTTAATGTTCTAACACCATTGCAGATATATCCTCCAGATCAGCCAATGGTATTTAATCCGCAAAATCCTAATGCTCCGCCTATTTATCCTTGCGGAGTGTGTCACAAAGAAGTGCACGATAACGATCAGGCAATTCTTTGCGAGTCCGGTTGTAATTTCTGGTTTCATAGGTAAGCGACAAGTTTGCGAATATCTTCCTTCTCTGCATGAAACTCATGCAAACAGTGTGCGTCTGGGATACATTGAAAAACATTATTCTAGGGGGTGCACAGGATTATCGGAAACCGCCTATCAGTTACTAACAGCAGAAGTTTACGCAGAATGGGTTTGTGATAAGTGCTTGCAATCGAAAAACATACCTTTGGTTAAATTCAAACCATAACACTTCTTGACCCGTCGTATTAGCGACGCACGAGTGACTCTTTGTTAGCGTTTACACCCTGTACACGCACATATGCGCGTGCAATTGCACACAGAAATACACATACACGCACGCACACGGCCACACACACACATACATATACATGTATACACTCATACGGCATACATTGATGCACAAGCGAAGTCGTGCATATAATATAAACATGCGCTGTTTGTTAATATCTTAGCTTTAACTTGTTGAAATATTAGGGTATCATTATGAGTCGTATTGATGAATGAGATGGCAGGAGCAACATATGTTCGAAAGTTAAACTAAATTTTGAGTCTGTTCATGACAAGTGGATTCGTCCGTTTGAAACTTTATTTATAACTTTGAGTTTGAGAATTCTGAAAGTGTTGTGTTGTTTTCCATTGCCGTTCTAATACCTGTCACACACATAAACGATAAGTTCAGAAGGGATACACGTTTTTTAAAGAAAGCTATGAAAAAAGTTAAAAAAAAAAATAATAAAGAATGATGTTGAAAAGTGCATAAACGTCGTAAATCCTCGTTTGATTTCTTACCGCTAACTGCATTTAATTTGAAATTAAAAGATAATCGTATGTATAAGAAAAGAAATATGTACGCGATTAATGGTAAAAGCTGTTGGAAATGCACATTATAGGGAAACGAGTATATTCTGTTTTTTTTTTTCGTTTAGATTCGGGTGAACGTTCCTGATAAACTATAATTAATATTCACGAGTAACTAAGAACGTGTATTATTTTATAAATAATTTCTATTTATGTCGTTGCCATTTGTCATCAGGCTCGGTTACGTTGATCAAAGGAATTCAGAGGATCTAAGCGATACTTTCGCGAGAAGGTATCGCCAATGGACGTCTAACTATCTATTTAAGGGCAGAGTAATGTGAATTTCAAACAACGTAAATTGTTCTCATAACGCGATATTTTATTGTAAATGTTCATATGTACCATCGACTATCAAAGTATCAGGAAACTCCTGAATCCACTTCTGCGCATAATTAAATTATCACACCGAAGTATTTTGGGTTTTCAAGAAGCGCGTTTGAGCGAATTAATCTAGCACGTGCGTACCGACGCGAATGATAATCGTTACCACCCTACGTTGGATGTACCCTCAAACGCAGTTCTTCGCCCCCGAAATGTTACAAATGAAAGTGCTACGATTCCTGTATTTTTATATTTCAAGTATTTTGGTATAAACCATGGTCAGTTATATACTTTCGAAATATGTTAGTGTTATAGTTTAGAATATATTCGAAATGTAAATAGAAGTTTTAATACAGTATGTATAAAAATATTTCTATCTGTTCGTGAAGATCGATAGCAGGCTTATGTGGTAGGATACGACACGGAAAGGAGACGACTTTTTTTTTGTCGAAGCTCGTATATCGTTTCTTGCCATGGTTTATGCTGTTAATTGATTCGACTTGTATGAGTAATAAATTTTTAACTTGATACATAGTTCTCGGCATACTGTGAACAAGAAACGGCAGGAATTCATTCGACTGATAATATGCAGGGTCCCACGATAAATGGATCAGTTATAATTGCTTAAGCAGAAACGCATAGAAACACGGTACTTTTGAATAACGATAAATTCTACGCTGATAAAGCGCGGGACCGATTGCAATACGAAACACGAAGGACCGTGCGAAATAAAGTCTTGAAATCTAGAGACAATTAAACTGTCACGGTACGCGAGATTCGGAAGACCGGTGCCGCGCTTGTATCATTTGCAGACTCGTCTGTTCCTCGACACAGTGTTTCCCCTAACTCGGTAACTGATTCGTACGAATAGTAATTACGAATCGAAGCTCAAGATACTTCGTAAATGTGTACCGACCGTGAGTCTCGTATTTAATCATCAGCAACGAAATCTCTGTGCACATACACACGCCCTCACACATACATGCGCGTACACAGGTCACATCGCATACACGCCCTTTTTCATCACCAGTTGAAATTTATTCGTCGCATCTGTGAAACTGTCAATGTCAGTAATAATGTAAAGATATATCGCGAAAGAACGGAGTATCATCGACGTAAATGATCGACACGCAATAGAAGGGAGAAAAGGGGTTCGGTATGTTTGGAGAGAGGGGCTAAATTCCGTGCGGCAGCTAACGCAAAATTAACAAGTCCGCGGATTGTATAGTTTTATATACATATATATACACACAAACACAGAGACAGAGAGAGAGAGAGAGAGAGAGAGACGCTACGCATATACATATGTATATGTGTGTATATATATGTATATATATATGTGTATGAAATGTAGCCAGTTATCGTTTTACTATTTGATGCTTGTATTAAACGGAGGACTAATCACGAAAACTCTCAGAGTACTTCGGAATAACTAGTCTCTCCTGTATGTACACGGCGCGTTCGACTAGTTATTCTCGCGATCCTTTACTCGAGGTTTCCCTCCGTGTAATCCACGCTTTAAGCTTGTTTTATTGTAATCCTTTTTAACGAATATTACGCGCGAGTAACATTACACAGGATCCTACGATTACATAATGCTCATGTTAGTATTACAACAACGAAATAGAATACCATCTTCACGTATCTTCGTACCATATGTTGTCGTCGTCGTCGTCGTCGTGTCACGGGGGAGGAAAGTCACGCTGGAAATTGTTAACGCGTTGCTTTCTTCTTTCTATTACGGAGAATTGTGTAAGAAAATGCGAGGGATTAAGCGAGAAGGAAAAGAGAACTGTATGGAAACTGTACGGAGAATGTTGTTCGGGTATGGTGTGCAACCATAGACGATGGCAGAGACTTGGAAGGTCGAGAGAGTCGTTTTCTACAAGTACAAACGCATGAATCGTAATTTAAGTAGCCATCGGTAGCGCCTATTTTTTCCCAGAGTTTACGCGTATAAGTTGTATCGTTTACGAATGAAATCATCGAGCCAGGAGGCACGCCTGAAGCGAAACATTATTATCTACGTGTCGTCCTTTTTGCGAACGTAAAAGGAGAAAAGTTGTTGCACTTGTGTCTAACGAGTAGCTTAATCCCTGTACAATCTGTTCGATGCAAATGCATTTTATATATGTCTGAATATTTGTCTCATTGAACATCCTTCAAGTTTAGTCATCTCGCATCGTCTGTGTGCTCGTTTGTTTCACTTCGGAGAACGAAGGGGCTTCTCCCTGTTTCCAAAGCGCGACGATCCGTGTAGACTGTAGATGAATGACTTTACGAAGATGGAAACCTCTTGCACGATACACAGTAGCGGATAAGTGTTCGGATATTCGTTATTTCTTCTTTCTATCTTTTTTGGATTGCCTGGTGAATAACTGTAGAATTATCTCGAGTACTAACCACTTGATTGTGTACATAAGCTCTTTGCATCTTCGGGAAAAAGTGATTGGCGGAAGACACGCGTATAATGATAGCGCGTACGGCGAACCGCTACGTGCGACTTGTACATATCCGTTGTATCGCGTTCACGAATCGGTAAGATGCGTGTGTACCGCGCCACTTCTCCGCTTTGCCTCGATACGCGCGATAACGACGGCAGAGAACAGTTTGCGAAGCAACAAGACGATTATACATTGCACCGTGTAAATCTCCATCTCGATATTTCAAGCGGTAAAGTCACACATATTCTTCTTCTCTAGGTAATCGTTATATCTAAATTAAGGTCTCGAATACTGTCCGAAATTCCAGAGCAAAACCTGAGAGGCCCGACACGCGATTTTCGTGCGTTGCTCTATTATTATTAACTACTATTATCATTATCATTACCATTATCATCTTCATTGTATTAGTACTTTGTACGAGGTCGATATTTGTTACTGGCATCTGAATTATATTCGTTATTAATTTTAACGCTTCGAGAGATTATATAAGCGTTCAGTTAAAGTATCGCGGCGACTCGATCGTCGGTTTCCAACGCGTCGCGTCTACCGATCCTCGGGAGGCGCTTGATTAAATTAATCGGAGGATTAAAGGGAACGAATACGGGAACGGGAAACGCGCAAGGCACGCGAATCGACAGCGTCGCGCGCTGGTAGGAAATGAATAACGTAATAATGCGGACGCGTTGTCGTTAATGAAAAGTATGCAGGACAAATTGTTCATAGATTATTTTTTATCGTGTGAATACGGAATATGTATACATACATAAACAAAAAAAAAAAAAAGAGTTGTTAGTCATATTACAGATCGGCGTACGTGTCTCACGATTTCGGTACGCGATCAATGCGTGCGGAGATATTTCTCGTTTTTTCTGCGGCGTGTACATGTTCACTCATTGTACATATTTATATGGCACTTTAAATAACAAATCCATACCATGTTGGTTTTTATATCGTTCTTGTGTGTACCTTGCGAAACGTTATCCACTCGGTGAAACATACGCTCAGAGACTCGCGATGCGAACGGTATCCGCAACAGACCTCTTCCCCTCTGTCGAGCGATCCGATGGCGATAGAATGCCACGGCGAATTCGAATATTTGTTGAACGCAAAGTATTGTACGACTTCAGAGAAGGGAGGATTTATTTTAATTCCAATTTAACGCGTCGAGAAGTTTTAAACGTATAATACAAGCGAGAACTGCGAGACTTTTGAACGTAAGAATTAATTGATGCGTAAATGCTCATTGGGCAAACCATGGTCGCGTTGCTTTTAAAATTTCAACGCGTTCAGCTCTCCCCGCCTCTCGATGGTGTGAAGACGCACGATATTCGATAAAGTACGAGCCACGTGCGTCTTCGTGATCCTGCTCCGTCGATCGTTCGTGTTCAACTCGTCCGCCCAGAATTTCAGCGGTATCTTAGGCCGTACGTAAACCGGTGCCTCGTTGCACGTCACTTTGAAATCTGCAACACGACGAAACCTCTTTTATACGTCGGATCTCTCGCTGCACTTTGTAAGGAAGCCACCCTCCGGTCCCGGCACCTTACCCTGCGGAAAGAAAGCGAAAGGGGCACGCGTTTAATCGAGGCCCGAGTGTCGCGCAACGAAGGCTACCATGAGACAACAACTTCACTTGCCTTTAGGCAATACTGCGACGAGTGGTTGGTCAACGGCTCGTATCGCGGTTCGATCGGCTCGTGATGATGGCGATGGCACTTCTGTCGACCGAGGGTCGCGCTGGTGCTCGGGTTGTCCGCGTAACCGAGCCTCCCGTACAGCCCGTACTTCTTCTCGTCCACTGCTCGCAGCGTGCCGTTCCTCTTCATCGCCATGTAGATCTGCTCCAGCATGCCGTAGCTTTTGATGAGGAAATCCCGCTGAGCCAGCGCCGTCACGCGCTCCCTTTCCTCGGAATCGCAGATGATCTCCGGCTCGAACGAGTACAGAGTGTTGATAGCGGGGACCATGCTGTGCTTCTTCGCCTAGAGGGTTCAGAAATTATTTCATTCCTTGTTGAAATACGTGATAGGGAGGGTAGACCGGGGGCGATTGTAACACGTTAAATATCTCAGAACATATTATAGATATTAACACAAATTTTGGATATATGTATGATGAAGAATGACATTTGGAATACACACATTCATGTCCTAGGAGTATAGATACACAATAGACATGTGTAGTGGAGAAAATAACTTGTTCATACCCTAAAGTAACTTTTTCTAACTGATTTAAAATTGTAATATAAATACTCGCTTTGCAAGTACGAGTTTTTTTTTTAATATTTAATCTGGCTATTTTTAAAGTAATACTGATCGCTAGTTATCACTTTTAAGTGTCTCGTTAATCAAAATTTATAATTTGTGATTAAGTATAAATTTAAACATTATTATATGTTTATGAATGGAGTGTAGTTACACTTCTAAGGTTGTAACACTTTCTCCCCTTCTCATTTCTTATTAATAACCTGGATATTATTTGACACTCTGCGAAACTGTTCTGTTCTCGATAATGTCAGATAAGTAAGTAACATTGTCATATAAGAACTTTTGTTCTAACTGCGATAGTTCTTGCGTAATCGTACACCAAAGTCAAAGTGTTACTACCGCCCCCGGTCTACCCTACTTTAGCAGAGTAACGTCGCAACCGACATTAGATGCGTGCAAGGTCCTCTTGACCACGACCGCGGACTTGCTCCTCTCCTGAGCGGTGGCCGTCACGGACGACCTGGCCGCGCTCGGACTTTCCGGGTGTATCTTCGTGTCGCTCCATTTACCGAACACCTTCTTGCTCTCGTGCTCCTTCACCTTCGCCTAAAAATCAAACGGTCCCCGTTACGCGCACCTTGATCCTCCGCGTCCGACAAGTCGCACCTCGTTCTCATCTTTTTGAACCTTGGAGGCCTCCTCCCGCGCCCTGGAGGCCACCGTGTCTTGGAACACGGAGATGGTGTTCTGCCTGAAGAACGGCTCGTACTTCTCGCAGCCAGTGCACGGATAGATCCTACGGAAATTGCCCATGTGCTCGTCCTCCCACTTAAACTGCCGCTGCAGGCAGTCCTGCTCCGATTTCTCAGACTTGGTCGGGCCGATCGTGGAATCGTTCGAACTTTGCCCAACGAGAACGCTCCGAATTAGTCCTCCGCCCGGGCTAATTGGGCGAGAAGATTTTTCGTCGATTTACCTGCCGTCCTTGGGATTGATGCCCTGGAGCAATCTCTCCCTGACGCGCCTCCTGTCTTCCTCGATGATCTTCTTCTTGTCGCACTGCTGCAGGTTCAGCATTTCGAACGTGTCCATCAGCAAACCCTCCTTTATGTCCTTGTCGATCTGCGCGTCCGTGTGGAAGCTTGGGGAGTGGTTCACCTAACGTATTTTTTTTTTCTTTCGGCACGTTGTCTCGTTTTTCATGTGACTGAATTTAGATACTGATTCGCGATCTTCACCTCCAGCAGGTACGGCTTCAGTTTCCAATCGAGCAGCACGTCGAAGCCCAGCAACTCGAAGCACGCGTACGTCTTGTCGTGCATGGGGAAGCAGGTGTGGTAGCTGTGCTTGAGGATCGGGTGTGCCGCCAGAATCGTCTTAATTATAATCTCGTCGATTTTACGCCACAGATCTTCCACGTCGATCTCCTTCATCCTCAGCCACTTGTTCAGGGTCGATATTTTCCTGCATTCAAAGACTAGCGTCGGCAACGATTCATAGAAACAGGAGTGTCCTGAAAGTGTCTCGCTGGCCGACCTTTTGCTACCGATCTCGTCGTCGATCACGTACATCCGGCTGTGTTTATTGACCGCGTAGTTGGTCAGATGCATGAAGACGTTGGACGTGTTGTGGCCGGTCGGTTCCTTGTACCTGCTCGTGGCGAACCTGAAGGCCGAGCCGTGCAAGCGTGAACATTTAGAGGCGAATAAATATTAATGGGGGTGGGATAACGTTACCTGGCAAGGCCGTCGTTGTGCACGTACACCCTGAGCGGGTCGCAGGACGTGATGAGCGCGTAGACGCGAAGGTCGAACTTGTAGCCGTCGGCCAGGAAAGGCTGCGGACAGGAATGGTCTTCACCGATCAACGGTACAAGAGCGCAAAGATAGCTTTAAGGTCTGCGCACACATATCCGTTCCGTGTCAGTTCCGTATCCGTCGTGCCAGTGGTAAGAAGAAGAGACCCTCTACGCCCCTCTTCTTCTCACCACTGGCACGAAGGATACGGAACTGACACAGAACGGATATGTGTGCGCAGACCTTTAAGGGGAGGTTCCGGTTTAAATGTCGATTTTTTTTTATTTCATTTTTCGAATGTTTAATCTTTTAGGAATACGTGTTTAAAAGGATTTGTTGAAGTTCTGAAAATTCCCGAAGTTATAGGCATTTGAGTAGCGGCAAATGCATGAGTAACACCCGGCCACTGGGCACTCACGTTAAACTTTAAACGCGTTTTTCTCGAAACAGTGTTCTCAAAACGGTGGGCGCTGTATCTCCAAAAATTATTATCTGATTCGACTGAAATTGTTTTTATTTTGAAGAATATACTTTTGGCCAGGAGGGTGGGGGACTAGAAAAAATTACAAAAAATTAAAAATTTATAATTTTCAAAGGCGTTGAAAGGACGAAAAATACAGGGAAAAGTGATTTCAAACTAGAAGTGTCGTTATTTTCTAAAAAAAATGTTTTTTTCTAGCCCTCCTCCCCCCCCCCTAGACAGTAGAATAACCTTCAAAATAAAAAAGGATTCAGACGAATCGGATAATAACTTTTGGAGATACAGCGCCCACCGATTTAGATGAATTTTTTGACGCCTTGATTTTAACGACTCCCCAGTGCCGTCTGCGATGATTAATTATAAAACAAAAAATATATTTCTATAACTTAAGACATCTTTAATACGATGTAAAAAGTCTCATTAAATTATATATAGTAGTTTTCCTTTAATTAATTCCTAAATATCACCTATTTTTCTGGCCTGTAGACCAGAACCTCCCCTTAACGTTAAGAGTGCTCGCTTACCCTGGCCACGTACACCTGGCATATCATACGTTCGCTGGGCTTCACGTCCTTCAAGTTCTTCGTCAAGTAGATGCCGCGCCCCTGGCAGCCCGTGTCAGGCTTGATGATGAACGTCTTGGAGCGTCTCAGTTTCGCGTACGTCATCGCATCCCCGTGGCTGAAAATGTCGATCGTTGCATTGGAAAGGAAAGCGGAGACGCTCGCTGAAAGTGGAGCCCTTACTCCGCGGGGAAGCACCAGGTCTTCGGGAAGAAATTGTAATCCTTCGGGAACAGCTTGTGCATGCGATTCAAGTTGCGCGCCAGCAGATCCTTCCTGCAGATCTCGGTCATCCCGGGGAAATGATTGACCTTCTGGTACCTCTTCATGTCCTTCGCTCGCTCCACGCTAACGCTCAGGTCCGTCCAGTAAAGGTTCCAGCTGCTGTCCTCAGTCACCTCCTTCATCCCGAAGCGAGCGGCCACGCGCCGCACCGCCTCGTACTTGCAGTTGCTCGTGCATATCGTTAGGTATCTTACGCGGGGAATGTTTGACAGGGAGGGGACGATAAGTCTGTGGAATTTCCGTTCGTTTCTTCTCTCTGACAAGGGAAGAAGTTAAGCAACCAGGACATTCGGATAATTATGCAACGTGCAAGTAGAGTAGTTGCTCTGTAACGGCATCCTATTTTTTTCTTGGTGCTACAGAGCGGTTTTAGGGGGTGAAACCACCCCTTGAAAGAAATGCAGGATTTCCTTTCTCGTGGAATATCTCGAGAACGGTGAGAGATATCGGAAAGAAGTTTAAACAAAAGTTGTTGCTGTTTTCTATATCTACAGAACCGCGTGCGCGTAATTACCGAATTAAAGATCGGTGGCGGGAGTAACTGGAAAAACATGGATTTTTCGATAATCATTTTCGCGGAGTTTCGTAGATATAAAAAGAACACGCAACTTCTGTTGAATTTTCTTTTCGACGTCTCCCACCGTCCTCGAGATGTCCCGCGGAGAAGGAAATTCTGCGTTTCCTTCACCAAGAAGAACTAGGTTTACCCTACGAAGAAACTACGCTCCACTTGCGCAGAAAGTTGCAAAGTTCCCTGAACTTCCGGGTTGCCTAAATTCCTTTGCGCGAAATAATCTAGGGCTACCTTCTTTTCCTCTTCTTCTTCGCCTTGCTCAAAGACGCGTTGTCCTTCCGCGAGTCTGCATCGGTGTCCACGAACGAGAGGTCAGCTGTCGAAATCATACCTCTCGTAATCGCGTCGCGAACGAGAGAACTTACGCGGGCATGTTTCTACCGATTCCCCGACAAGCAAATCCTACTACCCCAAAGATCGAGCGGCGTTCGAAGGACGCGTTAGGTTATAAAGGGGTACCTTTGTCGTCCTTTCTGTCCGTACAGCATCGACGGGGAACGGTGTCATTTTTAGGGGAATCGACGCCGAAGGAGGCGTCGAGTACCGCGAGTTTCTTGCGTCGGTCTCTGTAGCCGGCTTTGCAGGATCGCCTGTCGCTGCTGGAGTCAGACTCGCTGCTGATCTCGCCCTCCGACGGATGGCTCTTTCCCGTGGCAGCGACTTGAGGCTCGGGCACCATCAAAGGACGTCTCTTGTTGCGTTCGACGACATTCATGACCGGCGTGTCTCATTATTCCGAGCGAACCGTCCTCGCGCGGCGTCAATTGTGCCTCAAGTCGAGCCGCGAGTCAACGCATTGCGCGCGGACCCGTCGATTCCACTGCGATTTCACTGGGAAACGCCAAACCGACGGGACGGCCCGGCGCAAAGGGGTAGCCGACAATTTCCACGGCGAAGAGGGCGGCTTTACTGCGGCGCGGTGCGATTTATCCCGGCACGCGAGAACTCGAGAACCAGTGACAATTTACTTTCTGCCACGGCCGAAATAGCTTGTCGCGTCTCGCGCATCGCCCCGCTCCTCGATTGTTTCCCCGTTTCACGGGGCAAGAGGAGGAAGAAAGCCTTTGCGAGGCAACTGGATCGCGATTGTGGCGCGCGGCGACTGGGCTGGCTTCCCGATGGCAATGCGACACGATCCACGCGAAACGCGCGTCGAAAGTTTGTGTCGCCGCTCTAATTGCTGGCCGACGACGCCGTGGATACTTCGTATACCTAATTGCAGGAAGAATCACGGAAGGGTGGCTGGTGGCAAGCGCGACGAGCTCGCGGGGAAGTTACGCTTTATTCCCAATTCGTTGGGGCATTACAGATTCGACTTGAGTCCCATCGTGTCCCGTATTATTCCCACGACGTTCAAAGCGCAGCCCCAGCTCAGCGTCACGCCGCTCCCGCCGTGCCCGTAATTGTGTATTACCTGCAACACGTTGCACAGGCTCCAGTTAATTCGATAGTTTTACGCGCGACGATGATCTTGGACTCGCGCTAGGTGCATACCGTGAACCGTTTCCCTCGAGGACACTCGAGCACTTCGGCCTCCAGGCGAACGCTGGGTCTCCCGGGACGAAAACCAACCCACTCCTTCCTCGCCGCGCTCCCCTTTGGCGAAACAATGTCGTAATTAATGCTAGTTCTAATTTCGAGGTACCGAAGGTAGGGGAGACCGGAAAAAATGACTGGAAAATAATGTAGTTATTCTTTTCAATATTGACTAATTTCTTGTTAAATTTATTATATCTTCTGATTGTAAGCTTGTATTTAATATATTGTAATAGGTTTTTCGTGGAAAATTATGAACAAATGACTGGAAAATAATGTAGTTATTCTCTTCACTAGTGACTAATTTCTTGTTAAATTTATTATATCTTCTGATTTCAAGCTTGTATTTGATATATTGTAATAGGTTTTTCGTGAAAAATTATGAAAAAATGACTGGAAAATAATGTAGTTATTCTCTTCACTATTGACTAATTTCTTGTTAAATTTATTATATCTTCTGATTTCAAGCTTGTATTTGATATATTGTAATAGGTTTTTCGTGGAAAATTATGAAAAAATGACTGGAAAATAATGTAATTTCTTGTTAAATTTATTATATCTTCTGATTTTAAGCTTGTATTTAATATATTGTAATAGATTTTTCGTTGAAAGTTATTTATTTGTGGCTGATCGAAGCGGAACTTCTTACCCCTATAAGGGGCAAGTTGTTATCGCATTGGGGTAAGTTGTTACTAAGATAGAAGAGTTGCCTTTTAATAAGATATTTCATTTTCTAGTGAAATAAAACAGAATTTTATTAATAATATTTATTTACGAAGGTTCGGACCGACTAAAACGTATTATCTTTAAAAGAAAACCAAAACGAGATAATAACCATAAACATTATCTTTGGTGTACAAAACTGTAATTTACTAATCAGTCTTACATTCAACTGTACGTAGGTACCTACTTATTGAGATTCGTTCGCGACAGAATTGCCGGCGATTTTCAATCGTACCTTGAGCGCGGGCAACATTCGGCAGCATCCGTCGTAAATGAACTTGGAGTCCTCCTCTCGTGGAGTGCGCTGGAAATCGTTCTCTTGGTGGGTGCCGCCCAGCACTGTACTGTCGATGCTTCGGAGGAAACGAAATAATTAGCGTGCAAGTGTTCTGAGATTCAGGAAGGGAAGTTATCGGTAACTGCAGCGTGATTCGTTACTTCGGAATTATGTAGTTTCCGTGGTCGTCGTCCACCAGGTACGCGTGCATCGCCCAGGATGCTGCCACCTTAAACGAAAGGAGGCGTGAAAGGAGTTAGCGTAGGCCTCGCTCTTTACGATTACCAACCCTGACCACTTGACCCCTGATAGGCGCAACCGTGCTATCACCGGCGAGCAGGCGTGCACCGATCCCGCTGCAATTTATTATTAAATCGTAGCCGTCGTCGATCAGCTCGCGTAACGCGTGGATCTTTCTCTTTCGGAGCTGTCCACCAGCTTCGAGGAATTGCTTCGTCAACCACGGTAACAAACGAACTGGCTCGCACGTGTATGTCAGAAACATCCATCCGTCCCTAGAACCGTCCGCGTAAGCCGAGTTACTTCCAATTCCAACTACCGAGCAACATAGCTAAATGGATTATTCGTAAATAAATAAATAAATAAATAAATCTCTATATATATAAAAGCTAAAAGCGTTTAACCTAGGAACGTGAAATTTGAAAGGTACATTGTTTTCGGGACCTAGGCACCCACTAAGGAAGGATTTTTGGAGATTCCGTCCCTAAAGGGGTGAAAAGGGGTAAAATGTAGTTTCTCGGATTCCTTAATATCTCTTAGACTCGATTAGATATTAACTCGGTTCTTACTCACAAAGATTGCCCGCACAAATGCCTAAAAACCAATTTCAGGATTTTGCCCTAGTCAACCCGTAAAGGGGTGAAAAGGGGTAAACTGTGTATTCCACGGACTTCTCAATATCTCTTAGGCCCGATTAGATATCAACTCGGTTCTTCCTCCCAAAGATTGCCCACATAAATGCCTAAAAACCAATTTCAGGATTTTGCCCTAATCAACCCCTAAGCGGGAGGAAAGGGGTAAACTGTGTTTCACGAATTCCTCAAAATCTTTTTGGCCCGACTAGATATCAACTCGGTCCTTTACTCCGAAATATTACCCACATAAATGCCTAAAAACCAATTTCAGAATTTTACCCTAATCAACCCCTGGGGCGGGGAGGCGCAAAGGGGGTGAAATGTGTTTTCACGAAGTCGTTAATATCTCTTAGTCCCGAAGCGAAGCGCGGGTACACTACGCTACTTAGTAAATAAAATAAGAAACATTTCTGCCAAAATCACACGTCACGGTTCAATCGCAGAAGCTCGACGCTCGAGCGTACTTGTAGTTGGACTTCTGCTCCTCGTTCAATCTTTCCAACTGCTTCGCGGTTAGCCTGTGAGCCCCGTACACCAACTTGGTCCAGCTCGAGTCGTACCCCTTCGGATCGTTCACCACGCGATACATCGGCAGCAAGGACACCCCAGCTTCCTCGGCCATCCCCGTTCTCCAAAGACTCTCCAGCCACCGATGCGTCGCGCCGCCCCATTCCCTGTACACGCGATTACGAAGCTCACCTGGCTCTGCGAAACTTCTAAATCCAATCGATACTCACTGTACTTTGCGGCGAGGGGTGTCCCCGAGGAGGTAAGGGCCCCAAAGGCCGGCACTTCCGTCGCCAGTGGTGTCCGGCGAAAACTCTTCCGCGAGCACGTGCACCACGGACCTCGGAAAAGCGTCTTTCACCGCGACCGCGCTTGTCATGCCGATCACACCGGCGCCCACCACTGCCACGCGCATTTTTCCACGAGCAGAGTAAACGAACACTCCGTCGACTCGCCACGAGTCTCGAGACGCGACTTCCCCTCGCCACAGAATTACCGAACGACGAGAAGAAACGTTAATCTCAGACGATACCCCTGCCGCGAAAGGTCGCCGCTCGTAGCTGCATAAAAGGCAGCTGGTACCGCGATAGATGCAACGAGGCCGCGATCTTATCCGCGACGCGCGAAAATATGGGTCGGAGGCCACGGCGAGCCTACGATACCACATATTCGTGGCATAATGCCCTGCTATTGCCCGGCAAAATTACGCCAGAATATGGGAACCGTGGAAGTCAGCCTAAGAGTCCGGATGGTCCTGCTGCAAGTAGATCCTCGAGCCCAGGGCTGGACCGATGCTCGTTTCGCGCCGCGCCAACGATAAACAGAGCATAATACTTTAAATCTCGCCTCTCAAAGGTCTTATACTCTGCTTACCGATGCCGCGATACGCGATTCTGGCGGCTGCAGCCGCGTAGCGCGCGATGCGAGACTCGCCTCGCGGAGGACGGACACCTAGCCGCGCGAAGGGAAGTTTCCGAAGCGCGTCGTTCCGACGCGCAACCCGCGGACTGAGCCCTGAACGCGTATCTGGCTCTCGGAAGACGGCTGTGGCGGGTGCCCGATGACAGTTGACGATACCGTGCATTTGTTTACGTTGCATGCGAGTACCCTAGCCATAATACAGCCCGGAAATGCGATAAAGGGTGTAGGTGACGGGATAGCTGGCGCGGACCGACTCGTTTCACGTTTGTACAGCTCCGTAGCCGAGCGGTCGGGAATTAAGTAAGCGGTGCCGAACGGGCAGTGGGCATTCGTCGGTACGTCGATGCCTGCGACGTTTCTTTTAGTCTTCCCTCAACGAGGGGAACTTCTACTTTGCCCGAGCTAACCGGGAAACGAAAACTCGGGGCGCGCGCAAACGATCGGATTGAGTAACGAAGGCAGCTCGGATCGCGGCGCGGCCCAGCGCCTGTTTTAAAGAGTGCGACGAACCGAAGTGTTCTCTCTCGGGAACGAGAGACGACACTTGATCGCTGATCGGTCACACGATTCAACCCGGGGACGATTGACACGGTGCGAAAGAACGTCTGTCTTCCGCACCCCGCCAGCTACGTTCCTTCGAGTTGGAACGGAGCTAGCGGGCTGGAAGATGCGCCCAACAGTTGCCCGTTCGAATTCGAGGAAGAAATATTCGCTGTAGAATTTCGCTTGCGCGTTTCCAAATTTAAGGGGAATTTAGTTTAACGTAGTCTGCGGTGTAGATGCTCGAGGAAGCTACGAGTAGAGGCATTTATGTGTTTAGTAGGTTGAGTTTTGGTGAAGGTAGAAGAAAACGGTGAGACATCGCGAATTATGTGATAATATCCAGGAGGGTGGCCGAGGATCGGTCTCGGCTATGCTCGCGATGCGTTCTACAGATTCGGATAACAGACACCTAGGTGTCTGGTATCCGAGAACGTTATCGGGGCATTTTACGCTCGACGCACAGTGCTGGAAATTTAAAAGAACGCAATGGGAAATCGTTCTGTTAACATTTCAATGCCCCTTTCGTTATGATCGACCGGCTTTCTGGGTCGTCAAATTTGATTCTCGGGTTAAAATCTTTATTAAACGATTAACGTTCATCCGGTGCTTCTTTGCGGTTTCTTTATGTTACTGCAGAATGCAAGTGATAATAATAATACGTCTTACACCAACGAATTGCGTTAGATTAATACATAGGTGGTTTTTCTTTTTCTGACTTTTGTGGCGCAATGGGCGAGATTCAGCGAAATGCTGCTTTAAAATGCAGTATGAAATGTACAAAAGTAGTGCGAGAGAGTTCGATTATATTTTAATAGCCTCGTGTTTATTATATTATCGTTGAAGGTTTGCATTGTGCAAAATCCCATTGACTTCTATTTTAATTCTCTGCTGACAATACGCCTCATTACAGGATAATTGTGGACGTTTTCACAAAATTAAAAGCAAGTAAGGGGGAACAGTGGCGTTTTATTGTTTTATTGATTCATTAATCATGAATTTTATTGAATTTGCAATAAAAATATTTTTATCCCTTCAACTCGACTTCCCAAGATTAAATCCTGAGTGCGCCACTGGGAGGAAATGTTGAAGGTATGTAGTAAGTTCACCAATTTGGTTACGCGCGCTCGTCGGATTTCAGCTCCTGGTAGCAGGAACGCACGATGCCAGAGGAGGTATCCGACAAGAACAGAAAATGGGTAGAGAGAAAGAGGGAAATACGCTGCCTATGTCGATAAAGAAGGCGCACATTCATATCATCTGTCGTTACGTGCATTAACATCGACAAAGTAGGTAACTTTAAGCCGGTATTCATAGTCGCTACTTAATCTTAAGGGAGTAGACACGTCACGTGACCTGGCCGATTCGGCAGATCGGTATTACAGCATTTTTTTCTGCACAGAAATGGTAATACCGATAGATCGACGAATACCCGGTGAACGCGAAAGGGAGCTGTTTGCTATTTCTGTATTCTATTCTGAATAAGGAAAGAAATTCTCAGCTGTTCCGTTATACTTATAAAAATTTAAACGGAAAGTCGGCTGATACTGTAAACGTAGAAAATTCATTGTACATTTTAATTACTTGAAATGTGCTTATGCTACAATATTCTACGTTAGCAGTAAGGAATTCTAAGTGAAAAGGGAAAATAGATGAGGGAATGTCCCCAGAAAATGAAATTTGTTAAGTTAGACATTTTTTTACTAGCAAAGCACCGAAACAGAACATGAAATACACTTATTACATGTCCTCTGCAGAAAGCAGTTATCAACAAACATTATATATACAAAATTGTATTGAATGTTGAATTGGGCTAGTGAAAATGCACAGACTGGATGCACGTGATTATTATGTGGTCGGCTCCGCGAAGTGACAGAAAATATAACCTGAATCCACGTTGACAGTCCTCCCGAGTAGGCACCATCTCGTATTCTGACAATTTTCGCCAGATTTTGGCCAATATATCAGGAGAACATGAAGTGGAAAGAGGTATACTAAATTTCAGAACAGTCACTGTCTCGAAACATTTGCGCCACTTCTCGCTCTTTGATTTGCTCTCCGAAGACGTTACTTAGTGCCACCTCTTTCGACATCATGTTCTCCTGTTACAAAGCCCAACTTTGTGCATTCTGAAAATTTTTGCCAGATTTTGGCCCAGGTATCAGGAGAACATGAAGCCAAAAGAGGTATTCTGAATTTCAGCTTCGAAGGCATCCTCGATTCTCTCTCCGAAGACGTTACTTAGTGCCACCTCTTTCCACATCATGTTCTCCTGTTACAAAGCCCAATTTTGTGCATTCTGAAAATTTTCGCCAGATTTTGGCCAATATATCAGGAGAACATGAAGCGAAAAGAGGTATTCTGAATTTCAGCTTCGAAGGCATCCTCGATTCTCTCTCCGAAGACGTTACTTAGTGCCACCTCTTTCCACATCATGTTCTCCTGTTACAAAGCCCAATTTTGTGCATTCTGAAAATTTTCGCCAGATTTTGGCCAATATATCAGGAGAACATGAAGCGAAAAGAGGTATTCTGAATTTCAGCTTCGAAGGCATCCTCGATTCTCTCTCCGAAGACGTTACTTAGTGCCACCTCTTTCCACATCATGTTCTCCTGTTACAAAGCCCAATTTTGTGCATTCTGAAAATTTTCGCCAGATTTGGGCCAATATATCAGGAGAACAGGAAGTGGAAAGAGGTATACTAAAGGAGGGTAGTAAAGGGCAAAAATAGGAAATCAGGTTTTTGCCGAATTTCTCGTATACTAGGGGATGAAAAATTTTGAAAAAAATCAGAGGCATTTCTGTTATCAGGGCACATACTAGAGAATTATTTCAGATTTTTAAATTGAAAAACCAAGCCGTGAAAAATAAAAAACGCCGAAAAATGCTGAAAAATGCCGATTGTGTATCGAAGCAGGCTTGGCACTATAATTATATTTTTACTGTAAGTACGTATGATTGTTACTATTGTCCTGAATTTTTTTCAGATTTTTCAATTCGGTGCGCCGCAGTTAAAAAAATTAAAAACCGATTTTTTCGTCGTTTTTTCCGCGTCAGAGTAACTTATACGTCGAATTGCTTCATGAAATAAGTGTTTTATGCGATCTTCAATGTTTATACGTACAGCAAAACCTCATAGGAATTAAAGAAACTGAAAAAAACCTAATCATTTGCCTTAAAGTTGCAAATAAGAGGCGCAGGCCTTTCAAGAGGCGTTCGAAAATTCTGCGTCTCTTCGTTAAACAGTCACTGTCCCGAAACACCTGCGCCACTTCTCGCTCTTTGATTTGCTCTCCGGGGACGTCATTTGTGCCATCTCTTTCGACGGCATGTTCTCCTGTTACAAAGCTCAATTTTGTGCATTCTGAAAATTTTCGCCAGATTTTGGCCAATATATCAGGAGAACATGAAGCGAAAAGAGGTATTCTGAATTTCAGCTTCGAAGGCATCCTCGATTCTCTCTCCGAAGACGTTACTTAGTGCCACCTCTTTCCACATCATGTTCTCCTGTTACAAAGCCCAATTTTGTGCATTCTGAAAATTTTCGCCAGATTTTGGCCAATATATCAGGAGAACATGAAGCGAAAAGAGGTATTCTGAATTTCAGCTTCGAAGGCATCCTCGATTCTCTCTCCGAAGACGTTACTTAGTGCCACCTCTTTCCACATCATGTTCTCCTGTTACAAAGCCCAATTTTGTGCATTCTGAAAATTTTCGCCAGATTTTGGCCAATATATCAGGAGAACATGAAGCGAAAAGAGGTATTCTGAATTTCAGCTTCGAAGGCATCCTCGATTCTCTCTCCGAAGACGTTACTTAGTGCCACCTCTTTCCACATCATGTTCTCCTGTTACAAAGCCCAATTTTGTGCATTCTGAAAATTTTCGCCAGATTTTGGCCAATATATCAGGAGAACATGAAGCGAAAAGAGGTATTCTGAATTTCAGCTTCGAAGGCATCCTCGATTCTCTCTCCGAAGACGTTACTTAGTGCCACCTCTTTCCACATCATGTTCTCCTGTTACAAAGCCCAATTTTGTGCATTCTGAAAATTTTCGCCAGATTTGGGCCAATATATCAGGAGAACATGAAGCGAAAAGAGGTATTCTGAATTTCAGCTTCGAAGGCATCCTCGATTCTCTCTCCGAAGACGTTACTTAGTGCCACCTCTTTCCACATCATGTTCTCCTGTTACAAAGCCCAATTTTGTGCATTCTGAAAATTTTCGCCAGATTTGGGCCAATATATCAGGAGAACACGAAGTGGAAAGAGGTATACTAAAGGGTATAGCGATTTATTAGTTATTAATAATTCTACGGGAAAAGAAGCAGTCGCGTTCATTTAAAAAACAGTTTCTTTATTATCATTGGAAAATGATTTAGAAAATTAAGTACCCATGCCCAAATCGAGCCGAAGAATGAATAAATAACCCTGCGAATACATTACATACAATACATACATATGTAGACTAATTAAATCGGAGGCTTGGAATCTAACATGGTTTAGAGTTTAGAGATTGCGGTGCGGCATCGGTTTATCTTATGGTGTAAAAATTTTATAAAATTCCGTGTATACTTGAGATGGTTATATGCTCCTATTTATTCGGAAGTATGAATGCGTCATTCTTTCACATATTGTGTAACGTCTAAATTCTCTAAACAGTACAATTTGGCGATTTGAAGATAAATTAAATTTACCTGTATGTACAGTAGCTATTAAATATTTTATAAATTATTATGAAATAGTATATGGAAATATAATACACTGGCGTCTTTTTTATCTGTAAATTTATCGGAAAATAATATAATACTTTGTCGCTTTCGCTGTAACAATAATACAAACATAGAGATAGAGTATAAGACTTTTCTGGGGAGTGTACGGTATGTAGTTCGATCATTATTATATAAAATTGGTTGATTTTAGGCGATTGTTCTAGTTGTGTCATAGACTGTTGCTTTACGACATTCATAATCAACACTATCTTTTAGGAATACATACAGCAGAGTATTAGCAATTACGTTAGTAATAATTTTCAATAAAAGGAAAGTTTGCTTAGTCGCAACATCTCTAGCATACTGTATTTATAGAAGCAGTATCGATGGTAATGTAAAAAAGGTCACTAAATAGATCGGTAGCAACATTTCTACAAAACTAAAAATACAACACCTACCAAACTGGTATGAGAATCTCTCTGGTTGACAAAATTTTTATCACAGACGGAGCCGAAGTTATCGTTAAAATCGCAATAAAATTTCGACATAGAAAAGTCCTATGAAATCTGAAGATTCTTTTCACACCGTAATTACCGTAATAACCGATTCTTTTAACAGAAAGTTAAACATGTAAAAAGAAGATATATAATGGATTAACACATAAAACATAACAATTTTTATTGCGACTTTATGCCGTATTTTAGTAAACGATATAAATCATAAAAATTAATAATTTATAACTGATATAAAAGTTATTTAACAAACTTTAATTTGTGTGATGTGTTTTACTGTAGTAACCTAATCAACTAATTAATAATAACTACGTATTTTGCTATCTCATCATTTGTCTAAATCTATCCAACTCGAAGATGCTCTCGGACAATCTGAAAGATGAAAATAGTGTGAATTACCCTTTGCAATCTCTCCTGTTTCATGTGCCTCGAAAAGCACATGAATGATTTATATTCAACTGGCCTGAAAACTAATTCTTACCTCCCAAAACCATTTATAAGAGCAACGATTTCGCTTCTTTCCAAGAAGAAATGCTTCCTACTGAAGTTATGTAATGTTGGCTCCCATTTGTCAAACTTTCCTGAGAACAAAATTTTTAATGCCGTGCCCAAACCGTGCGTTTGCAGTTTCCCCCAAAGTTTACATTTGTCGCATCCCACGCAATCCATGATACGAGAGATATTTCTAAAATGTTGCCTAAATTCTTCTTTTAACAATTGAGCCTCTGCTCCACCAGTAAACATGACACTTTCGTTGAAATGTTCCTGAAACGACCTAAAACAAGGAATACCGTTTAAAAAAACGACATACTTGAATCAAGAATAACTACATTATTCGTACATCTAATTGAACTTACTTAACAGTGCTTAGAACATCATTTATTGCTAAACGGGTATCGTGATCTTGTACTTTGTTACCAGTATAATATTCTTCTCTTTCTAAATATGGTGCAGCTTTGGCTAAAGCTCTCAATTCAAGAAGATAAGTGAAGTACAAATTTTTCAACCAATTCGGGCCTTCACCCCCAGTGTCTTCTGGTGAGAATCTGGTTTTAAACATTTGTAAATTTGGGCCCCACTGTCCACCAGGCACTATCGCCAGACTGTCTCTCGACGATAGTAAATATTTTGAACACAAATGAATATTGATACTGGCATGGAGACCAGATATAACACGATAAAAGACCCTTTTCTCCAGGCACATTCCTAAAATAATGTATGTGTAAATATTAATGTAAAATGAGAATTTGAAACATAGTACAGCATTAAGGCCGCTTACCATTTATTTTCGAAGACTGAATAAAGTTGTGGGGTGAATTCTCTGGTCTGAAATTATATGTATATTTTATGATTAGAAGATTATTGTACCCGTATGTTTCTAAAATTCAGTACACACCTAAAACAATTCTCCATATAAATGCTGCGCCATATTCTGTGCGCGCTAGATCCCTTGTAACCGGTATATCTCTCAGGATTAAGCAGAAGATCTACGTACTCTCCAGGACTAGATTCTCTTACGCAAAAATTATCTTGCGCATCATCGTACTGTTTCCATAGTTCAAAATCTTTGTAACTTTCTGAACTAGGAGAAATATAGAAATGAATTTTAAGCAAAACCGTCCAGTTAACGCGATGACCTATGAAACCTTTCATCACCTAATTGTTGTGTTCAAGTAACCAAGCTCTCTGTTGTGATCTTTCGCACTGTGTAAGCATTCGTCGAACTGAGATCTGGCTGTATACTTGTCGACAGGGCTTTCATTAAAGTGAATGTTCCTTAACATATCTCCTTTCAAACCTTCTGGAATGTCCGCCTATGAACAAAAGGACTCTTTACATTATACACGCAAAGTCTTTGTTCGTTCAATTAATTTAACATATTATGCGCTTACATCTTGACACGGTTGTACGTGGCAATATCGCATAGCGCATTTACTGTCGTCTGCCCAAAAGGGACATTCTTGTTTTAAATTTACTTTATAGAAACGAAAATAATCTCTGACTAGAAGACTCTGAACTCTTGGATAAATCTTCATGTTATTAAAGTAATCCACTGTGTCTACATTGCAGCTGCAGTCATCGATCGACCCTTTCAACTAAAAGTTTCATCTGTTAACATTGTTAACACGAATTGCTAAATACAAAGATGTTTACGTAAATCTATTGAAGCTAGCTGGAAAAATCGTGAGATTAATCGCTAGGTAGTAATTCCCTAAATTATCGTAAATTACAACGCAGGCCTGGAACACAGCCTGTCAGATTTGACAACACGTTGTTGGTTATGTTCAGTGCTGACGTAAAAATATTTGAACAACGGAAAAACAATGCAAATAATACCTTGCAGAAGCACTGGTCGTTTCTTTCATTGTTCGATCCGAAATAATTGCTATGTACGATGGAAGGTAAGACCACCGTAAGCAATATTAGAACACCGAATATATTTCCACTGGGTTCACCCTTCACGATCATGATTCTTCTCACTGGTATATCTTTCGGTCACGTTCGATCGCGTTCGATCGCGTTCGAATATGATAACGAATCGTTATCGGTTATCGCGAACACATTTGCACATTACTACTTCGGCCACATCGACCGGACTACGTGCCTCCAGAAACTTGAATCTTCCTGATACCATTAGGCATTATTGACATCTCTAACGTGTCATTTATCGATCAATGCTCCTTTATATGTGTCTAGACTTTAAGCAAATACGAAATTCTTTTATTTCGCTGGATATGCCAGTGAACTGAAATATAACGGTACTCTAAGAGTATGGAATGTGTTTTACTCTGACAGAAGTAATAAGTATACTTATATATATATATATATATGTACTACGATCTCGATGACGTGACTGTGATCACGTATGTATATATCGAACGTATCTTTTTTTAAACTATATTAGCACAATTCCTTAATACACACGTACAATTTCGAGGCAACAGCTGTAAAGTAACGGTAGTAATTATATGATATACTATCGCTAGATAGCAGATGTTGGTGAAAGGAAAAAAAAATATTGCAATGACGTATGAATTTTTGAAATTCCGGTAAATTTCAAATCTTACATTTAATTGGATTTCAATTTTCGATATATTGAACTCCCATTTGAAAACGGTTATCCCACTTATTGTTTTTCACGATGGTTTCTCCACTTACTTTAACTTACTTTAAGACCCAGGAAGAACTACGCAAAAATAAATTTGTTTCTACGTGACTTCTAGATACAAAACTATATGTTTGCTCCCCACTTTTCTAGTTTTGACCAAATTTAAATTTGATTCCACGTGTACTCATAGTATTTGGTATTACTCGTAAATAATGACGCAATAATAGCTGTACTATTAGAGCAAACAATTAAATATTTAAATTTAAAAGAACATTACTAATTACGCCATTGTATTTTCGCAGTATAAGAATTAACAAACTTTTAAGACACCATATGGCATAGAATTCGTGTCAGATTCTAGAACTCTTTAAAAGAAAAATATCAATATTATATTTTTTAGTTCTTTGTAGCTACAATGTCCGTTATTTTCGAAATTACAAGTTCAAGCCTAAAAAGTAAAGGTAATTTTCTATGTATATAAATGGTATTCTTCTTGTTGATATATATTATACCTACACAAGTATTACACTTATACAATAAGTATTCTACAAAAGTTACATATATTTCACTATGAAAAAGCTATGCGAAAATTGTAATCAAATGTGTTAGAACTAGTCTTTATGATTGAATCAGTCACAGCGCTACATGTGCACATTGGCGTAGCAGCCTAATGTAATGGTATAGGACATGTCAAAAATTTGTGATGGCGGTGGTATTAAAGGTTAGTTGTCATCGAGTAACTGAAATTTTCAGTTAAAGTTGATTTATATTGATGAACACGTGCCAGGATAATATTTACAGTTTTTAATATTTTTACTGCATCGTCTTATTTTCGATGGTAAATAATCTTAACAATCTATACTATATTCGAATTGTCACAGAACGTTTTGAAATATATTGTTATAAATGTGTATAGCATTTTACATTAACATATACTTGGAAATATCTGCGCAACATTACTACCATTCCAGTCTGTCAATGATTGATATTAACTTTCCTTATCCCTTTCAACAATTAGATACGAATTTTAAATTAAACTAGATACCGCTAGTTAATGAAAACAATTTCAAAAGCAATACTTTTCTGTACACTATTATACACGAATATCATAGTAGTTTTAAAATATCGTTAAATTCACCTCGTATACAAAACCAATCTCCATGATAAATACATGTTTCACTGAATACAGTTAACATTTCATCCAATTTATTTGACAAAATCGCATGTTTAGGCGCAGGGTCAATTTGAAAAGAAATGGCCATATATGAGACCAACTATTTTGAAAGTACTGAATCAAGAACCAGTGACTAAAGCAGAGTGGCAAGATTTATTTTTTTCTGTTCATCTGGTATGCGTGTGGAATGACAAAGACATTTCTAAGTTACAGGATGCGCTCAAAGAAGACATAATGGATTTTATAAAACAGGCTCAACAGGTACTAAACATTCTTTTACGATACACAAACTTATCACATCTTACTCGAAATGGAAAGAAGGAGAATGTCGTTTTATATACTTTGTAGAGAGTTTTAGCACATCAAGAAGAACAAGCTTTATTAAAGGCTTACATAGCCGAATGGAGAAAATTTTTTACTCAGTGTATTTATTTATCGATACCTTTTAAACAATTAGAAAGATATCTTCCTGGGAAACCAGCTTCTAGCATTCAAAAGATAAATCAACCCGAGGACATAGTTAGAAAGGTAAAAAAAATTGTACTGTATAAGTTTTTCGGCGTATGGTATCGTAACAGTTTGCCTTGATTTCAGTTAATGTTGGATAGTTGGAATCAAAGCATATTCGGAGAAATAAAACAGAAACTTCAGGATTCAGCTATGAGGCTTGTCCGTGCTGAAAGAAATGGAGAGGCATTCGATTCGCAACTTGTTATTGGTGTTAGAGAATCTTATGGTAATAAACTTGCTAATAGTGTTTAAGATATATGCTAAATGCTATCACATGCTCAGAGCTTTATGATAAATTGCAGTTAATTTATGTTCGAATATGAGGGACAAGCTTCAAATCTATAGAGAGAACTTTGAAGCTGCATACATAGAAGCAACGGAAGCTTTCTATTGGGTTAAAGCACCGGAACAATTATCGCTGCACGGTGTAGAGAATTACATGTGTTACGCAGAAGCGAAATTAAGAGAAGAAGAACTTCGCGCGCAGAAATATCTAGAACCAAACACCACGAGTGTACAGCTCTTAACTGATTGTTGCGTGCGTGTGTTGGTAGCAACTTTCAAGCCAGCTATATTAGCCGAATGTCCAAGAATGATCCAGCTTCATCAGACCGACCGTGAGTATGTTTTGATATTGTATAAGTTACAGTGTGTCGATAATGTATCTATAATAATGCTAATCGTACTATAATTATAGAACTTAGGCTAATGCTGAAGCTAATGGATAGAGTACCTGAAGGTGTTGGTCCAATGTTAAGGAATTTAGAAGAGCACATAGCGAGCGCAGGTCTGGCAGACATGATGGCAGCTGTAGATGTTATTACACAGGATTCTGAAAAATACGTAGAAAGGCTATTGGATCTTTTTCGTCGTTTCTCAACCCTTGTTAAGGAAGCATTTGACGATGATCCTCGATTCTTAACTGCTCGAGATAAAGCTTACAAACTTGTCGTAAATGATGCGACGGTATTTAGACTAGAATTGCCGGCTCGCCAAAGCGCTGGTATCGGTACAACGATTTTAAATAATAAACCCAATAACAATAATAACGGACAGCCGGAATCAAAGTGCCCCGAACTTCTCGCTAACTACTGTGATATGCTACTTAGGAAGACTCCTCTCAGTAAGAAACTAACTTCCGATGAAATTGAAAGCAAACTGAAGGATGTAGTAAGTAAATTTTCTTGGATACATAGAAATGAATATTTCTAATAGCACTTAATGTTGCTTCGTATCATATTCATCTTACATTGGTTTCGTTTTAGTTGTTAGTGTTAAAATATGTTCAGAATAAGGATGTATTTATGCGCTATCATAAAGCTCACTTAACACGACGCTTAATATTAGACACATCTGCAGATTCTGAGAAAGAGGAGAATATGGTAGAATGGCTCCGTGAAGTTGGAATGCCTGCTGATTATGTTAATAAATTAGCTCGAATGTTTCAAGATATTAAGGTATCGCAAGATCTCAATCAACAGTTCAAAGAACAGTGCAGAGCTGCTATCGCGGACAGTATAAACATTAAGGTACCTCTTGAAAGCTCCAAACGAATAGACTATCTTCATTTATCTATACGATTCGTCGATGCATACTGAATTAATATAATTTTCTGTAGATATTAAACGCAGGCGCGTGGGCTAGAGGTAGTGAACGCGTCACTGTAAGTTTACCGTTACAATTAGAAGATTATATTCCCGAAGTAGAAGAATTTTATAAGAAAAAGCATAGCGGGAGAAAATTACAGTGGTACCATCACATGTCGAATGGCACGGTAAGGAAGAAAATGTTTTTTCTTAGGAAACAGATGCTTTTACGTTTATGAAGAACTTTTGTGGATAAGGAAAGGTTTTTCTAGAATTACTTTAATCAAATACTGTATTTGTGTGTTTATTTGAAAAGAGAACGAGATTTTCAATTTTTCTGATGCAGTTAACAAGAGTATAGGGTAGAGCTTTTCAAAGAATTCAGTATCTTGGTTCTAATTTTCAGCTTCAGCTTACAACCAATTTGGGTGTTGTTCCAGATAACATTTTCCAACCAAGTGGGCCGCTTCGATGTGGACGTGACGACTTTTCAAATGGCAGTTTTATTTGCTTGGAATCAGCGACCGTTTGAGAGAATATCCTATGAAAATTTACGACTGGCTACAGAACTTCCCGATCCCGAGCTAAGACGAACTCTATGGTCCTTGTGTGCCTTTCCTAAACTAAAGCGGCAACTGCTTCTAGTAGAACCACATGCGCACAGTCCCAAAGATTTTGCAAATGACGCGAGGTTTTGGGTGAACCAAGAATTTGCCATTGTGTTAGTAATATATATTCAATAGAGTATGTATTAACTAAGAAATACACAATTCATCTTTACTTAATGTTTAGGAAAAATGGAAAGTTACAAAAACGGGGTAAAATTAATTTGATAGGAAGACTTCAACTATCAACCGAACGGAGTAAAGAAGAGGATAACCAATCTATTGTACAACTTAGAATATTAAGGGTTCAGGTATGGACGTGTTATTTGATTAAATAATTTTCTAAGTGTTTTTTCTTTTCTTAATAAACGTGAGTTATGATTTGTATCTATCTGTTTAAACAGGAGGCAATCATTAAGATTCTAAAGATGCGTAAGAAGATTAGTAATGCCCAATTACAAACCGAATTGGTTGACATACTGAAGAACATGTTTCTGCCGAGTAAAAAGATGATAAAAGAGCAGATCGAATGGCTAATTGAACATAAATATATTCGTCGACATGACGACGATATTAACACGTTTGTGTACATGGCATAAAGTGAAGTTATACATACGTACGAGATTGTTCAAACTCTTACGATTAATATTATATTTTTATAAAAATTCAGTTTTTGTGTATGAAAATGTATGCTCAAAAGATCGTAATGTAATTGAGAAATATTTAGCGTTTTTGTAACACATTCGTGACGAAAGAAAAGACATCCCGAAGGATGAACAATTAATTTGACATACAGACTCATATCGTTCTTAAATTGTGGATAGGTATAACGCCATCTTCGATGAGAACAATACCCGTTGTTAAGTGAAAAAGCTGTTAATGATACTTCGTTGTTCTAAATTCTACCTACACGGTGTACCGAATCACAGAACTTATGGTCAATTTTTTTTTTTTTTTTTTAAGGTAGCAGGTATCAGCTTGGAGACACCGATACAAAATTTGTGCGTTCCTAATAATCTGATTCGGAATGATTAAACGTAAATAATTTATACATTCAAAAAAATAATATATTCTCCATTTTGCAGGAGGTTTTGGTTGCATTAACAACGAGTAGATTGGTGGTTCCTTAAAACTTTAAGTTTATTCTTATCCTGGATGTTAGTCGATAGTTTTACTCTACTGGTTAAAAAAAGATAGAATGTCCAAAATATGCATAAGTCCTCAAAGAAGATTTCACGTAACTTTAGATTTAATTGCCGGAGATGTTTTAAATTTTAAACGATAGCGTTCACATACGTATATCTATATATGTGTGTATATATATACATACATATATATATATATATATATATATATATATATATTTATATACATATACGTAGTATGTACATTACGCGACATAATATATCCAATTATAAACTATGTAGATGCGTGAGTATGTTTATTTACTGTATGTGTACATATTTTTCAAATACTGATTTTTATTAATTTGTCCCAATTGTAGAAAATGCACTGGCTACAGAAGTTTCTTTAGATAATATCTTTTGCATTCTATTTTCTATTGATCGTGTGTCGTGGTTTTTTAATCTAAATAAATATGTATTTTCGATTGTAAGGATCTAGATCGAAGGGAAATACATACCTACGAAGAAGAAAGGATACAATAAGTGGCCTATAACATTACATGTAAATTGTGGAATTCAAAAATTCAAATTCATTTCACAAAAATAATAAAACAATGTATAATCTTTATGCTGAAGGAATTATACATGATTACGTTATGAACTATGACATATTGGCTTAACATTACTAATAACATCTATATGTATAAAGCTTTTATATTATTTCAGTAAGCTAATGAAATGGAAAAGTAAACAATCTCTGAATTAAAGACAGAACCTTTTATATTCCTGTTTACTGTGTCTGTACAACATTCAATCACAAAGAATAAATTTCTGGTAACATATTTATTCACACAAAAGTAATTTACTATAACATATTTATAAATTTTCAACAGCTTTACATAAGATTAAATCTTACCACCAACATGAAATATATTTTATATGAATGAGAACATTATGTACATATACATATACGTATGCATTATAGGTAAACGGAGCGAGTTGTAGATCGCTTACGTGGAGTCGAAGAGAGGGATCAAGGGGAGAGATAAATCCTGGAACATGTTTGGTTGCCATTTATCCAACTCGATTTCGCCGTTATCCCTCCATTGTCCGTGGCAATCGCGCGAGGGGCACGTGTGAGCCGAGCACAGGAATAATAGAAATTATAAACAGTCGGACTGTCGAGCGCATCGCGGCTACAACTCGCTCTGCTTACCTATACTGTTACAACAGCACAGCAACACCGACACACTGCAAATAGTACGTATATTTTTAATTGCATCGAGCTGTTTCTCATATAACATTACTCTATAATTCGCTTACCAATTATTCGTAGTTTAAAATTTTTTAACATTCTTTGGGGGAAAAAATCACTTATCAGTTCAACCTCAATATAGATTAATTGAAAAATAACATAGAATAGTATCCGTAATACCGATTTTCATACGTGCACATGATAATATACACTCACAGTCACATGTATGTACATTAAATATACATCAATGTTAATAACTGCTCTTATTCGAAGTCGTCGCACACACCTTTGCTTCTCAACGAATCTCTATTTCTTCGGCTAACTTTCGTTCGAAATTTCAAGATTCTTATTAGAGCAAGTATTTATTTCTATTCCCTTTCTGATATTATCTAAGACCTTAAATTTTATGTGCCTTCTGTGAGAATACAACATCAATAATTTGAGGTACAACTTCGATATCGCTAATTTCAAGATTTTTCACTCTCGACACGTTAATCTTAGATTTATTAATGTTTTCCACGGTAGATAAGCTTCTACTACCTTAAGTTAGTTTCGAAGATAAGGAAGAACAACTATCGAGTTATTCTGAAATAGTGTGTGCATTATTCCATTCTAGTAGTTTGTTTGTACGTTAATTAAATAATTCGATGATTCTTAAGCTGTTTCGTCACATTTCCGGCGATATATTTTCAGTCGCAACATAAGCATAAGATAATATTATTTATCTGAAAGCACGGAGCGTCATCTTTTAAGTAGAACGCTAGAGTACGTTATAATCTATTGTATAAATGTTTATAAAATACTCACATATATTTACCTTAACAAAAACGATTTACAAATCATTTCCTGTGTCACCGTTGCCACAAGCTAAGAAGTACCAATTTTGCAATATAGTAATGAAAACTTTTGAATGTTGAATGCCATTGTCCGCAATGCCTCTAGTTGCTTCTTGGATGGATAAATAATTCATTGTCATGGAGTGAACAGCATTTCTAATAGAACTATTTATGAATGTTCTGGACAACGCGTATGTTGAATACGCGGTACATTCTTAATAGGATTTGCCGTCTCGCAAACATGAACGACTATGCCTGGTTGTCCTGAACCACCAGGATGCAACTCGTGACTTCCCCCTGCAAGATTAACCATGTAATCGGTGCACGACAAGAGAAACCTTAAATAGTTCATTTAAATGTTACAACCTGCAGATAAGTTCGCTATAGCTGCTAATAGATCATGATTAACTAAAGGTTCGCCTTCTTCTCTAGGCTTCCATCCAACGGGTGGTGAAGCGGGCGGTGAAATTAGGAACTGTTTAGTAAGTGCTGGTGGCTGAAGATGTTGGTCTTCCATATCTATAAAACATATCATTTGTATAATTGCTAAAATTAATCCAAACGCTCTTAACCCTTCGGCGGGCGCGCTTTGTCGAATCTCATGAGCGGACGCGCTGCGGCACTTTATGCCGCAAACAGAAAGACACCAATATAATTCAATAATAGCAAAATGTATTGCATAAATGACAAGAACAGTAAAGTCAGAAGTAGTTCGTACAAAATAAACAAAATAAATTCTAGAATAAACAATAAAAACCAATAGTAAAAATAGTAAAATAAACAACGAGATCAGTCTTCCTCCATTGCGGGATGCAAGAAATTATTGCAATAAACTGTTTTATTACTATGCTTTGTGAATAGTAATAATAAAGCGAGAGATAAAGTGAGAGAAGATATTGTATTTCGTCGCCTTCGTGCCGCTTTGTAGCGCCGAACGTCGTTTATGATTTGCCGCCATTTCGGTCCGTCTCATTCATTCGCGGGCTGTCCCACTCTACGCGATACCAGAATAAAGGGAAACCGAAAAGATTCTGCGATTCGATCTAAGGTGATGCTCGGTCACGAATCCTTACGTTAGATCGAGACAGATCTGTATAGCGCGCTTGTAAACTAATTGACCGGCCGCGATCTTCGGGACATCGGCACCGATGATTTGCGATGTAAGAGGCTTATGGAGCACAATGAAAGATTCACTGCTACAACCAAACACAGCTTAGATCTAAGAGTTTTCTACATGAAATGACCAGATGCGCTGAGGCACAGACTACCACGATTTAGTACCTTCCACTTGAAAAATTCAGTTACATCTGATACAGTACTTCAATAGCCACGATTTTGGTCTTATATGTCTCCTATAATAGTCAGCCAAGCATATCTCGATGAACACTGCCATACAACTAAGTATATAAATGATATCTCTAAATACATAAAAATGCGGCATAAAAGACCGCGACACGCCCATCAGAGGGTTAACTTGGAATATAATTTTTACAAACCAATCGGCGTAACAGGTTGTGCGAAATAACAATTGATATCGGTCTCTCCAAAATGAGCTTGATGCAGCTGTATCCTAGCATTAGCCGCTGCACTTGGAGAACTATAGTTGACTTTCATTCTCCTGAATGATCTAAAATACTGAAATGTAGCGTCCTCCCCAAATTGTTTAAACAGATCCTCTATTTCATGCTGCGAACCAATGAAAGATATTTAGCTAAGTGTACATCCGTTAAGCGAGACTTTATTCCTATTACCTTTACTTCGTCGTGTTTAAAAACCCGTGGGTCTACATTAGTTACAATTACAGATGTTGGCAAGTCTTCGTCGTGTACTAGATCGTCTATGGACCTCGGACTTGTGTTGTTTTGGCCTTTCTCTATCTCGAACTGTAGTTCTAGCTGCTGGTAATTGGGATGTAAATTTGGTAATCCGTCGACCTCGTTTATTATGATATTCTCTGATTCCTCCAGTTCCTCATCTGCCAATACACTTGAACCATGTTTCTCCTCCATCCTTACTTCTTACTGTTGAATTTCAAACGCATTAAATTACAATGCCCTTCGCTTCAATGATTGTGCCATTAAACTACTTTAGCAGACTTTGGTTATCGTTTACCGGTTCGCTAACTAAACTTATGTGCTATTAAAATAAATAGTTACTTTAGTTTATCTGTGGTACATAACGTTCATTACATTAACTCAACAGCATGCAGCTCTTTGACATCACTTATCGCAGCATTGTACTTTGTCTGTCTAAAAGTTTCAGGTTTCCTGTGTCATTTTCATGACTAAATCTATGTACGATAAATTGTACGAAACTCATGCATATTTATAAAACTCGTATTAACCGCACGATATACAAATAATGCCAATTTATTTGCCACCGTTCTATCTCTCATCGATGCACAAGAAATGACGCGCGTAACTACTACTACAGAGGAACACACATGCACAGTTTGTTTCAGTGAAAAAGCGATTTATAATCAGCTGACTGGACTCAGATAATACTTGCTTAATCTTTCTTGAGCGGCTAAATCAGATGTTGTGGGACGCTCTTTCCCTTTCCTAAATTTACTCGGATCGGAAATAATTTGTCTATATATTACAGATTACTTGATTTAGCTCTAATCTACACAGAAAATTGGTCATTGCACTAACGTACTCTTAACCATTTCCACAAGTCTCCGTACTCTTCTCGGTATTTACTATTTTATTATTATAATGACGAAATCTTTCACAATCTTAGAGTACAAAAAGTAACTAGAAAGATAACAAGCAGCTGACACACGCAGATGATTTTTCCTCTTTCGAACCCTTTCGAACAAGGTTGCATCTTACCAAAAAAAACCTGTGCCCATTGCGCGCAGCGAATAAGAATGGATTCGAATTTGAATTACGTACGTACCGTGGATAACAGTAGCAGGACGCGATATTATTTGTAAATACGATGGAAAAAAATGCCTTCCTAGGGTATTGCTATTTGAAAATTCGTCTTATGTCAATCTTGTTCTTGTAAAGTTACCTTTCTGTACATTCATACAAAACACACGCGCACGCATGTGCACATGTATGCACGTATACATTCCTGGGATAATACCGATAATTGCCGATAATACGGAGCAACAAATAACAATGTCGACGATGGAGGGTTCGCTTAGCAAATGGACAAATGTTGTCAATGGATGGCAATATCGATGGTTCGTTTTAGACGATAATGCCGGTCTCTTGTCATATTATACGGTAAGGCTTTTTAAATGGTACAATCGGCGCGTTTGGTGATCACTGTGTATCACTCATAGGTTACACCCAAGTTTACATTAAAAAAAATTGCCTCAATATCTAATTAAAAATTCTAGTCCGACGTATATTTGTTTTGCAATGGTAGCTCCTTTGTTTGCTCGCCTCGTATTTCACTACTATTTTTGTTTCTTACAACTAACTTACATACCTGTCATAATCAGCTGATTTCTGAATTTCAAGTTATCGAGTAGCTTTCGAAGGAAGTGCTTGTCAAACTAACACGATAGGGACAAACCATGTTCAAAGAGAACTCTAATATGAATAATAATCTATGTATAAATATAAGTGTTTTATAATAAATAATATTAATTGTATTTGTTATTAGTAATATATCACGAGCTAACATAAGTGTGGCTTTAATTTCAGAGTAAAGACAAAATGATGAGAGGGGCACGTAGAGGATGTGTACGCTTAAGGGGCGCTATTATTGGTATCGACGATGAGGATGATAGTACATTCACGATAACCACATCGTCCTATAAAGATGATCCGAAGACATTTCACTTTCAAACAAGAAACGCGGAGGAAAGGGAACGCTGGATTCGTGCTTTGGAAGACACTATATTACGTCATTCGCATGCGGTACGATTATTTATACCTTCTGTACATAATATGAATAATATTCTTTTCCTATATTAAATAATGAAAGGTATATTATTATTTCAGAGATGGGATCCTAAAAAGTCTCCCCCTAAGCAGGATTTTGATCGTAAGGTAGCCGAAGCAGACGCATATCTCCAATTATTAATTGATCAAATAAAATTGATAGAAGCGAAACAGAAAACTATTGATTCAGAAAACGAAAAGAAGCAACAAAAGTATGGAGCAGTTTTAACACAAGCCAACACGTTACTTAATTCTGTTAAGCACACGATAGTTCAGTTACAAATTGCAAAGGTAAACATTTGGCGCGCTTATAATATACTTTTCAGGTGGACTCTGTAATGATAATTTAAGCGTTTTGCTTAATTACTTTTAGTATACACTTAATACTTTTAGAATACAGCAATACCTGTAAATGGGATATATAGGGGACCTACAGATTCAGTACACGTTACATCTCCCTTGTCCCATGGTAATTAATTAGGTGTACATAATTAGAGAATATAGCTATGAGAGAAAATTGCTAATACAGTGAATTTTAGTTGGTACATCAGAACCAGAGGAAATTGTACAGACTGGAATCGAACTGGGTTCTGAATGCGTAGAGCCAAGAGTATCTATATTATCAAATGGTAATTTGTTTTCTCTTATATACGTCTGTTAAATTAAAAATGAAGTTTAGGTTCATATATATTTAGATAGAGTGCCCGAAGAAATAAATAAACTTGTTAGAAAGATGATTTTGAATACGCGTTTTTGTCGCATTTCATTCTTAAAGCAGTTGTAGATAGGGATCTTCCGGTACCACAGTTTTCGTACTCGTCTTCGGATGAAGATGAAGACTATTATGATGCAGCAGATGAGATATCATCGCCTTCTGCGATACAAAATCATATGGCTGTGTGAGTATTCATAAACTTCGCAAAATTCAAAGTGCAAAGCTGCGCGAATATCAAGAATTCTCTAACATAATCATTTAACGTTTCAGTAGAAGACGAGATAGTGACCGCCCGCAGACACACGCGGAAATTGGTCCGACTGAAAATCGGAGGCAACCCCCGTTGCCTCCTGTAAAAGGTGACGGATCAGTGGATTACGATGGTGAGTAGTTTTCTAAATTATTACGCACTTAAATAACTACATCGCGTTGACGTTATATTTAGATTTCTTCAAGATACACTTCTTGCATCGTATTTATCTAAAGTATGTCTAAAGTCTTAGTATATATCTGCGTGTAGTAAACTTTAGTAGTAGAAAATCAAGACCAACTATATTTAGATAAGTCAAAGCAGTTGGAAATGTATTAGACATTAAAATGGACCAAAATAGCTCCATGTGAAGTAGCTGTTATATGATTTTTATTATTGTTTAGTATTCGCGTTAAAACGCAATTTGAATTCATGAATTCGTAATATCAAATAAAGATGACGTTGTACAACGATTATGAAAAATAAATATTAAAAATTCATAATGTATATATTCGTTAGCATCGATAATATAGGTATGCACCCGTCTATGTTATCCGCATCTACGACTATTGATTTTAGAGAGCATCTTACACAACACGTGAATTATCGTGTTATCGTAACGTTATCGCGAAGTAGTCATCAAATTTGTATTTAAAATCAAATGTGAATGTTTAGTAACATGACGAATTTACAGATAAAAGATTCCTATGAAACTTTAGTGTTACCTTCTTCCCTGTGGATCTTGTTTTTCTGAAAAAGATTTTTATGTTAGGTATAGTTAATTCTGTGCTGTGAGAGTATTTAGGAATGGATATTAGGTGGTATTTTGTAAAAAGACAATATGTTGGCCGCAGATTCAAAGAGTAAGTCTTTCAATTCTGTTAAAATGCATTTAACAAAGTATTACAGCTTTGACGGGATTCTTAGAGTATACGAATAGTTTCTTTACTTTTACAAATAAATAGCGTACATACTAATTCCTAAAAAAATAAATATTTCATTGAATTTTTGTGGAATTCTTTGATAAATTCAACTACTTCCTGGCCTTTAGGTTACTGCCATAAAATCGTGTTATATGTTTTAGCTCTTTACGAGGAGGACAGCGAAACAGAAAGTTAGTAATCATTTGGTTATTAGAGTTTGAAATTATTATGAGATTAAACGAAATTAATAGATGAATGTGTCGCTGATCTGTATCATTGCTTTTTAGTGGATTCCATGGAATCTCATGGATCTGTCGTAACTCACCTTTTATCGCAAGTAAAGATTGGTATGGATTTAACAAAAGTAGCGTTACCTACATTTATCCTGGAGCGCAGGTCGCTTCTTGAAATGTATGCAGATTATTTTGCGCATCCGAACCAGTTTATAAGGTATATTATTTAAAGCAGACAACTATTAAATAAAAATTATCAAGGCCCTTTGTATATTTATATATTATCTGATCTGATACATTCTAGCATAGCAGATATGACCACCCCTAAAGATAGAATGGTTCAAGTAGTTCGTTGGTACTTGTGTAGCTTCCACGCAGGCCGCAAGTCAAGAGTGGCCAAAAAACCATATAATCCAATATTAGGTGAAATTTTTAGATGCCATTGGGACATTCCCATTGACACTGTAGATAATTCAATTGATTCGAAAGTAGTTGCCGAAGGTCCTGTACCGTGGTGTAAAGAGAATCAACTTTCGTTTATCGCAGAGCAAGTTTCTCATCACCCCCCAGGTAAGCTTCTTTAGCTTATCGAAATAATTGAAATAAATTTTATTTAAAAAGGAAGTAATATTGTTTGTATTGTAGTAAGTGCATTTTATGCTGAACATTATGCAAAAAAGATTAGTTTTGGTGCACATGTGTGGACACAGAGTAAATTCCTTGGACTGAGTATAGGAGTACATAACGTTGGAAAGGGTTGGGTAAATGTATTACAACACGGAGAAGAATATGTTTTAACTTTTCCAAATGGGTACGGTAGATCTATTTTTACTGTGCCATGGATAGAGTTAGGGGGAACTGCAACTATACATTGTACACAAACTGGCTTTCATGCTACTGTAGAATTCTTAACTAAGCCTTTTTATGGTGGTAAACGTAACCGAATTACGTGTCAGGTTACTCAGCCAGGAGATAAAAAACCATTTCTTGTCATAAACGGAGAATGGAGTGGTGCTATCGAAGCAAAGTGGTCCGACGGGGTGAGTATAAAAACTACTGGAGTACTGCTGTATCAGTCAGTAAATTTTTCATTAATTGCCATGGTACATTTCAATTTTACAGAGGACTGAAATGTTTGCGGATGTTAGAGAGCTTGAAATTCAGAGAAAATTAGTAAAGCCAGTCTGTGAGCAAGAAGAGCATGAATCGCGGAAAATTTGGCGAGATGTAACAGTCGGATTAAGAATCAATGATATGGAAAAAGCTACAGCTGCGAAATATGCACTCGAGCAAAAGCAACGAGAGGAAGCACGTATTAGAAAAGAAAATAACACTAATTGGCAAACGAAGGTAAGTATTTCTCAAAACTTAGGGGATTGCATTCTCGTTTTCATGTTTCGAACGAATAAATATGCATTATTCTGTTCTTTTCAATAGCTGTTTAAAAAAGCCGATGACGGTGGTTGGGTTTACATGACACCTCTCGCAGACAGATTACATTCTTCCCCTGATCAAGCAGGTGCAACATAAGTTTACAAAATGTTTTGCCGCAGTTTTAAACAATGCACAGTACTAGAAATTTAAGGCCTAAGTAATTAAGGCATGACTCATCATAATGTTAATTTATACAATACATTTTAATGCTTCTCAATACACTATTTTAAGCTTAATGACTCTATACTATTAAAACGAAGAAAATCGAAAGGAATTATAAATTCTTTCCTCTAAATTGTTACTTTTCACGTAAACCTGATCGAGTACAATAGGGAAATATTAAAATGGTATACAATGTTAAGGTTTCATTGAATGATATATAAGTATTTTGATAGCTGGCAAATTATTTTTTATAATACATAGCTATTGACAGTTACGATATTAGAGGGAAAAGATCTGCGTAGTGTCGTACCATGTATCATATCTGGATATAGGTCTGTGAAGCTAATGCACTACTAACAAGATATTGATACAGAAACAATATTCTTGACGTTACCGTCATTGCTAATAAAAGGTGAAATGTGACTTAACGTAATAGAAGATGGAATAATTAATTAATAGTATGGTGAATAGAATACACGTTTCTCTTGGTGTACAGATATAATTGGAGAAGAATATTCACACATTAGCGAATTAGTTACTGCGTTCAATGTTTTCCTGATAGTATGCTAAACGTCTTTAGAATGATATTGGTCGATTAAAAACACCGTGCTGTAATGATCAACTTCTCAAGATTTTCAAAAACTCCAGGTCATTCCTTAATGACTTAAAAACTTTCGAGCAATTATATCTACCTAGAGTGATGAAATTCTGAAATAATTTAGCTAATATATGAGTTGCAAAGAGGACAGTTGTATCCATAATTGTGAAAATATATATTATGTACATTATATGTATGTACATAATTAATTGTTTTTTTCTGAAATTGTATTGGACTTAAAGAATAAGCATTTACATTATGTAAATATATATAGCTATTTCTTCTAGGTTTTGCGTGTGAAATTTTTTCCTATATCTATACGTTACTTTTTAATTAACCTGATTAAGCATAAAGTATTGAAATTTAACGCAATTGCATTAATGCAAACGAAAGTAACTTTTAATTGTTAAATTCTTTAATTTCATTGCAGTAAATAATAATATATATTCACATTGTAAAATATTCTTTGATCACAATATTGGATATAAAATATCCTGATATACCAATAGTCACATATAATTCTCATACAGTTTTATTCGTGCATCCCAATGATACATAAATGTTCAGTTTAATCTATCATTGCAATATTTCTGTTTGCGTTTACAGTTATGTAAGAAATAGTATGTAAAACGGAGAATTTTCTTTCCGCAACAGTGTAAAACATATCAACTTTCGTTTGCTGGTTTCTCTAAATATATGTGTCCAACATAATAATCAGATGCAACTCTATGAAGTTGTGGAAATCGTTTGGTTGATAGTAATAAGTGTTTTAAACCAGCTTGTATCACCAGGAAACTTACTTCGCAATACGTCTCGTTTGCGGAATCAACGTTACATTTATTTGTTTCGTATTTATACAATACTTTAACAATGGGTGCTTTCTGCAAACTGATAATATTATCAGCTGAGCTTGTTTTAGATTCAATCATTAAGTTTAAGTGCCAGTCCATTGGTCTTAGAATAAGGTAATGAATTCCTTTTCCCACAGAAGATTGCAAAATTATTTCTTCGCCAAACATACCGGTCATAGAAGTTTTAATAGCTATTAAGAAATCGTCGAAGGGATCTGTTGCACTCTTTATCTTTGCATTGTTTAATAAATTGTAATCTATAGAACAGCTCCACAATTTCAGTGAACTGTTTGTGTAAACTTTCCCTAAGCATTGCAAGCACCTGTTGCAAATTATATTATTTCCATCTTTTTTCAAGTTATTATTAAACAAATTTGTATGAACAACAAAGAAAAGTGGCCCGTAAAAGATATCAGATTCCAGTGGTACCAAACTTTTTGTAATATCGTGACAGCTGTGTTTACAACAGAACCATTCACTGGGATCATAATTCATATCCGGTGCAGGTAACACTCTCTTCACGAGTATTTTCTTAGAGAGAATGGCTTTACAACATGCACATAATATGTTGCAATCACCTGTATTAAGTAACTCAGCGTTTTGCGAGGAATCTTTTACAAAATTAATCTTCGATGCTGTGTTGGTAATCACTTCTGTCTGAGAAGATCCGAAAACAGAATTGGACTTTGTTTGTACACGAAAACAAATCCAATCATTTATTATATTTAATGCCGATAACGAGTCCGGTATTAATTTTACAAATTTTGTCAGGAACTTTACTGTTTTGTTCTCTATTGTCATCTCTATAGTTTCTTCTAAGAGCTTTATTCCAACATTCGTCGAGTTGACATTCTTTTTCAATTGGATAAAAGCATTGCATATCTGAAGTCTAGGTCTCAACTCGAATGTTATGGATTCTATCATATTATTATTATAATATATAAATTAAAAACTTAAATTGCAGAATTTAGTCTTGGTGTTGTTTGAAGTTCAACCAAGTACATATGATATTGAAAATGATATTTCTCTCGGAAAGATAAATTAATAAGAAAGTCATATTACGATAGACCTACAAAGAAATTTTGCTTTTAGATTCAAACAAACTTACACGCTGGAACTTAATAGAATTAAAATAAATGTTTTGAGTTTTACCTTCGATGTAGTGCGTTTATTGCACAAAATAATATACGTGACGTAAGGTAAAAAGATTGCCTTTTATAATTTCAAATTAATGAGTTCTCCTTAACCCATATCATTAAAGTTCATTTCACAAGTCTCCAAGTATTATCGTAGATGTACCTAAAACAAATACTTCCTTTAGAAAATAGTAGCATTAAAATATCGTAAAACTAACTGAAAAACTACTTTGCTGTAGATAATTACATTCGTTAAGTTCTGCAATCAATCGTTGCATAGTATGCGTGATATATATAATTTACCCGAATAAACCATACGCTTTACTATGGCTGCAGTTTAAAGCTGATTAATTTAAACTTTCGCATCTTTGGGCACTCCGACTGAATAAGTAAATAATTACAATTCATAATGCAATGGGAATGTTAGCAGTTCAACGGACCACGTGCTGGCTTTTGACATATGCTCGTAAGAACCAGGGGGACCAAGCCGTCTTTGTTTGGCTGAAGTTTTCCCGTTTAGTTAGCACCGTCTTGGTAGGAGGCGCTAGGTACATCACACACACATACCTACGTGTATCAGTGAGCACGCACACAACCTTTCGACGTTGGTGAAATGTTACCATGACGACCGTCGTCATTTAGAAATGTTTGGCGCAGACACGAGGAAGTGTCCTCACTTTCCCTGGTTTACCCTTTCTAAGGCCGTCTGACCATGGATTGTCGCGTCAGTGACGCGTATGCAGCAGATAGAAGGATATACAAAGCAATTGAATATATTTTCTTTTCCTAAGAAAAGAAGAAATATTCAATTTCAATGTTTATCCTTCTATCTGCTGCATACGTGTCGCTGGCGCGACGATCCGTGGACAGGTTTTAAAGTAAACGGTACATTACACGTATTCACATACACATACGTCCCGATTCACACCAATTCACACATTCACAGTTTAGTACGCACCTCATTGGTAGGAGGCGCTACAAACTCTGCTTCAACTTTCGTAAGAGGGAAGCTTGGCCCCCCTGGTGCCACCTCTGAAGTAACAACTTCGTGAAAGAACTGTGACTTGTGTTGCGCACTGTATGTTTAAAAACGGTAACTCTGAGAACCATATTCCACCGATTCATACAGGTCGGTAAAGTTAATAGACATGAAGAATAACTGCCCCTGCTAAGAAAAATGAAAACACTGCAAATGAAGAATTGCATACTAAATTACTTTTCAATTACTAAATAAACGAAATCGATCCAAATACGATCGCATTCTTTATCCTTATCACCGACCCACGGTAAAAAGTATCTCTTACCTCGCCATAATTGGTTTCAACACAGACGAGGTACAGCATAGACCTATCACCTTATAGATGTTCGTGTCGCCACCCAAACTGTATTACCGACCCATAATTTGAGGTCTGAATGTAGTGGCATCTGCTCATGAACAGCGTTCAACTCAGCAACTACTCTGACATGTGTTGAAAGGCTGAAAGGTGTTTGCGTACTTGTATACGTGTGACTCGTTTAGAGAGAGAGTTTGGCACAGGTAGGCTTTTGCTACGCTATGCTTTGGCTCGGTTTGTCAACGACTCACGCCGATTTTTCTCCGAAAATCCATTTCAGGGATCAAGACACTATGAAGCACAAAAATGGTATTTCTTCAAAGCCCATGCAAGCTATAAGTTGCAAGATGACATTGTTTATTAGTACTTTGCGTGTAGTAGAACCTTTTCACGTATCGTACGCCGAAAAGTATTAAAAATTCACGCTGTTACTGACATTCCCGCAAGATTCTAATGCACTTTTGAAGTAATAATAATTGGATATTACTGGCTACGAGTATTAGTTTATGGCCAACACTAAAATTTACAGTAAAATCTAATTCTTAAAAGACTCGCAGAAGGTTGCATGATGCACGAGTGTCGTGGTGTGCATGGATGCAACTGCAAGTCGAGTTACTTTTGAAACCCGCATTGGGAAATAAAATTTTGTCTAGCGCTGAGAAATTCATCGGTTCAGTGAAGTGTGTGCACGTCATAGTTCATATTGTCTCGTGATTTCTCAATTCGCGCATAAATTTCATCGATTACTGGACCATGTGGGAGGCCTTTTAACAGGATTCCATTTAGATATACCCGTTACCTAGAAGACTTTTTCAGAAACTGAAGGACGTTTAAAAACAGGAAGTGCTTCTGTAATCGTGTGCAATGCGATTGTACAGTCAGTGCCTGTGCCTGCCAAAAAGTGTTTCATAGAGTACCGTGGTTCTATCGTATACTTCGTCGATCTTAGTAACTAAGGGGGAGAAACAAGTATGTCACTCATATTTCTCCAAATATTCCTGCAACTATTCATTTACACCAAGTTCCACTAAAATGTATTTATTCATTATAAATAATACTAGATGATATGTATAAGCATTAACATTAATGTATCGAACAATTAAACATTGAGAATAAAAGAGAATTCATTCGGCGTAGAAAATCATTTGCAAATTCAAGATCAAATGTTACTAATTGCTTGATATCTCAAGTTCTATCGATCAAAGTTAATAATAATTTCTACTGGGCGGTTAGGGTAAATGTTGTTAACATTATTTGTCATAGCAATAGCCAATGGAACGTATATTTTAGCAGAAAATCCATTTTTGCCGAAGAATTCGTTGGATTTCGCAATTGTAATTAACCGTCGACCTTGTTTTGATCGGGAGACATCGTTCCTCGAAGTCTAGATAAGGAGCTCACAGAGCTTCATGTACTCAGTCGTCGTCGGTCTTCCGGGCCTGGAGGACCTCCGGGGACCCTGCAGTTGCCGAGCTACCTGGACCTACTGGACTTCCTGGACTTCCTGGACTTGCTGAGGACCTGGTCAGGGTTTCAACTCGGGTCCATCCCCCTCCCCCCGATGCAGCCGAGCCACCTGGAGAGGCGGATTCAGGAGCCTTTCTTGGAGGGGGCGAAATATGTAAAAGTACATAAGTACATTTTTTAACCCTCTTTCACAAGATTTAAAATTTGCTTGTAACTTATGTTTTAATATCTCAATCTGATACTGTAACCTAAATAATTAAATTCACATTAATTATAATTCTGTATAAATAATTAAATTCGCATTAATTATAATTCTGTATAAATAATTAAATTCACATTAATTATAATTCTGTATAAATAATTAAATTCACATTAATTATTTATACAGAATTATACACAATGTCATAATATTTTCTATTTTATTACTCTTGGGGGGGGGGCGATCTGCAGAGATAGCAGTGCAACTTTTCAACTCGTTCAATCTTTCTACATGCTACCGAATAAAACGATTATATATATATATGTATTAAATTCTAGATAAAAGTTTTAGTATCGCGTTTTAAACATTCTAAACAATTTTTCTTTAATTTCACAATCATTCGAGATGCTTAATGTTTTGCATGCAAGTTACGCTTCTCAAGTTTAAATATTTCATATGAGTTTTATGAATCTTCTCTTATTAATAGTTATTACATTCGAGTCATTAGATTTTCTGAATAAAACATAAATAGGCAGTCTCTCTACGGGCCTCGAAACGCTGCGACCTCCTCGTAGTGAGACCTGGTAATTGGTGAGAACAGAGCCGATGCGATTGCTGCGATTGTCAAATATCCTAAATAAGTAGATAGATACAAGAATTTCTTTAAATAGTAATACTTTGATATAATGTAAAAATAAATGTAACTCGAAATGTTTGAATAAATCATTCCTTCCCTTCCTTCCACATGTATAAATATATAAAATAAAGTAATGTGGAATTCTCAAGATATGTGAAATAATGGAGTTCAATAACGACGTTCACCAAAGTCGGAGGACGGATCGGACGGATGAACATTTAAAATGCCATGGTATACCTATCTTAATGTATTATTTCCATCGATTACTGGAATATGTGGGAGGTCGATCGTCCAGATTCTACTGCAATACACTAAAAATAAGTATCTGGAAGACTTTTTTGAAAACACTGTACTCGAGTCCGATCACATCTCCTCAACTTTGAAAGACATATATGTATACATAGAAAGAGCAGGGTGCATGGCTGCAGCTGCGAAAAGTACATATTTCGCAATGGACATTGCGATATAGAATTATTTCCGGCCTTTGTGAAATTTCAACTTCCATGGGAAACAGTTGAGGTCGACAGCAACCTCTACCAATGTGACAACATTCACGAAAGGTGTAAGCTGACAGTTCGACTTCAACCGCGGCAGCGATCGGATCAGTGAATGTACCTGCATATTATTTCGTGATTTCTCGATTCGTGCATCAATTTCATCGATTACTGGACTATGTATGAGGCCGTTTAACAAGATTCTGCTGCATTACACTCAATACCAAGATGCCTTTATGGAAACATTTTACGCGAGCCCGAACACTACTTCCCACTGCTGAGAGATGTTTAGAAACGTGATGTGCTTTTGTGACCGCGTGCAATGCGATTTTAGAGTCAGTACATATTTCGCGATAAAGTATTTCATAGAGCACTGTGTGGACGCGAGTGCAGAGTCAATGTTTTGCGCATACAGAACTATTTAAGTGAAAGCACCGGTGCTCTAAGTGATTTTTCATCGTGGAATTACTGTGTCTACATAAAATTATTTCTGGCCTTGACGAATTTCCAGTTAGCTGGGAGTCGGTCGAGCGCCATAACACCGCCAACAACCCCTACGTCACAACATTGCCAAGCGGTGTCACCTCTGTCAGTTCGACTTTACTCGCGACGGTGATCGCATCAGTGAGTGCGTGTACATATTATTTCGTGATTTCTCGATTCCTGCATAAATTTCATCGATAACTGGACTATGTGGGAGATCGTTCAACGAGATTCCACTACATTACACTCAGTACCTAGAGGACTATTTTGGAAACGCTTTACTCGAGTCCGAACATATCTTTCCACTGTTGAGATATGTTTAAAAACATGAACTGCTTTTGTAATCGTGTGCAATGCGATTGTAGAATCAGTGCTTATTTCGCGATAAAGTATTCGATAGTGCACAGTGGCCCTGCGTATTAGTAATGTGAACGCGAACGTAAAGTCAGTGTTTTAACGCATCTAGAATTAATTCAGAGCACCAGTGCTCCTATTGCTTTTTCATCGCGAAAGTAATGTGACATATTTGAAAGTGTGACACATTCTATGGGGTACTGACCCTGCAACTGCTGGACATTCGCCTGCAGATCGAATAGCTACTGCTAAAAGGGGATGCTTGTCAGTGAGACTATTTTCAACGAACGGTGAGTGATACTTTTTCATTCTTTGAATTTTTCTGTATGCTATCGAACATAATGATTACTGTAGCGAGCATAGTGACCACGAATACGTACTTAGTACTCGCGAATAGTAAAATTTAATGCGTGTACTTCCAAATGTTTAATACACGTAGAAAAATACAATGAATAAATTTTAAATTCGCGATAGGAGTTTTAATATCGCGTTTCAAACATTCTAAACTGCTTTTCTTTAATTTCACAATCATTCCGGATGCTTAATGTATCGAATACGAGTTACATTTCTGAAGTTGAACTCTTTCGTGCGAGTTCTTTCAAATCTTCTCTCTTAACAGTAATTACATTCGAGTCATTAGATTCTCGTAATAAACAACGACAGTAATTTTTGGTACTACTTGGTTATTATGCTCGCTAGTTTTGCTTGCCCGTTGCATGTGCTAAATATTAAGACACACTGGTAGTAATATTACGAGAAATCAAAAATTGCCACTCTTACCACCTGATATCTCGACCTCAAATGGTGCCTTTATAAAATAACAGTATAATAATAAATGACTGCCGCCAAAGTGGCTGCTATATGAACTTAAATTTCTTTCTCCCTTGCATAAAAATAACTTTAAGCCACTAAACCTACAAATTTTATACATCGCGGAAGAACTTGCACATGTGCTTAGTTTTAACTAGCCATAGTCCTAGAGTCCATTAAGTTTTAATTTAAGAACTTTAGTCGTAAGAATTTTTCCAAATTTTCAAAAATGCATTGGTCGAATATGGACCAGAAATATTTCGTAGAAATGGGTCACTTTCGTAGGTACCTCCGCGTTGGTGTGCCTGGACTTGGTAACGTTTTCCAATGCATTGCGTCTTGCAAAACGTTGTCAAGCTGAAGCCTACGATCTAGTTTAAGGGTCCAGATCAAGCCAAACTTACATTCGGTGAGTTTGGTTCGGTCTGGACATCTATTCAGAAATGCACTTGCGTACTTTGAGCGATAAGCTTTTGTTCCGCCTCGTTCTTTTTAAATATAAGAGTGCCAAACACACCCTTCTAGAAATACAATTCGCCTTCGATCACTGATTTCTATTTCGCGCATGGTGTTCTCGCCCTTCATAGGCCGGCTGTGCTGGGTACAACTTATTACGGCTTTACACAGAGGACCATTGTTAGACGAAGATGTGCGACAGTTCTCGTTCTCGGTCACGCTCGCCATGGCTGTGTAAAGTCGTGATATGGAGCATGCCATGTAGAAACGAAATTTCGGTGGATCGAGGGTGAATGTTCGCGTCGCGCCGCGCCTTTCGGTCCTTTAGTCGTTTAGTCTCTTTTGCAATCTCAATCGGGAGATTCTTAGCTTTCGCATATCCCTCGAAAGTTACGCAAGTGCATATTTGCAATAGATTATGCCACTAGGGCTCATTGTAAAGAGTGCGATAGGCTAGATTTAAGGGTAGAGGTACGCTTGCTTGTTGAGAGTGACGCCTTTTACCTTTGCTTTTGCTTACAATTAGCTTCACCGTGCACCGTGTCGTTTCGCATTTAGTATACTTTTACAGACTTGTCATAGTGTATTTTCTATTTCCTACTTTCAATTCTCTTTTCTTTTTTTCCGGTAATATAATTCGCTCTCGGGAGAGATCTTGAATTAGCACAAGATGCTCGGGCACGATACACTCGCCTGTGCAAATTGTCGGCTTTGTGATGGGAGCGCGTATTGCAGCTGCATGTGATTTAATTGTGAGGCGGGCTGCTGTGAGTCTGACCCCTCAGGCGCGGCCCCTAGTGGGGAACTCCCGTTAATGGGGGGCTGGATGAATGGTGGTCGCGTATTAGCGTTTTGTCTGTGCAACTGCAATGCGTGAGTGTATCGAGCAGCTCGAGATCTCTCACGACGGCGAATCCGTGTCCGTTTTTCAATTCTTTTTCTATCTCTGCAATGAGATACTTAGCGTCTATTTGTCACTTGAAACCAGTGCAAGCGTGCCTCTAAAATATGCGAAAGAAATTGTAATGGCATATGTGTAGAAAGATCGACGAGAACCTCTCGTCTATCTTTCTTACGCGCGCATGCTAACCCTTTGGACTTTAAAGTAAAGTCTTTGGAAATAATTTTAGTAGTTTTTTACCTTATACCGCAATCACAGTCCAAAGGGTTAGTATAACGAAGTATAGTGTATATGTGTGCTGCGAAACTTAGAAAATTTAGCCAGGCAAGTCCAGTTTTAAGCGCATCATCGAAACATTCGCCGAGGGATTCGCCGAGGTTTTCTCTGGTGAATTCTTTAATAAAGAATTCACTAAGAGATTCGTTGCTAGTTTCAGGGAAGAATTAGATCTGGGTTAGGGTTTACTAACACTTTAGAGTAGAATTGGAATTTTTCTGGCATTCCATGCCATTAGCGCCTGATGAGGCTGCTTCTATTTCCTTTTACAATTCGGAATTATCATGCGCCTAAACAGGCTGCTGTATTTTTTAATTAACATTAAAAAGGATGAGACCTGATGATGGTACATTAGAATTAAAAAGCATTAGGCGCCCAAAAAGGCTACTCCTTCCATACATTAAGATTGAAAAACCTTAAACGCCCGAAGAGGCCACTCCTTTTTTCTATCAGACAGAATCAGAATTCATTGAGCGCCCAATGTGGCTGCTGGAAATTTTTCTCAAAGTCTGAATTGCGTGACACCTTGCAATTTAAAGGAAATTTTTTCGAACTTGTTTAAATACAAATTGTCTGTTTCAGTTATAGTGTTTGTGATCGCCCGTAATGCGATCGTAGAGTCAGTGTTTTTGCGCAAGTAAAGCTAGTCGAGAGCACCGGTGCTCTAATAACTTTTTCACCGCGAAAGTAGAGTCATGCACGAGTCCAACTGCAGCTGCAACGTTGAGAGCTAAGCTGGGGCTGAGTTGAGGGGTGCTCGTCTGGGAGCTGCTGGTCAGAGGGATGCTGGTCAGACGGATGGTGATCAGAGGGGAGCTGGTCTCAGGGATGCTGGTCAGAGGGTTACGAGTTTGCAGAGATGCAGTACCGATGATGACAGCGAACGGTGAGTCATTTTATAATTCTTTGAATGGGGGTGCATGTAGTACAGCTACTTAGCTCTTTCGATTCTGGCCGTTCCAACACAAATGCACGACATGCAGAGGCCCTTTTCACATGGTCGGTATTCGTTTGGGGAACTCTTATGCAATATTTCGCGAATATGGTCTAGGGCGTCTAGGCAGTAGCCTTATGGCGTGGTCCTTTTCTAAACCATATTCACGAAATATCGTAGAAATGTTCCCGAAACTAATGCCAATTATATAAGATGCGCCACTAAACGTTATGCATGTGTGTTCGAAAGAGCAGCATCGATTGAGCTGACCATACAAGGTACTCGTAGATAGTGACATGCATGTGTCTGTCTCAAAATAAAAAATAAAATAAATCAATACAATTGTTGCTCGCGATTCTTACAATTTTATATCGATTAATAATAATTCGTAAAATAATCGGATCGATCGAGTCAAGTAGAGTCACCGCGAAATTTTTTGAAATGGGTCTCAATGAAACTAGTCTTCCTAACAATCTTGCATTCTAGCAAGATCTTTTATGGTCGCCGGTAATGCGATCGTAGAGTCCACGCTTTTTTCGCGTCCATATATTTTCAAGAGCGCCGCGGCTCTTGTGTAGAGTTTTATTACCGCGAATTTACAGTCAAATTTTTGCGGATCTATGATTTATACAGAGCACGGGAGCTCGTGTTGATTTTTCGTCGCGAAAGTAAAGTCAACCTTTTGCGTATCGGAAATTTGTCCAGAGCACCGGTGCTCTAATTGCTTTTTCATCGCGAAAGTAAAGTAAAATTTTCGATTAGCTTCAATTTTCAGCTGCTTGGTATTCTAGGTCCTAGAAAGGACCTAGCTTGTGGGCCCTAGAGAGGGCCCAGAACAGGGGCCCTAGAGAGGGCCTTCGGCATAGGCCCTAGAGAGGGTCCTAGTCATGGGCCCTAGAGAGGGCCTAGCTCGTGGGCCCTAGAGAGGGTCCTAATCATGGGCCCTAGAGAGGGTCCTAGTCATGGGCCCTAGAGAGGGCCTTCGGCATAGGCCCTAGAGAGGGTCCTAGTCATGGGCCCTAGAGAGGGCCTAGCTCGTGGGCCCTAGAGAGGGCCTAGAATTATGCTAGCTTGGTAGCTAGCTAAGATGTACTTGCATGCATGCCGTAGAATGTAGAATACGAGTACCTTGTATAAGTGGGTCGTAATCTTTGTGCGTGCATTTTGGAAGGAAAAGCATCATACCTAAGGCACGCAATGCATTTGGTAGGATAAGCTTCCTACATAATGCATGCAAAAAGACCTTACCCAACAAAAACACATTCAGAAACTAAGGAATGTGAAATAGATGAAATGTGAAATAGATGAAATGTGCGCGTTTAATAAACAGGAGCGCTAAAAGTTGCTGTTTAAATATAAATTGTCGGTTTGAGTTATAGTGTTTGTGATCGCCCGTAATGCGATCGTAGAGTCAGTGTTTTTGCGCAAGTAAAGCTAGTCGAGAGCACCGGTGCTCTAATAACTTTTTCACCGCGAAAGTAGAGTCATGCACGAGTCCAACTGCAGCTGCAACGTTGAGAGCTAAGCTGGGGCTGAGTTGAGGGGTGCTCGTCTGGGAGCTGCTGGTCAGAGGGATGCTGGTCAGACGGATGGTGATCAGAGGGGAGCTGGTCTCAGGGATGCTGGTCAGAGGGTTACGAGTTTGCAGAGATGCAGTACCGATGATGACAGCGAACGGTGAGTCATTTTATAATTCTTTGAATGGGGGTGCATGTAGTACAGCTACTTAGCTCTTTCGATTCTGGCCGTTCCAACACAAATGCACGACATGCAGAGGCCCTTTTCACATGGTCGGTATTCGTTTGGGGAACTCTTATGCAATATTTCGCGAATATGGTCTAGGGCGTCTAGGCAGTAGCCTTATGGCGTGGTCCTTTTCTAAACCATATTCACGAAATATCGTAGAAATGTTCCCGAAACTAATGCCAATTATATAAGATGCGCCACTAAACGTTATGCATGTGTGTTCGAAAGAGCAGCATCGATTGAGCTGACCATACAAGGTACTCGTAGATAGTGACATGCATGTGTCTGTCTCAAAATAAAAAATAAAATAAATCAATACAATTGTTGCTCGCGATTCTTACAATTTTATATCGATTAATAATAATTCGTAAAATAATCGGATCGATCGAGTCAAGTAGAGTCACCGCGAAATTTTTTGAAATGGGTCTCAATGAAACTAGTCTTCCTAACAATCTTGCATTCTAGCAAGATCTTTTATGGTCGCCGGTAATGCGATCGTAGAGTCCACGCTTTTTTCGCGTCCATATATTTTCAAGAGCGCCGCGGCTCTTGTGTAGAGTTTTATTACCGCGAATTTACAGTCAAATTTTTGCGGATCTATGATTTATACAGAGCACGAAAGCTCGTGTTGATTTTTCGTCGCGAAAGTAAAATCAACCTTTTGCGTATCGGAAATTTGTCCAGAGCACCGGTGCTCTAATTGCTTTTTCATCGCGAAAGTAAAGTAAAATTTTCGATTAGCTTCAATTTTCAGCTGCTTGGTATTCTAGGTCCTAGAACGGACCTAGCTTGTGGGCCCTAGAGAGGGCCCAGAACAGGGGCCCTAGAGAGGGCCTTCTGCATAGGCCCTAGAGAGGGTCCTAGTCATGGGCCCTAGAGAGGGCCTAGCTCGTGGGCCCTAGAGAGGGTCCTAATCATGGGCCCTAGAGAGGGCCTTCGGCATAGGCCCTAGAGAGGGTCCTAGTCATGGGCCCTAGAGAGGGCCTAGCTCGTGGGCCCTAGAGAGGGCCTAGAATTATGCTAGCTTGGTAGCTAGCTAAGATGTACTTGCATGCATGCCGTAGAATGTAGAATACGAGTACCTTGTATAAGTGGGTCGTAATCTTTGTGCGTGCATTTTGGAAGGAAAAGCATCATACCTAAGGCACGCAATGCATTTGGTAGGATAAGCTTCCTACATAATGCATGCAAAAAGACCTTACCCAACAAAAACACATTCAGAAACTAAGGAATGTGAAATAGATGAAATGTGAAATAGATGAAATGTGCGCGTTTAATAAACAGGAGCGCTAAAAGTTGCTGTTTAAATATAAATTGTCGGTTTGAGTTATAGTGTTTGTGATCGCCCGTAATGCGATCGTAGAGTCAGTGTTTTTGCGCAAGTAAAGCTAGTCGAGAGCACCGGTGCTCTAATAACTTTTTCACCGCGAAAGTAGAGTCATGCACGAGTCCAACTGCAGCTGCAACGTTGAGAGCTAAGCTGGGGCTGAGTTGAGGGGTGCTCGTCTGGGAGCTGCTGGTCAGAGGGATGCTGGTCAGACGGATGGTGATCAGAGGGGAGCTGGTCTCAGGGATGCTGGTCAGAGGGTTACGAGTTTGCAGAGATGCAGTACCGATGATGACAGCGAACGGTGAGTCATTTTATAATTCTTTGAATGGGGGTGCATGTAGTACAGCTACTTAGCTCTTTCGATTCTGGCCGTTCCAACACAAATGCACGACATGCAGAGGCCCTTTTCACATGGTCGGTATTCGTTTGGGGAACTCTTATGCAATATTTCGCGAATATGGTCTAGGGCGTCTAGGCAGTAGCCTTATGGCGTGGTCCTTTTCTAAACCATATTCACGAAATATCGTAGAAATGTTCCCGAAACTAATGCCAATTATATAAGATGCGCCACTAAACGTTATGCATGTGTGTTCGAAAGAGCAGCATCGATTGAGCTGACCATACAAGGTACTCGTAGATAGTGACATGCATGTGTCTGTCTCAAAATAAAAAATAAAATAAATCAATACAATTGTTGCTCGCGATTCTTACAATTTTATATCGATTAATAATAATTCGTAAAATAATCGGATCGATCGAGTCAAGTAGAGTCACCGCGAAATTTTTTGAAATGGGTCTCAATGAAACTAGTCTTCCTAACAATCTTGCATTCTAGCAAGATCTTTTATGGTCGCCGGTAATGCGATCGTAGAGTCCACGCTTTTTTCGCGTCCATATATTTTCAAGAGCGCCGCGGCTCTTGTGTAGAGTTTTATTACCGCGAATTTACAGTCAAATTTTTGCGGATCTATGATTTATACAGAGCACGAAAGCTCGTGTTGATTTTTCGTCGCGAAAGTAAAATCAACCTTTTGCGTATCGGAAATTTGTCCAGAGCACCGGTGCTCTAATTGCTTTTTCATCGCGAAAGTAAAGTAAAATTTTCGATTAGCTTCAATTTTCAGCTGCTTGGTATTCTAGGTCCTAGAACGGACCTAGCTTGTGGGCCCTAGAGAGGGCCCAGAACAGGGGCCCTAGAGAGGGCCTTCGGCATAGGCCCTAGAGAGGGTCCTAGTCATGGGCCCTAGAGAGGGCCTAGCTCGTGGGCCCTAGAGAGGGTCCTAATCATGGGCCCTAGAGAGGGCCTTCGGCATAGGCCCTAGAGAGGGTCCTAGTCATGGGCCCTAGAGAGGGCCTAGCTCGTGGGCCCTAGAGAGGGCCTAGAATTATGCTAGCTTGGTAGCTAGCTAAGATGTTCTTGCATGCATGCTGTAGAATGTAGAATACGAGTACCTTGTATAAGTGCAGAGAGATCGACGATAATCGTCAGTCTATCTCTCTTTCAATTTCGCTTTCGCGTTCGCGGTTGTCACTAATAGTAGAGTCAAATCATCGTTTCCCTCATTGCAAGCAATGACGGACGCGATGAGTTTATTGAAATGGAGGGTGGATGGGATCGGTGTTTGTTTCGGGATGGGTCACTTTCGTAGGTACCTCCGCGTTGGTGTGCCCGGTTCCTTGGTAACGTTTCTCAAGCATTGCGACTTGCAAAACGATATCAAGCTAAAGCCTACGATCTAGTTTAAGGGTCCAGATCGAGCGAAACTTACATTCAGTGAGTTTGGTTCGGTCTAGACATCTAATCAGAATTTTATTCTCTTTCAGGTAGGTATTTCTTCGATGGTTTTACATGATTTATTCTATTTCATGCATTTCTTCGATGGTTTTGCGTGATTTATTTCATTTCGTCGATTTCTTCGATGATTTTGAACTCATGAACACATGTCTTCCACAAATAATGTTGTTGTTTATATAAATTTTTATGTCAAATAAATTTGTTTGGCGTTAAATAAACCTGAATAGAATGGCAAGGTTAAAAGGCGTATGTGTTCTTGTTTTGTTGCGATCCTTCTTTCTCGGTCGTTGCACGGAATACGTTTATAAAACGATCTTTAAATTGTTACTCTAACAGAATCATTTGTAAATCGCGGGTTTCGACTGACTTCTTGAATTCTAATTCCTACCACACGTAGCGTTACAATCTGTTTCGAGGCTTCATCGGTAACGTTGCATGCGACACAAAAATGGTAAGGTGGTTCTAGGACTCCCCCAAACCGGTGACAGAAAAATGCATTGGTTGATAGGTCTATCCTATACCTCGTCTGTGCTCCCGTAAACGATTCTGTATCGATAAAGTTGAATGCGACCACGGACGAGGTATTCTCGGTTAAATTTATTAAATTTTTTTATTTCACACCTGCACAATCCTTATACATAATTACTTTATAACAAGTATAATTGGAATTATCGACATCAGTACAAGATGTTGAATACATCAACTTCCTTCTCAACATTATTTTATTCTTTTCACATTTCCTTGCATTATTTTAAGGAACTTTTGTTTATTGTATCTTCTTTCCTATTTCTTTAAACGTAATAATAAAATAAACGATTCGAATCTTAATACTCGTTTTCACAACGTCGAAACGATAAGCGATGTGACAGGTAAAAGTGGTGTGCTAGACTGCTTTTAAATACACAGCTTGTCAATTCGATATGTTAGTGGTGATTCTTCATGAGCAAATTTGTTGGTTCGGTTTGTGGTTATCAAAAATTGGGAAAATGGACAGTCTGACTACCGCGTCACGTTCATACCGGCCCTAGAGGTGTTATGCGTCATTCTTACAGTCTTTCCGTAGCAGGGGACCAAATTCTTCTTTTACCAAAAAGAAGATATAGATTTAGACAAAGCGTAGGTAAGATAGGCCTACATTTTAAGGAAGGTTCTGTGCCACCCAGGGGGACCAAGCCGTCTTTGTTTGGCTGAAGTTTTCCCGTTTAGTTAGCACCGTATTGGTAGGAGGCGCTAGGTACATCACACACACATACCTACGTGTATCAGTGAGCACGACACACAACCTTTCGACGTTGGTGAAATGTTACCATGACGACCGTCGTCATTTAGAAATGTTTGGCGCAGACACGAGGAAGTGTCCTCACTTTCCCTGGTTTACCCTTTCTAAGGCCGTCTGACCATGGATTGTCGCGTCAGTGACGCGTATGCAGCAGATAGAAGGATATACAAAGCAATTGAATATATTTTCTTTTCCTAAGAAAAGAAGAAATATTCAATTTCAATGTTTATCCTTCTATCTGCTGCATACGTGTCGCTGGCGCGACGATCCGTGGACAGGTTTTAAAGTAAACGGTACATTACACGTATACACATACACATACGTCCCGATTCACACCAATTCACACATTCACAGTTTAGTACGCACCTCATTGGTAGGAGGCGCTACAAACTCTGCTTCAACTTTCGTAAGAGGGAAGCTTGGCCCCCCTGGTAAGAACCGGTTCACATCGGTTGTAAAATGTTGCACAATACATACATGTATGCAACGGAACAGTGGCACCTCCTATCGAAGAACTTTCGACTGTTAACATAGCCTAAGATAAATTAATAAAGTGAAAGAACAACAAACAAATTTCGTTATTAAAGCATGGTTATTTCATCGAGATTACTGTCTCATAAAGTATGGCGAAGTCTGTATCATGTAAAAGCGATAAGTACGTTTCATTGTGTTTAAGTCATCATTTTCTATGTTAAGTATTGCGTGTTAGTTTATATACGATATAAAGTTTTGTATTTTATCGTTCGTTATAATGTTGCTCCACTACTGTTTTCAGGCAAGGAGGCGAAAGCTTTCTCATCCGTTGTACAAGCATTAGAAAGCGATTCAAAACGTGGTGACGATGATTCTAAAGCCCAAACTATACCGCAGCCATCCGATCCATCTTTTGTAAACTACAGATTTCTTTACCCAGAATTTTTACCAGATCCTAACCCATTATATCGTAACAGTATCAGAGAAAAATTAGAGCGCATCGACATGTTGAGTAGGAGATCGGTCATAAGCATTCCCGAATTCTATGTTGGTTCCATATTAGCGGTATCTTATTCCGAGCCACATGCGCCTGAAAAAGTAAACAGATTCGTTGGCATATGCATACAAAGAGAAGGTTGTGGCTTGAGGGCTGCATTTATTCTAAGGAATGTTGTGAATAGTGAAGGCGTAGAAGTACGTTACGACTTGTATGATCCCGCTGTTCAAAAAATCGAGTGTCTGAGGTAAATGCAAATTAACTCGAAGCAAAAGTTTCGCGATACATAAAGCGTACATGGATGTTTGCAGGTTGGAGAAGAGATTAGACAATGAATTACTTTACCTCAGAGACGCACCTCTAGAGTACAGTACATTTTCATTTGATATGGAAACAGAACTTCTACCCGAGGGAGCGACAGTTCCATTGAATGAAATTAAAGTCACCCTTAACCCGCCGCCGTGGCTAGAGAAGTGGGAACGTAAAGATTTGAAAGGAGTGAAAGATATAGTCGTCAATGAGAGACGTCAGAGGAAAGCAGAAGCTGCTGCTAAACCATGGGAGAAGTATGATTTAATGAAAACATACAGGTAAGATCTAATAGCACTAAATATGTACAAATTGCAGTGAATTTATTTTAGCATACCGTACATTCTTAAATTGTATTTTTAATACTTTGTTAGGGAGACCATACCAGAGGAAGAACAAAATGATATATTCTCCGAGTTACACACAGAGCTTTGTCACTTAGAAGTAAAGAGAAGCATTTTGAAACGCAAACGTACATTTACGAGGCCCAAGAAAGCTGTGTAAATCGTTTTATTATAGGTGTAAATAAAGATTTGTCTACCGTGTTTACATACACATGAAAACCGTCGGGTGTGTATTATTCTCTCGTCCTTCGTAATTGCAACTCTGTTTAAATATGCTTCGTGTACTGTACGAAAAAGATACGCTCGGAAAGTCTTGTTAATAGTAAGTTTTTCTGTTTTTATTAGGAAGTGAAAAATATACAATAGAAATTATAAAATTTCAATGAATACACATTATTCTTCAAACATGCTTGCCTGTTGTACAAGGGAACAATTACTTTTCTGTGTATGTTATGTGTTTCAAATTAACGGAGGGAAGATAAATATGCGAACATGAAATTAACTAGTTAATAATGCCACATTAATTTCTTTAACCATTTTAATACGATAAAGCATTTTAATGAGGTGTTCTTTAGCCAGCGGAGACGTTGAATACCATACTGGGCTATCTGGTACACAACTTCTTTCAGGTAATAAATAGAACACATCATTACGAGTCTTTACGCTTTCCGGGCTGAAATAACAATAAATTATTAATAACAGTACATTCCAATACTTTGTAGCAACGTTGAATTCAGTTGATACAGTTCACGTACCACTTGGACAAATAAAATTCGTATAATTTCACTGGACATCTTAACGGATTTTCTTCGTTTTCTTGTTGCTCATATACCTTCTTTTTACGTGAATTACCTTCTACGAAAAGATGTTATAATTACATGATTTTTCTTATGGTTCCACTATACAAGACGATTTAGTACTAACCTAGCGCCGATTGTGGTGGATAGAAACGAAGAAGAACGTTTCTAGAACCTGGAACTTTGCCTGTCGTCGCGGTAGGTTGTGCGGCGGGATTACGTTTCCAATGTTTCATAATATGAGAAAATGATAACTGCATATGCTCTTCTACCGTCTAAAAAATTGTATTCATTTCTAGACTTTAGAGTCTACCGTTATTGTAAATATAATTATAAAAATGGTTCACACGTACCACGAGATTAAAATGCTTGGTGTTAAAGAACATGAGAGTGCTTAAAAGTACATGAGGGGAATGAGCACCTAATTGTTTACACTCCCATAGATGTTCTTCCTCCACCCTCGTAACAATGTATTCTACAAGAAAAGCAGAAACACTTCATTGCGAATGATTTCTCTTAAACGATTGAAAAGGTAAAAATCATTTTACTTACGCGCATCATTATAAAGAACAGAAAATTTCTTTGCAACTTCGTTCAAACAGTCCGTAAATTTTTCGTAATATGAATCCGTAAAAATGTTGTCTATTCTATTATTCTCGAATAAATACTGTTGTATCCCTGAAACGTGAAATTCTGATGAAAACCTGAAAGTTTTCGTCGAAACGAAAAGTTTGATTACTAGATTTACCTAAGCAAAGATAATATATCGTGTCAGGAGCATATTCTGTGCCATTTGGTTTCCTAACTTCTTTTACGAAAAGACATAAGGAGTAATTTAATTCGTCTGCTGTGAGCTGCAGAAGATCTGTTTTAAACAACTTGATTTTCCTCATAGGTGTATTTTGCTTCTCTAGTTCGGCATTCTTCGCGACTACCTGTTTTCAACAAATTAAACATTTAATATCCGTTTTCGGTGAATTAAAAATACAGTTATAGCGTGTTTAAGTTACCCATTGCCTCCAAGCGTTGACTCCGAAGGTATATTTAAGTGCCATATTAGCATCTGGTTTTTCTATAGGTTCTATAATTCTTGGCTGAGGTGGGTTTTGCGGTTCTGGGGGTGGCATTAAAGGCATATCGTTCGTACCGGATACACGCCTTCCTCGTTTATTCGGAGTAGACCGTGGTTTGTACGGAACCATTCGTTTCCTTCCACGAGGGGCAGGTATCAGTCGTTCTGATTGAACTAAACGATAAAAAAAGAAATCATATCATTTGTCTCTTCTGTGAAGTAACAGTCACTCAGTTGCAGTGTGCAAATCAGATTTATCTTCATACCATCATTTTCCATAGCTGCTTCGGACTGCGTTGATGCTTGCGTAGCGGTGATCGTGTTTGGAGTTAAAGCAGCTTCTAAATCAACAGCTGGCTCGTCTAACTCTCCAGTTGCCATTTTTAATGCCATTTGTAACATATCGTCGCCAAATGTGTTGCTGGAGTCAACTCCTTCCGGACTGAAACCTCCGGTATGCGAATGGTCACGATCAGCGTTGTCTTCATCTCTATAAGAAATCATATAAGTGGTGTACTTGCTGGACAGAGGATAGAATATCAAATCCTTTATATTTGATTAGTCTCCTCTGTTCTAAAATTGTAGTTAACGATAATTACGCAAAAATACCTATCATCCGCAGAATCCGAGTCGCTCTCGTTGGCCTTTTTCTCCGTTGCTACCATCTCCGCCATCATAAGAAGCTCGGCTTCAAAAGGATCTGCTGGTATTTTCTCCTGTATTCTTTTGATATCTTTAAAAATTCCTTTAGTACTGTTCCTTGTTGTGGGTATAAAAATAGGAACAGGAATCGGTAGTGGGAAAGGTAATGGGACTGGGAAAGGCATACTATACATGTGCATTGGATATGGAACATAAATTGGAACTGGTATCGGTACAACTGCCTGTTGAATGCCATCCGTTTGCGTGGCTTTTGTACAAGGATGAGGTCGTACCGAGACTCCTTTCGTGTGCATCACAGGCTTGCACTGAGTAGTTTTATTGTGAATTTTGATCGGACTTGGTGGCCTCGTTATAATGTGTTGCTTATAAATTACTTGAGGTGCTTGATTTTGGCTGATGGCAACCGTAGGTATTACCATGTTATTTACATTGTTTTGTTGCGTCGTTGGACTGGATTGTCCGTTTCCTATCGCGGCTAAACTTGTTACGGATGAAATCACTGGCATATTCTTCTTATTTTGTATATCGCTGGCTTTCGGATTGTTTAAAATCGTGGTTCTCTGTGGTATGGTCCTTTTGGGCATACCAGTAGGCACGGGATCATCGCTCGTTGGAATAGTAATCGGGGATTTAGTATACTGAGCTTGGAAATTCATTACACAACTGTACGAACAAAAATTGCGTATCGTTGCATCTGACATTGTTAAGTGATATTGTGCTTGAGAAAATTCTCTACAGAAATCACAATTTATTCGCTTCGCCGAAACTGCATTGATCGAAACCTGTACGCGATTGGAGAGAATTAGAATCAATTTTATTTTTCCTTCATTGAATTAATAATATTATTACATACCTGGTACAGCGTTAAACAATTTAAGCTACACATCATCATCACTTGACCCGTCTTCAACTCCTTTTTGATCATATCAAAATTATATTTCTTTACCTTGCACCAGTTACAAGGAATAATTTTTCTATTTGTAATTATAAATATATTTAAACAAGTTTTAGAACAGAACGTATGAGCCTCGTTTTCATAAAACACGACAGAGCATTTCTTATTGGGAGTTTCAAAAAATTTCTTGCAAGTGGAACATTGGTCGGGGTCAACTTTTTTTACAAATTTGAAGGCTGCGAAACACGGGTCACTGCAAATAGATACTGGATCAGATCTGTCTATCTGAACCACGCAATGAACGAGTTTTTCCTGTTGCAAAATATACAGTTTTTTAGTTTAAAACATCTCCAGATTTCATAGCACACACACAAATATAAAAGAAAACTTTCTTACCTCTTGGCAAACACTGCAACACTTTCTTTCCATGCTTAAAGGCTCAACGGAACTCATTTTTGAGTACTTCTCCATACAATCTTGAGTACAAAAATCTTTGAACTGCCCTTTATCGCCAACTGGCGCAAGGAAACCTTCTGTGCTAGAACTTATATCCTTCTGACAATATGTACATACTTTTAGCCCTTTTTTGAATTCTTCTAAGCACGTAGAACAACAAAATTGTCTAACATCGTAGCCGAATCTTACACAGTACTTGCCCAAACTCACGGCCTGTACCGAACCATTGCAGTTCCTGCAGTAGCTCCCATATTTCGTTTGAAATTTACCCAGACATTCTTCGTTACAAAATTCCATTGTTTCCCAAGAAAGATTACGTTCGTCGTTAGGTTCGACAATTAGCAAGCAATTTGCGCAGCGTTTTTCCCTCTTAGAATTCACTCCATCGCTGGGTATATCCACAGCCCTGTTATTGGCGGCTTTGAATAATGCCTTGCAGCTTTTGGAACAGACGTGATAGGTATCAAAACCAATTTTTACTTTAATTTTACACGATCTTTCTTCGTTACATTGTTTGCAAATCTCCTTAGTTGCGATTTCTTCGATCTCAGAATTTTTCGACTCATCGTCGATGTTAATAACATCCTCAGTGGTAGCTCTAACATTGTTCACTGATACCTCCTTTTCTTTTTGGACATTCTCTATACTTTCTGTGTTACTTCCATCTGTAATTTTTATTTCGCTCGGACTTTGTTGCGTGCTTTTATTAGCATCGGTATTTGATTCATTATCTTTACAACTTTCAGTAACTTTATTATGTTCGTGATTAACTTCGTGTACAGATTTATCGGTATTAGAGCTGGACTTTTCTGTTTGCCCAGGAATTATCACTTTCATACTATCTGGAATAATACATAGCTCATCATCCTGCCCTGGCAAAACATTAGACTGTTCTTCTTCGGTACTCATTGGTGTTATTTCATTGAGAGCTTTTTTTGTTACATCGTTACACTTTTTTGGTGATCCTGCCACTTCTTTATCTAAATTTTCACTTCCTTCTACTTCAACTGGAGTTTCGCTACTATTCTTTTCAACTTCTTGTATTGCATTTGCTGGCTGCAACACAGGAATAGAAACATCTTTGCTCTTTTCATTGCTTTTGCTACTACTACTACTACTAAAACTGCTTTCTCTAGCATTTACAACATCTTGTAAATTATCAGTTTGACTACATAATTTTGGAAAACTCACATCAGTTTCATTGAGATCATCGGTATCCATTGATTCAACATTTTCAGTATTAAGATTATCTCCGCCAAAAGGATCTTCCGCATCAATGGATTGATTTTCGATTTGTGCATCTCCGTGTTTCTCTTGAGAGAATTGCACAAATTCTGTATTCTCTGGTTCCACGATACTTTTTTCTAATACATTCTTATCACTATCTTCTAATATCGCTTCTGAATCAGTTTCCTTGTTACTCGAATTATCTTTTTCATTAACGGATGTTTGTGTTTTATCTGTCTGAGAATCACCTAGAGCATTACCATCGATCTCTTTTTCTGTTAAATTTGAATTGCACGCATCATCTACGTTAATACTTTTCGAAACTTGTGTCTCCGCTTCCTGCGCAACATCTTGCAAAGTTTTCTGAGATTCTGTAGACTCAACTGTAATTGTATTACTTGTATTACTAGACACATTGTCCGTGTCATCTTTTTCCACGACGTCGGATATTAATGTCATTCCTGAACTTTCTTCCTGCGAAACAGTTTTTGTAGTATTTTCATGTAAACTTTCTGACTGTACCTCGTTACAGTCTACAACTGTTACGTTTGCATTACTTTCTTGTAAAGTTAACTTGTTCACTTGTGAATTACCTTCTCCTGAAACACTTTCTTCGCTCGATTCTGGATTAGTTACTTCTATAGTCTCTGACTTCTGATCAGATAAACTTTGTTGCGTTTCATTGTTTGTACAGACTACTATCTTGCTCGTTTGGCATGTATCAACAAGTTCTCTGCCTGTTTCGAGAATCGATGATTCTTGCGCTTCAGCCATACTACTGTCCACCTCTTTATTTTGATCGGTGGAACTTTCAGTTTCTTCTTCATTCGCTATACATGCTTCCTTTTCAGCTTTATCAATTACTGATTCCATATCCGTTTTGGGATCCATTCTTAGTCATATACTCTAGTGTGCCTACATGTATCTGAAAGTACATATATAGAACAATGTTGAATAGATGAGACCAAAATGCATCTACAAAATGTTTTGTAATATGTAAATTTCAATAAATATTTTTAAACCAGACGTTAGAAAGTACGACGATAAATGGACAATGGTAAATGTATAAAATATCTTACTCGCTTAACCCAGGTAAATTGCATAAGTTCACTTTAAACAATATAAACAAATGTCTAAAGTTAATACCAAGAGAGATACAGAGGACTCGGGCATAAAAGTATGATGTAACGATCACAGTTTAGAAGAAAATACCGGGTAACAAGAAGAAACAATGAAAGATTTACCAAAAACAACTGACTATATTCTTTTCACCAGTGTAATAGATCATTGCACGAGAAGTTGAGGTTATCGCAAAAAGTAGCTTCGCTTCGCCATGTTGCATTTTGCAATTGTGATTTAATCGAGTCTGACAGTAAGAACAAAACATAAGTAAAAGTAGGCAGGATAAGATTGTATTTACGTTCCTCAAGAATCGATGGTACTATCTAGTGAATGAAGGAGATACTAAACCACGTAATTTGTTGATTCAAAATCGGATATCGTGCACGGTTCAAACTTTTATACCCAGTCCAGAACACTAGCGTGTATTTGAAAGGATGCAACGTTCTTAAGCCTCTAGAAACCGGGAACTACGTATCACCTTTTAATCTCGATGCTAAACAGCACTTCGTCTCACAATACTTAATTAAAACTATTAATTCGTACTCATCGTCGAAATATTACAGCCGTGGCGGCAATCCGCGTACACTACCAACATATGATCATAATCTCTTATTTGGATCAAACTAAATGCAGCCGCGTTCTCATAAAAACTACACTATTAACATAGCTTCACATTGCTCTGCCTTTTTACTAGTTCTCAACATTTATTGCACACGCAAATTGAGAATATTTATGTATAACGGTCTTCAGATGTTATCTATATATATTGCGTTCGTAAAAGAAACAGATTGAAAAATACGTTGTAGAAAATTTAGCCAATTTACTACATTATGTGTAGGTATATTGATTTGTTTCTGTTGTTTCATATTCATTTATAAAAACTGAGATAGACGTATTTACTATCGCTGTGGTAACAACTGTATCGAATATTTAGAAAATATATTATATAAATTTTGAGACTATATCCGTAACAATTTGCTTATGTAGTGTTTATGCTAGGTTTTCAGGATGTGATCGTAATCGATCGAAGAGTTACGAAGGAAATATTTAGTAATTATGACAGAAAAAGGCAATACAGAGAATTGAATTAATCTATCGCAAACAGATTCTGCAAATCTGCACGAGGAATTCTTCTAATGATGATTGAGGGTGATTGGTTGTCGAATTCGTGCACATGGTGGAAAGCGTAGGCATTTAAACGGTTGAAACTTCGAAGCGCATGCTCCCGCTTGTTTGCACAGGTCAAATGTGAATTTGCCTGAATTTGCCTGTTGTTAGTTAGTTTAATTGTGACATATATGTGGGAGTACCATGCGTACGATTGATGATTGATGTAGTACGCGTTAAATATTTGTCGATAACGAATATAAGCCGAGGGTACAGATATATGGTTAAAATTTCTACGAGTAGAAAAGTGTGGAGCAACGACCAAAGTGCGCGAGAAGGTGGAAGGGGGAGGAAGAGAGGAAGTTAAAGTGTAAGAGAAGTGGTTTTTTACGACTTTCGGGCGATTCTGCGAAGAGATATTTGTTGGATAGAAGTTGTGATAGAGCACGAGATACCGTGCAACCTCGAGTGCACGGTTATCTGAATAAATTAGCTTTGCATTTTACTCCGCTGTAACGAGAAAAAGAGTCTACGCGACCCTTCGAGGACGCGTCGTGGATCATTGTTACAGTGGAAGCTTTAGAAAATGGCCGACAATTGGACACAGAACGTTGTTTGCCGGTAAGAGAATCGCATATTATAAATTCTTAATGTGTTTCAGTAATAACACGGCAAGGACAAAATAACAGAATGTTTTCTCTTTCGTAGATAGATATTCTGTAACATGTCAACGAATTGTACCGTGCAAACATCGATACTTCTTCGATCGTTTGCTCTTTTTTTCCTTTTCAAATATAGAGTAACTTCGTCTCTTAACTTCAGCCACTTGTCAAACTATCGGAACATTAAATTTCTCGATGGAAAAGAAATTACATGCAAAATGAAAATAAATTCCATTACTTTTCGCTATACTAAATTAGGTTTAAATGCGAAGTACATATACTTCCTAAATTACAAGGAAACCGTAAAAAAAGATATGTTTATCATCTGTGGTAAATACATCTGTCAATCGCGATTCTTTGTAATAATTTGAGGTTAAACATTTCTTTAAATTTATTTTCTATACCGGTATGTACATTTCTATATACACATGTATAAACAGATTCATTTGCGATAGCATTGAAGGTTGTTAGTTGTACATGTTTAAAAAATAATAATCTATAGCCAATTATTCGATATATCAATAATAATTATTAATATTATCCATTGACAAAAAATTGTTTTACAGCTTAGTCTTCTTTGGTTATAGTTACTTCAAAAATGGTATGTGCCGTGAAGGGAGTAACTGCAGATACTGCCATACCCAAGGAGTTGGAAACAATGGAAGTACCAACAATACAATAATCACTTCGCCTGTTCCACTTTTTAATACTACTTGTCGATTTTTTAAGCATGGCATCTGTAAATTTGGAAATCAGTGTCATTTTCGTCACAATGCTGAGACTACTGAAAATAATTCGGTGAATGCAAATTCGGTAGAAAGTCCTTCACCCGGACAACAAAGTTCAACTTCGACAACAACAAAGAATGTGTATGTTGTCAGATGACATTATAGTTGAGCAAGATTTATATATTGTACTATGGTATATAAAAATGTGCGATATATATAACAACATCGTAGAAAGTACTGTATATTAAAAGACCTTTATGTACTCCTAGTAAAGAGAACGCTCGCGTAGCCGAAGAATGGGTGAAAGCACCAGAATTCGTGCCGTCGTCTGTAGCTGGTTCGTCTTCGGCAAATGAAGCCTCTACTACTTCAGGCACGTCTACCAGTTCGTCGTTGCCAATATCTTATGCTCAAGCTTTAAATCCGTCTGGTCAGGCATCCAGCCCAGCATTAGAGCCTCTATGCCCGTACGCGCAGGCAATGGGAATTTGTAAAAAGCGCGATTGTACATACTTGCATGGAAATATTTGCGAATTATGTAATCGCGCTGCGCTACACCCACACAACGAAGAACTTCGAAAGAAGCACACAAATGTAATTATATATGTATAATAACACTGTATCATCGTTTCTAATCAATGTTATTTGTTTAAATCCGTCTTCCAGGCGTGCATCAAGCAGCACGAAGTAGATATGGAGCTTTCTTTTGCTATCCAGCGTAGTAAGGACAAGTCCTGCGGAGTCTGCTTTGAGATAGTAATGGAGAAAGAATCTAAAGAGCAGAGATTCGGTATTCTGCCGAATTGTAACCATTGCTTTTGTCTAAGCTGTATTAGAAAGTGGAGGCAGGCTAAACAATTCGACAATAAAATCATAAGGGCTTGCCCGGAATGCCGTGTCACCTCTGACTTTGTGTGTCCGAGTATGTACTGGGTAGACACAAAGGAAGAGAAAAAGAAATTAATAACGGATTATAAACGTGCATTGAGGTAGGAGAACACATGTACAGTGATAAGCGTTTAGTTACATTATATATTGCTTATTTATTACAGAACCAAAGATTGCAAGTATTTCAATAAGGGACGTGGTAAATGTCCCTTTGGTAAAAAGTGCTTTTATCTACATGCAGCTCCGGATGGTACTAAGGTAGAAGACGTCGATCCACCTGTTCGTCAACGGCGTTACGTGGATACGAACGAGGATATTGATATCTTGCACGTAAGTTTAGGATCCTGTTGCAGAACAGACCCGTAACTGGGCGCAACGTTTAATTTCGTACACGTTTGTCTTTACAGCAATTACTTTTGTGGGACTTTTTCGAACAGAGAAATCATCGTTGGATACATGACATAGATTTCGAAGACATGCTTCCATCTTTGTCAGATTCAGACGACTCTGACTGGTCTGATTATGAATTCTCTTTTGATTAGTTGTATTATTAATTCGGTAATCATTACTGTTGTTGCTGTTATTATCTCTCTCACCCACCACTTATGCGTGGTTTCAGTGGCTGAATAGACAAGTAGTTTGTGAATTTTTTGAGTGGTTATGGTTCAGAGGTGTCCTGGCTACATTAATAAAACACGTGTGTGCTTTGCTTGGTGATGTTTACGTGAGAAATTTCTAAATGGCATCAACTTGGTAATTAGAAGATAATAATGGGAATTTTTATGACTTTTTACAGTCATATGAATAATAAGGACAAGTTTGTTAATACTATATCGTCATTTTGCAATAATTTTCCGTTTCTTTTCTTTCGTGTATCTTGACTAATATTTAGACATCTAATAGTTAAAAAATCATAAATCCATTACATCAGCGGGCCAAATTAATTTAATCAATAGAACATATATCGACACATTTAAAATCACAATATTTAGTCAGCATACAAATTTTGTTTAGCCATTCTTCTACGATTTTTCTTATTTCCTTTTTACCACACAATGAATTGTAAAATAGATTTCCATGCCTGAAAAGCTTTGTCTGGTATTGCTTGATGTAGTAACGGAATTTTCTTTGTTTCATTGTGCAGATTAAGTATACTGTTATCGTCCAAACTTTTAAGCGGAATCAATTCTATGAATGTTATTAGTTTCACTAATTTTTGGTACAAATCAATGCTTTATCAAGAACCCGTCTTATAGGGTGGAAGGATACTAACTTATCGCCTTTCTTATCACAGCAAGTCTGAATTTTGTTATATTTGCTTGTTACTCGACTTTGCAAATAAAGAAGAAGTCATGAGACTCAAGAAAGGAAAACGTTCGTACATTACAAGAAATAGTAAAGTAAATCCGTTGTTTGTCGTAATCGGTATGTATAATATATCTTTTCGATTATAAATAATTCATATCGAAGACACAAATTAACAAGTTTCGTCCTACCTCCTGTTACGGCTCTGCAAATATTTAAAAAAAATTCTCTTAAATTATTCAACTGTATAATGTTAGCTTTTAATTAATAGTGTTAAGGTATCGGTGATAAATGCGCAATTTGAGTGGATCTTGTAACAAGTATGCCCGGCGCGGTAGTGTGAGAATTCGGTTGAATGTTTGCGATGCAAAATGTAATAGAAAGAAATGATCTTTGGTGAATATGCACTAACAAATTCCAGGATTTAATACAGAGTAAGAAATAAAAGTTACGTTACGAACGATAGGTAAATTCAAGGCTGTTTGAAATCTTTATTATTTCGTCTTCAGATTTTATGATTTACTGTATTTAGACATCTGCGACCATTATCTTTTCGGAATCGACGATCTTGTTGTAAGAGATAAATAATTATTTGTACTAATGAATGAAGGCAATCACAGCTTTACGAACAGAAATAAAAGCCAAAGAATATGGTATCAATCTTTTCGATAGAACTATTTTATAAGAACAGTTTTCTGAGGTATTCGAGAAATTGCCTTAAACGAGTATTAGATTCGTACATCATTTCAGAATGTTTTGCGCATAGAAATTCCACCTGTTGTCCATAGTAATAAGATACATTTTTTTTACAAGTATCTATTGTCAGTGTTGCCTTTAATGAACAATATAGTTATATATTGTTCGCCAGTATAAGTTAACGTTATACGACATTTTAACGGACAAACTTTCCACGATACTGTGTGCGAGTTGTTTATATTTTCTATAGAATTTCTATATCGGTAATTTTATAGATACCTGTTATCAAACATTTATTGTTATTGCTAACGCTACTTATAGAAATATTTAACGTATTATCGTGCGTATGAGAAATATCTATTTCCGATTCTTTTTTTAAAGTTGTCGGCCAAGTATCTGAATCGTTTTAGCGTTTTACCACAATTTTAATGCCGATACATTCAACTTTAACCACGAATTGTATAAATATTATTAAACTAAAGTATTGTACACACACACACACACACACGCATTTCTTACGCACTGTGCATTTAGTCTTTATCGTTTCATCGGGTAATGACTGTCGAGACAGAATTCGTTATTATGTTCACGCGTTAACAATAAGAATAACAAAAAGCACGACATATTTGCCAATACAAGTATTGCGACCACTTATAGATACTAATTAGCGGTTCGTTCGAAGGCTTATCTTTCATTTAGCACCATGTAAAAAAAAAGAAGTACACGTTCCGAGTGCCAATGAGTCTGATTGCAAGTTTTCAGTTTTAATTTATTTTAGTTATAAAAGAGGAAATGAAATGCTTTGTTCCAGAAACAAGTTACATGTACGTGTAAACGCGATTGCACAATACGAATGTTTGAAATTAGAATTTTTGTATAGTTTGCGAGCGATGATTGCACGAGTCGTAAATTTTTCATTGCTCCGGTTCAATTGCTTGAGCGATATTAGATGTGTGGAAGGTATTTTAGGCGTAACCGACCTTCGCTAAAACTTCCTACTACGTCGACGAATCTTTTAGGTGAGATTCCAGTTATGATACGATTAATAATTTCATTCTTCTGTCGCCTAATGCCTACGTAGTTTTAGAAACAATCGGATGGAGTTCTATTGAGAAATACTGTTCTTATTTTAAGGATTCATTTAGTGTAGATGCGTAAATGAAGAGAAAAGACAATGCAATTTTTATCTTATCCGATTCGTCGATGCACTCATGTCTTTCATATTTTAACGTGCTCCCGAGCCAGGGTGCCATTATTATAAATGAGTGCCGTTATTGTAAGACAAGACACTAGACATAAGAATGTATTATCAGTCCCTCGTCACAAAGATCACCGCCTTATTTACTACGCTAAGAATACAGTAATGTTGATTGTTAATACCGTTTAAATTACAAATTGGGTAGAATATTCAAGAAATTAATATTTGTAAGTTGCTAAAGATAGATTTGTTTCAAGTATACGCGGGAGAATACGAGTTTTTTTTAAAGTACTTGAGATAAATCTGTAGAAGGATATGTAGCGAATACTCTTTTTTCTTTTTAATCTGATTAAGATAGCTACTTAATAATTAACGGCTTCTTGAAGGAATGTATGCGAGAGATGGAATCTTGTTTTGAACGCTGATTGCTACTTAGGGTAAGCAGTGATGGTTTTTGTGACGAGCACTGGCCCACTTTAATGTGTCTGTTATCATAGCGTTAAATTAAGATGTTATGAGTTAAGACGGTGATAAGTTAAGCGTGACGTTATGATTTCGCTGTACTATCACGAGGATGCAAAACCATTGCCAATAATCTGCGTATCGCGCGTAATAGAAACATGACTAACTATAGGAAACTTGTAATCCTGTTAAAGATTCTATAATTCGTCTGGTGCGCTGCGAATCTTTAACGTTTTTATTTTCGTTACCCATTCGTCCTCGCGGCGAAGGTATTTGAGAAATATAAAAAAAGTTTTTGAAAGAATAATGCTTATTAAAGTTGTAGTTGTAATCGGGATAAACGCTTAAGTTTTTCGGAAACATTACGATGATGATTACTTTGCTCGAGCGTCGAGTAATATGTTTATAGTCATTAATTTATATATACAAAGTAATTATCAGTAAAGCTCAATGTCATAAATAAGCGATACTTATATTTGCTTCTATTTCATTTCTTGCAATGATATATTTTTGTTATTTCAAGTAGATTAATAAAAGGATAAAAAGAGGCCAACGTTCCTAAACATTTCTCTTTCTGTTATCCTTGTTACCTTCCCTTACGAAAGTAGAAATACAAACTGCATTTGTATTATTAAAAATCTCCAACAATCTGTTAATTGATAAATAATAACGCGCATAAAGTTGACGTCACAGAAAAATAATTGTAAATGATATATGTCCGACATTTATTGTCAAATATAGCTGAGGCACTTCACTTTCATATGCAACAATAAAAGTGCACGAAATAATTTCAGAATAAAGCACGCTATTTTGAATTGACAGGATATACCCCCCTCAATATATTTAGTTTAAATTCTAACTGTGAATTGATAACGTTGCATGCGACACGGAAATGGTAGCCTGCACGACGCACCATTTAATTTTCACAAGTCGATATTTCAGTTTGCTTCAAACGAATTACCACAAGTAATTTTGTGTAACACCATCGACGAAATATACGATAGAGAGGATAGGCCTATCACCTTATGCAACTTCGTGTCACCATCGACGAAGTTTGTCTGTGGTGGCATTACCTAATAGTAGATAAAGGAGAGACCTGCCTTATGAGAGCATCGACTCGTGAAATTCAATGGTTTTGTTGCACATATATTCCCAATAGGAGCAGCAGTGCTCCGAGTTAACAGGAACACGAAAATGCGCGGAGGTCGTTCGAGGATGGGATCTAATGAGAGAGACGGGTAATAGACGGTGTGTAGGAAGCCAAGAAGGACAGAGATAGTCGGCGTGCCTCTAACTTTGGCTACGCACTGCATGCTCCGTCTGCATCAGGTCTCCGCTCTGAGACTCCATTTTGTACTTACTATGTGCAATTCTATAGTCGTGTAGCTTGGTCACATCACTGGAAGAATATCATCTAAGATGTTTCCGAGATTCTTAAAAAGGTTACGGCTCGTAAACCTCGATCCTTCTAAGTGCAATGTTCACACTATGTCGCAAATATCCGATGCTAATTTCAAAGAAGCGGTTGGAAAGTGTATGAAAGTGCAGGTTAGCCGTGCTCCATTATTTTTTTCATTCGTTAGTGGCTCACGCCGTGCAATTTGTCCGTACAGTCTCTTAGTACTGACCGCGGCTATTCGCAGTACACACAGAATTCTCTTTTCACTCATATCCCACCACTTGCCAGTGTAGCTTGCGATCCGTCACATTAGTCGAATGATTTATTAATCCAGGGCTGGGTATGGGCAATCAGGAAGATGAAAAAGAATATCTTCATCGACATCTGCGATGGATCATCGCCCAAACCGTTGCAGGTTGTCGTACCAAAGAGCGAGAAGCCGGATAAGTTAAGTTACGGTAGTAGTATCACTGCGGAGGGGAAACTAGCTTTGGCTCCTAACGGTAGGATCGAATTGCACGCGAATGACGTCGCTGTGATTGGTACATGCGACGTTACGGATGGATATCCTTTCGCTCCAAGGAAAGTGTATTCGGAGGAATATGTTAGACAGTATTTGCATTTAAGGCCGAGGATTAGAAGCTTCTCTAGCCTGCTGAGGCTGCGCGATTTAGCATCCGCAGCTGTTGGGGATTACTTCAGAGGGAGAGGCTTCGTTAACGTGCACGCGCCAATTTTGACTTCCAACGATTGCGAAGGGGCTGGCGAATTATTTTTAGTGAAACCACATTCTGAGAAGATATTAAAAGCTGTGAAGAGGGAGGGTGTTTCGGAAGATGAGTCCTATTTCAATACTAAGGCTTTCTTAACAGTTTCTGGGCAGTTACATTTAGAAATCGCTGCGAGGTGATTAAACTTAAATTAGCCAAAAAGAAGTAGAGTCTTGAAAAATACATGTGAATTATTAAATTCTTTCAGGGCTCTTACAAAGGTATATACTTTCGGACCAACATTCAGAGCTGAAAATTCTAAGTCAAGATTACATTTATCAGAATTCTACATGTTAGAAGCTGAATTAGCATTTATCGATAGCATTGAACACATAGCGGGCGAAGTTGAACTATTGATAAAGTATATTGCTACAGATATCATGAATAAAGGTGCTTCTGATGTTCATTCGATTGGTGGCGGTGAACCTGAGTGGTTGAATGAAAAGTTCACTTGTATAACGTACGACGAGGCAGTTAATATTTTAGAGAGCAATAGTAACCAATTGAAACAGCCTGTTAAATATGGAGATGCATTTTCTAAGGACCATGAATTATTTTTAGTACAGTATAATAACAATATTCCTCTATTTGTTATAAATTGGCCGAAAGAGAACAAACCTTTTTATATGAAAGAGTGTAGAGACGATACTTCGAAGGTGAGGGAATTGAGATAAGAAAGAAAAGCCTGCGAAAAATAGGCACATAAGCATGTATACTTTGCTTTTCTTTAAAGGTCGCTGCAATGGATCTCTTAGCACCTAATGTAGGGGAGTTAGTAGGAGGGAGTATGCGCGAAGACGATTACGAGAAATTAAAGTCGAAGTTACCTTTATCGTCCGATCTCTCGTGGTATTTAGATCTTCGTAAATATGGCAATGTCCCAACTGGCGGTTTCGGAATGGGATTCGAAAGATTCTTACAATGCGTCCTGGGAATATCGAACATTAAAGATACTCTCCCCTTTCCCAGATGGCCGCACAATTGCACCTTATGAATAAAGATTCAAAGACTTTCGTGTACTTGATTCTTCCCGAAAGAAACTAGCTACTATATGTCATTGAAAGGCTAGAATAAAAGTAATGTCGGGGAAAGATTCAAGTAGATTTGTACAAGCTAATTAATATAAAAGATGTTTCACAGAAAGATGTTTGAGTAATTTATGTTCTCTGTTATTATAGTCTGCTTGAGATGTGGACATTAAATGAAAGCTGACGCTTAGGTGCAAAGAAAACACAATTTTATTAAGTTTCTTTCAATATTACAAAGCTTTGCTATACTAAGGACAAGGAGTGAATAGTGAACTTTAATACATATCTCTTCTTCTTTTTTTTCTAAAAATAAGTTTTATTGAATATCGAGACAAATCTCAACTAAAGAGTAACTTTTTCTTCTTCTTATCAATACCTCTTTATTTGCTCAGATATTTTTATAGTTAAAAATTGAAACTTCTAAAGTTCTCTCAGCAATGGCGATTATCGTAAGGGATATTTTAAGAAAGGTAAATTTAGGATCATAAATAAGCAATCAAAGGAAGTCAGACCCCGAATAATCAACAAGATTTTTTTATACAACAAAATAATCCTTCTCTAGTAGTAACTGTTTCGTCCTCCTTACCCAATATCGTCGCGATTATTTTTAATGTTGGTATTTATGTACATCATAGTCAACAATTTTATATCACACAATTTGTACATCTAACTGAAATTGGGTAATCTCTCGTTACTTCTTACCGGACCTCGTTTTCGTGTTTTGTAAAATCAAGACAAGGGACGACGACACCTCTAGAAAACTATGCATAACCAGTATCTTTCGAATGTTTTTACAAAGTACAAACGGTATGAAATTCTTAGTCTCTCGCGTGCATATCATCAGTGTTGCATCTCTGACAATCTCCTGCCACGAACTGCGATTGCACTTTTCATGTTGGGAATGCTACTACACCATTTCGCTCTAATTAAATCGCCTCGATTACATTGTATGTACAGTTCTCGTTCTCTTCTCGCCTTAATTAGAATTACAAAAAAGAGCTAAACGCACGCGTCAAACATACGCTCGCACGTCACGCACGTCACACACAGCATACCTTGAACTTATACGGCGTGATGCGTGAATGTAAACAGATAGCAGGCGATCGATTTTTTTTACCATACTCGGCAGTTGAAAGATAGAAATACCTTCGTTAAAAAAAACAGGCATACGAAATGCGAAAGAAAGTACGTGTGGAAAAGTTAATGATACGATAAAAAAAATTCCGAAGGCAAAGAAGTCTGTAGCAGGCATGTCACATCAGGTCGTATAAGCTGCACAAAATGTGATGTACAATGCAATTGATACTTAATTTTAAGTAACGCTAAACACAAAAGTCACATTCGTATCGCACACAACTCTCACGCAGACGCACCTCGAATATATTACAAGTACTATTTACATAATCGAGCAGAGTCCTGACAACTCTTGCCCTCTCTCCACAGGGGGTAAATTAGACAGTTTTCTACCTTGCAAAGCAGGTTTGATAGAGGCAGGCACCAAAGGTTCCGTTATCTCTTCGGCAGGCGTCTCGGCCACTGCTTTCTCCTTCTCCTTTGATTCCTCCGGTTCTTTGTTGATGCACAACGGCTTCGTGATGTTAATCTTAATTCGAGACGGGGCAGATGGAATGGTCGCTGGCGTAGAATCCAATTCTACGTTTCCATCTATAGAACTCTTCACGGCAGCAGACGTTGTGTCAACCGTTGCCGCTTCAGCGATCACGCTCTCTTCGGGGTCTGATCATAAAATTGTTTTAGAGATTTCTCAAGAATTCTTACATACAACACTTACGGCCACAGTTTAATAGATTAAAGTATTAGGTTTATAATATTAATTACGTAGAATGTACAATACATACCTGGTTCCGGTTCAACAGGTTCTGCTTTAATTTCCACCTTACTAAAATCGAATTGCTCCTCTTCTAATTGCTCCTCAGGTTCGTCGATTGGCTCTTCTTTAATTTTAATATTTTCGAAAGACTTCTCTATAATTTCTGGATCAGTCGTTTCTATTTTATTCGTCTCATCTTTCTCAACGTTTTCAACACCATTGATCTCCTCATTATTGGATCCTAATTCTTGTTCTCCCTCTACCTTATCGTTTCGCTCATTATCTGCATCGTCTACATCCATACCTTCATCTTCTTTATTCCCGACTTCCGAAGTCTCTTCCTGCGCGTCATCTTTCGCCGCGTCGCCCGACGCTTCTACAGTTCCGACCTCGGCATTCAACGTTCCCACGCTCAATTCCTCAGTCTTATTTTCCTCCGCAAATGTTTCGTCAGAGCTCTCCTTCTTTTCGTCTTCCATTTCCTCGATCGTTTCCTCGAGCGCTAACGCGGATTTTTCCAATGCTCTCTAATGGCGTGAGAAAGCAGAACGGTATTAGTAATTTAGATTTTGGCGTTGCAGAATCGAAATAAAGGGTACATGTTACTGATAACTATGAACGTGCAAAAGAATGTTACAGAAACAAAAGATTCACTGTTACCTTAACTCTCTAAAATCATCTCGAAATATATGGACAGATATAAATAACTCTGATATCTCAGAGTTGCTTATACTTCACTATAATCTGTATTTAATAGACGCGAATGTAATGCGATATCTTCTACAGATACGCATTTACCAGTTATTACCTTTGCTTCTACTTATCTACAAGATCTGCTAAAAGTCGACATTTAACGAAAGAGAAGGGAACTAAACTTCACATGTATTTCTATTAAAATCTTCTATGAGAACCAAACGGGAGAGAGGAAACAAAAATATATTGCAGCCTTTACATTACGTTGTTCAGTGCCTAATTTACTTCCACTATATCTATAAGTGAAGAAATTGTCTGCAAGTGCAATATACGAATATTAATTATTAAGAAGCACATACCACAAGACTCTTTTCCTATTTATTTGCAAGAATGCAACAAATGGAAAATTCGTTAATAAACTTATAGCGATAGTTTCTTAATCCATTGAAACTATGACGGAGGATACTTAACGTAAAGCATAACCGAGAAGAAGAAAGTGGGGCTAACCTTGTAGTCATCGAGACACAGCGGGTGGTAATTCTTTTCCTCGAAATTAATCGCAGGTCTCAAATGCCACTCCTCCTTCTCTTCGTTGTAAAACTGTTCAAACGCATCCTGGCACACCTGGCACCTGGAATCTTCGTCGGATCCAGTAGGCACGCTAGGCTGTAACGCTTCTTGAGGAGTATCTTCCGCGGCGATACCTTCTGTATCTGCTGTTTGCTTCTCTGTCTCAAACCAGCTTTGTGCTGAAGAGGAAAGAACAGACAAGAATTACTTATTATCTTTCTGGCACAAGTAACCACGATGTACAGAAATATTGGTGAAATATCCACCTCTATCCTCCAGGTCCTCGATCTCTTCAAACTGTATCCAATCGCTAACATCGTAATACCATGGACGCGAATGAGCCTTCCTCGCAGAGTCCCTTTCACGCCTGTTCTGTCTGAAGTGCCAGTCCAAATGATGGCTGTACCTAGTGGCTAATTCAGGCGCGAATCTAGCACCGCACGAGCTACACTGCATGCCACTGTATAATGCAGCTGCGATAGCTGGTTGTTTACTATAAAAAGAGAACGAGAAACATTATACTCGAATCTGACACTAGGAGTTGCTACGTTTCCCATTTGCTCAATTATACATACACTTTAAGTGTCTCTGGTTTGTCGAACGAAACAGGAATGATCTCTGGTTCCTTCTTTTCTTCTTCTTCTGGCTTCTTTTGCTCGGGAATATTTGGTACGATACCAGTTTCGACTAATCTCTGGAACAACTCGTTCATGTTCAGTGGCAACGACAACGCAGGGGCGGCTGCAGATGGATTTTCCACTGGTTCAGCTTGATACGATAGTCCGGACGCTGGTGCCATTGCCGATGGTAATACCGATGATAACATGTCCAATTGCAAATCTGAAACGAAGCCAATTTTCGCTACAAGACTAATGAAATGTCGCACTGGAAAGTATACGTTAAACCTCCACGACCAAGCGTCGTCGCGTGGTACATTAATTACGCGTAATTTATTTCTCTGAACACAATATTTACCCGGTTTAGGAGTAGACCTGAGATCAGAACCGTCCTGCGAGGTTGATTCATGCTCGACGGCCGAGAATTGCGTCGGTGCGGAGGTTGTATCCACTTTCGGCTTTTGTGTCAAGAGAGGCGGGGTAGGCGGTGACTCGATGGGTTCTTCGCCTCGCATACCTGCGATCTTAACGTACCCAGGGCGAACTCCCCTTGGCAATACTGAGAATCTTATGAAATGTTTCTTGTCCCTGACAATAATGGGTTTGGGGAGTCCCCCGAATTCAACTTTGAAGGGACGTCCGTTTAAAAGAACCGTTTGCAACGAGTCTATGAACTCAAGCGTGTGAGGCTTCCCTTCGATTTCAAATCTACAAAAAAAAACACGTTAATTATAGCATTACTTGAAATACCGACTCGAATATTCTCGTGCTTAAGCCTGCAATTGTACGATGTCGACTTACATTTGTGGTTTTGCGTCCAAGAACACAGGAACCATGTTTCGAGCATTTATAATGAGATTAATTTTGGCAACTACTAAGTCTGTCCTCTTTACAGTGCCGATCTTCACTTGGGGCGGAGGTCCTTCCAATTTAACGCTAACTTTTTTACCACCAAGATCTATCGTTACAGGCATACCACCGAAATAGCACTCGTACCATCGATCGTCTACGTACAATTCTCTCGTGGGCGCACCTAATTTAATCCTGCAAAAATTAACGAACCATTAAATAGTGTACTCAATGAATTCTCGAAATTTCGAAGGAATGCCTGAATACATACCTATGAACTTCCCCTTCGTATATAAATTCCTTGTATGGATCGTTAAATGCGCAAGTAATAGTGTCCTTGTCATCGATTAAAATTCGCCTTATACCATCCTGGAATCCAATTTCTCTTGGATCGTCCCAGTTCATGAACACCACTCCGGTTTGTCCATAGTATCTGATTTCCCGCGGTATATTGTCAATGTTTATAGACTTCATAGTGTCCCTGGCGATGTCGTCTAATAATTTCGGGTCCGGCGGTGGTAATTCGCGGCTGTGAGGACTCTGATTCTTCATCATAGCCGTGGAGTAAGCCTGATCGCCGTCCTCCAGATCGTATTTGGAGGACGAATTTGGCGACACGTTCCTCGAAGTGCTCAAGGATGGTAAGTTCGGATTGGATATAAGACTGGACAATGGCCCATTGTTGATCATCATCCCGGGCCCATTCATTCCTGGCAGCGATATAGGTGGATTAGACATGCTTATTGGTCCTATCGGACCGTTAGACAAAAGATTTGACATTAGTGGCCCGTTAGGTCCCATGGGTCCCATCAGCCCAGGCCCCAAACGAGGATTGGGACCAAGATTATGGTTGAAGCCACCGTGATACTGATAATCAGGTCGCATCGGTCCAAAGTGCCTTGGATTCTGCCACGGACCAACTGGCCGGAAGTCTGAATTGAAGTGACCTTGCGGACCGTATGGCGGCCCTGGTGGATGAGCCCAGGGCCCTGGCTGCTGCCACGGCTGACTCTGCCATCTTGGACCGTTCGGATTTCTTGGAATGGGATGATCCTTGGTTCTCATTACTTCTTTGTCACTCGACGGACTGAAGGTTGGCGTACGGTCACCCGCGCCAGCCATATCTAGATTCACGCCTTTCTCCCAAACGATGGAACCTACTTCCTTCTCCTTTCGTTGCGCGGCTCTCAACTTGCGATCCTCACTCATATGCAAAACCTCTTGAATTAAAGTATTGTATTGCGTTTTCGTAATGGAACCTTGGTTCAATTGCTCGGCAGCCTGTTTCATTATTATCTCAATATTTCTATCCTCGTTTCTGTCGGGTTTATCATTCTCCCGGCCCCTCCGACCCGGTCTATTATCTTGATCCTCGTTCGATAGTGTCCTTCTCCTTTCCTTAGGGTCATCAGGAAGTTTATTGTAAAGCCTGAGTCTACCCAATCTGTCCCTGTTACGATCTCTACTGTCCCTCTTATCGTCAGTGTTATTAATTTGCTTTTCTCTGTCGTTCTTTGATGGTGTCTTTAACTTTGCCCAACCATCTTTGCCATCTTCGCCCGATATCACTGGCGGAGGAGGTGTCGGCGGTCGTCCGGCTTTGGGATGAGTCAATGTTCGCAGATCAACATCTTCGTTTCCAAATAGTCTATAAAATCAAAGGGATTAGAGTATGAAGGGTGTTTGCACGAGCTGCGTATAGAATGTTGTGCGATCGAAAGAAAAGATACATACGCGTCAAACCTTTCGGCCTTGGTCTTTTTAGCCATAGCTGATTCCATGTGCTCTGTGCTTTGTCTCTTATTGGCGTTAACTGGTTGTGGCAATACACGCAAATCTAAGTCCTCTTCTGAAAAAATTCCAAAATACAGTGAAATAACTTATCTATCACGTACGAATCACTGTACGCATACTTAATTCTTTCTCTTTGAGACAGAGAAACTTGGGCTTTGCTCAAGATAAGAGCAAAGAGTTACATGTTACTTAGAAATAAAGCATGTTTACATTTTACCCATTACAATGTTATTATTGATATTAGTGCTGAAAGGAGCAAGGGTAGCTAGGAAGATTCAAGGTCCACTATGATTAAATATCTTATAAGTTAACTAACTCACCGTCAAGTAACGCAAATTAGCCAATAAATTCTACCTGCAAGTGACTTATAAGATATGTATGCAAGAATGTAAGTTATTAACTCACTCTTTTCCGGTACAGAAGCTGTTGCACCTGGAAGAGGTAGGGTCGCTCTCAAGTCTTCGTCTTTGCTGGATGACTCCAGAGTGGGCTCCGCAGAAGCTTGAGCGTTTCCAGCGTTCGCTGGAGAACGCTCCGGGCTAAGACTGCCATCCTTATTTCGCCTTACGTAATTTCTTTGTCTAGCATTCGGGCGAATTTCTTTAAACGTGGGTGGATGAGGAGGAGAGACTATCAATGAACCGGACTGTTCCTCCTCGGTAACACCGCCGGAGCTGCTTAGACTTGAATTGGATTTCGCATCGTTACGTCTGGGAATTCTATATGGAGGGCTTGGACTGCGCTTTCTCGATTTCGTGTTCTTCTTTCGGTTCTTAGAGGTTTGAAAGGATTGAGGAGAGGTACGCGAGGATGGTGAACTGTCTCCACTGTCTTTTTCACGAGATTTCGACCTAACAGGACTGACGTCTCTGTCGACTTTCGGTATCTTACTCGGAGATGTCTGAGGTTGCTTAGATCGCGACTTGTTACCTATCTTCCTATGCGAGGATTTCGAGGAAGTGGAAGACTTCTCTATAGTCGAAGACGAAGAGCTCCGTGAGTTCGAGCTCTTTGTATCTTTCGACTTGGGATCGTTACTCCCACCTCCCCTGTTGCCCACAGATAATGTTAAAGAACTATTACTACCCACAGACAGACTTTGAGAACCTTTGGAGCTATTACTGTTTAGGTTACCACTACTATTACTAGACAATCGAGGGTCTTTCTTTTGACTTGTTCGATGCGACACAGCATCTTTATTTGCGTTACCACTGAAATTTTTATTGTTATTATTATTGTTGAGGTTCGTATTAGCATTATTGTTATTACTAGCGTTTATCGTCGCAGTATCGGAGCCGGCAAGATTTGTCGGAGACTTGTTGATAGTGCTAGTCACAGCCTGTTTCGAAAGTAACTGCTGTTTTAATTGATCTGAAAGTACAGTGTTTGTATTTGCCGCTAGCTGCGTTTGCCCTTCAGCCCGGATATCCTTCTGATTTGGTGTATTTATCCGCTGCCGAGGATCCACACTTGTAACTGGTACATCTTGAGCCGAAGTAGTTTTTAATCTTGGATCACGCGACACAGGCTTAGCTGATGCTACTGCTATACTACTAGCTGGCGCGATTCGTGGACCATTGTTCGTTCCCGCACTTTTCAGAAGCGAAGCAGTTGCAGCCGGAAACTTTAAACAGAAAAACAAGAATTTCCAATCAAGCGTCTTTACACAGTTCGATTTAATAGCGCAAACACAAAGATTCGCAAGTTAGACAATTACCTGTTTTGTTACTTGCTTTGGTGCTTGACTTGGCACGGTAGGTGTAACAGGTTTCCCTTGTGTAACAGTGTCTGTATTTGGTGTAGCTTGTGCTGTCGCGGCAATCTGTTAAAGTAAACCGTAAATATAAAGTTCTGCTACGTTGCAACTGCATAACTGGAAGCTATGTTCGCTTACCAATTCTGCCTTCAAATTTCCAGCTTGCTTGTCAAGCTGCCGTTGTTGCTGTTCCAAGTTAGCCTTAGCTTGAAGTAGCTCCAATTCTATCTTCTTCTTCTGTAACTCTATCAACTCTCGTTGCTTCTTTAACAGCTGCTCCCGCATCGCTGCTTCTGTGGGTGTTACGGGATCACCTGGAGGCAGCTTAACGGGCGCAACGATTGGCTGTGCAACGATCGATGTCGTCGATTGTTGGGGCTGCAAGTAATTAACATTATTTTAAGAAGTGTCTTTCGAAACCGCATCAGCAGATTCTGCAAATCGATGGATCCTACCATAGAGAAGAAACGAGGATTAACGTGAATAGAACCCGAAGAAACACTAGTGGGAGAGGCAGTGATCGGCCAGGCAGGATCAATACTTTGCACCCGTACGTCCAAAGAGAATAACTTCTTCGCAGGAAACACATCGTTCCATGTTTGCCTCAACTTCCACATGCTGGCTCTGGTATTCTCATCCACCTGTTCATTAATGCAAACATTACTATTTCCAGATCTTATGCTCGTACAGTTTTCATAAACAGAAGTATCTATCTACAACGCTGAAGGCAAAGGAGCAAGAGTACAGTGACTTGGTATTGACTAAATGATTATCTTATAGCATTACCCCGGGTAAAACGGGCATACGGTTGGAGTGCATGTTTCCACTACACGACTATACTCTGTGTAAAGTAAGTTTATTTTTTAAACAGATCTGAATCGTCGTGTTAAGACGGAATAAAAAAAGCCTACGTAAATCTACGAATGTAATTATATTTCTTTATGTTAAAATTGAGGGACATACCTTTTCAAACACTCCACAAAAAGTGTTAACAATATTTTGTGTGAAGAGATTTAAATATGCTCCGTTAACATTCTTCACGATCGAGTCAATCAAATAAAGAACGGGTAATTTGATGTCACTTCTCACCTATTGAAACAGAACATTTGATTTATACTTCGACTCAAAACATTAATGAATTCAAGCCATCGTTTCATACCATGATACTTAAGCACAAAATCTTTCATAGGTGAACTTAAATGAAAACAGAAAGAAAGAAAGAAACAATTATCATGGGGCGATGATGCGGAAGAAGAATTTTATTTAGTATCTTAAAAGTCAAATTGCTACAACATTTCCTTCTTATATTGTTTATTGGTAAGTTTTCAGAGAATCTTAAATATTATCCATACAAGTAAGTACAGCATTCTTGCGACAAAAGTAGTACCGATGCGTATGCATTTCCTGTAATACTTCGCATCGTACAGTTTATTACAGTACGCTCAACTGCGTTTCTTTTGCTTTGCTTCCGTGACTACGCTATACTTAAAGCAAAACAAAGGTGTGAAACATAGCGTCGCTATGAGCAGCAACAGGAACATGTTAAAACAAATATTCATAGAAGAAGAAAAATTGAACTTTCAGTCTTATCAACTATAAACAATAATAAACAATTAAGATTAAACGAATGTGCAATGACATGTGTATAAGTATAGAAATATATTTCTTAACATACAAATCGATTTATATTATTCTGAGAAAGCTACAATAGATAAATAACCTTTTGCAGATGATTCTCAACAGCTTGAACAATCGCTGGCGCATGTTCAATGTTGTCCTCTGCCAGCATAGTCAGCATATTAATCAGCGGCTTGCTGTTGATTGTCAAATCAGATAGAGATGAGATGTACTCATCCGCTATCTCCTTAGACTTCGCCGATGTCATGGTATAGTGCTGCCAGTTGACAAATGCAACGAATCTTCGTCAAATTGACAATGGTAATTACACTGTGACACACAACAAACGAGCATTAAACAGACGAGCATGTTTTACGTTACAGGAAGGCAAGAAAACGAACACACATCTCTTATTGATCGTTTATTCAGATAACACATCGAATGGAGCGACAAGAATGCGACCTCGATCGGCGCTTGCAAGATCAATCACACAGGATTTGACGTACTTTAAGAATTGCTGGATCGCAGAAGCTATTTAAGATTTCGCATTCTCGAGATTGTAATCGAAATAAATAACTGAACAGACGTTATTTGTATCACATACACACAGCGTTACAACAAAAACGGGAAACTTTGGCCAAGAATTAAAGGGGCCCGGTTGCGCGAAGAAAAAAGCAGCGCGAAATCTTTGAACGCTGTCTGTTGGCTTTCTATGGTTAGACTATTCCACTTTTACTGAGCTCGAATATGTAGGGCAGAAATGATTAGACACGTTCGCGATTTCCCAAGATTTTGCGTCCACTGAGACCGAGGCGGCCGGGATCGTTGACCTTAGAGAGCCCAAGTCGATAAGAAGAAAATTAGCACGTTACTGTTTCTATTTATGTAATATTATCTGCAACCTTTTTACAAATACTTGATAGACCGACGACACATATTGATTTTTTTTTTCTCATTCGTTTGATAGTTTCACGCTCCCGACAATTGCTCCCCGTCGCACCGTCATCGAGCCATCCACGCACGTTCTAGAACCTCAGCACAAATACCTAAATGTACACGAATAGCTAGCACGCATCTGGATTTCCTCAACGCCCGAGCAACGGACTCAAACGACATTCGGTGCTACGCGTCCTCGCGCGCTACAATGGCCGTTACCGCGTACACTAGGGCCGCCACTGAACAACATTTACCTTTTTTAACGCATTTCGGAAAACAGTAATATCCCGTACCACGATTATTTTGACTTTTCGCGATAATCACGCGGATACCACTGCTTACGCCGAACGGGATATCCACGTAAAATGGCTACCATTCCTTTGTACCTTCTAACGGGATTACAGGTATACAACGCCGCTCGCGATTCGTCGGATTTATTACTCCGTCGGTTGAATTTCAGTAAAGGGCCAATCACGAGCTCCCTTGTAAATCGCGACCGCACGCAACCAGTTTGCTTGGTGCAGCAAACTTCCGTTGTTTCCCGCGCGTAGCGCTAGCGACCAAGATGGACGTGTTTAGGCGCCTTTTCATTAATGCGATTTAATTCCGTACGTGCTATTTCGATTGAGCGATATAACAGTAAAATTCGAACTGCTATTGAAATTGAATGAATTAAGATACATATTGGACACCGACGAGGTATAGGATAGACCTATCACCTTATGGATTTTCATGTCGCCACCCTACTATGTTACCGACCCATAATTTGAGGACTGAATGTAGTGGCATCTGGTCATGAACAGCGTCCAACTCAGCAACTACTCTGAAATGGGTTGAAATGTTGAAAGGTGTTGCGTGCTTGTATACGTGTGACTTGTTTAGAGTCGGAGTTTGACATTGAAGGTAGGCTTTTGCTACCATTTGCTACGCTGCCGCCCCTATTGCGGGGAGCTTGGCAGGAGAGGTACAAATGTACCGGGGGGAGGTGGCGAACGCATCGTTCTGTTTGGATCTCGCCCAAGTCCTCCCCCTGGTCGTGCGGACCTCCCCAGTCAGGAGGCCACCCTGGAATTTTTAGTGGGTGCATCCAGGCTCGCGAGCCCCCCGAGCGTGTGACACAAAATTACATTGCGTGATAGGTCTATCCTATATACCTGGTCTGTGATCCTAGGATTCCACCAACCGGTGACAGAAAAATGCATTTGGTTGGTTGATATATATATTATGCAGGTCTATTATAGCGAATTCGGTATCTCGCACTGACTTTGCGCTAGTGCCAGAAAATGACTTGGATTGGTTCATTCTTATAGAGCTATCTTCGTCTCTATCAGAAACAACTAATCTAACTCATCTTCTGGTACTAGCGCAGAGTCAGTGCGAGATACTGAATTCGCTGTAAGGATCCCATACCCTGCCTCAGACGCTGGGATGTTAGATGATGGGCGAAACGGGTATATAGACGGAAGTGAGGATGAGAGAGGACTTGCCAGAGGGAGTCGAGTTGAGTGGCCCTCTGGCGGAGACATCCGGCCACGTCGCTCGAGACCGCCACAACATTATATTCCTCTAATACCTTTCGAAACGTTCCCTTTACGTTGTCGAGCACTCTTAATAAAACTGTACAACTTGTTCCATCACTGTTCATCCCTATTCTCTTCTATCCTTAAATAAAACAACACGATGTTGCTGTCGTACAAATCAATGGTTCTACCTTTCAAAGCACGAGCTTTCTTTACGCTCAGGCTTTGAATTCAAATCCGACAAATCGTGCCATTCATAAATGCGCTTGCCAACGTCCGAAACATAACGCACCGTAATATCGCAGATTGTAAGTAGCCACTGCACACTGCACCTATTAAAAAACGAATCTTTAAATGAACCGCGTGAACGATTGTAAGAAGTAGTAAACGCCATAAGTGGCAGTAAGTTCGTACGTAGCTTCCATTGGCGCGTAATTATCTCTGAAGGAGAACGGATCGCGGAATTTCTGTATCGGTTTAATCACGTGCGAACATACAGAACAAGTATACGATTTCTAAATAGAGGCGACGTCATGATTCAATGGCGGGGACGAGAGAAAACGTCATTTTGACAGAATGGTAGAGTATGGAAAGTCAGTCGCGATTCCCGTCGAGCCTGCGTTTATTTCGGCTTTGGAAAAATGGAATGCACTTGTGCCCAGTGAACCGCGGCGGGACAACGAACGAAGAATAATGCCGTAAGCAGCTCCCCATCCCGTTCATACGAAAAGAAAAGTGCATCTCGTTTCGGGGTAGTGTGCGTTACGAGTTTCCCGAGGCGCCGTCAAGGTGAACGGTCGTGAAAATTATACGTGCGGTGCTCACAAATGCATCGTTAGTTTTATGCAGGACTCCTGACCGTAACACGGTACAGATGTGATGGAGGATTACAAATTTCTCTTCAAAGTTGTGCTCGTGGGAAATGCGGGCGTCGGCAAGACTTGCCTCGTGCGCAGATTTACCCAGGTACGTGTACTCTTTATTACTCCGTCGTATTATTTACCCTTAAAAACGGTTTAAACAATTACGCGTCGATCGGTTTCAGGATTATCCCTATAACACAGCACCATCTGTTCTGACATTATTTTCGCTGCTTAGTTTAAATGGATTATTTAAATAATTTCATGCACTCTTTCGCTACATATTTCTAGTTATTGAGAAACGTGTTTCATTTATAGGGATTATTTCCGCCTGGTCAAGGAGCGACGATAGGTGTCGATTTTATGATCAAGACTGCGGAAGTAGAAAATGAGAAAGTTAAGGTATGTGTGTGATGTAATGCATTATGATTCATCCGACATATTAGGATATACTTTTTCGCAGTGATTTTATATTACGCATAATCGACATTAACTTTCTTTTTAGCTTCAAATCTGGGACACCGCGGGGCAGGAAAGATTTCGCTCGATAACTCAAAGCTATTACAGATCGGCACATGCTTTAATTTTAGTTTACGATATCTCTTGTCAACCCACGTTCGACTGTTTACCAGACTGGCTAAGAGAAATTGAGGAGTACGCGAATAATAAAGTTCTTAGGATATTAGTAGGTAAGTATCATGTGCCATCGCGACGATAGATCGTGTATTAATCACGCGCTATTGATAGGTAACAAAATTGACCGGGAAGATAGAGAAATACCAACACACGTGGGAGAAGATTTTGCACAAAGGCATGGAATGTACTTTTTAGAAACATCTGCCAAAGAAGCGGATAACGTAGAACGTCTGTTTATGGAAATAGCGGCTGAACTCATGGAGGTAATTGATCCATATATATTTACTTGGGATGCTTTGGAGTTTGGTTGTGGTTATATTGGTATATCGTTTTAGGAAACGCGTAGTAAGGAGCTACCTAGATACGAAACGAATGCAATCTTGATAAATGGGAAAACAACATCGATCGGTGATACTAGTAACTGTGGTTGTAGTCGACTTTCTTAAGTAGCTTTTATATGTAATATTAAGTCATTGGGAAAGAAACACATAATTTCAGTTGCTAAATATGTACGTAGAACATTCATACGGTTTTTATAGAGTGTGGAGATTGAATACGATACTAGTCAATCTTCCGTTACTAAACAAAAAGTGGATTCTAATACTAGCACATCTTTGATATTATATGTTAGCGTCTAGTGTTATATCGTACAGATTATATCGATAGTTTTGTTGCGAAAGGTATTTATTACTTGAAATTAGAACGAACTCTAAGTATGTTGACAAATATTTGTTCATGGAATAGCATGTTTTCGTAGATATTGACTAAAGAAATTCGGTTCGTTATGATTTGATATAATTGCACTATGTGGATGATAAATATGTTGGGGGCCTGTGTTTGGGCATTTAAGAACGTTTCCATACATGGAATTATGCTATATTTTTTATAGTATTTTTTGTTATGTCAGAAAGTACAAATAGGTATTTCATATTTGGTGACTGCATCGGAGGTCACCGCGGTGAATGTAAGGTTTTTACTGAAAATTCTAAGCCTAATATTGTCCAGAATTTTTTCGAATGTGCAATATACATATTACTATAAGTATTCATCATACTGCTGTAAAGGTCGACAGAAGCTTGATGTTAAGAAAAACAAGACATTTCTATCTGCTTTTACTGTGTAATAATTAACGAGAACTACTACTAAACATTTTTCACTTCAGTTACTATAGCAAATTACGATAGGTGCACACAATTTTGAAATTCTCTTAGCAGCATTTATACAACCAAAGTTTTGTTGTATTTGTTTAAGATTTTATCTGTGCTTTTTAAGTAGCAGATAATTATTGCCCGTCTGTGTTGGATGTTATAATTTATAGATCTTTTATCCTTATTTATATTTTACTTAATAAGATCATTGTTGCTCGTTCTAATGTACCAATAACACAATTTTATTAGCACACTGCTCTAGTCTTTATACCTTTTTGTATTTCGAATATACAGAATTATACATAAGTTACATAGTTTCATACTTTCTATAATTCTGCTGCTTTATCGAAATAATTCGGAGCACATTAGGTATTTATTTTTTTTATACCAATACTTGTGCGTTCTCTATAATTAGTAACTGTGAAAGAAATTTAAAATTTGTAAAGTAAGATCGTACAGCAATATTCTTCTCAAGAATATTCTTCATAATTGAAAATAATATATTTATCTGTAGTTGAAATAGTTCATAGTAGTATTAAACTACAATTATATGTGTGAGTAATGATAAAATGTTTCTAGTAACTTTTATTTAACACGAACGATTACAGTGTATTTGCCTTATTTTAAATACGTTACATCACAATACACTTTAATCATTAATGCATTAAAATCATTGTGATTTATATAGAATGAAACTGTTCCGACGGAAGAACGGAACTTCAAGTTGCAGTCAATGTGCAATAATATTTCATTGTTACTAACACGTACTATAAGTTTTAACGAATATAAAACATGAACAAAGATTTGTAATAAAATTATACCGATAAAGACATATCAGTTCATGTGCGAATAAACAAGGAGAACTGTAAAACGAAGCATTTCCAATTTTTCGTCAAGAAAAACTTATGATAAAAATCGTAACGGTAGCAACATGATATATATGAATTTTAAAACGAATAGTTCTAATAATCGCAATTCGAAACGTATACCTACATGCTGTTATAAGTAGTGATTGATTTCATTCCGGTTTAAAATATTTACTAAAATCTCCTGAAAACGCGCTGAGTAACACTTTTACGTATTACCTCTACGTCACTGAATTATTCCGTGTGTTCATTTTACATGTTAATGTACACATTAAGTACTTAAGCTACAGTAACCAAATGCGGAGAATGGAAGTTCGATGAGTGTGTCGTAGATTTTTGGAATTGGCAGGCTTTTTGGCATTCTCGTAGCGTGTAAGTTTATTGTAAATCTTAATCGATTTCCTTAGCACTATTCAGGTTAAGTAAATAAATTGCAGAATAATATATGTATATTTGTGTATAAGATTATTTCTCGTGAAACGAGACGACTTTATTGAAGTATAAAATTATAAAGTTTTTAGTTCGTAATAAATAGAGATTCGCTTAAATATAAAATGTTTAATTAAGGATAATTCACAAATCATTAATACCTTCACTGCGTGAACTGAAAAAAGTCCTTTAGCTGCGCTTGTTGAAGGGATAGTTCTAATAATTGGTCTTGAATAGATGGATCCAGTACATCAGGATTAACAGAAGTAGGACGGCAATTAGTAATATACGCACCACCGGAGTTCTCGATTGCTTTGTTTATAGCAGCATACACGATAGAAGTCGCTCCATCTTTAGGAGCCTAAAAAAGCATACATTGCTGTTACAGTCTATGAATACTCTAATTATTGTTTATCTCAAAACACATTTACCTTAAGGAAAAACTTGATAATTGACTTAAACCTCCAAAGGTAAGAATGCATAAAAAGTTCTGTAAGTATTATGCCTGGATGTACGGAATAAGTTTGCACATTATATTTGTGTTCCTTCAAAAGATTCTGCAATTTCTTCGTAAATACTTCTAGTGCCAATTTACTTTGCGCATATGCGTACCCGCTAAGAAAGTTCTTTTGCTTACTGGAAAGAATGAATTCTTAATAAGCAAAGTGCTGATTACAACAATAAACAGTACGTATAAAACAATGACACAGTACTTGTGGTTAATGTCAGCAAAATTAATTTTACCCAGAAGGTGAGCACAAGAGCTAATATTAACAACTCTGCTGCATTGTTGTGGAAGACCACCAGCCTTCAACAATGGTAACAGAAGAGCTGTTAATAAAAAGTGTGATAAATAATTTACTCCCCACTGTTGCTCGAAACCATCCACTGTCTCTTCGTAAGGACAGAACATGACGCCAGCTACGAATCCATGAATAATATTAGTTAATATATTTTTAAATAAAAAACTGTGAATCCACACCATGCCTTACCATTATTGATCAAAACATGAATTTCTTTGTAATCTCTTTTTATCTCTGCTGCAAATCGTTTCACTGACTCCAAAGAGGCATTGTCCATTTTATATACTTTTACTTTCCCAGTACTGATACCAGATTCTCTGATCTGAAGAATGGTTTTCTCACCAGCAGCAGGTCTTCTACAAGCTAAAAAATAAACCTGAATATTAGTAAATGTATTCTCGTGTTATTCTTTGAGTTCTTATCAATATGTCCCGCTGACCACGTCAGATTGATTTCCATAACTTTAAACACTTTATGAACGTACCTATTATCACTTCCATATCATGTTCTAAAAGCATTTTAACCACCTCAACCGCAATTCCTCTGGAACCTCCAGTTATAATTGCAATTCTGCCTGCTTGTGATGAATATTCTTTAAACAAAAAAAAAAGGATCAATGGCTATTGCATCTCATTAGCTATTTATACCTCTGCATTCTATTTCCACGACTTTCGGTTTGTTCGTCGTTTACTGCTCAATTACAGAATTGCATAAACATTACAGAACTCAGTTGGAGTGTAAAGATGTCACTACCTATGAATATTTCATTACTAATTAATTTAAATGGTATTGATTACTGTTCACACATTGGTTATTCATTGATTCCGAAAACACACGAGTGTTCGATAAGTATACCTACCTAAATTCACGGTAAATTACTATTTATTATTATTATTAATAGTAATTTACCGTGAATTTAAATCTAAACGAGTATTGTCAAAGACCGGAGGGAGTGGACGACGCAACAATATCGCGCGGCACGGCTTTAAAATCTGCGACACAGGATAAAAATACAAGAGCGTGTTAAATGTTCGTTGATCTTACCGTTTTTGTTATTCTTCGCATGTACCCAGTCAAATATTAAATCTGTGACAGCTACTACGGTATACTTCACTTCACAAAGGATTTGTTCGACTACGAAAGGCCAACTTTCTCGACGTGCGAGACGATACATTATAGCGCCTGCGATTAGAGCGCAGATCGAGCCGATGAACAGCATCTTCCCGAAGTTACTGTTATAATTGCGAAGAATGTTCCCGTATGTTATTGAGGGAGCAGGTAAACCGCCATGCTAGATCCACGGTTGCAAGCGAAGCACTGATTTAAACTGACACGTCGAGAATTTTTCTCTACCCCCACAGCCACGTTGAGCTACTTTTCCTTGTGTCTCCAGCAGTCTCGAGCCCGAGCGGAAGTCTTCTACCGTTATATAGTGTACTACACACGTATTTTTCTTGCTATCTCTCAAAATGCTTTCGTATTTTATTTATTGTATTCCGTTTGATCTCGTTTTCATAATTTACGGCAGGTGATAACTTGCATTCTCGGTATTTTCAAAATTACCATATAGTTGTAGTTTATAAATATGTATATCTCTGTAATGATATATTTTTACCTTCACATAATTTAAATATCACGATAAAATTTTTTCCGATATGTTTTGCGTCGATCTAGCCGTATAAACGGGTTCTTTATGTACAATGACAATATATATATATATTAATCCCGGCATCGCGTAAAGTGCGCACGCATATAAAGTATATGACTGTGTAGGACTTCTACAAATTATATTGACATTTATCGGCTGCAGCGATTTGGGCAAGGCGAATAAATTATTAACCTTCTCTTTCGCTACATGCTTCTTTTATGTCTCATGCGCATCCGGGAGAAAAAGAATTCACAAGTAAATTATAATGCGTCACATAAAATAAGTTGATGTGACCTTTCCTCGATTGAAACATTAATTTATAGTAATCTTCATATTATTCAACACTTCATAAATATTGTTCTGGATCTGGTACGTACGTGTGTCTATTAGTAATGACTACTGAACTATATACAGATCGGATCCTCTTATTTAATTACATACGATGACTGATTCTTTCTACCATCCAACATATTCCATGAAACGTTATCATTATCGACGGCATCGAGAAGTTTCGTAACAAAGGATTCAAAATATGAAAGAAAATTTGTCAAAAATATGTGTTGGGTATAATATACGCATCAGGTTTAACAGTTTAATTTAATACACGAAAAATGGCAATACACCTGTAATCCAATTCCCGGTATTCCCTTTCTCCGAAGACCGTGATTACGTAGTTCGGCAAAATGTCGACAGAACGTGTGACGTAACGACTAAAGTTATTGAAGAAGGAAAAAGAATTTTGTCATTTCGTAATGGTGGATACTCGATGGTATTCGTCAGTAATATATTTGATTGGATTCGCAAAACTTTAACGCAAGGCCGTGCAAATTGGCACGCACCTCTTGACCTAATAAAATACGAAATCGGCAAATTCTATGTCCTGTAAAATTTCTTTTCCACGAGCAACTTAACTTATTATGAACAGTACAGGATAAACATATAAAATTCAGAAAACTTTCATTGTTATAAAAGGGACAGAAGGAAGATATTCGTTACACGAATATACACGAGTTAGACTGTAAGAAGATGATACTATCTCGTGGTTTCTATGACTTCTTAAATGTATAATAAAAACTACATAATGGACTTTGCTTTGAATGTAGAAATACGTGAGCTTGGAAGGATTTCACTTTTCGAAAGTATTTGGGACAGTTGAAAGGCTTGCGAGAACCGACTGCTATTTACAGCCATCTAGCGTACAAATCGAGAAGATGTTACCTACGAAGAATCATTCGCACCATCTATCAGAGGAATTAGAAATCTTAAAAACGAAACTCAGGGCAATTATTAAGGTACCTGGAGAAGTATACGTGGTCAGTGGATTTGCGTGGATGTCAACCGATTAATTTCCTTACGATTTACGTATATACGTGTTTCTCTAGACACACAGATTTCTGTTAAAGAAGCGAGCGTTCAATTCAACGTCGTACAAAGTAAGTTGATTTTCACTCATATGCAGATGCAGAAATAAATCGACTCCAGTTGATTTGCAAACATGATCTTAGAAATACGTAGTTTCAACGATATTCAGCGCATATCATCAGTAGTTTGCCATAGTACAAGATTTCCTTCAAGTTATTTCAAAGATACTCGTTTTAAGGTATTTCCAAGCTGTTATACATTTAATATTTCATCTTTAAAGTACCTGCTTTCACTTTAGAAAACAGGACGCGATTTGCATTTCTGTTCATGTTTACAAGAAGTAGTCCAAATAAATTCCACGGAAATATACGTCTCGCGTACTTTCCGAGCTTGCTTTTAAAATTGAACGTGTAATGCTCCATGATTCTGCATAATAGTGTCTTTTGCGAATGTACAGGATGGCTGATACAGCAAACACAGATTCAAATGATACTTTTCAACAAGAGGAGAAAGGCTGGCAGGTTTTGAAGCAACACGTTATCGACAATAAGATTTTGGTTGGATTATGGGTTACAAGACTTTTCACAATCATATTTACAATTGGTTATATCATTCTTATATTCGAGTATGTCGTTAATTCTTATACGCCTTTTCATTGTACGCGCCGAGGATCAGAACTCTGGGGATGTTAATTCTCTATTTCGCATATTCCAGCAATTCCTATAACATTTATTACAAAGTAATAATGAGCAGTGCAGCTACTAGTGCATTACGGCTTCACCAAAGGGTGCCACGTGTTCAACTTAGCAGGCAATCTTTGGAACAGTTATTTCTTGAAGATTCGTTCCATTATTTGTTTTACTCTTTAATATTCCTCTACGTAGCTCCTGTTACATGTATCCTTTTTATTTCAAAATAATATACTAAACTAATATAGGCTTTACGTCAGACACATCCGTACAGGTGCATTCCCGAACTATTGTTCCTTAACAAACAATTAGTGGTGTTAATTCCCATATTTTTATTTGCGTTAATACATTTCGCTAGTTATTCTCTGACCATGCTTAATGTAAGTAACAATGTTTCAACTTATACCATCAAATTATATAATGCAAACATAGCATGTGTGAAATGTGTGCAGTCATCCTTATGACTGACATTTGTTCTGTTATTATTTTCAGTGTCTGGGGCAAAATAGCTGGTGGGGAGCACGCCTTTTCATATCCTTAGTCGAGTTTAAGGCTCGGAAAATTCTACGCCTGTGTGCATTATCGGAGATAATTATTCTACCCTTTACGGTCCTTCTTGTATTTACGTACGTATTAACGTATTAATTGCTCGAGGATGAGCGAGCGATGTTAATCTACAGAATTTATTTGTTACAGGGGTCACGCTGGTTTATTGACACCGTTTATTTATTTCCAATTCCTAAAATTGCGCCTCGCGTCGCAAAGGAATCCATCGACCCGTAATGTATTTTACGATTTTAGAAATGAATTAACTATAATCTCGAGGAATCAATCTGTGCCACATATAATTCGACGGATGATCGATGGCTTACTCTCACTTACGCAACAGATGGCTCCAGTTCGTCAATAATTCTCGATTTTCAAACGCTCAATCAGTCTTTGAAAGCAGATCTCCTAGGGTTCTAGGGTCCATGCAATAATACTTTCGTATAATTGAATGACAAGATGAGTGCAAATATCAAAAACAGCAACAAGCATATGACTTATCATTTGAAGAATGTACGAGGAAGTAATCAAATTATAACCTTTCGAAATGTTCATTAATATCTGTACTCATTTCATACTTATAAATGATAACAACAATCTTGCAAATACTTGGTACAAATGATTGTCAGATTGGATCGAGAATTTCGTTATACAATACCAAAAATACTTGTACGATCAATAGGTCCAAATTACTGACAAGGGGAGGACACCATGTGATAGACATCGATATTGATGAGCCTTGGCACGATGGATCTATGTCGAAAATAAGTAAATAGGTGTCCGAGCGTTTCAGTGGGTAAAAATCCCACAACTACCCTGGCGCCCCCAGGGGAACTCTCTTCTGCAGGCGTCGGGGTGCCTTTTGATATCTCCAAGTTAAAAAAAAAAAATTTTTATAAATTTTTTTTTAACTTGGGGAAATCTTCAAAAGGCACCCCGACGGTAAAACCCCACGGCCACTATGAAATTTGTAATAATTTGCATGCAAAAATCTCTATTAAGGCCTATTGGCTGAAACGCTCGGACACCTATTTACTTATTTTCGACATAGATCCATCGTGCCAAGGCTCGTCAAAATCGATGTCTATCACATGATGTCCCCCCCTTGTGAGAATGAGTGCATAACACAATCTTAATATAACAACTACCATTAGAGTTTATTCATGTTTTGCATGTGTTTTATTTATTGTAACACAATTATGCACTTACTGGACGATTGTATACCTTTAAGATAAATTTACGTCGTATATGCAAGGGGAAATATGGAAATGTTAAATAATCTATGCTGTGTCTCACATTATCGGATGTATTTTTTATATTTTCTGGGAACGTGTTGATTTATGGTTTATACTGATGCACTCCACTTTTTTCAAGAAATATCCAATACGTGCTAAAGATAGTTAACAGATGACGGTAGATAAGTCGTTTTTTTATCGCATGATGTAGATATGGGTTATTTTTCGGACTTTATAATAAAACAGTATTTCGTTAATTGTATTTAGCCCATCTGATCCATGGAAGATCAAGTCTCTTAGGTTTAGTTGCCTTACAGATGTTTTAAGTCGAATCTATTACAACTGAAACCTATCCACAAAACTGTACTGAGTAATGATTTCAGTATGGTCTGTGGATTTCTCATAAATAAAACAAATGAAAACAAATATCTCTTCTCATACTGTGATTACAAATTAGAATGTTTTTTACTATATTCACATGTTGTTCTTTCATTGTAAATGTTAATTGTTATCATATCAGATTCTGGTAGCAAACGAACAAATAAAGTTGTGATATTTCTTTCAAAAGTTTATTTTCATTTCTGTATAAATTACACTGCAAGTGGTGTTGGTTGCGGCGCGTCTTTCGATGCTTTCACTTCAGATGTTGGCTGCGAAGGGAATATTTCATCCTTTGGTTCCACGATGGAGACAGAATCTGGGAGAGGTTTCTTAGGACCGATCTTGCCTTGGGGATCGTACGGAAGCATAATTTTCACTTTGATCCCAAGCACACCTGAAAGAAGAGAGCAATTTAAGTCAAGAGCAAACTTTGTTTCCGCTCTCAGTGTTGGGCAGTTATAACATATTTAATATAACTTTATAGAAAGTACCTTGCCGAAGAAGTACATGGCGAATCGCAGTGTTGACGTACTCATTGGTGGGCTCTCCAGAGTGAATCATCAAACCATCGACGAATTTCATCGACTTTGCTCTTTGACCACGCAGTTTTCCACTGACGACAACTTCGCAACCTTTAGCTCCCGATTCCATAATGAAACGGAGAACTCCGTAGCAAGCTCTAAAAAATTATAATTCGTGAACAGAAAACCGTCCGAGTAATACAAGCAAAGTTAAAAGCAAATTATCACCTACCTTCGAACAGCGAGACCTTCGATCAGTTTGAAACGAAGGGATTCTGCCTGAGCAATAGCGCAAAGACCACGAGTTGCAACTTTCTCAGCATACAACTCAATGTTTTGTGTCTCTTTAAAGTTAAACCGTTTCTGCACGACAGAAGTCAGTTCACGGATCCGACGACCTTTTTCGCCAAGAACACTTTGTGTATGGGTTGCCAGCAGAATAATTTCTGTGCGGTGAGGAGTGACGCGTACTTCCACTCCCGAATACCCATTTTCGGCGAGTTCGCGAGTCAGGAACTCGTTCAACTCGGCTTTGAAGACTCCATCTCCGACAAACTGAAAACAATGTGCGATTTATTAATCCATGTATCGCCAGCTAACCTAAGAGTATATAGCTCTTCAAATATTATCGCGAGTCTTTCCAACGAATTCGCTTTAATTTACTAGTGCATGAGAAGCGCTTTAATATAAATAAGTAACATATGCGTGACACACGTAACGTACGGTGTTCAAGCATATAAACGAAACGTAAGATAACTGAAAGCATCCATGTCATCCGCAACATTCACGTGTCATATATTCTTATTTTCCGCCAAAATATCCCCTATTTTACTTTCAGTGTTACAGGGAGCGTTATATTTTTAACAATCGTTGACTATAAACTCCAAAAATCCACCAACCTTCCTCTTCTTTGAGATAGAACGATTGTCCATGTTTTACGCTGGCGCGAGAAAGGAATCGAAGGCCCAAAAGACTCGACTGGAAGCGGAAGTAGGGTAACTAGCCTGTAGCGCTGCATGCTGCATCAGAGTCAAAACAACATTTATACTAAAAAAACAGTGCTGTAATATATTTTATTAAATATAACAGTTTTGCAAGAACATTATTACTATGTTTCCCCGACTAGAAATAATAAAAATTGGAATGTCTTAACATTAATGAACTACTCACATTTATACGTGTAAATAGAGGTTAGGAAAAATACTACTTGTCAATGAAAGCGTACGTTCGATATGTGCATCTATTTAAGAGTTTACGAACTACCTAAATACACTCATTCAAATTTCTTAACTTCCTACGTATAAAGCGTGAAGCTTTAAATTCACCTGACTTGTATTTAATGCGTTATCTACTAAATGAAATATATTACATTAAAACATTAAACGATGTATTATATTCATTCGCATCGTGCAGATATGGAACTATATTGAACTTCAGCAGAAAAGAATTCTGCAATGAATGGAAATATAAATAGAAACCCTAAAATTGTATAGAATGTCGTATTCTTTATTATTTTCTCGCAAAGTCCGTAAAGAATCATGGAGATTGTAGAGATCGACCGGTGTCGTAAAGTTAATTAGATTTCCTTCTGACGGCCCTGGTGCTATCGAAACACATATGCACGTAGCGATACGCTCTGTAGCTATACGCAGGTTACACGCATATATCTCATTGAGTCATGCAACCGGGATTCATTTGTGTATGCGTTTGTCACGTTGCCGTGAAATGTACCGTGTTTCAGAATCATGTTATGCTCTCGACATGGAGTGGAGGACAGTAGCATTCACGGTGCTAGCAGTGAGTTTATGTTTTCTGGCAATACCAGTGAAAGTGGGGCCCGATAGTACCAGCGAGGATATCAAGCTTTTCGAGGGCTATGTCACGCGCTACAATAAATCTTACCGACACGACGCCGCTGAATACGAGGAGCGGTTTAAGCGATTTCAAGTAAGCAGTGCAACAGAGTGTGTTCTGCGAAAGCACTAGATAACGGCCTGTAAACACTCCACCCGATACAGTTCAAGTGTCACGAGGTTTCGATCTCGTTAACGGGCGTTGATTTTGAAAATTTCCCGCGCTCCCGTTTACGATCGCCTTTCGTCTTTACCCTTATCTGATTTCCTCGTTTTGAAAACTCACGGACCTTCGTATCTACTCTGATAAAGGCAGATCGTTTGGTATTACAAACGATTGCGAAACGAACTTATGCGCTCGATAATTGATTAGAACAGGCCTGGCCAACCCAAATGGTTTCACGGGCCACTTTGATGACGCGTAACGTTACAGCGGGTCGCACTTTAGGTAAACATGTTTTTAAAAAATGTAATACAAATACAAAATGAATAAAATTTTATTATTATACTATGAATCAATATAGTTAACTCTCGAGTCTTAATTAATGAGATATTCGTTTATCCTTTCTTTCAATTAATTTTTGTAAATCCATAATTATGTTCGACGTTGCACATTTTAGCTGATTTTCTAAATTGGCGTCTGTTAATGGCGGGCCGCGTGTTGGCCAGGCCTGGATTAGAAAGTCTAATATAATTTCGAACGTTTAAGAGTAATACAGTTTGGGAGAGCTTTATAAATTCTATAACAGATGAATTCTATAGTAGGCGTATGTTACAATAATAAGTTTTACGCTCATTAGAAAATAATGACACGCGGATGATTTCTGCGAGAAGAAGTATGCTCGATCAGGCTTTTTATATAACGGAAAACGTTACGTGTACAAATACAGCTGCCTTTATTGCAGAGGTCGTTGCGGCACATTGAAAAAATGAACGGCCTTCGATCGTCGCAGGAGAGCGCCTACTACGGCCTTACCAAGTTCTCCGACTTGTCGAAAGAAGAATTCTTGGCGGATACGCTTCTGCCAGATCTGCCTGCACGAGGTGAGAAGCTTTCCATCCGACCTGTATGCAAATCCACGTCGGCACACAGTCAAGCAAAAGCGTTTGACTTCGTACAATTAGCAGAAACAGACCGGCGGTAACAAATAGCTCTTATTTGGTCATGAATAATGCATCAGGGGAGAAACACGAGAACGCACCCTATCATCGGCGGCATCGCTCTCACCAGACGACCGATCGAGCGAGGAGATCGACCAGCATACCCTTGCGATTCGACTGGAGAGCGAAGGGGGTAGTCACCCCCGTGAGGAGCCAAGGATCCTGCGGCGCTTGCTGGGCCTTCAGCACCGTCGAGGTCGTTGAGTCGATGTACGCGATAAAAAATGGCACACTGCATTCTCTGAGCGTACAAGAAGTAGGTCAACAGAGCTTTAGACGAATCTTTACATTGGACGACGATTGGTAAGGATAAGCGTAATTCGTTTGGTAGATGATCGACTGCGCGGAGAACAGTAATTTCGGTTGCGAGGGAGGGGACATTTGCAGCTTGCTTTCGTGGCTATTAATCTCGAAGGTTAAAATATTCGAAGAATCCATTTACCCGCTCACACGAAAGACGGGCGTGTGTAAGCTGGCGAAGTAAGTACATCGAGGGGGTAAGTTATTTTTCAATGAACTACGTAGGTACCAGTAACGTTAACGTTCGTCTTCTTCCAGGACGCTGGGAAAGGAGGCTGGTATAAGAGTGAAAGACTTCGCGTGCGATAGGTAAGGAAGTATAAATGCGAGTGACGAGTACGTGTGAACATATTGATTTCATTGCGTTCGCAAAATAAGAAGAAGTCGAGGTAAAACATGCGCTTAGAAATTAATAGTTTCGATCGAGGGGTACTGTACCTATATCAGGAATATCATAGGCGTGGGATACCTAGCGTATCGTATTATCGAGCAGCTTCGTGTACAATTAACTGGAGGTTTCCTTACGTAAGCTAGCCGGTTACTGTTATCCTTGCTAATGGAAAGGTGACGCACGTGCGACATAATCATCGCGTCTATTTATTAATTACGTCAGACGAGCAGTGGCGTAAAAACAAAATCGTCCGAGTTAATTGCTACGGATATAGGGAGGCAAAGAATCGATCCCAAGTGGACAGAGGATTTGAGTTCCAACAGCTGCTCTATGAATCGAGCTGTCGCGGACTGATTCTTTCCCCCCCGAGCTTAACACTCGAGGCTGGGCCGCTGTTTGTCGTTAAGACGATTAAAGGTTTAACGAACGTCAGTTTCGTAGATGCGGAGGATGAGCTGCTGGTAACGGTGGCCACTCACGGGCCGGTGGCGGCCGCTGTGAACGCTTTATCCTGGCAGAACTATTTAGGTGGCGTGATACAGTACCACTGCGACGGCTCTTTCGAGAGCTTGAACCACGCTGTACAAATAGTAGGGTACGACAAATCAGCCGCTATACCTCATTACATCGTCAAGAATTCGTGGGGACCGACGTTCGGCGACGACGGCTATATGTACATAGCGATTGGCAGTAATCTATGCGGTAAGATTTCACTTTACGGTACTTAGACGTTTCAGAGTACAAGAAATTAGCATGGAGAACATTTGTCAATAGGTATAGCGAATCAGGTCTCATCATTGGACGTTCTTTAAGATGACGCGCTAGTGCAAGCGACGTTGCCTCGAGCCGAGTATTTATATCAACCCCGAAATGTAGATAAAGTTTGTACAAGTACCTCCGAGAGTGACAATAATTACCGACATCGCCTTCGATCATCGTTACGACATAGATTTCACATTAGTGTTATACCGTTACGATTATCTATGCGACCATTTGTATATCTTTTTTGTTCTTACAAACGTTCTAACATGTGCTAAGCGGCAGATTATAGTAAAGTTTTTAAGTCATCAACTCTGTACTTACTTCGTAGTGTCTATGTTTTTTTTCTTTTCTAAAAGTAACATGTTAGGTGCCTTATCGTTATGGAGTTTATCATCCTCGAGTTTATCTACGACTCCTCCAGCGGGCACTCGGAATTGTTTTGATTGTCATCCGGGTTCCATCCGTTGCAGGCAATTGACAACTTCGTCTTCATTTGCTTCGTCAATGGTGGGATCATGTGGCGCGGTATCAGAAACGTGGAGAGGTTGAATAAATCCAAGAATACCTTGTATCTGTCGCTGTTGTCGAAACATAAAGTGGGTCATGCGTGGCGTGCGATATCGCGTATTACTGACAATTTAACAACGCGTGCATAACAGATGGCATAATATCGTATAATCGGTAACTTGGCAGATAGCAACAACAATCCCTCGAAAAGAATTTGCAGTGCAACAGGGACAGCATCTGCTTCGTAATATCTATAGCGATACTTTACCTCAAAGTGGACTTCAAGTACTGATAGCCAGAGGACCCTCCGGTTCCGAGCTGCTGCGAACCGATCATCCGCTGAACCATAAGGACGTGGTTATCTGAAAGACAAGAAGAAAAATGCAGATAGATCGTACAACTTCGGAATGCTGAATTAGAGGAGTAAATGCTTCTTCTTACACCTCCATTTGGTGATAAGGGAATCAATGTCCATGAGAGCGGTGAGAATCTGATGGGGCTGGCTGAATCTTGGCTCGTCGCGGTACAGCGTGATCATCACTGCTCCTTGAAGAGCCGCGTAAACGAATTTCCTTTCCCCGCGCGATACTAGGGCGTTGTGAAGGGACTCGTTGAAGATCGTGTCGAAGGCTGCTTGCCGAGACCGCGCGTTCGACAGGTGATAATTCCTGAGCTGCTCCTTGGTCTGTTTCTTGGGAGAACAGTGGCGAGGATTAAGACTTCTTCAGTGCGAAGTTGGCTTTTGTTTGAATAAAAAGGCTTACTCGAGCAAGCTGCTCCTGTTCAGCCATCAGGTTCTCCACGGATCTCTTGTACTTTCCCCAGAAGTCGAAGTCGTGGGTCTCGAGGCCAGGCGTCCTGGCCAGCCATCTCTGGACCAGGCAGCTGAGGCTGGGCTCCTCCTCCGACCGTTTGATCGCTTCGATGGCTTTCGGGTCTCTGCCGAACACCCTGGTGTAACTCTGATTATACTTGACTCTGTGCTCCTGCTTCACGCCCAGCTTATTCTCCAGCAAACGGAATTGCAGCGACTGGAAGCCCGAGGCTGGGCACAGGTAGTCCCGAAACGCCATGAAGTCCAGCGGGGTCATCGTCTCCAGGATCGTCACTTGGTCCACTAGCAGCTTGAACAAGCGAAAGGAACAATCATCTCCACTTAATCGAAATTCGAATTCGATTTATACACTGAAAGGAATTTCTTAAACCTTGCCATCCCTTGTCACCCCTTGTTCCTACTTTACAAAAAAAAACCTCAAATAAAACTGCTTTAGACCGTGCGAATTAACTCCAACTCCTTCAAGTTCTCCGCGCTAACGAACTTCCTTTTCCCGTGACTTTGTATAGAGACGGCCAATCGATTAGACCGAGTCTGTGCGTAAGACATCCGCACATGCATTTCTATGGTTGCCACTTACGCTTCCACCGCATGGGGAAGAAGCGGAAATCTTAAACGCATCCGACAGATTACAGTTACGATGCGCTTCTTTCCGATGCCCGTTTCGTTCATCGCGAAAATTAAGCAGAGCAGAGAACTCCCGGGATTCAGGATCGCTTTCTAATCAGCCGTTCGTGCAAATAGAACGGTCGCCTCGCGATGGTTTCAAGGAGAAACGTGGTTTCCCGATCCGGCATTTGAGGACGCAACTGTATCTCGCGCTAAGTCCAGCTTACTAGAACCTTCGGGCCTGATTTTTCAGCGGTGCGAGACGCCGAGAAAACGCCGACGACCACACCTGCATTCTGTGGTAGGGAAAGAACGGCAACTAGCTTGTTACCTAACTCATCTGTGCGTGTCAGGACGGGGTGTCGCATATCATCTAGCGGTATTAACTTACTTAGATCTCACTGTTATTTCTGCAGTTCCCACAATCTTTCTTATTCCGGTGCGAAAGGCGGGGGGGACGGTAACGAAAAAGTGTCGCATTGCTGGGGACCTTGACCCGATTCAAGTCAATATGAAGGGATCACATGTAATCGTGCAGAGCGTTCAAAAGATATCTACAGTTTAGAGACTTTGGAGCAGACATCGCGACGCTCCGAACCCCCTTCTTTAAAACACCCTGTACCTTTTGATACGCAAGCCGAGACGCCGCAAATCTCTCAAATTCGATTAAAGTCACCGCGTCGGAGCAACACCCTTGTCATAAATCACGATGCTCTAATTGGCTTGCGATTAAGGGTCGTTCACGTTCCACCCATCACTGTCATTGTCAACGTATCGCCACTGGCCTGGTTTTCCATTCTCTATAGGATTACCAACGGCGATTCGTTTGCCGAGAGCGCGCTGCTCGCCGGCGCCTCTTCTCCGTTTCGCGACCGGCCACGGAAATACGCTCGTCTCGCGGAGGACCTTCGATCCCGCTTACTTTCAGGATCAGGACGATGCGGTTTAATCTCCTGAGGATTTCCAGGGTCCTCGACTCGTTCAGGACCTGGCAGAGCCGGCTCTTCTGAACGGCTGAGCGGTTGTTGGCGGTGCCGTTCATGGAGTCGTAGCTGCTTTGCTCGGGGTTGAACAGCGCCCTGACCGAGTCCAGCTCGTAGATGATCTGCTTAAACCAGAGTTCGTAGGCTGCGGGGAAAAAAACATGGTCGCTTTAACGATCGGTACGTTTAACGAGTTCGCGGGGTTCGAATGTATGGAGTAATATCTTCTAATCGTTAATGCGATAGATTTATATGTATCGACGAAAACACCGGCAGAAAGATTTAAATGGAATGACCGCGGTTGACCGTGTTATCAGAAGTGTTATCTTGGTTCAAGGAAAATAACACGTAAGGAATAAAATCTCTACCCTGGTGAGTGACGATAAAAAGATGCTCATCGTGCACTTCTTTGTTGAACTCCGCACTCAATAATCTCTGCGCGGTCAAGATTTTATCCAGTCGAAGATATTCGCCGTAAAGCATGCCGGAGCCCTCGGTCGGTTGATCATTCTCTGGATCATGATCTTCCCTGAAATCGAATTAACAGGCTTCATCGATGGATCGTTCATATTTTAAAATCACTTCAGATTCAGGCTTATAAACATACTGCAATCGATATTACACAATGGCAATTAAGCGTGTTCATTAATAAGCTCGGTATCTGTCCGCTTCCGCAAAATGGGAAGACTGGCAGTTATGGGAGAAAGAAAATCAATTGATCTACGATTTATAATATGCGAATAACGGTGGTTACTTACGGAATGCTATTCGACAATGGACAAGCCATATTTCCGACGAATTAACGGTGGGGATAACTTCGAACCGCGACGATTTGTCACTTTTGCTGCCCGATTTCACGGCGACCAGCGCTACTCTATTCGTTTTTAGACCGAGCGACAGTTGTAGGTCGGAGCTGCGATCGAATGTCTGCCGATGGTACAGTTGCGATAAGACTTCTTTTAGATTGACATTTCGTCGGGTTTCAATGAGCAGCACTCGGTTTGGAGAAGGACGACAGGCGACACATGCTGTCCACGAGGTGGTTGAGCAGCGACTAGAAAACTGAATGCCCAACGGGATCGCGAATCTATCCCTCTTATATTTCCACGAGCGAGGGCATGTAAACGAACGATCGAAGATCATGGCTACTTTAACTGTTGGTTCTTAAAAATTTCGCTATAAATATGTCTGGTGCACACGAATGTGTTTATTATTGCACAATTCCACATCGTACGTAACATTTTCTGCCGTCACACCAGCGTTACGGAAAACGCAGTAAAAAAAACTGCATACGATAGTTCAGTCTGTACGCTTTGCTGTACAGTGTCCAACTATCTAATTTACGGAATGTCAAATGTCTATGCAAAGAGTTAATAGAAATATAAGCTTCTATCTTCTGAGCGTCGATATTTTGTACCTCGTGACACGTGGCTAAAAGCACAGACGAGGTGCGGAATATAGTTTACGAGCAATGTCAATTTTTATCAGATGCTTGGGGTCTCTAGACCTCTAGACCCTAGAGCCCCCTTATCATTTTCATGCCGCAAGCAACGTTAGCGATTCAGAGTGGAATTCGATCGCAATCCCCCTGGCGGTTAAAATTGGAACTAAATATTTTTTCTTTTCCTAACTTTACCGACTTCGTTCGGTAGTTGCTTGATTTCAATTAGTTCTCAGGATTGGTTTTTAAAAAGTGTTCGCCTCCGCGGTTTATATTCGATGCTCTTTAAACTGTAGTTCATACGGTCGCTGACAGGTGTCGAGACTAGGATAGTTTCGAGTAAAAGTTAATTGCCTGACTGGGTCAATATGTGTCGCCAGGGGTACTGCAAGTATCTCGCGATTAAATGCAATCTCAGATGACTGGCACTTGCGAAACATCCTAATCTCTCCACTCAGTTATGTATTGTCGATAGACGTATTCTTTAGAAGACTGTACGAATTATATATTATGTATGAGCGATACCTCTCTTATGTATTTATGATAACCACACTTTTATCGTGTCACGTAATCATTCGTTTCTCTGATCTATTTATCTGCAAACCACAATTTATCACGAAATTCTGATAACCTCATCGGTGGATACGACTATGAACGTACGCAATATACATTCTCACGCACGTTCGCGAAGAATAGTGAAGTATTGCGTAACATGCAACGCTATTACCACTGACAATGTTATTTTCAGCTGCGGGCAAGCGATGCCCCTGAAATCACGTACAATTATACCCCCTGTCGATACGTACTCTATGTAGTGCCGTAGCAAGAGCGACGCAACAGGTGTGCCCATTGGTGTAGAACATTCGACACGTTTCCCGCGCAAAAGTCATTTGACAAACGGTCCATGAAATTTTAATCGAGCGGCCTTTAAACGATCATTCAAACCTACAAACGGCTACTATTAACCTCATACATACCTAATCCTCCGCTGGTCCCGCACAATCAACCTATATCCTCACATTGGCGTCCCTTCGAGAGTTTTCCTTTCCAGATTCCACGACACTGCGAGGTAACCATTATTATTCTTTTTGCCTATCTTTCTTCTTCTAATTTTATGCTCCAACAATGCTACAGAGAGTGTACTATATTGGTGTAATAAAGGCGGGAAATAAAAAAGATAATAAATAAAACATCGTCTAAGTCTTCGAGGTAGTCTATGGTATCGATGCGTCAGCTTTATAACCTATCGCGCTATGGGGATTTTTAACACCAGGCTACGGCACTGATCGCGTGCGTATATCATCTGCGAAAGTTTCGTCTGGGTATTAGTGCATCCCATAAAAAGAAGAGCCGACCGGTTTATAGGCTACTCGATTTACAAACACGTTGGTAGTTGTATGATAATACACGGCCAACACGGAGCATTAAAATCCCTGTGGGCTTCGACTGACGTGGCACGCAGAGGAATCCATTGGACCAGAGCATTCGTAGCATTCGGCAGTATCGATCGCATTGTGCCCGACAGGTATGTGCCCATTTATACACGCACGCATGAACGGAGGAAGCCGGATGAATGAGTAGGCCGCAACATAAGATCTAGTGAAATAATTTATCCGTTGCTTTTCTAATTGCTCGCGTTTAACACGTTTGCTACTACGATTGGAAAATTCTCGCGCGGACGTTCTACGTACCGTGGACGTTCTACAGAAGTACTTCAGATTAATTCGGTCAGTTATTTCGCGGTAATTTTTAATTGGACTTTGGGACTCGTGGTACCGAGCGTTGATCAGAGCTGATACGGTAATGAAGTGGCTGATACGGTGTTGCCATAACAAGCAGTCTCGCTACAGTTTTTACTCTAGATAAATTGAATATCAGTACAGTGCTGTCTGCGCAAGTGATCGGGTATTCAGTCTCGAAGAGTTATCATCGCTGTCCTCACTATTTATTTCGTAGTTGGCGTGGTAAGTGAAAGGGACCGATAAGGGAAGTTAGGCATCCCGAAAATTCAGAAAATTATGCAACTTTATGTGCAAGTAGAGTAGTAGTTCGTGCGTAAGACAAACCTATTTTTTGTTGGTGCCATAGTGCGGTTTTGGGGGGTCAAATAACCCTTTGAAACAATTCAGGATTTTCTTTTTCGTGGAATATCTCGAGAACGGTGAGAGATATCGAAAAGAAGTTTAAACAAAAATTGCATCTTTTTTTGATATCTACAAAATTGCGTAAAAATAATTATCGAAATAAGGATTGGTGGTGGGGGTAACTTGTAAAGTATCGATTTTTCGATAACACTAGTTTACAGCTATTTTGCGCGCAGCCACTATTCTTTTTCTTATGTAAAATCGCCCGCTGATTCCAAAAATGAGGTCCAAAAAAATTTCTATGAATACGTTTTCGAGATATCGACAGGTGTACTTTTTACCTGCCTGTTAAAAAGGCAGTCTCACTTAATTGCGAATATCTCGTACTACGAATGTCCGATTTGGTCGAGAATTATATCAAATTAAAGCTAATTGAATCACCAACAAATGTACCTCACAACATTTTCAAATCGGTTCAGTAGTTCGGGTGAAATCGATGGAAATATGTGAAAAAGGTCATTTATTTCGAGCGACATTCAAGCCGACAATTCATTTAATCATCTGGGAAAAATCGAAATCGCAACAATGGGCCCAGTTTCTCATTTCTTACGTTGAGTATGCACTTTTACGAAGAAAACAAGCTGCTACTGAAGAATATGTATGGATAAATATCAAAGCTAGAGACAATTGTGTGAAAACACTAAAATTTCATAATTTCTCAGTTTTGTGTTTTTTTCTCAATTTCATTGTGTTATTTCAATTTTAATCCATTCTACACATTTTCAAGTATTGTAAGAATGGGTAAGGTGTCACCGTAATTTATGTTTCACCGTCCTCACTCATTCTCGCAATTAAGAGAGCAGAGGCAAGCCGCTTAGATCTCTCGCCTCTAAAATCGATCGCAGTCGGTCAAAACTGTACTGATAGTTAATCTCAAACTATTACTAATGTTGCCAGACGTTCGCCAAGACAAGATGCCGAAGATCGTGCTATACGCCCAAGAAGTCAGCCCGCCGTGCCGAGCTGTTCTTTTAGCGGCACACGCGATTGGGCTGGACTTGGAAGTCCGAGAGGTCGATCTGGCGAAGCAGGAACAGCTGAGCGATGAGTTCGTAAAGGTAAGGGAGTTCTGTTCGTTCAGTTCGATGCTATACGATCCACTGTGCTGCATTCGTTTCTAACTTTCCCGTTTCTCTGTTAGTTGAATCCCCAGCACACGATTCCAACGATCGACGATAACGGCTTCATACTCACTGACAGGTAACCGATGCTACTTTGCACTTTCGTAAATATCCGCGCATAATTTTTCTTACGATGCTGATTGCTCTATCGCTCTCCGCAGCCACGCCATTATATGCTATCTGGCGGACAAGTACGCCAAAGACGACAGCTTGTACCCTAAGGATGCGAAGAAACGCGCCCTCGTCAACCAATACCTCTACTTCGACACGGGCGAATATTTCGGCGCTATGAAGAATGCCTTCGTAAGTGATCGTGGATGATTAGTCGATGCTCGTGCAGCAATAACCAAGGTAGAAACGCAGAAAATGTAGAGACGCCCTTAAGGGTGCACGTACTTGTCAAGGACAGACGTTACAAGGCCCCTAGAAATGATCCTTGCTAATCAGTATCAAGGTCCACCGAAAGTGACGTACCTTTCTAGTAATTGTTGACCGCGACCCTTGGCCGCTTGCTCCGCGAATCCCTGTTAATGGGATTCTCACAAAAGCGCGTCCATTCCGGCGGCCGATTAAGTGGCGCGAAAGGAGGTTAATGCGATTCGCCTTTCCGCGGGTATGTACGCGCTGGGGCATTATGCGATGCCCGGCAGGAAGTTCTCGGGCATCCTATGTACCTTTTACGGCGCCCAATAAAGTCGGTTAACTGCGCATTTTTGCCCGTGATGGGCCAACTACCAAGGACCTGTTCCCCGACCTGTACGTGTAGCTACACTTATAAGTAACAGCCTGGCTCGAACTAATTTTACGGGGAAAGTGGCCGGGCGTCGTGAAATTTTTAAACAACCCCTGTCCACTCCCTCCCTTCTGGGGGGTTCGAGGCTGCTTCCGTGTAAACCGGATGGAAAGGTTTTATTTCGAAATCAAGTGCCAGCCGTAAAGCTTTTACGGCCACGAATCGGCACGATGCTCCTCTTTTCATCCCCTGTCGTACCTTTTTCCACTGTTGCTTCGTAATTGCGCCCCTCTAACTTAACCCTCTGCTCCGTCATCTTTGCACCACCTTGTTTGCTTGCCACAGAGACCGGTATTCCTCGGCCAAGTGAACACGATCTCCGAAGAGAAGTCGAAGGCGTTGAACAACGCCTACGAAACCTTGAACAGGTACCTGGAGGGCAAGAAGTGGTTGCTCGGCGACTCTTACACCCTCGCGGACATCAGCATCGCTACCACTGCATCGAGCGGAGCCGTAAGTCCGAGTCTCCATTCACGCCGGCTCCAGCGAGTCTCGAACAGGGGTACATATACTGGTCTCACTGTTTTCGTAGGTGACGGCGAACCTGGACGATTATCCGAATGTGAAGGGATGGCTGGAGAGGTGCGAGAAGGAGCTGCCAGGCTACAAAGAGCGCAACTTACCGGGGACTGAACAACTGCACGCCATTCTTCGTTCCAGACTCGGTTAACCACCACACATTCGACCAACCTGTACTTTATCTTTGAACGCTTTATAGTATTTGTCCCAAAGTAAAATATGTTTAACTGTTGCTTCCAGATGTTCACTAGTCCCGGCTGTTACTCCACTTACACACCTCGATCTCTCGATTTGCTGGAAGCTCCTCTCTCCTCGCCGCGTTCCTAGTCGAGGCAGGAAACTTTCCCACAAAAAATGCATTGTTGTTCGCTGCGCAATACGGAGCGGCCGCCGCGCTCGTTGCACTTTTGTCAGCGTAGCGCGTATCATTTGCCGGACACGATGCTTCCCGGAAGGACAGATAACTGCGCTGCGTTGATTAAGCATCCTCTCTCTCGTATCATCTTCCATTTGTTACTACCGTTGTACTTTTATTCGCCTCGTCAACGCGCAGCACCCGCACTTCCGAGAAGCTCGAATCACGTGCGACGGATCCTGTCGGCCAGCTTCTAGATATCGCCGGGGACAAAGCACCTCTCGATCCACAGGCAGAGAAATCTGCTTGCCAATGGTTTTACCGCGCCCCGCTCCGAAACGTTTCGTCCTCGTGCACGGAAGTGTCAGGCGTCGCCGGCTTAATTGGCGACCGGGAAGATTCATGGTCTTCGATCGCGCCTGGAGTAATCGAAACGGCGCTACACAACAGCTTCGAACGTTCCACGTAATTCCGCGCGTAATCGTCTGACATTGAACCTGCTGCTGGAGCAGAGCAGTCCGCCTCGTCCTCCTCTTTTTCCCTCTCTCTGTCTCGCGTGCCGCACATTCGACTGCAATTTGCATAAATTAATACCTGCTACCTTCCGGCGATTTTCCTGCTTAGCACCACTTAATACATTTTCTCTGGCCTCGGGTCTGGCACCGTATGTGGAACAACGCACTTGCCCCGGCGCTGAAAAAGTCAACGGCGGGGCGAGGTTTCGACGATCTCTCCTTAAATCCAGGCCGAGACATTGTCGCGAAGGTGGCCGCGCTCGCGAAACCGACTTGTGGCATCCAGGAGACCACTGGAGGTACAAGCAGTAAAATCTGCTCTAGCTACTCCAAAGCTGCGGACTTGTCCCGTGGAAGCTTATACAGAATAGATCCAGGAGACCACCTACTCCAATCGACAGAGCGCAGAACCTCCGTCGAGCACCCTTCTCCAGTCAGGGACGCGAAAGAGGCACACCGGCGACCTCAGCATCGATTCCAGAGACATTAACGCGCTATCACCGATCTGTCTAACGAAACATGTTCATTGTTCGCGCAAAGTATTGTATGGTAAACAGCGTGATTGTGGGAAATGCGTGTGTCACACGAAAAAGTCGGTTAATTAGCAGGCGATTATTCGAACGAGTCGCTTTTCCTGCCTCCAAGCAGTGGGTACACCTGTTTACCACAACGATCGAAATGATTCTCTCCGCTTTTCCCTTTCTTCACGATCCTCGGTCGTTTTGACGCAATCGTTTCTTCTCGCACGCGTCATCCGAGTCGCGTAATGCAACGCGCGTGCATACAGCATTCTTGATTTCCACGGCACGGGAGGAGTCGGGGAGAAGCGAAACGTCCGCCAGCCCGTCAGACAGGTTCTCGCTTTTTGGCTCCTTATTTCTTTTACCATCCCTCGCCTATGAGTTTCGGTCTCGATTACGCGGAATCGTTCGCCGATAGGATTACCTCCTGCGGTTTCTACGGGAGAGACGACAGAAAAAAAGGGCGCGTTTTCTGCAGACAGGACGGCGGTTCGGGGAATAGGATTAGGGGGAACTCTGTTTCCCATTCCGTGGCCAGCTAACTGCTACACGGACGCGCGAATATTTATGAACGATCAGGCTCCGCTTGGAGCCATTTATCTCGATTCACGCTGCGGCAGCATCCAAGCAGGAGTGATCGCTCCTTTTTCTCCTTTTTTTTTTTGCGTTCCCCGGAGATGGACGCGTGTGCCGCAGCGAATTGACAGTGGAAAGAGCTTCGACGAAAGGCTCGAGTCAGGTAGAGTGTCAGCGACGTCTGAAGCACTGCGATGGGGAGAGATTTTATAGTTGGTGGCGATTTTTTGAACGTTAGATCGCTTTAACGCGAGCTCGCACTGTCTTCTTGGCGAATTCTGCCGAGAAAGATGAGCTTCTGTTGAAAGAAGTGGCTTGCTCAATTGGTTCGTGGAACTGGTCGGGCGAGCTTGTTCATTTGTGGCTGCTGTTAACGAAGACGGGTCCCTTCTTTCTGCCACGTGCGGTACAATAGACGCCAGTGTGTCTGGGACGCTGTCTCCGAGTGATAACAGCCACTGCGGCAAGATAAGGAGAGAATATTCCGCCGAAGGACCTCTGCTCGTGATGGAAACTGGGAGAGAAGATCAGGCGGCTAGTGACGAGAGTTTTTGAAATTCAAATCTAACCCGGACCGTAGGAAAAATCTCAGTAGCTTATTATTTATTGCCCGATTGGAATTTACACGATAATTTCGTAATTACGTGTTTGTTGATCTGTAATTAATATCCCGAGCGATCGTGACACGATCAATCGGCGCTGATAGGCTCGAATAATGCGCCCGAGGAATTGCCAACGGCAACAAGTCGTGGACGATTGGTTTCTCACAACATTTCAATGGTGCGAGGGGTCAGTCGTTCGACCCCCTTGTCTCAAGTCGCGATCGCGCCTATTTGCTAAACAACAAACCGGAGTTTCGAGCGTCGTTAACGGCCTCTCTGTGTATAAATATAATAATTTATAGCGAATCTAACGATAAAGAGCGTCTAGTTATCTGCATCTGTTCCACGACCTATTCAGCGAGCTGTGTAGTTGCAAGCGGAGGAGAGACTTCGGTGCACGAATTAAGTTCCTCGGGACGATGAGACAAAGATAATTGGAAACCTTTGGAGATCGTTACGTAAGTTCGGTGGTTGGGCATAAAGCCATTTAAATTACAAATCGTGAGAATGTATGCATGCGTCAAGATGCTAATTCCTGGGTTCTTCGAACTTCTACCTTTCACCTTGAAGGCCCGCCAAGCTACGCGTTACTTCTGCCTGTCAAAACATCCCGATTTCCACCGAGGATCCTTCGAAAGTGTCGCTACACCCGCGGCGGACCTTGGTCCCCATTTTCTCTCTTTAATAATATTAACTTCAATCTTCAAGCTTCCAAACACTCTTCGCCACCCGGAGCTCCCCAGTCCTCGATCCCGACCCCCCTAAAATCCCAGAAATGTACTCGCCCGAGTATCAATCGCTCCGCGAATAGCAGAGGATCCAAGAAGTCGAGGCGAAGGGAGGCGGAAAAAGGGTTGGCCGCGATAAATCCCAGGCATCCAGGATTTAGCATCCCGGGCAAAAGGAAGGGAATTGAATTATCGGCCCGAGGGACGCGGTAGCCGCGCGGTTGTGTACGAGCCTATAAATACATATTCACGAGCTGATGTTGAAGCACTGCTAAGGTCCACGTGGTCGTGGATCCCGGTGGTGGCAACAGTCGGCCTCCGACCGTCGTCCAAGTGTGCATAAAACGTGAGCCGGTGTTGTTCCTCAGCCGCGGGACGAAAAGCAGCGACGAGGAAGATCGAGAGGCGAGGAAACCTGGGTGGTGGGCCCTGGTGGAGCACAGCGGGCCCCCTTTCTCCTGCTATTCCCTGGGACGCGCCTCGAGGAAGCAGCCCTTTACCGGAACGCTTGTTAAAAAAAAAAAACAGGAGGATCTCATCAAGCCCCAGCTGGCTTCGGCAAGCCGTCCCCGCGACTCCGTACTCCTGGATGCAACTATTCAAAGTGACCCAGCCGAGGTGAACAGTGAGATTTATCGCAATCGGGATTGGTGCAACGAAACGTTCCCATCAGTGGCCGCGGCTCCGCGAAGTTCGCGACCAGTCACCTCGATGAGGCCCGAGTGATATTACACTCAGGCTTTGTTCGCCGACAAGGCGAAAGCCGATCCATCGATCATCGGCGATTCGTCGCGGAATTCAGCGAGCGGAGACAAGTAAGTGATCGCGATTGCTTGGGCAAGCGAAATGGTCCCCGGTGTGCTTATCGATCAGCCGCTCTCTGGATCGGCGCAAGGATGCTCCGTTGCCGCGCACTGCTCGCCTTCGACGGTCAATTAAACGCCAACGCGAAGTGTCTCAGGATGAGCGTCGATCAAGAAACGTTCCTCGCGTTCGCTGCGTCGACCGCGTAGAATACATTCTTTCCCCTGCGAGCGTCTCGTGCCCGCATTGCGCCGGCTTCCTGTTTACAATCCATTCGCGGCCGACTCGATCGCGGGCTCCGCTTCCCCTTTTTCTTCTCCCGGCCGTCTACCCTGCCGATGACGTCGGGAAACTTGCTCGACCAGCCGCAGGTCCGCTGCAATCTGTTTCGGCTTCCGAGAAAATCGTTCTCCTCGCTCCTCGCGATCGCCGCCTGTTGTTGAGCGGCCAGCAAAGGGACGCCCTACGGCCGCAGGTTGCCAACGATGGGAGCCCTACCAGGATCCATCGCGCGCCGAGGATCCGCAGTTGAGTCGGTCAACTTTGTAAGCAAATTACCGGACAGGGCTTCCGAGGCATCGGGAGAAGCGTTAATTACTGTATTCCCGCCTGTCTCGTCCGCTACCAGTCGACTTTGAACTATAACCCGAATCCTCCGAGGCGGTAAGAAAAGGTGTCCTCTTCGGTTCGTTGAGTCACGGCTCGATTTTGATAGTAAAAGCCCGGCGATAACGTCGAGCGAGTCACGGATTTATCGGAGGGGGCGAGGAAGTAGCCAGATTTGTTTGGCAGTGATTTAACGTCGATCGCAGCGGCGCGGCGACTGACATAATCGATGACCGCGGTGAAAGTGCGCGCGATCCATTGATGAATGAAAGCATCATTCGCGCGCAGCGTTTATTTTACAGCGGTGTTTCCTAGCGGCCGAGGTTTCAATAATTAATGAGGCTGGATGACGGTAATTAGATGCTGGTTCAAGGCTGCTCGTCAGATGCAGCGTGCCTACCGTCGTAACTTCTGCTGCCACTTCCCAGTGGCTTTTCTTACGTGGCATTATCTGCATTCCCGGAGATGCAGGAAAAACCTTGCGTGCTGCGAACTTGAAAATTGAAATTTATGTGTGCCAGAAAAGCTTCCATTAGCGGCTAATGATTGGCTGCTTCGAGTGGTACCTTGTTATAGCGACAGCTGATTCCGAGGATGGTACTATTCCGCTTGCGTCTCGATCCAGAATTTTATCCGGCATTTCATTCCGCCCCCCGCGTCCCCGTCGCCGCGATCGGGTGGCACGAAGGTTTTCGCAAACACATCCGCAGATCCCAGCGATTACACAAATGACAGAGGCGGGGATGTTGTTTCCAAATCAATAATTACTCCGCATCTTCGTAATCTTGTGCCCGAATAATGACGGGTATGCGATTGAACGAGCAGGAACTGGGCACACGTGTGCGCGTGCATACGTGTTTCTATGCCAGTCGATTTGGAGGCCATCTGGCCTGAGCAGAAAACGTTCGCCGGGCTTTGATCGAGGCTCTCGCAGGAATCGGTTGACTTCGCTCGGTCTACCCATCAAAGACCTCCTGACAGACGCGCGCTAACAGTTTTGTCACTCGCCGCGGGACGAGTCGCAGCCTCTTGATTATTTCAGCAGCCAGCAGCAATTAGCAACGGCGTGCCGCCTGGCCTCGCGATGCATTTCAATTTTGCGATTCGCCACCGTCGCCGGGTAATCGACGGAATAGACGCGGTCGCGTTGCCCCGTTTGCGCTTTAATTTCATAATTGAGGCGAAACAGCGAGAGCCAGAGCCTGACTTGATAAATAAATCAGCTAGTTTTTTGCCACGTCGTTGCGAGCAGTGCTCTCGAAACGCCGTGATAAATCATTTATAGCGCTGCATCTATGATGAACAAACGAGGCAAGGTGAACACGGAAAGCCTGAGTATTTGTAAGGGGAGGACACCATGTGATAGGCATCGAATTTGATGAGCCTTGGCACGATGGATCTATGTAGAAAATAAGTAAACAGGTGTCCGAGCGTTTTAGCCAATAGGCATTAATAATAGAGATATTTACATGGAAATTATTAAAAATTTCATAGTGGCCGTGGGGTTTTAGTGGGTAAAAATCCCACACTACCCTGGCGCCCGCGGGAGATTCGCTTCTGGAGACATAGGGGTGCCTTTTAAAGATGTCGTTAAAAAAACTTTATAAATTTTTTTTAACTTGGGGAAATCTTCGAAAGGCACCCCGACTCCTTCAGCGAGGAATCCCCCAGGGGGCGTCAGCGTAGTGTGAGATTTTTACCCATTAAAACCCTATAAAACACTATAAATTTTTTAATAATTTCCATGTAAATATCTCTATTATTAAGGGGAGGTTCCGGTCCAGAGCCCATAAAAATAGCTGATCTTTAGGAATTAATTAAAGGAAAACTACTATATATAATTTAATGGGACGTTTTGGGTTGTATTAAGGATATCTTAAATTATAGAAATATATTTTTTGTTTTATAATTAATCATTACAGACGGCACTGGGGAGTCGTTAAAGTCATGGCGTCAAAAAAAATCATTCAAATCGGTGGGAGCTGTATTCCCAAAAGTTATTATCCGATTCGACTGAAACTTTTTTTATTTTGAAGAATATACTTCTGGCTAGGAAAGAAACCAGAAAAAAAATACAAAAACGAAATTTTTTAAGAAAATAACGACACTTGAAGTTGGAAATCACTTTCCCCTATATTCTTCGTCCTTTCAACGCCTTTGAAAATTATAAATTTTCAATTTTTTGTATTTTTTTCTGGTTTCCCTCCTAGTCAGAAGTACATTCTTCAAAGTAAGAAACGTTTCAGTCCAATCGGATAATAACTTTTGGAGATACAGGTCCCACCGTTTTGAGAAGACAGTTTCGAGAAAAACGCGTTTAAAGTTTTACGTGAGCGCCGAGTGTCCGGGTATTACCCATGCATTTGCCGCTACTCAAATGCCTATAACTTCGGGAATTTTACGAATTTCAACAAATCCTTTTAAACTCGCATTCCTAAAAGGTTGAACATTCGAAAAATGAAATAAAAAAAATCGACTTTTAAAGCGGAACCTCCCTTTAAGTCCCATTGGCAGAAACGCTTGGACACCTATTTACTTATTTTCGACATAGATCCATCGTGCCAATGCTCATCAAAATCGGTGTCTACCACATGGTGTCCTCCCCTTGTTAGTCGCGCGCATTCCCGTTTTAATCTGCCGCGACCAGAATTATACACTGTTCGTGGACTTACCGTCAGGCCGCTCCGTTTCCCCTGGCAAATAAAACGCGAGCCTGCCCAGCCATCCACCTCGCCCTTATACGAAAAAGCAATCCGCCGGTGGTTCATTGTTCCCGTTCCCGATCCAGGCGCAGCACGCGACAGCGTGAGCCGCGCTTCCGGTTGCTGTTGTATCGATAGACACGCTTGTTACGCTCTTCAAATATTTGCGTCTGTCCTCCGCGGTCTGCCAGCGAGTAGCTTGACCGTTCGATCGTGATTTATGGATCCCCGGGTGCCCCGGATCCACTCTGGATCCGCGTGGAGAGTTTTGGAGGGTCGAGCGATCAGGTGAAATTAATCGATGGACCTTGGCTGCATCCATTTCGTCGCCAGACAAAAGGAATCGAGACTCGGACACGCTGCTTTCCCTGGCGGTTCCCATAAAGACAGAGTGGAGTTTTTCTGACTCGTCTTGTTGCGACGAACAGCGTGATTCTCTCCCCCGCCCCGTTCAGCTTACTCCTCCCAGAGTTTCTCGGGGTTCCAGTAACTTTCTAAGGGGGATGAAGCGACCTGTAGGAGGCTCCGCGGATTTGGAATCTCCAGCGCGGCGCGCGAGTAACTCCTTGCCCCCATACGCCGACCAGAAGCCCAGGAACTTTTTATCGAATCTTACTCTCCCTTTCCTGGGACTCGGTTTCCTCCCGGGATCGAAGAACTCCCTGTCGCACCTCCGATGCAGATAGATTGGAGTCGTGGCGGTTTGTAAAGAGCGCTCGTAAATTGAATTTTGCAGATTCAAAGCCACCTTCGCGAAGATGAGGGTCGACCAGATTGGACTTCTGCTGTGGAAGAATTACATCGTTCGGAAGCGTCAGCCGGTAATTGCGTTCATTCAGATGACACTCGGTTCTTTGGGGATTCGAAGTTACACTTTCGGGCTGCCCGAGGCTCGCTAAAAGCTAGCCAACAAATTTCGCTGTTTAGGGGATATTGGCTCTGGTGTTCGTATGGCCGGTGGTCGTGTTCATGATCCTCTACACGATCCGCGACAACGTGGACCCCAAGTACTACCCAACTTGCCAATTTCCTGCGAGGTCGATGCCGCAGAATGGTCTGCTTCCATTCGTTCAGAGTTTCATCTGCAGCCTCGGCAACCCCTGCGACCCCCTCGCCGAATACCAGGAGGTTCCTTCTTATAGCAATGCCACGTTAGTACGAGAAATGTTTCTCTACCAGCAAAACGCTTTCTCTCCATTTCCATAATTTCACTCTACGCTACGGAATATTTTCAGTTTCACCTCGCATGTATTCCTAGCGTACACATTCGTCCACGTAGACGTGTACAGTTTTATTAATAAAAGCACGGTTGCAAATGCTCCTCGCCACAGCCTAGGTCCACTGGTGTCGGAGCTGCAGCCGATGCTCGGCAACCGAACGATCCTCTCCGCTGTGAGAACGTTGCCGAAGAGCATTCAGCTTCTAAAATCCATGGCGCAGATACTCACCAGACCCGAAATCAAGGCGCTATTCGGTACGCGTGCGAATGCTTCTCGACCCTTCGTTTACGATCGCGAATTCACGTGGAATTCCTTGGTGCTTAGATCGCGGCATACGATTGGGCGATCTGTTCAACAACCACGAGGAGATCAAGGAGCTCCTAAGACAGCAGATGCCGCACGCCAGGAAGGGACTGATCGACGAACTGTTCGCGTCGTCCATAAAGCTGCTATACGTTAGTAGCTTCTCATATAAATCCTTCTGTACACCACTGTCTCTAATCTCTGCCCGGCACGCTTCAGCTCATCGAGGCGTTCGGCACGTCCAACATCAACGGTGTGATTTGCTCGCCGGAGAGCCTGAAGAAGTACTTGATTCTCCCGAGGGAGGAAGACTTCGCCGAGGTCTCCGAGATCCTCTGCGGCATTCACTCGGACATGATCCCTAACATCCTCGAGACTCTGTCCAAGCACCTGGACTTCTCGGGGTTGCTGGAGAGGGTGGACCGCGTGATGGCGAAGTTCCGCGACTACGATTTCTTCGAGGATCTGAGACGCGCGGTCGAGACGATCTTGGACCTGCGGACGGTGAAGAAGGCCGTACCGGAGTATTTAAGGATACGCCAGTGGCTGCCCAAGATGATAATGGCTTTCAAGAACGTCACCTTCAAGGAGATCGATCTCACGTTGTGAGTGCCTGCCTCGATAACTATTCGTTGCGCAATCAGGTTCCCCTCATCAATGAACCCTCCCACGGTACGTGGATCGTGTTTAAATGTATTTGCAGCGTGAACAAAGCACTGGCGGTGTTGGAGCCTGTGTTCTCCGCGGAGCGCGATTGGAAATCGGCGCGCCAGGCGTTCGCGAACTTGCAGAAACTGCTGGAACTGGTGAAAGGAATGGGGGAGAATCGAAGCCTCGAAGCTGGCGGTGATTTCTTTAATATGGTAGATCGGTTGAAGGGCGCTGCCCGGTCTCTGTTCACGAGCGCCGAAGACAGCGAGAACCTCACTAAAATCATGGATCTGATCGTCGCGATTCTGCACAACGGAGCGCAGCTGGTCAGGAGGATCTTGTTCCGTCACAAGGACGAGATTCAGCTGTGAGTTTGCCGGCTTAGAGCGCTCGAGTCTCGGCGATAGATGCGTAGCAATTGATCGCTGGTTTTGTACAGGTCGGACGAAATTTTTGATGCGCTGAAGAACTTCTTGTCGGAAAACATTCTGGCTACTTTGAGCTACGCTCTGGCATTCACTCAGAATCTCGTGAGGACGGTGTACCACGGGGCTATTATTCACGATGAACTTCTGCACCGAATCTATAACGTTTCCATTAGTCACAGGGACACGGTGCAAAATTTGCTAACGAACGTCGACCCAAACGTTTATCGGACGGTGGTTGGATCGTTCTCGAGATTGCCATTCGCGGAGGTTAATGACTCTCGAAACTGATTAACTTTATTGCTGGCGCGTATAACAGTCAGGCAATCTCTCGCGCGTTTTCCAGAAATTCGTGAAGGAAGCGAACGACACGTCGCCGGAGGAGTTCTTCTGCCGGGAGGACACTCTGAACGAGGTCTTCGGCTTCCCGGCGGACACGCACGAATCGAAGCACGTCAGGGAGGTGCTCTGCAGCGATCCCGGGAAAAAGTTCATGGTCGACGTATACGAAACCTTGGAACTCAGGAATTTCCAGCAGATCGTAAGCATCGGACTCTACTTCCATTCATAAACGTATATGTGTGATCAGGGGTCGAACGAAATTACTGTTAAATCTTTTTCAATTCACTTTGAGTAACTGCAATTTTCTCACTATTATCTTCTCTGCTTCAAGAGAACTGTTATAAAATGCAGTGGTTTAATTGAAGCTTTCATTCCATACGTTTTTTTTCTAAATAAGAGACTCTTATTTTCTTGAAGGTAGAAGAAGTTCTGGGGACATTTATTCTGCTTTGAAAAGAAACGAAGTTGCGACAAGCAGATTTGCTGAGAATGTTGTGGGGTAGATACATCTGAGGTTGAAAAAATAATTGAAATCACGATGTTCCTTTTCTTTTATATTTATTCTGCTTTCAAACTTACAATTCTTCAAAGAATACTAATTAAGAAAATGTTCAGAAGCATACGATCCTCCAGAATTTGTATTAATCGAGCATAAAATAACTGTTAAAACAACCTCGTGCAACAGAGTTAAAGTGTTAATGTACAAAGTTAACTTAAAGCAGAAAAAAATTATTTAAAAATTAGAAGTTCGATAGATAACTTTTACTTCTGTAAGTTAACAGATTCATTCAACCCCTGCTTATAATACGTATTCTGATATTTTCGAAGTGTAACTTTAACAGGTAAAGGAAACGCTGTGGGTCACAGTCTGCATGGTACTGAAGCAGTCAGTGAGCGTCGAAAGAACGAACTTGACGTCGGTTGTAAGGGATGTAAAAGGGTTGGTGTCGTTTTTGAGTTCATCAAGACCGTCTGAACCCGACTGGTCTGTGTTCAATTTCGATGACAAGTGGAGGGAAGTTTTCGAAGAGACCAGACCTCAAGCTAGACTGAACGTGTGAGTGTTTACCCAGCCTACTTTACGTAACTCTTGCAGAGAAGGTGCGAAATGACGTGCCGTAAAAAACGTTGCCTTCTGCCGTGCTCGTTAGACTGGGAATGCATTTGAGCGCCGCGAAAATGGTCGGTTGTTGCGGTTTGGTTTACACCGTGATCGAGCCTGACTTAAAGAGCCTGGACCTGATCGCCGAGAGGATCCTGCTGGATTTACAGAAGGCCCCAACCAGCTGGATCGACGAAGTCAGGCAACACAGGTCGGAGCTGGTCGAGTCGTTCTACTTGACCACGATAGACAGAGATAAGGTCGGTGGTAAACGGATTTATAATTGGTACACGGTTACCAGTGACTCGGTTCGTTCTAGGCTCAACGAACTGCCTTCTGTCACTTAGGTTCTGAGGCTCTTAGAATACGACAATTTCACCAGGACCTACTGCACCGAGCCGAGTCCCCCGGCTTTATTAAATTTTCCAAAGGGCTCGAACGAGACAGCGCTGAAAGCACTGGTCTGCCGCCTCTCGACGTCCGCCCAGGACGAGCTGGAATTAAACATGAAGACGGTGATGGTTCGGCAGCTCCTTCGGGCCAGGAGCTTCAACTGGACGGACCTGAATGGTAGACTGATCGAAATTTATCGGTACATCGACACTTTGGTCCACCAGGAGGTGGCCGACCACGATCTGGTTAATTTGGAGAAGCTGAAGATGCAGTTTAAAGTGTCGTGGACCGGTAAGATCACCGCGAAGGACGCCTTCGAGATCAGGTAAGCTAGTAACGAGCGGAATTTTCTCTCCTACTCTGATTCTATCGTTTTGGCGAACGATAGACGCGCACTGGTGACACGTTTCATCCTTCTGCAGCGTAGGTGCGATCTGCAAGTTGTTCAGCTTGATGGAGAGCCCTCTGTTCAATATCCAGGAGAAGAGCGGCTGGGGGAAGATGTACGCGATTGGCTGGGCGACGTCGGTCGTTTTAGACAATATCGAGAGGATCGTCGATCAGATTCAGAAGAACGACCATGTGGCGAAGCTGCCCGAGGTGGTGAAGGACATGCCGCAGACGGAGATCTTCCTGAGCGCTGTCCTAAGGAATCTGTCCCCCTTGATCCTCGATGTAGTCGATATCATCACCATGAAGCCGATCCACCTGGTACGTTCCCCGGAGAAATCTCGCGCCGAGTTCTCCGGCTATTCGAAAGTATGACGCGTCCCCTTTACCTTCATCGTCTCGTGCAACGTTCGCTAGATTTCTGTCCTGGACGATTACAAATCGCGCGAGGAACAATGGCCCTGCGTGGAAAAGGAGAGCGCCGGATCCGCGATGGAATTGCGGAACGGCACTCGCGAAATCGTACGGGAGATGGAAAGGATCTCTTGCAATCCAGCTTTGTTTATCCGTGAATGGAAGGAGCAACCGGTGTTGACGAGCGCGAGCAGGATGGTAAGTGGCTCTTCGCCCCTCCTCAGAGAGGGCATCGTAACTCGACGGGGCGAACATCAGTTTCAGAACGGCGAAGGCCAACTGCCGCCCCTTAATTGGACCCTGGGTTACACCAAGTTCCGTCGGTTGGTCGGGAAGCTCGACGATCTGATAAACGACGCGAAAGAAGTCGCCCTGCTGGAGCAACCTAGTTTCTGGGAGCACTTGGAGTCCCTTGTGCCGGAGGTGAGGAGCATCTTCAACGAGAGGTGGCCGGACGTGAAGAATGACGCAAGGTGGGGCCGCGGATAATCAAATGGGAATGGTACAGCGTGTATGTGGAATAAATGAACGAATCATCGGGTATCTGTAATTTAGGGGCATCCTTGATTACGTCGATTTGGAACTGGACAAGACAGTGTCCGCCTTTAAAAGTAATCTCACGGCCAGCGGAATATGGCGGTCAGACGTGTTCATCGACGATCGTATCTTTGTTCTGACGAAATTCATCTCGCACGTTGTTCACAAGTCGATAAAAGTTGCCACTGACGTCCTACGCGATGGTGAGCAGTGAATAAATTTTACCGTAAGCTTTATGGTTAGCAGAGATCGTCGAAAGTCGTGCTCTGATTGCAGCGACTTTGTCCAACGAATCTTCGGGGGCCATCAAGATTAATTGGCTGTCCATCCTGGGATTCAGCGAGAGAACTCCCGTGTCGATCTTCTATAATCAGCTCCATTACATTCTGGCCACCTTGGCGAACGGGCTAGCCGACCCAGAAGCTGACAAACGTATCGTTGAGTCTTTGGAGAACGACACTGACATCTCCTGCTCGCAACTCTTCGAGTGGTGGTCCTCGTCCGTCGTGGGTCTAACCGTCGACGAGTACAGGATCCTGAAGAACTTCACCTGCGATCTCGATCCCGACAACTTCAACGCCTACACCGACCTGTACATGGCCGAGACGACGATCTGGAGGAAGCCGGTGTACGGGTATCGATCTTATTTGATGACGGTGATCGGTGACGCGTACGACTTCGCGAAGCTTGTCAGCCGCGTGACGGAGGAGGACGTGACGATCGAGGCGCCATTTTCGAGGAGGTACCTGCTGAATCTCCTTCGGAAGCTACGGGACACTATGGAGGACCCTGACAGAGGACCTCCTTACAAGGTGAACGGCGCTATTCACAGGAACTTGAAGTTATTCCTACATTCATCGATCTTAGAGCGAGGAGCTGAGGGTAACAGGTGTCCGCGCTCCTTTTCCAGGAATTAAAACAGCACTATGAATGGACGAGCTACAGATTCATCGTGGAGGGTGTGTCCGAAGCTTTCATACACATTTCCAACGCCCTGGAGAAAGTGAACGTTCATGGGAATCGCGTGGACATCTGGGACCTAGTCGACAGCGGTGATGCGCGTCAGCTGTTGAAGATCCTCGACACTCATCCCGAGGAAACGATCGCCTTAGTGGCTAGCCTGAGCTCGATCAATCCTCCGCATGGGGTTTTCCTCTCGCACAAGGATGTGAGAAGGACCATGTGTAATTTCTACTTTAATTCCAGCTTCTGGGACACCCCAAACAGAACTCGATTTATAAAAGAAGTCTGCTCCTTCGATCCTCACCAGCTGCTGAAGACGGTCACCAGCGAGGAATATTACGTGAGTAAAAGTGTTCCTTGATATTTGAATTACCTTCATCCCCCTATATCGAATAAATCCTCGACAGCTCGCTGTGACCGGCCAAAGGTCGGCTCTAACGAAACTGACGCTCCTGAGTGCGTCCTTCAGCAAACTCGTAGACGCAGCGTTGAACGTCACGTCGAACGCGCCAGACTTGGTGGTGGTGTCGAAGATTTTCAATTCGACGACCTGGAGCAGCCTGTCCAACGACACCCTGTCCCTGATTCGCGGAAGCATGCGAATCTGGGCGCACCGCTCTGCAATGGCTGGGAGGAATAAATTAGACGAGGCATTCGGTGCGCCGGATTCTTTCACCAGCTTGGTCCGGATATGCCAGCTTCTGGACAGCACGACGGACTTCCTGGCCGGCGGGGACGTGTGGCAGAAGCTCAGGATCATCTACGAGAGCTCGAAGGTGAAGCCGGTACTGACTCTGATAGAGGACATGCCGAACGTGGTGGTCAGCGCTGTCGACACATTCGTCAGGACCGACAGATTGAACGATTTCGTGGGGATGCTCTCCACCGGCAGAGCACACCCCTGCGACATCGACAAATATTTGATCGTGCCCAGTTTCGTGAGGAAGAAAGTCCTCTTGTCTAGCGTCGCCAACTTCTGCCAGAAGTTCGTGCTGGCCGACAGACAGCTGACACTGATCGATATATTGCCGCTTGACGCCAAGTACGAGGTAACTGCACGATGAATTAGAACAACAGCGGGATACGTCACCGTTGGCAGTTGCAGCGCTCACGTTCCTTTGCAGGAGACCCGAGCGAACCATTCCAGAGCGTTCAACGAAAGTTATCTGGCGGATAGAATGGAGCACATCCAATCGACGATAATTCGAGTCGCGTCGGAAGGGTTCAGGGTGCCTAAAATACCGACGTGGTGGACGTCGTTTAAGGAAGGAACCTTCAAAGACTTTCTAGCCGAGTACAGGAAGGAGGTAGGACCTTTGAAATTTCTCTCAGAGAACGGCGGGGCGTTTTATTAGAGCTTAACGACAGAGATTGTTCCAGAACTCCAGGGCTCTCGCTCATTCGCTGGTGAAAAAGATATCGACGGTCGTAAAGGACATTCTAAATTCCTCCGCGAACACCGAGTAAGTTGCGGGGGGAGCCACGCGCTCGCGGAATTTGTTTATTGCGCGGCGCGCTTGCTTATTACCAGGAAATTTGCTTGCAGAGGCTGCTCGTGGTGCTCCACGTTCCTCCTCCAACTTCTCAATTCACAGCTGGCGAACCATCAGCTCTACTCGAAACTCCTGTGCCAGCTGAATCGATTGAACGTGTCGGAAATTCATGACATTCTGATGCGCGATTTTCGGTGGAACGAAACCGCCGGCATGGTGAGCAACGCCGTCGGTCGCGCCTCGCCGGCCACCCGTTCCGTGTCCCTACGTAACTTTCCTCGTTGCAGGTGAAGAATTACAAGGCTCTGAACGTTAATCGGAGCAGAGGCGAGTTTGTCGCGGTCCTGGAGGGCACTCTCCATTACGTCGTCGATATCATAATCGATTACCAGAACGAGTCATACAGCAACAGGACTGCCGAATGCTATCGCAAATTCCTTGGAGAACCTGCCTTCTCCAGACCAGGATTGTAAGCACTTTACTCAGAGCGATCGCGAGATTATTATTTCGTCCGTTTGCTAAAGTTAATTAAAGTACAGTGGGTGGAAGAAGTGAGAGCTACTTGTCAAGAACTCACCTTCACCTTCGCACGCCCAACCCTCGAGGCTCCCCACAATCCACTGGACCAGCAATCTATCCTCCACCGACCCCCACACCCTCGTAATACTTGTTCCACCAACCCCGCAAGAATATGAAAGCGATTCGTGGCGAGTCTCCCCAAGCTCCCTCCCTCCCACGATGTAATAGAGCAAAGGCGACGTAGCAAGAGCGAATTCCGTTGAAGGTACGTGTTCCTGGTGCTCGGCGTGCTGGACACCCTGCAGAAGAACGTGTTCATCCTGGACACGGCCAGGAGTCACAAAAACATTGGTTCGCTGACCCGAATGGCCGAGGAGCACGTCCCGATCTGGAAGTTGGTCAGCGAGGTGGTGAGGTCGTCAGACGCGGCCGACATGGAGGCGTTCTTGCCAGGTGCGATGATTAACGTGAACGCGGTGCTGAACGAGAGGAATGGCTCCCTGTGCCGGACGAAGCCGGAGTGCAGGAACGCGACGGTTTTATACGGGCGTCTAAGCTCGAGGAGGGCGGGCATGGTGTTCCGTTACGATCCCAAGGCGGCGCCCGGCCGCCGCACCCTCGTCGATATCGCCGATCGGCTGTCGCGCAGCCTCGATCTGGATCTTATAGATCGCGAGCTGAAGCGCTGGCGGATGGACGCCGCGTGGGACTTAACGTGGCTGAGAGAGATCCTGGGGCACTTGTCCGTCGTTATCGGGGAGAGCCGCGATCTGCTCGACGTCGCCAGTAAAATAGACTTCCAGGACGTCTCGAATGTACTCGGCGCGCCCGATATCGTCGACGGAGTGGTTAATATCCTCAAGGATAAGACGGTGGACAAGCTTTTCGACGGGTAAGGATACGTTCCGTCGGACGGACGGGATTCCGGGGCGAGGATCCATCGATTTACTCGCTCGGGCGGTTTAATCTTGCAGGATAAAGGAAATCGTGGAGGACGCCAAGCCGTTCATGAAGGACCAAAGTGTATTGGACGATGTGTACAGTATAGTCGACGCGCTGGAGTCGATGGACATCTTTAAAAACTTAGGGCTGCTCGATATGAAATGTAGGGTTTGACTAGTTGACTTTCATCTGGAGCGACCGCCGTGGCATTTCTGCTCGTGATCGAATGGGGTTTTTCTTTTGGTTCTAGACGTTATCGGAGACATGTTCGATAATTGGGACGTGGTGAGCACGTACTTGACGGAGAAGGTCGGCATCGCGAACGATGCCGTTGTGATGTTAAGCCAGGCGAAGATAGACATGATTTCCATCTTCATGAAGGAAAGGAAAGCGTTGAGCCTGAAGGAGACCATTTGCTCGCCGAAGAAGCTCGGCGACATGCTGAGTTTTAACAACGGCAGCATCACCGCCGAGGAAGTCAGCGCTGCCATTTGCCAATTCGAGGACTCGCAGACCCAGAACGTGACGATAACGCTGATCAAGAACTTGAATTTCGATTACATCTTTAAAACTGTGAGTAGGTCGTGCTAGGAACGCGCGAGTTATACGCCCACAGTCGAATTGAATTTAAAACCTGTTGCATTAGCTGATGAGCGCGAATGTGAAGAGCATACTGGCCAACGCGAATTTAACAGAAACCGAAGGGAAGATGGTACTGGATAATCTGGGGGTGGCCGCAGAGCTGTTGCCATTCTTCAAAGACAAACTTTCCTCGAATATGCCAGCAGCAGAGGCCCTGGAATCGAATGTGGATACAGAAGAGGCGGACCAAACGGTGTCCAGTGAGTTGCGAAAAATATTCAAACCGAGTCGGGACAGTGTGAATAATTAATAAATATTCAAACATTCGTAGCCTCGAGGTTCCTTCAAGACTCCAGTGAAATGCTGTGCGGCCAGGCGATGGTCTCGGACAACGGTGATTTGTACAGAATCATCTCCAAGCTGGAGGACAATAGCAAGGAGTTCGACAAAGCGGAACTCGACTCGTTGCCCAGTACGAACCAATCAATCAATCGTTTCGCTTCGTCGAATTCTATCTAAATCTCTCTTTCCCTCCCAGCTGATTTCTGCAGGGACACTTACAAAGGCGTAGTCGCCATGGGAGGCGGGAAGATCATATGGTCCTACGTGAAGCCGTTGATACGCGGTCGGATCCTTTACGCGCCGAATACAGCGGCGATAAATGGGGTGATGACGCTAGCCAACAGAACGTTCGCGGAGATGGAGAGCTTCGGGGTACTGATGGACAGTTTCGAGAAGTCCCTCACGTCTTTGGCGAACCTATCCGAGATGGGCGACAGCCTGAAGGAGCTGCAAGACATGATGTCCTCGGACGTGATAAAGATCGCGATCCAGTCTTTCGGCGGTGGCAATTTCCAAGGTGGTGAGTCGCCCCCATGAAGCATTACTATGATAGAGATCCGCGTATCAAGGGATTATTCCGAGCCGTTTGATAAGATTGCTCGCCGCGAAGGCAGCGCTCTAAACGCGTTGCTCCATTCCAGGCGATTTCTCGGATATGAATCTGAGCGAGGTCTCGTGGCGACTGAAAAGGTCGAAGCGTCTGATCGCGATGGTGGGCATGCTGAATGATTTATTGGAGTGCGTGCTCGTGGATCGGATAAAAGGATTCCCAACCGAGGAGGAAATGGAGGCGGAGGCTCGCGTCCTGATGGAGACGCGGCAATTCCTAGCCGGCGTTGTCTTTTCGGACGGGCACTCCGGGATCTCCAAAAGATCCGCAGAAGAGCTGCCTGACAACGTGGTGTACAAGATCCGGATGGACGTTGATTACGTGCAGTCCACGAAGAGGCTGAAGAATCAGTTCTGGGTACCTGGTCCTGAGAGCAGCTTCATCGAGCACCTCAGGTACCTGAGAGGCTTCGTGCAGCTTCAGGACTCCATCGACCGCGCGATCGTGAGGACCAAGAGTCAGAGGCAGCAGAACTGGAAGACCATAACGCAACAGATGCCGTATCCTTGTTGGAAGGATGTTCCGTGAGTGTGATCTCTATGTACTTCTCTCTTCCGGGGTCTGGTCTAGGTAGCTCTTCCGTCGCTCTGGGAAAAAATGATTTTTACCGCTCTTTATTGTATTTAATTATAACTAATTATTTTAAAATATAATTTTTGACAGCGAGGGAATTTTTTTGTAGGTATTTGTTTAATACAAAAGCCTTTTATAAACATCTTTAATACAGGTATCCCTAGTACAATAGTAATTACCTAAATATGGGTGATTAAAAAACAATTTATAACTTTGATACTAAATTCAAACATGTATTATTTACCTTTTAACGCTTCTTCAAAAAGTTGTACTTTTTCAGTGGATTTTATTGATTTTAATTTTCCTCCCCTACCAATTTCCCCTCAAAATTCATCGCTCTGGGCAGTTGCCCTGCTTGTACTCCCTAGATCGAGCCCCGCTCTCTTCTACAAGCCAAGTTACACGGAACTAAAGAATAGTTAATAAAATTTCAGCTTCCAAACGACTCTGTACGAGTCCCAGGGTATCCAAGTCTGCTTCTTCTTCGCGCTGATGATGTGCGTCGGATCAGCCGTCAGGCACATCGTTTGGGAAAGGGAGTCCCACAACGCGATGGTAGGGAAATGATCATCGCGCTGTCTATTAAGTACTAACATGGAAGTTTTTCAAATCCCCTCTGTCTGCAGGTAATGAGCGTGATGGGTTTGAAGCCCTGGAGGAACACCATGGCCTGGTTCATCACCACGTTTTTGGAACTATTAATCGTCATGTTCTGCATCGCCCTGGTACTCCTAGCTGGGAAGATCCTGCCGAAATCCGACCCATCTTTGGTCCTGATCATGATGATCGATTACGCCTTCTCCATCGTGACTTTCTGGTAAGCCTCCTCCGTCAAGACCGCCGTTCTTCCATCGGAGGCTCCCTTAACCGAAAGCATGCGAATAAATTTTCCAGCTACATGATTTCGACGGTGTGCAGCTCGGCGAGCCTGGCCGCGATCACCACCGTGGTGATGTTTTTGCTGACATTCATGCCGTACGTCATTGTCATTGCTATGGAGGCCGTTATAGGTCTCGGGTATAAGCTCCTCATCGTAAGTTATACGCTATCTAGTGTTCCAAGAGCGCTCCCCCGCGATAAATAACGCATTCGAGCGATTCGTTTCCTTAAACTGCACGGCCATGATAAAAGACACTCCTATAAAGAACCACGCTGATGCGCTACTTATTCCACGAAAGCGCGACGATTTATCGCCCCTGTCTGTTTCCTCTGAGTTCCCCTGAATTCGTTACCGAGCTAGGCGAATCGAAACTTTCAGTGCCTGAGCATGTCGACGGGCTTCTGTTACGGCTGCTTGTACGCAGCCAGGAAGGAGGTGCAGGGCACCGGCCTGACATGGGCAGCAATGTGGGAGGAATCCAGTCCTGGAGATCCGATGTCCTTGGGCCTGGTGCTGCTGATGATCGCCGTCGACGGTTGCCTTTACGCCGTGATCGGTTACCTGGTAGCCAGATACACGAACTCAGGTAGAAACACGCCAGCCTTTCTCGAACAGAGGTCCTAAGAACCCTGTAACATCGATCTTTCAACGTCTGGTGGAGGTGTCACGAGCCGTAGAATTCCGTAGAACTGTTTTCGCTATTCTGTCATATTTTTTTTTGTATTCTTTTTTTTATTACCGTGCCCAAGGGCTCGTTCGATCCGTGCGTATTATCCGCAATGACTTTCCGCGCGACGATTCCCTAGCACGGAGGTGTCCCGGTAGCGGGTTCGCGGTCACTGGTGCAGGCGATACGACACTCGTGCTGTATGTATGATTCACTTGTCGTTAACAATCGGTGCAGTCGCTTAACGGCGCGTGGACGACGGCGCAAAGAGTCACGCGTAATCCCACGGTCGTTCTCGCTCGGCGAGTTTGACGAGTGGCGCTTTTGAGCGTTCCAGGGGCGTTCTCGGTAGAATTTCATCGCACCCTTCCACGCGCTCGTGGCGCGAATGAACGCGAAAAGGGCGAAGCGAAGAGGGAGTAACGATAATGCATTCACCGCGCGCGCCCATGCTCTCTGGCGCACAAGCTCGTAAACTCGAAATTTCACGAGACCTACCCCCTCGCCCGAGCGCGATCAGCGCCGCGCGGCGGGGGTGGAAGGCCAGCAGCGGAAGACGGTGTCGAGGCGCGAACAGCGGCGTCGACGAACGGCCTTCCGCACGTGATCCCCCGAAAGATGTCGATGACCCGTGGAGTTCTCACCCTGGGGAACGGACGAAGCCATCGGCCAATGACTTTTCCAGGCAGGGGCTTTCACGATTTGAGGTCCCGTAGCTTATGGTGGGCGGACATACGCTCCCTCTATGGCAGGCCGAGCTACCACGCCTTCGTCAACAACCTCTATTTCACTAACGACGTTCTCCACCCTTCAGCCACTTTCCAAGGTATCGCACTCGCGCGCATTTCCGCCCTCGCACGATATCTGCAAGCCTCTCTGCGCTCTCGCTTTCGGCATTTCTCGCGCACGGCTTTCAGCTCCGCGAAGGTTTTTTCAGCGGCGTCAGTGCCCAACGGTCTCTTTGTTTCAGTGGCAGTAACTCAGTTTTACCACTGACGGCGTCGAACCGTCGCGGAACTGTGCGCGCAGATCTTTATTCAACCCTCCGCGCTCCAAACCCTTGGAATATTCTCGCCTTTATCTACTCGCTCGTCCCGCCAGCCATTCGCAACCTTTCTTTTCCCCATTTCCCCGTCGAAACGTTCCCTACCAGCCTGCGGAAACTTTCCGCCGTTCAAGGGGAAGCTTCTGTGGATCGAGGGAAGCAACAGAGCTACACGGCGAAGACCAAGCGCGATCTAATCTGCATAAAGGTTGCGCGTTCGTCTGCTCCGTGAAATTTCCACGGGACGGTTCGAACGTTTGAATCGCGCGAGTTCTCGCAAATGCTCCTTTCGCCCCGCGAGAATGAGAATTCGCGAGCAGCCGCTTAAGTTATTCAATGTTTCCGTCCAGATGCGTATCGGGGGGTGGGCGTTGCTGGCTGGTCCTCCTGCTTACAGTTCGCATGCACGTGTTTGCTTGATTCCACCTGCACAAGCCATTCGAGGTGTTCAAGGATTTAAGACGATCCACGTTGTACGTCCACTTACGTAGTTACTCCTCTTTGTATTCCGGGTGCGAATCAGAAGTATAGATTTGCACGTTGATGTTGCACGCGTCGCATGAGTTATATAAAATCGCGAGAGAGAGAGAGAAGTTTGTTTATTCCGACGGGATGTATTTATTCCAAGCATGGGCGGGATGTATTTGTTCGAATGCAACTGTTTTCATAGTCTGCGCAAAGGGTAAGAGCTTGCTTTCCCATTCGAAATCACTTCTTCCTTGAGTTATTTCGATTCCTAGTCAAAGACAGGAGTGTTTTTCTTGCGACGTCGAAATACAGACGAGGAGAGCGATATCAGCAGTTTAACGGTGAACGAGAAGCAAACGGGGGTGAGATTCGAGGGCGTGAAGAAGATCTACAGCACCGACCAGGGCGACGTCGTGGCAGTAGACGACTTCACTTTGAAACTCTGCGAGGGGGAAGTGACTAGCCTCCTGGGACGGAACGGGGCCGGGAAAACCACCATCATGTGCGTATATATTTAAGCCCTGTCGTTATATTTTTAATGGAGAAGCTTGGCGCGCGTGGCCCCCGTCAAGACAGCCGCGCGCGGGGGAATTATTCAGGGAGAAATGAATATCAACGCGTTAAAATTCCAAGCTCGGACGGCTGGTGTAACTTATTCCCTTTAACGCTGCCAGAGAGGTTGCAGGATTTCCGGCCGCCAGCGCGCCGGGTCCGGATTCATTCTCGTCTTTCGAGTGTGTACTTTCGTTTCAGCAAGATGCTGACGGGGATGCTGGCGCCGACCACCGGTGAGATTTGTTTGAACGGCGAAGAGGACTGCAAACCCGACATAGGGGTCTGCCCTCAGGATAACGTGCTCATCGGTACTTTGACGCCCAGGGAGCACATGATCTTTTACGCGAAGCTGAAACGGCCCAAGGAGGGCGTTCACATGCAACGAAACGTGAACGAGTGAGTCAATCGATGAATCAATCTCCATCGTTGGCGTCTATCGTTTAACGTTCAATTTAACCCTGCCTCGCGATCTGGGGAACTTATCCATCTCGATGGACATTCTGGCCAAGTTATACAGAATCCCACCAACCCTCGAAATGATTAAAAATTAGTTAAACGCAGTATGGGTCCCGGAATCTTGTGATCTTTATTTTGCAAACCATTACCAACCCATGGAACACCCCTTGCATTATAGAATTGTTAAAACTACCAAGCGAGAGTTCCAGTTTAGGTTGAAAGGACAGAAAGTATAGAAAATTTAAAGTAACTTTAATTATACTACTCGCTATTAAATGATCCATTAAAAAGCATTGTAAATAACAAGAAGAAGTAAAATACACCGAAGAGAAATAAAGCTACTTTTTTCTAATAATTAAAATCTTCGAAATAGATCTACTCAATTCCAGAGCATTGAGGATTCGTAGCTTTTTGCATAGCTAACTTAACATCCATTTGTCCATGGATGCGTCACGAGAATTTCCTTTCCACAGGATGTTAACGTCCCTGGAACTGGGCAGGCAGGAGCACGAACCAGTCTACCGTTTATCAGGCGGTACAAAGAGGAGGCTCTGCGTGGCTCTAGCATTCCTAGGTTCCCCGAAGTTGGTGATCCTGGACGAGCCAGGTGCGGGGGTGGATCCTGCAGCGCGTCGCAGGATCTGGCGACTGATCGACCAGCACAGAATCGGCAGGACCGTCATCCTGTCGACGCATCACCTGGACGAGGCAGACATGTTGAGCGACACGGTGGTCGTGATGCACAAGGGTAAGATTCTCTGTACAGGATCGCCGTTGTCCTTGAAGATGATGCACGGTCGTGGATACAGGCTGCGCGTGTCGTTCCCCAACGATCACGACGCGACCGTCGATTCGATCGACAGGAAGAAGCTGGAGACTCTGAAGACCGTGATAGAAGACGTGGTACCCAACGCGGTGGCCAATGAAATTTCTGGCACCGAGGTGGCTGTTACGCTGCCTCTCCAGGGGAAGAGCGGTCTGAACAACAAGTGAGTCTGATCCAAACGAAACTGCGACCCTGCGCCTATTTCATTTCGAAAGAAGGCGGTGGGAGATGCGTAGCGCGCTGGTGGACGAAAGCAAACTCTGTTCCAGCATCGCGCAAGCTGCGAAGGTTCTGGAGGACAGTCGCAAGATGTTGGGTTATTCCCATTTCTCTCTGGAATGCGACACCCTGGAGAGAGTCTTCCTAGACCTGTGCGCCCGTGCAGAGAGTGGGTCGTCCGTTATCAGAGCAAGCCAGGACAGTGTCGCCAGCATGGGCCACGTTGGTAGGTAGAAGGAACAAATGGAGCAATCCCTCTCGCTAACGTTCGCCCCGTTATCTTGTGGGATCGAAGGTGTAACGATGGCCGACGACGACGTCGATTTGATCGACATCGAGCCCACTCCGAAGCCCGCCGCCGTCAGGCAGGTGAAAGCACTGCTGAAGAAAAGATTATGGCACTTCAGAAAGGACTGGTTGACGTTCTTGGCTGGCCTCTTATTGCCAACGATGTTTGTGGCGGTTGCTATGGGATTCTCTTTGATAAGACCTCCGTCCCAGGACGAACCAGCGCTGCCACTCACCCCGAAACTGTACGACACTCACCCGACGTATTTCTACAGGTAGGAGGTGTCCATTTAACGATTAACTGTCTCCAAGTGTCTCTCTCTCTCAAGTTCGTTTGAATTTTTCCACAGCATCGACAGCGGCAACGACCCTTTCTTGCAACACGTGTCCCTTCAGCTTCACGATCGATTCGGGGACGATTACGCTGGCGCATGGCAAACACTGCCTAACGTACGATGATTATATCTGTCACTAATGAATCTAGGAGGCCTTAGTAAAAGTGACTGGTTAATATTGTCTGTTTAATTAGGATACCGGAACTTGCAACTGTGTGGATGGTCAGCAGATCTGTCACGGGGTGTCTCAGGCTGTCGAAGGGCTCCTGCAGGTCTTACCTGGCAGACCTACCCTCGATTGGATCGTATCGACCCACCAGGAGTATATAGAGAAAAGGTATCCGTAGTAGAGGAGCGAGTTTCAGGTCCATTAGGAACGCGAGTTCATTGTTTATAGATACGGTGGCTGGTCGTTGTCACACGACAAGAATGAACCACTGTTCGTTGTCTGGTACAACAACAAGGGCCACCACGCATTGCCGTCCTACTTGAGCGCTCTGAACGAGGCGATTCTACGAGCATCCGGAGTTCAAGGCCATTTAACCACCCTTAATCATCCCCTGAAGCTATCCAGCGACCAGCTGAATCGGACGACCCTGTAAGTCTCCATATATGCGCTTTTCATTTCAGCAACGCTACCTTCGCGGCAAACCACCTCGGGGTACGAAACTGAAAGCCCGGCTAAATTGTTTTAAGAACAAAACACACAGCTGGGCAGCTGCATGCTTGCTGGCCGCACGGAACACTGCGAAATGCTGTGTGCTCGCTCTGAAGTACACTAATACCGTTGCCTTTAGGCTAAATGGTCCCATGGCGGTCACCTAGCTGTTCATTTTTCTTAAAGTTTGTGTAGCTATTATGCGTAATAGTGTAGCAGGCTCGAAGAAAAAAAAGCAACGAGAGCGGCTTCCGCGCGTGGCGCTGTGCTTTTGATAAACGTGATCCAATTAACCCAGCCAGATATTAACGTTCCGATCTTGCCGCGTATGTGGAATGCTCCGGAAAATATGTACAACAAAATCTGCCGCGTTGCGTTTACTTTTAATTAACTCCGCCCTTTGCCATACGATCACGACAAACTCGGCGTTTCAATTGGATCGCCCAGATTTCATTATTCGAATCTCCTTTACCTTTTAATCCTCCCCAACACCTGCGCGCGCGCATTTCTCAGCCTGTTTTAATATCAACCGTCCACCGGAACGGAAGAACAGGGTGTCCGGATGAATGTGCCTTAGCGAAAGGGACTTTTCTCAATTCAGGTTGCAGCACGTGGCAGACGTTGGGGTGGCTCTGGTACTCTTAATCGCGTTCAATTTGGTCGCCGCTCAAGGATCGAAGGAATTGGTGCGGGAGAGACTGTCGGAGGAGAAGAGGATCCTGTTCCTGGCAGGAGTCCATCCTGCCACCTACTGGGCCACTGCATTAATCTGGGATTTCTTCGTGAGTGGTTCGACGGAACGGGAACGAGAACGGGAATAAAGATTCCGCGCCGATTTCAATGCTACCCGTCCATTTTCAGGTGTTTGGCCTGTCGATCGGCTTGGCTGTGATCGTCTTCGAGATATTCGGCCTCCCCGCGTACGTAGCGAGAGACAATTTGCCTGGGATCTGCCTCTTGCTCTTCCTCTTCGCGTACGTGTCCATCCTACGCCATTTCTCTAACGATCCGATCGCACTCCTTACGATACTCTGTTACAGATGGGCAGCGCTGCCCTTCTCGCACCTGGTGGAAAAGGTCTTCGACGACTCGAGCCTGTCCAACATGGTCCTGTTCTGCGTGAACACCTTCATAGGCGTGGCGTCGTTAGCCACGATCCTTGTCCTCGACATCCTAGGCACGAGCAAAGCCGCGGAAGACGCGCGGGACATTTTGCACAACCTTCTACTGATATTCCCTCAGTACGCTTTGGGCGATGCTCTGGTGCAGATATCCAGGAACGACATCACCGCTGAATTATTAGAAAAGTTCCACATGGACACCTATCTGTCGCCGCTGAGCTGGGACCTGTTGGGCCACCATTACGTTTACCTCGCCGTCGTGGGTACCGTTCTGTTCTCCTTGAACTTGGTGATCGAGTGCCGACTGCTCCCCAGCTGGAACAGGCAGAGGTGTCCGTGCGACGTCGTCGACGAGGACGACGACGTGTCGAAGGAGAGGATGAGGATCGAGGGACGCATGGCTGACGACATCCTGCAGATGGTGAAATTACGGAAGGAGTACAGAAGCGTTTACGGGACGAACGTGGCCGTTCAGAATTTGAGCATCGGCGTGCAGGCGGGCAAGTGTTTCGGGCTCCTGGGCACGAACGGGGCTGGGAAGAGCACCACCTTCAAGATGCTGACGACGGAGGTGATACCGACGGCGGGTAGGATGGTCCTGAAGGGCAAGGAGGTCGGCTCGGGCCCGCTGTGCAACGGTGAAGTGGGTTATTGCCCTCAGAGCGACGCTCTCGACGGATTCCTCACCCCGCATCAGTGTCTGACTATTCACGGGGAAGTTTCCGGGCTGTGCAACGTTCCCAAGGTGAGGCTTGATTTATGTATAGCGAAACTTCGGGAGCCCCGCAGTCCTACCCAGAGACCTTTAAGTAACTTCCCCATTCGTGCGCCGCCGAGGATTCTGTTTTTAATTATTTGCGCCGCGGCGCCTTAGGACGGCGAGCAGCTGCCCCGGCGCCGAGATTCCTCGCGTTCGTTTTTCATAAGAACTTCGGAAGTTCAGGCTGGGATCCGTGATCGACGATAGTCCAGCGTTTTTCCCGTTCGGCCGCGCGAAAGTCGTGAGAAATTGTTGCTTTCAGACGGTCGAGTCGACGCTGAAGAGGCTTGATCTGCTGAAATACGCTGACAAAAGGGTGAGCAGCCTGAGCGGGGGTAATAAAAGGAAACTGTGCGCTGCTTTGAGCGTGATGGCGCCAGTGCCGGTGGTTCTTATGGACGAGCCGACGAGGTACACCGTAAAAACCGCTTATTGAAGAGGTAGTTGAGGAAAGAGAGACGAGTCTCGCGTTTATATTCATCCCTTTTACAGCGGCATGGATCCCGCCACCAAGGACCTGGTGGCCAAGACGATTAGGCGCATGACGAAGAACCAAAGCTGCGTGATCCTGACCTCGCACAGCGTGGCGGATTGCGAGAATTTGTGCAACAGAGTCGGTATTCTTGCCAAAGCCGGCCTCAGGTGTATAGGCACGCCGCAGCATCTCAAGCACAAGTGAGCTTCTCCTTCCTTCCAGCCTCGTGAAAGATCATTCTTCCAGCATTTTTACTCGCAATCGTCCAACTCGTTTCGCGTTTCCACGCCGGGGGTGGCTATCGAAAAGTCTCCATTCGATATTAATTCCCCATTAGCAGTCGCAACAAAGGGCGATCAATTATTCCGGTCGAATATGCAACCGCTCGATACACGCGGCTTCGGATTAATTTTAGCCGGTGCATTTTAATGATGTTGTTCCAACTGATGGATTGTCCGTGTCGGTTTGATCTCTCGGAAGTTTTCCCGACAAAATCCGTAACGCGACCATTCATTCCGCGCTGCAACCCCCCCCCCCCCTCTCGGCCCCGCCGGCCGATTGATTTTTAATTCCGGCCATCATTTTCTGAACGCCGCCCTTCCCGTTTCCCTGGTTCCGTCGGATTTCGGTGCCGCGCGTGGAAATTACGCTCGGCCGTTACAACGGACGCCCGCCCCTGTTACCAGCCCTCCTCGGTCCATTGTAACCCCGCGGACGTTTGACTTCCCTTTCGGGAATAACGTACAGCGCCATAAATATTTAGCCGGCGCGCGGCGCTGCGACCCTTCGCAGTCGGAAGCAACTCGGGGAGGGTGAATGTCCTCCCTTACATCCCCCCCTGTCCCGTTTCCTCTCTGCTCTTGGCGATCGAGCACCTCAGGATTTACGGCACCTCGCGCACGTGCGCCCCCGACATCTTGCAATCCATCCGTATCCTCCCGAGGACGTTGCACCGGCAAGGAACCAGTCCACCTGTAGGTTTCCCAGTTCCTCCGCTTGTGAAATAAATGCCGGCTATTGTGAAACACTGCCTGCAATCTTCACGTGGCCAAGAACACCGTGAACAACCTTCGTTTACGGCCTGCTGTTCCGCGACATGCGTTTCGACTCCTTCGACATTTGCGCGCGAATTCTTTGCCCCTGGAGGATATTCAGTTCGTCCAGTGAATTTACTTGGTATCTTCTTTTCTCCGAAAGTGTTGTGATTTAATAACACCCTCCGTTTCGCTGTTTCCATCGGGGCCTTTGACTATCGTCAGCTCCTCCTCGCGAATAGCTATGTAAATTAGTGGAGGAGAAGCTGCCGCGCAGCCTGCCGTTTCCCACGGCATAATTTATCGACGCTGATACGCGCGGAGCAATGTAAATGACTAGAAATAGATGGTTTCGGTCGGCGAACGCTCGGAACGCGATAAACACTTGTTACGAGTCGCGGGTTTCCGCCAGCGATTTTCATTTCTGCCGGCGCCCGCTTTCTTTCTCTTTATTAAGTCTGCGCCGGTTGAAAGCGCGAATAATGCAGATTTCGTTGAAGAAACGTAGGTAGCTGAAATTCAGAGTCGTTCGTTGGTTTATCTTGCTCGCAGGTTTGGCGAAGGCTACGTGGCGTTCCTGCGATTTCGGCAGCCGGTCTCCTCGGCGGATCTGAAGAAAGCTTTGACGAAGTACCTCCCGCAGGCGGTGGTGTCGTCCAGGCAGGCGACCGCGGCTCGCCTGCTGCTGCCGAGGAGCCAAGATATGGCGTTGAGCAGCAGCTTTAATAAAGTGAAGCTGTTGGCCGAGGATCTCAAAGCCACGGACTACACGCTGACCCAAAGTTCGCTGGATCAGGTCTGTATCGTACAAGCTTCACGGCTGCCTGGTGAGCTGCAGCTTCTCGGCAAGCATCTTCCGCTATTCTCTATGTTAAATACCCCAATCCGAGCGATTTACAAACTTCGCGCGTTAACTCTGACGAATCTTGGGACCGCGCGAACTAAGTAGTGAAAGAACCCTAGTATCGTAGGCCTGTGGTAGACAGGGCACAGCTTTTCACCGATCGCCCCTAGGGAACTACGAACAACTACATACACCAGCGGACAAAAAAGTTACCACTTTTTCGATTTCTTCTATTTTTGTTATTTTTTTTTTTGGCATACATTTGGGACTGTGGTATTTTTAATTTGCATATTCTGCTGGAGAATTTAAAGCTGTATAACACCCAGATAAAGTTGAATTTATTTAACTGGCAAACAAAATTGTTACGTGACATTGAACGGGGTAACACATTTTTGGAACCGACAAAGAAGTTACCACGTTTTGTAACTTTTTAGGTTGTTCTAAGAGAAAATGGTGCCGCCGCAAAATATTAGATTCTTTTATTAATGTTCAAAAGTGGCACTTTTTGTTGGCTTTAACAGTGCGCTGTGTTGTTTAATGTTATGTGGGGTTTTTGTTAGTTGAATGAAATTCAACTGTAACTGGGTTTTACACAGCTTCTCTTTCAGAATATGTATATTAGGCACACACTGCAGTTTTGAGTTGACATTGAAAAGTAATAGAAGTACGGTGGCTCGAAAATGTGGTAACTTTTTTGTCCGCTACTGTGCGTTTCGAATCGAACGGGAATCGATGAAGCTGCGGGTCGACCGTCGCGCAATATAGGTACCATGGTCTTGTCTCCAGCAGATGATGCACTGCCAGTGCACGCTGCCTCCATCCGTTCGACCAAGGACGATCCTCGTTTACGTCCCACCTAGCCTGAGGAATATTAATGGGATCCACCGTCTTACGGCTCACACTAGCTCGCGTAGCCGCCTCTCCCCGTGGCTTCGCGGACGGATAGGATCCGTCTGCTTCTAAGCTCGCCTAAATGCTTTCTGATTCGCCCTATCGCGTCAGAGTCTGACTGCACGCCTCCGCCATGCCGCGCAAAACTGCCAGTAATTAATTACTCCGCGGGAGCGATTTAATTTACGCCGAACCGAGTAACTTTCCCGGCCTTCGTTCAATCTTCCTTACTAGCCGGGAGAATTTTACACGTCGTCGCGACGATGGCTTTTCTTAAGCTCCAATTGTTTCGAAACCACCCCCTCCGACTCGGGCGTTCCTCCCAGCGAAGCCTGGGATAGCCTCTGCTCGATAGTGGCGGACCAGGTGACGTCTAATAATTGCCTGGCATCGATAAACGTTTTGGTTCGCGGCGTGAAAGGCGTCGCTCGTCCTTGGACAGAAATTACACGTTCAATTGTCTCCTCTATTTTCCGCTGGATTACACAAGCTTGTTGAACGGCGTTCCGCGCGAAATGCAATTGGAAGTCGGGGAAACGCGTGGTCCGGAAAGAAAGGGAGGAGGAAAAAAACAAGAAATTTGCATTCCGCCCGGGTCTCATCCCTCCGCGTCGAATTCTCCCAGACAGCGTAGCTCGCGCGAAATTCCCCCGTGCAGAATCACGCGAGGCGCCGCGGATTTGCATGAGTCGGTTAATGAAGCGAGCCCAATTTAACGGTTAATTAAGGGAGTTCCACCTCGCAACTCGCTCTCTGCAGAATTACTCCTTCTTTTAGCAACGCTTGCGTATCGCGCGAAAGCGGCAATAAAACCTCCGCTTCGTTGCTGCGCGGATATCGCGAATTACTACTGACTTGGACTATGGCAGACCTTGATCCCGCGTTTAATAGAAACTCGACTAGAATGGGACTGGAATTTTTCTTTTCGTAGTCGCCTAATAAGAACTAGGGACTAGCACCGCCCTAGCCGAAGAAAGGTACACGCGGACGCTCTTTAAGAGATTTTGGAATAGTTCAGGAGCAAAGTCTTTAAGGATCCAAAGGTTGCTGGTGACTAACAAGGGGAGGACACCATGTGATAGGCATCGAATTTGACGAGCCTTGGCACGATGGATCTATGTCGAAAATAAGTAAATAGGTGTCCGAGCGTTTCAGCCAATAGGCCTTAATAATAGAGATATTTACATGTAAATTATTAAAAATTTCATAGTGGCCGTGGGAGTTTAGTGGGTAAAATCCCACACTTTAGTTTTGTGTTGAGGAACGTTTAAAGAAAGAATATAGTGAGCAGAAACATTATAAATGTTATAAAAAAAGCTCATAATAAACTGAAATTAATATAATAGTGGTTGTGTCGTTATTTTTAAGTTGTATGACAAAGTTTTATCATAGCTTTATTGCAAATCAGTTTAATTGAATAGTATTATTAAGCTTGACTTAAGACTTTAAAAGCGTGGAGTGTAAGACTTAGAACTTCTGCATTAAGTTTTAAGGCTTCCAAAACTCGAGCTTTGTACATATTCACTTCGCTGCGTACAATTTATACGACTCGAGCCTTCGAGCTTGAAGACTCGAGCTTTAAAGGCGAGAGCTCTCACGGCTACAGTGTTCGAGCCATAAAGGTTCGAGCCTTTAGAGTTTGAACCGCGACTCGAGCTCTTGAAGCTCACGGCTCGAAGCTCATTTTAACAACACTAAGTTGGGGTGCCTTTTGAAGATTTTCCCAAGTTAAAAAAAAATTCCTAAAAAAAAGAATATTTTATAAAGTTTTTTTTAACGTGGAGACATCTTCAAAAGGCACCCCGACGCCTGCAGAAGGGAATTCCTCGCGGGCGCCAGGGTAGTTGTGGGGTTTTTACCCACTATGAAATTTTTAATAATTTACATTTAAATATCTCTATTATTAAGGCCTATTGGCTGAAACGCTCGGACACCTATTTACTTATTTTCGACATAGATCCATCGTGCCAAGGCTCGTCAAAACCGATGTCCATCGCATGGTGTCCTCCCCTTGTAAGTAGCAAGAATCGATACACCATACAACCCATAGAAACGTCGCGCGTCCCTTTGCCGAGCTGTCAGTGGAACGTGACGCCTAAATAATTCATGGCTGAGCGATTACGAGCTTGGCGTCGGAATAAGTGCGAGATTCCGCGGGTTCGCGTCTGCTCAATGGAATCACGTTCGCATCGTTTGTTTGCGTCTCGCGCGGAGCGTCCCCCGTCTCCTTTAATGGAGATAAGATTCCAGGCAGCGTACCTATATACGCGCGGCTGTCACGGGATTTGTTGATCCGGTTATGTTTACCCCTACACAAAGCCCATCCCCCCATGGATTAACTCTATTTAGGAGGCTGTTCCTCCTCGGTCCCGATCTTCCTACCCCTACGGCGACCTCCCTAATATTCGCCCTTAATAACCGATCCGAAAACACCTCGAGACTTAATTAATCGTCATCGACTCGGTTCCTTTTACGTAGCCGGTGCACATTTTCGAGCTCAACGAACTCGCTCCCTTGTCGCGGGACTTAATTAACCCCCTCCAACGCCGAGGGAGGCTGCGCGAATAAAGGGAAACTTCGAATGGATCTTTCGGCCCTGCCCGCCGGTAGGTATAACGTTATCGATGGTAGGCGAGATAACGGCGTCGACGGTGGCGGGGATAATTAAAGGAAAATAGAAAGAGGAGCCGGCGCACCGCGGCCGGAGTCGATCGCGACGGGCGCAGAGTACAGAGAATGATTTAACCGCCCGGAATATTAATTAAGCGGTCAACGATACAGCCGAATAATAATTCGATATCGCGGGGAAATTGTGAAAACAGCTGAATAACCTGGAGCCTGTATTATTCTCCGATCTGCATGAACGGCACTGTTTACTCTGCGGCGAGGTAAATTGTACACTGCCAATGACGGTGCGTCGCGATTCCCATTGCGCTGCTCCTAGGACTCGCCTATCAAAGCTTCCTCCGGCCAAACCGACAAATTTTTCCATGCAATTCCAATCCCGAGAATCAGCCGGGAATAATTGCGAGGAGGAGTAAGCCTCCAGAGGCACAGGGGCGATAAATCATAGGGTCGATTCTCCGGCGTTGGCGAGATCGCGGTGAACAGATACGTAGGTTTCACGGTGGCGAAAAGCGCGAGGCCGCCTTATTCCCGCGCCGTTTCTCAATGTCTGAAGTCGAGCTGATCGAACAGGCCCCCGCGCCGGCCGAACGAGCACCTCCGACAGTGGCGCGGAATTGAAAGGGAATCGGATCCCTTTCAAGAGAAATAGACCCGAGCCCGATAGGTAGGTAAATTCGTTCCCGCAGGAAGAATCGGCGGGCGATCAAAGGCGATCGAACGGATGCAATTTAATTGCCGGGCGAAAGTAACCGTTGGACCGCGCGAAACCTACAGCCCCGTTCCGCGGACCGGGTGATAGGCGATAGTTTCCGCCGGCCGCATAATTCGGTTTACGCTCCCGAACCGCTGAGAGGGAGATTGTTGGCGCCACCGTTGCCAAAGGCGCTTACGGAGCAGCGGGATTTCTGAGCAGCCTTTAATATAATATCTTGCCGGGCAAAGTTGCCCCGAATTAAGGCCGGCGCCGTGCAACTTCCTGCACGCTGATGATTCAAATGTATCTCGGGACGTGTTCGCCAATTAAGGCCGAGTATCGCGCACGCGCGGCCCCCGAGTTTGGGCCGCGCGAGAAGTTTGCAAAGTAGACGATAATCACGGGGCTGCGTTATTGGCGAACTTGCAGCGAGTCACCGGAGGGCGCAGGGAATGGTTGTTCGGGGCTGATTAAATTCAGCGATAGACAGGTGGAGGTTCTTTGAAAGGGAAACGAAAGAAAACAGGGGAAGTCAACCAGAAATTAACAACGAAGCGGCTTCGCGAAGAGGAGTTTGCGCGGAGGGTTGAGGGAGACAGCGAGGGGTGACTGACTCACATTCAGACGAGAGAGCCTGGCCTGTGTCTGGAATGAAGATGGAATCGGATTGAGATTCAACTAATATTGACTCGGTAGTAAATTGAACTGATTCTGAATGGGGAACCGGTGTAATTTTGGTGTGCGGAGGGTAGTTTAGTCTAAGTAGTGTGGCATTGATAGGTGTGCCGGCTATACTATGAATTCCCGAAGGGAGAAAGTACCCTTTTTCCGAATGATCCAGTGATACGAGGCAAACTCAGCCGCGACGTCCTCGGAATCGCGGTTTTTGCCTCTCCGGGGTGAGTTTGTATGTAAACCGCGGCAACTCGTCTCGTCGCGAGAGTTTCGAGATTTTTATGGTTCCTCGTCAGAGGGAAAGCGTTCCTCGAGGTCCCCTATTCCATCCACTCGCTCTTCCTGCTTTATTCCCGTTCGCCCGAGGGCCGTGCCACCTCGCCGATGCAACGACCGAAAGTTTACGCATCCACCGTCGCGCGGAGGCTACCCGCGTAACTTTCGCGGGCCGCATTTGCAATAATTGCCAATTTACCCGTTACGATACATTTGACGCAGCCCGCTGGCCGGGGATCGCCGATAAATTCGCCGAAAAATTCGCGTTCCATAAACATCGCCCGATGATTCACGCGACAAAAGGGAGAATGTCGGGGCGTTCCGGCGAAATTACGCCGTTACTGTGCCCCCCCCACACACCCTTCCTCTGTATGCTCTGTTTAATACGTTACGCGATATCTGGAAATACTAGCTTGTAAAATTGCTGCGAAATTTCGAGCTGGAATTAAATCCCATCCCCTTCGCGAACCTGGCCACTCTACTCTAGTTCACAGACATCTGTTAGCTCCGAGTTGAGAAGTGGAAAATAAAAACAGGGAGGCGCACGGATTTTTCCTGCAAATGTATAACATTGCCACAGAAAAAGCGGGAAATGGAATGTGCGTGTAGGAGATGGTCGCAAAGAAGAGGTTAATGAAGAATTATAATGTTACAGGTGCTCGTTAATTTCTCGGAGGAGATGGACAACGAGATCGATGGCTCGATTTACACGGGGGGATGCAGCAACAACGTCTCGAATGCCTCCAGCAGGGACACCATACACATGGAAACGTTCTGATCGCTCTAGAGTGTTAGATCGCGTTACTCTCGGTAGATCGTTACCGACGCTCAGTTTATAATTAATTCGAGCCCCTCGCAGTTTACCGATCCACCGTTTTTTTTTTTTAACTGTGATAGCACTTCCTTTGTCCGATCGCCACGTTACGCGCGTATCACACTAGCTGCTGCGACCGTCGCTCGCGGCTGCCGCTGCGGCCGGCTGTTTCCCAATCACACGCAGGCGGCGGTTGTTGCCAGAATAGGAGCGCTGGGGCCGCAGTAGTGGAGGGGGAAACACCTACGGGAGCGGTGGTAATGTGTGCGTGACTGACGCAGGCGCAGTTCATGCGCGCATGACCACCACTCCTGTAGCTGTTTCCCTCTCCATTCTCTGCGGCCCCATCGCTCCTAACTCTGCTTGTCGCAGTCAGCAGAAGACAAATACGCTCGATTTGCTAGCCGTTTTATTTACATTCGCGATGAACATGCAAAAGAGACCGCTTGTGACGTGTTACGAAGAGAATGTGAGGAAAAGAAAATTGGCAGCTGCTTTTCTCATGATGGTCTTGGCGTTTTATCATTCTCGATGCCCTGAACGTAGTGTCTGGGTTGAACATTGGGTAGCGCGTAGGAAAAAGCAAGGTGTTCGTCACAACCTCTTTCTGCAAATCGTGACTTCGTAGCACCGAGCATTATGACAGATACTGCTGACACTTTTTTAAACCTATCTTGAATATTATTATTATTATTATTATCTTGAATATCAAATAAATACCGCGAGAAAACCCTGCGCCCTGATTTGCTGCAGCTGTCGCTGCGGCTCGGAAAATAGTCCGTCGGCTATCCTTCGCTTTGATTGGTCGAGCGCCGGCCGCAGCGGCAGTCGCGAGCGACGGCCGCAGCAGCTAGTGTGATACGCGTATAAGGCATTCGATGAGGGCTCGCTGCTGCCTGCCAGTTTAACGTACAGGTTCCCGCTGTTTTTACGAAGCGATACGATTTTATAGTTCTCGATGCACCGACGCATCGCGACTGCATATATATATATATATTTTTATAAACGTTCGACCTTACGCGGCAAATTCGATTGCGCCGCACAATTCCTTTATGGGCGATGCACCAGAGTCGTTTCTATAGATTCTCAATCGAACACGCCGGGGATGCCGAAGCCGGACGATCGTGCTCGTCGGTTTGCCTGATTAAAGGCACCTCGTATAACGGTTCATTTCGTGGCAAGATAATGTCAGCCACCGTTGCATAAAACGAAGGAATCAGGTCGGCTGTTTGAAAGTTTCCACGTAGCCAGATAACGCGTAACACTCGTCCGCGGTTGTTTCCTTCCAGCCAGTTGGCGAGCGCATCGATTAATCGTTAAGTTATCTGAGTAATTAGCTGCGAGTACATTGCGAAGGAAAATTTATCCGTATGATAGGATCGCGGTTCGAGGCGTTGCGAAGTGTACGAGTTCAGAGTTCCTTATTAAAAGCGCCTTGAAAGATTCATTGAACGAAGTTTAAACAAGAATTCCAACGGTTAATGTCGAAGGACAGCTAGATGCACTTGAGCTTATCACTCTGTGTCGTAACAGCTGCGTCGCTCGAGTGTTCGCGTTTCCGAGAGGACAGAAAATCCGAGAACGTTCCCCAGCACGCGCTACACCAGGCGAAACGAACTTCTCCGCCCGAGATACGCCGCGATTACACATCCTTATCGAGCGCGTATCAGCTACCGTGATTCACCCGGCCGCCGATATCGCCGTCCACGCGGAGCTTGCGGTCATAGAATCGAGCGAAAGTCGAGTATGAAGTCTCGAGCTCGTGAATTCATCGCGAAAAAGCGCGCTCCCAACGGTGGAGCCGGATTGATAACCGAAAATGATGGAACATTTGCAACCGGGGGGTACCTGTTCTCCAGGCTCCGCTCCACCATCGGTGCCTCTGCGAGCTTCAGAACTCCCCGGGATTTGCGGGAAAGTGAAGGATATCTGCGCCGAAACGCAGCTCCGAACTCGCGACAGCTCGGTATTTCTTCGAGTCGACGAAATTTCCGCGGGAGTCAGCGAAATAATCGAGTCGTCGTAAAGAGGAAAGGAAACGATACGGTGTACCCCGTGGACGAGATTTCCTCGGACGATTTCACGGCTGCAGGGACTTACCTCCTCTAGATCCTTCCACCTGAATCCTGATAGGAGCTGCGAAACCAAGGCGGTAGAAAGGTACTCGTCCGCGCTGCACGATAAAGGCGGCGATTAATTGCTGATACACCCGCGAACGGGGGGAACGGAAGGGTAGCAGAGTCTAATCGGGGACGAAGTAGATTGAGACGATAGTCAGACTCGTTCGTTCGACTGTCTTCCACCCACGGGGTTTAAATCGCCGGACTTTAATTCCCGATATCCAGGCGGGAGTGTTTGCTGGCGCACCTGAATCGTAATCGGTTCTAGAATGAGCGCAGAAGAAGGGGGCAAATTGTTCGACCACGCGTCATCTCGATCGTGTCTTCCCACTCGTTTCCTCGTTCTATATTCTCGCGAACGAAATTCAAATTCGTCGGGATACAGTCTATGAAATTCCAATTTGATTTAGGCTCAGCGAGACTCTGTGGAAGCTACCCCTTCGGGCGAGCTGCGACAGTTGCCGTGGACGGATGGAAAAAGGGGACGAGGACACGGAAGTGATATCCATCGCGAAACAGCCGCGTAGAAAATCGTTCCTCCGCCGCGCTGCTGCTCGTTAAGTACGGAACAGTAATTCCATCGAACGAGCCGCTGCGTCTCCGTTGGTCCCATTGTTCTTCCCATTATACTTCCCCGTTTTATTTATAATGGAGATTATTCGCGACTCCGTCGGCGGCACGTGCATCCGTGCGATATTATTGCGGCTTGCTTATGGCCGATATACCTAGAATTACAGCTCTCGAGACCTCTCGGTTCGTGCGAAGACGCTGCGCGGCGTTCGCATTGAAATCGACCCACCCTCGCGCTTGCTCCCTTTACCTGCCGCGCTGTTCGCGCGTTTCCAGCGATCCTCCGCGCTGAAAGCACCATTTCTCGCCGGATAATGATGAGAATTGTTCGATCCGCGCGTTGCGCGACTAAAAATTAATTTGTTCAGAGTGCCTCAGCGCAGGCAGGCAGTCTGGCTGGCTTCGTTCGACATTGTTGCGATTACTCGCGAAGATACTAGCGTGGCTGCTCGCTTCGCTCCTGTAATCGTCCCTCGGATTTCGTAATAGTAAATTCCACAAGACCGCGAGGAGATTCGAGGCGAGCAAAGGCAGGCCACTTTGAACGATCGTTACGTACGGAGACTATGCAAATGATATGTTGAACGTGACGCGAATATGCCGGGATCACAGAGGAGGCAAGAAGAAGTCAGGTTTAAGTATAGTAGAAGACTGTGTCTTGTGTAAGACCCCCCCCGGCACCCACATTTTCTACTTTGCAATTTACAAGGAACTGGCTATACACTTCGCCCCCGCCCTCTCCCCATCCATTATTAATCGAGTAGCCGTTAAGATCGACATTGACAGCGCCGTCGGACGAATGGCTACTTAAAAGTTCCCCCGGAATTAGCGAGCATGCTAAGGAGCACTCTCCCGTCGAATTGGCTACGTGACAGGACTTTCCCGGTGCCTAGATGGCCAGCCGAAGGGGATCTCGAAAGAAACGGAGACAGGGATTAAGCCCCGTCGATTTCGCCCCGATACAGGCGGCGGGACACGTTATTACCCTCGCCGGGTGGGCCGCTTGCGCGAAGAATGGGGAATTAGACGGGCTGATCTTGAATTAATCTCTCGGGAGAAGTGCTGAGCGGAATTTTACGCGACACGTCCCGCGGATTTACATGCGAACGAGGACGATTCATCGACGCCCATTTGCAGGGATTTTAATCCCCCGCGATACACCAGGAATCGCTAACGACTCTAAGAAACGCGAATCACGGTTGCGTGGCTCGGCGATCAATCTCCTCCTAGGTCCATTTGTTCGTCCATCGTGGTATTTTCCTTTGATGCGCGGAGATCCGAAGCGCCGGTGCAGCGCGGCGAAACGAGGCGACGGTCGCTTCGAGTATGATCGAAAATAATTCTGCCGGGTGCGCGGAATAATCGTGCCGCCGTACGCGGCCCCGATAATTAAATTTAAATCGCACGTAGCGGAACAATCGTCATGTTAAATAACGCGTCGGGCAACGTATTATAAACGGGCCGTTATTAATAATTCAATAAACTGATAATTCTGCAAATTGTTCGACGGTTAAAATAAAAGAAAACCACGCGAGGGGGTAGCCTTCTAATCAGGTCGTTAATGGATTGTTCAATTCCGACGAGTATCGCGCCGATTCGATCGTTACGCGAAACTCTGCCCGGCTGTCTGCGCCGCGGCTATTAAATCCTCATGTCAGATTGAACCCGCGATGCTTCAGGCGCGCATTGTTGTCTGGATGTGCGCCGCGGTTCTTGCCGGGGCACGCAGAGCAACGGAGTTGGCGGAAGCGTAACCGAGGACGTATTTCCCCCGGTCGTAATAACTCGCAATTAGATTTTCATCGGAGCCCGGCTGCTCGCGCCTCGTCGTCGTCGGAAAGGAACCGCTGGCCCTGATCAAATTGGATCCCCCTTAATCTTTCAACTTCGCCTAGCCCCTTAATGGCTCTTTAGTTCGAAACTAGTCCTCTAGTGCCCGGAATAGACGAATTATCCGGGGTTCTTAACGACCACAGACAGAATGATGGATCGATGATCGGTGTCGCTTGACTACGTGTCGTAACGATATCAATTTGCCATCAATTTACATGTAATCGATGCAAGGGATATCGGCTGAGGCGCCGCGAAGACGGGGCGCGCGTCCTCGCCAGCGAAACTTCGAGGAAACTCCGCGATCGACGCGCAGCGACGTCTCCGAAACCGATCTGTCTTCAACGAAATTTTCGATACGCGCTATCTGGCCAGCTTTAGACAGGTGTCAACTGGCGACTGATCATTGATCCCTTCGGCTCTAAATCTCCTAAAAATTTTACCACCGGTCCGCGGCTGGCTGAAGCGATGGAGCGCTGTTAACCAAACGTCCCCTTCCAGCAGGAAGCCACCGCGAATACAAGTAACCGAGCGAATCGGAAAACCGGGCTACGTAGGCACTTACTGGGGCTTCGGGGAAACTTGGAAACAACTGCTGTCATTCGCAGATGCGCGCAGCCAGAGCGACGTTCCCGGAATATACATCCCCGCTTTTGGGGGAAAGGCAAGCAAGTAGGCTGCGTAGGGGCCGTGAGCGGCGTGCGTGCTCCCTTAGCTGCGAATGAATGCCAGCGGAAATTTTCGAGAAGTTGGAGGAAGCCTCGAGACCACCGGAGCACAGCATCCTTGGCGCACAGAGGCATTCTTCTGCGCTGCAGCGAATATACACCTTGAACGCTGATAGCCGATCAGCCTTTCAGATCGGCTCCGTTTGACCTTTGGAGGCTTTAACGCGCTCGATCGATCAATTACAACCTTCTGCAAACACATGCTCCTTGAGTCGCGTCGCAGGATCCATTGCACGGCGAATTGTGGGACAATTTAGCTGGTAAGTGGGTAATGGCGTGTTTGCTCCACTCTTCTCAGCGGAAAGCACAAACGCAGACGGCCTTCCACTGGGAAGAGCGCCGGGGCTAGACGACCGAGGGGGCAGAGCGATGCAGTATTTGGATAACGCGGGGGTTGAGGTGACGCGGCGAAAGTTTTCTGTTTAACGATAAACATTTGCTCCGGAGGAAAACGTTTAGTTAGCGCGGATACGCTGCGCAGCCATTAGGCTATATCCGCGGAGCAGCTGATGCATTTACCGAAGCTTCCCGACACCCGGGATCTCGTTCCCCTGAACGTTGATCCTCCATCAACGTTCCTCGAGCACCATCTCGAAGATATCCCTCTCCAGTCTGGCAAGGCGAGTCGGAGCGAGGGACTCGTGTCGAGAGGGTTAATCTTCCAAGGGTCGTTCCAGTGGACGGCTCGGCGTAGAGATTCCAGGTATCGCGGGGTCCTTCCGCGAGCACGCACCCCGATCGCCGGGCCAGCTCGCTTTTCAGCCCCGTCATGGAAACATCGATGCAGCGGACACGCCGCCCATGTCGACCTCTGTAATCCGTGTAAATGCCAGTCGAGGACTTCTCGACGCGTGGGAATCAGTTCGGCTGTCGGTGTAATTTCCATTGGAAAAATGGCTGACACGCGCCACGGGCCCCGGAGGCTGGATCGCTCTCGCACTCACGGCTTATCGATTCTTCTGTCATCGTTTAACGGTTAACCACCGCCAGGAAAATCAACGCGAGACGGCTGCGCAAACAACGGCGTAATTCCCCTGTTTATTCACTCGCCCGCAGTTTCAGCGATCGATCCCTTTTTCCCTCGAAGATTCTAGGGAATCGGGCAGCGATTCTCTTCCGCGGCTATCGGGTGGAAGCGTATCGGAGCCGATTAGCTGTCGATACGGCGGCGTTATCGGCGAATAGAGACCGCTGAAAGACAACGTTCCAGCAGCGTTAGCCGCTGTTATCAGATAATTCAGCAGACTCGACGGAGCTGCGCGGCGCGAATCGATTTATCTCGGGGTTGCTCGCGTACGCGACACTGGCAACACGGGTCCTTGGTGACGGGTCGATTATAAACCGCTCCCATGGCTTTCGTTTCTTTTTATTTACTGCTATTGAACGCCCTTTCATCCAGCTCGAAATGCGGCACGTTTTCGTTTTTTTTTTTAAATCGAATGGATCATTTGCCCTGCGAGCTCGTTGCGGAGACGAGGCAAATAGGTCGGCCGCTAATTAAGAGCGATTTCGTCCAATTTACACCCCTTGGAGGGGGAATAAACGTGGCCGGGGCGGCGCGCAAAGATTAGGGGAATTGTGGGCGGCCGGCGGACGACGGTCCTGAAGGAAAATTACGGCGACGAAATCGCTGGCCCAGTGCGAATAATTCATACGAAACGAAACGGGAATAAACGCGGCGTCCCGGTGTTATGGGGTGGCGGAGCAAGGGGCGCAGGGGTTGGGCAACGACGGCACCCATTACTATCGGAAATTGAAACGGGCCGAATTTATTCGGCCACCCTCGCCTTCCCCCTCGTACGTTCTCGTTCAGCTTTCCGACCTTCCCTCCGCGCAACGAAAATATTATCGTCGAGCCTGAAACACGCCGCCGTCGTTTCGCGATATGGAGAATCTTGGAACTACGGTTAAACTACAGCGGGACCATGAAGATCGCATTGTAGAGAACGAGTAGAACCCTCGAACGGCTACTGACTTGCTTAGATAGCGATCGAGTACCAGGATCCTTCGATGAGTGCATGTATTTCAGTGGTGTTCTAGATTATTTCCTTCTACAGTGACTCGCATTAATATTCGGACACTTTTTAAAATCGCATAACTTTTTTAGAATTAGTACAAACAACTTGAGTTTTTTTTAGAAGCTAGAAGGATTAGTTTGCTAACTGACGCGTTTCGTCGTTTTGGAAAAAAATGTATTTGGTTGGAATAGCGAAAATAATAGTAAAGGTCGATTTTTAAACTCTTTTTGTGAGCTTGTAATGAAAATTAAAAAAAAATTGTAGATTGCAGTAAACTGTATACGCGCGATCTTTAAACGTTTGTAGCTCGGAGCAACGTTAACCGATTTTGATGAAATTTTAGGCACGCATACAACTGACTGCAATCTACAAACGGGTTTTTTGAATTTTCATTACAAGCTCACAAAAAAAAGTTTAAAAATCGACCTTTACTATTATTTTCGCTGTTCCAAACAAATACATTTTTTTCAGAACGACCAAATACGTCATTTAGCAAACTAATCCTTCTAGCTTCTAAAAAAAACTGAAGTCGTTTGGACCGATTCTAAAAAAATTATACGATTTTAAAAAGTGTCCGAATATTAATGCGAGTCACTGTATGTCCGATTCTATTTTACTTCGGAACCGTCTGAATTTTCAAGTGATCGTTGCACAGATTCCATTTATTAACGAAGTAAAGTTATCTTCGCGGTCTTCGCCTATTAATAGTTAATCCCTGCTTCGTTGCCGCCGAGTCGTACCTTTGCAGCGAATAAGAACAGCTTTGCCGAGAGCTGGCATTTTCAATTACCAAAATCTCGCTGCCTTTCCGACGAAGCGTTCGATCTTTCGCCGCGAGCCTAGGTCGCGGAAGTCCCTGGATCTCGCGGGATCTTGCCCCGGCGCTCGGGTAATTTGCATACGATTAATCTTGATCAGCGGCGCCCAACCGCCGAGGCTCGTCTTCGTCGTCGAAGCGGCGGGAAGCAGGTTAAACGGTGAATACCTACCGGGCCCCCTATGATGGATCGTTACGTCTGCGTATTCAGGTTACCGCAGGACGAATCCGCGTGCGAGGATCGATCTAATTAGAGAGATACCTTCCCGTCCGCGGCAGCGAGGGGTTCAACGCGAATCAGTGGGATTGACACGTGTGGCTTCGTAAGAGCTGAGACCTGCTGCTGAGGGGTCGCGCCCGAGTCATGCGCGTTAATTACAGAGTACTCCGGGGGTCTAAGCAGATCCCGCGATCAGAAGGGAGGCTCGAAACGAATGCAACCACTCTGCCAATATAATCTCAGTCTCCTATATGCAAACCGTCGTGAACTTGACTCCCTGACCATCGCACAGTGGCACCTCGAGTTGCTCGCCACGTTCTCATATTTATCGCGTTTTAAACAGCCGGTCCTCGGTTTACACGCGATACCATCGAGTCGACGGCTACGCGGCGTCGAGTCGCTGCGCGTAATCTAGCATCCGAATAACTAAATCGTGACTGCAAAGCGTGCTTTCCCAAGGCTTTTCAACCCCATGGAACATCGAATAGCTCCACCCACCCCCGAAGTATCTCGAAGAACATATCGATGCTAACGCGCGAAGCATTCCACCCAGTCACCACTCTCGCCGATTCAGAGATGCACTCCATTAATGGCGCAGCGAGCTGTGATTCATCGGATGTCGCGAGTGGTTGACGAATCGCCCACCATTCTGCTGCAACTTTCAACGCGAGAGTCTGGCAAAGATGGTGGACGAAATTAGACGCGGTTTCCGTGCACCGCGGCAGGCGGATCGAACTGGTTCGCGGATAGATCTATGTGGAAGTTCGCTGCGCGATCGGAGAGGCTCGAAAGAAGCGGCAAGTTCTGCCAAGTCCACCGAAACTCCACGGTCCCCGATGAAAATTGATCGTCGTGGCTAGAGGAGGCCCGCGCGCAGGTCGGAATTGAATTAGACGCCGACGATCTATTCCTGAGCGGTGTGATGGATCGTTGTGCCTACCCGTTGGGGTTACCCCGAGACACATTCGGCGAATTGATCTAATTAGACAGTCCTCCCACCCTCCCTCGCCGTTGCGAGGGCGGTGCATGGGAACTGATTGAATTGCCCTCCGCGGATCTGAGCTGAAACCGACGATGCTGCATAATATTCGAACGGACGCGGGCCTGCTCGTCGAAGACGTGCCTCAATCAAAGCGGAGTCCTTCACTCGGAATTCGCTTTGATCGCTAATTTCTTGGCATACGCGCGCTGATTAGATCCGCGATTCCTCAAGATCGCGGCTGATGGAATGGCAGCCATCCAGAGTGTAGAATAACAAACTTGGAACTTCTTTTAACGATGAATTCAGGGGAGCAGGCTTCGTTAGCTTGAATGTCTTGGGTGAGATGCCTAGATACTAAGGGATTCTCTCCCTTCCATTCAATCGTAATAAGGGTAGGGGAGACCGGGGCTGGTAGGCCGGTTTTTCAGTGTTTGATTTTTAATAAATTATGTGGACGAAATATCATTAAACCGGTTAGTATGATTGATAGGGCATGCATTTGGCTGTTTGATTAAATTATTGAAGTTGATTGAATGTGACAATAATTAAGGTATTGTAATGTTTTTCTAACACCTTCCATGCTGGTCAACCAGCTCCATGATCGGGGGTGGTAGACTTACAGTATGGGGTAGGTTGACTATAGGTACAATCAGTTAAAAAACTGTGGTGAGCAACTTATTTCAGTGGTAATACAATAACACAATGTCACAAGGGTTGTTTCATTATAAAATATTAATTATCTTTCCTTCATATTTTAATAATAAACTGCAACTTTTTTCCAATTAAACGTTAATTATAATGTATTTATAACACAGTGAAATTTAAACAAAAAATGAAAATCGCTTTCTGAATAACAAAATAAGAATTTGAACCTTATTAACGTTATTAGTCAACCAGCCCCGGCCGATCATTGTGACTCCAATAATCTATATAACCTTTAATTATTTATGTATGAACAAAAATACTGTGTCAATAGATCGTCTACTAAACAAACTTTAAAATAGTTCCTTAACATTTATTCTACTGTAACTATATAGAGCTTGAAAACATAACATCTTTAAGAAAAAGTATTTACTTAGGTACGTAATCAATTTTTCAACAAACGCTGATAACTCTTAAAAAACGTGCGATTGCGTGGTCGGACATAATTGCATAGTAGAAGTGACTTCTTTCTACAGTAAATCGTTCCGCAGTAAAGCATATGTCGCCGCAAAATTATTAACAATTAGTCAACCTACCCCTTGGGACAACCAGCCCCGGTCTCCCCTACGACTCCCCTGCTGTTTATCACACATTTGGTGGAGCCGTGAGGTTTTTCAGTAAAATCAGGAGCAGGGTAAAATCGCGCCATTATTTGCGCGGAAAGTTAAGATCACGACCGGTCCATTCGCACGAGGGTGTTTCATTTATCATGTGCAACGGCTAGCCCGGGGCGCATTTAACTTGATTTTCTGTAAATTGGCTTCAGAATGGAATTAAAGTTACTAAATCACCGCGCTTCCCACCCCCTTCCGGAAGCGGCTTTCCTCGCTGATAAAATCGACCGAAAACTGTTTCCCGCGAGCACCCCCCGAAGTTCCCTCTCCACCATCGAACTCGCAAAATATAATCCCCCGCTCCCGTTACGTTCGTCCATAAGAATCGTAAAAGCGCGAGTTACGCGCGGGCGCCCTTTATTTTTATTAGCCCCGCAGTTATCGTTATCGCCGCGTAACTCTCGAAATACCTGCAAGGCGGGCCCGACTAATTTACAGCAACGGAATGCGGCTGATCCCCCGATAACCGAGCAATTGTCCGTGTGACAACGGGCTGCCGCGGCTGCTTATCACCGCCACGATAAATCTGGGTGAAAAGCACGGCGCGCGAAGTGGGTTAAGTGGCCGGAGCGAGGTGCCGAACGTGGAAGACGACGGAAAGAGTGTCGCAGTAACGAGCGCGAACGTGCGAGCTAGCGTTTATTAGTGGCCGCGAACCGGCGAAATCGGCGTTGCGCCGAGCTTTTTGATAACCGGAGAACCGTTAACGCGACGGAGGGATTAACTCCCGAGATCGTTGCCGAGGTGTCCCGCTAGCGAAATGCACGGAACGTCGCGGGGACTTCGTTCCGCCGTCCATTCCCGCGATTTCGGGTCGCCGAGTATTTCGTCGCGATAACATCGTTCGGATTAACGATTTTTTTTCTCTCCCGTTCCACACTCCCGCATGCTCCCTGCGGGTTTTATTACTGTTATCTGAAATCTCGTAGCGCGCGCCACGGTGAGCCTTTTTTTTCTCGTTCCACCCACTGTCCCCGCGTACACGCGTTCCGCTTGTAACGCGGTAAAATACTCGTGGCTTTGCATTTAATTACAGCGGTGACGCGATTCGCGTTACGCGGATCGAGAGAACGTTCCGCGTGCCATCGGTATGGAGAACGCGACGTTCTGGCGAGTGTAAAGGTAGCGACGAATTCGCGGATGGTCGGGTGAAGTTTAGGGACCGAACCGTTGGTGCAGACGCTGTGGCGCACCTTGCTGGCAGATCGAGTACAATGATTCGCAGCCGCGGCTGAAATACGAATTGCCGATTCGTTACGTAAGCGGTCGACGGTGCTGTACGAGAATTTTACGTAAGTACGGATGGCAGAGATTACAGATAATGCGAGACGCTTGGCCGTAACGTTTTCCGGCGAGCGGTTTCGAAACGAGAAATAAAAGTCGCCGCGAATTCTGGGAAACCGTCGGAGTTACAGTGTTCTAAACGTTATCAGCGGCCTAAGCGGCTTAATGGTATGCAAATGTTTGCTCGAGCAAAATGTACAGCTTTTGGAGGGGAAGGACAGGCTCGATCTGGTTGGAATCACTCCTAATTATCCTAAAGTGATTCGCGCCCGCTTTCGAGGAAAAACTGATTTCGTCGACTTTCTGCGAATCGTCTTAATCGCGGAGTCAACTATCGGTTTTGTCGACGGAGATGCAATCCGGTGACGTCAGCAGTGTTATCTAATTGTACGCGAACAGAGGCCGTGAACGATCGAGTTCGATTCGCCGTTTACAGCGTGAATTTTCGACAGCATTCTTTGTTTCCCGGTAGCGCGGAATCGTCGTAACTGGATTCCGGGAATCGATTGCCTCGGAAGGGCTTGGGAATAAAGCGTAGAACGAATTCGATCGGCTTCCTCATTCATTAATTTCCCCTTGAGAAGACTGTTTCATCAGCTACGAGTACAAGTGCCCTCTTCATTATCGCAGTTATTTATTGGCCTGATAATTCAATAGCAGATTACATAATCGCGTGGAAATTATTAGCTCGACTACCAAGCCTATCGTCAATCTCAAACGGTTTCATAACGAAACAGCCCAGATATCGCACTTTCCGCGTGGCACGGTAAATCCTCGTTATAGCCCCGATTTTACCATTCGCAGTTCGCCCGGTGACTGTCCCCGGTCGTTTCTTCGAATTCCTCGGTCGAGAGTGAGAGAACCCGAGCACGAGCGAAAGGGAACGAAAGAGCCGACGACAAGTTCGCGTCGACCGTTTCGCTCCATCTCGCTCGCTCTTGGGTTTTCTCACTTGCAGCATTGGCCGCACGGAATAGTGTCCGCAACGTCGCACGCCCGCCGCCAGCTCCGTTCGTCGGGTTTAATACGAATGTTTACTTCCAACGATCAATTCTTCGTTTACGCGTCCTGCGGGATATTGAGGTCGACTTATCTGCGGATTACGTAGCCACGACCCCAGAAGCAACCATACTTTCGCGAAATCATCTATGCAATCACCAGGATCAAACGATTCCCCGCGAAACACGTGCGTGCCCCTCTCCCCCTCGGTCTCCTCAACTTTACCACAAATTCTGCGCTTCTTCTCAGAGATTATCCATTCGATCCAGCCCCCATTCGTCGCACGGACACGATCTCTGGTTCCTTTTCGACTCGCCCTTGCAAAGGGTGAAAAATCAGTGATCGACTCGAGGACCGTCGCGGCTGCGAAGGGCCTTCGGTGCTCGCTCGCGGTGCGGGTACACACTTACACAGTCACGAGCTATAGCACCTCTCTTCCAAGCGGAACCGGCGAGCGAGCAGACTATAGAACACGCACACACGCCCGTGGCACGCAACATGGCAACCGTGGCAGGACGTAGAGACGATGGTTATACGTAGAAGTTCCAGAGGCAGGGGGTCAGTGTAAAACGGCCTTCTGTCCGCAACGTGTCGAACGCCGTTCGCCTGTGAAACGAGCCGATTTTTTCGCGCTGTCATTCCCGATCGTGTCCAAACACGCTTTCGCCGGGCTCCGCCAATCCCCTCTGCCCCCTCTGCGCCGACAGGAGAGAGTGGATCGCTTCGCCGTGCAGCCGAAACGTAGCAGTGTCGCGCACAGAAAGCAGGGTGACGCAGAGCATCGCTGATAAAACACCTCGGTGAACGTCCAGCAATCGTGCAAGGTAAATCGATCGAGAGCCCGCGAGCAAAGATAGGCATTTCCTTTGTCGCGAATGTCTGCCATTCGGAGGGACGCGGTGGGCCTCTGGCTCCCGTTCTTTTTGGCTCGTAGGATCGTCGCTCCGCAAGGTCGAAGAAATTTTACGTGCCTCCCTCGTATCGATCTCGCGTGGCGTTTACTTAGGCATATCGGGCGAGGAATGTTTGCTGTCTGGGAGCAAGGCAGGCATCGTTTACACGGAATTAGACGATCACTGGCGCTCCGCTCGACGACACCCACGCCGGACGCGATGCAGAGCGGAAGGGTCGTAGGCAGAGACGGGTGTAAGGACACTTAAACAGTGTGCACAGTGATATGACTGAGTACGGGGAGATAGGGGTGATTCTTGACAGTTGCGGGAGATAAAACGCTTGCCCAGCTCGGTATAACAGGTATTTCAAGTCCAAGTTTGAAAATCGCGCAGAGGTCGACCCTGAACTCTAGACTGACGATACGCCTCCTTTTATACTGACTTTGTCACATCACTGTATTTCTTCCACCCGCGTGGAACGCTCGCTCGCTCGAATTCTCTGCTCTGAATGCCTAAGGATCTGTCTATAATTAGCTCCCTGGTGTAGCGGTCTTCGAAAGCTACGCCTAGTTTCTATAACTTCGTCTCCAAGACACCACTGTGTACATTTCTCAGCAGGCACAATCATCGTTCTCCCGTGCTCTTCGTTAAGTAGTAAACATCTACTGTAGAATCGCCTCTAGGTGCTATTAAATAAGAGAGCGATTATAAATACTGGGAAACTGAGTCGCGTTGCGTGTTCCGGAGAGTGTGCCTCGCGTGTTTACGTCGCTCGCGGTGTTTCCAAGGAATTTAAACTTTTGGCCAGGCTATCTACGGTAACCAGTCGAGCCAGGGGAGAGAGATGGGTTCGGGCCCGCGCGTCGGGGGACAGTCGAGCTGTGTGCGTGCATCGTTGCATCGGCTCGGGCCTTACCTGGGCCTTACCTGCTGACGCGGGGTGTCGCAGCGGGAGTTTTGGTCGTGCTCCTGCTTCAAGGATGCCCTCGTGCACGCGACACACCGGTCGCGCGGCCGAATATCGATCCTCCCGTGTGCTCGTGGTCGAAAGCAACGGGGACTGTTGTTCCAGTTCAAAGTTCCACCGCTACGATTCACTCGGGGCTGCCTGTTCGCTTCGGGATCGGCCCCTGCTTACGTTAAAGGCAATGATCGTCGGGTCGAAAGGTAATCAGCGCCGCGGGACGAGCGAAAATGCAGCTGAGGTCGCTAGAGTGGGGATGGCATTCCTACGTCAGCAGTGTTGTTCCAGGAACGCTGTTGTGCCAACAATAAATTATGACTAACGAGTAAATAAGAATTGCAAAGTGGCAGATAAATGGCTGCGGAAACGGGAAGTCGCTGTGATATTCATTGTATCGTACTGTTTTGTATGGGACGGTCGAAGGAGAGTTTCATATGCGAGTAGATGACGGTTTAAATGGAAGAAGTCGCGGGGTGTGTCCGAATTGGGGGGGGGGGGGGTCTGACGTTGAAAACGGACCGACGGAAAGTGGACCGGCTGTATGGTAGGTCCAGTACTATTATGGTAAAATTGTAAACCTTCCTGCGACGACCACTTTCGGCACGAGCCACTTTTCGGAAGCAACTGCGCCCCGAATATGTAGATCGATTTCTCTGGCGAAAGGACTCGTCGGTGCGGGTACGGCGCAGAATGTACGATGGTTTTAAAATATCGAAGCGTTCGCTGAGTGGAACGGTGCCATCAGATCGCGAGAACGCCCCGTTCCATTTGCTTCGGGAATTCGAAATGTGTAAACATCCGTGATCTTTTTGCTGCGTCGCCGCCAGTGTTTATGATGCGCCCGGTGTAGAATGAAATTCGCACGACTCTACTCGTGTCGAATACGCGAGCGATATACACGGTGTCTCAGAGGCAGATAGCCTGAACTTTACAAGCATGTAGAAACGCTTCCTCTTGATTGCTGCAGTCTTCTGAGGTAGTTCATTAAATAACGATTGACTTCTAGAGATATCGATCATCCCACGGTACATATATATAGCCATCTTACTCAACTTATAAAACTGAGTACGAATAGGACTATAGGCTAGCTTAGAGACCTACGTCCGTCGCACCGCTTTTGCTCACTTTCCCAAGTCTTTCTACTCGAGCAAGTTCGCGGTTAAATTTTCAAAGCTAGGTATACCTAGCCGTGTTCGAGCCACGAGCACGTTATTCCGTCGACATTATGTAGCATATCACGCTCGCGGAGCCGCGTTCTCTTCGAAACGCGATCGCCGTGCGATGAACGCGCCCTTCGCGCTAAAAATAGCCCCCGGCGTGAATCACGGAACGCGAGGAGAGCCGATTCTCGCGTTTGAGACTGGCCTGTAGGATGGTCGAAACAGGAGGCATCGCCTTGGAGCCAGAACACCTTTATCTCTGTTCGGTATCACCGGTACAAAGGTAGCTGCACGCTAGCCCCTCCATGTCTGCTGGTTAGCCCGGAGGATGTCACTATATTAATCCTCTCGTATTTTACAATAGCCTAACTTCCCAGTCGGGCTACGTCGGCACCGTGAATTTCCAGGCTCCGGTAATCGGGGATCAAGCCAGCGAACTATGTATGCACGTGTATTCAATTGGCGACTGGTCCAAAGTCCAGGGATCTTGGTCTCTGTACGCGAGATACCTGCTCGCCGCGGCGATAAAAGCGAGTCACGCGCAGTGATGCGCATTGGAATTGTGCTGGAGCACGGTGGAAATTCTCGATGACGGTTTTAGGCCAAGTGTCGCGCACGCCTGCTCTCGCTGCTCGCTTCACCAGAAGGCATTATCGCTTGCCCCACTACCAGGCAGACCCTTGGCCGCGACAGCGCTCGTTTCAAGGCCTAGGCAGCGTGACGTCGAGTCATCTGCCATCGCTCAACTGTGTATGTATTCCGAAAACATTCTTTCTCGGAAAGCAACACGTACTCGTGGGAGCCCGGCGTTGGCGACGGGAGCCTGGCTTCGAGCAGCTCGGTGATTACCTCGAATTGGACTCGGGGGTTCAGATTTGATTCTACCGAGGACACTCGATAAAAAAAACAGCCGATAGGTATCGGTATATGTTCGAAGAAGTGGAACGAGGGCTCGACGTGTATTTCACCAGATTTAGTAGAGAAATCTACGATTCAGTATGTCCGGTGGTTAGGTTCGTTGCAAGTAATTATTAACTCTGAGAAATTTGATCGTCTGTATCGCTTTCTGCAGCTTGGGGAACAAGAGAATCCACCCGCGGTTCATTTCAGCCGCCTCGCCAAGAGGGAGGACCCTTTGCATAATCCCCACGGTCACCTTACCCAAATTCCTCAGCACCTCTCTTGCAAAGGACACTTCCAGCACAGATGCCAACCTGATTCCGTTCATTTTTTATACTTTCCTACTCGGCGATTTGAATTCCTTCGCCCGCGGAAGAATTCCTAGTATTTCTTAGAATTCTAATCTCTTTGCGACGCTGTCCTGTACAGTGCCAACAGACTCGGGCTGACCCGATACTAGAAGAGTAGTAACGTTACATAAGCTGCCCGCGCACACGAGTTACCGCAAACGAACCGTCGCTCTGGGCGGTAAACGAATCTGATTACTTCTTCTCGCCTGGGCTCGGGCACGTGGTCGTCATCTATCCGTTCATTGTCATTCCTGCTGGATGAATGGCCGCATATTTTCCTCGCGAGCCCGCTCCCGCGTGTCCCATGGAGGCGTCGCTTTACGAGGGGACGTGTGCCGCATCGGAACAGACTTTCTATGTAGCTGAGCGTGGCCGATGGGTCATTCGCCGACGGAGAAGTTGTTTCGCCCGCGGAGCGGACTAGTTTTGATCGGTCTAAACGTAAATAGTCCCTGCCTGCTACACGTGTACGGCCAGGCTACGTCGGAAAGTTACAAGATCTCGTTCGTGGACGTTGTTTAGCGTCGGACGCAGCGAATCGGTGGGGTCGTGTGATTAACACGTTCCACTGACATTCCTCAATGCTGGCTGTGAATGGGAGAGGTATATTATTTTTTGGATTCGTAGAAACCTCTTAGGGATACGGTGTTAATAGAAAAGTTAAAGGGACTATTTAAGTAGAGAGTCAAATCGATCGAAGCTAAAGTATTTTTTATGCGAAGTAAATTACAAGGAGATGAAAGCAAGCACATACTTTTCTTTTTACATAGTGTTTATTACTTAGCATGCAGAGTAAAATATATTCCATTGCCTAGTGCCCTTAAGGGTTTATGCCTACCTGTGGGGTGTGAAAAAACATGCAAGTATATTGGGGAATTTTTGGGCGAAACACTTGAAGACTTTTTTAATCAAACGTTTATGTATTGGAAAGTAGACGTGTTAAACTACTTGTAATAATTTTTACAGTGGAAAATATACATAAATAAAGGAAATATCAGCGATCTCCCGGTAGCGATTTTCTTCAGTAGTTTGCGATGACCACTCTAATTTTGAATTGGTTTGTCTGAAATAAAAAAATCGCGAGAATTTAGTGAGTATATTAGATTATCTAGTCCTTAATCGTTCATTATCTCGAAAAATGAATTTGCTATAAAATGGCGGCTTCTCATAGCAAAAGTATCGATTTTCGCCAAAGAATAGCTCTCATTTTTCGTCATTTTTCATCTGTAAAATAAAAACTACCCAACGGAAATGAAAACGTCACGATTTGGGACTAGATAATCTAATATACTATCTAAATTTGGTTGAATTTTTTATTTCTGATGAACCAGGTCAAAGCTACAGTGGTCACCGAAAATTGTTTAAATAAAATAACGCTGCCAAAGAGATCGCCTACAATTTGCATTATTTATTTAGATATCGCATTGCAAAAAAAGCTACAAGAAGTTTAAAACATATACTTCCGAATATACAACTGTTTATTTAAAACAGTCCGCAAGTTTAAACAAAAAAAAAAATCCGAAAATAAGTACTTGTGTTTTCAGACCTTACAGGTAGGCATAACCCCTTAACTTGTTGAATTGGCTGTTGTTATTTTAAGGTGTAGTTGCGATGCTTAGAATTCGTTTCGCTTTGTTACTTAGCCTTTCAAAGTTGCTCATAGGATGAATTCGGCACACACGCGAGATCAGGGGCCTCGGTGTGGTTCGATAGAGTGGCTCGATGGCACGCGTTGGTTAATCAAATTATAGTCACACTGATTTTCCATCGGCCGCTGCCGCGATCCCCGTGTGATCGAGATAGGAATTATTTAGAATCGAACCGCTTCCGCCGCAATATTTTGCGCGATAATGAAATTTGTTCCTGGGCACGGGTGCACTCCGCCAACGATTCATTTCGCCCGAAATTTATGTATATCCCGTGTTTCGCCGGCGATGCATCATTTTGCCCTGTGACAAGTAATTAAGCGGTCTCTCTACCAGGGAAAATTCGACGATCGCGCGCGTCCCGGCACCGCTTTGTGCGGACGCATTCGCGCGATTAATTTGATTTTTAAAACGCGCCGCGCGCTGCCCCACCCCGAACGAATAAATTAATAGAGGGTCAGTCGGCGTGATTGGCGCCCCTGTTTCCCATCAAAATCATCTCATTTCCTCCTAGCTTCTCGACAAAATACAAAATATCCCGCTAACGCGAGCCCAGACTCGCGGGAACCTCCAACCGAAGCGAGTAGGTAACTTACGTAAATTAGCCATTTTCTAAATCAAGGTAACTTAAGTAAATTAGCCATTTTCTGAATCAAAGTTCCCAGATTTCCCCGAAAGTTGCCCAGGTTTGAAATGTTCATCAATACCGCCTGGAGTGTCAGCCACTAAATGGTTCCCACCGAGCGACGATAGGAAGTACAATATGTACCGATCTGAGGGCAGAGTGTTCGCGGGAACACTCGGGGACGTTCCAATAGCGAAGCCCTTGAATTTTCGCTACGGGCGAGAGCCATCCAAGTCCAGCAGCGAAGCAGAACGCACCACTTGACAGGGAGCACCTCTCCGCTTTGTCGATCGTAGACTCGATTGCCAGACAGTTTATTCCCGAGGATCGATGTTTCCGTGGGTACGCCCGACGCGTCGCGGCCCGAGGGTACGCTCGCGTAACGCGCAACGTTCCCCCGTCGATCTTTCCCCCGGCCCTCGGTTTTTTGCACCCCGATCCCGCATCCTGCAGAACGGGCCAGCCTCGAGGCCGAGTCTCGCGCGCTACCATTCCTCCGTCGCCTTATTACAGATAACGATAACGCGCGCCGACTGCGAGACAGATAAAAATTGCGCGATGCATCCTTGCACTCGCTAATGGGAGCAGCCTTATTGCTCGTCGCCGAGCGTGACAGCCAGTTTGCTCTTCTCCGTGCTCAGCCATTTAATTTACGACACCGCGTCGCAAGTTTCAATTACGGTGAACCGTTCTGACGCGTTTTCCGCGCGATCGCCGGGGCACGCTGGACAGAATCCAATCTCGCTTCGCCGCGCGTTATCGCTGCGCGACTGTGCGACTGCAAAGTTTCGGTACTTAGTAGCCAACGTGTGCTTTGGAGACTTCAAACGGGGCTAGGATCGGTAGGTGCAAGTGTGCTACGTCACAAAGGCCGACGCTTCGTCACGCAGAGATCAGAACAGTCGTTCACGGTTCCTCGGTCAGGCCCCAGCGCGATCTTGTTCCCCGCTTCCGACCGCAAAAACGACGCGTTAACCCGTGGAAAGGCGAGAGCGATCCTCGGTCGCGCGACCGCGTGGCTGCATGTTCGAAGCGCGGCACCGTAACGGCGTGGAATTTCGTTCCGCGTTGCTGGCTGAAAAATGCAAACGACGGCCAGCGCGCAGTATGCATATCGGTGCACATTGCTGTCGCGGCGAGCGCGCTCGGCAACCAGCGTTTCGTAATTTCTGGCCGGTAGGAATCGTATCGATCCGACGAACGCGTCCGCGTCGCTTCGCAAGAACCAGCTATCGATTTTCCAGGGCCGCCTGTCGGCCTTCCACGCATTTCGATAAGCGCCTTTCCCGAAAAGGTTGCATCAATTACTGCAGATTAAACGGCGTTACCGTGACGCGTGCAAATGAAACGTGTCACGTGTCGTCGGCGATTACGTCGCTTCGATCGCTCTCGCCATGTTCCAATTATTCTGTCTCTTGATTATTCCACTCTCCTCTTCTTTTTTACGCTGCTCCGCTCGGAGCAGACAGAGCGCGACGCTTCTGCTCGACGCTGGGCCCTAAATGTGCGTCGGATCTACAAGCAAGTGGGGGTGTGCGAGTAGATACTCGATTTATTCAAATACCTGCTCGAACTTCGAGTCAAGTAATCATTGGACGGTCGAGCTGAGTGGAGCGTTTGAGTTTTCCGAGCTGCTTCAAATTGACGCACTGTTTGAAAGAAATGCAGGCTTTTTGCAAAGTTTGCAAAGTACTCAACTTGCTTCGAAATATATAAATAGTCGAGTAACTCGAGTTATTCGAATATTCACGAGAAGGTAGGGCAATTGTGGGAGAGATGCCGCACGTTACGCAAAATTGTCACCGTGTCTAAATTTTGCAATGAAAATGTTTCCCAAGGACACGTATTATTAGTTCAACAATCTTGTGATTCTGCTAGCATTAAAGAAAATCAAAATTTTAATATCTGTCACCCTTAAAAAATTGAAGCTAAAAACATCCTTTGGTAGGAGAGACGCCGGACATGCGGGACGTTTAAGTTTCGATTTAAACTTGTTGATTCTAACTTTTTATATAAAAAAAATAGTAAAAACAAAGTAAAAGGAAACACTTTTATTTTATACAATTATAAAATTGGAAAATTAAATGGGTACAGTAGGTACAGATATTATTTCTGCTTTTCGGCATCTCTCCCACAATTACCCTAATTCAGAACTTGGAGATCCGTTCCCGTATATTTGAGTAATTCGAAGTCTAACGAGGGCTCGAATATTCCAGGCGTTTGAGTCTTTCAAGCGGCTCGCATATTTTTCAAAGAGCTCGTCAATTTTAAGCAGTTCGGGATATTAAAACGTCCGATTCGGCTCGCGCAGTCGAACCGAGTTCAGCTCGGCACGTAAATTCCGGGTACCCGCAGATCTCTAAAAACAAAACACCCTCGACACCCTAGTCAGCAACGACTTAGAAGACAAAGTTTACGAGCGCACAGAATTATCCATCGAGCAACCGCGACTTTCGATTCTCCGCGGCCCCTAGCGACTCCCCTTCCATCGATATCCTTGCGCAATTTAAGGTGGATCGATCCTCCGAGCACCGAGCGCGTCCTAATGGTGCAGCCTTGCGATTCGTGCTGTGTGTACTGTGTGCAGGGGACCGTCGGCCAGAAAACAAGCGGTGAAAATCATCGCCGGCCTAGTCGGTCCGTTGCTTCCAACCGACTCGTTTCTCGCCTTAGGTCCGCGGCGTTTATCGATCCTCCCTGCTGCTTGGCCGGCTCGCGATTAAATCCAGCCAGTGGCCAGTGTTTCGAGGTGCCCGCTAATACACTTTGCATTCTAATCCGCGCGGTGCTGCGTCGCTTTACTCGCGTTTAATCGCAATATCCGCGCGGTGGATTGGAGATGTCCGCGGGCAGCGCTATCGGGTTTCGGAGTTTCGAGCGCGTCGGCCGTTTTTCGCGGCAGTCCACCAAGCCGCGGTGTTTACGAAACGTCAGCAGCGAGTCGATGCAACACACGCTGGAATCTGCAGTCACGAGGGCCTCCAGTAAATCTTGAAGTTCTGCTCGGTCAGGGAATGCGAGAACCGTGCACCATCGAGATGGAAAGTTACATGGCGAAGTGGCGCTCCCCGTGAAGGTCGAAGGCTTCTTCAAGGGGTTACCTACCGTCAGGAGGTAGAAAAAGAATCGATTCTTTGGGAATTTATTTCAGAAAGTACATGCGTATTTTTGTATAATGATTTTTGTATTCAGATGAGGGACACTTTAACAGGTTATTATATTATGTTTTGGTATAAAAATGGGTTATCTGAAATAAAAAACCAAGAAGATTTAGTTAGTACAATAGTTTATCTAGTCTTTAATCGTTACGTTTTATAAAATATTAATCTGGGACGAAATGGCAGATGTTTAAAGTGAAGTGATCGACTTTCGTAGAAAATAACACTTACTTTTCATCCATAAAATAAAAACTGTGCATTGGAAAAACAAACGCTTCGATTAAAGACTAGATTTGAATGCCTAGAAGAAACCTACAAAGTTTCAGAGAGATTGGTGAAGCGGTTTTGGAGAAATCGTGGTCACCGGTCTAAAAACAGCTACCGGGAAATCAGTTGTAATGTTGCGATAACTAAATATTTTTATACCAAAGCATAATACAATAACCTGTTAAAGTGTCCCTCATCTGAATACAAAAACCATTGCATAAAAATATGCATGTACTTTCTCAAATAAATTCCCAAAGAATCGATTCTCTTTCCACCTCCTGACGGTAGGTAACCCCTTAAACAGAATTTCGTGCTGCAGTAGAACCGAGGGGTACGGTGATTAACCTAGCGCCTTGGTCTGATCGCGATCATCCTGTAGCTGTAGAAAATCTCGGGTGAAATTACTGGAGGGTCTCGAACGCTGTCTCGAACTGCTTCTCTTATTCTGCTACTGTTTACGCTCCCTTTTCGACTATTAGCACTGTTTTCACGAAGGGAAGTCTTGTGATTCTTACAGACAGAGGGGATGCTCGGTGTAAGGGGCTCTTCCGCTCCATTGTGATTCATCTAACCAACTGGGATAGTGATTAATCGCACGCTCCGGTCAGAATGCGTCACAGGGATAATTCGGCTCGTTCGTGAAAGTTCCCCTGGCAGCGTCGAGCAATTTACTCGGACACAGGGGCGCGATCGATCTCGTGGCAACGAAAGGTCCGATCGGTGTGCGTGCACCTTTAAGTGCGCAGCCTAGAGATACACGATCGATCGTAGTCGAGGTCGACGTACTCCCGTTAACGCGAACGTTCATGGAATTTATTGTTCTGGCTTCTAATTGTAAGAGAGAACGATCCATCGTGCCGGGGATCCAGAATCGCGGCTTTCCTCGATGAAATCGCGCCCGCGCCTCCCCCTCTCCCGATCGAATCATCCGCAGAAGCTGAATTAGCGCTGAAATTCGTTATGAAATTAGATAGAAGGAGAGCCTGTCCGGCTCGCTGCTCCCGACGATCCTCTCTGCTATCTGAAACACACTCTAACTCCAGGCTGAGAAGTAGGTACCTACTTGAAAATTGGCTATGCGAATGTACGACGTTTTCCTTTCAATGAACATCTGTGGCAATTTAATTTATCTAGGGAGGTTGGAGTAATCTATTTTTATCGCGCGACGTTACACATTCCAATCGCTCGCGTTTATCTTCTCGCTAATACGCTCGGGCTTCCCGATAAGACCGCGCGGGATTCTTCCTCTTCGAATTCACAGGAACGGAAGCGTTCACGGTAGCCGAAATTTTCTAGCGCTACTACATGAAACTACTCTCCTTGCAACTCGATCTAACTCGCACTGCGAAAGGAGCGTCCTTTCGTTCCCGTTGCTACATTGACCGGCTGCCAAGAAGCTCGCTTTCTCCCAGAGCGAACTCTTCGGCGTAGCATATTTTCGGCGGGAAGTGGACGCAGTCGGCGACCAACTCGAATCGATTCGCGATAAGTCCCCGGTGCAATTAAGAGGAGGCGCAAAGTTCGGAAATTCTTGATTCAGTCTCGCGGCGCCGGCAGGTGGCTGGCGAAAGTTTGCACGAAAATTCAGTCTAGGCAGCTGGGGGGAGAGATCCAAAAAGAGGATCCGAGGGCGCAGCGTGTAGACCTCTTTGAAAGATTCCCGATGTCTAGACGCACTTCCCGCCGTGTATTTCAGCGGCCCGAGGGCACCGGCGAAATTCCTCGCTCGAAGGGAAAGCCTGAAATTCGCGCTAGCTAGTGCACCGAACCCCTCCATTCCCTTTTTTCCTCCGTGTCGTCGTCGTCGTGGAAGGGAAAGTTCCGAGCGCAGCCTCGAGGTGGCAAGCAACGGGATCCCGGATGATTGATAGCAACCAGCCAGCGCGACTCCGCGCTAGACCAGAAATACGAGCCGGCTGGAAATGAAATTCGCGGCTGTTGACCCGCGATCCAGGTGCAAGCGCAAATAAGGAAAAATTTGCGCTAGTTAACGTTGGCCGGGTAATTGATCGCGGATACGCGGGGTAACTGGGTCGATCCAGGGGCGCCATTCGCCTTTGCCGCGGTTCCGTAATTGCCGCTTCTCCCGCCCGGAATTACGGGGGCGCGGAGCCCTGTTAATTAGACAGCGATCTCGGCGGTCGATTGCAGGGGACGTAGGGATCGAGATAAAAGTATTTGCGCAGGCGGCGCGCGGCGTATCGCGCGGGCGAAAGCTCGAGTGTCCCGATACGGGAATTCGCGCTAATAGCCGGCTCCTTGGGAACGCGTTATTGACATTGGCGTTTTTCTGCCCCGCAGGCTGCGGAGCTCGTTAATGGCCGCCAGGGTCATCGGCTAGAGGCCGTCCAGCGAAGTTTCGAGCTGCCTCCGGGACCACGCAGCCCGTACCCGATGAGTGTAAGTATTACGGGAAAACAGCTGTGACCCAGCGATTTCCGCCATCGTATCCCCGCCTCTCTACCTGCGTCTCGCTTTTCTGCCCGTTATCTGTCCACGCCGGCTGAGAACCCGCGTGGCGTATATGGATTTCCGTGTGCGTGACGAGAAATACGCGGACGCTGGTTGGCTCGATAAGCGCCCGCGTTTTCCTCGGCTCCGGCGGACTGCTCGATAGTTTTGCTCGCGTTCTCCGCTGGCACATCGCTGGGACTTGGCGCGGCCGTTAAGCTGGGTTCGCACGTGCGCGACAAGTAAGAAGAGCGCCACTGAAACGGTGGAATAGTGATTATAAGCTGGAGCACTGGTTAACAAGTGATATCCACCCTTCGCGAAACAATTGTTCCCAAGTGTCTCGAGTGTACCGTGCATCGCTAGCCGGAGACGTGGGCACCCAGCCTAAAACGAAACGCGCGCCCGCGTCTTCTCGCCAGCAGAGTCTCCGTATCGAATTAAAGCGACCGGTCGAATTAAGACCAATAAAACGTGGTCGGTTCTGCGTTGGAAGCGCGCGCGTTTAGCCTCCTCGGTTGACCGATCGGATTCAGAGTCGCGTCGCCCCGCGTAAGCGGCGCATAAATTAATTAGAACGATCAGAACGATCTTCCGCGCGGTTATATCGGACGACGCAATATCGGCACGGTTGCGAGCTGACGGCGGAAAAATAAAGGAAGGAAAAAATGTCGAGCGGATAACGGTGCTCGCGATGCGCGGACACGGGCTATTTCTTTTATTATCGCCCCGATCGCAGTCGATAACTTTTAACCGGATGCTTATCTTGGAACAGGTTAGATCGGCAGGCGGACACATGGTGAAGCAGAGGAGGTTCATTGGGAACACCAACAACAAGATGATCAACATACGAGAATATTTGTAGGCTTTTTAGGTGAACGAATATATATATATATATATATATACATATATACAAGCACCTGTATAATATATATATATATACAGTGAATAAAATCGAGTCGTAGCGGATCGATCTGCACGAAGGGGAGCGCAGGCTGGAAAAGCAACCGGTCACGTATCGAGCAGTCGTCGGTACTTTAAAGCGTGTTGGTCGACGTATGTATTCACCGCGGTGAACGTGAAATAAACGATCCACGATAGACATCAGAGGACGATCGAACGGCGCGCAGGTACACGCGTACGTCTAGCTATGGTCAGCCCGCGACCTGGTTTCCTGCTTTACGTAACCAGCCACCAGAGATGCTTGATTTTCACGCGCAGGTAAGTGGCGGCGTATTCGACTGCGATTCAGTGCAGGCTGCAGCGAGACTCACGGTTCCTCCACCTTTCAGATCCAATTCACCCGGACGTTGCTCGGGGATCGAGCGTAGAAAGCCATCGAAAGGGTGCTGAAAGGGCTCGGCGAGCGAAGAGGATCCACGCGGCGTGGCATGAGCCTGAATTAAGGACTGTGTTTCATTAGACAGGTACATCCAGCTTTCTAACAGCAGAGCCGCCGCAGAGGGACAGATTTTCCTCCCCACCTCGCCGGAGCCTATCGTAATCGCGAATCGCGGTGAAAGTGGTCGCCCGTCGGCCGATTACGCGCCAGCGGCGATCGTCCTCGACGGTCGCGGGCAACAGTGGAAAATTTTCCTCTCGCGGCTCCACGCTCGCGGAAGTGATGGGGGAGTCTGGGTCAGATGGGTGGTGATAGATATTCGTATTACTTTCCACTGGGATCGTAACGAAGAGACCTGGGGTGGAATTTTAGATAGAGGCGGAGCGCTCTGCTTGAAAGATGGATATTTCGACTAACGGGGCAGGGGGGAGTGTAGAGTAAACGGCGAGAGGAGATACACGTAAGGAATATATTCGTTCGTATTTCATGCGCGAGATATCATCGCGGATTGCTGTTCCCATCGCAATATGCTTTCGCAGCAGAGAGACCTTCCTCTAGATATTGCTTAACGCCGAGTTTATTCAGCGGCGCTTTGTCATCATTTAGCGGCAACTCTATTTCAACGCGCGAGCGTCAATTCCGAGCGGCGTCGTTACGCTTATTGCCTTTCGAGCGGGCGAATCGCGCCTTTCTAGATCCTGCGTCAATAAATCGTCGGGCTCGTTGGAAAAGGAACTCGTATCGTCGGCCTACAATTTCGCTCGAGCTATTGCCATTTAACGCGGCCACGTGAAAGCCAACAATAAGCAAAACACCACGCGACGGGACTAATTACGACCTACTCTTTTTTTTCAGGTTCTTTTTCTAGGTTCCCAGCGTTTATAGTATTCAATCAAAGAGACAGAGGACAAGCCAAAGTAAACCAGTGATATTTTTATGCAGTATTGTTTCTTCCATAAATAAACTGGAGAGGGAGAGAGAGAGAGGGAGAGGAACATTTAACGAGTCGTGGCGAGATAAAGAGAGAAATAAAACAGAGAGGAACGGAAGTGGAACTATCGAATTTATAAATCCCACGCAGAGATATTGTAATTTCTTTCTACAACTCGAGCGCCGACATCGGCGGGTTTTCTTCAACATGGTGAGTACGAAACCACAGAGCATACAACATTAGCCGCGCAGAGTAAAACAGAGAATCGTCGGACGGCCTCGAGCCTGGCGTATTTCGCGTCGCAGTTGTTTTCATGACACTATTAACATGAAAAAAGAAGCGTCGCAAGCAGATGAAACTTTAATTGCCCGAAAAAGTCACGAGGCATCCATTCAGCCGTTTAATTTGTATCAGCGTGAACAGTTACACAATCGCTCCACTGGCAGCCCACGTCGACGCGCGTCTGTTGGTCGATCCTAATTAAGGAACTCGGCCAACACACAGCGGGTTCATTTTCACGCGCTCCCTTATAGACGAGAATTAATTTGCTCTTTTCGAAAGATCGTGGCAGGCACGATAACTAGGCATATCAGTGGACGATCGCGCTTTCGATCAAGGATGATTCCGCTGGGGTGGGGGGCCGAATTGTTCGATCGAGACGCGATTCCTTCGCTCGTAAATCCAATTCCAGCATAATACGACGGAAGCGGGCGAACGTGGGGTGGACGGAGACGGAGCGGGCTGCGGCTTCTAAATGGATCTGCCGGATGACACGAGCCTCGCTGGTGAAACTTATACCTACGCGTGGAGCAACGTTCGCGATTCGCCTCTGCTTCCGGCTGATTCATTGGTTAATTTGAGCGACCGCGGAATTCCGCCGTGAATACCACGTGCTCCCGGGAACGTCTTAACCAGCCAAGCTGGCCCAAGAAAGTTATAGTTATTAGAATAGCCCGGAGGCTGCGGATAATTGAGTTTCGTTGTTGTTAGCAATTGGCTGGGAAGAAGTTCCGATACCGCGGTAGACTCTGGCTTCGGACGCTTTGTTGCCCCCGAATAGGGAGCTCCACCCTCCCCGTGATTCGCCCTTGAAGATCCCGATTAAATGATTAATATCGTTAAGAATCAGAGGAGACTCGACAGAATGCTACGGGGAGGATGATCAATGCAACGTATTCGTTACCGGCGCTTCTGGTATCGTTAGTCACCTACACCTATCCAGGAGGTCTTAGAATTTCTGGTGCAGCAGGGAAGGGCGATGGATTCTGCTGCAAAAATAAGTGAAAACTTTGGAATATCCGTCGTGAATCCTCCCTTCCTCGGCTCCACCACTGCTCTGCGGATATCCCAAGTAGAGTATCACTCAATGACTTTCTTTGGTACTACCTTTCCACTCCGCTAATTGAACGTTCAGCGATCCAACGACCCACGCGAGGAACAAAAGGCTGGTACACCTGGAAACAGGGGTTGTTTCGGGTATGAAGCTTGTTAGCGAAACGTGCAAGTGATATCGGTGATTGCTCGAGGATAAAACATCTAATTAACAGTACCTTTGGCTTCCACGTGGAACGGACAGGCCGACTGGCGTATTCGGAGTACGATTGCACGCTGCACGGCTTGCGCGGTTTACCATGCCTCCTGCCTCGCCCATTTTCCTCGCGGTGAGAGGAGCTGGTGTTGCGCAGGGGAGCAGAGTTTATTCCTGTTTATTCTTTTATTGTTCGCGGGACGTGTTGTTTCGCGGGGGAGCCAAGGAACGCGCGACAATAGCGCGGGGGGAAATGAGGGTGACCCCGATCCGAAACGCAAATGAAGCCGAGAGAGGGGGTTGGGGTGAACGCGGCCACGTGGAAAACTCGCGTGCGTCAGCGGTTTTCCGTATCTCCGGCGGCCGGCCCCGCGTTTTCCAGGCTGCGCGCGCGATTAACCCGAACCCCCGCGAGCGACGAAGAATAATTAGCGGTGATGCGGCCCGCGAGTCTGGTATTAATCGGTTCGGAAATAATAGACATAGCTGCGGGGGCGTTTGCGTCCCCTAGGAAAGAGGGTGTGTAACATCGCGGCGGGGTTGTTCAATGATGTGGGAACCATGAGGGTTTTTTTTTCGAGGGAGTATCTCGAGATGGTTTATGAGCCCAGGGTTGCGAAATTTGCAGCATTTTACGAGCAGCGTTGTGGAATGCCCCTGGAAGTTTCTCGAGGAGGTGTATTTTTGTCTACTTAGAGCTTGCTTGAATAATCCAAGGTAGTGGGAAGCAAAGTAACGCTAGACGCTTTATCAAATCCACTTTATCCACTGTTGCTGGCTAGCATTCAACACGAGGTTGTAGAAGACTATACTTTATTCTTTCTAAGACTCTTTTCCAGTCTCCGTTTGCCAAGGACGATTGGTTGCTTGTTGAACCCAGTTTGTAGCGCCAAGTTAATTGAAAATTTTAATTTAAAAATATTCACTTTTTGAGCGTAAGCTTGATAAGATTAGTTTTTAGAAATAAGCGATTTTTTCTTAAGCCAGGGACGCGGAAGCCATTTGCCTAGATCTCGTATTACCCCAAGAATATCGACAAGACCGCAGCTCCCATAGAACGCTGATAGTATTATCAACGACGAAACACGAGAGGTAGACGATTTTTCCGTGGATGCTCTTGTTCTCCCTGAAGTTACGATTGCCTCAGGTGAAAAAAAAAAAGAGTGGATGAACGCGTCGCTGAAGAATGTCCCCGCGGATTCTCTATCGTCTCGCGGCATCGACAACGATTCTCGCTGGACGAAGCGTGGTAGAAGAGAATAAGCAAGAGGTAAAATATCGTCCACCCATCAATTCGTTGCCGCTATTTTTCACCGTTGTAATCCGTCAATAAATCCCGCGAGAAGATAAACTGCCAATGGCGGTTCGTTACAAAAGCGTGCGACGTCGTTACAGAGTCCTACGCGAGGAACAACAGAAATTCCCGTCGACCCGTGCTCTCGCGTTTCTTCTCCATCGATCTGCCGGCGAGCAGAAACTTTTCCCTGGCCCTTTGAACGGCTACACGTTCGCCGCAACTGTTACCGGACACCCGTAGTCTCCAGTTGAACAACGACGCGTTGTTTTCGTTCAATTTAGTCGATTATCGTATCAGGTATTGGACGGCCGCGTACCGGGGCATGGGAAAATTACAGAACGGAGATAATTCGCTCGATAAATTTTTCGGGGTCAAACCGCGAGACCGTGCGATACAGCCGAGCGAATCTCGGTTCGGTCTATTTCTGATTTACTCGGCACCGTTTACGAAATCCTCGCTGAAAACGCGCGCTGTATTTTCGGAAGCCGCTGGTTTGCTTTAATGGAGAGGAAACACGGCCGTTCATTTCCACTGGCTTCCCTGAGGACGCTAGAACCCCGAAATGCGTAATTATTAACGAGGTTCCTTTTATAAAATTAACAATATTGCAAAGTTTCCAAAAATATATCTCTCCAAATTCTGTTGCTGCAGTAGGGGAGAGGTGCTATAAAAGGGACACTTTTGTTTAGCGTCCATCTCTGACAATAGCATTATAGGTATTTAAAAAACAAGTACATCAATAGAAAGCGTGTTTATTTCCCTTCAATAGAAGTATGTTACAAACTCATCAATTTTAATAGGAAATAACAAAATCTTCGGTTTTCAAATAAGTGGGAAATGTCCCTTTTACGACTAGGTGGTTTTAAATGGGACAGTATAAGTCATGAAAGCGACACGTTAATGTAAATAAACTTATTAAGTATTACAATTATAATTGTAAATCTTAATGATACAAAACAGTGGAATCTATGAAAAAATTAACTCTTTGTACTATAAATCATCAATATTTTGTCGCTTTGAATAGTCACTTCACTAATTTTTAAATTTGAAACAAAGACGCCATCAACTAATAATTGATAATTTAAAACAATGTCATCTATCAGACTCTATATCTTCGTAAAAATATCGAAATATGAGACTCTACACCTTCGATATTTTTACGAATTTCGGTCCCAATTTTTCAGGAAACATTCATGACATATCAAACACTGAAAATAAGAAAAAAATGTATCTTTTTCGCATATTTCGGTATATGCCCCCCCTTAAATGTTTAAAAAATAGTCCTCAAGAATAAAAATTCCCTTTTTTTGTTCGCCTTCACGAATAAAAAGTGTTCTAGAAGCATTTAAACTTTCAAAATTTGAGGAAAAAAGTTTTTTTTAGTTTCTCGAACTTTTTTCGAAAACCGTTTGTTGCACGAGAAAAAGTAATACAACATAAAAGATGCTCGTTGTCCGGATCTACAACTTTTGTTTGACATATTTTTTTATTTAATCAATAACTTGGAGGATATTATATAAAAGCGACTTCACGAGCTATTAAATAATGATTTAAATGTTTAAGAGCCCAGGGGCACCCTTTCCCGTTATCCAACCGAGCTCAAACTTTACACAGATTTTATTTTAATTATTTGAAACTATTCTGGAGGGTGCCCCGAAGAAAATTGAAAAGTCGAAAATAAGAGCCACTCTACTTGTCATAAACAGAAGAATAACTTGCAAGTGCGATGCGTTTAGAATTTTGGCAATTCGATTTGTCCCATTTAAGACCTGTCCCTTTCATAGCACCTCTCCCCTACATCCCACAATCGAATACTACATAAAAACAATCCTCAGATTCTCGACGAACGTTTACAATACCTTTAGATCTTCGAATTTCCAGAAGCATAGTGCTTCTTCACTAAAATCACCCCTATGTTCGCCGCTTCCAGGCAATTGCTGCGTGTTCCTCGAGAAACAGGCTTGCCGAGTCCAACAAGTCATCCACATTTATCGTGGAGCATCGTTTCCCTCGTCGGGCTAAGCGTCCATCGTTTCTATCGAACGTTTCGCAACGTTATCTTGACATCGCGCAAGATCGACCCCCAGTCGCGAGCGTGCAGTTTAAACGGTGTCAATGGAACTCGACCCGCGGCGGATCGCTCGCGATCAATCGATCTGAACCGGACGCGGAGCGCGCTATCCGAGTGTCATGATTTCATTCCGCGCGCGCGCGATGCTCGCGTTCGATTCCATGTTAACGAGGAAGGAAGTTGGTGTCAGGGTCCGCGAGTGTCTCGTGGATGGCTCGCGTGTCGGCGGATCGAAACCGTCGTCGAGTTCGAGGTTCCCGAGGTCGACATTCGACGGTCGATCGTTCGAGAATGGCTTCGCCACGGGAAGACTTCTATTTCTGTCGACGTCGACGGGTGGTACGTTGACTTCGTTTGAATAATTCACGCCGATTACCGCTGGAAACCGCTTTAAACGCTCCTAGACGGTTCATCCAGGTTCTACGACGCTTTTGTGACGGTGGGCGTTGAGATTTGCAACAAAAAGGGCTTCCACGTGGGCAGTTTTAAATCTCGGAGCAATGAAACGGTTGGGCTACTCTCTAGACCCGCTAAAACACCCTCAAAAGAATCGAAACACGTAATACATCCCTCGCAATGTCAATCCAGCGCTACTCCATCCCCCATAGAACCTCGGAAGCAGCGCGAACATCGTCCCTGACGGTTCAAGCGTCTACGAAAGCGCATCGTTGCCCTATCATCGCGCGTGCCAACGGAAATTTCAGCGCTCTGGTCCCTGGAATTATTCCCTCCCTTACGCGTGGAAATTAAACGAGCCTGGAGGGCGTCGCGCGTCTTTCAAACGGGCGGGGAAAGGGAAAACTGCTGTGCCCCCTTTCCGCGTGGCTTTTCCGATTCACGCCTGCCCAGTGTTCTCCACCAGGCCCCGTAGGGTCGCTGGCTGTTTCTCTCTGTCTCCTTCAGCCCCGCTCGCGTTCTGAATCGCGCTAACGCTCGCGTCGCGATCCACCCCTTGGCCAGAAATCGAGACAAAAACCAGAGGTTGAAAGGGACCAAGCGTTGCCTGGCGATGAGTAAAATCGAATGTCAAACGCTAGACAGGTAGTTCTCCCTTTGAGTTCGTATCGCCCTCGTTTCAACTGCAGCTTTCGCGATATCAAGCGCGTTAACGTCTCCCGCCTTTCTCGTCGTGACATTTTTCACGGTTATCGTGAACCCCCCTGTTAACCGTGCAGTTGTTGTTGCCGCTGTTGCTACGGCGATGGCACCGGTCGCGATGCTCTCTAATTATCGCTGTATTTTATCCGGCCGTGCTCGCTTCAACAATGTTGTTCCTTTAAACTAGCGGGCAATTTGTTACGCCGATAATTGAAAAGAAGGATAGCGGACCGACGTGCGACGGATGCGTGGTGGATCGGCGAGATTTCAGGAGTCACTGGCCGGCTTTAATCGAGGAGCAGCGTCTACGCTCGCGGTGCTAATTAATATCCCCGCGAGTAACGAACCGCCCGGCGGTACATCGATTTTATTTATCGCCCCAGTGTCGTCAAATAAATCACGCCCGTTGCTGGCGGAACACGCCTCCTATGGACGGCCGCAGTAATCACGAGTTAATTCACGTTGCGGCTGAGCGTAAAACTAATTTCCCGCGATCAAAAGGCTGTAAGACTCCCGGGGACAGGATATTATCATTTCTCAACGGCCACAGACGGGGATGCATTAAAATTTTAATTTCCACAAGTTCCCATACTTTCCAGAAGCTTTTCGTCTAATTCTCGTTAAACGTGCTGCCCTGTGTACAGAGGGGCGGCTCCCTTGAGCGCGACAGGCATCGACGTAAAAGAATATTCAGAGGAAATGTGAGCGGTGGGACGTGGAGGCTGAAGCGTTTGGTAGTGAAACGTGGATTAAGGTAGAAAGGAAGAAGAAAGATCTGCTCGCGACGTTGCATCTTGATGTTATTAAGCATCCCTCGTTGAAAGCTCTTCGTTGCGATATTTCTTGAGAGAGGAAGCCTTTCTTGCCTTTGTGACATGGTTCTGGTTGCTTTTTTTTTTCCTGTTCCACTGCCTCCTATTTGCCTCTCTTATTGTTCACATGCCTGTACTCTAAGAGGCATCGAATAAGCTCGCGTGCTGCGATCATTGGAACGCGATTACAAGTTTCCTGCTGATCCCGCGCAAGTGTCGCTAGCTTCGATCGTTTTTCTCGGTGTTTCGAGCACCGTCTGCTCCAATTCGTCGATAGATAATGGATTTATCAATCTTGTGACTCAGGGATTACGATTTTCGACGCAATCGCGAATGGAAATTTCTCGAGCAACCCGAGGTTGCGGTTCGCGGTTCCGATAACGCGCCGCTGCAACAACAACCACGCAACGTTTTATCGAGTAAACCGTAGAGTGTACACTCTTTCCTCCCCAACCAGGCACGCTGGCTTTCCCACAAGCCGACGCCTTCGTTTATCGCTCGGTGCTCGGGCAAATGAGATAACGCGGATCGTGAATAATTTCTTGAGTAACTTCCCTCGTTTCTCAATCCCCTTCGTGGAACTTCCGTTGCAGTTTACCGTTCCCGGAGCTCCGTAAAGAATCAGTGTTTACCAGAGAGCCTCCAGGAAGAAATGGAGTTGAATACAGTTGTTGCAAGCGGCTATCTATTATGCCACTTTCTTCCCAAGGAGCGTACGGCTCCACTTAAGCCGCCGGAGAAAAAGGTGCAAGTTTTCTCAAGTACCATTTCCTACCACTGTCTTCTCGGGAGTATCGACAGATGCATAATCTCTCGCCAGACGGTTCGCGGAGCGTCGAACCAAGCTTCCGCCAGTGAATCATCGTTTACCAAGTCATTGGTCGCGAGGATCTCGAGGAGAGGAAGACGACGGCCACCCTTTTCCCTCTGGGGAGCGCGGTCTCGCTACCAATTTTAGGGCGATTCGAACTCCATTGCTCGGCCACAATCTTCTCGAATGGATTCCAATTAAAATGACTGTCCGGAGGGGGGATATGGTACGGCTTCGGCGTCGGCGTCGGTTCAAAGGGGTTCAGACGTCGTTGGAGTGCTTTCATAACTGTTAATAGGAAACAATTGCCGTCTCGATTAAATTCCACTGAACTATTACGGGCGTGCTTATAGAGAGGGGAAGAGACAGAGAGAGGAAGAGCGAGAGAGAGTAGAAGGGACCTCCTAGTTTGGAGGTGACTGGCCTTTCTCGTATTCGTGTCTCAGGGATTCCCTCGGGTGCCTCCTAGTTTTCCATTCTGGTTGCTGGTGGCGCGGCTGTGTATTACCGTAATAATCAACTGGCCTTTCGAAGCGATTCCGTGATCGCAGGGGGGAGGGGACTGTGATTTGTCGCCCCGCCAACAGGAATTCGCGATTCCCAACTCGTGAACGTGTCCGCGGTTGAATTGCCGCGGAATTATCGAGCGATCGAATCGAAGGAGCTGCGAGGGATGTGGCCGTATCGACGAGGGCGGGTTGCAACAGGCTGGTGCATGGAAAAAGCGGGACGTGTTAATAGAATTCACGGCTAGCTCCACTTTTAATGAACATCGCCCGGTATTAACCGAAACGTCCATTTCCCGCGTGATAGCTCTAATTCCAAAGTCGGAGATCGATCACCCTATCTGCCCGAGACATTCCGGTCAACGACCCGTTTACGCGATCCCCCGGCCCTTCTACGGGAGTCGCAACTATTTCAACCCCTGAACGAACCGTCGTCCTCGCGAGCAATGAAGATCAATAGCAACGGACGCTCGGCGGTGTGCATTCGTCACCGGTAGACAGACCACGCGATAAAGTTCCCCCCGCCGTGACTTTCGAGAGCATTGACAAGATCGCTCGGTCTATATTCACCGGCGGCTGTTTACTCACCGGTGGTTAATTGCCGCTGGTCCGGGGTCTTGTTCACGAGTCGATTATCCCGGCTGGATGAGTCGCGCAGGTTTATTAGTCGACGGTTATCCGAGCCATTGGCCAAGTGGCATTGTCGTCGATCTCCGGCTACCTGGGACGATATTAAACCGACGGACGCGAAACGCCGATTGTCTTTCGTCACACCGTCAGCATTATACATTTAATTGATAAGCGTGCCCATTTATCGATGATCTAATACCTATGTCGTCTCGGAGTACACGTGTTGTTTCACGGCACGATCGATCTCGCGTTGACTGAAGGATGGTAGCCAACGACGAATGACCAAGCTGGTTTTACTTAAGCGCGCTGTATCACGCTTGTAAATCTTTCCTACTGCTTCATGCGTTATAATTTCTCTATAATATTTCTACAATTCCAATCAAATTTTGCGATACGGTCGGTTCGTCTTCTCGTCGTTTCTGTTCTTTTCTATTCTTTACTTTTCTTGTATTAATTTTAAGCCTAGATTAAGTTCTCGTTTAAGGTTTGGTTGAAAAACAGTCCTGACTGAAGCCCGCCTATGCATTTGTCGTGTTTCTCTCTGTTTTCTACCTGCTGTGTCTTGTTTGTTTGCAATAAAGACATTTAATTATAATAATAATAATAATAATAACAGTTCGCGCCCTCGTCAGCGGTAATTTTTAATTAACCCCGCGGGTCAGTCTGGGACGAAATTCCGGCGGGAGGTACTTTCGAAGCAAACACCGCGGACCGTTCCCTCTTACCACGTTCGGCAGAGAAGTACTCAAAGACTCGGCTTCTTCGGCGGAAATAACGTCAGCATAAAACGCCCACGGACTAGGAACCATAACTGTTCATCTTTCGCTTAATTGCCAGGAATTATAGAATTCCATTTATCAGCGACCACGAGCAGCCTCCCCGTGGAGTAAATTAACGCCCCGTCGACTACCCCCTTACCAGCGCATTTCCGTTCTCGCCGCGATTACAGTCGCGAGGAATAACGAGGCTCCCCGGCTTCGAGCTGTTCTTCGTCTTTTATCGGGAAGGATCCCCTTCGCCCGCGCCGCGCATTCTTTGGAAGCGTCCTTGGAGAGCTGGCGTCGGAAATGGGTCAGTGTGCCTACCGCGACGTGGTCGATCTCGTTGCAGCCGGTGCATCTGCATTCTGCGGCGGCTGATATCGCGGCGTGTCTACACGAATAATCGATGACCGCCTCTGCACACAGAGGCGGCACGACGCTGAGCCACATGCCACTTCCTTCAACAGAGACTCCGAGCCGATAACGTTTTTATCGCGTATCTCGCGCCTGCTTTGCCCGATCATCCCACGGAGACGCGAGTCTAAAGGTCAACCCTGATACAAGGAGCTTCGTAGTTTCGGTTACTGATATCGTAGACCACGACCATCCTCCAGCATCGGCCCAGTGGCGGGGGTGGGAGACGATGCCCGAGCGATGGCGCAGCAATCTTATCGACCGCTTGTTTCATCCTAACAATACTTTGGAAACTGTTGTGTCACTGGACGCCTGAGCCGCTCGACGTGGCGCGTGAACCAGTATTCAGAGACAGGGAGAAGGTCGTGGGATCGGGAATTCAAGGCCGTCCCTGATACAAGATACATAGCTTCGGATGTTGATACTAGACCGCAGCGATCTGTTATCGGGTTTTGGGAGCCCTCCAATTCCCACCGCGCTTTTCTAAGCTTCAGTATGGACGTCCCACACGTTTTGCTAAACTTAAGTTGATCTTCTGGCGCGGTAGTTCTGCGAAGGTCACGGGAGCAGGGATTTAGAAGGAGTTAGCCTCGATAGAGGGCCGATTTAATCTCGGTCCCGAAACCGGTTGTCTGATAAATCGGCCGGATTATATCCATTCATCAGAGAGCGAGCGGCAGTACGTTTGTACGCGTCGCGCTCCAGCAACCCACATTTATCTCGTGCCAAGCCTGCGCTCTCCTATTTACGCTTACCGGAGGCCGCGTATCAGGCCACGGATGTCAGTCCTCGCGGAGAATTTTCGCAAATTCTCTTTCGCCCGCGTTGGCGATCGTTCGTTACCGACGATAATCTGTACCTCGTTGCTCGCGCATCGAAGCAATTTCAATATCGAAGAAGGTCGCGGCGGGGTGGAAAGGTGGAACGAGGCAGAGGGCAGGTGCAAAGGGGAGTATTTTGGCAGGGGAAACCGCTTGGCGACGATGGAAAGTAGCACGGGATTGCGCAGCCACTTCCGTTCCGTTTGCCGAAAACGTCAGAGGGCCTCGATGCACGTCATCGTGGCTCGAAAAGCCTCTCGCGGCTCGGACGTCACCGTTCGATCTCAGGGGCGTCGCGACGCCTACGTGCGCCAGAGGCTGGCGATCCCGTTCCCAGAATTTCCACGATATCCGGTTCGCACCGGTTGCCGCTGGCACGCTTCCGATCTCGCCCTATACCGTGTACGTCCGCTGGCTGGCCGCCGTCGCTGGTGGCCGGCGTCGTCGTGCTCGTCGTCGTCTACGTCGTCGTCGTCGTCGTCCCTTTTCGACGTCGCGTCTGCTTCAATCCGAGGGGATGAAAAAGAGGGGACACGGCGTCGTTGCGTAAGCGTCTGGACGCCGAGGCACCGTTGCGTCAGTCGTTCGAAAGCTACTAAGCATCGCGGTCCACGAAAAGCCGGCCGAGAGAGTAACCCCCCCGGGTGATCGCTGCTTAATCGTGAGTCTCCACCAGGACCGAGCCGCCCCTCTGGAGATCGGCGTCTGAACGGCTTAAGGTTCCCGGTGACCGGCATCCCTCTGGGCTTCCCCGTTCTCGAGGTCGCGCGTCCGCGTACGGGGTTTCGTGTGTCCTGACCTTGGTACCGGGAATTTCAAGGTCAATGCCACCGTCGGCCCACAACAGCAACACGGTGGCCCGCGCAGACGCGTCGCCGTCGCCGCCGTCGGATGAATTGGGTTTTACGGCGGCGCTTCCTCGGCACGAGAACGATACGTGGTTACAATGGTTACACTGGTTACACGGTGCGTGATCCCTATCGAACGGCTTGCTCTCCTCCGATGAATCGACGTCGAGTGACGTCTAGCTGCGACCCATTGATCCTCCTCGTCTAGCCTGGCCAGACGTCGAGCGGTTACGTAAGAATCGTAGACTCGAAGACGAATTCGCATCGAGGGTTTAGCCTGAACGTGGTGGCTGTTTTCGTGAAGGTGTTGGTCGGGATGCTCAATTCTGCTCGGAGGTTACGTTTCGACGGGTATGTGCTGTATAGGAGCACACCTTGGTGGGTGATGCGGTAGTTGGAAGCACGTGCAGCGATGCGACAGTTTCCAGTTTCTTGGTTGCGGATCCCCTGTCGCAGCGGATGCTGTGGCTGCTCGGCTTTAAGCTGGCGCGATACTTTCCGCGCTTGAATTTTTGTCCGCGACCTCGTTCAGGGGACCAGTAACCCTCGACCGTGAAAATGCGGCTCTGCACTCGTGCTTCGTGTGGAATAGGGACACGAATTTAGAAAATCAACTGAACGATGCTTGTTCGGTTCATTTCACGCGATCCAGCAAGTCATAGTTCGATCTAAGACGAAGTACAGGGGATCAGATGAGACAAGTTATTGAGATTTTGCCTGATCGCGATCGGAGTACATAAGTGTAGTTATTCCTGCCAGGGGAATTTTGTTTCGAATCAAGCATTCGCCTCGGAGAGCGCCAATTATAGACCTACATCACTTAGAGCAAATGTAACATTGAAGCGACGTCATTGCCCACGTGCGAGACATTCGGACTTATATTTAGAGGCGCATTGCAGGAAATACAATCAGTGAACATTGTTACGAGAATAATAGGAATTAGATGTCCCTTTAAGCAAGTAGTATATTCCTTGTATCTTCTCCCAGTCCTCCGTCAAGGAGTCGAAGACGTAACTGATCAGACACCGCGGTAAAAACCCTAAGCGCGTCGGTTTATCTCTGCATTCAGCCACAATATCGCCGTTCCGCGAATCTCCAGGGGGGGAAACGGGATTCCCTTGTCATTTCTTTAATCGCGTCTCGTTGTCGTTTTATGTATTTTCCGTGTTCCTTCCGTCTATCGCGAGCGGCACGAGCGTGATACGCATTCGAACAGCGGTTAATGAAACGAGGAAACCGATTGCGATCACGTTTCAAGGAATTTTTAAAAGAATCTTCCTCCCGCCGCGCACCTTTTCCTGCTGGCGACCGACGCCCGACGATATTCCAATCGATTCAAAGAAAATCCGGCTCTGACAATCGTGCAATTATACCGCGTTAGATTTCACGTCACGCGCTACCATTGTTTCATCTCCCTTCTATTTACGAACGTTTTTCGATTCTATTTCCGTAACAATTGTTACCCCACAGCCGCCGTGCGTTCGTCGGTCGTCCAAAACCACTTTCCCTCCACTAAAAATACTCAAATACATATCTCTGTTATCCGGCTGGATGGCACGCGTTACTGTTTTCGATCGCAAGCCGACACATCGAACCTAATCACTTCACCTAAGCGCGAATTCGAGTGAAAACCTCTTGCATTCTTCGAGCTCGAGTCCAGTCTCCAGAGATCTACAGTGACGAGCAAAAGTGTGATAATAAATAATAATTAGAATTTTTGGTGGATTCTCGTATTTGCCTAACCTTCTTTTAATTATTGTCCACAAAATTTTAATTGGATTTATATCAGGGCTCATTTCCATTGTATCAAATGGAATTGGCAACTGGCGGTAAATTATTTTGTAAGATATTTAAATGTTGCTGCTTTGTGACTTTACTTTTTGTTTCTTTTACTTTCGATGTTTGATCCGCTTCTATTGATGAGGTCCAGTACCAGAATCTTCAATTCGATTCAACTCGATTTATTTTTGATTTATCGGACCACATCACCCCCTTTCAATCATCCACTGTCCATTCTATCAAGGTATTAACAAATACTTTTCGCAGTTTTATATTCTTGTCAGAAAGAGCAGGTTTGCGTTTTCTTCTTCAGCTTTTAAGCCAAGTCTTTTGAAACAACGGCAAATTGTCCATCCCCTAGCCTTTATTCATATTTAGTTCTCGGGCCGTTATTTTCGGTATTTTTGTACATTCCGAACGAATACGTCGCAAAATTTTACGTACCCCTCTGCCACTCTCTGTCCAAGTTGAGACACAACCATATGTTTTTCTTATCTTGGCTGTGAAAATTTATTTAATGATAAACTTTTATCACACATAAAAATGATCGGTTTCGTTTTTTTTCGTTAAGTGGCTTTAAATTAACTTAAATTAAGTAACAATTGAAAGACGGAGGAAATATGACGGATTTTACAATAAAAGCGTATTACTTTCAACAATCGTCAACAAACGGCGATTATTGATTGCTCTATTCTTCTATTACCATTCGTTCTTTGCACTTCCAACGAGACGTGCAAAACTGTAAACCTTGCATCAAGCTATTATTTTTTAAAATATTCTGGACACTGTTAGTATAAACGAAAATTAAGTGTTACATTATGTTTGCTGGACTCAGTTAGTAATTCCGATAACCTAATTTTTAAAAAAATAACTCAACTTATTAGTCAGTATCGCACTTCTCGTAAGACAAGCGTTAGCCGTTTACACTTTTATTCGTCGCTGCACATAGTTCTTGATCCACGGCCTCGGCCCTTTGTCGCGAATCGATCGAAGGAGGACCCATCAGCTCGCGAGACGCCGAGGATCGGGCTCCTCGATGAGGGCAGGGCGTCGGAGGAGCACGTTCGATGAATAATTTATTACGAACCGAAGTATCTACCTGTAATTACGTGGGATTCAGCGTGACGAGGGAATCGTAGATGCGTCGACGGGTGCTACGGCCGAGAACGAGGAAACCCAGGCGCATGTAAACGCCGGGAGCTGGCCTTATCTTGCCGGTGTCACCTCGAGCGTATAAAAGACAGGCTGTTTCGACAGGTGTCTTCAGTAATTCGTACTTGCGCGAGGACGCCCGCCACGGAACCGTTCCTCCGCGACACAACCTTCGCCGCGCGTGAACCCACCCTTGCGAGCACATATTTCTGCTGCGTCAGCGTGACCAGCCGCCGTCACCCTCCACGATCCTCGAGTACCTCGGACGTCCCAGCCACCCTCTTCGTGGTCATCTCACGCCGCTCGCTCCACGTCAACGCAATCCTCCTCGCTCGAAGACTAGATCACATCGGTCCGCACACGGCCGCTTGGAAAACGCGTCCACTGTCAGCCCGCATAGTGACGCCTAGTGAAGTCGCGAGGGACACTTATGAAGGGGTCCGTCAACGCACCGAGGCCCATCGTTGATCAGAACAGATATATTTGGGATAACGATTGGAAGCAGTAGTACGAACAAGGTACGTAGGCGCACCACCCGCGCCGGAACCCCGCCGGTCTGTTATCCGCCGGATCTTGACGCACGATCGCGATCGAGTGTTTTTGTTTTCATTTTCGGAACCGCCTGGGCGCTATTAATATTCACGGTATCGCGTTATCGGGACCCGATCCTACCGATACGTCATTCCCCGAACTGTTTCTTATTTTAGACAGGCCGAGATAGGATGCTTCGGGGAAAACTTGTTTGCAAATATTAGATGTGTGCTCGGTGAGATTGCGTTTGGATTGGCAGGTCGAAGGCATCGCGACCTAGTCTGTCGCGTGTGTCGCTTGAACCTCCAGGGACGGGGGGGGGGGGATTGATATGCAGCTCATTCTGATCTACGGTACGATTTCGTTTCTGCACGTCCTGGGATAATACTCTGCGTTTACGGGTCAAGTGTTTACGGAGGAACCGTTGATCCCTGGCTGGCGCAGAGCTTATCGACGAAGCCGTGCAATCGGCAGAAAGTGTCAAACGCACGTGCTGCAGCCGATGCAACTGCACCGGATGCAACAGGGAAGCCGAGCTCGCGCGTCGGTTAGAGTTTGACCTATCGTCTATGATCCACGCTCGGGTTAAATCACTGGCCTTTCATATTGACTGCATTGATCTCTGCGGATACCAATAGGCGCGCTGTGCACCTATTTAGTAATACAGTGGGCATCGATAGTTTTAGCCTTTGAATGCAACCTTTCACCTCGTTTCTCCGCGAGGGCTTTTTTCGGATGAAACGCTTTTGTGACTGGGGATTGATATTCAGGATACACTCAGTTTTTATCTTTTTTCGAAAGGATATCCCTGTCACCCGTTAGCAAATAGTTCCACAGGGGGTGGCGCGCCACGAGACGAGCAATTTATTGACTCAGATATAGGTACATTTTGTCTACTAATAGAATTAGATAACTCCGAGATACCAAGGATAAGACAATCACGACGATTTACATATTCTTTCTGGTTCACACGGACAAGCCCGTATCTCCGAATGTCTACCACAACCGAAAGCACGGGATAATCCGTGCACCGCGGATAATAATCGCCGCTAAAGCACGGAGTATTCCGTGACCCGACGTTCAGCCGTAATTTCGAGCCCGCTGGCACCGGCTTTCGCAATAACAGACGTCACTCCCCGGCCGCGTTCTCCGCGTCCGTTAATTTTGTAACGGTCTGACGATCGTCTCCCGTCGATTCCACCCCCTCGGTCGGAGCATCGGGCCGAGCGGGACCGACGAAAAGAGAGAAAAACACAGAAAGGAAATTTGAACGCACGAGACTACTCGGCCCGCGGCCAGCTGTGCCGCGAGTGAACCTCTTCGAGCCAGTTGCTCCCGAAATAATCTTCGCCCGCGTATATAATGTTTATTAAGCGGGGCCCCGTTAACTGGCACAAGGTTCTGCCTAGGTTAGCCGTGTCCGTTGACCTACATGAACGAAATCGGACGATTTACCAATTTTCCCCGCGAGCTACCCCGCCCGCCCGATCCACCCCTCCGCGCTCCTTAACCCCTTGTTCCACGGCCCGACGTTCAATATCAGCGCGGAATGAAGTCTAACCCGGTTGTATCGCGCCCGTTCATAACGCCCGAAATAAACCCCGTCGATCTCTATTCGCTCTACGAACGCAAATTGGTAGAGCGCCAAATTTTCACCGTCTCGGGGGCGGATGGTAACGTTCGGCTGGAACACGGCAGGCACCCACGAGCTGCAATGTTGGCGCGCGCGAAACTTTCCAGGCATCCGGTTAAGAGAAAGAAAATGGAGCAGCCATGCCGCCGCGGGAAGTTCCGCGAATGTTCCAGGTGTGGTTCGCGGAAGGAAGCAGCGAAAAAGTAATTCGGGACGTTTACTGCTCTTGCACATCGCCACGCAGACGCAGTCCGGTTTTTATTGAAGTTTTTATCGCGGACACTACGGTCGCGGCGAGCACTACTCCGACACGGCGTTATTGGAGCTGTAAGCTGCTGTTTCTCTGTTGTTCCACTGTTCTGCCCTCGCCCCGGGTGTGAACCGCGATCGGGAAGAACGGCGGCGATCCCCCGCTGTTATTGGCCGACGCGCGCGGGGCGCGCGAGCACGCGTCACCTCTATTATCGGCTCCGGAGCAAAACAAAATTTCCCAGAGTTTATAGATAAAAGTCGATTGACATCCACTCGAGCGGCTGCTCGGTTTCGACAGATGGCGGAATAGGGGGAGAGGTTTGGAGGTTCGGGAAGGGCGGCGGTAGTCGCGTGATTGCGCGCGGGAAATTAAATAGAGCCTCGTTACGCAATGACGCCGCGAAACTTTTAAGCGGCACTTATCTCAACTACAATAGCGTTACAACGAAGTACGCGACCGTAGATTGCAAATTGGCGCCGTGTTCTCATTCTCTCACGACAGTTAAATAAACAGTTGCTTATCGCACGTCTCCCCCTCCCCCGCCTGCACCGTTGTTAGACTCTTAACATTGACCTTGCCGAAAGAGCTATGAACTTCTTCGTGGCTCGCAAAAGCAATACGAACGATAGATTTTCTTTTTTTTCCCCCCCATTTGGAAACGAAGGGGTTTCGTGTCGTTCGAAAGCTGTCGCGTTTTGGAAGCTTCGATGGGTGTCGAAGTGCCCACTGTTTCTTACAAGTTGCCAGTAGTTTCATAACACCGTGCACTCTTAAACGAATTTTCTATCGTTAGACAAAAATCTCAGCAGCAACTAAATGTAAATAATGGAAATAGTCGCGAGAGATGAGATTTTTGAAAATATATCACGGAGCTTATCTCGTTGGAGTTTAGTTTCATGTGACTAATGACGAAATAATTAAGAAAATAATAAAATAATGAAATTGTCTCGCGAGATTCAAGTCTCGCGTGAGACACGATATTTTTACTTATTTATTTATTTCACATGTACGGGTAAGACCCATTTTTGCACGCATCGTTAACTTTCTCGTTGACAATTTAACATATACGCATGGAGCGTGGAAAAGGTGTTTGACGGAACCCCTCTCCCCGCCAATCTTCTGGAGTTTCTGTCGATCAGCCGAAACTCGATCGCTCGTACTTCTTAATACCAAGGTCGGTAGATAATGTTCTCATTGGTCTGTTTCGATACTGATACGATTCAGTCAGCATGTAGTTTGTGGGTGACTGTTATATAACCAACCCCCAGCATCTGTCGTTTAGAACGTACGAAACAAGTATTCCCAGGGCGAACGTGGGCGACGACGAGAAAGAGGATGCGACATTGCTACGGTAAGAAAGTAATAAGCGTGCAGAACGTACCCCGGCGATCGAGTCGATTAGATAAACGCGGCTCGTCTCTGGTATCAATGCCCGATTCGCGAGTAAACCAAGATGATTCGCAATAATCTGTACCTGCTACGCGACTGCAGCAACGATATCGCGGTGTTTCGTCACCGCCGATTGCCCCGTGCAATGCTTTCCCTCGAAACAGTCGCAAGACTCGACGAAAGTATACACTTCGCGGAAGGTTTATTGTGGGCCGCTTATCACCTCGAAATCATTCGGTAGTCAACGATGACACACCGACGCCTATCCCGCCTGATATCCCAGCGGTAAGCACTTGACAGCGCGAGGCGAGTGCTTCTAGAATCGTATCGAGATGAATGGTCGTTTTTGATTGATACGCGTCGGTAGATCGTATCTGCGCGCCTCGAGACAGAGACGTTTCGCAGGGACATCTGGATGGAAGGCTCTACGCGAGCTTCGGGGAATCGCGACGCTTCGCAGTAGGTCGCGGATCCAAGAAGCGGGCAGAGATTTTGCGAGTCTGCGCCGAGGCGGTCGACACCTTTAACTACTCGAAAGACGTGTAATTGGATTGGACGGTGGACGGGGATAGTTAGCGGCAGCTGTTGCGCAAAGGATCGCCGTTGACAAGATCCTCGGCGCTTTAATCTGCTTTGTTACCGGGGAAATTCCCAGTCGGAACTTGCACTCGCGACAATCCAATTATCGTCCCCCAGTAATCCAGAGGTCGCGCTTCGCTACCCTTCTGTTTGCACTCGCGGGGGGTTCGTGGTACGTGTGCCGCCCCGGGGGGGGGGGGTAAAAATTGCAACGCGATCGGGCGGGCGGCGATGGATTTTCGAAAACAGTAAAGCGCGATTGGAAATCGCGCGGGATTATGCGCCGCGGGCGAGCGAGCTGGCTTTAGAGCAAACCAGGAGCCTCCTATCTTCCGTGCTCTCCCCCTCTGGCTGTATTGTTTTTCATCGTTGCCCCGATTACTTTGGCTAAAGTTCATTGTATCCTTCGAGTGGAGGCTCGAGTGGGAAAACATTGTACCCTCCGAACGAATGCAAAGTGGTAGGTACACTGTGCTTTATTCTGGATTAATTCCGGACGATCGCGAACACCCTAAATAGATTCTTCTACTCGTAATTATACCGAACAATGCGCGTTATCCCAAATTGGAAACTTAACATGCAAAACGATGGGTATATAAAGCAGAGTTCCCGTAGATTAATTTGATTCCGCCGGCGATGAAATATAATGCGGAATTCAAATGAACTGCGCGAAATTTTCTCGATGCTGAATTATCTCGTATCAAAACCCATTAGCGCGTACACACTCCAATTGCAGAATTATCTTCTGATGAGAATATTATCCGCGGAGCGGGACGCTGCATTTTAGAATATATAATTATTATTATTAATATTTATAATACCGTAGCCACTGTAAAATATGGAGTAAAATACGATCGCGTGCACTGCTAGCGTGTTAAGCATTCGAGCATTGGGTGGGTGTGAATTTTGGATTAACAATAGGTGACTCGCTTCACAAATTCTCTTAACGACTACGTTTCATCCGAACGTGCTTCGATCGATCGCTCTTACGATCTCGAGGATTGGAAATCCAGACACAGGGATCGCGGGTCTCGATCTCGAAAGAGCTTAACCCCCATCCGATCCAGATATAAATGCCGATAGGGCGGCGCAACGAGAATCGCGGGAGAGTGCCACGCGGTTGGGAATTCCGTCGGCGAAATCGGCGCGATATTGGGGCCCGCGATACCGATGAGCCAGCGATATATCGCGCCGTCTCTGATCGATCTACAATTTGATAGCGCCGCCTTCGGCCCCGAAAGTCTCCCGATTACAAGGGCGAGACGCGGTGCTCGGCTCCCCCTGCATTTTTATGGCTTCAGGGAGCCGGGCGAGAAGTTTCAAGGAGGGAAAGAAGGATCGAGGGAAGTTTGCAGGTGGGAAGTTGGTCTGCGCGAGGAAGTAATCCGATCCGTGACGAATGGAAAGATTTCACCGCGCGACACCGCGGCCTTCTCGATGTCTGACACGGAATCGCTTAATCCCCTCGTACAAATTAATTCCGTCGCGCGGAAGCTGTTCCCCGTGCTCGTCGATACCCTCGATCCATCTCGAGCTTCTCGAAGACGTACGACGTCGCTGCTACTTTTCTCTATAGAGATTCCTCCCCGTAGAACGAGCGACGAAGGAGCCGGCGTTACGATCAAATTCGATTCCAGCTGCCAGACCGAACCGAGTGATGTCATTCGGGCGCGATAGCATCTGGGAATTTTCAACGATCGGCTCGAGCAAACGAGTGGTGCTCGTAGATAGAGCTTGTCGCGCTGATAAGTGGCACTGTAGATCAGCGAGAGCACGGAGCACGAGTGACGATTAAGAGCTGCACCAGCTCGCTTCAGAAGTCTCTCTACTACTTCCGCGAATAATTCAGAGGCTGCTGGTCGCTGGACCAACGAATACGTTCGCGATTTACACGCGTAGTGAAAGTCTCGAAGATCGATGGAAGATCGCCACATCGTCGGGCTCTAGCGTGTCGCGATCGATCACCGTCTCTTATTAGCGGGGGGAAAGATAGCGCTGCTTTGGGATAAACCGGATCTGGCGCCGTATTACCTTTCGATAACGACAGCGGCGCGGTATCGCGCGCGATCGTTCGTTATTCCTCGTATTATCAATTAATCGAGGCACCTCGCGTTCGCTGCGCGCCCCATCGCTCAATCTGTCTTCAATTACCGCCGTTCGAGCCGAGATATACATTATCTCACCGCCGCGAACGGTATAACCTTCCTCCCGATTTCCAGATGATTCTCTTGGCACCAGACAGCGCAGCGTCTTCCTCTCGCTCCCTGCGAACAGGCGTCTTCTCAGGACTGGCAGCGGCTGTTGTTGGCACGGCGCGCGATTCTTTTCATCTTTTATAGAAGAGACTTTACACGCGATACGGAGTCGAACGGGACGTTCCGCATATTCCTCGGCGGAGGAACGCGGAGGCGACGGCGGCCGCCATCACCGTCCCGGTATTTCGGGGTTTACGGGGTCTAAAAAGAATTAGGGGAGGAGGCGGAGGTGCGAGGGGGACTCGAAGCCCACGCTTTCTGCCAACGTCGGAGAAGCTTCCGCGAGATTGACTTGGCAGAAAAGTGGGCGGCGCTGGCCAGACTCGCCCAAGGTTGCAGACGATCTCGTCTGTCAGGGTCCTCCACGTATTTAGCCTTTCGACCGTCGCGCACGTGTATATAGAGCCGCGTGTATATAAAAATACGACCAGACGACCCGAGCGACGACGTGTCGTCCCCTCGATGCTAGAAGCACCGCCGGGGTTCAACGCCTGTTCAATATTTCCGGGTAAATCGGAGCATTCAGCCCCTTCGCTCTGTTTCTTAACCCTGCGTCTTTCAACCGCGAGTTCGTCAGTTCACTATCTCGGTGTCCATTCAGCGAAACGACGAAGGTGAGGCTCGGTAGAAACGTCCCCCTGTGCCAAGATGCTTGCTAGCGGGAGGCTGTAGCTTCAGGCAGCAGCCATGTTGAATATCAAGCTCAAAGGAAGAAGGGATCTTTTAACGACGACTCAGGGTAGCTTAATTAACAGTCACTTGTCTGTGGACACGAGCGAACGATCGGAAATTCCAGCCCTCCAGAAATTCGAGGCCGCTCTGCTTTGCGTAGATCTGTAAGGAAGCTGCGCAGGAAATGAAGCAGTAAATCTGCCGTAAATAGCAGGGAATCGAACGCCGCCTCGCGGGGGCAGAAATATCCACGGGCGAGATATTTCCAGCGAAAGTTCGCGAGAGAGGTACACAAGCTACACGGTTCCAAGAAGCGAATTAACGATTCGTTCCGCTCCGTCGGAGGCGTTGCGCAGAGCCCGCCGCCGATAAATCAGCTCCCTGAACTGTGAATGAAGTCGACGACGGTTGCAGGTCGATTTTTCTTATCGCCGACTGTTGCTTCATCGTTGCCCGCGCCCGCTCGCGGGGCTCCCCGTTTCGTCGATCGCGGAGAGCCTCGGAGCTCCGCTAGCGACAAGCCCGTCGACGCGGAGCGCGCCGTCAAGCAGCCTTAGGTAGACACGGATTAGGAGAGCAGACGGGGCGATTCATCTCGGCGACCAGATTTCTAGAACGTCTAAAATTAACTTGAACGCGCGAGATCGAACCCGCTGATCTCGCGGCAGGGAAAAGAAGGCCGCGGAACGCGCGATCCGGAGCATTCGCATAAATCTCCGCCGGTCAACGTGACCCAAGGTTTGTAAATATTTGAACGAGCCCGTCAGCGAGAATCTGCGCGCAACAGTTTCTTGGAGCACCGCGCGCGAAAATTGAACGTGGGAAATTCAAAAGCTTGCAGCGTGCCCATGAATTCGATGCCACGGGTCGAAAAAAGAAAGGTCGCGAATCGTTGGATCAACTGGTGGAGGTCGAAACTTTTCGTTCGCTCTTCGCCCGGGGAGTGGGAAGTTCGACATTTATCATTGGTTACCCGAATAGATGGAATTCCGTGGCGCAAGTTTCCCGCGGGACATCGGTCCGCGCCGGATGCGGAAGCGTAGCGGAGAATTGGCAGCGTGTTAGACGCTCGCGCGGGCTCGGACCGCAAGAATCGTGCCCGCTGGCCGTTTCAAAGTACAATGGAAATTAATTGGTCGGGGCTTAACGAACCTCAGTGAGCATAAAGCGGCCGTGCGCTCAACGTTGGATCTCTTTAATTATGGCCAGACCCGGGGAACATAATTCGCGATCGTGCTCGGGAAAAATTCCATCGCTCGCTATCAGTTGGAAACGATCTCCCACCGTGCTTGATGCTGATAATAATAATAATAATAAAAAAAATAATAATAATTCTGTATTGCACAGTAGACATTACAAAAGAAAACATATAAGAAAACAAGGAAGAGATTTTTATTCTAAATAGTTATACTTATAGCACATATAACAGTAGACCAGTGCAAAAGTCTAGGGACAGATATCATCTGTTTGTTAACCTAATCGGAAAATAGATGTAGATAGCCGAATAACGTAATCACGAATACGGACTAAAATCATTTAGGGTGTATTGGATTTTTTGAATATCGAAAAGAAGAATTGAAACACTGTTGAAGAGGATGGACGAGATCTGATCTCTGCGGAGAAAGTGCGCAAGGAGAAGTGCACCGTAACGTGTCAGACACGCCTTGCGTTCAGCACGCTCGGGAATAATCGCAGAAGTTACTAGAATTTGATTCGGAATCGAAACAGGTGGCCAGAAAAATGATGGAATTTACCTAACGCAACTGTTACCCCCTATTAATCGAATATCGCGACTTAATTCCTAAAGGTGTTAACACCATCGCGAAAAGGTTCCCGCCAACGAAGTCACCGAGCCGCGTCTTCGATTCAACAGATCCAATGTTTATCTTCTTGCCGGCGACAAAACTTCACCGAAGATTACCACAAGTTATTTGATCAAACATTTGTCGATATTTGTAAGAATTCGCGGGGATCGAGGAAGTTTCGGCCGCGTCGCCTGGACGGGATCGAAATTTATGCGGGCCACCGCGGACCGCAAAAGGATTATGCAATGCTCGGGCCGGGGAGCTCCGTTGGAAATTAGTTTCCGAGCTTAATGGAGTTTTGCGATTGCGAAAGGTGCCGCGGCAGACGACGAAAGTCGCCGGAACTTTCCGTGTAACTTTAGCAATTTTTCCCATTAGCCGCGATTTTTCAACGACGGGACGCGGCCCCCCCCTGACGAAGTTACAGCTTGAAAATTGGGAGTGGGTGGACAGAGGGTGGATATCCGCCGCGCAGCCCGCGAATACATTAGCGCGACAAACTTCGCGGGGATTGTTTTCACCGCCGAAAATTCTCTTTACCAGCGCGTTAACTGAATTTCGAGCAGCCTCCACAAACTCGAGGAAAGATTGCTTGCCCGCTGGAGGAGATGAATAAAAACCTTGGAGCTCCATCTGGATCATCCTTATCAGCCGGATGAATTGACGCGATCGTTGGATAAAACCGACGATTACTTTCGTTTCTCAGTCTCTGGTTGTCTCAGAGCTTCGCAGTTCCTCTGCTTTGTTCCCCTTGCAAGTATACCTCGAGCATAATCCGACAAAGTGGGCCGCGTAAGCCGCTGCGCTACAGTGCTGCGGAACCGGAAAGAAACGTATAGGAACTTGCGCAGGATCGGAATAGCGGGACGAAAATTTCCATTCGCTGGCTGAGGCTGCGCAGATGTTCTCCGTCGGGCCTGTCCACGAAAATAGAAACTTGGACCAAATTCGGGGCTTCCGCGGGGCGTGGAGAGCGCTCTCGCAGTTTCGTTAATGCACAGTAACGCCGGGACGGGGATGACAAAACTGCGCGAGCGCGTCTCCGTATCTCGTCGGGCGGCTCCTTCCGCCCGACTTCCGATCTCGCGATCTCATCGATGATTTACGGGCCGCGGAAAAGGGCGAGGGACGAGGCGGGCCCGTGTCTTCGGGCAGGGCGGAACTTCGGGGACAATTTATCGGCGCATCGATCGTAACGAGCGGGGAGATTTTATAAACTGCTCGTCGGAAGGGAGCAATGAAGGAGAAATTGGATCCTCGTGTCGCGAGGGTGGACCGAGGGGGTAGCGATGTTATTGGGAAGCAGACGAATGAAATCGCGGAGATCGCTCGTGAAATAGGATAATTCGAATGTGACTGCTCAGAACCAGCTCCTCGAGAGACGTTATTGCCCGTCGCGTCTCAATTTTAGCTTTGGAGAAGCATTGGCAATAAAAGGCACGAGCATCTTCGCAGTTTCGATTTCAAAGGAGCAGCATTCGAGGGTCGATCAAACGCGTTACGCTGCCATCTCGCTGTCTTCTGAACCGTGCTTACGGGGCACGCGTGATTTCGACATATTTGGCGGGGTATACAGTTGATCGTAGATGGTTTAGGTGGCCCTCCGCTGTAAGGGGCGGTCGGTAGACCTCGGGAGGAAATAAGAGTCGCAGAAGTTGGCGCACGGGCGCGTTCCGTCGTTACCTTCGGTTGCGGTAACGCTCCGCCTGTCGGTTGATGAAAGAGGAGACGCCCATAACAAAGGAACGGCTGATCAAAGTGCAAAAGTAATGAAAGATACGGGGCCGAGGGTAAAAAGAGCTGGTGCTTTTTATTGGTTTTCTCCCGTTTGCCCGACGAACACTCCTATGGAGTACTTTTGATCTTCACCAGGGGGGAGCCAAGATCACTGTCGTCGACGGAAGAAAACGGGGACAGCTCCGTTGATATTTTAAGAGATCGTCCGCGATTCGTCTAATTATACTGGCTGCAATTATACAGGCTGCAGCAAGCTTCTGGGGCAAGCTGAAAGGAATCGAGGAAAATTCTGTGCCATTTTGCAGTCTGAGCTTCCCTTTTCAAGATATAAGGAATATGTACTCCTCGATTTCGTAATACGTAGAAAATACAAGTTCGTTAAAAAATGTAGGAAAAAGTAACGAGACTGAATTTCGCTTTGCACGCTTCTTTTTGTCACTGTCATTAGTGAGCACAGTAGTAGAGTAAACAGCGTTTACTCTACAGTAGTTTAAACTACCCTCAGAAAAGGAAGAAAAATGTCGTAATATTAAAAACCAGGAACTGTTACTTTCTACTCATAAATCTAGCACACGAGAGACCGCGATGTCGTGATATTGTGCCCGAGTTCAATGGTAAACTTTGCCACCCTTGTCGAGCATAGCTTTGACTCGTTGTCAGTCTTATGCGAACCGTGATACCGAGCGGAACTGTCAAAGAACGTCACACGCGACGCGTTCCTCTTCTACCCTTTGATAGAAACCAAAGCTCGAGTCATGTGTCGAAAAAGCATACGTGCCTGCGCACGTTTTTCGCTTGTAAGTAATACTGGCATTCGGATAGTACACGCTCGAAGTCGAGCTCTTGAACTTCAGCTGCGTCTATCTCGAAAACGAAGCCGCAGATCGCGAAGTACTTTCATAAAGTACTCGCATAAGAACTTTCCACGTCGCGGCTTGTCCCATAGTCTTGAGGCAGCCTGTATTATGCTTGAACGCGCCATCTCGGAGAGAGTGCAGCTCGAATTAATTCAGCTCGAAGCACGAGTAACGAGAAAATTAAGGTGCTTCTTTTAACGATTAAAAGGGTGCCCCCCCCCCTCCCGCTGAAAAAGTACGGGAAGACAACCTCTGTCGGGTTAACGACGAAAGACCCGCTAAGTCAGTTTGCAACACTGCGACGACGTTCCTTTGCCGCACTCATTATACTGTTCATTCAGCAATTAGCAGAGCAATTAGATGTAAAGGGGTACTGGTGCCATGCCGGCTGAAATGTCGTTACTTATATCGTAAACCCTTCTATTCGCGCTCCACCTCGCGTATAATACACAGACGATTTAATTGATAAAACGAAACCTTCCAGCATGAAAGTTTAATTCTACCAATTTTAATTATCCAAAACTGCGCCTCGACCTCCGGCAAGAAACGTAAAGGGATAATGGTGCAACAAAACCTCCCCCCGTTATCTCGAGTAATATTTTAATTACTGCTGCAAGGGAATCGCGGCAAGACCGTAGATCCTTCCAGTCAATCGATTAATCAACACGGATTAGCGCAGTTTCTAATCATCGCTTAGATTGGATGTCCCGTAAACGTACGATACAGTGGATAATGACCGATGTAAACAGAGTTTGTTGTCCCCGGATTATCGCTGCTAATTGCAGTTCGCGCGAGGGCCTCCCCCATCCCCCCTGCCCCACCCACTCGCTCCCCCGACGAACGAAATGGATGTCTGTTACCGAATCGGACCGTCGACAATGGATCACTCCTGCAAATATTGACCGCAACAAATATAGGCTGGACAGCAATCAAAACGTCAGGCCGGCTTAATTTATCGCGGTCGCGCAAGGGTGGCGGCGGTTGGTTTTTTTCCCCACGTTCACGCGACGCCGGTTTCGTCGCGGCGCCGATTGTTTCGAGCTTATTGGAAGCTCTCTGGGGGATGGACACGGTTATCTCGTCGACGTTTCGAAGCTGCAGGAATTCGGGCGGGGTTATCGCGCCGGGGAAATGAGGCGGAACCTCGCCGAGGCTGGAACGAGTAGAGCTACTCAAGGCACCTCGAGTGACGTGTAAAAAATTAAACAACACTTTGCGGAGTACCTCGGAGTGCTGGGCGCCTGAAATGTCTGTACCTACAGCTCGGTGCGCAAACGTACTTGCTCCCACGATCCTTCGTTCCCTCCACCCTTTCAATACGAGCACCAACTGCCGCCAGGTTGGACTTTCAAACTTTTCCGCGACACATCGTGGCTGCGAAATCGATTGGACGAGGGTACATTGGGGATCGTTGCAGTTCATCGCGCCCCTAAACATGAAACTCGTATTTCTATATGTACATCTAATTATCCCAGTCATCGCTGTCGACGCAAATCATCGATCCAGGCATCGCCGCAGCTAACAGCTACCATCTGTTCTGATTGCAGAGTTGTTAATTAAGAATGCGCGATGACACGGCGAATTTATCAGTGGACCGCAAACCCGCGCGAGAAGGCGCAGGGTATGGAAATGGAACCCCGCAAAACAAACTCTCACCACCAGGAAAAAATATTCTTGAAGTGTAAGTACCCAAAGCCACTGGCCACGCTAACCGTTACCATCGACTGAACCGCGCCGATCCCGCTCTCTTCCATTGCACTTTATTAACCCCCGCGTAACCGCTTTCACGCACTAGCCCCCATTTTATTAGAGGCCTGCGCGTTTAACGAGCAATTTCGTCGAATTAATTCACATGGCCGGCCAGCTTTATTAACCGCACGCTGGCCCAGCTTTTCGCGTAACATGGTGTATAAAAGGAGGGGGAGGAAGAGGGCCGAGGTGGCTTATCCACAGCTGATCGATGGTTATAATGCTCATGATCGATGGGTTGAAAAATTGCGATTTTTTTTGTTCTTCTCCCTCGACTCGGCCACTCCTGTTTCGCTGTTGGAGCACTCGATCAGCCGGTGATCGATCGCCGAGCCAACGACAATCGAGATTTCGCGGATCGACGGAGTAGGTCCCCCGTCGATACCACCGTGGCTAACGTTCGTACTGGATTATTAAATCGCTCCTGCCCGACACGCGCTCGATCGAAAGTCGTCCGGTCGGCCTTTCCGCGCGCTCCTTCGCCGCATTCGCGTTCGCTGGACCGTCGAGTAATACCATTGAAAGTGTTAGAAGACAGATATCGGTAACGGTGCAACGGATCCGAGAGACTCCGCGGCGCGGCGTTACAAAGGATCCAATTACGCTAACGCGATCGAGGGGAGCTCGTTTGAGGCACGGCTCGCGGGACTACTGCAAAGCCAGAAAAGAGGGGGGGCCGGTGTTAAATTTACAAGCGTGGCGGCGACGCTTGATAAACGTGTAATTACAGACGCGGATGCTTCCGCACACAGGCACTTCTTTCCCCGCGGCGGGCCTTTGTTTATCCAACGATTCAAACCGCGCAACATCGACGTAGCGTTATGAACAATGGACGAGGACGGAGAGGGATTAATCCTCGTTTGTTCCTCGTTTTAATCATTCCGCTCTTCAAAATGCTGCGCTATTATGAACCGGGATACACCGGAGCAAATGAGTTTAACATCGAGTTTCACTGTCGAGATAGATTGCGGTGCCATGCTTGTATTAGCCAATCCTTATCAAGCCCCTTTATGGGAAGAGAATTTGGGAACAGCGACGAGGTAAAGAACACCGTAACGTGCGTTCAAGCATTTTCATTGAATTAACGCAGGCTGGCGGCGGGAATTCAGATTCAACTCCGTGTAGTTGAACCTTTCAAGCGCGACTCGCGAAGATGGGGGTGGATACGCGCGGCAGTGTAATCCGTGCAGCTGGCAGCCTCGTATTCTCCGCGTAAAACGCCGATCGTAGATTTGTCGCAGGAGTTTCGAACAGCAATTACGCCGCTAATGGAGCCCCTACGGGAAGATCTCGGCCGACTTTCGCCCCAAGTCCATCGCCCAGCCCCTCGGAATCCACCCCCTCCGCGACAGCTTCCTTTTTCCTTCACGCGCCGACGACGGCCACGATCCATACGCTTCTCCTGTCCCCGTTGATCTGCGAGCCGACGATTTACGAAGCGTTCCCCGCTGATTTATGATACCGCGCGACGCACCGTGCACCACGGATCGTTTATTACCCGCGCGGGATAATGGCAATCGATTCCCATTCCGCGAGCAACCGAACAGGACCTCCCGTCCAATCCCTTGCTCCGCGTTGACACTTCCGAGTCCTCATTTCTTTTTTATTCGCACTTGGAGGGCGAGAGGGGCGAGGGGGCCAGGTGCAGCGTCGCAAGGAGCAAACGAGCGATCGTTGTGAATTCCTCCAGAGCCCCCCCCCCCGGGTAATTGTTTAGCTCTTCACAATCTCGATTCTTAGGAGGCGAAGACAGTGCCTCTTCCTCGCGCAGGAGCACAGGGTGCATCGATTCCCCGGCGATTTACGCTCCTCGCTTCTTCGAGGCGCGACATGGTGCATCGTTTATCACTGCGTTTTAATCGAACGAGGGGGCGCGTCCCTTTCCGCGCATTCGATCCCGACGTTTCTTACGCGATCTGTTCGGTCTCCGGTCTCGAGTTCAGAAATGTTGTCACGGGATTTCGTAAGAAACAGGAAGCTAGCTAGAAAGCGTGCGATCGTTATCAGTGTTTGCCAAAGAACGACACGCGCTGGATTAAGTAAGCGATAGTAGACGGTACTAATTCCGCGAATTCATTCGTTACGGTGTTATTTGGGCCGATTTCTGACAGTGCGTTTAATAATCCAGTCACGCGTGATACGAATGACGTGAGGTCGGAATTTTAAGAGCAAGAGTCGGCGACAGCGTTCGTCGTCGACTCCGTACGACTTGAGTCGTATGACGGAAGGGGACGATCGTATCTTTAAAGCTTCCTCCCCGATGCATACGAAAGTATTGTTGTAGGATGTTCTGTGTACGGTACCTTCTATATTTCATTTCAGACACGCTCCAAGACGCGGGGAAGGATAAAGAGGAAACTGAGTATATGCTACAAGAGAATGGCGCACCAATGTACGAATAAGATTCTTACAGACGAATGTCATGTTAAAAGCTTAAAGATAGGAGAACCGGATAGAGGGATATCCAGGATCGTTGTAGAACGATAACGGGAATTATTAATGAGAGGGAATCCTCGTACTAGCGACTGGAAGAATCGTATAAATTTATCATAAAAGTTTCTTTACCTTTCCCATAGCAGCTACGTACATTCCATTGGAGAGTACTTCTGGACCATCAGTTCCCTCTGAAAATGTCCTATTCTGTTTCACAATTTAATGATTCATTCCCAATCAATCTGTTCGCTGTAGTCTCTTTCTATTATACATACAGAAGTCCAGAAGTATTCTGCAGTGAGTGTGGCCCATCGTTTACCTTTGTTGGCATAGAAAGGAAGTACGAGAGAAGCACGCGATATACTGGCGACGAATTCGCGAGAGCGAGCACGATTAATGACGCGGAGTTCTCTCTGTCCACAGTGAGTTCGTGCCACCACAAACCAAGGAGGAGGACAAGCCTGCCCCTGCAGAGCCTTCCTTACCACCGGTGCCTTACTTCAAACTCGTAAGTGTTTTACAGCCCCTCCTCCGGGCCGAATAATTCCTGTGTCTCGAATTTTCCAGCTGATCCTCCAGCACCCTAATTCCCATTGTCTTGGAACTTAACGAGCATGCCTCTCCGTCGATCGACCTCCCTCCTGTTTTTGTTTAGAACTAGTCGGATCTAGGGCCATTAATCACCGTCGTTAGGGCCGACGCGAATTTCCCAGGTTAAATCTCCCGTGAAGCTCAAGTTTGCCCCACACCCCTCCTCTCCACTAAATCATCCGGAGAATATGTTTCTGAAATTTTCGACTAGTTCGCGACAAATTACGGCGCGCACGGCCCGGAATTTCACGGAATTCTCGACGAGAACCCATCAGAGTCGGATAATTAACATAACGTCGATGCTCGGTGTGCCGCGATTAATTAAACCCCACCAAACAATCCCCTCCCGCGTAGCCTCGCACGTGTCCCGTTCACCCCCACACAGGGGAAAGTTTGTATTTCAGTTTAATCCGCGGAGCCGTTGGAAGTTCGCTAAACCGTGACGGTGATATCGCATGGCGTTTGTTCGCAGTTTCGATTTGCAACATGCGGGGAGCTGATGCTGATGGTCGGCGGCCTGATCATGGGAACCCTGACAGGCCTCTGCATCCCCATCTCGACGATCCAGTACGGTGAATTCACCACGCTGCTGGTGGATCGCAACCTGGAGAATCACACGAGCACGCCGACGCTTATAATGAAGTGGTTCGGGGGCGGAATGGTCTTGTAAGTTTCAGCGTACCTCAGACACGCCTACGCGCTGTCATATTTTTGGAACGGACCCCCTCCGCGCGGATCTAGAGGCGCGACGTACTAACCCCCCCCGTCGCGTAGGCACACGTCGCCGGGAGAAAATAGATCACGCGAACGAGTGTACGGTTTCGTCTGGTTCACCCGTTCGGCGTGAAATTTCGAAATCGGGAATCTTGACGGACCCACCGAATGGACGACGGAATTTTATTTGCTTGATGTACATGGTTGTAGAACAGTTTCAAGAATCGATGAATGGGTAGCCTCTGTTTGATAGAGAGCATCGTCAGGCGCGACTTGGCAACGCATCGCGCGAGAGATAATGCGTCGACCAGGATTCAAAATAATGTAAAAATCAAAAGTTAGATCAAGCTGTACTTAGATGTGCCTCGACTTCTGCGATTAAAGTGGAATCGCTAGCGTAATTGCAAAGGAAGCGGAAGAAAAGAGAGCGCAAGTAGAATAGGACAGTATGTGGCCAGACACGCTTTGCGCTGCTCGCAACTGCAGTTGTATCCCTCTGTAACGCTTGGGTTGTGCATTATTTTAATATGTGCTTCGAGGAACAGCAGAGGACTTATCAAACCACCAATCTACAATAATTTTCATCGATCTCGATTGCAGGGGACCTAACGCCACGTACGAGGAAAGAATGATCGCGCTGTATGACGACTCGGTGGCCTTTGGCGTGTCTTCCGCGGCGCTATCCACGTTCCAATTCATCTTTGCCGTGTTCACGGTCGATTTGCTTAACATCGCGGCCTCTAGACAGATTGCACGATTGCGCAAGATGTTCCTGCGTGCCGTGCTCAGGCAGGACATGACGTGGTACGACACCAACACGTCGACAAACTTCGCCAGCAGGATCACCGAGTGAGTATCTTCACATTATCAAGCTTTCCGTAAGAATATATAATTTATATTCCCCCTACTTCCTAACAAGAAACCCCTTCAAATCTCGATACACTCCGCGACTATAAGGTCTCGTTCTAAAAGAAAAATGAAATAAATAAAATCGATTTTTAGACCGGAAGGTTTCCTTGAGTAGTCAAGTTACTTAACTTCAAGTCGCTTGAATTCAATTATGTAACTTGAAACTACATTACCAATCCGAACCTAATATTTACTTGACTTGAAGCATCCTCTCCTGTTTCTTTCAAGATTCAAGTGAAGTAGAGATTCTTTCAACTTAACTTTCCTTGACATACAATTTGATTAATAAGAACGAGACATAGGGGTCCTAACTCATCTTCAAACATCAGCCTAAACCCGAGCACCGAGTCAATGCCCACGAGAAGTTGATCCACCCTCGCGTCTGTTGCGCAAGAGGCATTCCCGAGGGGAAGCTGACACGTTCCTCTCGTAGACGGTATCCCGGAGACTCGCTTAAGTAGTCGTATTTTCTGATGGTGATCCGACCCCGTGGTGCATATCGCGTGTTCGATCTCGCAAGCCGGCGGAAGCGAAGGCGCAGCGGCGTGGCGCGGCGGTGTCCCGAGGAAGCGGCGAGCAAAGTTGAGGAAACGAGATCCGCTCATCAACAGGTGGCCGCTCGCGAAACTCGAAATCCTCGGCCACGATACAACGTCTCTGTTCGCGTCGGGGCCCGCCTAATTATCGAACAGCCAAGGGTGGTTGACGGGGCTAATTAAGACGCCGCGCGGATCTCCTTGCTCGCGCAACGTCGCTCTATTTCGAGAGGCGTCACATTGGGACAATGTATCCGTTGCACAAGTGCAACGAATCGTAATTGCGAAACGAAGCCGTCGATAAACATTTGCATTCATCCGCTGACGTCGGCCGTCGCTGGTTTCTTTGTCCCCGCGCGGAATTTCCGGGTCGGAGCGATGGAAGTCGCCGCGTCGTCACTCGCGTCACCTTTACATCGTCGTCACGTAGACGATAAAACACGCCGCAAATAGCACGGGTGGAATATGTATATCGGAGCGGCTAGAGAAACATGCACACATCGACCGTGGCATCAGAGAAACGCACTTTGGCTCGCGCCTAGCGGCCCGCGCTCATTTATAATGGCAATTACGTAAATTTTATTTGCGCCTCGCATCGCCGCGGTAAAGTTTTATGAACCTAGCTGGAACGAAAGCGCCCGGTACGCCCGCGGGCATTGGTCGCGCGGAATGGCACCGCGATCGCGCGAATCATCATCGTAAATCATCGTGGCTGACGTAGCCGTTCGTACTGTCACTTCTCGGCCAGTAAACGGCAATTTGCGATCGCGGGGCAGCTCGGATTGCGCAATGATTTCGACGATTCGCGCCGCAAAATTCTTCCAGATGCACTGCGCATGAGGTATGCAACGGATGAAAAGTCCCACTGATGTAATGCCACGGAAAAATCACACTTCGTCTTGACGTTTCTTTTATCTGCCGCGATAAGAAGCCGCCACGGCAAATGGGACAACATTGTATCGCACAGTTTACTTTCCCTAAAGCCGGCGTGTTTGCGCTGGGCTCTAGGCGTACACATCGTTTTAGAGTAGCGTCGTATATCAAATAGTGTGCAGGAATCTTACCTATTTCGATATTCCCGCATCCTTCGTCGCTAAGATAGATTCGCTGTACCCGAAGGTGACCCCTATATCGCATAAGATAAGACAAACTTTAATTAATCCGCTGAATGGCTGCCCAACGGCCGTGTTATTTTCGTCTGCGACAAGTTTCGATAGAACCAGAGGGAAGTCGTACGGATACGCTTCTAATTGCGTCGATCCTATCGCGCGCGATGGCAGGAGGCCTAAGTGGGGCGATAACATCGTCGGAAGCAAAGAATTATCCACTGGCCCGTGCGACGATTCCGTTTCTTATTTCCCTCCGTTCCGCAGGGACCTGGACAAGATGAAGGACGGTATCAGCGAGAAGCTCGGAGTCTTCACGTACCTGATGGTCTCCTTCATCTCCTCCATCGTTATATCGTTCGTGTACGGGTGGAAGTTGACGCTGGTGGTGTTGAGTTGCGCGCCAATCATCGTGATAGCCACGGCCGTGGTGGCGAAGGTCCAAAGCTCTCTCACCGCTCTGGAGCTGAACGCTTACGGCCAGGCGGGGACTGTCGCTGAGGAGGTCCTGGGCGCCATCAGGACCGTGATCGCGTTCAATGGCGAGCAAAAGGAGGTGGACAGATACGCGGAGAAGCTGGTGCCCGCGGATAGAACGGGCATAAGGCGAGGAATGTGGTCCGGAGTCGGCGGAGGAGTCATGTGGTTCATCATCTACATCAGCTACGCCGTGGCGTTCTGGTACGCGTTGCTACCTTTCAGAATATTTACCGGGGGTTTCTCGCGGAAGTTGCAACTATATTTCTAGAATAAATGCCTTTGAGCAGAACAAACACGTGCTTCGCGATGAAAATAGGTCGAGTAACTTCTGCGCTCCTGAGGGATGGAGAGAAACGTTTCGAAAGTTGTTTGGTTTAAAAGAGAGGGACGTTACACGAGCAGGGTCCCTCGTTTATGTTCCTCGTCGCGGACCTTGACAGCTGACGTCGCATTGTCTTGAAAATTGGGTCGCCATATTGGGGCGTCTTTGTTCAACCGAGTACCAAACCACTCGAAGCGCTTCTGTCTATCTTCTGGAAGATGAGCCACCAATATGGGTCGAATATCTCGAAATTTCGTTAAAATTCCAAGTTGAGGGGTCCTCAGACCTAATTTCTGTTGTTTGTCCGCCATATTAGGTACGGTGTCCAGCTAATTTTGGAGGACAGACCCAAGGAGGTGAAGGAGTACACCCCCGCTGTCCTGGTCATAGTGTTCTTCGGCGTCCTGGCAGGTGCCCAGAACATGGGCCTGACGTCGCCTCATCTCGAGGCGTTCGCGGTCGCGAGGGGCTCCGCCGCTGCCATATTCCAGGTGCTCGATCACGTGCCACCGATCGACAGCTTGAGCAAGGAGGGCCAGAGGCTTCCAACCGTCAACGGCGAGATCGAGTTCAAGAACGTGCACTTCCAGTACCCGGCCCGAAGAGAAGTGAAGGTGCTTCAAGGTCTGAATCTCAAGATCAATCGCGGGGAGACGGTCGCCCTTGTCGGCGGATCCGGCTGCGGAAAATCGACCTGCCTGCAGCTCATCCAACGGCTCTACGATCCCCATCAAGGACAAGTGAGTAAAAGGAGAATTAAGATCGCTCGGGGCAACGAGGGGATGATAAGAGAAGTTGCGCGGCTGTTCGTAAAATATAAGATGTAAATGCTCGTCGTTCCTCGACGAAGGAGGTGGGAAAATGGCACCGCCCCGGAAGAAAGACTCCGGCGTTAAGCCGTAACTTTTTTAAGACATCTCTCTCGGAGCACGCCGACGGTGTTGAAATTCAAAACGCGCGCCAGCTCCTTATTAAGCCTCCCGTGTCCCATTACCCCCGGTTAATTTAAGCAACGGCACCTTCCTCCGCGCTTTGATCTGCGTCCCAATGAAATAACAAGGAAAATGCGGGGCATAATTCATTTACGAGACGTATTACAGTCTTCTTAGCGCCGTGGATCAATTCTATTAACCACTTAAATTTCTACCTGCAGTCTCGCAACGCCCCGGTACTCACTGCCACTAGACTCACTATTTTCCGCCGGTTACTTCGCGCTCCTCGTTTGTTTGTTTACCAAGAGGCGGCGTAATTTATTGGAACCCAAGAACGCGCGGTATTTTTGTACGGACGTTACGCAACGAGGCGGGTTAATAACCGAGTCATGAATATCCTGCTGACGTTTTTCTCCCCCGTCGAAATTATAGCGGCGTCGAAGAAGCAGCCGGTGCACGCGCCATCGCGGCATCCACCCGCGTTGCTCAGAAAATAACTCCACCCACCGCCGACTTTCTTGCTAACCCCTTTCGGAACAATCCTTTCGACGCGTGCCCCCTCCCTCAAGTGATGGTCACAATTTCGTCCGGCGGGGAAAGGAAGTTTACGAGCCACAGAACGGCAGCAAAACAATTCCTCGCCCGATTAAATTACAGGGAATTCGGGCTGGACGGGGACGGGGAATTTATTTATCCCGTACGGAGGGTTAACGATATCCCAGCCGTGTGAATATTCCATTATTACATCTGTATCCCACGACGGGGGGCGGGAGTTTTACGGGGGACAAGTTTGAAGCGTTTCTCGCAGGAATACAGTGCCGTCGGAGTTTTCTCAGCAGTAAAAGTTTTACGATTCCCGCGTTCCGCATCCGTCGCAGTCCGCCCTCCCCACGGTCGAAAATATTACGCCATATATTCGGCATACTGATTTCGGCCCAGCCCCGCGCGGCATTTACATTTTCCACGTCATCGCTGCAACGGTACCGATAAAACGAGTCCCCCTTGAAATTCGTTTGCGCGACGATCTTCTCGCTACCCCTATTCTATGCTCGCATACAGGGTGTCTCTGAGACGTTCGGCGCAGCGTGCGGGATGAAACATAGAGCGGAATGCTCCGCCGAAGTTTGCTTGGGACGTTGGGGGATGATCCTGTATGGAACAGTGGAGGATCCTCGTCAAAGGCAATTGATACGAGATTCCCTTTATTTCTGTTGGCGAGCAGGTGCTGCTGGACAGCGTGGACGTGGCCAAGCTGAATGTTCAATGGCTCCGTTCGCACATAGGCGTGGTCGGGCAGGAGCCTGTGCTGTTTGACACGACGATACGGGAGAATATCCGTTACGGAAATGAGAGCATTACCGAGGAGGAGATGATCAAAGCCGCGAAGGAAGCGAACGCTCACGACTTCATCAGCAAACTGCCCGAGGTGAGCGCGCCCCGAACCCTTTTTTCCTATTCTCCTCGCGTTCGCCCTGCCGACAGAGCGGAATTTTAGTTTTCCAACCCCCTGTGCCGCGACAGACGCCACCCGATTGATTCGGTCACTTTCCAGTCAAGAGGCTCCAGGACACGTACACACGCGCCACGTGAAACCTTCCAAAGTCCTCCACTCCTGCTCCATCTCCCAGTTCTTTTTTCCATGTCGATGGATCGCAGACTCCTGGTCGGTCCTCACAAAGAGCCGTCTAATTAGAATCCTATCCACCAGCCGTGAATTTACTTTGAATTTTAATCTCGATCTCACACCACCTCCGCGGTGATCACCGTTTGTTCTGTCGGTGATCAGTGTTTCGATTCAGAGCTGCGAATGGATCCTCTTCTATATCGCAAAGAACTGACGAATTAACCCACCGCGTATTGAATTAGTTTTCTCGTTACTGTACTATCTGATCCCTCGATCATCGAAAGCGAAGCTCGTATACAAGCTTCTGTTTCTCTTTCAATTCGCTGGAATGGACGCAGATCATCGGGCAGTGGCAACGTGTTAACAATAGTCTCAGGTGTGACCGTTGGCCCGCGAAACCGGCGGGCAAACAGGCGATAAAACAGCCGCGTTAAACCGCGCGCCAGCAAATAACAGTATCCCTGATTACGGCTGCGTCCACGATTAGGCGTTTATTACCGAATTATCGGTGGACGAGCGTGATGCCTCCAACCTCTGGCCGCTGTACCGCGCGACGTGTTTAGGACACGCAACCGCCCGCGGAAACAAGTGGACCAGACATTTTCCGGTTTATGGAGAACGGTCGGGCGGTGTAGTTCGCGAACACCGACGATCGGGCTCGTGAAATTTTATTCGAGCACCGGGAATGGTCTACGTGTTCGTTGATCGTTAATCAAGTATTGATTAGAGAGGTAAAGGAGCGATTGGGGTGTAGAGTACACCCAAATCTTGGTTGTAGAGTACGTAGGAGGGCTTTCTTTAAGAAGAACAACAGTGGTGGATATTCTTTGCAGAGGGTACTTTCACTTTCTGCTCTTCATCATTGTGTCGTATTACACTCGATCAGGCGAAAAGCAGGGGGGCATTAAACTGTTACATTAACGTTACACGAAGTGCTCCTCCTCGTAAATTTATTAAATCCTCCCCCTCCGTGCTACGTGAGCACTACGCACCCTGCCCGTCATTAATTAAATAATCATTATTTCGAACCATGGAGACCTCGATGACCTCTTGTGCGCGTGCCAATTAAACGAGCACATGGCGGGAGTGCTCCTCTGTCGACAATTATCAACGAACGAAATAGGATTATCAAAATTTGATGAAGTCGTTTCATTTATCAAAGATTTCGATCAGTTTCATTGACAACGTTGCGTCGACTTGGGTGTCGATCGAGGCTATCGAAGGGTTCGATGCACCACCTGTCCCCGATTTGAACTTCGTCTTCTGGGGGCGCAGGAAGCGAGAAGTTATCGGGGGAATCTTTGTTGCAGGGTTACGACAGCCCAGTTGGGGAGCGTGGGTCGCAAATGTCGGGCGGACAGAAGCAGAGGATCGCGATTGCGCGAGCCCTGGTCAGACGACCGGCCATACTTTTGTTGGACGAGGCGACTTCCGCCCTGGATCTCCACAGCGAGGCGACCGTGCAAAGGGCCCTGGACGCCGCGTCAAAGGGCAGAACGACCATTGTCGTCACTCACCGGCTGTCCACCATCACCAACGCCGACCGGATAGTATTTATAAAGGACGGAGTAGTAGTCGAGGACGGCACCCACGAGCAGCTGCTCGCCCTCGGGAAACACTATTACGGCCTGGTTTCCGCCGACGCCAGCGCGACCGCCAGAGGTAATCCACGCTGATCCTTTCCCTTCTCGTGTTATTCAAACTCGCGGCTGTCCACTTTCTCCTCGCAGGCAAATAGTAGATTTTCTTTCCTTGCTTTGTGAAACGTTCGAAGTTTGACGAGAATTGGTATTGCACGAAGTGTACTTCACGTTGAAACTAAATAGAGAAGCACGCGTGGAGCTGTTTCTATTGGCCAGAGCGATTGAAACCGCCTGTACATTTGGCAGAGCGTCATTCTCTATTTAATTACGCGCCTACGTTCTTGTCCAATTAGCGAAAGCAACGGCATCGGCCGCGAAGACAGTGACAGCAGTCATAAAGAAACAGAAGCCGCAATTGAAACGACAGTTCTCCACTCTGTCGATGCACTCTCATCGTTTGTCTTTGGCGGGCGCCTCGGAGACCTCGGGGAATCCACTGGAGGAGCATGAGAAGCCGTACGATGCACCGATGATGAGGATATTCGGGCTCAACAAGCCGGAATGGCCTTTCAATATAATCGGTTAGCACTGAGTATAACTGCGCAATTGATTCGCTTATTATTCCCTCTCTCGTTCTTCTATCCTCTCAGTTGAGAACCAAAAAAAGGCAATCCTGACTGCTCTGTTCCCGATTTCACAATACGCAAGAATCCTCATCCGAACCTAGGATCTGTAACTATTCCCTATCCTCCATCAGTAACAGAAATTAAGAAACCCCTTCGATTCCTTTCCCTTCCCAGATTCTCGGTACTCCTAATTTCTAAAGGCTAGGTACCACTGTTCCTTCCACCAAGCGAATCCACTGACAGAAGAATTATACTCGTGTCGCAGGGTGTCTAGCAGCAGCGATGGTGGGCGCGTCGTTCCCAGCGTTCGCAGTCCTCTTCGGTGAAGTGTATTACGTGCTGGGTCTCCAAGACGACGACGAAGTGCGTCGCGAGACGGTGAACTTCTCCATCATGTTCCTCGTGGTCGGGATCGTGACTGGCGTGGGCACGTTCCTGCAGATGTACATGTTTGGTCTGGCTGGCGTGCGTATGACCACGAGGATCAGGCGGATGACGTTCGCCGCGATGCTGAAGCAAGAGATGGGCTGGTACGACGAGGACACGAACAGCGTGGGCGCGCTCTGCGCCAGGCTCTCCTCGGACGCCGGCGCTGTTCAGGGTGCGACGGGGACTCGCATAGGCTCCATTCTTCAGGCCCTGTCGACGCTGGTGCTCGGGATAGGCCTGTCCATGTACTACACCTGGAAGATGACGCTGGTCTCGGTGGTCTCGATACCGTTGGTGCTCGGCGCGGTGTTCTTCGAAGCGAGGGTGATGAGCGGCCAGGGCTTGCAGGAGAAGAAGAAGATGGAGGCAGCCACGAGGATCGCCATCGAGGCGATCTCGAACATTAGAACCGTGGCTAGTCTGGGTAAGGAGGAGGCATTCTTGGCGCGATACTGTGTCGAGCTGGATCACGTGGCTGCCGCCACCAGAATCAGAAACAGACTCAGGGGATTAGTGTTCTCCTGTGGCCAGACAACACCTTTCTTCGGCTACGCCCTGAGTCTTTACTACGGCGGATCACTGGTGGCCACCGAGGGCCTCAACTATCAGGACGTGATCAAGGTGTCCGAGGCGTTGATCTTCGGCTCGTGGATGCTGGGACAGGCTCTAGCTTTCGCTCCCAACTTCAACACCGCCAAGATCTCCGCTGGAAGAATATTCAAGCTACTGGACAGGGTCCCGGAGATCGCCTCCCCCCCAGACTCGGAAGACAAAGATCTGGACTGGGTGAGTGGGACTGCTATTTCGCTTCTCAGTAGACAGCGGTAGAAAGTAGATCCAATGACTGTGCGGTGTCATGTAAAGACGAGGTAGCGACACGGTTGTCCACGTCGACGGTAATCCAGCTGTCCGTTTCATTACGACTGTTTAGCAAACTATCGAATTTATGGTGTTCACACAGGGCAGCCTCGGGGCAGCACGCTCAAAACGCGATGCAGTGTTTGATCGGAGGCCGCCGCGACTGCTTTAGAATTCCAAAGCGTTTAATGAAGAGATACGAGTGAACGACGTTTCCAACTCGCTACGCAAACGCTCGAAATTGCCGCGTGCAACGTGCCTCGCGAGCGAAACGTCGCTCGCTCGTTCGATAAACCATTTCCCCGCCGTGGCTCGGCCTGGGCCGGCTTGCTTTGTTAAATACTTCGAACAGCCCATGGTAGTTTTGAAGGAATAAGATTAAATCACAAATAGAACGCGAACGAGTCATTATTTCTCTCTCTCTTCTTAATTTCATCGAGGATGATACTGACCGACATCCCAACACTCGAATCAGAGGAGCCAGTTATCCAAGAGCGCGACAATTGACGGTTTCAGAAAGCGGAAGGTCTGATACAGTTCTCGAAGGTCGAGTTCCAGTATCCAACGCGTTCGGAGATGCAGATTCTGCAGGGCCTGAATCTGATAGTGAAGCCTGGCCAGATGGTCGCCCTGGTCGGGCAAAGTGGATGTGGCAAGTCCACCTGCATCCAGCTGCTTCAACGACTGTACGATCCCATCTCTGGCACCGTGACGTTGGACCGTCGCGACATCACCTCGGTCTCGTTGCGCAATCTACGCTCTCAGCTCGGCGTGGTCGGTCAGGAGCCGGTCCTGTTCGACAGGACGATCGCCGAGAACATCGCCTACGGTGACAATTCTCGTTGCGTGCAGATGGAGGAGGTAATCGAGGCCGCTAAGAAGTCGAACATCCACAGCTTCGTCAGCTCTCTACCATTAGTGAGTAGCGCTTTGATTTGGAACGAGATACCTCTTTGAGACTCCTCGTGTGAAAGATCGAGGTGTGAATAGAATGTGGAGGTACACGGAGATGGTCCTTGGTTATTGTTACAGGGGTACGATACTAGGTTAGGATCTAAGGGCACGCAGCTCTCTGGTGGACAGAAGCAACGTATAGCGATAGCGCGAGCTTTGGTCAGGAATCCTCGAGTCCTGCTCCTGGACGAAGCCACCTCTGCCCTTGACACTCAGAGTGAGAAGGTAAGATCCTTCAGTACCGTTAACCATCGTAATTAAGCTTCCGTCATACTGTATAAAAAATTGCAAGCCCCGCTACTCTCCATACCACTCATCATTTCGTGTCATTTCATAATTCACTTTAACCGTGATTTCTTCGGTTCAATTATCGTCATTAAAACGCATCCCGTAAGATGTCACAAAGAGCTTCGCGAGACCACTAAAGTAGAGGTCATAGAATTAGTCTGAAAGCACGGGTGTGCTCAGTAGCATAATACACGTGGAAACGCGGAAAGAAAGTTAAACAAACGTCCGAGAGAAGTGGACGGTGAATTCTCCAGCAGACAAAGACGAGGTATTCGAGCTTGCCTCGACATTGTGTTACACCTGGGATTAATTAACAGTGTCGTAATGCTAGGTCAGAGTTAAACACGGTTACCGAAGACGGCGATAACCTTAGAATCCTCAATGCCCATCGACGAAATACGATTGGGTTCGATTGAAAACCCCGCGGTCGTGCTCGTTACCGTCCTCTCGAGATCCCCCACGGTCAATCGAGTTAATGACCTCTGAAAACGCGTATCGACGACCATCGAAATCTCTTTGGGACCCACCGAGCATCCTCCTCCATTCAAGCATCGCGCAGACCTATCTATCGTTCAGGCAACGCGCGTTAAAGACCCCAAAGTGAAGAACAAAATTTCTGTTTGACCCATTAACGTAGAAGTGTGCTGAGGAATTGTTTCCGAAACAGAACAGTGGTTCTACTCCAAACACTTTCGCCGTAGACACACAGCCATCACCCCCCAGCTTTCGTTGTTTCGTTTGCTCTGGGTGGCAAAGGGTGCATCCAAATATTTTGCCGCGGCGAACGATGAATATCGGGACACTGTGCAGCGAACAACAGCGCGGTGCAGCATTGTAAAGCAGCGTAGTGCTGCGCGAGCCCGCCGGCTGATGAATATTAATGGATCCTGATGGATTTTAATGAACAATACGAGCAAAAAGCGCGAGTCGAGGCGGGGGAGAAAAAGATATCGCGACGTCTAACCGGTTGCCGTGCTACGTAATGGAACGTGCATACTTTGTATGGTAATTTTCTTGGAATTAAAATTCATACGTTTCCGCGCCGTTCGATCGGGACCCCGCGATAAAGCATCTTGTTACGCGAGCCCGCGCGCCATTTCCTTTATTACTTAAGAGGTGCTTCCAATTAAGAGGCCAGCAGAAACCGTTCAGCGCGGATATTTATTCGCGAGACGGTTTCCCACTTTGTCGCAGATTCAGAGCGATCATCGCAGCTCGGACGCTTAATTCTCCAAACCGCCCGCGATCGATTATTCCAGCCACGGGCCCTCGAAATCGGCAACGATCGTCAACAACGCCGCGCGATAGTATTATCCATGCCAACAATCGGAAATACTGGGGGCCCCGCGAGTATTCAATTGCCGTTGGACGAGCGGCTGGCTGCTCGTCCGGCAAACGAATTTCACGGCAATTATTGTTTCGCGGCTGCTTACGACCATCCTGCCGTGCTCTTTGTTGCCACTGACCGGTAGGAAAACAGTGGGGCGCGCGTGTGCCATTGCACGCTACTGCGCTGCTCGCCGAATCTCTGTTCGTTCCACTGGACTTTTCACCGGCATCGAAAAACCCCCTCTGTTCGCCGCTAACGAAAAAGAAGAATAGAGCAGACCCGTGACAGATGTTCAATCGTTGAAATAATAATAGAATTTGACAAAAAAAAAAATAATCGCAAACACGTGTCCCCCGTCTATGAATCGGGAAAGTGAAAGATTGAACGTCGCGCATTAGAGCAAGTATTCGAAGGATTCCGCCAGATTACGGTCAGAGCCTTGACGACGTCCCTTCCTCATCGATTATCGATCACCCCTTAAAATTCCTGGCGCGCTTGGAATTGTGCGACAACCCTCCGGCGACCCCTTAATCCTCTGCGAAGCCTAGTGCACGTTCATCAGTCATTCGGACAAGCTCATCGCATGTTTATGGAATTTCCACTGTAATTAATCCCTTGAGAATTCAGTCGGCGAGATTCTGCTAATAAAGAAGCCGGCGAGGGTAGTCCTCTCGAATTCACTTGCCACGATAATTTCTCGCGCAGGTGGTGCAAGCCGCGCTGGACAAAGCCATGGAGGGCAGAACGTGCATCACCATCGCGCATCGTCTGGCCACTATAAGGAACGCGGACGTGATCTGCGTGCTGGAGAAGGGAAAGGTCGCGGAGATGGGCACTCACGACGATCTAATAGCGGCCGACGGCCTCTACGCTCATCTGCACGCCCTCCAGGAAGCAGCGATGGAGTAGAGCGGAGCGGCCATAGACGACGCGCGACGCCCCCTCGGCGCTCTTCGGGGCTGAAAGGCTCGAAACGACGGGGACCGCGGTTTCGTCGGAAGCGAGCTCAGCCTCGGCCCGCCACCGCGGAAGGAAGAGGAAATTGCGCGTGCCACGGAGGAAAATGGCACGGATTCCCACCCCTTCGCGGTCGAAACGCGTACTTGGATTGCCGCAGGAGATTCTTAACAAATATTCTCTCTCTCTCATCCTCCTGCCGGCACCTCACCGCGACTCTCGTTTTCATAGATTTCGTTGAACGGTAGAATTTCACGGTTTTCTTAATGCGTTCACCTGCTCCCCCCGGGAGGCACAGAGATACATAGATGAAATCGAGGAGGCTCCCCTATCGTAGCGAACTCGAATTTATTAGTAGCTGTTGGCTCTGTCCTCGTTCGTCTCGTAGACGTCATCGAAACGCGTTTTCGCTGTGCCTCGCTCTTCCCTGTCCCCGGTTCCCGCCTCCGTGCCGTGGAAAACCGACCACCGGAAACATACCGCGAGCTTCAGAGACGCGCCCTTCGAAACTGGAAATCGTACAGTCCCCTGTTATAACCCTGTCGTGACCCGGGCCACAAATTCTGACGACGCTTCGGGTCGTTCGCTGCGCTCCCACTTCGCACGGTCATTACGCAATAGCCCCGCCGCAGGGAACGATGAAACGCGTCGTATTCTGTACTGCCGCCACCCCGGGGCAACGGACACCATCCTGTCCTCGGGTGCGTCGTCCACCGCGTCTTCTTCGCTTTTCCCTGCGTTGCTCTTCCTTGTTTCGCGCTGCTGGTGACGCGTGCCGTGCTCGATCGATTCGAATGGGTAAGGTTCCGGGAGGCTATCGCGTGCCCGCCGCGCCATCGGAGCCGACGCACGATCTTTGAGACAAACCCCTGTCGCGGGGGAATTGCAGGATAGCCGCGAGCAGAAAGGAATACGAATGCGTTGTCGGAGGCACGCGACAGAGAGCCACGGAGATTGGAGGGAAGTTTATTCGAAGCAGACGGGGGGAATCAATATTTGCGTCGGCGGGTAGGGTCGATTGATCGATCGCGCGGCAAACGGGACCAGGGAACGCGGAATAAGACGCGGAAACGACGACGAGCGAAGGTGTCCTTTTTTCCTAGCCTCGTCTAACGACGCCACCGCCCATGAAAGATGCATGAGTGTTTCCCTCTTTATACGGACAATCGCGCTCCCCCTGTCCCCCGACATCCTCTTACTCGCGCGAAAACTAGCCGCCCCCTTTTTCGCCCCTGCGAAACGTCACGCGACTGTCTTCTCGTGGAACGTAACGAGCTCGATACGGAGCTTCCGTCGATTCAGAGAATGTCGCGAGTCGTCAGCTTGTTGTGCCTTAATAATTACGCGACTCGTGGATGAAAGGAAAGAGCTGAGGGGGAGAGCGAGATCGTATAAAAGGAGCTGATTCTCGGAAAAGAATGGCGCGTCGAGGTGCGAACTTCGAATGGCCAGGACCGGTACGCGAATCCTTTGAATGAGAAACACGTGGAATATATTGGAAGATCGTGGGAGACGCGTTACTAGGGTAGGAAACCGTTTCCATGGTGCTTTCGGGCGCAGATCCACGCGGAGGCTGGATGTCCGTGGTTGGACTTCGCGACGGATTCTTTCCTCTGAACTTGTGCCTTCACTTCGTATATTTAGCGATAAGATCCCGCGGAGGTCCGCTCGAGGCTTGTCACCTTCGCGATGGCGTACCGCGCGGCGCGAGGATTCTCTAAAATTTCGCCAAGCATTCGTTATTCCTTCCGTTTTCCACGCGACGAGCTGATCAGTGAAATCATTCAGGGTCGCGAGGGTTTCTTTTTATTCGTTTCGCCCGCTGGTCGACGCAGAGTACTTAATCGCCTCGGAAGAAGGCCTCGACTAAGCTTTACCGCGATCGACGCGCAACATAGTGCTTTATATCGCCGACGACAATACTTACGTAGCCGTAGAGAAACCTTTGACCCAGGGACAAGCGTTCGCCGCGACTGGTAGCCGTTTAAACGTTTCTTAATCCTTAATTAGAGTAAGAGGCGAGACGGAGACGTGGTTCCTTGGAGGAAGGAACGCGACAATTGCTCTCCGCGATCGTCTTCTTTTATTTCTTCGTTTTACGTACTTATCGCGCACGAGCGAGTCCAAAAGAGAACGAACAAAAGTACAATCAGCGCCGCGGACCCGTCGAATGGCGATCCGGCAGAAATGTTTACGCCGTATCGGATTTAACTTTAATTTAAGCTTCCTCTCTCCTCGCTTGAGAATTTGGTGCTCGACCGGGCGAACTGAGTGTCCGCCGAACGAGGATCGGTCGCAGGCACAGGATGGCACGTCGCGAGGAAATGTAGTCGAGCACCGAACCGAGATGGATGAAGAAACACGACGCACGGAGAGATATCGTAGCTGTAAAAACGTTTTCAAATCGTTATTTAAGACTAAGGCTGCGGCCAGCGTAACTTAAGGGGCAGAGATCTTAAAATCGCGAAACGAGCGATCGCTTGGCGTCAACTGCGTGCGGCTATTGCGATATGAAACAGACAGTGCAGCGTGCTGTCGTTGTAATTCTGTTTTCCCTCTTTCCCTTTCTTTCTCTCTCTCTCTCTCTCTCTCACTCTCACACTCCCTTTCTTTTTCATATATCGAGAGAGCGTCGAGTTGTAATTACACAGCGAATTACTAGGCAGTATAACGACAAAGAGGAAGTATTAATTTTTTTTTCGTTTTATTTTCTTGTTACATGAGAGACGGGGCAGATCGTACTGCTGCCATATACAAAATAAATGGAAACATAGTGGACAAAAAAAAAAACACATACAAACAAACACAGCCCAGTCGTTTTCGATGCACCCCGTCGCCGGAAAAAAAAGCTGCGAAACTGCGCCCGACCGTTCCCCTTCCCGCGCTCGTCTCGTCCATCTGTCCCGCGTTTATCCTGTATTTTCTTTCTTCTTTTTTTTTTTTTTTTTGTTTCACGGCGCGAGGTTTATTCGCCGCGCGGAATTTATATCTATTCGCGCGGTCTTTTAACGTTCATCGCGGGACACGCCCGATCGTTCGTGAAAAATCCACGGGGAAAATTAAAAGAAGCGGGCGTCGCGCTAAATCCCCCTCGAATCCAGGCGAAAAGCCGTTGATTTCGATTACCATTTACCCGATCAGTCTGCCTGTTTTCACGAGTTTGTAAAATAAATCCTGCCGCCCCTGGCAAAAGTGCCCCCGCTTTCGAAACTTCCCTAGATAACAGGTTCGCCGTTTTTTTACTCTCACTAGAGCCACGTGTTCATTTCCAAGCCCCTGTCGTTATTTGCACAGGAATTAATTATCCAACCTGGAAGAGCCTCTAGCCTCTAGAGGTCTCACTAGACTCAGGTACGTAGACTGCTTAGACTGTGTCGAAGTGTGAGGCGAGGCTGAAGAATTACTTAACATACGATTATCGTAGACGATGTGGAATCGGATGGATGGCACTGTCGCCAGGCATGTAACAATACAACACCTTGAGAACGATGATGCATCGATACGTAAGAATGCTTTTCTAGTTTTCAAATTAAAAACTGAATCTTCCCCGCGATGTTAACATTTCATGCGACCCCACCATTCGCCGCGAGACCTCCTCGCAAAATATTCAACGCGGATGCTGCAGCGTCCAGCCGAGGGGGTTGGAGGGTGGGCGGGGGTTGACGCGCAACAGAGGGACAAAGTGAATGCTAAGTTCGATGAGCGGGGACGAGGGCGAGTTTTGCGAACTTGAGCGCGGCAGTTTTTCAAGAAACTTCCGCCGCGCGAAAGCAGCGTAATACGTTGCTGGAGGGGGGTGGGTGGTGGGTGGGTGGGTGGAGGAGGAGTTGACAAAGGCCAGCCGTGGTGCGAGGGATAAAGAAGTATCCACCGCGGAGGGAAGCTGATTTATTGCTACCGGTGACCGTCGCCGGGGAAATGGCGGGGGAGGCGAAAGTGCGCAGGGTTGTCGGGTGCATAACGCGTCGGAGACTCGAAATTATTCCATCGAGTCCACGCTGCATGCCACTCTAGCAAATACTATCCCGGGCGGGGCAAAACCAGCCGCGTCTGAACCGCTGGTGGCACGCAGAGCGTTTCGCGCTGAAATGCAACGATTAAGGCGGACGCGAACCGTCATTAGCGCCTCGTAAATCCGATTAGCCCGCGCGACCGATAAAACGCCGCTGCCGTCGGCCTTTTATCGCCTATCCGCCGCGCGGAATCTTGGGAAAACAACGGGGCGGGAATAATTCATGACCTACGTCGGAAGTGCACGGCCGCTATGTAATTTCGTTCCGCGGCCCTCGATGCGAGCGGCGAAGGGTCGACGATTCCGTACGCGGGGGCGGTGAGCGGCAAGTTAAGGGAACCTTCCGGTCTAGAGCCCCCAAAAAATAGGTGATCTTTAGGAATTAATTAAAGGAAAACTACAATATATAATTTAATGGAACTTTTTGCATTGTATTAAGGATGCCTTAAATTATAGAAATATGTTTTTTGTTTTATAATTAATCATTACAGACGGCACTGGGGAGTCGTTAAAGTCCAGGCGTCAAAAAATTGATTCAAATCAGTGGGACCTGTATCTCTAAAAGTTATTATCCGATTCGACTGAAACTTTTTTTATTTTGAAGAATACCTTTCCAGCTAGGGAGAGAAACCAGAAAAAATTACACAAATGACATTTTTAAGAAAATAACGACACTTGAAGTTTGAAATCACTTTTTCCCTATATTTTTCATCCTTTAAATGCCTTTGAAAATTATAAATTTTCAATTTTTTTAGCTTTTGAGTAAAAAATCTCCAAAGACCACCCTTTTTTCGGCCTTAGCTCTCCTTGTCTCAGACTTTCCTCACGCGTCCGCATCGAATTGAATCGTAACCGAGCAGACGGTCGAACCGAATCACCCGTCAGCGTTTATTATCCCTTCGTTCGACCCTTCGCTCAGGACTGATTAGAAAACCTATTCGCTTTTACGAGCCGCGTAAAAGAGGCAGAGCGTTCTGGCCCGCCTGCTTCCCACCGTTCGCAAGAGGCAGCACGTAGGGCGGCAAAGAGACAGCCGCGGGACCACGGCGAGTCACTTTAATCCCTCGACTCGACGGCGATTAGCATTCACAGAGGAAGAGCTCGCTCTTTGTTGTACCGACAGGCAGCTTGGACCTGGAGTCGCGGGTTCGTGCCAACTGGGTAAGCACCGGAGGAGGCTCAAGTTCCCTGAGAAACGGAGACGGCGTGACGCAAACTGGGTTAGGATAAGGATAACAGTCTAGGAGGGGTAAACAGTGCCGGAGAAAAACTCGATACTAAACTTCGGGGATGCGCGGGGCTGGTTAAGCGTGAGGGATGACACCCTTTGAGGAGTTCGGGGATGACTGATGAGTGGCTGTTGGACAGACTTGAGATGGATGCGTGGTTCACGCGTTCGCATCGATTATTGATCCGTGGACAGGCGGCGGTGGTTAACGAATGGATTATAACGGAGACGCGGGTAGTCGAGAGGATGTGTGCGGAGCAAAGAAGGTCGGTGGACGTTAAACTGGTGAATATAAATATGCTTAGGCAACGGGGGTGGGTCACGCTAGATGTTGGCACAGAAGAAGATAATAACTTGACGCTGTAATAAACTCGTTAATACCGAAGCAAGTAGAACACCCGCTATTACTCTCAGTGTTTGACAAGCTTCTCCCTGGTACTCCACCGGCGCTCATGCAGCCACAGAAAACAGTGACGAGGAAACGCAAAACGAAACGAATAAAAGCGGGGGAAAAAAGAGGTGGCGAGAGAAGGAGGGGTTGGTTGGCGAGGTCGTATGTGCGAGGCAGCGTGCAGCCTGCCAGGTGCATATAAATCAGCATAAATTGTAATGCAGAATTCCGTAGTCGGTATGCGTGGTGCCTTCGCGTTTAGTCAGCGTACATACGTGGCGTGTGTGGGCGCGCGGCCCGCACGAGCGAGCCCGATGCGTCTCGCGTGTGTTTAGCCAGCCACGAGAGGAAACCAGCTCTCCGCGGTCCAAGGGATCGTGCTGGAATTCACTTTGCCCGGCCGTTGTGCGGTGCGCGAAGGCGGGAAAGATTTCGGCACGGTCCGAAACGAAATTGCTGCCCCTAAACGAGTGAAAGGGACGCCGCGCGACCTGTCTCTCCCTGCATTCTTTCGCCGGCGTGTAATCCACTTTGCGCGACCGCCGCTGCTCGCGTTCCGCTCCGCCACGTTACGCGCCGCCCTTTTTACGCGAGTACAATTGACTTGCATAAATCAGGGGCGGTCCCGGGGAGAACGAAATTCCCAGCGATAAGCCTGCAAGTGTATCAGGGGTTTCTTTCTATTCGACAGGGAGTTCGTTCGCCTAGGGGCGCGAAAAAGTGGTTCGCCCAACGCGCTCGGGGGTCGTGAATGAATCGGCCGCCGCGGACTTCCGCTCAGCTTGCCGGCTGTCGAGAGATCATGCCTTAACGATATTGAACCCGTTCATCCACCGCCGTGTCACTTCAATGGCGGAGCCTGGAGACAGATTTTTCGAACCTCGGATTTTCTACTCCCGATTTCCACTTGATCCACCGCACGAGGGTTCCTGGACGTCCGGGATCCCTTCTGGAGCTTTTCATACCTTAGTCTATGGAGTGGAGTATAAGTCCCGTGGAGTCTCCTCTTTGGTGTCGAGGCTCGGTGATACGATTCAACGGGAAACTTTGTTAAGATCGAATTTCTAATTTAACTCTGCACAACGCGTGACCAGAGCTATCTGCTGAGGAAAGGGTTGAAGAGTAGGTAAAGCAGAGACGTAGAGGGATGCAGGAATTTGAGGCGAAAAGGGCCGTAGAACGAAGAACAATAGCAACGCAGCTTGTCCAATTAGTTTTATCCATTACTTCCTTTGAATCCGCGCCATTAGAAACTGACCGGGACAAGGGGAGCGCCTGAAATCGGGAGGAGGAGGGTTGAAATTTTATTCCACGGTCTGTGTTCGCTTGTCCACGAATGTTCCGTAGTTGCTCCCAATCGGGGAATCGATTCAGAGCGATCAGATTTCTGAACACGTATCGGCCGACTCGCTGTTGTACGCGTCGCTAAAAAATACCCCCCTTTTCGAGAGCAGCGCGCTCTCCCTGTTTCGTTACGGATGGCCAGTGAAACGTCCGACGATAAATCCGACGCTTCGTCGGCTGTTTATCACGGCTGGAAATAGAAAAATATCTAAACGTCGATTACACGCGCCGGCGTTCGAGCCGCGAAATTCATTGAACCCCCGTCTGGCACACGCGAAGGAGACGAATTTGATGGAAATTGCGGGGCGCGGGGGAAATTTACGAGGCCGCGCCACGATCCAGAAGCGGCCTCGTAATTCTTGGGATCTGTTTCGAGAACGCTGGCACGTCCAGGCGCCGAGGGAGGACCCTCCAGGATGCGATATATAAAACGGACACGAGCTTTTTACTCGTCGATTCGCAGGGGTGCGAGGCACGATACCCCTTTTTCTCGAGCCTGAGAATTATTCTCAGTTCGATGGGGGCCTTCGCGTAGCAGTGACGTCTTTATACTACTTGCTGCGAGTGATGGGTACTTGGATTTACAGTGGCTCGCATTAATATTCGGATAGTTTTTAAAATCGCATAACTTTTTTAGAATTGGTCCAAACAACTTGAGTTTTTTTGAGAAGCTAGAAGAATTAGTTTGCTAACTGACGCGTTTCGTTGTCTTGAAAAAAATGTATTTGGTTGGAATAGCGAAAAGAATAGTAAAGGTCGATTTTTAAACTTTTTTTTGTGAGCTTGTAATGAAAATTCAAAGTTTAAAAATCGACCTTTACTATTCTTTTCGCTATTCCGACCAAATACATTTGTTTTCAAAACGACCAAATACGTCATTTAGCAAACTAATCCTTCTACCTTCTAAAAAAAACTCAAGTCGTTTGGACCAATTCTAAAAAAGTTATGCGATTTAAAAAAGTGTCCGAATATTAATGCGAGTCACTGTAGTGTGACTTCTCTCCTTTCTGTGCTACTTGAAAGACGTATTCGGCAGATTTTTAAACACCGCGCTTACCAGTGATAGCACAGTGGATAAGGTTTTACAGCGCACGCATGAAGAACGTCCATTCAATTGCGTAATTATTCTCACTATTTAGTTGCGAAGGTGATTTCGCCGACGTAATTGGGACCAAGCTATAAATATTCATGTTTGTTAAAATATTCATGGAACACAGGTCGGTCTGTGCAGCTTGATTAAGGATTTCTTTTCGGTACGCGTCCAAAATTTCCCCGCGCCGCGACACGTTGCTCCTCGGAAGCCCAAGGAATGGAAAACGCCCGGGCACGAAGCAAGGGGAGAGCTGTCGATACTGTTAAATATTGTGCGTACACGGTTCGACGGGCTTGAAGTGACGTCGACAGGCGGGCGAGCGTTACGCGAGATGCGCGCTAATTTCCATTAATCTCGCCGAAGACAGCATGGATAATCGATAATATCGACGGAATATCGACTTCCAATCACAGGATCGCGGACCGTGAACCCGTGCTGCGCACCGTGTCCACAGGAACAAAGGTGCTCATAATTTATGCGGGGACGCAGAATCCATCGGGCGTCGAAAATAATTCACCGGCGTTTCTGTCGCGTGTCAAGCAGCCTCTCGGCTCGCTGCGTGTCTCTGAAGATTGGAGCCGACCACTGTACAAATAGCAAGCAACAGTGTTAACGTCAGACGCTAATGGTGTATCGTTTCTCCAAAAAATACCATCGCCCGTTAGAATTTCGGTTAAACTTTAATTTGCGAAATCGTAGATCAGGTGGGAGAGAATAAAATCAGCTGTTACGGCGTGAAAAACGCAGAGTAGCTTCGCTATATCACTGGTCAGACATTGTTCCAGTAGATGCAACATGTAACTGGTCAGACACTCGCGGTAGATTCAATGTAAAACTGGTCAGACACTCTCGCAGTAGATTCAGCGCGCCACTGGTCAGACAATCTCGCTGCTTTCCAATCAGCGCAACTTCTGCGGCCGGTGAATGTCTAAATTACGCTGCTAGGCAGCGAACCAGGGTCGAAAGCAAGCAGAATAACGGTGGAAAGAATGTCATTAGCGGAAGCGGAGAAATAGAAATTACGAATTCCACGCGCGAGCTCACGGAGGACGGTTACAATTACCGTGCCGCGTTCCAGGCATATCCTTTTCGTCTCGTGGAATTGATACGAGGCAAATATGGAGGAGGAATCGAAGGTAAAGCTGGCGTGGGTATAAAAGATTCCACCGGGGGGCGGAGGTAATTGCGCGTAACGATGAAGGACCGTGGATTCGAGGGGCGCGTGGCCGTCCATTAGAATTAAACCGCCATTACGCGCAACACGCATCGGGTAATCCCTCCGAGGATCCGAAGAGCGTGTCCGCGGCATTTCGCAGCTTCGCGTTGCAAGTTTCCTCGATCGTGGCGGAGTACAACTGGGAAATGGCGTTTTCAAGGGAATTTCCATTCGGAATAATTAACCCTCCCGGTGGTGCCGGGTTGAATGAAAGTGAGACGGTGACTCCTTGGTGTCTAAAAACAGAAGCGAGAGCCTGCGATGCTCGTGTCTGAAAGGTGCAAGGAGTAACAGCACCGCGGTGACGTTTATTTCAAACAAGTCGCCGGAGCAAACATTATTCCGATAACCATCAGAGCTCGGTGGAAGCGAACACTTTCATCGGGCAGGAAAATTCTGACCAGGGGCGACGTTTTAATACGAGATGTCGCAGCTCCGGGACACGAGTTCCAAACTTTCGCTCGGCCCCAATTTATTCCCGTCCGTTGACGCTTCAATTGTCGCCGGCGAATCGTTCGCGGCATCCGAAAAAAAAAGCCGTGAAACTATTTCGATCCGCTGCGGTCGCTTTGCCCCTCTCCGCCGGGCATTTTCGTGCTCGCCGGGAGCGCCGCGAATTATGAAATTTCGCGTGGAATTAGGACGACCTCCCCCGGTTACGAGCACCATTTCCCGCGAAGAACACGACTCGGGGCGCGCTGCAGCCGCGTGTACTTGTAATTGCCGTGGCACGTTCGGCGCGCAAACACCGCGGCGAGGGCGTGCTCCAGCAATAATAACAGTAACGACGATAATAATGACGTGGATGCGCGGGCGGACCAGCAGGAGAACGAGGAACGGCGGGCGCTTCAAGGGCAAAAGTATGCCAGGCATCGTGAGTATCATTTGTAATGGGGTGAGCAGGGGGTGTATTCAATTACGAGTGGCGCGTTTCAATTTGCTTGGGAAAGTCTAGCTACAGTAACTGCGCTAATGCCGGGGGCTGTTGTTCCATTGAAATTCTACTCTTTTACATTTCATCCTGCATCAATGAGCCGCGGTAACATAAACGCCATTGAATTTCCGCGAAATTCATTATTTATCGACGTTCCGCGGCGTGCGGATCGGACAGGAAGGAATCGCGTCGAGGAATCTTTTACAGTCGTCGAAAACCATTGCGGCTGCAGCTTCGTTAATCAGCGTTTAACCGCAGCGACGATTGACGAGGATCGGGGGATATTTATCACGCGACGCGAGCACAAATAATATCGCGATATCCCCGAGCCTCGATACCCTATTTACGCGGATCTCGTTGGCGGCTTCACGCAACATTTAATTATGTCCATAAATTTCAGGTTGCCGCTCTAATTTGCTAGTTTTCCCGTTCGTCGTCGGCCCTCCTCGTAAACATTCAATCGGCAATTATAACGGAGACTGGGCATCAGTCGACAAACAAAGCCCTTTAACAGACATTAATCCCACCCCGTCCGCTGCTCCGCGTCGAGCCGCGAGAAGAATCCCCCGGCGACGACAAGATAATCCTCGAAGTGAGTTCGCTTAATGAACAACCCTCGCGGAAGTAAACGCGTTGCATTTACCAGAATCGTCGGCGCTCGGAGACGCTCGTCTCGAAGCCCGCCTTCCCTCCTCCCCTAGTCACCTTGCGCCGCAATTAAACTCGCGAAAATAGTTGGTTGAACGGTTGCTTCGTTCTTACCGCGGCTCGCTGCGCCTTGGGAAAGCTCTCGAGCGTCCGGGGCACAATGAACCTGCGAATCCGACGATAATTGTGGCGAACGTGACAAGGAGATCGCGCGACCGCCGCTCCCATGCACGAAGAAAGCCGGCGGGCGAACGTTGGGGCTGTATTAACTGTCCAAGTTGTCAAAGGCGCCCGGCAACTTTCGTGGGCTTCGCGGCCATTGTTTCCAGCACGGTTTCGCGGTCCTCGAAGTTCCGTCACGATGGCGGCTTCCGGTTATCGACTCGTCGAGATTGAAATTCCCGGCTGTCCCCCTCCCCGCGGCCTGCTCACCCGCGGTCGGGATCCAAACATCTTTTTCCAGCGGCGGGGGAGAGGCGACGAGGATCGCGGAAAAGTTTTCAAAAAGGAGATCCTTCCGATACTGCGGGGATCGTCTGCGGCCCCAGGAAACTACGAAATTGAATTCTTTTCTAATGTTATAGGACGGAGGACTTTGGAAGTTTCAGGGGGACGCGTGTTGAGTGGGGCAACGGTTGCGAGAGACAACGGTGGAGAAGAGATAACATTGCATCGGACGGATCGGATGGGAGATGAGAGAAGCGCCATCGAGATTTGTCGGAGACTTGTAACTACATGTATCGCGATGATGTTTTTCGGTGGATGATCCGACGTTTTGTTGAGATGGATTTCGTTTAGGGTTTTCTTAGAATCGAGTGGAACTTTATCCGATCGTAAGGAAACATTGTGAATTCTCGAGGAATAGTGGGATACACCGAAAGAATAAAACGGCGGTGGTTCGGCTCGCCCTGAGACAGAGGCAATCGGTGTTCTCGCGAGATAATACAATCGACCGTAATTATCCGTAAAACGACCGAGGGAGCTTCTTGGTACAGCTGAGGGTGGAAGCTGTCCCCGATGAAGAGGATCCGTAAAAATTCTGGAGGCGCGCCAACGGAACGAGCTGGGAGGGCGCAGTTTTGCGGCTCGCCTCTGTCCGACTGCTAATGGAAACGTTCCACCTTCCGCAGGGGAGAATCTTGCGGATTATCCACCCGCTTTTTAATATTCCAGGATGCACACTAATTTTAATAGAAACCCCAGCAGCCGAAGGCGAGCCGCAGGCTCGATTAAAGGCGGAGAACTTCTACCCTGCCCGTTGGAAATTTCAGTGAAGGGAAGCGTAGGGATTCGTGTGTAGCGATACCTCCGACTCCGCCTCTCGCAAGTTCTTATACTTAATAACACAGTACAACAAATTTGGACTTTGGAAATTTGGACGAATAGTTATTAGATTGTTCGTTGCGTCAAATTATTCTATAAACCCTCCCGAATACAACGATATAAGTTATTATTGCATTATGAACATTTAAATATGTTTAAACAACGATCAAAGGGAAAAGGACTCCCGAAATGCACCAATTTTTGCAGATATCTTTCAATTTATTTCCAAACCTAAGGGTCTGGGACAAAATCTGACCATCCCGCGCGAGGCAGCAGACATTTTTCTTTCGGAAAGCGTCAACAGAAGTGGTAAGTCTCGTTTTGTTTTCAATACAGAAGCGAAATAGTTTCGCAAAACGCGCGGAGTCGACACAAGTCCAGGTGGCTGTTGTACTGTGTAATCTGTCCCCTAGCAGGCCCAGGACGAAACGCACCTTCCTTTTCTCCGTGTATTCCATAAATAATTTACGCATCCCTCGTAAGAATACTGACAAGATTCGAGTGAGATCGAGAAACGTTGCTTCAGGCTCGCGACTGTCCGTGTCGTCGTTCGTCTAGACAGTTGTTCACGGTGCTCACGTTTAATACAATTAACCGACCTGTTCCAACTGCGCACCCCTCGGCCGGGTCTTCATCCGGACCTGACCGTGGAGTACAATTACATTAAAGCACGGGGAAAAGTCAGCATCGGTTGCGAAAAACGTTGCAGCTCCGCGGCAGAAACACTTTCTCGAGGCCGACCTCGTCACAGCGCCACCGCAACCGCTTCCCCGCTGAAATCTCCCACGGCCATCTTGAAATTACGAGCCCTCTCGTCTAGTTTCTCGAGGATCTCCCACGTCGCCCACTCGTCGCTGTTGGTTTTTCGCTCGCGATTTTAATGAGACAATCGATTCGAATCCACTCTGCTGGAAAGTTCGAGCCTTCCCTCGAATCGTCGAGAGCACACCCACGGTATTAAATCGCGCATATTTATTCAAACCCACCGTGTCTTTTCCCGGAGACCCTAGACAGAGCTCAGAAGTTTCTCCGCTCTTCCCCCCCAAGGAGCGTCTCTTATCAGCGAAAGAATAAGGAATTCCAACTTCAAAGAGTTAGAAACTTTCCGAGCGCGCCCCTCCCTCGCCCCGGGGTTTTGTTTCGCGCAACAGAGGGTGGGCAGCGCGAGAACACTTAATGGAAGTTCCGAATACGATCCATTACAGATATTCAGCGAGGCTGTGGCTCGGTTGGCGAGCGGCGCACACGAGAGAGCTCCGCGTGGAGTACAAGCGGCTGGAACTGGGTTACGATCGCGGACCACCGAGCAATAAATCCCGACCGTCCCTTGGATTCGACGAGCTGCCTTCTCGCCGCGGTCAGGACCCGTCGATGGAATCGCGGCAGACGAGAGGGAACGGAGCGGGAGGAGCCGCGACATCGACGCTGGTGGACTCGAGATTCGCGCGCTATCGCGACAGGATGCGCGCAACTTCGTGGAAGCTTTAAAAAGTTGGCCCACGAAGAAATTTCGGCGGGGGAGTCGACCGTAGCTCATCCACCAGATCCTCCGCGAGAGGAGGAGCTGAGTAAACAGATAAATCAGTGACTCGCTGGCGCCCAGTCGTACGCTGATTTCGCAGTTTCCGTCTTACGAGCACGGTGCTTTACGCGGGGAGCGTAAAAAGGTGAACGGGGCCAGAGCTTAATACCTTTCCTCTGGATTGTTAATTGCGATTTTCACCCCTTTCGACGCAGTTAACGTGCCGAAGTAGCGAAGAAACGAGTGGAAAATATCGCCGGGCGTAAGGGAAGAATTTACGATAGAATTGTGAGAGAGCGGGGTGCAAGGAACGGCAAGATCCCTCTAATTATCGCACCGATAGAGCCACTTAGCCGCGGCACTCGAAGTAACATGCATGCACCGCCGAAAGCTCGGCTGTTTACCAAGATTGCACGCCGCACAGCGCGAGGGTAATCCGCGAAAACAATGGAACAGAAGGAATGCCGGGCGCCACAGAATAAACGCGCCCGCGGACGTACGAAATAAAACGCGAGGGGTGAAAAGGATGCAAAAAGGGAGGAATTACACGTAGCCCGGCGTAACAGGATCTGAAATCATTGCGGTACCCAACGACGCACAGTGGTCCGATGCATGGAGGAGAAAGTGGAAAGAACACATAACTTCGGCATTTCTCAATATTTGTAGTATCTTCCTTTAAGGCTCGAAAACATGATTTCGTTTATGTGTTTTGAACACTTTTTACGTCATACATAAGCTGAGACTATACCCGTTTATAATGCATAACTCGTTTGATTATAAATGTCCCCAAAAGTAAAAGAAAAATGTCGAAACTTTGGTTAGAAAGCTGTCAGAATCTCGCTAGAATATGAAAGGTCTACTTCAGATGCATTTTACTTCCGTATTAAAGAGAAAAACATATATCCCTTTTCATAGCAGGATAGATTGGTTCATTGTCTTCCAGAAAATAATAATCGATACCTAAAAACCAGACTTTCATAATATAGGGTTTTTTTTCCAGGTTGGAACCACTGTGCGACGTTGCGTGCCATGTACGTGCCTCTACTACTGGTCTGACCAGCGCCGACCATTTCCACTGGCCGTGCAATGGCAGTCCCTTTACGGTCGCGGTGGGAAAGAAAGGGAAAGAAAAGGGGAAGAAAGGTGAAACCGGGGCAGAGCCAGAGACACGCTCGGCCTGGATAATCCCACGGATTTATTCGGGCACTAGTTTTTCGCCTAAGCCAGCCGCGCGATGGCGAAGGAGAAAGAGAAGGAAGGGGCCAGCCTTAAAGGGAGAACGCACAGTGGACTCGAGGGAGCCACATCTCTGCCACTTCACGCCCAGTGCTCGCCGCGCTGCTCCATCGAAATCGGTTTCCAGATTCGCCAGGGCAGGCTCGTATATTATTCGCGGCGCTTTATAGCTGCGCGTGGAAATAGGACGTAAAACGGTGGGCGCAGGGAGGGGCATTAAGGCGAGACGCGTGCATCAGCCGTTGCCTCGGTGGCTGTCGACTCGAGACGGGGGACGGGAGACGTTGCTCTCGAAGCGATCAATCAACCGTGGGGGCCAACTTTTCGCCTTCCGTCGACGGAAAAGTTATCTCGGGCGAGGCAAGGGAAACACGGGTAGGTATGTGGGTCAGTGGAGCGTTCCGATAAACTTCCCACCGCCACCGAATCCGGCCGCTTCGGCCCGGTATTTTTATACCGGCCGTCCGAGGGGCTTTTTCGAAATCCTGGCGCGAGGCCAGCCCACCAGGGGAATGGAATCGTGGCCAGGCTAATGGGAGGAAAAATTTCCTTCGAGGAGGAGAAACATTTTTCCAGCCTCCACTTCGCAGTCAACCAGCTGCCGGTCTAATAAATTTCCTGAGGTAGCTGCGGTACAGGCTCCCAATTAATTACCACGATCTACTGTTTTATCGTTCAACGCGGCAGCGTATCGGGTGGTATAATTAATTGCGGGCTGATCTCCGTGGCGAGCCCACCGTGGGGATTCGAAAGAAATGTTGCGCTCAGAGTAGCAGAGGTGTGTCAAGCTCTTTAGCTTGTTCTTCAGCTCAAGTTCTTTAAGAAGTGCTCTGGGCACTTGGTAGCAATGTGAGCTGCGCAAATTCAAAAGTTTTAAATGCAGAATTTAAAATCTAGTTTTATACGCCTTGATAATTCCTCTGCCATAATCCTCGCGACGCCATTGTGGCAGTTTTCCGGAGCGCCGTTGCTGCCGACGTTTCAGCTGCAAGTACGAAACATACGGAGGAGCAGCTTGAAACTGGCTGTTTAAACGTCGAGATTCCCCAGGGTAACACGTGAAATATTTAATTTTCCGCTCAGAAGTTTGACAAAAATTTCCCCGGCGAAATTAAAAATTCCCGGCGCCCGATAAGCCCGAAACATCCCCTCAGTTGCAGCGCGGCGCGAGCGCTAATGGAAGCCGGCCCCGTTGGGTCCGTAACAAAAATTCAGCCTCGCAGAATGCGTTCCGAGACGTTCGATTAACGCGGTATCACGGTAATCGGCGTGCTCCAGGGGTGGGGGACGCGAAGTCGGAGGTAAGGCGGCGCCTCGAGCTCGTTTATTGCACACAGGGAAGACGGGGGTGGCTGAGATTTACGGGGACACTCCGCCTGCCATTTTCAAGACACTATTCTCGCGCAATTTGACGTACCACCACCACGGAAAGGTTACAGCAGGCAAGAACCCCGCTTGTAAAAAATTCCTACCCCACGCGTCTCGTTGCACCCTTCCGGCGAATATGGATATCGGGGCGTTCTATTTCACCCTTTTGCTCCCTGAGTTTACAAACGTGGCTCTGCAATCCTGCTTCTCTTAGTAACCATTCAAAATAATTGTTGGCTGCTTGTAGCCTGACTTCGTAATAAAGACACCCTTCGTATTTTGTACGTATAGGTTCTTGCAATCGTTATCCCCGAACTTCCTTCAACATCCCACTCTAATTTGTCACCCGGGGTGTGACAAGCGCGCAGGAAGGTAAGAGTAGGTTGTTACCGAGCATTAAAACACCTCGGATAGCGAGGAAAAGAAGAACCGCGCGACCTTTGTCTCTCGTTGGAAGAAGTAGACCGAAAGATTCTCCCGCGAAATGTACGGTGGCTATTGTTTCCTGCGCGACGAATATTCCTCGCTCCACCCATTGTCTGGCATTCAGCTGGGGAACGACGGCGATGGATTCGGCGGTATAAAAACTTGAAGAGAGCAATTTCTCGGGTAGCACGTCGAACGCAACATTGCCGTCCCCGTCTCGAGGAGTGTACTTACGTATACACGCGGATCCTCCTACGGCGGGTTTCCGTTCCACCGCGTTTCCCTCGACGACGTATCGACGCAGCTCTCGACGAGCGGTTTAAAAAGTGAAAACGAGCTAGCGCCGTTTCGGCGGGCGTTAACTCGGTACTCGGATGTTCGATAAAGCATCGAGAAATGGCGCGTACACGCCGATAGAGGAGGATATCGCGCAGATTAGGGAGGATTGTACGCGGAAGGTGTTTATAAGAATGTCAGACAGTTGTTTGAAATACAATTTTCTTGGTTTTTACGCCTCTTGTGATTCCTTATATTGTACCTAGTTGCAGAGACAGTAATGATTTTAATTTGTTGTTGTTTAAATATTCTACAGACATTATCGACGAGAACGTGCCACCATCTAATGGCGATATTGACGATCTAGGCAGCCCCCCTATCATCATACAACTCACAGGTTGAAAGCACCTTGTATACTGGGTTGCATACGAAAGAAGTGCTTCACACTTGTGGATTTACCACATGTATTATATTTTTAACACTTCAATTATTGTATTGTACTCGTATTTTTTACACTTGATTTTCACTTTCTGAATATTAACTGTTTACTGTAACCTAAAGTGTCTTTTACTCATTGAATAAATTAGTATTAATAATGAAAACGCATTTCCTATATATTTCTCATATCAATCCAGCATCATTCTGCTACTCTACACTTATACTTCATATTTACTTCTTGCACGTCACAAATCACACATACATCACACAACACACATAACACAACAGACTACACACGACTGTTTAGCTTAAGCGAAAGTTTTAAGCTTCCCGCGAAAACGCAACAAAGTTGCAAACGACAAATTTTTTTCAACAATGTTGCAAACCAAATTTCGGCGTTCGTAAAATAAAACCACGCGTTGCAACTTTGTGCGATTTCGCCAGAAGCTGGATTTCGGTTTGCAACTTTGTTGCAGCTGCAACAAAGTAGCAAACCGAAATTTTGCATCTCATGGAAACGCAACAATGTTGCAAACCGGGATTTTAATTCCCGAACACCGAAATTTGATTTGCAACATTGTTGAAAAAAATTTGTCGTTTGCAACTTTGTTGCGTTTTCGCGGGGTGCTGAATAACATACTTGCCACATTGTGTACGATCGTACGGCGACTAGTTCCTCAGTTGAGAGCAGTGCACGAGGTGGTTCTTATTTTCGACTTTTGAATTTTCTTCGCGGCACTTTCCAGAATAGATCCAAATACTATTATAAGTTATCCGATCGGGCTCAAACATTACACAGATTTTTTTATTATTTGAAACTATTCTGGAAAGTGCTGCGAAGAAAATTTTGAAAGAAATCACCAAGAGTAAATAAGAGCCACCCTAATGAGTATTGTGAAGTATTACGTGTTAAGTGTTATGTGTGAAGTGTTATGTGTGAAGTGTTATGTGTGAAGTGTTATGTGTGAAGTGTTATGTGTGAAGTGTTATGTGTGAAGTGTTATGTAATAAGGAAGTATGGTGAATAAACAGACGCAATTTACAGTAAAAGTATTTTTTAAATCAATGTCCTCCCACTGTATTACTGTTTATAAAGACTATTAATACTCAAAACTAAAAAATAGTAAGAGTAATTGCAACAGTAACAGTAACGCCAGCGCTAATAAGCCCCAGGAGTTTGATATCCAGTCGGATAACTTTAAAAAGAAAGCATACTGTTATTTATGAGGATAGTCGATTACCTGCCGCGCGTAACTGCAAGACGGATTGCTCTTCTACAAGCGCTTCGGCTCGATGCTTCAGGAAATAAAAAGTATCTTTAGAACTATTGCTGATATTTAAGAATGTATCCGATAGAAACTGACTGAACAGATACAAAAGTGAATCTGGGTGTAGAAGTAAAAGGAACGAGTTCAGGGTGAGATCAGGTTCTACCACGAGATTCAAGCTAATCGAGTTAGTTGCATAAGACCATCCCTCGCGGGGCATTCTGTGCACGAAACGATTAACTCACGGGAAGCCAGGTCAATCTTGATATCGCGCGAATATTCAAACGTCGGATGATTTTCCGCTCGAATAGATCTTCGATTCCGCGGACGTTTATTGCCCGTAATACCAGAAAATTATGGGCGCGCGCCGTCTCCCATGTAAATTCTTTTTAATATCCTCCGCGACTGTTTTACGAGGTATAATGCCCGGAACATCGGGGGATGGGAAAGTAACCTCCTCCGACCTCCTCTAAATCGGCCGGTGATCTTGGCCACGTAGATAAGACCGGCCACAGGGGGTCAAGTGGCCTTCGAATTTAGCCACGAAACGGCCATTCTTCGCCTCGCATGACCACGTATCCCTGTGCGCACGATCTCGGATAACCGTGCCCTTCGCGACATGTTTATTTACACCACTAGCACGTGGACCAACCGTGCCAGTGCTTTAATCGACGCACCAAAGCACCTGGGCTTGATAGCTCCTCGAATTCTATACCAGAAAAAAAAATGGCCCCAGTTTCAACTACAGCTACAGTTCTCAACATTTGGCAATTGAAGCGCAACAAGCACTCGAAGCGATTCAATTACGATTTTGATCCCCCCCGATCTAACTTTCTGGCAAATTTTTGAGGCACACCCGAACGCCTGGAATTCCACGCGCGACACCCGGACGCGTTAACAAAAGTAGCGACAATTAAAAGTCGTCACCCCGTCTGAAAAGTTCGCGTTACTCCGACGAAACTGCACAAGGGCTCGTGTTTCGCCACGGTAAAAGTCTCGCGGACGCGGACGTTTTTAAAGTTTCATAAATTGCGACGGTCCACGGGGACGGGGGAGGGTGTTCGAGGGGGAGAGGAGAGCGCGCGACGAGGTGCTAGGAAATCGTCACGCGAGCGTGGGTGCGGCACTTTTGGTTTTCAGGAGGCACGTAGCCCCTGCGCCCTGCGTCGGCCAACATATTTATGCGTTTCCACGCGACTGCATAAACCATGGGGGGAGGGGGAGGGGGTGACGTTTTCTGGCGTGCACCAACGCATAAAGCATCCCCACGCCACCGCGCTTTTATGTCCATCGACGCCGAATGTTGCGCGACCCTTACGCGCGTGCTCCCGCCTTCTCACGTATTCGCAGCCGCGTAAAACGGAATACAGGACGATTTCCCTGCGTGCAAATGCATCGAAACAGTCGCGCAACTTTCCCGGGGCTTCGCTTCCGAGAGAATCAACATTCTAGCCGGCCTTTGAAGCTTCAATTAATGCGGCATACATTCGGTCGAATTTCAGAAATAGTATTCTCAAAGAAGTAGGGAAGTTATTCTGAAATTCTGACTTATATCCGCAGGAAAAGTTAAAGTTTTCTTTATCGCAGTGGCACGTCCAGAGGGTCGATGTGAACGGTTTATTATCGAGCTTCAAGCTTCGTCACACCGAAAAGAGTACTTTCCTTTTCGGTTTTCTCTACCATCTTCAACCAATAGGATATTTAGCATCTTTTGCTTAGACACACCCCTGCAAGGGTTTGAAGGCTTCGTAAGGCCTCAGCGAAAGCAAAATGTCAGATCGAAAAAAACAGTCAAGCTGGCAACAGCTGAATCGACCACTGCTCTGTATTAACACTAATTTCATTGTACCATTTAAATGTACCATTAGTTACTTAATTCACATGTACAGAGTCATTAATTACCTGCACAGTAACGCGATATAAGTTCTCGCGTTATTAAAGAGAGTACGCTTACGATTCGGCAAAGGCGTCGAATATTCGTGTATTCAACAGCCGACCAAGGAGCCCTGGCACCCCCGAAAAAGGAGCTTTGTAAAAAGAACAGAAAACTGGATTGGTTTCTCTTAATAAATTTTTATAATCACCTAATGAATTTCACTGAATTTGCATTAAAAATATTTTTATTCGTTCATCTCGGCTCCCCCTAAGATTAAATCCTGAGTGCACCACTGCTTTATCGTACCATCCTTCCCGCAACGCTCTATGGAAGTCTGCTTTATTCTCCAACGTTCTGCGATACGGAACGCAGGAGTATACTCTACTTCTATGTCGGCACGAGGAACCTGACTACGAAATCTCCACGAAGAAGCACAGAGCCAATGGAGAAATGGGCGAGCCGCGTTTCGATAAATTCGAAATTCGTTTCGTCACGCAACACCCGGCCCGTTCAATTTAAAGCCAATTACCGATTCCCGCGCGATTTATGGGCCCGGGCGAAAAACACGGGCGTGCTCCTATAATCGAAGCAACAGAACGTCTCTGTCTCTCGTAACGTTCTATTTTTCGCGGGGATTGCAATTCCACTCGTAACCAGCGGGAAAATGGATTTATGATACGAGGCTGGAACGAATATGGCGTGCCGCGACGGAATAACGCCGCGCGGGGGCCAACCGAACGCGGCGAAACAGTTCCGCGTGTATCGATATTAATTATCGAAATGGCGGGATGGATTTTAACGAGGCTCGGTTTCACGGGACGCGCCGCTCGAACTCCTGCAATTTGATATTTATAAAATGGAGGCCCGACGTCGATTCCCCGTCGATGTTTAAAAAAAAAACAGGGGGACAAGCGTTGAAATTGATCCGCCAACAGACAGCTAACGCGGGACCGCGAAATTAAATTATCAGCTGCGAGGCCGAGTAACGCGCGTTTAATTTTCATGCAAAATTTCCCATTCGTTCCGGTAATATTTGATGGAAATGAGCGCGGCGCGAACGGGAAACGGTGACCCGGCGGATTTATTCACCGTCGATCGCAAATTATATGAACGAGGAGCTTTTTATAGCGCCTGCTTTGCTTTCTGTTGTGTCATTCGCCCGGGCGCAGTTGGAAAATGGTTCGCGCGGAGACGCGTACGCAGAATATTCGAAGTTGCTTCATTGCACTTCGAGTTACCATTCAGTGGAGCTTTCAATCGCTCGGAATTATTTACCGGTCTGAGCCAAGCTTTACCACAGGGCATGCCGGTGCTCTAGTAAAGCGTATAAATAATTACACTTCTGAAAAAAATTTGATTAAAAATGCACTAGAACTTCTGCAATTTTAATGGTTTTAAAATCACTTTAAATAATTCACTTTAAATTAAATCGTAGGCCACCATGTGCAACCAGAAGTTTAAGTATCGGTTGGCAAGTGGAACATCATTAGCTACAGTTTATCAATTTTACGTCACATTACAATCTGCACCCCCCAATTAAAATATTCTGTTTCATTAACGTAGGAAAGTCGGGGTTCCACAAATTAAGCAATCTTTTAACATAAATTTCTAGTCTTTAGTGCTGGTGGATTTACATTTCTAAAGTCACTAAGAAATAATTATATTCTCTTGTACTACAATTTTTCGATGGTGATATACTACGAACGCCTGCAACGTTTTAACTTTGCGACCCGAACGCAGCGGCTTTTTGTCGTTTTCGTAGAGAACGCGAGTGGCTGATTTCAAGGCGTTTCAATTTGTGGTTATGGGTTATATTTATCGATGACTGGGTAATTTTTTCACCCCCTCGAGGTTAATTTTGTTTTTAAATATTGTACTGTCATCCAAACTACGCACGCCTGCAAAGTTGCAAGACAATTGGATAGTTGGAAGTGGATTAAATTCGAGTCGCCAGATTTGAACCATACATACATCAAACATACAAGCAGAGAATCGAAGCTGAATAAAATCGTTTAAAAACAGTCTCACTCACTAGCGTCTCTGCTTCGGAGGGAAAAGGAGAAGGACGTAACGTTGCAGATTATTGCCAGGATTTGGTATCGACCCGTGCGAGCAAGTCGTTTGCGCAAACATCACGTCCCAGCAAAGTTGCAACGATATATCCCGATACCAGATGAAAGCGGCCCCCATTTGCCGGGACTCCTCGGCCGTGGATGCGGCCGCGTTAATAAGGCAAACGGAATGGGAGAGAAGGGGTGATCGGCGACTTAATTCCTCTGCGACCCCTTTCATTTTTCCGCGCAGCTGCGACCATCTACCATTCCCATCCATCGCGCCTCGTTATTAAGTAATATCGGGAGATTTCGTCTGCCGGTCCGATGCGCCGATAAAATTTTCATTTCGCGGTTCGCTGGCGGCGTCGACCGTTCGAAACCTTTCCCCATATCTACGGGCCCGCCCCCGCTGCTCTCGCCTCTTACCCCCCGTGCTCGTCAACTCGACCAGCCAACTTTCTGTGCCGCCGAGACCCTCAATGCATCAGCTTTCACCCGTCGATGCTCCAATTAATTGGCAGATCCTTCGAATCCGCCAGCGTTTTGTCAGCAGCCACGTTCGATCCTCGGGGCTGTAATCGACAATCCAGGCGTCAGCATTCTGCTCCTTCTTCTCGCAGATAAACGATACCCGCGAGCTCTATCTCCCGGCGAGTAGACAGCGCCAGGCCTGTGCTAGGCGCGGTAGATTAAGCCCGAGTTAGGCGTGGATTTGGTCCGAGTTAGATGGGGAAAGGCTGCGGGGAACTTGGTCAGAGTTCGCCAGTCGGTATCTGCGGGAGCGTCGAATCAGTTGCTCGGTCGCTTTTCAGAGCAGACTTCGGGTGGACAGAATATAAATATTAATTATTAAACGCGCTTATCCACTCTATTTTTTATCACGCGGCAGAGTGGAATAGGCCTACAGGGGATACCACTGACAAAAAAAAAACGCATCAATAATAGTACCCCATGGGTGATGTGAAAACTTATTGATAAGGGTGTCGCCCCAATGCGCCACGCGCGGTTCATACGGCACGGGCCTGAGGCGCTTGAGGCTTCTGGGCCGCCGGGGGCCAAGACGCGCGGCGGGAGAAAGGATGCGTCGTCTCTGAAACTCGGCCGAAAAGATCCCTTAATTCCCAAGCCTGTTCTAGACGGTATAGGCTCTATTTTATGTATACATCTTGTATATTAAGGGATTTCCCGTTAAATATAATAATAATAATAATAACACTTCTATTCGTTGGCATTGACGCGTGGCTTAGAGACGAGCTAGCGTAGAGTTCTGTTAAGAAGCCTGCGGAGGTGTTTGAACAATGTAGTCCTCCTGCGACGAATAGTTTTGTTGAATATAATTACCCACTAAGGCAGTATCGCCGGCGTACCCCAGCTCCAACAATGGACCGTCTCTCAATGACTTTCTAAGCTTGAAAGCACGAGCAGGTGGATCAAAGATAAGTCGAACTTCGCCGCTATCCAGTGGAGCCTCGAGCGCCAGAGTATGCGCCGACAGAACCGTCTAATGCACGAAGGCAACAGATGCAAGATAATACTGTCAAAGCGTTTCGACTGGCTTCTACGTGGCTGAACAGAGAGCCACCGGTGGACCCGCGGGACCGAGCTGCTAGCTGGCTGCTTCGACCGGGACCAATTCTATCGGCGACCGGGCCACGTGATCCGCATTAATTCGCGCGTTTTCCGCGGTATCGCGACGCTTCTGCATCGAGCGTAGATCATTAGCGGGACAGGTTCAATTAGGGGCACGAACGACCGCGTTAAACTCGAACGCCCGGCCGAAATGGACTCCCTCTCTGACAATGGGTGCACGCGCTCGCGTCGTCGAGCTTTTTTCGTCGTTCCTGGGACCGATCGGTCTGCGCGATTCGATCAGGCACGCGCTGGACACAGTAATTCGCCCATCGAAACTCCCCTCGCGTACGCCCGCCCGCGGATAACTTCGCGTTTTTATTAATCACACCGACGCGGCCTCCTTCGAATGGCCAATCGGACGCCGTCGCGTTGTTTACCGACCGGCTGGAAATTTACGCCGTCCACGCGAGCCGGTATTCAATAAAATTATAAAACGGCTAATTGTGATTCGAGGATCGCGCGGCAATGCCGGTGAAATACAGGATCGCCGGGGACTCGATCAAACGTTCGCCTGTTACCTCGTCTGCGATGCACATTTCCCTGCGATCCAGCCGTAGGACGCTGTAATACCTTCGCAGTTTAATATCAACCGATTAAGCCCTCAAATACCGCTAAATTGGAGAATTCCGTGAAAAGAGCCTCTCTTGGGAATGCATTCCGGAGTTTGCCCGATCCCAAGGGAGCAAAGCATCCATGCTCTAATGAGTGGCTCGTTAAGTAGCTTTGAAAGTGAAACAAGCTCGCTGGTATCGTTGCAGAAAGTCCCTCAACTACCTGCCCCGACGATACAAAGCCACGTAGGCGTGTAGTGTCGACGGAGGGAACGAAGTTTAAAAAGAAACGACGATGAAGGATAACATAAGACGAAAGCCTGTTCAGCCGTCGCGTAATCAACTTAAACTCCGCCTCAATTCGTTACTGACGGCGCGGTAACCTGAGCGGAATTTCAAGCAGCTTCCTATGCGCGGCGACGGTAATCCTTATCAATCAAATTTGCTGCGGCGAAGGGGGGGCGGGGTGGGATTTCGTTGGAAAAACGTGTTGCTCCAGCGGGAATGGGTCCTGTCTTAGCGGGCAACTTGCCGTGCAGCTGAAAGCTTTATAAGCTCTCGATACGCTCGACGCGCAAAGTTAGCGCGCGTCTGCTCCTCGATCGCGGAGACTCTAGCCCCACCTTAACGGTAGGGAACGATATTATCGGCGACGTTGCGTGAAGCCATCGCCAGCGGAAGAGAAATTATAATGTCGGTGCAGCAGTTGAGTCCTCCCAGGTGGTTGGATCCACCCAGTCGAGTGTTTAGGGGAGGTTCCGGTCTAAAAGTCGATTTTTTTTTAATTTCATTCTTCGAATGTTCAACCTCTTAGGAATAAGTGTTTAAAAGGATTTATTGAAATTCTGAAAATTCCTGAAGTTATAGGCATCTGAGTAGCGGCAAATGCATGGGTAACACTCGGCCACTCGGCACTCGGGTAAAACTTTAAACGCGTTTTTCTCGAAACAGTGTTCTCAAAACGGTGCGACCTGTATTTCCAAAAGTTATTATCCGATTCGACTGAAACTTTCTTTTATGTTGAAGAATATACTTCTGGCTAGGGGGGATACAAGAAAAAAATACAAAAAATTGAAAATTTTCAAAGGCGTTGAAAGGATGAAAACTAGGGAAAAAGTGATTTCAAACTTCAAGTGTCGTTATTTTCTAAAAGAATGTCATTGTGTAATTTTTTTCTCTGATTTCTCCCCCTAGCTAGAAAGGTATTCTTCAAAATAAAAAAAGTTTCAGTCGAATCGTATAATAACTTTTGGAGATACAGGTTCCACCGATTTGGATCAATTTTTTGACACCTAGACTTTAACGACTTCTCCAGTGCCGCCTGCAATGCTTAATTATAAAACAAAAAATATATTTCTATAATTTAAGATATCCTTAATACAATGCAAAAAGTCCCATTAAATTATATATAGTAGTTTTCCTTTAATTAATTCCCAAAGATCACCTATTCTTATGGGCTCTGGACCGGAACCTCCCCTTAAATCGAACTTTCATTCAAGATGATCGAAGGAGTACAGTGAATCATGTTTCGTGTAGACAGACTTGCTGAATCGTCGCGCACGGTTTAACGATACCTTCCCTTGGCTTTCTTGGGGATTTCCGATGAATGTACTCGATGGTTTCCAAGGGAGTCTTGTTTTCCGTTGCTCGAAGGGCGCCAGCAACTCCATTAGCGAAATAACAACGAAGGGGTCGGTTAATACATCAGGCGATTATATCCAAGGACTCGGACTCGGCGGTAAACAGCTGACCAAACAAGCTCGTTGCCGTTGACACGAGTCTTATGGTAATTTTATAGAAAATCGATGCTGCCGTTCGTCTGCCGACCACGGTGTCCGTCGCCGCGAAACGAATATCCGAAAACATTCGCGGTACGCTCGCCGCGATCGCGCTGTTCCGCCAGAAAATACTGTTCCCGCCTGTCTCTCCGGTGGACGAAAAATATCCCCGGCCTCTTGTTTTCCCTCGCTGTACAAAACCGCAGAGGCACACTGGCCGAGACCCGTGGAAAAATCTGTTTCCGAAATTGATCGCTGGCTAACTCGGCGCTCGAACGGTCTACTCTCCATTTCAATTGGAGATTCATCGAAGTGGAGGGCTCTAAAGCGATTACAGGATCTGTTAGCTTCCTTCCTCGGAGTGGGGTATTAAATCATTAATTGCTTAGGGAAATTATTAACCAAATGGAATTCTCCGTGGAATTCATCTATCTGTGATCGATTGTTAAAGAAATGCCCCAGATTTCGTTCTAAAATAGTGATGTTTCTGTATGGGGTTATTCACGGTCAGATTAATTGTCACGAGCTCGTTGCATCGTTACGTTTTCACGCCCCTGAACGGTCATTGCGTCAGAGACCCCTCTTTAAGCCAAAGATACCGGAACATCACCACTATACTGCTGACCCCATAAACCGTGCCATGGAGGAGGTCAATCAGTGCCTCGCGGATATAGATTTGTTCTATCTATCTATATCGCAAAATTCATTTCGGAATCAATTGTTTGACCAATTCATAGTATAATCTTTCAATCTCGCTGTAGCGTTTTATTGTTTTGTAGTACGCGGACGGTTTAATCTTACTTTTATTTACCTGTATATTATGTACTCTAAAGGGTTTTTCCCGTATATAATAATAATAATAATAATAATAATAATAATAATAATAATAATAATAATAATAATAGTAATTACAGGGCCTTCTTTTCATCAACGATTTAGGCCAGGTCCACCAACAATCCAATTACGATTCCCCAATCGGCGACTGAATTACGCCAGGCGGCCTGTTTTGAAGCGACCGTACACGCAGGTGATCGATGCCGATGGCCCCGCGTGTTCGATTTAATGGGAGCCTAATAACCCAATTAAAAGGGGATTGGTCGGCTCGTAAACCCAGCTGAAATCCGTTGAAAAGCGTGGAAGCGATCGTTGCCTTCGATGCTGCGGAACAGTATCGTAAGGGGATCGTGGCCTCGATCACCACGAAGTGGCGGTCCCTTCGATAAATAGAATAGGGAAATTTATCAGCGGCCCCTTGCTCTCTTCCCCATGCGCTTCTATTTTCACGAACTTTCGTGTTTATCCGTTCGTTCTCGAGGACGGGTTACCGGCCCCCGTTACGCCAGGCAAGCGGGGATAAATGGAAACGGTGCTCGGGCGAGGAAATAAAATTTTCACCTCGATATCGGGCGCTACCCACCACCCCCTTCTCGGCCACGTGTATTAAATTACGGTCCAAGTAAATACTCGTTCGCCACCGTGGATTTGCTGCAACCAGCCACCCCCCGAGTATCACGTACAGCGCAATACCCGAGGGGGATGGTTTTTCATAAAAAAAAATAAAAAAAATAAACGATCGGCAGGGTCCACGTGGCCGCATGCCACGCTCTTGCTCCTTTTGTCACCGCGTTACCGCCCTCCCCTCACCCCGTCGTCGTTCCGCTCCCCGACGACCCGCCCCACTGTTGGAAATACTCGAAAACGGAAATAGTCGCGAGGATGAGAGGGTGAGTGGAAGTCGGACGCGAAAACATTCCACGAGCCGCTCACGGGCGACCAATTACGCCGCGGAAACTGCCATCCATTAAAGCCCCCTCATGCTGTCCCTATTAGTTTCCTCGTTTTTTCCTACCCATTTCGCCCCATTCTCCGTCTCCCGCGATCGTTTCACCTGATCGGACGGATTAATCGCGAGCTGATAGTTTCCACGTGATACGGAGCTCGTACCGCGTGCCCGCGCGGTATTCTGCCCGGCCACTTATTCTACTGAAATATTCATAAAATTTCAGCGTAATTTCAACCGTTCGGGTTGCGTGCGCGATTTCCCAAGCTATGATGCTGCGAGCGCTTATTTCTGTGCGCGAGCTGAGGGGTGAGGAAATGTTCGTTGGAAACGGGCGATATCAACGGCGATTTGGAAAATATTCGGTGGATGGTTGGTTACAAGGGTGCCCGTGAAAAGAGTGGAAAACATGGGCGCGGAGATCAGCCAGGCTGAATTGAAAGTGTTTCGAAACAGGTCGATTTCGAGTGAGGCATTCGAGGCTCGAGTGGAGGCTCCACCCGTCAGCCAGAGGAGAATCGACGAGTGTGTCGAGTAAAAGAGTTGCGCGTAATTACGACATCCCGAGGGGTTGGAGAGTGTTTGAATCGTCGAGTCGGCACCGATAACGGCTCCAGGTTTTTCACTATACGCGCATCCATTCCTTACGTGGGCGATCTCACGACCAAAGGAACTGAGAGCCACCATTTTACCTCGCACTCTCGCTCGCGACTTTGGAAATCCACCGAGTCGCATTTTCGCGCTCTTCCGAGCATCGGGGCATCCCTGCGTGTAGTTGAATCGCCTCCTTAAGCGAAGTTTTAAACACGATGACGATTCTCGCTTTGATCAGTCGCGAACAGCGATTTCAGAGAATTTTTCCACTCCGAAACCTTCCCGTTTCCATTCGTTTCGCTTTGTACATTAAATCAAATGGGAGACACTTTTTAAAATCGCATAACTTTTTTAGAATTGGTCCAAACAGCTTGAGTTTTTTTGAGAAGCTAGAAGGATTAGTTTGCTAACTGACGCGTTTCGTCGTTTTGAAAAAGAAATTATTTGTTTGGAATAGCGAAAAGAATAGTAAAAGCCGATTTTTAAACTTTTTTTGTGAGCTTGTAATTGTAATGAAAATTCAAAGTTTAAAAATCGACCTTTACTATTCTTTTCGCTATTCCAACCAAATACATTTTTTTTTTCAAAACGACGACACGCGTCAGTTAGCAAACTAATCCTTCTAGCTTCTCAAAAAAACTCAAGTTGTTTGGACTAATTCTAAAAAAGTTACGCGATTTTAAAAAGTGTCCGATTATTAATGCGATTCACTGTAAGGCTGAGCGATGAATGGGGAGAATCGAACTCTTTTGCAGGCTATAATCGAAAAGTGAATAGTTTTGGAACCGGCATTACGGACGCTGCGGCGGTTATTAATATGTAAGGGAATAAGGGAAATCAGGTTTTGCCAGAGAATGGAACGCATTCGCGCCGGGGGCGGAAAATTCGCGGCGTTTGTGGTTGCCATCGCGTCACGCTCGAGGACCCCTCGATTCGAGTGGGACATCGAATGGACGAGTGGCGTGGCATCGGCAAATGAACGAGCCCCGACGAAATTGCCGCGACTTTTCGCGCGCCAGTTGGCGGCCGCTGTACATTAATTATCGCGCTGCGGATCATTGTACGGGGATTAAAGGGTTCCGCCCTAGCGAAATCATAACGGGTATGTGCGTCCGCCCGCAAGCTCGCGCGCCAGCGTATTAACCAGGAAGCAGAGCACATATCGTGCTAAATATTAACAACTTTTGGTAGTCCCTGAATTTAATACGAATATAGTTGCAGCAACTTTCGTGTCATTCCCATGCTTGAAGCTGTCAACCGCAGTAATTACTTCTCGGTATCCTGTTTCAGTCCGCGCATCAATGATCCCTGAAATGCATAAGAGTCATCCCCAGATCACACCACCCCATCACCATAATTCTTCGCCTGTCTTGTGCTCACGTCGCCGCGGACGTCGTAACGCACGAGGTCAGCTTGTAAACCGTTTACGAGGGTGAGAGGTTTACGAAGCAGTAGCTCGGATGAGGCTACGTTTTACAGTAATAAAACGGCACACTCCGTATTCACAACCGCGAGTGATAAGGGCACGTAAATCCCCGATTCGCCGAAGGGGGTAATGCACTGTTCCAAGTCGAATGTAGAAAGTAAACGTAGATCCTAACGATTAAGGGTGGTATTTTCCTCGAGCATTAACGCAGCTCAACGATTCTCGGCTACCGAAATATCCTCCCCCGCCGATCCGAAGATATCCAGGCTCGACCAACTCCGCGCAGGTGCCGGTTGACATAAATTCGCCGCCATGGAAAGACTCTCAGCGGCGCGAGCATAATTCGCGCCAAGCAAGGACTAAGGTTCCCACGCACACCCGCGCTCGTCCACACGAAACGGCGCTTATTTAAGCGGAGTTTAAGCGGCTGGTCGCGGCTGCACCTGCTCGTAATTGTCCTGATATTTGCCCTGCCTTCCCTCCCCCGGCTCCCCCATCTGTGGCTTATTTATTAATTGACCCTAAATTCTGGCACCAAAGTGCATCCAACGGGGGTGGTTTTTGGGCCGGCGCGGCACCGAGCACGCGATGCTCATCGGCTCGTGAACGCCGGAACGAGGAAGAAGTTGAATGGGGTGATAATGAGCGTGATAAAAGAGAGTACTCCCGGGGGCAAAGTGCTGGAACGTTCTGATTTCGGGGATGGAACGGGAAACTGGCCTCGCTGGGCGCGTTTTGTGCGCTTATTTCACGCTTGTGCATTGATAGAAATTCAGAGTATGGGATACTGAAGTCGAGGGCTCGAAAAACAGTCTGCGAAAGGTATTCGAAGAGGGACGCGGAAGAAGTTTCTTCTAAGAGTCGTAACTTTAATATGTCCAAGCAAAATCACGTTTCTATGAACCGCCTTGATATCTTAAAATACTACCGCTGACACGAAGTGGTTAATTAGAATGGAAGCGTTTCCATTGAATGGCCAATGCCTTTCCCAATGTCTGGCCACTTTTTTCTGGGACAAGCTGCGTCGGAATGTTGAAGCAATACAGTAGCTGCGCAGCGAGCTTGTACGACATTTTTCGAATACTTATCGCATTCCGTTTGACGGGGCGCGCGTGCCATCGAGGCTGACTGAATATTTCACGGAACCGTCGCGTTTTCAATTTCACGAGCCGCCCTGGCCGCGGCCAGGATTCTTGACGGATAGCGATTTCGACTTTTCAATAATCGGGAATCGCGTCGATATGCAAATTCCCCAATTCCGTCCGAGCGGCAAGATGAAGCACGCCGAGCCGGGATAAATCACTGGCGGGTCAGTTTCCATCGGACAGATTTATCCTGATAAATTCCGGCGGTCGCCAGAACCATCAGGAGCAATGGACATTGGAAAAAGGATCGTACAGTTACGCGGGGACGCTCCGGTTGACGTTAATGAAATGAACAGCTCCGAAAGCGTTCATTACAGGCGCGTGGAACGAAGCAGCATCGATACATCGTAGAAAAGAAGCTGGCTTAAGTAAAGAAAGCCTAGCAGTGCTTCCCAACTTTCCATGGACATTATCCAGCTGACAAATAAAGAAGTTTCTCTCGAACAAGAGAGTGGAAAAATAAATTAACCGCAGCATCATTGCGTGGAGCACTTTCTACATCGATATTATATTCACACACTCGCTCTAAAGGGTGGTGGAATTTTAATTAAAAAGTTAATTTAAAATCTACATTGTTCAAACTTGAAAAATATCCAAGCAGCGCGTGAATTTTTCACTCCGTCCGCGCCTGGACGACGTAACGTCGTCTCCGTCGATTCTACCGCGACGAGCATCGAAATAAAAGTCTCTCGAGTATCTCAATTCTCCTTTTTCCCCCCCACTTCGTTCTCTATTTTTCCCATGAAATTTTCACGCCACACCAGCGTGCCGCGAGAGTAAACGGAAACGCTGCCAGGCATTCGTGAAATACATCAACCGCGTTCTGCTCTACAATTATTCACCGGTTGTGTACCGCGTGCTTCGCCATTGATGTCGCGGCTACCCCTTGTATCGTATTTTCGGCCATTCGCGAAATTCTTTCCCTGGAACATTACGAGTGCCGCATCGAACAATATTGTGTAGGTGATGCGATATTTATTTACATCTTGCGAAGCCACGCGCGAGGCACGATCCGCTGCGTAGAGCGGGCCTCGGCGAGCTTTTGTTATCCTCGTCGATTTTATATAATATCCTCCAAGTTCTTGATTAAATCAAAAAAATATGTCAAACAAAAGATGTAGATCCGGACAAGCAGCATCTTTTATGTTCAATTACTTTTTCGCCTGCGACAAACGGTTTTCGTGTGAACAGGCTAACATTTTCGACAATGCCGCGAAATTCGCAGTGTGAACGCACGCAGAAGTGGAGAAATATCCAGCAATATTTGTAAAAATTATGTATGCTACTTTTCTTATCATAGACCTGTGTTGAATACAAGAAATTAAAAAAAGCATTTTAAAACTTTTTTCGACTAACTTATTTCAACTCTCCAATTTGCAAGTCGTAATCCTACGCTCAAAACTAACGGCTCAATCAAAATTGAGGATATCGGATTTTTCTCTATAAGAATTTCACGTTATAAGACTTCGCAACAGTGTAGCCCAAGAGCTTGCTATACGCAGACCCGCAATTTCGTGATTGGGGCAAGGAAACACGTCTGAAGAAACTCTCGCGTGAAATCCATCGCGAGTATCAAGCCCCGTACTCTCGGGAGAAGGGTGACACGCGTGTAAACAGTCCCACCTTATTCCAGGGGGGACCACCAGCGTGTATCTCGCCCTGTTCGGATTCGAAGCTAGGATTCGATTCCTCCTTGAGTAAATTCAGCGATCTACTTTGCACCCTCCGCGCAGAGGTAACCAAAACCCGAGTACCCTGCTGCGTTTACCATGGAATAACTTTCAAGATTACACTTGACGAGCGATAATTCGCCTTCAACCCCTTTGCGCAACTATTTCCACCCTTGCCTGTTCAATTATATTCTATCGTTGGAAGCAACTGCGGTCGTCAGCTTCCAAGCAGCTGATCGAGAGTGATTCAACGGATAAATCGATACGCAGAATCGGTTACCAGGTCGACGTATTTCGATTACAACCCCTGTGCCAGCAAATTCCAGCGTCTCGCGGTCGGGCCATGGTTCAAAGGATTCTAATCGAGTTGATCTTGGATCGGGATCGCGCGATCCGTCATCGGGATCCGTGTTACCCAACGCGCGTCACTGCTATCAATAATCGTGTCGCCTACAAGGGCTGCGAGAGAAACAGAATGAAAGATAGAGCAGGGTAGTACAGAGGGGATGGAGAGCGCGTCGATTCTGGTTAATCGAATTACTAGGGACAGCCGCGATCGCGGCGAACCGGTCAGCCGAAAGACGAATGGCGTCGGTGGGGGCAATTTCGGGCGAACCGATGGCTGTGAAATTTTCGGGGTTTCTGTAAGTGGGCTCTACGTTTCGCGGAGGGCCACTTCAATCGCGGGCAACCGTGTCGTGAAGCTCGTTCCTGCAGCTGGCAAAAAATACAGATTCCTGATCGAGTGGACGGCTATCGGGGCTCGATCGATTAACAAATTTCGAGGCTCGATTGAAAAATTTGATTCGCGGGCCGGCCAACTCGTGGCAGCAAGAAAAATAACCGAGTAAACGATGCCACTCGTTCTCGTGCTTCTCCGCTCGGCGTTCTCGCCGAGGCGAGCTTAATCACTGGACGCGCGTTGCACGCGTTACCCTGTCATTTTTTCCCTGTTGCCCGAGGGAGGGGTGTGTGAAAAATGTAGAACGGGACGGGACTGTTCTTTCACGCGATCACAGGGGTGGATGGGCCGCATAACGTGGACGCAAGGGCGGCGCGTGATTTATTCGTGGTATCAATCGAGCCTGGCACGCATACAAACACACCGAACTTCTGGGGATCGTTCGCTCTTCCTCAGAAGCTGTTGCACCGAAAATCCGATCCTTCGAGGCTGCCAGCGATACGTTACCGCTTTCAGCAACGAGTGGAAAATCGAATAAGCTCAGAAGCTAAAAGATGTTTTCAAACGAGAATCGCTAACAAGGAAAGATCCCGAAACCGAAAGTTCAAAAAATTCTGAAACTTTGTGAATATATAGGGGATTTCCTCCTGATTGCAGCGCAAATTATGTTTGCTGTCCAAATTCACTCTAAGCGGGTGGAATTAACCCCTGAAAAATCGGCTATTTTCCGATTTTATTTTGTAACTCGCAATCAGTAAGAGATAGGAAAAAAGTTTCAAGACAAAAGTTACTTACTTTAATTAGATCTATCATTTGGTGAAAAAATTATTTTACAGTTCGCGAGTTATAACACAAAATCGGAAAATAACCGGATATTCAGCGGTCTATTACAGCCCCTTAGAGTGAAGTTGGGCAACAAACAAAAACTGCGTTGTAATGAGGAGAAAATTCACTACATATTCGCAAAGCTTCAGAAATTTTCGAATTTCCGGGTTCGGGATGTTCCCTTGTAAGATATATTATTCCACTTGTCCAACGCTTTTGACGATTTGGTAAGATGTACTGAGTGTGTTTGGCAACAGATTTAATTTTCTATTATCTATTCTCGAACACCCTGTATATCTGAACTATAAATGCGAGGTGCACGTTACTAAAAAGTTAATTGCTTGGAATCTTATCAAGAAGCTAAAGATTCCAGCTCCAACGGAAGCCACTTCACACTCTTGAAATTTTTATCCAGCCAGGAGTTTGGAAGCGAATGGCCAATCGAGCTCCCTATCAATCGTATTCGACAAGCGCACAATCGGCCAGCCTTTTTCTACATTCACGCTGAGAGATTCGCCCCCGTAAAAGCGAAATGCGGGGTAGAATGCTACGGGGTAACAATCGTGCAATCGATGTCGCCGCGACGCAAACAGCTTCCCTCGTACGTTCGTAGAAAAACACAGATCGTGCAGTTCTGGGGGCCTGGTAGGGGAATGAAAGCGCGGAGGGATCGAGGACCGGTTCAGCTTCTTGCGATGAGCCACGACGCAAGTCTAGGCTATTCGGAAGTTCCGCTCGATACAAAACACGTGACCTCGTTGTAGAGCCGCCTGTCACGCCTTCCACTTCGAGAACTACCCTTAAAACTCTGTCACGGGATGTTGCGTAAACCTGCACAATTCCTTTCTTCGCGAAGAAAAGCTGTCCGCCGAACGTTGGCCCAGAGGTCGCCAGATCTCTCGGCACGATCGCTTCTTTGTTCCCAATCTGTCTTATCGCGGCAACGTCCAGACGCTCAACTATTTCAGAGCCGATAAAGAAGCGGAGCTTGAATATTCCCGGGAGCAGACCAGACACCGTTCGACAACTCCGAGTTTCATCGAACGATTCGAAGAGCCAGTAGACAGGTGAAAAAAGATCGAGCTCGCGGAACTTTTCGACAGACACGCGATACTTGGAGGGGTGCGCAAGCGAGGGGGAAAAATATTTACCCTTCTGCGCGCGTTCCGGCAACAAAGGCTACCGGACAACGATGAATAATGCATATTCGATGGAGCATCGCGTCATAACCGTTCCCGTTGCACCCGAGATCGTCCCGTCTTTCCCCGTTCCGTTATCTCTCGCTCGCCACCCCTTTCGTTGCGCCGCTCGAGCGCGGCCGCAGCCAGTCGCTAGCCAAGGGGAACGTGCCGGCTTTACGAGGTTACAATTGCCGAACTGCTCGTAAATATATCCACCGTTCATCCTTAAAGGAATCGAAGCGACGGGATACGACGCGACTCGATTCAATGCAACGTTATCCTCCCGTACAGACTTTATTATCTCGCCCACCCCCGTCCGCGCAACGGCCACGCTCCTCCGAAACGACGACTTACTTCCACCTTCGTTTTCGGCAGTCCCAATCGCGACGCGTCCACCGAAATCGAACGGAAGTTACGACGTACCAAGACGAAGCGGACGCTCGTCAGCGAAGATCCCTCGCGATAAATCCCTTTGCCCCGCGAATTAAGGGAATCGAGGGTCGATCCGCTTCGATTTCTTTGGCGCGATAAAACGTTACCGGTCACTATTGCTTTGGACACGGAGATGCTCGATTTTTCTAAATCGAATGGGAATTCCGCTTTCGAGAGCCAGCGGATGTGGAACGTCCGAGGAATGTGGTGTAAATCGGCAGATGAAAATTTATCACGCGAAGGGAGAAATCTTACGTTTCTGTGGGTCTGAAGGTTCGTTCTGCTGGCAGACGAAGGTTGGTAGATGCAGCCGAGGAAGTGCGGCAGCTCGACTTCCGGGGCGCGCTATTTAAATGTCAGTGGCAGCTGCACTCGCGCACGAGGCTGTTATAGAGTATTTTCACTTCTCTTTAGTTACTTTATCTTGCCGACGTTTGACACGTTTATTAAATAAACGCGCAAGAGTTCGATCGTGGTGGAAGCTACGTTTTATTTCGTTCGATTACTGCTAGGACTTCCAATGAACTTTGGAAAAGAACTTTGCTATCTCGTCAATCGAACGACACAGGGATGTCTGACAGGGGTGTTCGCGCACTCGCGATCAAAACAAGACTGAACGTCGTAGCTGTTTCCGATTTTGAAAGGGCATCGAAGAACATTGAGGTAGGCAGGTAAGAAAGGGGTGGGCGATGCTCGGTGGTGGGATTCCAGTCGCGTATTCTTAGCAATCGAGGGAATTAATTAAGAGGCCACAATTTTTATTTTCCCCTCGTTTTATCAACCATTTCTGCACTGAAACTTGCAATGGTCAATTGATTCTGCTCTTACTTAGTCTCGCGACACTGATCGCGGAGAACACAAGCTCGCGACTGAATACGCGAAGTGCATTCGCGTCGATCGAATCGCTTTCTGCCACGTGCTCGCCCCTCGCGATTTTCCCACGACCCGTGTGGCCGAGCCAATCCGTTATCGGTGTTCGATCGCTCGCCGATCATAAATCCCCGGGTACGAAAATGCGACGGATCGGTTGGCAACGCCTCTCGGGGCTCTCCACTGCTTTCGCTTTCCCTTTGAAGACGCCACCAACGGAGAAAGGGAAGAAAAACTGTGTCTGAAGACACCCGACGGCGGATATAGATGGTTCTACGCTGCTCGGCACCTCGACGCCCTTTGACAATTTTCACGTAAAGGGCAACCCAGAATTCCTCCTTGAACAGGTTCTTGAGTTCACGCGAGGGATATTCCGGGGAAAGTAGACGTATCGCGGAATATGAATAACGGAGAAAGTGTCCGGAATTCGGGGACTATATGCAGACTCCCCGAGCTTATAGAATTCAAACACAATTCGTTCCCGCCCGTAGCGATCGCGGTGCTATCGACGAGGTAGATAACTTTCACGCGACGTTGCATCCTCGAAACCCACCACTCCGCGTGGCTCCGGGGCACCGAAAGTTCCCCGACACCGCCCCCTAATGTTTCATTATTTTATACGACACGCCGGCGGCCGGATAAATTCGCGTGCAGACTCGCGCGGCGGGAAAGAACGATACTATGCTGCACTTCCACCCCCGTCGACCGTCCTTAATGCCTCGGATAGAGGAAAGTTCCAGTGGCTCGGCCCTTTTTCTTGCCCGGTGCAGCCTCGAAACGCCTGTCGCCGAAGGTACCGATGCCTTCAGCTGCTTGGAAATAATAAAAGAGACAAGGGGCGAGGGACGGGCATAGTCCTGAAGTTTCCCGATATCGTTCGAGGACAGAAGGGGTTGGTGGGCGTTACCCGCTCCCTGTAACTTTTCCCTGTCTTTATCGGTAAACAATGTTCAAACCCCCCCTACCTCCCTCTTCCCCATCTTCTTCTTCTGTTTTCTTTTTCCGCCGTCCCCAGTTTCGCCGACGCTCGCCCCGACGCCGCGCTTTTGTCTCGAGGATTCAATTACTCGTCGCGTTACCCTGCTGAAACGACCCGCGGAGTTTTTAATTAATACCGTTGAAATTTATACGGCAACGGTCCTCCTTCTTTCTTCCCCGGGCGACTTTAGACGGGGCCAGGGGCTTGCAGATAACGAAAGACGCCCTGGAAGCAACGTCGGGATAGCTGGGGCTTATACCGGGCAGGTTGAGCAGGGACGTTCCGTCGTTGTCCTTGGCGATATAAATTTTCATCCCGCACGAGGTTTGCTTTCGATCGCGGCAGCAGCTTCTTGCGAACCAGAACTCCGCCAGTAAATTCTCGTTTCGCCGGTTCCATCGGCGTTTGCCAGGCCCGCCTGGCTTCTATGTAGTTACTTTTCGTTCCCGTGGAACGACAAATCGGAATCCCCTTGGTACCAATTTTTTATCGTTTCTCTAGCTGGCTTCCAGTTGTCGCTAAACTAAATGATCGCCCTATGATCTCGCTTAGCTACTGCTTTATTAAAGCCTCCACCCCCTCCTCGCTGTCCCTGTCAACGACTCCTGAGTGCAATCCAATAGGTCGACGTGTTGCTTCGATTTTCAAGTTTCAATTAATACCGTAAAGTGGGGGAACATTGGCAACAGGGGATAACATTGGCACATGCCGGGGTTACATTGGCACCTACAGTGACTCGCATTAATATTCGGACACTTTTTAAAATCGCAGAACTTTTTTAGAATTGGTCCAAACAACTTGAGTTTTTTTAAGAAGCTAGATGGATTAGTTTGCTAACTGACGCGTTTCGTTGTCTTGAAAAAAAAATGTATTTGGTTGGAATAGCGAAAAGGAGTTTTATTAAACTACTCGATTAAATTTTAATATCCACACACGAAAAATGATTAAATTATTCCCTAATCGACTGAACTACTGGACGTGGCTGAACCAGTCTTTACTGACTTCAGAGTAGTAAAACTTAACCTGTTACTGCTATTTATATGATGTGCCAATGTTACCCCGTACCGGCTGGTATTTAACATGTATTAAAGAAGAAAATGACAAAAATTTTATGCATTTTAACACTTGTAGTACAATCACGAAACATGCAATGTTATGATAGAATACTTAAAGCAACTGTAAACATTTTAATTTTTACATTATATAACAAAATGTATCAAAAACCTGCCAATGTTCCCCAATTTTACGGTACCATCGCTGAACTGGAAGCTCCATACGGACCCGCGACACTTTCAATTTTACACGCGCCTCGTGCCTCGTGCAGCGCCAGTAGTACGAGTCAGCGGCGTAGCGGCAGTGGTACGAGTCAACGTAAAATCGCACAGCCTCGCCCCAGGTTCGCTGCGGAACTCGATGGAGCCGCGTTGGTCGCGTCCATTACGCGGTAAGTGGAAGAAAAGTGCGCTTTTCTCCGTCGTCGGCGGAGTTCCCAGCGATAGGAAGCACAGGGGCGAGATTCCACGCGGGACCGCCGAAGGAATTCGCATTTTAATCGCGCGGCGAAACGGGGAAGACCGATGGTCCCGTCGCTCGGTTAATCGCGGGAGTTTTAAAGTTCCCGCGGACTCGTTGGAAGATTAATCTGGCCGCGGTGGATGAAAAACGCGGGAGGCGCGAACGGGTAGTTTAATTAGTTAGGAAGAAAAACGTATCGAGGTGAGAGGGCGTTTCTGAAGCCTCCAGGTTGGAATAAAGAATGATCTTTCCTCTCGCCGAGGCGAATCCGTCGCGCGGCTCCGGGCGGGCACTGTGCAGCTCGGGAACAGTACAGCGAACAGCAACGTTCTGCTACTTGCCGACGGGCAAGCGACAATTCAAACAGCTGGTTTAATTGTTAATCGAAACGCAACCGCGCGGCCACTGTTTTCGAACGTTTGATAATAAGCGCGAGTTAATTGTTCGATTTAGCGGCCCGTCGGCTAGCTATAATCAAAGCCCTTCGGGGCTTTGTTTGTTTTGCGTATAATAGCCGCGGCGGAAAATGCAATTTCGATCGACGCCAGCCGTGATACCTCTGCACCGCGCATTGACTTGCAGTAATTTACTTGACGCCAGCGCTCCACTTCCTCGTCCATTTCCATACTCGACCGTTTCGTATTTGGGGATGCAGCCTGCGCGACCGTTTCGTTACACCAACATTCCATCTCCGTTCACATTTTCACGGACGAATTGCAACGACTCGGTACTTCGTCGATAGCGATATTAACGGCTGCGAACCACCGAGCCGATAGTAGGCCGAAAGCTTCGCGGTGACCAATTAAAAATCCCGCGGCTGCCTCGGGAGATCGTTCGCGTGCGGCGCGACGGGAGACGCAACTAATTACAAGGGTGGAAAAAGGAGCGGAGGGGGGTGGAGCAGCTGAAAAGTCACTCGAGAAGGGAACAAACTGGAGCGCGAGGCCCTCGAGCGTGGCTGATACGAGCCGTTCTGGGTCGAAGCGGGTTGTCGGCGTGCGTTTCGTGGTTGACTCGATGCAAATGCCGATCGGGGGGGTTTGCACACGTGTAAACCCGCGCCAGCAACGGGCGCAGATCCTCCGTCGGTCGACACAGGGAACGGCCGGCGGTAATTTTGATTACAAGTCGCAAACGTGAACGAGGCCGCGTCGCGGCGCGACGCGACGGGAATTTGTAAGGGCCAGCGACGTGTAATAGCCACTCGAAATCTACGCTGGTGTTAACGTTCCCGCCGTATCCGACGTCAAGCCCGAGCCAGGATGAACACGGGGACAGCGGAATGGACAATACGCCACTTGATACCGCAATTGCGCTATTCGCGACACCATCTCGCGTGTAGCATCGCGCATTCGACGAGCTTGCCAAGCCCCGTCGCGCACTTGTCCGCGAAAATCTTGTAGCTTGCTAGGGAGCGTTTGCAGGGGTGTCAACAATCCCAGCGAATTATTGCGCAATCACTGTTCCGCTTTGGATACGTCGCTTGTCGGTGGACAAGTCGTTTTAACGAGGAGCTTCGTTCCGCGGACAGTCGGATTGTTAAGGCCCTTAATGCCGATGCGGTGTACATTTTTCAAGCCGAATGGAACGTTGGTCACCCGTTAGAAGGTGAAGTTAATGCTGCATCCCGCATTGGAAATTCCTCGTGCATTCTTTCTCGCGGAATCGCGATGTTTGCTAGGGATCCTCCAAGCCGTGAGCCAGAGCCGAGGTGGGCGACCGATTCCGATCACGTCTGGCCGTTTCTTCGCGTTAAAATCACCGCGATTCGTCTTTGTAGCTGTTCGCTTCCGAACCGGCGTCCGCGGAATCGTTGCACGCTGGGCTGACTGGAAGAATTTGCAAGGATTCCCAGCGGGGAATTCCTTCTCGCTCCCGTAGACGAGACCAGCTTGCCACATCAGCGGAACCGGTGGCCCCGTTCTGGAACCTCATTACGCTCTCCCCGAAGTGCAATAATTCAGCGCGAGCGGCCTCGGAAAATCGCGAAATCCACGTATCGACGCTCGTCACGGGGTTCAACGGCTGTCAGTCCTTTCTGGAAATTCGCAGCTCGTCCAGGCCAATCGACAATTGCTGGCGCAACGGTTATTGAAACGGTGGCTCGAGCGATCCGGGCGTTTAACAGCTTTGCAGAATGAACGACAGCCATGGCGTTTGACCGTAAAATGCTCGCGCTCTGTACACGCGATTTCGCGGCGTTACACGCGAAACAGTTGCCACTTGCCGTAAGCACGATTGCGAGGGCCAGGGTGGTTCCGTGTACAGTTTTGGCTGGAGGGTGTGCGAACCCAGCGGGACAGGCGAAACAAGGAACTTTATGCTTCCACCTTGATTTTATTCGACAGAACTCCGTTCGCGTGGAGTGTTCGATGGCGTGGCCGCATTAAGCGATCCGCATTCAATGAGCAATGGGCAATACGGGGCGGTTAATGGTGCAAATAAGAAATAAAAGCACTCGGATGAACTTGCAAATTGAGTGATCGATAATGGCAGCAAGGTTCGAAACGATAATTACTTCTGAAGCGAGTCGACAATCGGAGGAAAGGAATCTGACCGCGTAATTGAACCGCCACTAATTGATCGGCGTGTTTGCAGCAATTATCGCGAAGCTGATGAAAGGAGGGCTTTCCAGTAACCGAGAAAACCGAGGAAATTCAGAGGAACGGGAAAGAGTCGGTATCTCTAATCGGAGGAAAAAGCTGCTGATTGCAACCGTAAGATGGAGTTCGTTAAACTTATTCATTTTGGATATGAATTTTTAAACGATTTTATTCAGCTTCGATCCTCTGTTTGTATGTTTGTATGTATGGTTCAAATCTGGCAAATCAAATTTAACCCACTTCCAACTATTCAATTGTCTTGATACTTTGCAGGCGTGCGTAGTTTGGATGACAATACAATATTTAAAAAAAAAATTAACCCGTGGGGGTGAAAAAATTACCCAGTCATCAATAAATATAACCCATAAGCACAAATCCAAATGACTTGAAATGAGCCACTCGCGTTCTTTACGAAAACGACAAAAAGCCGCTGCATTCGGGACGCTAGTCGCATCAGGATTACCGAAAACACACAATTTATCGAGAAATGATCCGTCGCGTATGTACTTATAGTAAAACGAAAACTTTGCAGGCGTTCAAGACAGGAGTACAAGAAAAGAATTATTTTTAAGCATACAGCGTTTAAGCAAACTGTGAAACTGTATGCAGCAATAAAAGATATTTGTAAAGAAGTCTGAGCTGTGAAATATTAATCCACAAACACTAAAAACTAGAAAATAAAAAATGTATAAAAATATTTAAGTTAAACGATTTTATTAAAAATGTAATAAAAACTAAATTAAAATGCACTAAAAAAACCTAAAATAATTTTTTTCTTGTACTTCAATTTTGATGGTGTTAAAATGGTGGTTGATCACTTTAAGTAAAATCGTGGGGCACCATGTGCAACCAGAAGGTGAAGTATTAAAGTGATTCATATCTTGTTTTGAAATATCGTGCCCCACGATTTTACTTAAAGTGATCAAACACCATTTTAACATCATCAAAATTGAAGTGCAATAAAATAATTATTTGTTAGTTTTTAGTACATTTTAATTTAGTTTTTACTACATTTTTAATAAAATCGTTTAACAAATTTTTTTTTATATATTTTTTATTCCATATTGGAATGCTTCTGGTTACCCGTTCGCGGTGGCAAACCGTCGATGATTTATTAACAGTTTACACAACGCACGAACGCGATCGGGGCCTGGATGGTGGTGCGAACTGATGCATTTATTAGAAGCAATTTGGGCGTTACACCGGCGATTAACCAAACTATCGATCGGCATAGCGTTCGAAGCAGCTGTTATGGTGACCACCCACACTCGGGGCTAGATGGAAGATGCGAATTCCTCGATCGTTTTGGAGGCAAGTTCCCAGATATGATTGTCCAGGACATTCGATCAGTAGCCTAACGATCTCGCGCAACGGCGAAATCCTTGTGCTACCAAGAACTAAAGAAACCTAACTCGTACACGATGAGACCCGATCCATTTACCTGCAGCTGAGCCCCCGTCAGAAACGACAGTTGAGGAGTCGGAATTTCCATCCCAGTCCCCCGCTAGCTCCACCGACTCCCGCTGGAAGTCAATCGAAGGGAAACTCGTGACTTCCAACTTCTAACATCGATGTCTTTAAATTCATTTCCGCGGGACCGTCCAGAATCAATTCCAGAAAGAAGACCCTGGAACTTCTTCCAATCTCGAGGATCGATCTTTAATTCAACGCTTCCTACCTCCGCCGACGGGGCAAACAACGCGTAAATAATCGATGTCGGCCCCGCAAGCCGGTCGCTGTTCTTCGAGCCAGTCATCGAGCTTGCACGGGGCAGCGCCGAGATGTGTGCACGCGCGCGACATGCGCGTAATCATTAATGCAAATGAGAAGAGGCATCCTGTCCGGGGGAGAAGACACGGCCGAACGACACGTTCCTCGAATCGATAGGACGAGTCCTATCACGCGTCCTCGTATAATACGTGGCTGCTCTCCTTGCATGGCCAAGCAACGTCCAAACTTACGTGATTAGATCGCGTTTAACGCGACAACTTGACCGGTCCCCAGTGGGGTAAGCACTAAAAGCTGCTGTCCACGGAATTTCCAATACCCTGGCCGGATTCGCGAGCGACCACCAGCGCGTGACCACTGGAACGTATCCGTCGACCGTGTTTTTTTAGAGGACATTCTGCGATGTTATACAGCAGGATGCAGGAATTGAATGGGAAGACTCATACTGTTATAGTTATTTCGAAGTAAATGCGACAGTTTGCTTCCTACATCGTGCTTGTAATTGCATCGGTTGATTGATGGACGATTGAATCCTGACGCACTTAGCAGGTAGAAAGGTTTCTAGCGAGAGATCAAAGAATATGAACTTAATCAATCAAATTCTTTCTATCGACGTTGGCCCTTTGTCGTCGGCTTCCTTTGTTTGTCATTGTATCGGGAATCTGGTGTTCCGTCATAGTTACGGTTATGTGGGAGGAGTACGGAGGAGGACGAGGTTTTGTATGTATGCTTTACGATCCGTGGCTGTGTTCTGCCATTTTCTGTTCAAATTTATGGAATGCGATGTTATGCTTTCGTCAACTGTTTGACAGGGATGAAAGGTTTGAGTGAAACAATAACAGATATGCTGGTACGATCCTTCAACCCGCCCCCCTGCAATACAATTTAGAGAGGAAGATATAAGCTACGGAGTTCTTGCCACCGAGGGGGCGTTGAAATTTAATAGTTGCATCGTAATCCAAGACTCGAGTGCCTGTAAAGCTAGAGAACTCAGCTTCATGAATATATACAGCTTGATAAACATTTCATCGAACACTGTAGATCGATTAGCAGAGTATACCTACTGGTCCCTGCAGTTCCAGCTTGCGAGTAGCGGTCAATGGATGTACATTGTTCACCAATCTGTGACACGATGTTCGCCTCCCTTTATCGCAAAGTGGCTTAAGCGTGAGCTGAAAGCGGCCCGAGACTCTTAATTCCTTTCCTCTCGTCACGAAAACCGTACCACAAGCAGACAGGACACTCGCGAGATGAAAAATAACGCAATAGGGTGAACAGTCTCGCAGCGCGGGATTCGCCAGCGCGACACTAATTCAATAATATTAATGCCCACGGGTTCGCGACAAAAGAGAGCTCGCGGAGCTGCCAGAACGAGCCGCTCGTTAAGTGGAAACAGACGCCCGTGGCGTAAGTAGTCAGACATCGTCCGAGGGAAAAAGGCCGCGCAACGATGAAGGGGTGGAAAAAAAATGGTGAAGAAGAGGGCGAAACCGACGGGGAAGAGCGGCATAAATTCCGTTTAAGAGAGGAGAGCGGCGAGGTGCGGCGAGGGGGGAGCGCCGCGATGCTTCATCGCGTATTCAGGCGTCGAGGGTTTCGCTCCTCCCCGAGGAATAACATTTGTAATCGCGAGAATACGTGAAAGAAGCTGCTGAACGCGATACGAAAGCTGCCCCTACTTCCTCGTTGCTCATTTCATTATTCCCTCTCTCATCCGCCTTCTGGCGATGATCCTTCATTTTTCATGCCCGTAGACGCGATGGATGAAGAACCAGCCCGAGTGGTATAAAAGAATCGAATCAAGCGAAACTATCCGCAAGGGTGTCCAGTTCGAGACGCACCTATCGAGTCTGTAATTAGAGAGGGAATGGAAACACGAGGGGTGGCAAAGCTTTGCTGGCCTTCGGTTGGTAATCACGAGTCTTTAATCTCCGGCAAGTTTTTTTCGCCGTTCCCTCGGTTGTTCGTAACCAGACCGCAACTTCCCCTCTGGTTTCTTCTGTTTCTTTTAAAGTACTCAAGTTTAATTAATTAAAGCAAAGAAGCTGCACGAAGCGTTTGCTCGCGGCGCGAGAGATTTACATGTTGTAATTAATACGCGCCGCGGCAAGTCTGATGCCTGAAACCCAGCGGGGCTTTTGATGTTACGGGATGATTAGCGCACTCGGCGCACGTCAGTCGATTAATTAATGATGTCTCGTTAAACGCGGGGAAAAGTGGTTTGTTGAAACGCACGAGGAAATAGACTGCGAAGAACGCTTTCCACGCAGCGTGCTCTGGAGCCTGTGTAGTACCTCCTCGCTTGATCCGTCGACCTTGAAAAGCCCGCGCAATACACGCTGCTTTTCATTAATGAAACGAACCCTCATCCCTGGGCCCTTTCTGTGTAACATCGAAGATTAGGTTACTCCGGGCGTGTTCTGTTTCGGCTGTCCTGTTTCATTAGCCTTCGAAGAGTCGCTCGCATACCCCCTTTAGATCGTATGTAGCACGGGATTAACGTCGAGTTGTATTTTAATAGAAGTCAGTTTGCGCCGAGACCGCGGCGCAAGCGGTCCGTACCCGGAAATTCAGCTTCTTGAACGGTAATGGAAGGATCGTGCACGGTTATTAGGGGAACATATTTTGATGGATGGAATTGACTTAATTATGCTTGCTCTCTCGCCCCCGAGTGCGCTCGAAATTAACGAAACTCGAAATAATTCTAACCTGGTCTGTCAGGCGATCCTCCACCTTCACTGTGAATTTCGCCACGAGAATACTCGTGGCTGGGGAATCAGCTTATCGTGGACGACCCTAGTCATTCAATCCCTTGTTCGCTTATTCCTAAAACCATCCCCCTTTAAAGACACCGGAGAACCACTCGTAGCCACTCGAAATACATTGTTGCGGATGCAACGTTCGCATCTCCAAGTGCAATTGAAATCCATGTAGATCTCTTGTCCCACAAGATCTAGAGGATTGAGGAGGGAGGATTGTCCTTGTTTCCTTCGGCAGAAAACTGGCTTCCGCGAGATTCAGAATTCAGCAGGGGCCAATCGTAAAGAGGACGGAGACCACTGCCTCTCCGCGATTATTTTCCAAGCACGAACCACCCCCCGAAGCGGTTCTGATTCTATCGTCGGTCGCCCCACCCCTCGGGCCGATGCTCCTTCCTCGAGGATGTCGAAGATAGCGTGAACAAGCGGGCGGGGGAGAAGGTTGCTCCTTGTTTCATCAGGTTCACCCCCAACACAAGTTGCTGGCCGTGCTACAGACCCCATATATCTCGCCTCGAAGGAACCTCGCCGTGGCCAGGCAAGCTGCCTGTCCCGGGAATCGATTTCTCGTTACCTTTGATTTTCCACTTAGCTAACACCGGTCTGTGGCGAGCTGCGATCGGGATTGCTGTTTCTTCGCCGTCACAATCTTCGCCGAGGAATTAAAGGCACCGAGGAAACAGTGCCTCGACATTTTGCCGTCCATTCTCTTCGAAAAGGATCGGGGAACGAGGAGGGAACAGACCTGAGGGGGTTGAAATGGAACGCCCGAAAGGGAAACTGTTCGACGAGGGAGGCCGAAAGTGGGGGTGTAAGCGAATTTTTGTTTAAATAGTAAATGAATGAAATAATTATACACACTGTAGGTATACAGTGTGGATTGCGAGGAGGTGAGGCAGGCTTAAAAACATCCAGTTTGCCCTACATTAAGGGAGAACACCACTGTGACGGTCGGAAAAGTAAGCCATTCTTAAGATTTTTTTTCAGGAATAATTTACAGTTTTCATAAAAAAATTGATTACCTACCTTTAGTACGCTGTCTTAAGAGACTATACAAAAATAAATAAATAGGAAAACATCCATAAATTTTAATATATTAATAAAAATTTGTTTTCAATCAAAGAATCCGTTCGTACAACGGAAATTACACTCATATAGTTTATAACAAAAAAATGAAATTTGATTTCGGACCTGCTGTTTCATAGTTACACCTTCGACCAGCTCGAGTGGGAGGGATCCAGAAGATAATTAATATATTAAAATGTATAGATGTTTTTCTATTTATTTATTTTTTATATAGTCTCTTAAGACAGCGTACTAAAGGTAGGTGATAATTTTTTTTTATGAAAACTGTAAATTATTCCTGAAAAAAATCTTAAAAGTGGCTTATTTTTCCGGCCGTCACAGTGGTGTTCCCCCTTAAGAAATCTGCATCGACAACGGCTCCTTTCTTCGTGGCAGCAATATTTCCGGGCGCAGAATCGGCTCGATTTGCGGTCACCGCGAACGAAAGGGTAAACCAGCATATTTTCATCGAGCCGGCCCATTGAATTCATCCCCTTTCGCTGGGGGACGATCGTTAGCTTGTATCGGCGCAGCCCGTAGCTCCTCGTTCGCGGAAAATTCGAGGAACCCGCCGACTATATAAAATCCTGTTGTTCGCGCCTGCCTGCTCCTCCTTTTGGGTTGTTACCCCATTGAAGCTCGGCGCGGCGTTGCGAAAAAAGGAGGAAGAAATCAGGGACGGGGGGCGAAAAGTAGAAACGCTTTTAGAGGACCGTCCTCGTCCGGGGCTGGCTGTCCCAAACGCAATTAACGCCGTCGCGTTAATTCGTCGTTGTACACCTCGAACGAATTGTTTTTCCCTGAAAGCTACTGAAAACCGACGTTGCTCATTCAACCAGCTACGGACCGAAATGAATGTATCCCTCGGAACTCGCGTCACCCCGTTCCACCCTTTATCGCCGGTCGGAGCAGCGAAAAAGAACGCGATGTCATATATTCCTGCACCATTTACAGTTTCATTTTTAATTGAAGCACCGGCCGTCAATTATTTGACGCACGTCAAATATTGCCGACGTCTCTTGTTTAAATAAATCCGCGCGAAATACATATTTACGCGCGAGAAGGGACGCAAGCATTTTTGATATTGCAAAAGCTGGCTCATTGCGCGCGTAAGTGGTTGCAGTCGGTTTCGATCGGACGCCGTTGCACGTAGTCGAGGACGCGTCTGGTCAGGCACGGGGAGAACGCGCGATACTACTAGATTTGTAATTCGGGAGCTACAGCTGCACGAAAACGGGGCTGAGGATTTTCTATGCAATTTCGAAGTTTGTACCTTCTCCGTGGCAAGAATTTTCGAGCTCACTTTCGCGAACAAAGGGAAACAGGTACTACATTCCCACTACCCTGACTTCTGAATGTAAAGTTCCACTTTGAGGGAATAATTTTCCATAGCGCTCTCGAATGAAAGGCTACATAATTGAGATGGCAGAAGAAGCATACTGTTTCTGCATCCACTGTGCTTCCTAATGACAGCGGTGCATGTGAAATATCTATGTCATTTTCGACGTCCTTTCTCGTTAACAATTGTCTCTCTCTCTCGGCTCGTTACAGAACAGTCTGCAAACTTCCCTTTCGTTGCACAAAATTCAATGTCTCGTGCAAAATCGTGTTTATCGCGCGCCGTTTCTCCATTAACTACTTTTTCCTCCAGTCAGGAATTTGTTCGACCGTAGGTAAAACAACTGGACCGGCCCTGAAGCTTCCAATAACGGAAAAAGAGCAAGGAGAACTTAGAAAGAAACGCGTGGAAGAGTGGTGGGGTGGCGGTGAGGGCGGAAAGAATTGCATAGTATGCACGGTGCGCTTTCCGTGTCGGAGGAGCGGGCAACGTTTTCGTTCGCGCCACATGCATATGCGAAACACCCTCTCGGAAAGGCGCAAATGCCCGCGATATCGGGCACAGGTTCAAAAGAAAGCCTCGAAAGCTCGATTCGCGAGCGGAATGCGGACGGTTCTCGCTGGAAGGATCTCCTTTGTCGACCGCTCGTGCACGGTAACTTTGTTAATTTCGATGCACGGTGGCCCTTTAACTTTTCTCCGCGGAGCGGCTGCCCTTCCCACCTCACCCCCCCCCCCCGCTCCGCAGCTCGACCTCCTCGGAATTCGAAAAAATTTCCATTCTTTCGTTCGCGTTTTTTGTTTGGCTCGTTAACCGTTTCGTTCGCGTTCTTTATGCAAATCGGGCCGCCCGATTTCGTTCCCGGCATCCACATTGTGCAAAGAGAGGGTCGCGTTGCAGTTAGCTGCGTTTCTTTGTCGAGGTTTGTCGGAAATTCCGAAAGCTGAGGTCGAGCGAAAGGTAGCGGACTATTGAGGAACACGGCACGGATTCTTAATCAAATGCACGCGTCGCTCGATGAATCTCGAAAACCAATTACCAGGGGAAAGGATTTTCCTGGAAGAATCGCCGGATATGAAATTGCACCCCTATTTACTTGCCAACAGGATGGAATATCCAGCGACAAGAATTCATTATTTCCACGAGGCGAGCCCTTTTACGTCACTTTGACGTTCCTCTCCGCGAGATTGAAACGTTCCCAGCGTCCGTCTGCCGCTCGCAGCCAGCAGACACGAGGGCGAGCTGGAACCGAGAGGAGACAGGCGATTGCCCCGAGTATCGTCCTCGGACGAGGATATGCGCGCGAGGCGGAGCACCCTCGGCAAACGGGGAAAATCCCTCCGCTTAATACCCGAACAATGCGTACGCTGTTTACCAGCCGAATATATCCGACAATGGGAACTTTATCCGAGCTGCCGCGCAGAGAACGCAAGCCCGGTTTCTTCCGGCTCTTCTGCATCCTCTCGGAGCCATTCTGGAACCGCAACGTCTTCAGGGGTTGCGCGTTGCAATTCCATTCGCTCAGTGTCCTCGTGCCGACCCGTATTACCCCATATTACCCTCGTATTATACGCGGGGCTAAATTGAAGCTCGCATTCCGCAGGAACGCCCGCTGCTCCCTTCTTCCCAACTGGAAGAGGGAAGCTCGCGAGCAGACAGTGTCGCGTTAAAGTCTTCCGCGATAATTTGTTTATTCGAGGGGAGATATCAGAGGCGAATCCCCCTTGTCGCGGGTGGGGGGTCAATGAGACCTCGAGGGCTCCGCGCGAAGGGGTGGATATTCGCTGGAACACAGCCGTGGAACGTTGCACGGCCTTTTATGACGGAGGAAGGGACCCGGGGCCTTTATTGTGCGCCGTTCGTTACTGAAATACTCGCGGCGATTGTTCGCGGCACAAGCGCGGCGGCGAGGGGGCTGAAAAATGGAATCGCGAGAATTCCATGCGTCTCGCGAGACGCTCCTTTCTTCCCCGGGCGCTTAATAACGAGCTAAAAACACGAGGGGCGGCCGGAGGACAAGGGCGCGCGGAGCGGAGGGTAACGGAATCATCAGATGTAGCGAGAACTTCGCGATATTGGGCCTGATGAATAGAAACTAAGCAATTCCTACAAGCAATTCCTTATTAGCCAAATCAATTGCTTAAAAAGCAATTAATTAATCAAAAAAGGAATTTCTTATTTTCATATGAATAAAAATCATAAGGAATTGCTGGTTTTGCTAGACGGTATAAGTAAAAGGTAGCTGTGACTGCCGGTAACGTTCTCACTCTCTCTCTAGAACTACCCCTGCTCGCTCGCGTTTTCGAAAATCTTCATTTTTGCAATTTCTATCGCACATTATATAATCTTTTTTCCGGATGATTAAGAAGTGCGCCATTTCCATAGGTTATTGCAGCGTAAACAAAATTGCGACTGCAGCATGCAGAAAAGGAAACTTCGAGAAACGCCGACCATCGAGAAGTCACCCAAATACGCTTGTAGGCCACCCGTGAGCCGAGACGTACGGGCGTGGAACCGCGGCTCGCAATCGTTTGCAATCACTCCACAAATCACCCCTTTTAAGGAACGGAGACATTTTTGTTACACCCTGTATAATACATATATGAATTTAAAACGGCGGCAATTAATTATCGTTTAAAGAGCTTCGTGTACCATTTATTCATACGCTTTCCCTCTAATACTGATGAAGTAAATTGGTCCTTTAAGCAAATGTTAGCATGGGGTACAGCAGCCTTAAAAATTCTTAAGGAATTGCTTATTTAGCAAAAGCAATTGCTTCTTTTATTCGTTCGATTGTAAGCAATTCCTTAAAAAATTAAGGAAAAGCGATTCCTTTAAGCAATTCCTAGGCAGTTTAGGTATTCCTACAAGATAAAGCAAATGCTTGTGTTTTTATTCGCAGGAATTTAAGCAATTCCTAGTGAAATATTAAGAAAAAGCGATTGCTTACACTTTATTCATTAGGCTGATTCCGTGTCTTCCAGAGCGATGCAAAGCTGGTTACCGTGCGTCTAAAGTATACTGGATGTTAATAGCGTTTAATTAGCAAGTGACACCCGCAAATACCCAGAAATTACTATCCTCGCAGGTGCGATGTAACTCTCCGCATCTACCCCGGATGAAATCTTTTTACGAGCCGGCGCGTTCTCCAGCGCCGGCTCCATTTCCTCCTGCGATTCGCGACGGTGCCAGAGGTCGAGCCGCGCGAAACCGCAAAAGAACTCCCACCAGTGATTTCTTCCCCCGTTTAAATGGCTCCCCAGGCCGATAAACCTTTACGGATTACTATTTCCCTGGACGGTATCGAACGCGCCGCGCTGCTACCACCGCCATCCACGCTGCGCCCGTGTACCGGCCGTTTTTGTTTTCCTCTCGTTCCCAGCGACGCGTCCCGGAACCGCTACGTTCCGGCCATTCAAGTAGATTGCGGAAATCACGGTCCCAAACTCGAGGATTCAGTTTTTTTTTTCCGTCCAACCCCCGCCGATACTCGCCGCCGTAACGGTTTTCATTATCGGGATAAAGGGGTTCAATGGACGAAAGTGAAACCAGTCGCCCGCCGCGGGACGGAATGAAAAACCTTGCGAAATATGGCCGCGTCTCCCAAGCCATTTCCTCTCCTTTCTCAGCGATAAATTCGCGGGCAACGTTTCGCCAAGCGTGAATGGAATTTTTCGTCGGGAATAGAAGAATTCCCCGTTGCAAGTGGTGGATCCAGTAATTTCTCACTGGATCCACTGGCTGGGCGGCGGTGCGAGACGGTGATACGTGGCAGTGAGACTACTTTAGTGGAAATACAAAGAGAGAGAGCGGACCGAGCATCGAGTGATTCGTGGAGTCAATTTGGACCGTCCTCCCTTAGAGCCAAAGGGTTCGGGCGTTTGTTTGCCTCTCGTTACAGAATTCGCCGTGCCCCCATCTAATTTCGACTGTTACCGTGTTAGCCGCGCCGACAGGCCGGTGGACAGAGCCGGCGATGAATCAGCCGGACGTGCTTCACCGGTAATTTTGGATGAAGTACGGCCGCCTCGGGAAATCTGGCGACGAGTGACGCCTCGTGTCCCAATGGAACGACGGAAATATCCTCGTTCTGTCCTCATCATCGAGGCTTAGCCGACCGATGATCCACGTCCCTCGATTTCCAGCCTGTCCCCAGCCCCCTACCATTGACGTAGCCACAATTCGACGCGAAACGCTACCGTCTGGCTACGTTCGATTTTTGACGTTTATCACTTCTCTTTTTTTTTAAAAAAATCGAGAAGTTACCCGTCGCCTGGCGTCTCGCCCCGTCGAACCCTAGTGGAAGCAGGTACTGGAAGCAGCCACTCCGGGAAACAGGGAAAAAATCGTTCTTTCGAGAGACACACGGCGCGTGGGCGCTCGCGGAAATTGTAAAGGATGGAGGGGGCTGGGCAGAGAGGGGGCGTGATTGTAAAAAACGCACGTGAACTTCTGCTGGGATGAAAATGAATGCAGCGGAGGACGGACGAGCTTCGTCTTTATTCGTCGAGCGTGAATCCAGCGCTCTCCTTCGTCCTTGCGTTCCAGCTGCTCATCCAGGAGGCTCCCCGCGCGAAATATTAATGTCGACGCTACCCCACCGCGATCCAGCCGCGACATGTTTCCCCGCTGCTCCCTATCGATCCCCGTTTGGGAAACGTCGAAGCTTCCTCGAGGAGCCCCGAGTGGAGCGAAACGAGTCCGCGGAAGCGTGGGAAGAGGAGCATTCCGGGGACGAGGATTCAGTGTCTGTCATTCCGGGCTGTTTCTCAGCGTCGCCGGGACCTCTATTTTTCCTGGCGGTGCTTTTCCAGGGAAAGGGAAAGTAATACCCTCGCAGAGAGAATCGATCGTCCGGCTGTCTGAAAGGTGAATCATAATTCTCTGCTTGTAGTCCGGAATCAGTCGTAATTCGGTGTAATCCAATCGGCGGAGGAAAGATCGAGGCGCCCGGAGCGCCTTCTCGTGCAGCCTGCGGGGGAGGACGGGGGCGCAGAGATTTCTTCTGGGACGCCCTTGTCCCTCTCTTCCTCGGGGAGCAACAAAGAGATCGCGGAGAAGGAAAAGTTTGCGGAAGCTAGAGTGGAGAGGGTGGAAGTGGAGCAGCCTGCTCTCTCGCTGGGGGAGATGCACTCGAGGACGAACGCCAGCGAATCTACGATTATGTCGATCGGCTCGATTTGGCCGACCTTCTTTCTCGCCACGCGGCAGACTTCTGCGTCGGGCAAAAAACGAAGGGAATAAAACGAGGTACTGGGACTTCTGGTGCCTTTGATGCGGTTTAAGTAGGATGGAAGAAGGAGGCGCGAGACCGGGATGATAGTTTTTCCAACCGTTTCCTAACCGTCTATAGCATTCAGGATTATTCGCGGATAGGGGATCGTCGGTCAAAGGATGTTGTGTTTCAAGTTGTAATTTCTCGAGGAAATAGGGAATAAGTTAGAAGAGCATTGTGGGGGTGTAGCTAGAGCCTCCAGAGGAGGGATATCAGTGCAGCGACTTAATCAAGAAGAAACGAAACGATCTCCTCCCACGCACCTCTGCAGTACCTCTTCCTCCGAAGGGTCCTTTCGAACTGCCTCGTCGTAAAAATAACGAATGGTTCGAGGTGGAAGCCGGACGAAAGTGCGCGGTCCGGAAAGAAAGGGTTTGGAAGGAGCAGGGCCCAGATCCAAAGGGCTTCGAATTAATGTAACGAAGACGAACGATGTTACCGGATATCCGACTGTCCGAGCGGGCTCCCGTTTCCTCTTTGAGCGACGAAGAATTTTTAAACCTTGGTAACGAGCAAGGCTGCGGAGAGAGGTAATTAAAGCGATCAAGCACGGAGGAGGTAATTTTTTTCGAACGTTCCAGATGTAGACGAAGTAGAAAATTCGATAATTATAAGATCGTATCGGTCCCGTCTAATGATCTCTCATTAGCGGATCGAGGCTGAGGCAGTTCTTTTATCGCGCGGTCGGAGCACTCGAAAATCACCCCACTGTTCGCCGGGGAACTTTTACTCTGGAAGTTCGTTTCCACAGCCTGGCGAAGAAATATTCGACAATATTTCCGTGGCAGTGTCTTCTCGCAAACTCAGGGCAACCGTAACGACGAAGTTTTTACGGGCGAGGGGAGAAAAAACGGAGAAGCGTCGAGGGGATAGTTTTTCACCCCCACTGCGGGGCTTTTCCCTGCCCTCGTAGCTTGTCGGGATCGGCCGAGAGCAAGACCCATGGAAAAATCTCAGTGGCCCCCTTACAGCGGGCGACCCGTGTCCCCGCAGCTGTCATAAATACGGAAGAACAAGTTTCTTCGGCAGGAAGTTACCAACTAACCGCTCGCGACGTCGAATCTCCTGGAGCTCGATTGAATGGGTAAGATTAAAGTAGTCGGGGGCCATCTACATGCTCCTCTCCATCGGGCTCGATTCGATAAAATCAAATGTCTCCGTTCTAGAGAATTGACGTGGGGCTGCACCGTCGGTTCACCTCTGTTTTCGTAGGAGAACTTTGCCTTTTATAATACTAACCTCCACTGCGACTGATTTCCTCGAATACACGATGGCTAGATTGAAAATTGTACTTCCTCCTTACAAACATCCCTTTTACATCCATCTTACAAGCTTACACCCTCCCCTCAAATATCCTATTCAATATCAATGTTATTTACATACCACAGCTACTCGTACAACCCCCCCAAAAAGGAAGGAACAAGGGATCGTGATTAAGGCAATGGCTTCCCATCGGACAAAATACCACCCCTGAACTTTCCCCCTTAATCATGATCGCGACCACGTCCATAGGCGTCTCTAGCAGCGGTCGGTTCGGTGCTGAAAAGACAACCGTGCATGTTTCTCGAGTAAAAGTCCGACTGCATGTCGGGTGTACACACGGACTAATCACTTCGCTACGGGCATTTGTACGCGTCACGTGCAGCTTCCGCGAGCGAACTATCGGTACCGCGCATTAATAATGCACCCGTGGCTTCCGGTGGACGGACATAAATGGGCCGAGGATCGTCCCGAGTACCCCACGACGGCCGATTCCCCTGCATATTTCATTTCGCCTCGAACTGGATTCGAGAGGTCCATAAGCTGAGCGTCGGACGATTCGTCAGGCTCGAGCGCTCCTCCGAAGATCGACTGGCTCGCCTCGAGGAGGAATTTTTTCTCGAGGCGCTGCGCGCGCCTTTCTACCCTGTACACCTCGTGTTTACATTTTGTTTGTTTGTTTTTTTTTTTAGACCGAGTATGTACTTCCTCTTTGAGAATATTGTCGCAAATGGGATAGGCTTCGTTAAATTCTCAAGGATAGTTCTTCGACTTATCAGGAAAGTGATGCATGCAGCACAAGAGCAACTGCAATAATCTCCTGACAGTATTCGCAATAGGAGGCTCGGAACTCGCGAACAAACAGCCCCGCAGGATCGCGACGCGCCGGAACGATTTAACGAGCAAGAACAAGTTACACACCGAGAGTCATCAATGCCGTTAATCCTGAGCAACGGGAGCACTCGTAAATGTTTAACGATCCTAGTAAACAGGTATCCATACTGCGCGTACGACTAGTTCCCCAGGGGGTGGAGAATCGAGGATTTCAGAGATTCGTAGGACCAGCTCCGTGCGATCCATAGACAATGCTAAGGACGCGAACAAAAGGATGAATGCCGGATCCTGGCTGGAGCAGCTCCTAAATGGGCTGAAGGGCAGGGGTAGGGGTGCGTCTCGAACCGCCCGCCCTCAAGGATCGTGAATGCCAGGGTGCACGACCGCGATGCTTCGCGACCAACATTGCGTACGTACGCCTTGACGTGCCCGAGAACGAGCTGCATAGTTTCATTAACATACGTAATATTCCTCACCACGGGGAGGATTAAATGGAGATTAATTCATTATAGCACAATTATCGTATGTCCTCTAATTCCGTGGGAACGCGAGAATAATTTCGCAATGCGCAGAGACCGCGCGCGATATCGGTATAACGTTAATTGATAGGAACGCGGATCACGCGCAACGTCGATCGTTAATGAGCGCGGCTAGTGCCATCGATGTCTTCAACTGAGAACACTTGATCGATTTCCCGTTCGATCCGGACACGAGGACAACTGCTCTATCCACGTATTAATTCGTAGCGAGTGGCTTTGTTAATTAAGCGCCCGAAGCTAAAAGGTGTCCTTCGTTTAAACCGCGCCCTTTAACACTGATTAATCGCTCGGGCTTCTCTAAAACGTTCTAGAGCGCGTAGACATTCCCAGCCGTGCCTGAAATTACCGCGTTCTTCGCTTACAACTTTCTTTAGTACCAGGAATCGCAGCATCCTTCGTTTACAACGCCCTTTATGCGCTGATTACTTCCGTAAATCTCTCGTCCCCCCACTTTTTAAACCGGCATATCTAATTAGTTCTCGCTCGACGCAATTAAAACATCTCTCCCCCCCGCGTCTTCTGCTGGCCCGAGATTAATTCCAGGAAAGTTCGTTGGGTAAATATCCGCGATTAATCCTCCACTCTCGCTCTTCAACGATCATAGACAATACTCGATCGCGTTTCACCCCGGCTTTTTCCGTTCGCCCGTTCAGCCTCCGACGAATATGCCCCATTAATCCCCACCCGTTGCGAGGATCGTTAAAGTCAGAATTTAGCTGTGCCTCGCTGCTGTACTTCATGATATCAATTCCAGGCAATTCCGCTGTGTAAATATACCTGATTAAATCGTATTTTGCACACTCCAAAAGAATATCGCGCATACACGTTTTATGGAACGAAGCGAGATCGCGTCTCTGGTGTTTTTTATTAATTAAACGATTTTATTCAGCTTCGATCCTCTGTTTGTTTGTATGTTTGTATGTATGGTTCGAATCTGGCAACTCAAATTTAACCCACTTCCATCTATCCAATTGTCTTGAAACCTTGCAGGCGTGCGTAGTTTGGATGACAATACAGTATATAAAAAAAAAATTAACCCCGAGCTGGTGAAAAAATTACCTAGTCATCAATAAATATAACCCATAACCACAAATTCAAACGACTTGAAATCAGCCACTCGTGTTCTTTACGAAAACGACAAAAAGCCGCCGCGTTCTGGTCGCTAGTCGCATCGCGATTACCGAAAATACAGAATATATCGAGAAATGTAATAGAAATGTATAGTAAAACTAAAACTTTGCAGGCGTTCGTAGTATATCACCATCGAAATTGTAATACAAGAGAAGAATTATTTTTTAGTGACTGTAGCAACGTTTAAGCAAACTGTTAAACTGTGTACAGCGATACAATATATTTGTAAAGAAGTCCGAGCTGTGAAATGTAAATCCACAAACACTAAAAGCTAGAAAATAAAAAATATATACAAAAAAAATCATGTTAAACGATTTTATTAAAAATGTAGTAAAAACTAAATTAAAATGCACTAAAAAATAATTCTTTTCTTGTACTTCAATTTTGATGGTGTTAATATCAATTTAAATAAAATCGTGGGGCACCATGTGCAACCAGAAGTTGAAGTATTAAAGTGATTCATTTCCTGTTCTGAAATATCGTGCCCCACGACTTCATTTAAATTTATATTAACACCATCAAAATTGAAGTACAAGAAAATAATTATTTTTTTAGTTTGTAGTGCACTTTAATTTAGTTTTTACTACATTTTAATAAAATCGTTTAACATAATTTTTTTTATATACTTTTTATTGTGAATTCCGGTCGAGAAGAGATCCTTTCCTACACTCACAGACATTCAACTCTAGTACGAAGTATCTACATAGGCACAAAGATCGATGCACACACGACTTTTCTTGCAATGGCCATCCAATTACACTCTTACAGCAATCCCACTGCTTCAAAGTCCCGCCATATCAATTACCCTCTGCCACAGTCGAAGGGAAGTGAAGTGGACGGAGTAATCGCCGTCGAAGAGGGCGTAAAACGAAACAGGGCTCGCTGTAAATCGAAGAAACTGCCAGCAAGAACGCACCGCCTTGAAGGATACTTCGTCCCCCTCCCTGTCCCTCCACCCACGGTCCGCTTGATAGCTGGTCGTCGATGGACGACGTTTAAACCGGTGAAATTGTCGCGGCTCGTAAATTCAGGGCTGCCAGGAGTTTACGAGGCGACAACACCGCGCGAAATACCGGCGGTGGAACAGTTTGGATAGCCAGTGGATCTTTCCACTCGATAAAAATTCATGCCTAGCGAGGGTGGGACCCCGCGAATTCCTCGATCCCTCGAATTATGCTCGGCCGTAGCCGCGATAAAAGGGGCGCGCAACGAACGCGAGAAGGGCGTGCGGGAAATTGCGTGCGACCGAGCGTGCACGGGCGCTTTTAACGCCGCGATCAACCAAGTCTTTTACATTTAATCCGCCCACTGCGAAACGGCCCGTTGCTGGACCTCTATCGGCCCCTCGGCGATTTTAATGTGCGACACGCCTACCGCGATAGTTGCTCGCGGAAACTTTGCCAGGGAACTGTGCAGCTTTTGGGGAGACCGTGTATTCTAGCGGCGAGCTAAAAGGCGGCTCTCTCGAGAGGAAAATGTGTGGTAGAAAGACTTCGAAGCTCCGAGGTCTAAAACTTTCTTAACCTTCTCTGCGGGCAACGCTTGACCCTCTACGAAATCCGAATACCCAGCGAATCAGCATTTCTAACGTCGCCACGTGCTTTATCGAATCTGCACTTTCAATCGAGAGACCCGGCGCTTACTACATTCGATTCCCTCAAAGGGGATGCCAATACCGGTAAAATCAGCGTTTCCAGGGTCATCTACTTTAGCTGCACTTTAGCATCGTGGTTGGCTGTACCGTGCTCGAATTTCTCGAAAGGAATCTCGATCTAACGGTGCACTTGGCGTTTTCCAAACTCCACGGGCTTTCTTCGAGGCGATCGATGGGAACGTATGAACTGGGCAGCCCGTAAATTCCGGATAATCGAGAGCTGGGGTAGAGAACGGACGGAGTTGCGAAATGAGGGTTGGCGGTGGATCAGACAAGAGGGGAAGGAAAAACGTGGAACCCGGCTTAGCTGGTTGTTGTTTATCAGTCGCAGTGTCACGCAGAGCCTTCCTAAGCCCTTCTGGCCTTTCCCCGTGTGCTTATGAGGCCCTCGAATGCGGCGTCCTTCTGGGAACACCCCGAAACAAGGATCCCCGTTGTAGCGCCTTTTATTTTCTCCTTCGCCAGCTGCTGTGGCAATGCTTCGTTATCCAGGGCGTTTGATCTCTTTCTGTATAATCAGTAATTCGTTCCTCCCGTAAAACACCTAGCCGCGATGCCTTAATAAGACCACATTAATTACGATAACTGGCGGTTCGTGTGCTTTGGCCGCGCGTGCTGCCTCTTATCACGCCACGTGTTCGCCGTTCCACCGGACACGATAACGACCGGCTAACCGTAATACCTCTGAATCACCTGTGACGTAGAAAAAACGTTGCGGCTCGAAAGCAGAGAAAACGGGCGCCGAGGAAAAACAGCGACGAGGAAACATGTGGAATCGCTGCGAGAATGATAAACAATCCCGGTGGAAAAGGAACGAGAAGAGCGTGGAAAGCAGGAGAGAAAAGAACGAGAGTCGACGGAGGGAATGGGACGAAAGGAGCAGAGCGCCACCGAGAAGCGAATGCGAGTGTGCGACAACAGGGCGAGGAAGGGTGGGTAAGTAAAATAAGGGTGGCAAAAAAGTGATACGGAGAAAGCGCAGAGGGACACAGAGTAACGCGGTGCGAACAGTGGAAGAGGATCTGGAAGGGACAGGCTAGAGGGGGAGAGTCGGGACACTTTTATAATGAAGTCATTTGCCTGTTCTTCGGGGCGAATCAGGAAAGGGTGGAGCGAGGTGCGTGCTCGCAGGCTCGCGAGGGGCTCGTTCAACGAGCATCGCTATGTAGCGAGAGGATGAGGGGTGCAAGAGGGCTAAGAGAGAAAGAAAGGTGGTTGCTGGTGGCGGAGCGACGACTAATTTCACCGGCTGCTTCTCGACAAACAACGCAGCCGAGGGAACACACTCTCCGAGAATGAGCTCGGCAAACGACACCGAGGAATCCCGAATGGATCAGAAAGTCTGGAGGGCCCTGCTCGAGACACTTGCAAACACCCCCCATGGCTTGGCTACCTCGCGCGCGAATACTTCCCCAGCTTTGCTCGACTTTGTTCGATTCGGATCCACGATACGCTTGGATATTTTCGAAGAAGCCCATCTTTGAATAACGCCCTCGTTTCACGTGGATCCGCCGGGAAACAGAGAGGTCCAGCGACTTTCAGTATCTCGGACGATCTTCTCGGTCCTCGAAAGTTTCTACTCGAAGGTACGATGCATCGGCGAGCTCGATATGTAACTTGATTTACTTACTATGAATAATTTTGTGGCTCTAAGGTAATTACAGGAATCCAGCAGCCAGGATTCGTCGCTTCTAAATGCAGACGCCGCTGCTTGTTTTTGGATTCATCGTCGCGCGCAAAAACCGTTGAATTATGTAACAGCGGATTCCGGTCCCCCTTAAAGGATACACCAGCGGAAAGTAAACCGTGGGTGTTTTACCATCGTAACCAGCTCCGAGCATCAACAGTAGAGCCAGTCCAGCTTTCAATCATCCATCATCGTTCTCTTCTGCAATTTTCCCCCATCAAGCTCTAACTACCGCGTCCGTGAAGCGTCCCGAGCTTCTTGCGGCCCGCAGCGAACCACCGCTCCCTCGAAAGAGCTGCATCGGAGGTCCGCTGCTCCCGAAGTCGACGATCGAAAGAGCCCGGCGTTGCCTTGACGCTAATTCGACGTAGGAGCTGCCGGCCACGCCGTCGACGCTCCAAAAAGAGCCGCGCACAGTCGGGAAAGTTGCTCGTTTGACCGCCATTAAGTAGCAACGTTTCTGGGAGATTCTTCAAGGAGGGCAACCGGACGAATAGTTGGGCAGAGTTGCTTAAGCAGCTTAAGTCAGCGAGGAATATTTCCCGAGTCCCTCTTTTTCCCCCAGGAAACATCCTTCCGAGCTGCAGGACACCAACGTGACGGCGGAACATTAAGCGGGGGCCGAAATCATTTGAAATTCAAACGTGACTGAATCCTCCGTCGCGTAATGCCTTCGAAATAAAAGTTCACGGCGAAACAATGCCGGAGACTGTTTTGAGAGGTGGGCTTCCTTCTGGCTTTCCTGAAGGAACGCTGGAAGTACGAAGGCTGGTTACACCCACCGTGGCATGTCCCGTTGTAGGGATAAAGTGCTCTGGTCTTCTCTTTTTCCTATTTAACAGCGATGAAATTCAAGAATTTCTGGCGCTTGATGCAGGCGAAACGCATCAAAGTTATGGTTACATTCGCACGTATCAGAGAATCGTCCTTGCCCAGAATGCTCCTTCATGGGCGAATAAATACGCAGCCGAAGAAGCTGGAGCAGAACCCAACGGCGGGGTTGGTTCGCGCGCAAACGTTCACAGGGCGCGATTAACATTCACGCGCGACCGTTTGACGCTGAATATTTCAAGGGTCGCTTTAAGCCCGTGGCTCGTAAAGTAATTCGCCGGGAGCGCGCCCAAGGATGTTTCACGGCTGCTTCCCCCGCAGCTCACCTAGGAAACGGAGTCCTTGCGAGGACTTCCGTCGGTTGAATCGATGCTAATCGAGTAACGGGCGTCGCGCGACGTGTCTTCGGGGCGATTCTCTGCGAACTTTCTGCCCTTCTTTAACTGCGTTTAGCAAGCCTGCCTCGCTGCAGGAAATCGCGGCGGTTAGTGGAAGCTTCCAGAGCTTGTTACTCCACGGCCAGATCGCCTGTGCAGCCAATAGCCTCGATAGAGAGGAATTCTCTGGCTCCCAGGATTTCGACGATACCTTCCGCAAATGGAATTAACGCGACAGCTTGTCCTGCCCGTTCGTTCCACGCTTTTCGGCGACCGTTTGCTTTGCCGCCGAATATCCGATCGAGGTACATCGGTTCAACGACTCGCGAATAACATTAATTTCACCCCGACACGCTTCGAATAAATCGTTCCGATGGAATCCAGAGAGAAATCCTAATTGACAGCCTTTCGATGGAATATTATGCCACGCTGTTCCCCGTTTAATATCCCGTCCTCGCGGACCACTGTACTCTACCTCTCTCGACAAGGTAATTAACGAAAGCGATAATTAACTTGTTAGCTGGCTGGTTTGTCGAGGCCAGATAAGTACCGTGCGTGTTTTAAAAAATGATTAAAAACCAATTATCGCATTTCGCGCGGAGGAAATGCTACGTGTGCCGCGACGCTGAGTGTGCTTCTCCCGTGCGAGTATAATCGTTAAAATTTTAGGTAGACGTTTGGAATTCATCCTCCCAGGTCAACAGGTGAAACGCGCTCTACGGTTGTCACCGCGATTCGTAAGTAAAATACAAGCTCCTATGAGAGAGAAGTTGATTGACTCGCGAGAATGAGTTTCGAGTAAATCCCGTGGAAGCGTCAGGGGATGACGATTTAATCGGCGCGGTCGTCGAGGAATTCTCGAATGTCGTTCCAACGAGGAGAGAATTCCAAGGCGTACGTCGCCTTCTTGTAAACGTTTTCCGTTTCAGAGACGCTCTACCAAGCCCATTAGCACCGCCGACATTTTATTCCCAGTGTCTCCTTTTTCCAGACTCCTTCCTCCACCCTCGTCACCCTTTCCACCTCGCTTTTATCCACTCAATAGATTAGAGGTTCTTAGGCGCGATATTAAATCCCCCTGTTGCCGAGCCCCGGGACTGACTTTAAAACGTCGATTTAAATGTCGGCTGAGGACAAGATACTTCTCCCCAGCACTTGAGAAAGTGTTTCAATCCTTCAGTCAACCACTCACGCAGGATTGAATATACTTCCAAGTCCCGTTTCAAACGACGACTGGGATACGATACACTCAGCAGAGGCGCCGTTAATTTAAAAGAAAGAAGGTGAAGAAAAAGTGCCTCGTCTGAGGGGACTCCATAAACAATCAGGAGTATTCTCTCGAATCCACAGAAGAATTCTGTCGAGCTGGAAGGAACAAAGGAGGAGACGCGATAGCGCGTGCTACTCGATTTTCTCTTCCCACGCAACAGTATTCGCGCCTGTTGCGCAAACGACAGCGAACGCCGCGTCAGCCTTTCCCCCCATCCCACGTCCCAGGTTAAATTAAACATAAAACCCTGGCTATAACGGCCACTTGCCAACGGTGTCATAAAAAAAAAAACGCGTCCGCGAAATGAACGGGTTTCGCGTGGCGCTATCAGCGAACGGCCGTTCGTCGTTTATCGTCGGCGAAGCGCGGCCTGGAAGAAACGACCGTCTAGATGAAATTCCGGATTAGTCGAAATAATTGCAAAAGGAGAGTCGCGCGTGTATGTGTGCGCTCGTTGTTGCTGCAGATTATATTACCGGGCCGCGCCCAGGCGCGTGATATATTTTCTTCTCGCGTGACGACCGCCAGTTCGTGTATCCCACCCCCTATCAACCCTTGCCCACCTTCTGTTGCTTCGTTTTTCCTAACGATTCCGACAGTCTCCGCGCGGCACAGGCCCATTACGCCCCATAGATTGGCAAATATCCTGCTATTTATGATAGCAATGAAACGGGGGTGGAAGACCCCAGCGCGGTCGTCACGGAATACCAATGCAGCAGGCATCGACCGATCGCCTCGCGATTTAAAAGCTTCCGGGATAAGGCGGCGATCGTACGACGCCCCAGTCCTTTCCAGTCACGAAACACGATGGAACTATTGTTTTCCCTTTCTCGATCTCGCCACGGGTGAACAGGCGCGAGACAGAGAAGCGCGATATTTTGTAGGACAGCGTCTCTCGGTGGTGCATCAATGCTATTGACAGCGTACGCTTCTTTTGCGTCGCTTGGCTAGCGTATCGTAGACTGGCAGAGTGGTAGGGAAGATTTTTTCGACTTTTAAAGCGTTACTGTAAGAAGATTCCCCTAACACTCCGCAGATTTAAACTACTCTTTAATTAACTCCACTCATCAAAGGATCTATTGTATTCCCACGACGCGATCATCCCCTAGGAATCAAATCCTCCGAGCATTAAGCAGAGACGCCTGTCACTCTCCAAGGATCCAGCCTCATCCCTCGCGAAACGGCGGCGCTCCAGATCCATCCATTTGTTTTTCACGCCGCGAAAGTGTCTGCGCAGACACTCGCGTGTCTCTCGTCTGCGAGGGAATACAAATACCGCGCGCAAAGTGCAGCAGCATTGCTAGAGACGTTGGAGGGACGGGGACGTCATTCGTTATCGACGTTTCCGTCGCGGGATACCGAAGGCTGAAGCCGCTTAGAAGAATTCCTCGGCGCGATATCGCCATCGCGGAGCGGAAATCGCGAACGAACCGCGACTGGCGGGTCAGGAAGCGAGCCTCGGAAGGGTCACCGCGAAAAATACACCGTTGCTACCGAGCTATAAAGCGGGCACTTAATCGGACGGCTAGGGGTGATTGTTGTCAGGGTTAGACGTCGCTAGAAACGAAGGGAAGCGACTCTTCGACTCGTGAAACTACACTGACGAAGCGACTTTCAATGGTCACGGTCTTAATTAGTTATTTCCCTGGTCACGAGTTAAGCGATGTCTGCTTTTTTATCTTAGCAACGATTGGTGAATGGGTGCTGAACGTTTCCATAGTGGACACGAGTTCCCTCGTGGAACTTGGCCGGAGATCTTTGGGAGACTAAGGGAGTGCGATTTCGCATGACATGTGCAAGTAACGCGGTTCATCGAAAGCAGTTTAGGAAACTGAAGAGAATTCTGTAGCATGCGTTGAGGAATCTTTGAAGGGACTCACCGGTGAAGGGCTTCTTGTGTCTCGTGGTGATGGAATTCTGCCCTGGATGCTTGTATGGACCTTCTTAAGGCGTGCCTCTGTGTTACCTGGAACGGGAAGAAAATGTATTGTAAAGAAATCCTAACAATGTCGGCGACGTTGGTCAGAAAATGGTAACTAAGTACGTAGGTACGGTCGTTTCAAGAAATGTTTAGTGCCCTCCTGAAATTTTTACAGACGCTTAAAGTATCTACCATACGCGGCACGGATTAGGTACAAGCCTTTCCTAATACCGTCTTCGATTCACCGCTCACGTGTTAGATTTATGCTAGAGGCTTGGCATCGAACGCGCGTGCTCCGGTAACTGTGGTAAGTCAATTACCACGGCGATAATTATGACCTGACAGTTACAATCATCGTTACCGTGAAATTGCCGGACTAATGCAGTCGGTCAACGCGAGTCTCGTGGCGGACCGCCTTCGCTCGTGCCGTCACTAATTAGCTGCGAGATGGCTGTCTCTAACGAGTGACCCAAGGCATGGAGAGGCTAATGCGCCGAGCTGCAAATGAAACCGTTCGTTGCCCCTTTATCGTCTCCCATATTGCCTCGTCCAAGATGGAATTCAGTGATTACTGGTTCCCGCAGTACCAGGCGGAACAATGCTCCCCTTAGAGTCCTTGGTAATTGATAAGTCGCTTCAATTGCGAGCTTCTTCCCTTGGTAATTGAATACGAGACTCAGTTGTAAGCCAGACCTTCGACCCTCTCTACGCTGAATATTTACAGGTCGGCAAATCCGGTGTGGTAACAGTCTTCACCATATAAACCTCGTCACACCCACCCTATTGATCTACCGATCGACTCGGCATTTACGAGCACCAGTATCAGCGAAAGACCGTAAAGAGGACACCCTCCTAAAATCGCCTAGAAGTCGTTTCACCGTTAATTCGCGATCGTCGACGCACCCGACGAGTCTCATGAAAAACGCATGGCCGTTCGATGAAACGTGCAGCCGTTTCGCTCGACGGCAAAGCGTTTCATCGGCTCCCGGATACGTGGATGGTTGCGACTGAAAGAAACAAAAAGGCCGTCCACGTTCGTCCCCTCGAGGGGAGGGCGGGGGGAAGGTGGGGGCAGCAGCAGCGATTTCCCTCGCCTCTCGGCCGATTCGAAGCGTTTCAAAAGGGAAATGAAAAAACCGCCCGTTCACAGCGCAACGAGGAACGATCGGCCGACAAAAGGAACCGCTTCGACGAGCCTGATCTCACGGATGCGCGACGATTTATCGTCGGGCCTGGGCGGAAAACGGAAAACGAAAAACGACGAGCCAAGGTCGGGCGTGGCGTCGTTCTAATTAAAATCCACCGGCCTCTGTGCGACAAAAACGCTGGAAATTAGACAATGTTCGAGCTTAACGCCCGCGTAGCCACCCGCGAGCGCGATTAACAAACACCTTGTCTAATTACCTGTCACAGCGATCCATCTTTGGTGTCTGCAGCAAAAACCCTCGAGATAATGGGGGGGACGATCCGTTAGCGGGTGTGCGCGACGCGCGATGACGCGCTGGTACCCTTCCGGTCGCCTTCTTTTTCTTGAGGAAGAACTGGCGGCAGGACCGAGGCAAGAGAACTTAACGCGATTACGAGGCACTTTTCCAGGCCGAGGACTGAGGCGACAATCGGTTGATTCAAGAAAAATAAACTGATCTCTGGTGAGAGAGAGAATCGAGGAGGAATATACCGATTTTTCTGAATCGGCATAACATTCTGAACATATTAGGTTTATTCCGATAAAATAAACGATATCGGTGTTTGTTTTAATAGCCATTTTATGTTAGGTGTACCGTCAGCCCTGGATTTACCTCGACGCTGTTCAATCACCAGAACTGTGTTTACGTTTGCGACTGAACGAAAGGACGTCACGCCACTGACTGATAAGCGATAGACACGACACATGGATTTCATAAGCGACTGGGGCTAGAGACTGGGGAGGGGGGAACGGCCGATGAAGGATCGTTGGAGAAAAATTATGGTGAGGCACGTCGACATAAACAGCGAGTCAAGACAATCCACTGTAAGCTATAAATCAGACGACGATCCCGGGCATATCCTATTTTTCCCTTTTGGACCGAGGTCATTCATTTTCGCTTCCCTTTTTCGGTGGGGTGACAGGTATCGGGGGTGATGTTCATCGAGGCCTGCTCCAGATTTATGTACATTTTCCAGGGAGGGTAGGTTCTATCGACAAAATCATCGGGTGCTTGGCATCAGCACTATTTAGGTGCGTACTAACGAAGCAAAATTCCTTCTGCCCCCGTTCCTCCATATTTTCAACCACTCCCCCCGCGAATTTCTCACAAGTTTCTTCGAGCAATCTACAGTGACTCGCATTAATATTCGGACACTTTTTAAAATCGCATAACTTTTTTAGAATCGGTTCAAACAACTTGAGTTTTTTTGAGAAGCTGGAAGGATTAGTTTGCTAACTGACGCGTTTCGTCGTTTTGAAAAAAATGTATTTGGTTGGAATAGCGAAAAGAATAGTAAAAGCCGATTTTTAAACTTTTTTTGTGAGTTTGTAATGAAAATTCAAAGTTTAAAAATCGACCTTTACTATTACCTTACCTTTCACCCCATCAACCCCTTCATTCCCCGATCACCACGGGTTTAACCTTGACGCGGTCGCTTTACCACTTCGAATTAATACCAAGGGCGAAAGTTCGCGACACTCGGCCGGTAATTCGGAACAGTGTACCGCCGAGAAATCTCCGGCTCGGCTCCGTTTGGATTAGTTCGGTAATGAATGGAGACAACGCAGCCGGAAGGAAGGCCGGGGGCTGGGTAAACTGTATGAAAGGGTGGAAGCCGGAGAATGATGGAAGGAGGAAGGAACGTGCCCTTGCAGGTGGGGGCTGTGTTCGATAAAAGGGAAATTAGATCGGCGAACGACGAAAGTTTTCGCGGATCCAATGGCCCGCGATTGTCCGCGTGTAAGTGGATTTCAAGGATGGAACACGGAGGGAGGAGCGGCGAGAAGGATGGTAGAGGATCGAGTCATCGAGGTACGAGGGTTAGTATCGAGGAAAGGGTGGGAGGATCGGTTCTCGAGGTACGACAAAGGTGGTCGGAAAAACGCCACCGTGAAAGTTCCCGGGCGAACGTCGTGGAAAGTTTCTCGCGGGCTGTCCTTTCTTCCGTGGGGGAAGAAGGTGTCTTGCCCCTGCGCTCGCGCCGCTAGATATGGCTGCACTCGGGGGGAATCGAGATATTCAGAGGGCGAAGAGAAGTTTTTCGAGCGGGTTCACGTTTGCCGGCGATACCACCGCCGCTTCCTATCGTCCGGCGAGATGAAATCGCGCGGAAAACTACGTTTTAAATTGGCCTCCCCTCGCCCTGCGATGCGGGCAGGGGGAAGGTATCGAGCGACTGTTGCTCAGTTTCCGCCGGAGACGGTGCACCCTCTGATCGGGACGGAAGTAATTAAGTCGTCGCTCGGAAGTTGGAAACGTATCGGGGAGGGAACTTTTGTCAATGGGAAGGTTCGCTCGTTTGAAATATCGATCGACATCGAGCTTCGTTAATGGCTCGAGGAGCCAGGTCCGGGGACGCTGCGACGGGATCGCCGGGAATACGGAGGAACTCCTGTAGCCTGCTCGATCCGGAGATGGATGCCTTCTCGTTCCGTTCGATCGAGCGGCAAATTCTTTCGTTGACCCGCCCAGGAATCGGGCCGCGGCTAATTAGAATTGTACCGTCGACTGGAGGCGGGCACCATCTCTCCACGCGAGCCTCGGAATCCTGGGGATCGTGGGAGCTGTAAGATTTACGAGGACAGTCGGGCCAAGAGGGATCAAAGAAATCAACGAGAGTGTATATCCCCATTCCCCAAATCCGCGGTGATCCTTCAGCCTGACGTGCTCGTTTCTGTCCACCGATAAATGTTTTATCGGCGACGTAACCTTGTGAAATACGAGCTTCCGCTTCATACGCGAGGCTAACCTATTCCAAGATAGCGGCGGCCTCGTTTCTTCCAGCCGATGGGCATGGCCGTGCAGGGAAATGGGAACAATTTCTGCCATCGATCCAACGATCCTCTGCCCCGATTTCCCGGGTTCCCTGGGTCCCCCGCTAATTTCCACGTTCAACATAGACCCGCCATAATCTACCAAGCTTTATCGCGTAATTAATTCATTACGGTGATTTAGGGGGCAATTGTCGTAACGCTTAAAGGCGTGCACGAACATTTATTTGGTCCCATTTGCTTCCGTTCCATAAACCCGAACGGAAGCTTTGCAACACGCTGCGTCCAATTCCAAAGTGCTCATCGTAAAACATCGCGGGTGTGTACCGCTGCCGGTAATCGATCCTCGCGCGAGCTTTCCCTCTTCGATCTCGGGAGAGGAACTGCGATCGTTCGAGGCTGATCATTCAACTCTGGCCGTGGTTTCATCGACAACCTCGAAGGACCGCGATTGTGCAGCAGGACAAGATCAAATAGATTCCGAACGGTGACCTTGGTGGGAGGTGCAGGCAGGACTCTTTAAGGGGTTATACTTGTTAGTCAGGCGGCCGAAAAGTCGCGAATGTTTGTGATTTTTTTTTGAAAAAGTGGAAGCTTATATTTTTACAGAACTTTTTCCACTTAAAAGAGCAACATTTAAAGAATATTTGGTATTTTTTTCGTAGAAAAATATTTAGAAAGTAATAACCCATGTCCAAGAAGCTTTTTCAAAAATTTGGTTATTTGGTGAGCACTGCCATTCGGAGCCAGATTATTTAAAATCAAAAAACGAAAAAGGTTTCGTTAGTATATTAATGTATCCTCTGATTAACGGAGGGAATTTCCGAAATAGTAATTTAAAATAAAATGGCGGCTATTTAAAGTTGAAGTTCTGATTTTTATCCCGTGATTTTTACACGTAAATTACTACTTCGGAAACTCTCTCCGTTAATCAGAGGATACATTAATATACAAACGAAATTTTTTTGGTTCTTTGATTTTAGACAATCTGGCTCCGAATGGCAGCGCTCACCGAAAAACCAAATTGTTGAAAAGGCTTCTTGGATGTGGGTTGTTACTTTATTATAAACGTAAATATTTTTCCACGAAAAAATTACCAGACCATCTTTAAATGTTGCTCTTTTAAGTGGAAAAGTTTCTGTAAAAACATAAGCTTTCACTTCTTCAAAAAAAATCACAAATATTCGCCACTTATCGGCCACCTGATTCAGTATAACCCCGTAACAAATTCATCAGCGAGATTACTTATCCAGCTTTGAATTCTCATCCAGCGAATAAACTCTATGCCTCGAATTCCGAAAAACTGAAACTACGCTCCGCTCTGCTATGCTCTGTTTCTGCGACTCGTGTTTTCCGCGTCGTTTGAGGACCAGCGTTATTTGTCAGGGCGACCGAGCCATAAGCGACAGACATTTGGAATATTAGGTCCATCGTAATAGAAACCCCAAGCTAGCTGACTGCGTAGCCAATTCCTCTCCCCCCCATCTCGATATACATAGAATGCAAGGTATTCATGACGGGCGATGAAAACCCTCAGCCAGCTAGCGGCAGGGTGTGCCGCGATGGATTCGATGGATTCGGGGCTCGTAAAACTTCATGGATCTGGCGAACGAGGTAGTCCGGTCGAAGAAATAGTTGAAGGGAAACGACCAGAAAAACCGTGTCCCGCGTTCTCTCCTTCCCTTAATTCCCTTCGTTACGAGCCGCCATCGGAAGCATCTCTCTCAGCTCGGAAAACGAAAGTGATCCCCGATGAAATCTCTCCTCGAAGACCCCGTTATTTGAAGAGGCTTCCCTCTCCTCGCACGAACGAGTAGACTGTCAAGATCGCGCGCCAAAACGCCGAGGGGGGCTGCAGACGGGATCGATTGCCTCGCGAAACCAGGGTGGAACGGAGCGTCGAGTGGTTCGATCGAGGTCTCTTCTTGAAGAAAAAAATCCCCCGCTTCCGTGCGTGGAGCGCGGGCGCAACGCGGTCAACGAGGATAATTAGGTCTGCTGGAAATCCCCGATCGCCGTGGAAACAGCCGAGCGTTTTAATTGAACGTCAACAGTTTTTCAACAGCGCCGCCGATCCGACCCTCCGCGTTTTTCAGTTCGTACGAGTGCCTCGGATCAAAGAGCTCGCGCAAAGGCTCGCGACGGCGGATGGGAGGGACCTGATGACGATTTCGCGGCGCAAGAGGAAAACTTTCGGGGACGCGGAAAAATCTCCTGGGGGGGAGGGTGAATATCGAGCACTGACGGTTTAGGGATTTCCATCGCGGAACGAGCAGTTGCAAGTTTGCAGCGCAGCTCGGGGGAAACTTGTCGCGCGGGAGGATTATCGTTCACCTTCAAATATTCCTGGCGACGTTCCACGTAAGTGGCGCCCCGTGTCAGAGCCGTCGGGGGAGGTAAATTCGGGCGGACGAGGGTGAGAGTCCCGAGCTGTTGGACGGTCCGCCCTCAAAATGCCCATCAACCACGTCAACTCTCGAAAATTCTCGGCAACTGCGACGACACGCGTCCGTGGAGAATTTCTCGCGTTGTTCCCGCTTCGATTTCACAGATCGTACAAGTTTTTATTCGGCGGCATAAAACGTGTCCCCGGGAACGGCGCGCCCGAGTTTGCCGAGTCGGGAATTTTCGCCGAGGATATCGGAGGGGACAGCCACTCGAATCAGTCAGAGAGTATAAAACGTATCTCGAGATCGTGATAAGATTCCTCAGCCGTGCAGTACCTGGGAAACGTTCGTTCGAATAAATTTGATCGAATATTTACGTCACGGCGTAGCAACGACTCGGCTGACACGTAGTCCGCTACGGCAGTGCGATATCAGGATCCTCCCGCGGACGGATTGAAGATTTTCCATGCTATCGAACAGTCGAATCGATATAGATCCAGCCTGACACGAAATTCTGCAACTTCGAAGCGAGGTGCACGCTGGTCGCGACAACTTGCCAGAGAGTGAACTGCGTCTCGCTTCAACTCTGAGCAATTGCTTCCCCCGCCCTCGATTCCATTCGAGGGGGCTATTTTGCAGCTAACTTGTGCACAGCCGGAGCCGTCAAGGGCAAAGCGGAGTCCTCGAAGGGTTCGTCTTGAAATCGTGCCAGCTGGCTACAAAGTGATCAAACTTTTACGCCATAGACGCAATCAAACTTTCTACGCTGGATGGAACCGTGAAACGAGGAAAGAACAGCCCCTTCTACTCAGGGAGGGGGGGATGTCACGTCGAGTTCTCCGAGGTGGGTTATCTCGACGAAGAGTCCAACTTTTTGGCAATTGAAAGGGGATTGCAAATCAGGCAGTGTAAGTGAAAAGTTCTTAAAAATGATTCCTCCCTATGTTGCCCACAAAATTCCATTCAAGGTGTGCCACGTAAAGGCCACCCCGGTGCGTCGTGAGAATCAACGTTAACCCTCTAGTGCATACGCCTGTCTTAAGGCGGGCACCTGTTTAATCCAGGAGTTGGGCGCCTATAATTTTTTTCAGAATTCTCAGTTGCCAGCCTTAAGGCACTTTTAAAAGTATTGCCACACCGCACATATTAGCCTAAGAAACATGTCAATCTGACGTTTCGATTTGACAGAAATCTAGTTTGAAGTGCATTCTTGAGCTAAGCGTGCTGCGCAAATTATTTGTGAAAGTAAAAAAATCGAATAAAATACTTCCCGACACCGTACAGCTAAAAGACAATTATTGGTAAGTAGTTTGTGTAGTGATCTATCGAATGGAATAAAGATTTGAAAGCAAAAAATAATTTACACCTGCGAAGTGATGCTTGGCCAGTAGCCGCCTTAAGGCGGTATGATGTTAGTGGATCATCCTAAGTTAGTCAGGGTGTTAGTTTATCACCCTAATAATTGATGCGTGAAAATTTTACTCGTGCACCTTTTAACTCTTTGTTCATGAAATTTGGTATCTCTATACACACACATATCATATCATACTATTATAATAAAGCCACAGCCTTTGTTTGTATGCTCACAAAAATCTCAAAAAGTACCGAACAAATTATTACGAAATTTTAACTACAGTATCCTTGAACAACAAGAAGGGATATATGCTACGCATTATGGTTAAAAATTTATGCACTAGAGGGTTAATGCTTGCACAGCACTCGAAGCGCTGTTGCTACGAGCCAAGTTACAGATTCCATACTGCGTAGCAGCAAGACCTCGAAATCCTTCAGCAACTACATACCGCCGCGTAGACTCGTCCCAAGAAGCGATCCCGACTAGAACTTGGATCCTTTCGCGAGCTTCAACGATGCGGCTGCGCTCCCCAACAACGCCCATCCTCTTCCATCGTTTCTCTATCATGCAACTTCCCCTTTAACCTGAACGGCGCGTGCATTTACACGAACCAAGCCCCACGAACCGCTTCCTACCCGATTGTTTGCGTTAAAAGCGGAAGCTCCGCGCGAATCGCCCTCCCCCCGCGTCACCGTGCCGCCCTTCTTATTGCTGATTATCCCCTGTTTTCCCTTCGGTAGTCGGTGCTCGTTATCCTCCCCGTGTCTCCCCCGAGTGTTTACATTTCCTGGCTTGCTAACGGGATGAAATTCAAGCCACGCGTGATCCCTTGGTACACGTCTTCCGGGGGCTTTCTTACTCGAGGAGGTCTCAGCCTGGCGATCCCTTGACACGGAGGCACTCGGCGGCGTCTCTGTGATCCGAGCAGTATAACGTCTATTGATGGTGAAATTAAGCTGTCGTTGAGAATAGAGCAGGCGATGGGTTCGATCGGAGGAACGAGAAACTAAATTGGAGTCGTCAGGTCGAAAGGAGTGTCTCTTTCCACTCGATGAACCGCGAACGGTGAAACAAGCTCGCCGTTCTGATTTGTCAGATTCAGCCGCGGAAAGAAACGACGACGAGTGTCCCGATGTCTCGCGAGGGAGAAACATCGCCGCGGAGCGAGCGATACGCGGATGTTCCTAATGAGACTGGGGCACGCTCTACGAGCGAAACGTCGCAAGAAATTGCATCGGGTATCAAACGAACCAGCCAGAAGCCACTCGGCGGAAATTCTGTTCGCGACAAAGGGCCTGGGGAAATTTGAAAGCTGCTCCCAGTTTGTCCTGTGGACCGACGAAAATCGACCTCCCCTGGACTCGAGAATTGCACGACTTTGTTTACCTTGGACGCAGACGCTGGTGCACGCGAATTTTACTGACATGTTCCGTGCACTTTGAGAATGGAATGAGAACGACGCATCGGGAAACAGAGAAGTTCGTATTATACCGGGTTATCGTGCTAAATAAAGGGAACAGATGGAGAAGAGGGAGGATTAGGGCGCGAGAGAGCTGATAGCTGGAGGGCTGAAGGGGCACAGGGCGGCGGAGGAGGTCAAGTGGCGCGGTATGGGGGTCGAGTGGTGCCGAATACTGCGCTCTACCTTGCCGGGGGTAGACTGGCGGGACGAAGAGCATCTTGTTTCTAAACAGCGAGAATCCATTCTAACCCGGCAGATCTCGTCATCCCCTAAACCCACCTACACCGCAAGAGAGCTACTCTACTTTTGTCTCCCTGAAACTTACCCTCGAACCGTGCGGTGGCTCAAGCTCGCGCATAAATCGCGTGCACACACGAGCCCCGTCCAAGTGGGCGACTATCTGGAGCAGACGCGATACAACAAGTGTCTCGAGGGCCTAGAACAGGAACCGGCTGAAGTTCAGTCAACGACCGAGGCGTCGTAATTTTCCTCCGCTTAGCGGCTGAAAGTGGCGCGAAGATAGCGGAGAGCCACGCGAAAAGGTGGAGAAGAGCGGAAGCTCGAGAGAGGCCCGGTGAAAAATTGCACAATGCTTTTACGGGGAAGGACGGACGGAATTACAGGCGTCGCGTTGTCGCGAGGAAGCCGACGCGGCGGGGCGGTGGAAACTGGAGGAACCGAGAGAACCTGCACGCATGACTGACGCCTCTTTGATTGCCTAAGAGCAGCCTTCGGTCGGAAGGTGCTGTCAGGTGGTCGAGACTCTAAAAGCCCAACCGGAGCTTTTAAGAGCCGTATTATTACGTTACCCCGTGTTATTCTTATCTGAGCGTGCACTCCAGACAGCCCAGCCCTAGCCCCTCCCGACCCTTTCCAGCCCTCTGCGTTTCCGTTTCGCCCCCCGTCTATCGGCTCGGATCTCGACGAGCCGCGCCGTGGAACTACGACCCAATTACTGCCATCGGAAGATAGCACGCGAACAAATGCCGCCTCCGACCTCCCGTCACTGGATGTCACGACCCGCTCGCGAATAAATTAAGGGAAATTTGCATGGGGATGGGGAGGAATCAATTGAGCTATCCAGATCGTCGACAGATTCATCTCGCTTCCCTTTTTTTTCATGTCTGTGCGATCATTTCGAAGATACCTACTTTCCATTGCAACCCCCGTTAACCACGGTTATCCGTGGACTCGCTGAAAGCTCGTATCAACGCGTTTCCAAAGCACAGAGAGATACGGCTCTGATACCGAACCTATTGGTATAATTCCCACGATTTACAGAGCCTCTCGACCGACCGATTAAAAGGTACAATCGGGATTATTTCTCGCGGGAAGAAACTCGGAAGCACAATGGAACAAAGCAGCACGCGGACGGATCGAAATGACCGCCGCGGAGGATGATACTATTTACCAAATAATTTACACGAGAACCGCGGTGTTGTTTAATATTTCCCGTTTCGCCTCACATATAATTAACGCGTTTATCATGCAGATGGATACGCGCCACGTGATTCGATTGAAATGTTTTCACTGGGTCCGAGCGTATTTAATGCCGCCGCGAATAATTAACGAGGCTTGCGATCTATTATATCCAGATTATCATCGTCATTATCGTATCGACTCGACGCCAGGTTAATTGCTCGTCGGCGGGCATGACCGACAATTTTTACATTATCGAGCGACGTAATTAATTGCCCGCCCCGTTTCAAATTACCTTTATGGATCCTACGCGGCGTTTCTTCGAGTTTGATGGCCGAGCTCTGCTCCTTCTAACCCTCATCAGAGTCACGAACATTAATACCTGAAACGTGAGTGGAATCGGCTTTCCTCTCACGTCGACGCGAGGGTTGACCGCTATAAACATTTGTCACAGCAAATTGTCAGCTCGTAACGCTCCGCTGTGCCTGTGCTCTCCCACCCCCAGCAAAAATTATTGTTTTCACCGACTGTTTCGGCTCGACTTATTCAATCCCCGATAAAAAGGGATGCTCGACCTAGATCCCGAGGAACCTAGGGTTTCTAGGTCGCTTTCGATTATTAATTTTCAGATTGCCCCGCCGAGCGCCGGTTTGCAGCTTTAAACCAGGAACTCCTGCTGTATTCCGCGTCCGGGCCGTAAGCCACGAAATCCTGGCTCGCGGTAGGCGGTGCACGTACGCGGGCGATTAAAAATTCATAGGAAATCTTCGGGGTCAGTCCGATTTTACGAAGCCATGAATTTCCCCGGGCGTGCCGGACGGTCCGGGAAGATTACGCCGATCGCATCGATCGCCCAGCGAACGTCGCGCACATTTTTCCACCCCACTTTCAAATGAAATCCTCCCGGGTCTCACGCGCCGGGTAGATGCAAAGATAAACAAAGATGCAGTGGACTGCAGGCGTCGCGGAAGAAAGAGCGAGCAGAGGAACGCTGTATCGGGAACACGCGCGCGGCGTTATTCACGCGGGGTGCGAATTTCCCGAGTATTAATGGCGGAAAGTATCGCGAAGCCCGATGATCAACGGCGAATATTTCAGCGCGATGTGAGATATGTCGCGCGCAACTGGTCCATTGATATCGACTGATCCCACGTGTACTCTTTATCTCCCTCGTTGAACAGGCGAACGCCAATTATTCGGCCGCTAGACTCTCGGCCCCGCGGCGATCGCGCTCGAAGATCGACGGTGACGCGGACGGATGGACGGATGAGAGGCGATAGGACGAGAGGACAGTCGGAATGGCGCGACGCGAGGCGCGATTCTGAAAATTCCACGAGTTTCTGGCAACGAGCGAAACCACTTTCGACGAACCACTCGGGGAAATAGCAACGGCGATGCGCCCCTAGACGTCCAGCGGAAGCCGCAGGGTGCTTTCGCGGTCGCGCGCAGCCTGCATCGCCGAGTATGCAATTGCTGCTGCAAGGGAGCACTTTCCTCGGCACCGGTGGAATTTACATCGTTCGCATATTCGTAGGCGGGCTAACGTCGTGAGTCGTCGTTGCCGGAACAACCCCCTTCTGCATCCGCTGGCTCGCTCCACGCGGAACACATCCTGGGGACGTGTACGAGCGGTTTTTAGTGCAACGGTCGTAACTGTCGACGGTCGCGTAAAGAACGATACCTCCTCCGATGGGAAAGTGAGTGATCGGTCTCTGACGAATTCTCAAGAATCAGTGCCACTATGATAATAATAATAATAATAATACTGTACAGCTTCTTTCAATTGAAGCTATTATATATGCCAGGTTTCGGTACGAGAATCAGGGATATTTTATATGAAAGCAAATCGTATAATCTGACATTCCACAGAAGTTGGCCTCGGTACCGAGTGCGGAGGATTTTGATATCCGAGCAAATTATATGATACGAAATTTGCCAAAGTTGCAGGAATGTCGGGTAACGAGTGCACGGGTTCATCTTCGACCCCGTTCCCGAAACAGAAAGAAGTTTAATTAAAACTTCAACACCGAGCATCCCGCAAACAGCGGGGCAAGCTCGACGGTAGTTGCACAAGCAGATAAACGTTCCAGGGAAGGGAGCAAGCTTCGATACTTGGGGTATCGACTGCAATTGGTCGACCGGGTCCGTGTACCGTTCGAGAGCTACGGTTTGCTCCTGACACCCTTGCTATTTATGTTCTCCGTTCCTCCAACGTATCTGCACCACCCCCACGCGAAACAGCCAGATCCAGCTTCCTCCTCTTGCAACGAACGTCCATTATATTTGTCTAAGACACGATCCGAAGTAGCCCTTCGATGGGATCCTATTTCTCAAAAGGGACTTCTCCTTTCGAGATGTTGCGCGTGGTTCCCGCGAGTCGCGACTGAAAAGCTGTTAGCCTCGCCACCTTCTTCTTTGGCGCTCCTCGCGAGAGCTCGCAGCCGGGGGGAAGCCATTTCCGCGACGCTGTCATAAATTACGTAAATGCATAATTCTTCTTCCTTCCACTTATGCAATAGGAACAACGGGTGCGGCTGGCTCGTAAAGATAAAAAATTGTCACCAGCCAGGCCGAGATTGCTCGCCGGCCTCGGTAGTATTTCACTTTTACGGAGTCCCGCCGCCTGGCTAACCGGCACACTTCCGTTACTTTTCCGTACACCCCTTGTTACCTTTTACCCCTACAGTTTCGACTAACTACCGATCGAGAACCGAGCATGGTCCCCGCGTCTCCGTTAAACATGTTTCTCCGTCGAAGATCCACTGTCGCTTCCTTCGGGGCCTTCTTGCGCTTCCTGGTTTCCACGTTGCTATCGACTTATTTATTCCAACGCAGTTTATATCCTCTAAAGCAAAATCAGAGAGGGGCAGAATATCTGGATATTCCTGGGGACGATCGAAATTTGATTAAGGGGACGTGGGTGCCGAGATTAAGCCCCGATAGAGCAGACCTCGTCGACACAGACCAGAGAGGACTCGACGTTGTTCCGGGTGACTCGAATTGATTGCTCTCGGTGTGGTCGAGTTTCACTGTTTCGCCATCGAGTCCCACGGATACTTAGCTTGCCAGTTAACGGACTAAGCTCGTTCCGGTTGTTACGGTAAATAACATCGATTTGATAAAGCTTTGTAAACCAACGTCGATCTCGTCGCTGCAGGTGAGGCAGACATCAATTCTCGCTGGTCAAGGCTGTCTCGACGGCTGCGAACGTCCACGCTGACCCTGTTTCAGTGGCGTATCCGTTTTCTTTATCGAGATCGAGGCTGTGTGTCGCGGCTGCTGCCGGTGGAACCGTTCAGAGTTGCAATGGACCAGGTGACGCGTCACGATTGCCACTGCTCCAACTTCGAACGGCGCCGGGACTGGGATTAGTTCGACTCGACGATTAGGTGACGGGGATTGATCGAAATATGAACTGTTCCAGCTAGCCCCTCCAGGGATTAAACAGTTTCCCATACAGCCAAACAATTTCCACGGTTCGTCGATGAAGAAAGCCCACGGCGATTCTTCGAGTCCATGATTATTCCGGAGCACGAGAGCGGATCCGTGGATCGCTGGGTTTCTCCATAACTCGGCGCATTTACCTTTGATTTACCACGCTGCGAAAAGCAATAATAACGACCCTGCGCACGAACTTCTTCGATTCGAGGTTGGAGATTGGTCGTGGTAGACACAGGAAGTTCGTGATACCATTAAACTTCCCCTTCGATCGTCTTCGATCATCGATGGTTCCGCGTGCACGGACCTAGTTATTCTCCCTCCGCCGACCTCGCATAACCCAGCCACTGATTCCGATCGCCGAGCTAACCAACCCCCCGCGGCGAAATTGCAGCTTCAAAAATAGCGCAACTCTTGGACTACCGTGGTTATCGGGACCCAGTTTACCGGCACGTAAATCGGGTTACTTTATTTCCGGCCTCTTGCACCACCCCGTCCTCCGCCAAGCCACTCGCAGCTTCTCGTTCAACCATCCTTCCGGGCGTTCGAGTATGCCGCATCGGTGCAATTAAACTTGATACCAGGAAATGCTATTTCCCAGACGTTTCCCTCGCCGTCCCCGTCGACCGGCTATTTTCTAGCACTCGCGAGCATCAAGAAGCGAGTACGCCAGACGGTGCGCGCGGTAGACGTAACGATACTGCTTATATGAAAAACAACGGGGTGGCTGGAAAGTGCGGTGAACAAGGCGGGCGAGGGCTGAGGCGGTTTAAGTCGAGACGAGAGGGAAGCCAGCCCGGAGGCAACGCGTCAACGAGAGAGTCTAAGGGCAGGTGATGATGATGATGACAATGACTGTGTGGAGCAAGGCGCTGGCAACTCGGGCACCTACGAAAATTACAGCAATCGCGACGCTTTTGTGACTCTTGTCGCGCTAACGATAACTGCGCCAGTGGTTTTAGCTAACAACACGCGCACAGAGTCGTCTTCTCGACGCCATTGGGTGTCTTCTTGCGCAGACTGCAGGAGAGAATTAAGGGCAGGGTTATCTAACGCAAGACCTGGGAATCAAATACTCTGCCATCGATTTCCTCGCGTGTCACGTGTATCTGTCACGTTATAATCCATCACTATAGTCGATGCAGCGTCAAAACATTTCCACCAGCTCCCGAGGAATGCGCCAACCCCCACAGCCTCCCTCTCCGCCGTGCCCACCCTCTCGATCCCCCGTCGAAACGAACCCAGCCAGCTTTTCCGATTTACCCCGTGCTCGGCGATAAATGCAATTCCAAGAAATAGGAAAAACTGTAATGTTTACAGATCGAGATCCTTTATGCCGTGGATTGTCCTCCTCTCTAGCGTGGCCGTCGCGGACTCCCAGTTATTGTGTGTACCCCTCGAGTACTCTGCAGCCACGCTCCCGTCGTTTTCTTTATTACGCCGCGCACGTGCCGTGCACCGCGATTACCGTATTACAGGAATCCAGCTTTGCTCGCCGGCTCTCTGTAAACAGCCGCTAGCGTGGCTAGCCAGCTTGCCTCCGGAGCAACGAAACATTGATGAGGCAAGGCTGCCTACCTGCAGCTCCCGTCACGAGATATCGCGCGTTCGGCCAGAGCCATTCACGCCAACTCGATCACAATTCCGAGGGATAATCCTCTAATGCACGGCTCGGCCCCTCAAGTTTTACACTAATACAGCGTGGATACGAGAGGCTTGCGCGAGGCTGTCGTTTCATAAGTTTGAACAGCGCGCGATCAGTGGGAAACACGCGAGGTTTGTGGAATGGGAAGTGTTCGAAGGGTTCAGCACTGTGATTTTTAGCGTTCGAGAGCTTGCGAGCTGAAGGGTTTTCGAGGGACACGAGTTAGTTGGATAATGGATAGTGAAATGCCCTTTGATATAGATCGTTTCCCCACGGTCCGTGGGCGCTGCTCCTTCTCCCAGTTGCATTCTGTTTCTTCATCTCGGGTCTATCGATCTCCACCGGCGCGTAAACTCGCGTGGTTACGGGACGTTTTTTTGCCGGCGCATTGTTCGGAAGTTTCGTCGAACGATAGGTTCCCCAGGCAAAATCGAAGCCGAACTTTGCCAATTATCACACGAGCCCGGGATCGAGTGAGTTTGGCTTGTTAGCGATCCGCCGAGAAAGAGTGGCTCTAGGGAAGAAGTCTTAGGCAGAGAAGAATACGCAAACAGTGCTCGTGTCGCGTGATAACTTTGCACAATGGATGCTTCCGTGGGCGACGGGTCTCGAAGGAACAATGAAGCTCGGCTTGCACTTTCAGAAATTCAGATTACTTCCCGCGGAGTTGAGGTGTTCGTTTGAAGACCTTTCCTCAGATCGATCAGCGTTTCCTCGCGTTTTATATAAATTCGATGACGATTGCTGGTGCACCGCAGCGAAGTGAAAACAGAGTTACAGAAAACGACCACGATCGAGCCGGATTGGCGATCGGGGTTCCATCGGGGGACTGACTGTCTCGTGACAAAAATAAATTCACCCGCGCGAGAATTAATCGCGGTTCAATAGGATCTCGACGAGGTCCACCACCCTCCAGGGGGATAATAAACGTTCCCTCGTCGTCCAAGTCCCACACCGTTCCGTTACCCAATCCCTCGGCCAACGTCATACGCGGAATCGTCGCCAAAAGCCGAGCGAATCAGCGTTTCCATTGACCGAATCGTTCTTCTTGCCGCTGGCCGATAATTGAAAACGGAATCAGCGCCGCGCCAGAGCGACTTGGCCTGTTCTGTTTTCATTCCCCCGGTCCCATTACGTATGACCGGATCCGAGATTGCCCGATCGAACTTTGGAAATTCCGCGGGCATTACCAGCGCCGAGACAGAGCGAACTTGGAGCGCCTCGAATCGACTCGATTCACCCCCGAATGGAGGTGCATCGGAGAGACGCGTCCGCTTTCCTCGGGATTCGCGCGAGCAAGACACGAGACGGGAGTGGAAGAGCCCGTGGCGCAATCGTCCCGAGGTATTTTTCCAAGTAGAAGCGAAAAGTCGAAGCGAGCCACGTCGCTGAACAGCTCGTAGCCTCGACTTCCACCCGCTGCGTCTATCAGCGGAGAGGATACGGCTGCGGGCAAGATTCCAGCGTATGGCCCATTTGCCCAGGGGCGATAGTAATTTAGTAACTGGCCCGGGTAGTACGGGAAGCCGCCTTAAGCCGCGCGATAACCAGCCAGCGGGATCGCCACGGATTTCTCGAGGTAACCCGTTCGTCACCGCCCGTGTATTTTCACGCGACGCCGATCCCACCCTTGTCCACGTCGTAAACTCCACGTTGTCCACCACCCTGCTCAAGTCAGATTTATTTCCCGCAATATTCCCCTTGGCCGCCCGAAGAGAAAGCAAAGTGACGCCGCCACCCCGCGCTCTCCCACCCCTGCATCTCTCCGCGCAATTAAATCGTACTTGCGAAAGGAAAGCTGAAAGGAAAGCGTCGTTCCTCCCGCGGTATTTTTGAAACCGAAGAACTTGTACCGCGCCCCCTTTCGGCGATTACCCTTACGGGTATTACGATCGTCTCGTTGAAATAGTTTCGCGGATGCGAGAGAAAACGACGTTCCAGCTCCGCCTCGCAAATCCGAGCGTTTCATCTCGCTGCGTTTCCCGGTTATGGGCGTAATTCCGCGGCAGAAGCGTACGAGCGTGGGACGGATTATTCCTCGTAATCGAGCTACGCGGTTATGGAGTGGCTTTGAGGGATACTAAAGATTCGTAGGTAGGAGAAACTATTTTCAGATTGGCATCGCTGCACTGAGGCAAGCTTGATCGCTTGATGAGAGCACTTGGGAGATCATTGGTGATTTAATAATCTGGATGGGACAGATTGTTGGAGGTTATCGTGCTCCTTTGAGGAATTAGAGGTCCCCGATTTCTGCGCGGTTGTACAGGGCGCGGCAGAGATGATGGTCAAGGAGTTGATGGGGTAGTAAAACGAGAAAGAGCAGCCTGTAGAACAGCGAGGTCGTTGTTGCCTCGTACGCTTAATTCGCGCGACAACACGCACCGTAGGGACTCCTCCCCGTGCCGGGGAGAGTTGACGTTCGTACGGAACGCATTAGCGCAAATTACCCTCGCGGACCAGTATATTTAATATCAGTCGCCGCCCCCTAGGCCTGCGAATGAAACGCGCGATAATATCTTCGCTGGAATTACGCGACGATCGCGGGTACAATGTTTTACCCGCTTGGGCGGAAATTGTGTTCGATGTTGATCCCATAAATCTCAACTCCGCCCTCTGGTAACTCGGGGAGAGAAAAGGTTCACGATCCCATTTACAGCGTGTAACTAGGGTCCCCTTTTCCTCTTACCAAGAAGGGACCACTTGCCTTCGCCCCTTGATTACCTCCAACTCGATTGCGTTTCGAGATCAAAGTGTCAAGGGACCAGCGTACCTAGATCGCTAAAACTATTTACATATCACTGACCCGCCCGTGCCTCCTCTCGATAAAGCGGGTATTCTTCGCGGCGCGGCTTGCTCGAAAATTGAATAAACATTCGAACTGGCTGCCCTGAAAAATTTTCGATCTCTCCCCTCGGAGAATTTCGACTGTACGTGACCGGGATACAGTCAGCTGGTTCTCCTCGGCAAGCGATCACCTCTGATAGGTGTATACGCGAGCGTTCGCTCGCAAGGATACTGGCGACACACAGTGGGCCGGATTTAAAATTTCCCACCTTTCGGGTCTTCCTTTTAAGATATCGGAATGAAATTTACGCCTAAAAATAGGAAAAAAATTATTCCTTTCTAATGATGTATAATTTAATATCTCTTACATTTATTTGTTTATTTATTTTGTAATATTTTTAACTTATTTGTGTTAAAAAAAATTTAATTCCGTTTATTTGGTACCTTATTTAAAGCCCTTTACAGTGGTTTAAGCAAAATGTTTGGGAAACTTTTCGTTTCCAAGTTATAAGGAAAATTCGAATAATACAGAAAAGTAGCAACAAATCGGTTTGTTCAAATTACAGACCAGACTTTTGCGATAAATATTTTCTTTTATTAGTAACTAATAACAACAACCCATATAAAAATATTTCCCAAACATTTTGCTTAAACCACTGTAAAGGGCTTTAAATAAGGTACCAAATAAACAGAATTAAAATTTTGTTAACACAAATAAGTTAAAAATATTAAAAAATAAATAAATGTAAAAGATATTAAATTATACATCATTAGAAAGGAATAATTTTTTTCTATTTTTAGGCGTAAATTTCATTCCGATATCTTAAAAGGAAGACCCGAAAGGTGGGAAATTTTAAATCCGGCCCACTGTGCGACAGGGAGCTCGAACTTGCACTAGCGTGCCAGCTCCGCCGTGCATCTTCTCGCTGCGAATGAGCAACGGGCACGTAAACGGGCCGCGTCTCGATGGAGCAACGAACACCCACCGCAAGCTTCCGACGGGAATATTCCAAGATTCGCGGGAAATTGCGGATAATTGCGGGCGCGCTCGGTTCCAGGGAAAACTGCATACCGCGAGGGAGCGGAGTTGCGCTTCGCGTGCGAGTTACGAGTCGTCGGAAGGCGCGGTTTCCCGGGAACTGTGGTTCGACAGCGAGGCAAGAAAATCGACGCCCGGCGTCCGGGCTCGCGAAGAAAGCTACGGGATGCAGTTCTGGCGCATCCGCCCGACGAGTGGATCCGCCAACGACTCCCGGGCGCAACGATGTTTACTTCCTGTAAACAGACCCATTCCTGTTTAATCATTCTCGCCCCCGCGAGCTGACAATCGTCGCGAACAATACACGGTCAACGGTCCGTTCTTCAACCGTCAAGTTCAACACGGAGAGCCGGAGTTGGACGACGAACGTTGTCCCATTCCTTTTCAAGTTTCCTCGCTGTAGCATCCTCCGGCAGAAAGCGAATCGTCGAAAAGCCGTGACGAACAAACGAAGCGCCACGGAAAACTGGGAGGAGCGCTCCTGAATTTCGGTATTTGCGCAGGGACGGCTTTTGAGACCGGGACTTGCGAGACGTCTGGGACACCCGGTGTCTAAGAAAGTTCCAGTGAAAATGATCAATTTGGCGGAGGGATGTTAGGCGCAAGGGATGGAAAGTGGTTAAAAGGATCGTCCAACTGATCCATGGTATACGATAAATAATGGCCCTCTTTCTATCTATATCGCATGTTTCGCAACTATTACACGGTCGAAGAACTCGACGGTGTTTCTTTCATTAATAAAAGGTTGAGTGAGTAAATTATAATCTCACAGTAAAGTAGATGCTCCTACTTAGTCGCCGGGGAAGTTATCAAAGTTAGGGATGCAGGCTCGAAGGAGGTTGACGAAGAAGACGAGCGAGGTGCCGTCGTCAACCGTGAACAGCTAGGGCGCGTTTATTTATGAGGCAATTCCCTCCGTTCGCTACGCAATCGCGAACGAAACTAATAAACGCGCCTCTAATTCGGGAAGCCGGCTCGATACCTTCACGTGCGAATTCCGCGTGCAAAATGTAGAACAGCTTGACAGGGATTCGCTGGCTCGTCGTTGGTTGTGCAAAACAACGTGTAACGATGGACCAGAAGAGGGTGTGCGACAGGATCGAGCGAAGGGAACGGGGGCGTAGAATCGAACGTACATGTGTATACACCTTAAGGTCTACGGAAAGAGAGAGAGAAGAGGGGGCGAGAGGCTGTCGGGATAGAATACGTAATCGTTTCCTCTTGAACGTCGCTATGTCGCATCCAACGGTTTTCCTCCTTCGTAAATCCGTGACCGGTTTTTCTCAGCGAGATCAACGACGTGAAGAGGATGTCAAGAATCGCTCGACTTCCTTCCGCCGACAGCTGCGTAAACAATGTCAGAAGCGGACAGTCGATAATTCTTCGGTCGCGTCAGGGGACCGTAGCGCTTCAGCGTCTGCAGCGCGAAAGCTTAACGAAGGGAATCGGCCAAGTACGAGGGATTACTCGAAGAATAATCAGGCGGAGGTGTTGGGCGTCGCCGATGAAGATACAACGAAGAGAAACACGCCCCAATCACGACCGGGAAGCGATCGTGCGCGAGGAAATATTAAATCTCGCGTATTCGCAGTCACGTGCCTTATTTGCCGACGATGTTCCTCGAATCCTTCGAGCCAGCGAGCCGAATCCTTCCACGGTTACGCTCGCGGGATGCGAAAGCGTCTGATTGCACCCGACTAAATTTCGTCTGGCTTCCCTGGCCGGGGACCGGCGAAACGAGTGTCGCTCCCCCAAAATTGAATGTTACGAGTCTGCGACCTCGTTTCCACTTAACTATGATCTTGCATGATATTGCTACAAACGAGGGTGGAAAGACAAATAACCCGGATGCGCCGGCGGAGACGTTATTTCGCGAAAGTCGAGCGGATTGCGAGCAGCGTTCCTTCAGGCGGCACGGATGAGACGCGAGACGATATTGACTCGACGGAAAAAAAGAAGGGAACGAGATGGATGATTGCATCGTTATCGCTGCACCCGCAGAGGAATGGGGAGCTTCTAACGCATACCGGAGAAGCTAAGCAGTAAAAGTCAAGACGCGCCGAGCGCGCGAAAAGAGTGGCACTTGTCGGCTTTAAAAGACCGCTGGTACTTTTGCTCGCGCATCTCTGCCCTCCGAAGCTGCGTTCGATCAATAGTTTTTCAAGCGTATCATACCGAAACAAACGATTTTAGCACAGGTATAAGCTACAAGCGGGAACACAGCGATTCCTCGTTCAAAAATCTGTCAAAGCTGAAGGATAAATGTTTTTCGTAGCAAACTTTGAGTCAGCTGTTTGACAGTGCCGCGAATATAAAATACTCTGTACGTCACCGTTGAGGATTAAGATGCGAAATCTTTTAAGCCTCTCGTATTTGAGTGATCGCACACGAACCGAGTAACGACTAGTCACCACTGGCCGAGCAGCTTTGCACGACGAGAATGAACGATTCGTGGCGTAAGGCAGCACTCGTCCCATATACGTACATATAATAAGCAGCAGGCAAGTGGTGTTTAGTTTTCAAAGCTCCCTTGGGGCCGTCCGGGGTGGAAACTAGTTTCGCCTCCAGTTTTACCCCAGCGAGCCCTCCCGGCTTGGATTAATCTAAATTCATGCTCGCGCGACCCACCAATCAACCTTTCCACGATGTATCGAACAAGGATGTCCGCTTGCTGGTTACCCGATTCCTTTTCAACCGGGCAGGCAACCCGTCCCCCCCCCCCCTCGTTCTGATTATAAAGCAGAACCGTTTCGGGCGATCGGATCGATCGATTCGATCAGAGATACAGGGTCCAATTAATCGTTCGGTGATATGGAATTGGATGCATCGTAGGGGAAAGTCGACTAACGCCGTTCGATTAAGATTGTTACGCGGTATTATCGCGGCGCTGTACTGGCTGTTCGGGGTCCCAGCTTCCTCGCCTAATCTGTTCAGGATTAAGCAAATTAATCGCTGTCCACGGCCGGCGATTGGTTCAATATCGGACACGTGTAATCTGCCGGCCGTGCCCCTCGATTCTAATTTTGCCCCGGGAATACCGTGCGGATCGCGAGCCGCCGTAATTAGAGCCGAGCCGATTTCGCCGCCAACGCTTTGATCGAGGGTCCATATTTGTGTCTGGCAAATAAATGTTACGATATTCATGGCCGCGTCGCGTCTCCCAAAAGCGAGCCACGCCGGCACGGCCGATTTCACCATCTGAATAATTATCGGCTGCCCAACGAGCGCAATCGAGCCGCGGCAACGAATTTACCTGCCGCCAGGTACTTCCACGTCTGGCAAAGGGGACGAGCCAGCGCCACAATTCCACCGTCAATATTCATTCTTCCACCTGTTACGTTCGCTGCCTGGCGGCCGCTGTCTCCAAGAAAGCGACACGGCAGGATCGCTTTGATCCCGATTACCGAATTCCCAAAGTCCGTTCCCCCTCGAGCACCGTCGCGGCGGTCGAACAAAAGTTCCTCCCCCGTGTCGACTTCTTTTTGTAACTTGACGAGAGGGTGGCAACGAGAGGGGCATTGTTACCCGGGCACAATAGTCTCATTTCTCCCTCTCGGTTCATTAGCACCCCGGCGAGAAGGAGCGGCGAGGATCGAAGAGAAAAAACCTACCGGTTCATTAATATTCAACGTTATTAGCCTTCGGTTAAAAACTTTCCCGCGTCCTCCTCGGGCGCCCTTAAATAAAAACAGATCCTTTAATGGTAGCCACGGAGATGGTGGATCGCGTGTTGTTAAGTGTGGCGTTCCGCAGGGATCGGTTTTAGGTCCTCTGCTAATTCTCTTTCTACTCGACACCAAAGTCTCCTTTCCATACCGACACACTTCACATCTAAATTTGAATCATCCCTTGCTTATATTTCGGCTCATTACTATAATTCCCTCCCACCTGATATTCGAGGTTTCAATTCGTTTCCTGATTTTAAATGTAAAGCTCGGTGATATATATGGTTACATTGTGCGTCACAATAACTTTCTAGTTTCTTAATGTTAGTTAGTTTTTGGTCATTTAGTTATGGTTAGGCTTCTAACAGTATTGTACTGCAGCCTCGCCATTTACTTCGCTTGTCTTTATGTATTATTTTCTTCTCTGGATGTGTCAAGTAATAAAGACGAATAATAATAATAATAATAATAATAATAATAATAATTTTACAGGGAGGGGGGCGGAGCAACGGAATAAAGCGTTGGTTGCGGATCGAACAGGGCGACGTACCCCCCCGACAGCTTGCAGACGCTGACGCTCACCGTGGAGAAATGTAATTACCGATTTAATTAATTGGACTTACCAGCAACGTGGCGCGAAATGGATTTGCGTTCCCAAAACGCCCGTTCCTGCCAGCGTCACGTTAACCCCAGCCACCCCCGGTGGACATCGTTCGCCGACGATTACAATGGAGGCGTGATTACGCAACGTCTTCGAGACAGGCCAGGCATTGTGCCCTCGATCAGGGGGGAAAAGCCCTCCGGGCCGGGATCACGCGCTCCCACCGTTCGTTTTCATCGATTCCCTCTTTATCCATTGACTCGCGCGGCCAGACACGCCGCAACCAATTGCGGTATCGATAAACTGTCCGGGCCGGTGGACACTGTGCTCGTCTAATGCGGCTAAACGCGTGACACGAGCTAATTCGTAGCGTGGAAAATATGTAAAGCGGATGGGATTAGAGCGACTCGATGATAACGATTACACTGGATTCGCTGATTAATTATTCAACGTTAACGCGGCGTTCCCTTGTACATGGACCGGCGGATATCGCGCAGATGGTAGTCATTTTCGAGTAGCACGCGAGGGTGCGTTGATTTTCGGCGCCGCGATATTACAGCCCGGGGATGCTGCGCAACGGCTCGCAATTTCGCCAATTTCAAGGGCTACTACGAAATTGTCGATGGCAGTCGAGGCTGGGAAGAAAGATTGGCCGCGTACGTGGTGGATAAGAGTTCGTTTCTGGCGATGAATCGCGGGAAAATACGTGGCTGACAGCCGCTGGCTGCTGCGGATTTCGCGTAATATTGACACAAGAGTGGGCGAGGGAAGCAACCGGCAAATACGTTTCGCGTGTGTATATCACGCAAGCGTATTTACATCGGGGCCTGGCCGCATCGCCAGCCTGTCAACGATATGAATTAATATTGATGCCACCGCGGGACCGGCAGAAAGAGTTGCGGTTACCGGGGAAAATAATCCCGGCGGGCGTGGCGAACATTCGGTTGCTGGGGCACGAACGCGAGCTCGCCGCTTTTCCAAACTTCCAAATGTGGAGCCTGCCTTCGATTTGCGCGATACATCAATCAAGATGACGCTACTCGATGATGTCGCCAGCGCGATTTCTATGAAATCGTTGTCGACGGGATATAATATTTATCCCGACACTTGCTGCAGACTTTTTCATCGCGCGTTTCTTCCTGGCTACAGTCGAATGGTTGGCTGTAATTATTGCAGCGTTGGTGGGGCGTTTGATTGAAGTTTCTGATGTCAAGCGAGCGACTGTACCATCGTTTCAGAGATTTAATGGAGCGGAGTACGCTCGGAATGTGTACGCTTCGCCCGACAAGTAGTACGAGTCAATAGTATCTGATACAGGTTATGTATCGCCGCACATCCTGCGGTGGTTTCTGTATGATGAATCAGGGGTAATGAACGCGTCTCTAATAAAATGGCAGATCACTCGAAATAAACTGCTCCGACAGTATTGTTCCCCCCACTGCTGGCGAGACCGACATTAATTTAACGGCGCCGAGAATGGTCAGCCATTACCTCGAGCGTGGTCTATCGAGCACGATGGATCATAATGGTAGCCCGGAAACCTGTGTGTCTGCGTGGCTGCTATAGCAAAAACGAGAGTGCAAAACTGAGCGGGGAGCCGAAATCAAAGCCCTCCTGTTGTAATTGCATCCACTCTAACAGATGATTCGCGATTGAGGAACGTGGAAGGAACACTTCGCCAAGCTTCGTCGTCGCTAGCATCGACAAGTCAGCCGAAGGGGCAGCACAAAAGCGACCAAGGCTTGAGGATATTTTTCTCCGCGTTCCCGGGAGGAACGCATCCAAGACAGTTTTCGAGAGCAATATTGACACTGGACGACGGGTTGGCGGAAGAGTGGCAAGCATATAGGTAATTCACGAGAGGGGCTGGTGTTTACGGGGCGCGGTGGTCGTTGACGGTAACGACGTTCACACCAGCTTCAGCAGGCCGTCGAATAATTCAGTGCTTTAATTACGACGTGGACCCGGAGGGTAGCTCAATATTGCAGCCGGCGCGGCGTACCTGTTGGTAATGCTTCTTCGCTGTCGGTTAGACGCCGCCCCGCCCTGTATTTGTTATGATCCTGTCAAGGAAATGGAGTGGAAGTTTGCGCGCGTGTCGGCCTCGTTGCTGCAACTCGGAAGAATTCTCTCGGCTCGAGCGAGCCCTCCGTCTGTTTCGCTGGAATTAATTTCCCTCCGACGCAAGAGGGTTCGCTCTGCCGCTGGAAAATTGTGGAGGGGCCATCGAGAAGGCCAAACGATTTTAACGGACGCCGGAATATCCGCAGTAGCAGCTAGGATACCCGCGCCGAACCACAATTCTTCGTACACCGAAGGGGGTGTTTTTCTCCGTTAAAACAAAGAACATGTTGCTAACTCGGTGATGGAGGAGAGTGTGCAAAGGGAACGCCAAGGAAATTAAAAGGATCGGTTCGGGTAAGGTGGAGCCTGCGAGCGTCCTAACCCCGTGCTCTAAGAAACTTCTGAGCCGTTACGGAAGACAAACGACGGGCGCGGCCGTCAGCTACGTGGACGATAAATTAGGGCAAAGGGTCGCGTGTGGACCGAAAATGAATTTAAGAGTCACGGAAGATTGTGTTGCTTATTGCGACGTTTATAAACAGGGAGGATTCGCCGCAGTCCACGCCACCGTCAGGACGCCATAATTCCGCCGCCCGATAAAGCAAAATTTCCACGACGCGCCGTAATTCTGCCTCGCCGCCCCCGGAAACCCTTCTAAATTCGGCGTCTCGCCGGGGCCCTGGCGGACCTGGCCCGACGTAGCCGTTATTTACAAACCGAGGCTTAATAAGCGCGCAGCGCTGGCAACCGGTGCAATCACGGCGAACCGTTACTCAAAGTCTGCGCCGATTCCGGTCGAGATTCAACATCGATCTGACCCCAGTCGCAAAGGAATTTTTCCTCCAAATCTTGTTTCGGAGGTAATGGAGACTCAAACGATGGCTCCTGCATTATTTTCAAAGTTTGAAATAGGATTATCCCTACCAGTGAACCGTCGTCATAGATATCCTTGATTCTCCCGTTACAAAGCAGGGTAACTGCCACCGTACACTCATTTGGTATCGAAAAGTTGCGTTCTCGGTGCAGGCACAAGGCGGGCGGAGGGAAAGGACGTCCGCAGGCCGATCCTCGATCAACGTTATACGGTGGCCGAATAATATATAAGGAGATGGCTACAAGGATGCCCCCGATTTGAATCTACACGGCCTGTAAAGTTCATTAGATTTAAATATTTATGAGATCGGGGTGGAGAGGCAGGTCCCAGGTCAATTTGAAGCCGGAGGAAAACGACTTTGGTTCTTTATTCCCGCGGGAGCGGTGCACAGAAGCGGGAGAGGAGTCCAGGACTCCTAAGCATTCGGGCCGCAGTGGAAACGCTGGAAAAGTTTCCCGGCCACGGATTACCAAAGGAGACGACCCACCAAGACAAATGGTGGATTTAATTGGCCGAACTATTCCTCGAACTGGGGGCCTCGTTCGCGTCCTGCCCTAAAGAAATCGGCTCGTACCAGGCGCGTCCTATAATGCGGCTCTGTAAATGTTTAAGCTCTTAACTGTCGCATTGCGCACAGCCAGACTGCAACGAAACGGAAACCCTCCAACGATACCATCGGCTCAACGGCTCAGGCTAATTGAGGTGGGAAGAAAGAAGGCTGCGTTGACGGAGCGTTATCGTTAGGCGAGACAGCTTGACCTTTATGCGCCAAAAGTGATCGCATTACGAGTAGGTGGGTACTTGAAAACGCGGAGCATGCTTTCATCAATCCGATACAAGGGGCGTGAAGGTGCATGTGATTGTAATGGTGGTTCTTTTAAAATTCATAGCTTCCTCGAGTTTAAATGCCACACACTGTGCGTTGTGTAAGAACAGTCCCAGAGACCAGAGTTCTCTCGCCCGAAGACAAGGACGATTTTCCAGTGGGTTGCGTGACGGGAATTAGAATTTACCCCGAATAGCGACCAGTCTAATGATAAATGCAGCTCCGCCCCGAATCGGCGAACGAATTTATGGTCGTCCCTTTGATACCCAAACCCGTAGAATAGAGCCGGACGCGGAGTGCTGGCATGATTTAGACACGATCCGATTCGGTCGACCGCCACCCCCCTCTGACAAGCTCGGGGACGTATCAGTTCTAAACAATTTAACCCGCGATCGTTTCGTTTCGAATTTTCGGAAGATCGGGTGGGGAGAAGAAAGGACCCGCGACACGGCCATAAATATCGTAAAATTTATTCATCTCGATCAAGAGATGAACGCCACACGCGTCACGGCCGCGATTTATGGGCAAACTTGAAAATGAAGCATGGACAAAGGTGCACACTAGGGTGGCTTTTACTTATTGTTGGTGAAACTTTTTTTCAAGATTTTCTTCGGGAAACCCTCCAGAATAGTTCCAAATAATTAAAAAAAAATCCGTGTAAAGCTTGAGCTCGATCGGATAACGGGAAAGGGTGCCCGTGAGCCCTTAAACATTTAAATCATTATTAAATTTAACAGCTCGCGAAGTCGATTTTATGTAATATCCTCCGAGTTATTGATTAAATAAAAAAATATGTTAAACAACAGTTGTAGATCCGGACAAGGAGCTTCTTTTATGTTGTATTACTTTTTCTTGTGCGATAAACGGTTTTCGAAAAAAGTCCGAAAAACTAAAAAAAAAAAACTTTTTTCCTCAAATTTTGAAAGTTGCGTCTATATCATCGTTATTTTTGCGAATTTCGGTCCCAAATTTTCAGGAAACATTCGTGACATATCAAACAATAATAAAATGCAAAACGTGTAGAAGCCCAGTAAATGAGCCCGCATACTTTTAATAAGAATTGTACTTATTAATGTTTGCTTAATACGCGTAACTAAAAATATAGGATATTAAAAGTGCAACTACACTCCATTTATAAACATATAATAATGTTTAAATTTATAATTGACATTTCTTTGCCTAATGATCGTTCACTGGTATGCGGTCAATTACTGGATGGTTTACCCTGTACCAACTAAGCAATCGCAAAATTAATCGTGATGAACCAATTTAAATACACGTGCACACGTATAATAGAAATACTACACGGGTATCCGTGAACAGAAGTACACGTGTACTTATAATCCGTGTACCTACTTACACCTGTATTAAGAACACCGACTTTTAATTCCTTAATACACGTTACACGGGACACGTGTGCACGTGTATTTAAGTACACGTGAAAAGCCACGACCTCTAGTTTGGACATAAGTTTGTCTCGGATCGGTGGGATTAAGCGCGACCCAAATTCTACGAGATGGGAGCCCGCGGAATCGGGGAGGGAATCGTGCCGGTTTCCTGGGGGGACGATTTCAGTGACCACTTTGATGGACGGGCAGATAAAACTTTGGCGAGCCGCGTAAATCAACGGCTGGCTAGAGAATTCCTCTACTAAGGGTAACGATAGCTTAAGAGACGGAGGTGAGTTAAGATGATGCGACTTGGACCCCATGCCGAGTTTTCCGTGTGTACAGAGTGCGCTATTTCAGCGTCTATTAGGACTGTACATCTTCTGGGCTCCTCGCCTCTGGGATCCGGAGAGACTCGAGCGGTGGAAATTTAAGGTGTGCTTGTGGTCTTGTCACGAATGATAGGATTCTTTGTCAAGGTGGCTCGAGTGCCTCGCAATGGTCTTCGGCAGGTACGGTCACACCTCAACAGGGTCACAGTCCATCTTTCAATTAAATCTAGCGATCCACAAGGCTCCTTCCCCCGTCGAGCACTAATTACTTCATTATACAGTAAGCTAGAGCAAACCATGCAGAAACAGCCCGCATTTCCGAAACACGCGCAAGGGAACGAGCGTACCGTGCTCGACGGAACGAGGACCGACGAGGAAGCGTCTCGTGGAGCGTGGACTTTACGAGCGAGGGGTTCCGCGAACGCAATTACAGGGCTCGATTTTCAATTTAACCAAACGAACGTAATTACCTTAACGCGAGGCTGGCTTCCGCCGCGGTCTCGGTCCTTCCCTTTTCCCGCTTCTTATTTTTAATCGGCCGCGACAGGAGCAGCGTCTACCCCGCCGCGGGGACAAAGAGATCGTGAACGGGGAGGCAAACGAACAAGCCCCGGGGAACAAAGAATGCGCGGCTTGAGAGGGGGGTCGTCGGCAGAATCACCAGTAATTTCCGGGAGGGCACTCCCGCTATTCGATGGCGAGAACGAGGAGGAACGAGAGGTGGCCTCGAAAGGAGCAGAGGAGGACCGAGATAACGATCACGTGCCTTTGCGGACGTGTACCGACTGTCGTCCCTTGTCAATAAGCTTGCAAGGATTCGAGTCCTCAACTGGAATCCCGCATTCCTTTGGAACACGCTCCCGGCCGCCGCCCTCGCCTTCAACCCCTGCCAAGCCGCCGCGATCCAGAGGGTGGCTCGCAGCAGAGCGATGGAGATCCCTTTGTTCCGCGAGCGGCTAAACGGTTTTAAGAGAAGCACGCCTCGCACAATACCGCTAAATGTCGGTTACTGCCTCTTATTTTTACCCTCCAACCAGACGAACGATTCAAGCTGCCCCTTCCGAACTCGACAAGGGACGGGGGTGTTACCATTGTAAGCGTTTTAAGGCACAGTCCCAGGTGGAAGCAGTTCGAAATTTCTTAAATGCCTCCATTTAGTGCGAACTGACCGACGAAATCCCGAACCCGAAATACTTGGCAAGTTTATAAGAAGTTGTGGCGCGGCGGGTATCGCGGAATTCGAAACGCCTCAAACGTACGTATATACCCGCCAACTGAACGCGCCGGTCGAGGCATTCTCCAGTCCCGGGGTAATTTCCGAAACTCCCAACAAATTTCCCACCGACTCTCGCTTTACATAACTGAGACCACGACTCTATGCTCGAGGCTCGAGTGAATCGTGGTACCCGTCAAAGAGGAGCAACTGTTCGTGGCTTAATTGCGAGCCTTCAGCTTTCCAATAGAAATCCTTCGTGTCCTTCGTTTCTTAATTCGTCCTTAAACGGACAGGGAACGCGAACTTTCACCCTCGCGACAAAGGAAGAAGAAGCCGTGTGCCCTGTGAAAATCTGTTGAAACATCATTTTCTCTGAGGTGAAGAAACGCTGGGACTATGATCAGCGAGAAGCTATTCAAGTCATCGTCGTATTTCGGTGACGCCTTGGCAAATAAAGGGGCGGCTGGAATAAAGGAGGAAGAGCTCGATACGTCTTAATATCTTTACTTCGCGCCGGAAAAATCTCGGACCTGAGGACGCTCGATAAATTCTAGACGGCTCTTTACGATCAGGGGGCGTTTTACCCCTCGTCGGGACAGAAACTAGCGGTGGAAGAAGCCGAAGGTCGGTGAAACGTCGCTTCCGTGCCAGTTGTTTTACGAGGCTGTATCTGGGAGCCGTCCATCTATCGTGCTCTCCCCTCGGTTCGACTTCCTCGACCAGCATCCCTCCGTTCTCGAGTCCCTCGGTGTTTCTCTCCACCAATGAGGAACAAATGATGCTGCACGGTACGCTGCCGTTAAGGCGATATCCTTTTTCATTCGACATTTCTCTCTGATCGTGAGAGACTTGTGCTATATGGTGGGCTTTCAACGCCTCTGTTTGCTTAATTGCGCGTGGTTCTGACAATCCGTGGAAAAGAATATTTATTTATTTTATTTATAAACCGACTGAAGCCCTCTTTACATAAATGTTTACGAAGGAAAAAGAACTTTGCCTAATATAACAAAAGGTAGAAATTTAAACTTTCTTTTAAAGGTGTGCGCAGATCCATTAAAGAAATCACTACTATTACAGAGAGTACTAGAGTCAGCAATAATTCGATTTATTGGATTAATTAATCCATATGTAGATCTGGATTTAGTAGAAATTGATTTGCATAAGAAGAGAGGGACAATCAATATGGTTATTGATTAAATTAAAAATAAAGAAATGGTCGGATATTCTTCTACGTGCAGCTAATGTGTCGAGGTTGACTGTGTTTAATATTGTAGAGTAATCATGATCGAATATTGACATAGGGTTCTTTAGCTTATATGAACAAAATCTGAGACATTTATGTTGCACTCTCTCAAGCATGATTTCGTGATTAAAGCGATCCGGAGACCATATAATCGAAGCATATTCTAACAAGGGACGAACAAGGATAATATATAGCAATCTTAGTGTGTGAATTGAACGAAAATCATTGGAAATACGTAGTATGAAACCAAGTGTTCTTGAAGCCGAGTTAACGATATAAGAAATATGGTTGGAAAAGTCCAAAGTTGAGGAGAAATGAATACCTAAGTCCTTAACTTCGCTTATTGAGGAGAGAATATCGTAATTGAGACGGTAAGGATATAAGAAGGGTTCAGAACGACGGGAGGACCGCGTAACATGGCATTTTTCAATATTGAGATCCATACCATTCCTGTGATACCAGTCGCAAAAACGATCTAGGTCTGCCTGTAATCTGGAAGCATCATCAATGGATGAGATGCTTCTGAAGATTTTTAAATCATCAGCGAATAGGAGGAACTTACAATATTGGAAAATGGTAGTTAAGTTATTTATGAAAATTATAAATAGTAGAGGACCTAGGTGGGAGCCTTGAGGTACACCAGATAAAACGCGAATCGGAGATGATAGGCCACTACGTATATGTATAATTTGAAAACGATCAGTAAGGTAACTCCCCAGCCATGCCCATAGATTACCCCTGCAGCCCAAAGCTGACAGCTTCTCAATTAAAAGAGAATGATTTACAGTGTCAAAAGCTTTTTGAAAATCAGTAAATATTGTTTCAACCTGTAGTTCAGCTTCTAAAGAAGATGCGACATAATTGCTAATATCTTTCATTATTTGATCGTAATCTCGCAACGTTGCAAAGCTGCTAATTTCAAATAAAGGGTTCGAAAGAGTGAAAGAAAAAAATCATCTACCCACTCGCGCCTCACCGCGAATAATTAGTACTTCCTTGTCCCAGCGGAAAATCGACCGCGGAGAAACATAAAAATCCACTAAACGCGCTCGCGTCAGCGTCCGCGAACGACCATAATTATCATCACACCTGCAGCTCCATTCATCACGGCCCGGCTGACTAATGAGCCCCCTTTCCCGCGGCACGATCGTCGAAGGAACTCCATCTAACTCCGTTCAGATAAATCGCCGGCGAAAGGGATGACGAATTATCGAGAATTAATTCTCCGGGGCCAGTGATGCGTCACTGGGCGCAGGGCTCGGCTTAGCGGTCGGGGGACATCGAGGTAGGAAAAATATGGCGAAAGCCCGTTTAATGGCCCACCCACTGCCCGCTACGATCCAGATAACCCGTGTACACATGAGCTGTCGCGATGAAAAAATGCTGATTCCTAAAGAACAGGGGGAATTTTTTTACGAAACCTAAGATAACACTCGGCGACTCCACCCAAATGGCTCGCTGCAGATCCTCGAATCAGATTGCTATGTACTTCGAATTGCTGTGGGCACACTCCAAGACGAACGTAAATTACGACCCCGAGCGAATGAATTCAACTGCTTAAATTCCCTCGAGGAAAGTTCGCATCGAACAGCATCACGCGATACCCGGTTGCGGTTGATCGGCTTGCGCGGCTGTTGGTCGATCGAGCGGAGGTAGGTATCTTATCGTCTACGTCGAATTACTCTAAGAAAATCGCGTGGAAATAATTACTCAGCCGCCATTAATGCGAAAGCTTGCAAGCGGAGTCTGTAGCGAGGGGTGGGGGAGTTACGAGAGCCCTCCACCCAGCGGCGCTCCTCTTTCTGCAACCCCTGTTGCCGCGCACCTCGTCTCATCCCCCAGCATCGAACCCGCTATCTGGCTGTGCATTAAACAAATATTACGACCACTAATCGCGGGACTTCGCTACTAAAAGCACCCCCTCCCCCCACACCGCGAAGTTTCTCTCAAGTTCAGCCCCCGCCTTGTTTCGCCAGACACGAAAGACGCGCGCCCGCTATTCACCGTATACAACGCAGACACCGACGAGACCCTCTTTATTGTGAAACGCGACCGAGTTGAATAGATTCCGCGGATCTTTATCGACCAGACACCGTTATTTCCCTTTTCCCGGCACAAAGGGGACAGATTTTATGGGCGCGAGAGCAGACAAATACGATGATCGATCCGAGCGTAATAATAAAATGGCACGTGTCGCCGCGTTAGCGACAGCCGGAATTTTATCGTTGCCGCGTGTATGTACACAATACGATTATTCTGTCACTTCATTGAGCGTGCTTTATCAGCCCTGACGTGGAGATGGAAAGGCTATTTCATCCTCGACCGGCGATTTCATAAATCACTGTACATTTCCCCCGCTCTGATCGCTGCCAGCGCGGGGCAATACATTTTTTATCAATTACCCGATTGAACATCGCCGGAGGCGACCGTTCGACGGTTTTGTATGCGAGGGAGCGAGCTTCCTATTGCTCCTTCCGCGGTCTATTTGAAGTCGGAGTCTGACCCTTTCGCGAGCTCATCCGAGCGGCCTCAGTAGCCACGTTCCAGCTGGGAATGCGCGGTGCATACAGCCTCGATGCATGCAGGCGTAAATTCCTCGAGAAAGAGCGTTAACGCCGGACGAGCGGAGGGTGTCATCCCTTCGATCGCGCTGGGTGCAGCGGAAGAACGCTCGACTCTGTTCCCTCCATCCGCTGGTCCCCGGGAAAATGAAAAAGTTCCGCAGCCAGGCTGCGACGTTTACGGTGCCCTTCCAATAAAGTCGCGCTCCCAAGTCGTTCGAGACTTTCGCTTTACACACGGAACGTTAGCCCCTTTGCACGCCCCCGGGGACCTTTTATGAAATTGAATTACCCCGAACGGAAAGCTTCTCCTTCTTTGAATATCGACAAGCTTATACCTCCAACGCCCCGGCCAATACTCCGAGCGAACATTGACAACTCTCCTCGATTATCTCCTCCAGCGCGCCGAGTTTCGACCTCTCGCGATCGGCACGTCGATCCCTCTGGCTCGTCGATATCGCAACAGGGAAAGCCGACGGTGTAACGGAGAGGCAGCGATTCCTCGAGCAGCGTCGCGTAACGGCGGATGGAGAGATCCAAGGGGGGAGGAAGACCACGCGAAAGAAGCGCGCAGATCGTGGATAATGGCTGCTGGAAAATCTGATCTCGAGGCAAGCACGGGGTGGGAGACTATGAATAAGTAAAGCGACACAGCGCACAGGTCGGATAAGTATTTTACGATCAGACGCGTATAGTATCGCAACGAACCGTCGCCGCAGGCTACGTCTTTATCTTGGTCGCTGTTTCATAGCGAATCATTCAAGGGGTGGGCGTCATTCGCTGATATTTCGTAGCTTGCTGATCAAGCTGCAGGATTAAGCCCACTACAGGCACTCTGTTTTGGTGCTCCAGCTGATACGAGTAGCTGAACGGCTACTCTTTTATATTTCTAGCGATCATGTCGACGAGGGCACAAGCACCCTTATATAATTAGGATTGCCTAGTGCTCGAGAGAAGACTAACCCTATTATCAGCTCAGGTGCCCCGGGTTCCCGTCCCGAGGACACGCTTCTCTGGATAAAACACCCAGGAAACAAACCCCGCGCCCTGGGAGCAGGAATAAGCAAGCAAGAAATTAATACCGCTGGTCCACGTTCCTCGAGAATTTGCAAATGTTTGCTCGACTCTGAACGGCATTGTTAATCCTGGAAAATCGCTGATCAGCGTTTCGAGTAGAAATGAATCGACGAAACGAAACGGCCCGTAAATGTTCGCGCGTGTTTGCCCGATGAAGGAGCTCCAGCCATCCTCCATTTGCCTCATTAAATAATGAGATATAAATTAAACGCGGTGCACGCATCGTTTGTTTCATTTCCAGTCGAACGCCTAACCGTAGCATAATCGGCGTAAATATGCGCGTGCGAAACTGAAATCGTCCGGCGTTTGTTGTTTCAAAGTTCCCTACGCGATCTTCTCCTAACGATTTTTGTGCAACCAGATGCAATCGCGTCTCTCGCTTCCGACTGGATTACGCCGGCACCAATGAAATACGGTTTAAGACAGGAAGTGGGGAGAACAGTTATTACCAGGTGGCCCGCGCGATTTCGAAGGCTCGTAAAATCGCTGGAGAATTATACAGTCTGCTATCGATCAGTCGTTTCCATCCATCAATTTCTACTCGTCCGAGCGAGTCGCTTCCTCCACTTTTTCACACTGCACCGGACACGATGGAATATCGAATGGTTAGGAATGAATTTCAGCGACTGAAACCGGGGCGATCGGGCCCGGTCGCGGTCCGCCGCGTATTATGACGACGATTAAAACATTAGGGCCCCGTCGTAACCGACAGCGGTGCTAAGCACGGAAGAAAGTACCGATTGCCAATTGCTCCGTATAAAAGTACGTTGTCGCTGCGCCTCGGTATCCAGTTGGCCCCCGGGCTGCACCCTGAAATAACGGCGACATGACGACGATGGTAAGTCCCTTCCCGTTATCTTACTCTCGCATTGCTCGCGGAAATTGCAGGCATTTTCGTGCTCTCCGTCGCGATATGCCATTCTTCTCACGTTTCCTTCAAGAGAATTCATGGATCCTTTGTGTGAGTCGCGTCGACACTGATTAAATTCCGGGCTAAATGGGAGCAGTCCAATTTTTCGAGACATCTGACGTGCCGCGTGAGCGCTATTTCTCTTATCAGCGGAACGAAAGAGTGCGCATAACGCGAGCGGCGTCAGACGCTCCCCGCTGACAGGTTAAACAGCGATTCCCAGCGGCCACTAATTCGCGAAGCTCCGCCGAAGGTAGACGAACCTCCCAGCGAACGCATCGCGCGTGTTTCGAATTCGCTAGGGGCGGAAATAAAATTTCTGATTGGATTTCGCGAATCCCATTTCTGGCCGCGGCAGCCGGGCACGCAGCGCGGAACAAAGCTGCACCCTAAAACGGTACGCTAATTCCAGATTGTATACGCCGCGTAACAGGGGACTCGGTTTTCTTTTCTCGCGTCGGATGTAGCCGTTGGATAACGCATAAATCATCGTCGAGGCACGGGAACCATTCGTTTCGCGCTAGAAACGCGCCGGCGCTGTTTCCTGATCGCCCGGGACAGCTGACCTCGCTGATTCTTCTCCCAATGTCGAGATTCGATTTCGATTCTCGTTTAGCGGGCCCCCGTTTCGGTCTTCGTCTTACCGTTCCGCGTTTTCTTGCCGGTGGAAAACTCAGTCGAGAAGTGGGACGAAACGCGATAAAACGAAACGAAGCGACGATTTACTGTATATTATCTCCGGTTCTTCCGCTCGAGCGTGCTCGTACCGCGCGGGGATAGTGGAGACACGCGAGAACAGCGCCGACCAAAATGATTCTCGCGGGCCTCGACGTTGTTTTATTGGGTCGGTTAGCCGAGCTAATGTCCGCCGCGCGAGCACCGTATCATAATGAATACGCTTGCGGCTAAGCGATTTTCGAAAATTAGTATCACCATCGTTGGCCGCTTTTGTGCTGGTCGTCAGATTGTAAGGGGTGAGAACGAATTCGTGGTGGGGCCTGGGGCAGGGGGACGTGATCTAGTAAACTTGATTTCTCGATTTTTCTGAAGCTCCTTGATATGTGATAATGGATCAAACGGTGTCTCTTCTTTTCTCTTTGTTCCTAGACGTGGCTTGCGGCCGTCGCCCTGTTACTGACAGCGGCGGCAGGCCAGGATTTGAAAGCATCGGAAGGGAATCGACCGCAGCTACTGCCGACCGGCTCTGAATTGGCCGATTTCATCAGGCTGCCGCGGCAAACCCAACCATCCCGGCTGTTACCACCGCGCAACTCTCCAGAAACGATTGCGGGCGTCGATAGACATCCTCGAAAACGACAATTAGTTGACCTTGCTGCGAATTTCCAACCGCTAACGCTGCCCTTAACCGGCCAACCACCCTCGCCGCTACTTCGAAGCGTTTTCGACTCGAGCACGAAGACCAGCGTCGAGCCCCGAGTTTCTTCCAGCCACCCTCAAGTGACCTTTATAGCCGCACAGACGGTTCCAACGCAACGAAGAATTCTCGACAGCCAGCCTTCCGCGTCCTTCTACCACAGCCACGGCCATCACCATGGGCACCACCATTCCCACCGTCATGGACACGATGCGCATCACGAGCACCACGCCAAGCATAAACACGATCATGGCCACAAGCACCACCAGGGACACGAGCATAAGCATGGCCACGAGCACAAACACCACGAGGGCCACAACCATCATCACGGCCACGACCATCACCATGGACACGACCACAAGCACGAACACGGTCATAAACACGACCACAAGCATCACGGAGAGCATCAGCATCACCATGGCCATCAGCATCACTCGAAGCACGAGCATCACGAGGAACATAAACACGATTCTGAGCATCACCACCATCATAAACACCATCATCACAACGAGCACCATCACCATCACGAGCATCACCACGTTAACGAACATCATCATCATCACACGCACAAGGAGACAGAGAATCACCATCACCACCACGGACACGATCACAAGGAGGACCACAAGCACGGGCACAAAGAGGAGCACAAGCATCACCATGGACACGAGCATAAACACGGGCATCACGAGGACCATCACCACAAACATGGCCACGACCACAAGCATGGACATCACGAGGAGCATCATCAGAAACACGGACACGAGCACAAGCACGGCCACAAGGAGAAACATCAACATGGACATCACGAGGACCACAAGCACGACCATCACGAGGATCATCACCACAAGCACGGCCACGAGCACAAGCACGGACACCAGGAAGATCATCATCACGCCCATCATGAAGAACACAAGCATCAACACCACGAGGAGCACAAGCATGGCCACGAGCATAAGGAGGAGCACAAACATGGCCACGACCATAAGCATCATCACGATCACAAAGAGGATCACAAGCATCACGAATCCCACGAGCACAAGCACGGACACTCGCACGAAGATGGGCACAAGCATTTCGAGGACCATCACCACAAACACCACCATGATAGCCATCACAAGCATCACGAGGGTCATCGCCAGTTTGACTACGAAAATCATGACCACGGGCACTTCAAGGGACTGGGACACTACTTCGAAGCTTCGCAGAACCACGAGGAGTACGTGTTTCCCGAAGAGGGCGAGGCGAGCTCGGGCAAGCCTCCAGTGGAGGATATTCTTAAAATTAAAAAGGAACCGGAAACTAGGCAAGCCGTGGAGCACACGACAGTGGATTAATCTTAGCAAAAATTATCACTCGAAACTTGTCAGATTTATAAAAGAGGGAAATTCATTTAGGTAGAATTACTCGATGAGAGTTGGCTTCTCTTGCAGCCTTGCGTTCGCTGGATAAACGATAACGGCAAGTTTATTACAAATTGTTTCCCGTTAGTGATCCTCGGTTGTATCTTTGTCGACGCCCGCGAAATATAAAGTTATCACAAGTTTATGATTGCCTGCTGCTGTCTATTAAGCCCTCTCCGCTCGAAAGTGGAACTCCGATAGGGGCAACGGTCTGATTCTCGTTTCGAAACTGCGGTGCCGTTTAAACTTTGGTCTCAAGATGTTCGGAAGCTCGGCACAAAGCGGATATCTTTCGTCCAACGAGAAATCACGGGGGAAATAAAGCGAGAAATCGACGCAGCGAATGTGAAAGCTACGGTACACGGCAGCGAAACGTTTAACCGATACAATATCACGTTGCGAAGCTCGCCGATGTAATTGAAGCAAAAGAATTATACTCGAGAGGGGCTGGCGATGCCAGCGACGTTAAATACTATCCGAGAAGCTTAAAACAAACTCATTCTACCAGCGTAATCCCATAATACAGATAGACACTCCTTGTTCTCTTCAATAATTCGCCGATTCGAAGAACTTACGGACGGAGGGAGAGTTGTAATCCCGGCTCTCAGCTCGCGATATCGATTTAAGCTCTCATCCTCGAGCAGCAGACGAGCACTGTCAAGAACGAAACAGGATTATCGGTAGTCCCAAACACGGGCCGTCTCCGGATGGAAAAAGGAAAACGTAGCGAATACCAGAAACGATAGAACGGAACTGGAATAGGGAAGAAACAATAGAAATCTCCGTATGAAACATACGCCGCGCATTGTTAGCTCATTTCCAGATACGATAAATATTTCACGTGAACTAAAGTACTCCACCCCGTATTAATAAAAAATTAAGTAGTATTGCCCCCATTTAACAGACCAGCGCCGAGTCTCTGCGCGGTACAATTCTAAAATACCACAGGCGATATTATTATTTCAAATAAACGGTTAATGGAGGTAAAGAGCGCGGTGAATAGAGAGCGGAGTGGGACACGCGAGAAAACGTACAAAAGTTTTCGCGGAAGCACTCGCCTATCGGGAACACGGGGCTACACAAAACGTTAATATTTCCATGCAGTTTGATCTGGTTCCGCGGCCTCCATCGGAACAAAGGAAACTTTCGGAATGGAATCGAAAAGCGGGGCTGCAACTAATTTCGAGGCGCAGATTATTTTCCCGCGATAACCGTCCACCCCCTGGTTGGACGGCGTCCCGTTGCCGCCTTATTGCGTCGCCTTCCAAGTTCCCAGTGGTGCCGCGATATCCTTCCAGGACGAGTTCCCGAGCAACCCCCGTCCCAGAGATACAGACTTTCCACCCTGCTAGAAAATTTCTCGCGTGCGTTGCCGGGAAATTGTTTTGCGGTCAACCGAGCTCGATAATCCGCAGCATTCCCGCCACTTGCGCGCCACTTGTGCGCCACGCAACTTTCCTCCTCCGTGGATGAAGTCGTCAATGCTCTATGATCGCCGAGGAAATTATAAGAGCGTTCGCGTAATAGAGTCCGCCCGACTGTTAGACGGGCACGGAAAGAAAGGAAATGGATCGAGCGCGAGGGCGCGAAAGGGGGAATCGATTTTCCAGGGAAATTCGCAAAACTAGAGATGTCTGGCGGCGGAATGGGTTAATAAATCGTTGGACGCAATAGATCCCAGGGAAACGAAGCGGCGAGGGGTAGGAGGAGAATGGTAAGAAGAGAAGTATGGAGGCCGCAAGACGCCACCTTGGGATTTAAATTGGTCCGGCAGGTTTATCAGCATGCATTGGCCGGCGCTTGGAAAGTACTCTAGCGGCAACGCTCCTTTTCCAGTTTTAGTTTCCTCGCCGTTTAGAGACGCGGCAGATAAGCCGGAGCGGGAGAAACCGAGCCCGATAGGGGAAACTCCATCGCGCGGAGTTGAGTAAATCGTGGACCGAATGAAAAGCCGTGGACCGTTCGAGCGTCGCGTTACGTTCGACCAATTTACCGAATTCTTCCCGAATCTCGTCCCAGACCTGCCCGCTCCGCGACGCCGACGCTCCGAACGACGCTTCGATAATTTCTCATCAATGTTCATTGATTCCAAAGATGACAGATATCGCGAGACCGCGAGTAAAATACTGCTCGTCAGACGCTGTGATTTCTGTCGGTCGCGGCGTGCCTCGTTAAAATCTGATCGATGGGATGAAACGACGAAGAGCGCCCACCACTTTGCGTACACGCTCCTAGTTTACACTACTTAGAACTTAGAACTGTCTTTCATCTTGTTACGGTTTAGAAACGCGGAGGATCGTGGCACGCCGGGGGATGAATGACAAAAGTTACCTGGAATGGTGGACGAATGAAAATCGAGCACAATTAGGCGCACAATAGAACGGGCCCGTATGAAAATCTTCTTCGAAAGTCGCCCGACCATGGACCGACGATTAATGCAAATCTCAGGACATAAAGCCGCTTTCGTGAAAGCTAACAGGCGACTGTTCATTAACGGAAAAGCATTGCATCCATAATTCAGTCGGCTGCCGACAGCCGACCGAAAGAGGTGGACTTTTTTTTCCAGAGGACTCCCGTCTTCGGACGGTTAACGAGAGACAAGACGAACCTCGGCCCGTTCTCGACGAGGAAAACAGGAAATAGGATGTCGACGGCGAAGAGGAATGGAAGCGCGAAAGGAACGGGAGCAGCAGGGTAGCTCTCTAGGACGTTGCATGCTAATGCTGGGGGATCGTTAATCGCGCGAAGGCCGCTTAATCGTTCTGAAATACACTCTGCCGGTTCTTCGCGAAACAGTTAGCATCCTCGAACGGTTTTGGGCCCCCGGAGTCCACTTCGAAGCGACGGGATAAAAAGGCAACGGGCCCGTGAGAACGCGATCTCCTCTCGGTCCAGATGTAATTACTGCTTCTTACGGAAGCGGCAGTGATATAAAAAGCAAAATTACGGGGCGCGTTTTCGCCGCTCGGTGGCCGCGATCTCGATCCTCATCGCCGGGGGACCGCAGGTTGAGCGATCGGTAGGAAAATTTGAGGGGAAATTTATGGGGATGAAGAGACTACGCGAGGACAAACGGGAGAAGAATAAGGGGAGAGAGACAAAGATAGGGGTGGTTGTTGATACCATGCGATGTAATTTCTGAGGCTTAAGGGGTATTCTACCCAAAAATTCGATTTTTTTTGTTGATTTTCTAATAGTTTAGGGTTTCGCAAATATGTCCATAAAATATTAAGGTGAAATAACTATTTTTAAATGAAAAAAATTACGATGGACAGTATTAGATGCAATCCTTAAAAGGAAAAAAGATTTTTTGAGAAATGTGTTATAACTTTTGAGTAAAAAATTTCCAAAGACCACCCTTTTTTCGGCCTGCTGACTGAGCATGACCCCTTAAGGCCGCAGCGTGGCACGTAGTCGTTTCCTCGACCGTAACTTTAAACGCGTTTTTCTCGAAACAATTTGTTTAAATCGGGCGCACATTTTTCTCAAAAACTACTGGACCGATTGAGCTAAAATTTTACACACATTCAAAGTGAATGTGTACCTATCGCTGGAACTAGAATTATATAAATAGTTTCAATACAACCTCCCCCACACCTTGTTTTAGCTCAAGAAAAGTCGAAAAAATCAAATACAAATTTTTAAACAGCTGCGATTTCGGTAACAATGTCCGGACTTGGTTACATCTACTTCGGGCGATAACTACACTCATATAGTTTTAAAAAATCTTTGGTACTTTCGTTTCGGATGACTAGGACGGCCGCAATTCGTGCGCCCGATGGGGCCGGTTTTTGATGACATGACCTGAGCTTCGGCGTGTAACTTGTACAAATTTCAATATAATGCATTCCAAAAATTTGTGTTGACAGTTCAAGCACTACTAAATATGTGTGCAAAACCCCTGTCCCGTAGGAGCGATAGGTTTTCCAGAATTAATTTCCAAATATCACCTTCAAAAACGAGTGTCTAGACTAGAATACCCCCTTAAGTTCGACGAAGCGGGCGCGCAGCGGCAAAAAAATTTTACCAACGCCGCAGAGGGAGGAACGAAGGGGGAGAGGGAGGCAGCCCGATGGAAAGGGGGCAGCGGAGCCAGGAAATCGGATCTGTGCCGCGAAAAGGAACTTACCGGAAGTTGCTCGCGCTGCCTCTTTGTCCCTTTCCTCCGTCAGTCCACGGAGTGTTTCCGAGGGAGTAAATTCATTCCTGAGCGGGCCGGCACGCTTGAAAAAACCCGTCGCCGGGTGATTTGAATTTAAGAGGCCGCTCGTGAAATCGCATTACGCGGGAAACGCCAGCCTCGAAATCGGAAATAAGCGTCTGTGCATATTTCTGCGCGGGAAATGGAGGAGGGGCAGGGGAAAGGAGGGCGGAGAATAGTGAATGGGACAGTTCGCGTTACCGCAGCGCGCTGCTCGAAGCCGGGACGATTTTTGGCGGACGAAGAACGATGAGGCGCGGCTCGATGGACGATGACTGGCGATCGGGAGCGAGCAATCCTGGCCCAGCAGAAGTTAGAATTGCAAAATTAATTTGAGGGAAAGTTTGCTAGAAGGCGAGGGAAAGCCCGAGGAAAGTTGAGAAGCGGGGATGAGGAACAGGGGGAGGCGGTCCCGATAGTTGCGCAAGGAGAGCGGAAACCAGCGGCGATGGTCAAGTTTCAAGCACTCCGCCCCTTTTTTCCCCCGAGTTCATAAGTAATTCAGCCGGCAAATACTTTAATTGTGCTAAGCGTGCTGGAACGACGCCACGAGATAATGCTGAACCTCGAGACTGACGAGTCGGCCTCCTTCCAGCAGCTGCGACGACGCGCATACATTTGCAATTCTCAGCCGCGAGACCGCTCTCCCCAGTTGCCTCCTGTCCACCTCTTTCTCCCTGATTTTTCCATCGCGTCGCCCGTCAGCGACCTACGGCCGACCAGCTTTCAACTTTAATCCGATGTCGAGGCTGGTTTTAGAAAGAAAAACGTGAAAGGAAGTTGCAGCTCCGAGGACTTCGGACAAGTTTTTTAGGAGTATTATTCTCTTGATGCACCTCTACCGTTTCACTGGCGAACGTGTAGTTTGTCAGAGACTTTCAACCCTACGCGTTTCTAGTTTTCTACTAGCGAGGTTCGTTAGCGAGTGTCAGGGCCGCGATAGGTGGCGCGCGATAAATTACTGCGAGCTGTATGCATTTGCAAATATCGTCCTCGAGCCACTTTCTTCTTTTACCACGGGGCGTTATTGGACTAAGGACCGGCGGGGCCATTAGAGAGAGGAGCCACGAAGACGCCGTTCAAGCCTGTCATTGACCTACCGCCGAGGCCACTTATAATAATGAAGACCATAAAAAGCCGCGGAACTAGATGCCCCGGGCACTTTTAATAGCCGTAAGATTTAATGTATTCCGTGTACCTTAAATTCCCCCGTTTAAAAACTTTGCCTGCCTCGCCACAAAGAAACAGATGGAGAAGGTAAAGGAAGCTCTATCGCGATGAACGGAGGATAGTATTTAACAATTAAGGAGTCCTTTATTGCGCCTGGAAGCCACTCGACGTATCCTTTACTGGTCGCCAAACAGCGGATGGAAGTAGAGAAAGACATTACGGGTGCGACGCGAGGCGAGGCGTGGGAGCTATTGGAAGAGAGAAGCTCGTGGAAAACAGAGAGAGAGAGAGAGAGAGAACGGTCAGTTTCCTTTCGAACCCGCGTCTCCGTTCAGAGATCGTTCCTCACGGCCAAGGGGAGACTTTTACCAGCTCCCGACCGTCGCAAAAACCTGAATTGTCCCCTTGGCGCAATTGTAAACAAATTATCTTCGCTATCTCCGGAGCCGTGGCACTATCAAGGAGCACAAATAAAACTTAATTGCGGCCACGGGTCCCCCCCTCAGTTCTCACAGGGGCGTTTCCTGCACTGTAACATTAATCACCCGGGCTTTCCTTTTTAGCGCCCGTTAATTCTTCGCGGGGAAATTCGGCGAGGCGAGCACACGGCCGGGCCCTGAGGAGGACGCGCGTAACAATCGGGCCATCAGGAGCAATCCAGCAGGTATTTATCGATAATCGATCGTAACCGAATCGCGGCCGATTCCATTCTCCCTCGAATCCATCCTTCTCTGGCCTCCCCGCAATTCCTCCTTCACCGTTTCCCTCTCTTACGTCTATAGCTACCCCCGATCCTTCGTAGCTCGCCCACTTGGTCCCTTTTAAAGGGTAAAGGTCCGTTTACGAACGCAACCAGCCGCTTTCAAGGAGAATTTCGAAGATCATGTTTCAAGGTTTGCATAGCTTGCAGCGCGGCGTCCCGTTGCTTCCCCTCGACGTACATGAGGTTACGTGTACACGAGCTTAGACAGGTGCTTGAGCAACGGTCTGCGTGCCTTGGGGTAATTTCTCACAGGTGCGCCGCGTCGACCCTGCCACAGACGCAATCTGGCACCTCCAACAGCCAGACGGCCGTGTGTGCACGTGCACGTTTGTACACGCGCCACGCCTCCTGTCCTCTCGTCCCGCGATCCATTCCTCAGATAAATGGCCCTATCGCGACACGTCCTGCCGTTCTGATCCCCAGGATCTCCGCCAGCAAGTCCTTGTCCCTTCGCCACACCGATAATTTGCGCCCCGAGGTTTTAATAACCCCAGTCGACGACTTGTTTGGCCGAGATTACGACGATTAGAACGCGACAGCTCCTTTGCGGAACGTCCGAGGGGAAGAAAGTTGACCGACGGATGCGAATTTTTATTTTCCTTCAAAGCTAAACACCGCAAGGAGAAATAATTGCAAGGGTCAAGTGCCCGCGGCGAGGGCGGAATAATTCACAGCGGCGAAAATGGGCCGAGGGAGCTTTTGAAAAATCGTCGGAGCCCAGAATTTTCAATTATAATCGGCCCTAGCCGTGACTGCCGCCCGAGGGGGATTCGGCAAATATCCTCAGCCCGCCCCGCGATAGCTCAATAAAATCGATATTCGAGCGGGCCGAGCTAATGGCAGGTATCGCGTAACGTGGCTGATATCGTTATTACGCTGAGATCGCCACTTTGGGCGTGGGCGCCGTTTAAACGGAGCGCCGGCCAATCTCTCTTCGAGCCGGTGTCCCGAAACCAGCCTCGATAGATCCACCCCTAGCAGCTATGCACGCGTGTATCGGCCTGCTGCGGCTGTATTTCGAGCGACGCGGCAAAAAGTCAGCGCGAAAAAACAAGAAGCTCGCTCGAGCATAAAACCCACGCGACCCGCGGGCAAATAATTTTCAATTTATCCGCGGCAGATTAGGGAGCACTGTCACGCGAACCGGCGTTTCCTCAAAACTGTAAACCACCGTCTGCCTGGTAATTTCCTCCGCAGAAATTGCATGCCTAAAGCGAGCAATCCGGGTGACGGCCAGGTTTTTTTATCGCGTTAACTGGTCTGACGTTGTCGTTATTACGCCAGCCTCGCCACTCTCCGTCGTGGACACAATTTTCACAGGGCAGAGAGAGGAACGTCTCGCGTACACCCTCCTGGAGAACGTCTAAATCTGACCGCGACTGCACGGGCTGGCCGAAGGGCGTGCCAGTCACGCGACTGATCATCGCCGGGACAGACAAATTGTGTTACCGTCTGGCCTGTAATCCAGTCATGAAACCCTATACTACTGAAGTTATGACGCTCGATTTTTTTTAATGGGGTACTAGCCTCCATCCCCCACGAGTCCCGAGCTCGCCCGCGTGCTCGGATAAGACTGGATGACTCATTTTCAAAGTAACTCGGGCCGTGGGCGCGTTGCACCGATGAGAGGGACGTTTTAGTTAAAAATATAACGATCAAATGAAACGCGGAGAAGTGAAAATAGAGCCTCTCCTCCAGTGTTCGGGGATTATTTTTCCGCGCAGCTAGCTTGTACTGTGAATTCGAAAAACGAAACCACATTTCCATGGCGTAGCTGCGAATTCACCGCAGAAAGGAGATCACTCGCGTTGCGCGCGGCTACGAAATCGGAGATACTGGAACGTATACGCGGATCGAATCGTCTGCGACCCTTGAATGCAGTCCGCGCGCGATCGTTTTGTTCGGTGCTCGCCGTTTGGACGAGCGACAGGCATCGCGATGGCTCGCGTTCGCGCGAGACGTCCGACGAAGTGCTCGAGACGTCTCGTGCCAGGCGGGAATTCGCGCCTGGATGTTGCCTGTCCCTCGTTTATACTTGTCGCGATAATCGAGTGTCGTCGACTGCGAGGGCCGCTCCATTGGATCAGGGCCAGTCTCTGGCCGAGGCCGCGACGCGCAAATTGCGTCCGCCCGAGCACGCCAAATTGACCAAGGACCGAGGGAAAAAGCGGCGATTCGGGAAACGTGAAGAATCGCCCGTTTCCGGAGCAACGAGCTGCGCCCTCCATCGAGAGCCCCTCTACCGGAGGAAATTCCTGGCGCGCCGATATATATACCCACAAAATTACCCTTTTTAAAAAAAAGGTACGAAAAAGAGCGCCAAGTATATAATCCGATCAAAAAGAATCTTATTTAAAAACATTGTCGTAAATTAATATAAATTTAATAATGTGCTATGTTTAACTTTACAAAAGTAATGATATACAAAAATTGCGCCAATTATCACAATGGCTATTTATACGAAGAAAAAATGTATTAAATAATATTAAGCAGATGTATTTTTAGACAAATAAATATTTTAATACGAATAAATATTTTATTCAAAATACTTGGCGCTGCTCTCCGAATTGGTGTTGTTAAGCTGAATAAATGTGTATAAATTGCATTAAAATCTTTTTCTTTCTTTCTTATCTCAGTGGTGTCTTGTCTTGTTTTATTTATTAACCAAGACAATTAACATTTTTTCTCGGAGATCGAATATCTCAGCTCATAAGGCACGTGGGAACAAAGCGAAGACACTTTTCTGATGTAAATCAAACCCAAGCTATCCATTAAGACCATTCAACACTTAATCGAATCAGCCGTTATTGAGATTCGGTAATCTCAGGGTTTTTCCAAAAACTGCTCGGCGTAATATATCCACGGTAGTGTCTCGCGATGCGCATATACCTACGTATACTTGGCGCGAGACACTACCGTGTCTCTTGATATCGCGCATACGTTCGCCGCGTATTTTCGCGGGGGACGCGATCGGCGTATCGTTTCTCCTCGTTAAAGCGACGCGGTGATAATTATTCCATTCCGTGTCGCTAATTACGGGGATCGCGAGTCGGCTCCGAAAAATCTGCAACACAGATTTTTCACAACCAACCACCCACCCGCCTCTAGTTTCCACTCTCCGTCCCTAATGATTTTCCATAAATTCATCGCGACTCGTTTTAAATAACTATCGAGCCTCTAACCGTTTCCACGGCTCATTCAGAATTCATTTTCCCCCGGGGTAAAGGCATTTCGCGCTTCACTCTTGCTGGGCAAGCTGAATCGAGCCGTGTTTGCGATACGGGGCGAGATCGTGTCGTTATTATAGCCGATTTATAACCAGACTCCTCCTGACTTTTTCCAGTATGAAGATTGAAGTATGGCGATCGTAACGCGAACGAGAAAGTGGTCGGGCGAAGCCTCCAGTGTGTGGCGTTTGCGAAACAGAGGGGACACCGTGCAGCCAGGCAAAGCTGGATGACGTTAACCTGATTTATGGTCGAGGCTACGGAGCCTTTTCGGAATTTGCATTACACCTGGAACGAGACGAATGAACGTCCCCCGCTGTCTGCGAGGACAGGCGAGGGGTTGGAGGGAGGGACGGCGCGGAAGAGAAATGCGTGGAATAGGGAGAGATTAATCCGGGCTAACGGAATCAAGGGTAACTCGATAGAAGTGGCACGATAGCGTGTCCTGCTGAAGGACTTTTCGCCTTCCTACGTGTCCCTTTCTCTCTGTCTCAGGTGGGTCCGTTTATCAAGCTGGCACACGAGGAATCAGACTCGTTCTCTTCAAACACCCCGTCCAGTTCGTTTGACGGATTTCCAGCCGGTCGTACAGACCTGGCCAAGGGGGGAAATCTCTGACAACTGGCGAAGAACCCGGGGGACGGTCACGAGGCAGAACTGGCACGCGGCCCTATCTTCACGGATTTAATCGAGCCCCATCGACTGCAGCGGGGCTATCGCGTTTTACGATCGATTCGAGACCTAGCTGTCAGCTGGACCAGCGGTACGGATGAAACATTTCCTCTCGACGAACCGAGACGAGTTTCGTCCTCCCTCGAATGGCTACCGATAACGTATCGATGCTTCAGAGACTTTCAGACTTCACTTCCCACTGTACTATCTAACATCTACCCTCGGCTATAAACTCCCCTCCGTAAGGATATTCCAGCGTCCGCTTGCTAGTTAACTTCCTTAAACGTCTGATCGTACGCCGACAATACTACTTTCAGGAGAGAGAAATCACTCTCATCCATGGAGAAAACGCACCGGAGCACCAATGGGAATTCCAATTCCACTGTAAACTAGCCTGTGGCCCAAAGAATCTACCGGTGTACCATCTGAACCCACGGCGTCTGGTTTCCTCTCAAGTTTCCGCGCGGCGGGCAGTTGCTGGCGATTCGAAAAACTCCGAACGCGGACGGTGGAGCGTCGCGAGATTGTGGCGCGGCGCGTCCGAGGGGACAGCGGTTCCAGGAGAGGAGGCAGGAGATAGGCGAGTGGAGCGAGCCGTCGAGCGACAGAGGCGAATGGATCTCTTGCTGGAAGAGAGGAAGATCGTCGAGAGCAACGGAGGCGCCTGCGCCCTCGCCTAGACCGAGTTTCTGCGTACGTTTCCATCAGTCGGGTCTTCAACTCCGGACCGCGAACAACCAGTGATCGGAGCCGCGCCACCCGGCCCAGCCGGAAACACCCTCCCGACGCTGCCTCGCGAGCGGAAACGCGTCCACCGCGCGCGCAAACGAGGCTGAGAAGGTTCATAGTGAAACAGTTACATCGAGAGGCTTCCAGAGTCCCTATCCCCTCGGTCCTCCACGTACCAGCACTTCTCCATCGCCGGTGAAACCAAAAGTTTCACGAGTTCGCTAAACTTTCGTGCACGCGCCGAACCACGGACTTGCACCGGGCGGCTTTCCGCGTTGCGCTCCTTTCGCGGTAATTTCGCGAGATAGCGTGGAAGTTTGACGGGTCGGGATATTTAAGTGAAACTGGATGCATAACTCTACCCAGTGTTTTTCTGCCGACATGAACGGGTGTCAAGTTTAACGAGAAACGCGTCGTGGGAAGTTTAGAATCGTCGAATGAGGCGGACAGTTGAAGTCCTCTCGAGTTCTGTTTGACAGATCGCGAATGCTCGCGCGCCAAGTAGAACGATCGGGTATTAAGAGAACTGGAAACGAATGGATCCTCGATCGAGCGAGGGGCGTTTAAAGGGAAACGAGCAACGGGGCCAGGGTGATTCTGTCAAGAAGGATCAAAGGGTGCGATCGTTAACGTCGTTAGCGCTAATTAATCATCGGCATCCAGATAAATATTGTGTATCAGGCCTGATAACGGGGGCGCGGGCTTGCGGTCGTGTCTGCCGATAATTATGAACAGGCTAACTCATTAGTCCCAGTCGACGTTAACGGCCTCGTTGCGAACGCTCGCGCCGCCCGTTTCGACCGCGTTTCTCGGTACCGTTCAATTGTTAATCGGGTTTATGCACCGTGACCGTCCAACGAAAGAAGGCGGGCTCGTAATTTCCTCGGCAAGTAATTAGATTCCGTCGAACCCATACCCTCTTTCAACGAGATTACAGACCTCCTTTGTCGCAACATGGAACAATAAAAAAGGAAAACACTTCGATCGAACCCATTACTTCCTCCTTGAATCGCGGCACTGTCCTGGAACGGGGCTCTCGAAGCCACTCTCCGCCGTTCCTGGTGACGAGGAACTCCGTGAGAATTGTTCTCAGCAGACGGTCCAGCCGGGCGGAAGAAAATATTTTCGCGCAGAGATCGGTCGATCCATCATTCGGTGGCGTAGCAGGACGAGAGAGCGCGGAGGAGTCGGTTCCACTGGCCGGGCTAGCGGGCGTAATTAATCGCGCGACTTAATCGAGTGGCGAATTAATCGGGACAGATTTACGAGCGCGATACCAGCCGCGATCATGAAGTATCTGAGGCGCGTGCAGATGATCGCGCGGCGGTCGCAGATGAAAAAGTCCGCACGGGAGCGTGGCCTAGCCCGCGGACGTTAAAGGGACAGGGGACCGTACATCACCAGCAGCCACGTCCCGGAACACCGATTCCCCCTGGCCAAAAAGGAAACGATCGAGCAAAACGTGCTTTTCACGCTCGACTCCGCCGGAAGCTCGGGGCTTCCTGCTCGTGCCGCTAATTAATCTTCCGGCTGCAGCGTTCGCGGTGCCCCGGCGGCCAACGACACCCGGAGGGGTCCACGCTGCGGGATAAAATCGCGCAGAAGGCCGCCTGACAGCCGAGGAGCAGGGTGACGGAGCCGGTGGATTCGCGAGGCAAATAATTCCAACAGAGACCAGGCTCTAATTAGCAAGCGACGAGTGTTTCCGCGGGGATGCTTCGATTTCTGGTCTACGAGGCTCTGATCAAAGGATCTGGCGATGGCTAGCAAGCTGTAGGCCCTGGAAAGACGCTGCCCGAGGACCCTTGGATAAAGGCGAACCAACGTGTCCCTCCTGACAGGGAAGCTTCTATCGTGGGATCGACGAGCGGATAAGTTTGGCAAGCTAATCCAGGCTGGAACACGGGAGGGAAAATCCTCTGGAACAGTGTCTCTGATCAAAGCGTCAGAGTTCACCGGGCACCGCTGTACTTCCGACAGAGAGAATTAAAAACACCGGATAGGATCGTGCGTTGATCCCGCGGCACTGAAACTTCCCCGTTGAAAAGCGCATCGCTATATCGCTTCTGCATCCCGGGCGCGGAAATTAGAAGCAACCGGCGCGCGCTCCGGCAGGAGTGAACGCGGAGATAAGAAGAGGACAGTTGGATGGCCGTGGAAAAAAGGCGGAAGAGTCGCGGGGACGCGAGCCAGGAAACTGGGGAAAGCGAGGGGATAAACGGACGAGCAAAGTTTCCGATAGAAAACCGAAAACTTGGAATGAAGTGGAGAATGGGAGGCTAGCGTGACCACGAGATAACTCCGGGCGGATTTAAAGGGGGAAAGGTGGTCGATGCGAGGGAGTGGAAGCGCGCGAAGATGCCCGAGGACAAATGCACCGGAAATAAGAGAAAATCGAAGGGGTCGAAGAGCAGCGATCTCTGAAAGCGTCGCTGCGGGCTGGACAGGGGTAGCCGATAGAACAGAGCGAAACATCTGGCTGGGTTCTCGCGGGATTGAAAATTTCCTGGTGGCGATATTTCACGGTCAAGGGGCCCGGCCGACAATGACGGAGGGTCGCGACGAGTGAACGGCGACGGAGTGGTTAACGTGCAGTGAAGAGGGACAGCGCGCAACAGACAGGAAATTGTAGAATCGCTGCTGGGAGTGATATCCCCTGCGGGTGAGCCGGTCAGCCGACGGTGATGGCATGAGGACATTAGTAAGGAGGAGCTGCGGGTCCAGCGAGGAAGAGGATGAGGATGGTGGTGGGCGTGATGGTCCTTGGTCAGCTACTGACGAGGATTTTGCTCGCCGCCCATGCTGGGGACCGACTCGCGGCGGCTCGCAGAATACTCAGGGACGTGCCCTTAATAGATGGGTAAGTGGACGGGGTTGCTTCGAGTTGGGAAGGGAATCTGTGTGGTATGAGTGGAAAAATGTGATGGAGATTGTAAAAGCAACAGGGCGAAGAGGGTAGCATCGAGTTTTTCAGCGCTGCCGTGTATTATAGCTTAGCTACACCAAAGTGGATAAGTACTTTATGCCTGAGGCAGCCAGCAGTGAGAGGCTAAAAACACACTTCATGGCTTTCCCTTCAACTTATAAATGACCTACAAAACACAGACTCTAATGGTATGTAAAGCGATACCTCCTAAATGGGTTTTTAGTCACTGATTAAGGGGTGGTGCAGAGTCAAGACATCTATCCGCTTTGATATAGATCCTTAGTGGGGTGGTGCCTAAAAAGTATACAGAGACCTGGATCGTTGACTCTCGAGACTCAAGGTTCGCTATCTTCATCGCTTAACCTTCCGCGTCACTATACTCCTTCCAACGACAAACACGCGTCTCGTTCGATAAGCGCAAAACGTGGCATCGTTACGCGAAGCTTCCGTGCGGTCGATTAGCGCGAACTGCCGGGATAGAGAGGGCAGATAGGAACGCGCGAGTTCTCTTTGGATCGTAATATTCACCGTAGTGTCTGAAGAGACCGTCCCATCCACCTGTCCTCGTAGTACTCGAATTTTTGGCGCAGCGTTCGTAAAATTGTTGAAATTTTAATGAATAACTGAAAGCTCCAGTGTAATCGTTAACTCGAGTGTCGTTGAGGCACGAGAACCGCAAGGCACGAATTTATAGCCGGCGAGAACAATGTCGTCGTAACGACGAGCGCATGGACGACATTCTATGGGCCGAGCGTGCCTCTAATTACACTGGAATTAAACCTGAAAGGAATGTCCCCCCGTGTCCGATTTCGCGATAAACTGTCCAACGATACGAGCGGCCCGCTCGCTTTTTCATCCCCGGCGAAACGAGGCGGGCTTTCCTTCATCGCACCCCCGTGTAACCGTTTCGATTTCGTGCCGTCCATCAACGCCGGCGTGAAATCAAATTTCTCCGCCGACGATATTGCAGCGCGGATCCTCGGCAATTCGTTTCAACACGCACACGTACTCGTCGATCTCGCGCGGGTTCCTTCGTCTTCGCTCGGATTGTGAAATCGCGGCGTGCCACGTACGCGAAATTGAAAAACTCACGGCGCAGCGGTACCGCGGCACAGAGGTTGCGTGTAAACAAGAGAATTAATTGCTTTCCGTTCGCATACACTCGGGACCCGGTCGAAGCTTAAAGCCGAATCGGGTGGACACGTTGGTTGTTTCGAGCGACCCGAGCTTTCCCCGCGAACAGAAACATTCGTAGGAAAGACCGCCGAAAGTGATTAACCCTACCAACCTCTATAGGTGGTGTCCACTGGAGTCTATCGGGAGTCACTGTAGGGATCGTTCCTCCATCGTTCGTGTTGGAGGAGAAAGAACGGTGCGATTCAATTGGACGAAACTCGAGAGTCGTGCATTTTCCCAGAGATAATGAGAAAGTTTCGCTAGTGCGGGAAAGAAAAGACGTTAATGGAGGAGAGAGAATTAAGCGGACTAAAAGAAAAACGAAGGAATTGAAACGAGGCAGCCCTGAGAGCGGACCCTGCAAAGTGTGGAAGAAATAGGAGCAAGATAGAATTCAGCTGGGGGATGGCCCGTGGCTATTGGTCCTAGGGTCTTCTCGGGACACTAGAGGCTGGATACAAATTTCCGCTTCCCCTCTGACTGGAGCGAGCCCCTGTGTCTCTTCTGGCTACTTCCGCCGGTACATGTTTCACTCGTGCGTCCGCCCGTACGCTCGTGTGCACCTACGTCATTGGTGCACGGGCTTGCATCGATGTCTGACTCGAAATAACCTGTCGGATCGAGAGGCAACAATGGCCCTCGTCGTCACGGGCTTCCCCTCTCTCGCCAAATTCTCAATGATCGACCGAATTTTCTTTCCATTCCCCTTGCATACCGAACCGTCGCGAACGATTACAACGGGACAGCAAAAATTCCGTCGGCAAAATACGTTTTGCATTTAAATGGGAGCACCGTCGCTGAACGACGTGTGCCCTTCTTTCAAAGCCACGGCCGCAATTGCGAATCCATCAGCGGCCGCGTCTCGGGAATAAAGCAGCAGGTACCACGCGATAAAGACGTGAATGACCCTTTTGTTGTTGCAAATTACAGTCTTCTGCTGGTTGCACAGACCACGAGCGGAACCTTTCACTCCTCTGGCTCGCTTGATAGAAATTCGAGAAGTCCTCCAAGGTATAGCGAATAAAAGGCCACCCCTCACCCCCGCCCCCCGCCCCGTAGGGGAGAGGAACACGAGCGATTTCGCCGATTGTCGACGACCCGAAGGCGATTCGTTACCGATAACGAGTGAAAGCCTCGTCGAGCCTATTGTGCCCCGTATAATAGTTTGCATTTTTCCCCCTCGTGCCGAGGCAGAGGGAGGCGACGCAAGAGCGATAGGGTTCAAGAGCTTACGTAACAATCGCGCGACCAGCGTCGTCGCGTTGTCCGCGAGACCATGAAAGTGGATGAAACAGTTCGATGGAATTCCCAGATCCGGCGAATCCATCGCGTTCCGGCTTAACCCTCTAGCGCATAGATTTTTAATTCAGTTGGGAAATTTAAACTAGTCTAATTCGGGGATGAAAAGACCGAATCCGATGTCTGTTTTCAATTTGGAGGACTGGGCTCCCCAGAGCAACCTTCTGGGTCACCGCCTTAAGGCGGGAACACGTAGCTAGTACAGAAAATGTAGTGTCTCTTTTATAAAATAAATACTTTATTTTTAATGAAAAACTATGAAAAATGTTAAAAAAAAATATAAATTTATGATATAATCGAGAATTATTTTATTGTGCATTGTGAAATTTAACAAAGCACAGAAGAAGCGCGAGAAGCCATCGCGAGCTCGCCTAAGGTCGATATCAGATATATTGGCCGGTGAGTTAATTTTCGCGAGCAGCGATCGAGGAGAAATCAGCCACCACCATGTGACGATCGTGGATTTGTCAATTGGAATTGAGTGGTCCCCGAAGGGTATGGTGAAGTGCCTGAACGTAGCCGTATGGCTGTTATTTATTCTGAGCGTAATAGTCGTGTGCCTTACGAAGGTATGCGTAAACCAATACGAGATGAAAATGTCGAGAAAGAATCAATCTGCTGCCCAATAAAACTCCTGAATTTTTTCGTAGCTTACTTCTTTATGTACATACGCACTAGAGGGTTAATTCAAATCGCGAGGACACGCACGTGGCAAACGAAAAATCGCGTTCTGCTTCAGCCTGAAAACGAATGGAACCCCTTTTCAATGAGAAACACGTTTCCAACGCGGCGTGGTTGTTTCAGCCCCTCACCAATGAAATTGCAATCGCGAAACGCAGCAAAGGACGGCTCGGGAAATCGCAGGAGTACAGTTTTCCTTTGCGACGGATTAAACGAAATCCAACCTGTAATTGTTACTGTTTAACGTGCCCGACTATAAACAGACACGGCTTCAAACATCCCCCACCCCCCTGCCCCCCGGTTTTTCAGCCGCAAAGCTGATAACCCGCTCGGACAGTAATTACCTCCCGTTCAACCAGTGTGTTTAGAGCGCTCATTGCCGCGCGGAAATATTTAATTACCTGGACCACTCGAGCCGCGAGACCGTCGAGGGTAACCCCGGCTGGATTAAGCAGAAAGAAAAGGGTGCAAAGCGGCTCCTTTCGAGCATTTTGCCGCGGAGAAAGGCACGAAATGAGGAGATACGGTCCGAGTACGTTTCGCCTGGTCCGCTTGACCGAAACTCTCGCGAGCTCTCTCGCAAGCCCCAACTCTAGAGGGCTTTGAAAATCCAACTCCGCCAACTGTGACTTCTTCAATTGAAGTTTCCCCTTTTCTTTCTTCCTTCTCCCCGTCCCGTGGCGTCGAAAAACTTCCCTCTCGCCTTAACCAGAACCAAATCAAAATTCTAATAATCCCAAAAACATCAAGGATTCGACGATCCCGCGGAGCAACAAGTCTCCAGGTAAACAGTCATCGAGCCAGTTGGACCACCGTGTCTCGTGTTTCGCGTCTCACATGGAAAACCCAAGTCGCCCCGTGTCGCTGCATAATGCAGCCTAAATCGCGTTAAGGCTTTCCATAGAACGTTATCGTTCTTCCGGGGGAAGGCTTGGAATACAGACGATTTGAGAGTTCGTGCACGCGGGGCGGTCGTATCCGCTCAACGGCGCATAAATATATAAGCGCACGGTAACGGGCACGTAGAGGGAACGGCGTGCAAGTAGCGTCCACGATGATGCTTAAAGCTTGAAAGCAGAAAAGGAGATTTAGGCCGACGCCGAGTTGGCCGAGCCGGGGACGGGGCACGGCAAGAAGCCGATGGAGGAGAGGAGAGCACCTATACGAGCGTCTCCGTGTAGTCATCGACGGGTCGCTCGAAAATGCGTTCGCCTCGGGAATCTGATTTACCCAGCTCGTTCTCCTTAAAAGCCGATAAAACCAGCCGCGCACCTTGCTCCCATTTCCCTGAGTCGCTCTATGATCGGTTAAACGGCGGGGGGCGGACATTGCCACCTGATCGCTTTAGTCGCTGCGCAAAATTTCCACGAGCAGTTTTCGGTGAGCGCGATCAGCGTGTAATAAGCTTCCGCCGATAGCAATGTTATCAGCAATGCAATGATACCAGGCTTAAAGGTAGAATCTTCCGAAGACCATGGCACAGCAACCCTGCGCGCCTACAAAATCCATTGTTCGCCAACAATAGAGATATTCAAACTTGGAGATATGGGAATCTATCGATAGCTTGAATGGCTCAATTAATCAGGCCTGTCCGCCGCAGAGGATAGGTTAGGATAGATCGAAATTCCGCGATGTATCGAAGCGACGAGTCGGTTGCTGGCGTGCCAGCGGCGGAAAGTTGGAAACAGTGACGGGGAGGTAAGAGCGCCAGACTGGTTACCGCTTCTTCGCGCAGAAACAGGCATATGCGCACTTTGATATTCTCTCGACTGCAGTGGATAGGATCGTAACCGTATTCGAGAAGAATGCGGTCTACGAGGCAATGATAACGGTCGCAGTAGCCGTAGAGAAAGATTATCGAAACCGCGGCACGTGAAACTGCTCGACGTACGATTATTACCAGCGCGCTGTAGGAAGAAGTACTTTTCCCGATTTCCGGGGGCTCCGCTAAAGGCGCCACGTAAAATCTAAGCCTCCCCTTTCCAGCCCCCTCCACTGTTCGATTCGAGAAGAAAAAAACGCGTGCACGCGCTATGAATTCGTTTATTTCGCTCGTGCACCGAAACGAGATTACGCCGAGCACTCTCTCTCTCTCTCTCCTCGGCTCTCGTAAACACACGCCACGATCAGAGGATATACGTAATTGCACGCGACCATTTCCGAGGGCAAAAAATTATTCGCTGGGAAAGAAGCTTGCTCGTCCTAGTTCGAGAGTCGATACTCAAACGTGACCCGCACGCCAAGCTTCACCCCTCTTCCCTCTCGCAAACGGAACGTTTGAAGCTCGATTTACTTCGGGGATACTTTCAATCTACTTCGAATCGCTCGCGTGTCGATTCGCAGCGATCTTCCAGGGACTAGCTCCAGTCTCGGCGATAGAGAAATTAGGAAACCGCGTTGTTCTATGCCGCTTTCCCATTGGATGGTTCGCCGGTGGCGAGGAGGCGAAGCTAAAAAATGGACTCACAGAGAATGGAAAACACCCTCGGTGAACCGTGCCGTGGAGAAGCACTGCCTGGGGAGCGACAACCAGACAGTGTCGCGATTGTTTTCGCGCAGGGTGGGAAACTCTGCCAAGTCTATCGACGCAGCTATTTCGATCCATCCTCCCTTTCGACGGTGTCCTCATCGACTCGAAATAATGCTTCCTTTTCCCTGAAGACAAGCTAGCAGGCATACCGTAAGAAGAATCTACGGTCGACCTTAGCACCCCTAATACCCTGATTGATTAATCGCGCGGTGGAGGAAAACAGATCCATTCTACTTATCTACGTGGGAGCGTATAAATATGTAACCGATAACTTTGTGACATAAAAGCCAAGTTCCGATGAGTAACGGTCCTGGAGTCTCTCGACGGGTCTGACACGGGTGATCTCTAGGATTTAGGATCTCAAGCATTTCAATGCGAAATCGACGAGAGATTGCGAAATGGCAAAGGAGAAACGAGAGATTCGGACCGTGCGAATGTACCCCGAGGAACTGTCATCGGTCGTCAAGCTAAAAACAACTTATCGAACGATGAACGTTCTAGACACGCGCCACGCTCGGTTCCTCCAGGAGGAAGTAACTGGCGGTTGTTTCGTATCGACACACAAGTTCAGTGGGTTTAATTTCGTTCAGCTGGCGGGCAGTGTCTGGCAGACTGGCTGGTTGGTTCCAGTTAAAGGTCGTGCAAAACGCGAGTCGTTCCTACGATAACGGCAAGGTGAAATATAAACGCGACCCTTTGGCCCGCCCGTTAATTCGACCTGTCTAATAAAGTCCAGTCGAGTTGAAAGTTTAACACGTGACCCGGTTTTTGCGAAGAGCGCCGCAAGGACCGCTGGCCGAGGTGCATTCGAGACGTAACTCCTCGCGATAAACCACCAGATCGTTGAGCATTCGTCAGCGATGATAATTAAGAGTAACCAATTAAAATTTCCACGATTTACTCTCGTCCACGTGCTAGCAGAAGCAGTACTATCTTCGGGGCGGGATAAGCCAACGAAGTTTCAAGGTGGGCTAAAGGTTTCCCCGAGGGGGCTACAAAAGTTGCCGCGTCACGCGGGGGCTCTGCCACTCTTTTCTCTCGTCGTTATAATTAATATGATTAACGAGCACCAAAAGCATCGAGGAGGGGGGGAAAGCCGCGGAAGTTTCGCGGGATCCAGCGGACGTTCGTTAACGGGCGCGCGAGGTGAACGAACCGAAAAAAAGGATAACGATAGCGTTCGAAGTTCCATCCGAGAGTACGCTTTAAGTTAAGCTCTCGCCTCCAGCTATTGTAAATTGTAACGGCGCGTGGGGGGAGAGGGAGGGTTTGGAGACAGAGGCGAATTATTAGCACCGTCCAGTGAATCCATTTGTAAGGAAAGCGAAGATTCTAAGGAACCGGTCACCGTGTGATCGCGTTACCGTGGCCTTCGTTATCAAGGATCTTGCCGTGACGGATGTTCTGTCCCTGGGGGTCTCAACGATACGCGATAATAATCCTCCCCAGTGAATGGCCGTGGCCGACGAAACTTCCACCTCGTACATTTTTAATGAACAGACATGTGCCGTGCAAGAACTCCCGCGGTAGCTTCGGATCCTGGCGATGTCGCGGCTCCGTGGACGCGAGGCGACTGTCGCGCTCAACGGTGTAATTCGCTTAAGCGTTTAGCACGTGCGGAAGTCAAGGGAGAGTTCTTCGACAATCTGGCGGCGAGGTCGCCGCTGGCAAATAGCGCCGGGGGTTAATTCTCGGTGTAACCAGTCCTACGCGATACGTGTACGCGGACCTGTACACGTCTGTCCCGCGGTACGTGCACGTGTACACACGTAGAAGCAGCCCCGCGGCAGACAGCAACTTCCGGCGGAGTTAATGTAGCTGCAACGCGTAACTCGATTTCGCCGAGTTAGTCGGAGGCGTCGATGCTGTCTTAGCGAGTCCACCTCACGGGACTGCGAGTCGGAAATCGGATCATGGATCTTGGATACCGGGACGTGACTTAAAACCCGAGGGTGTGCTCGCCATGATGGACCCTCGTGCCTCGATACTGCTGGCGAAATGGGCGGACAAGACAGTGGAACAGAGGGGGAGGACCTTTGCGAGCTACTCAGATGAGGTGCTATCGCGATACGCCCGACAATTTCAGAGGAATTATTGCTGGGTTACTATGAGGAAGAGCGGTGGTTAAGAGGGGTTTGCGCCTCGTTGAGCAGAAAAATAGGTAATTCTTTGTGAATTTTTTGTACGAAAACGGTTCGACAAATTAATCTGAGGTTTGGCAGGCTGTTTTATTGTATCTTGAACTATTGTTCTGAATTTTTGTGTGACAGTGAAACATGGCAGATACAAAAAGAGCGTTGAAATAATAATCGGGTGGTCCTTATAGCGTGAATTCCGGCTTTTCTAAAAATTCTTCTTATATCGTTAGAGATATTATTACAAAACGGTAACGCAAACAGTGTTCTTCCAACTAATTGATCCTATTTCATTGTTTCTTACTTCTCTCCGTTTTTCTGTTAAAAATGGATGGTAAATTTCAAAAGTACGTTCTTTAATAATTGACGAAACCATTTCTATAGGATATCCATTACGCTTCAAGGTGTTTTTTAACAGAAGCAAATTAGCTGGTCGAAATTCCGGATTCGAAAGTAAAATAGCTCGATCAATCAGTCCTTTAATTAATCCTAGCTGCCATTTTAACATTTCTTTATTTTTCGTAATGCACCTACTACCACCGATAGCCACATTCATATAGATTAAGAATCTCTTTTCCTTTTTGTGATTCGGATAACCCTTACAGTACTTTTCGTCAACGCCAGGGCTACCCGATTATATTTCAACGCTTATCTGCCATATTTTTTTTCACTGTCAAGTGAAAATTCAGAACAATAGTTCAAGATACAATAAAACAGCCTGCCAAACCTCGAATTAATTTGTCAGACCGTTTTAGTACCAAAAATTCACAAATAGTTACCTATTTTTCGACTGAACAAGACGCAACCCCCCCTTAAGGAAGAAGTGAATGAAGAGTGGCGATAGAGCTCCTATTTCACCCATCAGCGTCTAATACCTTAGTAGATAAGTGCTGCAAGACTATCCAACAAAACTGCAAGACCCCACAGCGTCTGAACCTTTATCTACAAGACGTTACCTATTACTTTAATGGAGGGGTATAATTGCTCGATCATTCGCGTCACGCTTGGAAGGCGGCACGGCGAGCATTAATAACTCGCGCAATTCATTTAGCGAGCACCGCCAGGTGAGATAACCCTTCTAATGTAACGCAGATGTAACGGTAATGTCTGCGGTGCACGGCCCCGTTTCTCCAGCGGAGTTTAATAACTTCATTGAGTCACTGCACGCAGATAACCGCGGCGGGGCGGGAGGGGCTGGTTGCAAAATAAATTGTCGTGCCGCGGCAACGCGTATTAACCGTCGCGAAAGCGGAGGCGCGCGAGCTGCCTCTCCAGGACCCGTTGGCCAACTTTAAAGAGGCAGTAACAAAGTTTACTGGATAGTCGCTGGATTTTACGCTGGATTAGATTTTACGATTCCGAGCGCGCCGCGGCGGAGTGGCCGTCGAAATAATGCCCAGGGTCTGCGGTTAATCGCCGAACAAATTAAAACATAAAAGAAAACTCGCCGCTAATGCGCCGCAGCAATGCCGCCGGTGCCGTCACGGCTGAAATGTAGCATTTCGCGCGCGGAGAACGTCCCTCGAGCTTTTCACCCCCCCCTTGCGCGACGAGGCTGGCGTTCAAGAAAGGGAATATCAAAGAGCGCTCGCGCCGGTGTAAGCTGAATTAGCTCCGGGTTACCTCTGGCCCGTTTGGATACCGTTCGAGTCGAAATGCAAATTGGAGAGAGAGCAAACTTGATCCACGAGGTACGATCGTCGGATCCTGCGGGAAGAAAAACTTCGAGATAGTAGCCTTTGTCAGTTTTTACAGTCTTCTCTTAACGACGCTACTTCTTCGCCTCTCCTACTAGTAACACAGTCTCGCGAAGGCAATTTCTCTGCAGCGCCGTGTTTGCGAATGGCTACGGACGAGTTTATGAAGGAAACGACAAGAGACTTAAGAAGGAGTTAGAGGTCCACGGTCCTCGGAGAAACCGTCGAAGAAAGCAGGCGCGTACCAGGACAATTGTCTCGCGACTTTGAGAAAGAAAGCTGTCCGGTCCTTTTGAGTGATCCACCGCAGCGCGCGAGGCTGAGGGACACCCTCGCCAGCCGAGGAATCCGCGATAGGGGGAGGAAAGGCTCGGCAGGGAATCGGGAATTGATTTCGAAGCTCGTTCGCGACATCATAAACGCAGACCGTCGCGTCGGTCATAAATTATGCGAAGCGGTCGGTTCGCGGGGGAAGCAGGCGGTTAAGGTCTGTAAACGATCAAAGTCGTTAAAGCCAGCGCCCTTTCGACCATGCGATAGGCTTGAAACGTGGTCCGCTGAAGCCGGAAGTCGGATATTTGCATAGGGAGTGACGTCACCGTTCCCAGCAAACGGAATATTCGCCATTCATATGCATATCGGGGCTAGCTACCTTATCGCGCTTTGCCAATTAACCCTCTCCGTTGAAAACGTACCCTCTCCCCCCACCCGTCTATCCCGCGTTCCCATCGCACTGGCAAACGACAGAAATTCACCGGCACTTTCTCGAATTCGACGTCAGAGATATCTCTCCTCTTAGACACACGTTGCGTCCGTTGAATATGCATGAGGGGCTGATGCGGAAACGCCTCAAAAGTGCGGGCAGCTGCGGTGACGCATGTGCATACGTGGAAATCGCGGCACGATCGTGCCCCGGTCCCCGTGTTTGAAACCGCGCGGCGTAAAGCGCCCAGATGTAATTTTCATCCCACCCCGCCTTTGTGCCCTTTCGCGTAATTAGATGTCCGCCCCGTCGAAAAAGGCGCCGTTCGAAACGGTTAAACGTCGCGTCGAATTTTCGGTTCAAAGGACAGCCGCGCGCGGTTCGACGAAGAAACCCGGCCGGCCTGAATTTTCCGGCTCGCTTTGTACGCGGCGGCGTAATTAGGCCAATCATGCTGGAAAAGCCGCTTTAATGGAGAACGATAAAACGTAGAAACGAAGAGAGCGGGCGGGGAGTTATTCCCGCCTGCAGGCGGGGGATCGATGGAATTCGCGCGCGGCGGTAAAAACTGGCGATCCGCCTCGGCTATGACCAATAAGCGGCTGCATTTTTACGACACCCTGTTATCGATGAGCGCAAACACGGGTCTGGCTGTCGGCCAACCCTCGCCAACACTTTCCTGCATCGTCGGACGTCGGCCAGCCGATGGTTAACGGTCATTTTCAAAGATAATTCTTGCAGGAGCAACGACCGCGCCGCTCTCCCTCCAATTGTAATTTGTTAAAAGAGCCCCCGCGCGAAACGCGATCCAGCGCGGCTCCTCCTCTGCCTGTCTCTCGCGTGGTCGCGTCGATTCGACACGGATTCCACCAATTAAAAATTAAAAAGCTCCTCTCGTTCGTCTATCGTGTAAATACAACGGGCGTATGTGATCGCGTTGGAAGAGCTGGCTCGCTTTTTAATTACACGTTGCCATCGCTGATGCTCGCGGACAAAAACGGTCCATCCCGTGGCAATCCCGCGTAATTTAAGTGACGCGAATGCGGTACACCGTAGGAAAGTTTAAATGGGATGGAAATCAGCCTACCGCGGGGTAAAGGATGAAGGGTCGCAGGCACGACGCTCCCTTCGTGACCTCGCACGGTTAATTTGCGACTCAACAATTCGAATTGCTCCTCAAACAGACCGTTAAAATCCCCCGTGTTTGCCTCGCGACCACCAGCCCGCGCGTGCGTCTTAATGAGCCGATACTCAAACAGCTGTTTAACGCGGATGGCCCTGGCGCACATAACGTACCCTATCAGGCGGGGCCTTTCGCGCGGTAAGCGTCCTTCGTCCCGTCCAATTCAATTCCGAACGGGCGTGCATCTGAATGTATCGAGTATTCCGCCCCTAATGCTTATTGGTTTTCCTAATTATTATCCATTAGTATCCATTAGTTGGACCGTTCGGGTTATCGCGCTTCGTGCACGGAATCGATCGACGAAGACCGATGCAAATTGGAAGCGATCCCCAGTAACCAGCGGTAAAGAGTCCCCGGTCGTTCCAAGGAACTCGGCCTGAAAATCCAATCGCCGCGTGGTTCAAAACGATCGGGGTGGAAGGAAAGCTGCCCGAGACAGAGAGCGGTAAACAGGTAGCCGAAGTGCTGGTCGCGAGGAAATCGATGTACATTTCGAGGCAGATGGCACTTGCCAGGGAATGTGTCGCGGGGAAAGAGTCTAACTACCCTTAGTCGCTCGTACGAATTACAGGGGTCGACATTGCGCGGAGTCGGTGCGCTAATAACGAACCAGAGGAAGCTCAACGACCAGCCATTAAGATCGATATCACGGTGCCGCCTTATTATCAGTTAGACACCGTGTCTCGGCCCTGATGAAATTTAAGCAACTGCTAAGGGGAGGACCGTACCTCGTCCCGTCCTCGACGAATTAAGAACCCCTCTGAAATTACGAGACGGAGATGAATCAACCCTAGGGTCCCTTATCCCCGCGTTATCGTGATCAGCCTTATTACATCGTTATCTGCTGTTATCTCGGGTTAAGTAGCGGGGTAGGGAATTCCTTGGTAATCGACTCGAGCGACTGCAGGCAGGAAAAACGCGGGGGGCCGAGAGATTAGAAAGTTAATTCCAGAGAAAGCTTAGCGACCGTAATCGGTGGGAATATTTAGGGAGCGAGTTTTGATCCCTGTAAACTTTCCGAATTATCGCTCGACAAGTAGCGGCGCAGGAGATGGGAACACGGCTGCTCGTTTGGTTACCTAATTCCGTTCGAAGTTAAATTCCCCTCGCGCCACGTTCAAAGTGCATTCAGCCACCGTGCGGTGCGGTTCGCGGCAAACGGTCGGGGAGATCCATCTCTGATTCAGGTCAGATTTGTTGGGGGGCAGGGTAACAATACGCACGCACCTCCACACGTACACACTCTCTTATCCTCTCTGCCATCCCCCTCGCGTCCCTATTCACCTCCGTTCGCCCGTTCTGTCGTGCCTCAAAATTCCTTTGTGTCGCGGCATTCTATCTCCCCCGCTAACTTGCGCGCAATTCGTGGAATATTTTCGCAACGAATTTGATCATTTCGCTGGACGATCGAGTAAAGAGATTCGCACGAAATACTTGATTCAATCTCTTCTTATTCCTCGACTTTCTCTCGAAAGCAAAATGTCTTCTTAATGTAACGTAGTAAATCAGCTTCGGTAACGTAGTACATCAGCTTCTTAGATTTCCCGTAAAACCAAAGGAATCCTCTTATAACTTGCCAAGTATGGGACCCGGAATTAAAAGACATTGGAGGCTGCAAAGAAGACACTCGGAATCCTCTTGCCGCGAATCTATGACCCACCGCATCCAATTCGAAATTAGAGACCGACCGTGGCGTCACGTCCCTATCGAAAGTCCCCTGAACGCGTTAGAGCCGCGATCGCGGGGGAAAATAATACCTCGCCTCTCCAAGTCGATTTTCGAGTCTCCAACTGCAAACTACTCTCGGCGAAGGAGCGAGCGGAGGAACACTCCGGGCGAAATTCCAAGTGCGGCATGCACACCAGAAGCGTTTAAAGTTCGCGCGTTGCCGTCGCGGAAGGGGGGTAACTTTTGCGCGACGCAGTTGCAAGTTTCCCAAGTAATTGCGCGGGGCGTGTAATCGCGACGTTATCAGGAAACGCAACTTGGCGCCATCGCATCACGCTCAATTAGCTGTTCGCGAGCTGAGGGTAGGGAGGCACGGAGAGACTTTCTCTCGTGCCGCGCGTCACCCGTACGCGTGTACTATTATTCAAATTGTCTCGGCTAATATACGCGTCGCCCGCCCTTTTCACTCCCCGTGCCGTCGACGGCGCGGAGTTAATTCGCGCGTCAGCGGAATGGAGCGGACCAGGAATGCGACGCGTGCTCAGAATTATCCCGTGATACGCCTTGACGGAGGGGCATCCTCCGCATGGCGACCTCCAGCTCGACCGAGTCTTGTAATTACACGCGTTTCAACGGTTAACACTATCCCCGTTCGCCAACGTTTCCTTTTTTTCCCGGCGCCCGCGTTCGAAAGTTTCTTGTTTACCCCAGTCGGTTTAATTAAACCTTGGCGCCTGGGGAAGGCCACCGTGTCAGGCTCAAACGAACGTATCACCTGCGGCACGTTCGTGCAGCGTTAAATTGCCGGAGATAGCGCTACGAATGCACCTTAAGCGCCGTCTCGGAGGATAGCCTGGTAGCATTGATTGTAACTGGAGATCAGATAGCCGTGTTATGCACAGCTACGCGCCCGACCGACTGAATTAACACGGAATAAGAGCGCTAAGAGCGAGGACGCCGCGCCGCGCTGGGGAAACTAAAGCCTGGCAAGTTAGACGTCGGCTAATGCCATTCCGACGCGCAAAGTTCGCTGAATCTTACCCCGTCCTCCTCTCCGTTCATCTTTCCCCTCGTCTGCACGCGCATTAGCGTACACCTCGCGCACAGCCAGACTTCCGGCTGAAATTATTTCACGTGCATCTATTTTCCAGTAATCTAACCGTACACGGGGAGCCTGAGTGGGCGTCTCTGAATTTACGGCTGAATTCTGCGTGTCGAGATTAGGAAGAACCGAGCCCTACCCTTCCTAACTCCTGTGCAAGCTGTACTGGAGTTACACCTATCGCTTCTATAGGGGAGACCGGGGCTAAAAGTTCCGATTTCGATAAAACATAAGAAATGGCTGGAAAATAATGTAGTTATTCTCTTCACTATTGACAAATTTTTTGTTAAATTTATTATATTTTACGATTTTGAGCTTGTGATTAATATATTGTAATAGGCTTTTCATAAAAAGTAATTTATAGGTCTGTGAAGATAGCACCCCCAAATTCGATTTTTTAAAAAAACTCCAGAATCGAATTAAAAAATAAAAACCTCGAAAAGAAGGGTACAGGTGAAGCGATGATCGCGTTAAAGTTCGATTTTTCTGGAAAATATTATCGAAATCGTTCTTTCAACGATGCAGTCCGTTAGTTTAGATGTAGGAGAGATTTGCCCATGCATTAATTTCGTATGCCCACCCTCCAGAATCGAATTATTAATAAAGATAGTCAAGAAGTGCGGTACCCGTTGAGACGACCAAGTATAAGTTCGATTTTTAATTAATTAAACGATGAAATCGTTTGTTTAACAATGCATAGCGTTTGTCCAGATGTAGAAGAGATTTGCCCATGCATTAATTTCGTATGCCCACCCTCCAGAATCGAATTATTAATAAAGATAGCCAAGAAGTGCGGTACCCGTTGAAGCGATCGCGTTAAAGTTCGATTTTTCTGGAAAATATTATCGAAATCGTTCTTTCAACGATGCAGTCCCTTAGTTTAGATGTAGGAGAGATTTGCCCATGCATTAATTTCGTATGCTCACCCTCCAGAATCGAATTATTAATAAAGATAGCCAAGAAGTACGGTGCCTGTTGAACCGAATACCTTTCTGTTCGTTTTCTTCCGAATGAATTATCAAAATCAATTGTTCTTACCTTAAAGGTGAAAGGTGTTTGGTGACATGTTATCCAAAAAATGTTGCACTCACTTCTTTCTCGCTTTATTCGAACGACACTTCAATTTGTATCGCCCATCGAATACTTCACACTTGTCACACATCTGCAGCATGTGCAGAATAACACCAGAGTGGTTTTCTAGTCATTTTTCACTAATTACCGCAATGATATCGCACAACGGAAAATAATATAATCTCACAGTCACTTCACAAACCGTAAATGAATACACGGTCTCGCAAGAGTCGCGTCCGAACTCTGGAGACCGACTGACTTTCGTGCGTCGTTGGAAACAATTCGAGGGTATCGCAGACATATGTTTACGTTTCGGCACGTTCGATGACGACACGCAGCGCTGATACCCTAAAGGGTCGCAGCGCCGAGTGCCACTGCCGAAACGTAAACATATGTCTGCGATACTCTCGAATTCTTTCCAACGACGCACTTCTTGGCTATCTTTATTAATAATTCGATTCTGGAGGGTGGGCATACGAAATTAATACATGGGCAAATCTCTTCTACATCTAAACTAACGAACTGCATCGTTGAAAGAACGATTTCGATAATATTTTCCAGAAAAATCGGACTTTAACGCGATCGCTTCAACGGGTACCGCACTTCTTGGCTATCTTTATTAATAATTCGATTCTGGAGGGTGGGCATACGAAATTAATACATGGGCAAATCTCTTCTACATCTAAACTAACGAACTGCATCGTTGAAAGAACGATTTCGATAATATTTTCCAGAAAAATCGGACTTTAACGCGATCGCTTCAACGGGTACCGCACTTCTTGGCTATCTTTATTAATAATTCGATTCTGGAGGGTGGGCATACGAAATTAATGCATGGGCAAATCTCTTCTATATCTAAACTAACGAACTGCATCGTTGAAAGAACGATTTCGATAATATTTTCCAGAAAAATCGGACTTTAACGCGATCGCTTCAACGGGCACCGCACTTCTTGGCTATCTTTATTAATAATTCGATTCTGGAGGGTGGACATATGAAATTAATGCATGGGCAAATCTCTTCTATATCTAAACTAACGGACTGCATCGTTGAAAGAACGATTTTGATATTTTTACAACGCTCTTTTCGTTTTGAAGATAGAACCGTCGGAACAACTTACCCCCGGAACTTTTAGCCCCGGTCTCCCTACCCGCTTCGAAGTAACTCGGGTATAATTTGCTGTACCTTAGGCTTAGACGCCATACAGTCTTTCTATGATTACAAACCGCATTGCAGGATATAAATTAGAATCGCGCGGAACCGTTCGAGTCAACAGCACCGGTGGGCAAAGCAACGGAGCAAAAATATCGCCGCGCTAATATTTATACGCCCGCTGTTCTCTTTCGATACACACGACAGACGAGAGAATTTACATGGCGCTCGGTGAAACGGAGACTTCCGCAGCGAATTCTATTCGCGTTCCTATTTGCTCCAACAATGTTGACGCTCGTTTCACCGGAAGCAGCAGGCAATATTTGATCTGCGCCCGCCGCAGATAAATCCCGCGAAAGAAATCAGAGACGCCGGATGAAATAACTTGGACTGACCGCGGGGCGAAGTAACCGAACCCGCGGCGAAACTTGTAGGTCGACTAATGCCATTGTAAGAGGCAAAGTTTACTCGCTCCTGCCGTCCCTTCTAGCCCGTACATCTCCACCCCGTTTCATCCCCCTTCTTCCGAGAGTGCAGCCCCTCTCAGCCACCAGACGCCAACACACCGCGCTGCTATTCGAAAGAAGTATTTCACGGTTTCCCGTCCCGCTCGATAAAACGGGATCGCCCCGCGTCCCTGTCTCGTTCGCGCTGAAATAGAGGGAGCAACATGGGTGCTAGCTAACCGTGACGTAACGAGAAAGAGAGACGACGGATGGTGTGGTCGGTACGACGAATTATAGACGACCGTTTCGTTGTTTTGCTGCAGGCACAACGACCTCCCGTGGAACATACGCAAGTTCCTGAAGAATCAGCTGAGGGAGTTCAGGTTTGATGACCTCAGGGACACCCATCCCTGGGCAAGGAGCGCCTGGAGCCACACGGACCTCAGAAGATTGAAGGAGGGCATGGTCGCCGCGCAGGTGAGCTCAATGATAACCTTAATAACGCGGCCCGCCCTGGAGAAAGCATTAATCCAGACAAGCTACCATGGAGTCCTGGACTATTTCACGAATCATGAGTGCGGAGATACAGTGAACGAAACAATGATAGGTTCACTATCCGCGTCGGCTGGTTTGCTGTGTTTATTTCGTGTAAAGACGTACTTCTTTAGGAAACATACAGAAAATTATCGCGTATAGGATACGAAATAATCTTAGGTTCACGGTGAAATATTTAAAAAATACTTTTGTCAGCGCAATTTTTTTAACATTTTCGTACGGTGAGTACAAAGATTTATAATCTTCAAACATTTCGAAAAATATTTTATGTTCATTTAATACTTTTAAAGCATAATGGGGCGTAGAAAAACGTTAAATGATCGTGAAAAGGGCCAAATTATTGCTTTCCACGATATGGGTCTCTCAAACAGAGAAATTTCAAGGAGGATTGAAAGATCATTAAACGTAGTCAACCATTTTTTACAATTGAAAGAAAAATACGGCACTAAAAAATCTACGGGCCGTCCGAAAAGAATAAGTCAAAGGGAGAAAGGGAAGATTCTTCGAGAAGCACGACAAAATAAACTTAATGCGTCTAAAATAAATCAGAGCCATTACAAAAACTAGTTGAGACAATGCCACGTAGAATATTTGAAGTGATTAAAAACAAAGGAGGTGAAACGAAGTATTAAATTATATTTATCTTTTAATTTATTAAATTTTTATGCAAAAGTATACAATGAACCTATGTTTATTTCGCCCATATATTTCAAATTTTGGATAGAAAATTTGTAACTGACACTAATAAACATTACGTTGCTCAATTGAACTGTGTATTTTGTTAATTGTACTAGAACGAATAAATAATAATCAATAAAATCAAAAATACAACATAAAACACATTTTTATGTCAACCAATTAAAGCGAACCCATCATTATTTCGACCACTGTGTCTCCCTCGCGCCTCGGACAGTGTCGAATTGCCGCCGGGGCGTCTGTAATTCAGCGGGCCTTCCAGGGTGGCGTTCAGCTGCAAATTCTCCCGCGAGCTATCCACGAAGAAAGCGTCGATGCTCTATTTCAAACACTTTTCCCCGCGAAAGTCGTCCATTTCCCCGCGGCGATTTATCGCGCGGCGAAAATTACGAGCCACCCCGCGGCCCCGCTTCCGCAGGAATCGATGGAACCGTCGCAGATGCTACTACAACGTCCGACCACCCTCGCGGAAACATCACTTTCCATTCGTATCCTCCTTCCGCGAGGCAATTAGCAGACACGAACACGCGATTCTGCAGCCGAGGTAGCGGAAGCCGTCGTAGACGGCAGAGTCGCGTGTCGTCTTCGTTACTCGTCTCGCCGAATCGAACGCGAGGATTGCCTTCCGCGGTGTTTAAAGACCGTGCAATTATAGGGACGAACGGGGAAGACTCGAACCCCGTCGGACTTAAACGGAACGAGCGTAAACGCGAGAATCGCGTGTCACCGGCAACCCTTAGCCTCGCGATCTTTCAATTACGAGCTGTTCCCCTCGTACCTGCTTTTTTTTTCGAGGTTGTAAAGGCCGCGATTAATTAAGAGAACGACCGGGGAAACGCTTCTCGACGTTCATTTCCCCGTGTCGTTCCTATGATTCATTCGTAGCAGCACGCGAGTCCCTTCGAGAAAAATCGCGCGTATTCGGTTCGATTAACGCGACCGAACCAGCGACGAAATCGCCGGCCAACTTTGGTAATTAATTTCTCGCGGTTAGCCGAGATTACGGGCTGACGAAAATTTACCGCGGGCTCCTGACGGCCCGGTCGGTCGTTCACCTCTCCCGGCGATATCCTTCAGATTAATCTCGGGCCTCCATTACGTGCGACCGCTATCCTTTCGCGCAACTTCTGCGGAAAGGGAGAAAAACTTGCAGCGAGGCTAGCTCTCTCTCTCTCTCTCTGTGTCGATGTTCCCGATCGGCCACAGCCTTCCACCTTTCACCCGAGGGCCAAGAAAGCACGGTTCGAGACGAGGGGATGAAAAGGTTGCACCAAAAAGTTCACGTGTACACCCACCCAGGGACGAATGTACGGCGGAGAACGAACGAAAGGCCGCCATTCCGGCCTGGCGATCAAATAAATCTTTTCTTCGGTAGCTTTGCTCTCTCGAGCCGCTCGAGAAAGCCCTCACCTCCTCCCCCCCGCACCCCGATCGAGAACTTTTCGTGTTTCAGGGAAAATACGGGGGATAATGGAGATCGGACGAGCGAGCCACGTCCATCGACAACAGGCCGTCCCCGCTTCGTGGAAATAGAAAATCGTCCTCCTTCTCTCCACCAGACTCCCCTTTGTGACCGCCCTGCCGTCGAATGATGACGTTACACGCCAGACGCTGGCAGGAAAATTGCGATCGCGGTGGTTGATTGCGGTACACGCTCGTTACTGGGTCGTTACAGGCTCGCGAGTGGCGTTAAACCGCCGCGAGAACGAAGCAATCCTTGAGGTAGCCTGGCGCGATAAGCGGCCTTTACTCGCGCAAGAATCGCACCGGGGTAAACTGTACTTTAATCGGGGAATACTGCGCAGTCCCAGACCAAAGCTCATTATCGGGATTAACATTTCCCGTGATCACAATTTACCTTATCTTGCCGCCTAACGGAATGGGAAACGGGTCTAGCCCGGAGCGGATATCGAATTTCGATTTAAAACAAGAGAGGCTTCTTCTTCTTCCTCATCGCCGCGCGGATAAGTTCCGGCAAGTTGGCGAATTGCTGCCGCGAAATGATGCCTCGTCCGCGAGCAGTTCCAACCCCTTTCTGCCTCGCTGTTTCGAGCGTATTGAGATCGTTTCCCGACGAGGGAACCGCGGTCGGAAGAAACGCAGGCGAAAATTATTTTTACCCCGTAAATCTTGTGAAAAACGGCTGGGACCGGGCGGGGAGACTCGCATTCACATCGATACTTCGTAAACATGCACGTGAGTGTCTATCAGAGGGAAATCCCTGCGCTCCGCGTGATGTAGGAAACGGGATTTTCATTATAACCCCTTCCACTGGATTCACGGTATTTTATGGCTGTTTACGCTTTGAACTTTCCTCCGACAGCCACTGTAAGTACCATTACCCGCGGGAAAGTGGATTATAATTTGACCTGCGTGTATATTAAAGGAGCTGGGCACTTGCGCGAGCCGCCCCGGGTTTCTCGAGCGAGCGCGTCCACCGTCGCCCGCGTTGTAATGAAAGTTGCTACCTGTGAAATTGCTTTCGCGATGAAATTCGTGGCTATCGCCGTGTGCAGCGGCCCCGCTGCACTCGTATAATGCACATATCACAGGCTGAGCCAGATGGAAATATTTTTGACGCGACCGCGGGCGAGGGCTGTTCCTTGGAGCGCGCATAAATGCCGAATTTGATGGAGCGCGCATCCCCTATACACCCGCCGTCTCATTCAGGCGCAAGACTTGGCTCGGACTGAATAACCGATGTGACTCGATGAAACGGCATTAGTTGTATCGGCTACGGAGGTCCCTCCGACCAGACACAAATCTACGCTGCAATATTAAAGCTCGCGCGGAGATTCTACAAACCCGTTGCGAGATTTTTTCGGGCACGCGAACGACACGCTTGTCGAGACGTCGATCCGAATGATTGCTGCGAGAATTAAGATTTACGGGAGCTAGGAAAACCTCCAAGGCTAGGAAGTCAGTTCGTTGCGAAACAAGAAGTTTGAGGAACTAGGCGAGAACGGGGCAAAGTGAACCTCGGGGTAAAATGAGCTTTCTTAATTTATTCTTTAACAATAGAATATACTTACAAATTTTGGTGACGTAATAAATGTGCGTAATACCACAGTGATAGTTATGCACATTCAGATATCGAAAAATGGAAATTCATTTGAAAAATTAAAAATAAAGTTTTAGAAACTCCAATTGGTTTTCTTTTCAATTTAGGTTTTTGGATAAATCAGTCTTAAATGTGTTAGTTTAACTCCAATTTTTGTCTGCGTGTTTATAACAAGCTTATAAACATACATGTACACGCGTTTGAGAAAACATTAATCCTAACATTATTAAATAATTGATTTTCCACTGAGTACACATTCCGGACAAAGTGGAACAGGAATCTAACCTCAAAAAAATGAAAAATCTGCCACAGTTTTTGTCAACCACGGTTCAAAGAAACCAGAAACTGACGTGCTACACACGTCATCCCAGCGCAAGGGGTTAATAATTACCTATATCCTTAATTAAAACTCGTATTTTATTTTAATTTTATTTTAAGTATTGATATTCGTCATTTATCAATAGTAATGTTCAAATTATATTATAAATCTATTTCCACACATTTTTATTGAAAGGGACAAATTTTATTGGACTTCAAACATTTTCGCGTCACTTTGCCCCGGTCTCCCCTACGTCAAGCACGAAGAAACGATCCCCTACCTGTAGATACCATAGAGGATCGTGAAATAAACGTAGTTACAGAAGAATCCCAACTTTGACTCCTACTCCGAAGCATCTACAACATTGATCTCCCAGAAGCGCAGTAAGCAGACCGCTCAGGACGCGTTACCACTGGCGAGCTCATGCTCCAGCAGCCATTCTATACTCCCACGGAATCCTTTTTCAAAGACTCTCGAATAGAGGTCTTGGCAGATTGTCCCATCATCCACCAGGTCGCGTGGAAACGTCCGGGGGACCGGGTAGTTCCGTTTTATCTACAGGGATTTAACGCTAAGACGTCAGAAATGAAATTCCATCAGCTAGAGTAACATCCGTTGCCTGGCTTTCAACGGCCAGCAATAGTGAATGTACTGGCGGAATCCATAGAGGGAGCCCTAGAGACCTTTGAAAATACCCAGGCTCTGCTTGCTCGTTAGTAAAACAGAAGCGGGGTGATCCCATCTATTAGACGCTCGTCTAGACGCGATTATAGCGACGACGGCCTAACAGCGTGGCGCTTGATAAAGAATATAGAGGAGCAGGGTGCCGAAAAGTCAGCGTTGCGGGGCGAGCGTTCAACTAAGGCTCTCGCCCGAGAAGACCACTCCATTACGTCCCCTTCTCCTCCGCGCCCCCGCGTTCGGGTGCTAATGCCAAGGTGTCACCGCGGTAAGGGGGCAAAATTCAAATAAGCTTCTTACGGGGCGGCACATGCGCGTCCCACCCGGCCGCCAACAGCCGCGCGGGCCAATTTAATTAATACCGTAATTAAAAGGGAACACTAATTACGTAAGTGGCAGCGGGACCGCCCATAGTTACGAATTACTGGGACGCCGAAGGGTGGCTGGGGCAACAATCGCGATCAATTCGAGTATAAGAGCGCTGTTTGTATAAGACAGACTTCGAACGATAGATACAGAATTGTATGCACGTTAGTAACGACGCCATCAATTCCGGTATGCTAAATTCCCTGCCAAGTTATGTCTACTAATCACGAAACACCTCGCTTGTCCACAGTGTCCTCATATAGAGTCTAAGGTTGAAATTAAGCCCCCCTTCTCCCGATTCATCACACCTGCACTGTCCAGGTTTCTTCATCGCCCAACAATCCCGAGGATACGCGGGAAAACGTTTGCCTAATTTTCTCGGCCATCTCTCAATGTCAACACGCCCCCTCAAGGTATTCAGCCCCTGCATCGAGACGAAAGGGGTGACTGGCCGGTTACGTCCGCCGAGGGGAACGTATCTATATGCATACATGCATAATATACGTAGGGCGAGCGTGTACAGGAACCGGCGGACTGGTCCCCGACACGATCCATCACTGTCCTGGCTAATTCAGACCGGGAGAAGGCATCCGTCGCGAAAAGGTTACCGAGCATTGATCACGATGCCACTAAACAGCCTATCTCTTCGCCAAGGCGCTGCGGAAGACGAAACGAAAGGAATGCCGTCGCTATAACGGAGCCGCGGGAGCGCTGCTCTCTCTGGAAGGCACTTTGTCCAAGAGTACATGTGCAACAGCGGCTGAACGCACTGCACAGTCTGTTGCGCGGCCTCGTATATGTATACTCTCTCGCTTCTAACAAAAATCCATCTGGGACCGGGCGCACTGGAGCAGAACGCGAGCACGCGACGTCGACGCATCGAAAATCCCCGAGCATTGTACAAGCATTTCGCTCGGGAGGCGCCTGCTAGCCCTGAGCAATCGGTCGCGGTTCACACCGATTGAGCGCGAAAAGTGAATTCCAAGCGATTCCGAGTAACTCTAGTGGGCGTACGGCACTCGAGAATTGAGTGTCCCACGCGATAAAAGCGCGACGAACAGACACTTTCGCGGAATTTATTGGGAGACAGTGCGCGAAGAAAGGTACAAGAGTGAGCTGCGATTAAATTTAAGGGAGCAGAAAGGGGGTCGCGCTTAATGACCGCTTTCGAGGGGAATTTTGGACCCAGCCGCGGGGTGGTTGCGCAAGGCACGGAAAGAACTTCTAATTTCATAAGATCGCCCGGTCGCGTATGGCTCGTCTTCAAAGTGGGACAACGCGACGCGATTATATCTCGGCCGGGGGTGAATATTTTTACAAACGTCTGACCTAAAACCCGACCGTGACTGCTGCCCGATTTTGCGCAAAGCGGCGACGGAGAGAAGGCATCGCGAATGAGCTATTCCACGTCAAAACGAATGGGTGAAAAATTTAGTTTCACCGATTCTCTTCAAAATTACATTTGCCGATAACCTTGCAAAAGGCGTCAGCCGATTTTGTTTGAATTCTCGAAACTTTAACATTAAATATTTCGAAAACTATTTGACTAAATATGAAATTATATTTGAAGAATGAAACTAAATTTTTCACCTATCCGTTTTCACGTGGAATAGCTCGAATGCGAAGGGAAAAACCTTGCACCCTGCTCCGTGCACGGAGGCGCGTTTTTATAACGCGTCTGACCTAAAATTTCAGGTGAGCTGGATTCTAACGAGACGTCTAAAAAGACCGAGCTCCTGTAAACAGTCTGCGATTCCCGGATCGCCTTTTTAAGCTCGGTATCGTGTGTGAAAGCCACGGTGATCGCTGGCGACGCTGAGAACGCGAGCACCAGCATCGAAGTTCGCCGGCGATTAATTAAGAATAAATCCTTGCCGCGACGAAAATTGCCTCGTAACTGACGAAACAGGGGGGGATTGCGTTAACGGAGGAATATTAAACGTTTTCGAGCACGCCCCTCAACGGACTGGCGTCACTCTGTATCCGATGGTAGACGCTTCCGCAGGGATTAAATTATTGCCGTGTCGCAATTAGCCCGCAGGCAAGAAGCACGGCATTCGGCTGCTTTAAACGGCGCAAGGTAAATCGCGCCGGCAAACGTTCGGCTGGAAAGGTAATGAAGTCGCCCACCTCCTTGACGATCGGGCCGACGCAGAAGAAAGTAAGCAGAGTCACGGCGAGTAAAACCGTTGCTCCGACAGCGGCGGTGGTGGAAAAAGGGTTGAACCTTCCGTCGTCCGCTGATTTACGTCAGCCCCGCGACAACGTCAGCGTTGTTAAATAACGCACTGCCGCCCCCTCGTCGCGAGGGGTGTCGCGCAAAAAGGAAAGCTAACCTGGGAACGGGGAGGAAGAGAGCCGCGGTAAATGCACAGCTACTTCAGAAGTGCTCTCTTAAAGAATTGTCGGGAAGAAATTGTGGGTGTAAGTTGCTGGGTTCCTTGGAATTAGTGAAAGCGTTCGGGAGATGGCAAGCTCCACTGCGTTCCGCGAAGAACTTTCTGCCGAGGATTTGTAAACACCCTACAAGCGTGCTCCTCCTAGTGGTAAAATATTCGGGGTGGAATCGTGCTGAATCCGCGATACGACGAAAAGCAAATGGATCATTCCGAGCGTCGCGGCTCCGTTTGACGCGTAACAACGGTAAACCCCTACGCACAGAAGAGACTTTTATGCGAGCTCACGTTCCCACTAGCGCCCCTTATCAAATTGAATGAAATATCACGGGGTGCCCCCGTTTAATCTTCAGATCTGATACATTGGTTTAATTTACTCCAAGTAACGGAATATATATTTTCTTAGCCGGGCGCGCGCGGGGGTGGCGCGTGCGAAGGGTAAATGCTCCCTTATTTATGACTCCCGATATCCCTCGTATTTAAAATTCAAAGAGCCGCGCCGCCGCCAGCCGCCTTTCCCACGGACACTCGTAATGCCCTTTTAATTATTTCCCAGGCCGCTATCGGGCGGCGAATCGAAACGAGAAATTAACGTTCGCGCGCGAGTTATCGTCATTACCAGCCGTTTACCGGTTGAATTTCATGTTTACGCCGCGGCGCTCCGGTCCGGCCGATAATCTGACGAGGAAACCGCCGTGTCAACGACTCGACGGCGATATAGAAGCGCGAGTCACGCGAGCCACGGTGAAGCTTGCGGCTTGCACGGCTTCTCGCCTAAATCTAGTAAATCTATGCTACTTAGAGATTGCCAGTGTCGTTCGGACTCACCAACTTTCATCCTCTGTTACAGTTCTGGTCGGCTTACGTGCCCTGCTCCTCTCAGCACCTCGACTCGGTCCAGCTGGCCCTGGAGCAGATCGACCTGATTCGTCGGCTGGTCAACAAGCACCCTGAAAGCATGGTTCTCGTTACGACAGCGGAAGGTGGGTCATTTTCCTCCCGACTATATCCCTTTGTACCTGCAACGCGGGACGTCGGTGCGCCCGTGTTTGCACGGCAAAGAATGCAACCCTTCGCCAATCGAATGCCAGATCCGACGTTACGTATCGGGAACGGACGCGGGCAAAGTATCGGGGTAAACGTTACATGCCTAGCGACGGTGAATTTCAATCGTCTGTACCGTACCGACTCGATTTTCCCTTCGATCAGATCGTCATCGACCCCCGCGTCGTTCGGAAGAATGTTCCGAACGAATTTTTTTCCGCCATCCCCGCTTTTTCAACCGCGAAAGGAGAGCGGTGACGCCGCGGCGATTAACGCGACGCTGCGACGAACGAACGCGAGTATTGATCCAGCCACGCTTCTGTTTGTCCATAAACAAATTTATGTGCATACTGGCAGTCGCTGCAACCCCTTGATCAAATGAATCGCTCAAAGGGCGCGGCTAAATCGCCGAATAATGGTGAACGCAGACGCGGACAACGCGCGAGGCATCGCGCTCGCTGCTACAATCCCTTAACGGAATCTTCCGAGTGCTCCGCGTAAGTCAAACAGGGAGTCGTTAATTGCTAATCAGCACTTATACAATGTAAACACATAGTCGGCCGCGTTCATCGTTTCAAGCATGCACGCGAGTTCCGCCACGGTTCAACTTCGCCCCCTGAAAGTTGGCGAAACAGCGGAACGACGTACGTAGCTGAAGTCTAAAGGAGTCAGCGTTCTCGAACACTCCGAGCCCCCTTGCAGCGTGTGCTCGAAGGTCGTCGATCTCTAGGAGATCCTGAAAGACGCGAACCTTCCCCTTACCGGCAGCTTCGCACGCGAAGAATATGAAATCGAGCTTGGAGGTCGACGAACGTCGGGAATTACCATCCGCTATTTGTTCCCAGAATGGGCCGCCCTGACGTTACACACCGCCAGAATTCCTGGCGGAATGCCAATGTCAGGGGGAGGCTGGCACACGCCCGCGAAAAGAATTCCGAATACCCTTTCGCTTCGGAGGAAGGAAAATATCCGCGCGGAGTGAATCCTCGCGCTTGCAGGCCGCGTCCTCCTCGGCCGATTTAATTAATTTCGCGTGGACCGATCGAGCTGCCCGCTTGCCTGTTCCCCGATAATAAATGGACAGAGAAATTAAGTTCGCTCCTTAACGTGCTCGGAAAACAACCCGCTTCGCCCCCTTTCCCTTTCTCCGCGGAATTCTCGCGCCAGGGATATGAAGCCTTCGATCCAGAGCCGTGCCACCACCCGACTCGCCGTCTTGTGTTTGCTTCCGGTCGGCCATTCGACGTCGCTCGCCCCTGGACGAACGCCAGCGTCGGAGGGACGCGATGGAGGCTCTATCGTCCGTCGACTTTGGGAGAAAATCGGGCCAGCCACCCCCTGCCCGCGCTATCCTTCTCGCCGTGGACGTTCACTCGGGGATTTAGAATGCGTCCTAAGTCACGGAAGAAGACGCTACCCCTCGGAAACCGGGCATCATCCCCCTGGACGTAACGAGCGGCTTTCGAGCCACGAGCTAACCCACTTCGCAATCATTTCCTTCGACGTGCAAGGTGGATGGAAAATAGGCTATACCGTGAAGGATATGGAAGGGAAATGAGAATGGTGATCTACAACGAGGGAATCGATTTTCTAGCAAACACTTTTAGTAGAAAATTCTCAGAAAGTATCACGAAGCTGGGCAGGGAAAAACATTGAAGCGGACTTTGACTTGGGAAGAAAGAAGTAGCGATCGAAATTAATTCTAACGTTAACACGCTAACGTTCGATCGCCTGTAGAGCAAGGCACCTGGAGACAAGAAGCCGATAAATGGAGGAGGACCGAGAAAAAAGCGAGCAGCACGGTCGTTGACGCTGGGATACGAGCAGGACATTGACGGAAACGAGGAAAAAGGGGGAAATCGTTCCACGAAAGGGGCAGATTGTGCCAGAGGCTGGACCTTTGCGTTAAAGTCGACGCGATCGCGGACGAGGGCGTTCGTGGAAGGACGCGACACAAAGAAACGGGAGGAAACTTGTTACGCGACAAGAGCCGAGGATAATTCTCAAAGGGGACAAAAGGGTGGATCGCCTGGCAAGCAACTGCGCGGGATTCCTGCGTTAACCGTTAACGGCCGCGCGTACGTGGACAAGGGCTTCGAATCGCGATTTCACCGGCTGGCCTGCAATAATTCGCCCACCACTTTCGCGCAGCGCAAACCAAGCCTGATGAGAAAAACCGCCGGGGAAGCAGGGAAGATGCAGCCGGTTGTAAATTCCGGGTGAAATGGAAAAATGTCAAGCCGTACCGACCGTCCCGGCTCGTTCGATAAGCCGAACCGCGGCGACTGCATGTCGGCATGCACATGCATATGTAAATAGACATGCAATACGCGGCCGTATATACTTGGCTGATACGTAGAAAGAAACCATTGTTCGAAATTTCCAACCTGTTTCTTGTGACTGACTAAAGGTCTACGTATACATATCAGTTCCGCGACGGTTCAGTGCCGTCAGTGTCAATGGTCTCTTTGTCTCGGGGTGAGTTACTGACACGGATAAGTGTGAAATGCTCCATTTCAAAACAGAGAGACGATATTTTCTATCGCTCACACTGATGGCACTCAACCGACATGTGTGCGTAGACCTTAATGCAGCCAATGACTTCGACGGAAGGCAAACTACCACGTAGGACATCGTGAAAAAAAAATCACGCAGAGAAATTACAGTTACGTTGAATAGACTAATTGTAAGTGTATAATTTCTTTGAACAAGGTACCTATATAATTAATCGAATCATTAGCGAAATGCACATATTACTACTTACAAGGGGAGGACACCTGTGGTAGATACCGATTTTGATCAACCTTGGCACGATAGATGTCGAAAATAAGTAAATAGGTGTCCGTAAATTATTAAAAATTTCATAGTAGCCGTGGGGTTTTAGTGAGTAAAAATCCCACATTCCCTTCTGGAGGCGTTGGGGTGCCTTTTGAAGATGTCTCCAAGTTAAAAAAATAATAATTTATAAAAAAAAATTTATAAGGTTTTTTTTAACGTAATATATTAAATAAACATAAATTTTTAATAATTTACTGTAAATATCTCTATTATTAAGGCTCATTGGCAGAAACGCTCGGACACCTATTTACTTATTTTCGACATAGGTAGATCCATCGTGCCAAGGCTCGTCAAAATCGTTGTGTACCACATGGTGTCCTCCGCTTGTTAATTAATACTATGGAATATTATAATCATAGCGAGTTGTCGCGAAACTGTTTCCGAAAATCCGAGCCCAAGTACGATCAGAGTTCTTCTACCTGGCTCCACTCACGGCAAACTCGGAACGTTGCGCTCGCGGTTTACGACTTATCGGCGATCTCTGGTGCATAAGAAACGCTCGACGAGACCGTTGTGTTTACGTCGAACGATGATCGTTTGTGTCGGGCAACTTTCCGCGTGAAGCGTACTTTCCCGACGTTACTTGGAAAAAGTAATATCTCGGATCGTCCCGGGAGTTGGAGGATGAGGATTTATGGGGACGGGCGAGGAACTCGATGCTCCCCGTTTACAATGCTCGCCGCTGTTGAATCGAGATGTAATTTAAAACCGCCATGGTCGTTCCCTTTGAGGGCCCGTAACGCTCCTTAATGCAGCAGAAATGGAAAATCTATTGTACGAAACAGTCGATTCACCTTGATATAAAATGAGCCACTTGGAGAAAGCAATCAGCTACGTGCATACACAGGTGAAAGGAGCTGGCATGAGCGCTGGTAGTTGAGGAATTCCTGGAGAAATGGAGGAACATTTAGTGGCCGTGGGGTATATACTTGGAGCATCGGCTGATAACAGCGAAACCTGGGCTACGTCCGAGGGAGCGCAATCGCCGACGAGCACACGTACGGGAAAGGCGAACACAGCTGCAGCTAAGTCGATACGTTTCGACGGCGTGTGCAGGTGGAAACGGGTATAAATCAGCGGGCGCGGTAAATCCAGGTTCATCGACAGCGCGCGGCTCGCGGGCGTGCCTTTTTCGGTTGTTCTTCCATTAGAGGCTTAATACGGCGTAATCGCCTAGCCACGCTCGATGGCCGGAGAAATTAAAGTTGCCAGGACAAATGGCAGCGGCACGGGACGCTCGATTTACTTCGTTGCACGCGCACCAGCCAGCCGAACCCGCCCGCGCCCTTCCTGAACTTTCACCAACAACCCCCGCGGACTTCGCGCGGCGCGAATTACCCGAAGCCCTCGCGTATATCGAAATCGAATTACGTGCACGCTGGGCGACGCGGGGCAAAGTTTTAATAGATCACGCAGAAGGAACCGTTTGCGCGCGTTCACGGACGAGCTGGCCACCCTAAGTTCGCCTCGCCGCAGAATCCACCCTGCCATTAACGCTTCGGCTGCCTAATCAACCGTGCGCCGATGGCAAACGTGCAGGCATTCGAAGCTGGCGCGAACAGAGGCGCGAAAAATCGGGTGCCCAGAGACAAATGAAGTTCGACGAGCCGCACCCTCTCGTCCCTCGATGGACAAACGCGATCCGTGATCCTGCACCGGAAGCGCAGGACCTAACGCAATTTGTACGCGGTATTTTAATCTAATCGGGACGACACCGAGCCCGCGAATCCGATTTCACGGAGGCCGATAGCCCACCTTTACACGGTGGGACTCGATTAAAACGATTAAACCGAGGCCGTGGAATCGAATTCGCGGCGCGCTGGCTAAATACCGACAAAATACCAGCCGCGAAAAGGATTGCCCAGCCGATCTTCCAAAGCCCCGGCCACTTCCATTATCATCCAGCGCGGATTAATCCGCCCCATCGCTTATGCTTTGTAATTAATGATCCGCGCGATAACACCCCGACACCGGGGCTGATTTAATTGATTCAATTAAACCGATCCGATCGAAGGTGACGGATAAGTTTGAATTAATCGCGGGTCTGGGTCGATGTCCCGAATGACAGCTGTTTATTACTTCGTCCTCCAGTTCGGAGTAGTGCGTGAAGGTTTTCTGGTGACTCGCGTGGAATCGCTTAACAAGGGGCACGGCGATAAGAGCTGAAGGAGGTTCGTGACGAGGGTCGAGGGCTGGAGCACGCGATATCTAGACGCATATAATTAGGGCAATAATAAAAGGGCAATCGAGAACGTTCAAGGGAGATATAATGTGTGGTTTCAGGCATAGAGAGGGCGCACAAGGAGGGTAGATTAGCGAGCCTGATAGGGGTCGAGGGGGGCCACGCAGTCGGAGCTAGCCTGGCGGTTCTGAGGATGCTGTACGAGTTGGGCGCCAGATATCTCACCCTCACGCACACGTGCAACACGCCTTGGTGAGTATATCAATCGAGATAGAACGGTTACGTCAGTATTTTACTCGTTACCATTCTAAAAAGCGTCCGTCAAGAGGCCACGCGCGATACGGAGGTTCGCAGCCCTATCAACTCTATCGCCAGAATTCCCCGCGATGCTAACACCTCGTATCGTGTCCGTGCACGGGCAACAATCGTCGCGTCTCTAACTATCCAGGACGAAAAGACGTCCTCTGCATAATGCAAGCAGAAAGCACAGCGAGCGTGTTACCGAGGCCAGTGAAATAGAGACGCGCTAGACAGACAGTGCAGCACCGCGCGGTGCAGTTTTATCGTCGCGGGGCAAAAATGTACCGCGAATGACGTAATAAAGGAGCCGCGCGAGATACGGACGCGAAACTTCCGAGACCAACATTTCCGCGTCGGGTTTCGCCGAACACCGGCGCGGGAAAAAAAAACCTGGCAAGATCGGGCTCTGGATTAAAAAATTCCCCGACGCGACGTGTGCTCTACATTTTAAATTGCCGAACGGAATGGAGGAGCCGTAACAGCGCCAGCGTGACACGACACGGCGGAACTTTGATATTTTTAACAAGCACGAAGGTCCATCGGAAATGCACCAGGCGCGCGATACGACGGACGGGCTGGATTCAGAGACGCGTATATACGTTACCGTAGACGCGTATCGATATTTTCCCCGGCGGAGCAGTTCCGATGATGCACCCCCGTCGAACGTCGGGGCGAACTATTTCAGCCCGGCGACACGACTAGGTGGGCCGGGATTCCGCAAGGGTCGCGAGGCAGCTGGAGCCGTCGCGCGTCGACAGATATATATTTTTAATTTTAAATTTTAATTGTAATGATGCAATAAAGTCATTTAATAATAATAATAATAATAATATATTATTCGCGTACAAACAATGAACGAATTTCCTTTTACGAGACGATACCGACCGCGACGACTGGCCAAGGGAAAAACTGACGACGGAGGAAACGGGGAAGAATAAAAACTTGCCAACGAACCGACGCCGACGACGCTTTTTGCGACGGGATCGCGTCGTTCGCGTCTCCGAAGGATACGCTGCCACGTTATTTCACACCTGCGTACACGGCCTGTAAGATTAAAAGCGTTGCTGGCCGATAGCAATAAAACTTCCGAGAGATCCTGCAGGGTCGTAGAAATTTCGTGTCGCGATCGACGACTTTTATATAGACGATTTTCCAAAGCAACCTGCCCGCTGAAAGTTACAACCGTGCATGAATTATACATGATCCCTGGTTCAGTGTTCAGAGGCGATCTCCCTGCAGGCCGTGAATTACGAGCAACGCCGTTGGAGATAGCAGCGAAACGCGATGGAGATACTATCACGCGTGCCTCGTTTAATTCAGTTTTTTTTTTCCGAGATAGCGAGGAACAAAGGACGCTCGACAGGGGTGGAAGTTTCTCTAAATGACCATTGTCGGGTCTAGTAAACAGGGAATCGACGGTGGCTGGCGAGTATAGCCGCTGCTCGGCGAAAGTTCCCTGCCGCGACCCTAGTCGCTACAAAACCGGCGATTCGACGGGTAACGACGCGTTAAGGAACGTGTACAGGTTGAAAACGCCACGGGCGGGGAAGGGAATGATCGACGATCTCGATCTTTGGCCGTGAAAATTTATACGGCAAAGCCGACGTAGCTTGTATTTATACGCGGAATTACGTAACCGTGGGGACGATAAATCATGCGCGGATTAATGGAACCGTAACAATATTATCCGCGTTTCGGAATTTCCGCTGTCGACCGCGCGTTTTACGACTCCGATAGATTCCGCCCGATACTCTGATAGATATCTACGCGAGGAGGGACGTTTCGAGCGAGCCGCGCTGTATAACTGTGCGCTGCATGTGCCCGGTTAAACGAACGATCGCCGATTTCATTTCGATCCACGTGGAAGAGCCGCGCCGTGAAAAACGCTCCGTACCCACCAGCGTCGACGCCCTTCGTGACATAACTCCAGCAGCTTCGCCGTTTACTTGACCGCCAAACGATCGATTATCGTGCCGCGGTGCCGTCGTATCGTGTCGTTCTGTTTGCCAGCTTAGAGAACATCGCGCTAATGCGGACGATTATCGTCCCCGGAATTGCTCGGTCTCCTCGGACCTCGTAGTCCGAATCTCGCACATCTCCGTATAATCCTATCAACGTGAGAGACGTTTACGAGTCCGGACAAGGGCGTTATCGTTGCCTGGGAATTCGTCAAGATAATAGCCGCCGGGTTTGGCCGCGTTAAATGACGCCTCCACTCGATCACTCCGCTTGAGTGATTGAAACACGGGATGCTTTACAGCGCGTCGTTGCTTTCGGGATCTCTGTGGAATTCGGTATTTTTTCCGGACGGATCGATTTGGAGGCTTGAGATAAGACGTTAACGGTGTTCCGCAGAGAGTAACGCCACGAATGGTGTAGAAGGCTTTGGATAATATTTGCAATTACCCGCGACGTGATCGAGTGCGGCGGTAGTTTGGAAAGGCAGCGGTTGGACTATCGGTTGGATATTCGAAGGAATTCAGGCCTGAAATCAAGGCGTTTGTATACGGCGCGGCGCAATCTCTGTGGTCATTAGTCCAGGGAACAATTCCGTCCGCGTTGCTTAGTATTACGGACATGGAGCTCTATGATTAAAGGGCATTGTAGGACACAGCAATGCTGAGGATTGTTGCCACTGAGTTACTGACCTATTGGTTCGTTAGGGCAGAATGCAGCACAGCGGATGAACCCGGTCAAGTGGCTCGCATCGGTGGCCTCTCCAATTTCGGCAAGGTGAGTAGAAAAAAAGAATATCTCGATCACAGCGACGCGTTTTATAGATAGACGCGATCTTTAAGCTGGATATCCTCGCGGCTACTTGAAAACTAAATCCTACCCTCGGCGAAGCAGTAGCTCTAGCAATTCCTGAGGCAATCAACGCGAATTACACCCCGCGAAAGAAGAAACTAGCCGGTGGGTCCGAATCGGGCAAGCCAGCTGAGTTTTTGTCGAAGCGAAAAGAGCAGAGTCGTTTCTCCTACCCGCGAGAGGATTTTCCAGAGTGACGAGGAGTACTGTTTTACGCGGTGGATTAAAGCATCCCCGTCCGTCCAACTAGTCCCCGCAAAATGGGCGTTTTCTTGCGTCTTAATCGTAAATCCATCCGTGCCCTTTAGCCCGGGCTAATCGATCGACCATAAATATCGCGAGCTCGATGGGAATACCAGAGGAAGATCGATTCGTCGCAGCTATTTCTAGAATCCTCCCGCTGCATCGCTGTGTATCCATTACGAGGGAACGCTGGTCCCGAGCTCCTCGAAACGAGAATTTTGAACTGTACGGGAACTCCGCGCAAACAAATTTGCATGCTGCGACCGTGCACGCAGAATCTTCTTAATGAATTTCGCGGACCCGATAGAGGGCTTGTCAAAGCACTGGGAGTCGGTGAAAATTTGTGGACGCCGGTGTAACGTCGTTGGGAAATGGAGAGAACGTGTTTTCGAGTTTTACGCAGGGAGAGGGGAACCGAAGGGATTAGCGGTCGTTTCCAAACTCCCCTCAGACACTCGGCGCGAATCAGCGCGTTGGGAGCGGGGGGTGAGTGGCTACACGGGTCGTCCAGGGTCTTGAAATTCGGGGCGAAGATCCGAACGCGAGTTATTTATGAAAATTACCCGGCGGTATCCTCGGAATTCGCGTCCGGGCATTCATGAATTCCTAACCGACCGTTGCACCTATGCGGAAAGAAAATTATGGCCGGCATCGATCAGCCCCGGCGGAGGAACAATCGTTCGCGTTTTAAACGCGCATACTTCGGATGGTGGGAATGGTAAAGTTCCATTTCAGAACGTGACCCGTAGGAATCGAGGAAACACGAACGCTCTAAACGTCGCTCGAGCGAACTTTCATCGATTCGCGTGAAAGAAACATGGGCCTCTGCCTCTCGCCCTTCCCTCCCCTGTGTTTCAATCAAGAGCCCGCTTTACTTATGGGAGAACGTGGAAACCAATTCCTTTAGCGACGGTAGCAGATGTCGCGGGATATCCCTTAAAACGCGCGCCACTTCAAAAATGCAAGAGGAGCACGCGCTCCCAGAGGCACTTTCCGTGTTCGAGGGCGGATGGGAAATAATTTCGGTAGTGCCGGCGTAGAAATATGCCGAGTCAAGGGCTGTTTTCGCACACGGGCGATGCGATTCTACTTGCTTGAAGTGTTACCGCGGAGTTGGAAGCTGCCCTCGCCGACGGCCGTTCATAAACAGCGACGACAAAGGGGTTAATCTCGAAACGATTAAGACCGCGAATTTATTTACAGTTTACGTGGGCCCTCTCCTTCTTTTTGGGGCTCGCGAGCGCTGCTGAAGTTGCGAGTGCTCGACGGCGTGTTCTATTTACCGAATGCCAGAAAAACGCCCAGACAGCCCCAGGGGTGTTTTCCAACGGCAACGGAGATATATGAGAAACGACTTCGGGACCGCGGTCGCGATATAAACCAGAAGCACGCCCTGCGGGCAAGAACCGAAAGGACGCGGATAAAATATCGCCTCTGTGCTCACCGTCGCGTCTCCCGCGTTTAGCCAGTTTCATCGTAATCCAATTATTTCCATCGGACGGGGCCGTACGGCGCCGCGACAACAGTTGTCCGTCAGGCTCAGAACCTAGCAGACGAATCTACTCTAAAACGGTCTTTGTAGCATCGCGAGAGAGTACCGGTGTCAAGTAGTTATTGCCATTTCTTTGTACGCGAGCCCGCTGGGACAAAGGCTAACGTTCCTCCGGGCGTTCTACCCGCAAGAAAAAAGGCAGCCGGGACGAGGGAAATGTATGAGAAAGGACTCGGGAACTGCGGCCTCTGGTTGAAAGAAAAGTTGCAGAGTGGTAGGCAAAGGGAGGGAAGAGAGGAGACGAGCACAGTTGTTTAAATATTCAATGAAGACCGCTTACGTTTTCCCGCGATTGCTTTAGCCTCGTTAGAGCCGACTACCAACGTCCAGGCGTTTGTTTCACTTACGCAAGTCAAACGCCGATCCCCCCAGCTCTGCCGACCTTTCTTCCCGCATTCGGAAACTTGCCGCGATTTCCCGCTGGTCCGCGGTGTATCTTTCGTCGAGGAGAAGTAGCCGGAGAAAAAAGTCCACGAACATTCGACACACACAATTCAAAAGGAGCAGCCCCGCGCCACCCCTCACCGACTACTAGTCGCGGAAAATGGTGGTGCAGAGTACATTTTAAGTTTCCGCCGCGAAATTTCGGATGCTTCCCTCGCGATTGTCCCCCGACCGTTCTCCCCACCGGCTCGCCTACGACTTCTCGTTCCGCAACTTTGCCGCATTATCCGCGAAACTTCCTGTCTATTTGCGCGGAGAAAAGAACGAGCCAGCCGACCGAACGCCGAGTCTCCAGCCTGAGACACGACGGATCTACGTGCGCCACGTTAACGAGGCGACGGATCCGCGGTTTTTGGAGCGGTACTCCATGTATTCTATTCGCTCGATTGTAAAAGAAACGTCTGGCGAAACGAGCGGAATGTGACGGGAGCGGGTGAACGTTTATCTCGATTAGATCGCTCGACGTCGCGTCTTAAAGCTCGCGTTAAACCCCCCAGCCAAGTGTTCCGAGGACGATATTAAACGCGGTTTGCATGAATTCCGCGGGAATGTACGTGTCTACCGCCAAGAAGAATCAGCTCTTTTTCCGCTCGACCTCATCTGCGCAGCGAGACGTTTTATATATACGATCCTCCACTTTTCTTTTATACCTCGTTCGCCGGCTACACCATTTCTCAGCCGCACCTGTGTAATAAACAGCTCTCTCAAGTACTCAATAAAAATTCCGCGCGGTCTCACCGGATAAAAGAAGGGGCGCGTTGTCTGGTAGATATGTATGTACTTTTACTTGGACACATCTTTTACCACGCCTTGCCAGCGCGGCGCGCGAGACACTACGCTTAACATCGGGTTCCAGCCTTTTTCTATTTCGCCGCGGAGACCGGAGGAACTGTATTTCATTCCATCATTCACCGAACTAAAGTCCTGCTGCGCCAGGGAAACACCAAAATCCCCCTGTTGCGCTTCCCTTTAACCAGCCCTCCTTTTTCCACCCCATCTCCCTCGGAACGCTCGCGAATGCTCGCGCGAGAACGACACGCCGGTGAACAGCGGGCGAGGCGACGAGATGGGGCTAAAGGAGAATGAGACGGCGGCCGGGAGGACGGGGAAATGCCCCGTGAAAGGGTGCTCGGCACGTGAAAGCTGCTCCTCGATGATTCTGAAAAATTTGTACGTTTGTTCCCACCCGCGCACGGTTATCGCGCTGCCGGCTTGAAAAGGCGCGATGGTGGATCCTGTATTCGGCTGTGACGCGGCAAGTTTTTTACTCGAGGTAGAATGGAACCGTGGAAAAACAGCACCCCTTTGTTGCGGGCCAGTCGGCGCGGCGGGGCATTCACTTTCCAGGTTAAATCGTTATTATACGTGAGATAAATACGAATTCGCGGCGCCCGAAAATGCCCGTCGGGTTTCTCGCGCTCGTGACCAGCATGAGCGTGCAGGAAGAAGCCGCTCGATATTTCCACGGATCGACCGGAGGAATGGACTAGAGCGGTCCGATCGATCATCCGCGGCCAACTTAACGCGAGCACGGGCATGAATTTCCCGAATGGGGACGTTTAATGTGTCTACTCTGACCCGGAGGAAGGCTGGCATTCCGGTGGGACGTCGGTGGGCAAACAATGAGGGTGGCCCGCGGCCGGAAGTCGTGGGGAATTGAAGAAAGCATAACTCGAGCAGAGCAATTAAACCGGGACCGCCCTCGGTGCAAGTGTATCCCGTGCAGGTACATTGGTGCTTTCGAGCACGATCCAGGAAGGTTCCGTGGCTTCCGCGGACAGCCGACGCGGAAGCTCTTTTCCCCTATCGACTTTCAAAGCTACATCTTTCAGCTCCGATACGTGACCCTTCGTATCGACACGTGCCAGCGGGAACAGTACAAAGCTGGGTGCCGACAAATGTCTGATATCCACGGACCATTGGCCCTCCATCGTACACTAAAAGCACACTCGGGCACAGGTCGGTGCGCCTGGTTAATTGCCGCGTCGACTCTCGATATGGACCGACAGAAAGGTGACGATGGCTGAAGAATAATATTTTGCTTTACTAAAAGAGGACCCTACACGCAAATTAAGTACCACGGTCTGCTGAGAGGGGAATCGCGATCAGGCTTGAAAGCCGATCGAGTGGTTGTTTCCGTGATTAATTGCCCGCTGGGGGTTCGACTGAATCGAGCTGACCTGTAATAAACGGAACAAAGAAGGGAGGAGAGAAGAAGCATGATTTATTATGTTCCGCAGCGTTGAGTCGGGAGGACAATGGGGTAATACCGTAAGAAGAAAAAGAGGGTCGAGAAAGAAATGGTGTACACGTGAAAAGAGGTGGTCGATACTTGTTTAATGAGCCTGTTTTTTCGCAGTTCCTGATACCTAAACATTAATTACCAGCCTGATGTCGCACGTGTCCTGCAGAACGTAGACGCTCAGGCGAGAAATGGACGTTAAGAAAGTCTACGATGGGCTCTGCTCGTTATTAATATCGCGCCACCCCCTTCTCTCTTTCCTCTAATTCCAGCAGGTTCCCTGGCGCTAAGCTCTCGCCGTTACTCTGCCACGTGGAGAGTCTTTAAAACTGCATTATCATTTCCCCACGGCCTAGATCTTAATTCCGCGGATCTATAGACGATCTCATCAACGCGGCTAAACTTTCAAACGCCTCTCTTTTATTAACTCCCGCGCTTATTCCAGCCCCCCTCGTCCTCGACAAACACTCTGACCGAATCGATTTTCATTTCGACGCATACACTGCATACCGATCGAGACTCGACTTCGTCCGTGGGCCAAGATATTTAACTTGCCACCTCGGGAAGACACCTCCGCGTTTCCTTGCCGCTCCACGCGATTAAAGAGTTCGACATAGCCACGATAACGATATCCCTCCGCCGACACTGTACTCCGCGAGACGTTAGCATAATGAGCAGTTCGGACGTTAATCCCAGCCGACCAGCGATAAACTCGTTTAAAAGTTAAGTCTGCCGGTCGACCGCGTTACACGAACGGACCGGCGGAAGTAGAAACTTGCCCGTCGCTGGCCAGTCAGGCCAGAAGGTGTCGTGGCTCTCGATGAAGCTACGATAACTCGATTAAGTCGCTCGCATCGCCGAGCCGCCAAACGAAATATCGCGGTCCAGCGTCGCGAAGGGGCAATCGATATGCCCGCTGCCGTCGGCGTGTGCGAGTGGCGATCGTTCCCTTGGCGAGTTCGTTCGACCATGGAACGTCGCCGAACGCCTTCAACTTGCCAACACTCGGCCACATCTGACCGATAAGTTGCCGGGAAGCGTTCCGCGGAATGACCAGACGGCCTTTTGAGGCCAGCTGCCAGCTTGTTTCAGAAACTTGCCGTCTAAATAGGCGACCCAGAGCATCGACAGTTTCGCGGGGGAAGTTGCCGCACACGGCGATAACGGCGGCAGACGGTAACAAACCCAAGTACCAAGAGGCGAACTTTCGTCGCGCGGAAGGAGCTGGATGACCAGAGCACCGACTTCGTATCAAAACTCCCCGAATCTTCTTTCCCCAACGGGGGGATAAAAAAGAAAGGCGCCGGCTTTGTTTTATACATCCCTCGACCATCTGGCAACGAAACGGCGCGTTAATAACTTCGCGGCAGAGCACACAGTTAGGGATGAGACCGTTTGAACCGCCCCGCACATGGATTAAGGGGATGTGAATTCGTTAATGTCAGTTTCATTCAGTAGGGAGCGACGTTATCTAGAAGGATCGGGATTACGACGCAGAAAACTGAAGGCAAAAGAGTAACAAAAGGTGGAACGTCTCGATGATACGAGCGGTGAGCACCCTTCGAAAAGGCTCGCGGAAGAATGAAGCCTATTCGTCATCCTGTCGGACGATAGGGCGGACTACACGTTGTTACGCCACCTTAGCTCCGAGATTCACGAGGGTGGATTCATTCAATGGTCGGGGGAAAAAAATATAACCGCCGTCTGACTTATGCCCCGAAAGAAACGAATTGCTGGGCGAGTGTATCATGAAAGACGGAATCAGCGATCTTCGCCCAACTTCCTCCTCCGCCTCCCGAGCTACCGCGATCTTTCATTCGTCGAAAAGCGTTTCTACGAAGCCTCCGGCTAAGGTGTCGTTCTTCCTCGTTAAAGATTAAAAGAGAAACCCTGAGCCCTGGTCAGAGGATGGGTTTCGAGGCGGACGGCTGGTGAATTCCAAAACACGAAACAATAAGCGAAGACAAATAGCGCGGGGTAATTGAATGAACAGACCACACGCGGGATGATAAATCGCCGGAGTAATTGAAGAAACCCGACCGAACGGAGGTTACGAGATTCCAGGGCTTTTATGAAGCCCACGTTCCCACGACTGAATATCGCCCTATCGCGCACCCACCCTCTCCGCGTTACTAAACCGCGAAATTCTTTGAGTTCCTTCGCTCCTTTTCCCCGGATCGCGGGAGAGTGATTTCTAATGGATCCCGTCCGCGCTGCAGTTCTTCATCCGGCCCTTGAAACTCGTTTCACTTCGCCGTGATCGAGTGGAGCGCGAAATTAAGGAACACGCGGGCACGCGCGCGCCACGCGACAGAAGAGGCTTCCAGTCCTTTCATTACGTTTATGGCTCCCGACTATCGCGACGACGAGATGCGCTCTCTTTCTCTCTCTGCCTCTCTCTCTCTCTCTCCTTTCTCTCATTTGGACGGCGTACGATGCCTTCGATCGCGGGCTTCCCTCGGCCAGGCTGAAATCTCTGTGACGGAAAAGGGTAGAGTCCAGGCGTGATTTCCGCGTCGACGCCAAAGGGTGCGCGCTCCGGTAACGCGCCCGACGGAACCGGGACGGGACAGGTAGAAGGAGAAGCAATTCCGAAAAGTGAAGTTTATCGCGTTGTTACTTTAATGAAGCATTCTCGTTTAACGGATGCACCGTTCCGCCCTCCTCGAAGATAGTAGCGAGAAATCCTCGGGATTCATGAGATAACTCTCTCCGTCTTTCACGGCTCCCTTTACCCCCGGCGTCTAACGACGACCACTTCGCCGAAAGATACTGCAACTCCGCTAATTTCGTGATAATGGCTGCTGCAGTTTGCGATAAATTCGGCCCCCACCCTGGCTAATTCCCCTGGAATACGGTGCGACGACGCCGCGCCGACTGCGTCGAGCGGGAAGCAAAGATTCCCCAGCTGCGTCGACGGAAAGAAACGGGAATGTCTGTTATGATAAGGGCGAGTGCAGCGTCGCCGAGGGGACGGGCGAAACGGAAACGAGCAACTTCGGGAAGGGAGGTTGAGAAACCGGGATAAACAGGAATCTTGAGAGATTCAGGCCGTGACGATGCTGATTTAACAAAGCATCCCCCGTTTAATGGATGCACCGTTCTCCTGGAAGACGGACGGGAATGTTCCTGGAACGCGAACGATAACTCCGTTTCCGGTAGACCTACGCCCTGGGCTCGCAGAATGAATTGTTCCCGGTGATGTTGCTATTAGCGATCGTTTCCAGGGGATACGCGACCCGCTTACTCTTCACCCCTTTATTCAACGTCCATTGTTTTCTGCCTTTATGCCGCGTGTGTATACTAGCGTCTTCAACGCCGAGCGTCTTTGAAGTGGATGGCCATTTTGGGTGTGTTCTACTAATCTTAAATACTTGAGGATGAAAGGGAGTCGCGCGATTGTATCTGCAGGGACGTTTCCCTTTCGAGTTGCAAACCTGGTATTTCGAGACGCTTTCTTCCTTTGCATTACCAACGACAAGCTAGCATTTTATTTTCACGAGATAAGCTCGCGACAAGTCCGCGAGAGAAAGAAGTCGAAAGACCGACGTACAGTGGTCCCAAATCGCCAAAAGCTGGCCAAAATTCAATTTTCGAAGTATATAGCAGCTTTTTGCTATTATAGCAGATTTGTTATATAATCAAATGTCATTTGGATTTCTTAAATACATTGATTGGTTATTGAGATATAGGCCGTCAAAGTTGACGAAATTTCATGCTCCTTAATGTCTTGAAAATAGGAGCATGTTTAATGTGCCAGAGAAAGTTTATCTGAGAAGATCAATATGTGAAACAGTTTACCATTAAAGTAGGTATTATAAACATAAATTTTCCCCAGAAATAAAGTAAAGTATCTTTGAATTTATCCTTGTAATTCCCTTCACAATGTATCATAAATCTAAGTCATGTTTTAATAAAACGGAAAGTAATCAAAGATGAGTGTCACCGAGTGTCATGCTGTAACAAGTTTCTTGATATAAAGTAACATGTCAAGTATGATATCCAATTGAGAATATTTGCGGAAATTTGCAGTTTTTTAAGATATTTAAATTTAAAGTGCCAAGTGTATTTAGTACACGAATAAAACAGCATTCCTTATTTCAAACAACGCTTATAATCCATAGTTTTCTTTTATTATTTTCGACAATATACTTGAACTATGTGACCTACTAAACGACGAACTGTTGAGTTTTTTCACTAGAATCGCAAAAAATAAAATTTTCAAACTAATTTTTAAAAAAGTTATTAAATTAACGTCGTCATACTAAAAATCCACGTTCTAATTATATCGTTTTAGTAAAAAATCGGAAAGTAATCAATTTTCACAAAAATTAACTTGAAAACAAGGTGTACACCAGTGATATTAGATCCGCCATTTGGTTTTTTGCAATTTTGACTTCAGATTCGTAATCACCAACCCCAAAAACCCCTGAACACTGACTTCTGAATAAATTGAAGTACGTTTTGAGGGGTTTGCCGCTTATTAGCGATTCGGAACCACTGCGCGACGCCTGTTTTGCTGCAGCGAATGACAAGTGAAATCGAATCTTGTATTAGCAGCTGTATCGCTTGACAGCAGATAGGTATCAGCCACGATATTTCCCGTCGAGGCAGCAGCCTCCTCGGCTTGACCTGTCGGCGACCCCTTGTCGTACAGAAATTTCATTTTTGTTTTTCATCTCAACGTTTCTCTACCGATCGTTACTCGCGTCGTTCGACACGGCACTCTTTGTCCAAGCCAGCAGAGGCGCGAGACACGCGCACGGAATATTTGCACAAGGTGTTACGATTTCTCAAACTATGGATTCCCGCCCCGGCCCGATCGGAATTCCTCGCAAACAAAGCGTCCGAGGAGCCGTCTGTCGTGAATTTCAATCTGATTGAACGGCGCTGGCAATAAGTGTCACGGATCACACGTGAGCATGCTGTAAAGTAGCGTGCCCCTCCTCTTCCAACCGAATTCTCACCCCCCGGGTAACTTGCTTCAACTTGCCGTGCGAATTTTCGTATCGGCGATACCGCCGCGAGTTTCCCTTCGAATAACTCCAGCTATGCTACGTTAATCCTTAATTTCCAATCCCGAAAGTGAATTCGCGGAACAGGCTGGTGGATTTTAGCGCTGGGTCCCGCGGGATCTTTGCAGCTACTTTAAAGTAAATTATCGTCGTGAGAACGGGTGGTCCGTTCTCGCTGGGGCGTAAACTCGGTGCAATTATTCAACGAACGTTTCCAGAGCATCGTCCTCGAGATGAATCGACTGGGCATGATGGTGGACCTGTCTCACGTTTCCGTGCCCACGATGCTGGTCGCCATGAAGACGTCGAGGGCGCCCGTTATCTTCAGCCACAGCAGCGCCCACGCTCTTTGCAATTCCTCGCGAAATGTGCCTGACCACGCGCTCAAACGTTTGGTGAGTAACGACGCCTCCATCCACCGACACCCTTTAGCATTTAGATTTTAGAATTTCAAACCACCCACCTCGGGCACACGCCCGTTACTCCCACGTTTTCTCCCGTTCCAGGCGCAGACCGACGGCATAGTCATGGTGTCCTTCTACCCCCATTTTATCAGCTGCGGCGAGAAATCGACGCTGGAGGACGTGGCTGGTAAGAGACTTTCGAGACTCGATATGCGCGTCAAGCGAGGAGATCGTGGTTTACGAGCGGGATTCCTTGAACCGCGCGGGAAATATATAGATGGATATGGACCTTATGTTTCCGCTCATATCCAGGGGGAGAATGACCTCGGTCTGATAAAGCTCTCCCCCTCGGCTAATTCCTTCCCCGTTTCTGCTCCAATCAACGTTGCCCTCGGCCTTTATTCCTCGTAGCTTTGACCGTCGCGCTATCGCCGTCCCATATTCTAGGATAAAAGCTAATTGAAGGGGACGCCGGAATCACGTCTAAATCGTTCTTTTTCCCTCCCGCCGTTAATATGGTTTCCGTCGGCTAAGCCATCGCCTTTCACCCGGCCATCTGGGGGTCGGACACCTACACGTATCCTCCCGTGGAGGAAGCAAGACCGCTAAAGAGATCTCGGGACCATCGCCAATTTCCTTGCGACCCAACGCCGTACGAAAAAGCAATCCTGACCGAGGCAGCCTGACGAAAAATGAACCGTGCCGCGGGCAGGGGCAAGTCGGCAGGGTAGATCGAATTGTGAGAAGTCCGCTGCGGCAGGATAAATAAAGCTCGTCGTGCAATTCGCGTCCGCAAACACTGGGTAGAAAGTGCAGGATCAGAAACAGTAGTTTGTAGATGGATACGCAGCCGAGTGTTTAGACAGCCACGTATTCGATACGGGGGATTGGTAGCGTTCGAAATTGAAAACGAAGCTCCGTTGCCTCCGCAATTTTGATCTGTCCACCAGGCATCGTTCCTTCACCCGTTACAATGCAATTTCGGTCGGCCAGCGTAAAACCTCCACGTCCCCGTACACCTCTCGCGTAACTGCGGGCCGTAACTTTTTTTTTCATCGCGCCATTCGTGGACAAGTTCCGAAGGTTTACGCGAAGCCCTTTGATCGAGGGACTTCTGTGGCAAGCTTTTTCCACCATCGATGACAGTTAAAACGAACCAACGACGTTGCAACGCCGGAACGAGTTCGATCTGACCCCGCGGTGGTGGGATTCGCGGGTACGACTATTGCTTTCAGCAAAAGTTCGCCTTTAGACCCCAGAGAAGGGGCACGGGGCAAACGCGAATTTATGCGGCCGCCTGTTCCCGGTGTGCGCGACTCCGCGCGAAAAACGGACCCCCATCGAACACGACCGCGCTGAGGAGGTGGCAACGGCCAATTGCACTTTCATATCCGCGAGCCCTTTGTGATTCATGAGACGCGGGCGTAGGTAACTTTAGAATTTCAACGGGGAACGCCGCTGGAACTTAGCATTTTCTCCGCTCCCTTCCTTCCACGTACACTTTTCCCTCGCGCCGCTCGCATTTCCGATTCGCGCGGCAAGAGTAAACGCTCCGCTCGCTCAAATAATGTCCCGTCCTCGCGAGACTCGCGTCGATGATCGTCATAAGTGCTCCAAGCTTCTCTTACCAACCGAATCGATTCTCGAGCTCAAACAGCCATTCAATCTCCTCCTAGCTCCGCCATAAATACTTATCGGTCTGTTTCTCTGTATATCCAACACGACGGCGGTTTCGATCGAGCCTCTGGTCCCGGATTACCAAATTCCTCCGCTGCAAAATTTCCATCCCCCCAGGGCTCTGTTTTCGCCCGCGATTTTCCCGCTACCGCAAAGTGAAACAACGAACCGAGGATTACCAATTTCGCGCGGTCCCCGCTAACGTGCCGCGGCCCTGGGAATTCGAAATTCGTCCACCAGGAAGCGGATACCGCGGCTGTGACGCGGACGGAAAAAGAGTGCAACGGAATTCGTGAAAACGGAACATCACGTTCGCGCCACAGCCTCTCCCCGAAGAGCTTCGAATGTCAACCGCGAGCTGCACTGCGAAGCTACCTCCTATTTGCTCGCACTCACAAAGGTATTCGTGCCCCTGCCGCTTCGTCTTCCTCCATCCGTAAATCTCGAAAGTGTCGTCGGAGATTCCGGTGATAAAAAAAGTTCGTGACTCTGGAGAGGGTCGATAGGGCTGATGAAATAAGTAATAAAGCAACGGCGGAGGACAGAGAGTCGTCTGATTAAATCGCAACTTCGGTCTCAAACTTCGCTCCGCTCGTTTATTTCCATCCTTTCCGTACGCGGCCCGATCGAGCCGCGGTAACGAGCTCGTCCTGAATTTAAACGCGTGTAGACTTTCGTGGGATAAGTGGAGTAAGACCGTGCCGCGTTATACCTACATGTTCGGAGACGGCGAAGCGGATTAAGAAAGGGGATCGCTGGCCTAAATAATATCCCGTAGGAAGCGACGAGATAATTATGCTCGCGAGCAGGAAGCGCCGCGTTAAACCGAATCGCGGTAATAATTTGGTCAGTAGTCGAGCTCGCGCGCTGGCCCGCCCTTGCCCATTGACAACATTACCCACGTGATTGATTTCTCGTTGGCCGTTCAATCGCCGCACGCCCAACAATTACCGAGAGCCAGTTAATAATAACGTAACACGGCCGTGACCAAGGGTGCACCCACCCACGCGTTAGTAAAGCAACAGTTTCGAGCGCCAATAACCGTGGATCTCTGGATACCACGCGCTCTCGCGAATCTCGCAGCCCTTTCACCACCCTCGGCGTTGCTTTCGACGGAACAGTGGAGCGTTCAGATAACAGAACACTGCCAACCAGCTTTTCTAGGTCGACTGGTGAAATAAAAGATCTGGGACCTAATCTGGATCCAACGGTCTCTATACTGGCTCAAAGTATAGAAGCTTCCATTGAAACCAGGTGGAAAAAGCTACCACCGCCGTCATCGCAGTTCTCGCGGTTGATTTTGTTAGGAAACAGTCGTACAATAATCCTTCCATGCCGCAAGAGTAACCTTGCTCGTTTCATTCGTCTGTTACAGCCCACATCGATCACGTGCGAAAGGTAGCTGGTATCGATCACGTCGGAATAGGGGCCGGCTACGACGGGATCAATCTGTAAGTTTTGCCACCCCCCCCCCCCCCAGTTGTTCCTCTTTTCCAACTCCTCCGCCAACCTTTCGCTGCACTTTTTCCACGGATTATCCGCGGAGCTTATAAAAATATGCTTACACGGCTTACGGGGCTGGCCCGCCGCGATAAATCATAACGAGCAGGCCGTTGCTGCACGCGCGCAAACAAATGAGCAAGCTTTAACGAACGCACGGTGAATTAGTGCTCGAAAAGGGAGCGGAACGCTGTAATTCCTTGCGCGACTCTTCTGTTTTCTCTATACAGCCTCGCGATTTACGAGGTCCACCGTACTACGGCCATAAAGCACGGGTCCTTTTTTATGTTTGCACGAAGCGTTGACCAGTGCCCCATAAAAATGTGCCACGACGCAAGTAAAATGTGTACCAAACTCCGCCGTCCCTGACAGTTCTTAAGCGCGCGAGCTTCTCCTCGAGGAGATTGCTTTCGTTCCCTTCGAAACGGCTTTAAGACGACGCTGCGAGCTGGCATCTCTGATAAGGCGAGCAGCGGAGTCACGATCCAGGGATGCTTTCGATATCCCGTCCCTCGGTTGCCAAATGAAACCACTTACTTCTTCGCTCCGGAGCCAGCGCATGCCGCGCCGCAGCTTTGATTAATGGGCCCAATTGAAAAGAGGCAGGTGACCGTCCCTGTAATACCGTTGCAAGCGACGCGCCAGTATTAGAGACCGGTTGTAATGATTCACACGAACGCACAAATAGCGCGCGAGCAGGGGGCAAATTAGTTCAGCGTGCAAGGGGATAAACACGATGGTTGAACGGGATGATGGAAGCAGAAACAAGGGCGCGCGGGGTGCAGCTGGAAAAAGACCAAAAGCGCGCTCGTCAAGTTTACCGCCAAACTATTACCGTAACGTTTCATTTTATTCCGGTTATAACTCTTTGGCAAAGAGTATTTCACGGAATTTAATTGTCACGGATAACAAAAGGGCGGAGAGGATCGTGGCGACACGCTCCGCTATCGGTCGTGCCCCTGCTTGCGAAATGGCGACACGTTACACCTGCCCGAGGCTGAAATCACAGCGCTCGCCATTAAGCCGCGCCGAAAAAAAAAAGCGGCAGGGAGACCGGAGAGGGACTGAGAGGCGTGCAGCAAAGGGAAAAGGGAGCGCGAGCGGCAGCTGCTAAAAAGTTGTCGGGTTTTCCAAATCCGCGCTGAAAACACGCGTGGGCGTGGCGATGCGCAGCCGGAGGGGGTGAAAAACAAGGGGAGCGCAGCGAGCCGCGCATTTGCACATCGAGCAATGGGGGGTGAAAAAAAAACGAGGCAGCGAAAGAGAAGAAAAAGGTACCGCCGTGTCACCGATCGGATCGACGGGCAGCAACGTTTTCCTACTTTTATCGGGGAAACTGCGCCGCCATTGTTATGGATACGAGCTCGGATTAAACGAGGGGTGATTATTCGCAGGGCTACGAAAAATTTCCCAACGCTCGCTGCTCTTTTTTCGTGAAACAAGAAAGAGAAGGGACGGAAGGGGAGAGAGGGGACGAAAGACGAAAGCGATTGCGAGGTGGATTCTCGCGGAGGCTTTGATTGCCTAACCGTGAAATTGAAAAACCGCCTACGCGCTCTAATTGCCGGGGAAAAGAACAGAGGGATAACACTTTTAGCAAGGCTGCGGCAGGAAAAGGGATCCCTGCAGAGGAACGTCGCATCGGAATGAAAACAATGCCTGATCTCTCTTCCTTCCCCTTGGCAGTCGCGGCCTTTTCACCGCCACGTAGCCGGGTCATAATACCAGAGGCGACGGATTCAAATTAAAAATTTCACTCAGCCGTGAATGAGGCGAAGACGGAGAATTTTTAACCACGAAACTGTACGCCAGCTGTAGGAGAAACACTACGATCGATCAATTAGCAGCTGCAACGTTCGACACTGTTTAATAAAAAATTGTAGACACTATAAGTAATGAGTTGCTAAAATGAACTATGAGAATTTGAACGGAACCATCTGGCTCGAGAGCTCCAATTCGCGTATCATTGGAAAAGGTATCAGAGCTAAGCGAGGACGGTACCTAGGTCGTCGAATAGGATCAATATTTTTATCGGAGATAACGAAGCGATGATAGAGGCTGGTTAAATAGACTGAAACAAACGAGGTCGACTAATTACGAGCAGATCCTGATCCACTAAAAATCAACGTTTTAAATTTTAACGAACTAGGTAATCATGGAACTACCCACGGGGCGTTCTTCGTCTCGCTTCGATTCCAAACGTCGATTGTTTTAATAACACGACTGCGATTACTTTAGTCGAAGGAAAGCAGGCAACCAAGGGACAGCTCGTTTCCCCTGGAATTTTATGGTAATATTTGCCTGAATTACGACGGAAGGAATAACTGATTTCCGAACCGAATAGTCCACTGTCGCTGGAGAAGAAATTTTAAAAGGGAAAAGCGGAGCGCGTGTTTAACCATTTATGGGTGGAAGAAGTGGGCCGACTTCAAATAGATGGAGACAAAATAGAGCGGCGAGTGGTACGGAATTGGCAGAATTCGATATTGCGATCGCATTAAGCGACAGGCTTTTAACGGATGTTAAAATGCACATTACTAAAGTGCCCGAAACACCGCCCAGAGTGATTTTACATAAATCATGACTTCGGCAGATTCAGCGCAGGGCGTGTAACGGTATTTATTACGCCCGTAACGATATGGTTAGCGAGTTGTTAAAGTACTGGTCCGCGCTCGTTCGACCGTAATCCCGATAAATTTTTTATTCCCACCACTTCCGAAGGCTTTCTACGAAGAAGAAAAACGGTGGGCGAAAGAAAAAGACTTCCGGGCCCGAGCTTCCCTTAAAGTACGCTCTCTATTTTCGCTTTTCATTCCGCCCCGTACATTTTTATGGAAATTTCGTATTACGGCTTTTTTATATTTCCCTCCGGCTCTCCGTGTTGCTATAAATCACTGTCAAGTACCTGCACCCGAGTACTTTCGCGCGAGATGCTATCACAGACTCGGCGAGTCTCTCGATTCCATCGATACGAGGAAAGGCGACGCGGGGAACGGGGGGAAAGATAGGGATGTACATGGAAACTCGAGTTCCCTGTAGATCGAGGATCCTATCCCTTCAACGCTTCATTCGCGGAATCACGCGCGGCAAACTTCTGGGAGGAGTGATTAAAATTCGTCCACCGGTTAGTCTCAGTAAAGAGCGTGTCAGGTCAGGCTGGCGGTAAACCTCGAAGCAATCGTTAGTCTAATGGAGTAATTACCCGTAACCGAGCGGTGGTCGCGGATTACCGGGCTCGCGCAAATTTCCTTGACGAAGAAATAAATATTCTTGGAAGATCGATGAAGAATTCCGACCGAAGAAGCTGACGCGCACTTTAAATGCACGAACCTCGAATCCACCAGGCTTCCACCCTTGAACTAACACCAGTAGAGAATAAATAGCTGGGTAAATGGGTATCACCGTGCTGGCCCAGATAATTACCATCAATTATCCTGTCCGATGATCTTGCAATCGGCGGTAATTAGCATCGATACCGTGGAGGGGGTTGAAAAAAAAACGAAGGGGGAGACAGAATTATCGGCGGCCAAGTATTTTTCTTCCCTTTTCTACTTCCTCCCCGAGTATCGATCCCTTCGGCGTTTCTTCCATTGCACCAGCTTTTTCCTCTTTTCGCCTTTCATTCCTGGCCTATAAATCACTGTCAGAACGGCTGGACGAAACGTATCTTCCCCAGCGAATAGGATTTTTGGTTCCAACGCGGGCGCAGCGGAAGAATGGAAAAAGATGGCCCGTGATGCGATTCCGTTGTCCGCGGGAAGCCGGGCCTTTGTTTCCCTGCTTTTGCCTGCGCTCCCTGATCGCCAGCGGATCCGAGCGAAGCTGCGTTCTCACGCGTGCAATTGGAAACGCCGCGGATCGGAAGACCGAAAGCACGGACAAACCCGCGACAACTTTGCCTCGTTCGCCGACCGACACCGATAAATCTCGACGGCCCAATTTTCCGCCGGCGATATTTTATCCCGGGCGGTATCCTTCTTCCTTTGTCGCCGCGGTCGTTTCCCGATCGCCAGCAGCGGACGTAATTGTTATTCGTTTCCGCAGCAGACCGCCGCCGCTCCGCGGGGAAAAAGGAACGGCGCGAAACGACAGTCGCCACACGTCGATCGAACCGTCCGGGGGAGGAAAAAAAAAAAGAAGAATCGTAATCGAGCAACGTTCGCCCTCCCTGGATGCTACTCTAATGGACGAGTGTCCCATGAAAGTTAACACCGGGCATTTCAACCGCGGAGTTTCAGCGAGAAATAATGGCGCGTTTCGATTAAAACGGAATCATCGAAAGGAGAACGGATCGGAGTCTAATCTTTACGCGATTCGCGGGCGCAGGAATATCGATAATACGAAGCGATAATGGTGATTTCCTCGCAACATGGGAACGACCCCGTTGGGGGTGGCTACTTTGGCGATCGCTCGGTTCACAGTCGTCGCGTAATGACGGACACACTCGATTTGGAAATTTCCGAGATTGAAACAACGCTGGTAACCGCAGACGGTCGATCCCTGCGCGCAGTATACAGCTGCATAACTGCCAGTTTCAGCCGCGATATGACGCGCCATGAATAAGTCTCTAACCGCTCTTGTTGGGTCGACATTGTCAGCAGGGTAGCATTGAGCGCACGGCACGGCACACTGCAGCGCTCGTTGTCGCTGGGTCCTCCTCTGCCGCTCGTTATGACGCGCGTAATGAGAACGTCGAAATTCAGACTGATCCCTTTTAACGCTCCACTCGCTCGTCATCCCTCTAATTCACCGTGAATAAACCCGCCCCCCCCCCCACACAGACTTCACGCATCGACTCCTATCGAAACGCGTTACCGACATATCCTGCCAGCCGCGCGGGTACTTCCTTTCACCATTACGCCGACCAATTTTATATTCCATTATACCGGGGTTAAACAAAGAGCCGACAAGTGCACGGTGAAAGTCCGCGGAAACAGAATAGGAGGGATCGATCGATCGATCCCTCCGAATGGCGGACGGTGCTTCAGCCAGCCTTAATTGCGTCGCAATAATCAGGACTGAAAATAGGTGCTATCGTTAATTCTCATTATCCGCGGGGCTTATCTATACTGTCGAGCGAGGAGTCGTTAAAACGACCCCAGAAGATTCTCGACCTCGTGGCACATTTTCCGCGCGAGGATCGGTGCAGGGCGAGCGTTGAAAAGCGAAGTCGCGTCCGACGTTTCTCGCCGCGGCAGAATGGAGCGAGCCCCTCGCGACTTGCTATATAGTAATTAAAGTAATGAGGGATAAACCGCCCGAGGAGCCTCGTAATTTATCCGCGACTGCTCATCCCGACAAGCTCGTTATTGCGCCATCGACTTTCAAAACGGCTGGATCTGTTTCGAATGGAAGGACCGGAGGGTAAGGCGGCGCTCCCTCCTCGCGAGCTTCACGCGTGGCTGGGCTCTTGACTTTTGAAACTGATCGAGGCGACTCGAGGCGGAAAGTTCGTGGAAAGGAAAGTCGTTAGCCCGAACGCGAACGAATTTTTCATACGCGTTAATTTCCTTATGCATTATGAACAAAGGTTGGCTGGCGCGTCGCCGCGACGCGGAGAATATTCCGGCGAGCAGCGGCGTAGATTGAACTTTCTCCTAAGAAATAACGGAAGGCGATATTACTCGAGTAATATGGAGTACGCGAGGCACGCGGGGCCGAGTCTTAGAAAACTTTCGAGCAGTTTTCCAATTTAAACTCCCGCGGCTTCCTCGGTTCATTAAAACGCTATTTTATCGCGCGGAAATATTTATGTAAATAGTTGAACTTTTCGACAGCAGGGTGAAAAGAGTTTTTCGTCGAACGCCTGTTCAACGCGAGCGTGTGCCAGTAAACGTGCTTTATAACGCGTTTAGCGCCGACAGGAAAAGAAAGCTCTTTCCCGTAGCGTAATAAGAACGTACGATTAGTCGGGGAAACGAGTCCGGAGGCTGAATGGCGCGCGAGCATTTCCATAAAACAGCTTTACGATCTCGTTGTTCCAGGACACCCACGGGCCTGGAGGACGTCAGCAAGTATCCGGAGCTGTTCGCGGAGCTATTAGCGCGCGGATGGTCGGAGAAGGACATCCAGAAGCTGGCAGGCCTCAATCTGATCCGAGTGTTCAAACTGGTGGAAAAGGTAAACCGTCTTTACCATTACTTTCTTGCGTGAACCACATTTCGAACGCGATAAGTAAATTCACCTCTAGCGGTCTAGCCGAATCTCATGGAAACTTTAAAAGGATCCAAAATCTAACGCTTAACCTTCTCGCGATCAAAGTGCCATTCTGAATTGTTTCACGGCTGACTCTCATTGTCAGCTATAGTTATAATAGTAGGTATACTTAGCAGTGGCTCACTCAGGATTTAATATTGGGGAGAGTCGACTTGAACGGATCAAAATATTTTCAATGCAAATTCAATAAAATTCATTAGGTGATTATAAAAATGTATTTGAACAATAAAATCCAGTTTTCTTTTCTTTTTACAAAGCCCCTACTTTGGGGGAGGGCTGACATCATTCTTTAAATCCACACTGGATTTTATTGTTTAAATAAATTTTTATAATCACCTAATGAATTTTATTGAATTTTCATAGAAAATATTTGTAACCCTTCGATTCGGCTCGGAGGGTGCCAGGGCCCCTTGGCCCCTCCTCTGGGTGCGCCACTGATACTTACTTAGTGCATAATAAAAATTTACATCGAATCCTTCTCGATACCCCAAAACGCAATCCAAAGTAGTCGCTCAGAAAAATGACTGATTGCGAGGAAAAATCATCAGAACGGTGGTTCTCTGGCGCGAAATAACCGTCCTGTCGGCCGGGAAGCAGGTTAGCCGAGTCGACCAATATCGGATTTAATAAAGCACACAAATCATGCATCCGCCGGTGCATCGTCGAGCGAGTCTGCTGGACCGCGTACACCCGCCGGCGATTTTTGTTCCCTTGGAGCCCTGCCAATCGCAGAACCAGCTGGCTCGATCCTCCACCTACTCGAACCAACCGCCCTGTCCCTCTTCCATGATTTCTGCCTATCTACGACGTCCCACGGCTCTACGTGTACGTGCACGATGCCCGTACAGGGAGAATCATACGTTCCGTCGCTGTCCCCTGGAACGGGCGGGAGCCTGCCACGTGTTAACGCTTATCCTCGTTTCCCGACGCAAAAAGGGACAAGCAGGAGAGTAATATATCCGTGGGTAGGGGCGGAGAGAAGCCCGCGAGCACCGTGACCAGGAAGGAAACGGGGCGTACAGAGCGAGTTTTACGATTTTCCCTGGAATATCGATCGAGTCGTTGGCCACGGTCTGGTTCGTTGAATCTTGATATATCGTGGGATATTCACTGTCAGTGCTGGAAGATGATCGTGCTCGACCTGCCATCGGTGTGTCTCGCCGTTCCCGCCAGACCCGTTAATCCGTCGTTCGCACGGGGACCAGGGCCACCTTCTGGATCCGACGAGCCGACGAACGGGGGTGGAATAATAATTTGTATCGGGCCGTGACGTTGCTCTTAAACGCGCGCTTTTTACGGCTCGACATTAATTTCAAACTTCCACCGGCCGCGCTTTACTTGTCCGTCTTTTTCGCTGGTCGCGGCAATCCGGTCGTAAAATATCCATTTGGCAGGGGAATCAAAAGCAGACCTCCGCAGTTAGGTGACTCTCCCTCGCCCCGTGTCCGAATGCGCTTCGACGGGGCGTTACTTGGATTACACGGCCTGCCGTAACGCGGGGAATTACGCGTGCAAATAGTATAGGGTGTTTGACGACACTCGACGTGTTGCCGTCGCTGGAATTACGGCGATAATTTAATCGCGGAGGCGCGAAACGGGGTTCGTTAATGCGTAAAGGTAACGGGGACGGTGTAACGCCGCGGGTGGCGACGTAAAAGGGGTAGCGTGCGCTAGCTATCGCCGTCGAGGAAATTCGCCACGGGGAGACGACGAATTTCACGGAAATTTATCGAACGAAGTCACATCGATCGAGAGGCGACTTCGTATCGCCGCGCGAAAGGAGGAACGAGGCTCCGAGTACGTCCCACCTGGACAGACCTTGGCGTTTCCATCCCTCTTACGGGTATTTGGAGCGTGAAGGGCGAGGCTTCGAACCATTTTAATTCCCGGCCTCGCCGGAATCTCTCGACCCTCGACTGCTCGTTACCGGAAGCGAGGAACGTCGTAATTGTTAAAATAATAGACCAGTCTACCGTGTACAGGGTAAAACGATGACGGAGCTCGGCGCTCGTGGAATTGAATTCCGACATTCAAGACATTCTCGTCCCAGAGAGGAGCGAAATTCGAGGACACTTTGATCTGGCTCTGTAAAATATTCCCCCGCCGTTGTCGGAGATAGAAGTTTTACGCAACCACCATGGAAGTCACGTGGACAGAACGTCCTGGAAAATTGAGACTTGTTCGTGGACAGAATCGCTGCTGCGAGAAGCATTGTCTACGGTTAATTGCATTCGAGCAACGCTGTAAGAGACCGCTGTACAAGTATTTGGAAAGTGAAGGGTCCGCTTAAACAGCGGGGAGGGGCATTTAAGTTGAAGTAGCGCGAGCCCTTTAAGCTCTCTCTCTCTCTCTCTTTCTCTCTTAAAGCTACATATCTACTTGAAGCTCCCGTAGAAGAATAAATAATCCACCTAAGTAAGCGGTAGCCACTGCAGAGTCACAGAAGTGGTGAAAGTATATCTGACGATAAAATCAAGCGATGCAGCACCTGCAATAGTGCCATTGAAAGGTGTGCTGCCTTCAGAATCAAGTAAAACACACCGACACCCTTAAAGCGTGTTCCGTGCGCTATCTAGCGCCATTCGCGAGCAAGATGACACGTTTCAACCCTCCCCTTCGCCAGGATAAAGAGACTCGTTAAGAGTGGTCGGGGGAAAAACGACGGTGCGTTTGATTAAAAACGTTCAGAATTTATGGACAATATCTTAGGCGCGGGACGAGCGTCCATCGTTACCCAGCAATCGCCCGACGCCCATTAACATTTTAATTTCCGCGACGATTCCTCCGACTCCTCCGCGGGCCGTGGTCGGTAAATGTTTGCAGTGCAGCTAGGGGCAGGGGGAGGGAATTCAATCTAAAGATAAAACGCGTACGCGGATGGAAAAAGCGCGTATTACGACCGAGACGTTCATAATGCCAACGAGCGATGCTTTATCGCGGCGCTCCTCGAGCCGCAATGGCGACAATAAAGCTGAATTTGATTAGAGCAGCTGGAATTGTCGCGTACCTCCTCGCAGACTGCTTCTCTTTCCAGCTTCCAACGCTGTAAACGCACCAACGTTCCCCATTGTACTCGTTTTAATTATAACCGAAACCCACTGGGGGGTGGTATAAACATCGTTGACAGGGACGAATGAATACTCCGTCCGAACGGAAGGAAAAAAAAACTACACAGGGTAGACCGGGTTGAATCGGATCACGGGGCTAATCGGATCAAAATAAGAATTTAGTCCATGTTTCTTACATCGCGATTCGTAGTACCTCGTCCCTCTCCCCTGCGCCTACCGCAAAAGCCTGTTAATTGTTTTAAGTCATTGTTTAGAGCTGGCACACGTTTTCAGCGACATGGACGCGTGCGAACGTTACAATTTTGGTCCGAATCTAACCTACGTAATCTGCAATTTCGTATTTAAAATAAAAAGTAAGCTTGAAAATTCCAATGTGTTTATTGTTTTTAGTTTCGGGGCGAATCGGATACCTATTTCTCACTTTTTGATTTTTTGTTTGCAGAAGAAACATTTTTAAGTTTGATTTTATTTTCTATTATTAATCTAAAAGCGAAATGTGCACTGGTCACGAATATATAATAAAAAATTAGTGTTTTAATGTTTGACTAGTATTTTTTTACCGTCAAACACAAAGTGATTCGATTCACCCCGGTCTACCCTATGTATTTAAAAAACTATTTCCAATTCTATTTAATTCTTCTTGCTTATTTTCTATCTTGACACTATTTCTTTTTTCCTTCATCTTGTTCATTTTTCTTATCTGGTTTCATTGTTTCTACTTGTATGTATTAGGCCTCTACTGGTTTTCTATGTTCTCTATGTACCTAAGGGTTTTCCCGCATATATATAAATAAATCAATTATGGTCCGCGCGTGATTTCGGCTGCCAGTGAAGTATCTTTATGTAGAGGGATCCTTTGATGCGTCCCCCTCAAAAAGATCCCAGCTCTGCCATGCAACTTTTGCACCCCATGATCCCTGTAACCTCGATTCGGAAATGCCTGAAGAAGTATCCCAGTGACCCGTAAAGCGTGCGCGGTTCTCGAGGGCGGAGACCTCTCGACGGAGGAGGCAGAACGAGACCCATACCAGCTGAACGATTAAAAGGCAAAAACACGAGGCAGACCGGAGCGAGTGTGGGGGTGGCGCGGGGATAGGGAGAGAAAAAAAAAAGTTGTGAACATCGGTTACGCGTTCGTTCGCCGAGCGTCGAAAGGTTTGGCTGGGCCTGTAATGGCCGTGGAAGGTTAATGGGCTTACCGAAAATTGATGGTGGCTGTGCAGGGTCGCATGAAATACGTGCACCGCGAACTTTTTCCCCTGGCGGGCGCGGCTTTCGCCATACAACCTCTCCCGCATTCCCTTTTTCTCCTCGACCGACGATCGCCGAGCGTGATTTTTCCTGAGAATATTCGCGACGCCATGTGCACCGTACGAGCCGGGCCACCCGCCTCGCCCATCGCCGTCGGTCGTGCTTTCAGCGGCCCGAACCACCGTGAAAATTGATTGACTTTTTCCTACGGGGATCGCCGATATCGAGTCCGCGAAAGGAACGAAAAGATTTCTCCATTTCGCTGGGGAATTTCTCCTCGCGCGATTTCTCCGCCGCGCTATTTACTCGCCCACCCCGTCGCCAGCGGCCAAGGTTCCGAGCCAGCGGCAAACCGTTGGACATTTCGTGCTAACGAATCGAGATCTGGTCTTTCTATTCGCAGGTGCGCGACGACATGGCCGCGGAGGGCATAGAACCCCTGGAGGAGGAGATTCCGAACGAGGACATAATCGGTCGGGACTACTGCCGGTACCAAATTAAACGTGTGATGGCCCCGTAGCCGTTATCGATCCGCCACGAGGGTGCTCGGAGGACGCCCGTGAAATAGAACGGGGGCCAGGGAATCGAAGGATCGTTGTCAAGGCGAGAACGAGACTCCATCCCCCATGAACCACATCGACCCGCGGATCCTCGCGGTCCACGATGGACGACCAGGTCAATGGATCCCCTTCCTCCGGCCCTTTTCTTCGGGTCGGTCGCGAGACTCTCGTCCGCGTACGTAAGTAGATAGGCAAACTCGATTTTCCTCGACAAAGTGTCCTCGCGAGACGCGCAAGATACTCGCGGGCAGTGTCGACCGAGGCGACCAGTCAGGCGGATCCGATCTCCTCGTGTTTCGTCGTCGGGGAACGGATTCTCGATGGAGGATCGCGTGGAAGGAAGATAAAGCAAACTTGGAACCCCTGAAATCCAGGCGTGGATCGAGGGGAGAGGATTGTCCCTGAGATTCGAAGACCAACGCGTTCGTGTGAACGTCCGAGGATTCAGGGCCAGGCGTAATCGATGTTTAATATGCACTCAACGATTTTCTCGTCGATGCTGGAACCAAAACTGTTCTAGTCAATAATAATTATATTATATTATACTATAAATATGTATAACGATCGATCTCGAGAGCGACTGACACAGCGATCGTGACGACGGTGAGCTACTACGATCTGAATGGATGATTTACTTAGGATGAATGCGTGCGCGTGCTTGCGAGAGAGAGATGTGCGACGATGCTTGTACATATGGTACCTGAAGTCGGAGAACATATTGATCCTCTTGTCGAGCAAATCGGCCGAGCTTGCATCGAGATGGGAACGAAAATCGTGCTTACACAAATTGCTTGAGTTGTTTGCTTTGAAACTCCTACTAAACTGTTTGGAACATTGAACAAGTCGAGTCCTACCCTCGTTTAAAGGTTTCTAAATGAGGCTGGTTTGCTCTGGCAGTGTCGGAGGGATCTAGATACGGAGTTAGACTCGAAGGAGCTGATACGTTGGCGAGGGTCAACGTCTACCGCGTGAACTTTCTTACGATTTTGCACGATCGAAGTTGACGTCGACACGCACGCGTCGATGTGTACAACATCACAAATGGATCCTGGAGCGCGTCTCTAACATCGTAACCACCACTTTAAGACTCGTATATTCTACTAACGCACCGATAATATCCTTTCCTAACGAATGTTTTTACACTAAACTTTTAATATAGCCAAATTTTAACGACCCCCGCTCGCGCGTCGAGCAAGGGACAAGGAAATTAAAAAAAAAAAGAGAAAAAAAAGGAGAAATAAAAAACGACACATCAACTTCCCTCGTGCCATCAGGTCGTTAACTTCATTTCACAACCGCGCGATCGAAACGCGGCGTCGCTTACGTTCCGATTGAACAGAAAAGAAGAAAAAAAAACACACACTTGTTTCGTATCGATCGAATTGACGACCATTCGTGTGCAAGTAGTCGTGATCAACGAAGCGCCAGCCTCGTGAGTATATCCTAACATTTCAAACGTTACTGATACCCGAAATAAATCGACGACAAATCGAAATACGATCGTTGTCAAACCGAACCTGTCTACCAATTCTTTCTTCTCCACATTCCACCCGCGAAACTGCGAGCCCCTGCACAGAGGATCGACGCAGGCCTGCCTCTGTACAGGGCAGCGACGCGAAATCGAAAACAGAAGTCGATGCTCCGCCAAACAGTGCAAGTAGGGGGGCCGAAGTAAACGCGCGATTGTAAATCGAGTGCATCGATCCTCCAATTTACAAGTAACAAAGGGCAGCGGGCTCGTTGCCGATTCACACAGCGCGTACGAACCAATCAAGTGCGAAGCACACGCGTTGAAATCGTAAACGCGGCCTGGTTTATCGGTATTTCGTGGGATCGTACGTGCTGTAAATTCCAGCCGAGGTTGATTAGATTGTCGTCCCGCGGATTTGATAACGGCTGATTACCTATCAATCGAATGAATCAATCGGTGCCCCCCATCCCGCTTGCAAAATTTTGCCGTAGCGAACGATCGGCAGAGAGGATTTTATTTTCATCCATTGTTTGGTCGACGATGAACGGCAAACCTTTTACCCCGCTGCTATCGGCCTCCCTTTTCGACGTTCGTCGCATTCAAGATTCAGCACACGATCTCGCCCCCGCACCGGCGGCGCTCGTTCATTTACAGCCGCGCCTTGTTTAATTTCGTACCATACAACGATCCAATTTGTCGCGTCTTAAGAAGAAGGGGCTGAAGAACGTTAATGCGATTCCAAAGTCACGGCGGTGGCGGAAGTTTAAATCCAATTCCCGTCCCCGCAAGGATAACAAGTTTTCGCTTTCTAATCGTTTAAAAGTGCCCGAACAAAAGCGTCGCGTGAAACTTTGAAAAGATGGTGGGGCGTAGGGTGGGGAGAAAAGAAAGAAGAGCGCTCGCGGTCTTTCAGTGATAATTAATTTCTCACCATTCGTGGGTCCCTAACGAGCTCGTTAAAAAGTTTTGACACGTTTAGACCCGGATTCGACCGTGCAAAAACCATTTAAGCGTCTTCCCTCGGCGGGCCGAAGCTGAATGAGCAGTCGGTTTTCTTCGTCCGACATTCCCTGTTGCAAACCGTCCGTCTCCCTTCCCTGCGCTTTCCTTTCGCCACCCTTCTTTCAGGCACCGTTCACTATCGCTTTCACACAGATTCCCCTCGTTCTGGGCCGACTCTAATCTTCGCAATGCCGAGTCTCTGCCGATGACTCCGACACGGGTAAGGAACCGGAGCTAAACGAGAACGAAACGGGAACGAGAGGGAATGAAACTGGAACGAGGCGAGGTCGAAAAAAAAAAGGAACGGGGAAAAGAGAAATATCCTTGATGGTAGGGGGGGCGAGAGGGCGGAAGAATCTCGAAGAGCCCCGAGGAAGTGGAAGCCCTGGCCGAGCCACTCTCATTGTTTCGCTCTCGGCGAGATATCGGCCGGGTTTATGGGTAGAAACTCGACCTATAAATTTTATCCTTTAATACGGCTGGCTACGTATAACACGGGGAACCGGCGAGTCATATCTCGTGCAGTCGCTCCACAGAATTCCGCGATACTTTTCGGCTACTCTGGATTCTTTCTAAAAGTCCTAAGGACAGCCGGGTGGAAGTTCGGAAGAACAGCTCGTGAACTGTCGCTGAACCATAAATCGCGAAACGACTCTACGGTAGCGAACATTATACCTGCCGCCGTTTAAAAAATCCCTCCCCACCGCGAACTAACTTAGTCGAAGTAGCTCCAACGAGGGAACCGCGTATATCGAGCGGGGTAGAATCGAATATCGGTGGCCTGGCTATCGGTGGTCTGCCGTAGGAAGATGAGGTATCGAGTGGAAGACAGAGGGAGAATTAATACCACATCTTCGAGGAATTTGCTGCACCGTCGGGGCTACTTCCGGCTTACACGATGAAGAATCAAATACCGGTTGCCAGGTTGATCGTATGCTAGCCTTCGAGAGGGGGAGGGCCTTTAGGTTTCGGTGAATCGTAAAGCCTGATAGCCAGTCGCATCCAGATCCAGCGGCTGGTCTGGTGGACTGACCTGCGCTAGAAGCCATTTCCACAGAATTCCCACCCTTCGTGAATATTATATCGCCCGCCGTGATTGAATCAATGCGGAGACGGTGTAATTCGACTCGATTCGATTCGAGAGGACGGTCCATCGTGCGTCGAGCTACTTCTCCCTTCCGAAGAGGAACGCAAGACGCGCAACCGTCTCTCGTTTGAAAAACTGCACCAAGACCCCTCGTCCCTTATGTATGTACCTAGGATTCGATCTGCCGTTCAATCCATCGCTTCGTTTTACAACCGAGCTTCTTGGCCTGCTGAATCGCCGCCAGGCTTAAATTATCGAAGGCCCGCGGTTATTTCCTCTTCGCCCTTAAAACGATCGAACGGAGGCGTCGTTCAAGAATTTATTTATCGCTGACGAGCATGGTTATTTCGACGATCCAGCGGGTAGGCACGAAACGGGATGCCGGAATTAAAGTATTTACGCGAGGCGAGCCTTTGGGAATTAAGATCTCCCCCGCGAGTTACGGCTCCGAGTTTCCACGAGATTTCTTTTCGCCCGCGGCCCACCAACCGCGATTCCAGTTTCTACTCTCGCGATTCTGGATTACTATATTACCGTGTGCGAGTTTTCAAAGATTTAGGGAACACTCTGAGATTCTTTTCTCTCTGGAAGACCGTTTAAAGGGAGATTCCAGACGGCCCCTTTCCTCGCCTTCGCGACGATGCATTCAAATCAGTACCCATGCTACTCACGGTGCAAGACACAAAACTGTCGGTCATTGAATACATTACGCCAGTAAATGAAACGCAAATCCGGTCGCACTGGCCGTAACGGTAACGGCATTAGCACACAAATTAAACGGAACAACCTATCTGGCCTCGCGACACCTTTTGCGCAATATCAGTTAAGATACCTCCGAAGGCAGCTCGTTTCAGTTTATGAATTCCAATAGCACTCACCGACCTCCCATCGCTTGGAGGAACGACGCGTCACGTTACAAGGTAGACGCTGGTGGACCAGCAGAGAGATTCTTGGAAAAAAATTGTAAAATTTGTAGAGAGACATCCACGAAGCGAGTCGCGCGAAATGTAGAAAAGGAGACGAGGGGGGTGTAAGAAGACCAAGGAACGCTTTGTTAAACATTATTTGAGGCAGTGAGAGCGACATCGGACCAACCCGTATTAAAAAATATTTTTTTCCTATTTTATGCGATTAGTAGAGCCTATTGGAATACGTTATTGCTACTAAATCAATTTCTAAAAAAATGTGGGTTAGTCCGTTGTTGTTCTCACTGCCTCATTTAACGGTACTCGAATGATTATGTTCCGTTACCGACGTTAAACCGACGGAATGCCGCAGCAGCGTCCAGAACATTGTAATCCACTCGAAACAGCTTAAATTCATAAAGCGAGCGAGTTACGGCACGCGTGAACGCGGAAGCCAGTCGTAGGACGCTCACGACCATTGTCCGGGATTATCGAATTACCCCGGCACTTTTTCTTCCTGCTTCCGCGTCCTCTCGCCAAGGCTTTTCATTTTTTTTTCAGCCGGCTCCTCCGTTAGCCACGCGTGTACGCGGTACATGGGAGACAGACTTTATGAACTCGGCCGGGCAGCGCGCGTCCGCTGGGAACGCGTTTTTCCACGGAAACGAAATTGAATGGGTCGCAGTTTATGGCCCGAGGAATGGCGTGCCGTTATGCAGGGCGCGTCCACGAGCGCATCGCGCTTTTACGATCGTCGCAAGTGCGGCTAATGTTTACGCGATTTCCCGGGAACGTATCAAGAAACGATTCCCCGGGGGATCTTCGTTACGTAAACGGTGGCCCATGATCCGCGGTGCAACCTGAACGAAAGCGGTTCCCCGTACAAAAGCAAGCGGAGTGGTTGGAGTAACGAGAAATTGGAGGTTGAGGATCCGTCTGACACGGCAGCGATCGAGCGCTCGGCTGACGCGTCTGTCCATTACTAGACGTTTCTACTGGCGCGTCGGATTTCGTGCGGCAAGTAGAAGTAACCAGTAATGGACAGACACGTCGCGCTCAAACCACGGAGCGGATCCTCGAAATCGATTTTCTCCGGAAGGAGGTGTTATAGAAGAACCTTCACACTTCTCCGAATCCTTTCAGACGAAGAATCCAACCCATTTCGGGTACACCGCGACATGCTCCGTGGACGAGCGCGAAGCTGAATATTCCAACAGATGGCCGCGATGTCTCTCGACTCATTCATTTAAATAACACAAGCTGCACCGTCCAAAAGACCAAAATAATGTCGTATTCTTAGCGCTCAGGTCGATCGGTTTCTTCTTTCAATCATTATCGCCGACACTATTCTCGCTCGGTCTGGCCTCGTTTGGCCAGAAAGGCTAGCAAACAGCTGGCAAAGCACGGGTCAGCAGTTCAATATCTGTGCTTTGCATACGCACACAGATACCGTGCAGCCAGGTAGCGCGGTGCATCGCTCTTTTCCTACTTTTTTTCCCCTCTCCCACTCTCTATCTCATCGAACAGCAGTAACGCCATTTCGACGCGCCGTGGATAATATCAATGGGGAGATTGCGCTGCAATCTGCGTAAATCGAAACAGAGATTTCGTTGTCGAACGTATTTCACGGCGGTATATGCAAATTTGTGCGCCGCGGGAGAGCGTAACGCGAAATTGCGGTGTCAAAAAATACGTCCTCAAAATGACACTGACGACCGTGTCGCTGTTTCGTCAGGTGGGAGGACATAAAGGAATTCGAGTGCACGTGAAAACTGAGTGGTTTCTTTAAAAATATCCATTTTATTCGTTCTCTAGACTTTCCTCCAGATAATACGAACAAGTTTCCGCGAATATATAAGAATAATCTGTACAAAATGAATAGCTTTCACAGTATAAAAATACCGTTTCCATCCGGGCGACGGTTGGCCACGTGGCTGCGAGCAGCGGCGTCGCGACTAAAAACAAAAGATCGCCCTTTTGGCGATGGATTTCGAAAACAAGGACTATGCCCGAAGCGACAGACTCTCCAGAGCATGGGGAATACTGTCTGATAAACTTTCTCCTTTTCTAGCAACGATGCACAAAAATCGTCCGTCGTCTACGCGTAACAGGGATATATAACCGTCTCTTTTTTTTTTTTATGCCGTGCTCTCTAACACTTCGCGCGAGAAGGTACAGTGTCAAGGTGCGACGCGCGCATCGAGCGCCAGGGTCGAGTGCGCGGCCGACCAAGTTGACTTCGTCGTCGCCGCCGTTCAACGACGATCAAACAAAAATAGTTCAACTTAACGGGGTCGCAAGCAACAAGGGAGGCGAACAATTTTCACGATGCCCGTGAACAAAAGTAACGTCAAACGCAATAATAACAAGGAGAAACAAGAACGCCGAGGTGGCTTCTGCCTTGAAAGGAAGGACGGGGGGACTACTATCGCGGGGACTATAGGATCGAGCAGGGATTAGCGAAGCTGGGATGGAATCGTGGAACGGAGGCAGGATTCCTTTTTTCTTTTATCTTCTGCGGTAGTTTCAACGGATCGGCCGTCGAGGGGAACCGTGGCACGGCACGTGCCGCTGAGAAAGACCTGAACTCGACTGGTTGTTGGCCCCGGTGGTTGCTCTTCGACACGAAGAACCACGGGGTTGATGAGTGTGTGTAAAGCTGGCGACTACCAGAGTACGTTCGTAAAAGCTTAAAACAGAGAAACTGCGACGGAGCTCGGTGTCGGTGACTGGCGTGTCTCCCACTTAGGCTAGTTGGCCACCTTCTCCCGCTTCAGGGAGCCGAACTCCTCCAGCATCGCTTGTAGCCCATCGGGAACTCGACCGGCGTCCAAATCCGACCCCCACTGGCGATACTGAAAGAAAAATAGCGGTTACCAGGGCTTCCAGGTGGCGCGGGATCGAGCGTCGTTCGTTATACCCAAAGCGTTCGCGGGAACTTTTAAGAGGAAGAGTGGTTTGGATTGGTGGAGTGTCGGTGCGGGATAGACTTCTCCCTTCTGGATTCGATCTTGGACGACGACGGTGCTAGGATACAGGGCAAACACACTGGAGACGTTTTTTCCACGGAGTTTTTCCAGGAAACTGGAAGAGAGCGTAGGTTGTAACATGTTGAAGACGGCCCGCGCTACTTGGAATCGGACACATTGCAGATATACATACGTTTCGAGTGTTTGACTGCAGCGCCAATTATTTTCACTCTACATGCTGGACCGTCGGAATCGAAAGCAAACAGGCGCTCTCGGAGCACAGCCACCGATCACCGCGCGTCGCGGCGCAAACGGATTTTCTTCTTTCTTGCACTTCCAACGTAACTAACACGGTATCTCGCGAATAGAAGCGCGCGAGGGCATTGGGAACGAAAGTTACGGGATTTTCCCAATGCTTTCACGGGCGCTCGCGTCCCTTATCGCGTCCTGGGTGCCAGAACTAATTCCGGAAACTTCGAGGCGCGCGTGTTCTTTGCGAAAAAATGAGGGCGAGACGCGGCATGTTTACGATTCTTCGGGAAAACTTGCCGTCCTCCGTGTTCTTCTACTCGCTGCCGCGAATTTACGATATTAACGCACGGGGCGGATGCAGAGCGTCGGTGCCGGGACGTGCAACTCTGCTATCCGAACGCGAGAAAAGACGGGCATGGTTATTTAATCGCCGACACGTACGACTTTAAAAACGTCCAGCCGTAAAGGCGGTGCGCGGAATAATAGGCGCATAACTCATTCCCGCGCGAGCAAAACTTTCCAAGGGAAAGGATTTATATCGTCTCGTTGCATAGCCGGCAACGAAGGGATAGGACGGGATATTCCCACCAAGTATGACGGGCGGAATGAATCGTCTCGGGGAAAAGACGAGCGAGGATAAAGCGGTGGAAAATTTAAACGAGACTCACCGTCTCCAGCTCCTTTCGAAGAGCGAGCACAGCCTTCTCGCGGTCCGCCACCAGCTCCTCGAGGTATTGATACCTTAGCTTCTTCCGCGCACGACACTCCCTCGCACTCTGGCGGCTACGCTCTGCAAAAATAAACCGAGAGGTGCGAAAGCTTGAGAAGACGAGGTCGAAATGTCGTTAAGCCTTGTACACGCTTGGTCGCGCGTACGCTACACCCACTCGAGCTTCAACTATTCTAATTCTGCAGGAGAAAAACTTAAAACGAAGGGTGTTTTGTTCTCCGCTGGAGGGGAAATTGATGGGAATTAAAACGAGGGAGGCGTCGAATCTAACAAATTTCATGCCTAATTTTTCTACGCCTTGCGCAAGTGCGGAAGAGGCTTAAGAAACGATCCGAAAGTCGAATACGGGGAGAGGTAGGGAAAGGCAAACAGGGGAAGCGTCTGTAACGCAAGCTCTGTTCGCTCAGCGAATTTTCCGCGCGAAATCGAAAGACCACTGCGTTAAAAATGCAGGGGGGAATTCTGTGCGAAGTCTGGCGCTCGCGAGATAAGCAGCACCGAATTCTAATAACGCGCTGCGATACGTTTGAAATGGTGTTTTCTTGCGGGCGCTAGTTCCACGCGAAATGCAAATATCGCTCCGTTTCCCGACGACGAATCACGCGGCAAGAAATACGAAGGGTGTATAACGCGCGGCTGTAAAAATTCGCGGCTTAATGATACCCAGAAGCCAGGAGAGCACGATAAACCCGCCTTCGTACGTGCCGACGTACTCGATGGTCAAGTAAATAATAACAAGGTGCGTTTTTCTCCGGGATGGATTTGCCTAAGATTGCTGGAGCGCATTAATAAGACGTGTCGCGCTGTATAGAACGAACCACTTAGTAGGAATTGCAAATGAAGACGATGAAAGACGCGCAAGGAAGATGTACGGACTTGCATTTGGAATAGAAAACAAAAGCGACGCGAGCAACGCTGCGCGTCAAAGAGAGTTTGTTTAAGGGTCTGGATCCAAAGTAACGTAGGTACAGATAGAATGGCTCTAAGTACACAGTCGCCTGAGATTACCAAATTACCACCGCCACCCTCGCACCACTTCGTTTCGCATCTCTCGATCGAACAAGTCCCCCTTCGAGTCGCGAACGAACGCAGTGTCGCTAAGGATATCGAGTCTCCTACCGAAAGGAGGACCAAGCTCCGTCGATGAAACCACTGATGCGCGTTACAGCCGAAATTACGAAAGCCACGGCTGCCCTAGAAACGCTACAAACGGTCCGATGCGAGAGAAACGGGCGTCGGTAAATATTCCCCGGTTCCCATCACCGGCGGTGCCATAAATTTCGAGCGCAAAAATTACAAACGAAAGTGAAGGACAGGGGCAGTCTCGCGCTGGACGGTAACCATGGAACGATAAATCCACGTAACTGAAATGTGACGCGTGATTTTTCACGCGAGCACCGAGGCCGCGTATCAGTCTTGACGAATGGCGGCCATGCGGCTGGTCCGCGGGGCACGGTTTTCGGTGGAGGGTACGCGAAGACGGGTGTGGGGGATGGGGATGATAAAATCAATGGTAATAGCCCGTCGCGCGATATTGCAAATTTCTCGCGACGCGATAAAGACCCTTTACGATCAAGGGTCCCGGCTATTATCGCGTCTACGGCTCACTAAGCCCGCCTTTTACGCCTCTTCCACCTTTTACGCGGAAATGAACGTTCCGTCGCCGGTCCACCCTCACGGATTTTCTTTTTCAAAAAGTCTCCCCCACCTCGCGAGATTCCACGTCGAACAGACTTCTACCGGGCAGAGATTGGACGCGACACGCTTCGGATGCACTCTGGCGGGGATCGATTCGGCGTCAACGAGGAAATCGACCCGTTAACTTCGCAAAACGCGCCAGCTCCTCGTGAAAGTTTAATAAATTCTGACAGAGCCACGAGGTTTTCCGAAATTTGTGGGTTCGCGTAAGATCCACTAGGTTGCGAGGGAAATCGAACGACTCCGCTTGAAGGAAGGCAGCGCGCCCGGGAGCAGAATCCTGTCGGTCCCCTGGAGGGATCGCGGGCGCGCGAACGAAATTAGGGGGAATTGGATTTAGGACGTCTGCCACGGGGCAAAACCGAACGATCGCTGTAGCGTCAGAAATCGTGGCCGCTGAGACACAACGGGGCGATAAGAGGAAGAAAGGCGAGTGAAAGGTACACACACACCCCGGTGTAGGCGGCGTGGATCCGAGCGAGGGGAGGGTAGCAAATAGAAAATTACGGAATCGCGTAGAACAAGAATATAAGAGGAATCGCGCGGTTCGCCGAGAGAGCCGGGAATAGCGCGGGATTGCGGACGCGAAAGTTCGTTGGTCGTAAAACGAGCTTAAAGCCCGCCGCCCATCCGCCCGAAGCTTTCTCCCGACGTTAGGAACCAGTTCGAATGTACAGGGTGGAAGCTTTGGGGAGATAAAGCGCGCAACGTACAAGGGACTGGGAAACATCGAATCCGCAGGGAGATTGTTTCATCTGCGCGATTTACCGAGCTGCTCGTAGGTGAACGCGGCGTTCATGGCCTCGATGAGCCATCCGCAACGAAGGAGAAAGGGAACTAATGGGAACGCGCTAAAGAAAGAGAAGTAGGAGAGAGCTGGTGGGAAAATGCGGCTACAAAATTTCTTAATGAAACAGGTCGGACTACTGACGGGGAAAATAATCTCGTAAAATTAGTAAGCAGAGTAGCTTGGAACGAGCAACATGTGCACAAGCTACTCCCCCCGACGTTGGTTCCGCAGCGTCTTCGCGCCAGAGCTACCTACCCCCGCCGTCTACCCTGGCAAAACGACGGAATTGCAAAATACGGCTTCCGTGGCAGTTCTCGGGCGACAACATCGAGAACATTGGTTCCCGCCGCCACGTTGACCCGGCATAAATATTCATCCAGCGCTGGGGATAAATATTCCTACGGTGTCATGAGTTTGGGCCCTCGCGGACGGCCACTCGACGCTCCGCAATCAACGGACGTGTATTTCTCACGTGGCCCGTGTAACGCGCTCGGTTACAGCTTGTTTTCGCGCTTGATGCTCCGCCGGAGAGGCCAGCCGACTGCAGCCGCCGCCACCTTCAACTGCGTTTACAGGAGCTGGGGGAGAATGCAGGTCGAAGAGGATCGCGGGAGTGTGATCGAGTGTCGGTGTTCAAGGGAAACGCGGGCAAGACTGTCTCTAGTTTTTCGACGCGTAACAGGCGACGGTGGTCAAGGGAAAGTTTAAACTTTAATACCAAACTTTCACTGCGCTGCGGCATCACTCTGGGAAATCCCTTCACTCCGTGTACTTTCGTTACAGTTCACATTTCAAACTTTCCTCCAAGCATTACTGTACGTTAAGAAGTTTCTTACCGAGCTTGGCTTTCATATCCGACTTTTCGGACGCCTTCCTTCCAGGCTTGCGTCCCCTCTTGCCCCCCTCTTTCCGATCGCCGCGAGATCCCTCCTGCAATGAGAATAAACGATGTAATATAAGGATTTGGCTATTCGCTGATCTTCAGCCTATTTCTGGTGTCTGGGACGTATTATCCGCAGAAATACAGCGACGGAAGAGAATCCGTCCCAGTTATCAGAAGCGACAAACAATTTGACAACGATCTTCACCTTCGAAGCACGCGTGGAACAATAGGATGGGGTTATTCAACGTCCGCAAAGAAAACGTTTAACCATCCATGCAGTCAATATCTCGGAGCTCTCTCTGCTCCACTTAGCGTAAATATACCAAGTCTGTTATTCTACATCGCACTTCCATTATTGCACTCTGAAATTATTCAAAGGGAAAGCACACAAACTCTATCGCCACCACCGACCGCGACCCGCGAAGCTTTCCGAAGCCCGGTCGACACAGAGTGATCGATATCTAGATACCAGATGGAAGTACACCTCTGTACCCCTGTCCCGTCGAACTCGAGACCCCGCGAAAAACCGCAGCCACGGAGCAAGGAGGTCAGAGATCCGAAAACGGGGAATAAGAGTCCCCCGCGGCGGCGCGACGCCGCCCTATCCGTCGTTCCTTCCTGCCGCTGATTAATATCTCAAACGAGTTGGTTGGAGCTCGCGGGGAACAAGGCCCTGCGTTTTCAATGGAAACAAAAGCTTATTGAGTCGCGAGGAGCAGCAAGGCGAGGCCCGCTAAAAGCTCTCGACGCGCGAAATCAGTATCCACCACGCTGTCTAAGCGCGCCGTTCCCAGCCACCTACGTCCACGAATTCTCGCTCACGGATCACCGTGTATCAACGTTCTCCTCCCTCGATCGTAACACGTTTCGTTTAAGGGGGAACACCACTGTGACCGCTGGACAAGTAAGCCATTTTTAAGATTTTTTTTTCAGGTATAATTTACGGTTTTCATAGAAAAATTGTATTACCTATCTTTAGTACGCTGTCTTAAGAGACTATAGAAAAACAATAAATAGAAAAACATCCATAAGTTTTAATATATTAATTAATCTTCTAGACCCCCACACGCGAGCTGGTCGAAGGTGTAACTATGGAACAGCAGGTCCGAAATCAAATTTCATTTTTTTGTTATAAACTATATGAGTGTAGTTTCCGTCGTACGTATGGATTCTTTGATTGAATACAAATGTTTTGAAATACGCTCGAAAAACTGTCCATCTTATTCGAGGATTTTTGAAACTTTTCTTGTAAAGCGCACCATTTCTTAAAAAATAATTTGTTTAAGAAATCGGTACGTACAACGGAAACTACACTCATATAGTTTATAAAAAAAAAATTAAATTTGATTTCGGACCTGTTGTTCCATAGTTACACTTTAAACCAGCTCACGTGGGGGAGTCTAGAAGATTAATTAATACATTACAATTTATGGATGTTTTCGTATTTATTTTTATTTGTATAGTCTCTTAAGACAGCGTACTAAAGGTAAGTAACAAAATTTTTCTATGAAAACTGTATATTATTCCTGAAAAAAATTCATAAAAATGGCTTACTTTTCCGGCCGTCGCAGTGGTGTTCCTCCTTAATAGCCCGGCGGCATCGTCGTATGCGGCGCGCCCCGCGATTGTCATCGTTGTCGTTGGAAGTTGAAGTCGCTGGAGAGGAAGGAACGTCGTTCGAGTGGTCCACGGGGGACCGAGGAAAAAGGGTGAAACGATCGTTCGAGGATGAACTGGAAGAACGAGATCACGCGCCCCCTGGAGAGGGCAAGGGGCAGGCACGAACGAGCGAGTATAACGCACGCAGCGTAGGCGTGGTGTCTCGGGTCTCGGCGGACCCCGCGCGACCCGTTAAAATTTACACGTCCCCGGAGCACGGTTGTTGCGACGAGCAGGCGCGGCTGCCGCAGGCTTAGCTATGCATGTGCTCGCGGGTGACAAAATACAAATTCTGCCCCCTTTTAGGGGAGCTGTTTACCTTCGGCCCTATCCTTTCCTCTCAATCCTATCTGGTATTAAATCTCCTCGAATCCTCTTTCTTTCCCTCCACCGCTCACGACTTCTTTGCTAGCCGCCTCTGCTTTCTCACTCTCTCTATCCTACCGTCTGTGCCTCCCTCTCCTCATCCGCCGCGACTCCTCGCGCAGGTCTTTGTGGGTGGAAAATGGAATTGATGTTCCGCGATGAGTAGCGAGATACAGGAACAGAAGGTGGGCCGGGGGATAGAGAGAGAGGGACGGGGCGATTCGTGGAAGGATTCCGCGAGCTACGGGGCACCCATCGCGAGCCACTCGGGCACGTCTTAAAGCTAAGAATATAATTAACTCGCGAGAGACGGTGTCGGCGAACGAAGACGCTAGGCCGGGATGGCTGAATGGAAAAATTAGATTAAGCCCCTTTGTACTGCTACCGCCTACTATTTGGGTCGTGTCGGACGACGCGCGTCCACCTTTCTGGAAAACCTGGCGATTCCTTTATCAAAGTGTCCATCGCAACGAACACCAATATTAAGAAGATCAGATCGGAGCCCAATTAAGGCTTCGGGGTCTGATCTATTAATGAAACTGTTCTTCCTCCTAGAAGATACCGTAAACTGGGGGAGCATTGGCATGTTTTTGGAACATTTTGCTATATAATATAAAAATTAACTTTTTTTACATTTGCTTTAAGTATTCTATCACAACATTGCATTTTTGTGAATGCACTACAAGTGTCAAAATGCATCAAATTTTTGTCCTTATCCTTCTTTAATATATATTAAATACCTGCCGATGTTACCCCGTAACCGTGTAACATAGGCACATCATATATAAATAGCACTAAACCGTTAAAGTTTTACCACATCTGAACTTACATTAACACTTAAATTTGTTTCTTTTCATGTTCAATGTACTTTATTTCTTTTATTTTATTATTTATTTTTCTAATTAACATTTTTAAATCTGTTTTAGGCACCCTATTATAACATTGCATCGTTTGTGATAGTAATACAAGTGTGAAAATGCATAAAATTTTGTTGCTTTTCCTTTTTAATAGATGTTAAGTAGATGCCCCGTACTGCCAATGTTCCCCCAGTTTACGGCAACGGTCTACCTAAAAGTCTGAAGTCTAGAGAGCCGCGAAGAATGCGCGGGGAGAACTCCATGGGCGCGGCGCAGCCGGATGCTCGGCAGCAGGGCACCGCGCCAGGGAGCGGAAGCTCGTAAACCACATTGTACACAATCGAGCACAGAGGCTTTGTAGTTTCGCAGCTCGCCGGGCGATTCCCTCTTACGCGTGCTTCTCAAGCGCAAAGGCCCGGTTACGCAGCTCGGTTCGCGTCAAGGCTTGCCGCGCCGTTCCGAGCGGACCGTGATTTAATCCAGCGACGGCGTGAACGCACGACCCGCCGGGCGTTGTCGCGGCACGTATGTGGTAACACGCGTCGCTCGGCTTACACGTACCGAACGAGCGGTGCTGCGTGGACACGCGACAGTGTCAAAGGCGATCATAGCAGACCAGCAGGCTGTGTATTGATAGGGCGATCAACACGGACCACGAGATTCATAGCAGAAACTTGCAGAGATCGAACCGGCTACGAAGGGTACACAGCGACATGGAAATGGAGGAGCAATCGCTTCTACGCGCAACCAGAGGCGAACCACGAGAGCAGTCTACTCTCCAAAGGCAGATCCGACTTTAAGCTCGTTTAACGCGAAATCCGCTTCCAAGACAAAGCTGAAATATAAATAACGCGCGGCCCCAATCGACGGGGCCGCCCCCGCGAGCTGCTCCATTCAAATGGCCGCGAATAAAAATTCTTTTACGTATCCGGTGGATTTCTATTCGCGCTAATGAAGTGTTTGCACACCGTACCCGGCGTCCCCGTTCGATTCAATCTGTTTCGTGCCAACTCGCCCTCACCCTCCCCCGCCCTTTGATATTATTGCATTTCAGATTTCACCGAACGACACCGGAACGACGATGTAGCCCATGGTAATTACAACGACATCGTTCCCAAGCCCTTCAACGACTGATTCGAAGCGACCGACGAGAATACCCCCCGTTTGCCAGCGCGCATTCCATTCCTTCTACTTCGCGGAACAACTTCCAGACGATCGCCTTCCGAGTGGAAAGCCTTTAATTACAAAGGTACGGACCGCCACGCCCCAGCCCTTCGCCCACGGCTTCCGTCCGTTCCTAGAACCTAGACCGCTCTCAAATCTCACCGAAAGAACTCGTCGTTCAATTAATTTCCATTATTAGTGGAATTACTCCCAGAGTCCCTCGGCGAGACCCTTTTAAACGCGTTAGCCACATTCCCACCAGTCGATTCTCTCCAGCACCCCGAAATCTTCTCACACCTCTCTTTCCCGCCGCCTTGCCGCTAACTTTCCCCCTGAATTTTGGCTCCGACCCTACTTTTCGCCGATCCCGACCTCGACACGGTAGTCTCGTTAACGCGGCTAATTGCACTTGCCGCGAGGAATCGCACCGTCGGATTCCAGTTGCGCTTCGCTGCCAGTGCGCGGTTTTTAGCGACTGCCAGAGTTTTTGGTCGCAGACGCAAATTGATAACGTAACGCCGTACACGCGCTCAGGGTCCAAGCGACGAATGGTCACGCGAACCACTTATAAAATTAATATCGGCTTATGCTTAATGACCCCATAATTCATCGCGACGCACTAACGTCCCGCGGAGCGGTTTTGTCGTTCCGCGTTACGACGCTAGCGAGAACGCGAAGCAACGGCACTATGCACGCTGCTACCGGATCCACCGTGCGACATTATTATTACCTCCGTTCGTCGAAGGTTGCGCGATCCTCCGCTCTTTCATCAGTGACCTACTAATTGAATCTCGCGAGAGGACGACGACGCAAGTTCGACGACCACTTTTCGACCGGGGACTCGCGAGAGCCAGCGAGGCGCAACTGAACCTTTAAGACTTTAATCATTATTTCCATTAAGAAGCGCATTCGAATGCGCTTCATTTTTTTTTTTTTATAAAAGTTCCTCCTTTTTACTCTCATATCTACTGTAGGGAATGCTGGCTGTTCCATGCAAATCAGGCGATTTAACAGCGCGAGTAAGCACGGTGCTTGCGCCGTATTCGCTGTTCGACATGAATTTTCGCGTGCGTGGAAAAAGCGTCGACGGATAAATGAAAGAGAAACAGAGGGGGGGGGGGCGACGCGACACCCCGCGTTAAAGCCTCCTTGGACTTTTCCATGTCATTGTTCGTCGGATACTAACGCGACCGGATGAGGGGAGGAGAAAGCGGAAGAGGCGAAGGGAGCCTCGTAATTTTCCAACCGCGCCACCGAGGCCGCTGCGCAACAATGAACGAGGGAGGTTCCGCGAATACAATAGCGAAGCACCGCGCCGAGATCATCGCGCCGCCGCGAAAATCCCGTAAATTCACCTGGACGCCGGTTTACCGCGCGAATCTCGCGACCGCCGGCCGAACTTCCCACTTACATTTCGCACCTTGAACGGCTGGCTATTCGACGGAGCTGCGCCAGACGCCAAATGATACTTCCTATATCTTGCTAATACAGATTCCTACAACTGCGTCGAACGGTTAAGCTACCGGTAACCTCGGCTATCATTCAACCAACGTGTGCGTAGCGAGTCACCGACGACTCCATTCGATTGAACGATAACAAGCTTGTGCAAATATTTGAGTATTACGCGCGCAAAATCGCGCGACGCTCCAGCGACCCGCAGAAAGACTCTAACAAGGGAACATCCCGAACCCGGAAATTCGAAAAATTCCGAAACTTTGCGAACGTGAATTTCCTCCTGATTACAACGGAATTTTTGTTCGCTGCCCAAATTCACTCTAAGGAGGGTGTAATTGACCGCTGAAAATCGGGCTATTTTCCGATTTTCTGTTATAACTCTGTAAAATAATGTTTTCACCTAGATAGATCTAATTAAAATAAGTAACTTTTGTTTTGAAACTCGTGCTCTATCTCTTACAGTTCGCGAGTTACAACGCAAAATCGGAAAACAGCCGAATTTTCAGGGGTTAATTTCACCCCCTCAGAGAGAATTTGGGCACCAAACAAAATCTGCGTTGTAAATCAGGAGGAAATTCTTGAATTTTTTTAATCTTCGGGTTAGGGATCTTCCCTTGTAAGTCGTTGGAAAGGGAGGTATTTAGTTGAAGCAAGATCCACTAGATCTTGGGTTAGAAGAAGGGTGCTCTCCATTTAGTGGTCCCCAGGAAGCTACCGACAAATTCCTTCTCCCTGAATTTGCTACCTACACTCCGTCTGAGCTGCAATGCAGTCGTTGCTCCGAGTCCAGGAGCAGAATTTATGGAAGGAAAGCTGAGAAGAAGGTCCCCACCGTGCGACCGCGTGCCCGTATCGATAAGCACACGTCGTAGGAGATTTACGACGCAGGGAACATCTGTCGTGACGATGTCGCCGTTCGCCACGCTTCGACTACTTCGCAAACGTATCAGGATCTTGATAGAGACACAGTGCCCGGAGGATGACTACGAAATACCTCGCCTTCCGCAGACCCCCATTCATTTCCTAACGACTCGGGGCTCACCCTCGGCGATGGACGCTTGCTTTAGAGCAAGCGAAAATATAGGAAGAACGTTCTCGAACCTCGGGAATCTGAAAATTGTAAGCGAGTTCCTAAACGTAATCTACAACCAATTGCACGAGATATCAGTAATCTCGATCCAACTGAATTCTGGGTCCCTTCGCTTCCCCAGCCAAGTACCAGGCGAGATTCCTACTCGCTGCGGGACATCGCGATACGGATGCTCCGAAGCTCGCGACAGATTTACAGGAATCACAGCAGTAAACGCTTCCAAACACGCGAGCAACATTATGAAAATTGCGATGCACGTTCCTTCCCTTACCGCGTCCCATTGCCAAGAATCTCTCGGCCGCACTTTTGCGAACCCTTTTCCTCCGTGGAGAAACATCTCTACCCGGGTTCGCGGCGCGCCGATTTCGCGCGTGCAATTCGATAGTTATCAGCGGCGCGAGTAAACAAGTTGCCTTCCTGTACCGAGCTCCGCCGTATCCGAGCGAATACGCTCGGAAACGAAAAGTGGTTGCAATCGCGGACAGTGCAGCGTCAATTTCAAGGATAAGGTAGTACAAAGGTGGACCGCCTCTGTTTTCGTCGTACCACGAGATAGTTCCCGGGTCCCGTCTGCTTCGAAAATAAATTGGAGTGGCGGCGAATCGAAGGAAACAGATGGACTGTTTCGAAGGAGCGAGAAAATTTCATGTTACGAAGCGCAAGGCGGGATAAGAGCGCTATGCGTGTGGTTAATCGTAAGGGATTAATTTCAGACGGAATCTCAACGACTGTGGTTATACGGAGTGATTTAGCTAGCATGACGATCTTGAAAAGCTAGTTAATTGCTCGCGTTATGAAATAATATTTCAATCACCCTGCACAGCAGATGTATCGTACGTTTGTTTGATATTGCGGCACGAATGAGCTAGGGTAATTGTGGGACAGTTGCCGCACCTTGCGCAAAATTGTAACCGTGTCTAAATTTTGCAATGAAAATTTATTCCAAGGATGCATATTGTTAGTCGAACATCTTGTCCTACCACTAGCATTAAAGAAAATCAGAAATTTAATACTTGTCACCCTTAAAAAATTGAAACTAAAAACATCCATTTTTTAGGAGAGACGCCGCACGTGCGGGAGTGGTGCAGCATTTCGAAAAACGATTAATTTTCTATTTAAACTTGTTAATTTTAACTTTTTATTTTTAAAAAAAAATAGTAAAAGCAAAGTAAAATGAAACATCTGTTTAATTTATACAGTTATAAGGTACAATGAAATTGGAAAAATAAATAGGTACAGATATTATTTCTGATTTTCTAAACTTAATTGTCTTTTCTTCTTCCTTCCACATTTATTACACGTAAAATAAAAATAAAATGTGAAAAAGAGTAAAAAGCCCAGAAATATATTCGGATTATCGGATTTGTCATTAAAAAATAAATAATTTGCCTTGAGATATCGCGGTATCTATTTTGAGACACTTTTTTGTATTTTTAACATTAAAAGCATCGTTTAGTCGACTTAGGTACCTTCCGATGCAGTGCGCAAAAAAGTGCGGCATCTATCCCAAATGTCCGGAAGAGACGCCGCACTTTCGTATTTCCAAGTGCTATATGACCTATTCTGGCCGAGAAATATTCCACAGAGTTCCTTTAACGTATTAAAAAAATTATATCACCCAAAACTATGAATTTTCAACTACTAAGACAGCAAAAATAAACTCGTATAACTACTGAGGCAAAGTGCGGCTTACCTCGAAAATTAGCAAAATCTTTAAAAGTAATAATGGAAACACGTTCTCGCTTATTAATCTAACCTAAACGAACAGTCTAAAGCAAATAAAATCGACAGTGTTATATTGTATTACCGATAACCCTGAAATACCGAAGGTGCGGCGCCTCTCCCAGAGAGGCATCTCTCCCACAATTATCCTAACTCTAAAACGTACCGACTAGAAAACTACTTTCAGCGATCGAAAGATTCGTTCAAATTTCCCACGCTTTTCGTTATGTACGCTTCATGAGACCTCGGAGGCACGAGAGCCCTTTAAAGATTAAAAGGCCTACACAAACTGCTAGAAATCCCCTTGCGGGGTGAACGCAACGTAACTGCAAGCCACGACTTCGGATTGCGATAAATTTCGCGCAACTACGAGTAGAAATCCGCACGGAGCACAATCGCGAGCGCTGAAACGCAACAGCCTTTATCGCTGCGAAGGCAACGCACACCATCGAGATAAACTATTAATATTACGTACTTCCCTCGAAAATCAGACAATTCGCGATCGAGGAGCACCGTTTTCCCTCGAGACACATAGAACGCGTACCGTTAAATATTGCGCAGTAGCGTCGCGTGTGGGCGACCGAGTTTAACTTGGCTGTGCATCGCGATCGACCGGCATTTTTCTCGATCACTCGGGAATCTGAAGATCTGCCTCGCGGAAAGGCGTGAAGGGGCGAAACGGTAGGCACGGTGATCGGACGAGGAATTAAGCGTGCCGTGCGGTTTAGCCGGGAAAGAGTGAGCTGTGCGGATCGTTCGGAAACGGTGCGCGTAGAAGGCGTTCGAGAAACGGAACTGACTGTACCACGGCTGGCTGCGAGGTGAACGAACGTGGACGCGTACGCGCGGTAAACGCACTCGGCAGGCCCAACGAAACGGCGGAAAATGGAGTAAATGGAGTAAAAAGAGCGTGAATGGAGAACTCACCGGTGCTACGCGACGTCCGAGCTGTGTCAACTGCGCAGTTGACGGGCCAGAACGCTGCGTACAGGGACGTGGTGCACGGTACCGGTGCCCGAACAGTGCAACCGGTAGTAATAACGTACACGACAACCGCGACGCGCCACGGCGATCTCGCGAACCTCGCGCGACATCGTTCCGAGATTCAAATTCTCAATGGCGACAGCGAATTGCGCGCGCTTTCTTCGTGACGCCATGGCCCATGCGTTCGAAATGTTCGTCGCCCTGTTTCGAATAATACATTCAAAACGTTACTTATCCGTCCACATCCGATTCGTCTACTCGAGCACGATTAGCATGGAATTCGGTTTAGATTATCGGGTTTTAAATAACTCTGTAACACGATGGGAGCTCGCGAAACTTTCGTCCGGATTACGCGGAAAGACAGGATTTATGGAATTTCTCCTGCCTTCGATACGATTGTACCTTATAATATTCTTAATTTGAGTGACACGGTTCCCTTCGTTACTTTTGCTGCGATCTTAACGGAATTTAGTAAGTGAATAGTTATTTAACTGCTTAACAGTGGAGAGCCTCAAGGGCCTTTGACTTTATGACGCCATGACACCGGTAGGAATCGGTACGTGTCCGGACATGTCTAATAAACTATTACCCTCGGAACGTTGTCTCGTGGTTAGGGGGCCTATTCATGCTGTGGCTGTTAATCTCGGGCGAATTGGACCCGGAACGAACTCCATTTTCCACGTAAACGGTTATTAAAACGAAGGATATTTCACCGAAACAAGCTCCCGCACATTCCGCGCCTGACCGGTCACATGATCGCTCGGAGACTGCGACGTCATCGTTGGGCAACCGAGGGAACGAGGAAGAACGGCAGGTGGCGCGATCATTCGGCAAAAATGCGAGACAACTGAGCAGCGACATCGAACGCCAGCTAACTATAACGCGACACGCACACTGTAAAACGGACGCGCACACATGGCCACAGCTACCCTTCTGTTGTGCATATGTCCCCCCTCTGCCCCGCGGCTCCTTGACAAACCCTCGACGTCCTACATGTCCTGACGTCAAACGAAAGCAACAACGCCCTTTGTCATCAACACCCGGGCAGCAAATATGCTCGGGAAAAATACCAAAGATTTTGTACGCGCGCCCTCTTTGCACAACATGGTGTAATCTTGTTTAACGCGCGTAATCTCGTTGCCTGTTTTCCATGCCAGTTTGCATCACACGAGCACGTTGTCACTTGAATCGCTATCACAAATTGTCGACTCACCGTTTCGTTTTCCACGATGCACACGGGCTCTACCTCCATGGCTTCCGTGGTTGAGCCTGTCTATGATGTTTCCTCGGGGAATCCTTCGTGACACGCTTCGTTCTATCGCGTTTCCGTCCTATCTTCGACACTTTGCAACGGCAACGTGTGTCTGTTTACAAACACTGCAAGGTCACGCAGCAGACCCCCAGACCTCTGACTGTCGAGTATTTCGTATTACGTCACGAGCGGCGAGGGTCGCGCCACTCGCGGCGAAGTAAAGAAATATTTTGAACTTATTCGATCAAAATTGGCTGCTGATAAATGAGCAAGGCGAATCGAAAACACAGCTACGTGATCGTTATCGCTTTCGGCGATAACAGTTCCTCGCCTTCCTTAGGGTTCGCTATCAAAATTATCGATAGGGATCTACAAACGCGTTCGCTGGGTAACCGAGGAACGACTCGTATAATGTCCGAACAGAATCAATTGGATCCCGAATATTACTGGCTGGTACGAACTTGCACGAACGCCTTCAACGTTTACTTGACTATGCTTCATTTCACCTTCTACGATAATGCCGTGAACGTGCAGCAAAATACTACCAGTAAGTTACGAACGACTTCGTTTAAAAAGATCCCCGTATAAAAAGGTCTCTACAAGGTTATCAACGCTCAAACTATCGCCTTTCATAATGAACGTAATAAAGTTGCAGATGCTTTATCGTACCCGTTATTCATGGCAGCGGTGGACCTTCTGGTATACTCTATATTACAATAAATATGAAAGATTAAAACACCGAGCGTAAGTCTGTATAAAAGAGGCATTTTATTATCCGATGCATAAATTCACGATCCATGCGCCCTGTCAAGGTATCTACATACATCTACACTTTTCGTCAAAAGATCATATTTCAAAATCTGTGAAATCCGTTGCTGAAACCGTTCCTGTAATTGCTTAGGTATTCGTTATCATAAAAATCATCCCGATAATTTCTATCGTAACGTCCTCGATAAGGATAATGCAGTTCTCGTTCGTAATCCCTGAGTCGATGTGGGAAATATCTACGAATAAACAGATTATCAATGATTTAGTACAACGCCACCCGGAATCTTAATAATATACAGTTACCGATAATCTCTCGTATAAGGCATGATGTACGAGTCTGCTTTGTAATAGCTCCTGGATACCGCATCTATATCATAACGCGGATCATTAAACGGCGTTAAATAATCATTACGACGAACAACCGGGGTTAACTTCTCTCTGCGATAATAAATCTCCTTCCCATTTCGGTCGAAATATCGACCTGCCTCGTCTCTCAGGTAGTTCCTCCTATCGTCTTTGTATCGATTATTGCGATACCCTCCGGCATGATCACGATAGTTGTTAAAGCTGAACAAGACAATAAAACGATGTCTTCATTTTGCTCGCTTTACTCTTGCATACGTATAACAGATCATTACGTGGCATAGAACATGTACCGATACTAATTGCGATTCTTTTCTTGCCCGGGTTTAGAGGCTACGCTCGCTGAAAACCGGTAAAGCAGAGCGAGCACACACCTCTGGCAACTTACTTCTGTCTATTGTCGTACGTTCCCTGCTTCGCACGGTCTCGTCCAATATAGGAAGCATCGCGAGCGCCGTCCCTAAACGAGTCCTGCAATTTTTGCCCATAATAACCGCCGCTGTTCCCCGACGACTTATGACCCCTCTCGTCGTCGCTGTCCTCATAGAAGCTCGAGTTATTTCCCGACTCATCCTTATGGTAGTTGTTGCTAAAACCGGTCCTCTGGTGCCCTTTCTTGTAATATCCGCCGCCGTGGCGTTCGAAAGAATTGCTTCCCTGATCGATGGCCTCGGTTTCGCCTAAACTATGCCTTCCTTTGTCATACCCTTTCCGCGCTGTATCTTGGACGTCGTACCTCTTCTCGTCCAGCTTCTGCTCGTTAAATCCTAGCTGGCCGCTGTTACGAGCGGAATGGCCTTCTTTAATGGTCTTCTCGTCGTCGAATATTATATGGCTCGTCTCGACCTTTTTTTCCACCATGTCCGATAAGGCAGATCCTGAGTGTTTGTCAGCCTGCAGGGCTATAGAGTCAGAGGCACAAAGGCTGCGTCGAACGAGGAACAGGAGTACAGTATTCCAAACGAAACGTGGCATGGTCTAAAGTCGATTCAGTTGTGGGGATAGAATGTTAAGTAATGAGAGACATAAGTTTTCGACTGACTACTGTTGGACGATTCGCTAGATTTTATATGCAAGTGGACGGCCTTGTTGCAGCGACGAAACTAAACGCATCCTGTATGCATAAATCGAAAGATCTGCGGGAGAACCAATGAATCGACATGACCTTGGAGACCTTTCGGCTCTACGCATTAGGGAATAATCCCGCCGATCGATGAAGCGAAACGGCGAAGTTGTTGAAAATGCAAAGCGGTTAGCGTCGTTGCGAGACACAGGGGTCCTTTCACTGTTTCCCTGTCTATCTGGTCGACGCTTTACTCTATTCAAAAGACACTAGTTTCGTTAGAATTCTTTTAATACGTTAAAACTTACAAATAATACAAAAAAAATTTTTTGTTCAAATAAATTATTCCTATGAATATGTTATTTACAACTTACGAATATAATTTCAGAGGCTCCTCTACGGTATAGTTGTCGGACAAAGGTGAAGGTAAGAAATATATAGATATTGTAAAAAATATTCAAAACTTATATTTTACGTCGTCTTCATGGAAATTCTCGGTGCAGAATTGTACAAGACGTTTAATTATACTCTAAGTATCGTAAAGGGTAGGTAAGATGGGAGGGGGAGAAGAAGGTAATGTGGCATTATAATACATCACTAAACGTCATCTTTGTGTTCCAAAAATATCGTAGCTCTTTCTAAATAGTACTTTCACGCACATTCTCTCTTGCACTCTGGTTATTAAAATTGATCGTTCGATCGGGCAGCACACCAAGCTATACAGTTTTGCAGTTTACAAACAGAATTTAATAATCGTGGTAACTTCTTTTCTTTTTAATGCTTTACTCGAAATCCCTAAAAAATGTCGGTATATGAGACACATCTTTCGGTTTATCTTGCATTTTTGGTTTACAAGTATGATAAAGGGTGTATAGCATTCCGCCGTTCTACCACAACCCTTCTGCTGTCTTTCCAAATAATAAAATGACCGTTTTATCATTTGTGTGTACCGTGTTACGTTAAGCCAGCCAATTAGATGGTTATCCGATTGTGTGTGTATAATTTGGAAGGCGATGATTTTAATTTAGAATACGCGTCGAAAAATATACATACAGATTAGTCCATCTTTCCTCCGTTTCTCATCGTTAAAATTATAAATTGTCGTACGTGCGCAAAAGGAACACCGTTCGAAACATTCTATTTCACTCGGTGATTCAGGGTGGCCCGATACTATTAGAACAAATAGAAATGTGAACGTTCACTAACAGCGATAGCCCGACCCTTCTACAACCCGGCAATATGTAAAATTAAAAAGAAGTATTCTGCAATTATGTTTTCCGATAAAACAAAGTTACGCCGATCCATGTCGTCGTGCATCGATAACTATCCATGCTGGTGGACATGTGTTAAAATTGCCAAGTAGCGGCAGGCCGTCAAATAAAAAAGAAAAGGAAAATGGACCTTTACGGACCACCCCATTCACGGCGATGAATGGACGCTAACTTATTTACAAGTGTCTATACGATTAACATACTCCCATAATTTATACTTACTCTGTACACGCGCATTTTCAATTTACTACGAATGAATTAATATATGTACATATTTTGGCGGTTTGTTAAAATACTTAAAAATTCGTGCGACACAACATGGTCGCGGCACGCTATTCATTAGCTGGCGTATAAGTTTTGGTCGTCGACAATGACGCGGCTTGCAATGGAAGAAGTTCTGATCAGTTCCACGTTAATTTGTTTCCATAAAAAGTAATATAAATTTACTGAAACATCCGCCTATAGATTCTCTATGAAATTATTATCTGGTCACTGGCTTCCTCTATTTTTTAGACTCTGTTTAACATAATTTACGACTCTAGTGCACGTTATTCGACGGTGATAATATCATTACCATTGTGATTCATCTTTAGATTTCAGTTTGACGTCTTTTTTTATACATAAGCGTGAATATTCGTCCTGATAAATAGCACACTGTGCATTCGACTTATTAGGTTTCTGAATGTTACTATTAACTGGCGAATTACTCGGGGAGTATTTCATTTCCTGTAATTCTTGAAGTTCTTTTAACGATCGCATCACCATTTGTACGTCTTTTTCTTGTTCCGTTGGTTGCACCACCATATTATTTACCGGTTCCTCTAAAATAAGCCCCGTATCTTTCCGCTTATCTGTTATTCCTTTCGTAGACGCATCGTCGTTAATGATTTGACTTAAATAATTAGTAGCAGCAATAGTTTCTTCATTCTGTCTTTGCTCCTGTTCCTCTTTTGTAAGTGATGGTGTCGGCGGTGGGAGCGGGAGCGGTGGTTGTGGTTGCTGCTGTTGCATAGGCACTACATCTGAATTAATATTCCCTTGTTTTTCCATTACCTTTTGATCCTTCTTCCTCTTTTTAACGTCGTACGATTTATGCTTAACTTCCACGCACCGTTCCCTCCTTTTATCCTTTTTCTCAGTCTTATTAACTATATCGATATCTTTGTCCTCTGATTTCTTATCACTTTTCGTTTCTGTACTTTCGTGCAGCAGCCTGTGCTTCAAAGGTACGGGCTTCGAGTGCGGAGATGTTTGACTGGACGTAGGATAGCTAGAATGCTGAGGCTGCGTATATGAAGCTTCCTGTCTGTGTACGGAATGATGTCCACTTTGAGGCACTTCATTTGTGTTTGGAAGAACGTTTGAGGTTTCGGAATAAGCCGTAATAGAAACTACATCTTTCTTATTTTCATTCACCTTTGTAGACGTCTTGTGGTAATCGTTAACGGGCGTGATGGAAAGGGAACTATTAGCTAAGTCCATTAAATTAATCTTCTCTACGTGACATTTAACTGGCTTCTGAGCCATCAATTGAGCTGTAGGCACAACAGAGATCTTACCTACAGTGGAATTATTAACTGTCAAACTGTCGTGTTGCTGCCCCGTGTTACTAGCTTCCTTATTTTTATCCTTATGCTTTACGCTATGTTGCCTTTTCTCGGCATTATCGTTTGATTTTGTCGTCGGTTGCTTCACGAAATTTGTAGAGTTCTCTGTAATATTCGGAACTTTAGGTGCACTTGTTGCAGTTTTATCTTTCTCTTGAGAAGAGACGCTATTTACGGCTGATATCTCGATCTTTGCAGAACTATACACTGTATTTCCAGAAGTAGTGGTATTATCACTACCAATCTCTTTCAATTTTTTAGACTTCTTCTTCGGGCTGTAATTAAACCATGTTACGATTAATATGGCGAAACAAAAAATACGAGGTTCGGAATTATCAACGTACTACAGAGTACAAGTTTCTGTGTGAAAATAAACGACGAAATTAACAAAACCAATACGAACTTAGAACTACGTTCGTGGTAAACTCATAGTACTACTTACACAGGTTCATAATCATCAACAAATTTTAACAAAGTATGCCCATTCATGTATCCATGCGGCCATAACGGTAATACTTGACGAAGCAAATACGATCCAACAAAAGTGTACATACTTAATTTTCTTGGTCTTAAGACATTATAGCATTGTCTCCTTGCATTAGCGATTTCACAGACAAGTTTTCTGCAAAACAAAAGAGAAGTTGATATATCGATACCAGATTTCTTCACCGAACGGTCTTAATGTAGTATAAGCTTGATTTCGAGAGATTTACTTTGCTTCGTCGGTCCAAGGGAATCGTTTTTTAGGAATCTTCGACTTATCTGAATTCTCACAATTATCCTCATCGTCGGAACTTTCAGCATTCGCGGGCGATTCTTCCATTTCCCTGAAACGAGCATGTTTATTGTAAACGAAGGAGAAAAGAGGTAATTATTGCGGTATTCATAACATGATGATGATAAAGTATGATGATCAGCATACATCGTAATAATAAATTTTATAATTTGACAAATTCCTGCACAAGAATATATCACGAATTCCTGCATAGGAATTTACCCACGATCGTCGAATCAAGTTCCAATAAATGTAAGGCTCTGTAGCTTATGACAAAAAGGGATGATGCTTATGAAAAACTAAACACTGATACTGATGATAAAAAGCCCCGCTATGTGTCCGCTATCTCAATGTAATAACAAATAAGTAGAAGGCATGTTATTTCATTTTCCGTGTAGAAAATGATTAGCATTATCTAAAGTGTACATTGAGATAGCAGAAATAAGTAAGCATGAGTAGAATAAGGGAAAAGTAGAGAAGATAGAAGAAATGGAAGATAAAGAACAACCGGAAAGGCGAGAATAGAAAGGGTTTCCTTCCTCTTACGAGGGGCACCTTACCAACAGTACCGGTATATATCCCAGTATAAATGAGGACTAAGAAATAGAAAATAACAATAAGTTCCTATTTAAAGTTATTTAGGGGATTAATGTATGTTAGAATTCTCAAAGACGTTATATCTAATCTAAATTTCTCTGTGCTTTTAACTAATCCAAGATTGAAGTATAATTTCTGCCAACTCCAAGAATAAGTGCCAATACTAATTACTTGGGAAAAAATAGAAAGAAATATTTGGAAAAATATTTACTTTTTTTCAGCGACCTTCTGACATTCGTCAAGATATTTGCACATCACAGATGGCATTATTCCATTGATGACATCTTTTAACCTGTAACGAAATAATATTAAATATTAAACGTCCATCATGATTACAGGAAGTTCATTGCAAACTAAATGTGCCACGAAAGTATAAGTTACCTTTGTATGAGATCTTTGATTTTAAAGTCAAGATCCTCCACATACAATTTTTTCGCCCTATTTTGAAGGGCCATTTTACTACATGGTAGAAATCGCGACAGATGCCCGTATGTGTCTAGCCTTAGACTCGGGGAAGAAAGCATCCTTAATCTTTTCTCTAAACTGAATTAGAAACAATGATCTTAAATACTCATCCCGTTAATGCATGAAATGGTGAAATAATTACACTCACCTAAGCAAAAATCCGTTCACCGCTGTATTGAAAAATTTAGTCTTTCCTTCTTTACTATTTTCAGCACGCGCCTTCAATTTATTAACTATTTCTACAACATTTTCTGGAAGAGAATCAGGCAATGGTGCTTCTTCTTTATCAACATCGTCACAATCAGATTCCGTGCCTATACATCGAGATTTGCCAGAATCCGTTGTGTCTCTGCTCGATTCATCCTCGACTCTAGCAGCATTAACTACGCTCTCTATTGCATCATCAATATTACTATCTTTAGTGCCTAATTTCTTTAACTCTAACTTCTTCCCATCAAAACCATTACTACTGTTGTTGGATGTCTTTTTCTCAAACTTTTTTATATCGAACTTCTTATCTGATGTGTTTTTAATTTTTTGAGTATCTATTTTATCAGGCTTTTTCTTATCTTCTTGATCCTCTGAAACTAATATTTACGAAACCTTTTAGAACCGTCTTACATTATTTTTCATAAGAACTTTTTTTTATACGCAATTGCATGTACCACCTTCAGCATCAGTAATTTCTCCTTTCTCTTTCCGCCTATTTATAGCGTCTCCATCTTGTTGAGAATTTTGCTGGTCTTGTGATGTCTGTGGTTTCTTTTTCTTTTTAATAATATTATCCTGAGCAGGCTTCTTTTCTCCATTTTCATCTACTTTTTGTTTCTGCAAAACAGAACGGTTTTTTTTTAGCACAAAACAGCGACTAATTAAGTGGTACTCTTCTATAACATCAGTTACTTTTCTTGGTTGGTCACCAGTAATGTCTTCGGCTTCATCCTCGTCCGATGAGCTAAGATTTCGTTTCTCTGATCTCTTTGGACTATCCACATCCTCGGTGTCTTCCTCGCTGCTTTCGCTACTTTCCTCGTCGTTACTATTATTAGTATTATTATTATTGTTGTTATGAACCAATGAATGCCGATCAGCTGCCCTGAATTCCAGAGCTCCACAATTAATATAAAAACCTCCGTGTGCCGTAGTCACCCCTTCTGGTACAATCTCATCGTACTGTAATAAATATTAAACATATATGTACATTTGGTTTTAATAATTATTCCATGCACTACGTACCGCATCGGTATTGTCGATGAAGGAATCGTTCTCATCGTACCCAGCACCCAAATCCACGTAACCGTCATATTTACGTCTCTTCTTTCCCGTAGTAGATGTTCCCTGTAACCAAACGAAACTTTTGTACATACATTTTTCAACATTCGTTACCATCAGGGTTGCCAGCTCTTCGGCATTCGGCCGGAGTCTCAGGTTTTGAACCGCTGTCTCCAGCCTCAGGCAGGCACAATAAAAATCTCCGGCAAAATAGAGAATATTCTAATAAATATTCATAATACTTTTATTATTATTATTACTCCTTTATAAGAAGTCATTGGGTGAATTCCACTTACGCGCAAATCGCCCGAGAGTTTCATTAGGGTAGATTTCCTTATACGCGACTGGACGCATCGTCAAGAATTTCAAAGTCGATTTTCTCGAAAATGAAGCGCAATATCAAAAAATTTTATACCTTTTTCTCGACTTATTTACTTGTTATAAGTCGAAAAGAAAGAGTAACTTTTTTTCGTATCGCGCTTCATTTTCGAGAAAATCGACTTTGAAATTCTTGACGTTGCCTCCAAGGAAATCCAGCTTAATGAAAAGCAAGAGAGATTTGGGCATAAGTGGAATTTGCCCATTATAATGAATTTTAGATGCCTGTTTTCTAATTGTTCCTTTTTCTCTCTCCCCTCCGCCCGCCCGACTGCAATCCTCAATGAAACTGAAATCTCCGGCAAAAGATCAGGCCTGATCTGACAACCCTGGTTACCATAAAGCTAATTAAATAACGTTTTACATACATATTTTGCTTCGAACCGTCTTGCCATATCCCGAAGTTTATCATCGTCCTCGTCTTCATCGTCGAACGGCAGTCCATTCGTTGCATTTTCCTCCCCTCGCTTGAGAACCTCCTTTCGACGTTTTTTCTACAAAATTAAATCACCAATTTGTTTAAAGGTTCGAGCGCGATGGCGCGATATTATTAACGACCATTAACCGGATATCACCTACTAACCCACAGCAAGCTGCGGTTACGCTTTAATTCCGGCGCGCACTTTCGCCGTTTTATCAAAAATTCAGAAATAGTCCACGTGTTGCGCATGCACGCAACTCACCAGCTACGCTCGTAATTACTTTGATTGATGAAACTCAAACACTGCACGTGTATCGATAAAAAAAAAAAATATAAAAAAAGATGAAACAGTGGTTGTCTCGGCTGCCCCGTTTCGCGTTAACAATAACGCAAATGTTGATACTTTAAAAGATATTCATGCTTAAATTTACACAGAAAATACGATGCTCTCTGTTGTATGTCGCGACTAATGCATAAATCAATTAAAAACATTTCGAAACGATTTCGCAAAATATTTATTACCAATATTTATACAAAGAAAATAAATGTTGTAAAACATTCGGAGCTACATGTATTTGAAAACGGGAGTGTAAAAAAGGTAGAGAAATAAAGTTGATTCAGAAGGAGGCATAAGCTGTCCATTGATACCAGGAGCACATACGGCGAAAGAGTAGCACTCTTGCTCTTTCCCTCGAGACGTGCAACTTCCTGTTATCTTCTGCTCTCCTAGTACCAGAGACGCTACAATGAGTGATTGGTACCAATAAAAATGCAACGGTCAATAAGTTTAAACATATGTGCTTTAAGCATTATAAGCGAGTACGAAATAAATAACATATAATTACAATGTCTGTAATCGTGTGCCATAACGGAATGAAATTTGAACAATAACTAGGGCAAACATCGACAAGCAGGTTCGCATAGATATTACCTTTAATATTTATAACGTTCTCATATTTTTTAATTTATTACGAATTAGCACATCAATATCGAATGCAAAACGATTAGAACAATTTTATTCGAAACACGGTTTCGTGTAAAATATATATATAATAAAGAACGCGCGAAAGTGAAAATTTCGAAGTTGCTTCGGCTAATAGTACTTAGTAACAACACTTTTCAAGTGGAATCCTCAAAAAAGATCTATCGATACGGACCTGAAAACCCACTTAAAAGTAAAAGTCGATATATCGTTGAAATTTTGAAAGAGCCTCAAACAAGAACAAAGACACCATTTTTTTCCAGACAAATATCGCGTATTCCCTTCACTTGCGAATAATTAGAATTTTTTTTTTGTTCGGAAGAACAAAGATCTGATCGTACGTGTGGGAAACATAAACACAGATGTATCGATAAAAAAAATGAAAGAATGAGGGAGAACAAAAAGGCGTAATCGAGCATCGATACGAATATCAGATATAGTTTCAGAGGAACGTGCAACGTGTTTTATACGTGTCGATAGTCACGAGTTCGTCCTCGATGCATCGATCACGAAATTAACAATGAGGTTTCTCGTGCACATACGTGAGATTAACACGATAAGACACGCATAAAGCTGTCGCTTGTACGAACTAGTATCGTTTAAAAATGTTAAACGAAAGTGTGATAGACGCACGAACGATTCAAAATGTACAAGCGTACGCGGCACGAATGCAGGCATGCCGCTTGGAGGAATTCGCAATGCCGGATTGTAAGGTCGTATAGCAGTAGTTCCGTGTGCCTATTTTATATAGGCTGAACAATGACTATCGAAAATGATCCGTTGAAAAGTGAGTTCGTGGGCAGGCTTGGAAAGAAGCTCAACGAACGTAACAGACGGTGCCTCGTGGAAGCATACGTTGACACGGGCATACACCGGCAACGCGTTGTGACGTTTCTATTCGATGGCTTCGAATTGATCACACCTTTTTCTACCAGGCTAGACGTAATACCGAGGTACCCTGGGTCGAAAAGTTAGCCGACCATAAAAAAGTAACGTGTCGCGAGGCACCCGGATCCCAAACGGCAATCGCGACATGACAATTCGCCTAAGCGGCAGGCACCAGTTCCCCTCGTCTCGTGCATCGCAAAAATGGGCGATCCCATTGGAATTTTTGCAGTTTCTTGTCAAAGTGCGTGTGCACGAAACGAAATCGTAGCCGGTGTTTGCTAGGCCTGGCGAGATGTTTTGGCAGACTCAAGCGTATGGACAGAGGCATTGCAGGCTTTGTTTTCCTTTTGGTTGGACGTATTAAACGGGTGAAAGGAAGAAACTGACCTCGGCTGCTTTGAGGAGCTGTGCATAGTTGAACTCAGGACATGCCTTCTCGTTCGACTCTGGCAGGGTGAGTGTGAAGCGGAAGGAGGGCGCGAGCTGTTTGCCCTTTTCCCCCTTTTTCTCCTTCTTCGTGGCGTAGCCCAAGGACTCCGGAAACTCCAAGGTCTGCAAAGGTACCCGTTTAGCCTCTGACATTCCTACATTTGCACCGAACTCAACGCGGATCACGGAAACACTGCGAACACTGCGGCGACAACATGGTCCTTTCTCTCAAACACCGCACCGACACCGCCACTCGCACGTCGCCATCTTCGGCTCGACTGTTTTTAGAGTGCGCTGTTGATGCCGCCGCCACACCGCGAACTTAGCGCGTGCGCGCTCCCCGTGCATCTGATCTAAAGGCAAGGTTCTCATCGAATAGCCGCGACATTTCACGTAGAAACAGCCTTAATAGTTGCAATAAATTATTGGATATTATAAAAATATGAAATCGCTTTAACAATACACCGCTACTACAACGAATTATTCGATTGTACTGCTATAACAGTATGTGTTTGCCATTAATATACAAAATATCTTAAGCTTCTTTGGGTCTACGATCCTGTTTGGTTACTTTGTCTTTTATTAATTACAATCAAGGTACAATGATTTATTTTGCACATATCATTTATTGTCCAGTCTTGAAACTAACTTTAGAAGCTATAATCGTGTCTATACAGTTAATCTACAAAAAAAAATCTATATATGTACATACAAATAGCATAACCTCGTCTCTGTATACAATAAAAATCTCATTCCAAAATTCGCATTCCAATGCCTGCAATGGTAAGATCGGGTCAGTTTTGCTCAGTCATAAAATGTTTGTCTAAAATACGAGTTCTCGAATAGTGTCAAGGTATATTAAAATTCCATATTTTATGCGTAAAATAAAGAACATTTAAAACAATGCTCGATGAAAATTCTACCACTAAATACTCTAACCAGGAATATCTGGATCGTTCTCAAAATTTTCTTGTTTCTTTGCGATTTTAACTGCTGAAAATTGCTGACCTAAAGTCTTCATTACTTCGGCGTGTCTCATGTTACGCTCTTTCTTTACAAAATTGTAATTCTGCTTTACGTAAAGAGCGAACCCTGTGGGTTCTCTTTTCGGTGTTTGTACTTGTACAGTCCCAGCTTTCGTCGTTTTGTTTAGTAATAGCTCAAATTTTCCATAGCAATGGCCACATCGTTTCCTCTCAATGTCCAAAGATTTAGAATGTCTGCCGATGCTAAAACAAAGTTTCCACCATGCCGTATAGACGAATGAACGTCGAATTGCATTACAAATTATACGGAGAACAGTTTACCTGTATCCGCAGCCTACACATCTATACGTGAATTTCGTTTTGATTTTATAGTCATGACACCTCCGTATTGGCGGCAGCTCGGGAAATGTCTTCATGGCTTTATTGGCCCTGGGATATTAGAAATCAGAATAACTTGTAATAATTGTAAAGATAGCAAATATTACTGCAACGCACCATCCTGTCCAAAATGGACCATGACCATCCGACACGCTGTTGATCAACCAAGCTGCTGCATGGCACATTTCATGAATTAAAGTGTCACGTAATCTATCTGGTGTATCCAGAACCTTTGTTGCTAAAACTATCCTCGAAGACTTCACAACACCTCCGAGTGTTTTTAAAGACTTCTTGTTATAACAAAACCCAGCTGTTCCTCTCATACGGATATTCCATTCAATCGACAAGTCTTCTGGTAGCTTCTTGTCAAATACCTTTTCATTGTATAATTTGAACAAATAATTGCATAAAGCCTCTTTACTGCTTTTAAAATCAATTCTGTACTTCTTAGCATCTGGGTGTGCATTGGCGATAGGAACACCTTCAGAGAGGGATGCTAAGAAGCCATGCTGTTGCTTGTTAGAAGTTATCTTCCTTCCAGTATTTATTTTAGACGTTTGGTAGGAAGTCTTACTCGGATCTGTAAAAACATATTCTCGTATAAAAGTAAAAAAATGTAGTATAAAAATTACTAACGCAGTTTAAGGACGTATATTACCTTTTGTAACTGTGGGTCTTGGTGGCACATAATCACCAGGATCAAATTCGCTAGTACTCGAATTTTCACTGTCGTCATTGCTAAACGATAATTTTCTTCTTCTTATGTCATGTACCGGACTACTGTTACTCTTGTCGGCTTCACTTTCGGTATCCGAGTCGCATATCGCAATAGCTCTATAAAATGAGTTATAACCATTGGTAAAAAATTCCTTATACTTCTAAGCATCCTAAATATATATATTCATTACCGTTGCGTATTTGATGAGAGCGGTGTCTTGAGTTTTTCACCGTTCCGTGATATTCTTGGATTTGTCAGTGCAGTGTAGTATAAACTATCGGATCCACTTCCTGATGATTCCTGATCGTTAATAAAGCTATCTATTTGCTTAGAATTCTTTCGTTCAGTCGTTTTTGCTGAATACTTTTGTAATCTTAAGTCCTTTGAAACTAAATAATATTTTAAATGGTTAGTGTAGTCTATTTAACACGCGTATAAAAGTAACAGCTATCCCAGTATGATTTATAACATAATAACTCACATATGTTGGAATCGTCATCATCTGAATCCGCTACATAAAACTTGTGTTTAGTTATTTCTTTCCTGAAATGTGTAGATTGTTAATTACAGTAGCTTTAAGGTGATCGCAAAATCAAAGTAACTATTTCCAATTTACCTTTCAGTCTGAATACCTCTACTTTTTATAGGAATGCCTTGTTTTCGTGGTTCAGACCTTGGAAGCAACACATCCGCCTTTTCTCGCCAGGATTTACCATACAACTTATCTAATATGTCTGCGCAATCCATAACGTCCACCTTTTGTGGTGCATTCGTTGCAGCAGTTGAAACTGTAGTTTTAGTAGTATGATTGCCTATTAATGTACGCAGCTCAAGAACATTATTTTCCGCTCGTTGTGTAAATTCATGCAATGTAATCTGCCGCGATACCGTGTTGCAAGTTTGATTCGTTATTCTTTTATCCCTCATAGGTGTATGATGTATTTTTCCTCTATTATTTGGAGTTTCATAATTCATTTCCAATCTTTCTAGGCTGCTGTTTCCAGAGCTTATTTCACCTTTACTACTGGCAGGCACAATACTAAAGGAACTGTCGCTTTTTGAGTCAGGCGAATTCGCCATGAGCCACTGCGAGATTTGTCTCTTCTTCCTTTCTGATAATTCGGCAGACGGGATTTTCAAATCTCTTTTTACATCTGGCGCAGGCAACAATTTATTACTATAATTTCTATTGGGATTTGTTACATTTACTTGAGAACTTTCAATAACGTCGCTCTCAAAATCCTCCGGAGTGTCACTGATAATTTTATTGCTTTTTTTCAAGTTGCCTTTGAGTGAAATAGCTGGATGTATATCGCTGTCTACGCTTTCATCGATTATTACATTATTTTCTCTCCTTGGTGATTCGTATTGTATTTTTGTCGCCTTTATATTTTTCATAATGTTCTGAGCATCCTTGCGTGTAATCTTTTTCGTAATAATACTACGATGTTTATCATTAGTGGATGAAGTTTTACTCGAGGGATATAAGCTTTTCGAGCTTTTAGTACTGCTAGTACTAGCGGCGCAACTCGACAACATATCACTTCCATTGCCTGAATTAGTCTGAATCTGAGGTTTCGTCTTTGATATAGCTTTCACATTGTTTTCTGAAGTACAACCGACATAACTACTGCTAGTTTTATTGGAAGACTGAATGAATCTTTTACTTTGTTCGCTACTGTTGGATGAAGTCTCATCAGAAGTATACATTCCATTATTCACATTTATGGCACTCTTTTTTGTTGGATTATGACTAATATAGTTGTGTTTTTTATTCACCCTCCATGCTTGGAAGAATCTTTCACTTTCAGTATCAGGGCAGTCAGAATCCGAAGAGTCCAAAATACATACTTCCTTGTTTGCAATGAACTGTTTGTTTGATTTCATTTTTAATTTCGGTTCAGGGAAACACTTAGGACTAAAACAATCAGAACTAGAATCGCTTATCACTATTACTTCTTTCCCGTGCTTTTCAACTGTATCTTGTGTGTCGGATATAGCGGAATCTTGGGACAATTTCAAGCAAAAGTTTTGTGATCCATTCGCAGATCCTTCCATTTCTTTATCAGAATCCGTTGTTATACTTTCATGCTTATAATATAGCTTTTTCTCGTGTGTTTTACTCTTTACTTTACAATCCGATTCATTCTCTATAACAATCGACTCGGAATTAAGAGCCATGCTATATAAAGCAAAAATATAAATATTATAAACTGAGTTGGCTCACTTACCATAATTGGGCATTCTTAAAGTCAATAGCAGTCCTTCAGTTTATACATACATCGTGCGGACTATGTTCTAAAATGTATTAAATGTAGTACATTAATTATAATTCTGTCCAGAAATCGAAGACGGAAATAAATCTCAGTACATGCTGGTCAGAAGTGTAAACAAAAATAAAGTATAATTTAAATCGTATTTATGACATACCATCGACGAAAATTGAGCGGCGAAATATTAAGGCAACTTCTCTGGTACATCTATCACAATATAAAAAGATTACAGTACATCAGAATATACTTTCTTACGAAATCTCGTGTAAAAACTTTCGATTCGGAAAAGTACGGGGCCACCACGGTTTCGGTTCGAACGATCAGTCCGTTAGACAGTTGAAGCAGTGTAGCCAACTATCAACACAGAAATACCAACCAGTTGAATCTTTCGTGTAGAAGACAGTAGCGTGAAAATTTATGAATATCATGGATAATTTAAAAAGTGCTTTGAATTTGTAACTTCTGTTTGGATTGGTTAGCGGGAAATGTCGACCCAAAACAGGCCTTCTACAGGATTTCGTGGAAATGGAAAGGGTATGTCCATAAAATATCAGACTATCTTGAGCTCTAAAGGACGCTTATAAGCAGACCACTTTATGCATAACTTTATTAATGTATGTCCTCTGCTACTTATAAATGAGCAGCAAGTAGGATACGTTGATAATTAGTCATAGAGTGCTATTAAAGCAATGTCCCAGCATTGCCTGAATATTTATTACCAAAGGAGAAGATTGCCATTTAGAAGTTACAGGAGAAAAATAGGAGTAGGCATGTCTTAAAGGAAAACTGTCTTTCCCATAACGATTTATCAATTTTACTTAAAGTGCAGCAACGGTGCACGACCATTAATTTCACTTCGACGTACTCAATTCTTATATACTTGCAATTGCACAATTTCTCTTACTTTGTCGAGATCAAGCGAACTAGAACGAATTGTTGGTTAAACGCAGCGTAAAGGAAGAACCGGAAGTAGGTTATGAACTCGAAACTGTCCGCCCAACAAAGATTTGAAATCGCGTTCGATAGCGTTCGGTAATAATTCATATCTATAGAGATAGATCACCACCGTATCACGCGGGGTGAAATTGCTATCAGATTTTTGTTCCATATATTTGTCCTTGAATATTGGATTAAATCGTTGCGCGATAAATCAAAGTTTTAATTAAACGCCGCGTAATGAATTATTGCCTCGACCACAGAGTACGGTGCGAACCAGATTTACACTAAAGATTTATACCAGTTTAAACTTATATTTCAACCAGAGCGGCAGAGCAAACATTTCTCTTAGATTAAGACCCTTGTCGGATTATGATCGATTCTCGTTCCCAAACTGCGAATCCCGTTTTATTTGAATAAGTCAGCTGAGTCAAGGCATGACATCCTGCGGCTCTGAAACTAATATCATTATCACTGTATGCGAGGGGAATAAATATCGCTACATATCCTCGCGTAACCAACGAAATACGAGTAGAGGGAAAACCTTGGGGAAAAGATACCGTTTAATGAGTGCGTGAAAATGTTTTATAGCGGCGCGGTTACTCGCATTTTCCTAGAAAAAGACGCGCATAGGATTTTATCTCTCCGTGTTCTGGAGAAACGATTTCCGAGAGCATTTAATAGAAAATCGTCGGGTGAAACTGAATTCCCAGGAAATCGCGCTTCCCCTGTATTTGAGAAGTCGATCGAGTCAGCAGAATTGACCAAGAGTCACCGTAAGTTGTAGGTGGGATAAAGAGCACGAGGAGTTGCGCGAATCGCGCTATTTCTTCGTTTGAGAAAAGTTCTCGCGTCGATCTTGATGCTAGCCTTAGGGTGTTTTCGTAAGTTTCAAGGCGTTACTTTAACGGCCACAAATTACAAGGAGCTCGTTTACGATCGCGATTAACTGGGGCAAAAATCTCGATAAGACTGAAACGATTCACGATAATCGTAACTCGTCACAATTATACCGAAGTTTCGCCTCCAATTAACCTGATATTCGCATATCAGTCGCTGCGACTGGTTGTCCACTGACCAAAACGGTACCCGGAGATTTGATACCGTTTTTAGGGGTTAAAAAAATAAATAATTGCAACTAAATTAAAAATATTTAGTTTTTATTTCGTGTATGTTGATAGACTTGTGAGAGCTATATATATATATATATATGCCTTTCGTAGTCAGAGGGTTAATTGCATCGATCGCTGCTGGATTTTCGGCAAACCGAGTTACGCGAACTTAAGAAAGAATACGATACGCGTTCCTTGCTGAAGTCATACATTCGCTGTATCGACGAAAACCGAGTTTGAGAAAGTCATTAAAATGGAACTTCACGAAACTTAAATCTAATTTAAAGTCCACGGGGAACCGTTGATTCCACTTCAAATATCGCGAATCTTATTACACGGCGTCTTGAAAGTTTCTGTAATCTCGAAGGGCATAACAAAGCCGCTTCATTCCTTCCTGAATTGGATTGAGCCGAATTGGATTGAGCTCTCGGTACGTCCTAACGAGCATCGAGGCAGCTTTGTTAAACCACCAACCATTTCGCGTTTCTTTCACGCGAATTGACTGCTGATCGAGGAGAACATACTATCGTACTTTACCATCGGAATTCCTCTCCAAGCGAAACTTCTCTCCCCTGTTATAAATCTTACTCCGTTCAAGAATCATTATTAATCTCGACACGCAACAGAAGCTCCGCCGCTTATCGCTGAGGCCGCACAGGATTAGGGATCAAACGCGGGGTATGAATAAGTAAACGTCTCGTACGCTGCCCGCCGCGGCGGCTTTATTTCTTTAATTCAAAAATTCAATTACACAGGAGAAATATTTGCTTTCAGTAAAGAAGTGCCTTGTGGAATATTTTCCGAAGCGTTCCATCTCCGAGATGAAATCTTCCATTCGGCGTCCTACCATAAGACCCGTTGATCCTGAGGTAGCAATAAGGTTGCGGGAACTCCAGCCTGCCAAGGGTTTCGATATATTTCCCATCGTTCGCGCGTCGCGCCTCGCAAATGCTGATGAAGATCTCCGCGAAAGTCTCTTCCTTCTACGCCTCTCTCTCGATCGCCAGCTCGCGCGGAAAGCTTTTCCATGTTTTGCATGTTTAAAGGGTTCTCGGGATTTTCGAGCTAAGCACCGGAAAGACGTGCAATCGGATTTTCGATTCGGATCCTCGAACCAGCGAGCTTCTCCGAGTTTCTAATCGATTTAGGATTTAGAGGGTGGTCGCTATTAAAACGAGCCAAAGGAGAGTGGAAACTGGGTTACACGGAAATCGGGCGGAGCTTGGGGATCACCATAAATTCAAACTCTTCAATTTTATTGTAATATAAAGCAACATTTAATTGTACCAGCATATACATTGTTACACGCTCGACGCTACACTTTACAATCTAAAGGGTTGTATTTACACGAGGCCGCGGTTAATATATTCACAGTCAGTATATCGATAATAGTGAACGATAGTGCACGGATCAGAGAGTATCTATGATCGTCGAAGCCGAGATCTCGTGATTCCATAGAATCCACAGAATTTCCCATTAGATCAGGGGTGGTTTTGGGATTTTCGGTTGAGGGGCGCAGGGGCGAATCCAGAATTATCTTGAGGTGGGTTGGGGGGCGTAGGTCTGAGAAATAAACCAGGACCTTTCCCGATAATATTTTCCTGCTAAATGAAAACGTGTGTTTTTTTTATATCAATTTATCATATTTTCTCTCATATTGCTAAGTTAAAATAAGTATTTTGCAAATTAAAATAAGTATTTTGCAAATTAAAATAAGTATTTTTCCCTTCAGGGAGCGGCGCGCGCCCCCCGCCTCCCCTCCTCTGAATCCGCCACTGCATTAGATACATATCGCGAATACATTCTACGTCCCTAAATTAATAGCCTGCCGATAGTTGCACCGTTCGAGAAGCGGTTCTTCCTGGCAGCGCAACGCCGCTGGAATTCGCCACGATGCTTTTCCAATTCCTGTTCAAAGCAGAGAACAATGAAAAGTTCAGTATCGTTCATTAGCATATTAACGCGGCACCTAGTTATCTAACTTGTGACACGATTTGCTACAAGGGGCCACGTACTCTGTATTCGAAACGCTCGTATCCTTGATCGATCCTGGCACGCGTGTAAAGCGTGGTTCTCCGTTTAAGAACCTAGACCATGTAAGAACTTCGCGACACAAAGACATTCTCTCGATAGGATAAGTCGGGGATGGAAGCCTGTTCCGCTCGAAGGGAAAGTCAGTATCTTAACGGTTTACAGCGTACGGCGCTTTCGAGATAATACCGTGCAGTCGGTAGCTTCTGGGTTTCTGCTTCGAAGGTATCGAACAGATTAACTCTCCATTGTACGCGGCTGTTTCACTCGCTTCTCTGAACCACGACTTTTAACGACCACAGACACGTTTACTATATTATTAATCCCTGATCAATGATTGGATCGGAGATCAGATGCACGTCTCGTTCCAGAAAGCTTCGTCCCTGCCGGACGTCTGGTACCTCTTCCTTCCATTATTCGGCGCTGCCAGCAAAGACTTAGCGGTGATCTTGTCGACAGTTGGATCGCCTGTGGGCGAATCGCTCGGCTCTGCGACGCGAAGTTTCGTTGTTTTGCTGGGTTCGTTCGGGCTCGTTTGGGATTGCAATTGACACGTCGCGCGTGAAACGTTTCCCGTTCGGTCGGACGAGTTGCATCTGTGACCAGAAATTAAAAGCATCCCGTAACGTGAATTTATTTCTAGGCCCTCACCTGCGCGAGAAGCTTTCGTCGCTTGGGGGTGGTAGAATTAACGGAACATTTAGAGTGGACACGAATCGATGGAAAAGGAGGGAGAGGAACTCGAGAAGGGGGATGCTCCTGAACGCTAGGCAAATTAGCAATCATTTTAGCTTACTTGATGCTCCGGCCTCGAAGCACCTGGGACCCTCTCCTGGATCCAGGTCCGTAGAACATGCTCGACTCGCTCATGCTGCTAAGATCAACCCTCGCGATGGGAAGGCTGCTGGGCGATCGGCACAGCGTTTCCTTAAAAGCGTTCCGGTATTTCACGCTCATCACGTTGTATAAGATAGGATTTACGGTGGTGCTGAAGTAGTAGAGGCTGCCAGCGAGTGGGTACAGCCATTGGTTTATGTCGCGGAACGTCGAGACTTGATGCACGTACAAGAGCCGCTGAGCGTGGAACGGCACCCAGCAGATGAAAAATGTTATCACCACCGCACCTGTGGAGCCAAGTCCCCCGATTTTCTCTTTCCCCTCTCTCGCCCACGGTGTCATTAGCACGCATACATCTACCGAAATACGCCGTAATGAAACGACGCCACGCGACAAATACCTTTATCACAGGCTGCCACGGCCCCAAAAAGGCACAGATCGCTCATACGTTTAGACAACTGAAATAACAACGGTGTCGGATGCAACGTGACGAAGCGTTAATTTTGGCTGCGACCTTTTCAAATTTGACACGTGACATGCATAAAACGTAGATATTCCATAAAGCAAACGGGCCGATTGCAAATAAATATCGATGTATGGCGGGAGGATTTTTTAAGCAAATAAACACCATGGCGAAATTTTACGTCCCAGATTGGCGCACGGCAAACACTCGCCCTCATCCGTTTACATTTAAAACTCAAACAGCAATCCACCCCTACGATTGATCGCTCGAATAATTACTTCCTGCGACCGCTGTATCTCGATAGCCGGCGGCGGAGTTTAACGAATTTCGTCACGAAAATGAATCTGGATTGGTCCGCGGTAATCGCGAGCCACCTGGGCCGAATTAACGCGAGATAATAGGGGATGGATCGAGGGGACGAAGGAGGATCGAATTGAAGAATGTAAATTGACTCTGTACGCGTAAATGGCTGAGAAGGATTACCGCCGAGGAATAGATCACGATGCCCGTGTGACGTTTTCGCAGGTGAATGCAGATGCTGTTGGTTGTCACGTGTCTATCGACTAGGTGAAGATTATTTCTATAAAATTATATCCCGCGGCACGACGCTCTGCTGTCTCGCGCCAGTCTCCTCGTCAATTTCTGAACACGTCCGCTTGTAATACACCATCCACGCGGACGGACGTATCGCGATGTATAATAATACCGAGAATCGGGAGGAGCAGAAAGCTGAGAGGAAGTGAGACTTAGCGAAGGTTGGACATTTACTGAGCATCCGAATGATTTTCCGTGACTGGGCTTGGCTGGTCTCCCCGTGGACGGATCCCTCAACGTTGTGCTCGAGGGTGCTGCTTTGTATTCGCAGCCCCATTCGCACGTAAAGCACCGCTATAAACACCATCGGCAGGAGGAAGAAGACCGTACAGCTAACTTCGTACAGAGGGAACTCTGGCATACTGTCCGACAGCATCGCGCAGATCGCAGACTCGCTCGAGTACCGTCCCGATCCTGCAAATAAAAACGAAACGACAATGTCCCGGGGAAATAAGCCGATACGGAGGAGCATGGCGCGTCCACCGCGCGAATAGGAGGATCGACGCGCAAAGAGGAACGTTTCCAGACTACTTAACGTTCGAGCCCGTTCATCGAGCGTCGAAAAACGCTTTTATCGCCCGACCTCCTGCTCGCGTTCATCCCATCGACGCTCCCTGGATCTCAGCGTCGCGAGCGCATTGCAAATGCATCGCGAGCCCTGTTTCCCAACTCGCGAGCCCGTCGACGAACTGTAATTTATATAATTTTCACTTGCGCGCATCCACGGCAGCGTTACCGTGAGATTGTGTTGATCAAATTTGTTTTGTAACGCGAGCGGGAAGTTTGCTCGATACGCTTAACCTGTGGAATACGGCTTCGCCCCCCCGGACTGTTGTTTAAATATCTAGCCGTGGCAACTCCTAATGGGATATGCAAGTTCCTAAGTAACGCGGCGCAACGGAATGAATCGGCACACTCGGCATTCGCTTCTCGGAGCATTAATCGGGCAAATATGCTCCGACTGACCTGCGAGACGGGGGCGATATTTACCGCTGTTGGTCTTTCTCTAATTAAGCACCGAAGTAACATTAAGCCGAGCACGAGCCCCACGAAAGCCACGGCGCGCTGAAATTTACCGTAGGTATTAGACGCAGGCTCACCTGCTGGGTACTCGATGTAATTGACGTTCATGTAGACGTAGAATGGCACCGAACAGCCGAACGCCACCAGCCACGAGAGCAGGATAAAGCGTACAGGGCGCTTCATTCCATTCGAGTAGCGACGGAACGGATGGCAGATCGCTAAATACCTCTCCAACGAGAACGCCGTTATCGTCAGCACCGACACATAGGTGCTCCTTCGAAAGGGGCAGCAATACGATTTCGTTAAGGCGCGATTGTGCTTTCAAACCACGGAGGAGAGTCTTTCTACAGTATCGTCGTGACCACTCACGTTTCAGAGACGTACGCTCGTAACTTGCACATGAACGACCCCAGTCTCCATGGGTACTGCTGCCAAAACTCGCTCAGCTCGCTGGGCAAGCCTGGAAACAAGAATGGCAAAGCTTTCGCATGCTTCTCTGAAGGGGAGCTGAAGGCACGCTCGCGTGGCCATTTCAACGGAGCGCGGACGACAGGGTGAAAGTAAGAAGGCGCGACGTTAAAAGCATTAAACACACTGCACAGGGACTGACGCATCAATTCCCAGCTCTTCTTGTCTAGACGATTTAACGCAACGAAGAGTAGGTACAGTGAACCGCGCTCGATGGAACGTACAAAGGGGAACACGAGCGCTGCTCGTTTACGATTGCACCGAGGTATTTTCTTAGTACAATTGCATCGATAACCAGTATCCGGAGCTGTTTACTTGGCCAGTAAATTTCTCGCCATCCCATTGTTATTATTGCAAAGCATGTTCGCTTCAGCAGCTTCAAGAGACACATTGTAGAATGCATTGTAACTGATATAGTATAAATTTTTAATGCAATTTCTCTTTGTAAATAAGGCATCAATGGTGCTAAAAGATGGTACCGCTGGTATGTCCAACGCCACTTCTGTGGAAAACGATGTAAGAGCCAAATAGGATTGGCACCTCAGTGCTTGCAAATTTAAATGAATGGCACATTTGGTTTTCTACAAATACAATTCTTCTTCTCATGAATTTCGACTATATTAATGCAGACAATAGAAAATTTTGTGATGCATTTGGGTTGTTGTATACTTAAGGATATTTAGCAATCAAAACCAATGAAATTTCGTAAATAATTTAAAGTCGGGGAAGTTTTTTCTCTCTCCTCAAAAATTTGATTTTTAACACTTGCAGTGCTTCTACAAGGACTCTTCAGTTATGTACCTACGACAGTACGGTGTACCCTTCGTAGCGATGCTGCGAAGCTCGTGCGAAGAAATAGATTATAATTTAAAAAATGCGCTCAGAAACGCGAGCTTCGTGTTAGGACAGGCATACGACACGTTCATGGGAAGCGTATGATATTTTTCAGTGGCAAACGAAGAAGCACAGATTCATAGCATCGAACGTTATTTCCCACGGTGATGAAATAAATAACCGTACGTGGATGGATCGTGAGTGGCGAAGCTGCCCGGAGAAAGCGTTGTCGTACATAAAATTGGAATCGTCGCCGATAAGAATAATATATTGGAAAAACGATAGAGCGCGATGTGGCATAAATATTTCCCTTCGATGTCGCGCACGATAAAGACCCACGGACCGTGGAAACCTCCTATTTTTTTTATTTTTCATTCAATCGCATAGCTTGCTTTGAAATTGGCGCGCTGCGCGGGGATAAAACAATTACAGCATCGTTACAGAGAATGCCATTTCCATAGAATTTATTCGTCCAATTTCCCTTTGCAATCGACCTATTTACAATTAACCGAGATTTCCATAACTTGAAAGCGGAGAGGAGTGCGCGCTTGGAGGAAATGACTCGATAATGCAAACGGGGGAGCGGAAGAAAGAGTGCGCATCATTCCGCGTGACTTGGGAAGCGGGGAGACACCCTCCTCTATCAAATTTCATTCAAGCTCCATCGAATCAAATCGCTACGACACTTGGAACGAAGGTGTTGCATCCGAGGCAATTAGAGAACAGATGAGCCTGGAACAAAAAGGCAGAATCAGCGAGTATAATACACCTGTGCGGCTATTTTCGATGCAAACAATTCCATTCATCGGTGTCGCGATCCAACGCCCGATACAAATGAAATCGTAACGAGTAGAGCAAAGCCCTTCGTTAAGCCAAGGAACAGCGGACACGCCATTAGTTGGCAATTAACGTCCGATACGTGACGACCCTACGAAAATTGCTCGACAAGTGGCAACCTTGCGCGAACTTTCGAAAGGCTAAACAACACTTATCCATCGATTTCTTCCCCGACGGTGTGCACTGATAAAATCAACGTCGAGCTGCGCGAGTAAACCACCCTGTGGAAGATGGACAGCAGAATAAATTTGTCGCCCCAGCTCTCTTATCTACGCCCCCTCCCAAACGTCTATCGCTTCACCGCGCAATCCACCAGTATCGATACGTACAGAAATTATTAAAGCGTTCGCCATTCGAAGAGCAATCGCGTTTGCGCGCCGCTCAGGCATGCAAATTGCGAGCCCACGCGAAATATTACACCCCTGTCACTGCTCCATCCTCCGGTATCAATTTTTACGCTCGCCGTGCGCCAAGATGCACCGGGGCGTAAACCGAGGAAGGGAATGCGACGTGCGAGCAGACAGTTCCGGGATCCCCTAAGTGTGTACTCCAACGACTTGCCACTATCAAACGCGTCGCTTTAGAATCTTCAGATACTCGCGGTGTACCAGGTCCCCGCCTCACTGCTGATTAATTAATCCCGAACGTGATTCGATACGTTATCAGCGCGCGCGCCAAGCTGCACCAGCGTCGAGTGTAAATCATTGGCTTTCGTTTAAATCGGCCGAAGAATTCGCATGGGAGCCGAGTTACAGTTGCATGCTCCCTGAAACATGTATCCTCCTTCTCAGACGCGCGAACGATAAACCTACGAAATACCCTGGAAAGTGGAAACCCACTTGTATTCTGTGGCTCCAGAGGTACCTCGAGTAGCAGATTGCATTGTATTTTCAGCAGGAAAGAAATATGCAGGCATCACTCGCTCGGGAAAAGAAACGCGGGGCATGCATACAGCCATGCCTGCAGACAAAACTCTGCATCCACTGTTCCTTCCATTTCGTTCTGTTCGATGGAATTTGAATGGTTTCCCAGCGACCAGTCCCGCGAGTGTAACGATTGCCGCGTGTCAGAAGAAAGTGAAGTCTGGGGAAGAAATTGACGGATATTGATGCCAGTAAGGTTCCCCGAAGAAGCACGAACGCGGGGGTTGTGATTAATGGCTGAGGATTTTTCACTAAAGACCGTTTCGAAGGCAAAGAAACGCACGTGGCTATTCAGCACGCCGGTTGGTTATCGATTTTAAATGAAGCATCGGTATGCAACGCCGTTCTAAACGAACCTATTGTATTTGGAGCTGCGATAAGAAGTGCCGCATACTGCGGCCGACAGGGTTGCACGGCAAAGTAGAATGGTAATAGCGAGCGCGTGCAGACTTACCAAATATCAAGAACAACAGGTCGGACACTGCCAGATTGAACAAGTAATAGTTCGTTGTTGTCTGCATGCTCGGGTTCCTCTTGATGACGATGCAGGTGGCCACGTTCCCAACGATACCGGTCACAAAGATAACAACGTACACTACGGTGATAGGCAACAGCTGCGCTAAGGGCAAGTACTTAGGGCCCAATTCATCCTCCAAATATATCGACTCATCCGAAGCATTCATCATTCCCGAGTCTCAACCACCGGTCGTGAACGAATGTCTATCACCGAATCCTCGGCACCTCTCAAGTCACACAACAAGTGTTTGCCGTCACTTTCGAACCAACAACCATGCCCGCCGTCCCGATGCTTTTATTATTTGAAGAAATCATTCAGTACGGTACACCGAACGTATCCGACTCGCGACTCTCCTTCCATCGATATCGCGACGCTTGCAACGATCGAAAGCATAATCGGCCAAAGTTCCTTCATCCTTTCTACCGCAGTCTATACGTTGCTGTCTTTCGGAGGGATCAAGTCAATGTTGGAAAGTCTCGCGGCAGAGAGAAGCGTGGAGCTTCGAGCCAGAAACGTCACCTGACCACGCGTACGGATGTTAATTCTATGTATATATGCCAGAGGTGGGTGGGAAACCGAAAAGTGCTCCACTTGGAAGACCGCGGGCAAGTGACGGTCTCCCGAGTACGCTGCCTTTCACCTTCACACCACGCGCCCATGCGCTACGCATCCAACCCTCAACTTTAACCCCCTGACCCTCCACGAAACTCGCCGTAACGCGACCAATAAAGACGTGCGCACCTCGCGAAGCGGAACGGTTCGAAGCGTTTAAACGGCAACTTCATCCGGCTGATTACGAGGGGAATCTGCCGAAATACGCATAACTTCGAAGCTGGGGCCCCTGATTAACTCGGCCCCGAGACTTCTTCAACGTGCCTGCGTCCAGGGGCGGAGTGAAATTAAACGAGATTCCGACCCCGTGAAAAATTGAAATTTCCAGCGCGAGGGTAAGTTATTGGGACTCGTTAATTCGCACCCGATGCCGCGGCGGTTCGTGTCTCTGAAACTTTCCCTTCTTTCATTTGTCCATGCTTACGGGGCGGCGAAGGCAGCGCCGGTGATTTAATGCTTCCATCGTTCCGCGTCAAAAGCACAACAGAGCAGAATCGGTACTACTTTGTTGGTCTTTCCTCGAGTATTACTCTTTAACCCCTTATGTGACACAATCGGTTCTCGTGTTTCAAGTCTCTTTATTTTTCTGGAAATCACGCGACACGGGTTGCTGGAAGTCTAATTAGGTACTGAATGAGAAAATTCAATTTCGAGTCGGTTATGAGCGGGACACTGTCGCCGTTATTAAAACTTCGCGTTGCAGTAAGCAGGGATGCTCCCGAGTTACGCGAAGCCCATGCAATTACGGCCAGATACAATTTGAAAACAATACTTCGGGGATTCGTCCGGGCCATATAAAGCCTCGAAAACTTCTCTAACGACAAATTGAACTCGCTTACAAATCGCTTTTCGTAACATTCATCGTGGGAGAATGGATCAATCTCGGCCCTTATTTAAATTCCTCCGGGCGGACCGCAAGTTTGGAAGATTTATAGTTTGATTCATTGTTCGTGGAATACAATTTCTTTGCTAATTAAAGGGACCAATTTAGGTCGCGGCAATTGTCGTCAGTTTAATCAAGAACTCCCTATTCCGAGTCCTTTCTTCACCCCGTCTTCTGCTCAAGAATTCTTATCCTGACGCGCGATCATTCACGAATCTTCTTCCGCCTTTTGTTTGGTGCATTCGTTTCCGACTCTGATTTGCATTCATTTGCATATTCACCTCATTACAAAAGAATCCCCCACGAATGGGTGTATCTACAGCGGTCCATCATCGGGCTCGCCTCTCTCTCCTCTCTCGCGGCGACACAGTTATGCTCGTAATAATCGCTGGGTCGAAATTTTCGGGGCTTCATCGGCCGTGCTCGATCCACTGCGAAGCAAGAAGTGTACCACACGCTCTCCCGGTCGATGGGTCAAGGATTTCTGTAATAGATATCCGCCTTGTTCGCCGCGGCTGTACAATGCCATCTCGATTGCTTGCCTCGGCATATGCGTCTGATGGTAATGGCAGAGCGTAAAATCCTCTTCGTATTTGTAAGGAAGTTCCATTGGCTCGGTGTATGAGTCCAGGATTAAAATGACCGTGCCAAGAGCGAAAACGTAGAGAAAGAACTGAAAAGCATTTGGCATTCTGGGTACAAGCGGAAAGTAAGCCCGCTGGGGCAACGTTACTAGGCTACTCGTCAGTTTCTGTCGCTACTAAGAACGCACGACGAATGAACGTGGACAAAAACGGAAACTCAGGACTCAAACAACATCCTCCCTTTGCGTCACGCATATTTCACGATTTACCTTCGACGCCTTCCCGCCGGCTACCGACATAATAGCGTCGCGTTTCTTCGTTTTTGTCCTTATTCAGTCTACAAGGAAGCTTTTAGGCGATAGGCATTGGATTAGAAAACGCGGCGCCTGAAAAGGAAAGAGGAGAATCAATGGGACCGCGCAATCTAAAGGACACAAATAAGCCCGACGCCATTACCGTTACTCAAGATAAAGATATTACCCATTGCAATGATTTTCCTTCCGTTAATTGAGCGAAAACCGCCAGCAGAACGCAGTGGTAGATCGAACAGAGAGACTCCATCACCGCGAGGATGGTAAGTCTTGCGAGACGATTCAACCATCTTAAAATAACGAGCACCACCATTCTCACGTCCTTCAGGCACTTTCTCTAACATTCTTTCGCGGATAATGCAACATCTTGAGCGTATGTTGGGGAGAAGCTTCGGTTTAGGTTACACTATACATTTTGACAAGTCGGATAAAAAAGTGCCAACGTGCATTCGTTTGTTTCACGTAGCAATTATCGCGGAATTGGTAATTCTTTCATCGCCGAGCAGTTTCAAACTCCAAGAAACTTCAGCTGCTGCTAAAAACTTGACTTTACCAGCCATTCTGCAGCCGTGCTCATTACGAACTTCGAAGTCAGTGCGAATCGAAGCTTGAATGTCGACAACAAGCAATTACAATCTACTTCTCAATAGAAAAATTCTGCGAAAGTTTCATTTTAAGCGTGCCATTTTTTTTTTAACACACCTGTCACGGTCACCTGTGCGTTCTCGCGCAATTTTAGTTATATTCGCTGCAGTTATTCCGAATATGGAGCGAATTGCGAGAGCTCCCTCAATTGCCTTTGATATAGAAATTCCAATCAGCAGGCGTAAGACAGTGACGATTTCAATATTGTCTTGGCACGCTGAATCAACACGCAAAAGAGCTAAAGTTGTACGCTTTTGTTTTAGAATACAATTATCCGTTCCTAGGCAAGAGTCGTTCAATGGGATATTTATAACGCAAAGGAAACTTCCCGGGGCTGCTAAAAATACAGGAAATAGTTTCCTCAAAGTGTTTCGTTACACCTTGGGCGAGTGTAGATAACGATATTCGCACGCTTTGACACAGAAAACCTCTCTCTAATAGCGTCTCCGGTCTAAAAGACTTATAAAACGCGTGATCTTTATATATCCTCCCTCCAATGCGCAGAAATGAATACAAATTTCAATAACACAAATTAATAATCTCCCTCGTGTATTTCATATACCCCTTTTATGAAAGCCGTGCTCTTGCACGCCTTGCTTTTACTTCCAGCTGTATCCAACCAGGAAATTTCCTATACTCTTCATGTAGCTCGAATTTTCTTAACGTAATGATATTACTCCATAACAGTTTCCGAGACGGTAACGCGCAGCAAATAATTGATTTTCAGAAGAGCGTAGAGGAATGCCGCCTAACAGCCGATTGACTCACACAAATTTAAAACATTCACGGTTCACCGCAGCGACATTTTATTAAACGCATGATTCCTCCAATCGAGTAAAATCGGTTAAAAGTTCGCTTAGGCACGGTGCGCGTGTACGATGCATCGTAAGAAAATAAATAGCAATACTATCGATTAAATTAAAAAGTGTTATTTACAAGAACCGCAGGATCGACGGCCGGGCGAGTCTGAGCGCCGTGAAATTTGCATTTCGACGTGGATCACAAGATACTGCTGGCCGTAGACACGGTTTCCTCCGTTCTCCCTTTACCGGGGAAACTTTTATTGTTCGCCTGCTCCTGAGCCACCGAATGCGTTCGATCGAGAAGTGGTTTGGACGTGGAGTCTTCCTTCTTCAGCGTGTAAGATTTACGAGGGCCATTATCGTTCATGTTCCCGTCCTTGCCCACGCTTTCTCGACTTGCGGTGAAGCGAAACATTTCTTTCGCCTGACTGATGGTGTACCTACAGAAAAATTACGTAAATGTCCCCAATGCGCCGAAGAATATTATCCCTCGAATTAGCTGCTCTCGCAGCGCGCCCGGTGTAATCTCGTAATTAGGTAATCGTTACAACCTTACGGAACACCTGAAGCTTGAGTCCTGCGCCTTCACCCTGGAATTTCTCTCGGACATCTGCGACTCCCTGGCGGACCAACTCCTCGCGACCGTCCTCCTCGTTTTACAGCAAATCGTTTGCTTGAACGCGCGCCGATACTTCATGCTCATTAAATTATACAGAATTGGATTCACGGTGGTGCTGAAGTAGTAGAGGCACCCGCCCAAAATGTACAGCCACTCGTTCAAGTCCGGATAATAGTCGGACTCCTGGGCGTAGACGTAAAGCAGCCGCTGAGCGTGGAACGGGGCCCAGCAGATGAAGAACAGAATAACCACGGCGCCTGAAACGAAGAACCGTTGGGATTCAGGCGTTACGCTTTAAAGAACGAACGGATTAAAGCTGTAGGTAAGGTAAGAAACGTCTTACTCAACATTCTGATGACGGACTTTCGAGATTGTGCCTGCTTCGAGTCTCCGTGGATCGCCCCTTGCACCACCGAATTCAGTGTCTCCCTGGTACTGTCCCTGATCCTCAGGCCCATCCTCGTGTAAACCACCAAGATCACCAGCATCGGTATCAAGAAGAATATGATGCAGCTCAGCTCGTAAAGAGGGAACTTCGGCATGTACGGCAGGAGCATCGCGCAGATCGCCGAGTCGGCAGAGTAATTGCCCGAGCCTAAGGAAATTCATATTCCCGTGACTTTCTTAAGTAGCTTGCTTAATTACTAAGCGAGGCCGTAACGGCAAATGCTTGATTAACCTGGCGGATACTCGACCAAATTCACGGTCGTGTAGATTGCGAACGGTATCGCGGATATCAGTGCAATCGACCATGCAGCTAGGATGAAACGTATCGGCCTTTTCAGACCGCTCATCGTGTAAACGCGGAGCGGGTGACAAATCGCCAAATATCTTTCCATGGAGAAGGCCACTATCGTGAGGACCGATACGTAGGAGGACCTACCGGGCAGATGCAGCATTTGAGACAGGAATATTCTTCAGAGCGACAGCCCTCGTAATCGAGTAGAAAATACGGCTTCCTTACATTTCCGATACGTATGATCTGACCTTGCAGGGACCCACCCCCAGGGCCCACGGGTATTGCTGCCAAAAGACGCTCAGCTCGTTCGGTAATCCTGAAAGTGGTCGGAGAAACATCGGATAATTATCTCTCCGGGTAATTGCCGATCGGCGAGATTCTTTCCGTCCCGACCGTGCTAACGCAACACTTGGTGAGTGTCGGCTTTTTCATGTCGTTATCTGTAATTTAGTTCCCCGACGATCGTGCAATTGACGTCAGATATCTACGGCAAGGCGCGCGCTGACTAAGTCCCGCGACCATCCTCGCGACACACAAGCTCATTTTCCCGAAAGTAGATTTACGACTGACTTAAGCCTGGCGGGTAATCAGCTCGTAGACGTCGCGGTATTTCGCGACGACGTTAAAGGAGACAAGAGGCTGCGACTCTGGCGATGCGACCCCCGGGCTCTCCCCTCCGGCGATACTGCCACCGATTCGATAATTTACGGGCTTTATTTATAAATTCTCGCGGAACAGCCGTTAAGAACTTGCCCGACTTCTATCAATCCACTCGAGTGGCGACAAAATTCACGCGTGTCCAACGGTTCGTCCGACGGGATATAATTAAAGCGAATTTCAACGAGCAGGAACATGTTTTCGCGACAAAAGTCGAAGCCGGCTGCAGCGGGGGATTGTATTAATTCCTACATAATATCACGGTGCGCACCAATATTTGCCGGTCTGAAATAACTCGGCTGCCGTGCCGCGTCCTTCCACGGGGTAACGGTAAACGATATCTATAGAGCAACGTTTATTAGCCTATAAAAATTGATATCTGATACAGATATCGCAAATTTCTGATCGTACCGAATGTGCGTAAGCATTCCGTGGCCTTATCTAGCGACGATTGTTTCGTTCGACGATTTCCATCGCGTTGCGAAAAGTGATGATTGTGCAACAGTGAGTTCGATTTCTTTTCGCGTTTCCATTGGCTTCGGGCACACATGCCAGATAGAATTGCGCGCTCCTATTCCTTGATCGATTTATTCAATTGTCACTCGACAACCTAGCGTTCAGGTGTCCCAGATGAAACACCTCGCGGCCCTTCATTCAGTAGCTTATCTTTGTCCCTAAAGAAATTAAGATATACCCCACGCTCGAAATCTCGCGCTCCGCATCCAAGGCCGCCCATTCTTATCCCACTATCTTGATCTCCCGATTCGATTATTCGATAAAAAAGAAACGCACAGGTGTTTCGCGTAAACGTGAGCTAACACGTGAATGTCCACGATCTGCTTTAGGTTCAAAGTAACATCCCAATCGCCGGAAATCTCGACTCGTTTAAACCTTCGGCAGGTACAAACGCACCCATGTACAAGTTTCACTGTAAAAAGCTCACGCAATGACGCAAATAAAAAACGACATTACGATGGGCAAACAGCCCACCGTGCAGATAACAATCGCGAATGTACACAATACACACGAAGCGAAGATTAATTTAAAGCCCTTATCTTTGGGTCTCGATGTAAGGAAGAAAGATGAAACGATCTGGAGCCGGGCCTAGCCTCTTCTCTCGCCACCCTACACCAGTTGTACATGATTTGCTCGCGAGTCTACTTAGCCCTTCTTCTCTTAACGATTCGAAACCACTTGCTCCCGTTACGCGCTATTCCCTCCACGCGCAGTCGTTTGTAACGGAGCAATCGAGAGGAGCGTGATTGCGTAGCAGCGATTCTAAACCACGATCACCTTGCCAGCGAAATCTTGTCATCTGACAAGCACCTATGACGCTCGCTCTGTCGGGAGCACGAATTCGTTAAATCGGATCGTGTTATTTTCGCCCACACTTTCCCGGTTTATCGTTATCGAGCTTTTTATCGACTATCAAAATACCACTGTCCCCGATCGGGAACGTTGCCGCCGAATAACGAGCTACTCAATTACGTGCACGAACACGAGCGTAAATCTAATTGCGCCGTCGATTCCCCCGCGTGCCTATTTAAAGCGAATTAATACCTCCACGTTCCCGCTTATCTCTGTTAAGCGTCTATCGGGTTCTACGATCTCCGTTCTCCTCCGTCGATTGTTATAAATTGTCGCGAGGGAAATAGGATTCAACAAGACTCGAACGACGCCAATAATGTCAATTTGGCTTTGCATATATCGCCCGTGATATCGCGTCGCGGGCGGTCGCGGCGCGATCGTCACTCACCCAGCATAAGTAGTGTAAGGTCGGATATGGCCAGACTGAACAAGTAGTAGTTGGTGGCGGTCTGCATCGAAGGGTTTCGAATGATGACGGTGCACGTGGTGACGTTACCGAAGATCCCGGTCACGAATATCACCAGGTACGCTATCGTCAGCGGTATCACCATCTTCATGGGCAAATACTTTGGCCCGAGCACCTTGGCCAGGTACTCGGCTTCCGTCAGGTTATTCAGGTCCCAGTCCTTCCAGAATTCGTGCAGATCCTTGCTCAACTCGTCCATAATGACCATTCCGCTCGCGACGGGTCCTTCGGTTCTGTCAAACGAAATCGGCCGGGGATGGCGCTGAACGTTCGTCGAGCATTTGGCAAAGGATCCCAGGAAGGGGCACGATTGTTTGTAAATATTCAACTTCAAATGAGAGCGGATTCAAGCCTGACAACGGTCTATTTTAAGAATCCGTAGACGGTGCCTGTAGAAATAATTATCGCGGGTAAACAGAGCGTTCTGCCGTGATTCGATAGCCTGTAGCCGAGTCAACATACCGATTGATCGGTGGATCGTTTAATGGGTCACTGGTTAAACACAAACCGTAGCCACCGCTGCGAGTTTGCTCTGGGACTGGTGTTCCGTGAAATTACCTCGCCTCGATCAAAGGGGGAAAAAATTGTACGCTCGAGTCTGGCGTTCATTCCATCTTAGTGCGAGGGTTGCAGCCCGCCAGCCGGGCGATTCAATTTGCCATTCCGACGAAAATCGACCACGGGACGCGTCCGTGCAGGCGTTAGCTGATGGGCAGCCTCGTGCTTCCGGTTAACGCTCCGCCGGCAACTTCCATTCTGCTTGCTCGCGGTGCGCACCATCATCTCGACATCGTTGAACCGCTTCGCGGACGCACACCGGTGCCTCTTTATTCTTCCGTGCACCAACAACAAAGGAGAGTGTCGCCGATTAATTAATCAATGTCAGCCGAACACTCGCGCCGAGTATCACGATCCGCGGCGATAACGGTCCCTCTATATTTCGATGGGAACGACACGTGCGACCCCGCGAACACGGGCCCGGTGAACGCCGAAGGGGGAAGGAACTCGAATTTCGATGTAATGTACGACGCGACGTACCGTCGATCTTTGAACACGCCGGTGTCGATAGCGCGGCACCGAAATAAGTAGCTGCAGCGCAGGGGATCACCGCGAAGTCGACGGCGACACGTCGTTGTCGGGTGCGGACTACCGTACACAGTGCGACTGAACCTAACGTTCTTAGCGATACCGTCAGACACCTGTCGTCGTCGCAACAACCTCATCTCCCGATTTCACCGATAAGAGAATCGCTGTAACGTTCCATTCAATCGTACCTCTCCAGTGCACTCCTCTTCTTCGGTATGCAGTGCTCCGAGCTCGCCGAGTCCAAACTGAACGTAACTCTACGCCCCCGTGAAAGCGGAAAATCATTTAGAAGGTGTCGAAAGTGGTTTTTATTTTAAAAAGAAAGTGGTGACGCTTTAGTGCGACAATGCGCAGCGACTTACCCTTAGGATTCCAAGTTTCGGGGATGCAAGCTGAAGGCTCCTGGCCGAGTTCTCATCGCCTAGTATACCTCGTCAAATTTGTGATAGGTATTCGATGAATGAATACGCGCGTTAGGAGAGAACACAGGTGCATGTTTGTTTGCGCATCGCCGTCTTATCTGTACTGCTATGACTCCTTAAGCCAAGGATTTGCGATCTATAGTGTAGTAGCTTGCTGAAGCTGTGGAATTTGTTTTGAACAAGATCAATGATGATACTCGATGATGGTTTCTCGTAGTAGAAAGTGGCACGTGGTAAAAGTTAACTTATGAAATTTACGGTACTTACTCGGCGACACGTAGAGAATCGTACTAGGCGATAAGACTAATCAAAGGCAATGCAACGATAAGGTTCAACTACGTCGAACGTATAAATAATACGGCGGATGAATTAAAAAAATATTTATTTATTCTTCGATGTACAGCTGTTTATACAATTATTTTTATTTTTTACAATACCACGGTACGTTAACTAGAGTCGGATTCGTCGGAACTCGTTTCGCTGGTGTTATCTGTTCTATTACAATTCAGTGGTAATCGATTCGTGTTCACGAAAAGCTCTTCCTCGTCCATTTCCGCGGTTCTCTGTTTCGGGTTTGTTATTTCATCGAACTCCTTTGGCCAACATTTCTGCGCGCGATACCATTTTTGATGTTCCTAGCACATAAATGTCTGTTTAAAAGCAAAAAGCAACCAGCAGGAAGATAAAAGTACTTTAAAAGCAACCTACTCGTGTCAATATTCTAACAATCTCTGCCTTCACTTTGTCCCCTTCTGTTATCGGTTCAACCAGCACGAAATCTCCTCGTTTTACCCAAATATTTCTCCTGAACTTCGTCGGCATAGAGACGAGGTACTGATCCCCAGCGGGATCTGCGACTTCGTGAAGATTATTACCGCGCGATTCAACTATCCGGACGATCGACTGCGACTCCGTCGGAATGGTCAAGTCATCCACCTCTTTAACCACGTGCTTGCGTTTAGTTGCCTTGGACATTTCAATCTGTAATTACCAAACGTAACAGAAATACTAAATATCTTACAAAATCAATAAAACACCTCGGTTGTGATTCGACGGCTTTAAATGAGAACGCTACTCCGATCTTTAATCCGCATCACGTTTCTTGAGCGGAGAATTCTTTCTTCCGTTTCTTCGTATCGTGCCACGGCCCAAACGACCCTCCCGATTTCTCAATAGCCGACCACACGTCCAAGCTTTCCCCAGGGTGAATTTCGTATCCGTTTTCCAGCCCGTGAGGATTCGAGGGTGTTTTACAATCGTCCTTGGACTCTTTTCGCAAAACGGTATCCACTTCCACGGAAGTGAAGAACGCCACCGACATCGGAAGGTCCTTCATCCCAAGTCTCGAGGAGCAGAAGCAGCGCGTCAAGAGATTGGTAACGTGCATTGCAAGCGCGGCATTGTATTTGTAACGGGAGGGTACCAAGTACCGCACCTCGTCGTGAAACGACAAGCAGAATCTCGCGTTGTCTTTCATAAGCCACTTCATTGAAACCAACATCAGATGCAGAAAGTCCACTGCTCCGCTTTGCACTACCCAGTTCACTTTCGTGGGCAGATACTTCTCATTGTCCACCTGACTTTCTAAAGCGCGAGTTAATCTGGCGTTTAAGAATGGAGTAACCGGCCGAGGACTCCCAGCGATTTCCTCTAGCCTATTGAACATCGCCGACTCCGAGCCGCCTATCCAGTTCCCTTTCTCAAACATCTCTGGCAAGTGTTTCGCGAATAATTTTGATATCTTGTAAGCGTCGTACATAGAGTATTCTTTGTCGTCCTCGTCGCTATTGATGTATTCGGGCTTTAATCTGTACACCTTTTTACCTTTGGTCATAGCGAACATCTTCCGAGATTTCGATGCTGCCTCAGAATCAGTCATGCACGGATTGAATTGCTTTAACAGTCTTTCTGCAAACTTCTGGCCCGCGCCATAGATTCTAGCGTAATTGATTATCTTCGCTTGGTTCCTGGAAATGCCAACGGCTTTGGCTGTAACGCTATGCATGTCCGTTTCGTTGGACTTGGTGCCAATTAAAGTCATCCAACCGAAAGGCGTGGCTCCATGGATCTTTTTGCAATAAGCATCCCCTATCATGGACGAAATCCATAGTTCCTGGCTATCCACATCTGCGCCGATAACGTTGTACCCTGGTGGAGCTTGTATCATAGCACGTAATTCAGAACCGACCCGCTCGGCGTGAGCATTAGAAGCGGTCATCCACGTGGGTTCCACTGCCCGCCTGGTCAATGTCCCACAAACCACTACCACAGGTAAAATTGCACCGTACCGGATTGACTTCTTGGTTCTTTTAATAGCGGCTGGTAAAGAGGAATCGTCAAACCATATTACGAACTGCGACATTATCCTGCTCCTATTATTTCTCCAATAGGACAGCATTCTGGCTATTTTCAATACTTCTCCAGCACTGCTGTCTAAACCAGCGAGCACGTTCTCGGAAAACTTGTTCAAGAAATCTTTGGCCAAAGGGTTACCGACGTTGAAATTTACTCCATTTTTATGCGGCAATTTAAGAAAGTAACAGCAATCATCTATAACCACGTCGCACCATACAGCGCTGCCTTTGTAAATTTTGCTTAAATAAGAATCTGATTTCTTTTTCTTGGATTTCCAGGAATCCTTTTTGTGCAGATTACTTTGTACTTCTCTGTTAAGAATCGACATTACGTAGTCTGTATCGTTCGAAGTGCGTTCTTTTCGCGACAAAGGGCACTGAGCCAACAGTTCCTTTAAAGGTACTTCGGTTTCAATGGTTAAGTCGTTAGTAAATGGTACTAGAACACCCCAGCCTTTCTCTTTTACGTAGTGCAAAGGATAGCGCTCCCATGTCAGGTTCAAAAGTTTCGGAACAATTTGCATGGAAGTGCTTATATTTTGTGGGCCTGATACCCAATCCGCATCGTTAATTCTGGGGCACAGTTTTCTGTACCATGCAGGGTAGCCTGGCATATGCGGCAATCTTGCGGGTAAGAACTTTTTCGTTTCTTTCAAGTAGCCAAATTCTTTCTCCAAAGGATCTTCTTCTTCGCTCTCGTCGTCCGTTAGATACTTCTGCGAATCTGTTTCCTTTATCTCCGCATCCTCTGGTTTATACTTTGCTTTAAGATTTGCTTTCGCCAAGGACGGCTTCATCTTAATTTTCTGAGTACTCCAATCTTCGTCCCACATCCACAGATCATTCTTGTACTTTCTGTCGTGCATAAGCTGACAAACAGTGTTTGCTCTCTTAGCAAGAATAAACTTAGTCTCATAGTTTAAATCCTCAAATGTAGACTCTGACTCATTCAAGTACCTTTGCCAATTTGAATTTGTGGGTAAATATGCTGTTCCGAGTTCCAACATTCCTGCCAAGGTAACAGGATGGGGAAATCGTTCTTCGAAAATTGGAAATAAGTGACGCAACACTTTGTACGTTCCAAGCACGTCATTCGCACAATACGTCATTAAAGAATTGAAATCATCTCTAATGTCTGACAAAGTCCCATCTACGAATACAGTTCTGGATTCCTTATTCAGTTCATCGCCACAATAGAACTTGTGGATTTCTGCTAAACTATTCAACGAGGTCTGCATGTTCAAATCAAACTTCTCCTCCGTGTCTTTCTTTGAATTCATAATTACCCTTTGGTAGCTATTAATACCACTGATAGCAATGTGAAGAGACATCGTATCAATAAACCTTAGCCCTGTGCGATTCAACCAATACTGCTCCTTAATCTTACTTCTATCGAACGACACATTGTGCCCTACTACAATTTTTGGCTTTTTATGGAAAGTACTCACTTTCTCTCCATACTCTGTATGTTTACTCTCCACTGGAATCAACTGGTCCATATGATATCGTTGGCCTTCAAAGTTTGTACTCAAACCGTCTATTAAAGGCTTCGATACCCAACTGTACCATGCTTGATTAGTTACCGCAGTGGCTAGCGTCGGTAACGGGCCTTCTTTCATACAAACTTCTACGTCAAAAACCATACCATCTTCCAATGGATAATTTACAGCCTCCGTTCCATCAGGTGTGTATCTGGTCCATCCTTCCTTCATCAGCCATTCGCTAGGCATCTCAGGGATGTCTTTCATGATCTCTCTTATAATTGTCACATAAGGTGCAGCCTGTGCTTTACCAATATTATAGAAGTGTTGCTCTATATCATCTCCTTCCAGAGGAGGTATTTTGAGATCCACCTCGGGTAGTCTAGTCGCGTCCTCAATTTTTATCCCATACGAGCTTAGATTGTCCTTTACGGACTTTATTTCTTCTCGCGATATTTCTTCCTGTTTATACGAATTCTTGAATATCTGTTCGTGCAACGACTTTGAGAGCATTTGCATATTAATTTCATTGAACCTTGCGTTGCCATTATTGGAGACTTTTGCATCCTCCACTGCGTTTCTCGATTCTTTTATATCTTCTTCCAAATTATATATCCTCGTGGCAAAAGCTTTCTCGAAATTATCGGGAATATCGGGTGAATTACCTCTTATTTTGGAAACTTGACTTTTGTTTCGTAAAACAATTGAAGCAGAATTTACAGTCGTACCTGCTGCATTGACATTACTTTGTTGGCTTTCGTTTCGCTGAGGCGTGTTCTCTGTTAGGGTTAGATTCGCGGCATCGCACCGTTGGGATTCACGTTTTCTAGTAGAATGAAGTTGTCTTAAAAATTGTTTAAACTGAACGGTACTGGGATTACGATTTACAATGGAACACTTGTGACGACTAGAAATATGTATTACACAGCTCTTCATTTCTATTCTACTTTTCGCGAATCTTTCTATTTCATAATAGGAAACAATGTGCTCGACACGTGACTTTATTGTTATGAATGCAATTAAGGGAATTGTTGCCACTAAACCATATTAAATAAAAATCTCACCTGCTACTTTTAAATAGAACCCAGAAGATAATACAATTTTTTGATAAATCGTTATGCTTAATAAAGTTAGTGAAATAATATGTCAAACATTTTGAAACCTTCTGCCGCCATGTTAAACTTCTAATCGCGCAATTTCAAAATCACGCTTTCGCTTAAGAATAGTTAAAGAACTCATTTAATAGCCATATTATTATTATAATATCATACATTAATATAGCAAATACTTCCGAATAATATAAGAATATATTTGGTAATCTTAATATTTATATCGCATAAGAATGTAAATGTAAGATGGAGGCAATTATAAATACAATAGGAACAAATAAACGTATCAATAAAACATATTCCTGTTCTGTTTCTGTACATTATTATTCCCACACACAAATCGTAAAATATAAACTATACAGAATTTACTACTTTATAGTAAATTTTACAAAATATCTATTCTTGTTAGGCGCTATAGTGATCACGACGACATCTTCGTAGCGTCTGCCAGTTTATTGTGTTCATCATGGCTTCGACGGGTTAGTGATAATTGAATATTTATATTTCCATGATTTTCAAACGAAATGTCTTTACAAACACGTCCTAGATATTCGCAATACATTCGAATCCCTTATAGCTACGAATATTCAATCGTTGTACGCGTAAAAACAAGATAATTTCCTTGCGGTCTCGGACTTGTCATTTTTGACGTTTTCTTTATTTCGTTTTACGCGTAAACTTCTGTACGTGTATTTAATTAAGGAACAGTAACGACAGGACCCTTTATTTATTTAGAATCCTTGGTATGCGATACTCTCGATTTAAGTGGGCAAGGGCTTAAGAAGCTTGGCCGTTGTCCCTCGGATGCGGACATCAGTACACTAATCGTAGACGATAATGAACTTCAGCGTCTCGATAATCTCGACTCTTATCACAGAATTACTAAGGTCAGTTTTTTAAATATGTAAAACAGAATGTACAGCTGCGTATCACATATTTCTATACTGCACCGCACTGCCCTACTGTCGCATACATCTTTGTCTATTCACATGTCAGTTATACTGTCCAGGATTAAGAATAAATAATTACCATTGGAATTAACGAATATGGAATTTCAGCTCTCAATAGTAAGGAATCAACTGTTACGCATGTACGGAGTATCAAAGTTACATAATCTTGTGACTCTTAACTTAGCGAATAATGGTATATTGACCATAGAGGGGATAAAGGATATGATCAATTTACAAACACTTTGCTTAGCTGGCAATAATATAAAGGTATGTCGGATACAAAGGTTTTATATGCGGCATCATGGTTGAACCATTGTATAAGTTTTTTAAACCTATATTAATTTGTCTAGTCCATCGAACACTTGCATACAAACACCAGATTGGAGCATTTGGACTTGTCTGAAAATAGCATCAGTCACATCTCGGACATTTCATATCTACGACATTTAAAGGTAACATTCATGAATTTTATTGTTATTAGTTTGCTCCTTGTCTCGTCAATTTGGGATACAATAATAACCATTCGGTTCTTAATTACAATCCTGCTAATGATATTTTTAGGAACTTTTTTTACATAACAATCGTATAATAACGCTACGGCAGTGCGAACGCTACTTACCTACATCTTTGGAAACGGTTACGCTGGCAAACAATAACATTACTGACTTAAACGAAATGTCACATTTAGCTAATTTAAAGAACTTAGTAAACTTTTCAATTGCCAATAACCCGTGTGTCAGTATGACAGGTAACAGTATGTATCCTTTTTATGGTTTAAATTTCATGGTTCCATCTAGATTTTAGAAATGGTTTAGTGAAATACTTAAAACATATCTTTTTCATGCAAGAATTCTCAGTGTGATTACACGTACCTATCTAGAATTACACTTTCATAAATAAGATATTGTGCTTGTAGAAAGCTAGATACAAAGCAGAACCATTCGTACTAACTGTAGATTTACAGCCATAGCTTTATTCTTCTTAACAAATAGCTTCTAGTGGGTTTGACTATCGTCCTTTTGTTATCAATTGGTGTATGAGCTTGAAATCAATTGACGGCTATCCTGTTGATCCTATTGAAAGGTGGGTCTCTCCGGAAATATCCTACTTACTTCGTATATAATTTCATGTACAGAAATATATCGATTCGAAGAATGAAAATTCATCTGAAATGATTGCCACTCAGTTTAAAAGCAGAGTGGCTGTATTCTCAGGGACGTGGTAGACAATTTCGTGTCGGTGAACACGCGTTGCTCGCACAGTACCTAGCATCGGTCTGCCCTCTTTCCGGCGAATCTCTAGAAAACGAGACCGACAGGAAGCTTAGGCTGATTTTGAGTAAAGCACAGCATCATCAGCAACAATTGAGTCAGCAGAGCGACACAGGAAGTGTGCACAGTTTAAGTAGCGTCGGAATGAGCCCTTCTCCAGCCACTAGGCGTAGACTTAGTCATAACAGGACAAGCTCTCCTAGACGTGCCAGTGAGTTCTAATCGATTCTTCGTTTCTTTCATCATCGTCGCAAGTATAACGTATAAAGTCTTTAAACTTATAATCGCAAAAGTGGACTAGTAGTAATGTACACTTTCCAGTCGTCATGCACATTATACGTGTGCTAGTTATAATGTGTTTTCTCTAGTTGCGCCAATGTTGACATACTATGAAGATAAATGCTTACAGTCACCAAAATTTTATGAAGCAAAGTACTGTGTGTGCCATTCGCCTTGTAAAGGTATCCAAAGTCAGAATGAGGATTTATCATACCCGGCTATAACTGCATAATAGGCATGTGTAAGAATCTGAGACCAATTTCACTCGTGTTTCGTAGCAACCAAGCATCAAAATTATCGTGGCGATTCTACGTTGAGAGGTGTTATCTTGGATTAATACACATGTTTATATTTCTCATGCCTAGTATGTATTTAGTATGTGTTTAAGTGGTTGCTTTTTTTAAGCTTATATAGTGCAAATGACTTTGGAGAATGAAAGACAAAACGATGTTATAATGACGCTAATTAGAGGATTTGGTTAGCAAGTTAGCATTTGACGATTTGGAAATACATTTTACACAGTTCACAATTCTTATATCGTTTATGTAGTCTTTAGTCGGATATCATTTGCACGCTTTTGCTAGCGAAGCTAGCTCCAAAATATATATGTAACCATAACGAGATATGTGATAATATATGAAATAGGCTACAAATCATTAAAATATATGACATTTAATTAGGTTCGTCAAGGAATACAGTAAGAATAAGATCACCGGACAGAATGATATCTAGTTGCCACACGGATGCCATGGTTTCTTCGTGCCACACTTTGCTAAACGAAGAACACGAATCTTTAATGACTCAAAGTTTAGATCCAAATATGCTCTGTGGAACTCTGAGCAATAAAATGTCGAATCTTGCTGCTTCGCAGGCCATAGAAGGTAAGTGAAGTGTATCACCGAGATTTCCAGTTTCCGTTCATTAAAAAACAATATGCTTTCCAGAGACATCCAGTCCTTTACAAGCTGCAACGAAATTAGTACCAGTTCCAGAGTCTTTAATGAGCCCAGATTTTCGCCCTCCCTCCGGTCTGTCGCGAGTCCTCGCGAAAACTCCGCCAAGTAAATTAACATCGCCGTGTCAGATTACAGTGCCCAGTAAATGCAATCCCGATGGAGATGGCAAGGCTATTCCGATAATAAACACCGTGAATCCAATGGCAAAAACGAATCTCAGTGCTATGAAAGCAAATGCACTTGTCAAAAGTAACTCCGCGACAAATTGCAGCATTGGGAAAGCAAATATTGCTAAACCTGTAGTCGCAAATATTAGCAATAAATGTCCCCATAGCGTGAAGATCAACAATTACGTTCAAAGTAAAACATTACCCGGAATACGAAGCACGAAGCATTCGCCGAATTTAGGCAGAAGCCTGCAGAGGCCCAAAAGCGGGAACGACAGAATTAAGGCTAACGTAATTAAAAAAATTGGAGACGGAGATGCGGATAATGCTACTCAGAGTAGCGACGAAGATAGCGAGGTATGTCAGGCAAAGTTAGACGGTATTCGGCACAGAGCCATTCAAAGAAGGCAAGAAGACAATAATAAAGGTAAGAAACTTTCTAACGCACAAATGAATAATAAAGTAACTGATGAATATGACGTTTATATCCTTTTGCTTTGTTATATTTTTAAAGTAGATCAAGATGAAGCTGAGAAGGCAGCGATTTGTATTCAAAGGATGTGGAGAGGCTATCACACTAGGAATCTTAATAAGAAAGCAACTAATGTACTAAAGACGATAGAAATGCTGAGAACAAATAAATACATTCAGTATGATTTTCCTTTTTCTTGATAAACGCGAAACAATTTAATACCACAAACTTTAAACGCTTCGATAATCTTTTAGGAAACTTTCCACTGATATGGAAGCCACTAGGACCGCTTTGGAAAGTGAACATAAACTGCAATTATTGCAAATGCAAGCAATTAATGCTCTATGGAAGAAAGTCGTTAGTCTGCAACCCGGCGGTAATCGAGACTCTGCAAGTAATGATAACGAGAGCATTGTACAAAATGTCGATGTTGTGACAAATTTAGCGCAAACTTGTAACTTGTTGCATACTCAGGTAAAATTTCATTAGCGTCGTAGTAACATTACTTTAATCGTATAATAATTACTAAGAAGTTGCCATATGTTTAGGTTCAACAGCTACAGGACTCTATGTCAGAAATAAAGCGGTGCATGTCAAGTATGCAGTCGAAACCGCAGCTTATTGATAACGCTGTCGCAACTCAAACTGAAATATCCGCTGTTCATACGCCAGCTGGCGAAGAAAATACATTCCCTTATACGCGGGCACATAGGCCACAGACATTACCAATTCACCAAACTATTCACGAAGGAAATGAAAGCAAAAGTTTCGCGTCGAATTTGATCGACAGCGTGTTGAAAAAAGTTTCCCAGTCTACTGATACGACAGATGACGAAGTTAATACCGACATATTGAACTCCAATGAAAATCCAGAACTATTGAATTCGAGCGAACACCCAGATATGTTCAAAAGCTGTGAAGAAATTGTAGAATCTGATTTTAAGGATGTATCAGACCACGATGCAAAAGATCAGTACGATGTAATCGAGAATAATGTTATAAACGGCGAAGTTTGCGAGGAGACGCTATGTAAAGAGTTACATAATTTAATTGAAACGGAAATCACGGCGGAGAGTTGCAAAAGCCTTGAAAAAGAAGACAGTGCGGAAGAAGTTGAAAGAGAACAAACTTAATTTGAGAAGACGTACACGAAACAATACTGAAGACAATGAAGGTGCAGAGTTACAAAGTTTGAACGGGAATTATGAGAAATAAATGCGAATTCTAGTGAATGGTGTTGAACACACGAGTGAAATACATTTGTAACTAAAAATGCTCATTGTACATAAGTTCAAAAAGCGGTCTTCGTGTTACGAAGACAAAGAAGTTTACTGATTTTAATCGCACAACGTTTCCTACAATTTATAACAGGAAGATCAGATATCTTCGAAATTTACAAAACTCGCCGCAATATGCATTTTAAAGATACAAACGCACCAATTGCATAATTTTAAAGAGCCATACCGTTAAATAGGTTTACCAAAATATACCATATATCGTCGTGCATCGTGGTCATTCAAGCAATTATGAAAATTTTCCGTCCACATATCTGGCTCCAGAAAATTTCATCGATGTACAAAGTGTGTGTTAATAACGTTGTATGTCGTATAAAAGCTTTGCTCCTTCTTAAGAACAAAATAGATTATTGTACAGGATGAACTGAGCACTTGGCACCGTGAATTCCAAGGCCGTTCGTCAGTCCTCGCATTGAAATAGCTGTAGAGTTGTAGAGGAACATTTTGATATGTAAACGCATTCCTTATCGATGGCAAAAGAATTTTTAAGTTTCGCTAAAAAGTTGCCTGACTAACATTACGTAGGTAATTATTATTTTTATGTATTTATGTTATTTATTTATTTATTTATTAAAAAGATATGAACTCTAGCGAAGAGTGATATTATTGGGAAAAGTAGTTAATGTCGAACAGTTTTAATCTAGTCACTGCGATAGCTCCTATACTTATAACTGCTGTAGATATTAACTGAAACTTGTTACATAGATATACAGTGTTATTAAAACAAAGAAATTTAAAATCTTTCAACGAAAACGAATAATTAAATTGTTGAAAACAAGTGTGAGTTTTTAATTGTAACGATTTAATTGTGTTTAGCATGCTTCATACTCGCGTAAACCTTTTAAGTTTTAATTTTTTATTATTAAAAGTGCTTAGACATACTCGGTAAATGTTGTTCTAAGAATGCTGATATAATGCAAGTGCTCGTGCTCCACCACGAGCTCTTACTAAACTATAGTGTCACACGAAAGACATTTTAATGCTCAGAATTGTTAAGAACTTGATATAAGTGTTCAATAAATGAGTTGCATACAGTGAATATTTGTATATAGCAGTCTTTACTTCTGTATAATTGACTGATTCTTTTATCACATTCCTTCTTCTTTCACATAATACTTATATATTTTTGAATTATACACAAGAGTACACCATATTTAAATTTGTTAAAAATAATTTACTACAATAAACTAGCACATACAATCATGCTCCACATATCCATCGGATAATAAACTATCATAAGTGATATATTAAAACAAATACATATACACATAAGAAATTTACAATATTTGTTAAATACTGTTTTATATAAAAGTAATAAATTTACTTGTATTATTTTTAACTTAAAATATATATAAAAGATTTGTTTATATTTACAAACATTGTTATAAAATACCTCGTTTATTTGAACATTCTTTGACACGATGCTTTCTCAATTTCTAAGTATGAATTCATAATCTGTTTAACTTTCTCTATTTCCATCAGAATCGCCTTGTTATTAGGAGATTTCAGTAAAGCATTCTTTAAATCTGCCAAGCCTGAATCATATTCGTTCAATCCCATATGCGCTTGACTTCTGCGAAATAATGCTTTACTATTTTTCTTATCCAATTGCAGAACCTAAGGTCAAAGTCAAAAAGCAGATGAAGAACTTATCGTACAGTGCATTCGGCAAAGCTTACCTCAGTACATAAATCCAATGCCTCGCGATGCTCCTTCTTCTTCAATTTAACAGCTGCGAGATTCAGCAGTAAGGTCATTTTAGTATTCAGTAGCGATTCATTCGGAAAATTTGGTATATCCATTTTCTTCACCATCCACTTATAGTAACGTAATGCTTTTTTATATTTCTTATCCGCATCCGCATAATTTTCTTGAGAAAAGTAATAATTTCCCGAATCTTTTATCTTTCTTACAACTTCTGTCATATGTTTGTGCTACAAGCGTACAGAAATATCCATTAGAACAGTGATTGCTTTCCAAAGCACCTATTTCCGCAATATGATACTTGCATCAAGTTCTTTAATGCATTTAGGATCCCAATCCTCTGGCCACGGAGTAAACACATCTTCTGTACCATCGTTCTCTTCCAAACCCCACTCCTGGCTAGCCTTTAGCTCACCGCAATCGATTATCTCTATTTTCTATGGTAAGCGGAATTCAAATTAGTCTCTAATCATCCGCGATACAGGAAACTATACAATATACTTCTACCTCGATCGGTATATCCTTCACTGTATTCACTTGAGACGCTTCCAATATTACCCCCATTCCTTTCAGAACTCTACCGAACACTACATTGGTATTGTCTAAATGTGTACTAGCCGAAATAGTAATAACAAACTGAGAACTGTTACTATTTGGATAACCCTCATTTACCATACTCAATAATCCTCCCGACAAATGCGAAAGTTTAAAATTCTCATCCTCGAATTGCGCGCCATATATGCTCTCTCCACTTGTTCCATCAAAATTTATTATGTCCCCACCTTGGATCATAAACTGTGGTAACACTGAACCATACCAACAGAGTTTCTTATTAAGGATATCGGTTCTTATGTTACCTTCATCGAATATCGACCCATTTTATTATACCTTTGTGGAATATTGATCCTTTATAATGTAATCTTTTACCATTGATCCCGACACCATGTTCTCCGGTACACAGAGCACGAAAATTTTCTGCTGTTCTTGGTACGACATCTTTAAAAAGTTCTACCACAACTCTTCCCACTGCGTGACAATAATGCGTAAATTACTAATATTTAATAGTACGAGCTCCAAGCTAATAGCATTGAAACGTTGGCCGGTACACATCAATGAAAATAATATTACATCAAGTATTACCTTTCTCTGACTCAACTGCTATATCCAAGAAAACAATTGGGTTGCTTTGGAATTTATCAGTTTGATCATCCAATGAATCTTCCATACTTTAATTAAGCTGTACTCAGCTGTACCCATATATGAGACAGTCTTTTAAAATTCTGTTTGCTTTTTTCACCTACTGTCTTATATCATATTTATGTACCATTACAGAAGACAGAAGAGGCACAGACGAGATATAGAATAGACTGAGCACTTCAATGCTATTTTCTGTCACAATGCTGGGGGTTGGGGATCAAGAGCACATTACCATTTCGGTGTCACGTGCAACGTTATCGGCTTAGAAAGAACTAAGGGTGCGACGCTATCAATGGTAAGGAATAAATTATAATTGAGGTAAGAATTTAAATATCTACAAAGATAGACTTTCATTAAGCTTTCGTAATATTTCCCATGACTATATCCTTATATGGTAGTGCTATAATATGCACATACATTTGATTACGTTAGTATAGTGTTAAATGTTAAACATAGGAATTACTGTTTACCGTTTCGATGCTTAAGTAGGCTCTCGTAAATTCACGTAAAAATATTACACAAAAAAAGTGTTATTACAAAAAAAGTATTTAAAAAGCAAGACTTGCCCCTCTACCCAAGAAGGTATTGGAAGGAGGTCCCACCGAGATTTGAACTCGGATCGCTGGATTCAGAGTCCAGAGTGCTAACCATTACACCATGGGACCTGTCGCAAATTCATAATCTTCGTGTCGAGTACAAGGAAAAAGTGTAAGGGAAATCTTTAATACTTCTATAATTGTTGCGATAATATATTTTCAAATCATTTAAAACTCATTTAAATTGGTGCAGAACAACGCGATCCATTCACGCATGTACGGATATAAAATATAAGACATTGACTTTTTATATTGTTGTAATAAGTATATAACAATGAAGTTTTTATTACAGTATAACGTATAGTGTAAATCGCTTTGCAATATTTTGATGCATTTATATGTGTGTGTGTATATGTACTGTAGGGATTAATTCCAATACTATCTAATGTCTAAACAGGCACTGATGTCACCTCTAGTATTATGATACAAGACTAACATTGTTTACGACGATTGGGTAAACAGAATATATAATTCCACTTACGTGTGCACGACGAACATGCAAAGAATGAGGGCACGTCGCGAGAATGAGAAGATTATTTATGCTTTATGTTAAAGTAAGTTGTTAAATTGTTTCGAAGATTATATTTCTGTTTTGAACCTCCTACAATACATACATATATACATACACATACATACATATACTTTATATGATAACTTATATCTTTAAAGTCAATAAGAATTCTCTCTATAAATTATAGTAATATACAAACAAGCGATTCCGATTATCCAATACACAGATCATGTATAGTCAAGGTTCTAAAAGCTTATCTAGTGCTAGTGTGTATTACACATTATCGCTATTAGAATTCTTACACTTCGATACCTGTTTAAGAACAGCGATTATATGCTTTCTGTTGTAAAATAAATTTTTGTACTTGTAACACCAATTTTATAAGTAATAAACTTATATATGTTACACGTTACGAAGCAGCTCACGTTTAAATGAACAATGCGCGTCTATTAACGATACCTCACGCTAAAACATCGTTCGTACATTTGAGCAATAAAAATTTATATTTTACCTCACCTATGTGATCATAATAATACATAAAACAGTGTGCAAAAACTATCATCTTTCTCTTTATTTTGCTTCATTTATCTCACATATAAGCGAAGTTGGCAAATAGTCTCGATAACTCGAATAATTTTATTCCCTAATAATAGAATAATATGTAGCCAAGATAAAGTAACGTTTTCAAAGGGTGTGGATTATATATCGTACAAATACAACCCCAAATAGAAATGCTGTTGGTACTAAAGCCAAGTTAGATAAATGTGCACGTTTAATAGCTTAATAGAAAAGGAGCAAGCGTTCCTGTGCACTTCCGGGTAGTAATCTCCAACCACGCTTGATGTTCAAGTATTGAACGATTGCCCGTGCGCAAATCAAAACTCCTGAAATTTAAATACCTTTTCTTCACCGAGTCCATTAATCGCACAATTAATGATATATATATATGAGAAGTAACAAACCGAGTCCCATTACCAGCCACCACAGCCATGAATTTTCACGCGATGCAAGGTCAGTGGAATGTTTAACGATCAATGTCCACTTTGTCAAGGACAAGCCGAAGCCAGATAATGCTCCGTATCGAGATGCGATTGTATGACAAAAGCACATCAGGAGCAAAAATCCAATCCAGTTGAACACAAATGCAACTATAATAAGTGGGATCGTTTCATTAAAGACGATAACCAAAAGAATAAGTAGATAAATATTACTTACCCAAAAATGCTGTAAAGAACATAAAATCGGTACCGAGTAAGCCACTTTCTGGATCCCCTTCTGCAGTCTCGGTATCTATAGCAAGAATCGTTAAAGGCTGCTGTGGTGCTCTGATATTGCCAGGCTAGAAGAACAATATTATTTAATGATGTAAGATGCGCTTAACTCCCAGGACTGCATAAAATTACCATGTGTATTTGAGGGTGTGGTTCGCCTTGCAAAGTTTTCTCGCGCTGAACTTCTTCATAGCTCGGTAACTTTGTAGCTACTTCGTAAGGTGGTGGAGCTGAGAAGTCTGCCTTTGGAGGCGGTATTTCTTCCCCTTCGGCCTGCAATTGTAACTTAGTTAATGCCAATAGCTTTCACATGTACGATACCGAATTCCCTGCGTACCATTCTGGCTTCGATCGAGGTTTGTCCTGCGGCAATGTTCCCCAAGTGACTAATTACATCGTTCTGTATAACCGGTAGTGCCACGGTTAACGTAGGTATCTCATTTTGAGACGAGGGTTCTCCACTCGAATTATTGTGTGCTTGCGAAGGCTAAAATTCAATCGTAATCACTTGTCTTTGGTATTTATTATTAATGAAGTCATCGAGCTATTTAAAGAGAATGCATCTTTGTCTTGTTATTACCAAAAGAAAAAAAATTTGTTAGTCTTTAATATTAAATGTTGGAACTATATAATAAACCAGTCTGTTCCCGTTTAATCTTAAGAATTACGTTTAAATGGACAACGGACGATTGGCGAGAACAATGTTTTTATTAACTTCTACGTGTGAATGTTCGCGTGAGATTCGTATCACAATGCAGTAGCAATGTTATTTAGTGCATTGTAAAATGCTTCCACCAAACAAAAGATACTTTATATAGTAATCGACAACGGATTGTACACTGACCAATACTGCCTCTGAAACATCACATACGAAGAAAATTTATCATGACCAGCGTCGTTCACGAAACATACCATATTATAACGAATATTACTATCCATTCCTGGCGAAATTTTTAGAAAACGCGTGCAAATTATTCTAACCACGTAGAAGAAATGAAAAATACTGTTTTTATATCTAACGCTGCTTTCTAAGGCAGAAAAAGTTTTTACAATCGATGGCTGACAGCTGGCAAGGCTGTACCGCCGTGACCATAGACTTCTTGCCACCTGCCCGTCTACCATTTTCATTATTTTTTCAGAAAGATCCATTTTTACCCTTGTTCGCGTATAAACAATCATCCTAACATGACAAAATTGATATGTTGCTTATTTTAACGATAATTTAATCAGTAATATTAAACTGGATCAAAAAAAATTGGAATGCTGATTGGCGGTCAGGAAATCGACATTGAAAACCAGGTTGTAAGACGGGAGTTTAACGAACCGGAATTTTTCCTCTTACCGGAAGTAAGGGATCAAAAATTAATACTATTTCGGTATTATAATTTCTAGGAGGGACATTATAGTCTGCTTGAATAATAAGTAAATAGTTTATTAAAATCGCATGGTATGAAGAAAGCGTAAACGACGAGGAGAGTCGCTCGCTTGACTCAGGAGCTTTGGAGGGGGTAATTTGGATCACGTCGTAAGGCACAAACGACGCTCTACTCGTCAGTCAGTCGCTTGCCGATCGTGATAGAAGTAGGTGGGTTTTGTCATGTCGGAGGTATTTAAACTGGGTGATCTAGTATGGTGTGTACTCGTAACGTGTTAATCATTGAATCTCTATAATGAAAGTAGTGAAATTCGTATGGCAGTGATTACTAATCGATGTCTTTATCGATTTCAGGGCGAAGATGAAGGGATTTTCGCCTTGGCCTGGCCGGGTAAGTTATATTTCATTGCTAACGGTTCTGTGTTGACCACACTCAGCTCTGTTATACGCGCCACGAAGTCAAACGCGGCCATCATATTTGGCGGGAACGCGTCCAGTTCCGTTTTCGATGCCTTTCATTCACCATTTTAATATCGCAAACGGATATATTTTTATACAACTGTTGACGCCACTGTTGGCCCGCATTGCATATCTCCCGCCACACCCGACCTTCGATTTCAAATTGGCGCGCAGACTACGAAAATATAACCTAAATTACGTTCCGTGATTTCATAACTTTTGCCATGTTGTTCCCGAGATGGGCTAAAACTTACATGTTTACATTGCGTATTTCTGCACAGCCACGCAATTCTTTCCTGTTTTTCTTCTCGCCTTTATTCAGAACTATGAAGTGAAACTCTGTTATCACAACAGCTACTAAGCGATATGCCTGTTAAATGTACTTCGCGCGGTAAATTGATGCTCCTTTCAATATAAATATATTTTAACTGCTTGATGCGAGCGACGCAAATAAAATTCATTTTATTCACTATTCACACTTATTGTTTACAGTATATTATTTGCAGTAAAATGTAGGCAATATTAATTAATTTTTAATTACTTTACAGTTCCAAATTATGTTTGAAATTATACTGCCGAAATCGGGATACTACCAACTTATTGCAAATAAAATGCTCGATACGCAAAAATCGATTGAAATAAAATGTTACAGAAATCTTTTTTTCTGTGCATGTAATAATTTTTTATGTACCATAAAATGCGTAATATAGCAATATGAAAACATAAATATTATTGCCATACCACTTTCTTTAAGCACACATTACTCGCTCTTTGTTTGCTAGTTTCATTAAAAGAATATGTTTGTAATTTGTAATTTACATTATGTAATAATTCTCCCATGGCATCTTAAGGTGTCTAATCCTTCAAAGGACTTAAAGAAACCGACGAATACTAAGAAGGGGCCAGTTCAATGTATTTTCTTCTTTGGAACAAATAATTAGTAAGTTTTCGTAAACATCCTTATTTCTTCTACTCTCTCGTGCATTCACCACCGAGACTCACAGACATATTTCTTGTAGCGCATGGATAGAGGAGTCCAATATAAAACCATATCTAGAATATAAAGATACTCTTGTAAAGTCTAGTAAGTCGGGTGCATTTAAAGATGCGGTAGAAGCAATAGAAGAATTTATTGCTAATGGAGAGGTAAGTTGTATAATAATTAAAAAAATATTTAGATATATTCATCGAGGTCTCTCGATAATACACATGTTTTACAAATATCCCACAGATGATACAATAATATAATTTGCTTTAGGTATTTGAGGATGGCTTAGACCCAGACTCCTTATTCGACAGGCTTAAAGAAGAAAGTATATCTGAGAAGAAAAGCGTAGTAAAAACACCCAAGCCTCGTAAGGTTAGGTTTTTAAAACGAATTATAATTTTGAAACTCTTAATTTTCTATTCAATATACGCATTTTAACAAAATACAATTAAACAAACAAATTTATGAGACGTACCATTGCTAACACAATTTTCTACGTTTGCGATAGAAAGTAACTATGAATCCTCTCGTTACATTGCAGGAAACACCAAAAACCAAAAGATTGGATACCAGTGCGAGCGATGCTCGCCGCCCTGCCAAGAAACAGCGTAGGGAATCAAGTACGAGTAACAGTAATAGGGTTGGCAGTATTAGTCCTCCAATGAATCATTCGACTCCTCCCAGGAAATCAGGATCAACTCTTCTGAACAGGCCTGCAAATATCGCGAGACCTGTAAGTACAGTTTATATATTATTATTACATAATGATAAATACAGTAGGTTTTCTAGTTAAATTTTTATTACCACTAGTAATATTCTACTGTTTCTGATGTGGAATAAGAATTAAATATTTGAATTTAAAATATCAATCATGAAATATTTTCATACATAATTTTGCTTTCACTTGGTTTACAAGTGATAAATTCTCATCAATGCTTACCTACTTGTGTGAATAAATAAACAGCAACAGCAGTACGCCTTCTTTGATTCCTTTCCATGATCATTACTTCGGGATATTTTACTGTAGACTCTAAAACATGTTTAATGTTAAATGCACGACTATGACTTCTTTGCGATATAAAAAAATTCGCGGGTTTACACGAGATTACAATGTCTCGAATTTTAATATAGGAAAAAAATAATTTCATGAACGAAAGGAGCTGAAAGCTTGATAAAAATATTAAAGATGCTCAGCCATTTAACATAAAAATTCGCCGCGATGTCACTTCTCATTTTATTACTCCCTATATGTGTTTTCATTTTTCGCGTTGCTGTGGCTTTCTTTCCCCCTTGAATCGAGGCAGAATTATCGGAGACTGTATTGTTAATTCCTTGCTACCTTGCACCGCAGGTGACACCTCCTTTAGACGTGGAAACATTGTCGCAAACCCTTAAAGAGAAAAACATCCTTCCGTCAACCTTGAAATTTGGATTCCTCGGTTTGGGTATCATGGGCAGCGGCATCGTAAAAAATCTCATCAACAGTGGGCACAGCGTAATTGTGTGGAATCGGACGCAAGAGAAGGTATGTGCACTTCATTTCCTTGTGATATGATACGACGGTATACGGTGATTGTACAGAAATTGCGGCACACCGATCAGGTGCTACAGAGGTGTAGTGATCATTCACGATTACCAAAAACAGAAAAAGGGTCATGTAAGATTTGCCGCCTTACGCGCACTAACGATACTAATGTATCTTCGTATCATTTTGATCTCGAAATATTCATTTACCTAGTCATAGAAATTGCGGCAATTGTTTTTTTTTTTAAATTTTCAACTATCTACACTGGCGCGATGTCAAGTGTTGAGTTGGAATTTTATTATTCGAATGGGGAATAAGTTCACTGTGTTCGTTATCAATTTGTTGCCGCATTGTCAGCAAGTATGATATTACCGTGTTCCGTTTCTTCGGCGGCCTGTTCCACCTTCGGCAAACGAAATTTCGTTCTAACGCTGCGCGCCGACACGTGCAAACAGAGCCTGCTGCCGTTTGAAATTCATTTGAATGATTCTCTTGCGGGGCGACAGGGTGAAAGTGTCTGTCTCGGGAAATATTCAGGAGGATCTGTTGCGGTGGGGTGGGGGCTTGAAGTCACAGAAAAGAAGGGAGTATATATCGATAAACAACGTGATTTATTAATTATACTGTAAATTGAGCATATTTTTAAAAACTTGGCATTTCAAATTATAATTGAAAGAAAGCGTTTGGGATCGTAACGGAAACATAAATCATTCATCAGGCAAGGAATGAAAAGTCCTACAGGGACGCGGGTATTTGAATTGTAAAATGATTGAGCAACTCGGTGCCCTGACATAACGTTATTCGCGATGGAAAGTGGAGATATGTCTGTTAGGACTTTTAGGGCATTTTCTCATCTACCGCGCAGCCGGACGATCCACGACGTATAATAAGAGAGTAGGTTCGACGATATTCAGTCTGCATATCTCCGATGGAAAAGAAAACGAAGGAACTTAGGAACAGGAATGGAAGTGGCGATTTCTCTCTTCCTCTCTTATTTTCTCATACCGATCAGATAAAGAAAACGTTCTAATTCTCTCTGAAAGTACCGGCGTTATCTCTACAAAAATAAATATTTCCATAAAGTCCTCATTCACGCCCCGAGAAAGCACGTGTTCGCTACGCTAGGAGCCTTAAGAAATGCAGCAAAATATGAACCACCAAAAGCACTCGAGATGTCGCCAAGCGGTGCCTTTCGCTAGAGGAACTTGAGATTGTTGTTGAGAAATGATTATACGATTTGAGCATCTAAAGTGACCAAAATATTACAGTGCACACGCGAGTTTGTATTCAACACCTTCGTCTCGCTACACACAGTACCCAACAATGTCCTCCGAACGAATGCTTTCGCGGTACTCATTCCACAGCCTGTTTTTGACGAGTGATCCTCTGATAAAGTACATTTGTCGCCATCTAATTTATATACCTAACTGCGGTAATGACCGTTTAACGGTATCCACTAATCCCTACAGTCAGTCCTCTAGATCGTCTGGGAGTGACGCGCAATCTCCGGACAAGCATTGTCGACAGTAAACATTAACAGGAACGAGGTTTAGCGATCCCTAATGATACTTCGCTCGGACAACCTTCGAAAGCGATGTCGCTATTAAGTCTTTTGCTTGGCTTAAGAGAATTCTCCGACTTGTAAAAGACGGTGCGGAAGTGATTCCCTTCTGCGTATCTGTTTGGTGGTACCTGCGATTAGTAGAGTCCATTTTGTTTGTCGTATATTTTATACGGCTCAGGCTGGTACACTTTTAGCGGGCGATTACTCCATTGATAACAGGTGAAGTTTTGGCGGTAACGCGCATGACAGGATACCCAACGAAAGTCTCGCGTTATTAGCTCAACGGACCTGTATTCTTCGACTAATGAGCAGGAGTTAATTAGGAGTTAATAGTTTCCGTGGCTCCTGGTCGAGTCGCACCTAAGAGAGTAGGTAGTATCCTGCAGACGTTAAGCTTGCTCTAGAGCATACATATTAAAGGTACGCGGGTACCCCGGCAAGTTTTCAGCAGCCGAGATATACCTGGGCTGGAGGTTGAGTCACGGAGTGCTCGGGTACCTGTGGTCTTAATCACGGGGGTTGGAATATTGGGACTTCCCCCGAGATCGTTTACCGGAGGGTGACGACAGTGATGCTCCACGATTCTACTCTTATCTTTCCTGATAAGCGCGAACGAATCAGCCGACGAGGCTGTTCAGGTACCCGAGCAGTCCTGAGAAAGTAGGAAAGTTTAAACGCGCGTCAGGATGTAACAGAGTATTCGGTGCTGAGTTCCTTTTAACAGCGACGGTGTACGAATTCAGCGCGTGGCCACTGCTAGCTGGCGAGTTAGTCAAGGTACGGGCAGGGAATGAGCTACGATCGATAGTCGAGGTCGTGACGAAGCGCCTACACCGTTACTTATCGCTAACATCTACATCCGCCGCCGATCGTCCAATGCGTCTCCGTTTTTCCTCGATGGCGAAGGGAAACCAGTCGCCCGGTTATCGAGCAGCGACTGCCCCGTGTTCCGCAGCCCCCCCCGCGTCCCCGTTTTCGAGGGATGATAAAATTTTATCTCTTTGAAGTCGCTGAAGCGATCCAAAAATAACGTCAGCGCCGCTGCCACGCGTCGGCCGCGGCTCTCTCTCGCCCGCTTCGACGCGGCGCGGCGCGTTGATAGTGGGAGGTCGACCGCAAGGCGAACGGGCGAATCGGCAAAGAGGGACAGAAGGAAAGGGGGAAGGGAGGACGAGGAAGATGCGAAAAGAAAGAAAATCGAGAACTTCCCGCGCGTTTCAGCGCGTCACCTCGGATTCAAAGTTCCACGGGCCGGGGAACGTTAATCGCGCGCGCCCATGATTTTCTATGAACTGTACCGCAATACATAATGTCCCGATTTAAACATGCACGAGGAGTTACTTCTTAGATCACCGGAGGTACAAGAAACTTGTTTGCGTTTTATAATACACTGTCATGAATATTGGCGATAAATTGCAGCTACCGTTTGCAGTTTAGAGCAGTGGCTCTCATTTGCCGCCGCGGAGTACGGCTTGACGTGGCGCTTCGCAGCGCCGTGCGGCCGCGGTTGAGAGCCACTGACCTGGACTGAAAATGGCGGTAAATTTATTCATAGCGCTATCGCGCAAAGAGTTGACGGCTGGTCTCTCTTATTCGGTTTATAGAAGTGAATTTAATAAATCTATGGGGTTCTGTCGAAAGGAAAGAGTAGAAATGGCCTTCGAGTCTCTGCAACCGGCGATCAAATCGAAAATTCTTTTTGTATCTCCTATGTACAGTTGAAACGGACGTACTGAGAAATAATCGTACAACTTTCGTCAATGTTTATATTTCATATTGTTAAACGACGGTCTCCGCATCGCATATCATTACGAACAGAAAGATTAACTACTTGCAATCGCAAAGCAATTATTCGTAATTCGTTAACACATCGATCGCTTCTTTCTTTCTTTCTTTTTATAATTTCATTTTCCTCTCCCCTCTCTCTCGTTCTTCTCTTTTTAATCACAGAGGCAAAGTATCGCAAGATCGGAATAGAGACAACAAGACTGTAGTGGACGAAAGTTTACAGATTATCTGCACGAGTTAAGTATTATCAAATAAAATGAAAACGTAGCCGAGAGTAGTGAACCGTACGCCTGCCACGAACGTGCGTTATCTAATAAGCACATTTAAATGTTGTTCCAACGAGAACTTAGCTTCGAATATGCCGTTGTTCGGCATATCTGTTTTCTCAGCGATCTGGGTTATTTCAATTTCATGGGGAGCTCCACGGTTCCATGATTTTAAACGCGCGGTCGGCGCTGGCGCGAATGTAGACAGGGAAAATGAGATCGTCCCGAGGTTCGTGGCTCAGGCCGATTTCAACCGCGCGATGATAAATTGCACAGTCATTATCGTACCTTCGCGATGGCGATTATCGTGATTAGAATATTTCTTCCGTTTAACGCCTGTACATGGAGGTCTGTCTGCCAATCGTTTTAACTGATTCAATTACTGGATCCTCCAACCGGGTTCTCGAAACGTCGCATCAGTGCTGCGCCCTCTTTTTTTTTTAAATGTACATATAAAATCTCACGATTAAAACGTAGCCTTCTTGAACTATCAGTTACATACTTCCAATGAAACAGCAAGTTGCCGTTATACTGTTTAGAATATAGGGAGTTTACGTGATCCATTGTCAGTTGGAAATTAACGTGGGAAGACGCGATGAACGGTAGAGTAGTTTGGTAATCAGAAGTGGGGGGAACAGAGCCCGTTGTAAATCTCCGGTAGAAAAGAACCTCGCATCGGTTGGATTACCTAGAATCAGATATAACCACTTATCATCTTTGCGTTCTATCGAAGTTTCTCGAGCAACCGCGACTTGAAGCGGTAGGGTACGTCGGTGTGGCGACGGTTAAGTACGTTTCTTCCTCTCCTTGGCAGAAAGATCTCTCATATTTTTGTTCATTTCTCAAAGAATTATATATTTCTATCGTTCGGAACAAGCTACGTTTTACTGAGCGAGTAACAGCTTGAGAGGGCGTAGGGACATCCAGACGTCGGAGAAGCGATGGAAAATAATGTCCGCGTGGATATCGGTCGCTCCGATCCATCGGCAATCGAAGGTGAGGGAAAGAAGAGCGATTTAAACGGAGCAACGGATAGCGAATCGGTTCCTGTCGTCGCGCATCTATCGGCCGACGAGATAATCGTCGACGACGCGTTCTGCCGATCGCGGTTCAGTCTTTCCTTGAGAGTTGCGGTTACAAGGCTGCGAACCCGTAAAATCGCACGCACACACATATGTACAGGGGGACAGAGATGCGAGGTGTCGATCGATTTCTCCCAAAACTGGTCGATCAAGCCCATGAAATTGACAACTAGGCGAAATATTTTACGCAACCGCCGTTATGCACGCGCGTCGGCCCTCTGTCTCTTTATCCCTTCCCCGCTTGCTATTTACTCTTAGCGAAAATGTTGGCTTACGGCAGATTTGGCAGTAACGCAGTGACAACTCGCGTTTCTCCCTAGCGATCTCTCCTAAGAGACCGTGGCTCGTTACCATGGATGCCGACGACGCATGATAACGACAACGACAAACAAGCACAGAGCGCGAGGGCGGACAGGTTGCAAGGTCGAGTCACGGGAAAAGTCCTTGGAAGCTGTCCGCGATTTTTTTTTTGTTCTCTTGTTTTTCTATTTTTTTTTTTTTCGTTTTTAGTAACACACACGCACACACGACCGACTATGTTCCGTCGACGTGTCGGTATAGGGGTTGGGGGTCGGGAGTGGGTGGGGGGATGTGTAGTCCTTTGGTAATTGTAGGCTTGTTCTTCCGTCTTCGTTCCCAGAGGTATATTATTCTCTTATTAAGCATCGTTTTTTTTTTCTCTTTTGTGGTTTCTCAAAAGCTAGAGTCTCGAGTAGTCCCGACGAGAAAACGGTACCACCGCTCCTACTCGCGAGTACACCCCTCACTTACCGGCGTCGAGGCACTTCTACGTTTATTTTTCTCTCGCGTAACGATCCAGCGGCGGTACGTTCTCGCCTAACAATTCTATCCCGCGCTTCAAACACTTGCACCGAAATCGTCTAGAGTTTGGTCTCGCGCGGTAGCTCCGGTAAGCTGGTGCTAGGTACGAGAAGACCAAGAACCTCAGCTATGTCCGTAGGCTCGTTGGCTAGGACCTCGGCGCTGAAGCCTCTGAAGGTCGCCTTGCTGTGCTCCGCGTCTTTGTACACCGACGACGAGCTGCCGTCCTCCTCGATGCTGTGCAGCAATATCGGGTGCGGCATGATACCGTTGCACAGCGCCTCAAGCCCCGGTGGCGGGCCGCTGTCTTCGATGTAGTTTATGTGAATCCCCTCGATCATGCCGTGCGGGCTGGTCGAGGAGAGCTCCGTCGGCGTGTAATACTCGCTGTTCACGTCCTCCAGGCTCGCCCCGTTCGCCAGGTCGTTGATCTTCGCCTTGAAGTAAGTGTCTACGCGGATGGACCCGTCCTCCTTCGTGTCGAACACCATCGAGTCGCTCTTGCCGCAGGAGCCGCTCCGACAGTTGTCGAAGTAGAAGCTCGGCAGGTTCTCCAGTACCTTGTTCAACGTCTGCTGCTGGTACTTGTAACTCTCCCGTAGCCTCAGTACCTGGTGAGCGCTGAACTTTCGTATCTTGTTGCGCTGGAAGACATAGTTTTCTCGTACCCAGTTCAGCTGGCTGGTCGAGTAATCCTTCGCTTTTCTCACCTGTTTCGAGACCAGAGAAACAACCTCGTGAAACGTTCGTACATTCACGCGCGAAGAATGTTCGACCGTAAACGGTTTTCTTGTTGAGGGCGACAAACAGTTACCATTTCGTTGCAAGCGATGATTTTTGTTACGGTAGTTAGTCGGTATTGTACGGTGTGAGAAGACACCGAGACAGATACATATTTGGGATGCTGTTCACGTTAAGACTAATATTCTACTTTGCTGCTCTATTACCTGATCGTAATACTGATCTCTTAGCGCCGTGAGGTGGCTCGTTCCGTAGTCCCTTATGTCCCGTATGTGCCTCATCTGGCCCTCGTAGTTGTCGCGGATCCATTCCACCTGCTGCGCGCAGTTCTCCTTTATTCTGTGCACTTGCTGGGTGTAATTCTCGCGTAGCTTCTCGAGCTGCTGGCTCTTGTACTGCTCGATGCTGTCCAGCATCTGATAGATCTGCTTGGCGCGGGGCGTAGAGCCGACGTGCCTGCAGCATGAACACCAGTTAAGACAGCCACACCTGAAACGAAAAGAAAAGGGACGGTTCATTCGTTGCGGTTCATCAGGACGGAGAATGCCGGCCGCTTTTAATCACCGTGCGAGAACAGGACACCGTCGACCTGTGCTAGCGAACATAGTATAGGCGGTCGAGGGCTAGGGAACGAAGAAATCCGGCAGAGAGGTTTGCGCGAGCGAAAGGATCAATTTCAAGCTCGTATGGAGTAAAAGAAAAGGGGGGAACAGAGTACAACATACTTACTTGCCCAATAGATAACGAAGCAGTTGCGTTAGAAGTGTTAAGAGAAGAAAGGCCGTGGCGCTGGCCGCGCCTACCATGATGCTGAGAATCTTGATTTTGTGTAAGGTTATCGGATTCATCTGCAAACTAATATAGGTAGTGGCATTGGCAATCGGATTGACCGCGAAACACTTGTATTGTCCAACATCCTGCCTGAGCAACGTCGTGATGTACAAAGATCCATTCTCGAGGATGCGTACGCGACCATCGTCTACGAACGGTACACTTTGTTCCCATCCGTGTACGGGAGGATGTTCGACAAAAGCGTCGGGAAAAGCTGGATCAGGATTCCAGTGCAGTACCTTGAGAGTCGGCGTGACCCATGTCAAGGACGGCGGGGGATTGCCGTTGAACTCGCATTCGAGGAGCACAGAGTTCAACAGCAGATGCGTGTGTTCCGCGGGCGTAGCGTATGCCAAAAACGGGGGCGTACAGTCCAAGTAACGAAGGGTGTTCAGTATATCGCCACCGGCGGCGTCGATCTCATCACCGCACCTGAACCCGCTTTGAAATGCCGTTCTTAGGTGTTCCTTGCTCTCTGCCCACTTGACGAACCAGAACATGCGGCAATCGCAAGCCCACGGGTTCCCCTGCAGCTGCAGCTCGTTCAGATGCGCCAGCTGCGCTACGTTTGCCGGTAGAAAGGTCAAATTGCTGTCCCGCAGATCGATCTTGCGAAGGCCCGGCGTACGATCCAGCACTCGCCGCGAGATCTCCCTCAGCGGGCTTTGGTTCATCTCCAACGTCTCCAGCTCGTCTAATCCTTTCAGATCCTCGTTGCGTAGGATCTCGATCTTCGTGCCGGACAGCAAGAGGGTGCGCAAATTCTTCACCGGTCGCCATACGTCTTGCGGAAGCGCCGTAATCGGTATATACCTCAAGTCGAGCCACCGTAGGCCCGACAGGCTTTGAAACGTTCCGCCACTCAAGCGGCTGATAGGATTCTCGGAAAGATCGAGCCGCTGCAGGGACCCTAGATCGGCGAAGAGACCGCGGGGAATTGTGTCAATCTCGTTATTGGCTAGCTCCAGTATCTTGAGCTGCGTGAGACCGGAGAACAAGCGGGATGGAAGTTTGGTCAGTCGATTGCCGGACAACACCAGCTGCTGCAGCTGCTTGTTGGGCCTGAAGCTGTGATCTGGCAAAGAGACCAGTAGATTACCGGACAGATTCAAGCGGGCCAGGGCTTTGGACGAGGTGAACGCTTGATAGGGAAGCACCGACAGTCGATTCCGCGACAGACCGATCTCCTCGAGGTGATCGAGGCCTTGGAACAGCACTCGCGGGATCGCGCTCAGACGGTTCCCCGTGAGATTCAGGTACTGGAGTTGGTGCAACGGATGGAAGACATCCGACGGCAATTCCGTCAGCCTATTGTCACCTAAGTTTAGATGCTGGAGGAACGTTGCCGCGCGGAACGCGCCCGCCTCGATCCGCTCTATCCCGCTGGAGGTCCACGCGAGGCTCTTTAGCCGGGTGGAAGTTTCGAGAGCGACGACGGGTATAGTAGCGGCCTCGACGTTTCTCAACACAACGTTCGTCGCCTGGCCGGGCAGGCCCAGCCCCAGGAAGCTTCGTTCCTCGCAGAGCAGGCTCGCCCCATCGTCCAGGCACTCGCAACCGGTGGCACATTGTACACGCGACGACGATGATGGCTGCGTTGATTCCGGCGACGGGAGATGACGAGGATGATCCTGCGTGTCCGCGACGTGAACCGCTACGAGGAGAACGATTAACCACCACCACGAGCCCCGCGCCAAAACCCGCTCCCACATTCCTATGACCTGTAATGTGACGATTTCCACCAATACAACCAAGAACTCCCATGTCCTGACGTGTCCTCGCGAGATCCAAGCGTCGACAATTCGCTATTTTTTTTTTTCTTTCTCTTTGTACCGACTCTGCTCCGTCACGCTCAGAGTCAACCGACACTTGGCTCGCGATAAGTCCGTGCTAGCTAGCACGGAGGAACGTGCATGTACCAGTGGCCGTTTGCTTCGATCCTTCCGGCAGCCACGTGCTTTTCGCGAGAACGCTTAAAGATTCTATACAGTAGTGTCTCTTTATTATTTTTTTCTTTTATTTTACTGTATCCCCTCTCGTACTACGACTGTCTGTGAATGCGTGTGTTACCTACCTACCGATGATCACAGACGAGCCGCGAAGACACCGAGCGTGTCGTCGGCTGGGCGACCGGCGGCGGTGCGGTGTCTCTTAACCGTTCGCAAAAAACCTGGCCCAGTGTCTCATGGGCGTACCGAGCTGGCGGTTGCTGGTGGTTTTGTCGTCGACGGCGGTGTTGCTGCTGTTGCCGTGTCGAGCCGGCAACATAATTGTGCGCGCTCTAATGGAACGACTCGTACGGAGCTCCGAATTTGGACGGGAAGGGAAAATCCGCCACGATACAGCACGGCGCGTACAACAACACGGGCACTGGCGCTCGCGAATGCGCATATATAAATGATTGACAGCACATGCAAAGGAGCCACGCATACGCGTACTCACGCGCGCACATATACCCTCTCTCTTTCTCTATTTCTTTTTTCCTTTCCTCTCTACCTTGATCGCTGTGTCTGTGTTTCTGTCTGTGTGTGTGTGTGTGTGTGTGTTTATCTCTAGTTCTCTCCGTCTCTACTCTCCCCTTCTGTCACTCTATCTCTCTATCTCTCTATCTGCCCGCTTTGTCAAACGCGCGGCCGCTGGCGATCAGAGGTGGTTACTCTCTCGCGTTCCGCGTGTCACATGACATACTCGTGCATCGCGACGCGGCCAGCGTCGTCCGTCGCGTGTCAAAGGCAAAAACTGACTGCGAGGGACTCTCTCGGCTCGGCCGACTCTCGCTCGTTTCTCCTCCTCGTGGTTCTGCCGTATGCCCCGAGGAGCCGGCAACGCTGCAAGCCGCGGGAACCGCGCCGACGCAAAACCGACATCGCTGCAGCTTGCTACCGCGAGCCGCCCGACAGGGAAAGAGGGGAAGCGCAGAGGACGCTCCAGACACCAGCCCTCTATCGGCTCTACCCGCATCGGTGCCCATCGGTGCCCATCGTCGCCGAGCCACCCGAGACTCGCGATATTTCACTGCTCCAACACGTGCCTTGCCTTGCTCCTCCGATATTTTTCCTTTATTTATCGTTACCGCCTGTCTTCTACCATCCACCATCTACCCCTTTCGCTGCGAGCGGCAACGCGCACGCCCACGCACTCGATCCTGGCTTCTTCTCTCGGCTTCCCTCGTTAATTAGACGATTCTTATCCGATATCTTTCTACTCTGGTAAATAGCCTCGTCGCTGGTTACCCCAACACACCTTTCGCACCTCGTTTCGTAAGAAACGAGAGACTGCAGCAGCAGCAGCAGCACGCCTGTCTCCGACCGCCTGCTGTTTGCAGTTCGCTCTCAGCCCGCAGATAGGAGACACGGTTTAATAATCCAAGAGTTATTAGGGTCCTTCGTTAAGCCGCAATTAAACATGGAAGGCATTGTTCGCTGGGGAACAGATGAGGCGAATTTCGGGGAACGTGCGATTCCACGAACCCCGGCGATGTGTGCATCCTTCCTCTTCAATCCTTTCATAATTCACGCTCGCTTTCTCTGTTGTCGTCGTGGTTGACGCGGCTGGTTTTTCCGTTTCCTTTCGGCACACCGCTCTCGAGATTTAAGGTACGGCGAGGAGACACGGCGAAATGGTATAGCAATTCAGAGGCCACGATCGAAATGCCTTGAATAACGTAGCGGGCGGAGTGGCGGTCATGAAAGGAAGGTTCGTTGCCTGCATCGCAAAGCTGAATTTGAACCACCTGGCTGCTAATCTTATTCGGCGCACGTTCAAATCAATATTATTACATAGGGCGAGCGCTATCGTCCGTTACGGTTTAGGCGAGCTGTTTGACGCATCCATTCGTATTAATACCCTGCCGATTCAAATTCAGTGTCTCTGCAACGATAACATATGTATACCGTAGACAAAAAGATTCTTAGACTGACAGTCTAAGTAGTGGTGCATTTTCCAGCGGTAACATCACGCTGTTGGGTATTTCAGTAACGTTCTCCTGGTACCGTACCGTGGATGCCATTAGTTTCGCTTCAAATCTTGCGAAGCATCGATTCTATTATCGTACGCCATCGATCTAGAATGCCACCAGCTTCGGCTTTCACTTGAAAAACGTTCGAAAGCGTGCCCGTGTTCCAAGTTCAACCAGAAAGCACGATAGTCTGTAATGAATTTCATCATTAGCGCGCGGGCACGGAACAAAAATAATCGAATCTGAGAACATTTCGAAATTGTGTAAGGGGTCGTCCTTAAATTACGTAAGGCTTTTTGGGGGGAGGGGGTCGCGAATTTCTTACGTTTTCTTACACGGGGGGAGGTCAGGTAGCGTTTTACGTAATATTCTTTTAACCTAATTTTGAATAAATACAAATTCTATCGTTAATGTTCTGAAAAAGTAGTTTTAGTTTAAATTTCCCGAAATTGAGTTCAATGAATCATATAAACCTTTAAAAGAATTTTAATAACTGAAAGAATTCGGAGTAAAAAATATTAAGTAAGAAGGGGTTGCAATATCAAATCTTACGAATTCTTATACTGGGGGAGGGAGGGGGTAAGAAACCGTCAAAATTACCCTTACGTAATTTAAGGACCGCCCCTAATGAACCGCAGTATCTGCGACACATATATTTACCCTTCACGAGACGCTGAACGTGACTTAAAAATGGCCACTCTTTTATATTGCGGCCAAAATAGAGCGTATTCTATGTAAAATGGCAAAGGTGACTTTGGGAAGTTCGCGATACCTTGTGATATGCCCTATTTCCTGCGCCAGCTATTTTTTTTTTTTTACATAATCCTCAGTTACGCGTCCACTTCGCAGGAATCACCCCGAAGAATCGTCGATTATCAGTATCCTATTTTGGTCTCTCCTTTCGTGCCCACACGCAAATGGAGCCGTTTTATGTACAGGCACCAGTCGTTTGTGCTGAAAGTTGCATTGCTGACTGTAGTAACCGTTACTCCAATCGCGGTACATTAATTTCCGTGCCCTTCAACCCCGCGAGGTAATTAAGCAAAGTGGACCTTTGCTGAGACAATTAAATTAGTAGCCTTACACGGGGCGAACTAATCTCGTTTGGTGCCAAGAAGGGAAACAGAGAATTTCTTTATAGCGATGAAACCCCATTGCACCTACGAATCAATCATCCGCTCAAGCTGTCCACGTGTACAATTGCCGGGGCTGACCTTGGACGATAGCTTCGACAACGGTGGCTAAAACGTTCAATTTCGAATACGCCACGGTTCTATGCAAAGCTACTTTTCTGCGTCACGTGAACAAGAAGGGCGGGCAAAGAGAGAGGCGAGAATGGTGTAATTTAGTTGTTAGAGAACGGTCCGCAGCCAGAGTTTGAATGATCGCACGCCAATCCCATATTTACAGGCGAGTCCGTTTGAAGATCGCTCTCGTAAGGTCCGCGTGTGCAAAACGCGCCTGAATTAAACGTAGCTCCGCTGCTATAAAACCGAAGCCAACGTAAGAACTCGAATATTCTCCGCGGTGAAAAGTTTTAAGTAAATAAACGTCAGCGCTCGATTACCAATACAGCAATCAAAACAGCAGTCCTTGTGTACGTGGTAACGTTGACGATAACAACTGTTTGAAACTACCGTACTGTGATATCTCTCCAGTTACACTTACAGATATGCTTGATAAGCCTTCAATTGCGTATTATTCCTTCCCCTCCATCTTCCCACTTCTCTTTTCAACGTCGAATTTCGCCTCGCCTTGCCCCGCAAACTGGATTCAACAACGTTGCAAAATAGCGACCGGCTTATCGGTCGCTGTTTTATCAAGGTGCAAAGTTAGTTTAACATACGGCTGATTGAATTACGCTCCCATTCTTGAATCGCAATGAAATTAAATTTTAATGCCCGATCGCGGTGCAGTGGATTCTTTATGCGATTTCTTCCGAGACTCGATTCGCGTGCAGTGCTCAGAGAGATGCATTTCACCTTGATACTTTTGTAGGTTGCGCAAAGGCCACGAAAACCCAATTTTCCCCCTTCTGTGTCTTCATGTCGGTCATGGCCAAGGGGAGTAGCCGTAAGGGTGGGATAACCCGATTTCCTCCACCTAATCTATTATTATACCCGCTAGCTGTTTCCCGTTGTATTATGCTCCCACAGCGAAAAAAGGGTGCATAATAATTCCTTTGCAGGTATTGAAACCGTGCAGCCCACGTAAGTAGTTCTCCGAGACATCGCGGCAACTCCATCGCGATGCTGGAGAAATGTTTTTCCTATTTCCAAACGTGACACCTGATCCCCGTGTCGTTGAATATTAATATCCGGGCAAGAACGGGGCATGAATGAAAAATGAACGCGGAATTATTGACTAACAGGTATTACGTAATCGCGTCGATAAGTGCAATAGAGGAAGGAATCCTCGTGAAGGAAATGCTTTAAGTAGATTGACAGTATTTACAGTTCCTTTAGAACTCGTATTTATTGCTGCGCGAAATACAGTTTCCGTATTTAGGTATATCAGCTACACGCGCACCAGAGTCGCTATTGCATGATTTAATGCACCGAGAAATTCACTCCGCAGAGGATCCGCTAGCGATATTATCCGCAGCGCCGCTCGCGTCCGCGGAAATAATTGTTTTTTAATCGGCGAAAACAATCCTGAAAAGATATCTTATTCAGCGAATTCAGTTGCCGCATTACGTAACACGGTTGGCACACAGTTTTCAGGATGGCCAAAGGCGTAGGTGGGGGGTGGTAACGACGTCGGAGAAATGAGGGAGGGGGAGAGGTGGGGTAGCTATTTTAAAGGACAGTGCGTTCTTTCGCCCTCCAAACTGTCTCGCGAGTATAATTGGCATGAAAGTGTCCCTGTCTCGGATCGAGAAGTAAACGCGCAAGGAATGCTGTTGGACGAAGACACCGGAACACCCCGAGTCTTTTCTCGAAAGCAGACTTGATATACGTATATCGGAACCGTCCGCGTGCAATGCTTTTCTTCGTTGCATAATATGGTTGGCGAAGCGGACTACAGGCTGGAAGGAAGCTTGCGCGCCCGGCGTTCAAGTTAAGATGGGAGGAACGATGAAACCGCGGGCGATGTAAGACAGGAAAGGCCTCTGCGGTTCGAGGCAGGCCGATAAAGTGCCGGTTGCTGGTTACAGGAGAAAGAGGGAGAAGTGTGGCGGCTGAAAGGAGGGAAGGCGAAGAAACGAGACTGTAGAAGGAGAGGGAAAGGGAGAGACGGCGGAGCGTCGAGCAGACGTGAGTGGAGCTCGATCAGCTGGGAACAGAGCGGCGTTGCCACGTCCCGCCGCGTGACCCCCGGCTGGCGACTGTGTCCCAGCTCCGCGGATCAATATTACCAACATCTGGCAACCTCGCCCCGTATCCGACTCTCCTCTTTATTTATACGTGTCGGTTGGATAGCGCAGGCCCGTTCCGATCCTTCCTTTGCTCGCTTTTGTCCTTCGTCCCCTTGGCCTTTACCGGTTTTGCTACGATTCCGATATTTTCGAAAGGTTAACTGCCCACCCCGAGCTTCGAGTACACCAGAGAATAACATGACACCCTGTGTACAAGGTTGTACGGGGGCAGTACCGCGGTGCGCCGAGAGATCGCGGACCGAGGAGGTCCTCTTTCTTCGCTGCGTTATCGCGTCGGTGGGTAAAAATATTTTTAGGCCGACGTATATAGATTCGAGCGATCAGGGACGTGCGAACGCGTCAAGTGCAATGCGCTCCAACAGGCAGCTCTGAATGGACGCGTGTCGTTCAACCTACTCTGGACAACTAGTCTCTTCGCCACGAGTCTGACAGAGATGTTCCTATCGAACCGCTACCTCGTTCCGACCCAAAGATCTTCTCGGCGCGAAAAGTCTCCGGTCTTATCTTATCGTCGCGGTGTATATCTTGATGTAAATTCTATCCGCATAAAATTAATTCGCTATCCAGGCGACAAAAAGAAAGATAAAGATCCCTCCGTTGGAAAATACTGGTTCCAGTGCAGCTCGTGGAAGAATTCCCTCTGCGGGCAAAACGAGGAGCGAGACAGTTGCTAATTACTCCTCTGCTAAACGCGTACCCTTCTTCCACGTTGCTTTCCTCGCGTCCCGACGTGCTCGTTCTTGCCAGCGTCGCATCAGCAGTTCGGTCAAATTAATTGCCAGTCGAGTTTCCGCCCCGACTATGCTAATAATAATCGATATGTACGCCTTATACAGCGGAGCTCTGAAATCATTCTAGAGTCATTATTCCCGGTGGTACGGCCAGGGTGCGAGGTTTCCACGTCCCGATATATCTTTCCTTACCTTGGAAATTCCCACACTCCCGCCTACTTCGGCTATTTCATTTCCTGATCGCGCGCCGCGCATGACCTAACAATCGCGCGAACTTTGCTATTAGAAATTTTATATAAACGGTTTCCGCGCGTTCCCTGTGAGCCGCAAAGGTCGATATACCCAGGCCCCTCTACCTCCACTTGCACGATTCTACATCCGCCACCTCTGGCAACGTCTATTCCGGCCTGCCGGTTTCGTTGCACGTCCACTCATCCTTCCTTTACGCTAATCAGCATGCGTATGCACGCGCGGAGCTTTTCGCCGCTGCGTGCCCCAGTTGTTTTTGTTTTTTTCAAAGGGAAAATAGGACACACGGACCATCAGATAAATTCAGATTCCCACGGTCTCGATCTCGAGCGGGGAAACCTCAACACCTCCGCGTTTCGCTATCATTGCTCGTATTTCATTTCTAATCCTGCACCCAAGGCAACGAGGATCAATTCGTTTCGAATAATTGTACCGCGCGTTTCGCTCGCGACAGAGACACCCTGTACAGCTCGGTGGAAAACGCAGCCTGCCGGCCACGTTTCTTTCCTCGGCGCCGTTCAAACAAAACGCCAACCTGCCGGTTTCAGTGTTGAGCGTGTGCAGTCATCCACCCACGTGTTACGTGGGCTTGAAATGCTCGCACATGCTGGAGAATAGCGAATGCTTCCTGCCTATGTACGGTTATGCGTGGCAAACATTATTATTGTCTAAACCGCGCGTCTCGGTGCGCTCGTAACGGAAAGGTGAAAATTGTCTGGGTTATTAAATCGCAACCGTACAGTTACTGTCTCGGCAGAAGGCGTTAAAGTAATTCATAATCGTGAGACCGAGTACGCGTAGCATCCAGCAGAGGAATTCCTGTAGTAGTCGATAATTCCGCAAGCCGCTTCGAGATCGAGGGCGTTCGTGGCATTCTTGCCGCGACATCCAAAAATCTACCCGAAATAGTGAAGCGCCTGCCGGGAGCGGCCAGAGTTGAATCCTGCCCTGTGTGCGGTTGCGTTCGTCCCTGGAAACCGTTGAATTTCTTCCCTCGTGGAAGCCGCACAAGTCGGTTAAGTTGGTTCAAGGTCGCTCGCTGGTACATGCATTCGTATTTGCTGCGAGTTAATTTCCTTGCAAACTTTCCTCAGAACCGCGCGGAAAATTCACTTACGCTTAGCGATTCGTTTCCTCGCCTCAAAGTCGATCGATTGTACAAAAAGTACATAGGTAGCGTAACACGCTCGTACCATTCAAACGAAATATTCGTAACAGCTGCACCCTCTGGGTTCACCGGTCACCGAGCCTCGTGACGCGTGGAACTCTGCGTTTCATGATCAATCCTTTCGCTAAAATCTTGAAGCGTCAAGTTTGGATCGCCCAGCGAGCCTTGTCGCAGAAAGTATCGAGCTGCATTTGAAACCGCGGAGCTAGTCGGAATTTCACACGTTGGTATATTGTTCCTTTCCGGTTTTGAAAGTCGAGCATCTGTTGCGATGCGAACGTGGCAACGATGCGAGCAATTGAGAACACACGAGGACACACAACCGCTTCGCGTTGCATCCGCGTGTGTCGCACAAAAAGAGAGGAAAAAGGAGAGGCTCCTTGATCATTAATCTCTTGAGCCTCGCCTTTTCTATTTAGCGCTCATTCAATGCCGCTTCATGTCCGTGTCGTACGCGAGCCGTAGCCCATGGCCTGTGTCCATGGGCCAAACCGTCGAGGCTGCCAAATCGTTCAAAGAGCGAAGAGGCACTTTCATCCTCGACAGGACCACAACAAAATATTCACTGCCGGGGAACACCTATTTCGAGTGGAATTCGTCATAGACAGTCGGCGCTACATAACGCGACATGCCCCGTCAACACGAGTGACACTGTCAGCTTAAATATTTTAATCAGTTGGTCCTTGCGTATCGCGTTTCTTTTCCAGTGGCCTGTGTTTTGTACGATAAACGCATCCGCACGGGCTGCTGAATAGGATCCCTGTATTTGCTCAAACAAATTGGACGTGCAAAATAATACAGGTCAGAAATACGATCGATGTACACTTCCTGCTCGATTACCCCCCGCGCACGTGCAACAAAGCGAACGGAATACGCGAATCAGTTTCTCTGTTCGTTCACTATCGCATTACCTTTCGTCTGTTTGGCGATTGAACGGGTTTCAGATCCATCCTTCGTTGCGAATAAGGAAACTTCATCCGATCGTATCAGTAATACTGGCGTACGAAGATAGGATGTTTATCGACCGAAAGATACAACCTATATTGTCTCCTTTGTTTCTTTGTTGACAACACTTAACTGGCTCGTTGACTCGTCGTCACGTTCCACCGTAGCTAAATACGCAGTTACTGCCACTATAAATATAATAATTCCCTTTCAGTGACTTTGAACCGTGCATTCATAATCTATCAACGCTTCAATGAGAAACATGGAAGATTAATAAAACTCCATTGTATTGTATTGTAATACAAAGAAATTCTCTGCTTTTTGTACCATTAGCGTGAAAGGCGTTCTTGAAGCTTAGAAAATGCCACTGCCTCGTTCAGCAGGTGAGACTGGAAATTGCGGGACAAACGACGCCATCGCACATTTGGAAAATACGGGTATCGATTTTGCTTGGAAAGTCTGAGGAAGAAAGAATCAGGCCCGGTACACGAAAATGGCATCCTTTTCAGAGAGCTGCGGTTTATAGAAATTTCTAGGAATTCACGCTCTACATATTTGATCTGGTCCCTCGAACAGAATTAGTACGAGACTCGACGAGTCTGTAAAAACTTTTGGCCGTATGCGGCAAATATCTTTAGATGATGCAATGGCGTCGTTTGCTGATGTGGCAAGCAAGTCTCGGAACGTTTAGCTTCAGAGCCGTTGGAACAACGTACGTGACCGGAATGGCGACGAAAATGGCGAGTGGCTCGTCGTGGCGACATCTATCGACGCTACGATTGTCAGAATCGGGTCGTGTTACCGTTTTACGCCGAGCGATGTCGCCACGGTATCGAGAGATATAGTCAGTGTCGTATCGAGAGTTTAACAGACCCTATCCACCGAAACTTTGAAAAAGACAAGAATCTTAACGTTATTCTATTTCTTATAGTGTGCAGATTTCGTGAAAGCAGGGGCAGAGCAAGGATTAACACCATCCGACGTTGTGCTTGCTGCGGATATTACATTCTCTTGCGTAGCTGATCCTCAAGCTGCCAAAGATGTGAGTAAACAGTTTTAATTTTCGTCTCTAAACTGTTCGTAGGAACGTGTACTAATCCATAAATTGTTTATAGATGGTGTTCGGGAATTGCGGGGTCCTCACAGAGATATCCCCGGAGAAAGGGTACGTGGAGATGACCGGCATAGACGCGGAGACCTCGCAAGACATCGCTGAGGCAATAACCGCGAAGGGTGGTCGTTACTTGGAGGCCCAAGTGCAGGGCAGCAAGACTCAGGCCCAAGAAGGTACCCTGGTGATACTGGCGGCTGGCGATCGGACTCTGTTCGACGAGTGTCAGTCCTGCTTCGAGGCAATGGGCAAAAACAGTTTTTATCTAGGCGAGGTGGGCAACGCATCCAAAATGAACCTCGTGCTACAGCTGATGGCAGGAGTGACTCTGGCCGGTTTGGCTGAGAGCATGGCTCTCGCAGATCGTGCTGGTCTGCAGCAGAAGGATGTATTGGAGGTGTTGGAACTCACCTCATTGGCTTGCCCGGCGATTCTCGACAAAGGAAAAGGTAGTGCTCTTTTTCAGTGTATCGAAGACTTGAAGTCCCGTTTAAACGATATCGATACTAATATCGTTGAACTTTTTCAGCCATCATCGAGGGTGGTTTTCCAACGCAACTACCGCTGCAGCACATGCAGAAAGACTTAAGACTCTCTCTAAGTATGAGCGACCAGTTGGAGCAGCCATTGCCGCTTGCCGCCGCGGCGAACGAAGTCTACAAGCACGCTAAACGCCTTGGTTATGGAGAGCACGATGCCTCCGCTGTTTACATCAGAGCCAGGTTCTAACGGAGCATGCATCGTCGAGCTATCGCTATACCATATTTATTGCAATATCTAACGTTGTTTCCCGTCGCTACCAGAGAAGAGTAGTGCGCTATTTGTCAAGGAGTGGCGGTGGAACCACCACCACCAATGAATGCTATAAAAGAAACCGCGACGTGCAGATTGGTACGTCGCGCGGAGTTGTTGGGAGTAGGATGAGCTCTGTCATCGTTTGAACCGGGCGAGAATCAATTTTCGACATATTTCCATATGTACGGTAAACTTCGTGCACAGGCTTTGTCGTTCAATTTAACGCGATGACGCTATGTATAAAGTATCAAATGTACTTGCACTTTTTTTACAATGTTTTTCAAGAAGACACCATCTGCGTATACACGAATGACCTTTCACTGTTTTTTTTTTTTTTTTCGTTTTTCTTTATCTTCTAATGCACGGCGACTACTTTTCTCGATAACAGCGTGGGTCTTGATAAATAATCGATCTCTCGAGTCGCCTCCCGGCTTCGGTCTCGTCGAACGCACCCCTCGCTTGAAAACTCGATAAGAGACTTGGGACGTGTCGAAAATGTGCCTTACGATACCGTTTGAAGCAAGGCTTTCACATTATTTCTGTTCTTCTTTTCTTTGGAGTTGCGCAATGGAAATGACACAGTATGATGGATGAATTCAATTTACACGATAATGATTAACGGGAGGATGTACAGGAGAACGACTGAAAAAGGAAAGAATGGCGGAGATAGATTATACGCTACATTGGTGCAATTATAAGGTATAATTCAGTGGGACGAAGTTCTCGATTTTGTAAAAATATTTTGGCGATAGTTTAGATGTGTCCGAGGCACGGAATGATGGTCGAACGTGGTTAGCCAGGCGGCTTTCAGCTGGCTCTTCAAACCTATCCTTTTATTCCTATATTACGAAACAAAAGTTTACGTTTTATTTCATTTTACTTTTGTACTCTTGCATGCATTTTGAACGTCGAGCCGTGAGTTTATGAGTACTTAGTCTTACGTAGGTATCTCACAAGGAACACTGAAGAGCGCGTTGGCCTGTTCTCATCGTCGAATCATTCGTGCCGGGAGACTTCTGATATATCGCCGCGAAAAAATTAATTTTCCACTAGTAATTAGAAATGTTTTTGCGCCTAGCGCGAATTCGGCTTTTCGTTTTCATGGACGTGGCTCTTAAGTAGACAAGCCGAAAGTGGCGCGGAATCATTTTGTTTTACTAGCATTGTAAAGGATGGAACGAAGTAGAGGAAATATTAAACGTTAATTAGTATATATGTACGCTACTATATATGGAGGCTTTTCGGGCTCAGTTGATGTCCCTTTAATAAGATTAAATCATTACTTACGGAGCATAGATTTACGTTAAGTCGAGGTATGGTATGGGGGTGTGGTCTTTTCACGAATTGACCAAGATGCTTAAAACAGTACCGTCTTCTTCTCTGTGTTAGTTCGCGTTACGCCGGGGTAATAATTACTCCTTTTACTTTGGAAATTCCATTCAACGTTCACGATAACATTTTACGATTGCGTTGCCCCAAAACTTTCACGGCATCGCGCGTCCGATAATTCTACGCTCGCGCGAGAACTCGATGCTCGTAACACGAACGTAAATTTCCAACGATCCATCACTGATTTTTTACTGACTTTCATTATTGATGGTATTGCATGTTCAACGAACATGGACGTGTCGGGACAGTTCTTAGAACGTTTTCCACTATAATACGTACTCTGCTCTCTCTCTTACTTCCACCCTCCCTCCCTCCTTCCTTATCTGTTCCTCGTGCGTGCACGGTGGTTACGATCATTTTACGAAAAGAAGGTGAATCTTCTTGACGAGGGGATGAGGGAAGCGAGCGACGCGCACTTCCGTTTCACAGGGCGGTCGTGCGAGTCTCACATGCGGCACGCGACGAAGTCGAGAGCGACCGAAAGGTTACGGAGTTTGTTAGCGAGCAATTTTGTTCTTGGGCCCGATCGTACGAGTTTGCCTTTATCGGAAGCGAGAAATTGTCAGTTTTCACCTCCCCCATTGTCGCAGATCAAATACTGATAGTCTTACTTGCAAGCTTTCCCCACCGAGAATGCTTGGTGGAATATTTTTCTAGCAGTTGATTGTCCACTGAACATTCGCAGTGAACGATATTTGATTTTTAACTGTGGATCGACGTGTACCTATATATATAAAAAAAAAACAATGTAGTAAGTACGTTGTATTGGTTTGTTTCTGGGCGATAAAGGGAAACTCGTATCGTCCGCTCTTTCACGGAAACGACAAACTCTTGGGTGCGTGGGAAATTACGTACCGCATAGCTGTAACAGTGGCTAAGCGCCCATATCACACATACTTGTATATGTAATTAGATTATCGATAGCGTTTTACGGTTACAATGCCAGATTGTACACGTACGAGACGAAAACAGGAGTGATGGAAATAGAAAAGAAAATATTAAATATTCTACAGTAAACACGAAGAAACAAAAAAAATATAAATATACATATATATATATATATACGTATATATATATTATACATACTATAGCTAGTAAAGAGTATAAATCACAGAGAGGGAGGAATTCGTGTGTGAATGCGACTGCGGGTGAGTGTGAGTAACGTCATGAGCATCGCGTCAGTAACTGACGTTATATGTTTTGTCACGAAATACACTGGTTTTTGAATAAATATCTATTTGAATTACGAACATTAACATTTAATCCCCGTGGAACGTCCGCAGCCCCAGCACGCTCCATTGTACACGAATATTCTCGTCTCATTCCTGCCGTAACGCTTTTTGTAAACCCGCAATTAAACTTTTCGACGCTACGCGCGTTTGTAAATAGGTGCGAGCGACACGCGGAGTACGCGAGGCATTAGAATCTTACTACCAAACGAGTTAAGCCGCGCTCGAACGTGGTGATTCATCGTGAATAATTTAACGATATCTTTGTTCCTTTAATGATCGTTATTGATTGTACAAAAACTGGATCGATTTGAGAGAAATAAGAGCAGTCATTGTCGATATCGTTGGAAGTCATGCAAAGCACGTGCCGCGCTCTCTGGGTTCATAGGCGCCGCGAGTAGAACGAATGATATTGCATGATTACAGTAGGAAGCCGGCTCGTGTGCGCACGCGTGTCCTCCGCCACGGCTGGACGTGTGCGTGAAAGTATCGGGAACGGTAGTGGGGATCGAGGGCGGGTGAGGGAACAGGGTGGGGGCAGAGGGGTGGAGCAGCCGCCGTCTGATGACACCTGTAGCTCGACCCCCACGATCAGTTCAGCCGCGACCGTCCACGCGCCGTCTTGTTACGACGTTTTTGCACAGCCACCACTCTGCCCGCAATATACACATATACGTGTACCTCTCGCAAGCACGCATACACACACGCACACAGACGCGCGCGCGGGCACGCATACGTCGCACGGTACGCGCGGGATTCACGTGTATTGGTGCGCGTACGAACGCCAGCAGGCGCACACGTGCAAACGGGTAATTTTTACCCTTTACCACGTGACGGACCGTCGTGCGCATCTGCCATTATCACGAGCGAACTGTCATCGTGCTCCCTTTCATTCAAGATAAGAAAGAAGAGGAACGCCAAGGAGTGATCGCTGTGCCTGCAGTACGTAGCATGGATATCGTGCCCCTCTCGACGATCGACATTTCACGAGCATTCTTTCTCCCCATATCGACCAGCTTTCTGTTCACGTACGCGTTGACAACTGCCGCCAGCTCCCTCTACCCGCACGGAGGAAAGCTTTTACGTTTGATTCTAGCGTTGATAGATGCTCGATACGATTGACGCCTATGTAGATCCCAGGAACAAGGTCGTTCATGTAGAGCGTTACTTTCTAGAGTCTAGAATCTGGAATCTAGAATACAGACGATCGGATGCCTCGATCGTTAGAACCGAGTGTTCATCGAGTTGTATAGTTTTCGATGAAATCATGGGGATATACTCGTGCCTCGTACGATTTACACGCGCTCGAATCTACATATACCGTATGTAAACCTCGCGACCACGTTCGCCGTGGTATTCGAGCAGTCGTTCGCATCGATAGCGTCGATACGTATCGAGTCGAGACGAGCGAGACTTCTTTAACCGAGATCGAAGCGAACGTTCGCAAATAACGGTCGTTCTCTTAGTCGTGTTTCTTGGCACGATCTTACGAACGACCTTATTCCTAGGGAATGATCGGTGGTGTTGCGACTGTGAGCAAGAAAACAGAACGTGGCCCGTATGGCCGGCAATGCGAAACGAAGGTGGCGGAGGGGCATGTTTCTCGCGCTTGTATTCGCGGTGTGTGTCGCGCCGCACACGGAAGCGGCGAGATTCCAGAAATCGTGGCTCTGATCACGCGCGTGCTCCCCTGTGCAAGCACAGCGAACTGTATACGGTAACAACGCGATGACGTACGTTTTCACGCCAACTTGCAACATCGATATTCGCTCACATCGGTCCGAGCAACCGAGCAGTTGACACAAAAACATCCGTGAGTCGAAAAGCCACCTTTTACTTTCCCGAATTTTCGAAAAGGTATCGCGCGTTTCTGGCCATTGTAATGGAAATCTTAGGTTAAAATTAGAACGGGCATTGTCGTTGCATCTTTGGAAAAAATTCGAAAGCATCCCGGTGACAGTTCTTTACAGGGAGCTCCGAAATAGAACGGGGCGAGAGATTAGAGGCGCGGCTCCGTGGGATATCTATGAATATATCTTTTTCCGCCACATGCCCCGATCGTCACCGAAGCTGATCGCTGCTTCTACGTGCATCGTGTTTGAAAAATAGCTCGTGTCGCGGCGCTATCTCTCTATTCCCTTCTTTCTTTCTTGCTGCGGCTCTCCGTCTCCCTCGTCCCCTGCCACTGCTGCTCGGTAAATAAGATGCGTGCTGTATCTACGCGTGCACATGTGTAGGAGAAATAAGCAGAACCGCGCTGCACGTACAATGGCCGGGCTGGTGTTGGGTATCCACACATCTCGGGCGAGGGATCCGACAAATATAGATACCCGTGGCGGCGGTGTGCGGGCACTCGCACACCAGGTAGAACAGCAGCGCAGTAAAGGAGGTGAAGGGGAAACGGGACGGAGAGATGGTAGAGGAAATAGCGTGGACAGATTCCATTCGCGCTGAACAGAAACATCGTGTTCCAAGTAGAAATCTTGGGAATACAGTAAACGTATCGTTTTTATCACGTACTTTCCAAATTCTATTTACACTCGCGCGATTATTTGCCGACAGATACGTGCCTCGTTCGTGTGTTACGGGACGGAAGGAAGCGGATGTAACCTCCACGAAAAGCCGAGCGCGTGGTGCGCGCAATGTAAATGAATAATTAGGAGCCGAGAGGCTGGCATACGTCGCGTCATGTATACGGTTACACGATGCAGCAAATGATGGCATATTCTTCGGCGCGAGTGCAATCGCGTTTGCATGGTTCGTGGTGGGGTGGGTTGGGTAAGTAGAGTTAGGAGGATCAGTCGGTCCGTGGTGGGGGGAACAGTGTGGACAGGTTGCCTTCGTGCTAAGCCGAGTCTCGTCGCCTCTTGCATTCCGAGACGCGGATTCCGGAGCGGTTTTCTTTTAAGACAGAGAGGGAGAGGAGGAGAGAGCGAGAGAGAGAGAGAGAGAGAAAGAACGAAAGAGAAGTGGAACGCTTACGGTACCGATTTTCCAGTAAGCATTCGAGCCCGCTGCTTGTTTTTTCGTGGCCAGCCCGGACACCAGTCGGCGAGGGTGCTTTTTCTACTTGGAACAGCGCCGCGTACAAATACACGAACCGTAAGGGTAGAACCGATCGTTGCACCTTCAGCTACTTATCGACTGGATCACGATCCCACTTAGCGTACGTCCTTGAATCACGTAACGCTTTTGCTACTCGACTTCTCTCCTCGTTAACCCCCGTCCCCCGAGAAGCATCGTGCTTTACAGTTTATTGCATTGGGCGATTTACGCGGCCTCGTTTAAAAAAAAATAAATCACTCGAGCAATGTAGGGATTTACACGAATCCAGAGAAATTCCTACTCGCTTTCTTTGTTCCGATGATTATACGTTTCGCGGTGTATCTCGTTCGATAACGAGAGAAAGAGTTGTATCGGGGCGAGGTGTGTGGAAGAATCGTTCGAAAATGCTAGCGACTGGACGAGTAGGTCATTTGCCCTTGTTATGCCGGATACTTTCGACTTGGGCTGCCGGCGAGAACGGTACATCGGGTTCGTAAAAGGATTGCGGTCTGTTCGCGTGTTTCTACCGACCCCGAGTACACTATTATTACGACTTAACGTTCGACGCGTGTTGGATACTTGCCCTATGAGGTACCAACCCATTTCGTGAAATTTCAGAGGTCGTAAACGTTACGTGCGAGTGTCATTTGATATTTCGAATTGGTACAATTGTAGGCCGCCTTCCGCGACAGAGTGAACTTAAAAAGTCGCCGGGACGATGCGAGAGGGGGAGGGGTTAGGGACTCGAGGGGATGGAGATCTATTAAACGTTATATCATTGCTGCAACGAGAATTTTAACACGCGTTAGATTCAGGAGTACGCGAAGGATACAGTGAAAGTGCATAGACGAGTTCAGAGCCTGTGGGAGAAAGGAATAATTACAGCTTATGACATTCTGCCGCAACTGGGGGATTTCTTGCGAACCCAGTAACACATTTCTCGTACATCAATTTTTCAAAATTGTAATCTCACAAGAGCCCCGTCGGATAGTCAAAGAACATAAGAAACAATCGAGTATAATAACAATAATAATTCAATGCATGTCATCTTACTGAAAAAATTCGACTTTCGAGAAGAACCGTCGACCTAATAATCTTTGAATATCTCGGGGTCGCGTGGTCACGGTTGCCAAAAGAGCCGCGTCGCGATACGAATTTGCGTTGACAGGTCAATAGTCGCGCCATCTTGGTGCGGCACGGCCAATCGTGAGATCGAACAAGTAACACGCGGGTCCTCGGTGAAGTACGCGGCGTGTGTAGTTTACGAACGGTAAACCGAACGCGAGGGACGCTCCGCCGTTTGGCCTCCGTGTCGTTCCTGCCTGCCGTTCTCTCCCGGGTTCCCTTAGTGTTATAAATAAACGACGCGCTCGATGGACTCACCTGGCACGTTCCGCTTTCAACCGTGACACTTATCTCAACGTTTCTACGCCTGGAGGACACGTGCGACCGTCGGTTCCTAACCAATCCATTCCGCCCGTCCGATTCGCCGTCTGCGATCCCCTGGCCGGGAAGAATGTGTACCGCCCGTCTCGCTTCCCAAAATCGGTCGCGTTTCAAGCGTTGCTCGAGGCACGAGGCAGTTCGCGACGCGCCGGTACAATGTTTCCTAGACTGCGCACTGTCAGGACTTTCACCCAACCGGCTCGTCCGCAGTCGGATTTTGGCGGCAAGCGTGGCTAATGGCGTCAACCGCTGCCAGCTCCTATGGATAATCGTCGGATGTTATTAGGCCGGTGCATACCATGCGTCGTTTCCCGAAGCTCGAATCTTACGGTAGGAGACGTTAACGTAAGCGAAAACTACACTCGATCGTTGATTCCCGTGGCTTGCGTATTGGTGGGGAGACCGACGTGGGGCAGGTTCGAAACGTCGTTCTTGCATTACAACTTTCTTTCGCGGAACGGTGACATACCTGTTACAATTTGCAACCCATTGCGCGTACGAGCTCGATAACTTTAGACACACGGCGCCTCGGAGGTTCGTTCCTACGAATTCCAAAGTACCCTTTCCAAAAATGTAGCCTCGATAGAGATCTGTGCGACGCTTCGCAGCAACAGTTAACTCGCGTATAACCAAGCCGCGGAAGCAGGTCAAAATTGGAAGGGGAGACCTAACCCAGACCCTTCCCCTCCAAGTTTCTCACAACTCGAGTGCATAGGTCCCCCGAAAAGGAATCTCAGTCCGTCAGTATGCGTTTTCTGTTTTACCACGCGACGAATCGAGCGTGAGTTAAAAAATAACTGAAATCGAGAGATCGATACGACGCGACATTCCGGAGTGTCATCTAGCAACTCGTTTAACTTTCTACGTAGTTAACCTCCTCGGTGCTAACGTTCGCTGTTTCGCGGCTAAATTTTCGGCGGTACCGTGTCGCGGAGCGAGGGTCGCTGGTGGGGGTATCGATAGTCGACCATGTTTGGCGAGAGAGGTTCGCACGTGTCGAGGGGTCTCGCGGTCTCAGTTCGAGGGGAGAAACGAGGCTCGCCGTAACGAGTGGAGAGGGTGTGTTCGTCTGAAGTTTAACGGAACAAAAAAAAATTTCTGCCTTTAGGTAGCGACGGGCGCGAGGATGGTCGTCGGTGTCGCTTAACGGTCTGGCCGCGAGCGCCACCGCCGCGTCGGCAGCTTATCGAGGAAACCGTGAAACCCATCTAGACGCACGCCCGTGAAGCCCGTAACGCTGGAGAGGCGTATTAGCGACTTGTTGACAGCGTCGTTGCTGGCTGGCCGCGTTATCTCGGCCGGATTTCTCGCCGCTTCAAGAAGATCCCGGTTGGAGCGCGTAACATCGGCGGCGCAACGGACGGTGGGCGATGTGACGCGCCCGCTGACTTCGTGATATGCGTTCACGCGTCCGCCGACTCTCTTTCGATCCTCGTCGAACAATTTTTGCGGGAAACGATGGGTCGCGCGCGCAGCTAACCAAGTAGCATGCTTGTACCGTGGGTACGGTGAATGGAAAGTTAACAGATCACGCGACAGTGATGCAGTGCCGTAGTGTCAGTGCCAAGTGCCACGTGCCCATTGTTTGGATTACTTGAAGATGCCGTCGTCCGGTGGATACTATGACGACAGGAATCCTCTGCTCAAGGGCACCTTATCTAGGTGAGTCCATGATGCTTGTATACACCAATTTTATTCTTCTCTCGTGTCCACTCTGTTCGTGTTAGAAAATGTACCCGGGGGGGGGGGGGGGCGGGGGAGTCGGTTTTTCAGCGCGCCGGTAACGCGATCGGGATGAAAGTGTGACACGAAAGATTCATTTTACCCGATTACTCGACCGGTGGGTTGATCTCCTTGGTGCCTAACCGGTCTGCTGGTTCGCTTGTGCTTTTAAATACGTCGGCCTCCGCTCGATCGAGCGCTGGTTCGATCGTCGAGTCTTTGCTCTTGGAGTTGACTCGAATAAGTCGTCGATTTCTGGAGAGTCCAATGGCACGTGATAGAGTAGATTTAAAACATCGCCGGCGACCTTCGAGCGCTGGAATCAAACACGTGTCCACAGATTCGTGGCGGGAACTTTGCATATATAGCAGTTATAAATCGACTTCTTCATCAATGACCTTGCGATGTTGTAATTTCCCTGATACTACTCGAAGCACTGTGTTCCCTTCGAGCTAATCTATTTTCCACGATGAACTCACTTATGACGCAAATACGCTGGCTTGAACCCTTAGAAAGTTCAACGAAAGGGCAATCCCGTAAAAAGAGTAGGCAGTTCCGAGGCGTTGAATACAGAGTTGGACACGAGAGAAGGGCACCGTTCATGTTCTATCGACGCTTCGTTTGCTCGTGCCGCTAATCTTGTGCTTAAGGGGAGAGCCTGGTGTAACTAGCTGAAAATCGAGGCATTTTTCGGGAATTTTTTTTTAAAGAAAGTATCTAATCGATCTTTCTGAAACTTTCAGGGTATTGTGTTATCAGATCAAGGTAGATAAACAAAAAATTGTATTAAAAAAGAACGGCGAATAACAGAGTTATACGGGCTTATGCCCAGTCCGTTATTGTTCCACTGCGGGCAACGTAGCGTCTACTGTATTCATTTGAAACTAAAAAACGAACAATTTTTGTTCAGTTTATGAGTGCACGCACAAATCGTATAAATTCATAACTTAAAAGAAGTAAAATTGAATAAACGACGGCCTCTTGAAAAAAAGTTCACTTTTTCCAACGAAATTCTGCCTTAAATGTGTAAAAAAGTTATTTATTTAAACAATATCATTATACCAACAGCTAAGCTCTGCGAATAAAATATTCACAAATATCCGTGCATAAGATCAAGTCGATTGGTTGATAATTTTTGGAGTTACATTGCCCGCAAATTGTAAATCTGTCGTTTCGAGAAAAACACATTTCAAGTTTTCTGGTAACCTGGTAGGGTGGATGTACCAGTAAATGAACACGTACCAGTGAATGGACATTTTTTATTAAAATGAGTAAAATAAGTTATTAAAAGAAGCAACTAATTAATTAGAGACTTCTTGTAATTTCTTGCTTCAGATCCAAACAATTTTTGCAGCACGTGGAGTCAATCACGCTGCAAACATAATTTTATAATAGTGTTCATTCATTAGCCTTAAGTGTTCATTTATTGGTGCGTTTACCCTACTCTGCAACAAAACCGGCTATATCCGCTTTAATTTTTCGAATTTCGTTTTGCGGCTTTGGGAACATATTATCGTGACGTTCAACTATTGATTTATGCAAACAAAAAAATCGGTTTTTTCGCTCCGCTACACCTGGCTCCCCCTCTTAAACTAATTCGATAATCAGTAGTGATTTATTTAATTAATTCTGCGAGCGACGTCAAATATGCGCCGAAATTTAATTACGGTCAACGATACCTACATACCTTTGCAATTACCAGCGCTAGTCTATGTTCCATTCGCGATCAAGCAAACCTGCAGCTGAAAGTCCTGGACGCGCGTTGATCGCGCTTAATCGTTTGGTGTCGCGGAACGTCGCGTCTACACACGCACATTTCGCACTTCTGTTCGGTCATTTCGCGCGGTTAACGACGAGATACGCGGCCGCGGGTGTTCGCGCGCTATCAGCGTCCGCGCAGAACAATACCTACGTAATTCCATTACATCTGCTCTCTGATCAAGCGAGTCGCAAGTAGCAACGGCGACTCGCGGAAGCGGTTCTCGCTCTACTTCTGTTTGGCGAGTAGTCTTCATAGCGAAGTTTTTAACGAAAATCTGAAGGGTCTGATAGCAGGCCAGATGATGACGTTGAGAAGACGTAGGAAGAATGGGTTGGTGAATCCTAATTGACTCAATTTCGATTGGATACTCAACGACAATTCCCCGACCATAAATCACGACAGAAACTATCCCTATTTGCACTTCGCGGTAGTTGATTTTCTTAACCCTCGAAAGACGAATGGTAGATATGGTCCCGTAGCAACATTTCTTTGGTTAACGGGTTTCATGAAAAAATTCAATATAAAATGAATTAATCCGACATAAATAGGTAATACAAAAATATTCACGTACATTTGATACATAAAATAATAAAATATCTGCTGTATGATTTTTACAAATAATGTTACTACAATTTAGGCACCTTATGCTATATTTTGCCATTGCCTTCACAAATGTAACATCGTGATCGACTTTGTCAGAGTTTGATCAAAATGAGCCTGCATTCGTTGTACGAGGGTTAATAGGAAGATGCACCTTCTCCCACTCGGCCCTTAATTTCGCGAATGCAGGTTTCACGACGCAGGCTTGGAGGATCGTCGCAGCACGGCTACCATCGTTGGGCATTATTGCGAGTGCATAGACCAACTTTCTCTTCGCGTCACGATTTGCTTCTAGGAGAATTTCAATACCGCGAAATCGCTGGTCGAGTTATGTTTTTCCTCGCGCTTAACGCTCCGAAAGCTCTCGCGATCCTACGAAAAGCGCATCGGTGAGTCGAAGTGACTCGTGGGAGAATGGGAAAGTGTATCTAGAAACTAGCCAGGCAAACGATGCGTGAGATTATCGGGAACCGTTTGGGAAAAGTTGAATGCCGAGCATACGCATCTGCAAGCTAGGTAGAGGATCAAACCAGCTTTAAGTCCACCTCACAATCAGCTCCCTTTATTGTATCTACGTTTTAAGTTTAGGGTTCCAGCAATGCCCGTGCAACTATAGTGCACCAGGATTGATCGATGAAGCGCACAGTTTCGCAGAGTCGGTTCCGGGAACGGATTTCGCGAGGCTCGTAAATTGTTCCGCTTCAGAGGGGAATTTACCGCGACACGTAGGAACACGGACGCGATAATTTTTGTACGGGCGACCCTGTCCCAAATTCGTGCGCCTCCAGTTACGAAACTCATCTCGATCCGAACTTCAATTTCCTTAGTTAACTCGCGATATTTGAAATTTCAAGGAAAATTGGCCAGCGCTAGGCAGGTCAAGGACGGCGAGCGTCCTAATCACGGGATACTTGTTGCACCGTCCGCGCGACTCTGTTTTCCGCGTCCCCCACGTGCATATAAGAATAATTACGCCACAGAACCTTCGCGTTGACGAAGTCGTGATATGTTTGTCAGCTTGGTCGCTCCTTGACGCGCTCTGATTTCTGGGTCGCGCTGAACCCGAGGAAATGAAATGCCTCGGAACGATCCTGCGTCAGCATCTCGAACTTGTCGCGGCTCTTGCCTCGCTTAAGGGGTCAGTCCACTGTGACGGTTTGGAAAATTAAGCTATTTTTGAAGATTTTTTTCTCCGTAGATACAGCATATAATGCGATAAATCTTTTTGGTATTTATTAGGCTACTCTTATATCATACAAAAAATATTTAAAAGAATTTTTTAATTTGTTTTAAAATTTCAAACGCAATTATCTCAAAACAACATTTTTTCATGTGGTGCAGGTAATTGCAGAAATAAACTATTAGACAAATCAGTCTGAAATTTTTACACGTTATTCAGAACGTCAGTGGCTATGGCCGGGACCACGAAATCCTTTTTGGATTAACCATTTCATACTTTCTACAAGGCAAAATGATTGAAAAATTCACCGTATTTCGATATATAAACTTCAAACCTCCGCCATTTTGTTAATTTTTTATCTGTAAAAATAATCCTGCGATAACCACGCTCATAATGATTACAACACACTTTGAATTTTTTATTTCAAATGCGTCGTTCTCCCGGAATCACCTGCACCAGCACTGCGTCGCTTTCTCAGGGCGCTCACATCACTGCGATATATATATTTAAAAAATACTGTTAAAAATTTATAAATATTTTTTTTATACTGGCAATAAGTGTATTAATAAGTAGACAAAACATTATTTACGTTGGACATTCCGTTTACTAAAAAATAAATCCTAAAAAATGACAATTTTTCACGACTTCACAGTGGACTGACCCCTTAATCGGCGTTATTCGCTGCCAATGCGAAAACACAGGCTCTTAACGATACCTATCGGTTTTTAGGTCACTGTCAGCTGATGCACTCATTGCATACGTTCGGCCTAAGCGACTCGCAGGCTTCTCAGATTCTACGTTGTCCCTTTGCCGGGCATTTATCGGTCGCTGAATCAATTGCGAAAGTACGCGGGACATTAGTCAGCTAGAAATCCACAGAATTCGTAGCTTCGTCGTCTATAAGCACGCAGGCTATGGGGCAACCGTAGAAATCCGTGTCTCCTCCACTCGAACGCCTACCACTTGCTACTTCTTCCTCGAGGATTCCTCTTCGACCTGTTTCCTCCGTCCGTGGACGGCCCTCCTCGCGCCTCCTCGCTCGCGACCGGCGTGGCCGCGTACTCGCTCATATTATCGACGATACTCGCGCCCGAAGCGCATAACTCTGTAATGGCTCCCCGCTGGAATTACAGTCACCGCGAGAGTGTCTCTTCCATAGTCTCTCCTACACAGTCTAACGAGCAGTCGCGGTGGCTGCGTCTGTTTCAACAATTTCGCGGCTGTGCGTGCCTACCGTCAGGGTGGGTATTCCGGTTTTAAAGGGCGGCTGGGAGAGAGATCGAGAGAGACGGGGAGATGGCAGCGGCCTTCTGTTCTCATTATCTCATTATCGCGTGCTTAAATTACGTAAGGGTAATTTTGGCGTTTTCTTACCTCCTTCCTCCCCCAGTATAAGAATTCGTAAGATTTTATATTCCAACTCTCCTTCTTCCCTTACGTTAATATTTCTACATTGCATTTTTTCACTTATTAAAATTCTTCTAAAGGTTTACATAGGTGTCGGGTTTATACTTCTGGATAGACTTAAAAACAGCAAATTGCTGAGTCTCGCCCGTTACTTCTTTTTGTGTTTTCGGGAATGTAATAAAGGAGTATTATTATTATTGTTATAAATAATTAATTTAACTCCGTTTCGGGTAAACTAAAATTACTTTCCTGAAACATTAGTGATAATTAGGTTATAAAATATTACGTAACACGATACCTGACTCCCCCCTCCCTCTTGTAAGAAATTCGCTTCCCCCTCCACCCCCAAAGAGCCTTACGTAATTTAAAGACGACCCCATAGCCTCGAAAGAGGACTTTTGCTCGCCCCACCGCTTTCCATCCAGCTTTCCTTCGGACACGCGCTTGGATCCGGCTCGATCTGGGGATCTGGACCGACGATGATACATGGATCCGCCGTAAGCGAATTAATCGCGCTACTCTGTGGCCTGTAGCCGACGCTGTTCCTCGCGACGGCTATACGTATCCCTGCGATATCGAACGCAGGACGATCGTGGAATGCAGGGGAGATAATGGGGAAGCACGGGTGGATAAAGGGTGGGCGGGGGGCGTGCAGAGATAGGGTGAAAAGGTCGCGGCGGAGGGAGGAGATAGCGGTGCCCTTTTATTTTGATTATCGCGCAGCCTGGGCGCGTTGCGAAGGCTAACCAACGCGGCCCTTCTGGTCTTTCCTTTCGCGCGGACGCAAACGGCCGTCCAAGTGATCCCGTTAATAGCTGTAATTAATTAGGCGCGTTTATAGCTGTGTATTTTAATCCGCGGCGGAGGGCGAGCGCGTAGGGGACGGGCTCCGCCTCGCCGGCGGATTCGGCACGTGAAACAACAGAAAAACAATTACGTAGCCGTGTTTGATCGTATCCCCCCCGGTCGCTTTAACATTTAAACGCACGTCTTTATAGATGGGACCAGCGATACCCGCGATAAGGTTCTCAGTTGCTAGGTTTACACGCGATGGCGCTGAGTCGTGAACTTGCTCACTCGTACGAACGACCGATAAAGGTCTTTTCGGTCAGTTCGAAAGAATTCTGGGCAAATATCGAGCTCTGGTAGAACCTGTGCAGAGCGTGGTGCATCAGGCTGGCCCTTATTTTCAACATGCGATTTCTTTTGCCCTCAACCCCCAATATGGTTCCATTTCATAAAAAAAATATAGTCCCTGAAAAAGATTATTGCAATCGAGCAAGAGGAAAGGCTACCAGACCTTAAGGTTCAGAATTCCATTTCTCAAAAATGGTAAGCCCTATCGAAATTTTGTTCAAATAATATTAAAAGAGTCTTCAATTTTCTACAATTACAGTAAATATACATCATTTTTCCTTGCGTCCGCGCTTACCACCTCTATGGTGTGGTATATTGCCTAGCTAGGGCTGTTCGAGTACTCGAATATTCGAGTAGCTTGAAATTCGGACTGAGCCGAGACTCGGAATGAACCGAGCGGGCCGCAAGTACCGAGTGGGTCGAAAGTACCGAACAGTCCGGTGTGTCGAGTAGTTTGAAGCTTGAATATTTCAGAATACGTTTATATACTGGATAATGGTTTGTAATTATTAGTATTATTATTTCGACTTTATTTATTTTCAATATTTAGAGAATACTTTCATTTGCAGTTTACATTTTAATTACTCACATTATTACTGCGTCCTCGCCTTTACTCGTATCTTACTTTCTCCTTATGTACTATATTTTCTGTTTAACGAGTAATAAAATCGAAATAATAATAATAATAATAATTACGAACCATTGTCTAGTATATAAACATATTCTAAAAAATTCGAAACATTCAAGCTTCAAACTACTCGACACACCGGACTGTTCGGTACTTTCGGCCCACTCGAAACAATTCGAGTTCTCGGTTCTATTCGAGTTCTGGGTTCTATTCGAGCTACTCGGTTCTTTCGAGCCGCTCGCTTTTTTCGAGTACCCGGCTCGATTCGGTTCCTCGAGCCGAGTCAGGCTCGGCACGCTTTTTCCGAGTACTCGAACAGCTCTATTGCCTACAAGCATACACTCGCGAGCACGTGATCGTAACGCGACTCCGCGGCTAGATTTCGGGCGAAGGTCGATGCATCGGCGATTTGTATCGCATCGAGCACGTGTCGCGTATTATAGGTTGGCGTGACGCTGGCGGGGCGAATAACGACGAGAGAGGCACGAGAAGGGACGGGCGGAGGGCGGCAAGTGGCGCCGTGCTTCTTTTCTCATTATCTTAACCGCAGGGTGCCCAACGGTGTGCAGCGTTCTTGGTACAGTAACCTGCTTTTTCTTTCTCTCCTGGCCTTATCTGCCGATTAATGGAGTCTCGTTACCGGATGGAAAAACGCGGCGATAGGATCCGCTCGCAGCCGGGCTCGGGCTTCTCATTGTTTCATTGCCGGGGCTCGCGAGACGCCCGCAGACAGGCTTGCAAAACGAAAGCTTCGAGCTGGCCGCGGTGGAGTAGCACGAGTGGCGGTAATCTTATCTGGGGAAGTCACACTGTCAAGGTGAGACGTCAGCTGAACAAGTGCACCTTGGTAACCAGCCGTCGCTCGTCGCCCGAATCCCTCGGGACCTTGGGAACCACGCGGACCCAGGGGGAAACAAAGCTGACGCTCGAGCAGCCTTGCGATAACTTCATCGAAGAGAAAGGCCCGCGAAGGCGCTTTCGCCAGCTGTGATGTAGCAGAAGTGGCCTGCTCCAGCTGTAATAGGTGGCAGGAATCTAGGGAAGACTATCGCTAGTGTCTTGTAAAAATAGAGAGAGCCTCCCCTCTAGATGAGAACTGTTCGCCTCGCTCGACTTTGGACGCGCGATAACGGTCGATAATGAACGCCGGGATAACGGTCGATAATGAACGCCGGGATAATGACGCTGATGATAATCCACGGCCGGGCTAGGGGCGGCAACCTGCGACAACAGACATTTCCCTTGTTTCGAAAATTCCGAAGGTGGACGTTAGGCGGGCCTCGTCGTATCGGGTATCACGGAGCACTCGATGCATTCAGCGGGCACGTTGCTATGCTAATAGCCGCGCATATTGAACGGAATGATTGTTACGCGCAGTTAACACGGCAGCTCGTGCCGCCTAATTGAATCTCAAACCGCGTGACGCTGCATACGGCCGGCGCGGCACGGGAATCGCTGCGATGAAGCGATCCGCTGGATGATTTCGCGCGCAAACTATCCGGGGGGAGGGGGGGGGGAGGGGAGGATTGAGTTTCTGTAAATTTAGAGAGTGAAGAATCCGACGGTTTCGCGGCCGAAAGAAGTTATGGTGCGTTTATTTTCGCTGCCGCCGACTCGGCGAGCGCTGACTTAACCCTGTTGTGCTCGATTTAATTATAACGCGAGTTTCCACGATTTACGGATGAGCAGGCCCCTCGTAGATCGCCGAGAGCAGGCTAGATCCCCAATTAATGGCAATCATCCTTGCAAATTGGCGCGAAGGAGGCGAGCGCATAAATCCATTAGAATGGAATCTCGGATTGTTTGGACGAGCGGCGGTCGTAAGCGCCAACGCCCACGTAACCATCGCTCTGCTCGCGAGTAGTCCCCGCCGATCCGCTCTCGTCGCTTTCCTTGGCGCGCACGACGGCCAGCCTTCCGCTCGCTGGCTGGGTCTGGCTGTCCAGGCGAAATCGTCGCGAAAGGCGAGATTCTTCGAGCTCGCGAACCTCGCGGGTCCTCGCTGTGCAGATGATAGAGATCGGCATATGAAATTCGGAGGGAACGGCTGGTTTTGATTCGTCCTCGACCGTCGACCAGACTCCTCGCGAAAGCAACTAGCTCTCCTCCGGTCGTCTTCTCGATTCTTCCATGTGGCGAGCCAGGGTCGAGGCACAGTCGCGATGGCTACTTCGAAAATGTTTTATGCCTGTCCTCTCTCTCTCTCTCTCTCTCTCTCTCTCTCTCTCTCTCTTAATCTACTATATGTATATATATTTCTCGACTCGCTCAGCATTGGTCAGATCCAACTACGCAGAAAGCTAGCTCGTTGCTTGTCCGACATTCTAACTGGCCGTTGGGTTTGCTCGAGCCACGAGCGGCCGTCGTGGCCGTGCACTCTAACACTTTCACCGGGCAGATTTCTAACGCGCTGCCGCGATCTTTTGCTACGTTCACAGCGGCTCTTCTTTGAAAACGGTCTAGTTGGCGGAACAGTGGGGGGTCGAAGAGGGTAGCATTTTTATGCCTAGGATACCGATAATCCACGGTTTGGAGCATTAGTTCTCTGGCCCTGAGGATATTAAGGTAGATGAGCGTTTTGGGCTTCTAGGAGACTGTGGCGGGTGGTGGGAGGCATTTAAATATATGTATATAGAGTCTTTTACCATCAATTGTGCGTAGTCCTCGTGTCCTCGCTGTAACTGTTCCATCAGCTGCACGACTGATCCACGAAAATGTGCTGGCACTGGGACACACGAAAGCAAGCTATAGCACCGCGTGAACGGGACCAGAGTGACGTTCTCGATTCAACCGGTTCCACGGAGTAGCTGAATATTCGATTAACCGGTTAGCCGCCGATTGTTCTGTTAACATTCGAGTCTATGAGTGTTTCAGAGCTGGGCGATCGAATGGAGCTAGAAGCGTAGGGGTGTTGATCGGTCGATCTGTTAGTCAGTTTAATAACCGATCCGGCTCCCAGGATCTCCAGATCGAAGATCTGCACGTGTCGCTGACGAACCATGTGGCAAGTGTGCCCCGCTCTGTTCAGACACCCCTTTTTTCTCTGTCGCCTCGATAGCTAAACGTTCGTGGTGTTTCGTTGAACGTCGAACCGAGGCGGCCGTTGGCTCGGTTTCGTTCGCGGTGAAAGTTTGAGTGTCGAGGTGCATGGCCTCGTTCCCCTGCCTGTTATCGACGCGATGTGAACGCCCCCTAATACAAGACAGTAGCATTGCGCTTCGCCACGAGCCGAGCAGCGCCTCGTGTCTGCCAGACACGGCGAACAAGACGAGCAAGACGAACAAGAATGGAAGGCAGGAAGGGGGGAAAACGCGGACTGGTCTCACCACGATGGCCACGCGTACACCACCTAGCCTAGCAACCGCTCTCGTCCTTTTGCCACTTGATCGGCTCGACTTTTCCACCCCCTGGGAGATCCTTAAAAGTCTGGGCCGGGGAGAGCGGGTCGTTTCCACGCGCGAGGACGGCGAGCGGAATGAACGACGAAGGAGGAAGGATCGAACGATAGGTCGAGGACGCACGTAACAAGAAGAGAGAAAGTCAATTCCATCCACTTAGCATTCCCTTTCGCGCGACACGGGCACGAAGCGGCGGCAGTCCAATAAATTCTTAAGGAAACTTTGAAAAATAGAGGACACCGCCTGAATGGGCCGCCGACGAGAGGCTGGTTATTCAGCCGGCTGGAAGGTAGGAAGGAGCTACCCGAGTTAGGTCTCATCAGTCTGTTTCTTCTGGCCGCGTCCCGGCGCGGCGGTGTCTTCTCGCTGCGCAAATATCAGCGATCGCCTCCCCCCCGTCGGATCCATCCACCCGCCGTGTGAAAAGCCGCTTGAAAAGGTTACCGTTGGATCGGCGCTCGCCCCAACGGTCTATTCATAATTTTCTGCTATTTGCGAGCCGATGCGTTGCTTCTATTAGAATTCCAGGCCGCGCGAACCGGGACACGTGCTGCTGCGAGGGCATTTTTAGAACTTCCCTCTGCAGGAGCGCGTCCATTCCTGTCCCCCTTTTCCTTCGCCTTTAGGGTCAGTCGTGGGGTGCTCTCCCTTCGCCACTTCCGCGAGCAGACCCATCTCTGAGCCGCGTCGCCACCGAACATCTGCCTCCAACCAGGCAATCTTCTGTATCGATGCTTGAACACCGCGCGCGACCATCTTTCCAAAGATCCAGCGACTATTTCCGTGCCCCAAGGGTCTAGACTCCAGCGATATCGATCAGGCGTTTCGGAGCGTGGAAAAGGTAACGTTCAAGCTGCTTCGAAACGAGTATAAGCGCCTGGATTGATAGATCGCCGGGGCAGGGCGAAATTAGGTGGTCACGTTTCGATAATTAGAGTATCGTTCACCGACTGTGGCAGGTAATCTTTCCATCCATCGTCTGACATGGACGTTGATTAGGTCGTTGACAAACGCGCGAGGTAGGTACCAACTAAAAATAACTGTTTATCTGTGAGAACGCAGCGACTTCCTGCGCACATAGGTATACATTTCAGATTCCGATACGAGCGAACCGTTTCCTCGCAATCTTATCAGCAATCGGGCAAACTAAAAGCTGAGGACTTCTGCGGAAACCGTAAAAAGTCAGATTCAAGGTTCTTCGAGGGGAACGAATAGTCGATTATGACAGTCGTTTCTTATTTAAAACTATTGCTGTTACCAATATGACCTGACTAGGCTGGTGACTCGTTAGGGATCGTATCGAATAATAAAATTCGCAATTCGAATCGACGCTCCTTGCGGCTCTTGTTTAACGCGCGTCGGTTGCTCGCGTGTCGGGGCACGGTCAAAGCAGAGATCTAATTTAAACCGCTGCATCCTTTGTCGAGGAGAAGGATACACGGTGGAAGGGTAATCGATCGGTAGCGACGATCCGCACGGGGGGACGAACGATGGAACCGAGAATTAGTGATGATTCCGCGAGAAGGAGACGATTATTACACCGCGTTATCTGCTCCGCGTAACATTATTATTCCTGCACTCTGCGTATTCTCGGCGCTGAACCGCGGCGGCTGCATCACAGCTCCTTGCCCAATGGCTCGTCGTGATTACGCCATTATAATCGTGCCTCGCCGACGACCGCTTTTTCACCGTACAATTAGCGAGCCGAAACTCCGAGAGCGCAACTCGTAGCTGTATGAAATCCGCCGGCAATTTCACGATTCACCGATAGACGACGGCCACGACGAGACGGGCGAGGCGTTTAGATTTCTACCCGACGATTTCCCCAGCAGCGGCGGTAATTTGTGTCCGCGGGATAACGACAGATGGCAATTACCGGGGATCGGTAGGTTTCCATTGAAATTGAAATTCGCGATGGATAGTCGGCGGAATGCGCGGCTCCGGGGACGAGGCGAGGAGAAGACACGTCCGGCTCGCGGAAGCGTGAAACGATGCCGCAGAATTAGGCCGTTACGATTTCTCGCGGTAAAAACGACGACGCTCGTTCTCGGTGCTCGAGTGACGTCAGGATCGCGTAGAAAAGATCCGTTAGATCTCTCTCCCGGGCGCCGAGGAGTTGTGGGAATCATCCGGCTCGAGCAAGCGCGACTCGGTCCCCTCGCCGGTCTCCGCGTCTCCGGCCGCGGCGCGTCAGTCCGCTCACCTGCTTCTGGACAATCCACCAACGCCCATCTCTCGTTTATTTGCTTCTCGCCTCTGATCTCGTTACTCGCCGCGCTCACTTGCCCCGTCGGACGCGTGCCGGGTGCTAAGGAAAAACCGCCGAGGAATTGCGGAGTAGGTATACAGTAGTTGGTAAAACGTGCGAGGAATGTTACGTAAACGTGGGCTCAAAGATCGACTCGGTTTCTCTCTAAATTTTCTGCTTTCGTGCCGTGACTTTCATTCTTCGGCGGCTCCGCTCTGTACGAGAATAGAGTGCCTCTGAATTTGTCCATCTCCACCTGCTCCGCTGTCCGAGGCAAGAAAATTTATGAAAGGAGCTTCCAAGGGAAATTCCTTAATATTTTCATCGATTAGGTGCTCCGAACGCAAAGCGGAGCAAACGCTCGATCCAGCTCCGCGTAATCCTGCTAAACTCCACCGTTACTCTCTTTACACCCTGTGCATAGGCGATGGCCAGCAGAAAGTCCTTGGATTTGGCGGTCAAAGATATCCGGGTCAAGTACGAGAGGCGACTTTTGTTACTCCTGTCGATACGTTTCGCGTGCCCCATTGCATAACCCTCGTAATTCGGCGGTGCTCGTAACGAAGTAACACGTATACCGAACGCATCCGCGTGCAGACTCGCCCTCTTGACTTCGCTAGGGGAAGCTCGCCGTCTACTTCGCAACAGATAGGACGCTCCACGCGTTTTCATACGCTTAACCGAGCTTATCTACTCCGCCCGGCCCGCACGCCGCCTTATCGCTGAATTTCTATTTTCCTGGACACGAGCCCGGCACCTTTGATCGGTACATCCTGACCAACTCCGAGCCAGGGCCTACTTCTGCCGCGATAATGAACGATACCGGCGACACCGCTTGAATATTTCCGTCGCGTAACTCGCAGGCGAGGGAATTTGTGGATTACCGTAAACTGGGGGAACATTGGCATGTTTTTGGAACATTTTGCTGCATAATATAAAAATTAACATTTTTACGTTTGCTTTAAGTATCCTATCATAACATTGCATCTTTTGTGAATGCACTACAAGTGTCAAAATGCATCAAATTTGTTTTCTTTTCCTTTTTAATAGATGTTAAGTAGATGCCAATGTTACCCCGTAACCGGGTAACATTGGCACATCATATATAAATAGCACTAAAAAGTTAAAGTTTTACCACATCTGAACTTACATTAACACTTAAATTTGTTTCTTTTTATGCTCAATGTACTTTATTCTTTATTTTTCTTAGTTTATTATTTTTTTATTTTTTTAATTAATATTTTTAAATTTGTTTTAGGTATCCTTTTATAACATTGCATCGTTTGTGATGGTAATACAAGTGTGAAAGTGTATAAAATTTGTTTTCTTTTCCGTTTTAATAGATGTTAAGTAGATGCCAATGTTACCCCGTACTGCCAATGTTCCCCCAGTTTACGGTACCGAGCATTTCGGTGATAGCTCGCGTTCCCAGGCAATCGGTTGTTACATCATCGACGGTCCTGTTCAGTGTCTCCTACCCGAGTCCACAGGGTTTTCCTCTTGTGAAGCGGTAAAACGCCACTCATTATGCGTCCTATACGTATCGGGACGTTCTTGCCTCACGGACTACCGTCGAATAGACGGCGAGTGGGAAAGGCTGGTCGGCGAGAAGGGCGGCAAAGGAGTCGACCGTAGGAACAATTGGCAAAAGAGGAGTGAAGGGAGAGGCGGGAGGGAGACGGAACGCGAAGGACGTGATTTGATAACACAGCATCGATCCAGGTTCTCAGGATGCCTCCACCCTCTCGCCCCCGTCGCTGTTTCTCCTCGCCCCTTTTCATTTCGTCCCCCCTCGTCGCCAGCCTCCTCGTTCAACCCTCTTCTTGCCCGTTTCCGCGATTCCCTGTGCCGCAACCGGCGGAGCAACTGTAAATACCGTTGACGTCGCGCTCGACGCCCGTCTCGCTCGGTTTACGGGATCAAGAGCGGGCCACCCTCGTCCTGGCGGGTCCTCGATGAATTCCTCGTCCGTCGTGTTATTCCGGACGTTCCGGCCGCCCCGAAAATATCCGCGGCTCGTGACGGATAGTCACGTTGGTCGTTCCGTGCCCGTTACGACCCTACGGTCTTTTACCTTCTCCCCTTTCTCGGTCGAGTTTACTACCCAGGGGTCGTTTGGATCGCGACAATGGGAGATTACTCCGACACCGTCGTATCCTCCACTGTTACCTCGTCGATCGAGACTATCAAGCAGCCACGGAGAGACGCTTCGCCTGTCCCGAGCCGCTCGAAACAGATAATTGAGCAGGCTGGACGCGAAGCCGTGGTGCGCTAGCTGGCTCGCTTTGTTTACGCCGGTCAGGCGAGTGAAAGTTTCCGTGGGGCAGCGAGCAAAGCGATTTCGCGCGTCCAGCGGTCGCGAGCGCTAGGTATGACTCTGGAGTGTAGCTGGAAACTTGGCTTCCCTGCGCGGTGCAAGTGCTTAGCCCGGGGGACAGAGGATCTCGGAGGGCGCAGGGCAACGGGAACGACGGGTAATTAGGGGGAGATGCGTGTGCCGTAAATAGCGGTCGCGTTATCGAATTATCAGGCGCGTTCGGGGCAAGCCGCGCTCCGAGCGGAATGCGAACGGAGCGCGAGGCGGGATTGGCTCGAAGGCGACAAGTGGCTTGCCTGGCCAGTGAACCTGCGGCTCCACCGAACACGGGCCGCGAATTAAGCGAACACGCTGTCCGGATCACCTGGACTCGAACGGCGACATTCGTGAACCGATTTCCAGGGAATTCCAAGGCTCCTGGTACTTTCAGCTGGAGATACTGACCCTCGGATGTCGAGGTAGCTTTTCAGTTGTATTACAGGACTGTCGCGAGAACAATGTCCGATTCGATTAAGTTTAGGGTTAGAGAGGTATTACTTTACCTGCCGCACAGGTTTCGCAAACAAACGCACCGAGCCGCGGAGCCAGCGCAATTTGTTCCCGCGGTAAGTTCGACCTTCGACTGTTTATAATTCCGCAGTAAACCTTCACCCTCCGTGGCAGGGTACCGCGGTGGAAGAGCTACTTATATTTCACGTCTTCCCGTTCTCCTTTTTCGCATCTGCTTATAGCCTCGCGCGTGCTCGCGGGCACGGGCTCTGCTTTCCCCGTAAAACAAATCCACCGCGCGGGCATTCCTGCCTCGCTGTTCATCATTCCCCAGCCAAGTGGGCGTCGTCGCGTTCCTCGCAGCCGTTCCTCTCCCAGGAAGCGATATTACATTTCACGATTCTAAGGTCGTCGGGGAAAAAAATACAGTGAATTTACATACGTCGCGCGCGTCTCGCCCAGCTTGAAGTTGCATCGCGAGCGTGAACGTCGCTAAGTTCCTCCCTGGGTCGGCGATGCGTTTATGCGAGGTCAGTTACCAGCTGTCGGTAAACGGTGCTGTAAACAAACGCGAAAGGACCGTCGAACGTTAAAGCCAGCTAGCGGCGAGCTTTCGAGTGGACCAGTCGGTCGTTCGAGGCATATCGTTCTCCTCCGCGTTCAACCTTGGCCACTCTGTCCGCTCCGAACGATATCGCTCCCTCGTAGACTCGTCCTCCTTTCCTCGTCCAACTCGTCTCAGTCTATTTCCCCCCCGTCCCGTCGCGTCGCTTCTTCCCTCCATTAACGTTCCCAATTAAGCGTCGGGCTTGTATAATTAAACGTTGACGCCGCATACCGCTCGTAATCGCTGGAACTGTTCTTCGGGGGAACCTGCCCACGCCCCGAGGACCATTAAGCGCCGCGGCGTAACGTTTCTTACTATTAAAATCTCATAACCGCGGGCGAAAAGGAACGCCGCGGTTCCATCCCCCGGAGGCGGCGCGAGCTCGCGTCCTTCTCGTTTCTTTTCCCCGAGGTTCCAGTCTGCGGGAGCTCGTCGTAGATTTTCGAGGAGGCGCGTAAATACCGAGGCGGAGGAGGCAAAGGTCCCAGCCGCGACAGATTGACGAATCGATTTCTCCGCGGCGGAGTCGCTCTACCAGAGGCTCCTCGACAACCCGTTCCTACGCGCTGGAAGAAAGCGGAGAAGGGAAGAGGGACAGAGGCCAGCTGGAATGGATTTTTTCCTTTGCCGCCCGCCCGGCAGCCTCTTTCTTTCTCGCGTGCGAGAGGTAAACCAGCGCGTTCGAGAGGAGAGAAAGGTCGCGGCGTTTGCGTCCACCGGTGCTGAAGCTCTGTCGCGAGCGTTTCGATACGCGCGAAACATAGGCGCGTGTATGCACCCGATATATATTTAGCGCGTGCGGCATTTCTCGACCCACATACTCATCGGGAGGTAGAATGTCTCGTATGCGTGGGGTCATCCCACCGTTCACCGCGACAAAGACGTCGCTACTTTTTCTTCTTTCATTTCGTCCTCTTTGCCCGTCCTCTTCGGCGTCCGCCGCTCGAGAAAGGGTCGCGCTGCAACCTCGATTTTTTTTCCAGCCTCCCAATCCTCCCATTCGACCGATCCTTTTCTTTCGGGGCTGGCGAAAGTATCCAGGGAACAGTGATTTCTTGTTAACGCCTTGCGGTTCGTACCATCGCTGCGCATTGAATCGTCAGAATCCACCATCGATTTCTATTGAAACATCAGAATTGTTCGCTGCCTTTGTAATCGAGATTCATACTTTCGCCAGCTGGTCCAGCCATAAACCGACGATCACCCAGCGCCCTATACGTATCGCGCGATCGGGTGGGTGCATTCTCGATCAAAGAGTCCAGTTCAACGCCAGAAGTGCCGTGACTCATTGCTGACAAACTAGGGGAAGCTGGTTAGCCGCCGCACTTAAGGGGGAACACTACTGTGACCGCCCGAAAAGTATGCCATTTTTAAGATTTTTTTTCAGGGATAATTTACAGTTTTCATAGAAAAGTTGTATTATCTACTTTTAGTACGCTGTCTTAAGAGACTATAGAAAAAAAATAAATAGAAAAACATCCATAAGTTTTAATATATTAATTAATCTTCTAGACCCCTACCCGCGAGCTGGTCGAAGGTGTAACTATGGAACAGCAGGTCCGAAATGAAATTTCATTTTTTTGTTATAAACTATATGAGTGTAGTTTCCGTTGTACGTACGGATTCTTTGATTGAAAACAAATGTTTTGAAATACGCTCGAAAAACTGTCCATCTTATTCGAGGATTTTTGAAACTTTTCTTGTAAAGCGCACCATTTCTACAAAAATAATTTGTTTAAGAAATCGGTATGTACAATGGAAACTACACTCACATAGTTTATAAAAAAAAAATTAAATTTGATTTCGGACCTGCTGTTCCATAGTTACACTTTCGACCAGCTCGCGTGAGGGGGTCTAGAAGATTAATTAATATATTAAAATTTATGGATGTTTTCCTATTTATTTTTTTTGTATAGTCTCTTAAGACAGCGTACTAAAGGAAAGGAATAAAAATTTTCTATGAAAACTGTATATTATTCCTGAAAAAAATTGATAAAAATGACTTACTTTTCCGGCCGTCACAGTGGTGTTCCTCCTTAAGGGGGGAAAATCGAGGCATGTTTCGGGATTTTTTTTATAGAAAGTATCTAATCGATCTTTCTGAAACTTTCAGGGTATTGTATTATCACGTTAAGGTAGATAAACAAAAAATTGTATTAAAAAAGAACGGCAAATGACAGAGTTATACGGGCTTATGCCCAGTCCGTTGGCGACGCAATTGTTCCACTGCGGGCAACGTAGCGTCTACTGTATTCATTTAAAACCAAAAATCGAACAATCTTTGTTCAGTTTATGAGTGCACGCACAAATAGTATAAATTCATAACTTAAAAGACGCAAAATTGAACATATGACGGCCTCTTGAAAAGAAAGTTCACTTTTTCCAACGAAATTTTTCCTTAAATCTGAAAAAAAGTTATTTAAACAATATCATTATACCAATAGCTAAGCTCTGTGAAGAAAATGTTCACAAATATCCGTGCACAAGGTCAAGTCGATTGGTTGAATATTTTTGGAGTTACATTGCCCGCAAATTGTAAAACTGTCGTTTCGAGAAAAACACATTTCAAGTTTTCTGGCACCGGGTGTTCCACAGCAAAACCGGCTATATCCGCTTTAAGGGGTCAGTCCACTGTGACAGATTGAAAAATTAAGCTATTTTGAAAGATTTGTTTCTCCATAGATACAACATATAATCCAATAGATGTTTTTGGTATTTATTATGCTACTCTTATATTATACAAAAAATTTAAAAGAATTTTTTTAATTTGTTTTCAAACTTAAAACGCAATTATCTCAAAACAACATTTTTCATACTTTTTACACGGCAAAATGATTGAAAAATTCACCGAATTTCAACATATACACTTCAAACCTCCGCCTTTTTAAAATTTTTTTATCAGTAAAACTAATCCTGGTTCCGACGATAACCACACTCATAAGATTACAACATACTTTGAATATTTTTGTTTCAAATGCGTCGTTCTCCCGGAATCACCTGCACCAGCACTGCGTCGCTTTCTCAAGGCGCTCACATCAGTGCGATATATATATTTAAAAAAAGCTGTTAAAAATTTAAAATAGATTTTTTCATACTGCCAATAAGTGTATTATTAAGTAGACACAACATTATTTACCTTGGACATTCCGTTTACTAAAAAATAAATCCTAAAAAATGACAATTCTTCGCGACTTCACAGTGGACTGACCCCTTAATATTTCGAATTTCGTTTTGCGGCTTTGGGAGCATATTATCGTGATGTTCAACTATTGATTTATATAAAAAAAAAAATCAGTTTCTTCGCCCTGCTACACCAGGCTCACCCCTTAAACGAATGCGTAGTTTGTCCAGCGTCGGGGCGCGATCGTGATCCCCTTGATTCGTTTTGCGCATCTGTGCGTGACCCTGTTTCCAGCCAGAAATCGATAGGATCGTTGAAAGTCCTCGCGAGGGATTCTCAGACGCAGCCTGTCCCTCTAACGTCGCCTTCGCGGACTGTCCACCGTTGGAGCACGAAGGAGCGCGAGAAGCGTTAGAGCGCGGACGACGGTGAAACGAGCGTGCAAACCGTAAGGAGCACGCTTCATAAATTCATGGCCATGGTTCCGGCCGAGGTGCTCGATGCAGCTCCTTTAATTGGTTTCCTACGCGTCCTGGAGTCGTAGCGGCGGCAGTAAACCGGTATCAAAGATTTATCGACAGATCGCGTCGAGTCGAAGCGTTAAAGTATATCGGGCAGGCCCCGGCGGATATTAAATTCTCCGAGCTTCCACGCTCGAGATGCTAACAGCCATCGCGGATCGTTTAATCGGTGTCTCTCGGCCTCGTCCGTCGCTGCGGCTCTGATCCGCCCGACTCGCGGGTATCCTCGATAAATCATATTTAAACGGCGCCGGATCGCGGTTCGATCGCGTCCGATGGCGCTGCATTGTTGCCGAACGCTGTATCCAATCGATAACGCCGCCCCTTGGCACGCGCAGCCGAGGGATGCGCTCGCCTCTCAAATAAATTCCTCTCTCCCACTGACCCATTATTTGTAAATGAAACGTAATATTTGATCAAACGTCGCTTTAAGCCCCCCGTGGCGGCATTTGCACCGCGACCCGCTCGCTTTCCTCGCAGTTGCGGTCTGACTTGATCGACGGAACGGTTCCGTTAATTGACTCTTCGTGTTGCGCGGCTACTGATGTACGGGGTGTTTGGAGAGCAAGCGATTATGAACTTGATGCTTGCACGCTTGCCACGGAATTCGGAGCCTTTCTGTCGTTCAGGGGCAGAGCGGTAGAGGCAGGGGATATGAAGGTGCAGGGTGATTAATTCTAGAAGTATTTGCACCCCTGTTGCGATACAGCCAGCGCGGTCTCGCTCCCTGAAAGTCTCGCGTTGCGTGCACGGTGGAAGCGGGACGCCTGTGCGCGACAAACTAATTCGCCTCGTCCAGGAATAATGACGGCGGATAGCAATATCGGAGGCAACAGCGCGGCGAGTTAATCGCAGTAATCTCTGATAACTTGTAGCTCGGGCGTCAACTGGTTCGCCACGCTCGGTCCATTAATATCGAGCGATATCTAGGTTGGCGGAAGGCACTAGGTGATAGAACGGAAAGTAGACGCCGCGCGGTGAATTATGGTCCCAGCCACTTGGTCCCTGGAAAATCCATCGCAAGATACTCGCGCCCGTCCCTTTTCTATCGCGATCATCGGTTTCGCCGGCTAAAATTAGACGCGGATCGTCGCCCGATCGGTCTATCGACGGCCAGGGATCTCGATGGTCTCGATCCAGCCGCTCGAGTAGCCCCGTGCGAACGCGACAGATAATGGGGCACGTGTTTATTTAATAACGTTCGCAATTAGAGTAGCAATAAACAGTGATTCCCGACAAGCCCGCGCGCAAATCCGGTCGGGAATAATAATACACGATACTGACATCTGAGCGCTGATAACGATTGCTTGCTAGATTACGTATTGGAGTTAATGGGATCAGCGTGCGCAACGCTAGACGCGAATGCTTTCTGTTTATCCGTCTCCCGGCCGTAACAATCAAGTGTGCCGAAAGAGTGATAACATTTTTTTTTATGCACCGAATTGCCTTTACTTACTATATAACTCTGATAAGCAGGACGGACGGGCCACTGAAGACGGTAGACGCGCAAACATTTCTTTCGCTTGTAAACTTACGAAACAGCGATAAGGATGGAAGATGGTCGGTTTAAAGGGGGATTATTTATTTATTTATTTATTTATTTATAAACGGATCGAAGCCCTCTTTACATAAATGTTTACAAAGGAAAAAGAACTACGTAACTGTCTTTTAAAGGTGTGCGCAGATCCATTAAAGAAATCAATACTATTATAGAGAGTACTAGAGTCAGCAATAATTCGATTTATTGGATTAATTAATCCATATGTAGATCTGGATTTAGTAGAAATTGATTTGCATAAGAAGAGAGGGACATTCAATATGGTTATTGGTTAAATTAAAAATAAAGAAATGGTCGGATACTCTTGTACGTGCAGCTAATGTTTCGAGGTTGACTGTATTTAATATTGTAGAGATGATCGAATATTGACATAGGGTTCTTTAGCTTATTTGAACAAAATCTGAGAAATTTATGTTGCACTCTCTCCAGCATGATTTCGTGATTAAAGCGTTTCGGAGACCATATAATCGAAGCATATACTAACAAGGGACGAACAAGGATAATATATAGCAATCTTAGCGTGTGAATTGACTGAAAATCATTGGAAAAACGTAGTACGAAAGCAAGTGTTCTTGAAGCCGAGTTAACGATATAAGAAATATGGTTGGAAAAGTCCAAAGTTGAGGAGAAATGAATAGCTAAGTCCTTAACTTCGCTTATTGAGGAGAGAATACCGTAATTATGATAATCGATGCCTCGTTTCCACGTCTCCAGGGTCGTCAGCGTTTTTTAAACGAACTCATATGTCTCCTGTGGCCAGTAGGTTACACACGCACAGAAGATTGAATGTACCAAACAGGTTAGAGTTATGGAAATTTTTGTTCGAGCAATCGAGCGCGAACAGCGAAGATATCGTAACGGTGCGAGCGGTCTGTGTGCCGAAGGATCTCTCCAGATCCCTTCGGATTCCATCTAATTCCGACGTCTTTGATTTTATCCCCGGAATCCCGAAGAAATCACGGCTTAGCGAGCGCCACGCGCCTCCGGGCCCCTTGGACGAGGCCGCCGCTCCATTAATTTGTCCGTTACGCGTGGCGGAGTAATATCGATAGTATCTGGACGCGCGAGGGTGGGTTGTGGCGGTTAGGGCGGCCGCGAGCAGAGGGGCGCGGGTGGTGGACGAGGTGTGGATTCATGGGTTACGCTGCTCGGGCTCTGACGTCACGCCGCTTGTACGCAAGTTTACTACCACCAGCAGCCGCGGTACTAGCGCGTTACTACCTCCACTATCGTTGCACCACCACCGAAGTCACCCCCGACAGTGGGGGCGGATCGCGCCCGCGACACCAACACCGATATCGCTTCCGCCCCGCCGTGTCGCGTGTAGCTCCGCGCGGCGGTATCCCTATCACCCGGCGCGGCGCGCGTACTTACCTATCGCTCTCTCTACCACCGCGATTGTCAGTGTTTGCGTCACTCGCACCGTTCTGCCTACCCCAGTGACTGCGCACCACCATCGCTGCACTCCCGCCGCTTTGACATTCAGCCGTGTATATGGGGTGGAAGGAATACAGCGACCTCCCCGAGGCGCGATCGAGTACAGTATTTGGAGCAGAGGAGGGTGGTCGTCGGGGGTGCGAGACGGTGGCGTGCTTGAAACTTAGGAGTCGACGACCCAGACACCAAGTGCGCTTCGTGCATCTCGCCAGGACCACTGGCCTCGGAGCGAGTCCAGGTCCTTCGTTAGTCTCCGGAAGCAGATCGCAACTGCGAATTGCACCTGTCCGCCGATCGCGCTTAATGTCCCCCTACCATCTTCATCCCCTGTCTTCGTTTCTTTATGCTTTTCGCCACCTCGATATTCTTTACCCACCCTGTGTATACCTCGTTGCATCACGGCGACTCTGTTTACCACCACAAAGTCCCCGACAGACTGTACACGCGTGTACAGCGCGGAGGGAGGACAGAGAAAAACGAATGGGACTCTGGAGCGGGAGGAAGAGGGACAGAGGGCAATGTAGAAGGGACAAGAGAGGGACGGGTGGAAGTCGTAACCGAGAGGGACGCGGATAGCCGCTTCCTTTTTCGACTCTCCTTCTTTCATTCTTTTCGTCTTCCTTCTGCCAGCCCCGACGACCCCGTGCCCCCTTCTCGTACCCTCTCCGTCCCTCTCGGGCAGGTGCTCGCCGAATTACCGCAGGAACGACGGAAGTGGGAAAAAGAGAAAACGCGGGACAGAGGAGGGGGCCGGGAAGAAGGACGGAGAGGGAAAGCGGCAACGAGAGAGCCGATACCTAATCCTCCCTTCGTTGGCCCACCCTCGGCAGGAAATCAATAGAGAGGGACTCGCTCTATCCCTCCGTCCCTCTTTCCCTTTCTCTCTTTCCGTCCCTGTTTCCGTCTCGCGATGCTCCTTCTTTTTCCCGCCCGTCATCCCTTTGCCCCGGCCCGAGTCGCGGCACACCGGTCTTTCGAAGAAGTTTAGAAACAGACAGCCTCTCGTTTGCACACCCTCCCCTCGTCTGCTTCCCACTCCCGTCGGCGCACCGCTCCCGTTTGCCGCCCTCCTCTTATCCCGACGATACGAGGGCACGATCGGTCTCGTAATACCGCGAGGAACGCGTCGATTGCCCCGCTACATCGCTCCTCTTACAAGGGCAGAGAAAATGGTGGCCAGTGGGCTACGCGTGAATTCATTCGCGCGAGGCTCGTAAAGTGAAATGTTTGCAGCTCTGTCCGTTCACGATGTCAAGGTAACCGCGATCAGGGGGTTATCGATGTCGCGGGATTAAACGCGATACCGCCGCCGGGCCCCTGCCGAAACTGATTCTTCTTGTCGCCGGCAACAGAGGATCGGCTGTGCTGGCTGACTGGCCGCGGGAGCCTTTAAAGCGATTCAGGTAGCTTTTCTCAATGAGAGGTCGAGTTACACCGGCTCCTCCTCTTTTCAGCCCTTTAAACCGAGACAACCGCGTGCCGACCGACAATGGATCGATGTCTGACGGAGAACGAGCCATTCTTGGCCGCTTCTGTCGTCGTTGAACGGTGCCGCGATAAAAAAGATGCTCGGTCGCTTCCAATAACGTTGGACAGCCGATGGATCGGTGAACGGCGAGTATGCCGGGGAGGAGGGGGCTAATTCGTCGCGAGTGTCGCTGGGACTCGACAGAAAACGAGGAGGCAAGGGGTCAGGAATGCCCTACGTGGGTGGTGGAGACGAAGCTTCGGCTTTCTTTCTTATCGAAGCGCGCGTGTGGAGAGCACGGAGACTGAAGGGAGCGGATAGACACGGGACGTAGACGGTGACGGGCGGCGCACAGTGGTCTAATTCGCCAAAATGCAATTTTCAAAGTATAAAACAGCGTTTTGCTACTATGGCACATTTGTTATATACATTGCAATGTAACAAATACTGTTTGAAAAATTAAAATAGTGTAATCAGTTATTATTATATAAACCTTCAAAGTTGGCTTAATTTCTTGGTTCTTAATGTCTTGATATTTCTATCATTTTTAATGCATCACACAAAGTTTCATTGAAGGAATTCATTTGTGAAATGTTTTACCATTGAAATATGTGTTATAAACATTAAATTTGCATAGCAGCAGTCCAAAATATTTGTACATTTACCCGTGTATTTCCCTTCCCAATATATCGTACATCTTAGTCCTCCCTTAATAAAGAACGAGGAAAAAAGTAATGTTATACGCTTTTATACGCAAAGAAGAAATTCTTCATTTCAAGTACACTGCCTAGAAGGATATGCAACTTAAAAATTTTGCTACAATTTGCTACCTTATAAGATATTTACATTTAAAGTGCTTAAGAGGGTCTTCTATAGACAATTTTTTGCATTCTCCGGAATTTTTTTATAACGAAACTATGAAACTTCTTTCATTGACGTTTTTTTACATGTATTTGTTCATTTTTCAACAATACTTACAAATTTTTACAATGAGAAATAATCAAAATTGGTGGCAGTACAGAGCCTCGTGCGCAAAAGGGTGTACCGAAAGGATCTTCTCATTGCTCTCATAAAATCTCAAGATCTACTTAACCGATTTCATTAAAATTTGGTGTGTATCTTCAATACACATGTTGCTATAGCCCGTACTAGAATGAAGTCAAGATTATTATTTTTTTCTACTTTCCTTTACTCTGGAAATGTTAACTAAAATTTCGAAAATGATATTTCAACTTCAAAATACCACTTTTTCTACGAAAAAAATACGTAAAAGACAATATTTATGCAAGCGATATTACATCCTCCATTATGAATTTTATATTTTCGATGACACATTTGATATCAGCGACCATGAAAACTCTAAAGTACTAGGTGTCTGTTAAATTTGATATTTTGTTCAGGTACTCGACCACCATTTGTTTTCTTCCTGTAATTTTGACTCCAGATTCTGAATCAGCGAGCTCGAAAACCCTTGTATACCAATTTTTGTACAAATCGAAAGATGCCTTCATATTTTGGCCAGCTTTTTGGCGAATTAGACCACTGTGCGGCGCGTCCTCGTGATCCTCGTGACGTAGCGGAAATCGTGCGTCACCGGTGACGTAGGCACCGTCGAAAGAGGAGGAACGTCCGAAAGAGGCCATTGACGAGGACTTGTTGCACGTCCTTTCCTGCGTGCGTCCCGGTATCTCTTCATGCTACCCCCTAAGCTAACCCGACGAACGACAATCGGACACTCTGCGGACCGATCGCTAAACCAGCCGCTGCGCTTACACCTCCCCTTTCGTTCCCATCGGCGACCACGGTTCCAAGGATCTTTACGAGTGTACCTTAATCGCCGCAAGGAGAACAATGCAGGTTGCGCTATAGCTCCGGGTACTTTCCCGTGAGGAAGTAGCGTGTAGACTTGTTGCGCGTGTACCAATAAAATCGAGTTAATCCAGCGATCGTAAGTACCTAATTGGCTCTCGGAAAAGCAAGGTGTTGCTCTGACGCGGTGGTTGTTTAAAAAGCCTCCCCCTCTGGAGCCGGAGCGGCGCGTAAGATGCAGCAAAGTAGCGTAGACTTGTTGCACACCCACTCGCGCATGTGTGTCTCAAGTCTGTCGCTGTAGGCCGGCGAAATGGGGAAAGTTGGTCGGCGTTTCGCGCCGCGGGTGCTGTAAATTCTCCATGATCGATTCGATGGCTGGATACGCTCGCGGGGCCCGATTCCTTCGCGAGCTGACGCGGATCTCTGCCTCCGCCGCGCATTACGCGACCGTCCTTCTGCGCTTCGACGTGTCGAACGATGAAATAGTGTCTCCGCGGCGTTTCCCTGGCAACTTCGCTCCCCCACCCGCGTTCGTGAAATTTAAAAGCCAGCTCGGCTGCGCCTTAATCGAACAGCTGTTCTCCACCTCGCCTGATCGAAACGGCCCTTTGCCAGCAGGGTACGCGAGACGGTGCCCAGATATCTCTCGGTGTAGCCGATTCTTTCGGGCCTGCGAATTAGTAATTTGCCGCTCGGTGCAAAGACACCGGGCGATGCTCGGCCGTTTCATTTGCATAATCCGCCCTGTTCCTACCCTTTTCGTAGCCTCGCCGGGAAAAGGGGATCGGACGGAGCGGAGGTATCGTGCCGCGAAATCATTCTAAGCAGCTTCGAATGTCGCTTTACGTACTTCATACCCCGCGGCGGAGGGCATGAATATTTGTATACAAAATGGTGGGAGGAACGCCAGAGATAGCCGTGTGCTTCTTGATACGGATAATCTTGCCAGTTATTGATCGGCGCGATAAAATGTACGAGCATGCTGGATTTGAAAAAGTCACGGATTACGGCTGACAAATCAGAGCGCTGGAATTGGCTCTAACGTCTTGAACCTGCTTGTTGTTGTTTCTACGTTTTTACTGCACCTACTTGTTCTTCGCTCGTAAAGTGCCAGGAGTTTTTAACATTCCTGGCACGGGCTGTACGTATCTACTTTCCGTCCAGAAACAGAACTAGCGCACGGTGTTTCCTGTTTTTCTGCTGCTGTGCGGTCGCAAAGTATTTCCTGTGCGGTCAGAAGTAATCAGGATTTCGATGCGCTGCTAGAGAGGCCGGGTTACGCCTGCTATTCGTTAATAGACCAACTTTCTGCGCGTGCACGCGAAAGAAATTAAATGTCCCCAGCGTTAAATTCAAGTGCAAAGGGCGAGACGAAAATTTAATCCGCGCACTTTGTAGCGCACCGTTCGAGGCAGTTAATAACGTGCATTTATGTCAACGAATCCGCGGTTTTGCTGCGGTACGAAGCCGTATATTTGAATATCCGCATAATTAAGTAACGGGTCGGAGCGATAACGATTAATATTTATTAACGGATTCACCGACGCTTTCTGGCGTTGCGCGCAGTTCGTATCGCCCTTTAAAGCTCCACCGGCAACCGTTCGAATTAAAAGCCGCGAGACGCGGTGGGCTCTGTCGACGATCTTTCTTTTCCGATTAACCCTTTAGCCCTCGCAACGCGCGAGCGAGATCCTTCCCCGAAACGATTGGACGCATTATCGGACGAAGAGCGTTCGAGTCGCGTGCTTTCCAATCCGCCGATAAGTAGAGCGAACGGTATGGCACAGAGGAGCCCCGGTAGATGGCGCCAATGTAACAGGTGCACTCGACCAATCGGCGTGCGCGCAATCCCCCTTGTCCGTCCGCCGATTGGCGCTCTGACGGTGTCACGAACAGCGATCGCAATATGGCTTCCGCCACCGCCAGCAAGTGAGAGTAGCTCCGAAGGTGACATCGAAACATGTCGGGATATTTGGGGGTGTGCTGAGCGTCGCGCGTGTCGAAAATCACTGGCGCGTCCTTGTTTCGGTAGCCAAGCGTCGGGTTCGTCGCGAGTGTCGAGAGAACCGTGTAGGACGCTCGAGGAGCAAAACATTTCGTGGGGACAGTGTGTGTGCGTGTGCTCGAACCAGAGAGAGAGAGGGCGAGGGAGTGCGAGCAGGAGGGAAAGAGACAGTGCGACTATGTTCCGTCCTCGGTGAGCAGAGACGAGGTGCACGCACGAGCCACGAGTTAGACTGCGACGGAGAGTGACAGAGCGATACACCAGCTCGTCAGGCTCGTTCGTGACACGAAACTGTACCGATAGAAAGGACGCAGGGTCCCGTGTCGTTCGGTCCCTCGAAGGAACGTCGGCCCGTCTGTAGCTCTAGCTATTATATCCGAGAAGCTTGGTGCGGTTGGAGAATCGTTCGCGGACAGTCGGGCAGCGCGGTGCGCTGTGCGCGCGACTCGTACACACGTCGAGAGCGTGGCTCTGTCGGTGTGCGTTACGTCCCGTGCACGCTGTGTCGTCCCCCGGTCGCGTGCGTGTGTGCGCGCCCGATCGTGTTTCTCGGTGTTGGGGGATTGAAGGAGGACAGGCTGACGCGGCGCACGGCCGAGGAAGAATGAGAAAAAGCGGACGGCGGCGTAGCGGGGTGTGCAGCGACGAGCACGACCACGACCACGTAACGGAGAGAAGAAGAGGTAAAAGAGCGAGCGTGTGAGCGAGCGAGCCAGGCGACGTTGCCAGAGTTTTCCTTCTCGCGTTCCCTACCGTGCAGCACGTCCCTTCGTGGCGGCTGCCACACGAGAAAGACCGAAACGGAGAATAATGTGACAAGGAGCGAGTGCCGCCGGGAGGAACAAGGACAGAGCGAGAGCGAGCGAGAGGCTATAGCGGCAGGAGGCCAGCAAAGGGGACCCGGGAGCGAGCGAGACGAGTCGCGCGAAAACGATCCTAGGGAATTTTCGCGTACGATCGACCGATTCCGATACCCGCGGTGTGTATTTGTGCCCTGTGGACGCGCGATTCGTCGACGCCATGAGACCAGTCCCGATGACGTACGAGCGAGACACGTGACACGCCGAGTCGGGCTGATCGACTAGCCATGAAGAAGCCTCGGTAAGTTTCTCAACGCTCTTTCCTTTTCTTTTTTTTTTTTCCACCGTCCACGTTGCATCTGCCGTTCATTCTCGGCGCTACGCAGAGGTGCGCCGCCGTCGTTCCGCCGGACCTCCTGCTTATTCGAATTGACCTGTTGGTCGATCGAGTTACACCGTTGTTATATCCTATTGCACTCAAGCGCGGGGATATCCGCCGCCGTAAATAGGGGTTGCCGTTGATCGGCGGGTGTTAGCGAGTTTTCTGTCGGCCGGGGGGATTCGGTGCTGCGGCTACGCCGCTGAATGCAGAAGCGGGTACACGAGACCGTGGTGGTGAAATGACGCGATTATGGGGGGATGAGTCAGAAGATTGACGCCTTGTTTATCGATCTCCGGCCCGGTGGATGCTCGTTACGGTATCGATATTGGGGAAGGTATACGCTTTGCGTCCTCGGCGGAGGGTTAGCGAAACGCTACCCACAGTGATGTTAGAATCTGACCATAAGATGGACGCGAATGTAAGTCTCTCCTTTCCTGCGCTCTCTCGCTGAGGACTCTTTGTAAACGCTCCGACGGTCGCTCTGCTCGGTTTACTCTCTCAATTCACGCTCTAAGCTCCACCCTCACGGCACACTGACCGCCCTTAAGAACACTCCTAAACACGTGCGAACGCACAGCTCACAGCGGCCCTCTTAGGAATCTTCCCTTTATGCAGTTTGTGGTCGTAATTTCACGCGCGATCTTTCGCTTAACAGCCTTTCTCGTGCCTCTCATTAGCTCCTTGAATTTCGGTCGAGCTCGTCAGCACTGGAATTAATTAATCTTGAATCCACAAATTCAGCGAACCTCTGAATTTGCACAACATTATACCGTCGACAAGAAATTCGCGCGTTATCGGGACTACCGCATCGGGGGATTCGCTTGATAAAGTCACGGACGATTCCATCTCCCGGCGATGAGGTCTATTTTTAGCGGAGCATCTACAAGTCCTACTTAATTATCTGCTCGCTATTGCCTGGAAAGCGCGCGCGCACGGGGGAGTGGAGGCGATACGGTGTTTCGCTGTGTCACGTCGGTCGAGCCGAGCGTTCGCAAATTTTCCACCGGTCCCCGTATTGTCCCGAGCGATCGGCCACTCGATTCGGGTCATAGAAACGGTTGCACCCGCCGCGCGGAGCCGATCGAATCGTGTCGGGAATCGCGTCGGGGCGAGCCAAGAGTGTCCGCTGGGGGGTAAGCGGGAGGGAAGAAACGCGCTGGTACTCCTGGGACGCGGCGACGATAGGAGACGAGGCCGAAGACGCGTGGAATTCGTGGCTCGACGTCGGGAAGCGACCAGAACGTTCCAAATACCCGCCATGGTCCTCGTCGACGTCGAGCGGGTCGGGTTGCGTGGGTTGCTGACTTATGAAGGGAACAGCCTCGCGAAGTCCATCCAGCTTCGAAACTCGCTTCCTTCGGGCCTCTTATCGCCGGTCGTTCCGCAACGGCGATGGCAATTACTCGAGCCTGTCACACTCGAGAAGAAACGCTCTATCGGCGGCTAACGATTTAGATTTCTCATCCCGCTGGCTCGCTACCCAACGGAGTAACTTGCAGCGAGCCGGCGTCGCGACAAGTGTCAGGTGGGAGAACGGGAACGCTTTGGGACCGCGTTTGGCGCGGCAAAAACTCGTTCACCGCGCGTACCACCGAGTCGCGACTAATAAGCAATAATTGATTTCGAATCGTTGGACAGCAGCTAGCGGTCCACGCGACGGCGTCGAGCGACCTATTAACGATCCTAATTAGCGATCCCCGACCCGTCGGTGGAGAGAACTGACGGCTTTCAGGGAAACCGTAACCTCCGTCATACTAATGCGCTTGCACGCAAAAAGCTGACGTTTTAGTGACAGACTAACAAAGGTATCGCTACCTTCGGGACACTCGTTAAGGGGTAATGCCACTGTGGAGCTCGCAAAGGCAGCCTGATTTTGAGAATTTTTTATGCGAGTATAGTGAGTGGAATACAAAATTTGTTCGAAGGCCTTTATTCTACATACCTTGAAGTACTATCACAATTTTTTTAAAAAAATTTTAATACCAAATGGCGGCGCTACAGCTCAACAAAAGAAGCTTCTTCTGAAAAACAGTGTTTCGTGGCCGGAAAGATTTCTCCTTCAATTTTTGACCCAGAACAAAAAACCGATTTTTCTTTAGTTCTATATAAGATTATCTCGGGAAGTACACGAGGAAATGAAAAAATTCTGATTTTTGTAAGAATGCTGCGTGATTGAACAAAACACGGAACTGCTACAACCTGGAAATTGTTGAAACGTTTTGTTCAATCATGCAGCATTCTTACAAAAAGCAGTATTTTTTAATTTCCTCGTGTACTTCCCGAGATAGTCTTATATAGAACTGAAACATTTTTGGTTTTTTGTTCTAGGTCAAGAATCGAAGGAGAAATCTTTCCGGCCGCGGAACACTGTTTTTCAGAAGAAGCTTCTTTTGTTGAGCTGTGACGCCGCCGTTCTGTATTAAAAAAAGAAATTAAAAATTGTGATCACACTTCAAGGTAGGTACAATAAAGGCCTCCGGACAAATTTTGAATTCCATTCACTATACTCGCTTAAAAAATTCTCAAAATCAGGCTGCTTTTCCGGGCTGCAGAGTGACATTACCCTTTAAGCACTCGTTGCAGTGCAGCGGCAAGGTTCAGTTTTCGCGTTTAAAATTGAGACGGTATCGGCCGCGCCTAGCAGCGTACCTACAGCAGAGCATGCACGGGCAACGATTTAAAACTTGCACATACCTTTGGAAGACTCGATGCGCGCGGCAAATACCTAGGCAGCGCGGGGGGCATAAAGTATGCAGAAAACGAGCGCCGTTCCACACTTGATTTTATTGCTTATTCACCCCGCACGCCGGAGCCACGCTCGGCCCCCGTACGTGTTTAGAGTCGATCTCCTTCTGCTATCGAGAGAAGACGCCCGCCATAAAATCCAGCACGTCCCATTATCGCAAATTCCGGCCTATCGACTCGCCGATCTAATTCAATCTCGCGGGTCCCCGAGGCGACACTGTAACTTCCGCGAAACGCCTCGTATCTCGTCCCGTTTCTGTTTCGCGTCTAATTTCATGGCTTCGCTGTTCGCGCCTTGCACGCCGCGCGGCTAAATCACGGGCGGGATCGTGCGCGTCGTTAGAATCCCGCCGAACCAGAATTTAAACGATTGTTAAGATCCGGGAAATGGGAAAGGCAGTATGTAACTCTGCGTGAACGGGCGTGCAGATTTACTTTCCACCTGAAAGTCTAAACCAGTAACGAACAACCTTTGGCCAGTAGCGGGTTAAAAGTGGGAATCTAATACCCTGCGCGAGCCGAAATATTAAATACTGAAATACACTAATCAAAGAATTTTAATTTACGGGGTGACTAATTTAATTAAACTAATCTTATTTGTTATTTCTGACTTAGATATACAATTGAAACAATTATGGGCCGCAAGGTCAGTGGCTGGAGACTAAATGCGCGTGTTGCTCATCACTGGTCTAAACCTTCAGTTATCCCTGAATAATGTGAACGTAGCTTTACCTTCGCCACAGGGATCCTCGAGTTTCGTATTAGGGGTCGTCCTTCAATTACGTAACAGTAATTTTGGCGAATTCTTACCCGCTCCCTCCCCCAGTATAAGAATTCGTAAGATTTGATTTTCCAACCCCCTACTTACGTAATATTTTTTACACTTAATTTTTTCATTTATTAAAATTCTTTTAAAGGTTTATATAATTCATTGAACTCGGTTTCGGGAAATTTAAACTAAAGCTACTTTTCCGGAACATTAATAATAGAATTTGTATTTATTGAAAATTAGGTTAAAAGAATATTACGTAAAACGCTACCTGACACTCCCCCCGTGCAAGGAAACGTAAGAAATTCGCGCCGCCCCAATAAAGTCTTACGTAATTTAAGGATGACCCCTTAGGAGAACAAGTGTCCTCCGTTTCGATGGCAAGATCTCGTAATCGTTTGTATCGGTTGCGTCTCGCGTTCCGCAGAAATATCTGCGCGTCTCTGTAACCGTTGGTGTCCTCGGTGCCCCGGGTGGAAGTCAGGATTGCCCGTTAACGGTAATACGGCACGCCGAGCGCAAACAATTATCGGAGCCCGGCATTGTCGCGTCTGGGGGAATTCCGTGGGACGAAGACGGACGCGGAATCGAAAGAGGCTCAGCCGAGTATGTAACGTGGTCGCTGCGAAGCGTTTCCGAAGAGCCGGGGACCAGGGGTGAGGGGAACGACAACTGGCGACGGACGGAGAGGTGGAAACGAGGGTGGGTTGGTTGGCAGAGGATGCATTCGCAACGTTTGCCCGAGCTGGTGTGCGCACGAGTACACGCGTGCGAGCACGGCCGTGTTTCCGCGCGATTTGTAATGCAGTGTAACGTGCTCGGCCCGCGTAGCATCGCTGCGTTACCTGCCTTTGTATTTGCAAACACCGTGTCGGACATAAACATCGTTCGCCCGTGCGCGAACGATCTCGAGCGGGGGAAACGGGGTTCGTCCGTAGCCTATCTCTTCTTTCTTTTCGCTTCTTTCGTAGAACCGATGACTCCTCGGGGGAGGAGGGGATTTACCAGCCGCGCGATTCCGGGACACGTGGCAAAAGTCTGCCGCGAATCGGCGTCTAATTGACCGGTGCGACGTTTTATCGCGTTCCTGAGGGACGAGCAACACCTACGACTTTATTGTCCAGGCTCTTGAGCCGTAAATACAGCGTAAACGATCGTGAAATTGCCGGCGTACGATTACGCTCCCCTTTGGTAGGCGTGCGCGCGGGACGAGCGATCGAAGGGAATGTTATCGATGGGGCCGAGGGATAACGTTTGAAAATCGGCAGCCTGGCCGCGCACGGCGAAATTGATGTTTATCGGGGCGATCGGGAGAGCCGGCCGTTTAACGGGGTAATCGAGTTAGGTAATTAATATGTTTGTTCGTAACAGACCTATCGGATGTTGGGCGATATTGATAATAGACCTGTTACTCGGAAAAATTACGGCCTACGTATCGATGATTGCGCTACAGGCCGCGGATTCGCGGCGGTGCCGCCTCCGATCCGCAGATTTATGAGATAGAACCTGATTCCGTGGGATGCCACGCGCGCAATTCCTCCTGTCTCTGCCGATGCACGGGGTGTAAGATAAGTAATGGCGGTGGCGTTCGTTTGTCGAACGTTTCCGAAGGGCAGGATTGCCCTTGACGCGTCCACGAATAGCCCTCCACGTGACCGGCGCCGTTCCATTCGCGGACGTTCTGCGCTATTAATAGGATGAAGCGAGGAAACATTTAGTGCGACGTTAATAATTAATCGTCCGCGGATAGCATTCTCGTCGAGTCGAAGTCCTTTGTCGTAGACTCTGGCCCGTTGCCTCAAAGCGGCACTGATTCATGGGATAAAATCTGTCTTATTCGAAGCGGGTTACAAGCGGGTCCGGTCCAACTTTTGCGCTTGCCTTCGAAGGGCAACCGCGGGTAGTTGCGAGCGAAGGCAACGGCGACGGTTGTGCCCCACCATAGGGACCTTTCGCTCTTGAGGGTTCAGCAAATTCCTGGACAGGCCTGGTATAGAGTCTATACTCTATAGTAGGGCTGTTAGAGTACTCGAGTATTCGAGTACCTTGAAACTCGGACCCAGCCGAGACTCGGTTTCCGAGCCGAGCCGAGTACTCGAAAAAAGCGAGCGGCTCGAAAGAACCGAGTAGCTCGAAGAAAACCGAGAACTCGAATTTTTGCGAGCGGCTCGAAGAGAACCGAGCGGGCCAAAAGAACCTAGCAATCCGGGTATGTCGAATAGTTTGAAGCTTGAATGTTTCGAATATTTTAGAATACATCTGTTTATCTACTGGATAATGGTTTGTAATCATGTGAGTAATTAAAATGTAAACTGCAAATGAAAATATTCTCTAACTATTGAAATTAATTTTTCGCGTAGTGGAAATTGAGGAGGGGGATGGAATGGGCATTCCGTAAAAGTAGGAAATTTAGGAGGTTATCGCCATTGGAGAACAGGAGGATGAGTGGCACAGAGGAGCTGCTGTGGGGGATTAGGAAGGAATTGAATAAAGGGCTGGTAAAAGTCAGCAAGGATGGGAAACAAATTAGGGAGGAGATGGAGGAGAAAAAGGAGATCGCGCAGAGAGAGGGAAGAATGGAGGAAGAAGTGGGACGGGATGGAGAGAAATATGGTTAAGAATCTTAATCACTATTCGACATACCCGGACTGCTCGGTTCTTTCGGCTCGCTTGGTTCTCTTCGAAGCCGCTCGAAAAAATTCGAGTCCTCGATATTCTTCGAGCTACTCGGTTCTTTCGAGCAGCTCGCTTTTTTCGAGTAGGGTAGATGCACCATTTGTGGCCACCTTAAGGTATCGTACCAGTTTTAGCCACTTCTTAAAAAATACAATATTTTTCCGTGTAAGCAATAAAGCAGTTTAAAAATAAGATAATTATACACATGGCCAAAAACAGTGCAATATCCACAAACGGTACACCTACCCTACTCGGCTCGGCTCGGTTCTTCGAGTCCAGTCAGACTCGGCTCGCTTTTTCCGAGTACACGAGCAGCTCTAGTATAGAGCTCTCTGTACTACCGCCAGTCTCGGCCTGCTTCCGTCTCGATTGCCTAGCTTCCTTGGGCTACTCTCCGGCCGATAACTCCCACGATAAAGGCTGTGCCTGACAAGTCATTTTGATAAAGGCAAGCCCGACTGTCCAGGCGTCGTTGTCCTCGTCGTTTGCAATTTCAGACCCTCAAAGCTGCCCATTAGCTTGCCTGCTACTGTGCGGTACACCTCCGGTATTACGCATCGACGAAAGTAATCAATCGGTACCGGACCTCCACCCGCGTCTACCTTCTAGCTCGTAGAGCGCGTTCGTAAGGGGTTGTTTCTAAAGAAGAAGCGAATAACTCCGATACTCGCGCGCGCCAAGTTTTCGATTCAAAGTTCCCTCGGTCCCTCGAGACAGTATTGGTTCGGAGCCGAGTTCGCGTTAGTATTTCACTCTGCGAGGGGTGTGAAAACTTGTTAAAAATCCGTGGGAACGTGATCGGGCAATCCGCGGCGAGATTCGCGCCGCCAAGGGGAGGGGAGGATAGGTGGCGCGCGTATTTTTCACCGACGCTGCCCTGGGAACAGAGCAGTTCCCGTAAAATAGTGAAACAAAGTCCGCGAGAGGTTTACGATGGTTGCACGCGTGCACGGTGAATCTATAATGGAATCGTGGCGAGCGGCCGATTCCTTCTTCCCCCTCGACACAGAGGGAGGAAAGCAGGGGAAACGTGGACGGGTAGGCGGGCGAAGAAGATGAAAGGTTGAAGGAGCGTTGTCGCTCTAGCTTGTATCGATCTCGCGACGCATTGCACCACGACGGCGATTATGATATTTTATTTATTCGAAGCGGTCGCTGGGGCTACTATAGTTTCTCCACATCCTACGCGGAAACATGGTACTCTTTTCGCTCCCCTCGTCGAGCACCCACTGATTCACCCTCGTCTTGACCCGAAGATTTCTTTCATTCCCTCTGATCACCGAGGACGCTTTACCCGGTTACTCTGTACTACTCTGCGTTGCTCTTAGCAGGCCAGCCGTTGGAAAGCTCGATGGAAACGCGCGGGACGCGTTCGTCGACCTTTTCTATTGGAATCCGATAGCCTCGGGGTTATTATAATGAGCCGATCAACGAGGCTCGTTTCCGAAAACCGGAGCGCGAGGCGTCGCTGGTTAATTGGTTAATCGCCACGATCGGCGAAGCTTGTCGCGCGTTTAGCTCTCTATTCTTGATCGAGGTAACGATGGGCTGTTGCGCGGCGCGTGGGTGGAAACGACGAGAGAAGACAGAGAGACAGGAACCTTTCACTGTCCTCTTCGCTCGAGCTCTTCGGAGACCCGTTTTCGTCACGTGTTTTATTTCGATCCTTGAAGGTGGAGCGAAAGACACAGGTAGCCAGTCGAGTTACGCGTAGGTGGCTGGTTGGTTGTACGTGGGTGGATGTTCAGGGAGAAGCGACCCTGCCGGTGTGGCTGGGTGAAAGGTCAAAAGGATGGAGGACCTGTGACCTTTAAGGGTGAAACACTGGGAGCAGCGGATTGCATTAGGTTGCAGTAGGTTGCAGCAGGTTGCGGCACGTGGTGGTTTATCGTTCCTCCGCCGTTTTCAGCTAGCACCGCCGAATTGTTCCGCGACTCTGGCAGCCCTCTGCGAAATCGATATCACTCCATTTCATCGGTGGAACACCCCCATCTTGTTCCCAACCACCGCGGCCGTCTCTCCAGCTTTTTGCGCGCAACACTCGAGCCGCGATCATAATTATCGGTCCCTTGTCATTATCGATCGGGCTACTAATTAATGCGGCTTAAATTCGTCGACACCCACCGCGAGAATAACGACCCACTGATTGACGGCCACCGGCGTGTTCGCGGGGTAGGTACCTGCGAACAAGCGACACTGGAGTGGTTCCATCGGATGTTGGAAGCGTTTAACGCTTCCACGGGAAGGGTGGGTTGTCTCTGTCAATTGTTATTTAAAGATGCCAGGCAAATATTCATGTTCTAATTCGCGTGTCGCTTTATCGATATTTACACCGCGGAAATATTTGTTTCCATCGCGTACAACGGCCGGCTTCGTTCCATTAACGCCCGATTAAAACGTTCCTCTCGGTTCTGCTATTATCATTCACCCGTTACGAGATAATATCGAGGATGAGGAACATCCTTGCTCGGCGATCGTTAGCCAAGGTTAAGCTGCCGGGGTCTTCCGCGATTTCTAAGGTTTCTCAGAGACACCTTATCCCAGTTCATTTACCTCCTGGCCAGGAGTACCGTTGCTCCGCGTCGAGGAGCGCGGAGGGTATAATCGAGCATCGCGAAGGACGCCCCGGGAAGTGGGATGAACATCTCGCCACCCTGTTTCACAGCGACGGAGGAAGAATAGGAAGTGGATTTCCGTTCTGGAACATCAGCGCCGCACAGTGGGGCGACGCGTAGAAATTCCCGGACATTGGCGAAAATATGCAGTACCTTTTTTTTATTGATATAATTATATGAGCATTATCCTTGAGCACTAATGGATACGAAATTATGAAAAAATAAACTATTCAGACATTTTAAATCCTGAATTTTTAACAGTAAATACGTTCACTTCTGGAGACGACTGTCATATGAATGTAAATAATTAGTATTAGAATAATGAAACAAATTTCTATCGTCGTACTACACATTGGGGTTGATTGTTAAGAAGTTTCTTATGTGAAAAAAAAACAAAATTTAATGATTATATTTATGTTTTTAAAAAAATTTTACGCCCATATAATCACTAATCATTCTAGTTTTCGAAAATCCAAACTCCAGCTGCGCCAACTTGCGGCCTTGAGCAGAATTAATAAAATTGTGTACGCATGTGGGACGAAACGAGTAAATATGTATCTAGACGTTCCTTTTCTTGTATCCGATTGATTATGTCTTTATGGAAATGAATATAAATATGATATAGCGATCCGTAATTAAAATAATTCGGTTATTATTATTAAAGTCAGTTAAACCTTAATAAATAAACGACGAAGCATCGCATCGCTTTTTTATTTTCTTAAAAAGAAATATATGTTTTAGAAATAGATTTGGGCAGTCGAAATTATGATCAAACGTAATATTTATATAAAATACTATGCATAAATTGAGACAACAAAACACACTTTTCAATATCTGTAGTAATTTCCGTTTCATATAAATACTGGTTCAATGTAGATTCTTTTAAGGCTTGCCAGTTTCACTGTCCGTGTCTACATCATATTCTGGTGTGTTCTGCATGTCCATTAATTCTTCTAAATTTTCTTCATTGACTTCTTCGGGGAACATTAACTACTTTATCTTTTGTCTGCAATGTGTGATCTAATATTTGAAATCAGAGGATCGGATGAAATGAAGAGATTGTAGAAAATATCCTCATATGTGCATTTTCAAGATCAATAAAAAATGACAAGAATAAAATAGTTTATGTGTGTAATATTTATGCCAATTTTGATAAAGATATGATAGATCAGATACAAGAAGTCTGAATGTCCAGCAATTTATACGTTTCGTCCTACTGTCTGTTTTACCTTCCGTTCTCATATTCAATTTCGCAGAAAATAATACTTCATCCCCTGAAGCCCTTTATATTTGCACCGAAAACCAGACAAAACTATTTTAAAATTTGCTAAATGTTCAAAGTCTCATAACTTTGCTAAAATTCATCCAAAGTTGATGAAACAAAAACCATTTTAAATTTCAAACTTTCTACTTTTCAACTCGTTGAATCACATTTATCGAAATGGGTGTCCAGGGGTTAAAATCCGCGCTCAAAGAAGAGTGTGCCAAACTGCAAAAATGTGTTGATGTTTCTCAAATGCTAGAGAGTGCGAGCAATATTTTTTGCAATTTTTATGTTTACTGCCGGAAAGTGTGATCATTTGCCTTAAAAATAAGTTAAACCTCATAAAAATAGGATATTTTTTAACAAAGATACGTCCATGTCCAGAGATGTCTACGTTTCGTCCCACTGTGCACCGAGGTGCGAGCAGCCGTGTTCCCTAAACGCTAGGAATATTTTGTCCCAATCATCTTCGTCGATTAAGCTCTGTTTATAGTTACAGTACCATTCAGGTACTTAGGAAATTGTTATTAATTAAAGCAAGACCGCTTCTCCGAAAGTTCACGATCTTCCATATCACGCCCCGAGAGAGTAGACTTCCGTTTCCTATGGCCTGGCTCCCGCTTCAACTCTTTTAGCTGAAAATTCGCTGGCAGAGGGTATCAACCGTGGAGGTAGCCATCGAAAAAATGAAAGTCTTCTCCAGCGACCGCCCGCGGGCATTAATAACGGTTAGGTCAATCTTCGATCGAGCCCCTTTGAAACTCCGGAGCTCTATGATTATTTTGAATCAGCGTCCGCCGATTCCTTTGACTCCGTCGACGGACTGCGCCGTCATAAAGCCCAGGGGGGGGGGGGGCGCGTTCGACGAGAGTTTTCCCTCTGATTTTTCCCCGGCGGCAGACTCGCGGCGTGACAAGTCTCGTTATCCTTTTGTACCACGGCTGGGCCTCTCGTGCGACGCGATGCATAATGTTTTAATTGGACCGACCGGCTGTTTAATTCCGAGTGCAATTGATAGGTACTCGCGGAATCGGTGCGCCTCCCCCGGTAGCGGTTAAAGAGGAAATTCGCGTAGATTTTTCACCGCGTGCCTCGGGTGCGCGCGCGAAGACAGACTCAAAAAACGATGGATGACGAAATCGTTTATCAAATCGAGCTGTTTCCCCCGTTTGCCCGGAGGAGAGCGCACGTTAATACACCGATCCAGGTGGATTCGCATCATTGCAGACTGAAAAATGAATCTCGGGTCTCCATCGTTGCCGATCGAGATTGCGCGAGAGCGGATCGATCGTTCCAAGCTCGCGAAATGAACGGGCCGCGTTTTCGTTCGGTGATTTCAACGGTGGCGCGGGAGAATTTCAAACGAAAACGTTCGTTGATCTGGTGGCTGGGTCTTTTTTGTCGGGATTAATCGCATTTGCGCGCGGAATAACGGGAGCGAAGTCATTGACGAGCAACGGGGGCTAAAGAGTACCGCGAAAGGGATTCGAGCGGCGCGGGGTTTTCGCGTGCTAATGAGTTCCGATACGCCGTATTAATACCGTCCTCTCTGCTCCTCTCGCCTCCTCCCTCGATCCCACCCTTTCCCTTTTGGTCGGGGCGCATTCGCGCGCATAGGTGTGCGCTCGCGTTAAAATCAAACTGCGCCCGCACACCGCGTCGCGCTAATCCATTCGACGTATCAATGAACGAAATTGCATAACTGTTGCCGGGGATCCCCCGTGTTTACGATACAATTATTTTATTTAATTACGCGATCGAGGGATTCGATTAAATGCCATTCATTACTGGGCGCCGCGCGGACCGAGCGGATTCCTCGGATCGCTTCCGCGTTCATACGAAACTCTCGATGCATCGCCGCGAGTCGTCCCGATTTTTCCGAAGCCCGCGAACGACTCTGTTGATTTTCCCAGCGAATCGCCTCGCTGATCGTAGCGGACCGACTCGACGTACGTACGCCGTTGGATCGTTCAGCTCCGAGGGGAATTTCCAGGAGAATGTTTGAAGCTTCCTGCTGAAAATTAAACGGGAACGCATTCACGACGTATAGATAGTTCCTTTTATCGCGAGATCTTTTACAGCTGGGGGCCGTGAATTTTTGACGATCGTTGTTGCACTTGGGAGTACGGTAAATAGATATTCCGCGGTCGGCGATAAAATCTGGAGCTCTAAACAGCGAGCTTGAAATTACGAGGAGCGTAGACGCGCGAGAGAAAGAAAAAGGAGGAGAAAGAAAAAGGGGCACGCGCGTTTACATGGTTCCACGGCGGAAGGCGGTTTTATGAATTCGTTCTCCTTGTACTTGGCGTTATTACGTTACAAGACGCGCGAGCGAAAGGGCTCGGGGGGGGGGGGGGCGAGGCGGAGGGAACGTAAGAAGCGGCCCAGAATGAAAGAGGGTGAACGCCCTGCCGCCCGCCTGGTTCCTTCATTCAAAGCAGCGAGATGATATCGCGACGAAATTTTTCGGAAAGGCCGGCCGTCGGTGGTGTTCGTTTTGGCTTCGACGATGATTCACGGAGAGTGGCTTGCATCGGGGCCAGGTAGGAGAGAAAGCCTTGCTCGTTCAACGACGTCCTTTATAGTCGAAATTGGGTGGTCCCTCCTTTTCAGCATCGTAATCCTCCTCTCGCGTCGTCGCGTAATGTGCTCGATCCTGGTTAATTGCTCCGCTCGTTCCGGACGAAAGGAATTTCCCGCCGGCGACAATGCTGCCACTGGATGACGCATTGTTTATAGATTACCTGCGAAGAGGTACAAGAACCTCTTGCCCCTGGAACAGGTAGCGCAGCGGCGACCTTTCCTGCTTGTCCAGAGCGTAAGCGCAGGAGAGCTGCCTGCGGCGTTCGCAGGATTCGTGGACGAATTGACGCGCACTTGAGTTGCAACGGCGTAATGGAAAAGACACAATGAAGGGCGAGAAGAAACGGAGGCACGCGGCTGGATGCCGAGGTCGCCCACAATATCATCGCCTCCGCTCACGAATTCCTTCTTCCCTTTCCCCACTTTTCGCTCTCGTTACGCCGTTCAGAGCGCAGTCTCCAAGTTATTTCCCAAGCAGCGAGGAGGGGGCTCGCGCGCGATTCACGTTCCATATCCATAATTACTTTCTGGCGTAGTCGATCGGGGCTCGCCGAGGCGGCCCGCTGGCAATAAGGGTCCCGTGGAAACAGGGGGAGGGAAACCGGCGAAAAACGGGGCGGGCTCCGCGAGGCGCAACAGTTTGGCCGTAGAAAACTTATCGCGGCTAGTTTAGTTTCCCGATCGACTCGGTGCAGGGGAGTAAAGGCGAGCAGTAAAACGGTTTAGGGCCTGCCCTAACGTGGCTGACCATCTAGGGAAGCCGCGGCGCGGCGAGGCTCGCGGGCAAAAATGCGTTGTCTCGCGCGAGTCGATCGCCCGCATCGAAACCTGTTTGCTCGTCGAAATTAACGATACTCTCAACGAGACGCTCAATCCAGCCGGTTAATGCGGCTCCCTTAATTGCGCTTGCGCGAGCAATTAGATAAGTCCTTATCTCCGTTTAATAGGGGCTGAGATCTCGCTCCAACGACCGTAGGAATTTTTTCAGGGACCTCCGATGGCTGGATTTGCACCGTCGTTCTCAAACGCGTTATACGATAGCGTTTGAACCCTGAATCACCCCTGGACTTCGAAGCCCTACTCACTCTCTGCCCCTCTCTCTTTCTTCGGCTTAAAATCAGCGTGGTTTTACCATACTTAGAAAAAAAGGCTGCCCTGAGCCAGCCCGTGTTTGTCCTTTGGAAATGTTATCGCTTGTCCCTTGCGCCCTGTAAATCACTGTTTCAAGGAATTAAGTGGAAACGAAGCTGTTTTTCCCGTCCAAGTTCTCTTTGTCCCTCGCGATTAGTCATAGAGCTTGATACTATTGTCTCCTGGTTTATCTGTCTCGGTTAGCTCTGCTCGCTTGGACGAGATTACCCCACATTCAGAACGCGACTACCAAATTCTTCGCCTCCCAATAAGCTCTTTCGACTGTGCGCCGAGGATTGGCTGGCCCGCGGACGCTTAAGTCGTCTAGCGATCGTGATCGCGGTATATTGGCGCGGTGCCCGGTACTCCCGGTAATCGCGTAGACGCGCGAAAAACTCGCGAAGGAGCAGCGAACTTCTCCGCAGCTGGCGCGAGTTAGAGCCGTGTGCTACGCACTCGTGGCACGTGTTGGCGATACGTGTCCGTTTAGCCATAAAAGCAGCTCGAGCCGCGAGAATGATGTCCAGCCGATAACGCGTTACGCGCCGCTAGGTGCGTGCCCTGATAGCGCGATAACGCGGCTATCAGCTACAAGTAGCCTACGAAGGAAGCTCACCGGCGGTGTGAAACCAGAGCCCGAGGGCTAGCCGAGGCTTGTCGAGTTACCGGCAATCTGTTTTCGTCGCGTTTTCCAAGGGAGGTTCTGAAATAAGTCTGTCGGTCGTTGTATCGCACCTTTAACAGCTGTCGGGCCGAGAGGCTCTTCCTCGTGGATTATCTCGTTGTTCTTTGCGGCGTGAATTATGTATTGTTGCAAATAGATTCTCAATGTGGCAGTCGTGATCCAAGGGTAGCTACCTAATTATGTTTGTCGCATAGTTCTCACAGGCTCCTCGAATAGTCAATAACAGTTCCCTGCAATAGTCAAACTTGCATTAATCACGAAGATGTTGGACACGCGCCGAGGAATTGATCGACATGTAATGGTCGTTCGTTTGCAGTCGATAAACGATCGCTTTGTCGGTCGCGTTACACGTATTTGTCAGAGACAAACGCGGCGGTCTTCCTTTTTCCGCCGATGATACAAGTTCCTCATCTCTCTGGCCTCCCCGCGAAGCTGCACACAATTTCCCTTCACTGGCGTTCCAGCCCGTTCCTCCCCGTTTCTTTGTCCTCTCCCATCGCTGTTTCCACGCTGCTTCGTACGATGTTACTTTACCGGGAGAAGATACGGAAGCCGACGACGGGGACGACAGAAGGTACCAGGGAAATTCCTGTCCCCCCGCTCGAGTCCGCCTATCGCGTTCAACTTTACTATTAACCGCGGTGAAAGTCATTTTTAATCGCAGCACATTCCGCGCGATCTGCTTCGGAACTGTTTGCGCTTCCCTTCTCCTTATCGCTCCGAAATTTCCACAGAGGGTGCGCTGCTGGGGCGTTGTAAAAGCTACTTGTACATTTTCAAAAGGTTCTCGGTAAGTACCAGGGACCGAAGGTCGGGATTTAAAGTGCCTATATCAACCCTTGTATCGCGCGGTTAGCGAACGCGAGTCAACGTGGAATAACAGCTGTCCGGCGATTCCGAATTTCATGCTCTTTTCTCGCTCGATACTGCGACGCTGGCGAATGAAATTCTCTTCCGTTTGCTTCACCTTCGGTGGCCGCTTTAGCGACTGCAGCTTAAAAGGCAGAAGAAGGACGGGCGCAGTTATAGAGTAGGTCACCGGCAGATTTCATATCCTCGGCTAAAAGGATAGCAACAGACAGGAAATGGGCTGACGCGAAAAAAGGCTGCTGTCGGTGGCTGGCTCCCTTTGCCGCGTGCCACTCTTATCCTCCGTTCTCATGGGACCATCTACGCTCGCGTAAGTGGTTACCCTACGTTGTCCCTTTGAATCTCGTACGTTCATCCCCCGAACTTAGTACAGTTAGCCAAAGATACGTCCCCCACCTTTCGCGCGTTTTAGCGCCGGGTTTAACAAGAGTTCTTTGCGAATAACAAGTAAGAAGGACCCGCGCTAGAGGCTCGTTCTCTCGCGGCTCCGCAGAAAGAGCCAGCAAGTTTTAAGAGAAGACGTCCGCTGTAATCTGGGCCAATGGAACGCAACCTCGCGAACGCTCGCTCCTGTTTCGCCTCGGCCGGACCGGGGAACTGCATTCGAGCCGCGGAAACGTCCTCGACACTGGATATCTTGCGCCAACTAATTGGTAAACTTGCCGCAATTATAGCCCGCCCACTATCTGCTCTCTTTCGCGCCGATTGTTTCCCCGGTTCCTAGGAAGCAGGCCGATCCAGGTAACCGGCGGGCGAGACTACAACCCCGCGGTCTAATTATAAAAAATATCGCGGCGATAGTGGCGGAGCGTAGCTGTGAGCTCTTTACGTCGTCGACATTAAAGTCTCCTTTCGTTCCAACGAGCGGGCGTACCGCGAATGTTTTCGTCCCCGCTGATTTCAATTGAAGGGTGGGAAACGTTGCGCGAAGAGCGTGGACGTTGTTAGACAGAGTCTTGTATCAGATCCGCTGTCTAATTAGCTAGTTAAGCCCAAGGTCGGTCCGCGAGATCGTCGAAGGAATATACAGCCACGGACTCGGAAGAAAATCCGAGTCGCTTCGCCGGCGAGGCGAAGGTAAAAATAATCCACTGACTAACATCTAGGTTTCGAGGGCTATTATTATCCCGAATCTCTCCCCCGAGATAGGCGAGCGGAAAGAAATGCGACGATCGTTGGTAGCCAGCCGTGGCATAGCGGGATACAACGGTTATGGGTGGTCGTATTCGCCAGTGAAAGTGACGTCGAGGGGAAAAGTGATTTTTCGAAAAAAAAAAGAAAAGATGAAGGAAAGAAAATAAAAAAGAAACACGGCCGCCAGTCCGCGCTCTTCTATTCTCGTCCGCGGTTCGAGCTACCCTATCGAACGTCCACGTATTCTTGGTATTCCATTTATTCCAATGAAACGTTCCTCGCATCCGTGCCTAGCGCGATACGTATGCACTATCGTTTCCATTCCATCGTGGTTCCGCGAGTCTGATTTCTGCGAACCCGCCGACGACTCTTTCGCGTAGTTGCGTTTTCCGGAGGGCCGTGATTTCGCTGACATCCGCGACGACGGCTCGTCGCGTTGCATTTACTCGAATTTCAGCGCGCCCGCGAACCGTGGCGCGAGGTCTCTCGTGTAGCCTGAAGAGGCGTCTACGAAATTCACGTCTGGCACCGGCTTTTTTGCCTATCGTTAAAGCAGCATTCCCGCCTCCCCAATGCACCTCCCAAGAGATCGCTGGATCGGTCTGAGGGATCATTACATAGGTAGAGAAGTCTTGGGATCAAAATAATTGAGAGTCTCCCTGCATTCGCATAGATTAGTGGTTTATTAATCGAAAGTCTGCTAAGTACATTGCAGCAGTATATTCTAGGAATTCCTGGTGAAAATAATATAGTAAAATATGTGCGTTGGCTTGGAACTCACGGTCCATCGTTCTCCGGACTACCGTAAACCGCGAATAATAGAAATAAGCGAGGCTCGTTCGTGGCCTGTATTAACTTGCCCGAATAATTCGGTAAACGACGGTCGAGGGTAAATAAATCCCGTGGATCGAGTGGAGGAGGCTGTCGGAGAGGAGCGAGGAGACAGCGACGAGGGGTTGGGAGAAGACAAACAAGCTTGTCTCTCGTTCGTTTTCTTTCCGATTTTTCCCCGATCGAGCGGGAACGGTGCCTCTCCGGCTAGTGCAACACGGTCGAGCGTGTCGTAGGTCAGGCCCGGCATCCAACCAGCCTCTGGACCGGGCCTCGATTGTCAGTAACACGTCTAGTTGAATCGCGGAGCCTCTGGGATTTCCTCGACACGCCAATTTGGCCCGAGTGATCGACAGACGCCAGGTTTGATGGTTTTCGGTACGTGCCCGTGCCCCGTTCGCGCCAGCGATCACAGAAGCGAGCCAATTCGCCGAATGGGTTCCCCCGCGATAACCCAGATTCCGCGGCGCCCCGGGTCTTCTTTTCTTCTAATTATACCGGGCAAGGGGTGGCCGCGATTATCCCGCCATTTACACGGGGGAAGGAGCGGTCATCGCGGTGGATTAAATTAAATCCGAAATCCCTCGGTTCCGGGATATTATTTTAAACGGGGGAGCCCGCCGATGGCGCGTGTCCCCGCCGGCGGAGCGGCGGGGGAAGAGGGTGGAACATTTAAAAGGGGATTTCGATGCGCATCGATAAAAATCCCCATAGAGGCGCAGGGGTGTCGGTGCTTTCCAGCGCGCTCGCGCGCGGCTTTTGTGTCGCGAAACGTATCGGAAATTAATATGCCAATTTCCTCCGAAAACAGGCTTGGCACGGCTTCACCCACCGTGCCGATGTAACCCTTTGTCCGGAAATTAGCGAAACGCGGGAACGCGTGTTCCGAATGTCAAAGCGATTTAAATGCAGTAATGCAGTTTGGTGCACCGACATTCTGTTGCAACTGACTTTCAATTATTTATTTGTTTATTCGACGTACCAACCTGTACAGAACCGGTGCGCGATACGAGGAAGGGCTGAACGGTTGGTTTTGTTTCGTATGAAATTGAAGCCGGGAGCCCGACAGGGCGGAAGAAACGAGGGGGTATTTTCGAAATTATTCCGACTCCGTTCGAAACATTACATAAAACATCCCTCGGGCGATATTCCTGATCAATCGGTGGAAATGCGCGTTCGTTAGTTCGTGCACTGTTCCGGGGTGGGGGGGGGGGGGGGGGGCGGGTGAGTGCGTGGGAAGTAGAGAATTTTTCCGCACTCGTTGCTCGCCGGTTTGCCGCCGCGGTGCTTCCTGCGAGTGGTGAACGACGTCCGCAAACAAGTAAGGAACTCGAGCAGGCGGCAGCGGCGTTACGAGTGTCACGGTAGTCCATTGCTATTATGATCGTGCGGCAATGCGCCTGGCGGTTTCCGCGCGAGGCGGCGTGTCGGTCGACCGAAGAGGAGGAATAGTATCGTAGGAATAGGCGGCGGTAGCGGTGGAGTAGGAGGTGGAGAGTAGGTTGCGCGCGCGGCCATTTTGATAATCTCCCACTCCTCTATCTCGCTCTCCGCTCCTTGCTTCTCCCCGTGCCCTCTCTCTTTCTCTCTCTATCGTCAACCCTTCTCCCTGTCTCTGTTCATCTTCCACTACGTTTCTCTGTCTGGCCGGTGTGCACGCACACCGAGCTTCGTGCGCGCACACGCGCGCGTGTAACGAGTACATGCACGTGCGCACACTTGGAGATATCCCCGAAAGAGCGAGAGAGAAGGAGTTGCGAGAGGGGTGCGAGAGGCGGAAGCATTGGAGCGACGAGAGCGAGACGACGGAGGTGGAGCTGAGAGGGGGGTTTCGTACACAGAGGATCGGTGCGTACTTTTTTTTTCTCTCGTGTTCGCAGCGCATAGCGAGCTTTTGCGGCAAAAGAGCGTTTGCAGAAGATAGTCGCCCCCGTGGTCGCTAGTGTCGCGATTTCCCTTCTTCCTCTCTCGCTTTTCCTCGTTCTCTCTCGCTCGCACGCCCTCGGTGCACGAGCGAGCGAGCGAACGTCCCGCGCGCGCGCGCGCGCACACACACACACACAGCTAGCCACTGCTCCCGCCGCCACTGGTACGCGCGTGTTTGCTGCCTGTTCCTCCTCTGTGACTGTGTGTATCTCCGTCTATCCGTCTCGCTCCTTCGGCTCTCCCTCTCCTCGTCTCGACCGGAAGGTGCCAGTTTCTCGTCGACGATCGTCTCGTGCACACTCGCGCTACGTCGTCGTCATTTCGTGAATCGTCGCTCCACGTCCGACGTGGCCCGCCGTTTCCCCGTCCGTCGTCGCGCATATTTCGCTCGGCGAACACGGATGCGATGTAAACAAATTGGATTACGAGTGTCGTGACCTCTCGGGCCGAATTTCGAGGAAAACGAGCCGAGCGCCGCGCGTGCTGCTGGCCCTACCACTCCTGCCCGTGTTTGCCTGCCCGTCCGCGGGACCAGTGCAAGTAAACAAAGAATGTTGTCGCGTCAAGGAGACTGGTCGCGATCGCTGTGTAATCCGTCGCGTTTATTACGTGCTCGCCTCCCCTCGCGCCGTGCCTCAGCCTTCTTCCCGCGATAGTTGTCGGTGCCCCACAGCATCGTTCCTTTCGTTCGTCCGCCGCGCAATCGGCCAAGGGTGTTACAACACGGATAAGTGTGCGATATACGTACAGCGTGCCTTTTACCGCCGCGTATGTGTCTGTGCGCGCGTGTGTGCGTGTCCCACGAGCAGGAGCGTGCGCTTCTGGATTAGCCGCTCCTCCCTCGTGCGCTCGAAACATACACGAAAAGAATGAGAGTGCTTTTCCGCGCCAACCTCGCGTCGCCATTGGCGAGTCCTCGCCGAACAGTTACCCCGATCTCGGTCCCTGGCATTTCCGGCGGTTGTTCCGGTGATCGCAGCTCCAGTGGCAACCTTTCCCCAGGATTATTTTTGGATACCGCCGCGAACAGTCGGCTCCTTCGCTCTTGAACACGCCCGGTGAGTAACTCGCGCACCTACAGACGTAGTTCCGTTATACCCTTGGACGATTTCTCGCGTTCCTCTGTCGCGCTCCGACCCAATCTCCGCGAACGTGAGACGTACATGTTTTCCCATGGCGGGGGCAAGAACAGAGACGAGCGATCGCTACGTGTCACGAGTCACGATCCACGATAACCACGCTCGGGCAAAGTCGCTCGATCGCGTGTTAACCGAGCTTTTTTCGCCTCGACGTGCATCCCGGCTTTTTTTCCTCGATAGCACTTTTGGAGAAAGTATGACGGGGCCTTCGTGATCGGGGCTGCTTTCGTGACCGGATCGCGGGGGAAATATAGACGTCACTTTCAGCGGGAGAACTGTTGTCGGTCGCCTCTACGAGGGGATTTCATTTGGAGTCGTTGGAATCGGCGATTCTAGAAAATTATCGACATATGCCCGCGCGCAAAAGGCGTCCAACGACCGCGACGGCGGCCATGTTCGGGACCGTTGGTCGACGGATATCTCGATTTCGTTGTGTACCACGTGCCGCCATTTTTTCCCCTCCATCGCGTTACATTTTTAGCCGCGCTTTTCCCTGCTGTCAGTACCGTTCCCTTTGGATAGGATGATCGGGCACGTAACAAGGGATTTTCGTGGATGTTTCCACCCCTCTGTCTCGCTTCTAACGTATTCGCATCGTCGACGCAACACATTTACTTGGGACGACAACAACGCGCCGTTTCGAATCTAGAACGTGCCTGTGCCAACGTATGATTCACGGTCCCAACCTATAAGACCTACATACGTGGGTGCCGGAATAACATGTTGTCCACGTGAAAAATACTTTATTAAACATTCCCCGCAAATGCGGACATTCTTTGTGGCCTATCGTTCGTATTTCACTGTAGTAGGGGAGACCGGGGTAGGTTGTAACACGGGGTAAATTGTAACATAAATAAAATCTTTTGAACGACAAATCTGGTAACCCACAGCACGCGAGAGCTGCTTGACGATATAAACACCGCCAGGTTTAGTGACACAAACGAGCGTTAAGTATTCATTTTGTGGTTATAGCCTAGAATTTTAATATTTAGAGCACGTAAGTAAATGTTGTCTTAGCACTTTTATTTCAATTGACCGTCATTAGAAACCGTCTGAATTTTTGCTTCTTTGTCGCAAACGAACCAGTACACATTGGTTTATTATAATGTGTACGCATTTTAGTAATTTGATAGAAGAAGATTTTGATAGAATCAGATGAATAAGCAATGACTGTTTAACTCATCTATATCAAATGTTTAATAATGATCCGTGTTTTCATTTATATATTTTAGAAATGTTTATTTGTGTTCATATTTGTATTTAAATAAGTAAAACAGATGTGTTACAATTTACCCCGGAGTGGGGCAAATTGTAACAAAGGCTCAGATTTGTTTAAGATGAAGCTAGATATCTAAGTGTCCAAGATTTTGTCACGTACTTTCACGCAATTAGTTCGCCACATATGTAAGTAGTAAATCATGCAAATTTGAGGAAAACACTTTCGAGCAAAAACTGTGAAAACTTTTTTCGCTTCAATCTGCCCGGTGTCCCGTACCTTCAATCATAGCTCCACAACTAAATTCTCCGATTTGGAAAGCCCCTTTTCATTCAACACTCGTTGTGCATCTCGGGGAATTCCCTTTCCCGTGACTTATCGTCCGAGCGCTATAAAGCTCGCCTTTTACCGCTTTGTACCGCGCAAAATCGCTGGCGGGTGACGTCACAAGGGAATCAGATGACCCTAAAGGTGACTCACGTCGGCGAGCCGCGCGCGGTGGGAGATTTTTGGAAGCAAAATTTCGCGGCTGATCATCGAGAAACTTCTGTCGCGATTCGTCGTCACCTTCTTGGACGCGAGGCTCTCTCGCTCGTTTCCACTCTCGCGCGCTCTCTCCGCTCTCTTCCCTCAGTCAGCCGCGTCGCGGAGCGCGCTAACTTCGGATTACGTAAGTGACAGAGAGCGCTGCTACCAAAGAGCCTTGGTTTCCTTTTAAAAATGGCCGTCCACTGGCCCGAAGAGCATCATCTCGTGTCGAAAACATCGGCCGTACTGCGCCGCGAGCGAGGCGACTCGCGCTAACTCGCCTGCGCATCGCGAAAACAACGGGGCTCGGGAGTTCGCGCGCTTGATTTTCGCGGAATTATCGGGGCCGGTGGTCGTGGGCGGCCTCGATGCGTTTCCACGCTGATAAATAGCAACAATAACGTCTTCGCTACGAAAACCGGGGGCCAGAAAAGCCTGTGTGCCTTCTGGCGCTCGATTCCCGAATACACCGTCAATATTTTCCCCCGGATTCTTCGGCCCGACAACGAAAATATTATCAGCGGAAGCCGTCGAGTCAATACTTCCTGCGGGATTTGTTGTTGCCAAAGATCGAAGGGTCGATGCTCGGCGCGTGCCAAAATGGCACTTTGAGCAACAATGTCAGCGTTTACCGAACGCCGATTCTTTCAGTGCTCAAAGGGGATCTTGAATTTATGAAAAAGTTCCAACGAATGTTACTTCGATTCGGTCACCAGCAGAGGAACGCACGATCGGGAAATCGGAATGTAGCAGCGTACTTTGTAGCGAGATTAGAGCCGCGATAGCGGCTGATAATAGGCTTAATCGGCGATAACAAGCGGCCGGGCGACGATAAAATTCGCCTGCGAGCATCGACGTTTCGAGATGTTAATTTCCTATTGCGCGTAACACCAACAACGGCTATCGCGCCGATATTCAATCTCTGGGCACCGTAGCAAAAGTTCTCCGCATTTGCGTAGATATCGTTTTCACTGGCGCGTTCGCTATGCTCGTCGAACAGGCGGGCAGCGTATCCCTGTCTCCTTTCGAGCATCGATAATTAATTAAATCGCATTCGTTGAATCGCGCGCGCGGTAGAAAACATCGGCAACGAGGCATGGAAATTTGGGCTGGGACTATTTGCCGAACTTTTCGGTATTCGAATATTCGAATACTTCAGTTGCTCAATTATTTGGCTAATGTAATTTGAATGCTATTCGAATATTTAAGTATTCGAATACTGATGAATTCGAATAGTATGGTGTGAATCATAAATCAAGTTGTTTAGGTTCATTTGTCAGGGTGAAATCTTGTTAGCTAATTTTGACCCACTTCATACCATACTATTCGAATACATCAGTATTCGAATACTCAAATATTCGAAGTTTATTCGTAGTATTCAAATACTTAAATATTCTAATACTCAAATAGTCGAAGTTTATTCGTAGTATTCGAATACTCAAATATTCGAAGTTTATTCGCAGCATTCGAATACTTGTAAAATATTCGAATATTAATTTATCCGAATAGTCCCAGCCCTAATGGAAATCTGCGTCAGAGATAACTCGCTTTTCTTTTTATCTTGCGCACGCTTTATCTTTCACTCGCCAACTATTTACGTAGCAAATATTGTATCGGCCGTCGAAGGTCGAACGTGAAGAAGTCGTTAATCGTTCATCGAGATTACTTGAACCGTTCGTCGTTTGTCAATCCCGTGGTTTATTTAACGCGCTCGCGGAGCACGGTGTAAACACGCGACGAATTTGCTCGAGTGGCCGATTTACGACGGAGAGTTTAAACAAAAAAAAAAAAACAAAAAAAAAAAACGCGAAAACAAGTCGGACGAAGGCAGCGGGCGTACGTTCCGTGACGCGCAGAGCGCTGCGGAGGAGGAGCGTCTAATAAGAAGCGATATTCCGGAGGGCGGACGTCATCAATGGTGAAGATTATTTCTTTTTACCGGAGGATGGCAAATATTCGACGAGGTATACTGGTTAAACGGGCGCGCGTCTCGTTCCCTTTTTATTACGGGGCGGCGTTGTTAGGCGAGCCATTATGTAATGGTTATCGACAATGGATGAGGCGTAACTCCGTCCAGGCGACTTGAATTTTCGAGTCGGGATGACGTAGCGAAGCTGGCCAGACTTGACATTACCGTCAGACCCGCTCAACGCCAGCGGGACGAGGGAAAAATGAAGCCGAAGTCGGGCCCCGACCGTTCTTGAACTTTGACCAAGTTACGTGTTGTTAGTTGGCCTGCCAGCCGCTCGCTCCCACTAATTCGAAAACTTTTTTATTCGACGACCAACCAGTCTGCTAGCGTTTTCGAAGCACTCGCCGGGCTCTGTCTCCTTCCGAGTCGCACCAGCGACGTAAACAAAGCCGAGCGCGAAACAACGACGGGCGAAGTTATCGCGGACGTTTCCTATAGGAATAAATCGGAAGCTTCCTCTGCCCTGCGAGACAAATTATTCACTTCCGGGATTGCTGGCATTAATCAACTATTGAATAGTTAATTGCGCTCGTGTCATTGAATCGAATCACCTTGGCGTGTCTAATGAATTTCAATAGTTTCGCCATGAAACGTCAATTACACAATATGGTATATAATATTCCTGAAACAGCTTGATCGTTCGAGGAAAGTCGACGTGCTCGTGACGTGGATCGATTGAATATATTTGCCGAAGGCAGTTAAGAATGCAAGATATACCGTAACAAATAGCAGTACCTCGTAGCGCTCGTCTCGACACACGTTTACCCTCCCAGGAACAAGTTGAATTTCTAAAAAAATCTCAGTCTTCAGCGAACCACCGTTCGCGCGTTCGATTTGGCGGGAAAGCTCGTTGCTCGCTGCCCCGAAACTAGTAAGTTTTCCATTCACTCGCTCGATCCCCCCCGCCGTTCCCCGAGGTGCGAATAACGCGCAGCCAGATAACGAAAGTCTATCGAAAGGAGGATCGATCCCACAGCCGTCGTGTCGAAGTTATCGAAGCAGCTCCAGGGTGAATCCGTTCAAGGAGATTAGCGGCGCGCGAGCCTAGAACGAAACGCGGCTTTCGAAGGTTGTCGTCGTCGTGCGGGCGAAACGATGTCAGTGTGTCAGTGTCAATGGAACCGAGTCATTGGGTTTGCCGATTGCGATTCAACGGGAAGATGGTTTCGCGGCGTGACGGCTAAGCGGCGAGGAATTGTTGCCTTCGCGTCCTTTCGTTCCGTCGCTCTCCGGAGCGCGATCTGGTCCAATTCCGGCGACGGTCTCCCCGAAATTGAAGCTCGGGTGCAATGACGAAGGAATAGGGTTGCCGTGAGTAACATGGTTGGGGTGAATTCGCAAGTGTCTGGATGCGGGAGCGGAATTTTCCCTTCGCGCGTTGAATCGATGTTGGGTCGCGGGTCTATCTCGCGCGTCGCTGGTTATAAGCTAATGAAATTCGTATGTAACAAGCAAAAGGGGGGGCGAGGATAGGGAGAATGATTACGGGGAGAAAGAAGGAGAAAGGGAGAGAAAAGGCCGTCGAATCGGCGGGAATTCGCGACCGTGCAATCCGGCATTTAGCCTTCGTCGGCTCAAAATAAACGCGACAACTCACTCGCTCTCCTCTCCTCTCCCCCTGATTCCTCCCACCCGTCGCTCGCTCGCGCTCTCCCATCTGTCTCTGTTCTCCTCACGCCCGTTCGTCGTCTATACCTTGTCGATCTCCTCTTCGCTCGCCTCTCGCGCGAACACCTTCGCTGTCTTGCTTGGTCGCGTTTATCGTCGCGTTAGCTAGCTAAGCTCGAGCGCGATTCGCCACGGTTACGTGCGCGCCACAGTAGCACCGTGTGCGCGCCAGCTCTTTTCCACCGCAGGCATGGTCGCGAATCGCGAGTACTCGCGAAGAGCGCCGGAGCCTCGGGGATAGGTGAATAGGAGCGAGAAACAGACTCGGTTGCTCCGTTTCCCGCCAAAAGCGTGTGGCGCTGGGAAAGCGGAGAGCAACAAGCTCCGGGAAAAGATTCAGCGACATCTGCGGTCTGTGTAAAGCTTCCTAGCTTTCTAAACGGAGAATTAATGCCATTAAATGCCACGGTGTGGGAACACGCAGCTTCGCGTGAGTATTACGTCTGAATACGTTTCTTGGTAAATTAAGAATCTCCGTTGCTCCAGGCACGGGAAAACTCCTTGCGTACGCTACGTTTTCATAATTAGCTCAGCTGACAAATTTCAAGCGTTCCCAGATGAAAGGTCGAGAACGATAGGAGAGTAATGGACTCCAGTTTCCTGGTTTTACACTCGAGAATAGTACTTATCCTACGTGGTGTTAAAGGTTAGCGCGTCACAGGTTGCTCGAGCGTCACCGCTGACGTCGATCGATCCCGAACCGGTACACAATGTGTATATAAGGTACATCTCTACGTTCTCTCCGAGATGTTGCGAACTGGGGGGAGTCGTGGGATGTTTATCGCGGGGAGACCATGAACGGTCTACGATGCATGCAGGAGATCTGTACGCCGTGGATCGTCGACGGAATTTCCAGCCGATTAAAGCCGCGTATTCACCTGCGCATTCGCCCCGAATGTGCATTCGGCGCGCACCGATTTTTTGCTCGTCCGGTGTTCGGCGCGTGTTCGGGGCGCGGCGCGCATTCGGGCCGATCCGCTTGTTGGCGGTCCATCAAAGCGCGCATTCGGGTCCGAACAATACCATGAAAAGGACGCCGCAAATTTCACTCAACCCCGAACGCGCGCCGAATGCGCGCCGAATGCGCGCTGAGCTCCGAACGGGCAAAAAATCGGTGCGCGCCGAATGCACATTCGGGGCGAATGCGCAGGTGAATACGCGGCTTAACGCGCAGCAGCTTCCTCAAATCCTTGCTTTTCCGGGACCAGCCAGAACCGCTCTTCGTAACCCATATCTGTCGCCGTTCGCCAAGTGCATAGCGAGCGCAGGATTTTTTAATCAAACGAAAGATTCGCGAGGAAACTCGGTTAGGGGATTGGATTTCAGGCGGGGGCGTTGATTCGTCGCGTTTTACAGACACGTTTCTTCTTCCCCGGTGAATAGATACACAGATAGCTACGTCGGAAGCGACGCTGCATAGAAAGGAGGGGCGGCGCGTGAACCGATTCCCCGTTCGAGAGGCGGCACGGGCAACTGGAATCCGTGAGCGTCGTACGCGACCCATCGACCCGTGTAAAAAGGGCAGAACACGCTTGATGGTTCGTCGTAAAACATGGTCGCGATGTGTTTTATTGACCGACAGAGGAGAGACCTGTTCGCTTCAGCCCGGATAACGTAATAATCCTTTATCGCGCGATTGAAGAGGACACAGGCCAGGCGGAAAGCCGGGAATATACCCTTTGACGGCCGAGTGCTTGTTCTTCCCCGGAACGGCGCGGCGACGTTTTTACGAACCGACCACGTGAATCGATTCGACTTGCCGCGGTTCAGCGAACAGCTCGAAAAATATTTTCGCTCGTCTTTTGTCCGCCGCGCCGAGTGGGCTCTGGGTCTGTGGCGCTTTCAACTTTGTCTCTCCTAAGGCTGCCGTCTCATTTTTGTTATGGTCCGAATCAATCGTGACCTCCCTTGTAAACAGACGGACCCTAATGAAACTACTTCGGTCGATAAAAAGAACTTGTACGTAGGTGACATCTCTAGTTAGTACTCTTAGTCCAGTGAAATTAGGATCTGTCTTCGGAATAAATCCCACCAAGCTAAATCTTGGTTTGGGCCTTAATTTGGTCGTTTTAAATAATATGTCAAAAGTCCCCACCGATTCGACCGCCGCTAAAAAATTTACAGAGGGTTGAAAAAACAACAACTGGTTTTCGCGAATATCTGGTTATCTAGCAGTTTTGCGATAAAAATAGTTATTATACAATTTATAGCCTACGGAATTCTCTACAAAAAAGGTCCTATGAGTTTTTTTCGCAGGAGTAACCATTTGGTAGTACATGTGTACTGCATTAGAACAGTTGTAATATAAATTATTTTATATTAACAACTTATTTTAAATTAAAATCACTGCGTGTCCTGAAGTAATTTTGGAGATTTTACCCTTTAGGACCCCGGGTTTGTCCTGGTCTTTCCTAAACACAGTCCTGCAAGAGGTAGTACGTTTGGCGGCCCGTGCCCAGCAGGGTATCGGTTAAGACCCCACTGAGTGACCTCACACCTAAGTCACTATAGCTCGTAGAGTCACTATACACGCTTTTCCTAGCTTGCGCGAGCGTACGCACGCATTCAAGGCCCAGTGAGACGGCAGCCTGAAACGGAACCGAGGGAGAGTTGCCTCTCCCATTTTGTAATAACGGGGCAAATTAATTTCGTAAAATTATCCCGGGCTCGATTGAACGTTCGGCAAGCACAGCTTGCGCACACAGGCGCGGGAAAGTAGAAAGTGGAACGATTCGGTGGAAACTGAAGTCGAATCAATTGGTTTTGCTTTCCGCCGATTGGCTCGTCGGCTGTTCTCCTTTTCCCTCGTATTTGTCGCGGCTGTCCGCTGACGGACCTTTTAAATCGTCCATTCGTTACCATTCCAAATGGACCGCGATTAACGCGAGTTAATTATTTCCAGGCGGATCGGCCTCTCGCTAAACGATTCGCTGGAGTGGGGCTGGCCTCCGCCAGGTACGACCGACCGCGCGACCTCCGTGAAATTAAAAAATATCAGTTACTCTTCTGCCTTTTCGCTTCCTGCCGCGGATGTTCCAGTTTCTGTCGGCTCGTTGATTCAACGACGGACACCGGCTCCTCGCTGTAATATTTACAGCAGAAATGGCTCTGCGATATCTCGCGTCCGGGCCTATCGTCGGGGTTTATAAATAGGCGTTATCAGGCCAAGTTCTTGGCTTAGGGAAAAGAGGTCGGGCTATTTCGTATTCACAGTTCTTTTTTTTTTTTTTTTTTTTGAGAACCATCGGACGAATACCAGGTCCCACGGTGAACTGTCTAAATCGAGAAGACGAAACGAAATTCATTGGAACGGACGAGCGTTGCGATATTCGGTGTAGCGTCAAACGATACCCCGGGACACCCGATGACATCGATGGAGGACGCGCGGCCGCTTGAAATTTTCGGAAATCGCCCGGTCAACGGAAGTTCGATCGCGCGTGCATGGAGCCACCACGCGGCTGGCTCGCTTCCATTTACCGTCGCGCTAATCACGAAAACGCGCCGGCTTCGTTAGTGCGATGAACTTTGCCGGCTTTGTCGCGCGTCGTTCCGAATTTCAACTAAACGCTTCTGGTTGCAACTGGGTGCTCTTGGGAACCGACGAGTGCTAGGAGCAAGTAGATACTGTTTGAAATTGTTCGTCTCGGGCGCAGGATATCTCCTAGCATCCCCCAATTCGATATTCAGCTCTTCCTAGCGCGCGGCAGTATCATTTTCGTATTCCGCGAGCAGATCCTTTCGTCAGAATGATTGGCTCGCTGCGCGGCAGCTTGGATCCCGCGTCTAGCGACGACATATTTGTATCGGATTTCGGGGGTGGTCGATTCACGCTCGCAATAGCGTGTACCGCGGCGCGCGCTTTATCAGCGCCGCGAAAGTAGGTATCTCGTCTGCTGGAGGAGCGGCAGGACGAGGCTGCATTTTAGCAAGCAGGAAATCAGTCGTATCTAAACTCGTAATGGGAAGAGATATATACGCGCGATGCTTCGCCGCCGACGGTAATATCCGTCCCGTCGCCGGCCGGTCGGCCAATGGCCCCTGACTCCATCGCCCCGGCGTGCCCGCGAATCCTCGCCCGCGGATTCGCAGGCTCGCGTCGAAGCCCCGTGAATTTTGCACGATCCCGCCGCGCGATATTGAGCTTGTCCCGACATTTCCGACAGACTCGAAAAACTGACGAAACAACGGGCCATCGTTTCGTCGAGGGGGCGCGAGGGTGGTCGCCCGCTGACGGGCGCCATGTAGATTAGCCTCGCGAGCGCCGGATCGATCTCCGCCCGACAGAAATTATCAATTCTTCGGGGACGAATCGCCGTGCCCGAAAGCGCGGCGAAAGTTGCAGGTTTGCAGAGTATGTAGGCTGGATAAGTTGGTGCTATTTCAATTATAATGGCGGCGTCGTGAATAGGACGCAGTCGGCTCACGAGTAGGGAATACAATCCCGGGATACGGTATTCAGGGATCCCGCGATCCTGGCTGCTTTTTGAAGATTTCAAAAATCACGGGATTTAATATAGGGTAAAGGACCCAATTACTGACACCTAACCAATTACTAATTACTGTCACCTTAAGCTGTTTTACTTAAAATAACGAATAAATGAACGATGTGAAGTTATACACAAAAAGAATTATGTAATTCAAGCTATAATCTGTACTATAGATTATATACTATAGTTTATTTATTCGTTATTTTAAGTAAAATAGCTTAAGGTGACAGTAATTGCTTAGGTGTCAGTAATTGGGTCCTTTACCCTAACTAATCACGAGAATTTCGGGATTTTTTAAAAATGTGAATTTCTTTATGAACACCTCACAGATATAAAAATAAACAGAATATATTAACATAGTTATTTCACAATAAGGACAATAATAATAATAATGATTTATTTAAATAATAATATTAAGTCGCGTGTAACTAACTAAACTATATTTATTTTTACAATGATATTCTCACCTTCCGCTATGTATTTCGAAATCGCGCGAGTTGCAAATCGCAACTTGTTTGAACACGTAAAGTCGAAACATTGTAGGTATGAACTTTAGGTGCTTTCTTATTTCTTCATTCGCATTTCAAAAAATCTTTATAATGGTTTACTGATATTACCTACTTATTCAGACTTCATTATTGTCCATTGTTCTACTGTTTTTATTGTTGAACATAATTTTAGTTGATGTTTGAGACTAATGATAGAAAGCAAGTTTGTTTACTTTAAATAAAGATTTCGAATTTTAACACATAATAAACCATTTTAATTACTGAAATTTTCTATTACCTAATCTCGGAATTAGTCTCGGAATCCCGAGATAGACTGTAAAAAATCCCGCAATCCCGGGATAGTAAATAATTACCGGGATTGTATTCCCTACTCACGAGAGAACATCCCCAACCCGGAAATTTAAAATATTATGAAACTTTGGGGATACATAGAGGATATATATATGCAATCTTTTTTGCTGCCTAAATTTACTCTAAGGGAGTAAAACTAACCCCTGGGAACCCGGCTATTTTCCGATTTTGTGCTAGGTATAACTCGCGAATTGTAGGAGATAGAAAATAGTTTTCACCCAAAAGTTCCTTCCCTTAATTCGATCTACGATTTCCTAACTTACACTTCTCACAGTTCGCGAGTTATGACTAAAAATCGGAAAACAGTTGAATTTTCAGGGGTCAATTTCACCCCCTAAGGCTAACTCAGACGGACCACTTTCAGAAGCCCATCACAGCCACGAAACGTGGTTGATTCCAGTGACACCCTAAGCACCGTTTTGTGGTTGTGGTGGACTTCTAAACTAGTCCTCTCGAGTTAGTCCTTAGAGCGAATTTGGGCACCAAAAAAAAATGGTGTAATTTCTGTGTTGGGGATATTCCCTTGTCAGTTATTTCGGAACAGCTGTTCTCGCGTTCAACGACAATCCCAATAGTTTCATCGCTAATAATATGGTCGAGTTAGTCCTGGTCTGTCAGATCTTCTGGCGAGTATACCGCGCGCGTTAATCTCGACTCCGCATGGAAATGCATACAGCAGGCTCGCGTTAACCGCGCGCCTGCGGATCGAGATTACCGTGAACCAGGCAAATCGGATTCGTCACGAATTCAAAAGCGATTCGTCGACCGAGTTTCTGCTGGATCGACGGACTCTGACGCGACGCGTGACTCGACCTCGCGCAGCTGAGCTCCGCGTAAGGATCCTCGCCGAGGGGGGCAGATAAAGGGTTTCGATGGCGGGAAGTAGGTATGCGTGGAATTTGTCTCGATCCTTAGCCCGAAGTGGTGCGTCGGTTGGTTCGCTGCTTGATCCCCGACGTGGCCGGAAACGCGACTAAACAGGTGTTCGAGCCAGCTGCTGCCTTCTTCTACGGCTCGTCACGAATCTCTGCCGCGCCTCTATTTCCGTCTTCCCTTTCTCTATCCACCTATCCCTCTTTCTTCATCTCTCGGTATTTCCTAAAACGCGGCGGTTATTCCTGGCGGCGTGTCACGCCCGCAACGAAACTTTCCCTCCGCGGGTTTCCTCTCGGAAGACACCGGCGGGCGCTCCCCAAGCCGCGTGTGCATCTCGGGGCAGATCCCTCGTTACGTTTAACTGCCACCGAGCCACGTCTGCAAGAAGCACGGCAGAATTTTACGTAAGAAGCGATCTTAAAATAGAGCCTTCGGTTAGCCAATGTCACGGATATTGAACATCGGCACGCAACGCGATTCAGCTGTTCTTACGCGGCAGACGTTTTTCTGTTAGGTCGCTGCTAACAGTTCTGTCCACTGGCGGACGGAAAGCAGTAATTGAGTTTCTCGGAATACAGTGCATTGGGGCCGAAGCTATGTAACTTGCCGTGTCGTGCATCTCCCCCGGGTTTCCCACAGCTGCTGATTATTTTCGCGCTATTTGTCACGAATGAAAGTCTCATTAGCCATGCCACAGCGTACTTTTCGGCTCCGAAAGAAGATGAAACTATGTACCACCTTTTGGCAACAATGAATGCGTTGAATAAGGGTGGAGTAACGAGGGGCAGTGGCATTGTTAGCAAACGTTTAACAACCTGTTAGCGATCGCTTGTTTTAAATATGCTCGAAGGGTAGACAGCCCTTGGCTATCTCGCTTATGGAGGGTTTACGCGTTAAGGCGCCGTGGGTGGCAGTGGGACAATGCGAGTGATTTAAAGTCACGTAGGCATCGGCTGTAAAACGATTGTTTGGAGCGAGGGAATTTGTAAGGACAGGCAGACGAACCGACGTCGTATTCCTAAACACTAGATGGGGGATTTCGGTGCCGAAGGATCTAGCCGCGGGGTGGGGAATGGAAGGCTCAGGTAAGAACGTTGTTATGACCGCGCAGCAGTTACTGTGCAACCTTGAAACCGAAAGTATGTGTACCGCGAGCAAAGCTGAAGGAGCTGGGCAGCGGAGGAGCGAGAAAGCTGGCGAAGTTGAGCAAACCCTACGCGCCTTTTATTTTCTTCTAGCTACCTCGACCACTTCAGCTTCCCCATGCGTTCCTCCTTTAAAAGTCTGCCCTACCGGTAATGAGACCACTTAAACCTAACGGCCAGGCGCGCGAGTGCTTAAAATAATCTCTAAACTGATACTCGGTCATAGTGGCATTTGTGCGAGCGGCCCGCCGATTAACTTGAACGATGTAAGGGTCCGGCTAACACTCCCGCGAGGTGTAGAAAATTGAAACGCGCTGACCGAAGGGAATTTTGTGTTTCAGCGTGGACCGGGACCGGCTTCGGGAGCGGGAACGACAGGCCCGCGCGGCGATGTCGGTCCAGGCCGAACAGGCGGCTGCAGGAGGTGGTCCTGACACCAGACACCATCACCATGGCCACCACAACCACGCTCACCATCACGCTAATCCGCATGCCGTTGCCGCTCCGCTGTTCCGCGCCCCCGTCAGGGTAAGTCTATCCACTGCATGCGCTCTCATCTTATTTTTGTATCGTTTACGTGGCCCCCTGGCACCGAAAGCTCGGCCCCGTTAGGGGATCGCGTGGTCGAGATAATTTAGAATAAACGTCTGAGCACACTTATCAGAAGATAAGTGAATGCTGCGATACTGGCTTGGAAGAAGAGAGGCGTGGAGGATATCTTCTTCTCACCACTGGCACGCCGACACTGATCTGTCACGCAACTGATAAGCGTGTTTAGGACTTAATGTGCTTTTTGAGTAAGCATTCGCCGAGGTTAATTCGTGTTTGTTCGAGGCGTGGGTGCATGTGGACACTTGTTAATGGAACGCCAGAGTACCTACCGGTTATAACGTGTATTAAACAGTGAATGCGTTAATAAGAAAAATGAGGGGGGTGTACACGATATCTCGACGTTCCTCGCTGCATGACACCCCTCGCGTGACAGATGGCAGATCAGTTTTCCACGCGTTTAAATCCGTCTCCCTTCCGTTTGTCAACTTCGCGCAATCTGATTGATCGTACGTACAGTTCGAGCCGGTGCACCGCTCGCGAATCTACTTTGCGAATCAGTTCTCGTAATTAGACCTTGGTCACGAAAGCCGTTTAAACCCGTGGCCGATACAGCGTATCCATGACGTTGGGGCTCGTGCCCGAAATGATTTCGTTAGTATCTCCTCGTTATCCCGCTCTGCCTAAGCAGGCTTAGCGTCTTTCGGTGTCGTCGCCCGCCAGGGTATTAGCTTCTTCGATGCCTCGTTTAGCTGCCATATGGCATCGTCTCGCCTCTCCTCTCCTCCCCTCTGCCCCTCTTCGCGCCCGGTGGAAACATTTGGCCAGGCCCTCGGACGCACCTACGATCCTCAGGGTCTTCCGATTTCAGTCTCGAATCTCGAAGACGAATGCCGAAGCGGTAGCAGCTGCCTCAACAGCCTATATACAGAAACCCCATACCGACCGTTATGGCGAAGCCGAAAGGCCTCCTCGAGTCTCTCCCATGGCTCGTAAAAATCCTTCTCCTCTTCTTCTGTAATCCCAACCCTCTTCGACTTCGCCCTCCTTCGCCCTCCTTTCTTTATTGTTCACGCTATCCTCAGTAGCATAGATTCGTCTTGAAGTTTCATTGACTCCAGTTGCGTCTGTCGATCGTTCACTGGGAAGGTGGAAAGTCGAAGCAGAGCCGCTCGAAGTCAATTCGTAATTATCGATACGATTTCTTGTACGACGCTCGAACGGCCTCTCCGGCCCGCACTCAACAGGTGTTTCGCGACTTTTAAACTTTCCTAATAACCGTTTTACGAGCCCCGAGGATTTCCATCTCCCGCGCGGCGCACCTGCCGCCTAAAAAATTTCGCAGCTCTTTCTACCTGCTGCAACCGGTTGACTTTCGTGCTGGAGGAACCGAATGCTCGTAACACGGGCTGGTCGGCGGCTGATGGTGCCTTAATAGTCGTTTATCTACTGGTCCCGCGGCTTATCTCGCTCCGCGCCTCGAACCACTTTGTATGCAGCCAAGATCCATTTCGTTATGGGCGCGCTGTTCGAATTGCGAAACGCAGCGGAAGCTTTAATCGTACGTCAGCCGTTCCTTTATCCGACGGATATATGGGGATATTATTTGGGTCGTCGGAGTCGTAAAGAAACCGTTGCAACGCGATTGACGACCTGCAAACGCCTCGGGTTTCTTTCCAGTAGAACTGTGAGTCCCTGCCGGCGCGCAAGGGGTTCGAAGTGGATCAAAATAGAAACTCAATATCGAGCGCAATCTATCATCTGCCCCGCGCGCACCACACCTTCACCGTGAACCTCTTCGCGACCTTCTTTCGCGCATCTGGCTGAAGGCTAGATAGAAAGGAAAGCATCCAGCGACGGGTAGAAAAAGTTGGGAAAGGCTGCGTTAGAAGGGGAAAAAAGAGGAAAACGAAGTGGAGGGAAGAGCCGGAGATAGAAGGTACGAGCTGCCTTCTACTTCTGGTTTTTACGAGGACGATCAACGTCACCACCATATCTCTCTCTCTCCCTCTCCCTCTCTCTCCCTCTCTCTCTCTCTCTCTCTCTCTCTCTCTCCACGCGTGTTGGAAGTTCCAAGCAAACCCCACCAGATTTCGAACGTGACTGCGTCCACAGTTGCGATGCTTCCAAGGATACGCGAGAACTCGATCAGACCAATGTAGGCACACGCAGGTTGCTTCATGTTTCGTGGCGCGCCTTAAACCGCTGCATCTCGATCCACGACCCTCTTCTTTCCAATCACACCGCGAACTACGGAACACCCTCTATCCTGGCCATTAATTCGCTCGATATCAGTGCCCCGGACCAATTTCTCCCTCGGAGAGGTGGCTGTAGGAGATCAACGAACCCCGCGGGAATTCAGGGCGATCTATCCAGAAGGAAAACGGAGGAGCGTCGTGCTGGTGGAGCGAACGAATCTGCGCGGAACGGAGATGCGAGGGAGAATGAGAGAGAGAGAGAGAGGGGGCCCTGATATCGTTGAGCGGGACGCGAGATCGTAAAGTCGCGAGCGGTCTTTATAGGTCGATTGCGCGGCGGTTCGCCGGGACCTATCGATAGTCGGAGCGTTTCGCGATCGGGAATAAAGACACGCCGGACGGCCACGAAGACCGCGGCGACGAGGAGGAGGCGGAGAACAGGGCGAAGCCGCTGGGGGGATAGGTTGGACGCGTGTACGCTCGCGGCGAGACTACGCCGCGACTCTGCTCGCGAACTTAAGCAGCAGGCGCGCGTATTTATTACCGAGATTAACGGCACGCATTTGCATTTCCATGTAGCGTGGCTCGCACGCGGCGAAAAGTTCTGATTTAGAGCAAGCACGGCGGAGGTCGGCGCGCAGAACGGCGCAGGGAGGACAGGCATATATCCCTGCTTTTTCTCCGATACGCGAATCAGAAACAACGGCGACCAAGATGGAGACCTCGCTCGCCGCTGGGCTGATTATAAGCAACCCGTTCCTTAGAGAATCGCTTCCGAAGGAACCCGACCAGCTCGGGGAAATTAATGGAGCGCCCCTGCGATCGGGACGCGATTCCTAGATCCTTTGCCGCGCCTCCTCGTGGCCGCGCGTTATCGCGTCACGTCTGACGCTTGAATTATTACGCGGGAGAAAGTGTTGCGAGAAATTAACAATCGCGGCGCGTGATTTCACTTGTAATGGCGGGCTCGCGTGAAGTTCTTGCGCGCGGATCTTAACGCTGGCTAATGGGGCCCACCATCTCGCTCGGATGTTTAACGTCTAATGGGTTAGCGATTCTATTCGCGTGTGTCGTATTTCGGGTTCGCGGAGTGCGCACGTAGAACGCGGCGGTAACTAGCTGTCATGCAGCATCGATAATCAATGGAACACTCGGCGAGTTTAATTGCAATCAGTGGAAGGATAAATGGGGGAGGATTGACATGCTCCGGCGCGACCTAAATTCAAGCGCGGAATCCCTGGGTAAAAGATTGACGCCGGTGTTCCGCGGGATTCCTTGGGTGGGATGAATTCTGAGCTCTCCTCGCACTTGCCCGGGAAGGCATCTCTCTGGCATCGTACTCCCAGGGGCGAGGGCATTCTTTTTGATAACAGCAGCCGCGCGTTTTATTTCTGTGCGGCAGATAAGAGGTTCCTCCTTGCTTTTACTCTCCTTCCCTCGGTCTACAGCGACGTGTTTACAGAGGCGGGCAGGTGGAAAGGTCTCTTTCGCCACCTTGAAAGGTGCTGCAGTAACCCAGAGAGTATTACTCCCTTGTACAGGTGTCGAGTTGCGAGAAGTTGTCCATCATCGCGCTCTCCCTCTCTGCCTCTTCTTTCCTCGCTTCTACTCATCTAAAATGTGGGGCGCGAGTTCTGCGACGAAATGGAGCGGGAACAAACTGAGATCCTTCTCATTTTGTTCTAGAGCCGATCGAATCAATCGAATCAATCGAATTAGAATGCGGGGCTCAACAAGTTAGTATTACACCGGTGACTCTAATTACTCCCTCAAGCTTGTTTGATTCCATCGCTACAAGTGAACGCGTGGTTTTTCCTATGTAGGGTCGAGGCAGGTAATATGGAACATCTGATTTCAAAAGCTTGTCAAATGTAGGGGAATTTTTTTTTTAATAAAACTAACATGAGGGGACGAAGGAACTAATGCAAAATCATATTTACATCGTCAAATGTAAAAAAATCCAATTGTTTTGCAATTATAGTAAAAGAACTGAAAAGGGTGGAAATCGGCCGTTCGGAAAAATGGGTACTAATATGGAACACCTAGGAAATTTATAAAGAAAGCTCCAAAATCTTTACTTTTATTTTTACTAAAAATGAAGATTTATTAAGTAGAAGATACAAATAAATTAATATATATAATTTTTGGAATTTATTTCTGCACATTCCTCGTATGCCCACTGAAAGCAGCGAATACATTGGGTCTACTTTTCAGTGTCATTATTTTTATATTTACCATCGCGAAATAAGCATTTCGCGTCATCGTCGTCATCGTCATTATCAACTTCATCTATGTTACTCGGTACGTTCCATATTACGTAAGTACACACATGTTCCGACAAGAAATTAAGAATTATACTAAGAAGAAAGTACCTTTATTGGTAAACTATCATTGAATAATCAAGAACACGCATATTTAATGATAAATTATACCAAAATAATACTTTGTAACATACCTTCGCTACAATATTTAACTGTTTGATGCACTGTTCAGAAACTTTTACACCCCGCGAAAAATATAAACGTTTCTCTTTCAATAATGGATGCCCGATTGATACTCAATTGTCAGTATCGTCGTCTATTTTGTCTAGGGATCTAGTATACACGATTGCCTGTAGAGTTCGTTAATTTCGTTATCGAAATTTTACGAAGTTCCATATTACGTGCCGTTGCATATTACCTGCCTTTACCCTATCAGCAGCTTCGTTCCTTCGCAGACCTCTCTACATCGCCTATTATAGTACCATACCATTCCTCTTCGAGACGTCGGCGAGTATTCCCGCGTCTCGTTCCCACCAGTAGGCCGCGGTTATCGAATCGTTATGCGCGTTACGTATGCGCGGATAGTGCACGCGCCGATCGTAAACAAGACGCTCAGCGAACGGGTTACGCTTAGAAATCCAGCCGGAGCAGCTTTCTTCCGCGCGACACACGGAAGGAAAGCCAATGGCCGGTGTCCTCGAAGGAACGCCACGTTTAGAAGTAAATCTGGAAACCCGCAATTCTCGTTCGACGGACTGTCAAAACTCTTTTCTGTCCCCGGCCCCCGACTCTCGTTACGGAGAAAGCTGTGCGAAGCTCTCGATACCGCGACATTTCCGCGGCTTATCGACACTCGCCTCGTTAAATAGCGTTTTACGTAATAGCCTTGCGTCGCCACAAGTTAAATATTCCCCGGCCTCAGCCAACCGAGCGATGCCGTTCCAGCAACATTTCCGGTATCCTCGATGGCCATTCACGCGGCCCAACAGCCGAAAGCTGCTCTTTGACGCGCCCTCAAAGCCACCCCTGCGAGCACGTCCACCATAACGTCGCTATATTCCCGTGGCAAACGTGCCGGAACTAAAGGGCAAAGAAACATCGAATCGCGCCGGAATCCGCCGGCAAACGTATCGGAGATAGCACGTCTCTCCCTCCTTCGAGGATTTTCTGTCCGTATCCTGTCGGATGTGGCGCATCCCCGCACGGTGAATCGTATCTCGAAGAGCTGGCTATAGCAGAACATATGCGACGTCAAAGTTGCTGCATTTTCAGGGATGATTATTCTTCGTCCAGGCTCTTGTAGCTTTTCAACAAACCAGTTCAATGGTCGATTACTGCGCGAAGGGCTGCGAAGCTTTTCAAGGCGAACTTTCATTACACAGCTGGAGTAGTTTTTAGGATAGTTTACGCGGAAGTTGAGGGGTCTCTATCGAGCGAGCTTGAAAAGTAACTGGGTCGTTTTCGAAGTTGGTATCGTTTGAAGGTGCTTGCTGGAATATTTGGTCTATCGCCGAAGGTTTCGATTGCACTTGTTTATATGAACGTACTTAATTTCATGCCTCGAATATTCGCAACGTCACGGCCGACTGGGAGATAAGGCCCCTTCCAAATGCGATAACTTTGACCCAGAAGATTTCGTCGAACAAAACAGTTTCGCAGATAATGGAGCGATAAGGTTGAAGTGGGACACCTTGTACACCTCGTTGACTTTACGACGCTGGCGGGGCTTGTCTTGAATCGCGATGGGGAGGGATTTTCGGCGATGGAGGAAGATCTCGAGGGTCGAGGCGTAAAGCTGCACAATGGAGACCTCGCTGCGCATCCTTTAATATTTTCTTTGCCGGTGCATTGAAGAAGCTTCTCCCGCAAAATGAATTTTCCTTAGTCAAAATCCCTCTCTCCTGTGCTCTCTTGATACAACAGTAATGAAATCATCAAAACGAGGTGAAACCGAGTTGCCCCACTTTCGTGTTGAGGGGCTGGGTCTGGGTTAGGAAAAAGAATCGATTCTTTGGGAATTTATTTCAGAAAGTACATGCATATTTTTATGCAATGGCTTTTGTATTCAGATGAGGGACACTTTAGCAGGTTATTATATTATATTTTGTTATAAAAATATTCAGTTATTGCTCAATTACAACTGATTTCCCAGAAACTGGTTTCCCACTTTTCCTACCTCCTGACAGTATATATTTGTGAATTTTTTTTGAAGAAGTGGAAGCGTATATTTTTACAAAACTTTTTGCGCTTAAAAGAGCAACATTTAAAGATCACTTGGTAATTTTTTCGTGGAAAAACATTTACGTTTATAATAAAGAAACAACCGACATCCAAGAAGCATTTTTAAAAATTTCGTCGGCCGCCTGACTAGGTATAACCCCTTAAAGCCCGGGTCTGCTCGATTTCCTTTTCGCTGTTTATCTGGAAACTGGAACCACGTAGAAACTCGCGGAAGACCGGAACACGGTCGTATCCTAAATACAGAAGTCCTGTAGACTATATTTTCGTTACAACCCGGTGTCTGAGAGCATCGTAGACCTCTCGTGTGCCCGCGCGCACTTGCCCGCGGATCGAGCGGCAGGGAACAGGGGCGGGGTCGCGATTAAATAAATAATTAAAGGATCGTGGAGGATCAGAGTCGGCGGGATCCAGGTCGGGGAGCGTTCTATGATCGTTTGCGAGGAAGATACGAGACAGCGCGGACGGTATGCTGGTGTCTCACGCCTTCAATTAACCTAATTAACCGGCGTCACGTACTCGTTAGCGGGCCCCGGCGCTTGCTCCGCCGTATACCGTTCGATTTGACCAGAAATTGTCGCGCAGTTATTTACCCAGGCGATTAATCGTGACGCGGGCACGTTTCGTTGAATTTCGTATTGCCAGCGGCTTTATCACGCGGGCGACGGAACGGTGAAAACAAATGGCAGCTGATACGCATTGAGACGCGGAGTCGCGCGATAAGGCGACACTTAACGCGATCGCGAAACACGGGGCCGCGTTGTTTATCGGCGCGGAGTCGGTTCGGTGCAACCGGTGGCAATGAACAACGCCTTGTCTATATTAATAGAAACGCGATGCGACGGAAGAGGCAGACGCGAGGCGGCGTGTATGCATCTCGTTCTGCTCGTTACGTAACGAACAAAAGCCTCTGAATCGCAGCGGCGCGAGACAATTAAGAATCGCGATCTGTTTTTTCTACGCGCGGGCCGTATAACTGGCGGAGGTCCCCTTTTGTCTGGTAAGAGGAACGCGCGTAATCCCTTTTTCCCCGCTGTTGCGCCCCGAGCAATTTGTCCGTTGACGTTCAGGGCTTGAAGAGCGACAATCCTCGCGGAAATATTCACCGCGATTCGCCTGCTCGGCCCGTTAGCTCGGTCGGACGGGCCACAGCCGGCCGGTGGAAGCTTGGTAATTACGTCCACACACAGGGTCGCGTCATTTAATCATTTTTAAATACACAAGCAGGCATTTCTGGCGGAGAAATCACCGTAGCTGGATTAACCATAAACGCGGACGCTTTGAAGTCAATTCCATCCACTCGGAGGGATCCCCTTGGTAACTCAGTCCCGGGATGTTTGAATTCACTCCGAAATTTATTGTGAAACGGTCCTCGAATGGCTTTAGGCAGATGAGAGAATTCGGGGATAACTCGAAAGCTTGCGAACTCTCGGGGACTGTTTCCGACAGGGTGAAAGGCTTTCCTAGACATCCGAAGGGTTTCTCGCGAAAACCTCGGTAACGCCTGCAATCCCCGACCGACGGCACTTTCGTGGAATACGCGACGATAGGCATATCGGTTTTGCTCGATGCACCGCGCTGGCGATAAGCTCGCGGCGCGTGGCGCGTATCGATTCGCGGATCGCGTAATTCGCCGCCAGGCCTCGGTGATTGCACGTCGATGACGACGACGCCCCGCGACGACGTCGGCGATAACGGCCCGGCCCTTGGAGCAGCGACAAATGGCGATCATTTGCCGGTGGCTCGCGGCACGTTTTACCGGCTGGAAATTCATTACAGGCTCGAGGGGGCGCGTCCGCGCTGAAACCAATCCTCCGTGCCCCGGGATCGATAGCTCGCCGTAGAAGGGCTAATCACCTGGGATCCACCGGGAGAGAATGGCCGCAGAGAAAACTAGGAAAACTCTGTGATCCTCGACTCGATATCCACCGGTGGCAGGTCCTCTGGGGAGATTTTCGATAACAGAGAAAGGGGAGAATTGATACGCTGTTTGGGCAGCGCGTTGATACGCGACCTGGTATCGATGTCCCATCAATTTGCTGACAGGGGACGTAGCTACCTGTATGCAGTTTGCGATGGAGCTTGCAAGGGTTGTGTGATCGGTGGACCGAGGGAGCCAACGTGCTTGATAATTTACCGACTTTCGCTCAGCTTCCTCGACCACGCAGTGGTCTGACGGGGACGTCGTGATCGTTAACGGAAGATTCCGGGGCACGCGTGCCGCGCTAATTCGTCGCGAGGAGGATTCGCCTTTTGCGATCATCCGATCGTCTACCGATCGTCTATGGGATTAAGTCGTGCTCTCGCGTTAAGCGGAAAGCGAAGCCCGTGATTTGTAGGTCGTTTGATCGCATTATACCCGCCTCGTGGTTTACGTAATCCCCGCGCACGTTTGTGTGTAGGTGCATTTGCGCGTGGCCAGCGCTCTCTCTCTCTCTCTCTCTCTCTCGCGCTCTCTTTCTCTGTCTCTATTAGCTCACTGCGCTCGCGAGTGTGGGTTCTTGTGCACGTGCACGTTTCTAGTCGTGTGCCAGCGTTGGTACACGGCTACGTGGCCGCCAGATTATAGGTTAGGCTAGGTCCACGACGATTGTACTCGCCGACTTTTTTCCTCCTCCTTCTGCTCCGCTCCTCTCCGCTCGGGCTTTCCGTCTTTCCGACTCTCGCTGGTCGACTAATCGCGTCGCTCAAGGTCCGCGCAAGAGAGGGACTCCTTGGAGTTGTTTTTCAACAACTCCTCTCGTCCTCTGACGCTGCGAGCCTCGTGACTCCGCTCGCGATACGGATCGAGAAAAATGGAGATGAATGACAGGCCCGAGCATTAGTACCCCCGGGGAAGAAAGTCGCCGATCGCATCTTTCATCTACGCTGGCAGGTTCAACATTCTTATTTCATATAAAAAAGTAACGTCGGAGTGAAACGTTGGCGCGCGGTGTTTCTTCCTTTCCACGCGTCTCTCGCGGTGTGTGCAAATTGCCGCGATAGCATCGTTGCGAAAAACAGGCGATCGCGCTTCACGGCGAGCGGAAAGTCGCCACGGTTGAGCCGCATTTCCTTTTGCGCGCTCGTGCTCGCGCGCTACGACTCCCGGTGCGTGCGAGGCGGGCATACGTGCGTGCGGGCATGCACGCCGCCGGCGCGGCCGTCTTCGCTCGGTCTCGTCTCTGACCCCGTTTTCACCGTAGCTGTCGGCCCGACTAATCGGACGGCAGACGGCGGAACTCAGTTAAATTCCACAGGGTCGTGTCCGCTCGTCTCGCGTATTCTGCGCGAATCGCACCCGCCTCCGAGTCCCCGAGATCGCTACGTCGAAAGAAAACAGTCACGCTCGTCGCTTCCCCAATAATTAAATTGTCCCGCCGAGGCTGAGTTATCAAGCAGAGCGATAGTTTCAAGGTAAAACCGATAACAGACGGCCACGTGGTGGAAAACGCTTGGACGAGGCGCTCTCGCGATTCGTGTACATTAGGATTTTTCGCATTATACGGTTAAAATTAAAATTTTACATTCCTTTTTACTTTGCTCGCGCCCTGATTCCTATTAATATAAAAAGAATGTCTGACAAATTTTAGGAAGATTGAGTAACATTTAGAGGTTGCACACTTTGCACACTAAATAATGTGTAGCTGGCTAAGGAAACACGATTTCCAATGATAATTGTTTTTATTCTCAAGTCCTTAAAAAAGAAACTAAACTTCAATGAAGGCGTAGACTTTTAGCTAAATTTACATTTTATTATTATTATTATTGTTCACACCTATCAAAATTCTGTACCTTATTATTTTACCCACATTTTTCAAACTTGAAAAAGCGAAAATATGTTGGGTAGACCGGGGGAGGTCTGTGAAGATAGCACCCCCAAATTCGATTTTTTAAAAAAACTCAACGGCATTCGTTTGTCCATCGTATGCCCACGTTTGCCCATAAACAATTTTTTTTGCCCACCCTCCAAAAAAAAGTTATGAACAAAATTAAAAATTTGTCTTCATCACCCACCATGAATGCATTTCAATTTTTTAAAAGAAGGATACGAATGTACCCGACCTGGCCACGTTTGCCCACTCTCAGATTTCGTATGCCCACCCTCCAGAATCGAATTAAAAAATAAAAACCTCGGAAAGAAGGGTACAGGTGAAGCGATCGCGTTAAAGTTCGATTTTTCTGGAAAATATTATCAAAATCGTTCTTTCAACGATGCAGTCCGTTAGTTTAGATGAAGAGATTTGCCCATGCATTAATTTCGTATGCCCACCCTCCAGAATCGAATTATTAATAAAGATAGTCAAGAAGTGTGGTACCCGTTGAAGCGATCGCGTTAAAGTTCGATTTTTCTGGAAAATATTATCGAAATCGTTCTTTCAACGATGCAGTCCGTTAGTTTAGATGTAGAAGAGATTTGCCCATGCATTAATTTCGTATGCCCACCCTCCAGAATCGAATTATTAATAAAGATAGTCAAGAAGTGCAGTACCCGTTGAGACGACCAAGTATAAGTTCGATTTTTAATTAATTCAACGATGAAATCGTTTGTTTAACAATGCATATCGTTTGTCCAGATGTAGAAGAGATTTGCCCATGCATTAATTTCGTATGTCCACCCTCCAGAATCGAATTATTAATAAAGATAGCCAAGAAGTGCGGTACCCGTTGAAGCGATCGCGTTAAAGTCCGATTTTCTTGGAAAATATTATCGAAATCGTTCTTTCAACGATGCAGTCCGTTAGTTTAGATATAGAAGAGATTTGCCCATGCATTAATTTCGTATGCCCACCCTCCAGAATCGAATTATTAATAAAGATAGTCAAGAAGTGTGGTACCCGTTGAAGCGATCGCGTTAAAGTTCGATTTTTCTGGAAAATATTATCGAAATCGTTCTTTCAACGATGCAGTCCGTTAGTTTAGATGTAGAAGAGATTTGCCCATGCATTAATTTCGTATGCCCACCCTCCAGAATCGAATTATTAATAAAGATAGTCAAGAAGTGCAGTACCCGTTGAGACGACCAAGTATAAGTTCGATTTCTAATTAATTCAACGATGAAATCGTTTGTTTAACAATGCATATCGTTTGTCCAGATGTAGAAGAGATTTGCCCATGCATTAATTTCGTATGTCCACCCTCCAGAATCGAATTATTAATAAAGATAGCCAAGAAGTGCGTTACTCGTTGAAGCGATCGCGTTAAAGTTCGATTTTTCTGGAAAATATTATCGAAATCGTTCTTTCAACAATGCAGTCCGTTAGTTTATATATAGAAGAGATTTGCCCATGCATTAATTTCGTATGCCCACCCTCCAGAATCGAATTATTAATAAAGATAGCCAAGAAGTGCGTCGTTGGAAAGAATTGGAGAATATCGCAGACATATGTTTACGTTTCGGCAGTGGCACTCGGCGCTGCGACCCTTTAGGGTATTAGCGCTGCGTGTCGTCATCGAACGTGCCGAAACGTAAACAGATGTCTGCGATACCCTCGAATTGTTTCCAACGACGCACGAAAGTCAGTCGGTCTCCAGAGTTCGGACGCGACTCTTGCGAGACCGTGCATTCATTTACGGTTTGTGAAGTAACTGTGAGATTATATTATTTTCCGTTGTGCGATATCATTGCGGTAATTAGTGAAAAATGACTAGAAAACCACTGTAGTGTTATTCTGCACATGCTGCAGATGTGTGAAAAGTGTCAAGTATTCGATGAGCGATACAAATTGAAGTGTCGTTCGAATAAAGCGAGAAAGAAGTGAGTGCAACATTTTTTGGATAACATGTCACCAAACACCTTTCACCTTTAAGGTAAGAACAAACGATTTTTATAATTCATTCGGAAAAAAACGAACAGAAAGGTATTCGGTTCAACAGGCACCGCACTTCTTGGCTATCTTTATTAATAATTCGATTCTGGAGGGTGAGCATACGAAATTAATGCATGGGCAAATCTCTTCTACATCTAAACTAACGAACTGCATCGTTGAAAGAACGATTTCGATAATATTTTCCAGAAAAATCGAACTTTAACGCGATCGCTTCAACGGGTACCGCACTTCTTGGCTATCTTTATTAATAATTCGATTCTGGAGGGTGAGCATACGAAATTAATGCATGGGCAAATCTCTTCTACATCTAAACTAACGAACTGCATCGTTGAAAGAACGATTTCGATAATATTTTCCAGAAAAATCGAACTTTAACGCGATCGCTTCAACGGGTACCGCACTTCTTGGCTATCTTTATTAATAATTCGATTCTGGAGGGTGGGCATACGAAATTAATGCATGGGCAAATCTCTTCTACATCTAAACTAACGGACTGCATCGTTGAAAGAACGATTTTGATAATATTTTCCAGAAAAATCGAACTTTAACGCGATCGGTTCACCTGTACCCTTCTTTTCGAGGTTTTTATTTTTTAATTCGATTCTGGAGGGTGGGCATACGAAATCTGAGAGTGGGCAAACGTGGCCAGGTCGGGTACATTCGTATCCTTCTTTTAAAAAATTGAAATGCATTCATGGTGGGTGATGAAGACAAATTTTTAATTTTGTTCATAACTTTTTTTTGGAGGTTGGGCAAAAAAAATTGTTTATGGGCAAACGTGGGCATACGATGGACAAACGAATGCCGTTGAGTTTTTTTAAAAAATCGAATTTGGGGGTGCTATCTTCACAGACCTGACCGGGGGCGGTAGTAACAGGAGGACGAATGTAACACGCTAATATCTTAAAACGTATAATGAATATTAACACCAATTTTAGATATACATATGATAAACACTGACATTTGGAATGCACACATCCATATCCTAGCAGTATAGATACGCAATAGACATGTATAGCGAACAAAATAACTTTTCGATACCCCAAAGTAACTTTTTCTTACTGACTTATGAATGTAATGTAATCACTCCCTTTGCAAGTATGTACTTTTTTTAATCTGTAATTTGACCTTTTTTAAAGTAATACTGATCGTTACTTAGCACTTTTAAGTGTCTCGTTAGTCACAATTTATAATTGAAGTTCAAAAGCATGGTCGGGGGCGATTGTAGCATCGGCAGTCGGGGTCGGTTGTACCACAACGGAGCCGAATAGTGTCCAAGAAGGCGAATAATATTGTCTTGTTAGCATAGAATCCATGTAGTGTTACAGCTGACCCGGGGTCAGAGACGGTTGCAACTCTTTACGCTGTAACGTTAGGGCTGTAACACTCCGCTTCTCAATTTTTATTAACAACTTGGATATTACTTGACATACAATGAAACTGCTGTGACTCAATAATTTAATTTCATTGCATGTCAAGTAATATCCAAGTTATTAATAAAAAATAAGAAGCGGAGTGTCAGATAAGTAACATTTCCGAATAAGAGTTTTTGTTGTAAATGTAATAGTTCCTGGGTAATCGTATTCCCAAGTCAAAGTGTTACCACTGCTGCCTACCCTACTGATAAAACTGTGCAACTCTTAAATGTTATTAAATTTGTCTAAAATTTGGCATACACATCACTTAGATGAATAGAACCAAGGGGGCGAGCAAAGTTACATGAAAATAACACCTTTGGAGAATTGAAACACCCTAGTGTACATACTTGGGCGAGTTACATCGAGCACCGCGTTAACTTTCCAATTGGAGAAAAGGGAAAGCAGGGTGTAAGCTGATCGAGCCGTCAAAATAGAGTAATAGCTATCTCGCGGGCTCTCGCGACTGGCATTCCCACGGAAGGCAGGAAAAGCGCGCGCGTCTCACGATATTATCGACGATCCTCCGTGCATGTATTCCTTTCGGGGCCACCCCATCTGGTCGTTTGTCATTTTCCGTACGACCGGTTGGAATTCCAGGCGGACGCGCGGCTGAGACACGAGAGCAGCGTATTTACCGTGGGTAATTCCTGTTGCGTGTCGAGGCGTCGCGCGCGAATACCAGCCGGCGAAACGCGCCTCTGATCGAGAAAAAGTGCGATCGAGTTATTCGCGGTTACGAAACGACGGCTGCTCGGCCAGACGTTATTAATGAACGTGTTCTGCGCGCTCTAAAATTAGAAGGTCGCCGCGTAAATGGAAAGCGGATCGCGCGGGAGATTGTTTCCTTTCGATGAAGACGCTGCTAGATTCACACTTTTCCCCTGCCCAAGCATCGTCGCGGCGCGCATACGTAATCACGGCTGCGAATCATGTTCCCAAGTTAAATCGAGCATCATCGAGATAACGGGGAGTCAATGGACGGGGCGCATCTTCGCGAGACTCGGGGCCTTTCCAGTTCGCCCATTAATGACTTTAATGTCCCGTTTGGGGGTAAGGAGCGGCGAGGAATCCCGGAAACGCGTTGCCTTTCTCGTCCTTCTGCTCCTTCCGTCGTTTTCCCTTACGCGGCTTTCAAGTTTTGGATTTCAGAGACTGCAGACGCGACGGGACGAGGGGGAGCCTCCCATCCCTCTCCCAGTCCTACTACATTATTCAAATCTGTCGAGGGAAGAATCCCGGGGTGAATTTTAAGGGGATGAAGAAGTCGAAGAGTGGCAAACGTTCTCTCCGCTCCGCTTTTTTTTTTTATCTCCTACCGTTTGGTCTTTTCGTTCTGCTCTCTGTTAACCAATTGATGGGCCATTGTTTCTTCTTCGCGCAAGATCTTTCTAGAACTGCCGCGTTCTCTGGCATATTATCTTGTCACTGGAAATTGAGAGACTCGTTGATAGGGGCACGGTAATAACTTTCCCCCTTCTTCGTCGAACGATTTTCACGTTTCGACCTCCTCACCCTCGGCTCTCGGATGCCTGAAATTTGCAGGATCGTCGTCGGCGTCCTCCCTCCGTTTCCGTGCTCCATTCACTGGCAGCAGTATCCTGTAATCCGTTTCAGCCGTCATTGTCGCGTCCCTATCCTCTCAGTCGCCAGGCTTCACGTGTTTGCGCATCGCGAGCTGTCGCGACGCTCCCCCCTCGCCAGGTAGATCGTCGCTAATTAAATGACTAATTAAACGTACGCGTAAGTAATTAAACCGTGGCGATCGGTGTATCCAGCCTCGATTGAGCTTCGCAGTTACATTCAACGCGCTCCACCCTCCCCTCGGTGCGTCATTTTTTACCGATGACGTTAATTGACTGAACGGTCAGCTTGAACGCCTCGAATATTCGTTTAACTTGATCAGCGATACGTCGGGCTCCTCGCCGGTTAATGGAATAACGTTGAATTATACCCGCGTTATCGGCTCCGCGATCGACTCGACCGCGCGTGCACGCAACGCTGGACGCTCGCGAGCTTAATGTATTCCGCGCTGCTCGGCGCGACTCGCCAGGATACGCGTTCGCTCGACGGTACCAGGTGAAACCTGCCTTTTCCTTGGACGTTTCCTTTTGAAAAACTTGATAGAGCCTTCGGACACTGAAGGATGATCGCCGCTCCGCGATCCGTCGAATGCACCCGCTGATAAGCGAAACTGGTTCACGTCTATCACGATTCATTCTCGACGGTCACTTTTGCTCGCCGCGACGCAGCGTGCAACGTTCGACCGAGCGACTTTCCCGAGGCGGTAAAGGCGGGCGCGTGACCGCGATGCGCCAGGCGGTCACACGCGCGCGTCGCGTCGTCGCGTAACCCGTGCTGGTATTTAGCGTAATTTATTAAACCGCCTCCGTGTCGGGCTCTCTGGCTCGCTTTGACCGTGTGCGCCAGTGTGGCCGCGGGGCGAGCGAGTGGGTGGAGAGAGGGCGAAGCGGGACGACGCTGGCTGGCTAAAATACACACGTGTGTAGCGTAGTACGTACACGTCGGGCCACACACGGCCGCCACACAAAGAGAGCAACCCTGGCTTTCACGGCGGGGGTGGTATGACGGAATCAATACCGGTGTGTGAGAGGGTGGGATAATGCGGTGGCTTGACGAGAGTTGTAGCTACTAAGGGGGGAAAGGGAATCAGAGACAGAGGGGCGGCGAGAAGCCCAAGGGGCGACGGGAGCGGAGGAAGGAGCAGAGGGGGGCGAGGAGAAGTCGAGGACTAGCGGAGGAAATAAACAATGGGCTGGTAACCCAGGTTCGGTGGTACACGCTGCTGGAAAATTACCTACGATACCGGATAATGGAGAGACAGGAGAGCGGGGGGGGGGTGGTAACCACCTTCTTCCGCGATCGGTGCACCCATTCTTTTCTTCGGCTTTTACCTTTTTTTCCTCCCCTGCTTCCCGACCACCCTTTTCTCTTTATTGGCGAGTAATAATCACCGGGCATTATGGCGGTCCATTCTAGCGCGCTCTTATTCCACGGTCTCCGCGAACGAAGGGTGCTGGTGGTGCAGGTTTAATGTTCGAGGGGGCCGCGAGAGCGTCGAAATTACTTTGCGACGCTCGGGGGTCGTGCCCGGATGAAACGTGTCCACTTCTACTCGGCGGTTCTCATCGATAAGTCCACTTATAGGGGAGACCAGTGCTAGGTGTGACGTTTTTCAGTTTTTTATTTTTTTATTTATTTTTTGCATTCCATATTCAGTACTATTAATGACTTTCACTTAAAGTACGTACATTCCTTTACAGATGACCGCTATTGCATGTAATTAAACGGAAACCATGACTTTGAAAAACGCCATTTTGAAGGTCGAGACATGTACTAATATGCCCCAAGTGGGGGCTACTCGTGACGAAATTAAATTTTACGAAAAGAGGCATACATTTATCTGACTGTTCGGTAGAAAAGATTGAAGTAGAAAGAGAAAAGTTACTATTAGTACCGAAAACACAAAAAACTGCGATAGTCCAAGTGATAGTCCAAGCGACAATAATTTAAACCGCTTTGTAACAACCTGCCCCTGTCACATCTAGCCCCGGTCTCCCCTACAATAGATCTCGTCGCTGTTTCCACGATTCCATCCATTTAATAGTTCATCCGACATCGAAGCTGGATTGTAATTCGCGCGTTAATCGCCAGGGCTGGTCGGCTCATTAATTTCGCGGCTGGGAAAGAAATTACGCGGGAGACCGCGAGATTACGCGGGGGTGGATAGGTTTCCTGGATCGGCGCGACCGATCTCTTCATAATTCCCCTTTTTTCTCACCTCCCTCGGTGGTGTGCTTTCCTCTCTTCCTGCTCGCCCCCGGTACCCGTGTATTTTTCTTGCGCGCGCGGTGGCCAACGATAATAATCGCATTACACCGGCCGCGCACCATTCCACCATACACTCCTCAGCCGCGTATTAAAGATCCTCCGCCCCGTTTTAAATACGTTAATTTCGCGGCGAAATTATTTGGCTGCTGGCGGCGCGTATCCCGTTTCTTTGCAGCGCCGGAGGGGGAGGAATGGAAAAAAAAAGGAGTGCGCGAGCGACGGAAATATAATTGCGGCGGCAATACCATTGTACTAATGCATGCTCGTACGGCCGTGTACAAATAATCCCTCGGCGGGAGGGTGGAGGCTCTTTCCACGCTTTCCCATCTCGCCAGTTTCTCGCGGCGTTTCATCGGCACGCAATCTCGTTTCTTTCCTCCCTCTTGGTTCGTTATAAAGCTCCGGTAATTCGACGATATCTTAGCTTCTTCGTTTCACCCTCTCCGTTTTTTCCCTCCTCCCATTATGGAGCTCTAGAGGGTGGTTGCATCAAGCATAGGTTGTTCAATCTCTCTCTCTCTCTCTCTCTCTCTCTCTCTCTATCTCTATCTATCTATCTATCTCTCTCTCCCACCCTCTCTCTCTCCCTCTTTGTTGTTCCGCCTCGGCGGATCGATTCGCGTTGCATTTGCCTCGACTTCGACCCAAATAGTTGGGTGCATCGGCGGCCGTCCCCCGAAGCCCTTTCCTCGGTATGCGCGTCCCGTTCGATGGAAGCACGATGGGAGGCCGAGAGGTAGATGCTAGGGGGTTAATTAATTGCACCCTTGGCACGAGTCCACCGTTCGAATTTGGCCGTAGCACCCGCTTAACCTCGGTAATGTCGGTCGTGAATTTGGGTAATTTCCCTGCTACACGCACCACCCGTTCTTAGCGTCCCTCCGCGGACCCCGCTCCTACGCACTCCCAAGCCGTTCATTGCCGTTTGACGACTTAAGTATTTTCCTGGCCGGTTTCGCCAATCGGCTCTGATTTATCCGGGGCAATTTGCCGCCGCGCGCAACACCCTGCCCGACACGACTGCACAAAGCGTTAAGCCCGCCGATAACCACTCGTAAACACAGCCTCCCTCGGTTTAACGTTGCACACGAGTCAGTTTACTCGCCAAAGTATCAATTAAGAGTCACACTGTAACGCGCGATCCGTGTAATCGTTTCCTCTGCCGTCGCGGAAAGATCCAGCAGAGCATCGCTTCAGCGTGCACGACCAGCGTTCAGCAGGGGTATTATTAGATCATCGCGGCAGAGCAAATAAGCGGGTGGTTTAGGGAGCGTAATCGGTTAACGGTCATCGTACCGAAATCACCGTCCCGGCTTCGCGAATACAGATTTCCCTCGCATCTCTTCCAAGGCATATTGTTCTCCTCCCTCTGCGAATCCAAGCCTCAAGGAATCCTCGTCGCTACTTCTTTCCACGTCTCCGACGAATGAGAATTTCGACAATCCTCCCCGGCTGTTTGAGAGCCCGCTCGATCGGACGTGCAATCTCGCGTCGGGATTCCAATATCCCGCTCGAAGACGGCCCCTCGAATCCGTGCACGCGTGCTGCTCTCCGCGTTGCTGCATCTCCCCGCGACGATGCACTTACCACGCGGCAAAGGCGCCGCGAGTCAATGCACTCGCGCCGCTCGCGGAGGGACAGAGATCGAACGAGAAAGCGGCTTGCTCCCGCGATAGACCATTCGCACGTGAGTGGTTGTGCGGCTGGTTTCGAGCCGCGCGTGCGATAGATAGCCGAGGGAGGGGTGGAGAGGCCATCAATGTTACTTTAACAATTGATGCCTGACACAGAAGCCACGGCTGCCGCTCCACTAATAACGCGAATCCAGATCGTGACCTACGCAAGCCTGGCTGAATTGTTTGAGAAAAGGGAGGCCGAGAACCTGTGCCGACTTTGGGCACAGGGATTCCCTAATCATTTTGCGATTAGTCCGCGGTAAACGAAAACTCCTGCTCGACCTATCCATTCACTATGCGATGACGTATCCCATCAATGGGAATACGAAATCGACCAGCCTCGCGTGGAGTAACGGCAAGAGTGACAGTGTAGGTCAGAGGTGTGTAGGAAGTTGCTGCTCGGCGAGTGAATCGAATTCAGTGACGCACGGGCTAGGCCGACGCGAGAGTGATGCAGTGTCTGAGCGGCACCACGCAGGGGCCAAGGCAATGCAGCATTTTCGCGATACGGGCCTCGGTTTGATGTGGGGGCTGAGCCTTTGAATGCTGGAGGAGGAACGCCGCCCCGCCGCGGAGAATGGATTCGGTTAGCAGGGTGAATCGCGTAGCGGGCAGCCGTGCATTCGGACGGCGCATAATGATCCTCATCGGCGGTCGGTGCACGCGCGCGACGAAAACGCAAAACTGTGTCAAGTTTGCCGGCGTCCTCCGAGCATCGATCGACCTACTGACATTACTGATGATCGAGGGAGAAAGATTTCGCGCGCCCCCTCGCCGAGGACACGTTTCCGCGTGGCTCGCCGTCGTGGAAGCGGTGGGTGGTCGGTGGAACTAACGTTACAAATAATTAGCAACGCCGCGGAAGTGCATTTTACCTCATTAGTTCCGGCGGCTGGTTCCTGTTACCGAACGTTCTCGTGCCGGGGCAGGGCTTCCTTCGACGGCCCCTCGGTTACGTAACCCGTTTCGCGGCCGTCGATCATCCTCGCAGGCACTCTGTTATCCGCAACGTCCGACAGATAGGCAGGAAATTGTCCGCGCAGTCACCGAAATAGACACAGTCGACCGGCCGCGCGTTTCTCGACGGAGCGTAAACGAATGGTGAACGCATCGACGGATAAAGTACATACCCTCCGCTGGCTGGATTCGATCGTCTCCTGTTCTTAGTCATCGTTATATACCCGAATAGGTACATGTCTTGATATACTCGAGGGTGGCAACGAACCGTTCTTATCAGCAATTAGGACACCGATTGGCTAAGCATTCGCGATCGAGTGCTCTCCGTCGACGCATCCAAAGATAGGCAATAGACTCGTTATCCGCCGGCTGGGTAAACGAAGTAGGTAAGTCCGAAGGGGTCGTGGCCGGAGGAAATAGGCCCCACGTCGGGCGGAATTATAAAGTATGTCATCGCCGCGGTGGAAGCAACTGCAAAGGATGTGAATGACTCTATTTCGGTCGTGCACGAGACCCAAAGCGTCTCAGCGCGGTGCTATAAATACAGAGGGGTAGTGCGCGCGATCGGTCCCGCCGTAATTTCGTCCCTCGCCCTATTCGCCTTCGGTTATAGATGTCTGGCGTCCGGGGGTTACGCAAGGATACCGGGGAGAAAGATTTCGAGACGGTGAAGGGGGTGGGTGGTCCGGAGGGCGGGGAGGGCCAGGCGAAGCCGCGAGACGGGACGGAAGACGAAGGAGGGCGACAAACTCGGGAGGAGAAAAAACGACGAGAAAGAAGGGCGCGGAGTCGTGTCTGTGCGCGAAAAGGGATGGCGGAGAGTGGCGAAGGGGCTGGTGTGACGCTCGCTGCGGGAGAGGATGGAACGAGTTAACGGGGACGAGGGAAAAAAAAAAAGGACGAAGGACGTCGCCGGTCATGGACCGTCGAGCGGGCGGAGGTACGAAGCTCCAGCCCGGGGTTCGTGCCGGTGACGAGGACGGCGTGGGAAGAGGGTGAAAAATAATCGTGGATGAGCGAAGCGCCGATGGATGAGGGGCGCGAGGGGTGCTTTTCGTCCCGACATTACCGTGATTAGTAACTCCGCTGCTAGGACTCGCTCCGTCGTTGGTAATTTTCGCGGATTTTAGGCCTCGCCAGGGCGAGTCGTCGACTCGCGAAATGCTTGGGGCGCGGGGGGTTGGAACGATTGGCATTTCGCGAGGAGAGATTCGCGATTTAACCAGGGTTTGAATAGGTTTCGAAAATAACTGTTTCAAACTGTTATATAAAGGTTCTGACTGGAAGAGTTATGAAGAACCTTTATTCGAAATAACCGTTATAAAGAACCTAAATATCAGACTATATAAATATAAGTTACGGTTCCTATATAGCTCTGTAACTTTTAATTTTTAGGGTTTATAATTTTTATTTTTTAGGTTTGGGTACACATTTGTACATATACATATTTGCTTACTTATTTATAATAATTTTTAAACAATTTGGTTACACACAGTAATCTATAGTTGTAATATGTTGTGATTTCATTTACTGTAAAATTCTGTATAATCGTTACAAGAATCGGTTCTATAACCGCTTTGTAACTTATATAGAATCCAAAAAATAAAAGTTATAGAACCTAAAACATAAAAGTTATAGAGCTATATAGGAACCGTAACTTATATAGTCTGATATTTAGGTTCTTTATAACGGTTATTCCGAATAAAGGTTCCGAATAACTCTTTGAAGAACCGAAATCTTTATAATAACGGTTTCAAGCCCTGGATTTAACACAGAATATTCGTAGTTATTATAGAAACTGATAATGGCATTAGGATGTCGGAATTGAATGAACTCTAATCCGAGCGCAGCGTATTCCCACGCATTCGTTTCGGCTAATTAATTCCGAGGTCTAATTGAGCTGGATCGCGTTGATTTCGAGCCAGTTGGCCGTGCTCGCGCTCCTCGGTTCATTGGATTCTCGGCTCTCGTTTATCCATCCGGCTGTCGATGGGATCGCGTGATTTGCGATCGCTCGCGATCGTTTTCGATCGTTTTCCAGCGAGCACGAGGCCCGTGCGTGGCGGAACGTTACACCGACGAGACGCTGGACTCACGGACACCGACCGTGGCCGAGGCTTTGCACCCGTTTTGGTAGCAAACATACGGTGGCACGATGATGAGTGGCCCGTTTGTTTCTACTCGGCCATGATTGCTAACCTTGCGGAATCCCTCCGATGCTTTACGTTCGACGTTTCGCGGTGATTTATCGGCCGGCTATAAGCGGCTTCGTGTCTTCCACCGGCTGGAATCGCCCGAACTGGTCGATCCATAATCTTTCCATCGTTTGCATCGACCAGCCTCGCGCTTCCTTCCACCCTGGGGATGGGGAGCTGGAGCCTGTCTGACACGAAAAAAGCCGATATCCTCGACAATAGCGACGCGTCAACTTTCCCCGCTGCTTCGTTTAATTAGTCTCGCCCACGTTTCCCTCGGGAGACGTTTCCTGTAGATAAAACTGGCGCGGGCAAGTTAATCGAAACGAACGTCCTTGCCGCCGCTGAATCTCCTCGTGGCCGCTCCAGATGGGCTCTGGAAGCAGGTTAATCGTTCCACGGGTCGCTTATTTATCAGCTCCCTGCCGTCCTCGCGGACAGTGAGTTATGCCGATTTTTGTCTCAACCACAATCCAAGTGCGTAGGTGTGCACCGTAACAGGTGGTACTAGCAGTCCCACACAGACGCCGTAATGCGGTTCGACGACGGCTATTGAGCTCGTCTCCTTAACACCCGCACCGGTCGCGCTCGCTCTGTCACCCTTCGCCGTCGCGCAAGTGTTTGAGAAGCTTGTACCGCGTATCGAGATGTCCCCGAGTGCTATCCCGAGTGATCCCGACCAGACACTGGATCTCTCGATCTCCAGCTGGTCCTCACGAGGATCCTTGACGCCCGTCGCTCGCGAAACGAGCGTCAACCGCGATATCTCCAGCTGCCGATAATGAGCCAGCGATTCTCCGCGCGTCCCATCGACCCGACCACGCGCCGCGTTCTCGCTGCAATATTTATTCCGCGCGAGGGAAAGTTGGACGGCTAGTTTGATCCAGAAAAAGGACGAGCTTTAGTTGAAATTCCACGCGTCGGAATTATATCGAGAGGAACGAAGCTTCCGAAGCACCGGCGGGGGTGGGAGATTTATTCCGCGCCAGGCGTCGGCTCGCGGGATCCAGCGGGACGCGTTCAACATTTCATTTCAGGGGGAACAAAATGGAAACGTCTGGCCGACATCGTCCAGACGTTTCGCTATCGGGGAGCAGCGTGTCGGGCGTCAGCAAATAGCCCCAAAGCGTTCGTCGCGCATTTCCTCCTCTGATCGCGCTTTTTCAACCACCCCCGTCGCCCTCTTCCCCTGGTCGAATTTGATTGTTTCTCGACGCGCGCGCGACAGGCAATACCGCCGCGACCACTCCGAACCTCTAGATTGCGTTTAAACGCTCCAGGCCGTTTTCCCTCGCCGCCTCGATCCTCCCCCCCGCACGGAAAATTCTGAATACATTCCGCAACCGCGATTTATATCTTTATTCGAAGCGATGCTCGAACCTCCGGGCACGATTCCAAAACCCCCACGCGCGATCTCCGCTGTGTACCTACTACCGTTCTCCGAAACGTTAACTCCCTCGCGAATTACTAGAATTATACGAATTAAAAAGCGCGGACGATTGTGTGCGCCAGCTCGAATTGAATCTGCGGCGGCTGCCTCGGGGGGCGGTGGGGGGGAAAAAAAATATTTGCGGTACACGCGCAATTAACCCGACGAGCCCGAATAGGGCAGCCGAATGGCGGTGGAATGGGACGATGGAGGGAGATGGATGGTGGAGTAGCGAGAGCAAAAGGTAGCAGGGAGAACAGAGGTTGCTTACCTTCGCGGGTCGAGGCTCGGCGAGCATAGGAGACGCCAGTCGTCGGTCGCTTAATGCGAATTTCACATGCATAGAAGAAAAGGGAAGCCGTGGAACGGGTGGAAGCGCAGGAAGCGATGCCAGGCACGTAGCGTTTTAAAATGGAAAGGAGGCGAGGAGAGGCGTCGCGTCGCGCGGACGACAGCATTTTCGTCCTTCGAAAGCGCGCAAAAGCTCCCTCGACTTTCCACCCCCCTCCCGTCTACTTGCTTCTGCTCGTTTTTCCACACCCCCGTGGCCAGCGGTCGCGCTTTTGCCCTTTCGATTGCAACGCGCGTTCCCAGCCGTTCTCGCGGGCTTGCGGAGAAAAGAGCAAACAATAGGGATACAGGCCGTGGTCCGTTTTAATATCACGGGTCCCTCTCGACGCTGTCCGAGCATTATAAGCTTCGAGATGAATTCGCGCGGAATATCGACGGGGAATCTCATCGCTGCGGCCAGTCGTAGGTGTACATGCGGCGCGGCGTGTATCCTGCGTCTCCCTTTCTTCGCCACGGCGTTAACAGTCGGACGGGAGAAGTCTCTGTCGTGACGGGAATGAAGAAAGCAAGGAGCTAAGGAGAGGGAGAGCGGACGGACGAGAGGGTTCGTCGAGGCAGTAAATTTCTGTGCCTAAGTATATCGCCCGCGACGTGCCACCCTCCCATCTACCTGGGCCGTATAAATTTCCGCGCCTAATCCCGCAAAAACCGAGCGGCCAAGCGGCGTCGACCGCGATACAAAAAGCCCACTTTTAAAGGGTTAAAAGAGGGTCGGTGCACGGCTCGACCGTTTCCACCGTGGTTTTTGCGCTCTGCGCGCACGTGTGCGACCGCTCGACTTGGATTCTCGGCCGCTAATAAAACGCTAATTAACGCTTCGCCCGCGCAACCGACGCGCACCACGACCGAATCGAACGGTTCGTCGAGCCTCGTCGGGACCTTGGTACGGTGATTAATTACCGATAGCACGGTCGTCCTTCTACCACGAATTCCACCGGCCATGGTGATTGGCTGGCTGTGCGGACCACTCGCTAAAAATCAGACTGGTTTATCTGCTACCGTTAGCAAAGCGATGCTGCGCTCGTTTGTCGCTTCCCGATCGTTGCGACCGTGCGATTCTCGCGGCTCGATGACATTTTTATGATCGACGCTGCTCGGCAGACAATACCACTGTCGACTAATGCCACAGTGTCGACGGAACGGAAATCGAAAGAGACGTCGCGGTGACAAAACGAAACTCTGATCGATCGAACGGCGTCTCGAGGGCCCGTGTAAACGCGACGAATCCCCAGGGCGGCGTAATCTTTGCTTTCAATTACATCCGGCCGAACGAACATCCATCCGCGGCGCGCAATCTACGTTGCGCGTCTCGCCGTGTATTATTTCGCGGCGGAATGGAGCTTTCAGCCGCGGAACAGCTGTCAGACGGAGGCAGCCGACTGGAAAGAGAATTTCTGAGAGGCGAAACGAGCGGTAGCGGTCCCGACGGTTTGCAACACCGTCTACGGGGACCTAGCCATCTTTGTTGCCGCTTCAAAATAGGCAGCAAGGGAAAACGGGTCATCTAGTGGCTGGTACATGTGCAAAAGTCGTAGCCTTAGAACCCCACTGTGACACTTTTAGAACGGGGCACCCCGAATTGGAAGTTGAGTATTTCAAAATTCACTTAACGATTCCGAAAAACTCTCTCGTATTTCTCTTTAAGTATCTTTACAGAAGATATCTATAGCATAGGGGAAAGGTGGGATAGTTGATCACAGTTTTGCTTTTTTATTAAAATAATGATAATGGTTTGCTTCGTTTGTGTTTAATTATGTAAGTAGTGATTCTTAGAGTATTCTCAATATACTTGTACAAATTTGAGAGCTGAAAACTAATTTTAATGACTGAACTTCAACATTTTCTGGCAGTGATGCTATGCACTGATGGGGAGACTTGATCAAATGGTTAGGGAGACTTGATCAGTGAACTGTAAGAGTAAATAACACATTAAATTTCTAAAAAAATATTTATTCTCTTCGTCAATAATATGAAATAAAGGGAATATCATAAAAAGAAAGTAAACTATAAGAAACTTGAAAGAATTACTGAACAAATAAAACCGTAGAATTAAACTCCGTGACATAAAACAACATGAATGCATTCTTAAAAGACATTTTCACTTAAATATCATCTGATTAAGATGAATCATCAGATGAAGAAAAGATTTTCCTTCTCACTTTCTTTGTCGTATTTTTCTGTTTCATTAGCCGTTCTATGGTTCTTTTTGGAGCATTTTCAGCTGTTCAAGTATCCCACATTTCCCCTATGGTTCTTGTTTACACTAAGAGAATCGAAATTTAGTAGTGGAAGCGTCTATTGATACGTTTGAAGAGAACACAGTGTCGTTCTGGAATTAAAATCAGCTACAGCGTTAATTAAATTTATTCAGTGCGTGACTGCAAGTCACAGGAAGGTTTAGACTCTGTTAGATCGAGGAGGATGCATCGACAGCCGTCTACGGGAATCCGTCAATGGGAGTAACGGGAAGCGAGTGAGAGGTAGCAGAAGTGAGACACGCTTCTTACGACCCCACCGAGCACGCGTGTTTATTTTCCCACGTTTTTTCGACGCCTTGTTCGACGCTCGAGACTTGTTTACTTTATCGCCTGAACTCGGTCCGACTCCTCCTATTTCGCCGACCACGCATACGCAGAGTGCGAGTGGAAGAGAAATAGGGAATTGGGTCAACTATCCAGCCGCGAAGGTAAACAAGTTTCGAGCGTCGGGGCAAGGACGTCGCAAAGAACGTGGGAAAATAAGGAGCCTGAGCTAGCATGGGGTCGTATTTCGTAGTGTTTTAACTCCCCATCGCTTCCCCATTTATTCGATTGACGAATCCACGGTGCCTTAACCCTTTGGCTGGCACGGTAGCAGCCTTTTACAGCTTCGATTTCTTTTCCTCGCGAAATGATCCTTGCGTTGGCCAGGAGTTAGGTTCTCCAGGAGTTCCAGATCCTTGGGAATCTTTGAAAGTCCTCGGAGTTTCTCAGCACACCCACGCGTGACGCAATGTGCAGGGCGAAAAGGGGGACGTAGGTTTGCTGGACTCTGATTCGAACAGGGATCCTCCGCTTGCCAGACTGCTCTACCTAATTGAGTTACCTAAACCGTCGACAAGCTACTCCTCCCCGAGTCTGGCGCTCCAAGTGGGCTCCCGCCTACAGGCACTAGATAATGTTTGGAGATGTTTTGTCACGGCCGATTCGCTGCGATTCCATTAGCTTATCTCTCGTCCTATTCAGATCATGAATATGTCCGAGATCGCGCGCGCCTGGTGCAGGTCGTAGGTGTCTGGACGAGCGGCTGGTCTGACAGGTATCTCTCTTTATTAGACCTCATTCCACCGTAACGCCTCCGACTTAGACACCGTGGTTCAAGCGTGATATTAACGCTACCAATTCGTTCACCAACTCCGCTACCGTCTCCCATTTTTTCCTCCGGTTTTCGCAGGCAGGAAAGCAAGCTGGGAGTCGCAAAATACGCGTCTAACATCCCATCAAGCGGGGAAAGCCATCGTTCGATCGTTAATATCCTTCAACGAGCATTTCTGCCGCGGTCCGAACTTTCGAGCTAGCAAGAACCGCGGAAAATGACATTTCACTCGTTACGCCCGCCCCCGTCCCTCCCCCGTTTCTCCTTCGTCCGCCGTTTCCTGGCGTATGCTGTCCATTACGCTTGCATGTATGCACGCCGCACAGCCAAGCCCGCGGAGTATAACGATAGCAAGGGTGGGTCGTTTAAATCCCTCTTCATCCCCCCCCCCCGCCTTCCCTTCCTCGGGCGTATCGCAACTCCGACGATATTTCATCCCTCGCGGTGGTGCGCGCCCGTTCAGCATAATATCAAAGGGAAGCTCGGAAGCTCGGAAGAACAGAACGACTCCGGCCGAAAATCCTTCCGAGCAAGAAACCCTTGCACTCTTGCCCGCGCGTGCGTCGCTGTTGCCCTGCCGCTCTTCCCCGTGGAACCTTTCGGTTACGAGTCCATCTCTCCCTCGTCTACGGCACTCTGCACTCCCAGGCATTCTTCGCGACTCTTCGCTCGGATTTGCCCCGTGCAACGGATAATCGCGACAGTTGCGACAGTTGTGGCCGTTGAGCAGCGTTTCCCTTTCAATCCTCCTTCGCTCCGGTGCACCCTCTCGGAGACGCCGCGTTACTTTCATCTCGAAACGATCCCGCCGCTGCTCCGCGTAATCTCTGCCGATTTTCCACCATTTTCCACGATCCCCCCCCCCCCCCCAGTTTTATCCTCGATTTCCTGCCCCCTCGCGATCAATATCCGCCACATTTGTCAACCAAAAATTTCCATTCCGCGGTTGCGCATAAATTAGCGGTAATTACCGCGGACGGTGCGACTGCCCTTGGGCGTGAATCGATAAACGGCAATTAACGAGCGAGCCACCTTCGAGACCGCGAAATCGGCCCGCAACGCGCTACGCGGTAATCGCGCGAAGGCGACAAGACAGATACTACAGAGACACGGCCGAATTTCTTTCCAACCAACGGTCTCGGACGACCAAGTGGCCCGGTTTTCACAACCTCGCGCCACCGTGAAAAGGAGCGTCTTTGCTGTCGCCTTTTGTGCCGTATAGAATTCTGCGCGCGATGGAAACGATCCTTGAAGCCGCCTGCAAAACGCGTGCGGCGTTTTTCGTCGTCCAGGGACTTTATTATTATTATTATTATTATTATTATTATTATTATTATAATATATATACATTAGTGTACAACAGCAAAAACAGAGAAAAAGACAAAAAGAAAAAAGAAATAGCAATACACAGCGCATACAAAAAAGCATACAATACGTAAAGTAGGTAAATGGTTCACACACTATAAATTCACACACAACGAGGTTACATAAGTTTACATAAGTTTATCAAGAGCCTTGTTAAAGGAATAGGTTGATTCCGTGAAAAAATCAAGAGAATCGCCAAAAGCGTTTTCAGCATTACAAATACGATTTATCGGGTCTGAGAAACCGTGATTCAACTTATAAACCGATGGATAAAAGGATTGTCTCAACCGCAAAGATTTTGTAGGGGCGTAAAAATTAATTAACCGAAGGAGTTGAGGACATTTTGTCATTCCATTAATCAACTTGAACACGAACAGAAAGTCAATGCGTACCCTCCTACTTTCAAGTGATTTCAAGCTAAGCAACTTCAAGACGGGCGTGTACTCGTGATCGTTACACGACAAGGTATATTAATTTGTGCCTTCAATATCAGTATTCTGATTTTTTTGACGTTCCTCAAATATGATTTCATCCGTTTCTTTAAACTTAGTTAGAAGTTTTATTAACAATAAGATTAGTGCTTTGAATACAATTTATTCTTTATGCCTTTTTTAGGTTTATTTATTCTTTGTCATGGGGATTCAAATTTATGATGGAACTTGAATAGAGGAGTAATATTTAATTATTTTATTTCATTAATTCATCGAATTCCTTTAAACGTTCTTCGCCACAAAGCGCGCGTACCGAGCGTCTGGTATCGTCGGGGTATCGACGACTCGGGCGACTATACTATCAATCGCGAATAATGCCGAACGGTCCCGCGGTATTTCCTAGAGACAGTCAGCGGCGAGCGTTACGCTTGGCAGCCTCGAGCGCAGTACACATGCCTGCGGCGTAATTTCTGTCGCGTTGAACTGCAGCCACGGCGAGGCAAACGGAGGATTGATAACTCCAGGGTAGATCGTGAATAGTGAGCGTGGTTCAAGCCTTACGTGGCAAGAAACTGTACTTGGACGACGCAGTGGCTCCTTTTCGCAGTGGTTTCTTTCGCCGACGTTTTGGCGCAGACCTTCCCCCCGTCTGCGATCTCCCGCGCGCCCCGTTGGACGGGTCGTTAGGAGAAAGAATCGCGGAGCTGCCGCGATAGAGGATCCTCGAGTTTCTGTATTTTCTGGGATCGCAGCTAATGGTAAGGTGGCTCGACAGCACGCGAAATTGCTCGTTACTGCCGCCGTTATTTTCTACGCTTCCATCCGCGACGGGGCCGATGAGGAGCCAGCTGACAGGGCGCGAGAGGGCCTGCTAATTTCGGCGGCGCAGGCACGAAACCAAATTTCCTCGCGGCGCGTCACTGACGACGTAAGCAATCTTTGGCTATGCTTTACGCGCGCAGAAGCGTCGCTTGCCAACTGCCGAGGCTCGCTCGCCACATAAGGCGGCCGTTAAATAAAGTTTCACCTTTGCCGCGAGATACCCTCCGCCAGCCAGCCTCTCGCGACGCCCCGAGGCTGCTGTATCTTTTATCCCTCGGCTCCCAGAAGAACTCTGCGCGGCGTGTTTGATTAAAACTTATCGGTCGAGGGCTCGTTAATCTGCTGGGCAACTGTGCCCGATGAAAAGATTGCCTAGCCATGGATTAGAAAGCTAACCGGCGACGGATTCGCTAAACGGCGTGCCCTCTGCTCACTGGCGATCTACGCCTGGCCATTCTCGACACAGGGCAGCGATGAATCTCGAAAATGGATCGGATAAGGGGATCCACGAGCCTCGCGTAAGTGGATCAAAGCGGCGGGTACCGGCTCGGGAATCGCTTTTATCCATTCACGGGAGGAATTCGCACGAACCGTGGACGCGTGGGCGTGTGTGCGTGCACGGGTATTTAGCCGCATCAGCCAGACACGAGAGATTACGCGTTCGAAGAACGTCGCGGGTCCTGCGTCAATAGTAGCCGCGTGCACCCACGCTTCGAGTCTCTTCTGAATTCATTCACACCCCACGTATCAGCTGAATACATTTTTCCAAAATCTCGCGTGTCCTGCTGGGGGGAAGGTGACTGAAACTCTTTTGTCTGGTCGCTGCCCGAAAGCGAAACCTTTGCGACGAATCGTAGAGGAAGTACAGTATATTTGGAACACCAGTTTGTTTAAGACAAATAAAAAATTACAGCAGAGGATGGGAAGAAATAAAACTGCATAATATCATAGGAAAACTAATGAACCTCTATATTTCAAACTCTCAGTAATAATAAAAAGCAAAAAGTAACTGAAACTTTGATCTAAACGAAAAATGACAGGAAGTATCGATTTCGTTAAAGCGCAGGTAATTTGGAATACCGCTATTCCAATTTACCTTGACTTTATAAACTTAAAAAAAAAATGTAGAAAATACAATTAATTTCTTTTATGATCTCGTCAGGCTGAAAAATCACAATATAGGAATAATCTTAGGTAAATAAAATACATAAAAGTAATATTTAAGTTAAACGATTTTATTTAAAATTCAGTAAAAACTAAAAAATTTAGTGTATTTTAAATAACATCGTTTAACTTAAGTTTTTTTTATATATTTTTTTTATTACTTACTTTTTAGTGTCTAAGTTTTATTTGTGGTTACAGGCTGATTTCAAGTCGTTTGGATTTGTGGTTATGGGTTATATTTATTGATGACTGGGTAATTTTTTAAGCCACTTGGCGTTATTTTTCATAATTTTGTATTGTTATCTAAACTACGTACAACTGCAAAGTTTCATATCTATTGGATAGTTGGAAGTGGGTTAAAATTGAGTTTCTAGATTTGAACCAAACAAACATTAAAACAAACAAACAAACAAGCAGAGGATCGAAGCTGAATAAAATCGTTTAAAAATCGTTTAATAAATAGCCAGCTCTGTCCCAAACCGACGCGGCGGTAGCCGTTACTCGTGAAACAAAGGCATTGCTAAGCTTTGGAATATTCCAAATTACCTTCACCTTCGGTGTTCGAAATTAGCAACATGGCATTGAAACTTAAAATGTCATGACACACTTTATATTCTCGAAATTATCGCAAAACCGTCAGGCAACCATAGAAGAACCATGCGGATGAGTAGATTAACTGTTTAACTCTAAAGTTTTGACATATTTTAACCGTGATTGGAACGATTGAATGCTTGCTGAAAAACTTTTGCAGATTGACTTCTTATTCTGCAGATTAAATCAAAAATGTTAATTTGGCGGTTCATCCACAAACGTCATTAGTTAACAGGTCATTAGCCCCTATTATCTACGGTGTTACAAATTAGATAGCGTTAATAGTTTATTAGCTACTTCGGTATTCGAAATTACCAACGTTATTCCAAATATGCTGCACTTCCTCTACGCTTTATCCGCGACGACGCGATGGATTTACGGCCTCGTTTCGGCGTTAATAGTAAAACGTGACACGGGGTAGTCGAGCGACGGTTAGTGGATGCCACGATTGCGGGAATTTGCTTTACGACGCGACGCTCAAGTATTATTCCGTCGTTTTAGGCTGCCGATAACGCGAGCTGGATAGAGACGATTGTCGAGCAGCTAGGGGGGGATCGAGAGGGAGGGAGCGAATGAGAAAGCCGCGGGGAGGTAGAGAGGAGCGATTGAGCGAGGCCTGGGTGGAGGAGTCCCTGACCTGGTCACCTAAGCGTTCCTCTCTTTCCTATCCTCCGCGAGTTTCCCTCGGAGCTTCTTGCGACATTGCGTTTATGTGATCTCGGTGCTTGGCTCCCTCTCCGACGCGTAATTAGCCGCGCACACAGCCCTCCCGTGACTCTCGAGACCCTTTGAGGCACCGTGGTTTCAGCGTAAAAATGTTGAGCCATCTTTAGATTGGATCTCGGTTAAACCGTGGTCTCCCTTTACTCCGCAGTTGATCGTGGCCCGTCGTTCCCGTCTCGCTGGGACGTGGATCACTCTGCCGCCACCCTCTTATCGATCCCTCGTTGTCTCCTGGACTCGTCGGTTAATCGCGGGGCCCGTAGAGTCGGCGGAAAGTCGTAGGCCGGCGTTCGGCTTGGATTAATGATTTTCTTCGAAAATTCCACGCTGCCCGGCGATGCATCAGCTGCTCGTTAAAGAGCGGCCTGGTAGCACTCGGCGCAGAAAAAGGGTCCCGGTGTGAACAGGCGTACGTGATTTATAGCGCGCTCATTAATCACGTTAAGTTTCCACGGCGCTCCCCGCCTCCTTATTAAACCACGATTTCATCTCATTGTCCTTAGAGACAAAGGCAGGCGCGCGTTGGAACATAAACGCGCATCTGCTATTGCGGCTGCAACAATGTGCAACCGACGTGCGCGCCGATCGAACAGGAACATCTTGGAACACCGCTGTAAACTTACTAGCTACTGTCTCGCGGTGCTAATTGTTGCTGCGAGCAGCATCGAGGCCGCGCTCGCTTAGTTTCCCCGCGGCGTGGCTAATTCGGGTAACTCGGAGACTCGAGCATCGGCAACCGCCGAAGAATGTCCTCGAATTTCTTTTCTCGCCACCGCGATGCACGTACCTGTACGTATACCAGCGTCACGCGCGCGTCGCTAAACGTCGCTAAACGCAGATAAAACAGCGGCACGAAACACTGCTGTTGTACTAACGCGGCTCTCGAGCCTGCGTATTAGATGGCTCCGCGTATCGGTAATAATACCGTCGCAGTTTGCGTTGCGCTACATAAATGTGGTATGTCTGGTTGCAGGTTAACCCAGACGCGCGGGACAGCACGACGCAGCAGATCCAATCGAAACTAGGCAACTATTCTCTGGTGAAGCATCTCCTGGACGAGCCGAAGCGGCTGATCGGGATCGAGGGTGTGCCGCCGAGCCCTGCCCCGTCCCCAGCACCCTCGTCCCTACGAACGAGTTCCAGCACGGTCGGCTCAAATTCCAGGAGCTCGCCCTCCGGCCAAGAATTCAAGAAACCCGGAGGACCGAGGACAAGCTCGTCCTCGTCGTCCTCGTCGTCGTCGTCCGGTCATCAGCGCGGCGGCTTCGTGAAACCGGCCGACGGGAAGCCGCCGTACGGGGGCAGGGGTGGCTACCCCGGCCAGCCCGTCAAGCACGGGGGCAATAGCAACGATCATCGTAGCCACGGTTTATTACCCGCCAAAGGACCGCCCCCGAACTCGCCCGGGAACGGCACGCTCGTTGGCAATTCGAATATCGGGAATTCCAGCGGCAGCAGACTTCACTGTGCCGGCAGCAGACTGTCCAGGTTACCTCTCGATAACGTGAGTATCGATTTCCATTGTTTCGTGGCCACCGCCTACACCTCCATCTCCACCCTCCCCCGACCCTCCTGCCCGCCTCCCCTGCCCAGTCGGTCTTGTTTACACGAGTAAAATGTCGCCGACGGTGCGTGTAGTTTCTGCCTACCTGACCGGTGCGGCGGTGTCTCTCGACTCCGCCGAGGTCGCCGGCGTTATGCCAACTCGCGCCGTCCAATCTACGCTCAATCGATTTTTTATACTCCGATTTGTTTACCATTGCAACGGGACTCAATTAGCCGTCGTTGTTGCGTCTCATTTAACACGACTTGATGTTAACGAGATCCCCGAGTATACAAAACTTAGGATTGCAATGAATTCATTTTCTTGTGTTATTCTCTTCGTACGCGGGATCGGTCCCCGGGAGCAGATCGCGCGTTTCCAGTACAATCGGCGCGAAGCGACAAATAAGAGGTTATTACCTCTTGGCGGTTTCATCGGAACGGCCGGAACGCGTGGGAGGCGGTTTCAGGGCCCGTTGTTGGATGAAAGCATCGCGGCGACAGGTTCGTTGACGGGAAACGAATTGCTTTTCAATGGTAATCCCCGCTGGAGGAGTACACGCTCGACGAGGGACGGAGAGGGGGGAGAGTTTGGTCGAGCCCTAATACGCGTGACTCCTCGAGGTGCAAATTTCATTGAGATTGACTATCGATCGAGTTTTCTCCGATTCTCCCTGTGCCCCGTGTCTATTGGCGTGCTCTCGAGGCTGCCCCTCTGCCGGTGTACTTATACAATTAGGCCTGGAGGAACGTCGACATCCTCTTGGCCCTCCTACGGTCGAGAAAATTCATTCCCCTGGTCCTTGATTTTTTCCCATTCTCCCTGTGGCCCGTTTATCCCTTTCAACGCCCCTCCTCGGCCGTTCGAATCGCTCGCTTCCCCTCGCAATTCGTTTGTCGTTCGTTTTCGTCCGCGAAATTAGCTCTGAATTACGCCGGGGCCCGACGACAGGCGGAAGAATACAAACAGCGTTCTCAGATGAGTAACGCAAACGCCATGCCCGCTGTTTTTCCTGCTCGATTCCTCCGGATCGATTCGCCGACACGAATCCTCGTACCCAGCAACTCCTCGCGATTATCCCGTCCCCTTAATTTCCCCGATGCCGTGTCCTCGAGCGAAAAGTCGCTACCCACCTTCTCTCCGTTGTCTGTTTCAGCCCCTCCGCGACGCGATCCACGCATTTTCCCCCATTGTCTCCGCGTTTTCTCTCTCAGGAACGACCACTCGACGGTTACTCGTAATATCCCTGCTCCCTCGACAGCCCCGCCACGCTTCACAACCCCTCTTCTCCTAGAGTGTTGATTAATGATCGCTCGAGAGCTCGTGATAAATCGCGGAAAGAACGTCGCGAGAGTTTCAGCGGCGGCCACGGATTTGTTCTCGGATTTGGCTGGTTTTAATTAACAAACGCGCTCGGGCGAAGACGTTTTACAATCTCCCAGACGGTATCGGCGATTACGGGCGCACTCCCATCATATCACACCAGAAATAGGTCATTTTTAGGATTTTATTTTTTATTTAAAAAAAAGTAAATGGGGTAGGTTCAAATCACTTTCTGGGCTGTGTTTGTACATCTTTAGAGACAATATATATATTTTTTTTAATTTTTCTGTAATATTGCTGGTTCGTGGCTGTGAATGTCTTGGTGATACAAAAAAGTTCCTCATCTGCGGAATTTTGATCACTTCTTAAAGTTTATAAGATTGTTCGTGGATTAATTTATATTTTGTGCGCATTTTAGTTTTTTGTTCATTCGGTTTTGTATGCAGTCTATTTTATTGTGTTATATCTTTGTCAAAAATTGTGCGGATTTTAGTTAATTTAATTTTTATTTATTTATTTGGTTTTGTATAGATGCAGTATATTTTATTTTGTTACATTTTTGTAATTCCATAAATATTAAGAAAACTGAACATTTTTAAGATAAGTACAAATATTTATTTACTATTTTAATTATATATTTCTTGTGAAAATTTGAAAACCGGTTGAACCGGTTTTTGGGGAATAGTGGAATTCGAAAACCGTTTTTTTTCAAAAGTTGGTTTTTCTATAAACTCTACATAGACTACATCGCTACGAATTTTGACGCGAAAGCTTAACTGGCCACTCTTCAGAGGTAAATTTTTAAGAAAACTTTAATGGAAAGGTACCCTTAACGCCGTCGACGCGTAGTTCAATTCCATCCATGGGAAGGAACATATTGCAGGGGAAAAAATTACACCCATACATTGGGAAGCATGCTCAATCCCCGTTCGTTTTAATCGCTTTAATTATTCCGACCGCTTTTGCCTCGGGGATGATTCGGCCGAGCTTGGGAAAGCTTGTTGCAAATAACGAGGGGAATTCGAATAAAACTCTTTGCTCGGACGCTTGTTGCATCAAACATTTATTCAAACAATACCCAACCCCACCCTCGATATCGTAGCTCGCTGCGCCTATTTAATATCTACACGCTATTCTAATCGGACGTTTTCCCTCGCTGTTCCAGGGAACCAATTCGAGGCCAGGCCCAACCGAGAACTCTGCTGACTTGGAGAACATCCTGAAGGTGAGCTTCCGCACAGACTTGACCATTGATTGTACTATCTAACGATTTTGCGGCGGTGCGCGACACCTCGGGCCCAGTAAACGTCGAACTTTGCCTTGAGCCGAATCGTGGCTGGTAGCCTAGCTTGGTCGATAAGTCAATTTTCTCGTCGATGCAACGCTATCTACCTCTTCCCGTGGCGGTCATATCGCGGCTGTCGTTCAACCGAATCGACCCACCGTTTTGGTCTGGCTGTGTATCGGCCTTCGCGCCGCCATCGGGCACACAATTTCGCGCCCCTACAGGGACAGGGAAACTTTGTCGCCGGTTAATGGAACCGGCCAACGACGAGCTGGCCTTTTTCCTTTTTCCTTTTTCATTAACTGCTCGGACGGGCTGCGACGAGGAGCCCCTCTGCCCTCCGCGCAACCAGCAGCAGCGACTCGAGAAGCCTCGCAATTTAGAGACGTCAAAGTTGCGGGCTTTTCGTAGCTCGTCTTGTTTACACGTAGCCGGGAGTTTGGCGGCCGGCAGTATCGGGCTGGAATAAGTTTCCGCGGAAAAGAAAACAGTCCGCCCAGGCGATTCAGCCGATGTCGAAACGTCGCGACTATTTATAGTAGGTATCCTTGAGCGGTGAGGTTCGATTCGAGTTATTTCAAGCTCGTAAATCCACGGACACGGCCGTGAAACTAATCGAAAGTTCTGGCCTGCGAGTCGCGACGATTGGTCCAAGAGTCGCGCACAAATCTGTTCGCCCATCCTCGCCGAACCTTTTCCATTCAGAACCCGCGCGGTCGATCTCGCTCTCTCCATTCGGAGAACAAGCTAAGCTCTTCCTCTCAGCTCCCAATGAGGACCTTAGTTAATTTCGAGACGCGCTCTTGGCCACGGCGTATCGCGACCATCGACATCGAAGGTGGGAGAAGTTATCAGGAGGGCCCCTGGGCTTCGTCCATTCCAGCGGTTCGCGAGAGTCACGCGCCACCGTGATTACCGGCAATCTCCGCCGGCGCGTAATCGCGTTTCCGTCTAAATCAACACCGCGAGGCGGAGCAATTCCGCCCGATCGATCCTGGGCGCCGAAAGAAATCAATTCCTCCCTAAGGGACTTTTCGCTCGATCACGCCGAGCGAGCAGCTGCGGACAATTTGTCGCCGAGGTTGATGCGTCGCGATCCATCGGGCTCCAGCTGGGAATAGGGAGTAATGATATCGTGGGAGTGCAGAGGCACGGTCTTCCGAATGCAGCGGGAAAACGCGCAACGTTTTAACTCGTCGCTCGGCCGTGTAACGAGATTTTCGGTATAATGCACTCGGTTTCGGTGAAGGCTGTCAGAGGGTTGCCTGGCTCGAGTGCTAATTTATGGACACGGCTTAACAGCGATTATCAGCGAATTGATATTATTACGGCGCTGGGATGCTGTGCGCGCTTGATCGAGTACGGAGATACAGTGTCCGCGATAAATGTCGTGATACACGTGTATCCGTTGTCGATGGGACGCGATTAATATCCCGTTGATGAGAGATCGTAGGCGGCGGATAGCCCGGGGCGTGAAGCTTAAGGGGAAGGAATCTGTCGACAGTTTGGCTAGCTTACACCCAGGCAGCATTAACTAGTGCACAGACTTGGGCCAATCCTCGGCCCGCGCAGCTCCCCTCCGCGCATCTCAGAATCGGTATGATCGTTCAGTGTTTACATCCAGCGATCGAAAGATGAGGAATGGTTGGCGGAGCGACTCCGAAGGCAGGCTTCCAGAATCACCGCTAAATGGGCCGTCGCGACGGCTCGCTCTCGCAGCTTCTGTCCGGCGTAGCAGCGGACGTTACCGTTCTTCAGGCTTTTCCACTTTGAGCGCGAATTTATGACGATACCAGGCGGCTGGTCGTCTGCAGAGTTGCAGCCTGGCCAGCCTCTCCTCTGCCCCGTGCCCCGTGCCCGCCGCATCCTCCTTCCACCCTGCTTCCCCGTCCGTTCGGTATAGAAGCAACGTCGAGGCCCATGAATTATTCTCACGGCTCTGCCCGTGGGAAAATACGAGAGTTGCGCCAGTAGGCATCGTAAATGCGGCTGCTAATTGCGCTGGCCGACGACCACCGCTAGCTCGCTCCTGAATATCGCGTTCTTTCGACACCGCTATCGCCCAGCGTGTTCGTCCCTTCGACCTGCGTTTCGGACGCTTCTTCGTTCCGCCGCTCCCTTCCTCTCGATTAATCGAGGGATTTTCAGCTTCCATTACCGGCGCGGCTCGCCAGGGATATTTAGCCCCCCAGCGCGCGGAACTCTCTCCCCGACGATCGTCCGTGCCGTTGGATTTCACGCGCTCCAGCTTTTTTTTTTTCTCGCTTAAATTCGATTCCCGTGTAGCCCCTTGTAAATCGCGGGTAATCCACTTTCCACGCGTGCACGCTCCACTGGACGTTTCGATCGTCGGATTGCCGTCCGGCCCTTTTCGCTGCTTCTCTGTGTCACTTGGACGGGTGTATCCCTTTTCAGCCCCTGCTCGGAGGCCCGGGCGGTTAACCGTGCGCGCCGCGAAGACAATTAGGCCGAGTTAATAAGGTCAACTCGACGCTGATTAAGTTAACTCGCAGCCAAAGTCTCGGTCGAGCTACCGCGGCTGCGCGAGCGCTGGACAAGACAGAAGGGTTCGTTGGAAAGTTTTCGTAATTTTCGTGGGCGTCTCGTCGATGGAGATGTTACTCGCGTTGCTCGCGAGGCTGCAGGCGGAGGCGGGAGAGAACTTGCATCACGCGGCCTCTCCAGTGCACCGGCGGAGGGAAAGAGCAAGTGCAATCCCACGAGTCCTCTCGTCGAGATGTTTCGCGGAATATTGTTACGCTCGCGCCGCGTCGCGAGATACAAATACCTCTGCGGCTCTGCTTTCCGTTCTTTTCACGGCGAATCCGAATCTCCACGGTTACGGCGCGCGTTTATCGACGAACGCGGATAATGCTCAGCCTCCGAACCGATCCCTCGGTCGACGTTCAGCGTTTCGATACCGCCGAGGAGAAACCTCTGTGGAAGGGAAAAATACCGATTGAAATTGATGAATCAGGCCCGCTGGATTGATGGAATGCCTAAGTGACAAGGGATTCCAGTGGTTTTGGCAAGAATCCTCGATCGAATGGTTCGGAGGAAAAGATTCACTCGCACGGATGGGTACATTAGAAATCAATTTTCATGGGTGGCGGAAGAGATGGCCTCCCCGTTGGTCCATTAGGCACACACACGATAGAGAGTACTCCTGACAAGGAGCGGTGGGGGGAAGCCGGGACCGCAAATGCGATGCCGCGAGTTTCTTTGAAGAGCCACTGAACCGACCATCGACTATCCGGTAACGGGTTTTCGATCCTTGTCGCGTGCCCTGCATAATTACCGGCGACTTCCTTTACGTCACTCGAGGAGCGAGCCCAGTTGACCAGAGCGTCGGATGGCGGAAGGGTTTCGCCGAATTTCCCTCAGCCATGACAGAGCTGTTCCACGAAAGGAAATTCCCTGTCGCAAGGCTTCTTCCAGCCTTGTTCCTGTCTTCTTCCTGCCACGGGATCCCGTGCCTGATACTGTTAGCTTCTCGTCGTATGCATCGGCTAGAACTGACCCAACAAGTTCCAGCAACTGGAACACTCCGAGAGATCCTTTTAGTCGCCCGAGTTCTTTCACCCCGAGTCTGAGTTTAAGGACACCTCTCTTAAATAGCCCGAGCTTACGACACGCAGGGGTCCTCGCTTCGGACGGTGTTTGTAGTCAGGCTGCGGATCATCGAACTCCTTTGTTCCACCGCCCGCTGGGGGATAAATAATTCAGCGCCTGTCGCGGCGACGAGCTGTCTTATCATTGTCACCAGACTCGCGGAAACTTTGATTTCTTTCACTGGACACCTCTTTATTCCAACTTTACTGCGTCCTCCATCGCCTACAGCTATCGATGCTCAATTCTCTCTTAACTATTCCCCTCGCGCAAGCTTATAGGCGATCATAGGCGCGCCAAGAAATCGAGGCAGATTCTACTTTTCCAGACAACCGTGTCTCTTGTTTGAACATTCTTTACGGTCCAAGCTCTGTTCCCAGAAGGTCAATCCTCAACCCCCTCCATCGATCGTTATCTCGTGGACCCATTAGACTCGTCCAATCTACATAACTCACGGCCGCGTTTCGTGTTCCGCGGGAATAAAAGCTGGCCGGTCGCGCGTGCAAGCGGCTCGCACGAAAATGGTCGCGGGAGGGTGACTCAGCCTCGGGAGAATTCTCTCCTCTTGGCAAACGCGTCGAGCAGTTTTTCGTTCGGCCCTGTCGACGGCCGCGGGATGCAAATGGACGATTCCGTACGCGAGTCACGCGTGTCTCTCGAGCTGCACACGAGCGAGCGTGAATAATAAGTCGCGATTAGCGGCCAAAGCGTTCGTCCTGTTCGCGTTTCTCGCTTCATCGCGACAGTCCCCCTCGGACCATCCCGTTCTGGCAGGCTTCCTCCTCTACCTGGAAACGATATCGTTCCACTTCTTTTGCACTTCTCGACGTTATCGCGAGAATCGTGGAGAACCGAGACAGGCCGGTCGTCCACCCTTCCGAGGGGGGGGGGGAGCCACGGGGAAACAAAGGAATGCCCGGGGAGCCAATTTCAACGTCAAACGACCCTGTCGCCCAGCAATGGATCGCATCTACCCCTCGTAGGTAGGTAAGTACGATCTACCAGCGATCAGCGATCCAGGAACACCGGATAATTCGAAATACTCTCGATGATTCGCGGGACAATGGAACCGTGAGCGAATTCTCGATGCCTCCGGCAGACTTCCCTTGGCATTCAGCGCGGCGGAAAGCTCCTAGGTAATTAGATGTCAGCGAAATGCAAATGTTTCAAAAAGTTTCAAGACAGTTGGTTGGTTGAAAGAGAGAGAGAGAGAAAAAAAGGTGGGAGGGACGAACTTTATCAGTGGCGTGGCAAACGTTAATTAAGTTAAAGCGCGCGCTAGCACCGGGGATACGCGTCGACGAGCGACATCGCGACGCGACGCGCGATTTTCGTTCGCCGGTGAATGTGGAGCGGAAAAATATCGAAACGTTAACTGGTAACAATGTTCCGCCGTACGTTTCCGCTCGGCGGGGTAACGCTGGCATTGCCGTTGCACCGTTATATTCACGACGAGCCGCGTTACATTATGCATGATCGTGGAACGATCCAGCACGGTTGCATTATTCTTTTTCGCGGACGATATATAATATCCCGCGTGGCAGTGAGGCTTTCCCGCGGAACTTGCGGATCCCTGCATCCAGCTTGCAATTTCTGGGAACACGTTCGATACTTAAGCCTGCGCAATTAATTAGACAATCGAGATTCAAAATCTTCGAACTTTTTAATCGCTGCCTACAGAGGTTTAGACTAAAATAGTTTAATCGTGATTTTATTATTATACTCTTTATTAGTATTATTGAAAATAAACGGGAATTGCGTCGTGGCGTTAGATACTGTAATTATTTTCTACTTGTTTGTTATGGCCTATTTGGAAGGACTGAGAGTTTGGTGGGAGGATAGGGTGTAAAACTGGTAGGGATGAGTTTGGAGGGATTTGTGGTGGGGAAGTGGATTTGAGCAGCTAAACTCTTTGCCTCGACTGCATCTTGAGGATGAAAAGTGCAATTTTTAGTGGTATTCCTATGCTTAGTCAAGTAACCCCGTCCGACATTGTCAACGTGTTAAGGGTCGTACCTACAAATCCCTCCACGCAGCGGATAAAATAAAATACCCTAAATTATAGTGAATGTATCACGTTTCCACAAAGTATTCATGAAAAATCATCAAGCAATACTTAGTGGACAAAAATTCATGAATAGTCGAAACAGAAGTATTTACTTCCCGCCGACCTTTTTAAATTTTTCATTGTCACTGATAGAACACGCAAGTTTTTGTCACGGTGGCACGTTAAATGGCAAGCTGGTCATTCATATGCTTCGATATCGCGAATCGCAGCATAATTTATAGCATAATACAACAATTAAAGGGAATCAGTCAACTAACCTCGTTAGTCAACTAGCCCCGGTCTCCTCTGCTACCCGAAAAAAAGTCGACATAGTCTACGCAGGATCAAGAACCGATTATTAAGCGATTTTGAATCATTGAAAGCATATACAAAGCACTCCTTATCCATTATTCATCGAATATTCATTCCACAGTCCCGTGTTTGCTCACTTTCCTCCGCGAATTCTATTAACCATGTTAATTTGTACCCACGCTTCCGAAACAGAGGCAGATCCTTGTTAAATGTCGCTGACGCTCCCGTCTCGTTTAGCCAGCCTTTCGCTACAGGATATTATAACTTTCCTTTGTCTCCGTTTCGTACGCATTGTGCTGGACTCGCGGACGAGTGCCCCTCCGACGATTGTGTCGACATCGCGACAATGCGATCCCCCTGTTCCCACACCGCGGGCAAGACATTCCGTCCACGTTTCTAGTCCACGTTCCGCGACGCACGTGCGTTATCTCTAGCGTCACGGTTCGGAGCGTGGGCGTCGCGCCGTTTAAGAAGGTGATTATCGACGAGAGTCAGTCGCCACGCCACCGTTTGACGCGGAGGGGCACGTGGAGCGGCTATCGAGCGGTGGAACGCGGACGGTTTCCACCGCTCACCTTCGGCCAGTCGAATTTTCTCGACTGCGTGATATCCCGGCCGGTAAACAAGCTCTGCGAACGGTGATCAGAGAAAGGAATATAAGCACCGCGACGAGAGCCTTTTGTCTCGTCGGCTCTTTGTTCCCCGTCGACGGATGTCTCGACGGGTCAATGAATCGGTCCCGACGATTCACCCGTGGAAATGCGTTTCGTTTGCAGCGCCATGCCTGTGCGCCAGACGACTGCATTGTTGGCGTGTTTGCGACTTCTAGCGTGTCTCCCGCGGAGACGTGCGCGCCGCGGAGGGAGAGAAAGAGTAGGAGCCTGAGAGAGTGGGCGAACGTTAATAGGCACGCTTCCGAGTACCTGGTGGACGCCGACGGGCCGCGATGATACGCGGAATTCGTGGCCCTCTCGCGCGCTGCCCATTGACGTAATCGTGGCCCAGATGCGCGACGTCTTACGCAAAACTGCTCGCTTTCGAGTCGCACGGCTTGCGACAACAGGCCTCGATGCCGCGGCGAAAACCAGCCCGCCTTTTTCGCGGCTGGAACAATGAGCGAAACACGCAGGGACGCGGTCGAGGTTTAGCAATCCGCGCCACGGATTAGCGTGTGTAGCTAAGCGAGGGTCGCTCGAGCTTGAGAAGCACCGAGCTTTTGCATTTTTGCAGTCGCGATCGTTGATATTCTAACTAACCATCGACCGCCTCTGTTTCAGGAGATGACCATGCCGCCCACACCTCTGACGGCCATCGCCCAGACACCGAGGAAGGAGCCCGAGTCAAAGTTCACGTTCAATCCCGTGCTGGCGAAGGTGAGAACTCGTCGTTTATTCACGAGACACGGGCAAACGCGGCTATACAGTCTAGCGCAGGGGATAAGTTAGATTCTAGAAGAACGCCGGAGCCCACTGGCGTTACGAATTTCGTGGAGAGATCGAGCGTTGTATCATCCCAGTGAACGATGGAAAATGCAACGATCGCGCGCGTCCGCCTCTCGCGTTGCGGTCCCCGAGCAAGCGCATCGATCGTGCAGGCGTTTCGAATCGTATCGATCGGCTGGAGTGTTTCGTACCACTTGGCACCGCGTCAAGAAGCTCGTCTTCTTCGTCGGCGAGTCGTCGTTTTTCGCGGATAAGGCGGGACTGGTCTAACCAGCGCTCGTTATATAAAACGCGGGATTTCGGTTTGCCTGGCCGCGAGGAAACAGGGGAACCCGTTAAATACGCGGCAGGAACGCGTGTTCGATCGATCGACCACGGCAGTTTCGGGCCGAAGGAGCTAGGTTTCGTGCCACTTGGCAGCGTGTCAAGAGTTTCGTGCTCTCGAAAGCCGCGCCGCGCGAAGAAAGGGCCGAAGAAGTAGGCGAGCTTGGCGACCAACCGGCCAGGATAAAAGGAAAAACAAGCAGCGCGATATCAGCCTCGCGAAAGCGGATTAATTTCGGCCGGCGGTGGCTTCTTTTTTCGCGGACCTGGCCCCGGCGGCATTATCGCGGCCCGTGGTTTTCCGCGTCGCCACTTTTCCCTCGGCCATGGAGTGCCGCGATTAATTGAAACTGGCGAGGATTTGCCCGCCTCTCGCAACGCTCCGCCACGGCGATGGCTTCGGGGGCGCTGATTTTTCGGGGAAAATTTTGTCCCTCGCGAGTCGCGAAGAGTAACGCGTCGCTCGGGGAGATTCGTTCTTCCTCGTGGAAACCCGTTCGTGATTCGATTTCGGAGAGTAACTTAATTCTTTCTGTATAGGATAAGAATTAGGAGGTAGCACTGTTCGATCAAACTTCTCGATAAAGAATGATGTATCGTTTGGTGGTTTCTCTTGGGGGTGCTTGTTATCGAACGCGGCGCGCTTCGCGTTGTTTTTAATAACGACGAATGTTTCTGCTTGCAGCTGACCGAAGTGCCGCCTCCGGAAGCCACGAAGCCTCGTAAGTAACCTCTCTGCACCCCTTATTCTTTCTTGGCCCGAGGTATATAATCTCCTGTCGAGCGAAAATGCTCGATGGCGCAATCAGAGTCGGAAATCCTGTTACCCGTTTCAGCTCCAACGTATGTAACTCTCGCCTCCGCGTTGCGTCGGAAAGCTATCCCATTAGAGGCTGACAATAGCAAGCCTGTTCATATCGTGAGCTAACCCCTGTTACGCTCTTAACGCTACTAAAAACTCCTGCTTCCGAGTTTCTGTACGATTCCCGTTCGAAGCATAAAACATCCCAATCGACGTTAGTATCCCTTGCCGGACTTAAGTCCCTTAAGGGGGCAGCCTGGTGTAACTAGCTGAGGCATTTTTCGGGATTTTTTTTTAAAGAAAGTATTTAATAGATCTTTCTGAAACTTTCAGGATATTGCAATATCAGATTAAGGTAGATAAGAAAAAAATTGTATTAAAAAAGAGCGGCAAATAACAGAGTTATGCGGGCTTATGTCCAGGCCGTTAGCGACGCAATTGTTCCACTGCGGGCAACGTAGCGTCTACTGTATTCATCTGAAACCAAAAATCGAACAGTTCTTGTTTAGTTTATGAGTGCACGCACAAATCGTATAAATTCATAACTTAAAAGATGCAAAATTGAACAAATGGCGGCCTCTTGAAAAGAAAGTTCACTTTTTCCAACGAAATTTTGCCTTAAATGTGTAAAAAAAGTTATTTATTTAAATAATATCATTATACCAATAGCTGAGCTCTGTGAAGAAAATGTTCACAAATATCCGTGCACAAGATCATATCGATTGGTTGAATATTTTTGGAGTTACGTTGCCCCCAAATTGTAAGTTTTCACATTTCAAGTTTTCTGGTAATCCAGTGCTCCGCAACAAAACCGGCTATACCCGCTTTAATTTTTCGAATTTCGTTTTGCGGCTTTGGGAACATATTATCGTGATGTTCAACTATTGACTTATGCAAAAAGAAAATCGGTTTCTTCACCCCGCTACACCAGGCTCCCCCTTAAGTAGAAATCTCTGTAAAATAGCAGAGGGAAGACATTACGCGAAGAATCTTCCCCGGAAAGAGCGAATCGGCACGTTTATCGGGGCAGTCTGCCTGATCGTACGACTCACCAACAGCTAGTTAACATTTATAGTCTATTACACAATTAAGTCGGGCAGAGCGAGAGATTTTATTGCCTCGCGGCGCGGCGTTATTATCCGCGGCCCGCTGTTTAGCGGCAATGAACGGCGGAAACGGATATTTCGGGACAATTTCATTTCACTTGGCCTCCCTTCTCGCTCCTTCCCCGCGTGCGCGCGCGACAAAAGGCACGTAAAACTCGAAGCTAATTTAATCGTTGCATTTTGCGAGCCTCGACCCGACCGCCCTCTCGCCAACCCCGCGGCTCTTTCGCCGGAATATTTTCATAAAGCCGTGCCGCGGGAATTATTTGCACGGGCTCGCTGGAAACAAGGGTAGCCGGCCCATGAAAAACCTGTGGATTCATCGGGATCCGCAAAAACCCGCCGCGTCAATTTGCAGCCGCGTTCCGCAGTCACTGACCTTTGCCATTAGCTCCGCGGCGAATTTATATTTGACTCGTGATTCCGCGACGGAGGGCGGAAATTACGCGGCAGCGACGCGCGGAATATCCCAGCTGCACGGGGATGATTCGTTGCCCTTGCTCGCCTTAAATATCCCTCGTAGTTTTAATAACAAAACGAGCAGACGGATGCTGGCCTGGTAATGGTGGTTTTCCGCAACGCTGAAAATCTGGCGAATATTACAAGATTCGATGGAACCGCGAATCTTCCTCTGTCCCTGGATAAAAGCGCCCTTCGCAGTGCCACTATCAGGTATATTGTTGTTCCCAAGACGAGCACAACAAGGCTCCACTTACTTCTCTGCCACCGTTCGTAATCATAAAGCGAGCAGCAATATGTCTTATCGGTATCGTTGTTATGAAACGGTAACGGTGTAGAGTTCCAAAGCCCAAGCAATAGTCCGAGGCGTAGGGTAAAGTAGCCGAATATGACCACCTCCTAATATGAGACCCCAGCTTATCTCCGCTGCAGAACTCTTGAATATCATAGCGATGCTATTTCTTTACTAACTAACCGTGATTAGTGTTTTGTCCGCGCAGTGGCATTGTGATCAATTGATCGTCTTGAGCGAGCACATATTTCTGAAATACGTTGGAGAAAGTTTTTGAAGTGATTCGATTAACTTACAAATATCTCTAAAGTGGTAAGTGTATAATGATTTTCACAAATACTGTTATACAGTGCTTGCAATGGAGTTTAAGGCTTACTAGTTGTATATCGTCAAATGATGAAGACTTAACTTCGAAGCTACTTAGTAGTTTACATGTTATTGTTTCCAAATATCAGACCCATGAAAGTTCTACTGTTGAGGGTGAAGAAGGAATAGTTCTGAATGATGACAGTGATTAAGAAAGAAAATTATGATACAGAATGCTTGTTTTGCACAGGTCTTTATTCTTCAGATGTGCTAGGTGAACAATGGGTTAAGTGTACGTATAAAGTGTTAAAGTGGGCGTGATGGACCCATGAACACTTCGGTGGTGAAGAAATAGATTTCACATGCCGACTGTATAAACAAAGAAAGAAAAACTAAGTTTCAGGAAAAAACAAATTGGGTCTAATTTTAGGAACCCATTTTTTCATCTGCGTATTCGAATGACTTTCGTTTTTATTTTATTACGAAGAAATTGAATTTTTGTTACAGTACTTTCCAGTAGGATGTTAAAGAACACATATTCTACTTTTAAAACGTACATCGAATTTTAATAAAAGTCTTCTCAATCAAGAGTTACGATGTTTTTTAAGAAATGGGTCTCATATTCGGCTGCTTCGCCCTACTTGCGCGCGAGCGCAGGTGGGCGCAGTAAACTTTCCCCCCCGATTCGATGTTTGCGCGATAAAATACCAATATTTGTTTAGCTTCTCACCGAGCTTTTGTTTGACTCGGCGCGCGTACGAGGAAAAGGCCGAAAAGTGTATGGAGGAGCGCGGCGTGGGGCGTCGAATTGTCGAAGGTCCGGAGCGACGAAAAACCTGTGGATTCATTGATATTCGAGCGTTTCTAAGCGGGGCTGGAACGCCAGAGGGGTGCGGGCAGGAGGGGGGAAGGGATACTGTTTCATGAATTAACCATTCGACACCGGCATCTCTCTCTCCCTTCCGTTAGCCGGCTCGATGCTGGAATACATACACTGGCCACTTTGCGATGGCTATTATCGGCGTTACAAGCGCCACCCCTCGGCCGCGTTCTGCCCCCGGGGCTGAGAATCTGCAAATTTGACCAGTGGCAGCCTTATCACGGCCGCGGTTCACCGGTTTCGCGCCCTTCGTGAGGATCCGATCGAGCGGTCGCGATTTCTCCCGCCCCCTCGAGACGGTGAAAGTAATCCTACGATTAAGGGATCGCTAGAGTTCTAATCCAGAAGCGTCGGCGGGTGGACGGTGCAGCGAGCATCGAATCTAATCTCCGAATCTGCCGCTTCCGGTTGCTCCTTGCCCTACCTAATTTACCTACGAGGCCGATATATTTCTTCGGGGGCCGCTTCCTGCCGCGGCGGAAGCACCGAAACGCCCACCGCCAGCCGCGTTTAACCTCTCCGGCCTCCGTCGCTTCCTCTTTATCGGGGAACACGGCTCTGAGGACGTCTCGGCTCGATTAACCGCAAGAGGGGACGCGCGAGCCGCGTCGGAATTGTAACGCGCGTGCCTGGCGCCCAGAGTCGCGCTTCCGCGAGGAATTCGTCCGACCTGTGCACGCGTGTAGGTGTTAACGAGCGAGGGCGTGATCGCGTGACCGGCCACCTTTACGCGAGCACCGACCCTCGGCCACAGAAAATGCCCGATTTCACGGTGATTTTCTGCTTTCGAGTTTTGGTGTACGCGCGTATCGCTCTGCCAGCCGATCGACCGGCACTTGCCACCCGCTTCATCCCCCAGCTTTCGGCTGCGGTCGAAGTGCTGAACGGGTAGTAAGCAATGGTTGACGGAGCCGCTATAATAGCCATCGCATTATGCAGAAGTCTATGGTAGCGGATAGTCTTATAATGCCGTTGCAATTTTTTATTTTTACGTCGTCGACACCTGTGCACGGAAGCAACGCTTACAGCAGGAGCACGCCAGCACATGAGCGTGACAAATAACCTTCCACCTACGGTCGCGCCTTTGCTCCACCTTCCGCTTCGTCCTCCGTGATCTACTTGCAGCACGGTGGCGCGCTATCTCTCGCCTCGTCCTCAGCCTCTCGCCCCCGCTCCTGCCACGTCTCTTTTTTCCTCTCTGCCGCGTCTCCCCGGTTTCCTGGTCCTTCAATCTCCTCTGTTCGCTCGCCGCAATACGCCGAGGAGGACGGAGCCAGAGCGATGAGACGAGAAGCTGGTTTCCATGGAGACCGAGCGCAACCTGTGCCGGCGTCTGGGTTCAAGCCTCTATCGTCGCTCACGGGTCCTAACCCAGACCCGACCGAGGGGCGCGATACCGATCGCGAGAGCGTCCTCGAGTGTCCAGACGGAGCTCGTGGATCCCAGCGTTATCCACTTGGGACAGCGGACGGTGGTCGGCGCGCGCTCGCTGCCGATTTCGAGGGGACGATTGAACCAGGAGCGAGCGTCCGGTTCTGCTGCACGGTGGGACGAGGGAATCGATGCGATTCGACGGGAAGTTCTCCCACGGAAAACTGCCAACTCCCCACGGTGGGAGATTTAGTGGCCGCTGAGGGAGCAGGTTGAGCGCGGCTAGAAGGTTCAACTACTTGGCGAAGTTTTCATTAGAACTGGCCCGATAAACTCGCCAAGACTTCGCCGGCTTGTCTGCCGGATAATCGCAGTAATTATCCATGGACCGATCTGCCTCGAATACCGCGACAGGGAATTTCAAGTTTGCGGTAGTAACTCCGCCGCTACCATCACTGGTGCGCAGCAATTCCCGTGACATTAATTATTGAAATCGCCGCCGGCGGCCAACCCCTCCTTGTCCCCGTTTTCCACCACGGCGCTATCTCCGATTCCTATTCCCCTCTCCCTCTTTCACGTGCTTTCCTTGCCACTCCTTCCACGTTCGCCACCGACGCGTTTCTCTCTCGTTCCCGCTCGTTCCTGCGACCCTCTCGCGCCTCTCAGCCTCGTTTTCTACTTCGCAGGAAGTCCCTTGGGCGAAGTTCGCTCGGGAAGCAGACAGAGACTACGCCACTTAATATTCAATCGCTCAGCCGTCTTGTCGCTCCTGGCTCGCGATGAGAACAAACGAGACCGATAAATTAATATCGCTGATCGAGGACCTCCTCGTCTATCCCTCTTCCCTTGTCCGCCGCGCTACTGGCGGAGTTTCCAGCGCGCGTGTATCGCGTGCTTAGCTATGGTCGCCTCGGGGACGGCGTTACGGCGTGGTCGTTACCGATTCCTGATTAGAGTCGCCCTGAAATGTGTCTAATTACACGGCGAAGTCGCGGTGTCGACGTCGAATTTCGTGGATTACGAAATATTCCGTAAACCGCGCTGTTAGGGGCGCCGTTAATTACTCAAAGTGGGCGCTGCTATTTTATCGCACGTTTAGTCGCGTGTTTTTAGGCGATCGAGGCTGAACCGTTGCCAGAACGATCGTAATCAGGTTCGTGCAAGGGCTGCTTAATATTGCGCGTGGAAACTCGATTTAGCGGCATTAAAACTGCATGCTAATGACTGGTCCGTCTGGATCGGGCAGCTTCTACAAAGTGAAACGCGTCACGCTATCTGAATTCGTCTTTGGAACCCGATAAACTCTTTTTCGCTAATACAAACGACGATTTAGAGGAAATCTACTTGAGGCCTGTTTGTGCCTTGTTGGGCCGAAATATAGGTAATTCTTTGTGAATTTTTTCTACAAAAACGGTTCGAGAAGTTAATTTGTGGTTTGGCAGGCCGTTTTATTGTATCTTGAACTATTGTTCTGAATTTTTGTGTGACAGTAAAGAAAAAAACATGGCAGATACAAAAAGAGCGTTGAAAAATAATCGGGTGGTCTTGGCGTTGACGAAAAGTACTGTAAGGTTTATCAGAAACACAAAAAGGAAAGAGATTCTTGATCTATATGAATGTGGCTACCGGTGGTAGTAGATTTATTGCCGTATCTGTTATCGTTCCTTTTTTATTTAAAGAAGTTTTCCCGATTTTGCGGCAAACCTGTTTCAGACTCAAATCGGGACGCTTCGCCTTCTTCAAAAGGCTGCCATTTTAACATTTTTTTATATTTATTAATAAATCTACTACCACCGATAGCCACATTCATATAGATTAAGAACCTCTTTTCGTTTTTGTGTTTCGGATAAACCTTACAGTACTTTTCGTCAACGCCAGGACCACCCGATTATTTTTCAACGCTCTTTTTGTATCTGCCATGTTTTTTTCTTCACTGTCACACAAAAATTCAGAACAATAGTTCAAGATACAATAAAACAGCCTGACAAATCTCAAATTAATTTGTCGAACCGTTTTTGTGGAAAAAATTCACAAAGAATTACCTATTTTTCAGCCCAACAAGGCGCAAACCTCCTTAAATTCTAAGACTGTTCCCATTAACGGTTAATATTCTAGGAAATCATAATTGCGCATCAGCTCCTACACTATTAGCCTCTTTTATTTCAAAAAGACATCAGCTTGGTGACCACCTTTTGTTAGACACTAGAGAGGGTGAAAGGCCTATGTATATATACTCTTTATATACCCAACAGTCTTTCATTTCTAAAGCAATCTTTTCTTATTACCTGAGCCCTTACTTGCCCTGCCCCACAAACCTTAACAGGCAATTGAATCGATTTTAATTATTCATGCACCCTCGGATGGTTAACATGAACCGCGACACGATTACTCGCCAACAAGGTAGCTTTCCCGGAAGTAGCACTCGGGCGGGAGTTACGAGCTACAAAGCTCTCTAGATTCGTCTTAATACAGTCAGGGGGGGACGAGGAGATCGCGAAAAGCAGGTGATCGTTACGGCGACGGTGTCTTTGATCGCAGGGCGAATCTCGAGGGAAGTGGAAACTGTTGTCCTTTGCTCGGCTGGCCGTAAGTTCGCTGGAAAGGCCAGGCCATTAGACGTCCACCTGCATCGCCAATGGCCCCGGCTCGTACGGCGGTTTTTATCGGCGAAGCTCGTCGGTGCGACACAGGTCCGTCTTTCCACGGCGATCGTAAACACGATCCTCGTCGGGGCCTCGCTACGACCTCGTAAAAATATCTATCGAAACACGGTTCCACCGATCACGGTAAAGAGTCCGTTGTTTCCTACGACGTCGTGTGTCGTAATCGGTGATCGCGATCACCGATAAGATAAAAATCACCTCCTCGACATCGTTGCTTTCTATTATCCGCGGGGAACGACGCGGCGGTGGCGGGCCGCTCACTCCTCCTCCCGCGGATAATTGCAATTATCATACAGCTGCGGGTGTTAACTGTTCCACTTGGATCCGAGTCGTCGAGATACGGGATTCTTGTTAGGTAACACGAATCTTTAGAAGCTCGTAAACGTAGCAGCGAGGCTTGTCCCCAGCGCCCGAGAGATCGATACGCAGAAAATGCACGGGCGAATTCCGCAACCGCTGGCAGACTCGAAAGGTCTATTGAACGTAGGGGTGACTCGAAGGGGATAATTCATTTGGAAAATGCAGTTTCCACGGGTTTTCCACGGGTTTTCCACCACTTTGACGTCCCCCTGAATCGATACCTGTTGAGCGCGTTCGACAGTCGAACGAGCCCCGTTGCAGCTGGTATTATTACAACACCGCGTACACGTGTACCGCCGGTGTGTCGGTGTGATTATGTCGGTTCACGAATGCATGGGCGTTGTATGTGTCGCGCGGACGATCGATGCCGCGGCTTTTTGTCGGCGGTCGGGGATCGATCGTCGCGGCAACGGGCTAATCGAGATATCGCGATTACGTCTGAGGGACGCCGATAAACACTGCCGTGAAATAGGCGGACATAATTAAGCGAATTATTATCCAACAGCTGCCGGCGCGAACAGTGCGTGCGGGCTTCGTTTCGATTTCAATTAATCGGGGGATCAGTTTTATTGGCACGAGCCGCTCCCGGGGGGCAAGCGCCGCCAAACCCTGGCCAGTGATTTATTCAAAACGTCCGGAGGAGAATTTCACGAGCGCGTGTTCTACGGCCCACCAAAGGGCCGTAATCATGGCAATTAACCGTAATTTCATTTCCTTGTGATCCTTAGGCCATTTTAATTTCCGCTCCGCCAGCCTCCTACGGCTGGACCGTTTACACGTGAAACCGAAGACGCTTTGTGCAACGCCAGACTCCATTCGCTGGGTATATTCTCCATCTGCGGTTAATTAACTTTACCATCGAGCGCGCTTTTCGTTTCATTAGTCTAGATCCAGACAGATAGGAGGGCGGGCAGCTTGGGGATTTGTCGAAACATGTGTCGCGAGATTTATCTTGATTCGAGAGCTCCTCGCCTCTAAAAGCGACGATCATCGCCTTCTCGGTACTCCGTACAATGAAAGGTCGATACTTATCAGGCCGATTACGGTGGTGCGAGGGTGATTAGAGTTTAATGTGCAATTCTTAGCCCGATCGATCAGATAAATCTAGCCGTGTGCCACGCGGCCGAAACGTGTCGCCAATAAAAATGTCGCCTCTCGAGGCAGAGACACGTTCGTTTTCTACTTGAATAACAAGTGGACGCTGAACACAGATTGTCCCCAGCTAACGTCGGCAATTTCCCCAGGCCCTAGACCGTTGAAGGCTATCAATTACATATCGTCGCAGAATTTATAAACTTGGGAACGCAGTTGTTAAAGTTTCGATTAGACGCTCGGGCACGCGTCTATTCTCGACGCTGCGCGGCGCGGTATAAAACAAGCCACGGGGCAAAGTTACGTGTCGCTCTTGGAATTACTTTCCAAGTCCTCTGTTGCTACAGCTCTAACCAGCGTTAACCAGCGTTGGAACAAGCGGACGGAGAAATGGGGGGGTGGATGCGGTGGGCGTAGGACGGTTTATACCGGAGGGGCTGTACACGTGCCGAACCAAATTAAATATTGAATATCGAGCCCCTTTCCACGCCGCTGTCAGTTACCTCTCTGTGTACTATCGAGCGGAGTGACCTACTTGTTCAATTACGCTACACGCTCCGTCGCGAAGTCTTTAAATCGCGACTTTAGGGACGACGCGTACGCGTGCTTGGACGGTGGGCTCGTTATCGCGGATTTTCATCGTTCCTCGGCTCTCGATGGACCGCACCTCTGCCTCGTCCAATTTCCTAGCGATTTCTCCAGCGAATTTGAATTCGACGGAGTCTAGAGGGTCAAGCGATACGATCGGTTTATCAGGAACGATAAAGGCGATAGGCCAGGTTCCAATCGTCGATGCCTCAGGCGCTGCTATGCCGTTGGAACGCCGGCGTATTGCCTCGATTACGCATAGACCGCGCTCCGTGTCATCTTGATGACGTTTGCTCATGGTGTCTGCTAATTTGCGGCGTTTGATCCCGTAACGGCGAGATGACGCGCCTCCAGGGATACTTCTGCCCGTCCGAGTGGACGGATGCCGTGTAAACGACGTCGTGTCTCATTACGCACACACCAGCCAGTAGTATTACCATAATATTGTCCCCGGATTGGCCACGAGCTAATTCCTTCCAGTGGCATCGCTGATGAGTTTGCCGTTTCGATTTTTCTGCGACGTATAGACGCTATTTGAAACGTCTGCCTCCCTAGTTCGACTAGTTAAGGGGGTAGGTTACCCTCAACAGCCCGGAATCAGGCCCTTCTTCAAACGCACATTTTGAAGAAGTACATGAATATAGAGATATTGTTTGTTTTTCTTTTTAAGCGTCATTTCGTTGACTTTAATGCGCAAAAAGAAAATTTTAAATGTATTCGTAGGAAAAAAAAGTTGTAAATATAAATGTGAAAGCGTGTACGCGATGCACCGTTTGATGGTGAACACGATTCCGGACAGGTGAATAACCTAAAACACAAAGTAAAGGCATTTTTATAATCTGTAAGACAGTGTCCATCTTCTGCAGGAAGCAAAATTTTGTTAAACAAATTAATACAATTTTTATGTCGATGCTTCTGATTTTTCCCTTTTTTGTAGGAAAAATATTTATCTTTTTTTTAAGAAGTTGTATTGAAAATGTGCTGCCAATACATGGAGGGGAATAGTTTCCTGCAACTCCCTGCAAATTTTCATTCAAATCGTTCGAGCGGTTTTCGAGATTTTATGTTCACCGTTTTGGAAAACGTAGTTTCTGGGAAATCGCGTTTAAAGTTGGACATCCTTTTTTCGGCCTGCCGACTGAACATGGCCCCTTAAAATACGTAGAAAAGATGTAGCTAGCTGAATATGCAAACATCCTAAAAACCAGTTTTCGAAAATTTGGAGGGTAGCCTACCCCCTGAATGTCTTCTTGCTTCGAACGACTCGAGCGTACGCAACGCGTGCACTCGCGTTACTCCGCTCGCGGTGTTAATGGAGGACGATTCTCGGGCACGCGCTGCGCCGTTTTCCCTCCACGAGCAAATTGCCAGCGGCAAGTTGGCCCCAGCGTCAAAAACTCGGCGCGGTTCTATAAGTTGGCGGGGCCAGAGAAAGGGATGCAGTTTATTGTCGGGCGATCGCGAAAGAGGGAGACGAAGGGGATAGAGGAGAAAGGTCCATTTTCCTAATAACGTCGGGTTCGTTCTCGACCAGAAGGCTAGGTTCGCCGAGTCTCTTTTCCTCCTCCTTTCGCTGGGGCCGTTTCTCTTCGTTCCGCTTCCGACAACGGCGTAACGGGTTTCCTTCTCTTGTTAGGCGCGCCCTTTCGCCAGCCCCGGTGACACGAGCAGCGTCTTTTCAACCCCTCTGCCCCCGGCTCGTCGCGTTTCCACCGCGTTCGCCCAGCGGAGAGAAGACTTCGCCCCGCGATAAATAGTCGGACAAGGAGCGGGGAGAGGGAGCGCGCGATAATACGGCCGCGAAAAATGAGACAGGAACGCGTTTATATATCGATCACGGCCGTTCCTCGAGCGCGCGACGGCTCTTTAAACGGGAGGGTTGCTCATTCACCCGCTGGAAGAAAGGATCGTTAGCGATCGGCGAGGTACACAGTCGAAAAAGAGAAAGGGTTTCGCGGATTCTGCCTTTCTTCCTTTTCTCAGCTCGCGGTGGCGGTATGGGGAGGGAGGAGGGATTCATACGCGAAATCCGCTCGGAATCTCATTCCGCCCTTTCATCGAGCGCGAGCCATAGGGCCTCGATGGCGGAGAAAAAAGGGACGATTCTGTGCGCGAACAGAAGAAAAGGGTGCGAATAGGAGACTGAGGTGGAGGCGGGTGGCGGACGAACTCGTTGGGATCCTCGAGGAGGCGAAGCGAAAGGGGTCGATAACACATATCCGTCCTACCCTCCCGTACCTTACGCTCTTCTATCTGTTCTGCCCTGAAACACCCTGGAACACCCTCGAATCACCCCGCACAAGCAGCTCGGAGTTACTTAACGTGATTAAATCCTCCCTCTGCCGTACCGCGCGTCGCGCCGCTCCACCGCGATTCGTTCGTCTCCTCCAGCCTTTTCTCCACACTCTACGTCCTTTATCCAGCCAGCGAGATCCCTCGCCATGGACCGATCGAGCCCGTTAACTCGTTCGCGCTTTATCGCCGTGAAACGGCGTTCGCGCCGCCCGAATGTCCCTTTTCCGCCGCGGAATACGCTTGCCACTCTTCACCTCCGCTCAGCTATTCAGCAACGTTCGAGTGTCGGCGGGGAAACGAGTGCCGGAATCTCGCGGTTCGCCGGCTAAAAAGGAACGCCAAGCGGGTTCCCCGTCACTGGAGAAGGACACCGTCGCATTGGTTACTTCGATAGGCCAGTTCCTCCCGTCCCACTTTATTTTCACGATTCGAGTCGTTGATTCTTCAGGGTCCTCGAGGCGGAGCCGCGACAGAAGTTCTTTGCCTGAAAGGCACTGCGTATATAGGTACCGCCGGAGCGTAACGCTGCGCGTGATTTCGACGCTCGTCAGAATTTTAATGGGGTATTCTACACAGAAACTCTATTTTTTTTTGTTTGATTTTCAAGTATTTTAGGGTTTCGAAAATATGTCTCTAAAATAGTAAGGTGAAATTCGAAAAACTCCCAGAGTTATAGGGGCTTAAGGCCGCAGCGTGGCCGGCAGTCGTTCCCTCGACCCTTGTATCTAAAGAGGCTATGACTGCCAGCAGAGAAGAGAGAGCTGCCCAACATGATTTTTTTGAAGCTCAGGAAGGTTTCCTCTACGGTCCTGGTATACCAGATTAGGGATAAGTTGTAGAAATTAGTTGTTATCTACCGAAACTTCAGTCGTGTAGGTCGTACTGCATGAATAACTTTAAACGCGTTTTTCTCGAAACAGTTTTTTTAGATCGCGCGCACATTTTTCTCAAAAACTACTGGACCGATTGAGCTAAAATTTGACACACATTCAAAGTGAATGTGTACCTATAGCCGGAACTAGAATTATATCAATAGTTTTGATACAACCTTCCCCACACCGTGTTTAGCTCAAGGAAAGTCGAAAAAATCAAATATAAATTTTTAAACAGCTGCAATTTCGGTAACAATGTCCGGACTTGGTTACATCTAGTTCGGGCGATAACTACACTCGTATAGATTAAAGAAATCTTTGTTACTTTCGTTTCGGATGACTAGGACGGCCGCAATTCGTGCGCCCGATGGGGCCGGTTTTTGATGACATGACCTGCGCTTCGGCGTGTAACTTGTACAAATTTCACTATAACGCATTCCAAAAATTAGTATTGATAGTTCAAACACTACTAACTATGTGTACAAAACCCCTGCCCTGTAGGCGCGATAGGTTTTCCAGAATTAATTTCCAAATATCACCTTCAAAAACGAGTGTCTAGACTAGAATACCCCCTTAATTGGAGGTACCTGGATGGCTGACGGGTTCGAGGGGCTTTTTCGCGAAGAAGGGCGTAAGAACGAAGGGTGTGAAAAGGAGCCACTTCCGTCGGGGAAAGGCCGCCTCGTCGCACGGATCTATGTATAGTTATGCGCCTGGCCGCGATGAGTCACGATTTTCTCTCGAAACGCGGCCGCAGCTTCGACGAGTAGTCATCGGGGTAGTGCTTAATGACGTAATAATGTTGGAAATAAATTTAGAATGATAGCTTGTCCCGAGTGCATCGAGTATTTATAACCGAGCGCGCTCGCCCGCGCGCACCGAGCTTCCGTTTATTTACATTGCGCCGAGGGAGAGGTCGGCCTCTCGGTAATTAGCAGGATTTTAATTCTTCCGCCCCGCGTCTGGACGACTGCGTTCTCCGGAGAGGCGGACGGTAGTCGCGTGAGGAAGGGAGGGAAGGGAGCACTTCCGGAAGGAAGAGGTTACCAGGCCGATCCGCTTGGCCGAAGCGTCTCGATGCATGGTGCAGGTTGCGTCACGAGTCGAGCATGTCGATGACCCACCTCCATCTCCTCCTCCTCGTCCACCTTCTCTTTCTCCCTCCTTTCCGTGCTGGATGCAGCCGCGCCGATGCACCGGAGACGGCTGCACACGGCCAGAAAACACATGCACCGCTCTGCGGAAACGGACGTCTGCAACTTTCTCGCGCGTAATCGCCACCAACTGCATATACCCGCTTCGTATTCCAGTTCAATCTCGTTCCCGTCCCATTCACGCCGCTGTCACAGCCCTTCCAGATTAGCTCGTTCCGCGACGCAATGGATCCCTGTCAGCTGGAGGCCAACACTTGCAATTTCTACGGAAAACTTTACGCCGAAGATCCTTACCTACCTCTCTCAGCCTTTGCACCATCAACCTGTCGCGATTCCTACCCGCTAAGCTTTTCATTCCTCCTAAACAGTTGATTCGGTAGGGTTTGTGGGTCAAAGGTCCTCGATTGTGTATCTTTCCATCTCTCCGAGCTTAATTCAAGCGTCTGCAGTTTATCGAAAGCATCCCACCCCCGCACGAAGGAATTGTCATGCGTCCGGGGGTTAATTAAAATTCCCGGGGTCAGCCGAGGGATGGGCGCCCTTTTCTTTCGTCTTAATTGGAGGGCCCTTTTAGCAATTAGAACGCGAAGGGAATTCTTTTCTCTTAATAATTCGCCGTTACGAAGATATAAACGAACCTTTCAAGAACATCCTGCCAGCCCTTCCCGGGGGTTGGGGGGAGCGGCGGGTTTCCGTATTTTCGCCGTGGTTCTTGGCATTCAAGCAAGGTTTGCCAGCAACCGGCCGCCTAAGCCCGCGAAATTTATTTTATATCCCTCACCCCAGTTTTAGGTGAATAGGGAAACGAAGCCATTGAGATTCTCCGCCTGGCTCCGAGCTGCGCCCGTTCCTCGTACGCCTACCGTCTACCGAAAGGATTTTCCTCGGCAGATCTTATATGAGAAGATGCGCGGGAGGAAGGGATGTTCACCCCTTTGCCGGCGATCTGTCCCGGGTGGTTATTCATAAGGCCGATATCGAGCCACCTCTCGAATGCAAATCGAGCGGAAGTCAACGATGAGCCGGAACGACGGCTATCTCCTCTTCTCTCCTCGCCGAGCAAAGGGAAAAAGGGGCGGGGGAGAAAAAAAAAACAAAAGGAGTCCGAGGGTATCGAGGAAGTCGACGTGGCTCGATTAAAACTCTTCAGGGTCGTTTAACGTTCCCCCCTGCACCCGGGCCGACGCTTTACGAGCGCTCTGTTTAAAATTCCAGGCAATCAGAACTCGTACTCTGGGCAACAAGTTGTTAGATACCCACTTCTCCGCGGGGATAGTTCTCAGCTTCTTCTTCTCGCGAGTGTGCCCGTTCGAAGTTCTTCCAGGTGGCCGCTAAATTTTCGCTACGGTGCTCTGTGTCTGTCGATAGCAGCGACAATTTTTCGCCTCGACTTGGCTCGAAATCTCGGTGTTGCATAGCGCAGGCTTTCTAGAGCGTATCGAGGATCCGCTCGTGTCGGAGTATCGGCGAATCGACGCCAGCCGACACGCGACGGGATCGCGTGTGCCTCGAAGCGTGTCGAGAAGATAGAGCAGGCGGGAAACAGGAGGAGAATAGAAGGCGGAGACGCCACGGAAGCGTACGACCTTCGGCGTCGTATCGATTAATCGCGGGTTAAGCTCAATGCCAAGTCGAAAGCAATCCGCTAATCCGGCCGCGGTTTAGCGTGCCATCAATCTGAGAACTCGCGTCGACGCCCCCGCGTTAATTCGTTGCTGCGCCTGAGTCGCGGGCGACGGACCGGCGCCAAGTTTTCCAGGTCGGGAACTTTTCACTCCACCGAATCCATGCTTCCACCTTCCCCAGCTCCGAGGAGAACATTTCTTCCCTTTCGATTTGGTCGCTGGGCTTTCTCTTCACAATGGGCTCCCGCAGTGAATAAAACTGACGGGGAGCAGCTCTATCTGCGTTAGGAGTTCTAAAATCCTTCCGATTCGAATGATAAGAGGCAGCAGCGTGGATCAGAGGAGTGTCCCATTCGAAATGGTGACTCCAGCGCACAAACTATCAAGGTTTTCAGATTAAGCGCACATATTAAGGGGTCGTATACGGTTTTCGACACTAAAAAATGTACTCAATGTTTACAAGCAATTTGTGGACAAACTATTAGGCCGATTGGTTGAACTCTTTTTGTAACGTAAAAGTAGATGTTTATACAGCAGTAAACACGAATGAAGATGTATAAATTGTTAAAAATTTAGCGTCTAATTGCATTAACGCAGAATGTCTTTTTTTATCCTGCTGCAAACGGTGTGCATGATTTAACTCGTACAAGTAATCTGAAACAAAAATTTGCGATTTATTTACACTTATTGAAATCATAGTTATCGGTTGACGAGGTTTTTTTTGCAAAACACGATATTGTAGCAGTAGTAACGATTAGAAGACGGAGATCATGATGTTCGTAAAAAGAACCGCACATTTTTGTTTGTTATTAAGAAATGGTTTATTTTATCGGAGAAAACCCTCGTTGACCGATAAAGGATCTTATTTAGAATATGTATGTAAAAGATAAAGTTAATCGGATAAACAGTGGGGCAGATATTGTGCACACCGTCGTGAGAAATATTGTTTCGAGAGAAACGCGTTTAAAATTTTAGAAGAGTTTTAAAGTTCGATAAAATAGAAATTTTGTAACTTACTCTTAATCTGCTGTACCGGCACCGTAGAGCTTTCCTTCCCTTTCAATGCAAGCCTCCTCTGCATGCAATCTGCTTTGTCTTTTACGAATCCTTCCTTCTTTTGTCGCTCGCTGAGCTCTGAGTTCACCAGTCGAAACACGCTGCGCATCGACCTCCTGGCATATCCGGTACGCTGCAGTGCCAATGGTAACATCTAATGTCTCTAAAATTTGTATTAAACACACCTCCACACACCTCTCAAAATTCAAATCAAACAAGGGCCTTCAACGCTCTGACGCGCTGATCTGTGGAGCGGCACGACCAGTTCCATTTAAACGGCTGTAACTTCGCCAATAATTCGAATTTCATGATCGTTCTGGGTTCAAAACGTTCCCACGAAGTGCATCTTTCAACATATGTAAAAAGAATTTGATATTTTGAAGTGGAGAAACGTATATGACCCCTTAAGACGTCTGTTCCAAATGAACGAGCAAACTGCAGGCCAGGAAGCGCGGAGCTTGGTCATCATCGTTACACGGATTCATCTCCGCGACTGACGGTGTATTATTTTGTATGTGGTGGCGCGTCGAATGCCCGCGCCCTGATGGAACGGGCGCATTCGATAATACATCATTCGGTTGACCCAGTTCCGAGATATCGAGTCTCGAAGTGGCGGAGCGTGGCGGTCGCCGAGGGCCGCCTGTTAGTGGTTTGCGCGGTGAACAGGGGTAAATACTGAGCGAGCAAGCGGGGAATGAAGGCATCGGCGTAAATCGAACGCGAGATTATTAACGGAACTACCAGCGAGTGAAATTTCGATGGGCCCGGTTGTAAACCCGTGGATGAACCGGAAGCTCCTACGTCGAAACGAGTGGAAGAAGCGAAAGGTACCAGGGGGTGAAGACAGTAGCACGCTCGAGTGTCTTAAGGGTTAAAAGCATAAAGGCACTTTCTGAATAGTTGCTCAGGACTATATCAGCGAGCAGGTTTGGTAGCCCTGTAGCCACCCCAGAGCGAACTGCCTCTCCCTGAATTTCCACCTAGATGTATCTCTCGTGATTAATATCCTCTATCGTAACAGACACTCACCGTACTCCCAGCGTGGAATTCCGAGGATTCCCGGAGATTTCGAAACGACCCAGGATCGTCTCATTAGCTCGGTGCACCGTTTCTTTCGCGGTATCAGCAGGTTTGCGGGAGTCAGTAGTTAAATGTTTGCTCTTGATTCGCGATGCTCGGCGGAGGTACTCCCCGCTTCCGCTGAAACTGTAAAGTTAGCCGCAAGTGCGAGCCAGGCCTCCTTCTCCGAGTTCCTCGAGTTCGTGGAACTTCCGGTTCTCGACTGAAAGGAGCTCTTCCGTCCTTGGAGATTCTACGGTGCCTCGGGGCAACCACCTTGATAAATACGTCGATGCGTGGCCGGGAGCCCCCTGCGCCGACTCGCGTCTCGGGGAACGTCGTGGAACGATGCACTCGAGATTGCGCTTTTCGTTAACTTTAATGGACAATTTGTTTCGTTACGCGGGGCAACGTAAGAGGACGTAACTGTACGCTCAATTGTTCACGGTCCCCGTGCAGTCGGCATACGAGCAATTTTCACTGGTGTTGCCCCCCTATCGCGCTTCATTACGAGCTCCAGTATTCACCGAACTCGCCCACCCACCCTCCCGCGTCAAGTACACGGTTATGCAACTCGGGGACTAAGTTGGGACGATAGTTTCGGCACGATCTTCGGTGGGCGATGGTTATCGCGATGATAAACCGACGCTCCGTTTAACCTCCCGCCGCGCGTAATCCCAATTACACCCTTTATTCCCGACTGGAATCTTATCCGGAGGAACGGCTGCCAAAGGATACGCGAGATCGCTGAAAGGGCCCGATCGAGGGGGCTCCCGGGCGCGCACATGTCGAAGCAAATAAGTGGAATAGGGATCCGACGCAGACGCGCGTTCGAACAAGTAGAATGCCGCTCGCTCGTTGCAGCGTTTCTGCCTTCCTCTCGCGCCGCGCGCTCTCAGAAGTCTCAGAATTGCTTCTGTCCGCGTTATTCATCTTCTCCTCGCTTCCCGTTTTCCCCTCTGGGAGCGATTGTACGGTCCAACGCCGACTAGGGGCGGGAGACATATTTTTCCTCGCATTCGTTCGTCGTGTAACGCGCCACAGCGGCCGCGCATTGTCCGACGTTTCGTTGCTGCCGCGATATTTCTATTTCCTCCTCGGCTCGCCCAGCCTGCGAATCGCGATCTTCGCCCCCCTCTCCTTCGCCGCCCCGTATCCTTCGATGGATGCAAATTAGCCGTCATAACCGAGCGAATCCCGGGGCTGTCATCGATCGGTTGTGCAACCGAACGATTGCCTCACCGTTCAGTTCTCGACGAGGAGGTGTTCCAGGTACCAGTAACCTAGCCAGAACATTGTTGCATCCGCGGGGAATCTGGGTCGCTTTAACGATCAATCTCATTATTTCCCTATTCGGTGACTTTTATCGTATCGGACGGCACGCTCGGCTAAGCCTGCTAGAATTTCCATCGACCCGCTCCTCCACCCTTCCCCGCCCCGTCGGCCATAAAATATCACGAATTCCATCTGCCCCGAGTCCCCCGTAATAATCTCGTTATTATCGCAGCCGAGACATCCGATTCTTTACAGACACGCAGTCGAGTGGGTCTCGTTAACCTGTCGGTTACTCTAGAAACCTCGCGGCTTCTTGGCTCTCCACCTCGCGCGCCCTATCCCCCGTGATTTATTAGCCAGCTGGGGCGAGATCTCTCCCCCGTGATCGCGACAAGGAGTTCGTCAACGGTCGGACGTATTGCGCGAACAAACGCCAGCTCGTCGGAGGTGATCGCGTTGTGTCGATAGTTGCCTCGGCCGGCGGGGCTCGACGCGTAATCAATTAAACGAAAGTCGGGAGGATTAGAGCGCGGAGAATTATATCCGTTTTGCGGTACAGAACAATCGACCATTGTTGCGCAACCGTTCGTAAATGCAATCGAGCGCTCATTAGAAGCTGCCCCGCCGTGGAATAATCGACGTGATTAAACGGAGGCCCGCGTTTTTAACGACCCCGAGTCGCTCGGATGTCGATTCTCCCTGTTCGATGGAACGAACATCCTCGTCGCCACTGTGGGCAGCAGCTCGCGACAGCGGCTCCTTAAGGTCTGCGCACACATATCTTCGTCTTCGTGTAAAATTAGCGCAAGTATTGCTAATTCTTCCGTATCGTTCCGCGCTATAACTTTAATGGACTACCGACACAAAGTGGTGTTTCGGTGAGACGGAACGGATATGTGTGCGCAGACCTTTATGCATTCCTCGTGACAAGTTGAATGACGGTGGATCAGAGATACGGATGCCATCGGGATTCCATTCTCGTCACGGAGCGTGTACGTTGGACAGCGCGGAACATGGACATCCTCGCGCGGCATCCCGGGACGTTTTTGCGCGCGCAAAAAACGGCCAGGCTGATCTGTGGAGACCCGGGGACCTAATTTCTCGAGCGAGGCCTGCCTCGGCTAATACGATCGGCTCGCGATCGTCTCATTGAATTTCGAGGGCCGGGCGGTACGGGAGTCCGTTGGACGCGCGGAACAGGGACGGCTGCTGGACGGAGGAGTGAGAAGGAGGAAATCGAAGGGTAAGGTGGTCCAACCAGATCCTCGTGGTGGAACAGGTGCATCAGAGTCTGCCATCCGTCGAGGCGTGTGCCGGCTAACTGCACGCCTTAATAACACACGCTCCTCGAGCCTTTACGGACGGCACGCACGCACACATTTCCATAAACACAGCCCGCGCGCTATGCGCCGATCGACGCTGCCTTTACCGTCGCCCCGATCGAACCTGGCGACCAAACCCATCCTGCACGAACCTCGGCACTGGCGATTCTGCTCCGATAAATCGAATTAAAGAACCGCGGGATGGGTCGAGTCGATTGCAAGACTCTGCCCTCGAATGCTCCAAGTTCTCTGGTTAACGATCTGGGGATATATATATGCTTGAGTTTGATAGAAATCGCTCGAGGAACTGGAAAGTCTTCTCCGAAATCGGCAAAGTTTACAGCTCGGAGGGGACTTCTGATAGAGTTGGGGCAGTTGACGAGACGGAGGACGAGGATCGTCGAGCTAGTAGCTTCTCGATCCGTCCAAGTTTTGTCAAAGCAACAGTTGGCTACGGTCTTCCACGTTGCGTCAGCGCTTTTCCCTCGATTTCATTGATCTTCGATCCACGATCGCCGTCCCGGCATTTTCAGCAGTCGATTGTATACGAGGCTAGCTTAAGTTTTTCGAGGCGGAGGCACGAAAGCTCGAAGACTCTTGAATCTAAAGGACAAGGAAAGGAAAGGTGGAGGGGAATGGCAAAGAGGGGAGAGTGGCGGCGTATGCACGGGAACGGCTCGTGGATAGAAACGCGACAGAGGATCGCGAGCGTTGGAGCTGGAGGGGCCCGCAGGGGCCGTAGAGAGAGGGGCCCGTACAACAAAGCCATCGGTACGCAGGTGAAGCGACCGTCTGCTTAGCAAGCTGCGCTGACGGGCCCCGGTTGGCGCGTGTGCGACTACCAGCAGGCAGAAGAGTAGCAGCAACTCGAGCCAGCAATGGGCCCGGCACCATTGGGCCCACGGCTGGGCCTCAGTCAACCGATGCGCGTCACTGCGAGTGTACGTCTCTCCTCGCCCCGCTTCGCGACGCCGCACCGTCCCCCCGGTGCCCTAGAAATTCGTGAACGCTCGTCTCACCGCGATCGCACGTCCGCGGTCGGAAGGACTTAGATTTCCCTGGAGTGCACACGCGTGTGCGAAACTGTATCGCGATCGAGGCGCGCGTCTGCCAGCAGCGTCGAGGAATCCTCGCGGGGCGTGCAACGCGGTGCAAGGGAGTACAGCGACCTTGGAACACTGCACCAGTCTCGGAGGCGAGGCGATTTGCATTCGTGTCGATCGATGGACGCGGTCGGTTCGAACTTGCGCGGCCCTGCTGGCGACGCGGCGCCTCCACCGATCCAGCGGCGGTGAAAAGCGACGTGAATTGGGTGAAAACCGAGGAAAGGGGAGATTGATCGCGTGGCGTGCAGAAGCGGCCTCGAGCCACGTGCACGCGCCTCATCCACACCGAGTAACATGAAGCGCACCGGCTGCAACGCGAGCCATAAGTCATGCTGACCAGGTTCGAGCTGCTTCAGGGTGCCGTCAGCTATCTGCTCTTATCAGGTGCGCATCGCGTGGCCGATTGTCTCGGTGAGCTACGGCATCGTTGAAGCGACCGCTTCGTTGACTCCGAGTCGGTTGATTCAGTGACGGATACCGAGGACAATCGTAATTCCCGGCGGAAACGCGCTGCTCGGTGGGTTCGCGAGTAATTCGGGAAGAACAAGGGTGAGTTGGGTAGTAGAGGCAGCTCCTCTCGAACAGGAACGGATTATTCTAGTAAAGCTGGGTCCAAGTAATCGTTGCCGGGTCGTGAAGAAGTAGTTGTCCGCAAGATTACGGGAACGGTTTCTTCCCTTCAGTCTGTCAATGGAACGGTCGCGAAAGAAACATAAACGATGTCTCTTTGATGAAAGCCTGGAAACTCGGAGGAGAGCTACGAACAACTCCACTCGTTTCGACGCGACCCCGGGGAGAAAGGGAAACTTTTCCGCGACGACTCGACCGATGCCGATGGCTAGGTTGCACGTGACGCCAGCACACCGCGTTACGCAACGGATCCGCGATACATGCCCGGCTGTTAATCGTTCCCCAATATCAACCGCGATTGCGCGTGTCATTGATTGATCGCACTTATCCGTTCGAATGGTTCGCAGGGATTCGAGCGTGGCGAACAGTGATAATTAGCCGCTGGAGCATTGCCAGGGAGTTTCGTAGCTTTTGTTAAAACCAGAGTTATGACGATTCAGTGTACGCGACCGGCCGTTGCTTCGCCGACGATCGCGCGATAAATCATCCCTCTGATTGGTCATCGCGACCCGTCCGACTCGGCAATCCTGCATTAATCGCGCTACATATGGAATTCGTTGACGTGATCGCGCCGGACGAGCAGCGTGACGCTTCGAAAGCGGGGGTGAATCTCGTCGATCGAGTGTCGTTAATCGCCTCGACAGCTTCCTCCTCCCTAAAAACGATCGAGCAGTACCCCGCGAGTCACTCGACCCGTGTGTTCCTCTTCGATAACGATTCGCCTAGTCTCTCTGTTATTTTCGCGCGCGAAATAAAATTGTATTTCAGCCCCGCAGAAAGCCACCGTTCCTGGGGATCGAATCGAGTCGAACGCCTGTTGTCGAGGCGCAACCCTCTCGCACCGAGGCCGAGAGAGCTCCCCCTTTTTACCACCTTCCTTCTCTCTCTCCTCTGACCCAGTCTCAGCAGCCTGTCCTCTTCTGTCGCAGCCCCTTTCCCATGACGTACGTACGTGCGTGCGTGCACGTTGCTTTCCATTGTTTACGCAATGCCTCCTCGACCGGCTTCCTGCGTGCTCCCTCTTTCTCTCTCCTCGCTGCCTCCTTTATTCCTCCCTTTCTTCTCGCCGCTGGGTCATCGCGTTTCTAAGGGGAGAGAAGACCTCGCGCAACGTTACGTCCGACCAGTTGATCCTCGTTCTCCGAAGATTTTCCGCTCTCCCCCCCCCCCCGAGCCACCCTTAGAATTCCTCCATGATTTCTCCTACCTAGAGCCTTCCAAGGATCACGCAGGGCTATAGAGATCCTTTCTATTCGAAATTATGAAACGGGTGAGAGGGTGCGTTCTGATGCTCAACGCGCAGCATGCATCACTACCCTTTAAACTTTCAAACTTTCCCTGGTTCGTTATGGATGGTTCAAGGAACCCCATCGTTTACCCGCAACTATGTCGAGCAAACGGTGTCCTTGGCCGCCCGATAACGAGACGCTAATTCACTTTGCGGATGCTAATTGCCGTCCCTTTTTCTCTGTTTCAGAGCGCGAGAGGCACGCCGCCAACAGGCTGTCTGCGTAAGTATCCCATCAATTTCACGTTACTCCGAAAAGGTTAATTGTCGCGTACCGGCCAGTGGCGCGGCATCGATTGTAATCGTAACACAGCTCCCCGTGAAACGAGAAGGAAACACCACGAATTGGAGCAAGCGGGACGGTTTCTCGCATTTCTCAGTAATACGGAAGTTTTTAACGAGACGGCGCGCTCGAGTATCGATGGCCGCGCGGCATTACACGCGCCCTCCCGTAGTTTAATGAGAATTGATCCGTCAAAGACGAAGTTACTAACACACGAGCGCTCGCGTCCCCCTCGCCGGCAGTGGCGCGTCAATTAAATTCTTGCTTCGATCGGGGCTCGTTCTTCCTCCCCGATATTCCCATTTTCCAGTGCCGCGGGACATGCGTGTCCCGCGTTATTTCCATTGCCCGACGTTTTCCGCGCGCAAAACCGCCCGCCGAACAAAAACTGTTTGCACAGAAATAAACGATAAGGCGAATGTCCCAATTTCTGCTCGTGTCCCCATTTCTGCTCATTTCGTATTTTTCTTATTATTATAAGCGTTACGTTTTCACTATAGTCGCAACGAAATCTAAATTGTTCGAACATTTACGCGAGTGTTCCTCGAGTTTGGGGCTAATCAAAGTGCAGCGTAAGCAACGAAACAATTTTTAGAAGTTTTTTCTCATTTTAAATGAGAGACTCATGATTTTTCGACCGTGCTCTAGCTGGTTGTACTATGGAACAGCGTCACTATTGGTATTCGATAATTGGGCAGAAAATAGTTTTTGCAGTAAAAGTTCTTATTTAATAACAAAAACAGATACCGTATTGTGCTCTGGATGTTGATTTTTTTTACTGTATTTAATTTTTTTAAGTAGAAAACAGGTGATTAGGTTTATGGTCAAGGGAATCACCGTCGTGTCCGCATTTCTAGTCACCAAAATTTTAGTAAGGAGGCATTTTATTTTTTGTTTATCATTATTTTATGCTTTACTGTGTTACGAGCCGAGGCTGAGGGCAATGAGATTGGCGGCTGCGAGGCCAAGGATCGGGTTTGTTTGTTAGAGTTTGTTAGTAACGGACGAACCGGTGCCTGGCTAACATCGGGAGCCACTAGGAAATGTTAATTTAGCATCGTAACTTTATAATGTGATACACCTCGAGCGGTAAAGATGCATCTATGTGGGGTAGTCTCGAAGAGGTAGTTCAGATGATGATTAGATGCAAATAAAAGAACTCTGAGTAAGAAATAAGTAATTATATTCTATAAGCTCGGTTCGTACAATTGTTTGAGTGTTTAGTTGTCGCGGTACCTAAGTCCACCTCTCGGTTTTGACGCACTGAGAAATGCGGGGATCTCAGAGACTTTAATAATTACAACTCCTATCAGCAATACTGCGAGCTGTATAGCTCAAGTTGAATTAATCCCGAGTGTGGATTCGTGGCCCTTTTTATGCGGTGAAATTCGGCTAGAAAGTAGTGGGACATGAATGCCGTCAATACAATATTAGGTTTTCGGGAACGGTGACCGCGCCGGGTCACGTGCATTCCGGACACCCGAAAGGGTTAAAAAGATCAAAGATAGGTCTGCGTACGTAACAACTGTTGCAGACTGTGAGCAGAAATTGGTACAAATGGTGAGTAGAAATGCGTACATCGCTATTTTCCGTGAGCAGAAATACGGATGTTTAGAGCATTGTATTTAACTACAAATTACTAATAGTTAAGCACCTTGAAATATCTTTCTTAAATAGTTTTTGAACTGGTAGATTTATTATTAAAGAATTAATCAATTACTCATCAAATTCTGATCGCAAACAAATTTTTTACACCCTCTTTATGACGATTAACCTCTTAAATGAGCAGAAATTGGGACATTCACTGTAACACGGGGCGCGTTCGTCGCGAGCGAGTTTCGCGGAGGTGGGAAGCACGGGAGGCTCGATGCGCTGTCATGCAGCAGGGCGAAGATACTTGGAAGTTTCCCACGCGTCGGCAGGAAGCTGTGCCACTGTTTCCTCGGCCCGCCTGGCAAACTTCCTCTCCACCAACGACCCACCTATCGCGTGTCTTTTATGATCCAGCCGATTGCGCCTTCCGCGACGGGCTTTTGTAACGTCCACCTTCGGCGCGTCCGATCCTGCGGTCATTCAATAGTGTGGGACGTTCTTGTGACATCCCTCCTGTCTTCTGTCCAACTTCGTGTAAGCGAACGATCACGCGCGAGCCGGTGACGTAAACAGTAGCGATAAATGGGAAATAAAAGACCGTGGGTCGAGTGAACTTTGCCACGTCCCAAGATGAAAGCGCTGACTAGCCACGGCGCACGGGAGCAGAGATTTCCCAACGTCAGTAAACTCGTAAAAGATCAATCGAACGCTCCAACTCACCCACCCCCCCGGCGTCCTGGATTTTACAACACCCTGCGCAATTTCCACGAGCCAGGATCACCGATGCCGATCACGGAGCCGAAAAGGTCCGAGGAATCCGTAACAATATCATCCAAGTTTCCCCGGTGGGGTTCGACCAGGGGGACGGGATAAGCGTTACTCTCCCGGAATCGTAAATAAAATCGAGGGACTATAATGTTCAGCGGCTGTAAATCGCATTAAGGGTGGGCAGCGCGCGGCCGGGCAATATCGAGAGATTAGCGGGAGCGATCGGTGTCTTCGTATATCGGGAACGATTTCGTGAAATCGGCGCGTTCCACCCGTTCAACTCTGCGCCCCTGGTCGATCGAGAAAGAACATTAACGAGCCTGGAAAACGGTAGGCAGAACACGTCCTCCACTTTGAACCCTCTCTCCCGCCGAGGCTCGAGGGTTTTTCGGCTTCGACCACCGTAACTGCCCCTAATAACCCCGACGGAGTTGCCCGATGGAAAACTGGGTCGTATCGCTTATCGACGTGAGTTTTCTGCCGCGATCGGGTCTTGCGTAAACGAGCCTGTGTGGCCCCGCGTGTCGTCGACGTCTCGTTAAGCGAAGTTCGGGGCTCGTCGCGCGATTCGCCTGGCTCGAATTAACGGGCAGCTGGGGTTGCAGCAAGTTCGAGGAAAGATCCCTCGCGGACGATAGAGCGCGAATGAACGGGCGATTATTTTCCTCCTTGGGAACGATATGCAAGAAGGCGAGAGGCGGCTCATGCGTTATCAGGCGGCTGGCTCGCGGCCTTGTCCAATTCCGATAACGTCCGACTCGAGCTGTGCGGAACGATAAGGGATTTCGCTGCTCGTTTCGGGCCGCGATAAAGCGACAAATTTTTTTCTCCCTCGCTCGACTTTGTCTTTCCACGGCTTATCCCTCTTAATATCCTAGCACGAGCGGTTATCGCGTTGGCGTGCCGGCGCAGCCGCGACTTATCGGCCGGCTACTTACGTTCCCCGTTTTGATAACTGTGTTTCGACAAACACATCGTAGGAGAGAAAGAGCCTGCTGCTCGGGGCTGCCTGGATCCGATGGGATTTTGTAATTCTGTGATCGACTCGGGCAGCTCGTTGGGTAATTCCTTAAATTCAATCTTCCCGCCGGGGAAACGATTCACGAATCCAGTCGAGGGGAAGGGGCGCGCTCGTTACCCGGGAATAAGTTCCTTCTCGTAAAATTAATCGAAATTATAGAATTAACCCGTGACCTTTCTGGCCGGGATCTTGGCTCGATTAAAGTATTCGTGTCGCGCGGTTCAGCACCGTCTCTCCTCCTCCTCCTCCTTCGTGCAGCGAGATGGTTATCGGGCAAACTAATAAACCCCGTGGAAGTCGTTGGGGGAGGAAAGTTCGTAATACCGTCCGCTAACCTTTGTAGAACACGTCGCCTCGTTCGACTTCTCGCTCCCCTTTCGTAGTCTCGCAGAAGCGACCCGACAACAAGCTCCGGGCGAACGTCGGGAGCGCTTTTGCGCCATCGGACGAGCGATCGGGATTTAATTATCGTGCTCCGACTAGCGAGCTGCTTTCAATTCCGAGACAGTTTCGCAGTTCTGTAGGCTCTGCTGGACGGCTTTTTTTCAGCACCGAGCACATTCACTGGGATGAAAGAAGGTCTGTGTGATCTACTGCTCAGCCTCTGTGACACGTGGAATCTTTGAACCGTTGCCTGTCCCATCGAACGATAAAGTCGCTCGCGTGGGCGGTCGTATAGATATTTTTCACGTCGTACATGACGCGTTCAGAAATAGAGCGCGGCTGCTGTGGCCTCTGAAAGGTAAATCTAGACTCGAGATAAGGGGTAAACATCGTGGACGATGCTCCCGTTGAATTTGCATGTATCGTACGAAAGATACAGCCACGCTTGAGTCGTGGGCCCTCGTTTCCACGGGGGAGACGTCGGAGGCTACTACCTGAAGCTTCCAATCAGGAATTCGAGGCAGGAATACCTCGCCTCGATCCTTCCTATCCGACGAGGGGCAGAGAAACGTGCAATCAGAAACGAATAGCCGCTTCTCTCGCGGCGCTGCCTCTGTCTCGGAAGAGTAACGAGCCACCCCCGAAATCTTGCACGACCCACTCGTCTCTGCGCAGCGTCCGAACGCTAGGAATTACGAACCATGGGATTGGATGTAGAATCGGAGAGCGCCACCGCGACACGCAGCATTTGCGTCACGAACGCTGTTACATTCAAGGACTGTCATCGATCAGACTTCTCTAGCCAGCCCTTCTCTCGATACTCGACGGAATTGTCCCGAGGCGCAAGTCGAGCTCGATCGTCAATGATAAATCGTACGCGTCGCGCGCCGCTTGAAGGGGGCGAGAGAGGAGACTTTTTCCCTCGTGTCCGTCTGAATGTGCCGCAGCTTTCCCATGGCGTTAAGTCGCGGATTAAGCCGGATCAGGGATCGTTGATCGAGGACCATCAACGGGTCCCCGCCTCCGTTTGCACGCTCTTAACTGGTTTTCTCTCTTCTCCTCGTTTAAAACAGTCGACCCGGTCGCGCCGATGATCGGAGGAATCTCGTTATCCTGTTTGTCCCGTTGCTCTTCCCCCGACGAAGGGACCACCCGAAACTCTTCGCTCCTATCTACCGTCCCCGTACGAAAGGGATGACTCTCTCACCCCCGCTATTGGAGACAAAAGTGGGCTCGCGTTGGCAGGCGTCGTTTCACTGGCGTTAAATCGCGGAACGGTACGCGTACCCAGGTCGCGCGAGCACGGGCGCCTAAGCAATTTCACTGGAACAAGCGTGCTGTTATTCAATCTATCTCGGACGCCGTTCTCACGGAATCGAGCCGTTTAGCCGACGATACGACGTCGATTACGCGGCTCGCGTGAAACGTCGGGCACGGAATTTTCGAGGGGTTCTCCGTGCTCAGGGATTTTCGACTTGCTCACCCTTCGTGGTCGCGGGGCAGTTCGGTGAACGGCTCTGTTCATGCAGCTCTCGATCCCTATCGGCCACTTGTCCCGGGGAGGGTCAAGGGCACGCGCGCTCGAGTTTCGGAATCAATATTCTCGAAGACGGAGCCCCGCGAGAGTAGCCCTGCAATATTTATTTATCTGTGCACGGGGGTGGAGGTGTTTTTCGGCAATCGGATCGACGTGTCGCGGAGCGTTCCGGAGCAGAATACCCTCGGCGATGAGCGCGTTAACATTTTAGCGTAAGCGCCGATCGGCGAGCTTGATGTTTCCTTTAGCAATGAAGCCGGTGGTCGGGCCAGCTCCGCCCCTCGATCTGCTCATAATACATGTATACGGTGTATGCATTTGCATATACAACTCGTCCCGCCTTCTCCCGCTCCGCATTTTACTGCCCCGACGTCTGAATCTGTTGCGTTTAATCTCCTCTGGCTTTATCGATACTCGGTTAGTCGGTCCCCTTAAAACAGCAGCCGTAGCAGGTAGTGGTGGTGAATTATCGATGGTCGTGATTATCGATGGTGGTCGATAGTAATCGATAGTTTGATCCCTACTATCGATAATTATCGATTGTTTCCGTAACATAAATCCAGTATCGTGTATGCACCTACATATTACAAGCGTATAATAATCGTCATCTTTATTGGAAAAGATTAGCAACAGTTGAATATAATTGATGTTCAATGCCAGATAGAAAAGAATTCAAAATGAAGAATATAGGAAGTGTTTTAAAAAAGAATAGTGTACGAAAATAGCAATTGATTTTTATTTAAAAAAAAAAAGATTACGTTAAAGGATATTCTTTTAAAGATCTTTAAATCATCTGCGTATAGTAAAAAAAGGCTATTACAATAATTATTATTTTAAAACATGGCTGTCGCTGTCTAGAGTGTCGACCAACGCGGATAGTGTCAGTCATGAACAGAGTGGAAGTGGGGGAGAATACTATCGATCACCATCGCTAGTCATATAAAAATATCGATAGCTTTCGATATTTGAAAACTGTCGATAATTATCGATATACTATCGATAATTCTCCACCACTAGTAGCAGGTACTTCGGACTCAATATTTCCATCGATTTTAAACAGGGGGGCGTTTCTGCTCGGGGAACGTTCGAATTCGAAATCTCGTTACACTCGAGGGTATTTTTCTGCTGAAAACCAGGGAACGTCGATACTTTTCGCGTCCCCTGGTCCTGTTGCGCCGTGAAATTGCAACCCCGCCCCCGCCAGACAGCTCGAACCGAGCTGGAATTACTACCGCCGCCGGCCGTCGCGGCGCCTTCGCCCGACGTCGCGAGTTTGTCTGCCCCCTTCTCCGTGGCGGGTTGCACGGCTGCGGAGGTGGCTGAAAACGCGCGGGCGGGACGGGAACGCGTGGCCACGAGCGTCTGTGCACGCTTTCGTAGCGGAGGGTGGAACGGGGATTGGGAGGAGGCGCGCGTGCACGCCGAGCGCAGCTCTAGGTGACTCGGATGCAGATGGCGTATAACAACCAGAAGCGGCGAAACCGGAGGAACGAGTGAAATGGCGAAGGGTTGCGGTGGAAAGGAAGCGAGACACGGAGAACTGTCGGGTGGAGGGAGGGAGTGGCGCGAGGGAGGGTGGAGGGAAGGAGGAAGTCAAGGGAAAAGAGACAGTAGAATCCTGGCGAAGCGAGGGGAAGTAATAAGGGGTTAAACGGAAGCAGAGGAGGTGGACGGCGCGAGGGGAGGTCACGGTGAGAGTGTCAGGGGTGGAAGCTCGTGTAGGGGGTTGAAAACGGACGAGGAGAGACGACAGAGGAGAACTAGGATGGACGAGGAACGTTGGGTTAGTCGAAAGAGGGACAAAGGGATGGAAGCTGGCATCGAAGGACGAAAAGAGTCGAGTAGATTGTAGAGTTAAGAGAGGACGAACGGCTTTACCGTGGAGGAAGAAATGGGGAGGGAGGACACCTCTCGAGCGAGCGAGATAGGAACACGGTAGTATACACGCTGGAACTTCCGAAGTTATTCGCAACAGGCAGCTCTCGCTAGTCTGCCTCGTGGATTCTACGTTCCACCGTGAACCTCGTCCCTTGCTCCTCCTCCTCCCTGCTGCATCGCCACCTCCAGCGGTCCCACTGCACTTAACCAGCTCTTCTTGCTCCTCCCTACTACCCCCGACCCACCATCCATACTTCCTTTACCTCATCATTCCTGCTTTAATGGCTAGTGGATTTTGCTATCGTAGTTGGAGACCACCAGCACCTGAAACGAGTAACTTACATACACAAACGCATCTACAAATAGTCGAGCTATCATCCGTAACTCATTAGAAGAATCTATTCCAAGCGGTGATGCTTGTACCAAGGGAGCCCCTTATCTTTCGCAACGCACGATGCGTCGTGACATCATTCGTATCGTTCAATGAATTCTCGTCGAAGACAATCGTAGAGAATCAAAGACCTCGGATCCCCTTTCACCCCTCGAAAAGGGGTATCAAAGAGGAATCCGCTCCTGTCAAGCCCCGGCGGAATGTTCCTTGAACCTCGCCTGATCCTCCAAGCGTGCAACAGAACACGGCTGGTGCATCCTGGCTGCATCGCAGCCCGCGCACGGTCTCGTCAAACGAACGGAACGCGCGCGCGAAGACGCGAGCAAGAGGGAAACGCGGATAGACGACCGGCGGGGGTCGCGTTTCGGTGGTGTGTGGAGGCAGGGAACAGGAAGCGGCGGTGTGTCGGCCGCGACAAGAAAGAGCGAGCATCCTGCTCCGCTGGGAACGAACGCGAAACGTTTCCGGGGAAAAGGAGGAGAGGACGCGAGAGGGAAAGAGGGAAAGAAGGGTAGGGAAAAAAAAGAAAGGCGAGCCGGGCCGCGACATTGCTACGCCGCGACCCGACTGCCCGCCCCTTTTCATCGAATTAAACGCTTTGACGACACGGCCGTGTAATTGCCAACGAGAAAGGGCGGGCAGGGACTGCGAAATTTTGCGCGAATCGTTCCTCTGTTGCGGCGATTCAATGGAACGTTTTATTCAAAGGACCCGGGTATCTCGTTACGTTCGCGCGTCCCTTCATCTCGGCGCACGCGAGCCCGATGTGTTTTCCTCGGGTTGATTTTGCCGGGGGATGACGCTTCGCGCGCGGGGGTTTGCGCTTTTGTCGCGATACGTTGATACAGCGAGGCTCGTTTAGTCTTTGGGAGCTTTTAGAAACTGACAAAGGGAAACATGAAGACAGAGCTACGTTCTCGAGGAGGAGTCGCGTGTGCGCATTGTGCGTGTAATTGGGGGGTTGGTGAACGTTTTCTTGGAGCAAGTCGAGGGGATTCTGGGAAGCATGGCCGGGGAGGAAAATTAAAAAGAAACGGTATTTATTCAGCAACATTTATTTCAGCATAATCAATTAGTACTCGTAGAAACAGTAAGCCGAACGATATGCGTTCTCCCACCTCCCTTGACTAACAATAAGACGGCTTATGGGAAGCGTCCGCGTCGATTTCTTGGCGTCATATTAATTGTAAACAAATTCGCATAGCGTGCATAAGTATCAGTGACACGACAGTACCTCGATTCGCTTCCCTCGGAAGAATAACCCACCCTTCCTTCTGCGTGTGTTACCTGCTGCCCTCGACTACTTGCTCCCAGCCTCTACCCTCCACATCGACCGCCGCAAAAAGTGCTAGCATTGCGAGAATTAATTAAACGTGGCAAACTCGTAGGAGCACGTAAGCAAACGAACCTCTTACAGCTCAGTTTACCTAATTACCGAGGCTAAATCGGATAACGTGGCAGCGGGTGGTTGAAAAACGGTTGAATCGGTGTCATTAGCTGAACGATGATGTCGCGATTAACTTGTTCTCCCGGGGTATCACGTCTATCGGGATCGTATCGATTGAACCGAATCCTATTACACAATGTTTCTCGAGACGCCATTGTCAGAGCGATTAGGAAGCATTGCATGCGTTCTAGAAGAGCCTTCAGGGCCACGCGAGGGCCAGCCGGTGCGCAGACTTATCAAATGTAGATTCTTCTAATCACTGCAGCCGGACAGATTAACTGTATTGAACGCCGCTCTGTACACACTTTGCGATTCTACCGAGCCAAAAGTGGATGAAGAGATTCCGTGCGAGGAAACGAACGACGAGGCTTCGAAATTGGAAACGTTCCCACGAAGCCCAGCAATTTGTACCGTTCCAAGGGGGCTCGATCGTTAAACTCTTTCGCGCCGTTCGTCGATTTCACCACTTTTCTCGCCGCTCGTCGGGCTGCCGAGTTCTCAAGTTATACACGCCGCGGCGTCTGCCGGCGCGCTTCCAAAGTCAATCAAAACTTTTAACGCGATCCCGTTTAATAAATCGATCAAATCGGCCCGCGGGGAGTTCGAATTTTATCGCGCTCGAAATTCTGAGAACGCGGCGCGGGAACCCCGGCTCGAGAAAGATACCGGCTTGATTTGACAAACGCGTGACGCACAGCGACGTTCCACTTGACGCTAAATCAAGCCCGAAGACGCAGCTCGTTACCGTGCCCGTTTCAGGATTCGGTTTATAGCTGGTTCAGCTTCGTTCCTAGCTCAATTACGCTGTAATAATTTTACTGTATGGAGAAAGTACGATGGAGGTATGGTGTATTGTGAGAGGAGATGGTTTATGTACAAGCTTCCCCGTCGGGTTCGAAGATGCACCGTCAGAGGGGAAGCGGCTAAGCAAGCTTAGGAGCGTTCGCGGGCAGTCAGCCATATCCACGAGCATCGACGAGGACGCAGGACAGCGTGTTTGGGGTCGATGACCCTCGGTACATCCGCGTTCGGCGGTTCGCGTACTTTCCCTCTTCATCTTCCAGCTCGCCTCTCTTTCCTTGCCTCCCCATAGCCACTTCTCGCCGCTTTCCATTCCCCTCTGCTCGCTGCCGTGACGGCGAGCCTCTCCTGTACACTTTGTCCGTTCTTTCGAGCAGCATCTACGCGGCTTGGCTCGCGTGCCTCGCTGATCGAGGGTGAAAGGACCCTCGTCTTCGTTTCTTCCTCCTTCCTCTCTGCGCCCGATTGTACACGCGCGACGCGATCCTCCACGCGCGATTACGCCCGAGTCGGATTCAAACGCGAGCTGATAGACGGCACGTCGATATTTTCCACCGCGATGATAAATGTGGCGCGTGAATGGGCCACTGTCACACGACCGCCAGCTATTTTTACGTCCTGGCTGGGTTATTTAAATGATACGGCTTGGAGCTGTTGAATTTAGTCCGAAGAAGAGCTCGCCGCGAGACACTGACACCTTGCGTGCCCCGATTACGTATGAATATGTTCGCGAATTCGATCCGTTATCTGCTTTCACATTTATCGCCGATGGGGACGTGTAATTAAATGATCGATATTTTATAAGCAAGGTGCACTGTGCAGTGGTGGAGATTTATCGATGGTACTATCGATAGTTATCGATGGTCCTCACTATCGAAAACTATCGATAGCTTAGTTTCCCTATCGATAGTAGAGGTGATACCGCGAATTCTAAAATTTGAATTATTGCAAGCGATGAGTTTCATTTGTTTCGTACTACCTACTGTTAGTCTTTTGTCATTACGAAGACACTTTACAGCCATCTTTGACTGCACGCACATTTTCCGAATTGTTAATTAAATTTGTGGTTTGTTGCTTGTATGTTGAATACTTTCGGTATAATTTATTAGCATTGTTAAATATAATATAGTATTGTATTCTAGTTTCTTCTTTTACAATGGAAAAATTTCAAAATATAAAAGCAAAAGAAACTGGTAAGTGCATATTAACAAGTTTTATTTTTATACATATTATTAATATTTTGTAGAGAAAGATAGCTCAGAAAATATTACATTAAAGAAGCGAAAACAAGATGTACATGTATATGAAAGTGAAGACAGTGACTTCAATGAATTGAATATCGATGGTGTAGCTATAATTAAAAAAAGAAGCGAAACCTCTTACGTCTGGAAGTATTTTACAAGATCAAATGATCACAAAATAGCAAAATGTAACGTTTGTTGCAAATAATATAAGACTAGCGGTAATACTAGCAATTTAGCAGATCACATTAGAAGATTTCAACCAAATATAGAAAAAGATTCTGAATCAGAATCATCAACAAATAATGCAACAATATCAAAATCCAGTATAACGTCCATAAACTCTTTTTTTTTTTAAATCTTTAGAATATGAAAAAAAATCAGAAAGAAAAAACGAATTAGATAAAATGTTAGCTTTGATGATCGCAACTGATTTCCAGCCTTTCAACATCGTAAATGATAATGGTTTTAGGAAATTTGTAAAACTTTTGGATCCTAAATATAAAATACCAAGTAAATTCACGATTAGGGAACATATAATGAAAGATATTTATGCAGAGATTCAACAAAAATTAAAAAAATTGATAAAACAATTCTATCTTATTAATATTAATATCATATATACGAAATCTTAACAGGTTAGGTTACTTCAATCGATACAAGTTTTAGAGACAACTGATTGTCGGTCTACTAGTAAATAGTAAATAAATTTAGCATAAAAATTAATGATCATAATAAGATGTAAATTTCCTTCTACAATTTTATCTTGAGCATATCTACCTATATATAAAACTATCGATATCTATCGATAACTATCGATGGCTGGTGCCAACTATCGATAAATTTCCACCACTACAGTGTGCAACTGTCCCCTAGTGCTGTAGCATCACTCATACTCCGTCTCAAAATCTGCAGTCACTTCTTCCTCGTGATCTAATTAAATCCAATCTGTGCGTCCCCGATTCACGGCTGTTGGCAGACGAAAGTGAAAGTGTCAGCACGGAGAGCACGAGAAACACGGAGCACGGGGCTCGGTGACAAAGAAACTGGCGGTGGAGAGGCGCCCGTGAAACAGCAGTTTCAGAGATCAATGAACGATTGTTTCTACCTTGCCTCGCGTCGTTCGTGTTCTACAGGTTGCCGTGGCACGCGCTTCCCCCGCGTACACGTTCTTCTTCTTGTTGATTCTAATCGAGAGCGCTTCGTTCTCCTTATACCCCGAGCAGGGGTCGTTTCCTCCCTCTTTCGTCGGGTCGATTTTTTTTTATGGCCGCTCTGTCGAACGAGTTTTATTTCGCGAACCGAGCACACGGTCGACCTCCGCTTTGTTTCTCTCTAAACGGCGCCGTGTAAATCTCCCTTGGCTTCCCTGTTTGACAGGGCATGCTCTTGAATACACGGCGTCGATGGCTGGACTCTGCGAACCTTATGTTAACGTTGGCTTCTTTCGGTTGCAGGGATTTGGCGGTAGACCTGCTGTTGTCCGACAGCGAGGATGAGGCGACAAAGGTAATTGCGTTTGAAAGTTAATTGATTAGATTTCAAGTTTAATGTAGAATCCGTCTATTAGAGACATCGAAAAGCTTTGCCGAGAAGAAGGGAATTCCTTTCTGCTGTACGAAATTAATATTTCCACTTTTCTTACACAGGGAACGACGTCGAGGACGACGAGGAGAAGCAGGAGCCCCGACCTCACGGTCGAGTAAGTACTCGTTTATTGATACACTCGTTAATTAGCGCACGAGCACTCTAAAGCTAGCGTAGAGCTCGATTAGCCCCTGAAAATTACACCGCACCGTAGTGTGGCATTCGTAACGCTGCTTGGAGGTAATTTCTGTCACGTGCTTCGCCTCTCCTCCAGTTGTATTGCCCTCCCTTTATTGCCAGGAAAAGGAGTTCATTGTATTTTATGACCCGTCGCGCGTTTGTCGCGCCCACTTCGGAGAGCCAAGAAATACAGCGGTGGTTCCCGTGGATCATTTCAATACCATCTCCATCCTTCGCCACTTTTACGCCCTTACCACCTCCACCCACAAGTCCCACGACATCCCGTTTAATAGACCACCGTTTTGATATAAAAGTCCCATGCAGCGCGGCGTGAAAGGTAATTCCACTCGTTTGATCGATGACTGGATGAAAGATGTTAACGAACTTGTCCTTCTCCTCCTCACAGTCTGTCGACACCCTTGATACCGGCGATGACGCCAGCACCTCCGCCTCTGGCGCCCATGTCGCCAATGGGGCTGTCACCCGTGGGCTCTCTATCGCCGACGAGGCCCATCAGCCCGACCAGACCGTCATCACCGCCCAAGCAGATGACACCTGAGCAGGTCCTCTCGCCCCCGCCGATCAGCCCTATGCAGCCTAAGGCCTCGCCGAGCAGAACGATCCACCAGAGACCACCCAGCCCCCCTGACCAGGCGCCGCAGAGTTCAGGGAGCGCGAGCTCTAGCTCCGATTCCGGTTCAGACTCTGGATCGGACAGCAGCGACGATTCCGACAACGAGATGGGTACCCAACCCGTCAAGGGCCCCTCCACACCTCCCTCGGTGTCACCAAAGACAGACAATCTGATCGAGGAACCCCCGCCGGCGATAGAAGAGTCGAAGCCCAGGTGGAACCTCAGCTCTTTCTTCACCAAGACCGCCATGCCCCACGGGGAGCAGAACTCGGAGACCAAGCAGGCACAGGTAGGTTTCAGTGTTGGTCGATTGGCTGAGGTGCATTTCGATGGTAGTTCGGTGTACTGACGAGGTGGATGGTTTGGTAGCAGGAGTGCAACAGGAGAGAGGACCCTTCAGCCGCGACGACAGAGGCCAGAACGCATAGGGACAAGGCAGCCCACGACTGGAAACTCGACGAGGCGCTGAAGAGGACCCACAACGCGACGATGATCAGCCTGCTGAGTGACAGCGACCACCACTCGGACCAGGAGAAAAGTCAGCCGACGGAGGAGAGTCGCGTGCAAGTGGAGAAGCCAAAGGTGGTGGCTGACGCCAGGAAGCGTGGAAGGCCCAGGAAACCCACGAAGAGTCCGAAGGCCGGACACCGGGCCACGGAGGACGGTTCGAAGAACGGCAAGCCGCGCAGCAGGACGAGAGGCGTGGGCAGTCCTATGAAGAAGAAGCAGCCGATTTCGAAGCCGACCATCGCGACCAGCGACGACGGAAGCGACGACAGATCGCAGGGAGCGTGCAGCGACTCTGACAGCGATCGGCCAGCGAGAGTCTCGCCCGTGGTCGCTGCTGCGGTGAACGAGAAGAGGCGAACGAGACTGAGCGGCTCCTCCAGCGAGGACGAGAGTCCAGCAGCGACCAGGAAGAACAACAGTGCCTCCGAGGACGACACCACGCGCTGGAGAAGGGTCCCTATAAAGAGGAGCAAGCTGGCGGACTCGCCGAAGAAGCAGGAGAAGAAGAAGAGCCCCACGAAAGCGAAATCAAGGAGATCGAGCTCCAGGGTGACCAACGTCGTTGGTGGCTCCGACTCGGATAGCGAGTCCGAGGTGTCGGTGAGGAACAGTCGCCAGATTGCCTGGTGAGTATGCGTTTGCGGTGCTGTTTCGTAGAGTAAAGAGCGCGGCTAGTTTAACGGTTATTCTGCCTAATGTAGGGTACCTCCAAGGCCTAGGGCACCGCCAACTCGGACAACCTCCCCGGAGAACTCGGACAGCGACAACAGTCCGGGCCCGAAGCTGCAAGAGGAAGACGCGGGCAACGTGCAGGACAAGAAGAAGAGCGACACGCTGCGCAAGGTGTTCTCGTCCTCGATGGGAGGAGGGAAGGGTGGCGGTAAGGGAGGAAAGGGCGGCAAAGGCGGTGGTAAGTGCGGCATCTACGTGGAGGAGTACACGGCCTCTGCGAACACGCCGACGGGTGGGGAGAGCCCGTACAAAAGGCCGTCGTCGCAGGCGTCCAGCGTGATCCAGTCTTTCCCGCCGCTCACCTACGTGAACGGCGTGCCGAGCCTGTTCTGCAGGATCGACCTGAACAGGCTTCCGCATATAGCGCAACAGCTATCCAGGGGGCAGGAGGTGAGACAGCGCACGGAGCTCCCCGACACCAGGCCGTCCTCTAGGCAGTCGTCCTCGTTGGCCGCGCAGGCTCCCCGGCCTCCCACGCCCGAGGAAGGCGAGATCGTCGACACGCCGCCGCCTCAGCAACTACCCTCGGAGACGAGAGTCCACGGCGAAGGGCTGCTGGTCGACGGTGACCATAAGAATCGTGCTGTGATCAAAGGCGAGCCAATCTCGGACTCGAAGAACAGTTGCGCCGGCACCGGGCTTAGCGGTGGTGCCGTTGGTGGAGGTGGTGCTAGTGGAGGTGGTAGTGGTGGCAGTGGTGCTAGTGGTGCGGGTAGCGCGCCCAAGAGGAAACGTAATCCCAGTTGTAGTTCCGTGTCCAGTTTGAGTACTGTGTGTTCCGTCGAGTCGAAGGCCAAGGGGCCGGGAGAGCACAAAGAGAAGAAGAAGAGAAAGCGGAAACACACTGACGCCGAGTCCGTCGCCTCCAGGCCCTCTTCCAGTCAGGTAAACCGACACACACACCCCCAATTATAAAATCCCCCCGCACGAAAAGTCGTGGCTGTTGGTCTAAGCGGGTAATGTTGTTGAACAGCAAAGTGATATACAGCCGACGAATCACGAGCGGGAAGAAAAGCCTGACACCAGCCTGTTGCCGCCACCGCCCCCGCCTCAGCGCGTCTATTATTCCTACTTCAATCCCCAGAACGAAGTTTTGGAGGATCAGGACAGGTGGTAAGTGCCGCGATAATGTTGCTACGACGAACTTCGTCCTCCGTGGATCGAACCGCAGGTTTAATTCGGCTCGCGTGCTCGCGTGCAGGGACCAGAATCAGTACCTGATGGAAGCGAAACGGCTGAAGCACAGCGCCGACAAGGAGTGCGAGCTCACGGCGCAGGGTATGCTTTACCTGGAGGCCGTTCTGTGCTTCCTGCTCACCGGCAACGCCATGGAGTCGGATCCTCTCACGGAGAGGGCGTCGTTCACCATGTACAAGGATACTCTCAGTCTCATCAAGTGAGTACGTCTCTAATTAAGCGAAAACTACGGCCAAGAGTGCTTCCTAATTAAAGCGATCTCCGATTTCCCCTTGCCTGTCCCCGTCCCTGTCCCCAGGTACATCTCTTCGAAGTTCAAGAGCCAGCAGAACAACTCGCCGGAGAGCAGTATACATAACAAGCTGGCCATTCTGAGGTGAGTGCCGCCACTTTCAGGCTTTCCTCTATCGCGATCGAGCGTCTCAAAACGCTGTTGTCCTGCTTCTTGTTACAGCCTGTTTTGCCAGTCCCTCATATACTTGAAGCTCTTCAAGATGCGGAAACACGACGTCAAGGAGAACCAAAAAATCCTCACCGACTATCATCAAAAGGTAAGACCACGTACAACTTGTCTTCCTCTTCTACAAGATCCTCGTTTAAGCCAGCGGCACGTAATTAACAAAGCATTCGTTCTATCTGCAGCCTGCTCAGGCGACACAGGTGCAACCAGAGGGACAAGGAACACCATCGTTGTCGCCGACACCGTCACCAGCCGGTTCTGTGGGTTCCGTTGGCAGTCAGAGTTCCGGCTACAGCAGCGGCGAACTGGCGAACCGAGGAGCCGCTTCCGGCCAACCACAGGCGGCTCCGTACGTTAGCGTTCCACTCGGCGTTCACAACGCTATGGCGAAGCAGAATTACCAATTCAGCTTGCTGCTGAGCTGTCACGATCTATGGGACCAGGCGAACGCTCTGGTGACGGACAAGCATAGAGGTAACCATCGAGAGTTGATCGATTAGTTAATGAGTGATTAAGACGGTACAGCCGCGGTGGGAGCTAATGTTTTCAACCCCTTCGCTCTTCCAGATTTCTTCATCGAGCTGGATGAAAAACTGGGACCCCTCACGCTGAAAAGTTCACTGCGCGATCTGGTGCGCTACGTTCAGGCTGGCATAAAGAAGCTTCGAGATCTCTGACCACAGTGGCATAGCCCCCGACCACCCACCCCGAACTACATCACTTCTCTCCCGCAAAACATGGCCACGTATCCGACGATGTACACGTAAAGACGTGCCGGAGGCGTCGAAGGATGTTCGTGAGTCTGAAAGTCGTGCGAGCGCCAATCGTCGTGGCGGTGTGATACGCGTTAGAGAAATTTCGACGAGCGACCGGAGAGAAGTCGAGCTTCGTCCTCGGTAGGCGACAAAAGTACTGTCTTCTCGGGGTTCTAGGAATTCGGTGGTCCAGGGTAGCAGCGAGACACCGTTGGTACTCGGTCTTGCGCCTAGGAGAAGCGAGCATGTGTTTCTCCGTTCCGGGGGTTGCAGAGAAACGCCTCCGCATTATTCCCAAACTCTTAGCACCAACTTTATAGTCAATTCAGAGGTACTCGTCTAAAAGGGGACAGCCAGGGGGGGGGGGGGATCTTGATGATGCTTGGTGCGCGGAGAATCCGTTGCACTCCGTGCGTTACTTATTTTCGAGGCGTGGGGTTAGGATGCATCGCCGTCAACGGTGGAGATAAACGGCGACACGAAGTGTAAGAGCAAGACGATCGACACGAACGTAGGAAGAGATGAGAAACGGGGGAAAGTAATTCGTCCCTATTATTTCGTTGTTTGTAAATTACCGACCGATGGGGGGGGGGGGAAGGGGGGCAGACGAATTGGGGAAAAAAGAGATGGAATAAAGAAGTGCCACAGAAGCGCCCGTGTGTTCTCGCTTTACGGTGCGCCGCATCCGACGTTACCTGAAGCATGAGTTTCGTTTTGGCGATTCGAGTGCGACGAAAACACAAGGATACATACATATATATATATATAAATATATACATATATGCATATAGTTTATTACCTATATAAATATATAAATAATTATAAATATATATATATATATATATATATATATATATATATATATATATATATAGATATGAATATATTTAATGAGAAAAGAGAACCAACGCGTCACGCCTGCGTTTCGTTTTTAGCAAAGGCAAAGAAGGAAAGGCGGTCGCGAGACTCGCGAGGGTGCATGGAAGAAGGGTTGGTGGGGAAGGAACTGAGGAGGATCGAGGCGATGCATTTTCTCCTCGGCGGGAAGACGCGTCGCGCGATTTAATAAAGATCAACGGTCGACGCCGACCGACGCACTATTAAAATACCCACGTCTGACGTCCGTGAACGTAGGACACACGACTCTTTTGTAGATAGGTTACGAAGGGGGAAAAATGGTAACATAGATTAGAACGATTAAAATACGCAACAAGGAGGAGGAATGGTTATTAACGGTAACGGCGAAAAGAAAAGAGCAAACCAACCGATACACATATTATTTACGATTACTTAGAATTAAACGGGGAAATAAGTAGAGGTTCTAGCGATGAGAAACAAGAAAATAAAAGAAAATATTCAGATAATTATACATAAATAGCGCATAAACACACACCACGTTATACATAGTGCGATTCAAGGAGATTGGATGGAAAGAGATGACAAAGAGAGCGGGAGAGAAAGAGCGAGAGAAAGAAAGAGAGTGATAGGAGAGAAAGAGAGCGTGGGGAGCAGACACCAGACGAAATAATAAATAGAATAACGTGTAACACGGAGGGATAATACAGCGCGCACGCTCTCTAGCGTTACACACGTGACACGTGTCGTAAGAAGAAAATTGAATAAATAAAAAAAAATAAGAAACAAAACGCGTAACGGATAAGCGAGTTGCTCATGTGTATATTTTTGTAAATAGGTATTTGCGAGTGCCGCCGCCTTGAGGGTGGCCAGTCGACGCGTTTCCGCGCGACAGGCCGACCCGCCCCAATTTTTGCTACCACAAATCTTATCGAGAATCAGGATTATCTCTGGTAAAAAAAGAAAGAAAAAAAATTATTAAAATACACGATACACGAGATGTTTACGTATGTCCGCCGAATTTGTCCCGAACGTTCTTTCCGAGTCACTTCTTACTTCTGTACCGTACATACGAACGTTCTTTTCCGATTGTATTGGTCGCAACGATTCACCCTTCATCCGCGCCTCTCTCTAACAATTTCGTTTTTCCTTTCGTTTTCGTTCGCATCGCTCGTTTTCTCTTCCTTTCTTTTTTTATCCTTTGGTTCTCCGTCACCGACAGAGAGCGAGAAACCGTTGTGTCGCGGATGCGCTGCTCGGCGACAATCTCTAAATATTTCCCAGCGAGCGCCAGCTGAGGGAACGATATGGCTTAACGTATACGAGGCCTGAGTGTAATATGTACTTCTGTCATTCTCGATAAAACGGCGAGTTCGATTTGATGGCGTCGCGCGTAGGAGGAACGAAATGGAGAGAACAGTGTAGATCGACTAAAGGGATGCGGGAAACGAAGGAAAGTCTCAGCAACGCTTCGACGCGCCGTGCTACTCGAAAAGTCTCATCATTCATTGGACCAGAATCGTGGGAGACGCGAAAGCAATTCATCGTGACAATTTAGTCGAACATATCGGAATCAAATTAAACTCGATCGACACGCCGAGGGGGCCCTTTAAAGAGAACTCGGACCAATCCGCATCCCCGGGGACGTTGAACGAGACGTTGCTGATACTTTTCTATGGTGGACCGATCGCAGATAACGCGAGCACGTCGGAGCAGAATTGAAAGGTGGGAACCGCGATGATAATGGCAATCGATCGGTTGACGAGACTAGGGGGTCCCGTATAGAGTTACTAAGCGCGGTCCAATGGTTCACGGGATACAATTTTATACGTGGTGCGAGCGTGCACCCGGACTAAAGGACAAAGAGACTAAAAAAAAAAAATAATAAAAGAAGAGAAGTCTATTAAAAAAAAAGTTTTGATATTTTCGAGACACATATTTATAGCAGATAACTGTATAATATCGGGGGCCCTTTATCTCGCCAGCCCGCCGACCGCGAAAAACGAAACGAGCACGCCAGTCACGCACGAAACCAGGAGTTTGAACGATCTTTACGATTTCGCGACACATCGGCTCCCGCGACGTGATCGAACGTCCCCGCGATTTTATCGAGAAGAAGTTGCGTGCGAGAGTGGCTCAGCGTGTGGAACGTGTACGTGTCAAGGGCGGCGACGCGTGACAACTCAGGTTCTTATTTTGTACATGGCTCTATGACACGGTTTCTTCATGGGTTTCTCTTCCCTATTATCTTTCCTATTCAATTTTTTTTTCGCGCTGCATGCTTGGCGGTCCTCTTGCACAGAGGCATTCTATCTCCTTTTTTTGGGCAAGTCTACGTTCCTAAGTGACCTCCAAAGACGAAAAAAGCAAAGGGTGCTGCCGTTCCAGTAACTACCACGCGTTGGGTTTTTCGGGGGGTGGGGGGGCAATGATCTTTTTTTAATCCGTGCACGATCTTTATCTAGCTTCTCTTGTTCTTCGTTCTCTCGATTCGTCTCTTTCAAATTTTTTTTTTCTTTTATAGACAATTGGTCCGTTGGGTCGCATGAATTTTTGCTACGGTTTTAAAGAAAAAGATTTATTGTCACGCGTATATTATATTATACATATATATATTATATATATTGTCATTATTATCGCTGTCTTTATTATTATGATTATTATTATTATTATTATTATTATTATTATTATTATTGAGTTATTGGTATCGTTATTATTATTTTTCGAGGTATTTATACGGATGAATGGGGAGATGGCAAGTGGGAGAGTGTGTATTTTATGCGTCCGCGTGTATGCATCGAGTATGAAAGGGATGGGGAGAGTTTGAGAGGATAAAGAAACGGTCAGACAAATGCATGTCGCGTCGACAGTTGTATATTGTACCTAGCGCAGCAGCAGAAAATCATTTTCGACGGTCAGAAGGAAGTTTATCGAGCGTATATATACATATGTATCATATACAGTAATCTCGAGGTTCAGTTCATTGCCGTTTGATTATATTTTTCGTCTTCTTTACCCGCAACTCCGTAAAACTGTAATATATTTATATACATGTATACATACAGACGCAAGAGACACGCGCGCGAGCATATACATATTTGTAAACATAGAGACATGCAATCATAATTATATTATTATATTGATAGTATTATACGATAATTATTTTACTATGCTCTCGTATACGGTCACATCGCGTGTACCATCTAGTTCCGATCTGAACGCGTCGCTCCCAATCGAGCAGCTCTCTGGCCCCGCCGCGAACGTGCCAACAATTTACCGCTGAAGATCGCCGCCTTGGATGATAAAAGAAATAATGAAGAAAGGAAAAGAGAAGAGAGACAAAACAGAGGCGCGGAGAACGGGAACTAGCTCAGCTTCGTTCAGAAACCTATATTTATATACCGAAACCGAGAGGGCTAGAGGGGAACCGAAGGGATACAGCGAAGGGCCGGAGAGCTGGTCCTTCGCGCTGACGAGCAGCCGTGCATTGGTGGCGGCGAGCAATGCACAAGCAATTTAATTAGTTACAGATCGCGTGGCGCGATCGACGATCAGGAAGGGTGGATTCTGTGCACGATTCGAAGGGTAGTCTCCGAACGTAGCGATCGACGGCTCCAGTAACAGCCTAGCTGTGGCAATAATCAATGATCGGCTCCTTTCATCCCCACGGAAACGCGGTTTCACGCCTCTACTTTCGGAACGATGCGCGGTCCAAGTCGGTCCCGTCTTCAGAAATAGATTCTACCCTTCACTCGTCGGGACTCCCGTTCTTCGGTCACCGTGTTGTAACAATGTGGCGGGATCCGCGCGTCGATCGTGCCACGGCTCGACAGAGATCATCTCAAAGAGACGGCCAGAAGCAAACGGGAAAGCAAAGCAGGCAGATTCGCAGGACCGAAAAGGGGATGTAAACGAATGCGCGGAAGTGAGTGCGTGAGTGAGAGTGTGTACTGCGAGAGAAACAGGAGCGCGCGCGTGTGTATGTGTGTGTGTGTGTGTGTGTGTGTGTGGTGAGTGCGCGTGTGTGTGCGAAAGGGGGCACGATCATATGGAGAAAGGAGCAATAAAGAGATACATAGAATGGCAACCGCACCAAGGAGAGACCAAACTCGCTTAAACGAAAGATAATTACTTACTTACTTGCTTTTTATTTATTTTAATTATTAATGTTAATTAATTCTCGTATTTATTGGCGCGGAGGGCTGAGACACTGAAGGGAGACGGCGAAACTACACATGTATAGCACAAGTGCTCGGTACCACCCTCCCCCCTCCGAAACAGATGGACAGTGGGGGTGGATTTCGATAAGAAGGGGTTCCTTTATTGTTACTTAAGCCGGCGGCCCTTGCCTCGAGCGTTTCAAGTGATCGATGCGACGATCTAGAATGTCAAATTGCGTTCTACGCGTCAAGCTGGCTGCGACGCTCGCTCCGCTCGGAAGCAGAAACACGGCGCCTAGGGAAACACCGAACGGTTAGATCGAAATGGTTCGCGCGCGCCGCTGCACTTCCGACAGCGGTTAATCGACATCGACCATCCGTTTCGGCGTGCCACTGCTAATTGCAATTCACTTGAACGCGACTAGGGGAGGGTCGTTACGCACAATACTGCGGTCGCCGATTCGGGCCAGCTTCTTTTGTTCCGAGGATTCTGTTGCATGCGAAATTTTTCCTACGTAAAAGGGAGGACGAAGACTCCGGCTGAGGTTCAGCTGGGAAGTTTGCAAACGATAGGCTGACGAGTCGAGAACGGTAGAGTGAATTTTATTCCGTCGTTCAATCTTTCCGCGTTGCGACCGCGATTCGAGCGCGGGGGTCTCCCCTTTTTTTCCACTTCCGGTAGGGATCCTTCAGGGGCGCCTCTCGAAAGGGGACGTTTCACCCCAGGCTCGTGGAAGTCGATATTCGGGCCTCGATCTTGGGACACGCAACAGCCGTGGACAGGAGGAAGCAAAGGGGTGAGGTGTGTGATGGAGGAGGAGGAAGAAGAGGAGAGGAGAGGAGCCGCGAGAACGAGGGGAAAGAAGGACCGTGACAATATATACATATATACATATATATATACATATATATATCTATATATTTGCAAGATATTTTGCGAGCAGGGCTTTTTTATCTATTTTATAGTAATCTCAGCTTAAGCGGATTGAGAGAGTGGGAGTGTGTGAGAGATCCTTTTGCTAAAACTGAGAGAATACGGAGAATCGTGGTGAAGTGGAGAAAGAGAGGGAGAGAGAGAAAGAGAGATTTATGCGCAGCTGACAAACGGTTTGTAAATTGCGTATATAAAATAGGTAAATAACCGTCGGCTAAGAGAAATGAAGGCGGTTTCACTATGTCGTATACTCTACGTTTTGTTTGTTTTGCGCCTTAGGCTTGCATTATTATTAATCTGATTATTATTATTATTATTATTATTATTATTATTATTATTATTATTATTATTATTATTATTATTATTAATTATCACCATCATCGTCATTATCACTATATTATTATTATTCTTATTATTAATTTTATTATTAATTTTATTATTATTATTACTATTATTGTGTATATGGTATAAATTGTAAAAAGGAACGTATTTACTATAACATATTCATTTTACGGGGATTTACGAGATCCTTCGAATGAACAAATTGTTTAAAATAAAGTGAAGGAATAAATAAAATATTGACCAATTAACATGCTTCGTCTGTCACGCCCCATCTTAATCTTGTTCACTAAATATCGCCTCACTTTGGACTTCCTGCCGAACGTGTTGTTTCATTGATGCATGAAAACTCTTCTCCCTGCCCCCCATCAAAGACAAGATCATCTTCGCAGACGAGGTTTCTGCTTCAAGGGTGAGTCGAAGAGCGAGGCACCGAGCCCGACGATTAGTATGTAGAACGTGAACGAGAGGTCGTTCAACCTCGTCACGTCGTACTCCCTCTTCGCAGCGTTTTTGGTCTTCCTCGGCCACTTACGTACGTAACGAGCCAACGTCCTGTCCCGCCACTGGCCGACCAGATCACCCTGCGACGCCTGCATTAACATAGACTGACAATGAGCCTACCCGTTAAGGGGGTAGACACGGGTAATTCAGCGCGCTGTATACCGACACAATCTGGCCCGAAACATGGGTTCGGGATTTTTCGTTTTTCGTATACCTCTTTCCACTTCATGTTCTCCTGATATATTGGCCAAAATCTGGCGAAAATTTTCAGAATGCACAAAATTGGGCTTTGTAACAGGAGAACATGATGTGGAAAGAGGTGGCACTAAGTAACGTCTTCGGAGAGAGAATCGAGGATGCCTTCGAAGCTGAAATTCAGAATACCTCTTTTCGCTTCATGTTCTCCTGATATATTGGCCAACATCTGGCGAAAATTTTCAGAATGCACAAAATTGGGCTTTGTAACAGGAGAACATGATGTGGAAAGAGGTGGCACTAAGTAACGTCTTCGGAGAGAGAATCGAGGATGCCTTCGAAGCTGAAATTCAGAATACCTCTTTTCGCTTCATGTTCTCCTGATATATTGGCCAAAATCTGGCGAAAATTTTCAGAATGCACAAAATTGGGCTTTGTAACAGGAGAACATGATGTGGAAAGAGGTGGCACTAAGTAACGTCTTCGGAGAGAGAATCGAGGATGCCTTCGAAGCTGAAATTCAGAATACCTCTTTTCGCTTCATGTTCTCCTGATATATTGGCCAAAATCTGGCGAAAATTTTCAGAATGCACAAAATTGGGCTTTGTAACAGGAGAACATGATGTGGAAAGAGGTGGCACTAAGTAACGTCTTCGGAGAGAGAATCGAGGATGCCTTCGAAGCTGAAATTCAGAATACCTCTTTTCGCTTCATGTTCTCCTGATATATTGGCCAAAATCTGGCGAAAATTTTCAGAATGCACAAAATTGGGCTTTGTAACAGGAGAACATGATGTGGAAAGAGGTGGCACTAAGTAACGTCTTCGGAGAGAGAATCGAGGATGCCTTCGAAGCTGAAATTCAGAATACCTCTTTTCGCTTCATGTTCTCCTGATATATTGGCCAAAATCTGGCGAAAATTTTCAGAATGCACAAAATTGGGCTTTGTAACAGGAGAACATGATGTGGAAAGAGGTGGCACTAAGTAACGTCTTCGGAGAGAGAATCGAGGATGCCTTCGAAGCTGAAATTCAGAATACCTCTTTTCGCTTCATGTTCTCCTGATATATTGGCCAAAATCTGGCGAAAATTTTCAGAATGCACAAAATTGGGCTTTGTAACAGGAGAACATGATGTGGAAAGAGGTGGCACTAAGTAACGTCTTCGGAGAGAGAATCGAGGATGCCTTCGAAGCTGAAATTCAGAATACCTCTTTTCGCTTCATGTTCTCCTGATATATTGGCCAAAATCTGGCGAAAATTTTCAGAATGCACAAAATTGGGCTTTGTAACAGGAGAACATGATGTGGAAAGAGGTGGCACTAAGTAACGTCTTCGGAGAGAGAATCGAGGATGCCTTCGAAGCTGAAATTCAGAATACCTCTTTTCGCTTCATGTTCTCCTGATATATTGGCCAAAATCTGGCGAAAATTTTCAGAATGCACAAAATTGGGCTTTGTAACAGGAGAACATGATGTGGAAAGAGGTGGCACTAAGTAACGTCTTCGGAGAGAGAATCGAGGATGCCTTCGAAGCTGAAATTCAGAATACCTCTTTTCGCTTCATGTTCTCCTGATATATTGGCCAAAATCTGGCGAAAATTTTCAGAATGCACAAAATTGGGCTTTGTAACAGGAGAACATGATGTGGAAAGAGGTGGCACTAAGTAACGTCTTCGGAGAGAGAATCGAGGATGCCTTCGAAGCTGAAATTCAGAATACCTCTTTTCGCTTCATGTTCTCCTGATATATTGGCCAAAATCTGGCGAAAATTTTCAGAATGCACAAAATTGGGCTTTGTAACAGGAGAACATGCCGTCGAAAGAGATGGCACAAAGTAACGTCTCCGGAGAGCAAATCAAAGAGCGAGAAGTGGCGCAGATGTTTCAAGACAGTGACTGTTTAACGAAGAGACGCAGAATTTTCGGACGCCTCTTGAGGGGCCTGCGCCTCTTATTTGCAACTTTAAGGCGATGCTGTGCAAGGAGGTATCCGACAGACAGAAAATGGTTAGAGTGAGAGGGGGGTGCGCCTTTATTTCTCATAAGATTAAAGAAATATTCATTACAATTTATGAGCATTGCTTATATTGCCCTACGCTTACAGCGAAGCTCCTCCTTAAAAGCTATTCCCAGCAAAGTGGACCTATTAGTGGCGCAGGTTGTGTTCACATTCACCCTTTTCAACAGCGACTGACAGTGCAATGTCTATATAGTAATTCCCCTGCTGCGAAGCAGAAATTTCTTTCCCATTCGAATACAGCTACCGAAAGCTAGCTACCGGGTCACTCTTAACTCCCCAAGGACTTTAGTACTCAATGCCCAGTAAATCACTTGTCAGAATACAATCGATGGAATGCTTCACAGTCGTTTACGTAATTTCCTCTACCCAAGATTCTAGAGTTGCTCCCAAGCTTCCGAGCTACGTGGCGTCCAATTAGCTTCTCAAAGACAAATACCACGGCCGCGCAGCAGTACCCAATCGCGAGTATGACGAAGCTGAAGGTGATGTGCTTGATCTCCAAGATTCTGTAGCTCCTTTTGTCGTTCACCTTCTGCCGCTTGCGAGCCAGGAACATCTTCCTGAGGTTCAGCTCCCTCCACATGCTGACCAGGCCAGCTTCCACCGCGCTGCGTATCACCCTCGACACCCTGTTGAACAGCGGCCAGTTCTCCCGCGTCACGTACACCTGCACGCTCTGCTGTATCCACTTGGAGCGATGGAGCTGCTCGTTCTTCATCTCCACGGACAGGTGGAGGCAGTCGCCCAGGCACGCGGTGGTCCTGGACCCGAGGACGCGACGCTTGCACCGGTGATAGGTGACTCTCTGGTAACGCGACCTTATCACGGGGTCGTTGATCTCGTGCTCGTAGAACGTCGACCCATAGATCTCGAAGTTGGACTTCTGTGGGTGAATTGGGTAGCATTATGTGTCGTTTCGCTCGTAAGACACGCTTCCTCAGCGTGTTCCGTACCTTGAGGTCCTCCGAGGTGTTGATGTTGGGCCAAGAGACGGGCACGGTGAGCAGAGAGGCCCAATGACTCTGTATCAGCGCGTCTATTACAAGAAACAACAGGAATACCTGGCTGAAGAAGATCCTGCCGGCTGAGTGCCGCGGCAGTCGACGCATGGACACCGAAGTGATCAGGCGGATGATGTCCAAGCTGGCTGGTAGGAAGCCCTGGTACTTGGTGAGCACCAACAGGGCGATGAAGAAGACCGCCACGTTTCCTAGGATCACCTCGGGCGACATGAACGACAGAAGCTTCACGAACTCGGATATCTCGCCTGATCGCTGGGTGATCACGCAGAGGCCATCTTCGCCGTGGGGGTAGGTGTGCCTGTGTAAAGATTCAAGCTCAATTCTTCAAGCACATTTGAAGGGTAAGGAGTAAAACAGGGGGGAAACAAGCTTCCCTGTGGAAACTGCATGTACAGAAGCTTCTTTCCTTAGGACATTATATCTACGTATAATCTATTTGTTGCGAGAGTTATATGTTGTATCGAACGATGGAGGACCACGTACTCCACCTTCCACATCGCATGCAAGCTCCTCACGTTCATGCCCATGTCCACCTTGCCACTGCCAACGTCGGCCAGCATTCCCTCCATGTTCCCGTGAGACCCAACGCCGCCGAGATCGTAGGCAGTGCCGTTGTACACGGTCACGTTCACTGTCGCGTTCAGCTTCTTGAACAGTAGCCTCACGATCTCGCTGTTGTCGCCCGTGAACTTTTCTACGCCTTGTCTACGGTGGTTTATGCGCAGGTGGGGTGAGAACGAGATCGCGTTCAACCTGACCTCGTACCCATTCAGGTTGGTGGTCTTGTCGAACGTGAAATCCTCGCACATCCAATCGCGTTTCGTTCCTTCGATCAGTACATACCTCTGAATTAGGGGTACGAACTAGTGCTCGTAACAAGAATCAGACATCTTCGAGTCTTATCAGTGGCGCAGTTAGGATTTAATTTTGGGGGGAGCCGAGTTGAACGGGTTAAAATATTTTCAATGCAAATTCAATAAAATTCAGTAGGTGATTCATTAAAAGAATGTATTTAAATAATAAAATCTAGTTTTCTTTTCTTTTTATAAACCCCTTTCTTTGGCGTCACTGAGTCTCGTAATAACCAGATTAAGCTAATAACTAGAGAGCAAAGGAAATTGGTGATAAAGCAGCTTAGAGCGCAACTTGCCACCTTGGTGCTTCCTCTTGAGCAGAGTCCAAGGGTGTCCACCCCGTCCTCTAAACTCCCCAGCCTTCCCCCAAATGCTCGGTGCATCAGTGGAGTAGGGGTTGTAGGTGTACGCGGCGAGTCCGTCGGCAGGATCGATGCACAGGAAAATAACGGAGAGGAGATCGTACTCCGAAGCAGCCCAGAGGAACTTGTAAGCGTTCACGCAACCGCGCTCCTCGGTCCGCCGGTCTATTAGGACGTGGAACCCATTGAAGTTCGCCCAGGTGGAGTCCTTGATCCTCTGCAGGAGCAGCCGCAGCAAGGGCTGCGAGGACGCGACCACGACGAACTGGTTCAGCTTGCAGAGCAGGTGCATCAGGGGGAACTGCGTGAACACCGTGAACGAGTACCTGCTGAGGGTGAACAGCTCGAACGCGCTCGATTTCGACTCCCCGATCAGAGCAACGGGGATGCTCCGAAGGCTCGATCGCTGCAGGATCTCCTCGTACTCGCCAGCCAGCAGCAGCGTGTCCTTTGACTCGAGCATCGAGCAGGATCGAATTATCGTCATCTAGGGAAATCAACATCATCGTGCAGAACTTCAATTAAACGCGGTTTATCTATTCGTTCAAGTACCGTCTCCTCGATCAGGTCGTCGTAAGTGACATCCTCCCCCGTCGTTGCATTAGCAATCAACGTAGAGATCGGTAGAACGAGGTTCCAAGTAGCTTTAGACATGTTGTCAGGCTTCTTAATTCGATCCGTTCGAAGAAGTGGCCGTATCAATGAGGTATAAGGTACGATTAACGATCACTTGTCTTGGTTGCAACCCAGGAGTTATTATCTCTACAAAATCGTCTCCAAGTCGATAGAATAAACGAAGCCGTCGTTGCCCCTTGGCTTGTAGGTCAAGTGACGGTAATAGGATTCAATTCCAGTGGTTAAGTACGCTTTGTTCATGCAAAAGCGTTGCGCACTTAATGCCTTGGGTCTTAAGTAGTTGGCTTGGGATTTAGCAAATATCAGCTGGTTTTATCCCTCCGAGAATGTAAGAGCCACAGAATCTACTGTGATTCCCCGTCACAGTTCACGCGCCAACTGCCGAAACGACCCCGCTTTTACCAGAAAGCTGTCCACCATTTCCCTCGTAATCGTTCCACGCGATAATCATCTAAATCGTGGTCCCTCCATTTCGACGGTCAGATAACGCACGCCGTTCACCACGATTACCGCTCGTTTTTCGGGTGGAGATCGTTTCAGGCCGCGCCTAATTTCAAGGTAATCGAGCGAGACCTAGCGGCGGCTGAATTTCGTCGCGGTGACGCGAAATTCCTAAAACGTCCCTCCTTCGATGTTCGCAGCAGCGAGGACGGTTGGCCAAGGTGGGATCGTCGCCTCGCCGCAAAGAATACCTCGAGCGCCAGGCAGTTTACCGCTGTCGTTCGGCCTGGCTGCTCGTCTCTCGGGCCAGTGCCAAGAGAAAGGGGAACTGTTTATCGCTAATTTGCACGCCACTTTTCCTCGTCGGGGAGTTCCCGGTGTCATCGTCACTCTTTCGCGCCGACAGGTCTTGAGCGGCAGATAATCGCGAAGTAATTCACCTCCACCTGTTCACGCATGTATTGGAAGCTGGGCTAATCGCATTTAGACGCGAGTCAATTGCGGGGGGCTTGACAAAGTGGAGGCAAAGCGGTCCTTCGAGGAGTCTGGCCGGGCAAGGGCCTCCGAAAGTAGTATACCTGTGAAGAAACCGGTTTACTGTTCCTCGGAGGACTGTTCTCCTGTGGGTGGAAGTCCAGCAGGATGATGGGAGTGCGAGGTGTGCAATGGCTCTCGCTGATTACCGTTATCAGCGGTCAGGCGGCTGCGGAGGAGCGACCGCATATCGTCTTCATCTTGGCCGACGATTTGGTGAGCTGGGGCTTTAGTTCTCTTGAGTAACTAGGTTTCGATTAAAGTATGAGTAGTGAGAGGGTGGAGGAGCAATTGCGTAGAGTTAGATCTAACGGGACCTGTCTTGCAACCGAAATGGTAATCTTGCACGATTGGTCGTGCAGGGATGGAACGATGTTGGATTCCACGGTTCCGGGCAGATACCGACGCCAAACATCGACGCCCTCGCGTACTCTGGCCTAATCCTGGACCGATACTATGTCACTCCGATCTGCACACCGTCCAGGAGCGCTTTGATGACTGGCAAGCATCCCATTCACACCGGAATGCAACACGGGGTACGTGGGCTAGCCTGTGCAAATTGGCGAGGAGCTTAACCGTTTAACCGCACAATGAGCTTGTAAATAATTGAATGGACGCAGCTGTGAGGCGACGCGCCGCGCCGACAGATCGCGAACGTCAGAATTGCCGGTCGCGAAAGAACACCAGTCTACATCGATTCTACTTTGTCTTTGCCTTCGAGTCTTCGCATTGCTGGGAGTTCTGAAAATGAAGTTCTAAATGAAACACGAATGTTTACAAGTTGTACTATGAATGTTCTAAGCCACGCATAAAAATTCAGAGTGAGGGCTGGGGCGCAAAAATGGCTCGAGCCGGGCCTGCGCTTAGCAAGCATAAAGAGAGCTCTTCCTAATCTTGTGACACCGTTGCTACGTCCGTCCTACCTCTCTTCGCCCGTTTCGTACCTGCGTTTGCGTTCGCGCCATTCGATCTGACCTTTTGCACTCCGTTTTCACCCGCGACGACGTACGAGAGCGGAGAAAGGACTGCTGACCTTTAGCCATCGCGTTCAGAAGTGTTAGAAAATCGCGTGCTTCGGTAAAGCTGAAAGTGTAGCACTCGATTCATAATCATTCAGCGTATAAATTGGGGGGTGTTTAATGGAGTATCGCGTGAAATCAGGTCCTGAAGTGCGCCGAGCCGCGAGGGCTTCCCCTTCACGAGAAGATCCTGCCGCAATACCTTCGAGACCTCGGCTACGGCACCCACATCGTTGGTAAATGGCATCTGGGGTTCTACACGAAGGAGTACACGCCCACCTACAGAGGATTCGACTCTCACGTCGGATTCTGGAGCGGTCATCACGACTATTTCGATCACAGCGCCGTTGAGACCGTAAGCGAATCAATTCTTCTATTTGCGTATGTACGCCGAATTCTAATCCATTGAATTTCAACGCAGCCTTACTGGGGTTTGGACATGAGACGCGGTCTAGAAACAGCCTGGGACCTCCACGGCCAATACTCCACCGATATCTTCACCAAGCAAGCGGTGAAGCTGATACAGAATCACAACGCGAGCCAACCAATGTTCCTGTATCTAGCCCACGCGGCCGTGCACTCGGGCAACCCTTACAACCCTCTCCCAGCGCCCGACCAAGACGTCTCCAAATTCGACACTATCGCGGACTACAATCGTAAACGCTTCGCTGGTAACCACGGAACTCTTAAAGCCGGCGCGCATTGATGACCGACAATTAATTAATTATTCAATTATTTCTTCGATTCGCTTCGCCAAAATGCGCGACAGGCCTTAACTCGTCGAACTACGAGGGTGTTTCGAGAATCTCTGCCTAGTTTCTCATGGGGGGACACGTAATTTTGATTCAAGGAATGCTGAGCAAGCTGGACGAGTCGGTGGGCCAAGTGGTGGAGGCGCTTCGCAAGAAGGGTATGCTGAAGAACAGCGTGATAGTGTTTTCCACGGACAACGGCGGTCCTCCGGCGGGTTTCAATCAGAACGCCGCCTCCAACTGGCCATTGAGGGGCACGAAGAACACCCTCTGGGAAGGTAGATCCTCCAACAAGCTTTGCGAACAAGTAAATTCAGTGCCTTCTGTTGGGAAACGTGTGTTTGGGTGTTTGATGAGGGCGTAAGTAATTAATCGTAATTAGGTGGAGTGAGGGGAGCAGGATTGGTATGGTCACCGAGATTGGCTCGCCCTGGAAGGGTTAGCAGACAACTGTTTCACATCAGCGACTGGTTACCGACTTTATTAACCGCTGCTGAGGGCGACCCGCGCAATTTGACGATCGACGGCGTGGATTCGTGGCATGCTTTGAGCGAGGACAGCGCGTCCCCGCGGCAAGCGGTCCTCCACAATATCGATGATATCTTTGGCGTTTCGGGAATCATGATTGGGGACTGGAAACTCATTCAGGGTAAGTCGTTTGCGGTGCGTGCTTACTGCCAAGATGAGGCTCTATTTTTGCCAGGCCCTTCAGTACTAGGAACCCGTTTCACGCAAGTAGAATGAACTCATTGGCTCCGAGGGAGCGTTGGTTGGAGTATAACTAATAGTAGCGAAGGTCTATGCACAGGTTCCTTCTTAAATGACAGAGTATATAGATATTCGTTGTACCTGTACGTGAGTACCGATATGTTCACAGGATCTACGTACAACGGGCAATGGGATGGCTGGTACGGACCATCCGGAAGAGAATGGGTCTACGATGTGGGCGGCGTAATCGGTAGCACAGCTGGTCGCGCAGTGGCTAGCGTCGGCTTATCGCTGTCTGCAGAGACTATAAGAACACTCAGGGAGGACGCGATGGTCAAGTGCCCACCGAAGATCGATAGCCTACCACTCTGCAAACCCCTCGAGGCGCCCTGTCTCTTTAACGTTCGCCAGGACCCTTGCGAGGATCACAATCTCATAAAGGAGTAAGCGACTTAAACAGTTCGCAACTTTGCATTTCGTTATGAAACTTAGTTGCGCCTGCAAGAGAAGCAGATTTTCGCGCCGCAGCTGCAAGAGAAGTTACGAGGCGATATTTCGGGTTTTGCAGGTGCAACAAAGTTGCTAACCGAAATTCGGCTGTTCGCAGAGACGCGACAAAGTTGCAAAACCGAAATTTCGGGTCTTTGCAGTGCAACAAAGTTGCAAACCGAAATTTGGATGTTTGCAGAGACGCAACAAAGTTGCAAACTGGGATTTTATTTTCGAACGCCCAAATTTCATTTGCAGCGTTGTTGAAATGTTTGTCGTTTGCAACTTTGTTCGTTTTTTCGGGGTGATCAATTTTGGTGCACTTTTTTGTGGTGTACTTGTGTGATATGTCATAATGTGTACTGTGTGTTGTGATTGTGTGGTGTAATGTGATGTAATGTGATGTAAAAAGGGGGAAAAATGTGTAGATAATGCAGTACACGTATGAAGCTTAGAAACCCCAGCTGCCCCCGGATTTATGCAACCCAGTGTTGACCCTGTACGCGTAAAGAATCTATATGTTCCGAAACAGGGTTGCAAAGAGGTTTGAAGAATATAGAAAAAATAATAGACATTTAATTGGTTGAATAATACTGTTGCGAGCACCCTTTGGTTGGAATCCAGGGCCTGCTGGTGCTCGTGACAGGAACAAGAGGACAGCGAGAAGAAGGCGATCGGATCGATCGCCTGTCAAGCTGTCATTGGATAGCCAGACGCCATTACGTGCAGACGCATCGACATTTACATATTTATCGCGCGTTTGTGATTGTATACGATTTATCTTACCCTGTTCTTGTTAATGTTCTGTTGCTTCTGTTGAACTTTCGCATTAAACTTCTGCTATGCCGAGCCGAAACCATAACAATACTTTATTCAGCATTTCTACTGGAGTTATTTTTTATTCATTGTATGGTATCGTTGGAGTCGATTATTATTACCTGCGATAGAATCCTCTGTGGAGATTTAAAAAGTGGTGCAAGTTAAACATGTTAATGAAAACGATCTGTTGTTACTGTCTTCAAGGTTTCCTACGATCGCCAGCTCGCTGCAGGACGAGCTGAGAAAATGGAACGCCACCGCGGTGCTGCCTGGGAACCTTCCCTGGGACGGCAGAGCGAATCCCAACTTCTGGGACCACACTTGGACCAATTTCGGCGATTACCTGAACGTGCTGGCGAACAATGTCAGCTGAAAGTGCTGGAGAACGCGGCGCAGAGACTAGGGGCGAATGAAACGTTCGATGTGTATTACCAAAGTGTCGTACAAATGCTTATAAAATCGATTAAACTATCGCACATCTAACGTGAACAAGGATTGAATGTTACGTCGAAAAGACTTTTATACATGTAGGATGATGTTTGGAATCGATGTCCACGCTGAATCGGTTCCAATGGTCCAGGTTCCTCAGCCTTGCGCCAACGGCATAACTTTGCGGCAGCTGAAACACATCATAGTTCTCAGAATCCCAACCATTGGAGCAACACATTCAGACTCACCTGCAAACCGATGGAATCCACTCCAACCCCGTGGAGCATTCCTCTTCAGGCACGGCGCAAATGCATCTGCACTTCTCCGGGTTCCACACCATTTTCCTCCTGAAGGTGCAGGCGTCCTGTTCCTGGAAATTGTCGCACTCGCATGCACACTCATCCGCCTTGTACTGCTGATACTCGTTACAGTCCTTCTCTGTTACTTTACACTTGCATCTAAAAATAAAGCCGCAGCCAGTGCGAAGGAAACTTTACCGAGTCAGTTTACTTTGCCTATTTATAAGCCTTCCTCGACTGCCTTCCCTAATTCCAATCAGACGCAGTGGTTGCAGTGTGTCAAGGTTACCGTAGCAGGCCTTTTAAGGAGCAAAGAATCGGAGGATAGGATTAGAATTTTGGTCCATCGTTTCATAAGTAGTTCTCTAAACCTAGTATTCCAAAGTGACTTTGGAATCCAAACGTGTACGCCTCGTATCTCCAAATTCGCTAATTCTATAATCATAAGCAGTAGCGCACCCAGAGAAAAAGGAGATTGATGTAACCACGGCTGAAGTGATTCAAGAGCTTTGTAAAAAGAAAATAAAACTGGACTCTATTCATTAAATAAATTTGTACGATCACCTAATGGATTTTATTGAATTTGCATTAAAAATATTTGTATCCGTTCAACGCGCCACTGATCATAAAGCGTTCTACCTGCATTGCGTGTGTTCCTCGACGTAGACGCGGTAGCAGATCATATCGCGCGACAGGGCGTCGCGGCTCCTCTTCACGAGAATCAGCTTCCTCTGCGTTCTCGTGGGAATGCAGACCAATTGATCGCCGCAGAAACCGTCGCACCTATTCACTGGTACTACGTTTGGGAGGAAGGTGTACCTACGATCCGCATTTAGCTTCTCTAAGCTTTTCCGCGGCCTGCACTTCACCTCCTTCATTCTGTTGTAGAATTCCTGCCGCGACCCTTTGCAATCTACCGAAGATATTATTAAAAGAAAAATAAGTTTAGAACTCAAATGAAGATTCGTTAGACAGGGACCGACATATCCCTTCTATCGATTAATTGCTGCGATACCTGCAACTCCCTCGCCGTAGTAAGAAGACTCGTTAGAAATTGGCGAAGCACTCACCCGGTCCACCGAATCGATTATTAAAACGCAGGCGATAAGCGCGAACCACTTCATATTCACTAACCACCGTGAACAGATATGAGTCTAGCAATTTCTGCGCGAACACTGCGGTGGGAATTTCCATTCCAGTCTTTTTATACGCTACCCCCTGCGGTTTATAACATCGGCGAACATTTTACGCGGAGAATTGCAGCGGGAACTCTGGAGTATTACAAGAAGCAGGGCAGCGGGCGGGGGATTGTAAATAGTATCTCGTTTATTTCTTAATCTATACATATCGGTTCTGTTGGGCCACGGTTTCGCCGTCCGAGCGCGTACAAAGTGGGAAATGAGACTGGAAATGGCAAACTCCGTTCGAACGAAAAATAGAACGTCCCCGTGTTACGGCTAGAACGTTAGAATAGGTCCTTCTCGATGATCAAGAATATCTGTAAGGCGTAAAGAGAGTGTTTGTTAGGGAGGTGTCTGCAAATAAACCAATCGATCGAAAGACGTCACGCTGTAGCTGCATAGTTTGCTTGGATGGTGAACGAAGGATCTATTTCAAGGATTTGTAGGCTGATTGAGAGCTAGAGAGAAGGTAAGTGATGGAAATCTCCTTTAATTACCAGCATCCACTTGGACGTTCCTTCTTGAGACGTCTCAAGCGTTGTAATAACCTGAATCACTGACTATTCGACGGCTACAGGGTAACGTCACCGCTTTTCAGAGTTCGTCAATGAACTCTCCGGCTTTGGTTCGCGTACCTTTGGCAATGCTCCACCAGGGCAACGTGATGTAAGTGAGAAACGCGTTCAATGGGACGGACTGGGCCCTCCTGGTCTCTTTCCAGAAGTGGAAGGTCTGGGTGAATCCTCTCATGGTCCACAGCGGGTTGTACGCGCCGTCGTCGAGCTCTGATGGCACACAGAGAACGGGCACGATTATTAGAGATTAGATGGCGGGCTCGACCTACAGCTAAAATCCTGGAATGATTCGTGTCGACCGATTAGGCAGGACAGTGGGTGTAGCTCTCGTTGGACGTTGCACACACACACACACAGCTGAGTTGGGATCGGGGGATCGGATCGATACTCGTGGCGAACTGCTGTTCGACACGGACTAACGCTGGATGGCTAATTACTCTGTTGGCGATTAAAGGGGGACGGGTGTAGCACGGAGATATGTGATGCAGCAATACACATCGGCTACAGGTGCGCAGAACAGATAAACACAAAGAGGGATGCACTAGCGTCCTTCCTTCTCCGAGGAGTGTTCGATTTCTATATTTCGAATCTGACAATTGAGACACTGTGGAGAGAGAGAGAGAGATCGAACACTGCCGCACAGAAGGGGATGATGAATCTTTACTGCTACGGTATGAAGAAATCGTAACGTGTATAGTGGGTTCTACGTGTTCTGTTGACTCCCGTTCAACGGAGTGAGCAAACCTCCCTCTGGTCTTTCAGCGGACCTATCGCGGCTCGATTCACGTTCTGAATGACTATGTTTATACCGGTGGTGAAACTCGCATAGATTTGTCAGCGAGGCTTCCCGAACACGCGCTCTACAGAGTCAATTGCGCTATTGATTTCGTTATAGAACCACCACCAGCACTACGAGACACCGTCACGGTACTCCTACCGATACCCAGGGGATGAATTAGTTATCTCGGATGTTGGCACTCCTATTGCCACGGTAATTTCACCATCCTCATAAACACAGTCATAGGCCGAGCATGGCCGTACAAACGGAGACAGAAATTCGCCTTTCTAAGGGAGGTGACTATGAATACCACGGGCACACGCATCGAGTACGATGGACGAAATGACTGCAGGCTTTCTGGTGTCGTAGAGGCTGCTCGGTGAACGATCGCTTCCCCACCTCTTTCTACTAACGTGTCGATAGCTTAGTGCGCAAATTTTGTATGTCGACTTTTCGCGAAATTTGAGTTTTTATATGCAATAAATAGTTCGTGACTGTTTCTTCCATATCTACTTCATAAATTTGTCAAAAAAATATTTTTGTTTATTGTACGCCCCTGTTTTTCTCGAAAAACGCAAAAGTGGACATACGATATTTGTGCACTAAGCCATCCATATCCAATCCAAAGATTTATAAAAGATGTAGCCTATCATGGACCCAGTTTCGGAGTGACGAGAGTCAAGTGTTCGCGATTAGCTTTGCTCGCGAGACCTATACTTTTCTACCCCGCTGATTCCCTGCGACGACTTTCTAGTCGTCGTTCACGGAACAGCCCTCTGTAGGGAAGGTGAGCGCGTGATCGTTTTGTGGGTTGGTGGTGTGGGTGGGTGTCGGACTGGGGGGAAGAAGAATTTACCCTGTGAGCCGGGGCGGCGCGGGAGCTCGCACCAATAGTAGATAGCTGTTCCGTCTGGCGTGACACGGTGAGGGGGGAGCGGGTTGCCAGCGAAGCTTCCGGATAGCGCTCGCCTTCGTCTTCTTCTGGGCAGGGTGGCGCTCTGCCTGTGCGTGGTCAGGTTTCCGCGCGTGATACGGGCGTTCGCGTTTTTATCTCTCATCTGCTCGTCGTTTTTGTTCTTGTTCCGACCGGTGTAGTACTCTTCGTGGTCGGAGCCGGCAGACCGTAGCCGGCGGCGCCCGTCCGGCCGACGAGACCTGAACACTTCGTCGTCGCTGAGGCGCCGGTGCTCCTCCTCGTTCTCCATGTTGTTGACGCGATCGTGGTCGATCTGCCCGGTGCTGTACGGCCTGCGTTTCCGGTTATTATCCTCCTGGCCCTGCTCGTAACCCAACGGCAGCTCCTCCTTGCCGTGCACCATTATCGCGCCCGCGTCCAGCTTCCGTCGGACGTTGTCGTCGGTGAGACAGGGCGCCGCCGGCACCAGTATCTCGCTACCGACCTCGATATGGTTGTGTTGGTGGTTCTGGAGGCCTGCCACGAAACAACCCGTTCCAACTAATCTGCGCGCCCGCCTCGCGTTTCCACGACACCCTTCGTTCCTTGGTCTCTCTGTCTCTTAAACCATTGCTCGACACGGCATTCGCTCGCCTCGAATACCCCTTGCTACTAGCTCGAGCTGCCTGCGAGACGTTACGTTTCGAAATTCGTGCGACGTCGAGGGGGGACGCGATATGGTAGCAATAGTTTCTTCGAAGCCTGGGATTGCGATCAGAGATAATAGCAACGGCACACCCAGAGGGGAGCCCAAGGGGCCCTGTCACCTCCCAAAGAAGAGGCTTTGCAAAAGGAAAAGAAAACTGGAGTTTAGTTTTTAAATAAACTCTTATAATCACCTGATGAATTTTATTGAATTTGCATTAAAAATATTTGTATCCGTTCAACTCGGCTCCCCCCAAGATTAAATCCTGAGTGCGCCACTGGATAATAGAATATAGATTCCCGTTTATAATAATAATTAGAATAAACAATTATAGATCGTTAGAAAATAGACTGAACAGAGTACTTTGGGGGATGTTTCTCCAGGGGAGGCGACGATCCCAGACTCGAACCGAATCATTTCGATATCATCCGTCAGTCTTCTCTCTGAGGAAAAGATAAATCGTTAAACTACCGCTACCGTATTACGTGCTCCCTAGGTATCGCGCGAAATTCGGTACGCAACATCCTCTGCGTTCGAGAGCAGCAACGGAGGTTATTCGAGAGGCGGACCAATTCGTAACGAACTGGAGCGACCTGTGCAGCGTCTGAAAGGGCGCAAGAGACAGAGAACGAAGGCCTGGAAGACGCGGGGGCACGCTCACCGTCTGTCTCGCGATAGGCCTCCTTGCGGCTCGGCGAGTTCTCGTTTCCGGCACGCTCCCACGAGTTACGTTGCTTTTGCTTCGGACGTTGCTGTCTGCCGGGGGGCAGGGGGGATCTACGTCGCCTGGCGTGAGGGCTCCGGCGATTTCCTGGTGAGCCCCGACCGCCCCAGCTGCTATCCTGTGGGTCGGCTACAAAGGAAAGAGCCGGCATGGCACGTGCCACTGATTAGAGACAACGCATGTAACTTCCTTCTCTCTCTCGTCTCGCTCTCTTTCGGATTTCGCTTGCGAGTCGCTCTCTGTACGATCTGTTTTCTCTATCCGCTGGTTTCGTGACAAGCGTGCGCGGTACGAGCACGGGGGTTCGCGTGCGGTGGTGTTGGTGGTGGTACGCTAGCTACGCTGCCTCTTCTGGACGTGACTTCGCGACGTACGTTCGTTACATCTTATCGGTCGCACGGGTGCGCGCGTCTCGCGTGTATGCATTTTCAGACTGTCGTCGAACGTCGGCGAACGCATCGAGAGACCGCTCCGAGGTACTCGTGGCCGCCGATCGGTCTGAAGTGAATTGCAACAGAGTCAATTCGTTCCCTCTAGACCGATCCCGAGCTTCGACACTCGAGCATGAAGAGAAGGATCGCCCTCTGCGACTTGCCCCTCGGCGCCTCTGTCGAGCAGGTGTAACGGCAGACCTAATTCGGAGCCCGCGAGACAGGTCGCAGAGGGGGCTGTCAGAGAAGCGCGCGGCTCCCGTGACACGCGGCAGAGAGAAAGAAAAGTGACGTCGGGCGGACCAAAGGCATTCGATGCTCGGAACTGGTCCTACGAGGGGGGCGTCTAAAAGCTATCGGTCGGTCAAGTAATGTGCAAAAGACACAGAGATAGATACGTAACACAACAGCATGCACGGTAGAACCTGAGGGTCGCAGGCAGAGAAAATAGATGGATAGGGGCAAGTGTGAGAGAAAAGAGTGACAGTATGCTTCCATCAGTTTGGCAACTCCCGTCCTCTCGACTCATCCACGGGACAACTGCGTCTAGTTACCGTCTCGAACGTCCCCAGCCTCGATCTCGCTCAGACCGTTCGCCATCGAGTCCAGTCCCTCGTTCTCCGACCTGGCCTTCGTCGCGGCAGTGTCCGGCTTCGTTCTCCAGCCGCCCCGCACGAAGTTGTTCAAGTTCGCGCTGGGATCGGACAGCCTTCGTTGATGGCGGTACATGAACAGCTCCTCGGCGTCGTCCCAGTCGGCGTCCCACAATGAGTCTGTGGCGCAGTAGCCGGGTTCAGAGGTGGGCGTCTCCGCCCCCGAGCCCTTCGGCTTCGTCACAGCCATCTCTGCGTGCCCTTTGCCTGAAATACCGAACGATCAACAGGGCAAACATTCCAGCGCCAGCGAGATTTAGCTGCTCAGCCGGTTCTTCCGGTTCGAGGGTTTACGAGGAACGTGGGAAGCATAGTGGAAGCGACTACAGGACACGCGGAGATAGGGGAGATTGAGAGATTCTATCCAGCCACCCCCGAGTTCTTGAGTGGATAAGAACTCGGTCGATCGATCTGCTGAATAGGGATTTTCGGAGCTGTTTGTATAAGGAATGATTCAGTGACCGTACCACGAGGCCCCTTCATCCGGACGAACTCTATTCTCTGCGAGGCCGCGCCGGAAAACAGGCCAAAAGTCATGCGCTGCGCCATTTTGGTGCTCAGGCTGGACTGAAAAAGGAAGAGGCGGTGTCAGTAGTTTTTGGTAACAGGGCGAATTTTAAGAGCGGAGGATTCGGGAGGCTCACCCTTGCGTCGTAGACTTTCTTCAGCGCGTCGTATCTGATAGAGCCGAGGAAAATGACACCCTGGATCGCGCCTTCCCTGTCGGAAGCGACCAGCTCCACGCATACCATCTCACCGTCCCTGACTAGAATATCACAGAAAACTTCGTCGAAATTGTCCACCATGAAGCAGATGTGCGGGTAGGTCATCTCTTCGAGGTCCCCCTTCGCGTCCATGCGACGACGACTCGGGCTCGCGTACACCTTCTGCGAGTGTCTTCGTAGAACCTGAAGGCAATATTCGTCTCCTGGTAGAGAAGATCGAGTAACTCCAGACAAGCAGGGCTTGAATAGGTTTCCAAAATAACTGTTTCAAACTGTTATATAAAGGTTCTGACTGACTGAGTTATTCAGAACCTTTATTCGGAATAACCGTTATAAAGAACCTAAATATCAGACTATATAAGTATAAGTTACGGTTCCTATATAGCTCTATAACTTTTATTTTTTAGGTTCTATAACTTTTATTTTTTAGGTTTTATAACTTTTATTTTTTAGAATCAGTTACAAGAATCGGTTCTATAACCGCTTTGTAACTTATATAGAACCTAAAAAATAAAAGTTATAGAACCTAAAAAATAAAAGTTATAGAACCTAAAAAATAAAAATTATAGAACCTAAAAAATAAAAGTTACAGAACCTAAAAAATAAAAGTTATAGAACCTAAAAAATAAAAGTTATAGAACCTAAAAAATAAAAGTTATAGAACCTAAAAAATAAAAGTTATAGAACCTAAAAAATAAAAGTTATAGAACCTAAAAAATAAAAGTTATAGAACCTAAAAAATAAAAGTTATAGAACCTAAAAAATAAAAGTTATAGAGCTATATAGGAACCGTAACTTATACTTATATAGTCTGATATTTAGGTTCTTTATAACGGTTATTCCGAATAAAGCTTCTTCATAACACTTTCAAGAACCGAAATCTTTATAATAACGGTTTCAAGCCCTGCAGACAAGCGCCTAGTCGTTTTCTAAATATACTTAATAGATTGCCCACAGACTTCTGCCAGCTAATTCTAATAGCTTTTCTAAAATTGCTGCGGCCTATGATACAGAGATCAAGTAGCTAGGGCGAAGCATTCAGCGGCTCACTTGCAATTCCTTAGGGCTTGTCCTTGTGCAGATCGCTAAAGTGAGCGTGTAGTCGAACTGATGTACGACCAGGTTCAGGTACACGGTTTCTTCCCAATCGATGTCGGGATCGCCGATCGGCAGTTTCTTGCTGTCCTTGCGGAACACGTCCACCTCGGTCTCGAACTTGGGCAGGTACCTCGACGAGGTTTTCACGTGCTTCTTGCGCACGAAGAAGAGCAGGTCGTCGCCGTCGATGGTGTGCTCCCCTTGGAAAAGGAAGTGGCGGACGAACAGGTCCGTCCAGTACGTTGTACCCTGAAGTACCACGAAGTCTGGAAAAGCCCGCAGAGCCAATTGAAAAAGCAGGCTGTAATTAAACGAGCGCGCACCTCCGAGCTTCGCGCGGTGACATAAACGGAGGCGCCATAGGCATCAAGATCACGAGGTAAAAATAAGGATCGTTAATTGACGGAAGGAAAGATCGCGCTGGTATTTTCGATTATCGACCACCCGCGACGCTGGAGATGACATTATCTATGAAAGAGCAGGAGGGAATGCTCGAGGGAGGGAGCAGGCGACGATTGAATCTCGGGGAAGCCGGCGGACAATCGATAACGATATTCGCAGCTAGGTAACATTGGCAGCCATACGTCCCACCCCAATTCATAGTCCCACTTACAGGCGAAACATCCAATTGAAATAAATACGAGCAATTGCTTTCTTCCGCGTCGCGCTGGAACGCGAATAATACGATTCACGATCGTGCGCTTAAAGAGCGCGGTAACGTGTTAATGAATTTCAAGCAACAGAGTCGTGATGAGATATGCGTCGCGCTTCGCGAACTACGTACATACGTATTCACCTTCGGGTATGAAAAATACGGCGGGCCTGTGGGGAATGCTATTAGGATCGAATCATGCCCGGGGCGTGCGTTTAATTGTCCGCCGGCAAAGGATTACGTCACGCTGCATTTATAGCACGAACGTGTTTACAACAAACGTTCAGCATTCCTGGGTTTCTTCTAATGTGTCACTGGAGCCAGGACTCGTGTGCGGGCAAGTTTCGTGCTGGACAGATGAACAGACGTTAGGAGGCGAGCTATCGATCTGAAAAATCAGCGCGGAGGCAAAAACAAAAGGCTCGAAAGGAGTACAAGGTGTCTATTCAGGGATTAACGGCGTAGCTCGCTGGTTTCCAGATGGAGATCGCCTCGGTGTCTACGACCTCGCGTTAGCACGATTAAAAACGTAAATAGATGCAAATGTATTCCCCCTACTTGTCGGGAACACTGTACATGGCCAATCAGATATACTACGAGCTCTGCTACACCTCGAATCGACCCCATGTTGGTAAACATAGCTATCTCGTATCAGCTGGCCAGGCTATCAGTATCAAAACAATGGGAGGGGTATTCTAAAATGGCGAGGAGTATAAAAATCTCCGAAAACGGAGTGAATAATTCCCCAAATGCAAAGCGGCTAAGCAAAAACACATAAAGACCACTCGTCGTTTCCCCCTTGACGCATCGATCGTTAAATCACCCTCGCAGCAGACCCCCACGTCTGTCAAACAAAAGCACCACTTCCCCCAAGAGCACACCCGCTTCCCAGCAACTCCCTCGAACCGCCAAACATGGGCTTAACGACGCGTATTGTGACTGGTAGAACTATCTTCAACTTGTGAGCTCGCTACAAGAAGCAGACGATGTACCTGGAGTGTCAGAGCCGAGGATTTAAGCTTGTTTACCTAGGCCTACGAGCCCCTAACTTCCTACTACCCAGAAACTATAAAGCACGCACTCCTGAGCATCTGCCACCCAACACTCAAGCACGCGAGCATCTGCCCCTGCTCCACTCCACCCGCAGTACACCGAGATGGACCAGCGTTTTGCATCGTAGCCCCCTAAGGATCGTCAGAAGCCATTCAGCAACTGCGTACATGGCCCTCGAGGCCCGAAAACCCATCGTACCCCTCTCGCGGTGTGAAATCCTTGGAAAGTAGGTGGATACGAACCATCCTTGAGCATCTGCCGCAGCTCCTTGGTCCTCTGGAAGTTGATCTCTTCGAGAAGCTGCTCGAGCATGGTCGGCGGCCTGGTGAGGCCCGAGGACGAGCTGCCCGCCAGAGTGGCCATGCTCCGGAGCTAGTACTCCTGGTGTGCTCGTGGTCGCGTTTCCCCTGCACGGCGATGGTCCCACCTGTCACCACACGGCTTCAGAGCCGCGCACCCGCCGCGAGCAACGGCTCCTCGAATCACAGCGGAGCGCGTCCAACGTCGAGCGAATCAGTGGCGAGATACGCGACGATGGAGCCCAGCTGCGAGCAGGTCATCGCGAAACGTCCACGACCTGCCGCATCTTTCTGTCCCCTCAGTGGCGATGAAGCAAGGATTCCAAGGGGCCTTCCTAGACACCGGGAGCCCTGGAGCTTATCGGGGCGTTCTCGTGGGGGCCATGCCGCCGCGCGTCACCTCGATGCCTGACGATGGATTCGCGTGCCCGCACCGTACACGGTCGAGTTCACGTTTCTCTCCGCTCCAGAGTCACCGGGAACCCGATGACTCGGCACTGGCTCCCGTTAAGCCGCTCGATAATACAGCGCATGCGAGCTACGCGGGCGCTTCGCTCGCGCCAGTGGCGCGCAGTTTTCGAACTGCTTTCCTTTGATCGACGCGCGTACATGCTTTTGCATGGGCAATGGGGAATGTTGGGTGAGATAGTTTGTTGGAGGGAGTCGCGGGTTCTTGCGACCCAAAGAATGCGAGCTTGGCACTGGTGGAAGCTCACTGATTTGGAGAAGCGTGTCGCTTTTATTCAGCGGAGACTGAAATTTGCGTACTTTTTGGCCTGCTATGGATCAGCACGTTCACTCAGTTGCAGTGCTGGGATAAAGTGTGCAGGCACTCAATATTCCTAGGCGCAGGCTTCTCAGAAGTTAATGTCAATAGGTGTACACCTGCTTGGTCCAATATGTCAGGCAGTTGGAGACGTGCATAGTCCTGGGATCCATATGTGGGTCAGGGTAGTGTTGATGCAGGCTGCGTTTACAGCCCCGGGCAGTGAACGCGTTGATATTGTTACGTGCACGTCCCAACACCTTTGGTACACCATGATATTGACTTGAGAGTGTTGAAGCCTGTCACAGGCAGGACGTGTGAAATTGTCTCGCACGGTGATCCTAGCTACCTACTCGTAAATACCCGCAAGGAATATTTATGGAAAAGTCTGTTGGAAAAGTTTGACGGGCATTTTTCTTTTCATGTTTTTAGGTCGTGGGTTCAAAGATCTTTGGGACACTGAAAGGTGACGCGCTGAGTAAAAATGAAAAGTTATCTAACTAGCGGAATATCGTTCAACGCACAATGCTATGGGTTTTCGGAGTGGAGTTGAAGTTTGTGATAGTGGTGTTAGTGAACGGAGACGTGGGCGTTTATCGCGAGCGTGTTATCGGGAAGACGCCACTGCTTCCAGGGAGATACGGTGACCTGAAACTGACCTCCTGACTTTAGATAATGATTCCAGAACATTGTTGGCCGATTTCACAATGGAATGCATGCGTAGCCGCTTGGAATGGAATAAAATTCTTAGCCTTGAGCTTCGAACTTTAAACGATTCAAGCTGTTACGCGCAGTTCGATGTAGAATAAATTCTCAAATCTGACTGTTGCAAAGTGTTACTAAATTAAAGACCACGTAAACATTAATTCACAATTATTTTTTTCTAAATACAACCGATTCCCATTCGCCGCACTTAATCTGTCCACAGAGATCTATTCCACTGGAATTCGTCCCAGTCTGATTGAGAAGAAAATTTTCCTAACAAGATAGCCAAACAGGGGATCTTTAAAACTCGAAAAGGGTTGTTAGATATTAAAAATTAAAACCGCCAGAATTTGTGCAAGCGAAGCGCTGTGGAGCCTAGGCGCAAGAGAGTTTCCGCGTCGGAGATTTTTCGAATCGCCGCGGCAGACTTTCCTGACCCGCGATACAGGCCGTCCGGTTCGTCATCTCGTTTAGTCGTGCACGATCGTTCTCACGTCTTACTTAACATCCCCGCTCGCCCAGTGCACTCGCCGCGATTTCGTCTTCTCGGGGCAGTCTGCGCGAAAGAAATCGACGAGATCGTGTCGGTGAATCTCGCAGTGCCGTCAAAAGGTACAATCAAAGTGGTGCAACTTGAAATTTCTCGGGGATCCATCGGCTCCTTTAATTAATCGTTCAATCACAGCTGCTCCTCGATATATCCAACACCCCTGATTCCACAAACACGTTCATTTATCTTCTGATGAACTCCCACGTGCAATTCGATTTGAGAAATTGAGGTGGTTGCGAAACAGTTATCAGGGATAGCGTCCCGATGGAACGTATCTGGCGATTTTTCCGGCATGTTCGTTAAGTAATCGATTTCTAAGTGAAATGTAAACCGCTTCGAATTTGGCCGCAAGCGAAACACCCCGAAGCGGTGGAATCGCGAGCGCGCGTGAAAGGGCGAGCCTCATAAAAGAAGCTGCATCCCGCCTCGTTCCGCCACTTTGCCTGTGCCCGATACTTTTGCGCGTTATAATTGCCACCGACGTGCCAGGGATTCGTTCTAATTTATTCGCCGAGTGTGGTGTAAGTAGATGGAAGTGTGCTTCGATCGCCGGGGAATCTCCTTTAACTTAGCTAATAACGATTACCGCGGTGCTTGCGACGGGAACGGTGGTCGAGACATTAGACGCGGCTGTTGATCGATAGAGGAACTTGTGCTCCAGGAACGAGGGACGATTAGGAACTCTACATCTCCGCTAACACTATCAACTTTACGAGGGCTTAATTGACTGTTCATCCTCCCGTTTCTCTCTGTCCTCGTGGATTCTTGCGAGCGGAATTCCTTCGTCGTTCCTTCGTCACTCTTTCATTGCTATTCCACTAGAAGCCGTCGCGAAACGCGAGCAAACGCGCAATCTTTACGTTAACCACGCACTCAGGGTGTTTAGTGAATCAGGATGTTCGTAAACAGGGAAATTCGTCACCAATCCTCCTCGAATCGATTCCTCCGCGGAATTCGCGGAAATGGTGAAGCCGATCGTTTCGTGGATCGCTTCGCGCAGAAAGGATTATCGCTCGAGGTGCTCGTCACGTCGGACAGTGCTCCGTGCCCGACGTCGCGGCGGTCATTATTTTTAATCGCGAATAGTGAGCGGGCGTCGTGACTAACGCGAAATCCGTCCGGGGCGTGAAACCGTGAGGTCGCGATGGAGGAAATGAGTTCAGCTGCGCTAGTTGCGGATCGCTTTCTTCGCTGGAACGGGGGAAACGCGATCGATCCCCCCCGACAGATTTGAAATTCAATTTTAATAGTGCTCGAAAGATCGGCGCGAGAACGGCGACGGTAAAAGTTCGTCTCCCCAGGGAAATCCAAGGGTGTGGGAGCGTGAAAGTGTGGATTACGAAGGGGGATTGGGTGCACTCTGGTACGCCTTATCAATTTCTATCTTCGCCCGAGAGTGAAGCTGCACTCCGTTGTACCAGAAAAGTTTCCTGGCTTTCGACAAGTAGCATCGCGGAAAAGTTGCTGCCCATAGAAAACTGCACCGCGAAGCTTACAAGGGTTCGCAAGGCCAGAGCGGTCGTAAATCAATTTAGCTCGCTAATTGCTCATCGCCTCGTTGAAACGCGCTTTATCGCGGGCACATTCGGACGCGCTTTCTTATGTCTCGCAGCGGAGCTTCCCTCCAAATTCCATCGTCTCGCTTTTACCGTCTTCTCCAGCAGAACTCGAGCGTTGCTCAGCCACGAGGCTCTCAAGCGGAACGCACATAGGCGGGGGATCTCTGCAGCCTAGAATTTGATTTTGGCCGATACTGCTCCGCTAACATTGTGTCCCTGTTTCGTACATCACCTCCGAGACCGTCGTTCTAGAAACCTACACCTACATCGTCGAGAGCGGCGATCTCGAGAGCCGGTTCGAACTCCCGACCCACTTGCTGCACACGCTCGCGCTTCATCCGATGCATCTCTGGCTCCGCACGATTATTAGCCAGCCAGGCACGTTTATTGTAGCTACTAGTCGATCTCGCCGAGCTGCGCGTGTCTTCGGCAAGATTGATCCCTTCTGCTGTTACGTCGATACATCAAGGGTATCTCCGCTGTGTATCAAGCCTCGCAACGAGCAAGAATGCACCGAGATACCTGCGGATCGCGTTGCACGCTCCTTCGATCGTCATTACGGTCTCCACAAGTTTTAATGAAGCAGTACTTCTATGACTTCGGTGCCGCCTGTATACTCGCGCCATTCAAAGATCGCGGATAGAGAGATACCTACATCGAGATCTCCAGATCTGCTGAAACTAATAACTCGCGTGTCGTCTAAGAGACTCGAAACTTTTGCCCATTTTGCAAGCAGCAGTTCATACTTTGCAGTTCTCTGTTGCAACCAGGGGAACCTCCGTGCACCCCGTTTGAAATCCACTTCGAATGGACAGGAGAATCGTAGAGTGTCTCCGTTCCGGATACTTTCCTAATTCAGTGTCTGCTATGGTTTATGGCTGGGTTTTCTGCGAACACTCCAGCAAATCGGGAGCTCATCTGTCGCGACGCGTTCAAGTTTCTCGACGCTCGTCACGGCCAGTTGCATCGAAACGCGCCTCGTAACTTCGCCTCTTGCGTCATGCCCCGATGAAACGCGCGAGACGAGCCGCGTGTCGCAAGGAAATCAAGCACCGGAGAAACTTCCATCGCCAAAGCAACCGGATCGCTGGAACTGGACCGACGGAAGCGTTTGTTTCAGGAAGCCAGAGGAACGCGACGCGGATCTGGCTTTCGATTTCCCCGTTAATCCCGCTCGTAATCGTGCAAACGTAACAACCGCGATCGCCCCGATACTACTTCTCGCTGCTACCTGCCACTGACCGTTGCGGGTGGATTTCGAACCACTTGAGGCACGGATGCGCCTGCACGATCCGCTCGAAATCTGTTTAACGTGTAACGATTGACCGTGACCAGCGTAGCTTAACTTTGGGGATCCAAGGGCTGGTGTATAAGCCGAAGGGTGTTACGAGTTTCACTGACCAGGTGCTTTTAGTCGAAGTGGGACCGCGGAGTTCGAGGAGTTAGTGGAAAGCTCTTTAAATTATCAGGCCAGCGAGGTGGCCCACTTTAGAGTCAGTACTACCAGTGATGCGAGCGTCTAATGATGTCAGCCGTATATGACACGGCAGTGAAATCGTTAAAGACTTCAAGCTGCTTAGTTTAATGAATGGCCCTGTCTGGAACACGATTCCGCCATCGACTAATAGAATCCCATAATGACTGCGTAATGAAGAACTCGGAACTTCTTTATTTCCTCTTACCTTTCCCTCCTCTCCTCTGTCTCGTTCAATAAGAACGTGAGAACTTCTTCGACCCAGCCCCCTGACAGATACCAGGCTACAAGGGAATTTAATTTCAAAGTTTAATTATTTCTCGGCGTCCACCTGCCAGTCCGCAAAACTCTCGAACCTTCTGTTTCCTCTTGCACTGCTCGAGTATTATAGAACGATGAATATCGTCGAATTAGTTCGTCTGAAACGCATCGATCATTCCAGGCTGCGCGATGTTGCTCCTGACCGTGACAGCGTGTCTGGTGATCGCGGTCCAGGCCGGATGCCCTCTGAGACCGACCTCGGAGCAAACTTCCGCCCGGAGGACCACTGGCGACGGTGGCTACAGGATTCTAGTTAGCGGACAGACTGACAAGTATATCCCGAACGCTGTTTACACAATCAGCTTGCAAGGTAACATCGTTTCCCGCGCGCTTACGGCCAACCCCCTTTCAGAGAGCCCGTGCTATTCAGGTCGCGCGATTACGTTTCAAGCCTGTTGACCTCAAACGCCCCAACTTAGCTAATCTCCTGCTTCTTGTCAACGAAACGGTTAAGCTCTTAAGATGAGATTCTCGATTACAAGTGCGACGGTTTTGCAGCGAGGAAAAGGAACAGACGGTAAGACCAGCTTCGTTTCAGGCTCGAGAACGCACGAGAGGCTGCAACAGTTCACGCGCTTCACGCTGTCGGTGCACTCCCAGCATGCACCGAACAGCCCCGCAGCCAGAGTCGGGTACTTTCAACTGTTCTCCGACTCCCTGACCACCTTCAACGAGGACTGCGTCAATACCATATCCGAGGCTTCCGATTTCCCCAAAACGGAGGTGAATTGATCTCGAAATGGACTATTGTTTCAGCCTATTCGCGGCGGAGAGTGTACAGGGTTGTTCTCCTTTTTTAATCGCCTGAAACCAGGGCTCGTCGCGTTCGATACACGTGGAAATTCGCGAAGACCGATTGCGGATAAATCGGCTGAGGCTGGCTGCTGGCCAACGGCGTCAATGGTGTTTGATGCCTCGGCGTTATCGTGGCCAGGAGCCCGCGAGTTCCCGCAGCGAGACGATAAAACTGTTCCTTACCTTGGCGTAGATCCAAGCGATGTGGAGGGCTCCGCCGCCCGGCTCCGGCTGCGTTATCTTTACGGCCATGGTCCTGGAGAATAACGTGCGATGGTACGCGGAAGATGGTGGTTTAACCAAGACCTTCTGCGAGATGGGGCCCGCGGAGGTCGAGGTCCTCGGCGCCGAGAAGTGCTGCGCCTGCGACGAGGCAAAGTACTCGGTGAGTCGAAGTAGATCTACCTTCAACAGTGGCGGTGGTGCATTTCGAACACGAAAGATAAGGAACAAGTAAAGTAAAGCTAGGGGACCATTGGGCATGAGTATAGGGGACAGTGAATCGGGGGTGAACTCGTAACTGCGTCAGCGGTCTTTCAAGGACTCCTACCTTCCCCGTTCCAGCTGACCATGGAGGGAATCTGGTCGAACGTGACCCACCCCAAGGACTTCCCGTTCTCTGCCTGGTTGACCCACTTCAGCGACGTGATCGGCGGGTCCCACGTGCCCGACTTCTCCTTCTGGGGCAAGGGCCACGTCTCCACCGACGGTTTCAGGCAGCTGGCCGAGTGGGGCTCCGCGACGGGAGTCGAGGCAGAGCTCAGGGCTAACTCGAACAAGCTCAGGACGTTGATCAAGGCTGCTGGACTTTGGTACCCGAACGTAAACAGCAATACGAGCACTAGCTTCAGGTAGTCTTCTTTTTTCAATCGAGTTATCCAGTTTCCGATCAAGCTTGGAAATTGATATGTTTCGCTGTGAAATTGATTTGCCCTCAGGGTGGATAAGAAACACCCTATGCTCTCCGTGGCTTCCATGCTTGGGCCATCGCCCGACTGGGTGGTGGGCGTTAGCAAGCTCAACCTCTGTAGAAAGGACTGCACCTGGACGAAGAGCGAGATCATCGATCTGTACCCGTGGGACGCGGGCACTGACAACGGGATCAGCTACATGTCGCCCAATTCCGAGACGAAGCCTCGAGAAAAGATGAAGCCTATCACCACGTTGTACCCTGAAGATCCTAGAGCGCCCTTCTACGACCCCACTGGAAGACCGATGCTACCCTTGGCCAGGCTGTACTTGAACAGGGAGAAGATAGTCCCGCGTGGCTGCGACGAGGAGGTCCTGCAGCAGCAAGTGGCGCAACTGGAGGTCGCTGAGAACTCGGAGGACACTTCTAGGCGTAGGAAACTTTTCGCGTTTAATCGACGGTGGAGTTTAGAAGGTTTGGCATTGCACTTTCAACTGTTTTAACTGTTCTTGCGTGTTCGAACGAAGCCGAGTGCCAGACCACGGAGTACACCGCATGGTCGAGCTGCTCTGTCACTTGTGGCAAGGGGCTGAGGATGCGCACCAGGTCCTACCTGATGCCAGAGAAGGCGGCAATGTTAAAGTGCAACAGGCAGCTGGTTTCGAAGGAGATGTGCGTTGCATCGGTTCCAGAGTGCCCGTAAGTATACCGAAAAAAGGAACCAGACTCTCATTTGCTTTGGGACGTGATGCTGCATCCACTTCAAGGTATTCTCGAGCTGTGAAGAATGTGTCCACGGAGTAGAGTTGGAACTAGAAACATGATCCAGTCGCGAAGATGCGTCAAAAATGTGGTTTAACGGTGTTCTGTGAAAGATGTTCGAGGAATTTATCTTTGAATCTGGATTCAGGGGAGAAGAAGAGCCGGTTGATGGAGGCCTCCTGGTCCCTAATAACAACGCCTTCTGCGAAACCACCGAGTGGGGCGCGTGGTCCGAGTGCTCCTCTTCCTGCGGGATCGGGTTGAAGATGAGAACCAGGCGGTTCAAGGATCGTATGGGTCGTAAGCGTTGTCCCCACGTGTTCCTCGTTGAGAAAGAAAAGTGCATGGAACCACCCTGCTCGGCTGGCTTAGAGGAACAAGTCGACCCTACTTGCAAGGTGTCTTATCTAAATACCTCTGCCTTACAAGAAAGTACACAGGATCTGCGGAGTCTTCAACGGAGATTTGGATTGGTTTAAGGTAACTGAATGGTCCGACTGGTCACCGTGCAGTGCTTCCTGCGGGAAGGGAGTGAAGCTGAGGACCAGGCTGCTGATGGTCGAGCCGTCTGAACAGCACAAGTGCTCCTCCAAAGTGGAGCTTCTTCAGCAACGGCCGTGCTTGGAGCAGGCTGACTGCACGTTCGACATGGCGACCGCGAAAGGTATCGCTAAGTAGCTTCAGAAAAGACGGGACAGTAAATCTTCTAACGAGTGTCTATTGTTCGCAGTTGTCTGCATGGAGGAGGCAGACCCTGGACCTTGCAGAGGGTACTTCCAGAGGTGGGCGTTCGTTCCTCAGAAGCTCATGTGCGTGCCCTTCGGCTACGGTGGCTGTCGTGGCAACAGAAACAACTTCTTGACTGCTGACGAGTGCAGCAATACCTGTGGCATCGTGAGTACACTTCCATTCAGCTGAAGGCAGTCTGACGAGTGAGTTCTTTGGGTGACGATAAAGCGATCTTTCTTCAGGTACGCGCAATTCTCACTGGACAGCCCGTCAACGGAAGTAGTCCTCAACAGGCATCGGTACTTCAGTCCCCCGCACCAGTCGACTGTCTCGTGTCTAACTGGTCGTCCTGGACACCCTGCAGTGTGACCTGCGGTGCAGGACGTGTCTCCAGCTACCGCACCGTTAAGGTGAGATGCTCCACGATCCAACACCTCGTGTAAACCTGTTAGGCGGTGGAAAGCTGCTTTCTTAAATAGAATGCTCCTCTAACGGCGTCGTTGCTAAACTTTCAGCAAGAAGCGCAGAATGGTGGGCGTCCTTGTCCGAAGAAGCTGCAACGTCGCTCCCGATGCCAGCTCGTACCGTGCGAGTAGCCGATAAACTCGAATCGGGATCAGTAAAACTGAAGCAACAAACACGGGAAATGAAGAGTACCTTTAGCTTGCAAATTGTATCTGGGCGACGCGTTAAAGAGCAATGATTCGACGCTTCGGTGGATTCCAAGTGTTCGATACTTACTATAGTTGTAACGTTCGTACGAGACGATGGGTATGAAATAAACCGATGTATCAGAATAAATGGTATTTTATTAATGGTCGTTCGTGATCTTCCTACTCTCGGCCAAATTATTCATACACGCAGGGCTACGATGTGGCAAACGATGCTTAAATCGGTCTGCTCGCGCGCAACTTCATCTCGTTTCATTGCGTTCGACGATGTCTCTCTTGGTTTACAAATCCCGGCAAGCGAAGGTTCTGAAACTAATCGATACTCGAGCATTTCGCCGCTACGGAGGAACTTCTTTACGTCACCCGTCCACGCGAGATTGGCTTCAAAATTTTCTGTTTAGAAACAAGCAGGGATATTCTGTCTATAAGCGATTAGTAATTTGCCGAGCATTCTTCAAATCGGTATTCTGATTGTTCTGCAAAACTCGTATAGCTCCTGCGATAGTTTCTGAATCGGTGTCGCGAAATAAACGGTAACGCGCGCTGCGAACTGCGAAATTTCGAAACTCCCCCTCGACACGTCACGATTCCATCTTCGCGGCTGGTCACGCTCCACGTGAAACACCTGAACTCGATGGATGCTGTCGGAAACGATACTGATATCGATCGTGAAAAAATTCCGCTAAATTCGTACGACTACTACACGCCCACGGAGGACGGGATCTACTCTTCTCGCCCGGCTTATCTTGTTAATAAAACAGTAGTTGGTTCCGCTTTGTGTTTGTTCATCGTTGAAGTTTCTCTTGTACGCTGTGTCTCCACCACCTCCCGCCATTTTCACAATAATAACCGCTCACAATGTAACATTCACTACGACTTCTGCCAAGTGGACATCTAACTTCACATTTACAACAATAATCTCATAAATAATACACGTAGGCGGTATGGTTACTGTAAGTACGACCTGTCAGGCCCGCGAGGGCGATAAACGCGGCGCCGGTTCCCTCCAGCTGCAATCATCTCGCCAGCGCGTCCCTTCGCGCACCTGACAGCTCGTTAACATTAATAGTAGTCATTATTATCATACATACACGTAATATCTAGGAAGTATTACGGATCCCCGTCTTAGGCCTCTACTCGACTAAGCTACGGCTCGTTCTTTGGTCTCGTGACACTTGTATCTCCTGTCCCATGCCTCGCGAACGACTAAGGGGGAATACCCATTCCAAACGAAACGAACGAATTCTCCGAGAACACGCGACCTGGTACATTGTAGCTAAAGAAAGTAACTGTTTTCGGAAGCTGTGCTGTGTTCGAGGTCCCTCGAACGTCCAGAGGCAATCCTCCTGGACCGTTTCCCCGGTCGTCAGCAGAATCTCGCTGCCGGCGATTCTTCCGGGGAACGACCAGGGACATTGCCCCAATTTCAAACTGCACCGGCTCCCTTCCATTTCTCCCCATAAACAGAACGTAGCAAAAGGCCAGATCTCGCGGAGGCCAGGGATCGTTCGACTGACTGCGAGGACGCTAAGAAATAGAGTAAGGAAGTTCGAATTGGGGGAAGCAATAGAAAAGCACCGATCTTCAAGCAAGACCAGCTCCCTGAATCGGCTAGGGTACATTCCACGTGTACCTCGTTAACAGTCCTCTTTACTTCCCGTTCGTAATGATTACTGTCTCTTAACGACAGGGTGGACGATCGTCTCCCTCTATTTCGTACGAGATCGTTGGACTAGTGGCTGACTAGGCTAGGTTACCGCCGACCCGCTGGCCCCGTCCGCTCTGGCAGTAGAAGTAGTAGGTCACGGGACGGACGCGGAACGGCGTGAGACCGTTTCCACGATCCCCAAGATCCCCGCGATCCGACGAAGGAAACACTCTCACCCGATCCGATCGCTCTCATCGCGGTAGGGAATCGCGTCGGGCGAGCTTAACTTCGACGGCGCGATCTCGTGGATGGACGATGGTCCGAGGGGGATACATACCGTGCGAGGGAAGATGAGAAACGCTGCACGAGATCGATAATCGTAACGAAAGTTCGGCCGTTTCCGCGGGACACTCGGGGACGTTTTTCATCGTGGAAACTTTCCTCCTCCTCCTTCCCCCCCGGGGGAAGGATTCGCGCGTTTGTGAAGGCCGTTAAGAAAGTAACCGATGGTCGTATCACAGGGACCGACGAGGAGTTAATCCCTCCCCGGGAAGCGCCGGGGGTGAGACGCGATCGCGCCGAGAGACGTCGCTCGTCTCCAAGTGTATCAGACTCTCGTTTTTAAAGGGACGGGGGCGGTTCGACGGGTCGGCGCGAACGAGCGTGGTCCATGATTGCCATGGGCGACGCCGCTTATAATATTAGTAATACAATGTACACGTAGCGTTTTCTCTCTGTGTCTCGGCGAGGCGCGCCCCGTCGCGAGAAAAGGCATCATTGTGCGTCTGGCGACGACGACGCAGCCTATCGCGGCTCCTCGCCGCGCGTCGATAGAGCCGCGTCCTCGTCACGGCCTGCTGGCCGACGATGAGTGAATTCGAGTCCTCGCGTATTCGCTAGCTGATCCGTCGCAACGTGCCGACCGATGGATCGTCTCAGAGCCATCCACCGGAGACGTCGTGGCCGGAGATCGGCTCGATGCCCTCGAGCCGTTGCAGCTGCGTCGCCGAGCCGTTTCTCTTCATGATCACGGAGAGAGAACCGCTGGCGACCACGCTCTCCTCGGTCGTCGACGGTGTCAGTGGGACAGCGGTGACCACTGCGCAACAGAGGGAAACGAAACCCTGAAGCTGGCGACGGAGTTCGATACCGTGGGCTCGAATTCACTTGGGGATTTCTTCGTTTCAGACGCAGTCGCTTAGGATTCTGCTGTGCGCATTGCAACTTAACGCGACAGAACAGTGGTGTCTCGAGAGGGGGCTGGGATTTCTGACTCGAAATAAAGTGATCGATATCCCCCTACTACGGTCCCGAATCGTTACCTTCTTTCGAGAGAAATCTGTAGCAATGATTCAGTAACTTGATGCCCAGAAGTTTTCTGCTGAAGCACGGTGTATGTAATTAATTTGTACGAGGAGGAGTAAATCCGAAAAATTGTGAAACATAGCAGCTAAAAGCGTCTTTCAATATCCTCGAGCATCCGTTTGAATTCGAGCCTACGATACTTGTTACTGCATGTCAAGAATCACCAGCTGTTTCGCGCCGAGTCGCGGTTAGACTCCAACGACTTGGATTCCCGTGGAGTACCTATTCCGACAGAAATTGCTGGTAATTGAACTTACCAGGCTGCTCGCTGGCGCTGGCACCCTCGGGGGTGTCGATGCTAGGCTGCTGGCTCTGCGTGCCCTCGTGTCTCCGCGGTAGTATCGGCTCCGGCTCCGCGCCCCTGGCCGGGACGCTGCTGGCCCTCTGAAGCTGTTGCTTCTTCACCTTCGCGACGAGGGCCGCGGCGATGGGATGCATGCCGTTGCCACTCCTGCCCGTGGCCGACGTCCTGGAGGCCGAGAACTTCTTCCGTTTCTTCGGCAGCGCCACGAACCCGCTTATACAGTGAATACGCGAATGCGGCTCCTGATGATGCGACTGATGGGAATGCTGAGGCTGAATGTCTTGGCCAGGAGTCTCCAGGGAGGACTTGGAGTCTGTCGAACCCTCGGACCTTGAGCCACCGTCCTCGGACGCGGGCGAATACATGGAATCCTCCGAACGCGATCTACCTGAGAGACCGAGAACGATTGCTTCTTAATATTCCTCGCTGGGGATTTCCTCATGCGGTGCATTTAAACGCTCCACTGGACGTGACTTGATTCTTAACGCGCGAGCTGATACAGTGCATCCACAGCTGTATTGATATCGTGACCAAGTTTAATTAAACGAGAATTATAATACCACTTTCACCGAAGTAACGCCCGAGTCTAAGTAATCAGCTATGCAAGCAAGTAGGAAGAGACTTGACTCTTCGTTTTCATAAGGAAACAATTGACGATACCTAAGTGGAGCTTACCGATCAGCTTGGACATTCTGCTGACTCTGGCCGCCTCGATGAAGTACTCCAGCCGTTTCTTCTTCGAGCTGCCCCTGATCCCGCGACCCTGCCTGCATGCACCAAGCCCTGGCACGCTGTTGGTGCTGGTGTGATGTGGACTCTTCTTGGGGGTGGTCCCAGGCCCGAAGATGCTGCTCAGAGTAGAGCCGAACAGCTCGTCGTTCTCCTGCTGCAACTGCTGCATCGATTCGTCGACTGGAGGCAGAGTGCCACTTCCGCCCGGCTGAGGGGCGATATTGAAGCCTTTCATTAGACGACGCTCCTTCTGACGGTTCTTCTTGCCCCCCGCACCTATGGACAGCTCTTTAAGGGTACCGTCTATGGGGCAAACAGAAAACCAAAGGACTACGCTCAAGCAGCTACTAAAAAACGGAAGGAAACTTAAAAGAACTTGCGAGGAGAGGGCCGGAAGTGGTGACGAGACTGCCTCGCATCCCGAACCTCGGCGAGCTGCCCAGAAACAATCCTGCCACCTCGGAAGCCTCAAGACTCGCAGTTCGGCACGTGGTTGGTAAAGAAAGCGCCTCCTGGACCTCTCCCCTCGTTACGTGTGCGAGGAACGAGTAAGTTAATCGCGTGCCAGTTAGCAACCGGCGAAATTAGATTCCCCTTTCACCATAAACGTCACGATTGCCGTGGCAATCACGATAAGCGCGTTCCTCGCCCCGAGGCAGCGCGGTCTTCTTAATTTTAAGTCCGCCAGCAGGCAACGGCGACATAATATCCGTGCCGGACGATCCTTAATTGCATTAATTAGCCTCCCGCGGCTCCACCCGCCGGATGATTAATAGCGTTCCAGTTAACGAACTTGGAAACTTTCATCGACGAGGCACCGAAGCCACCCCCTTCCCTCCCATTCTCTATTCGAGTCACGGCAAACGACTCGTCGATGCCGTGCTCGGCGACGAGGGAACTAAAGGATTCTACCAGGCTACGGAGGACCGAAATAATCTGCGCTAGCGAAATCGTTGCCACGGTGCTGACAGTCTCACCAGTTCCAGTACCGCTAGCTGTCGAGGTGTTCATGCCGGAGTTCTTCAGGATCTCGATCAGCTCGCAGCGAAACGCGCTGATGTCCTGCTTAATCTCGTTCACGTCGTCCTCCGTCACCCCCTTGCTCTCGGCCTTCCTCTGCTCCACGGTCACGTAACGCCTCACCAGGTTCCTCATGATGCTCTGGTACCGGAAATCCCTCTCGGAAGCCTGCTTCACTTTCCTCTGCGAACAGAAAGTCGAACGTATTATGTAGTTCATTGATGGTGGGCTTTTTTTATGGTAATTTGGTAGAAAACAACGGAGTAGAACGAATCTCACTCTGATCGTTCGCATGTGCTCCTTCTTCGCGGCCTTGCTGTGACTGCAGAGCTTCCTGTACAACCACTGCCCTATGTACCACACGCTCTTCGGTGTTGGAATAATGTTGAAGGGCGGCGGCACCGTTCCACCCTCCTCGAAGTAGCTGATCCAGAGCTTGCTCCTGGCGAACTTCCATTCGACGTCGGCGCGTTCCTGGCCAGGGCGGAGAGAGAAAGGAAAACGAACGTTACTCGAAACGCTGATACCCTTCGTTCGATTTTACAACGTTTAGGGGTGATACGGGACTCGTCACTCACGGAGATCAACTGATAGGAATGGTTCATCATGGCGATTAAGAGGTTCAGCAGCACGACAATGTTGATCACCGAGTAGGTGCCGAACATCAGCATACCCCAAAACCTGGTGAACGCTTTTATGCCGTCCAGCTCGAAGCTCTCGAGGTCGACCAGCCCGAACACGGCCCAGAAGAGCGTCTGCGCGGTTTCGAACAGGCTGCGCGGATCAAAATGCTTTAGGAGTGGTGTTCGTAAAATTGAACGAAGTTCAAGCGTATCCTTAACCCGACACTTCTGCGCCAGATCCCTCTGGGCAAGCTACACTTGGAAAATGCGTCACGTACTTGGCAAAGCGTCGCCAGACGACGCACGCGTTCGAGTCGGTAGTCACGCTAGCGTTCGAAGAGTAAGCCATCGCTGAGGGGCAACGTTTCTTCTCCATGTCCGCGTAGTACCAAAGCAGTTGATTGAGACCTATCGGGGAGCACCATTGTCGCTGGTTAATTCTACGCCCGCAGGACACGTCTCGATTTTTTTTTTTTGACGGCTAGACGGATCTATTTACCGCAGGAGAATGCGAACAGCACCAGCACGTAGAGGAAGAAGAATTTCATAATGTCCATGACCATCCTGGACAGGGAGACTTGCAGGGGGCCGAGGTGAGGGTTCACCGAGAAAATGTAAACGAGCTTCAAAGAGCTGGAAGAATATGAAACAAGGCGTCACGCTCCACGCTCAATTACGTCCACGGTTAAAGGGCGTGGAAATACAGGGCCACGCTTCACCGTAAAGTAGAATTAATGCTGAAACGGGCGATCCCTAATTATATCCGCGGGGAATTCACGCGGCGACGCGCAAACGGCGTTTTGAAACGCAGAAATTCCTAATTACCGTGGCAATTAACACCGCGTAATTTCCGCGCGCTCCGAATGAAGCGGGGCGTATTATGTCAGCGAATAAACGTTCCGTTTCTCTGTTCGATCGAAATCGGTTCATTGAGCAGTGAATAAGTATGCTTCTTATTTAGCGAACAATAATCAACCTGAATATATTGGCGGCGGAGAAAAGTCCCTCGGATATGAGCATCGGGTCCCACGTGTCCCATTGCTCGCGCTGCAGCTCGACCACGGATCCCGGCGCCTGGTTCTCCATCTCCTTCTGCACCCTGTAGTATGCCACCACCCTCAGGGCGACGGTCGCGACGTACAGCGAGTTCGTGACGAAGTCGATCACGTTCCACATGTCGTTCACGTACTCCCTCAGCCCCACGTCCCATAGCTGCTTCACCTCGGACCAAATCAGCCCTGACACCCACGCCAGGATGAACCTGCGATACACGTCGACGCTCACTTGGGCGACCGCCGATCTTTTCGCGAAACTTAAGCGTCCAGCGGGGTTCCTCGGTGCGCAAAGATCCTCCAGAAGTACGATTTCGAACGCCACCCCCTCGTTCCCCCGTTTAGCTCCAATGGAAATCATCTCGAGAGATACTGCGAGAGGCAGGAAGCTCGAGCGTGTTCATTACGTTCGAAAAGACAGTTTTATTTGGAAGGAGTGTTTATTCTCGCTTGCTCGACTTTTTCCTGCTTCGGGGGATTCGTTGAGTCAAGGGGATGGCGTTTGGAAGCGGCGATCGAGGAGTTTCAAGCGCGAGAGGCTTGGATATATGGCTCCGTGCTTGGTCCACTTTTCAGTCTACTCTGTCGTTTCACGCAAACATGTTTACCAGCGTTCTACCGGGCTTTAGAATGAACGGAGTTCATAGGATGCTGAGAGAGCTTGCCAGGCGTTCGTAGGGGAAATAACAATCGACGTCAGTTCGATTCTTCTCGAGGAAATATGTAATGAGAGATAGAGGCTTACCATTCGACGATTGTCGGCGCAGCACCCCTTTTCGTAGGAGTTTGCTCTTGCTCCACCATGTCGTGACCCATCCAGTTTCCAATCACGCTTTCTATCCTTTGGCTAGCCAGAATCAACATGACTGCAAGCAAATGCAAATTCCAGCTGACGTTCGTGACCATTTATGCCACATCTTGTTAGCTGCGATGGTGTGTCTTTGTTAATACTCGAAAGGATGTCAAGAATAAAAATTGCAATTGTGTAACTCATGGAACTTAAGCATTACAGAAAACTTGGAACGTTTAAAGCCAATTAGCCTTTTCGTTTAAGCAAAGCGACTCTTATACTTGCCACTTTGTCGCAAGCACAGACACGCTGAAGCTATTCAGGCGTGCGCTCTCAATTACTATAAAATATGTACAGAATGTGAAGAGTAATCAGTAACACGACGGTCCATCAACGCTCGCGCCCCGAGAACCCCGAACGAGACCCTTCGCTAACCAAAACGCCTTCAAGGGAGCCACGAAAAAGCGCCCGGCCATGGAGCTAGTTAGCAGCGTGCAATCTCTGCTCTGGCGGGCACAATTCGCCCCAATGTCGTCGATCGAGGCGGTAAAACGAGATCCTCTACGTCTACAACCGAGCCAAGCGCGTTCTACGGCCCCCGGGATTAACCCTGTTCCCGTATAATCTCCCGAAATTCCTCGCGTCCTCGACGAGTACGTTACCTCCGCTCGGCGTCACTCAAAATATCGTTAGCCTAACTTCGGGGTCAATTACCCTTTTCGAGGATGCCTGGAGAGCCAAGAGCACAGAGAGCCCCCGCCTTTGCCCTGGTCCTTTCAGCGAATATCCGCGGCCAAGTTTCCAACTGCCGTCACACGGGAATCCCCGATGGTCCCGCGATAAAAGCACGCGCAAGTGGCCCGTGCGGCGAGGAGGCAAGGGTAGACGCGACGAAGGAATACGAAGCAAAGGCGTTCGTCGCTGGGGGAGCCGCGATTCTGACCAAGGATCCCAACGAACAGGGGGAATCAGTCACAGGGTGTTCCCATTCGACCAGCGAATGCGAGTGTGTTTACGGTTGCTCGGTAATGGTGGCTGATGACTCGAATTTAGAGCGTAGCTGAGCGCTGCTATTATTGGTAGTGAGGGCGGTATTCGCGAGCCGCGGGCAGCCGGGGGTATTTGTAAACTGTTTAGAAGCGGCCCCTGATGTTTGACTCGCCGACGTGCGGAAAGGTAAAACACGTCGCAGGAAACGAGGTCGAGCGCACTCGATAAACCTTCCGGATGGAAAGGCGCGAAATGTAAACGGACCTTCTTTTATAGGCTTCGTTATAGAGAAAAACTCGGGCTCTTGAGTGCTGTACGCGTCGGAGATGCTCGCTCGCACTTGGAAGGTAAGAGACAGAGGGCGACAAGAGGGTGCTTGTGCTTTGTGTAACGCGTGGGAGAAGCAGGGAATACAGTATTGTCTTGAACTATGAACGAAGTTTGTGTCCCGAGCTAAGGCGAACGCTGTCCTCTCTATGCGGGGCACTGTTTCCCTCGCTCATCCGCAGTCGGCATCATTATACGTGTGAATGGATTCTCAGAACTTAGAGGAAATTTTGGGTGCGTGAGGTGAGTGTGTATTATTGTCCACTGCGTGTAGGTACTCACAGAGGAAAGTGAAGTAAGAGGCCGAGTGACAGATGAACTTGATGAACGGTTTCCTCATCGTTTGCCCCACGACGCTGTGCGGCGCGATGATGTACGCCACGCTGAAGAAGGGAAAGAGCACGCCGATCCTAACGATCTCCAGCGCCTGCAGGAACATGTTTTTCCGGCGGAAGCCCGGAAGCCCCTCGTACCAGATCGATGCGAGTAGCTGCTGCACGTTAGGATGCGCCACGAACTGGAAATCCCGAGATAATCTGATATCGGTCGACAGTTTCCGGTCATGTCGCCGGGAAATTGTACTTATTACGGTCTAATTTCGGGGATTTCGATCCCTCCGAGGCTAAACGAGATTACTCCGATAGCCCTTGGTGGTCGAATCCCTTTGGAACGATTCGATCGAACCTCTAGTCCTGGTCGAACTTTACGCGAACAATGAAATATTTACTCTTCAATTATCGAAAGTGGACTTGAGACTCTGCAACGTCGCAGCCACTTGCTGGAGAACTGGGACTCTTAATACGCTCACTACTACACTGTGAATTTTGTCAATCGTCTGGCACAGAGAATCTACACGCGCTATATTTAGGGTAGTTTTATTTTCTATGCTCCCAGAAATCTCGTTGACGTTTAATCGCTCGAGAAATGCAGGTATATTATTTTGTAGAAAAGAAGATGCGTGTTTCTCCGTTACCTTTTTCTGTCTGAATTTGATGGCAAGCTTGAGGCGATTCAGGTGCATCCTCTCGCCGTGCTCGAAGGCAGGCCCAGTGGGATCGTGGTTGAGCAGGACCTCCAGCTCGTAGGAGCTTCTAGTGTGATCCAGCAAGGCAGTGGCGAAGTCCTGACACTGTCTCCTAAGCTCCTGGAATCACAACGTTAGTGTCTCCAGCACGAGATACTCTCAAAGTTCCGCGAACTACAGCAAAGTTGCGAAGAGGTACCATAGAGGCAAGTATGTCATAACTTTCATCAACGGCAGCTCCTTTCTCGCTGCACTTGAACGCAGGTGCGAAACTTCTTGTTAGAACACAGGTAAGACAAGTGTCGAGTGTCTTTTCCCTCGAGCACGATCGAACGCAGCGTCGCAATCCCCGGAAGTCTGTTTGCAGAGCAAGAACACTTGGAATTCCCTTTCGGCAGAACAGTGGAAGCGCGTCGCGTTACGTTTGAAAAATAACAGCAACGAGGAAGGTTGAAAAATTTGAATTACAGCTTGATTCCTCGTCGATCGAGCATTCAGCACTCGACGGACGCCATAATGAACGAGACCGACTGGAGAAATATTGAACAAGCTCGGGGGCGCTTCACTGGCTCGGCGGGATGGCGAGAGAGGAAGAGGGATCGGACAATAATTTATTTCCCTTCGAGCGCTTACCGGTCACTTGGAAGATTTAAACGATCATCTCGAGCAATCTGTAACGCGTCAGGCGTTATTGCGTTTAAATTGAGGAGGGTCTATTTAATGGCCCAGGAAAGTATCGCCGCCGCCGCCGATCGTCCGGAGTACATAATCCCGTTCTGCAGAATACGGATGGAACCGAAGAGAACAATTTATCTGCAAGTGTCCTTGAGTATTTTATGAAGTATCGGTCTGAGAAAGACGTTCGGAAGGCTCGCGCTCGATAAACGGTCATTTGGGGTTCGGGAAAAAGGGCTGGAAGAAGCGGCGGGAAGTTTTTATCCGTGTAAAAAGAGGAAGACGAACGAGGGTCGACCTCCTGTAATCTATTCTCGTTAATCGTTTGCCGATCCTGCGACAGGCTTAATCAATTCGCTATCAGGGATGAATTATTTTAGCCCTCCGCGTCGTTCAAAGCGAACCAAGCAGTCCACGAGATCCAAGTTCCGATACAGGCGGCGAACAGAAGGGAATATTAAACGCGCTTCGAAGCTGCTTAACTTCTGCGAAGAAGCGCGAACAAAGGCAGCGATTTTCAGTCAAGAAATGCGTTTAGAGTGGGCAAAGACAGTATCACGTGCATCCTCATCCACCAGGCTCGTATTTAGCGGCTCCTCGCCAAGACAAATGTTTGCCACATCAAAGAGACACGCCGAACAGTGCAAACGTTTGCTAATATCACCGAGTACGCGTGTACCTTGCCGTCACTAACCTTAACGAGACGGTAATGCCGTGCACGAAATTGTGACAAAGTTTTCCCCGTACCTCGTTCCTTTCCGTGTGGTATTTCCAGGCGTTCGTCCCGCTTCCGACCCACGCGTTCCCCGTTGTTTACACGAATTAACAACGAGCACATTCGCCACGCGGGAAAGGCGGGTCTTGAGTCAACAAAGTCTCGCCTCCAAGAAATAAGCTAAAGCTGAATAGAACTGAGCACGGAGAGAATCGTTGCTTCTGCCTTTCACTTTCCACGCGCGTTTCCTTCCTTTCGTCGTTCGATCGCAGTTTTACCCTAATAAACTCGTTCGCGTGATTCGCGGAGAGCTGAATCCCTGGCTTCCCCAAAGACGAAGTAGTACAAATCAATATTCGACACCTCGGGCACTAGTTCCGGCTTACTTCACTGACAGACACCTCAGGTGCAAGATTGAAGCGGTGAAACTCAGTCGGTTGCAGGTCTTCGATCCACTCGACTTCTTCTCGAACCTCGAAATTCCATCATGTCGATGGAGCTATGAATCTCAAAGTTCCACCGAATTTTCGAGAGCCGCGCGGTTTGGGAGATCACTCAGAGACAGGAACATCCTTGCTGTCTAAAGCAACGTAACAAATGACTAGGAAATCCGGCAGGAGAGACGGGCCTATACGTTTCAGCTGTCTTGGTGGCGGAGCACGCTGTCGTTACGTGTTTCTCGAGGAGCTTTCGGCGACGCTATTGTCGTTGCTTTGTATCCCATTCCCCTAATGCCTTTCGAAGACGCACCGTGCTATCGTACCTCGAGGTACCTCGGGGCTTTTCTCAGCGAATCGGGGCAATTTGTTTTCGATGCAGTCGAAACGAGGGAACAGGAGTTGCCAGGAACGGCTTCGAGAGCATAAACGGCGAAGACAAGGGCCAGATGCACCGACGCGAGTTTCGTTTCGCAGATTTACGGGGTATCCGCGAATGTGGTGGGAGAGAAGAAAAAAAGGAATCGAACACGGAGGAAAGTAGGGCAGACAGGACGGGGAGAAGCTCCGAAGTTCAGATGTTTTATATTTCTTCTGGTGGATTCGCAGACACTTTTTCGGAGCGGGATCGTGTTCCCACGATCAAATTGAATTTCGCGGTCTTTTTTGCAGCGCTGCTGGGGATCTTTAATGGAGAGCCACAGTTTCCCTCTTATTTCACTTTTTTTTTACCTCCGGAGCTTTTGATATCGGAAAAACCGAGGGCTAAAGTTTCTTATCCTCGCAAGCACACGTATCCCCTCCACTTTGTTGTTTTTAAGGGTGGTACCATCTGATCGATGATCCTTTTGAATTTCCGCCAAACGGCGATTGAAAGCAATGTGCCTCGGGAAGCTGAGTTAAGGGGATAGAAAAGAATTCGTCTCGTAACAGGCCACGTCACGGATGGCCTGGATCATGATTCAGCGTTGTATAAATCAAAAGTTACTCGAGCTCGAAGCTTGAAACTTGCTGGGGAAAGCTTGGCAAAATCTATGACGTGGGTGGGATAAGAATGTACCATTAATTTAAGGAAAATAGGTGATACGCAAAATTGGTTGAAATAAGGAGATCTTCCATTACGTGTTGTTAAAAGATTTCTGCACTCGTTATATCGGCTCTGACATCTTTAGTTGATACTCGAAAACTCGGTTATCGGGAAGCGCAGAAAGGTGAGCGATTGATTGTAATAATGCTACCTCGCATTCTCGGAACGGAATTTCTAGTCGTTACGTGAAAAACGTTTTCCCATCTCACCTGGTATTCGCATTTAAATTCGTGCTCGAGAAAGGAGAGCCTTCGAAGCTCCCAGGAGAGCTGAAAGGCTGTCAGAATGGGATCCTTTGAGGAAAGAGCTATCAAGGACGGCGAAGCCAGCGCCCTGTACGAGTTTATCCTGCTCCTGGAATGCCTCAGGGAATCCTTCATTCTGGATCTCACGCACTCGTCGCACCTGTGTAGGAAAACCAAAGGCAACCAACGTTACGGCAATGGAAAATTTATTAAACCACACGTGCACGGAGGTTCCCCATAAATATTTCTCCTTTTCTCTCAATGTGTCATAGACTTCATTACTCGTTGCTAACCAACTTTGAAATTCCGATTAGGTGGGGACAGGTTCATCGTTCGTGATAGTCGTACCGCGATATTCGCTGGATGAAATTGCACCTCATCGATGGGGGTGAAACATCGAGGTAATACTACGGCTACCCCAAGTAATTAGTCTGCTAGGGGTCTGGCCAAAGATTGCACGAGCAAGAAGGTGCTAAACCATTAATCAGAATTAATCAGAGCGAAGTAATACATTTAGCGCGGGATCGTGGCCCTCCGTTGCCTCCGACTTCCCCCTTTATCCTTTTTAAGTAAATGGCAAGGCTGAACGATAAAGTAGTTACAGGACTCCTAATTTTTCTTCCGGAACGCTCACTCACCCGCAGCGAACATCGTGAGGCTCCGGCAGTGCAGATCCACGATCCAGGAGGATCTTGATGATCTCGTAATTGTCTCTGTGAGCCGATAGAATCAGGGGAGTAATGTCGGGCGTAAAGGTGGCCGTGTCTGATGGTCGTGCTTCCCAGCTCTAAAAGGGCGAAACACAATTTACAAAATACAATTTCCCTTCAAGTACACTCAAAGGTATGCCCCTCATAATCGCAGACGCATCGAACGTGCAGAAATGACCATCTCAAGACCGATTTAAACGAAAATCACTCGAGGAGCTTTTATTTTCGCAGCCCCGGGACAGTTGGCTTAATAAAATACTAGCAACAACGCGGCAATTATTCTCCAAGTTTCAGGTATCTCGGGAAAGCCGATTAGAACTCTAGTCCACGCTCCCGTGTCGCTCTGCGCCTTCAATTCTCTTCCCAACTCTTTTCCACTGCGATTCGCGAGCTTCGACGAGCACGGAATCCAGTCGCTCGCTTTTCATCAGGGGCCCACCTTGTTGGAACGAAAAAGTCCAGGCTACCCGATTAAAATGTGGGTCGAGCTATTCGCCCGACGGAGAATCTACTTAACCGTCCTCTCGTCCGGCTGCACGAGCGCGAGATGAAGGCTGATGCGCGATTCGAGCGAGGAATTTTCGTTAACTGAAACGAAATTGCCTCGTCGGCGGAACGTGATCGTGACTTGATTACGGAGCGAAACTTGTTGCCGGGGGAATCAAAGTATCCGTCGATGATGGGAAAGATTGGAAGATCGGGTGGCGATGCAAAGAAGCAGAGGATCCTAAAAGATAACGTCGAGCTTGATGCTGCTTCCAACTAAACGTACCGACAGATTTACATTTTCTAAATTCTTCTCTCTAAAATGCGCTTCCCGGGAAATTCAAAGTTTGTCGAACACTGCAAGCGTCTCAAAGTTAGCGCGTAGGAAATTTCGATGAGAAACGGCATCAAGCTTAATACGATCCGTTCTAAATGGCTTGCAGAGAGAGTGAAAGTAATGTGGATGGAGATCGGCGTAGGCAGTTGTTTGAAAGCGACTAACGTGAGGCTCCCCGTTTCTATGAAGGCTCTCCTCGTGCTCGAGAAGGACCTCGACCGCCTCGACGAATTCCTCGGAGATGGCGTGGAGGAGGGCATCCTTCGTGTCGACCTTGTGCTCGATCAGAAGCTCCACCATTTCCAGGTTCTCGTTATCGATCGCCATGAGCAGAGCCGAGCGTCCCAGTGGATCCACGCAGTTGATGTTTATTCCGGTGTCGGGGGCCGACTGGAGCATCCTGAAACATCGTCGGTGCACACTCGCGCCAAGTGGTCATACGACTACTCTCCCTGTCGTTAGTATGTTATCTTTTTTTTTCCATTCCTACGACCCAGATCCTCCATTCCCACCCGTTTAGGTTCGCGAGGCGAGGCGGACGAATCCGGTTGGCGAGCGTATTTCGGTGTCCCGTTTCCGAGCCAGCCAAATGAGAATTCCGCCGGCACCCTCGTAGATCGCAATCGGCATTAATTGCGCCGTGGGTAGGACCGAGCGTCACGGTAAGAATTCCACGAAGTTTTCAGGATCGCCCGGGACGATTGCTCGCGGGATAATTAGATCCTTTTGTCCGTGGCCGCGCGAGGGCAGAACGTCTGCCGCGCCTTTGACCTTCTCCCGCGAGATTTCTCGCCCCCTTTTAACGCGCCAGGCCCACATCCGACAGATTTCTGTCCGGTCGCGTACTCATTTGCATGGAAACAACGCGATAGCGCCGCCCGCACCCGTTGTTTGCCGCTGGATCTCGCGTCGAGCTTCAGCCACAGTCCCGTTGCATGCAGTGCAAAGAACGGGGGCTGCTTTCCGCTAATTCTCGCGTCACAAAGATTTACGTTCTCATGGCTGCGGTACCTGCACGGGGGAGGAGATATTATCGAGGAAACGGAGCTGGTAATCCTCTCGACCGATGTTACCTTCGCTCCGACACGTTCATTCTTCTCGGCAGACACGTGCTCGATCAGAAACGGACGTAACGAGGGACAGAATCCCTAATATCGCGAGGGGATGTTCGGGAGACGCACGTGTCTTATTTGCGAATGATTAAACGCTCGCGTGCACATGCACGCGTGGACGTGGGTACGTGAAATCCGATCCGTGTAACGAGCAATCACGAATGTTCTTCCTTCGAGGATACGACAGGGTGGAATTGGCACGTGCGCCAGGACAGGATCTGTCGAACTTCTCGGAGCACGGACAGGTGAATTATCTTTAATTAGAGCGCGGGCGTTTGCACGAATTGGTGGATCTTCACAGGGGTCGAATGGATCCTTAGTGTTATACATCTTCCGCGACAATTTGGCACTGGAGTTCGATGGGAGTGGATCGAATGGAACGAGGTAACTGTCCCCGTTAGCGATCGCGTCCTCCTTACTGACCATTCGCTCTTACTTTCCGACGGAAAGCTGGGAGGAAGTAAATGTACGAGAATTTTCTTGATAATTCATATTTCGAGTTCAATGACGAATGCTTGCTCTGAAACTTCGATAATGGGGACATTTACCTTGCGGATTTTCTATTCGTAAAGCAAGGCCCTCTGAATTCGACGCGCTTCTCTGAGAAGCAAAAGTTGGGAGCGCCATTCCCTGATCTGAATCGCACAAGTTCGACTTGGCAAAAAGAGAGAAACGCTTCGAACTCACATCCCTCTCGATGCTCGTCTGTTTTAAGGGCTGTTACCGCTCTAACGTACGACTCGGGGGGGATTTCTGAGTGTCTCACCTTCGCACGGAGGCCACATCTCCGCGTTCCACCGCGAGAAGATATTTCTTCTCTAGGTGGGACAGACTGATCATTTCCTGGTGCGGGCGCACCACGTTTTCTTCGTCCGTCATGCCATGGATGCTGTGCCTCTGAAACCATCGCAACTTTTCATTACACTCCCGCAACTAGTCTCGCGGAGTCCGCGCGGAAAAATCAAGCTTCCCTCGGTTTTATTTCATCTCCGTGCGTTTCGTCGCCGCTGCGAGACTAATCACCGCGCGTCACGCAAGTGGACACGTTCCTTCTGCCCTCGTTTCACTCCCTCTTGTGCAACACGTGAGTTACACCAGAACTCCATTTACCCGAATGAATTTTGTCCCAGTGCCCGGTTCACCGAACATGTCACTGAGCTCTTATTATCCGAACCCGAAGCGTACCATTAATTTATATAAACTCGTATCGTTGCGCAGTATACATAGAAACATTTCCTTGCGATACAGTTATCTCCCCGTTATGTCCCCCGACATGTTCGGATAAACAGAATCCCGCTGGATGCTACTACGGAAATTCCTGAGCATCGAGTAACCAGACATTTCACATTCATCGGTACATTTCTACAGTGTCTGTATTCCACATAAGTAGGTACGTAGCAGGATTCTCCCGTCCCACGAAGCTGTAAAAAGCACTAAGAGCTCCTCTGATGGTTCTTTCAGAAGAAAAGCCAGCAATTCTTCACGGCAAGCAGAGCGATCGTAATGGTTATTGATCGAGGGATGAAAGTTGGGTGAACGATGGATGGAAATTAGGATGATAAATGTGCCGCGACGTTCGACGCGGTCGCTTAAACACGCGGCCTCCGCCACGCGAACCGGAAGCCCCCGTACGTAGAGGGAAGAGGGATCAAGGAGGGTCCGAGGGCTCGATTTAAAGCGCCTCGCGATGCTATCGGAATTCCTGATGCAGCTCAGGGTAATAATCTGCGGTCGGGATCAGTGCTGTGGACGTGCCGCGATGCGTTCTCGAGGACTTGCACGATTTCGGAGGTCGTTGGCCGCTTTAACCCTAGATTCAACGTCGATTCGACGCCGATACGCCGTGAAATCGGGTAACTGGTTCATCGATGACAGACCTTATCGCGAGCGCAAAACTTTTGATAGCTGAAGGATTGGCGAGGGTGCAGGTTAATGATGTTGTGGGAGAGGTACCTTTGCGTCGCTATTCAGGGATTCCTTTTCATCGCGCCTTTTTACAGAATATCGTTGTTCAAAGCTTTAGTAAAGCGGAGCATTGACTTCGACTGCGAGTTAATGACTTTCGTGCACGGCTCCCTGCACCCGGGAGAATTTAAAGGGACAAGAAAAACCGTCCCCCAATCTTTCCTCGGCGCTTTCCCATCGCGATCGTTCCCCCCGTCAATTGTATCCCAAGGCGCGCGCATTATCGCGGAAAAAGTAAATCGATCGAGCTGTTTTGCAGCATCGTAAAGCCCGGATCAATCGAGCGGTCTCTTTCATCGCATCCGCGGGCCCAATAACGCCGTTTAACGGCCGCGTTCTAGGAATCGCTGACCGTTCACGCCCCCATCTGCGTTATTCAAATAATTTTACAGCAATTACGCGCAGCCGGTAAACAACGCGATGCTATTTCGAAGCGAGCGATGGGCCATGGACTCGATCGCCAATCCAACCGTGCGTTGATCTACTACTCGAGCGGCGTCGAGCCGAAATCGATGGACTCCAAGTGGAGCGAGAAGAATAGAGACAGGCGCAGCTTCGAGTCGATCGCCACTCGTCAGCCTCTCCTAGAAACAAAGAGCGCGAGAGGTAGCGAGAGGCGTGGGCGAGCGACGGCTGAAAACGTGGATTGAAGGCTGGCTTGAAATTGAGGCGATCGTGGGAGGGAAGGAGGGAAGCAATTAACGACTCGGATGGCCCTCCATTGTTCGGCGAGGAAACCCCTCGTTACAGGGGCAACTTCTCGTTACGCCTGCCATTAGACCGCGGATAAGGAAAGAATACCGATGCACCGCGAGCGCAACACGTTAAAGATCAAGCGTAAGGGAAAACAATGGCAGACCCTGGCCGTCGTTCCGCTCAAAGGCGGCATTAACCTTTATGCCCGCGTACTTCCTTGCAAACGGGATATGGCTGGGGATCACGGAGCTTTTCCTTCTCGGCGCTGGCGATCCTCGAGCACCGGTGTAACGTATAAAGTGGATCTAACGAGCCTCGCGATTACGTAATCGCGACTGCTGCTAGCCAGTGCCATCCATTGGATTATTGTTCTAATTACAGCCAAGTTGTAGCTCGCGACGGTACGACCGCGCTGCCTCCAGTACAACTTAATGTAACGAGTAGGCACCGAGCACGAGTTACCACTGGAGACAGATTACGAGGCGGGCTTCTCTTTCATCCATGCTTTACGTTTCCCGAAGCGCGTGTCAAGATCCCAACGAATCCTCTCGAAATTATCCCAGCGAAAGGGAAGACGGGTTCCTCTCAACGTCCAATCTCCCCGATCCACTTTGCCGCCGTCAAAGACTGTGGACCCGGCATCGGCGGGACCAAATAGCGACGACGGTGCTTGCAGAGAGCGACAGGTCGAGGACGCGTATTTGCTCCGCGCCTTCCGTTCCTCATCGGAGGCGGTTCCCGCGAGGCAGGATCCGGGCAAGGATCCGCGAACAGGCTGGATCGATGAGGGGGGAGGAAATGAAATTTTCGAGGTAACGCGAGACGTGATCCCCGGTTGCTAATGCCCCCGTGCGCGACAATTAAGCCGCCCTCCGATGGTAATCATAGAGTCGGTCGCGTCCTTTCCGTACAAGGACGCGTGCAAATATATCTTGCGGTCCCAACGGAGGAGGGTCGGTCAGAGGGCAATAGAGGAGGCTAGGCGGTGGATGATGGACAGTGTTTGCCGAGGGTGTGGCGGCTCCGACAATTAGGGTGCGCCCGGGCAAACACTCGTTCGCTGTCAGTGTCGGCCCTTGGCACAGTATGTCATCATCTTGAAGCCGAGAGGGGTAATCGCGGCAGCTCACGCGTCGTATTCCACCGGCGCTGCCGCTTCTTTCGCCGGCAGCCTCATTATTTCCTTCTCCTTGGACAGTGGAGAGGGCGTGTGGGGGCAGCTTTCACGAACAGCTTTTCTCCGCGGACTCCCTTTTATTCTCGGCGGAACGCGAGCGCGGAACAGCCGGGTCTCGCGGGATCGTAACGAGTCCCTGGCAGGGTATAGAGCCGGGCCTGGGTTCTATTCTCGACCTGGCCGATCGTGTGCAGCGATTCGTCGGATGATTTAGCTGCGGTTTCAACGGCTACCGACCCTCCCTACCTTCTCGCGCGGTTGCTCGCGAAGGAGATTCTGATGCATCGCGTCGACGCCGTGAATCAAACTGTCCCCCTCTCTCTCTCCGCGGAAACAAAAGAATACTTGATGGATCGTTCGCGCCAGATAGTCTCCCTAACCCAGACCCTCTTCGACCCGACAGGGGAATATAGAGACGCGAAAGGTTGAGTCCGACTGGATGAAACCGAGGGATCCCTGACTGGGGCTGACAGGCCGCGTTCCGTCGAGGACGTTTACGAGGCAATAAAGGGACGCAGTCGTCGCTTTTCATCGCGCCGACAAATTAAACGCGCGAGGCGCTGACCAACGCTTGCTGGAATCGTCGCGAGAGGATCAAACAGGATCTTCGCGAGAAACGCGCGATTAAACGGGACGCTGGTTGTCCTGCTGTCCACCTTGTTTACCATACAGCCGGCCTCCGTGAAGTCGACCTAGGAGAAGCCTTTACGACACACTAAAAGTGGAAAGCTCCATTGGGAACTCGTAGAAGCTGGCATATAGCGCGCGTCGTCGTCGCCCCTTTACACCCTCTCTAAGCTACTAAACGAGTCGAGAAAAAAAAATTCTCCCTGGCCCATTCGTTTGCACGCCTAACGTCTCAGATGAAACTCTTCGCGCCCTTGGCGCTGCTTTTATATTCCATCCTTAACTCGTGCTCGCCGTCGTTGGCCACGGGAATCAGATTACCCCCGATTATCGAAATAATATTAAGCTTCAACTCGGCAAGGGCCAGTGCTCGAAGGAGCCACCTCCCATCGCCGTGGGTCTAGGAGATCGCGAGATAATCGCCAGCTGCAAGAGAAGTTTCGAGGAGGCAATAAAAGGATAGACCGCGACGGGAACTTCTCCTGATTCGCAGCGGCAACTTCCGCAAATTAGATCTATGTCTAACGCGGTTATCGATCGCCTCATCAATTTTTTCCATTTCTCTCTATTCCTCGTGGTTTATTATTATTATTATTATTATTATTATTATTATTAAATTAACGGGAGAACCCTTTAGATACAAAGTATACAGCAAATTAGTACAAAGATAAAGTAAATATAACAAAAAACATAAAATAACAAAAAATAAAATGTAAAACAATAAAATAAAATAAAGTGAAATAAAATAAATAAAAACAAACAAAACAGTCTGAGCCCTAAGACCTAATCACAGCACCAAAGGTGCTTAAATTAATTTAAATTAGTTTATTGCTTCAACGGATTTCGTCTCGATAAATTCTTCGTAACGTTCGAGTCGAATAGAATGTTGTCGAATGTTGTCTCGAAATAAGGTGAGATAAGGATAAAAGCATGCCGAAAAGATAGAAGTCGACGTTCGGTCTCGAGCCGCCACTTTCTTCCGAGACAAATTTAAGAGACACAAATACAAGGATCAAAACGGTTGGTAGATAATGTGCTTGACTTACCTTGACCTTCTTGTCAACTTCCGGTTTCTCGAGGAGGCAGGTTGTCTGCTGGTGCGTGGCCAGGGGCGGCAGAGGCGGCGCCTCGGGGTCGAAGCTCACCCGATGCCCGACACCCCGAAGGAAACCGCCCCCGGCACCCGAATCCCAAGGCCTTGTCGCGTTGGTACCCATCCTCAAGGAAAAGTCGGCGCTGCCCTCGCCGGCGGTATCAATTTCTTCGTCGATACCGGTTTCACCAGGGGATCCCGCGCCCCTGGCGACTTCCTCCTCATCTTCGTACACGCTTTCTGAAACAAGCGGTGGGGGCGTCACTTTGATTAGGACGCAACTGCGTCGCGACGAAGGTACCGAGTAAATACTACCGGGGCGATGGCAGACGTTAAGCCACACAGGCTTGGATATTAAATTGAATCCTACGCTCGCGACGATGTTCCAAACTTGTTGCACACGCGCGGAACACTGATCACTGAACTGTGTGCGAGTTGTTGGACAGTGGTGACGAATGATGAACATTCTCGCAGAGACACTTTGTTAAATAATGGAGGAAATCCCTGATTTTTAAATGAATGACTACGAAATAATTTCGAGGCCCTCCTGGCCAGGCTGGCGTTGAATTTTTATAGCAAAAATATGGACACTCCTCCTCTCAGCATACCGTCGAGCGTGCAAATAAAAAATGCGCGCAAAAATGCCGAGAATTCCGCGGCTGGTCGCTGAGGGGACAAAACGACGAACGAAGCGGGGCTGGATCCACCCCGTTGGTAATCCAAACGGATGATGGATCGCGGAATACACTCTCCCTTATTGGTAGCGGGCAAACAGACGCGTAGAACGCTGGCTAGCTGCAACTCTTTTGCGACGCAACTTCCGGAGCTCTCGATGCCCGACGACGCCCATTACGTCGCAATAACAATCATGTATTCTACGTTACCATGAATCAGGGATGATCTAGATCGCCCGCAGCGAACAATCTACCAGACCGATTCTCGAATTGGGGACATTTTTGCAGACGACGCCGAGAACTTGCTACAGCCGGGGCAGCAATTTGTATCGCGCAGAAAAGTGCATCTGCGCGCAAGAAACAACGAGGTAAACGTAATGGACGAAGATAATAAATGTGTTTTTTGGACTGCGCGTGGCAGGGGAAGTTGGACAAGTTATCGTCGCGCGTTTTTCCAGCGACGCTCAACAACCGCCGCGGTTCAGGAGGATGACGTTTTGTTCGCCTGGCATCGATCGTCCGCGGTAGCGAGAGGACTTTTCTAGTTTCAATACACCGCTGGCATGATCGTTACCAGTCGATCTTCTAATTCTTCCAGCCCATTTACCGGCGATTGCCCGACAACATCGTTTCGCTGGCCGCTCCTGCAAGGCGGAAGCGGATAATCCGCCTCGGTGCTCCACTCGCGAAACCACTTCTATCTTCTCATCCTCCCTCGAGATGCGGACATACTTCTCGATACACAGCACTTCGCGTTATTCGTAGCTGATACCGAATGCCCCTCTATTCCCCCGGAACGATCTCCTAAGGAATAACGACGTGGAGCGAGCTGAAAACGATCGAAATAATTCCTTCGGAGGCTATTAATCCCCCGGGTAAATATGTATCGCGAGAGTGGCGAAGTTTCATCGTTAGTTCATCGAGCGTCGCGCCGTTGCGGCGAGGGTTGCGCGACGAGATCGTTAGAGAAGGATCATTTACATAAGGCAGGATGCGTTCGGGCACCGCATACGCGAGTTGAGTCCAGAGATGAGCAGAACTTCCCTCGAGTACCTAATGGCAAGGAATACGAGCTACGTAAGACGAAATGATTTGTTCAGACGTTAGTACATCCAGACGGAGCGTTAAACTTTGAAACAGGCGGGACCTAGAATATCTTATGATAAATTCGCTACCATCTTACTTTTGCGCAGAAGCTTTATACCGAAGATTCATGGTTTCCCTCGGAAATTTTGCTTTCAAACGTCCGTAATAATATAAAAAGGCAGAGAGTACGTTCAGCATATATCCCAGGAAGGGGAGGGTAAATATTTTTTCGCATTTCAAAGGTAAACGTTACAGGAGACCCGCCGTTGTCGCTATTCCTTTTGCCCTTCGATTCCCGCGTGATCGCCCAAATGGAAGTCAAACGCGTTGCCGTTTCTTGCGCGCGAGATTTCTTCGCTCGGGAGCTCCCGATCGGAAGTCCTTGTTCCCTTTGCACGATCACGTTTCACTGGCACGAGTTGAGGTTGCTTCTGAGACGCCTTTAAACCCGTATAACCGAATAATGAACGCCAAACGTGCACAGAGGGACGAAGCAAATTAAAGTTTCACAGCGTCGACCAGCCTCGATCGTATTTTTCACTCGTCCGCGCGTTGTTGGCCACAGTCGAGCGGGTTTTATTGGCTCTGCTCGTTTGCGTGAAGCTTATTTTCACCGCCACGTCGGATAAATAGCGCCGAGTCGATACGCGGCGGGATAAATGATCGCGACGGGGACGTTTCCTTGGAACTCGCGGGAAGGAATAATCAGAAAATAATGAATCACGGGGAAACTGCTGGTGCTCGACGGTGCGTCCATTTCGGAGGAGAAATATTGCTATCGATGGTGCACAGGCACGAACAAGCATGGCTGCAGAATCCACGCCATCGAAGAAACGCGAGGGACGCATTTACCTCTCCAGGCATCTCGCCGGAAGTCGCCCGACGTCTGTGTGCCTTCCTGAGAGGAAAGACAGACTCCTTAAGTAGCTAGAAAAAGTTTCAGGCGACTTCTTAATGCTTCGAACAAAGCGTATTCCAGGCAGCCGTTCGCGCTGCTTGTACCATTCTACTCGAGTAACCGGAAACAACAGGGAACGGGAACTTTGTAAATACCCCTGGAAACGTTCACCCCCTCGGAACAGACTTCGCAACATGTAGATCAGATTTGCGCGAAACAATGAGACAGGCCCAGGGGAAGAGACCCTTGATTCTCCGCAAGAATTCGTCGACGTAGTTCCCCCGCGATTTAAATGCAAAACAAGGGAGGCTCTGGTCACAAGCCGTGCCCTTTTGGAATATCGTTAGGGCAACGGTGTTCCAAGTACGGGGCATGTACGCGAAAGTCTCGGGTAGTATGAACTCAGGGGGTGAAAGTCTCGCGCGTATATCTCAGAAACATTCTAGGGTTACCTTTTCTGGCTTCGGAGGAAAATGACCAAAAAACTCGGGTAATATATATTCAAATTCGATTGAAAGGAGGCTTATCACCGGCGGTCCCCTGGCCATCGGAACTTCGACCCCGCGCGGGTCGTTGAGCTTACCACGAATCGCGTGTTTCGTGCAGAGCTTAGATCGATAAAGTCCTGCGCGGGCGTGCACACGGCTGCCACGTCTAAAAGACCTTCGCGAATGCACCGATGTGCATCCCCTCGTCGGTGGATGGGATCGAGAGTGGTCTTCTCTGCTCCGCGCTCGGGTGCTCCCGGAGGAACAGGGGTTATAAGCATTGTTCGTGGATCGGGACTAAAGTTTCAGAGCTATTTTTGAGAGGTACGATCGGTAAACGTCCGTGGCAACGAAGTTACACGGGATGGTATTTTCCGTCGGCTTCGAGCGAACGCGCTTCGCTGCCTTGTACGTCACGGAAGGGATATTATCGGTTAAGAGTCTGGGACATTGGAATCCCTATGGGGGATGGGGAACTGAGAATTTGTTACATTTCGTGGATGCCTGAGCTACTGATATAATAGATGTGGAATTTGCCACTCGCAATTACTGCGAGTAGACAGTTTGCGAAGGAAAGTAATTTGACGAACATACCTCCAACAGATAAAATAATTCACCGGCAACCATTATTCTAAAAATCGCAAAGCAGTGCGCATTTCTCGACCACGATTTCTCTTACCAAATTGCGGTGCGCCTGTTAACAATCGACAGAGGAGCGTTCGCACCGCGGTTGGTCCTTTTAATACCCTTCTTTACGCGCCCATTAAACCTGTTACGATCCTCGCGCTGGTAACAGTTGCAGCATTACGGCGGAACACGTTGCCGCCGACGATCATCCCGAGAAGCGATCGTGTTTGGGAAGCTGGCACTCGTTGAATAGCATCGCGCCCCAGAAGCTACGATATCTTCCACCTAATCAGAACGGAACTGCAGGTCGGCCTATGCAGCAGAAAAGCCTACGTACGCTGCACCTGTTGCACACCACGTACCTGTGCAGGGAATCGTTTCCGAGAAGCTGCGCTCGCGTGCACGCGTCGACGCAACTTCTTGGAAACGTCGAAAGCACGCCAACACTTTACCTCGCTGCGAACCCACACCCATTCACCCGCCGACTCGAGATTCGCTTCTCCGCTTTTGATGGTAATTTGTCCTGTATACACGCCCCCGCCCTTCGCTCGACAATCTTTCGAGGCTACAGTCAACGGCACAGGGTTAGCCAGTGCACACTATCTCGCTTCTCAAATGGTGGTTGCTTCTGCGTTCCTGGGATAGGCAGCTTTATTGATGTTCTTCCCGAGAGATCTTAGTTACTGCACGCGCCTTTTTCATTCCTCCTCTGTACTATCTTTCCCATTTTTTTTCTATCCTTCTACTGAAATATGGCGTGAAAGTGCAGGAAGAACCCAGTACTCCTCTACTCCCTTGGCAGGCTGGGAAATTATGCGACGATTTCCCGCGCACGCGAGCTTTGACCCGCGCGCCAGTCCACGGCCAAGGAAATTGGCGTGGCGAGGGTCCGGCAGGCCGGTGAACGATCGAGCATATTCGTTCGTGCGCGATTCCCGGGGCTGAATTCGCCTGTAATTATTAGATCGTGTGCGTGCACCGCCGCATGCGGGGAATTAGGGCCGCGGGTGCACGCGAACCGACAGTCTGCACGAAAACGACGTAATCGCGATGCGCCTGAACCGTAAAGGGTGTTGTTAATTACGCCACGGTAATAACTGCCAATAACGAAATTTCGAAGCATCGCGTTTGCTCGGCTCCACAATCACGAGTTATGGCCGCGGAGCGCGGAAAATTGGAATCGGAGCTGCATATTACCTCCAACACCAAACGCTGGGCCATTTCGAAGATGAATCGGTGTAGGGAAGTTCCATTACGCCGCGCGATCATCGGCGGAGAAGTTAAGCCCGGCGACTTCAATGAACTCTCCGTTCTGAACATCCGAAACGAAGTGGACGAAATTCGCCTTGTTATCTGAACGCCGCGGGCCGCGAGAGTCGAAGATAGATGTTCCTCTCTGTGTACTTGACGCGAGCCAAACCCGCCAGCAGTATTCCGAATTCCATAAATCCGGCGGCAGAAGACTAAGCAGAACCACTCTTCCTTTGGCCCCACAAGTTTTTAACCACTCGTAAATCCCGCGGCTCGCTCGCCGCCGTGCCCGCCGTCGAACCAACAACGGAAATTACAATTTTATTCCCAAAGGCAGCCGGGATAAATGGCGCGCGGCGCACAGTTAACATCGCCGTGGCTGTTTTACGGTCCCCTTGAAGCGAAACTCGTGCCCGGAACGATCGCAGTAAACCAAAGATATTCCCGTAAATCAACGTCCGTCTGTCGAACGGGTCGTGTCTCGCGGGATAAGTCATCGTAATGAGCTGGGGGCTCCAAGAATTCCGTGGGATAAACGAAGCGACAAGATTTATCGCGCCACCGTTTCTCCGCTCAAAAGTGTTCCAGTAGCGCGTTTCGTTGAAACGCGGACCTTCCCGGAGTGAAAAGCAAAGCTTCTTACTGCGCTAAACGAAATTACTCGGCGGGAGTAAATCGTGTACAATCTCCCTTCGTCGCGCTGGATGCAGTTGCACGTTCGTTGCACTTCTTCCTCGAGTGCAGCACATCCAGCTCGCGTAATAAATTTTCTTTGTGAATCCTAGGCGCCTTGGCTTTCGGGCAAGCTTCGCGACGATCTTAGAATGAATTCTTATTATCGATTTCTAACCGGGCAGTCTTGAAACTTCGGCGGTATGACGTAGGAGAAATGATTGAGTTGTATCCCTGAATTGGAACTGCGAGGTTCGATTTTCCGATATTCGGACAGTTATTCTGGTTTAAACTGTTTGTGTCGTCGATGAATTCTTTATCTCTCAGCTTCATACCAGCACAGTGTACTGGGAATCGCGCTGCAAATGAGCGGGCACAACCAACCGTGGCGGCAGGAAGGGCGAACGCTTCGTTATTATCGCGACGAGGGAGGATATTTAATTACGCACGGATCTGCATACAAATGAAATCCATAGTAGCCGGAAGTGTGCGAATGCGAGGGCACACGAATATCCCCGATTTTTGTTGCTCCGCGAGGAAAACGGGACGCGCTCGCTCGCGTGGCGTGTAAAAAATTAACGCGTATAATCCGTCGGCTCCTGGTGATTTTTACAGCACGCTCGAGCGCGATGGGAACGCGGCAACGCGCGCGGGATTACTCGAATAGTATAGCTTCTGACGGATTACGGTCCGCCACCGCCAACCGAAGGCTCTTCCTCGGCCAGGCCGAAATGTCGCCGTGGGATTTTTCGCCTAGGAGGCTGCGAGAATTACGTGTAAACGTTAAACCAAAAGCCCAGTCCTCGACACCGTTGGCAGGACAATTTAAATCTTCCGAGTTTTCACAAACGCGCTCTCGTTCGGCCTCGATGCTCGAAACGTGCAAAAAGTTTGGGGGATTGAGCGCGCCGCGTTAAAGAACTTTGGCCATTTACCTCTGGTCTTTATGAGAATTTTTCAACTATTCTAATCGACCCTCTCTAGTGATTTTTTAATCCTTTTCCTCGCTCCGGAGCTGGGTCCTGAAATTCTGGAATTTCGGTGTCTGTATTTTGTAATTGTTTGTCGTTTGCACGAAACTAGGGAACAGTTGACACTGAATTTCGTTCCATTGGATTCTGGATGGAAGTGGATTGAAGAGCTTCTATAAAATCTCGCTCTAGAGTGCACCGAGTGCGGCTCACGTGTTGCCAAATGGGTATAAGCACAGCTGTCTGCGTGAAGGTGTCAACGGTACGTTTGCTTCTTTTCCGGCGGTGCCCCAGTTGTCACGTGCACGAGGATCGCTAAATTCGCGTGACCTGTTCACACTCGTCAGTAGTCAATAAATGTCTATTCAGGAATGAAATTCCGCCAGGCTCGAGCCTCTGGGACGGCTGTGCTTCTCTTTTTTTTCGGTGTCCCGGTTCCCTGCGTCCGCCATCCGTTCCGAGCCACCTAATTTCCTTGTCCGAAAGTCCTTTTAGAAATTCCGCAGCCGAAATCCTTTTACGTAATCATTGTCGCACGAATTGTATTCCGTTTTAACCGTTGCGAATTATTCCGCGGAGCGATCGTTATCATATTACTGGCTGGTAATGAGCTGCGTTTTATCTCTATCAACAAATTAAATGTAAATCCCTCGTTTGGTATTCCACGCGTCGTGTAATATTCCACGGTTTATCGGGGCGCCTCGTTTTACAGGAAGGCGCGAGCCAATATCGGCTACATAATAAGAGGCGGAGTGAAACAAAAGCGGGAAACAGTTGCCGGCGACGCGGCTCATTTGCCTCGCAAATGAAGAACCGATATCTCGCGGATAAATCATATTTAGAAGCGACGCGAGTGTCACTGAGCGAGCAATTCGATTTCGCTGGGATGAAAACGGAGAAACGCCGCCCGCGATACGTCGTTCGCGCATTTCCAGGGGGAATTGCCGCGCAAAGCGGCAGAGAGAAATGAAAATCAGAGGGGCGGTCTCGCGCTGGGAAACGGGACGTGAAAGCTCCTCAAAGCGAGTGGAGATATTACGCGAACGTTCTGCCGGGTAGAAAGAGATTATCTAGAGGAAGCGGGAAGAATGGCAGGCGACAAACAATCGGGACTGAAACAACGGTCACGAATAATGCAACTTCCTCAGCGGATAAGCTCGCTACTTAATCCGCCCCCCGAATCGAATTTATTTCCCGCTTTAACGCGTCAATCAACCGGAAGGAGGCGTCGCGGCGCCGCGAGCGGTGCATTTATCTTGCGTGCGTTCGATGTCGATGCTCGATCAGCATCCGGTAACTCTATTGTACAAAATCATCTCGTTGAAAGCCGCGCGGGAGTGAAAGCTCTGAAAGCTGCTCGCCCATTGGAGTATCGTTGCTCTATCGCAGCTTATTGAGAACACCTGGCTTATCGTGAAACATTCACGATCAGCACGATACGATTTTTATATCTCCAACGATCTTCTCCCCCGAGACGCTCTGGCTTTCGTTCTCGATTCAACAAACAGTCGGGGATCCAGCAAAAGATAAACTGGCTTCATTGGAAAACTTGGAGGTTTCGCGAATTTATTTCAAATCTTGCTCTTTCTCCATCAGCTTGTCCCTCATGTCTGCTTCTCGTTTCTTGTAGCGTTGTCTAAACTTTGCCATTGGTTGAAACATGCCATTGGATGAGGACATCGTAATTCCTTTGTATCTCGATCACTTTCCGCCTCCTTATTTAATTTCGTTACAGATCCAGGGTGGCTTCAATCTCGATTTTTCTTTTTTACCACCGCTCGTCGACTGTTTTTCGACGCGCCTGGAAAATGGGTCGCCGGGCGTTGTAATCTAGCGAAACGGAGAAAGACGGCCGATTCTAATAACGAACGGATTTAAAATCGCCGTCGAGTGCTCATACACGAGTCGCGCGAAATGTCAGAAGCACGTGGACCCAATTTTCCACGGATTTCCCGCGGCTCCGCTTTTAGGTTCCCGTTCCTAGCGCGTTGCGTTTTGTGGACCAACGGCTCGGATGCATGTACCCTCGGTTTCGCGTTTCATATTGGCCGCTGGTGGGCGTTTTATACTCAATAAACCCCGCGTATTGCGAGAAAAAGCAGGCAGCGACGGTAGGACGCAATAAAACGTTGGGCTCTCCTCGAGTTGTGCACTTTAGCCATCGTATAGGTTTCAATTTTAGCAGCCGGGCATTCTTCAGGGCGATACGTCAGTCTCTGTAAAAATAAACACTTTGAACGTACACCGCGCCGGTTCCATGCTTTTTAAATCACAAATTCGCCCGGCGTTACGTACTGAGAATTTAGGTCCCTTTATTTGAATAACCCCGAGCAGGTTCACCGACCCTTCCACTAGGCGCGCAAATCTATTGCGCAACACGGACATTATTTCCACGGTGGGTGTCGCTTTATGGAAAAAGAACCTCGCGAGAGACGGTCACCTGTATTTCTCGAACGAACGTTTCGAAAATGGGTAAAATGGAGGCAAAAGAAAAAAGCAGTTTACGTGGGTATAACATCGTTTGTTTACTCGCTCGCTAATTTATTCCTTGCTGTAGAGCAAAATAACAGTGTGCACCCTCACGTCGGACTAATCCACGAATCACGAAATATCCTACAGACCTTCCAGCATCCTAGAAATTATTCTGCAGCACTCGCCACGAATCATTTGAAATTCAATCGACTTTGAGTTTATCCAGAGCATCTGCAAATTTTGAATTTTATCAGCAATCGTTCGATCCTCCCCCTTCGAATAAAACAAACGAATATCCCCCCCCCCTCCCCCTATGAATATTCCCACGACCACCACGATACACGCGAATCCACCGTAAAGGAACCCCGGCGACGAGTAATTTAAAAAATTGAAGCCCGAAGCCGAAGAGCTTCGCCGAGGAAGAGAGAGCTCCCCCCTTCCTTCCTGTTCAGGAAATTAATTTCACGTCCGAAACCTCGGAGCCCCTGGCTACGAAGCCCCTAAAGGGATTATTCGAATCTCCAGGCGAGTCGCCCTCTTTATTTCGTGAAATTCCAAGTGCATCGCGCTCGCAGCTAGCCTGAAAAAAAAAGAACGGGACAGGACAAAGTAACGAGGACCTAGGGGAAGTTCTCGCATAATAATGCTTGCTTAACCGGTCTAGTCTTTTTTAATGGTGCGGGGTCTTTGCCAGCGTAATGAGTTCATCCTGCCTACCTAAATATTTATTTAAATCAACTGCTCTTGGTTAAATTGCAGCACTGTATCGTCCAGCCATCCACCGCATTACCAGTAATCTAAAATCCCCTAAACCCCTATGCATTCTCCATTCAACAGTTCAGCCGAAGCCCGTTCCGCTTTTATCTCACTGTTAATCCTTATCAGTTCAAGTTTCGCCTCGATACGAGTCGAAATCCGGAAGGATTTTCGCGCGGCGCGTATGACGTCTGCACGCGTTCGCCGAAGTGCATCCGCGTGATGCAACTGTAGAGGCGCATCCGGCGTTCGGGGACAAGTTAGCAAAGCCATTTGCATGAGAACTTTCGCTCCGATAGCCGTGGAAATTTTCGTACCTCGCGATTCGAGCTCCGGGAGATTTAAATGCCCCGATACACGGCGCGAGGCTTCGGGGAAACGCAGAGAGAGAAGTCTAACTGCTTTCACGTTCGAAACGCAGGGAGCGGTTATTTAAATTCAAATGATACGAGCACGACTCGCGGCGCGGTCGGTTTTAAAGACGGCCAGAAAATAGAGGACCCACCGTGGGAGCTCGCGGAACGAGAATTTAATGCCCCGAGTTTTCATCGTGAAGGAAACGTTGGAAAAGGGGAAACAGACACGCTGCACGTATTCAAGGGGGCTAATTTAGCGCGCTGAAAGCTGTCGTCGAGTTTTCTCAGCTTCGCACGCGTTACCGTCACCCATTCCCCAGTGTTCAGACGTTTGAAGATGATCCTCGACGCTGGCTGGCGATATCCTTTCGCTTTCTGAAAGCTTTCGCTGGTCGTAAGTCGATCTCGTTTACTCGGCGGTGGATCGATCAAGGGAAGCCCTCTGGGAAACTCTCGAGGCAACAGATTCTGGCTTAGATCTAGTCACTCCCCGACATTCTACACAGCTGTGCGATAATTAGGCATTCCTTTATGGTGTTTGCGTCTCCGTGCTTCCCCGTACATAATTGATGCGATCCGCGCAATGCTCAGCGACTCGGTCCCTTTGTGAAGCTCAACGGAGCCTAGGGGGAACGTCGAAGACGCTCTCCCTGGAATCCAAAGCGGAGTCTTGCCAAGAAGGCGGTATTTCAAGCGGTTAATTAACGATTGAAAAGGGGGCCAGGCATTCTCCGGGAGGATAGCCGCGAGGATAACGTCGCGATAGCAGCGAACAAAAGTCAAGACCGGAGCCTCTTCGAGGGCCGATGGTATTTCGCCCGCATCCATCACCCTGACGTTCACTAATCGCTGAAACGTTTAGCCACGGTGATTTCGCTGGCCTAATTCGTTGCCAGTATTTCGCGAAGCTTTCGGCCCCCGCCCGAGGGTGATCGATCTCTCGTCTTGAATCGAGCTTGCTTGAACTAATAAACGCGGGGCCGTGACTCGTGCAGCAGGATCAACAGAGATCAACAAAGATCAACAAAGATCCCCGGCGCGTCGCCATTCACCCCCGGTGTCTGAGAGAGGTGTACCGCCAGCCAAACAATCCTCGATCGGAAGATCACACGCCTGGGAAGGCTCGAATGTCGCCCGTTCAATTCGCCCTTCGCTCCACGGCCTCTCTCATCAATCATTTATCAGGTTACCGTGCTTTCAGTCGGATAGTCCATTATCAGCGTGCCCGCCGATGGCCAAGCAACGCAAAACCGCGCGCACACGACCGTTTCTATCCGGCGCTGGCACGTTTAATTGCATCGATCGCTCCACCGAACGCCACCCCGCGTTTCATCGCGATCGCGACCAAGCCTCGTTATTACTTCGAGGATCATTTCGCTTCGAGCCTCGTCGAGCAACGAGGAGAGACTCTCCCGCGACGTCCTCGAGAGTCGCAAAACGAGGACCAGCAGCGAGGTCGATGGTTTTTCGAAATCACTTTCGAGTATGTACTCCGTGCGAGTGCGTCTGTTGCGACTATCCGCGACCGAGTTGATTAATTAGAAAGAACATAGCTGTGGTTAGAGCTTCGGGATGATTGTCGGCTTTGGAAATGAACTTGAGGAGAGAAGAAGAGTAATGTCTGTTTTATAATCGTAGCCACGGAATCTTTTTATCGTAAAGCTCCACCACAAATATTTTATTTTTAGGTTCGCCCTCGACCGTCACTGTAAGACGATCGTGATCGAAGGATCCGCGGTGCTGACGCGGAATGAGTGGAAAGTGGAAGGAACCTCGCGGAGAACAATTTCAAGCGGCATAGATGGGTCAGGCGAGGCCACGAGATCGACAAACGGAAAGGGTGGCGGTGCTAAGGAGGCCGCCAGTTAAATTTTATTGCCCCGATCGAAGCGCAGGCTTTACGGCCGCGCTTTCCGCCTTTCACGCCCGCGCCAACCGAATCGTTCCTTGTTTATTCCCATTTTCCCGTCTTTGCCTTTCTCCCAGGTCGCTCGAGCAGGAAGCAATTGCTACTGGTACGGCGGCCTCTTTAAAAAGGAGGATTTATTATTACTCTAATGCGGAATTTTCCAGTGACTGGGCCGATGGAGGCCTGGAATACGAGGAGACACCTGGATCCGTTATCTCCAGAAAGCCTCGCGAAAATCATAGTCTGATGAATCCTTCATAAGAATTATTTGTGGAATCAGACTATGTTTTGTGCCACACTGAAGTTTATTTCAATTATACGTTACCATTTTAGGGTAGAATAAAAGAGAATTACGACTGGCGATTCCATCCCGAGATTAATTCACCTTAATCCTAGGCTTCAGGTTCGATCGAGCCCGATTCGCGAGATCAGTAAATGCTTCTAAAGAGATTGAGGAAGACGTTGGAACGAGACTTTCATCGCGCATCCCTTGAATTCTCAAGTAAAGATGCATCACCTGGAATACACTTTAGTAGCTCTCAAGCCGCGAAAGATGCGCAATCTACACTACGGCTCAGTCCTCAGAATAGTTCGTTGCTCAAAGTGCAGGACCCATTAATACGTCATCGGAATGCAATCCCTGCTGATTTACCACGGCTGAGCCGCTCCACTTGCTCGTCGTCTTAGAAGAGAAAATTGAACGTCACCCAGCTGGAGCACGATGGCATCCGATCCGAAATGGTAGACAATAAACGGTCGATAGCAGAGATACGGGAAACGAGGGCACGGGCGAAGGAAGTTTTTTCGCTTGGATGCCGGTCGCAACGGACATCGAAGCCAAGGATCGCTCGGATTACGAGCCTCGGGGAAATAAACCGGCGCTTGATTTCAGGTAGCCAGGAGAGACGAGAGAGCGAGGAAAATTCAGTGTATCAGAGAGGAATGCGTGTCACGAATCGAACGTGTGCCGCGGCCGCGTTTCTCGCTCCGATCATGATTCACGTCCGTAGCTATAAATTTCACGGGCCGCGATTCGGCGGGAATTCCTTTCAGACCGACGCCGATCGACCAGCGAAGTCAGAAACTGCCAGTCTGCTTGATTCTCAGCTTCGCGCTGGAGATGGAAATCGCCATTCCACGGAGTCGCGAAATACGCGGACGCGCAAATATCTGGGGAGAACGAGAGGCGATAGGATAGAAATCTCGTGGACGGGAAATCTGAAATTTCTCGTTTCACAGTCGTTCACGGGGCAATTGTCTGGAACGTCGAAGCTTTTACACCGCGGAAGAAGAGAGAAAACCGCGGCCCCGAAAACTTTCCCTCCGTTCTCCTCGCGCCAAAGCACAGCCGTTTGTACGTTTTCCACGTCGTAAGTGAAGCAAGTGAATTAACTGAGGCGAGGTAACGCAACAACGGTAATAGAACCTTCTTTCCCCTCTGTCGTCATTTTGCTTCCTGGCAAAGCTCGGTGCTTCCAGCGAGTTTTAAGCAAGAATAAGAGTCGAGGCGTAACGAGTCATGATGATGTCTCTTAAATTCCAACAATCCTCAACTGTGCGCGAGCTACAATCACGTTTCTCAACGCAAACTGAATATTTGAATCCACGTGCAGACGGTAAGTAGGAAGCTACATAGTTTCTTTAGTCAAGGCTTGATTTCAGCTCCAGGAAGGTTGCGCCGAGGAAGCATGATTCGACATACGCGTGACGTGAGCCTGATTGCAAGGGAGGCGAGCCTAATTGCACTATTTCGTATCCCCTTAACTAAAGACGATCAACTGATTGACCCAGATTCGCCGGCATTACCATGCCCGGCCTCATCTTGCCGAGTGTCACGGATCCACCCCCTAATGGTCGGATCCTGGGCTCGAGTTAACGCTGGATCCAGCCGAAAGGTCCGTACACGTGGCAGCTCTCAACATGCTTTGGCTGCGGCGGATTCATTCTCGAAATTACGACGCGCTGAGCGCGGGATCTAGAGGTGAGCTTCGCTCACGCCCCGTACCGTTCTGCTTTTCCACAGGCATACACATGCACGCGACTATATAATTTTATGGACGTGACTAAGATGTAACCCGGGGAAACCGCTTATTACGTCGGCTGACACGGACGCCAGCGCACACGTTCGGGATAAACGCGGGAGTACGTGACGAAAGGCTTAAAGGGCGCCTCGGATGATTGGATTAACGAATGAGGAGCGCTTGCTGCTCGTGAGAAGTGCATTTAAGATACCTCGTTTGAAGTCTCACGAGGCTATCGACGGAATAGCTTGTTGGAAACAGAAGACTCTTTCTTGTATTATGAGAAAACAAGCGAACCCTTGGTATCACAATTTTGTGTCCAAAACCAACCCTGTCTTTTTATCATCGTTTCCCCTTAAAGATCTTTTCCTGCCCCTCCAATGCCCTTCTATCCTCGATCCATTTCGCTGATAATATCTGCCTCGAATGCAATCAGAGAAGCGAACGTTAGGCTTGAATAGGCACGAGGAATTTGAGGACCGCTTATCATGGAGACGATTGATGCAGGGGCACACCTGGGAACCATGCGCCAACACATTATCGCCGCCGGTGACCCAGGAAATGTGTTCTCGCATCGATTAGTCCCTTGCATCCTGTCACACCGCAATTCCCTTCCTTCCGACCGTCCGGTTATGCGGATTCACCAAGCCACAGGATCGCCAGGACAAACAGACGGACTTCGACCACTCTCGTGCCTGCATCTGCGAGCGCCTGTGTGCGGGAAAGTGCGAGTGTGCGCCGGCCAATGTTGGCGAGAAGCCAATGCCGTGAAACGTCCTTTGTAACTTGCTCCACCGACGCCCCAAAGGTATTCGTCAAGCTTAACACAGTGGGGCATCGTTCCTTCTCGCCCTACCCACCATCTGCTATCTATATACTCCAGTTTTTAATTCTCTGCCTCCAACCACCTTCGCGCGAGGAAGCCGCGGGTGGGAACCTGCTGATCGATCCCAACGACAGAATTCTATCCGCAGCTACGCTCCGATGGTATAAATCGTTCGTTCCCTTGCCACACCAGTGACATCTCTAAAGGGAGCGGATGAATACGGCAGTGGAACAGGGTCGCTGGGTTTTTTTTAGCGTTATTTTGTATCTCGGGGCGTCGCGCGTTCGGCGCCTCGCTTGTCTGGCCACAAACGAACCGATTCTACTGCGCACCGTTCTTTCTACTAGCAGCGCTCGTGCTTCTTTCTACTCGCAGCTTTGCCTTCGTCGTTTTTAGTTCCCTCTCGCTTGTTTAACTTTCGTTTGCAAGTGGCTACGTGCTTCAGGGGTGAAACAAAGTCGACAGAGTAAGAAACGAAGTGAAAGTTCCATGAAATCCCTGTGTTTCTACTTTACTTCGTTTACGTGTGGCTTGGGGCGACTCGCTCCACTTGGCGGTGTTTCCCTTGCCTCGTTGACCCCGAAAGGTCTGCCTCGCACAATCGTTTGATTAATTATTGTTCGTGCTGTAGTGTTATTAGACAATTAGCGGGGCGATGCTTAATTTCGAGCGTTTGTCGACGTCGCATCGTTATTCATTTCCTCTAGTCGGTGGTTGAATAATGGACGTAGACATGACGTAAATTTATAATCGAAGTTTAGTGGATAGTTTTAATGCAATGATGAATCGATTAAGCCTGCTGATTTGTAATGCTCAAGGAAAAAGTCTCTTTAGTCCTTCGCATATTTTTCTAACGATCGATCTACATTTCCCTGGACGGTGGAATTTCGGGCATCATTTGTAGGAGAGCGGGAGACAGCGAGAACGTCAAACGCGGGATCGAAAGATTTAATGAGTTCGAAAATTAATTACCATCGGCGCCGACGGTAACGCAATTCAATTGCAAAAGCATGTGGCCCCGTTCGCGTTATAATCATAACGTTATAAACGCCAATGTAGCCCATTAAAGAGAATAGTGCGACCGTGGCCCTGTAGGTGTTACCGAAAGCCGATGTTCCATTCTCGATTCTACAGTTCCATTAATCGGGAATGAGCAATTCGAAAATGCGAATGAACGTAGTATTTACTCTGCAAATAAATCTTCAGTCACCACGCTGCAGGTTCAATGAAACTTGCACCGACACAAAAAGCATCGATCAATAATTTGCCAATTCAGACTGTCACCGATTTCTAAAGATGCCTGCGATTCGTACGGTTTTTTCAAACTAACTTTTCCAATTAAACGTTAACAAGCCGGCCAATTATCATCGCGCTAACTCCGATTCACGTGTCCTGACTCGTTTTGCGTTTAATTGACGGCCCAATCTATCACGCGGATTTTATCGATCGGTGGCGAAAAACGATTGCCAGCGACCGAAAGGCGACAAACGACGGAATGAATAAATGGCTGTTAGAACGTAAACGATATGACGATATAACATTTAAAGGAGGAGGCAAGTGTATACGACTGCGATGTAAAGAAAGCTAGTAACAGTTTAAATCAAGCTTATCTTTCTTGGAACCTCGCGTTCACTCGAGCTGAAATTCGAAGCCACGGATTTCAGAGCGCACCACGATCACAGCAGATGTTCCTGAAGGATAATTCCTGAGAGACGTATATTTCCGCGGACCTCCAAGCCAGCATATTTCAGCCGTCTCCAGAACGACTTCGACTAATCGTTACTATCCCCCGATTGGCGCGGGCGCGAAATCGTTCGACCGTCGCGAAAAGTCCGTGCTGGTTCGGCTTCCACGCGATCCACCGCACATTAGTTGCCGAATTTACCATTGTGTTGGACGCCACCGTCGACGTAGCGTGCAAAACGCCGCCAGAAATTACGGGCGCTGGTTAAAATGACAGAAATTCCTGTGATGCTTGCTCGTAAATTGCTCAGGGACCCGCGTAGGTACCTGCCCGCGAACACCAACGACGGCTCCAGAGAGCAGAACTTTTGTCGCGCCTCTTTGAGCCCCGTTGCGAGCACACGGGATCTCGGAACGGGGGAGAGGGTGCCGGAGAAGGGGTCAGGGAACGCGACAGCAACGACGACGACACCTCGACGGTATTCGAGCCGGTTTCGAATCGCGACCTAATGGGAAAGTCGCGTAGCTCCGGGGTGGAAACGTGGAAGAGCTTCTCGAAAAGTGGCGACGATGATATCGCGCAACGAGGTGATTCTAGCATTCGACGAGCACCGCGTCGAGATTCGTCACCGCGACGCGCAGTTTGCAAACTAAACCGCGCGGAAGCATCGCGCAAGAGAAACTTTAACGCGAGACGTTACGAAGTCACCATTACCGTGATTAATTCGCTGATTCTTCCAGCAAGTTGATCAAGGTTCCTCCCGTAGATAGGAGCTATTACCCTCTTTGAAACGATGAAAGTGGACAATTTATCGACTCCTTGTAGCTCGCGGAGCCTACTTCGCGAAGCTCGGTCCCGCTATAAGATGATATTGCACTTTGCAGTTTGCGATCCACTTATAATGGGAAGTTGCTCCCTATCTGGGGGAAAAAAGTTGGTCGGCGTGCTCGAGAGGGGTGTGAGCGAGGGAACAAAAAGATTCAAGTCCGTCGCGGAAAGTTGGAATTAAAGCAGGAAGTGCAGGTCCAGTCGTGGCCGTGCTTGTTTGCGGCACGCGAGTGCGATCGTGTTCGCGCCGAGGGGTCGGGTCAAAGAAACATCGGGGCACACGCTTGCGAGGACTTCTTGCTAACGAAGGTCTGCAGAGTGCCGCCTTTAATTAGATTCGCGCACCGGTGCCTTGTTATCGGGCGCTTTCTAGAGGGTGAGGAACTTCCGTCGATACGTGTCACGCTATTATTTTCACGCGGGAGCACCGTGGCCGGCGGAACAGCCGAAATTCATTAATAATTAGCTGGTGGTCGGTGTGTGCCAGTGTACGACGGCAACTCTCGCGATTTGCTACGGCTAAGTTGAAAGTTTAATTATATCCCGAGGGAGGCAGGTCGAGTTACGGTGTTTTGCGATCTTGCGTGGAAAGCCCGCGCGTTCGTGGTGGTGATGCAGGGGCTCGATAAGTTGGCAATGGCGAGCGATAAAGAGTGAAATTTAACGATAAGTTTGTTCGTCGTTTCGCTCGCAGCGAGAGAGTGCTCCGAATGTAATTAGAGCCTACTGAGTATCTCACAGGAACGAATACCCATCATAGTGTCTCACGCAAGCTGTTATCGCTAATTAGGATTAATAAACCGCGAACGCTACTGCCCCGCGCAAGCTGGCGATAATCACCCGGCAATTAACTAATAAGCCTATGGGCAGGTCTGCGACTGTCGTGCAGCTTACGGTTACCACTTTCATCGCTGCGCGATACCGTGAAGTTGAGTCAACACGGTCAGAGAATTTCGTTTCACAATTTTTTCGACCAGTTGCTAGCCAAACCCGCAGACCTGTATCGAATTTCCCGCAGAAGGATTGCGAAATGTCTCTCTGAAATCAATTATCCCAGTTTGGGAATCGGATCGACTGTCAGGACTCGAAAATCGAATGCGCTGGTCCGCATCGTTTTAGAATAAAAAGAAATCGGTTCGCGAGAACGAAGCCGCGTTGCAGGTCGCTGCTTTCGGCGCCGCGGTTCAACGAAATCGATAGCGTTCGTTAGCCCCGGGTGATTAGATCACACGCTAAGCCGTCGCTCGACCAGCAACGTTAGCATATACATACGCGCGGGCATCGCGAATCAGTGATTTAACAAATGAACCTCCAAGTATGCGAGGCGACGCCCAAGGCTGGATAAACAGACATCAGGATCCGTTCGTGCGTTATCTTCCGGCTTGCTTGCCCAAAATCTGCACCGCAATCCGCCAGGAAATTGAAACACAGCTTTTGCAAACGCAGGCGAGCTACGGGGACTTGAGACCTTGTTTACACAAAGATTGATCCATCTTGTTTACGTGCAATCGTCGGCTTTGCGATATACTCGCGATGGGTGCTCTGATTTAGGGGCGTTCGTGGCGAGAACGGAGAACTGAGCGGTTGTATATGTCGAAAAGTGAAGTGTCTCGAGATAGAAGCAGGAATTTTCCAAGCACGATACTTATATTAATTTTTCTACCAGTTAGACGAAAAAGTTCTTAGTGACTCGATTACTTTTTGTACTATTCTCGCGTTCAGCGTTAATTCTCAAGATTACTTTTACTTTAGTTTATTTTTATTATTTGTTATTGTCTCTATTTTAGTTTCGCGGTTAGGCTTGTCAACAGTGTTACCACTGCAGCCTCGCCTTTACTCTTATTGACTATGCTAGCTGTATATACTCAGGTTTCTTCTCTTTTTTAACCGACTTCAATAAGGAGGAGATTATAGATTCGACACGTATGTATTTTTGATTAACAAAGACGATTCATTCTAAAACAAATTTACTTGAAAAATAAAATCCACACATCCCCATCGCAAAATTGAAATCTGCCGAGAAGTCTATCTTCTCGAGTTTACCTTGCTTATACTGCCTCGATTATCAAATATCTACGAAAACATCGTTCCCAGCCAAGAGCGGTTCTAGGCAATGCTAGGAATAGAACGTGTAAACACGCACCTGCTGGGTGCAAAGTTACCCGGTATATTCCCACAAATCCGCGACCTCGACGTTTCAAAGCCTGACCCTATCTCCAAAATTCTCGCCCACTCTTCCGGCACGGGATCCCAGGCGGGGGTCCTCCGATCCTGTATATTTTCCAGAGTCTAGCAAGTTCAACACCCTTGGTCCCCACCCTTCCACCCACGAACCAACCTACTGATCGAAGTCTCCAGCCAAGTGCCTTTGTATTAGCTACTAAGAGGCCAACGAAATTCCCCCGAGCACCAACCAGATTATGCCCCTTCCCTCTACTTTCCCCCGTTGCATTTCAGCTTCCGCTATTCCACTCGGGGCAAATTAAATAAGCGTTGGAAAAAGTTTCGCTGACGGACGCGGCTCTCTCGTTCCCTTTTCCCTTCCTGCTCGTCGCTCGGAACACCTTTCCGTCGCGATTCGCACAGCTTCCGACGATCCGTTGAATCCCGTCGAAATCTCGAAGCTCCGCGGACCCGACGCGTGTTTCGGAATCCTTCGTCAAGGTTTCACTCAACGACGCCGCTGGAGCTGCCGTTTCGACGAGCGCTGCCTCGAATAGGAAAAGGAACGGCAGGAAAATAGCAGGGGCGTGACGAGGGGTCGAAGGATCGTCATTGAATTCGCGTCGCTCGGTTGACAGGGAGCTGTAATTGCACCAGTCGCTACTGCTGTTTCGCCTTTTATTGGACGGGGAAATAATTAACAGGAGAAGAGATCCACGCTCCGCGCGAGTCTGTGCGAGCGACGTTTAATAATAGAGAAGCGAGCGGTTCGGCTCGTTTGCCGGGAAAACGCGCGACTGTTTTCGCGGAGGGCAGAGGGAAGATTGTTGGCGAAATATTTCTGTCAGGCATATCTTACCCGCGAGGGTAGACAGACCGTTCGATAGCGCCCCGTAAATATTATCGTAAGGCGTCGTTCCCCTCCCCGAAACGATCGTTCATTGTGATCAACGACCCGTACGAAACACAACGGCCGACGGGCTCGATGTTACCATGCAGAAGTATCGATCGACTCCCGATGCAATCGAATATGCAACGTTTTTCGCTGTTGAAAATTCATGCGGTGCCGCGTTTAAACGAATCCTCGCGGGAACTGCAAACACTCGCGCGCCCTCGGTTGTTTTCTTGCCCCCGACCGTCTTCTTCCGCGGACTTTCTACCCTCGACTGAACACGTCGAATTAAAATTGAAGGCTGCGAGATGTAGGATTCCGTCGGCGCATCGATCTATCGTGCAGCGAGCGATGGATTCTCAGCAGGTGTTCAGAAATTGAATGCAACGTTGTTCGCGGGGTGCCGAGGGATTTACAGATGAACAGAGCAAGGTTTTCTGATCGATAAATCAATTTTCCCCGAGTCTGTTTCCGCTGAATAACTAAGAGAATCCGAATTGTTTGTTTCTCTACAAACTAGGAAGCTGGTTAATGTATTCTAAGTAAATAAATGGATTCTTGTGACAACAATACGAGGCAGAATTCAGCAGTGTAAAATTCAAATGCGAGTCGACCTCAATGGCGATCTGGCTGCTAAAATCACTGGCCGAAAAAGAGTTTCGCAGTATCGAAACGCTCCGTCTTATTTCGCTTGCAGCGAGATACCGTCAGAGTCCAGAAGAAATTCTGCCTGGGCAGGAAATTGAATTCACTGGACGGTTGAAAGAGTTGCGAAATATCTCGGAAGGATATCTGAGGCCCGTTCGTGTTGGAAGGTAATTTGCGAGGGGTCCTTAACACCGCGCGGCCAATTTCCATCGATAATTTCAGCGGGCGGGCAGTACGTGGCAGGGGGCCGAACAATTTTTGTCCTCGTGATGGAATTTATGGAGATTGAACGACACGAATAACGAAGTAATACCCGAGAATGTCTGTGTACACACGCTCCTTGTTCCTTGCAGCGGTGAGACGTTCGCGGCAGGCACGGCGGGAGTAGCTCCGTGAGTGGGCGTATTCCCGTTGCATCGTGCAAATTTATTAGGATCGCTCGGGGTCTACGAACGAGCGAGGGAGTAAAGGATCTATGCAAACGCAGCGGGCGAAACACGCGACGAACGGTCTCCTCGCCGGTGGCGCGTGTTTCTTTTCTCGCACAAAGCGTGGCCCGCGCTAACTGGAGCGTGTAAAAATCGACAGAGTAGTGCTCATCTCCTCCAGCTGTACTCACCGATCTCTGGTATGTTCTTGTCATGATTTCCCTCGGTGGAAAACTGAAACAGAAAGAGGCAACGGTTAGCGATCGCCCTCAGACGATTTTAGAGACGCTCGGCGATCGAGCGCCTCCTTCTCATCTTCGTCGCGGTCAGGCTTGCGGGGGTATTTTTTATATTTATCCCTGTTAATGGACCGCGTTCGATGGGATGCTGTTTCGTGGAGAGGCCAAATGGATCGAGGGAAGAAAGCTTTTAGCATGGGATAGGATTCTACGGGGGAGGGGGAAATTTATCGGCTTCCCCCAATGCCGAGAGTGATTCCACGGTAATAAAATATTTTCGCCAAGCTGTACGCGTTCGACTGCCCGAGTTTTCACTCGTGAGATTGAAGAAGGGGTGTGTGCACGGGCGGAGGTGTACGGGGATATTGGCACTGATAAATTGAAACAGATCGTTGCCTGTATTCGACATTAAATTTCTCGAGGAATTATCAAGTAACGAAATGCTTCGTTATCTTTCATTAAAATATCATTGTTTCACTTTGTCACTGATTAGCGCAGGGCACTGCAAGAAAAGAGATTCGCGAGCTATAACTTGTTCGGTGCTCGTCGAGCTAACGTTTCTTTTAAAGAAAAGGAGTCTTTTCAGTTCCGAAAGTAAACCGGGGCTACTCTGAGCCCCGCTCCTCCGCCGGGAAATAGAAACCAGCAAAAGAGGAATTCCACAGTCGTTCCTCGCTGGCGCGAAATTCCTGGCTCTCCGCGAGCGGGTAACGAGAACCGTCCCTCGAAAAAGAGCTTCTTCCACAGCGGGAAAGAGAGCCAGGGATCGATAAACACCTCTGCCCTTCGCTTTCGGTTAGAACTGCCGTGTCCATTCGGAGCGCGGAGCATCGATCAGCCCCGAATTCCGATTAAATCGTGCGTATGACACTCTGCAGCACCCGGAGGACTTTGATCGCCTCGTTGCGCTCCTTCGCGAAAAGGAGGAGCGAGGCGGGGGGAACGAAAAGAGGCGGGAGATCGAGGGGGTCCCTTTCTTGTGAATATTCAGGGCGCCCACAATGGAGGGCGCGTCACTTTTGAAATATTAGAGGAAATATCGCAGGACGTGGTAAATCCTGCGAATATATCGCGATCTCGCGTTGCCACCAAGTCGCTGCGCGCGGAATATTTCTCGCGTCAGTGAATGAAAATGCGGTATTGATACAAGCAAGAAGAATATCGGGGTGATATATTGTCGAGGCGGCTCGTGTGAAATATCTCCACAGCGAATGCACTGCGCAAATTTCGTCCGTATCGGACTTTTTGCACGGCTGGGACGTGCCTTGAGAGCTCGACGAGTTTCCCTCCCGAGCCGTAAAATTGGCCGGAGAAAGATTCGCACGGCGTTTCTGCGAAACCACACGGTGGAACCGGCGAGCCTGATAAGATACGGTGTACGCGGGAAAAAATCGCAATATGGGACAGGTGTCCCTCGAGCGTCGAAAACGGTATAGTTTAGGTGCAAGATACAGTAGGTACTCGTAAAAGCAGCTGAGTGGATCCTCGGAATTGCGGATGCTGATCGTTTTTCAATTACTCATCGAGTTCAGAAGATCAGTTTTACAGTATATTGTATTAGCCACGTAAAAGTTTCCCTTAGTCAATTAGTCACGCGCTCCTATTAATCCAGAGAATTCACGCAGAGCACAGAGAATTCTCTGCCCCACAGTCCTCGAAATCAAGATTCCCTGGGAAATCATGGTTGCGTACGTTGAGCAGCGCACTTTACCAGCGCATTATGCGAGAACGACTTCCCAGCGGCCTTTCCACCGCCTTCGGCAACAGGGAATCGCTTCCATGCCCGTTAACCGAAGCGTCCCGTCGTTTCTCTGGATTAGGCCCCTTATCCCCTCGCGAATACGAGGAGCAAGCCAATTCACGCAGACATTCCGAGGGCCACGGTGTTCACCGACTCGTGTTTGTCTCGGGGCGAGCGGTTACAAGAGCGCGAAAGGGGGATGTTTCTTTGGAGCCGAATTCGTTGCAGCCCCAGCGGACGTGATCACTCCTAACTTTCATCCTTTATCCTCCGTCCAGGGCTTCCGACGTCGCGGTTAAGGCGAGAGGAAGCTCCCCTAGCACGGCACGGTTATTACGTGCCTGTAAAAATTAATCGTCGACGGATCTCATCGCGGCTAACGCGGAGACAACGTCGGTGCTATTATTTTATGTTTGGCCATCACGCAGGAGGTGATAAACGTGAAAAATTGCGTCGACGGGCGGGACGACAGGGGCGGCGATTAAATGGAATATTAACCGCAGGGGGATTGATCGTTGTTTAAATTAACGACACGATTGCGGATTCCATTTGCAACGCGTGCGAATCCGTTCCTTTCCGCGCGGCGATTATCGAGCGAGGCCCCGATTGGCGATTAATTAAAACGCCAACGCTGTACGGATTCAATAAAGCCCCGGCTAGAATCTCTCGCCGCGTTTAAGCCGCTGGCGACACGCGAAATTCGCTGTCGACGGATGGGGGGACTGGTTCGGCGATCGATCATCCTTAATTGCGAGTTACCGATCGCGAGAAGAAGGGATCGTCAAATTGCTGAAGGAGATGATAATGGCGTTCGTTCGCGTTTAACGGTGGACGAAAGTAACGAGGCGGCCGTGATTCTTTCCCCGTTTTGTCGGTCGAGCACCGAGGGAAAGGACCGAGAAAGATGTTCCACGCGACAACGATAGCTGACAACGCGCGAGATTCCGCTTCCTATCGTTGTACGTTCGGCGAGCTTTCACGAGGAGGGACGCGCTCGATAGCGGTATCAGAATGTGGGGCGAGAGAGATGGAATGCATTCGTGGCCGTGGAAGGTTTAAGGAATTTATTACTTTCAATATTTCGTCCGCTCGCAAGGTTACGAAACGTCGAACTATCGGACAGATTTGTGCGCGACTCTTTTCGTCGAAATCGAATAAATTTCCGCACGGGATCACCTGTTGTGATTTCTGTAAAGTCAACGTCCACTTTTACTGACGCTTCGCGTTAGAGATATCCAATATACGATATATGTATTTTGCATAGTTTGTACTACTACTCGTTGAATAAAACTTTTCTAAACCACCTATTTCGTGTTATCATTAACCCAGAGTTTGCCATTATACCAACTCCTGGTTCGTTCGACCCCCATGGTTGCAACGATTCTGCTCGCCCCAGTTTTCCTTTCTTCTTGCAAACGACTGTTATCGGGCAGCTTTCCATAAATGAATGCGTCAATAGATTGAGTGATAACGTCGACAGGGACAGGTGGAAAAGCGATATTACACCTGCCCTGGTAATTCTCTGCTTTTCATCCTATTCACGGGAGGAGAATATACTGGGTATTGTTCGATTACAATGGAAGTGACGTTTTGGAAGTCTCGTTAAAAGATGGGCCAAGTTTAATGTACACCTTCGCTTGCAATTCCTCTCCTGCTTAATTAATACTGTTGTCGTTTCATTAACCCTGTTTTACTTTTCGTTTCACGGTAAAAAAACGCGGCGCACAAAGGTGGGTAATTAAAGTTCTTAATTTTTTTTCGTGGCGGCAGGCTGCTTCGTTTTTGGCAGTGCACCTTTTGATCAACAGACTGGGTTAATTAAGTACGCTTGATAATTAGTGCCCCGGTGACGCCTGCGCAATTATTTTGTCTAAACAAACGCGAAATGCCTGGATGTGTTTCGGGCTTGTTTATGCGCCAGATTGAGTCGGACCTCTGGTAAACGTTGTTTTGAAAAAGGGATACATACTTCGTAATGAGCCGCGGTAACGATTTTACTTTAATCGCAACTTGGATGGGACAATTGCAGAGCAGTTGGAATAAAATCCCTGTCCCCAGTTGAATATAATAATAGAGCTAAGCAATAATGATATCTTACCCTATTTGCATTCTGTAACCAAGTGGAAAGATGCCGGTGGAAAGGATTCACCAGCGTTGGAAGCTTCATAGGAATTCACTCCTCCTCTCACAGTGTCAAGCATTATCGAAACGATTTCGCTGCTATCCTATCTTCTCAGTTTCAAAAATACCATCTCTCGATACCTTATTCAGGGAAGCGCGGAAGGAAGCGTCCAGATTTTCCGGCCGCCGATTCTCTGCAGTTGACAAAGGGCATTTTTCTTTCTCTCTGCGCTGGCACGTGAAATACGCTCGGCCTCGGGAAAATACCGGCCGAAAAATGGACACCGAGGGAGATATTTCCGAAAGGAACGCGAGACCGCTCGTTTATAGTATCGTTGCCACGAAAATGGTGAAAAAAAGATAGTCTGAAGAATCAGAACGTTTCAAGGCCAACCATTTCCTTCCATACCCCCATACTATTCGCCTCCACATTTGGCACTCTCGCGATCTTCCTTCGTTCGGACTGAGACAAACGGAGCTCCCATTCAAGCAGCGGTTTCAAAGGAAGGAACCCTGTCAGCGGAGGGAAAACTGGGGCAACAATAGCGAGCTGTCCATAAATCAAACACCTGATCGATGGGAATGCAAGTGAAAGGAGCGTGACTTCGTGCTGTCAATATTCGTTGTTGGGGAGGGAATTCTTTTAGCCAATGTGTGATTTTACGAGCGAACAAGGGTCAATTCGTATGCGATGGGAGGCTGAAGATTACTAGTTACTGTTCAATTGAGGGCTAGCATCTCGATAGATCGAGTGCGCTTATTGCCACTCGAACAAACAAGCATCCGTGCCTCGAATCGACGATACCATCGTCCGAAGATTGAATTTCTGTGGAGCCCACTGAAATCGCTGGGGTCGCTTAGAAAATGGAATATTCAACACGCTCGTTCCGGCGACAGAGAACTTTTCAGACGGTCTCCAAAGGGACGCAGCTTCTTTCGCCAGACGTTAAAGAGGAGTGTTGAGAACAGCGGCTGGGATAGCTTTTGTCAGTTCTGTTACTCCTTTCCTGCTGGAGCTTCCAATTTAATCGTCTATAGTGAAAGGACGCGTCGAACTTCCTTGATACTTTTAACCCGTTCGGTGTGGAACAGTTGCAAGCTGAATGCCGCGATAAGAAATTACTTGTCGCAAACAGTGTTTTATAAACGTGCAAGTTTCTGGAGTGCAAGATATAGTGGCAGCCACTTCCAGGGTCTTTCAACATTCGTTACAAACTGACAGAAAACAACTCGAGGGTCGCAAGAAAATAAATTGAAATTTACAACGTTCCAATTTAATATTCTCGCGTACTGGACCACGCTGCTGCTCCTTGCTGGCGAAATCAGGGAGCCCGGGCTTCCTTTACACAGCAACGATAAGGCTGGTATATACTCAGCGTCTTAACAAGAAGAATGTAATTCTTCGCGAAACGGCGGCCAGCTTATTTAGCCAAGGCATCGTAAACTCCATCCTGAACATCCAGCGTGCTGCTGCAGCTACTCCCAGCGTTCAGCAACGACGGAAGAATCTTTATCGCTCGGGAAGGAAATTGCACATCTCGTACGTGTAATTGCATCGCGCGTGCTCGTGTGCGTGCTCGCGTTTGTAATGGACACGCGGCGGGCGCGGAAGCAAAGGAACACAGGAAATTTTTCCGTAATTTATACGTCCGTCGCTCGCGATATTTCCCAGCGCGATGTTACGCTCGCCAGCTTTCCCTCCGTCGCTGCTGTGCTTATCAGATAAGTGAATCTGCGATACGCGAACCAGCTTAATCTCTACAGCGAGGAGTCGCGAATTAACCCCCAGGAAAAGCGAGTGGGTAGTTTTACTTTTAAAGTGGATACGCGATAAACAGGATCGTCGATATTCTGCCGATGCCCGATAGAAACGCGGCAACGGCCGAAACGTCCCAGGCAATCGAATCGCGGGAATTAATAACACCGCGGAGAATTCGTGCGCACCTTTCGAGACGCATTTGAATGCGATTCAGGTGGCAAGCTGGGTAGTTAAGCGGTTGAAACCAAGGCTGCTCGACCTCGTTCTGAATATTAATTTGACAGGGACCATTTCGGATACGCGCTGCACCGGCTCCGCGTAAAAACCACGGGCAGAGGAACGACTGGAATCCGGAAGCAGGCGTAACTCTGATTTAGCACCCACACTGTGGAAGCCAAAATCCTGGCGGCCCGTGCTTGGTACGAGGCGAGAGGTAATATTGAAATGAACGATTACGAAAGGAACTAAAGTGGAGCCTGCGTCATCTGACGCTACGTTACTCGAACGCCAACTAGCCACGTGTAACATAGACAACAACGTCCTCTTTGTAAAATATGCAGTGACAAAAATCCCTTGCATTCGTTAAAATTAAAGAAACACTCGAATGTCACTTCTACTTCTATCGGTCGAAAGATTCGGAGGAATCGGGGCCAAGAGAAAATTCCCAAATTACAGTAGATCCGCAAAGGCTTCCGCGAGGGATGAATGCGAAGAGCGAAATAAACGAGAGCATAGTCTCTGGAGGGTTTACGCGGGCTGCAGAGGATGCTCCATCTCGTTAAAGAAGAATCGCGGAGGCTGTATGCAGCCTCTTCTTTCGGCCCCTGGCGCGCTGGAAAAGGATTCTTAAAAAATATTCGACCGTGAACGTAGGAAACACTCAACGTCCTTGCCAGTAAACCCCGCAATCCCGCTTTCCACCCCCGAAACGACTCCGCGAAACGACAAAGTTGTTTGCGCGCAGCAACGGTGTCCCTAGGTGGTTGGCGTGCACAAACGTTGCCAGGACGATCTCAAAAACACAGCGATATTCATGGAAATATCTACACGTTCAGCGGTATCGCGAATCTAACGGCGCGTGTAGGGTGATCTTGGGCGACGTCTTGCCGGTGAAAATATTTTACTGCGCGATGGGAGCAATTCCCTTTCCCCACCCGCTCGTATATCATTTTATACGATTAGACTCCCGCCACTATTAATCGAGGGAGGCATAAAGCTTGGACGCCTTACGACCTTGTAATCCCTATCATGCGCGTCAAGATGGATCTATCTATACATTCCCGGTCTCCGCGCTACCGAACGTGACTCCCTTTTTTAGAATCCCCGTCAGGCTTTTCGCATAAATCATCGCGAAGGGGGTCATTCGTCCTGGAGAATCTTCGACGCGGATCTCCGAGACGTTTTCAACCCCCAGACACAGCGGGAGTTGCATTCGCAGGTGTTTCTTTCTTCATTCTTTATTCGCGTGTCGATCTGCCAGGAAATATGAATTATTTCCGTCCAATGCGGGATGTGCTTAAGCGAGAAGTGTAGGATCGAAAGTTCTGAGTTAGACGCTGATGAAACTCCGCGACTATTTTTCAAAGGAACCACGTCCGCGGCAGGTTGACAGGGTTAACTATGGAACTCGCGTCGACGAGTCAGTTTTAATTTCGTACAAAGCAAGGAATCTAACAGGAAGTTGCGACAGCAGCTCGAGGGGCAGCCAGAATATGCTGGCGAAACGTAGTAGACCATTTAACGAGGACTTTGGGCGACCTGTGTCGTTCGAAGACTTTCCATGAAAGGACCGATCATAAAACGCGCCGCGGATAAACTATAATTAAACGCGGCGAGGGTGGTTGCGGCGCAACGTGCATATAATTTGCATTAAACCGTTCCGCGGCGTGAAAGAGAGAGAAACGGGGACGAGAGGAAGCTGTGGCGAGGTGCCAACGATTTTTCGTCGATTTCTCTGTTGTTTCTTGAGCGTGGCGAGCCTGCTGGGCTAACTGAGACGCGATGGTCACCGTCGAGGAGGAGAAACTGATAAGATTTCCCTATAAATATTCGCGATTCTTCTAAATTGCGAGAAATATGAATTCAGAGATCTTGTTAAGATCCTTCGTACCCTTTTACGTAATATTCTGCGACAGGGTAGCCATTTCATCGACAGACCGAAGGCATCCGCTGCAGATTGCGTCCGATTGCTCGGTTCATGCAACGTACCGTCATCCTTTAATTATTCCAGCCCGGCGACGCCTACTTTGTAAATTATCACCAGAACTGTCATCCACAAACGTAGCCATCGATCCGCCGCGAGACGCTCAACGATCAGCCAGACGCAACCCACTTAATCGAGGGCATGCAAACGAAACCAACTGCTCTTACATTTCCTTGACATCCGGCAACGAGGAACACTGGGGCCTGCTTCCACTGGCCATAAATTTATATCCACTTTTTACGGAAATCGCGTTTCCCGTAACGTAACTCGGAGGGAACACCTGAATCGATAGGAACACCCGCGTTATAGCCGCGATTCCAAACCGCCGAGCGGCGGAATCTAGCAGACAACAGCTTCCCTTGATTCGTTTGACGAGTAGACGCGCGAAGAATTCCAAATGGAATCGACTACCGTGAGATAACACGGGCACGGTGGCGGAAATCTCTTGCGAAAGTCGCAGCTGCAACCGCGGCTGGTAAACCCGCGGAAGTTTGTCGTCCAAGTTCCGCGGCGGGGCGAGAATCGCGAGCGGATCCGCGCGGAGGCATCTCACACCCCCGCGCTAGCGTAAACGAAGACCTGGAAAGTTAACATCGCGGAAATCTTCTGACCGGGTTTAATAAATCGCGTGCAACCATCGTGGCGACTTCGAGTTTGACCGCGATATTCCGCCGGGCGCATTCGTTCGCCCCTTACTCCACTCTCTTTCTAACTTTCAAGAGAAAACCCACCCATGGTCCAGTGAAATATAGCGGAAGAATTACTTTTAAGAAAGTCCAAGTGATTGGCCTTCGAGTCCTTTCGAATAATTCACGTGCTGTCTCGTAAAACACTGTAGGGGAGGCCGGGGCTAAAAGTTCCGATTTCGATAAAACATAAAAAATGACTGGAAAATAATGTAGTTATTCTCTTCACTATTGACTAATTTCTTGTTAAATTTATTATATCTTCTGATTTTAAGCTTGTGTTTAATATATTGTAATAGGTTTCCCATAGAAAGTAATTTATTTGTGGCTGATCGAAGCGGAACTTCTTACCCCTATATGGGGCAAGTTGTTATCGCATTGGGGTAAGTTGTTACTATGATATAAGAGTTGCCTTTTAATGAAATATTTCATTTTCTAATGAAATAAAGCAGCATTTTATTAATAATGGTTATTTATGAAGGTTCGGACCGACAAAAATGTATTATCTTTAAAAGAAAACGAAAAGCGACAGTTTTTATTTATCTTTACGCATATCTTCGATCGAAGTCGTGTCCCTTTCCGCCTTTCATTCATATGTTCGCATTTTAAAGCACAGCGGAAACAATTTATACATTTGCGGCAGGTCTGTGAAGATAGCACCCCCAAATTCGAATTTTTGGAAAAACTCAACGGCATTCGTTTGTCCATCGTTTGCCCACGTTTGCCCATAAAAAATTTTCGTTTGACCACCCTCCAAAAAAGAGTTATGAACAAAATAAAAAAATTGTCTTCATCACCCATCATGAATGCATTTCAATTTTTTAATAGAAGGATACGAATGTACCCGACCTGACCACGTTTGCTCACTCTCAGATTTCATTTGCCCACCCTCCAGAATTTAAATAAAAAATAAAAACCGCGAAAAAATGGGTATAGATGAAGCGATCGCGTTAAAGTTCGATTATTCTCGAAAATATTATCAAAATCGTTCTTTCAACGGTCCAGTTCGTTAGTTTAGATGTAGAAGAGATTTGCCCATCCATTAATTTCGTATGCTCACCCTTCAGAATCGAATTATTAATGAAGATAGCCAAGAAGTGCGGGACCCGTTAAAGCGATCGCGTTAAAGTTCGATTTTTCTGGAAAATATTATCGAAATCGTTCTTTCAACGATGCAGTCCGTTAGTTTAGATGTAGAAGAGATTTGCCCATGCATTAATTTCGTATGCCCACCCTCCAGAATCGAATTATTAATAAAGATAGCCAAGAAGTGCGGTACCCGTTAAACCGAATACCTTTCCGTTCGTTTTTTTTCCGAATGAATTATCAAATTGATTGTTCTTACCGTAAAGGTTAAAGGTGTTTGGTGACATGTTATCCACTTCAATTTGTATCGCTCATCGTATACTTCACACTTTTCACACATCTGCAGCATGTGCAGAATAATATCGGAGTGGTTTTCTAGTCATCTTTCACTAATTACCGCAATGATATCGCACAACGGAAAATAATATAATCTCACAGTTACTTCACAAACCGTAAATGAACGCACGATCTCGCAAGAGTTGCGCCCGAACTCTGTAGACCGACTGACTTTCGTGCGTCGTTGGAAACAATTCGAGAGTGTCGCAGACATCTGTTTACGTTTCGGCACGTTCGATGACGACACGCAGCGCTGCTACCCTAACTAAAGGGGCGCAGCGCCGAGTGCCACTGCCGAAACGTAAACAGATGTCTGGCGATACTCTCGAATTATTTCCAACGACGCACTTCTTGGCTATCTTTGTTAATAATTCGATTCTGGAGGGTGGGCATACGAAATTAATGCATGGGCAAATCTCTTCTATATCTAAACTAACGGACTGCATCGTTGAAAGAACGATTTTGATATTATTTTCCAGAAAAATCGAACTTTAACGCGATCGCTTCAACGGGCACCGCACTTCTTGGCTATCTTTATTAATAATTCGATTCTGGAGGGTGGGCATACGAAATTAATGCATGGGCAAATCTCTTCTACATCTAAACTAACGGACTGCATCGTTGAAAGAACGATTTTGATAATATTTTCTAGAAAAATCGAACTTTAACGCGATAGCTTCACCTGTACCCTTCTTTTCGAGGTTTTTATTTTTTATTTAAATTCTGGAGGGTGGGCAAATGAAATCTGAGAGTGGGCAAACGTGGCCAGGTCGGGTATATTCGTATCCTTCTTTTAAAAAATTGAAATGCATTCATCGTGGGTGATGAAGACAATTTTTTTATTTTATTCATAACTTTTTTTGTAGGGTGGGCAAAAAAAAAATTTTGATGGGCAAACGTGGGCAAACGAAGGACAAACGAATGCCGTTGAGTTTTTTTAAAAAATCGAATTTGGGGGTGCTATCTTCACAGACCTATATGCGGCGGGGCAAGTTTTTACGGTACCAACGTGCCCCAAGTCACGGTAACAACTAGCCCCTACCGACACATGTAGCAATTTCAAAGATTATTCTGCTTATACATGTATTCAAACGATAAACACTATTACACCATGTTCTTAAATGTCATTTGATCCATAAGAACGATTCAATCTATAATATCTACGTTAAATAATTGAAATAGACCAAAAAGTATTGATAGAAAAATGTTTACTTATCTGGTACGCGACTAATAGGTCCTTGCTTACAACCACACAATTCGCTGTCGCGGACGCTATTAAAGTGGGGGACAGAGTGGCGTGATCAACTCACACGGAAAAAATAATTTAAAATACAACGCTCTTTTTATTTTGAAGATAGAGCCGTCGGAACAACTTACCCCCGGAACTTTTAGCCCCGGTCTCCCCTACCCATCCCTTTTAGGTACAACACATTTGCACGTATGCGGATTGATAAAGGGTTGATAAAATGTGGTGGTGGTTTTCGTACGACCTGAACACTGGCGAGACAGCTCGGGTACCCCGGGAACAGTTCCCGTCTCGAGAATACGCGCCCAGGGAAGAATCGCCCATGAAACGGCCCGCAAACCCCGGGGGATAAAGGAACAGCAGCGAAAGGGTAAGCACCGTTGTTCTTTCTGCCGCGAAATTTATTTTGCCGAATTTCCGCGAGCATTAAATTCGCCCGTGACCGGCGTTAACTCGTTTGCATCTATTTTAAGCGGATTTACAGAGATCGCGTCAGCGTCCCTTTAATCCACTTTACAACGTTCGCCGCGGAAAAATCATATTCGCCGGACGGCTGGGTATTTAAAGTGATCGCGATGGAAATAGATGACGGGAAATTTTAGTGCGACCCGTAGGGGAGATTAACGCGCGCGGGCCACGCGTAATGTGAAGCTCTCGAAATTTATAACGCCCAGTGTTACGTATGTAATACTTCGCTGTTTTATGTACAGTGCGCTGTTTTATGTAATATTTAAGAGCAACGGGCCATAGAGGGGCAGCCAGGTGAAATATTTGCCCAACCTCGAGGCGCTCGTTTTTGTACAGGCAGCCTGCACGACGCTCCGCTCCCATTTCCCGCCAAACGAACAATCACAATGAAGCAGAGGAAAGAAAGGGCGCATTGTGGGCCAGATTCACGGTTCTCATTTTAACCCTTCGCTCCACCCCTCCCCCCGCCCCGTCGGGGAAATTCCAGATCGAGGCACCGTCGGGAGATAAACATTCGAGCAGAAACGGACCAGCCAGTTTCCGATTCGATTTCCCGGGGAGCTACGCTTGCTTTTCGGCTAAATGCCGCTCAACAAGATGGAGAGACACGGTTCAGGAATACACAATGCCTGCAATCAGTCGCGGGGCCTGTAGTAGATGGCCCGTGGTTGTTTATTCGAAAATCGACTTCGATTTCCTGGCTAACGTGCCGCTTGATGAATGAACTCTGCCCGTCGTGCTGTCCCGATTGAACTTTTCGTAGCTCCCGAGAGTTTCGAGTGAACGACGAGAAGAATGGGGATGGGGTCGAGATCGGGGCAATGCGAGACGATGGCGAGACCGGTGGTGTGTATAAACTTGCATAGTAGAGGTTTCACCCTACGACTTACTATTTTTAAAGAAAATTGTTCCGGATGAGGGCGGAGATCCGAAGTTTCCTTAGCGATTATTGTGGAATATTATGGAAGGATTCTTGCACGAAAGAACTTGAACGCGATATTAGTTGAGGTCGGATCGATCGGCACGAGAGAGTTGAATGGCGAAGCACGCTTATTATATACCAATACCATTACGAGACAGGATGACGATAAAGGCTTTCAGTTCCAATTAGGCTCGTATTCACCAGCGAATTCCGATCTGGCGTCTTCCGGAAGTCGGGAAACAGAGGGGGGAAGGGCCGTGATACTACCTTACCGCCACTCGATTTTGCCTGGCGGCACGGTAAAAGCTCCAGGAGCGCTTTCAGCGGGCCAAGTTTCAGATAAGCCACGTATTCCCTTCCCCTGGGCATTTCCCTCGTCGCCATTCTTCCATTCCCCTCCATTTCCCTCGCCGATTCGCAGCTTTCGCGTTTCCTTTGGCTTTTTACCTTTCCTCGGCGTAAGAAAACCTCGGCTAGGAAACGGGAGACGCGAAGACCCGCATAAACGGGATTCTGTTTCTCTCTTTGCTTTTTCGACGCGGCTGGAGAGGGATGGTAAGGACACGGAGGAAGAAAGGGCTGGAAATGGTTAAGATATATCGAGCACTCGATTCGAATCGATGTGAATGCTGATGTACGCGTTCCACACTTTAAAGGATGGAGATATTAATATCTGCATTGCAACGCAAGAAAGCGACTCTCCCGTGGCGCCGAAGGAATCGGAACAGATTAAATTGGCTCGAAAGTAATGGAAACGAAGCACGCTTCTTGTTTCGTCGATCAGAAAAAGCATGGACGATCTACAAGCTAGTTGCAAAACCTAATTCGCGAATTAGATTTGAATCTGGCCATCCGTTTCCTTGTGCTTGGATGTTTTACGCTGCGAGGTCTTGCAGTGATTTAGTGTTGCATTCCCGAGCTACTTTCTTGCCCCTTCGACTTTCTGTCCCAGTTAAATAAAGAAGACAGAACGTTTTTGTTACAGTCTGCTTGCTTTCTACTCCTCTCGAGGAATTGGACCGAGGGAATCGAGAATTAAGTGTGATCGAAGAGAATGGGAGTTAACGCGTCATCGAGTGCTTCAAGTATAAAATATAGAAACTCTACGGATCGGAGATCCTACATTTTTTAAAGAATCCAGTCCACTCGGTTCGAAGGAAAGTGTATGTAATCAGTTGGGCTGCTCGAGCGATCGCAGAGTCTGAGGTATGTTCCACTAATTCGATGAATTCCATTCCTGGCCCACTTGGCACAAGCTCTACTGTATCGTCTTCTGATATTCCTCCCTCCAAGATGCTTGCAGTCCTTGTTTTTCATGCAGTCCTGCCTCAAGTGGGAGAATAGTCCTGACTTGGAACTGCAGTTCATGGGAAGAGGCTCGATACGTATGCTACCCTCGGTCTCCACCGGAATCCCTTTGAATTCCATTTTGAATCCCAGCTGCTGGAGGATTCGCGAATCTTCGAGGAAATTCTGCCAAGATTAGCTCGTTCCTTTCGAGGACGTCATAATTCGGACGAGCGAGGTCGATTATGAAATGACACGAGGCACTGGAATCGTCTGAAGGGGTGCAAGCAAGATTTTATTGAAAATTTCGGGTAACAAGAGGCGCGTGATTTTTTTTATGCGATTTCAGAGACACTTCACCTCAAAGCGGAGGGTGTGACGAGGAAAACCGTTCGAGGATCGATTAGTTGGGGCCCAGCAGCACCGATGCAATCCTCCTCCTCTTCGCGGCTGCCTTTCGAAATTATTTCTAGACAATACCTGTCCCAGAGCCGAGGCGCATTCATTGGATCAACCCTCACGTCCTCACTTCACCCAGGCCAGAGAACGGCGTTTCTGTTAATTAGTACCCCGTCGCAACGAGTAATTAAGGGAATGCAGCCGAAGCGATAGCAAGTGCAGTGCATCGCACCTCGCGGCATACCCAATTTCGAAGTCGACATTATCTCTGAGCCTCTTTATCCTCGGACTCGAGGTCCAACGGAATTAAAGCTGCTTGCATAATACAGACTCCACGATTCTCCGAGCTCTACCCCTATCCCGGAATCAGTTATGACGAAGCCAAGGAACTGGGAAATATATCGACTGGAATGCTCGCCAAAACCAGGAGAAATTTTAGCGAAGCTTCAAATTTGCGCGAAGTAATTGGAAGATGCATGCGAAGATCAAAGAAAGGGTGGATAGTGGTAATGAATATTTATAATAAAGGTCTGTAAAATCCTAGCAAAATCCAAGAGACATAGCCGAAGCTGCGTTGACGCGCAGGAACTTACATAATCTGGATGACAGTTTTGAAAATCAGTTTGCCGCCGACCTCGCTAGCGACAAGATCTGTGAACAGGCGTGATCGCTACCATGTGGCCCAATTCACGATTTTTCGGTATGTCTGTCCACTTCCATTGTTTCTAGGCTTTGTATGAAACTGTGCAGTGGTTTCCTACGTCGCTTTTCCAGTTGGAGTACGGTTATTAATAAACTTTTACCTCCGATTTATGAACGTGTTTTCATGCTTCTCGATTCATGTTCTACATTATTGCTGTGGACTATTTACGCCCATATATCAATTTAATTTATATGATTTTAAATTCTTTGATTTATTTAACTGCAGAATTTTTACTAACTGCCTTCATAAATCGTTCCACGTTGCTTTATTATTTAAATATAAACGTTTCCCTTGGTTCGCTGACAGACAGATAGGTGTGTTTTCTCGACAGTATTTCATCACTAATTTCAACGTCAAAATAGAAATGATATATGAGACATTAATGAGCGAGCACCTCCTCTCGTTAGACGATTCTAAATTTCGATGCGCGCAAAGATAGCCATAATTGGAAGTCGGGAATGTACACTCCGAAAGAAGGCGGCACGGGGCGCGCGCTTTTTATAAAAATGCGCGCAAGGTCGCCCACCCACAGACTGTCTTTTTCTATTTATGCACTCGCCGCAGCGTACTCTAAAAATGAGGGATGCTTTTAAGGGCTCATGGCTCTGTCAGCTCTCCCCACGTGTGAAGACCTCCACTGTGGAACTATTACAAATAGAGAACCTTCTCTCGGGCTATATATACCTGGAGCGAAGGAATTAGAAGTAAATATTTATCCAAGTATTTCTGCTCCCGTTTCAATCGAGCTTTCGTTTAATCCGTATTCTAACGGGGCGAAGCTTCCGATATGATTAACGATAATAAGGAAAGGGTAAACTCGTTGCAAGCTGTCTTTACTTCCCTCTCATCAGATATTCAATAATCATACCTATGTACCTAATGCTTCTCCTGCCTCTTGCTTTGAAACAGCCAGAGGGATACGGACCGAACTTTACGGGCAGCTTGTATCCCTGGATCACGAGCTAGGGAACTCGGAGGCTCAGCCTCTGGAACCGAATTACTGCCCCGTGCCGGCCCCGATAATTTAAACTATCTAGAATGCCACTCAATTTCGCTCACGCTATACACGAATTTCGTTGATCAGCCGTGAACTTAAACGAGGGCCAAGGTATCGATTGTCTTTAATGAAAAGCGGCCTCTGTTAAACGCAATTCCTAAAGAATATTCAATCACCCCTCTTCGATCACTGCCTCTCGCGAGTTGAATCATTCCAGAAGCGGCTGGACCACGAATATACACGTTCCTGGATGGTCCGCAGCTGGTGAATTCGCGAACGGTCCACGTGAAGCTCTCGTGCTGCATTCAGCCACTCTACTCAACGCATTTACGAGCACCGTCGAGTCGGTCGTTACGTTTCCACAACATCTACGGAATTAGCAGCGTTGTTCCGCTGCGCGTTTCCAAGTTCGCCACTGCCAGGCTTTCCGCTCGCAACTAGCAATCGTGTCAATGTCGACGCGTCATAAAACGACTAAGCCCTAACCACGTTATTAGTTCAACGCGATAGAAATGCAAATTTTAAGATGTCTCTTGAATTCTTCTGCCATTTTCCCTGATTCTCTGCCACGTTACGACAGGAAGCATTGAACTGAAAACGAGCATTAGATCGTTTGGCAGAGCGCGTCAGGGGCCTAAGCCTGGTGCAATCGACGAGGGAATACTGACCAAAGCGCAGTGATCGACTGTGCACAAACAATCTAATGCATTTCGTCGCGTTACGCAACGAGAATCAAACGCGAAATTCATCCGCCATTGGACGCGACTGGCGATAAATCTCCGTTGGAATTTCACAAGGTACCAGTACCAATTAATAACTTCGTTACGATAACCTGCTTGTCCGTTTTCACGAAAACTGGAATTACAGAAGCGCGATGCCAGGCGGGTAATGAAATAGGAAGCGCGTTCGACTAAAGGAGAGGAGGCTGGCTGGATGTTCGTTTGGAACGTCGCCTCTGGCGATCGAGCTTCAGAGTCGAGAGGCACTCGGCGAACAGCTCACCTAAGATGCGTTGTTAGGATCGTTACGAACTTGAAAAAAGAGCATTTACATAGCGAGAGTATTGTCTCTGGGCTTCCCGCCATTCAAGCTCGTCAGAGCAAAGGGTCTGCAAAGAAAAATGGTCAAGCGCTTCAGGCGTTGGCACCTTCATGCTTCTTGTAAGTCTTGCAATTCTCTTTGTAAAGGAAACTAATTATTGCCTTTAGGATGCGTGGGTCAGGAAATATACAATAAGCTTGCTAAATTTTTAGACTCAGTATGTGCTAGAGGATAATGCGTTCCAGTAGTGTTTAAGTAGAGATTAGTTAAGACATTCGCCCTGTATTTTCTTGTGTTTATACGTTTATGTCCGTTCACGCGTGTTCGCCGGTGAACGACGCAGTTTTATTGTCAGAGAAAATTGTACCGCGTTGCCATTTCATTGGGAAAGTTTTCCTATGAGTCTTGGAGGCCTCGCCGTTTCCACGGAGAAAATTGGCCAACTGTGTCCAGGAGAAGTTTCACGGTTCGCCAAACATTTGCGCTTGGCCAATAAAGCGTTTGGAGCAAGTGTTATTGGAAGAATATAGCCTTCGTCGCCGTGTACAGATAACGCGCGATCCTCGCCGGTGCTATAAAGCCAAGCAGAGTGGACGACACAGTTATACCAAGTGTTGAACATACGTAGCAATTAAAATCTATCAAGTATTTTAAAAAAAAATCTCTAGCAAATAGTCCACGCTCGCTCGTGCATCGATCTCCTAGAAAAACTATTTTCCATCAACCCTCGAATAGGAATCCCTGTGCCACCAGCTCGCTTTGAACTCGGCTGTGAAATCCATCGGAAACCGATTTCGTTGTATCGGCTGATTTGAATTTGCTTCCCTGTGAAATTGGAGCTTTGAAGTGGCTCACGTATCGAGAATGTGTTCCAAGTTCCAGATCTTGGTCCCCTATTAGGTTCGCGGGAAAAAACGCAATTTATTAAAACAATGACATCGTTGTCTCCGTGCAGCAAGAAAGATTCCAGAAAATTACTATCAATGTAGCCACAGCCTCGAAGGTTCGATGAAAAGACTCGAGTGTTTCGTCGTACCGCATGATTTTACAGGGACGAGGTAATTACACATCCTGTACCAACATTTAGGTATCCCAAGTGGACGTGGGTGCGGGTGACACGTGCTCTCAACGAGTCTCCCGCAACCCTCGTATCCACCTTGTCGAGCTGCGCGAGTAAACGGGCCACGCGAGCGTGTATTACTGTTTGCCAAGTACCACGAGAGAAACGATAAAGCCAAGCAGAACGGTCTAATCCCCCGACTCTACGTGCCAAAGGTGACAATCGTAAAAAGACGAGAGTAAGGCTTGCGAGATACCTCGCCGGAGTCGATGGAGAAAACTGTTTCCACGTGAGCGAAGCGATTTTTTGCGTCGCGGGGGAGGAGAACGTCGGGATTGATCGATCGGGCTCATTAACGTTCGTTTTTCCGCCTTCCTGGAGCACAGGGGACACGAACACGGTCGGGCCAAATGAGAAACGAATGAAACAGGTAAAAAAGCTGAATTTATGCAACTTCAGTTCAGTTTTTAGATGAAACAAATGATCTCGCTGTTTTTATCGATAACAGAGCAAAGAATTGCTGGCAGATAGGGGACAAGCCCACATATGGCACTACTAAATTAAACGCGTGGATAAATTCCAAGTGAATTTCGTCTACAGCCGCCCGACGCTGGAGATTCATTTATGCCCGCGATTTATACGTTGCCGATAATTGTGCAGTTGCACGTCCGCGTTTAATTAACTGATCCAAGCGCAGCTAGTCTGAACGCGCGTTTCCTCTAACATTTATACATGCACCGTCGAGGAAAATGTAACGGGAATAGCTTCAAGTGTTCCAGCCTCGGGATTCAAGGTTGAATCCCACCTGACACGGTCCAGTGAAAGAACATCATAGGAATATCATTGATTCCCTTCGACCTCGGGACTGAAGCAGACTTTCAGCTTTCCATTAGGAGATATTAAATTTTCCCGACGGATGTTAGAGGTATAATTATTAAAATACTTCATCTGGCGATGTGTTTCTTCTAATAGAATTTAATCCATCGCAGGATACTTTCTTCATTTCTCTACCCCTTCAGCGGAGAACTTAGTTTCGGTAAAGGGAAAGAAGGGTCTCCGAGAGAATTGGTATGCTTAACTTAGAACAACATTTATCTTTAAGCCGGGCTGTGAATCCTCAAAGTGTCACATGCTTGTGAAAGTCGAAAGCTCGTAACTCCCGACGCGAGGATATTCTGGAACGCGACACGTATTTTAACATCCCCGATGAAATTTGTGCTCCCTGTGGGAAGCACTAACGAGGTAAAATTTTTTAGTCCAATAAAACCCGCGGCGAGAGTTCTCGGCCTGGTATCAATCGACTCGACCCCTGCCACGGGCTCTTTCATCTCGACTCACAGAAATTAGGTTCTCCCTTGGCGGATATTAAATGAGTGATTACAGCGTCGTGGACAAGGAGGATGCAGCGGGGGGTCCCGTATAAGGATTATTACCAGCCGGTTTCCTACCACGCCAACGGGTCTCGGTCGTATTTACACGATGTATCGATATTAAATTCTGTTTTCACGGAACGACGAGAGATTCGACGATAGAGGGTGGATTAAGCGGCGCGCCGATAAAAAATAAAGGAACTTTCCCGGCGAAGGAAGACTTTACTCCTTCCAATTTCGTGTAATTAAGGACTGGGATTTAGGACGTCCGATAAACCGCGAGCGAAAGTTATGTAAGCGACGTCTCATTTGCAGAATCCCTGTTGGAAACCGTCCCTCTCAGCTTTTAACTCATTAAATGCAAAGGGGGGTTATTTTTAACAGTTTTTTTAGCTGTTATTTTTATCGGTCGCTGGCAATCTCTCTGAAAAATATTTTTCGGTTTTCATACCCTGTTTTGTTTCTGAATCATCCGCGAATGAGTAACCCAGATATGTACATGCGAGCGCTGTGCGTGAATTATTCTTAAAATAACTCCGAACGAATGTAATCTCACGAGCCACCCTCTCAAAAAGCAATCACCGGCTTTATTATTAATATCGATCGAAGAATTCGTTGCTGAATTAACGCCCGGCTGCGGATTGCCAGTAAAAATTTTCTGCGCGTCCATGACCACGAGCCCGATTAAAACTGCGTCGTTTGCTTTCGTTAAATTTGAACGTCGACCTTTTCATTATCCGCCTAAAGGTTGCGAGGACACGTCTGTGTAATTTTCGCGCACAGACACAGGTCGCCTGAACAATATTTTCGACTGTCGACGCGAGGTTCGCGTTACCGTCACATTTTAACTCGACGAATGGAGACAACGTTGCACTACGTGCTCCAACTCGAAGCAAACAAGATTCGATATTTCCTGAAAACTATTCCGCTTCTTCGAGCTTCTTTCCCCGTGTATTCGAGGCTCGTGGAAACCCCTGGCGCCGATGCATGCACTGGTTCCCTATTCTAGGTGCAACGTGAGATACCAGCTACGAGGAAAGCGATTCCTCGCGAAAAAGTAACTTGACAAAATAAAATGGAAGGTAGCAAGAGGAAAAAAAATGCAGACAAGATTTGTCACTGGGAACATATAATTTCTGCTGATACTGATATTGAAAACCTATAAGAATCTTGAGGATCGATATTTACAACCACACAGCTTCAAGCACTGGGAATTTGTTTGACATTTTTCACTTGGGGGAGACCGAGGCTAGTTGATACAGGGGGCAAGTTGATACAGAAGAATTATCTCGACACCGTATATGTGTAGCTCCATTTGAGCGAGATATATGATGATTGCTGTTCAATTCTTTCCTACGATCCAGCATAGGTGTGTAAATTGACGTTAACAATCGTTTTTTAACTGTTTTCATTTATATAGAGAACAAGTAAATAGTTTTGATACATAAACATTGATCGTCCAAATAACATTTTTTCATTCATTTTGTATATATTTCCTCAAGTTTTCGCTTACTATATATTAAAGAGGAAGGACCAGAGTATATTTTGGCATATTTGTTATTAAGTAATTAGTTAAAATAAAAAATGAAAAAAATTGGAAACAGAATAACGTATCAACTAGCCCCGCAGTGGGGTAAATTGATACATTTTACCTGCGTCCAAATATCATTTTTTCATTCATTTTGTATGAACGTTCTCAACTTTTCATTTACAATATATTAAAGAGGAAAGTCCAAAGTATATTTCAGCATATTTGTTATCAAGTAATTAATTAAAACAAAGATGAAAAAAAATGAAAACTGAAAAACGTATCAACTAGCCCCGGTCTCCCGTACCTTTGAAAGAGGAATCATCTATAATGATGCTAAGTAGTCGTTGCAATTGCGACGAAATCTACAAGCATGAGGATTAAATGGTCGTAGAAATTGGAGGCAGGATGGAATTTCATTTTGAACCGACAGAATCTTTCAGAGAGGAATATGAGAAAACTTACGCGAAGGGAACTTCCCTTCGTGAGTAGGTATTGCTTTGCCCGTTGGAAAAAGACTTCCTAAAGTATTGACGACACCGCTGCACGTGTCTAACAGACACGATTGCCACCGTGCAACCGGAAATGAACGTGTTCCTTGTGCACGTAGACTGACACAATGCAGCTCGCACCGCAATGCAATTCTGCTCGCGCGAATCCGCGGTTCGGTGTTTATTCAAAGCGAATACCGAGCGCAGGTATTTGGTCTGAACTGGATCGAAAGATATATAGCAATCTCGAGTTTAAAATACCCTGCCGCTTAACATGTTTTATGTATTTTCTTTTCTGGGTAACTCCGCGATGTTTGCGATAAATCACGATCATGGAGAAATATGAAGAGGCGAGGAGAAATTGATTTCACTAAATCAAACTGGCTGTTTATATTTTATTTACCGATGACAACTTCGTGTTTGCAGTGCCAGGTACCGCATGGTCCTTTGAGCTTGGAGAAACCCTCAGCCCCTCGTCGAAATCGTCATCTGCCGAACGGCAAATTCGATTGCTCTGTTTGCGGGTGAAACGCGTAATCGTTTGAAAGAGTAATTGCGGTTTCATGGCTGGACAGATTCCAGAGCGCTTCGGGGGTTTCCCTCGATTTATAGGTACTAACGTTTGCGCGGAAGTAGTCTAGCATTAATGGAAAAATATAGAAGTAACAGGTAGAAGTGACCATTACACTGGATAATCACAGTGAACCTGTCACGTGAAACACGACGTTGCTTGGGATATTACACGTGTATTCTATCGTGTTTCTAATGAGTGCATATTCCATACCCAGCAAAGTGAGTAATAATTTAGTAAAATAATTCCAAAGTACACCAAGAGTACACTTAGTTCCAACTAAGTAGCCTTAAGCCTGAAGGTAAGACTTAATTTAAAAACATTAGTAAGACTTTTCCAAATTTCTCAAAATGCACAAAGCATTGGTCGAATATGGACCAGAAATATTTCGTAGAAATGGGTTACTTTCGTAGGTACCTCCATGTTGGTGTGCTCGGTTCCTTGGTAACGTTTCCCAAGCATTGCGACTTGCAAAACGAAAGCAAGCTAAAGCCTACGATCTAGTTTAAGTGCATACGTTTCGAAATCCTTCTGTATTCATCACCTCATGATTTCCTCACAATTACCCGATATCCACGGTAATCAAAAAGCAATAACCTTAACAGCAGGGTTTCATGAATATTCATTGCTCCGTTTAGTACAAATAGTTTGTAGGTACTATAATATATTCTATGATAGGGTTATGAGGTTTGAGTTGAAGCTTGCAGATTGACTAATTGCATGAAATTGAGTTTAGATTCCGTCACTGCTAGCCAAAGGGCACTTTAATGCCCGCCACAAATCTCGATGCTTATGTAGAGAATCGATATCGCGGCTAATGCTTCGAGACAGCCATTTATCTCTGATTATTAGATAAGTGTGATGCACGTCACATATGTTTTCCATTATGCGACGATAGGGGAGACGGAAACACGTGATTCCAGAATACCCTCCATCCTCGTCATTTACATCATCAACTTCCAACAAAATCGTTCGAATTTGACAAAGCTTCTACCACGTCTGCACTCATTGTTCATCTGCTGGAAATTCGGAAATCCCGAGGCATCCCCTTTTCGCGACGTGCGTCGTAAGGTCTATGAAGAATATTTCTCTTTGCAATTTCGTCGGCACGTGGTCACACGTGACTGGAATTAAAAGGCCTGATGCGACGAAGCATAGAACGAATAACTCCCCGGAGGACGAGCCGAGAAAAATAGGGGAATATAACGCGCAGCGACAACCCATTCAATCGAAAACCTCCCGAAGCCTTATGTAATCGAAGTTTTCCTCCTCTTTAATCCTCGACTCCGCGCTCCCTCGAAGCGACACGGAATTACGGGCGCAGAATCTCGCGAAAATTGAGAAACTTAGGGTAAATCCGGAAAACTTTCCACCCCGTTCGCCGCAATTCGGGCCGTAATGCAACTTTCTCGGGGGGATCGCCGCGTGTGCCACCAGCAACTCAGTTGTGAATGACTGGAGGGAATCAATGAGGACGGCGTCGCTCTGGGGCGTTGACGCTTGTGTACGCGTCGCGACGCCGACCCCCGGGCCTTCTCAAACACTGGAAACGGAGAAAAAGCAAACGGGTCGAGGGAGCTCGCTCGATTACCGCGATTATCATTACGGCGCCACAACTGACGGATCGTAGACAGGTGTTAACTTTGTTACGAGGCAACGAATACGATTAGCATCGAGTTACAAACAGCAATTCGAGCCGCGTATCGCGTGGACCATTGTAATTTGACTACGAGTATAGTTGCACGATTACGAAGATCCCGATTGAACAAATCTAACCAACGATTCTATTCTGTTTCACAGTTCTGCGATCTATAAACCTCTGCGAAACTTTCCACATCTGAGATTTCCGTGCATCGCGATTGGCATTTCAGATACCAATATTCACTTGGCAGGGACACCACTGGTTTAAAAAGAATGGAAGAATATAGGAAGTGTGTGAATGTATGAATGGTACGATGTGGTTAAGAAGATGTGCGAAATCGTTCTGCAGAAGTTACTTGGAAATTCGGAGTTCCTACTTTCTCCGAACCAAGTTTTCCTCGAACACGCACGAACAATGTACCCAGGAGTCCGGGGAGTTTGATCTTTGGCTTAGGTTCGTCGTAGTAGCTTAAAAAGAACAGGGCTCTGAATTGATCGGTCTTCGAAATGCACGTGCCGGAAATTAAATGCCGCGTAAGGAACGATTCTTAGCGTGACGCACATGCTCAGCTACGAAATTGGGAATGAGGAGATAGCAATTCCGCTGAAACAATTTCGGCAGCTGAACACGGCCGTAATTGATGCAGGGTGATTCCGCGAACGCGCGGGTACACGCGCCCACGTAACCACGCGTGCAGCTTCCCTGCGCGTACCGCGCCACGGATGGCTTCGATACACACTTGTACACCCAATGTCACGAAGCTCGCACGTGCACCTATCGAGCTGCGATTTCCATGCGTGCAATTTGCATGCACGAGCCGACGCGTATGCAGATCACCGAGCGCGGCTTGTTCCGCGAGAAATATCAACTTCCCATCGGTGTTTCCGCAAAATTTCGTCGACCCCCGAACTGTGTAAAACAGCCGTGAAATTCGTTCGCCCACCTACTCTTTCACTGTCGCTATCATCGTTGAATTAACCGCGACACGGTGTCCGTACAAAGGAACCTTTGAGTTTGTGCGAAAAGGTGACTCGAGTGGAATTCAAATGCCACGTAAAAGTTTTAAATAGAAATAGTTGTAACAAGTAGTAGTGTAATGCAGACGAGCCACGAGATTATGTGGGATAATAGATAGAAGTGACTATTGAAGCGAAGCAACAAGTTTTAATGCAATAATTAATGCATAGGTGTATTTCACGAGAGAATTTTGTAAGGGAGCAGAGGCGAAGTGCAGCGTTGTTTCGTGTTTAACCATCCCGAAAGATGTTAAATCGGCGAAGCGGGTTCGTATGGTTAACGACAACGTATTTCGCCAACGGTAACGAGCGATACCACGTGAATGAATTTCATCGATTACTCGTAATCAAACGGCCGTAAACGATGCGTGGTATCAAATAAATTTCATTCCGAGTTCCGTTGGCGTTGTAAATCGCGGGACTTGGAGCCGGAGCCGCGCGAATATATGCATATTAAAGCGTAACATAAATTCCGCCAGTGCGGAGGATGAGGTCGTCGATAATTTGTCGACGGCTAGGGCCGTTCGCCCATCTTCGGCGCGATAACGATCGTAAAACGGCGGAAGATTGAACGGTTCTCGATAAAATCACCTGGGCAATTAAGGATAATGCTCTCGATGGGGTATCGCGGGTGGGCGAGCGCGTGGATCACGCTTTTCGACCGTGGCGGACGAGTTACGAAACTTTCCGTGGAATCTATTAAGCAGCTTCGAGTGGAAGATGCAATTACGTTTGCGCACGGCAACCCTTAAGAGCAACACCGACTGCGCCGAGTCGACTCTATTAAAGCTGTTGCGCCCGCATTCTCCCTGCGAACTCGCGTCGCGTAATCCATATTTAAAGCGCGCGTTGTAATTTCCAAGTACAAACGGGCTCGTACGCTTCCGAGCGTCGAAAGGCAGCTCTCAGCGCTACACAGGGTTACTTCTGGCCCTTTTCGAATCAATTTCATCGATATGCGTTTCAGTTGAGTCCAAACGATAATCAAATTTTATATTTTATGTAATATATTTTATATTTTATAATTAATTAATATATATATATATATTAATTATAAGGAAAAGAGGAGAAATTGCGATCCCTCAAATACTCAACGAACGCGGTCAGTTTAACTCTTTCAGTCCTTATTATCCCCGCCACCTCGCCATACTCCTTAAAACGAAATATTTAGAAGCGTCGATAGAGTTACTAACGTGCTCGAGATTCCTAACGCTTGCTCCGTCCCGATAATTTCCAATCTCCGCATAGTTGGACATGCTCCTACATTCTTCTGTCCTCATAGAATAATGTACGACTATTAAAATATTCCGTGCAAGCGCGATGCGTTCGACAGCGGGCGCAAAACGACTGACTTGGATGACCCACATAATCGAGTGGTCCAATAACCCCGATTCAGCCGATGAAGGAGCATGAAAATAGGATAATAAGAGTCTGGCCGAGCGATAGGGCAAGAAGATGAAGACGAAAAAGGGACGTTAAAGTAGAACTTCTTCGAAGTGCCCCTCTCCTTCTATCTAGATCCCCCCGCAGCGTGGTATTTTAACGAGGATCTTTGTGCGCGCCACTGAAAGGAAAGGCTCGAGCTTTACCTAAGTCGTCCCCCGAAAAAATGCTGCTGCAAAATTGGGTCACATAATCGAGTAGCAGAAACGAGCCTGCCCATCTCTCGAAGAGGAAATGTTTAATGCAGTCGCGATTGCTGCTAAACGGGGAGCGACTGCGTACGTGGATCGTTCGTTTCTCGATTAACCGCGGTTACGCGAAATTGAAAGTCGCAGAAGTTCAAAGGGGAGAGGGTTTCGCAAGCTGCCTCGAGGAAATGCGCGCAGACATTCTTGGGAAACGTCGGAAAGTACGTGTAAACATGCAGCAGTCGATCAGAGCGCACGCGAATCTAGGTGCAGATGTTTGTGTACAAATCCACCAATCCGCGGGCGAATAAAATGTCGAAAGCCCGAACCCGTGCCGCCGCGCTTTAAACAAGCTAAAACGGGAAGATCGGTCTCAAGTTTACAGTAGAAGATTCCTCGTTCCGCTCGGGTATCGGCGTCGTTCTAAAATAATTAACACAAATTGCGACAAAGTTCTTAGGATTCCTCTTCCCGAACTTACTTTTAATAAATACGAATTCATGTTGAATATGGGCGAACGAAGCCTGGAAGGGTACATTTCCATGAAATACCGCCCTTTCCAGATAAAAGAGATAAGAGGGTGCGTCAGAAGGACAGAGTGGTGACATAAAGCCTTCGTACACCGTGAACGAATGGAAATGGCCACTTTCCCCGAAGATGGATCCAAAGTACAGCCCATTCCGATTCAAGGGGTTGTCGTCTTTCCTAAGTCATCCCCCCTGCGACGAGTTCCATTTTAAAAATTCCATCGCTGCGCGCCCCGCGAGACTCGCCGAGCGAAAATTCCAAGTGTACTTAAAGAATGTATAGAATACTTCGGACGCGCGCGTGGAGGAGCAGGACCCGCGAAGCTGGCGGCATTAATTATGCCGCTCGGTTTAAGGAACGAACAGTGGCTCGTGCGATTTGTTTGCAGCGAGACGGCTGGAACAATGGCCGGTGATTACCGCGATGAATTTATTCATTGCGTGCCGTCTTCGAGACGCTCCCATCAGACAATGGACGAGAAATCCTGCTGGTTACACCCCCGAGATCCTACACGCGGATTAAGAAGCGCGCGCGAAAACAGCCGGAAATGAGATCTCGATTTACGAAACACCGCGTTACGCGAATACCTACTCTGGACTAATTAATTGAGTTACTAACCTAGATTTCACGGGCAACGGTCGTAAGAATGTTACTGCTGTTTTGAGCTGCTCTAACAGTAGGGTAGACCGGGGGCGATAGTAACAGGGTGGCGGGGGCGTTTATAACACGTTAAATATCTCAGAACATATGATAGATATTAACACAAATTTTGGATAAATGATGAAGAATGACATTTGAAATACACACATCCATATCCTAGCAGTATAGATACACAATAGACATGCATACTTAGTGAAGAAAATAACTTTTCGATACCCTAAAGCTTAACTTTCCCTTAGTGATTTAAAATTGTAATATAAATACTCCCCTTGCAAGTACGTGTTCTCTCTATTTTTTAATATTTAATCTGGCCACTTTGAAAGTAATACTGATCGTTACTTATTAATTTTAAGTGTGTCGTTAATAAAAATTGTCTGGTTTGCATGGAATCCTATAGTACAGCACAAGCAAATCAAATAAAAAATGGGTGAAATGTACTGAATGTAAGGATTCATCACATGAAGAATGCACCAGCCAAAACGTTTCCTATTTCTGCCACAATGGCGACACCGCATAATTGGTTATAAATTTCTCTTTTTTCATTTATTACTATAATTAAAATCAATAAATATTTTAATTTTGTAAAGTTACATTTGTGCTACTATCGACTCCACGCAGTGTTACAACCGACCCGGGGTCAGGAACGATTGTAACACTTTCTTCGCTTCTCATTTTTTATTAATAACCGGAATATTACTTGACATACAGCGAAACTTTTGTGGCTCAAATAATGTTAGATAAGTAACATTTTCGTAGAAAAAAACTGTTGTCATAACTGTAATAGTTTTCGCGTAATTGTATTCCAAAGTCAAAGTGTTACTACCACCCCCGATCTACCCTACCTTACGAATTGAATTGTTTAGTAAGAAACATGGAGTACGTTTCTGCGCGGATTATGACTGCCTACTTAGTTATTTTATCACTAGGCGGTGATAAAGTTCTTTTGCTGTTTCAGCGAGACTATCGAAGAATTTCGCGTGCACCAAGAGTGTGGGCAATGACGCCAAAAAGTTACCACATACGTACGAAGGATCTATCATGTGTTTTGCGCACACTGTGTCCATGCGGTCTAGCTACTCTGTGAAATATTCGCAAGGAGGGGAATTGGCTAGAACGTAATTCTCATCTACATCAGCTGCGACGGAAAAACTGAATAATTCATACAGGATTTCAGTGTGTTCGGCTAGAACCGCGCATTAGTGACACCGTCGCGATGTATAAGTATTGTAGTTCGCACGAGGGAGGATGAAACTGCGAGGGTAAAGGGTACACGTTCACCCTGATTCTGATATATTACTTTAGGGTCACGTTATTTCATTAGCTGGACTTTGTAATAAATAGCAGGTCTCTGGTTGACAAATGGGGAAAAGAGTGCGCAATACCAAGGAAAAGGTCTTTCTAAACGAGCAATATTTTTTTTACCTTTTCAGAGGAACATGAGGGAGGAAAATTTCTTATTGGCGATCCTTCCTTCGCTAATATTTCGCTTCTACGTTTCATTCCATTTGTTAGAGGAATAATACCTCAATGGAAGGTGTGTAAAGTGATACTTTAATTTAGCTGGGGCAACGTAATGATTTTAGATGCCTTATGAGTCTTGGGGGAATAATTTCGAGCACATTGCTACTTTAGGAGCGGCGTAATCCCTCGCAGGGATAGCATTACACAGAATTAAACTTTTTTTATAGAACCTAACTACCCACCCTTAAAATTATCGATCTTAAAATACTGCTTGAAATCACCAGCTCTATACCTATGTATGTATTTCAACGAACATAATTGGCCTGCTCGAGCAGTAATTCCGTGGGAAAGCATCTAGGTTGTTGAACCAAACAAACAAATAACTTTGCAATGTTCGAGAGTCACTTCACGAGGAGTATCTACGTGCATAGGTATAATGCATTTCAGAGGTTCGTTGTTGAGGCATTGTTCCATCAGTCTCGAGGATTATTGGGGGAGCCTGTGCAAAAGTTTGCTGCCCGCGCAGACGATTATTCATGAAATCGTCGAGCGATCCGTGCTCTTTTTTAAGGTATATCGAATGAAGATCGAAGCGTCCCTCTCGAACTCAATCTCTCCACTTATCGTTCTCAGTGGCGACGCTCGCAACGGCCACTTTCGTGCTCGAACTTTTCGAGTAAGGAAGTACTTTGCATCGCGCAATCCACTTCAAAGACTTCTCATTGAAGCGACATTTTTCTTGCCATACTGGTTAACAAACTTCTCTCCTTTACGTAACAAGAAGAACGAACCCGCCACCCGTGTATTATCCACCGCCCAACATTGCAACATTCGAGCAGAACGCGCAAACAAACCGGCTACCGTAAAAGCTCAATTTCCTCGAATAAACGGGCACCAAGCACGACGAATAATTCAATAAACCCCGCGCACCAAGAGGGAAACAGTAAATTTTTTTTAAGCGCCGTCGAAGTCAGTTAACGAATCGCTGGTGAAAAAAAAAAGGGGTCGCGGGAACATTTCGCGCGAGATACACCACCGGATCGGGGCGAATAATTTATCGGCGAAAAATGATCTCGTATATCTGTCGAGGCGGATTACTCGTTACGAAGCGGTCAGATACTCGATTCGCAATTTATCGAGCGGAAACGGTTCGCGAGACGACTGCCTAATACCAGTTAATCTAAGTTGATAGGCGCGTTCGAGCTATAAGCTATTTTAAATCCGAACGCCAGTGTAAACGACGTAACGTAAATAAGATTTTTAATCGAGAGATCGGGGCAAATACCGAGGTTCGTGATTTCTCTCTTTGTCGCGGGGTAACCGAATGTTCTTCCGATACCGAATCGACGGGCTTCGATGAGAATGGGAAATGAAATGCGATAACTTCGAGTGGATCTTTCGCGTGCAATGGGAATTTCTTTGAACGGTCCCTCGATACCTGAGTCCACTTCTTTTCAATATCAAGCAACGCTTCCGCTGCTAACTGTTCGCAGTTAATTGGAAGTCATTCGACGATTTCCCCGCGCCAACTCAATCGTCGTAATAAATTCGATGAACGGTGACGCGAGTCGAGCGACCTTTGGAATATTTTGTTTCCGCTTGACCACGAGCTTCACCTCGAGAAAGGTCGAGAACGAAACAAATCGATTGCCAAGGGAATGCGAAACATCTCGGTTTCGAAACTCACGACGGTCCACTAGGCTTCCGCGGACGATTGTCCACGGGGGGGAAGTTTTACGAATTCCCTCGGCGGAATAGGCGTTCTGGGGCTACTCGTCTAAAAATTACATTCGTGATCGACGATCGTTCGGCGCAAACTTCGACGATACCCGAGCAACGAGTTTTCGAAGGGGGACGTGTGGGGACTGCGAAAAATTTCAGGCAGAACAGAGCTTTTTATCGCGACTCGGCTGGAACAACAAACTGCAAACTCTGATCTCTTAGAGAACTCTCTGTCGCGAGCCTCTGCCGAGAGAAGATTAAAAAGTAATTAGCCGTACATTCTAGTTTCGAAACGAGCAATGATATCGAATGGAATGCAGATGATAAGAGGCAGCGGGACAACCAGGGACATTTCCGACGAAACTCCCTCGTTGTCTCCGTATTCCGCGAGCCGGATTACAATTTTGTTTAACTTTCTGCGGCGCGGCGAGTTCCGCCACTGTACCAGGCGATCCAATTTACCCCGCCTTCGTCGTCCTCCTGTTTTCAAAGTTACGATGCAACTTCTTCGCTCCGCCCTCTCCATAAAGAAAAAGTGACAAGCGCGGCTCTTTGTCGGCTGTGCTTCATTATCATCGAATTCAAGACTCGACGTCGACGCTCGAAACTTTCGGATTCGCGGCTAAAGAGGCAAGCACGTGAACGTTCTCTGCGCCCATCGCCGGGCGCGGAAACTCTTGCTGCAAACTAAGCAGCGAAATTTTCCTTGCACCGCGAAAATTACCATATTATGCGGAACGTATGTCTGCGAATCAACCCTGACGAAGATGGGCCGAGATAAAGTGGAGCATTTGTCTCGAGTCAGATTCTCACAGAGCGCCCTGAATCCTACGCATCAATCATTTGAAACGACTGAACTAAGCCCTGCACATACTGCGCTAGAAGCAACCTCTGAAAAGAACCCCGGAGAGTTGCGATCTGAGAATGAAAAATGTCATCAGGGTGAACAAGTACGGGATTCACGACCACGAGCAGTACGCATTGCTTACGACTATATGTTCGTGAATGATTCGCGTATTCACGTTGACTGGACAGGATTCATTCATTCGCCCAGTGCGCGCCTCCGCGTTCGTCGACCCTTAGATCGCTCTACGTATGATAATGCATATAAAGACCTTGACTTTGCGGCATTTCCGGGCGGCGATGGATCTTGATTGCCTTCTGATTGCCTCCAGAGGAAACCGCTTCCCGCAGGATGCGTCCTGGCCGGCTCCACCACGGCACCACTTCTACTTTGCACTGCGGTTCGCGTGATCGATGCGCGACAATCACCGCGCGATCCCTCCGCGTCGCACGGTCACGCGACGTCCGCTGGATCAGCGGCCCTAGCCAGGTACAACGAACGACACCTTGAAGCGAGAAGGGCCCGGAAGAGGCGTGCACGTGGATGGAGGGTATCGCGCCGCCTGCACCGGGGGTTGAGATGCATTCGACGGGGAACTAGGGTGAGTAGCTGGAGAGCGTGGCGGATTCTAGACGGGGAGGGCACCGCGAAGGACTCGAGGAGCCGAAGGACGAAAGCGCAAAAGCGGATGAATCGCTCGCGGCGCGGGCTGGGCGGTGACTGAGCGGACCGAGGCGTCTCGACGCGCGGCATCTCTCCCACCCCTCTCTCCCGCATCCTGCAAGCCTGACGGATACCACTTTTCGGACTCCCTTCGCGCCCTCGCGTCTTGCCTCGCCGCGTGGCATTTAACTCTCCCTCTACGTTTCTTATTTACTCCCCGGTGCCGCGCTGAATGCCCAAGCGATGGCCCCCCATGCGTGCCTCCCGGCAATTCGAGGGCTGCCGGGCCCATTAATGTCCGCTCTCAACCGACGAATTCGGCGGACGGAGGAATTGGGCGGCAAAAGGGAACGCTTCGCGCCTGCAGTTCCTCGAGGTTTGCTGGCGCTACGTTGTACCGTGATCCGCGAAAATGAAACCTCTAGATCTGGACGATCGGGGAAGCGAGAAGTGGAAGAAGACGCTGTTTAGTCAGCCCGTCCTTAAACGAGGCCAGACTGTGTAAAAATAAAGTTTCTTGCAATATGCACCGACTCCCTCGGAACTCCGGAAATCTATCGCGGCTGAAAATAACAGTTCCAACGACGGAAATAGAGGTAAGTGCCACGTAGGATCGATTCGATGCAAGTATTGACTTGCTCGAAGAAGCTGGGCGACGTTTCCTGGCGAACAAGCGCCGACTAATTACCGCAATTCGATCGCACTGTAATCTAACTAGCAAACGTTTTCAGAAATAATTACGACTGGAGCACCGCTCTGTTAATTTCGCCCCAAGGGCCCGCCCTATTAAAAGCAGAGTAGAAATTGCGAGTGGCTAGACTGGAGAGGTGTTTTTTATTTAATTTTACTCCGCTGAGATTGAATCGCTAAGTTTGCACACTGTTCGGAGTAATTGGGGGATCATCTACTTAAATGACTTCATCGTTTGGTTAAAGTAGCCCATAATTCAAGCGCTCCACCGTGCCGCGCAAGATAAGTAATTGCTTTACATTAAATAGACGATATCACTTAGTGTAACATCTTTTTCTGCCTTTTTTACAGATACTGGCGAATTGAGATTAACAATTAGAAATGCCTAAGCACACTGCCATCCTGAAGAGAACTCGTAGAAATGCATATAAGAGAAACCTTCTCTCCTATGCATCTGCAAAAAGATTTGCTCCATTCAGAAAAACTGCACCCCGACAATTTCCATGAGCTGCACTCAATTCAGTTTACATTTTCCAAAGCCTTTGCCTGTTTTTCGAAGTTACACCTAGTTGTTGCCATGGGATCGCGATTAAAACTTGCCCCGACCATCGCGATTTTAATTTAATCAACCCGATATCGTCCCAACCAGAGAATTATGCGCATGCATATTAAGCGACTGTTCGCGAGCCGATTTTTAAAACCACTCCCTGTATTCTTTTCCGTCTCGACTAATTGCTCTTGCAAAAATGGAGATTCGACGGCACAATTCCATTCTAAGAGCCGCTCGTCGAGCATGCTGAATACGCGGACGTGGTTGCTAAGCTCCGCCGTTGAAATTTAACTTCGCGGCTCGCTGTTGGGTCGGTTAATAGATCGGCTATAATCGTTCCAAAACATCGCTCCAGGCAATCATCTTTCACGGCAACTCTATTCTGTGAGATCCTCTTAGGGGACTTTGAATTCTCGAATATTAAATCTACGTTTCAATTGAATTTTCGCGAGAGTGATCAATTCCTTTCGCGGGGTGTTGGGAATTCTGAAACACCCAGTAGTTGGTACTTGAACATTGTGAAAGTACTCGAAACTCCTTGTGAAGTGAAAAGCATTTACGTGGTTCAGTACGTTTTGTATGGCGCCCGTTTCATTTCCCATTCGTGCTCCGCAAGTCACTTGAAACTTGCTTCAAGCATTCGCGAATTACTTGGTAAGTTACCATTTGTACGAAGAAGAAGGGTTGACGTGTAAAATGTATAACGATAGACAATTCAACGCGAACAATTAGAACTTCATGAAACGTATTACTGACTACCTACGAGGGTACGTTTAAAGTTTCAGTTAGTAATTCTACGCCACCGATAGATGTAGCCACGATATGTAGGAAGAAAATACTAGGGGCCTGTATTCATAGTCGCTACTTATTCTTTTTATTTTTTTTTATTTTTTTTTTTTCCTGTGTGTTTCTAACACACAGGATGGGCGTTTCAAGCATTTCGCTTATGTTGCCCAACGAACAACGATAGTCATTTTTCCTTTTTCCCTCCTCTCTCCTTCGGGTCCCAGCAGCAGCGACGCACCGGGAGACAGGTGATGGTCACCCATCTTTCCCCAGTACGCCGCCCCGTGATGTTTAACTTCGGTGATCTTACGGGAACCGGTGTTTCCATCACGGCCATGGCCGCTGGTCGCTACTTATTCTTGAGTAAATGCTTAAGTATGCGGCAACCTCTCCTAACCTAGTAGCTAGTAAAGGATGCCGAATGCTTAAGCATTTGCTTAAGAATAACTAGCGACTATGAATACCAGCCTAATTGCGAGTTGCATGGGTCATGGATAACACAGGATATAATTACAGAAAGCGCATTTATTACCTATCGATGAGTGGTATCATTAAGCACTGGATTATAACATTCCAATTCATCATCAAAATAGCGAATGGATTACATTGAAATTCCGTGTCGGATCTACGAAATTATCGAAACCCACGTACCACGAAACGTATTAGATTTGTTTAATTGCAGAACGATTCGTTAGCAGCGCAACCTCGTCAACAATGCAATATTCCAAAATATATTAATTTCGTTATCAAATGTTCAAACTCACCCATGCGTCTCTGAAAATGGCAAACTGGGAAGACGTCTCGTTCCTATTCTACTCACTTGCCACTTTCTGAGGTGGCTGAACTGCCATCCTTGAGTGATCCTTCACTACTTTCTTAATTTCCCAATTCTAAAGTCCTTGATTTAAGTTACAAGTCTTAATCCTAGAGCTATTTCGCGTCAAAATTCTATTAATTGTAGATAAGAAAAACGAGCCAAGCCCACTCGTAGGTTGGTCGTTACACATGCACACAAGCAGCAAGACAATTCACTTTTTTTCACTTTAAACGTCTAAACGGTAATAAATAGTTATGCTACTCTACTGCACCGTCACCCCAGTCAACTATACTCGATATTAATCCCTAAATGTCACTTTACTACAAACTTTTTCTGCATCCTTTAAAATTTTTTCTAGCGAGAGCTTCCAACCGACGCGACCGTTACAAAATTTTGGCGGAAACTGGATTCTATTTGAATTGCAGTTGAGCATCTCGACCGCAGCGCCACACCTACCTTCCCCTTCAAGTGTCAAGATCCCCGAGTGTCCACGCTCGAGTGCGAAGTAAATTTTGACGGTTGACCGCGTGACTGTTTATAACGCGTAATTAAGAAAGTTCCTCGCGTTCGTTAGGCTGGCGAATAGAAAGTGTCCTGATATGGCAGCCGGTCTTTCCAGAAATGGTAAGCGACCTATTTGATGTTTAGGGTTAAAGCGTAATTTTCTGAGATTCAAACAGTTCTGTTATTTAGCGCAAATTCCAGTTAAGCAGAAATGCCCCTACATGGAGAAGTGTTACCGCAAGAATCCGATTCATTTCAGCGAAATGTCACATCCGCATCGTAAGTACCATTGAACGTGCATTCGGCTGTGTCAACCAGGAAGTTCGTTGTTTTCTTCCAGTGGAGAAGCTTGTAATCGATCAGTTGGAAGGAGCGATAAAGGTACCCGAGGATGTAGGCTTCGAGTGCTCGGACACGTCGCTCTTGATGGATCAGTTAAAGGTGTTGCAGATGGTATTGAGAAAAGAGAGAAATAACAGCGGAAGCAGACCATCGGACTCCAAAGCTCCTACGGTTTGCACAGCCTCGAATAGTAATAGCGGCGCTAGCGGGAGTTTAAAAGATTTATCCACTTTGGTGGACAGACACAAGCAAATGGCAGCTCAGAGGAGGGAGGGTAAATTAAAGGATCTGGATGAGAAGGCAGGGGCACTGTTTAAATCTTCCAGCAGCAACGGTAAAAGTAGTACAGACAGTAATAAAATTTACACAATGAGGGAGGAGTTGGGTAATCTTAAACTTGCTATAAAGCGAACATTGGAGGATGATTCTCCCCAGGAAAAGAAAGTAAACAGTAATAGCGGCAATGCTGATCAAAGCGAGAAGAAAAAGTCAAAGACAAGTTACAACTGTGATGAGGGCGTTCAAGAATGTAGCCAGAGTTATCAAAGTTCTGGCTCCTCGGAAGGGAAATCTATAATCGAAGTTTATCAGTTGTGCACTTCTGCAAGATCCAGAGATGAAGTCAGGGAGAGAGCGATTAAGATGATGAGGCACCAAGGGCTAGAGGTATCGGTCGTGGAACCAGGAAATTTTGCGCTGAAATATGCCCTTTCTGCGCCTTACCATCTGTTTTTCTCAAGAGTCCAGAGGTCGAAGGCCACGTACGACCAACAGCTCTCTATAACTTTCCCCGAGATCTTGGACAGAAGTCTGGGAGAAATCGTGAACAGTTTGCAAATTAATTTTATGGTGGACGTTGGGTGGTTGTGCTTGCAGTACCTGCTGGCTGGTCAGCGCACAGACATGTTAATTTTATTCGGGGAACGGGTTGACACGGAGAAAGTGGGCTTGAACATAACCATGATACCCGTGGAAATGCCGTCCAAGTTCGGTTGCCATCACAGTAAAATCATGGTGTTAAAGTACAAAGACGACGGCATACGGGTGGTGGTGTCCACCGCGAACCTGTACTCAGACGATTGGGACAATAGAACGCAAGGGTCTGTGACATAATTTTAAAATCATTTTGATCGTTTCGAGGGAGACCGTAACGGATAAAATATTGGTTCCATTTTGTCTTGACCAGACTTTGGATATCGCCGCATCTTCCGCCGCTCCCGGAATCGGCGAATACCAGCGACGGTGAATCGCCCACGGGTTTCAAGAAGGATCTAGAGCGTTACTTGTCTAGATACAGACACCCAGTTTTAACAGAATGGATCTGTGCTGTCCGAAAAGCAGATTTCTCGTCGGTGAACGTTTTTCTCCTGGCCTCCGTGCCAGGGAGCCACAAAGGGTCTGAGTACGATTTCTGGGGCCACAGGAAGTTAGGTTACGTTCTTTCTAAACACGCCACGCTACCCCCGGATGCGCCTGAGTGGCCAATCGTCGCTCAAAGCTCTAGTATCGGCAGCTTAGGTCCAAACTATGATAGTTGGCTTCTGAAAGAAATAGTGCCCTCGATGTCGAGGGAGACGGCGAAAGGTTTGAAGAGCCACCCGAACTTCCAATTCATTTACCCTTCCATAAAGAATTACAAGGAAAGCTTCGATTGCCGAGATGGATCGTGTTGCCTTCCTTACAGCCGTCAAACGCATTCCAAGCAAGAGTGGCTAGAGTCTTATTTGTAGTAAGCTTTCAGCTTTTCAGCATTTATGCCATTCTAATGCCCTGATAGCTTTTGGTCCTGTATTTTTTGAAATATCTAACAATTTTCGTAGCCAATGGAAGGCTACGCGCACCGCGAGAAGCCAAGCAATGCCTCACATCAAATCTTACACGAGATTCTCGCCGGACTTAAAGAGAATCCCATGGTTCGTTCTAACCAGCGCTAATTTGAGCAAGGCCGCATGGGGGATCGCCAGAAATTCGCATTATATCATGAGCTACGAGGCTGGAGTTATATTTATACCTCAATTTATTGTACGTTTTAAATATTTATTTCCCGTCTGCAGTGTTCCACAAATATCTTAAGATCCAAATCATTTCCACAGACTGGATCGACGACGTTTCCTGTTCAGGAAGGGGTGGAGGAAGGTGTGCAAGTCTTCCCAATCACATACGATAGACCTCTAACACGATACGAGCCTGGGGACAAGCCGTTCGTCACGGAGTTCTTTTGTGGTCGCAATTAGACGGCCGGTATCTGAAAATCGTAACAGATTGTGGTTCAAAATCCGCGTATATTTTGAAAACTATTGTCCACGGTGTAATGTACGAGTGAACTTTTCTAATAAACCTGATATCGATTGATTTCGTAATTTGGATCGCTCGATGTTTCACTGTTATTAAGTCGAGGGAGCGAAATGCTCCGTGCCTCTGTTGATGAGGCAATAGAATCTTTACGACGCCAGAACTTCCCACGTCGCGCGTGATTTCTTTCTCGAATCGTTCCCGTGCCGATTTCGTGGTTGCTCGTTCGCGGGCCACGCGTTTTCCATAAAACATCAGCAGGAAAGCGTTTCCTGACCAGCACCTTTCCGCCTGGCACATGCCTCGCCTTCAAACAACGTTTAAACAATCTCTGCTTGCTCTTCCCCTACGCAGCAATTACACATGGCGTACGCTCCTTGCGCAAGGTGAGTCATAGATAAACCAGTTCGTCTACTAAATAACATCGTTGAGGCGTGCGGAGAAACCTGTAAAAAAAAAAAAAAATAGGTAAATCTTTAGTGAATGAGGTGTTTTGTCACGGAACGATTTATTTTCGATGCAAATTTTCGAGCAGACCGTGGCCTCCACAAGCTCGTTAAATTTTTGCCGGTTAATTCTCAGAAATGTAGGATGGTTCTAAGTGGTTGGATATATTGACACAAGAAATTGTGATGACGCTAGTAAAGCGCATAGGTATTGAAATTTTTGCCGCTACTCGTTCGCGGACAAGTAGCCGTGTCTTTTCGTAAACGGATCCTACACTTTTTAGTAAGACAGCGACGAAGAATTTGTAGCTGGTGAACCATAAATACTAATCTCCGCTCCTATCGCTCGCTCACACCCTTATCTACGACTTTCACCTTAAAAAATTGTATGAGAACATAAACGTTTCTTTCAGTCGGCAAACAGTCGTTACTGCCTTCCGCGAACTATTTCACGGTACTCGTCGTTACATCGCAAATTTGTTCGATGCAGCGATAATGCCAATACGGTATAACTTGCGTCATTTCGATAACGAGTCCTCCACCCACGGAGAAAGCGAAAAAGGAATCAAAACAACCTCGACTTCGGTGCAATCACAATTTAAAGCAACCTTCGCGGCAACCCGATCCTCGAACATTGTAATAACGAAACAACACTCTGGCAATAGCAATCACTACTTGCTCTTCAGTATCCCGTGATATTAAGCCAGCGCTTTATTAATAAGTATCGAGGAAACCTACGTCCAGCTTTTTATAAATAAGCCGCGCAATATCTTAATGAACGTCTAAAAGTGGCGTTGCATATTTCACGGATCAAGGGGTAAAAAACGTAAAGGACAAGGACATTGGGTGACCAATCACTCCCCGTCCCTTTTTTCTTCGCGTCTCTACCTGCCATTTATCTAGGGACCAGCATCTGCATTATCGAAACGAACGTTTTTAATATTAATCTACGCCACGCGTAGCAACGAGTTTGCTCTAGAGGAACGGCGGTACTTTCTTGCCCGCCGTACTTTTCGGAACATAGCCGACTGGAAATGGTCAAGACGACTCGCGGTGCCCCAACGCCGCCTACAAGCAGAGAGATCGGTTTACCATTAAGAAAGACGCGAAGGATTCTGACGTCAACGCGCGCCGAGGCTTCGCCTCCCACTAGGAACCGGCCTCGTGGTTGGATGTCCTCGGCGCAGATGCGGCTTCTGAAAAGGGACGTCCCGGCGCCTCTGACGGCGTCGGCGACCACGAACCCCGGGGGGGAAGACGTCGATTACCAGTCCGTGAGATGTTGCCGACTGGGACGGACACCTCTTAGCATTCCTCGCCGTACGTGTTTCGGGTGTGCTAGCCAGTGGGTGGTCTGTCAAAGCGTGTTGCGGATGCACGCTCGGAACAATCGCCGCAGGGTCGAGCGTCCACGGATTCCCCGCCTGGCAGATTGCCGGCAGTGCGACCATCGATCCGCAAGCAGCCCGCGCCGAGAGCTTGCACAGTGATCGGAACGATAATAACTCCGGCATAAATCAGCAGGCCTGTCATCGACGATAAAACTGCAGGCCGAGGGGGAGAGTCGACGAGCAGCAACGCAGTCGCGAATCTTGGGAACGAGCAGTCTCGGAACGATTTTCGGTACAAGACGACGGACGGGGAACGTGCCTCGCCTGGCAATCGCCGAACTCCCCCGGGGGGGAAAGCATCGAAAGTAGGTTCGCCAGAAATGCTCAAACGAGTCATCGTCTTCCCTGAGGGAACGCATTCGAGTAACCGTTCAGAGGCTCCAACTACTCGGAAGCTTTCGTCATTCCTTTCGTTCCTGTCGCAATTCACCCTCACCCGCGACGACTATCGGCGCGCCCGGAAGCGTGCCGTTCGTTTTGGACTGCCAGTTGGCAAGTTGCATCGAGCGCGTGCTCGCGACATTCGCAAACACGGAGCCGTGAACGGAGTTTCCCTCAGCTCGTCGTTTATTTCAGACAGCTACGCTTCCGTCATCATCCGCGATACGATCTTAATCCGCCTGCATTATCGTCTATCGACTAGCTAAAAGTACTCTACAGTTCCAATCGCGGTTTCCCTGCTTCCCATTATCGAGAGCTCGCGGAAAACGCAACGCTCCGAGTGGAATCTTCCGGCCGCGCGATATTAATGAGAAGCGCAGCCTTTAAACGATGTTTGCTTTTAGCGTTAAACCGTGATTGTCTCTGGCGTTCCAGGTCCTCCGGACGCAGAGGAGCGCCGACAGGCGTTTTATCGGCAACGTGCTCGAAGTGCATGGTCGGCCATGAACCGACGTCATCGAAAATCGGACTGTTAATCAGGCGGAGGTACACCTGGTGATCCTTTGTCATGGTAGTCGAGCAGCACAGTGCTTTATTGGCGAGAAGCGAGCCAGAAACAGTCGTCGGTCTGGACTGCGAATCGATAAAGTGGAGCGTGGCTTCTCGGAGGTGGAGAGATTCCAAAGCCTGATCACGCGGGTGTCCTTCCTGATCGCATTCGGGGTGGAAAGCAATTGGAACTGGTCAGGATGATAACCTGCTGGGTGCTGACTGGCATCTTCGGTACCCTCGTGCTGCTGTACGGTCTAATAGAGGTCCACTACTTCCTGCGCATGTTCTTCACCGTCTTTTTCGCCCGCTTCTGCAAGAAAAAGGTGCACATCCTGGACGAGACCACTGTTTATGGTACGTTGGTCCCTGGCTCCGCGAACGGAGCAAGAACGACACGGATTTCGGTCTAAGATCAAAGAAAACCTCAGCTCTCGTTAGTATTTTAAGGAAATACTATCTCCTTGAGTCTGTTGTTGTTTTAAACACATCGGCACTGTTCTCGCGTAGTAGAAACAGTGTCCGGGAGCACAGAGATTCCATGAAAATGCATCTCACGGTCCTCCGCCGCCACGTAAGTCCAGAATCCTTACAATTCACCGACTTATCTCGGCCCCGTAAACCTTGACCTACCATGCGCGAATTAGTCGGCCGGCCGGTTGCTCGTGTCGCAAATCCGCGTGCCAGTATTGATTGCACCGGGTACACACTGGTGCGGCAAAATTCTGCAAAACTGGACCGACGGGTAGAAATGTAAACAGCGCGGATTCTCGCTGAGCCTGGCGTTCTGCGCGACGTTCCGCCGACGTGTATCCTCTTTCGCGAGAATTCTTTGCCGCTGGGAACGTTCAACTGGTACATGTATCAATCATTGTCACGCCGCGGCAAGCTACTTCGGCGACGAATAACAAATTCTCCAAACGCTTAGTATTCCTGAATATTCCGACGAATGCTAATCTTTTATTTATCAGACCTTGCGACAGAGTAGGAAGCTGAGCCGCTCGGCTCCTCGTTGCGCGCTTCCCACCTTAGTCGCCCCGGACTTCCCTTCGATTTTGATCGCTTTAAATAGAATTCCTAGCGTCGATTCGCCGTATGATTGCGCAAATGCTCCGCGATGGCACGCGGTTACGTGACCATCGGGATGAATTCACGCGTCCTTAATTCCCTGAACGCCGATCGAAAACACCGTCAGCGCCTCGTAATTACGCCCGTGAGACATTTTCTCCTCGGTGCCCGATGGTTGCGCAGCTTCAACGGAAATTGCAGGGAAAAGCCTAGCAACGAACCCGCCTGACCAGCGATCATTCCTGCCTGGCTGCCAGCTTTCAGTCCTTGAATAAAAAATCGCAAGGATAAACCAGCGACTCATCCGCGTCTCTCTAATTCCACGCGTCTTCACCACGGTTCTAATATTTGATTTTCCCAGGTATCTGCGCCACCACCGACGTGGACACGCTCCTCTACCACATGAACAACGCGAGGTACCTTCGCGAGCTGGACTTCGCCAGGGCGGACTTCTACGAAAGGACCAGCCTGTATCGCGAAATCTGCTCGCAAGGATCGGGGGTGGTGCAGGGCGCAGCGACCATTCGTTACCGTCGATTCGTCAAGCCTCTGTCCATCTATAAAATAACGTCCAAGGTATGCGAGAGGACTCCTCGTACTTTGACCATCCGTTTCGAGAATCTTTAACAGGTTTTCACGATTCCATTGCAAGACGACATCGGCATTCTCGTGTAGCCGTCGTCATTTATTTTCTATCACTTCTTGGAACGGTGATAAGACACATTTCTCTCTCAGCCACGCTGACAGCCTTTCGGCGGTAGATAGAGATCAACGAGCGAACAGAATTGTTGACTTCTGCTGTGCAAATCGAGGAAGCGTAGTTACTTGCGCAGCGCGTGGCACAATGGTATTAATCAGGCATTATAATTTCGTATGCATTCGATGGTGGCGTGACGCACCGCCGCTGAAAATATATTCTATCCTTCTCGCCGTACTTTTAAATCGTGGCGCACGTAGAATACGAAACGACGCCGGGTCTACGATTTATTAAAAGGCGAATGGAAACGAGAATTACCTCCACGTCTCTGCAGATCATATACTGGGACGAGAAGTCGGTGTTCATGGAGCATCGATTCATCACTCCTAACGACGGGTTCGTCAGGGCCATCGCGATCTGCAGGCAGAGACTTTTGGACTGCAGCGCCGAGGCAGTTATCGGCTCCCTCATGGAACGAGGTGTCAAACAGAACGATGGCCTGGAGGCGGGTGTAACTCAGGTAACACTCGTAACGTTATACGAATTCGGAGCTGCAATTTTGCAGTCTGCTGGGAAGGTGATCGTTGCTTACATAGAATCCCTTGCGTGGCATTAGTCGGTTAACTATAATGCACTTTGCAGATACCTCACGTTAGGCCGGAAATACCGCCCGAAGTGGCCAGGTGGTTGGAGAGCAACGAGATCTCCTCGGCGCTTCTTCGGCAGGCCGCGACAGTGACGACCAACTGCTGACAAAGGGAGGACGCGGCGTCCACCGCTAACGGCGTCGTTTCCACTTCCGTCTATGCAACCACGACTGTGTAGGGCCGAGAGTTCGGATCTGTTCGTGGATATCGGTGGCTACCAGATGGTTCCGGAACGACACTACGCCGCGCCGCCTCTTTCTCGAGTGGCTCAGCCAGCTCGGAATCAATTTCTTAGGACGACGGGACGATAACGCTTAAAGTTTTCATTGGTCGTCTATCTGAAAACATGCACACGGCGTCGAGGAAAGTACCTTCCGATCAATGGGAAACAAAACAATAGAGTACAAAAGACAGAGGTGAAACTATTTTGCTAAGGGATGGTGTACGCGTGGTTTCCAGTCGTGGCGTTGCATTAGTCTTTGTCTGCGGACGAGCATAAATATTTTACGATAGCCTGCCGGGCAAACCGTGGAACGGGGTGCCAGATCACTGTCGAGCACGATCACACGATGATCGGCGAGTATACTTCGATGGAGCTTCCAAAGCTTGCGAAACACCTCGCCTTTGTTGAATATTCTTGGTTCAACGTAATCAACCAGGCGTTGTTTACATTTTTTATTATATACACGCGACTGTGGCGTCGGTAACGATTCCTGCAAGAGCAAAGCCCAACCATCGCAGAGGGTCCCCGTCGCAGGTTGTTGGAAATGCAACAATCTATAAATGCATTGAGAGACGGGGTGCATATATATATCTATAATATGTATATATATATATATTTCTACAGTCCACGGCATGTGCTTTTTGCATAAATCGTGACGGATCGTCGCATTCCTGCGATTATCGAGCGCTCAGTGCGTGACATTAGCGGCTGTATGCTTGTCGTGCTCCATCGCGTATCCGGTTATCGTCGTTTCGAAGCCGCGAGTTTTTATTACGTTTTTAGCCGTATAATGTCTATCGACCAACAATCAAATCTGCATGACGCGTGGCGATCGACGCTTCGAATTACACGGCAATTTCGTTATCGGCGCCCATTTCTAGCCAACTCCACCACAGGATTATCAAATTAAATCGGTACCGTAGCTCGGCTTAGGTAGCCGATGGCGTAGCGAGTCTCGATAATTGTAGCATCGTGCACGTACGTACCGTGGAAACGTTACCTATACTTCTAGATGATAATAATAATAAATAATAATGTCATTTTGTCAGATAATACTGTGTTGATTATATCGTTGAGAATGCAAACTGTCCAGATCGAAAAATAAATATTGTTTAGATGGCTGATTCACGCGGTCTCTCTCGTTCTTCCAGTGTCTTGTTTACATTGTAAAAGGGGTGTTTCAATATGCCGGAGCTCGGCATCGGCGACCTGCTTAAATAAGATGAATCGACTTAACAATTGTTTTAGGGAGTCACGCAATGCATGTATAATAAACAGCTGAATATTTCATGGAAAGATCACGACTTCGCATGCGCGTAGAGGTAGTCGTTTTACTTCCAAGGGCGTCCGGGGAATTTTCCAGGGGGAGAGGGAGCAACTTTGGGATGATGGTAAACAAAAATATACCCCTCTTGCTTTTTTAACCCATTTTGTAGTGCCAATTTAATTAAAAATTTAAAACCGAAAATTAAAAATATCTCCTTTTTAGTATAAACTTAATAAAGATCAGTTTTGAAGAATAAGCGAATTTTTCTCAAAAGTCAGGGGGGAAACTGCCCCTTTTGCATCCCCCTCCGGACACCCATGTTTACTTCGTTCTACCTGGTCGTTACAACACGAACAATGCTCCAATTTGATAAAACGTATCTAAACTTTATTCGACAAACATAACGGGGGGCCAAGCGTTACAACAATTACTACTCAAGCTTCGATTGGTAAATTATCGATCATTCCCCATAGTTTATTATATTCGCTGCAAGTGGAGATAGAAGACCAAGCAGGAAGATGGGAAAGCATCGTGGAAAACGAAGGAAGTGGCATCGGCAAAGAGTTATTCAATCGTACCTTGAATATGTTTCGAGGAGGTTGCATTATGTATGGAACGACCTAAGACTTTGGCCGTGTCAAATAATTTCGAACGTAACGAATAAATACCGTTGGGTCGAGTAGGATGGAACAGTGCAGGGCGAAGAACCGGTTGCCATCCTGCGTGCCGTAAGAAGCGACTCCGCTGTTCGGAATTTCACGGTAACCGCACGCAGTCTTCCCTGGACTGTGGATACGCGAACATCGAGTGCTGGTTGCTCTCGTTTCGGTTTCTCGTCTCATCCTCTACAGCCGCAACAAGAAGAAAATGGTCTGCGCCTGCCTACTCACCGTCCTCCTTCTTCTCTATGTCTTCTTCGATGTGCACTACTTCGCCCGGATCATCCTCACCGTCGGTATGGGCAGGCTCTTCCAGAAGAAGTTGAAAATTTTCGATACCAGCACTATCTACGGTAACTAGTTCTTTAACTTCTCACCGAGTACAATCTTACGTTTCATTAAAGCATGAGAATGAATCTATACATTCTACGAATCGGACAGCCGAATTTCTCGAGCGAACGAATTTTTATTAGGAACGTAAATATATTTCTGAAGTCTCAGCAGTCCATAAGAATCTAGTATTAATATTTGGCGCTCATGGATTTATTCTTACAATTTATTTCAAGCCAAAGTTATCTGCTCAGTAATACACAATTCCTGCGATATGGACGATACAAATACATCTGTCTACTCGATTAGATACCAACGATAACACGCTCGATAATAAAACGCTTTACATATTCAAATCTATGTGGGTGATATTTAACATCTGAATGAAACGCGCGCAAAGTTGCGCGTGACGTTTCAGTCACGTGGTCGTGAACTGGCTACGCATTCTAGATGTCATTATTGACGTCAATTGAAGGTCAACGATAAAGAAATGCATTAAATCGGAAGAATCTTCAACCGAGCTTGGGAAAGACTGGAAATGTCTGTTTTTAAAATTTTCCTCCGATACGAATGACTAGACGAAATAAATCGTCGCAGTGGTAGGAAGTGCCCTCGGGCGCTTTTCTTCCGCGCGCAGAATTCGAACAAAAACCGCGTATCGCCTCGCGAGGCAGAATTTCCTGTAATTTCCATGAGCAGCTAGAAAATCATATTCTATTACTCTATTTCAGGTGTATGCACCACGCAGGACATAGATCTTGTCTTCAAGCACATGAACAACGCGCGGTACCTTCGCGAATTGGACTTCGCGCGGTTCCACTACTACGATAGATCTGGAATTTTCGGAGCAGTTGTTAAGGAAGGCGGTGGCGCGGTGCAAGGTGCATCGACGATCCGTTACCGCCGAGCGATTCCCATTTTTACGCCGTATAAAATCACTACCAAGGTACAACATATTCTCCTCTATGCGCTTTAATTACTGATAACAAGCGTGAGTCATTTAACGTCATCGATTGCATTAATTTTGCTCGGCGAGTGCACAGCTCCACGTGCCACAGCAGCAGCATTTGAAAACAAGTTATTTATTCGCAGCTGATCTACTGGGAGGACAAGCATTTCTATTTGGAGCATCAGTTCATCAGCCTGACGGACAATTTCGTTCGCGCGGTTGTTATAAGCAGGCAAACCGTCACGGGCCTGAAGATCCCCGTTTCCGAAATTATCGCTCAAGTCGAGCCAGACGCTAAACGGCCAGAGATACAGAAGGATCTGCAACTGTGGCTGAACTCCATGGAAGAGTCATCTCAGAAGTATAGGAAGAAGGACTGATAAATTATTTCTTAAATGACAGCATGTTATTTCTTTTCGTTTATTCTTTAATAAATCGGTAGGCGAACATAGCTGACGCATGGCGGCTCTCCTGCACCCCCTAAACAGTAGAACTCATGGAGCAGCCCGTCCGATTACCGAGATAAGTTAATTGCATTTTCTCTTCTATCGGTATGCTTTCCAGAGATCTCGCGCCTCGCAATTTTCATCGGCTACAAAGTACAGTTTAATAAACCGTCTTAGCAGTAACACTGTAACAGCCTCCCTCCGGTTGGTAATCCGATCGTACATACATTCGTGCGTGGTGAGCTTTTAGTTCTCGTTGGGATTTAAATTACCTGTAAGTCGAGCCGTTTTGCACTAACAATATCACGCCGACAACTCGCTAAGAACATTTTCCCACGACTCTGCAAATTTTAATTACTCAAAGAACATGAGTGGTATCGTTCGTTCACAATCGAGGCTATCTACATTGCAAAATAGACGAATCGAAATAGAATCGCGGCGTAATTTACGGAGTTGCAGGGACCACGTACATCCGAAGTAAAAGCTCCGTTCGAAAGTCGCCGTCCGTTTCGCCGCGGCTGGACCTCTTTCCGCCAGAGATTCTTCTCTGTTCGCGGCCTGCGACGCCGCGTTCCCCGCCTGAATTTCCACGATTACCGTCAGATGGCGACTTTCGTTTCACGGTGGCCGATGGAGAACGGATGTGCGAGAGTTCTGCGCGTTCCTCCCGTGCAGTCGATCCGGGAACTCGAAACCTGTCGCGAACGCCAGCCAACCTTTGACTCCGCTTTCCATGAACTTTCGTGATCGGTTCAGTGTCGAAGAGCCCCGGACAGCTCCTGCCAGTTGCACAGCGGGACGCTCTCATCTTCATCCCACCTGTAAGTCATCAGCCTACTTTCGAAAAACGCCTTCCGGCCCACCTTCGCTTGCTTCCGCTTCTTCGAACTTTTCGCGCAATTTCATCGCTTCTATCGCTTCTCGCTCGTGCGTCCGACGTTCGCGAAATCCACAGTGTACTTTCCACGAAACAAGACAGAGGGAAAGCCAGACGAGGTTCCACCGAAATTTATAGCTCAATTGTCCACGGTGTACCGCGTACGAGTATCAACGTTGGTCTCGCGACCGCCAGTGGATCGTTTTCGGAATTCCGCGAGGCAAGCATAAATTTCAAGGCACCGCCTGATGAATAACCACCTGCACGGCCATTCATTCATTCTATTGCCTTACATTGAACAGAATAATACATTTCTGCTTCGCGATGCAATTCCAAGTCAATCGCTGCCGCGCCGCGGCGAAACGCGCGTTCCCGGTATCTCCGCGAAACGCACCGTGCACGTGGATGAAATTATGCAATTACGCCAGGAAAATTCCTACGCGAATAGGTTCGCTATTGTTCGCCGCCTGGCTGCTAACGTTTTTCACAGGAATTAATAAAACAACACATTCTTTTTCGCCCGTCAAATGTACGTCCTCCCAGCAAAGAGTCCACAAAGTACACGCGGAAACTGCAACCTGCAGCCGGTCCGATGGAAACTTCCTCTTCTGTGCAGAAAATTATTCTCGTCATGGCCCCGAGCAATTTTGTCGCGTGCATCGCGAGACCTCGTTAACCTCGACGGCGCGGCGAAAAGAATTAATTCGTTGCCAGCTATCCACCGCGATGCAATGTTCGAAATCATCGCGTCCGCTCGCGTGCAACAAGCTAGCACACTTTTTCCCGTTTTCCCCCTTGTTTTTTTTTCAAAAAAATAATCATCAACGAAACGAGAAGGGTCCGGACGCCGCGCGTGCAACCGGGTCACGCAGTTTCGGTACGTGGGACCGGTTACGTAACGCAATCGAGACCGTGCATTACATAATAATGATTAGCGACGAATCTCATAATCGAGCTAATACGAGCTGTTCAATGACACTGCTCTCGTTGGAGCCCCGTTCCCCATGCATCTCGACATGAGAAACAATAAACGAGCGGCTAACCGAGACTGCAATTACGGGCGAATTATGGCGCGAGCCAATCCTCGAGGAACGTCATTTCGTAATTCACTTTGAGTGTACGGGCTGAAATCCCAGGCGCGGATTAACAGAAGTATTAATCGCGAGTTAAAAACGCGTCCTGCTTGGAGTCACTCTCGGGGACTCGTCCGGCGAAGTTAAGTTCAGCTTCGTGCCCGGAAGCTAGGATTTTAATGACCGCTTATTAGAATGGGTTTCTAGATCAAGGACCGTAATCCTCCCCACGCTAGGGGATTAGGGACGTTAATTAATGTCGCGGCGGGCCGCCTCGATAATCCGCAACGCGATCGCGACGCCGATGAAATCGATCGTGCGAACGTTGCTTGAACGCCGATTTCTCTTCCCATGTTCTTCTTCGCGGAACAATCGTCGGCAGTGTTTTTTTTTGTGCTATCTTCCGCTTACCTTCTCGCCCGTGGGAAATGTCTTTCACCTACGCGGGACCATCCAAACTTTCCACCTGCTGGCCGACAGCTGCTAATAGCGCGTCTATCGAAGTCGAGGACGAACGTTCATGAATTTTCAATGACCTACGCGCACGGAGATGTCGGGCCCGATCGGCTCGGGCGGCTCTACGGAGGAGGCGGAAAACTTCCATCCCAGTGTTCCCATAATCCTGCGCCCGAGAAGGCAATCACGTATGCGTCGCGAGGGATCCAGAGACGCGAAAGGTGGACGGCGCTCGTGCGTGTACGCGGGGCCCTTTGTTCGATCCTCCGTTATGTCACGTGGGAGGATGAGCGCACGCGATCGCATATCGGCTCGCGATTAACGAGCGCGTTGCAATAAATTAGGAATTATGACGCTGGGCCCTGTGGCCCCGAGGTCGATCCTTTCGCCTCTCGCAATTCACGCGCAGCGCTCTTCCTCCGACGAGCCCCTCGCCCCACGTCGAATTGCGGGAACAATTCGATGATTGCGACGCATGTACGTGGACGCGACAGCGATTGCACTCGACGAAGGATCCCCGCGATTTTTCCAGCGGAATCACGGGCCAGCTCTCGATCTCTATGCTCGAGGAGGCGGAGCCTTGGCTAATCGAGCCCCGGGCGCGGAAAAGTGAAAATCTGGTTTTGACCGCGATCTGGGAAATCGCACTGTAACGGCGGATAGCAGCCCGCTCGTCGTTCCTTTCCTCGGTTACGTCACGTGGGAAGTTGAGCGTGTAGGACGCGTTAATGCGCGGCCGCCGATGTGGCGTATCATAAAGCGAGAAAGACCATGGAACGGGAGAAAGAGAAAAAATAATCGTGCCGCGTTAACGCTTATGCTTAAGCACCGTCCACACCGCGTCGACGTGGCGGCGAGCGGGGAGATCATAGATGATGGCAAATTGCCCGCAATTGGCAGGAAGTCGCGGCGAGGGGTCCGTTCCTACGCCCCCTCGCACTCTCTTCGCCGTTTTCATTAGCCGCCACTGCCGCGCTTGCGGTTCCATTTCGCTCCTACGAATTGATTTCAAGCACCATTAGCCCCGATAAACGAACGTGTCGCGGTAGTCGATTCCTCTTCCTCACCTGCGCCGAGAAAAGGGGCACCGCCTTTTCTTCAACGGCCACTGAACCTGAGGCACCAGAGAAATTAGAGGAAGGGGAACTTAAAACCCTCCAAGGACTTAGACGTAAATTCGATCGATAATGGCACGTGTATAATACGTCCTGCGTGTTAGCTTCTTATTCAGCGCGGTACGATACGTCTTTATCGGGAGGCGACAATTTTCAGTACCAGCAGGGAACGTGCTAGCGTTTGTTTAATGAGCTCCGCTTGCAACAAGTGGCACAGGGATCACGTTAGTAGGTTACGTTATGCGTGAGACCGTATTGGACCACGTGATAAGGCGAATCAATATTATTCAATCCTGATAACGACATACAGACGAGGTATGCGTATACGAGAAAGAGGAGCGTACGCCACAGGCAGGTCGGAGATATGTGTTTCTTCGTTGAAACTAGAAGTGGTTTTCGTTTTTACCGAAGAACGGTCCATTTTCTTTTTTTTTTTTGTAGAAGAACACTGCTACGCGTGTGCTTAACGTAAGTAATCGTGGTTTTGCGGCTACCAGCGTGAAAGTCAGAAGATTTATAGCAACATTATGTCCTCGGTTGATATAAATCACAAGTTTCTTACTCGCCCGCCGAGGAACACTCGGCCAACAACGCGTCACGCTTTTCAACCAACGAAGATTCCCTTCTGCCGCATTGTCATTCGATTCAGAACTGCGGAAAAGGTGACTCGGTGACGAGATAAGCTGCGTCACGCTCCCTCGTTCCTTACGCGTCGGATGTCACTTCACCTGTGCAAAGAAATTCGCACTCGCGCATCAGCGAAACTCGCTCGGGCGGGCAGTCACGAAGCAATCTACGGGTTAATCGAGTGTGCAGGGCAAGATCGTTCGGTGTTACGCGAAAACACGCGAGCAGGCACGTTACTCTCCGTGGATTAGAGAGCTCGACACGCGGGAGGTAAGGAGGCGCGACGTACTCGGCTGAAACGTTAATAATTCCGTGAAATCGGTAGGCCCAATTACCAGCCACTAGCCCCTCGAATTTCTGCAGCCGCGGAAGATAGAACCATGCCTCCTTCCAGTAAGAACGATCCCCGACGCGCCGAGAGTAAAATCGCATCGCGGATCTTTTATTCAGCGACCCGAAGCGCGCCACTCGATCCATTATTTACACGTGCGCGAACCCCCATGTTTAATTCATGGAAAAAAAATCCGATGGGCTCAATTTCGATTGAGCCGTCAGTTTTGAGCGTAGGACTACGACTTGCAGATTGGAGATTTCAAATGAGCGAGTATGTTTTCGAAGCGTTTATTTACTTTGTTATAACCAACGCAGGTCATACATTCTTTGAAACCATATTCAACTACCTCATTTCAACTCTCCGATCTGCGAGTCGTATTCAAAACTGACGGCTCAATCGAAATTAAGCCTATCGGAATTTTTCGGGGGTGGCGGCTGCTTCCTAGCGTTCTCGATGCTCTCTAGTTCGTTGTGCCGCTGTCTTGGGTTTCTTAGATTCCACATCGCGTGCTCTTGCACCTCATTTTATTTTTCCCCACTTCTGCGTGCGTTCACACTGCAAATTTCGCGGCATTGTCGAAAATGTTAACCTGTTCACGCCCAAATTATAGGCACCACGCTCGGGGCTGGCGGCGGACTTACAACGTATTCGTTGCCCGAGAAAGAGAACCCGTGAGCGTACTAGAGAGGACGAAAGTGTCCCCTCTCGTTCCCTCTCAGGCTCTCTCACTCTCGACCGAAGGATTCCAAGGAATGGTGATAATAGCGACCGTGCATACAACGCACGTTCTATTTTAAACCAGTGTGATGTGTTCTTTATATATCTGAATAGATCTCGTCGAGAGCTTTGGAATGATACCTTGCATAGTCGTGTTGCGCTCACGGTTCCCGAGATATTGTGAGTCGAAGTGGCGGAACACCTAAAAATATTCTCTTACTTCCCTCGCGCCCTGCAAGCAGAGAAGGGGGTCGTCTGGCGTTCTATGCTCTTTTCGCATATGCGAACACGAGTACTGTGCGGCACGTACTTTTAAAGATATAACGATTTCAATTATAACATATTTTTGGCACAGGCGGTCGGCTGCAGGGGAGACAGGGGCTGGTTGACTAACGAGGTTAGTTAACTAATTCCCTTTAATTGTTGTATTATGTTATAAATTATGCTGCGATTCGCGATATCGAAGCATGTGAATGGCCAGCTTGCCATTTAATGCGTCACCGTGACAAAAACTTGCGTGTTCTATCAGTGAGAATGAAAAATCTAAAAAGGTCCGCGGGAAGTAAATATTTTTGTTTCGACTATTTATGAATTTCTGTCCACTAAGTATTGCTTGATGTTTTTTCACGAATATTTTGTGGAAACGTGATACATTAACTAGAATTTAGGGTGTTTTATTTTATCCGGTGCGTGGAGGTTTTGTACCTACGACCCTTAACAAGTTGACAGTGTCGGACGGGGTTACTTGACTAAGCATGGGAATACCATTAAAAATTACACTTTTTATCCTCAAGATGCAGTCGAGGCAAAGAGTTTAGCTACTCAAATCCACTTCCCCCACCACAAATCCCTCCAAACTCACCCCTACCAGTTTTACACCCTATCCTCCCTCCAAACTCTCAGGCCTTCCAAATAGACCATGACAAACAAGTAGAAAATAATTACAGTATCTATCACCACGATACTTAATAAACAAAATAACAGTGTGCAGGAGTGACAAAAAGAAATTTATTGGTCGTACGATATATATGTACGCCTTTCGTATATATTGATGGAACTGTGACAGCGTATATATGCTCCTTTCGCAGGCAAAGGGTTAAAACTGAAAAGTAAATGTCAAGTCAACTAAAACTAACCCCACAGCTGGGATTTGTTGAGTTATTCGTCTCACTGCTCTAAATATAATAAAAACTACGTCCTAGACTCAATTAAAACAATTTAAAAAATTAAGCCTGTATACCTAATGAAATTTGTAAACTTTTGGTGTGCAACAAGTCAATAAAATACCAGTGATCTATTTATAAAAATTAGAAACGTTAAAAATTAGTCAACTAGCCCCGGTCTCCCCTACTCCACGACCTCTTAAGGTGCGTCTCCACCAGCGTTCGCGAACTGTTCACGAACAGTATGGGAATTGACTTTCCTAGGAATCTGTTCGTGAACAGTTCGCGAACGCTGGTGGAGACGCACCTTTAGACGTAGTCCTGCGTCAAAATGTGCTGAAACGCCGACAATGTTTTCCGAGTTCGGGGGTCTCGATATCGCGACCGTGCGCTGCCTGCCGCCGACGCGACGTCCCCGCGAATACCCCGCCTGTCGAATTCACAAGATTCGGAACGGTGCATGACCCGCGATACTAGGTGCCGCGGCTCGGATCGGTCGAATGGTAATTTTAGCGAAAGAAAAGGCAGATGCAGCGGAGGAAACTCGCGCGAACATCTGGCGAATGGATGTTCCGGAGCGGAGAGGGAAACGCTCGCAGATTTCCGGCGGCCTTGGTGTCTCGTTCATTTCTCAGCAGGCGTTCGTAGGAAAGTGACGTCTCCGCGCGGGCGCACCTCTCCATAGGTGTTGCGCCTCGAACGCGGACCCACGCGATCGTGTATAGGTGAGAGAGGCCTCGCTGGCGGCAGGCTGTCCCGTTAGGGGACCTAGAAGGCCCAGAGGGGGCCACAGCCAATCGTATCAACCTGGTTCCGAACACACCGGAACGGATCCTCGCCCGACGAGGATCGCATGATCGGCTAAGTCGATCAGTCAACCGGTGCGATCCATCCTCGTGAATTTTCGCGCGCCTCGCGTAGTCCAGTTCAGAGATTCGTGTTTCTAGAAGTCGAGCCGTGCACCTGCTCGGGAACCTGTCAGCAAAATGGGAAATCTGCCGCTGAAAAGTTGACCGTAAGTCGTCAGGTTGTGACCATTGTTTCGTTCGATCAGCAACATTTCCGCGGAATGATAATACCCGCGGGATTTTCGCGGTAGTACAGCCTATGCTTGAGCGGAATACGTAATCGTCGCTTCTGCACGCGGATTTCCTCGACGATTTATCTTCATCTTCTGCCACCTCCTCGCATTCCCCTCTGTTTCCCCCGGCCTCGTTGGTGGTCAAGGCCTTTCCTGGTAACCCCCCGAAAGCTCGTGAATCGTAGCCCTTGGCATATACGAACCCCGCTAGCCCAATTCACGCACGTCTCAATTAAACTACATCTACCATCGCCTGCACGCAGGGGTCTTCGAATCTTGACTGTGGAGATGGTTTGTAACAGTCGCAGCCAGCGGTAAAAGTAGTTTGGTGGTGGTGGTTGCCAGTTTGAAGAAGAGAATCACCACATTCCATTTCTCCTGGTTCCAGGAAGCATCCGCCAGCTCGCTCGCGAGGATCTTCGAAAAGATCGAGCCATGGGCCGCACAGGATACACGTGCATCAGGCACGTCTTCTGCTCCCTCAACGTTCTCATCTGGGTACGTAGAATTCTTTCATTCGTCGTCCAATCCGTTGCAGTTACTAATAGCTGTATTCTCTGATTCGTACCGATCGCGAGCCGGCACGCGTTACCGTTCTCTTCGTCATCGTCTGCAAAAGCTTCTCTCGAAACGGTTAAAAATAAATATTCCTGGTGATTCGGTCGGCGCGGCTCACGTATCGAACAACACGCGTCCGAGGCACATAAATCAGTCACGCTTCCCGAAGTGCTGGGCCGGCTGCAGAACGCTGGAACAATCGGCGAGTTAATTTCCAGGAGGCGGTTAGAGTTGCACCGTGCGCGCGCGGAGAGAAGAGCGCGAACAGTAGGAACAAGCCCACGCGTGCGATTAAATCGATGCGTATTGTCATTCACGGTGCATACCGGAGTGCTCCGGCTCTCCTCTCCAATTTATCGCTCCGCTCGGAGTCATCTGTCCCAGAAGCGTGCGGGGCCTTAAATAGGACATTGAACCGTGCTCTATGAGCTATGAACTTACGGTACACGGTCAAGACGCCAGTACACGCGCTCGTCCGACCAGCAATTTCAACAGGTGCACGCGTGGACGTTTTCAGGACAGCCTTTCGAGCTGACACAGTAGTTAGAAAAGGCTATTGTTCGGTAGACTTAAAATGGCGCTTCACTTTCGAACGGGTTAACTTGTCAAGTGGGTACTTGGAGTGCATCGGGACACAAGTCCTCCTAAATCCAACAGAAATCCATTAATTAACGCGAGTGCAATGAGCGATTTATTGCCAATTTCTCATCTGCACCCTTTACTGTTTTGTGCAATACGAGTGCTCCAGATTTGAAAAATTTGCCACAAATAGAAATAGAAACTTATCAGCCTGTGAAAAATATATATTTGTTAATTAGTGTTCTCTTTTCAATGTTAAGTTAAAGCAATCATTTCATAAACAGTTTTTTTCTAATCTACTTAAAGTTGGTAGATTTGGAGGAGCTGCACCCCTCTTGCTGCAAGATCGTAAATTTCCCTCGGTTCTCATCACGTTACTCGCGACGCGAAAACGCAGTTGTTCACCCGTAGCCGAGCACGCCGCACAGGCTGTATATCTGCGGAGATCTTTAACGGTACCTGTCTCGCGAAACGACGTAAATCGAGCGGCGTTTAATCGTTCGATCGCCCATTCATTCCCCCGCGGTCGATTGTGCCGCAATGTTGCTCGTCGGCAGAACCGGTGCGCGCTGCTCGATATTAGGTCGTTCGAGCACAGTGATTCCAGGGTGATTCTAGCCTGACGGTTAAATTACTTCATTCGAACTAGTCCGACCGGATTGGATAACGCGGCCTGTCGTTACTACACGGATGCTAATTTACGGGAGTTCGATGCAGTGGTCGGTGTAGGGTCAATACTCCGTCGGCGGCCTTTCTGTGTCTCGAGCGTTTGCCGTAGATTACCCGTTGTCTTATCCGCCAGTTGTCTGCCCTGACGTGGGCTGCAAAGCGTTCCCACTTGCCAGCTAACTTGACAAATTGATTGTAAGCTGCCACCTGTATACCGGGTGCTCCTTCTGACACGGACTTCAACACAGCGGAGCTTCGTTTGCGTGGTTTTGGGAAGCGGAATGGTGGAATAGCAGGTGATAAGAATTTGTACGTCCTCTGCGTTCTTATTGGTAGCGATACGAGGTGTGATAGCAACGCAAAAACCCTTTGAACTGCGGTACAGCTTGAAAGGTGCCTCGTACTAAATTGGAGGATAGAATTAGCACGCGTAACTTTGTATCTATCGAATCGAAATTAAATCGTAGAAACTAAGCGAAGGGTAGTAGAAATCGTAAACGAGGTTGTCCCTCGGTTCAATGCTCGCCTTAATCTGCGGTTGCCTTGCGCAGGGTCCGACTGCTCGCGGCAAATTACTAAACCGCAACAATCTCCTGGGAAATGTCAATATCCCTTCTAGCCTCGCTGTCACCGATACTTAGCTGCACGCTGTACCCTAGAAACTCTGTTTCGTCTGACCGAGACTGTCATTTTCCCCTTTGAAACCGTAGCCTCGGCCACCGAGACAAATCCGCGGCGGATGTAAATCGAGCCGCCGCGCGTCTCGCGTTCTTTTCGAGCCTCCGCCTAGGAAAAGAGACATCGGACCGTCTCTCCCATTCGCAATCGAGTGCGGCGCGCCGTGCTTTCTCGCTGTCGACCCACTTTTCGGTCGCGATTATGTGGACACGCTGAATAATCGGGATTCCCAGTGTGCGTAGAAAACTGACGACGTAAGCGGCTCGGGAGGCACCATCGATTGTCATCCTTTACATAATTCATCGCGGCGGCTGGCAGTCGGCTGCAAAATTGTCGAGGATGTCGGGATTGAAAGTTGCGGGCAATTAGAAGCGAATGGTAATGGATGGAAACGATGGAAATATGCCCCGACCTGGCCTCGGGGATGCTAATCTTTCGCAACGGACCGCGACACCGGCGAGCGCGAGCGCGGAAGCGCGTACGCGCGGGTACACGCGCGTTCGAGTGATCGTATTGCTTGCATAACTGTGCACCGAATCGCCAAGGAGAACCTGTCCCATCGTGGCAGCCTTCGCGCTCTTCAGCCTCTTCCCCTCGATGGCAAGAAGCTCTAAGCGTGTCGCCCGCGATAAGAGCGCCGCAAGGTCCACCGTCTCGCCGCTTTGCGCTCGCTGGGAATAGGAGTCGTCCGCTCGACGCGGAACTGCCGCGCTTTTTCAGGAACCCGTCCGCCGATCTACAGGCAACGATCGACGCGTAAAAATGCGCTCCACAGTCGAACGCATTCAGGCCACCATCTGATCCGACTCGTGTAATTTTCTTTACAGTTATGCGCTTGCGGAATTTTGGGTGCAGGCCTCTGGCTGCGACTGGCTTACTCCGGCTACACGACCCTGGTGCCCCATTACAGTTTCGCGTCAGCTGACTCGCTGCTGCTGGCTGCCGGCTGCGTGACCTTCGTCATCGCCTTCTTTGGATGCTGCGGTGCTTGGTTTCAATCCAGATGCATGCTGATCACGGTTGGTAGTCTTTACCTTCGCTCTTAGTTACCATCGTCGCATTCTTACTCTCTTCGTCGCTTCCTCCACGCAGTACTTCGGCTTGGTGATACTGATGTTCCTGGCCGAGTTCATGCTGGGCACCCTGGCCTTCATCTTCAGGGAGCACCTGGCGAAGAGCCTGAAAGAGGAGTTGCTGTTCGGTATCGAGAAACACTACAACCTGACCAGGGAACCTGGAACACTTCCTGCCATATGGGACCACATACACACGGAGGTAAGAGGGAGCAGCGTTAACTATGAAGGAATGGGAACTTCTGCGTTTAATCTTCTGCAATTTCGTTTAATGTCCCGCTGTACGTGATTGGTAAGTGACTTCCTCTGCGGACTTAAGTTTCATTAGTCCTTCGCTGACGATTTCAGTTCCACTGCTGCGGTGTGCGGGACTACACCGACTGGTTCCAGATCGACGCATGGCCAACGGAGGATCGTGTGCCCGACTCCTGTTGCGTGCAAAGGGAACGATACTGCGGTCGCCTGGACTCGGAGGGGCGCAACAAGGCGCACTGGTACAAGGAAGGCTGCGCATCGGCCATACAGATGTGGCTGGTAACGAGGCTCCATGTGGTCGGCACCGTCGGCCTGGTCGTGGCTTTCCTCCAGCTGTTTGGACAAGTGGCCAGCATGATCTTGTTCTGCACCGTCAGGCACAAGAGGTCCTCCCACACGTACAAGAGCTACGACACCACGAACACCTAGAATTTCAGATGGATCTTAGATGAAACCAGCGTCTAAGATCCATGCGACCAACGACAGACGCAAATGATCACGATCTTCTTCGCCGTGCCTGAAGAAGATTTCGATTGTCGCGACACTCCTCTGGCCGAGATCCCTGTAAATTACCTTCGTTGCCTCTGATAAGACACCTCTCTTCTAATCCCAACGCGGGCAACTGTTCCTTCTGTTAGAGACATTCGGACAGGACCAATGGATCGATACGGATCGTTGTGATCCTCCAGGCACAGCGATCGCCATAGGGATCGCGGAATTAATGCTTATCGGTAATCGAGAGAACCGGAGCGAGGTGATTAACCAGCACAGCTTAGCGGACACGCAAATGGGACTATTAGTCCGATGGGTCGTTAGTTTTGATAAACGATCCCCCCTGGAACGATCAGCACGACGAGCCTTCAAAGAAACCCACTGACTCGAGATATCGTAGCCGTTGCGGACGACCTTACGTACTATCAACAGGGGGGAACGGAAGTGACTGCCGTCACTGTACCATTTCGATAATTCAACCCTCGAGGGAATCGTTTCGTACTATAGGATGCGAACTTTTATGTTATCCTTGCATGCGAGTTTCTTTATTTACCACGTAACGTTATCACACACTGCGTATACCAAAATTGCTTTCTTGCGCGACCAGGCGTCCCGCCCGTCAAATCCTCGTCGTTCTATAGGCCGACGTGCCTGGTCGCGCGAACGCGAGCACAATTATGTATATCTACTCGTTATCGTTTAAGATCGAATCGACGCTCCCGCGGCAACAAAGAATCGCGATCGCCGAGACTATTAATCGCTTAGCTTTAAATCCGCGGACGCGTCGATCGAGCGTTTCTATCGTATATTTATTTTACTATGTACACCATCGTGTAGTTGTTAATCTAGCAGCACGTCACGTCTACCGTTTGTTCAAAGAAGCGTGCTCTCGAATGCAGCTCGATGCGCGATGCGAAAGTGACGTTGTATCGCACTGAAAACTACACAAAGGTATCGAAGCTATCGATTAAGAAGTAACGTAAAGCTCGTAACGTTATACGTATATCGTTCGAATAATAAATAATATATTTATGCGACTTGTATTCGTCAGTTCTTGGTGGGCTTGTCGCGGTATTCCCTGCGACTTATCCGTTCGACACGAACATTTTAATGGAAAACAAACAGTTTATTGATAAAACAAGGAACAAGTGCGATATAAAGTACACATCCGTCACTCGAGCCCGATGAGACGAGCCCCCGCGTGATTCAGCGCCTCCGTTATTCCTCGAGAGGTTTTCTTCGCGGCGTTCTTTGGGAACTGAGAACAGAGCAAGGTACAGAAATCGACGCAGTCCAGCGCATGGCATTGAATTTAAAATCTCTGGATGCGTAAGCATTCTTGAAGAAGCAGGTTCATCGCAAGACTACTGTGCGCATCTTAACCCTCGCTTGTCACCCCTATTCTTTCGAACGTAGTTGTCACACTGGCTCGATTCGACCGAAGCGAATTTTCAGTCAGCTGATTTCTAAAAACTATGTCAAATTAAGTTGTAAATATTCCGAGATGAAGTTTGAGAATTGTAAAATAGTACAGAATAATTAAAGTATCATCAGGTTTAAACCTGAGTAAACAGTATTACCATTTTCAATGCACCTCAAAGATATTTTACCTCAAAGTTAAATTGTGGGTGATTTTGACCCAGTGTGACAACCGAGGGTTAATTCAAGTAGAAATATGGAGCAGAGGCTGCTTACGTCAACAATAGCGTTCAGGAAGTTGCTCAATCCCTCGAAACCACTGACCAGTGCCCTGCCGATCCCGATAAACTTGTCCCCAGTATTCGTATATTTGTCCTGCTCCTTGATGCCATCGATCAGCGGCGTGGGCCTGAAAAACGACTCCAGAATGCCCATAAACGGCTTGGGAATCGGTCTCTCCAGAAGAGCTTGACCAGCCTCCGACTCCAGTCGCACCGTTTCTCGAGCATTCGGTCGAGTATTAATCACAGGGGCCTTTGGGACAGCTTCCAAGGACCTCTGCGCTTGGTTCAGGGCCTCTGTCTTCGCTTCGATCACAGTGGCCACGTTGTTCTGCGCCTCGCTGGCCAGTGTCTGGTGAAAACACGAAAACAACATTCGTACTGCTTCCCTCCCATCGACGTTCTAGCACGGGAATGCGTTGCACCGGGTCTAGTGATTGGAAATATTAATTTCATGTGCGCCAATGTAGAATTCTCCTCGTTTCAGGTGAACGATCCTGTCTCTGCGTAAAAGCGGCAAGTGTCGAGCTAATTAGACGCGTTTCGCGCGAGATCTGACCTCGAGAACTTTTACGCACAGCTATTCACCGCGTCTGACTCGCCTTGTCATTCATTATTGCCACATGCGGTAGGAAAAAGAGGCAGCCTTGTGCCCGATTAATTGCGAAACACCGTCGCGAGATGATTAGACGCGATCGATGAGCCTGCTCTATTTCTGCGAAAAGTCTCATCCACGGAGGGTCGAAGTCGAATGTGAATTGTGCCCAGCTCGTCAATTACCTCTGTCCGATCGACTATGATGTTTCTGGCCAACGTGACGGAATTCACGAATCTCCCAGCGCCGATTCTTATCGCGTCCGCGACGCGGCCTAACAGTTCCTACAAAAACCGAAATTGCAATTTTGGCTCGAACCCAGCGGCTCCTCGATCCAATAATCAATTTTGAGCTTTCGTCGCCTCCGTCGCTTTTTCAGCGCCGCGAATTTAATAGAACCTCCCCTAATCGAGCGGGGTTCGAACCCTGCGAAGACACTCACTCGTCCCCGATCCAAAGGCGACGTCGCCCCCGAGGCAACGTTCTGAGAGCTTACGTCGCCGGTGCTCAGCGTGAATTTCGTTGGCTGCTCTGCTGGTAGGCCAGTCGATAGCTCGAACAGGCAAACGATAATTATGACACTTATCCTTGGAACAACTTTTATATCAGATGCACCCCTCATCGTGGTTCTGTGAAGTTTTCATTGAGAATTTTCTGTTAAGCTTAATATAATCCTGAGTACTAGTACGGAAAGCTACTCACGTGTCTCTTGCTCTTGGAGCTGCTCCCCTTGAACGCTGAAGAGCTAAATGGCGAAAGAAAGTTCGCTGTCAACGGTGTTCCGTGTGTCGTAGCCACTCGGCGACTAACAGATTCTTGCTCCGTTATAAACTTGGCGCACAGTCTTACGACACTCTGTTACTTTCTCTTTCGATTTGCTTCAGAATGTTAGTGATACCGCGCACGAATCGAGCGCGCCCCGGCTCGAAGCGCTTCCGAGGAAGCTCATCTGCGATCGACAATATCTGGTCAAATGATTAATGATTGAAAAAGTAGTCCCTCGAGTTCAGATTATTTCGTGGTATGAGGGAGACCGGATAGGTAGATGAGAAGGAAGTTACGACGACCATAGGGAGAAACTCAGAAGTAAATGCGGTTTTATTTATTTTTAAATCAACATTATTGCACAGAACATGCTCTATATATTATCCTTCTACAAAATGTTTGGTATCGAGTTAAAAACGTGTTGAACTATCGTAGTTATCAGAGACAATGCGAAAGCAATAGCGTTAATAGGAATCTGAAACACAACGGGAGATACCTCGGTTAGAGAATGCGTTACGAGAAAGATTTCGGTGCATCACACGAGATGAAACTTACAGACATGGTATTTCTCATGAATTGCACAATGGTGCCGACAATCGGTATATTCTTCATCAACTGGTACAACATACTTTTGTTTGTCATCTCTCGGAGTGTGGTTGAGAAGTCGAGCGTCTTCAGTAGCGCTTCAATTGGCACGGACAGAGAACCAGTGTAATACTTCATAGCAACATCGGTTATATCATTAATTGCACCAATGCCAATTTTTGATGTAAGCTGCTGGACAAGAGCATCTATCTCAGATCCGCAGTCCGATCCACCTGTATTTGATCGGAAATAATGCCTGCTTAATAACATGGACATCGCACCAAGCTCTATGTAACTAGATCTTGATATATTGAAGTGCAATAGTGTTCATAAGTGGGACTAATCCTTAATAGTCAACGAAGGTACGACAAATATTATCCACTTTCTGTGACACGCTAATCCTCTGTTTGCAGACGTACTTAACTTGCCCTATCAAAATTCGATTACACGTGAAAAAGAAGAATGTAATTGGTGGAAAGGAATATGAACGTTCACCACTCTTCTGACACATGCAACACTGAAGCAGCGCTTCTAGCATTAATTATCGCCTGCTTCTTTTAAGGCGGTACAGGACTATTGGACACGTAAAATCGATGGCTTCGTTTGTGTCGGATTGCTTAGGTACCAAGTAATCATTATACCCGTAATTTTTATAGTTTATTGCGGACGCGTTTCCGAGTAATTACCAAAAAAAAAATTGTCGGAATGTTCAAATTTGTTGACATTATTAAGCGCTGAAGATGGTCCTGCGCGACGCGCAGCTGTAGTCGGTGTACGTAATATCAGGTGAACCAATCGTCTGAAAGCAAAACGCTTTGAGGTGAGTGATTTCTGCACCAAAATCTAAAACACGGAATTTTATTGGAGAATTTAAACTAAAATTGTGAAAGTTACACACGAATCAGTGTTTTTGCCACACTTTTACGGAAGAAAAACGTATTTAAAGGTCTTTAAACGTTTATAACATTTTTTACAAACATCCAATGTTGATGCGGAAATTCCATGTTTTGGAGAAAGGAATTCTACACCTCCAGTTAAAATTTCAAGTGAAAATATTCATTCGTTCAAAAGTTATGATGTACACCGTAATGTACGGTGTTTAAAAATGTAGTTTCGAGATAAACCGCTTCAAAGTTAAGTCCCCTACGTCAATTCAGCGGTATAATTTCCGAAATTCTTCCAATTTCGTCATGAAACTTTGTTGTAAATGTTCACAAAGGATGGCACTTTCTGAATTAATAATAAAAAAATCGATTTTTCGAGATTTCAATAATCCTGTACCTCCTTAAACAATATTATACGTACCGCCGTTTGACTGGCCGCCGTTACCAGATTCTTTGCTCTTTCCACCTACTCGAAAAGAAGCCAATTTTTAATATTTGTTTAGTTACAATAAACTGAATTACCAAACTTCAAATTAACGTTATTCATTAAATGAGGAACTGATATGCAAGCAAGTGCAAAAGGATAAAATACATTGCCTTCTTAATTAATTCTTCCTTGCCAAACAAATATTATTTTATAAAAAGAGTAACTTCTTAACAATCTATAGTCTGGGAGAAAAACTCTAGGAAACTCTACTAACTATTACCACTAGTAGTATTAGAGGCTACATACACTTCCCCTAGTGACTAAGTTATGAAGTCACGAACTTAACTCTTCATACCTTTGTTTTTCTTCCCACTAGAGTTTTCCGACTTGTTCTCGCCTGACATTCCAGTGTTTTTCATTCCAGCTAAATTAATTCAAAATTCGTTACTTTTTATTTATGCTGTTCATAAGAAAAAAAAATATATATAATAAAAATATATATAAATAAGCTCTGCTTTCAACGCGGATAAATCATGCTGTCGTTATTATCTGATTTTGAAAACGTACCTTCATTTGACGCAGCTTTTGAATTCCCTCCACTGGGTTCCCCATTGGGCTGACCTAAATTAGTGCAAAATTCGTTTTCTTTCATTTCTGCTTTTCTTACATGTATAAGCCCTGCTTCCAACATGGATAAAATTTGGTGTCGTTATCTGATTTCGAAGAATCTTTTGATATACCATCAGGGCCTTCTGGGGAGATGTCTATATCTGAATTTATATTGTCTGCCCAGATATTTTCATGAAACACTATTGCACTTTAATACCTCAGATTTCGTTTTTTTTTTCATTTGAAGGGTAAATGTAAAAACGGGAGTTGTCCATTTTTCGCGATATTGCGACTTATAGAGCTGTCCAATCACAAAGGATTATAAAGTTCAAGATAACGCTGAAGATTTGGTATACTGATTAGAAACAAGAAATGTCCACTCTGCACTGGAACAAAATGCGGAATATCCCCACTCTTTGCTATAAGCTTCTGTCGTCGAGGTAAAACAAGAAATTATTTAAGAAGAAAATTATTAATTTTCTTTAACGGTGGAGTAAGGTATTAAAAATTAATTTTCTCGATCCATCTGTTTTGTGACATTCCCCGTGTTCTCTATCAAGCTTAATGCGATTACCTGATTTTAAAGACACTGTACGTACCTGGCGGCATTTTAGGGGATTCACCTGATGCACTCCTCGCGAATCTCTCACCTAATTGAATAACAAATTCATTGCTTTTCTATTCTTGCCTTTTTAAACGATGTTCTAAAGAAATCGGAGTCGCTACTTAGTCTAATATGTTACTTACTCCATTCATTCACGGCTAACTCCGCCTGAAATTTCAAATCCAACCTTGATTATTCCCCTGCATTATTTTCTTCTTATCCGAGTGATCGTCGGTCGTTTAACTTTACTCGCGATCGTTAATAAAGAAACTTATTCGTCGCTTACCTCTGGTCTGATCTGGCTCGGAGTTCTGGCTAACACTCCTACACCGAGGAATAGCAATAAAACAAGTGTCAGCTTCATTTTCATCCTGCGCTGCTGGATATCGGTAGCAATGCAAAACTGTCCTCCAGTAGTTTCACCACTGTGCTGCTAGTAGTTTCCTATGCGTTCGCTTACGTTTATATACTCTCAATCGACTTAAGTTAACACACACAGTTATTAATGGTAAAAGCACTATAATCGGTTTAGTTGCACACTTAAAAATGGCCCATCTGCACTTGCACTTTACGCCAGGCTACATTAGCCCCGTACCGATACCGCATATCGGCGAATTGCTTAACTTGCCCATGAACTTCGAGCCGAGGGTAACTTACCCGACCATCGAGCGCGAAACTCGGTGAAATTTTCGTGAGATGCAACGCGAATCGCAGGGGAGAAGAATGAGCGGAGCCTGGTTACAAGGATTTATTTAAAAATATTTGGAAAATTACACGCATTTTGTATTCCCGATCACGCGTAGTAGCTTGCATTATGAGCAGAATTAGAGGTACACGTAACGTTGCTTATCAACCAGAATTATTGTTGTTTAATAATTGGTTGACGGCGTTTAGCGTTGCTATAGGTATCTGTAAACCGGAACGATTAGGTGAATCAGAATCTAAGGAGGGAGGAATAAAGGAAAAAGTAATATTAGTTACTGTCACTGTGTTTCCGAGATAACATGGACGACTAATTCGGTATAACGCAGGCAGATTTAGAAATCTCGTAATCTTCTTCGCTAATTTCCCTTACCTTAAAAATGTCGTCATAAGACGGATTGTTATGGTTGCCATTTGGCACAGTGTTAGCTCTTGGCGCAGGCTCGCTGGCAGGTTCAGCCTGACGACGACGGCGCGAAAGTTTTCCAGCATTCGCGTTGGACGGGTCCTGCACCTCTACCGAGGTGTTGTAGATGATTTGCTTCCTAGGCGCCCATAATCTCTTCCTGACGACCCATTTAGGGTACACGACTCTCACTCTGGCAGGTCGTTTTTCTGGAAAGTAAATACCCAGCTGCTGTAAGTCCTTAAAGGCAGACCGAGGAAGCTCGCCGACTATCAAACACCCACCAACTTGTACAATGTCGTTCACTTGGCTGGGCAAAGGTGGTACAGGAGGAGCTGGCTCGATAGTGCCAATATCACCGATGATCTTCAATGCATCTATCGAGGGTAACGCCATTGGAGCAGGATTCACGGAAACGGTGCCAAAGAGTCCTGCGCTCGCGATCGGCGCCTGATAGGATTCCGCTTCACGGACCTGATGCAATGATTCATTAATATTAATCTAACCTTCGAAGCGACGTCACGGAGCGGAGAATCATTTACCTCTTTCGTGGCTGGTTGGTCCTGCTGGACTGCTATCACTTCTTTCGATACCTGAAAACAGTTCGACCTTGAAGTTTCGTCTGAAAGATTTCATCATCGTTCGGAGAAGGGAACTGAATCCACCTGCTTTATTTTCTCAGATTTCTTTCCTCCGCGCGAGATGATCTGGATGTTCGCGCGACCTTTGCTCGCGGTTCCTTCGGCGTTGCCTCCTGCACCCGCTTGAGCGTCAGTTTCTGCCGCTGGGCCGCCACTAGTGGCTCCGCTGACTACCCCGACGCTACGAGCGCCAGTGGTCGCACCCGCGAACAGTCCACCGGCTGCTGGGACGTTCGATCTTCCACTTCCGTCCAGCCGGCCTCCTAAACCAGCCGCAGCTTCTGGTCTCCCGTTCCCGAGGCCAGCTCTCGCGTACAACCCTCCCCCTGTTGGATGCGTCATTACAGTTTTTAGGCTACGTTAGTAGGTTGCGTAAGACGTACGTGAATCGCGGCAAAAAATAATGGAAGAAACCACTGGAGTGATCATTAATCACTTCCACAGACAGTTAAGTCTGAAGAGGCGGCGAAGAACAGTGGTACACGTAAAGGACCGGAAATATTTATTGCATCACCCAAATTTACGTAGTACGCAGAATTTTCATAGCAATACGATTGATGAAATCATTCACATTCAATTTATTTTGGTCAGCGAGCTACACCTTTTTGCGATAATATTTTCCTAGTACTACCAATAATTTGCATCGGGATGAGATTGATCTCTTCCATGAATCTCTTTCCTCTTTTAAAGCCAGCGTGTATAGAGCGATGTTAACTTTAAGCAGGGCTTAACTTGTTATTGTTAGCTTTTATATTTTTTCTGTAACTTTCTGTTTTTGTTTAGTGATAACACTTGTTCTCTACGCTGTGTCCTCTCATCTCCTTCTGTCACAAAATGGGTCTTGCCCTTTCATGAGAAAATAAATAAGTAAATAAATAAGAGAGGTATCAGCGGTAACGCGTGTAATATTCAAGTCGATGCAATCAATATTCCCAGCACGGTGATGTTCTCCGAAGGGTGAAGTAAAACAGTAAATAATACTAGCCAGTGTTTGCATTGTCGCCACTGAGTAATCCACCAAGTCCAGCGGCCGCGTTAGCACCCCAGGGTGTCCCTGCACTTGCATGTAGTCCACCCCCTGTGTTCGATCCACTGAGAAGGCCACCTAGCCCAGCTTCCGCGTGGTAACCCCCGAAGTTGAATCTGATACCGCCATTCGTGAATTGGAGGAACGGAAGCTATGGGAGAGTGAATCGAAATTCGGATGAATTGAACGTGGCCCCTGAAATTCTTCGTACATTCTATCGATCCAGTTGGTGTTTCTTAAGGGGTAATTAAGGCACTTAACGTTAGCCGAACAATTTCGACTTCTATTAGCTCCTATCTCAAATGACTGATAGTCATGATGATAAGTCCCTTAAGGGGAGAAAACCGTATATATCGAACGAAAAATAGGAACAAAATTTTTTCCCAGAAATCGCTTCAAAAAGCCATTAATTTTAACTACTGTTTTTAAACAAATAAAACGAGAATTTTTGTAAAAATGTTTGAAGTTCCCCCAGTTTTAAAAGATGCAAATTTTACACCATTTGTGGTTCATATTATTACAATTAACACATAAATTGAGAACAAAAATTATTGGTCTGTTTCACACAACTACCAGCTACAACCGGCGTCGCTTTGCATCTCGAAAAAAAAACTATTTCAGATACTGCTCTGTTTCTTTGGTATTTATTATAATTTTGCTGTTATAATTTTGTTTTGCTGGTTATAATGTTAAATAAAGTACGCTTAAAGTTACGAAAGGATTAGCGCGTTATTGGGATGTTTGCAAAAAGTTCCTAAAAGTTGATACAAAATAAGCCAAATAGTGGATTGCGTAAGTGTAGTGCAATTTTCCCTCAGAATTTGGCGCGATATCAGGCAAATTCCTCTGCACGTGACGTTCGCGGGTTTGCCGCCACTGCACTTTGCGAAATTGCGCTTTATCTACAGCTCGCTATCCCGTCGTCCATCACAGAACGCACATTTACCTATAATTCGTCACTTTAACGACAATTAACCCGTGCACATGCTTCCCGAGCGTCTCGCAGCGGTATACATATTTTAATTGCGCTCCTCGAACGACTATATAACTATTCCGAAGAACGAACTCCGCCGCCAGACGCTTCCGCAATCCTTTCTCCTGCAGCAATTGCGCTTGTGCATTACCTAATGGTCTCTCCACCGTTGCTGCTTTCCCTTCCCCCTTTTCCCTCGCGAATTCATCTGTTCAGACTATTTGTCGTAGAAATCTTGGCGCGAAGATTCACCCGGTGTCTCCCAATTATTATTCACGATGCAGTTTAAATAATTAGAAAGTTACAGTGGAATTGGGAGAAATTCGCGCTGGAACCTACCAGGAAACCGTCGGACATGATACGAAGCTCCAACATCATCCTCAAGTTCACTTCATACAGACAATACTCTCCCATATCGATTTCAATTAATCCCGAGATCGCAGAATATTGAAAAACTCCAATTGCCGAACTTTCACAAATCCAATCCGAAAGCTCTAAATATAGAAATTACGCTAATCGACCGTTGTACCCCCAGTTCCGTTTCGTCGAAACTCGCGCAAAGTGACGGGCAGAATTTGACAAGTGGCTGCTCCATGGTCCCCTGGCTCGATCGATCGGTAAACTATAATATGGGCAATTTTGAATTACTCTTTGCTAACTCACCCCGACCGATGCATCCTTGTTGTCGTTGCCCTGTGGCATCCCGCTCGCGATAGCTAGGAAGGAAAGGGAGCACACCGTTACTACCTTGCCGCACAGCATCATTCTTTCAACTGACGCGCGCTTCGAGCTGCCCCGCGGTTTGCTGGCGATTTCTAAAAAGACCTCGAAGGCATCTCGGGCTCACCTGTCGGGAAGGGATAAGGTCTGACGTGATCCGAGAAGAAGTTGTCGAGCAGGCCAGCAGCGCTTCGTGACTGCGAATTTATCGTCGGATTATACTGCAATCGCGGATAATGTGCACCGCGATTGCGGGGGTCAAGGACTGTCTGCAACGTCCGCACGCTGGCAAATGATAGGGAGCCAGTCGTTTCCTAGTTTCGTCTCGATGCACACACGCTGACACGTGCTGCTGGCCTCCGCGGTGAACTCTCGTCCACGGCGAACGATTCTGGGAAGTGCAAGTGCTGCTGCACTGCTCCAAATTGTGTTCTACGTGAAACAAATAGCTTGCAAGTGATACAGCAGCTCCTCGGTGGAAAGATGTTTTTCTGGGGCATTAATTGGATCCAGTGACGGGAGGGAGGAATCATCGAGCCGACTGCAGCTCGTTTTACGAGTGTTACATATTCGTTTCTCGCATTTGCATAGCGCAATATTACCGGGGACCATAAATTTTTATTCCTCGAACGAAATGTTTTTCCTCCGAGATGGCCAAAGGTCGTGCCGGCCGAATCATTATTTCGAGCAACGCATGAATCACCGATGTTGTGACATCGAACGATAGACGTGATTGCTGGCTATTAGGACTCACCGTGTTTTGGCAGGGCGTCATTAACGGGGAAAAAACCATGTAGAATTCTCGGTAGGATTCTGCCGAGGCTTCGTAATAATCTTGTTTGCTCGAAGTTAATGGAAAAGCGTCTTAACTAGAGCGCGGCAAGAAATGTGCACTACGGTTTTTGTGCGGAGACTGATCGATGACTGAACGATAACAACAATAAAACCGTTGGACGCATGCAAATTTCATGGATCAAAGTTGAGCCGAACGGAAACGTGTTCCGCATCTTCTTTGCTTCGTATTCGTAGTGTTGGATTCGGACAGAGCTACGTTAAGCTGCTAGAAAATCGAGTTATCCCACCGAGCAACAGGATCTGGGATCTAGACGACGTGGTCAAGTTCCGTTTCAAAGTTCTTCAATTATATTCTGCCCGCTCGATAGCTCCTAAAGATCCCGTTAATCCTGGCGTTTTTTATTCGAGGAATACGATTAACTATAAACGATTCTTCTCGCGTATGTCATTAGCGTCAGGTTCATCGTACTCGTTAGAATTTCAAGGACTCAAGATTAGTAACGTAGAGTACACCCGCGGTGGGTTTTCTCGATCCTCGAGGAGGAAGGTAAACGCGAGAAGAGATGTCTGTGCTTTGTTATTTCCTTCGAGAGCTTGAATCGCCGTGGAAATCGCTAGCGTGAATCACACAACCTTGCGCGCACTGTGTTTTCCATGCGTATGGCAGCACGCGGTAATCGCGGAATAATTTAATATTACGCCACCGACTAATTACCATGCACCAGGGAATTGTATATGAACCACTGACGTCTGAGCTGTATGAAAAACGAACTGGTTATTCATGAGACTGGCGGGACGAACCGACCCGCGATGGATACTGAATGAAGCTGGATATATTTTGTACAAAAGGAAGGGATTTATTTCCACATTCACTGAAAGAATTACAGTCATCCGCAAATGCACATGCTCAGAATAGCAAGGGGTTAGTCAAACGCGCGTGTTTTGGCGTCTTCTAGTCGCAGAGATCGTGGATCGAGCGAGTTTCTGCAGAGATCTGATGATTCATGCCTTCAGTGGTCTATTCTTCATCATTATTCACAGGGTATAGTAATTGTTCACTTCCTCTCGAGTCGTGAGACCCGAAGCGACAAAGTAGATACTGGCGGGTTCGAAACACCTGCGAGGTGGTGGAGGAGATGAATTAATTTTACAGCCTGTTTCTTCAGTACTGAAACGATATCCTGTTGCTTTTCGGCGCGATTTTGTTCTGCAGTGGAGGCTCGTCCTCGTATATCAGTCTGTCCTTCGTGTACCTGGTGGGAGCGATTTTATTCTGTATTCTCGAGTCGTCGTAGTATCTACTTGGCCTCTGCTCCTTTGGAGCGATCTTGTTTTGTATCGCGACGGAGCTGGTCACTGGTCGAGTTCCGTGAAGGGTCCCGATTCCAGCTGTGATCCCGTGCCACGAATAGTTCGTGTCTTCTTCTACGTTCTCGTGGACCTCGTAAGTGTGCTGACTGTTGTCCGTCACACCACCATGGCCTCCGTGGGTGCCTAGGAGGAATACATCACCTTGTTATTTCTATTAGACCCCAGAACGTTTTCAGGAAATCTGCTCGTCACAATTTTATATTTCTTAAAGCCAAATAAATGTTTAACCAGAATATTTTTTTACTTTTAAAAAAATAAAAGGTTTACACAAAAATGTATGGAATAAGAGAACAGAAAAGATAATAGTCATAAAATTACAGTTATTTCATAATTACTTGGAAATTTTAACAGCTTCATTCGACCCCCGATTTAAATAGACTAATTTATACAGAGTCTCCTTAATCAAAGAGCAGTATATTCGACGGGCAGGTGAAATATTTACCGTGGCTTCCGTGCCCACCGTGCCCACCAAGAACCATGTGCCCGCCATGACCACCGAAAGCACCTAAGAAACCGTGATTACCAATAAACAGGTCCGACAACGCGTTCAAACCGAATGGGTCCTTGTTGCCGTGGATCTTGATGGTCCTCTTCATCTGTTGCTGTTTTAGACGTTGCTGTTGCATTTGCTCCCTCTGCAACTTTTGGCGTTCCCTTTGCGCCAGTATCCTATCTCTCTTCTCCTGTCGTATCCGTTGCTGGTCTTCGGCATTCTGGCCCCTTTGCCCGGACGTTGCCTTCACGAGATTTCCAACTGCTTCCAGGGTCGAAATGGGGATCTACGAAAGGGACGATTCGCTGGTGAAGCTAGCAGACTCTTCATAATCGAGAGCCGACAATATCGATACCTGCAGGACACTGTCAATGGTCTGAGAATTCTCTGGGCTGAAACTCTGCGCTGCCGCGGACGTTTGCCGGATCGCTGTGATTGGAATCTAAAACGTGGATGATTTAAAGTTTAATTACAGTATCGTGGAAAGGAAAGGGGCTTCTAGTACTCACGTTGAAAATATTGTCTATCACGTGGCCACCTTGCTCCGGAAAATTCTGACGCTTTATCCTCAGGAGGTGCGCCTGCAAAGAAATAATTTCGCTGTAAAAAACCTTTGTACTACTGCCCTATACGGAGAAAGCGTGATAAACACGTCCTATTTAATGAAGCCAACGCGCGATTGTAGATTCAGGGACGTGAATACGAATCGACGATTCGGGAGGATACGTAGAATCACTTGGGAACGGTTTACCATGCCCACGTTCCACGCCAGCTTTCACTTTTCTACATATAAAGAGCGTCAAACGTTTTTCTGCGCGCTCTTTATTAATCGAAAGGTCAGCGTGCCTTATGAATTCGCGTCACTGCTTCTTCTGTATACGGAATGCGCGTGTTAGGCGGTCGGTACACATTAAAGCGATTACGATCGGGTCGTTGGTCAGCAGGGGAGGAATGAAAGGCTCTGTTGATTAACGCCAATTAACTTTTTCGACTTCGAATGCCAATGAACTTTCGACGAAGGGAAATTAGAGGCTCTGAGAATTCTAGGAGGATAGCGCTCGTTACCTCTCAAGATCGAGTACCGTGTTTATGGTTAATTGCAAACGTTCCAGCCTGGATCCTTTCATCAAAATAAAGTGCAAGGGGTTTAATTTAACGACGTTAATCAGGAATACTTACCCCCTCTGTTGCGACGAAGCAAGCAGCACCGAGGATAACGAAAGTTGATCGAAACATTTCTGCGAGGTACACAGGCGCCGTTCGTGCACCGTCTCGAGTGATCTTCGTGATCGACGAACTGCAAGGCAGGTCGACGATCCGCCGATCTATAAGGGTGACTGCAAGATCCCACGCCGAGCATCGACCAATCACGGCCCAGAATCCCGCGGATCCCGACTCGGTACCTTTTGACCACTGGTCCTTTCTATTTCACGTAATCTTCGTACGCACGATCAAGCCCCTCCTTTGTCCTCTTTCTCCAGCTGACGAGATCGTGTTACTTTTTGCTCGCATATAACGGCGTGGGTGGAGTCGGCGACATTGCGTAAGCGCGAACTTAAAAGAATTGCATTTATTTGAACTGAAGCGTCGAACAGTAAAGAGACTCCGCGGAGAATCCTGGAAAATACGAAGTGATAAGGGGGACAGCTGTTAAAAACAATGTCTAACATGCAGGAGTACTTACCAGGCAGGAGCTGATTAATCAGAAATTCGAAGTTGCAATCGAAGTCAGAGGATAGAAGTCCTTTTCGCGATTCGTGAGACAGCAGCCTTCGTCTGATTGTCGAAAATTGGCCCGAGTGATCCATATATAAGGGCCACGCTATGGGCCCCACATGGCCAGCAAGTGGACCAATCGAATACGACACCGAAATCGGCGAGATACCCTCCACTTACCGCAATACGCCTTCTCGAGCTCGTGTCTGGCCCATGACGCCCCGTTCCACTGATTGCCTCTCGTTCGCCCGCAGGTGCCACGACAAAGTGGGTCGATTCGGTACAAGTTACATAAATATCGGACGATGATCTTTGAAAGTGACGCAACCCGATACAGCGCGAACCATTCTGCTCTTCGTGTATTTTGTAATGTGTTACTCGAGCGTCCTTGAAGCACGTTCGTGGGCTCGATACAGCTAAAGTGACAAAACAAAAGCTACTCTACTCGCGTCGCTCGGCTCGCACAATTGCCCCGGAGTGATTTTCAATCTTCTTTTAATTCGAATCGTAAAAAAGGAATCGTACAGCTTATTAACTAGCGTTATAAATAGGGATTGTTCTGCTGAACGATCGCGATTGGAGTCTTTGGCTAAGCGGAATATGTCCCCAGAGAAATTTACGCATCGTACGTCATCCTTAGTACGCGTCCGGATTGTCTTGAAGGTAACTGCCCACCTGGTTCCCGAGATCCTTCTGGAACTCCCTCACGTTTACGTCCGATTGCTGGAATGCGAAGGAGCAATATTCACGTAGCTGTATGAAAGGTGGAAAAGATTCAAAGGGTTCCCTTACGTTCCAGGCCTCTTTCCACTCGATATTGAACAACCTAACTAAACCCAGGATGTTGCGCCTGATCAGGGTCTGCACCCCGCTTCTAGTTAGTATATAGGGCGCCTGAGTGGTCGTCGTGGGTGACGTCGTCGTCGTTCCCGTGGCATTGACGGTGGTGGTGTTTATATTGCTTGTGCTAGCAACGATCGACAAGGAGTTACTCGTCACCGAACTCTGAGTGGCTGAATCTGGCATGATGTTGTTGTTAATGATGCTGCTAATCTGCTGGATCGCTGATTTGGTGTCGTTGAACGTCTGGAGGGATTAGAAAAGTGTTAAACAACGTAGTTATGGAAACAAAAGCATGATTAGTCTCTTTAAATCCTCTTACTTGAAAGGTGACTTTAGCGAGGGTCCAAAAGAATCCTGGCTTCTGCTTACGGATCTGCCTAGCCACCCTCTTCGTCTCTTCAGACATGATTTTATCCTCTACACTATTTGCATAGACATTGCTTGAATCTTCTGATAAAATTTTATCTAGGACACTCATTTTCTCTCTCATTTCCTCCTCCTTCGCGTCACTTTCCGTGTCTTCTCTTTCTCGCACGTTCACCCTCTCTTCCACCAAGCTTTCTTGCTCACTTGGCACAAAGTAACGATGATCGTAGCGCCCCTTTTCTTGCGCGTGCTTTGCTTCAGGTACCCTCCGAGGGGGCTCTGGTGGTTGATTTTCATAATACTTCGACTGATAAATGGTGAAAGGTTCTGCTTCGTATGGCACCGCGTCGCTTGAAGGTCTCTGAACACTCGGAGCACTGTACTGGTCAGGAAAAGCTTGCAGCGGGAGTGATCGGTGATCTGGGGGGTCGTGCACCGCAGGCTTCGTCAAATATGCCCATTGTGGATCGCTCTGAAGGGGGCTGACGAAGCACAGTAGGAACAGGCTGATCACCAGCGAGCTCCTCGAAGACTTCTTCATCTGTAATCAAGCACAGTCGTTCGATAGAATTCAGAATACGTCCACAGCGATTTTCCATTCAACGCACCGTCTATCTCGCAGGTAAAGTAGCTAGGGAAACTTTCCAGAGGGGTTTGTTATTTGCTTTAAGTGAAATTCCTCGGTGAACGCCGGTCGAAGCGAACCTCCCCGGTGAGGATCATTTAGAAACCAGTCGCAGAGAGGAGTCGAAAACTCGCGAAAACCACGGCTGTTAGGAAACGTTTGCTGTTTACTCAAGCGAAGGAGGCCGTTAAAGACTGGGTGGCTCGCGTTCGCGCCATTCCCATCACGCAACCTGTGCGAACCGCCGCCAGAAAAATAGGGAAAAACGCGCCTAACGAGGCGATTCGTATTCGTCGCGCGATCTCATTCGATTTAAACGGTACCCGTCGATTAGCCAACGATCCACTCGCATCCACGAGAACGCGGAACGTCCTGCACGCCACGCTGCACCCGAGGGATCGTGCTCTCCGAATCATTCGCTCATCGCGAAGCCACGCGAACGCTCGGCTGGAACTGGAGGCTTCTGAAACACCAACTATCCGTGCAACCTCGCGCTTTCACTGCTTTACACTTTACAGAACCGTTGAAACTATCAGCGAGCACAGATCTGGGATCGACAGAGAGTGATCCTCAGATCGGAACCGCTGCAGCCTTCGAGCCTGATCGGGCGTGACTGTCCAGGCCAGGTGGAATTTCGGCATTTCCAGTGTCCACGAACCGGTGCCTCGCCTCGTGCTCCATTTTGACATGCCTGCGACCTCGGGACAAACGCGTGCAGAGAATCCAGTAGCGGCGACATTTCGGTGCTTTCGTAACGATCGATCGCCCGGCGATTTTCAGCTATCCCTGTGACGCAACGGTTATCACTATCCATTGCATAAATGTCACTTTAGGCGAACGGTTTAGCGGCTATTTTCGTCGCATCGAGGTGTGCCTCCTTTAATGCCTCTGCCATAAATTGCACGGCGAACGTCCCGTTCGTTTTAATCGAACCCCGAGGTTACCCACTTTCTCGGTGGCCGACGTACATTCACTTCTTTCCGTTTTAACGATTTATCAGACTTCGTATTTTCCCCTGGCGTGGCGCGTTGATCCAGTGATTAGGAACCCCTGAAACACGGTTACGAAACTCGTGGCCAGCGCGTAACATGGCCAGGCCAGGTGAAATCAGAGGCTCGCTCGCTGGGCCGTCGTGAAAATTAGTGCGACCGATAATCGCCTCGAGATCGTTACGTGTCCCGATGCTTGTTAAGCGACGTCGATGCAGTGTCCTCGCTAATTACGCGCTCGTCGATGTGGATCACCGTGTCGCGTGCGGGAACTTTCGAAGCCGCGTTGCACTGTTACACCACTGGTTCAGGCGAAACGAGTAATCTCCATCCCTCTCGCAGAGCAATCAAAAGCGCATAAATTCTGATCGTAAATGACAGTCAAGGGGGACACGGATGAAGTGGGCAATACAGTTTTCCTCGCTGTAAATGATTTCGAAGTGTTACTGTCTGCTTTCTTGCATCCTTTATCGCGAACTGGATCAAACTGGCAGCTTAGCGAAAGAGACTTTCTACGGAAGTTGCTCGAGTTGTTACACGGGGTTTTCCAGCAATTACACGATCATATGAAAGTCTCGAATACAACTGCCCGATCGACACTCAATAATGCCACAACCAAAGCTGCTCCTTGCACACGAACAAGGGATGTCTTCAATTTGGCAATAAGTTTTAGTCCCGAAGCTGTGACTGCTTCCAAAAAATTAGCACAGATTATACTGATAGTCTTCTGGCTCTTTCACGCAACCCCACATCCGATCATTTCAGTCGATATCGGGAGATGAATGACACTAATTCGCACTCGTTACTTGCTTCGCGGTCTTTCGGTGGTAATTACGAGATTCCGCACACGAAATACTTTTCGATGGACAGGCTGGGCCAGCGAGCGTGCTGCTCCAGGATCAGTAAAGCCGATACTTGACCGCGATCGCCGTCAAAAGCAAAACCACGTGGACCGCCAACCATCTTTCACTTTCACTCCCAACAGTCGCGCGACCACGTGCTTCCTCGAACGTAAATCGACGGTGAGACGACTTGTTTGCTCGTCTTACTTCATTTCGACTACACCCGCAATGCGTTTCTGTCGGCCAGAGACCGGGAGTTGAGAAAGACAGACCAGTTCCGAAATGGTTCCCTGCTTTCTGGGCCCCTTGCTTTGGGATTTGGGGAAACGAAAATGATTCTGGAGCTGGCAAAAGTATAGCAATAAAGAATGCATGGTTTCACTGCACAGAAATTTAGATATGAAAGGGAAATTTAGGGATGACGTCAGTTCTGTTAAGGGGTTAAATCTAGTCAAGCGGCCGAAAAGAGGCGAATATTTGCGAATTTATTTTTGAAGAAGTGGAAGCGTATATTTTTACAAAACTTTTTGCGCTTAAAAGAGAAAGAATCTTCCGAAATATTAATTTACAACAAAATAGCGGCTATTTAAAGTTGAAGTCCTGATTTTTTTCGCGTGATTTTTGCACTAAAAAATCAGGATTTCAACTTTAAATAGCTGCCATTCTGTTTTAAATTAATATTTCGGAAAATTCTCTCCGTCAACCTGAGGATACATTAATATGCTAACGAAATCTTTTTTGTTTTTTGATTTTAGATAATCTGGTTCCGAATGGCAGTGCTCACCGCAAAACCAAATTTTTAAAAATGCTTCTTAGATGTCGGTTGTTACTTTATTATAAACGTAAATATTTTTCTACGAAAAAATTACCAAATGCTCTTTAAACGTTGCTCTTTTAAGCGCAAAAAGTTTTGTAACAATATAAGCTTACGCTTTTTCAAAAAAAAAATCACAAACATTCGCCTCTTTTCGGCCGCCTGACTAGGTATAACCCCTTAAGAAGTTGGGAAGAAATTACTCTCAAATCCTCTTTCTTCTTCAAGGTTTACCCATTTCGTTATTGAAACAGAGATAGCTGTGTGGATGGAAATATGTATGTAGGCACTATCTGTGTGGAAAGCAATGAAAAAAAGTGGTACACTATTTGCAAACATATGATTCATTCCAAGATCGATATCGCTGAGAGATTTGGTGTTCGTTTAGGGTTTAGTCTTTCTCACACGTACGAGTGTGTGTGTGTGTGTGTGTGTGTGTGTGTGTGTGTGTAGGGGTGTTACGCAACACGGGCGTTCACCTGTTCACCTGTTATGTGTCAGTGATTCTCATCGCGTGAGAAGTTGAGAGAAATTAGGAATAAATTGCCTTTTGAATTGGAAAATCATGCACGATGGCTTCAGAATTCACTGGCTTCAATCTTTGCCTAATATTCGATCCTTTTGAGAAAACACATGGCAATGTCACGCTACATCTGCACACCAACGATACAGATTCCTTCCACGCGGGTTCCATCCTCTACTCACGTTTATTTGCTCCCCGCAAACGCTTATTGCTCAATCCTGGCTGTCTTTGTCCGCGGGAACTTATGCAATTCCGTATTATCCTGCTGCGTGGACTCGAGTGCGGCCTGGGGACCTGCAGGAAACAGCGAATGCAATTTTCGTGAAAATTGTCGTTGCCAGGGAATGAAACTCGCTTGTGGTGAAACGAATGATCGTGGCAAGAAGATTTTCAATCTCGCGTCAAACGCGGATGAATTAAAACTCTTTCGCGCGGCAATTTTTAGCTGGACGCGAGAAGTTTGAGACACCAGATACGCACTGAACGCTAATATTTCTGTACTGTAAAGCAGCTGCGCGAACGTCGAAAAGGAAAAGAAACGCAGGATGCAATTTACTGTGTCACTCTCGTGCCAGTAGAGTTGCAGATATTTTTATCGCCGGGATATCTACACGCTATCGAATCCCTTCTTTATTCATAGACTCCGTTGCGAAATCTCGCGGCTATTTCGAGGAAAAATTCGTGATCTTCGATGGGAGTTTCGCTGCTACGAAATTTCAAAGTGGTCGAGTCCCCTGTTACGTAAAAGCATCGTAATGGATTACGAAACGGCGAACGCAAAAATTCCCTCGACCTCGATAGGAATTTAGAATTTCGTTCAGTGATTCTCTGAGAAAATAGTATCAGTAAATACGGAACAGTACAGGGTTTTCCATTTATGTATTCCACTTACGGCGAATGCAAATGCGCTTTTCCATTTCGGTGAGAAATAAAGGAAATCCTTTTTAGTTACCTGCGGGTATCGCTGCGAGTTATTTCCTTTAAAGGTGTTCACGAAAATGGAGGAGTTTTCCGAGATAAGCGGCGTTATCACTGACTCACCTAAACGTCCTTCGCACACTTAAAGTCCCATTTACTATCAAAAATTTACAATGTAACTTACACAAAAACTTTGAAAACGGGAACCTCTCCTCTAACTGTCAAATATCAAGATGTATCAGGCCTACCTCTAGACTCTTAAGAATTCGCAGCCACGGTTGAATTTCATTGAAGAAAACAGCTTCTAAGTCAGACACCGGTATATGCGGCGCGGCGGACAGGTCACACGTGGCGAGCAAACGCTGAAGAACAAATGCATCTTGCCGGACGGTAGAGCCGACACTAACGAGATGAGTTTCTCCGCCTCTCGATGCCTCGAATCAGCCTCGAAGGTCGCCTGAATTTTTACGAAAGACCTTACACGCCACGAATCAGATTTACGAAATTCCAGCCGACAGCCCCTCGCCATGCCCCCTTCCGCCTGTCCGTTGAATCATCCTCGAGGAAAAATCCCCGCGTTGACGCACCAGCGTGCTTTCCTAGATCCGCCTTTGCCTTCGTGAAAATGGGGCGATGCACTCGAACGAGGGTTGCGCGAAAGTGGTTGTCACTTTGTTTCACCACTGCAACTGCGTAGGAAGTGGCAGGTACACGAGGGCTGCACGCAGAACACTCAAAAGTGTCTCTGCTGTAAACTGGATTAGGAGGGATTGAATCGCAATGGCCCCTAGTGAATTGCAGCCCGCTGCACTTCTGCGTACAGCGAGGACAGGCTCCCAGGTGCTCTCGAATGATTTCGTTTAGAGTTTCAGCAGGGAGCATTATAAATTTTGTACGCAAGCTTTTGTAGGTCAACCGGTGCTATTTCCTCACCTTTCGCTTGAAAAAGTCGTCGCGGCGGTGGCAACAATGTTAAGCACTTTGCACCTTGATCGCAAGAAATGCATGGTCGGCAACCAGGAAAGTGGGACATACGCTACTTGATAATTACCTATCGATGCCTTAGGAGATTTAGATCTAGGCCAATGCGTTTCATCTTTTCACACGAGAGGCATCGTAGCGACCATCTCTATCCAACGACCTCCAATCGCACAACCCGTTCCCATCGCGAAACGTTCCAAAGTTCCTGCCATTTTTACGCCTCCATTCCAATCGAGGACGCATTCCTAATCCCTCTGCCTCGATCCTCCTGCGTTATTCATTTTGGCACCGTTTCCACCTGTTGACACCGCACATGCAAAGCGCGTGCTTTCTAAAGGAATTAAGAAGAGACTTTTATCGCCGCCTTTACTTAGCTGGGCTCGAAGTGCACTCGAATGAGATTTACACTCCGCTCCAATGGTTAAATCCTAAGCGCATAGTTCATTTGGTGGAATTCCTTCCGAGCATAACAGCTACGTTTTAAACAGTCGCGCGTAAGAGTTACGGTTACGGGAGAGTAATTGCATAATTTTTGACGTTCGATCGGGACATACTGATATAAAAGATTACGAGGAAATCGCGTTGCAGGAAGCCTCTGTGGTACCGCGCTCTTTCCCCACACCCCGCTTCCCATTTCACCCAATGCTGAAAGAATGCTTTCACCGTGCACGGAAGTCTGGGAAACTGATTAATGCGCAATTTCCTCGAAATGCATTTTTATTGTCGCGCGATATAATGACTGTTACATAGTGAGCATATCGAGCGTTACGCGCGAATGCATAAGCGATGTTGCTGCAGGCAAATTTGACTGGAATTTGCAAGCCTTTATCAGCGGGAACGATCGGATTGCTACTTTCATTTCACTGAGTCGTCGCCAACTTTTTTTCGGCAAAATAAAGTACTTTACAGTCAGATGTGATAAGTAATATAGTACGTTGTGAAATAGTATACCTAGTACTATTCAGGGGAAAGTGGTAGAAAATAAAACTACATTAAAACAACCACATCTTATTTTTTAAATTTCATATGGCATATTTCTTTGTGCATTTTGCATTATTAATTAATTTATTGTCTTCAACAGATATGTCAAAGGTTTGATTGCGCTGAAAGTCCAAATTAACATATATGACGAGCTCTGTTTTCTCTCGTCCCGCCACTTCATATTCATTATACAAAAATCCTGTCTGTTAAAGTTTAAATTCGCAAATTAAAATATTGATGTAGCCATAGAATAAAAAAATAGGTCAAAGTTAAAGAATTTTATCGATGTATCGGATATATTGTATTTTTACGTGCTATATCTTTTTTTTCTAACTGTATACAGTACACTAGACAAAAATATAGCACACTGCTATATATTATAGTACGGTTAGCAACCCTACGAGAATGGTAGATTGTACGCCTTTCGTACAGCCTTGATGGTAAAGAATAATATCTGGACGACAATTTCCAAAAATACATTTATTTCATTTTTCCAATCGGTGTCCCTAATTTCAAAAGCCTTTCTTCATAAAAAAGAGGTTCAACCATGCTGATCTCAACGAGGGACAAAATATTACTATACAAATCAGTGTTGCGCAACGATTACCGTACAGGTTCCGATATTTACAAACTATTAAGAAACCTAAGCCACTGTGTCACTCCGGCATTTTCCAAAAACATATAAATGCAGCTGAATTCGTCGAGCGTTGTCGCCACTCCAACATTACACAATTCAATATTTCCTTCTCGTGGCGTGAGTAACCGAAGCCGCGAGATGCAAGCGCCAGAGAGTTACCGAAAAAAGTAATTGCCTCTGTCAGGCTCGCGCGGTCCATTTGAAAAGCATCCGGCACGCAACTGTCTACGAACGCAATCTCCCGTCGAAACAGAAATCGCGTCAGGTTTTTTATGCGAGGAAAGCGAGCAACGATCAATAATTCGTTCCCGGCAGAAGTGTTTACAAGTCGACTCGACACAATCGGCGCTTTTGAAATCGCAGAATGCGGTCGTTACTTCCTCCTCGGTGTGTCCGAACCGCTTATCGGCCAGTTTGGGAAGTTTCACGCGCTATCTGAGTTATCGCAGCGCTCTGCTTCCTTGACACTGGCACGCGACCAGTGAACTATCGCTCTCGAACGCGTAATTCTATGGCAACGCGTTAGGAAACGCGGGGACAGTTCAGCTGTTTGATAAACGATTCTTGCTATGCTCGGAACTGTCGGAAGTCGATACGACTAGTCTGGTTCTATGCAAAATGCCTGTCCTGTCCGTTTAACCAATCGTCCATTGTGTAACCCACGTATTACGCGTGTAGCAACGAAAGCCATACGCACCAATGAATTGCCTAATAAATAAGGCTACCTGTATCTACAGTCTATTAAAAGTCGGCGAGCTAGATTCTATTATATTTCTATCTTTGTGTGGCTGACTATGGTGACGGGCCCTTGCAGTAGTCTCCTCGTATCTTCCTCGTGCAAAGATACCAGTTCGACCACAGTTCCCGCTGACATCCCTGAAGTGATCATTGAGTTACTCCAACGCTAGGTCCTTTTACTGCGGATCATCGGACGGCAGGCCCTTGATGGCGAACGCTCCTCGGAAGAAGGGCTTGAACAGCTCTAGAACCGTCTGTGTTCGGCGGGCTGAGTTCTGGAAGGCATGAGAAATATCAGTCTTGAGCGCGGAACGCTCTTGCACCATCGTAAGCTGTCAACGTGTTATAATATAGAAAGTTGGACGCGCCCAGTCGAAGTTAATGGAGCTTATTAGCCGGCTATCGAGCGACTTTTTCGGTACCCTCGAACTGGCAAAGTTCGCGCGTCCACCGACCGTTTCCGCGATAAATATGCGCGGACGTTTTGCAATAAAGTGAAGGGTGACACGTTTACACCGATCAGCCGATCGAGCAGAAAAACGAAGTAAAGTGACCTCATCTGATAGGAGGCCCGAGCGGCGGCGCTCGGTAATCTCGATCATCCGCGACTTTCGAATGCGCGGACGTCGCACCACGCCTCGGTGTGCTCTAAAATCATCGCCGCGAACGATCAAAGTCTCTACGAAACGAGTTTGCTCGCGGCACGGTTTCACTTCGACGGGCGAGCTGATCCCTGCTGCCTGTTGTCCACTTACGAGTATCACGCTACTGAGGATTTGGCTGATATTGGTAATTAGGGTGAAGCTAGTGCCGAACACTTGCGACGGTATATCCAAGGACACCTTGGTCCTATCGAACTCGGGGATATCCTCCGTGGTGGTGGAGATCGCTTCCTGGACACACATAAAAAAGAAACAAAGAAAAGATAACAGCCAATGATTCTGTCCGCGGTTCGCCTTTCACAATGTTTTTGCCACGCCGCGTCGACCGCCGGAGAAACAGAGAGAGGAATGATTTTCTTGCCTCGCTCGATCAAGCGCGATCGAGGACTCGTTTCTGCGCGCTTAAGAATGTTTATAGAGCGGCGTCGTGTGCGGGATCTGCGCATTCGCGCCATTAGAGCACGATACGGAACGCTGCGACGTTCCTGGCGATTAAATGCTCGCGATTGGTGAACTCGTAAAAGCCATTGAGCTCCGCGTTGCATTTCTCCCCGCACTCGTTGGATTTTAAATGACAGCAACGTGGAAGTATCTATTAAGCTGGGTGCAGGCCGTAAGTCTATGGAGCTACTTTAAATGTAACTCGACCTATCGTTCGTCGATTTGTAATAAATTCGAAACGCGCTGAGAGAGGAACGGGAGAGGGCAGAGGAGGTCGACGGGCGTTGGCAAAAGATTCCACTACACTGCTCGTACATATAAAAAAAGTGAACGTGATCGTGAGTTTATTTAACATCAATATTATCATAATCGCCATCCACATCGTCGTTATCATCCTGAATACTTAGAGAGGCATCGGTAACTGTATTTACATCGTTGACACAGCGTCGTGGTTCGCGAGGCGGGCCTCGCGGGTAAAGCTACATCCTAGGCACTTATTTACAGCTCTTACATCGGTGAGAATCGATTCACGGGGGCTTCTCGATGGCGTTTTCCCGGAATGTGGACGAGGCAACAGAGAGACAGAGAGAGAGAGAGAGAGAAAGAGAGATAGTGTGGGAGGGTAGTCTTGCGTGTCGCGCTAAACTTAGACATTATTCTCGGGGGAGGGCTTGTCACAGAGAAGGGGAGGGAGTCCTGCCATTTCTATCGGCCCAGCTAGAAAGAAAAATCCATGTCGTACAGTTCTGCTCGTTGTAAAAGCCTTACAATCGTGTGTTACGCGCGATCGTCTGTTATTTCTCTTGTTCTTTTTTTTTTTTCTGTGTGTGCGTGTGTTTTGTTCGAGTCAAGGATCCTCTGGCAAGCGTTGCTGTTCGATGGCCCTTTTGGACGTGTCCAAAGTCCAAGGTCCAACGTTCCGACATCCACCCCAGCTGCTTTTTTAAGCGGTATAATACGCCGCTTGCGGTTGATCGTATTCGTACTGTTTACGTACAACACTCATTTTAATCGCCGGCCATTTTAGTAAGAACGAAAGAATTCCGCGCTCGGAGGAGTCGTGCGTGCGTAGAATCCTCCGAGCGTGCGTTTTCTCATGGAAGCTGGTTTGCTGGATTAGAGGCGCCTTAGAGCGCTGAGCGGTCGCAGAGAAGAAAGTCCAGCAGAGCCTGAAGAACCGTAAAGCCAAGCAAAGCGCCGCGAAAGATTCTGTCGCAATCGAGGGCTATGCAAATCGGATGTATCTGCAGGTATGCGAGAGGAACTCGATCACAGGCGCATTGTGCAACGCGTCCGCGAGGTCGAAGGGGGCCATTAAACGCAGCTACCTTTTGCATAAATAGCATACGCGATGTTGCATGCAGAGTGTTGAGAGAAGAGAATTTGCAACCGGTTGATTAATGTTAGCGTTCATTAAAAAAGAGGGCAAATAGAGAGCAATGGTTATTCAAAGTTCACCCATCACCCCCGAATTCTCTATTCGAAGTAATTTTTGGTCCCAAGCAGACTCGATTAGGGACAAGAAAGCAGAGGGGAAGACAGAGGGCAGCAAGATTCGCTTCGGTTAGTGGCTTGAAAAGAGATCAGAAGACAGTTTCGAGGTAGAAGTGTTACACAGACGAAGAGAGACATGAAAAACGACGAAGAATAACAGTTATAGTGATCCTACCCCTCCGCCCACATTCGCGAACGCTCCAACTTTAACTCCTGCGCTGGCGTCGTTCGCGGGACCGGAGATGCCTGCACCGCCAGTCTGGCTCAATGACGAGAGGCTGCTGAGCTTCGAGCTCAAGATATTCCCTAGAATACCTGCTGTGCTGGATCCTCCATGGCCGCCGGCTGAAATTCCTGTGTTTCACGAACACAGCATTAACACTTTCAGAAGCTCGCTTATGAATAATCTGCTAACAATTCTCCGCGCACTTAATGTTTACAGAACGGAAGAATTTAGGAATCAGAATGCGCGCAATCGATTTAGATCTATGTAAAGCTTCCTGTCTCCGCGTGAAGTTGTTTCGAGCAGATTTGGAAATTTGTAATCTTACCTAGGCCAACACCTGCGTCAGCTTTCGCAGGGGTGGCATGGGCAAGGCCACCGGAGAGCCCACCGGCAAGCCCGCTAAGAGGTGCCAATTTCGAGGCGAAAGCTCCAGCCAAGCCATTTTTGGCGCTCGCCAAGAACGTGGTGGCACTGTTTATCACGGGCCCGATACTTCCGCTGGCCGCCTGGATCTTCGCTGCCACTAGGTCGTTGATGAACTTGGTGGTGGCAGAGTGTTTGGCGTCGATGCCGTACGCCAAGTTCTTCACCTTGTTCGACTCGTCCAGCACGATCAGCGCTTTGGTCTTGGAGTCGATGAAGGAATCCAGCTTCTAAAACGAAGATTTGCGCGTTAAAAATAATGGCGACAGGCGTATCGGTTGGTAACGTTATTTGGACGGGGACGTTAAACGGAAGATTCCATCTTACGCTAAAGACGAAGTTGATGATCCCGTTGGAAATGCCCAGCTTCACGACTCCGATTTTCCTCTTGTCCCTGTCGGTCCTGTCGCCATCGGCCGCCTGATCGTCCTCGGCTTCCACCACGTACACCTAATAGCAATTTCTGTTTACTGTCAGCGACGAGACTCGTCGCGAGGATCGATCCGGCGGGGAGGTAACTTTCGCCACCGTTATCGGGCGAAATACAGCGAGATGAACGGCCGAATTGTGCAATCGGGGAAAGGAGAGAAAGGTGGGCGAAGCAGCGCTTAACTTTGCTTACAGTTCAGCGCCATAAGGGGCTCACGGAAATAGCAAGCGATCGCGAAGAGTAATCGCCTGACAAATCCCACAGCCGCGCCATCAAAGTCCGTTTCATAGCGTTCCCGGTGGCGGAGGGAACATCGTCGCCCGCGACCACGAAGATTTAATTGGAAAAGAGAAAGAGGAGAGGAAGAGCGTTGCGCACACGGCCGGCCACGTGCGCGCGGCGGAATTTTAGTTACGCGCGTGTATCCGGCTCTACGTGTCTGCGTTCGTGAAGTTAGTCAACCACTTTCACTCTTCGCTCGTTCCTCGAGAGATCGCGATTCTCTCTTTACTCCTTTAGTCCCTCTACTCATCTTTCTCCCGGCGTCGGCGCGTCGTCCCCGGGGCGACGCCATAGGGCCACGTCCTCGAGGAGTCAACGTCCCGCGGGAGGACGGGATTACCGCGAACCGAGATCAACTTCGCCCGGGATTATGCCCACCGTCCTCATATGGGAGACGGCGAGATAATAAAACTTTGAAATAGGCGCTTTCACTTTCGCCATTCCCGACACGTCCTGTTCAGGAGTTGCGTTTTGACTCTGTCACGGCGCACGGTTTTCGCGCGTCACGATTATCGACAGTCTGTAGGATTATTGCGTCGAGTTTCTTTCAACGAATACACCGTTAGTGTTCTTTCGAAGGTGGAGAGACAGGAGCTTAGAGACTTCAATGCTGGGAAGCAGCGTGTTACTAAGATTCAAAGATAGAAGTTGGAAGATGGAATTCTTGGGGATTGAGCGACTGCGTGAATTGTTGACAGAGATCTTACCTCGTTCAGTGGACTGAGATCCTCCGACTCTGCTTCCCTCTTGACAGGACTGGAAGCGGCCAGCGCGACGAGCAACGACAGACCAAATAGCACGCAAGTCGTCCTCATCTTGTGTCCTGTATTTCTGCTTCCTGCGAATCAGCTAGTTTGTTCTGAGGGAAAACGAGGGTATCGTAAGCGTAGCAAGACAGCAGGACCGAGCCGAAATGCCAAGTGAAAGGGTGGCTAGAGTACACGGGACTGATAGATCGAAAAGCGATTTGAAAACACGGTGGAGCTGCCTGTGCCCGGAAAGGTACAGTAAAGACAAAGTATCGAAGCACACTGCGACACCGATACAGACGGCAAAAGTAAAAGTAAACGTGTTTCCAAGTCGCGAGTGAAGCATTCGCATAATCAAGCAGAAGGTGGAGTAAATTCAACGCGCGACAGGGGCCACTAGCAAGCAGCTGACAAACTGTCAAAGATGGTACCGCGACGTGCAGCGATAATAAACTTACTAAAGGAAACGAAACTACGCAGAACAGTCGTGGAAACACTTTGCAGATCGTCGAAGCGGAGCGAAACACGAACAAGGGAAGAGAACTGTAAGAGACTGCGAGCGGCTGTCAGCTTTTAAGGCACGAGCGTCGAAGAAGTCCACGTGGGCAAGTGGTTCGGTAAAATAAAGAGCAGGACGATAGGAATTCGTGATCAACTTACGATCGAGCGTGAGCGGACTGGCGAGTGCGTGAGGAGATGTGTACCTGACGGAGCGCGAGCCTCGTTTGAGGACCACGGTGAAGGAGATCCCGATGTCTTTAGCAGGCCGAAGGGGAACGAAGGCGAGCATGTGTGCCCCTTCGAGAATCGAGAATCGAGCTTGGAGAATCGCGGGGCCTCCGCCTGCCCACCGGCCCACCTGCCGCAGGTGGGGCACGTTCGATTTCCTCCGCGAATCCCACGCAGCCTCGTTCTCTCGCTTCTCGAAAACGCCACATCTGTACCGCGAGCCGGTGGCAGGGATCCGCGGCATTGCGCAACGGAAGCGCAGGGGAAGATGCCTCGCCGCGCTTGCCAGGAAGTGGCTGGGGGTAAACGTCCTAGAAAGGATGGGCGTTCGCAAAAGCGATCTGTCGCCGGACGGCCGAATCTTGACATTAATCGGAGCTGGTGGGGCTCGAGCCCGGGGAGGTGGAACCCGTCGTGATTATTAAGCTGTGAAAGCGCAAAAACGTGGCGAAACTGAACGAACAGGGACTATTGACCTAGTGATGGCAAGATCCCCAGCACTCTAATCATTAATCAGATGCGTTTAAATCCACTCCACTGTGCTCCGAAGTGCAGCAAACGTATCCGCGGATGCTCCTCGCCTCGCTCGCCCCCCCCCCCCCCCGGGCGTATTTACATAATTCTGCAACTAATAAGGAAAGCAAGAACAGCCGCGCGACTTACGTAATTACGCATTTGTACGCGGGACGAGGCGCTCGGCACTCCCGATAGAGCGGTCACCAACGAAAATGGAGATCATTCGTAAAATAAATGGCAGTTGTCGCTTCGATTATCAACGCGAATAGCTGCCGGCCCCCGATTGTGTTGCAATTTCTTTTCAGATGGCCACCAGGGTGCACCTAACCGCCGCTTTCACGGAGCATCGTAACGACGATTGCGCAACCGCCAGTTTCACCAAATTGGACCGTTCGTCGTTGTCGTTTTACATATTACAATACAGCTTGTAACTGAAACGTGACAGAACTCCACGAGCGCCGCGTATCGTCGCCGAGTAATTGCTCTAATTAAAGCGCAGCGACGAGGCGCTTAACGAGACGCGACCATGGTTCCACGGAGCCTCGTAAAATCTTCTCACAATTAGCCGGGGTTAAGCGTGGCCGTTTCCTTTGTTTTACATCCAAGCTTCGCACCTTAAATCGCCTTTTTACAGACTATCACGATGCTTTAGTACCGACAGAGATTGCTCAAGTTATTCTTCCATCTGTTGTTTACGATTACACGGAGGAGGGGGTACCTAACAATTACGACGTTCGCTGGGGGCGATCCAAGGGAAATGGAAGCTGATCGACGCGGACTCCACTTTCACCTTGACCATAATCTTCAAGGTATCGTGGCTTTTCAGGGCACCTTAGGCTAAGAAAAGCACGGGGACAGTGAGCATTGTAACCGCTGTTGGTGCTCTATAACTTTTACAACTGGAAGCTCGCGTTGCGGCAGAATTAGGTAGCTCGATTGTTCTCAATAAATTGTTCTCAATTAATATTTCTGCACAAGGTAATGAGCAGCCAAATTGACTGCTCGGATCTGGTAGCTGAGATTAAGTTTAACGCGCCCATGGTCAATCTTCGAGAAGTCGTCCGCTGTTTGATACTAGAATGCCTTCGTACAGTAGTTACACGACGGGCCCTATAAACCGTGCTATGCGTCAGTTCAACGTACAATTCGGTGATGCGGACCCCTTCGTGATTTCCTCAAATGTTTTCGGCGAACGGATGCGTTGTCGATTGCGAGGTGTTTAGCTGAGGTGTAAATGTGTCGGACTCTGATTAAGTTTTGTGATTTTTGTAATTAGTGGGATTATTCCGTGAAATAAAATAAATAAATCAATCAAGATTGACGTTAGCGTGAAATTGGAAAGCGCCATTCGAAATGCGACGCGCAGAGTCGCCGATAGAAAGGATCAAGGACGTGTTTCTCCAGCCGATTCTCGAATGCACTTGAAGCGCTTGTTACGGTTAGCTAGCTGGATCGGTGGCGCTATCGAACATATCAGATCCTACGTGTACGCTTCTATTTCATAGAACATCTTTTTTGTTACTGGAAACATTGTGCAATCCACTTGTTTCGCTTCTGCGCGATTCATGCGCGCCACGAGCGGAGGTCTTCGACTTGGGGAGGAATTACGAAAACCTGAATGCCGAGAAACGCGGGTAGAGCAGTTGTATTTTAATTTCCAAGGTGATTCCGACAGAATTTTATGAACCATACGGACGATGGAAGAAGATACAAGGTAATTATGTTAATTCCAGTGCAACCAGAGCTGGCTAGTTTCGGCGGAGCTTGCGCAACGAATTACACATACTGGGTCGACCTGGCGATTTGCAGATCGGTTATTGTTAACACTCATCACGTATCGGGGAACAGCTCGATTATCTGGAAACGCGTTACGAAATTCTATCGTCACGGTCGAGAGCAACATTCCTTCTGTTAAGTCAAGATCATTCCGTGGCACTTTGTTCTACGATAATGGAATTCACCAAAGTCATTTGGATTACGAAACACAATCCCAATCCCACCCACTCAGTGGCGCACTCCGGATTTAATCCTGGGTGGTGGAGCCGAGTTGAACGGATAAAAACATTTTTACAGCGAATTCGATAAAATTCATTATTTATTCAAAGAATAAAATGCAGGTTACTTTTCCTTTTACAAAATCAAACCCAACCCAAACCTGACCCCTTCTTTGGGGGGTGCCAGGCCTCCTTAGCCCTAAACGAACAATTGAAGCCTAATGAAACAGGCGATCCTCATTAATTCCGTTAGCCAATTCGAGATATCCTCCGCAGCGTTTGGAGTCACGCAATCTTTCCACTTAATACGTTGATGCGTATTCAGCGGTTGCATGTCGGGCGGCCCTGTTTTCAGATGACTATCAGGATCTCGAAAGTGCTAGTGCTGTTTAGAAAGGAGGCGGCGTTTCGTCACTATCGAGCCTGTTTCGTTAAAACGTGGAAGAAGGGACCGTAGAATCGCGAAGCAGTCGGGAGGATCCACCGCTCGTGGTCCAACGCGATATCGTCACGAGTGGTGGGAAGGGTCGCGCAAGTAGTAGAGCCATTATGTGGTCAGCCGCGCCGTCCGTGTCTCGCCGCGTGGTGCCACACAGCGTCCGCGCGCGCAAACGCAGCTGGCATTTGAACCGCGCGCGGATGCTGGGTAACTTTCCAGTTGGATGGAAAGATACAGGGAAGGGAAGGCGAGTCGATAAACGGAGGAGGATGGGGAGAAGAGTGGCAGGGATTTCTGGTAATAGTAAAACGAAAAAGACGCGGGTCGATCGGAGAAGACGGAAGATATTTGCAGTTATGTAAAACGCTCGGGGGTATCGTTTGACCGGCACGAAAGTCGATAGCCTGTGCGAAAGGAACAGGACGAAAGGAGCAGGCCCTTCCTCGTTAATTTCGTTAATAAAGCGATGGCTCTTTGCGGTGGCTGGGAGAGGAGTAACCCAGGTCGAAACGAAATGCATACCTGGCTGGGGAGGTAACATGGGTTACGCAACTGCCGCGCTCAAAAAGAAAGTGGATGCTCCGGTTCCTCTCATTTCGCCGCAGCCGTTCGAGCACCATTAACTCGTACACCTCTCGCGGTAATACTCTCCACGCGAACCCCTCTTTTGAGAGCACTAGCAAAAATTACACTTAATTTCGGAATTCCTTCGTCTCCCGAGTTTTTGTACGGGTAAAGTCTGCGGGCCCCTAAGAACTGCGGCGAGAAAGTTGCAGGCAACTTTCTATCAACGGGACAAGGCGATGCAAAGTTTTATAATTGCTTGTTAGAAACATGTAGATTCTCTCTGAAACGCGTAGATCGATGGATTAGAAAGAAACGTAACGATTACTTGCCTTGCCTCGATGCCCCGAAGGCTTCCGTTCAATAACCTCGCCGCACAATTCACCTCACTATCAATCTGACGCACACGCCGATTTTTACACGACCGATGCCCAGCTAGATCGGCGCACCGTGATCCGGGTTAACAGGTTCCGAGATTAGCAACGAAATGCACGCTCACTGACGCCAGTTCCTATGCTTGCGACACTGCCGGCAAAAAGCTGCCGCAAGAAACCGAAAGGACAGCCTATCGAAGTCACTTCGCGCTCGATCAGATTCAGCCTGAAAAGCCGAAAGGCCCGCCGCGACAATTGCTGGAGCGACGATAGAAGGCTGACGCGCGAGGCCGCTTCCACTGGCTGTGTGACTCAAAATCGACGGGGGACCGTCTTTCGGCGTGCTTCTTCGTGTAAAGTTAGAGGTTTCTCAACTCTCTCTCTATCGACGGTTACCACGAAATCCACTGTCCCGTCAGATCCGGCTAGCTGTATGGAGCTCACGTAACTTGCCGTAGGAAGAACCGTGGCAAGCGGCCGTGGATCCGCGCGAGACCGTGTTGGATCCGGTCGCGGCCGATACCTCGAAACTCGATACGCGTCGAAGTGACGGCCGCCTTCGAACGCGAAGGAAAGCCGTCGCGAGGAAATTGGCCGAACGAAACGCACGCTACTACGCCGCTGGCGACGAAGGTGGGCGAAATTTATGGCGTAATTCCAGCGCCGCGTCACCCGGCCCGCTCCAGCTCTTTTCCATGGCGTATCCGGTGGCTAGCTCGATTGACGTGCACTGCAATCAGGAAATCGATCATTTCTCTCGATCAATTATGCTACAATTACGCGTTTCGAAATGTTGCAGAGCCTCCGCGGTATTCAACTTGATCGTGGAAATGATAATAGGTGACAATAAGGGGTTTTACTGCAGATGAGGATTCCTGGGATACTTTACGCATTGCGATAGGCATAGACGCTCGCCAGTAACATAAATTATACAGCGTACGTACTCTGGCCATGTAATCGTTTCGTTAATTGCGCGCTGTTCTAATCCACTTTCACGCGGTTCACGCGGAATGCGTTTTTGATTCACTGGTCTAGTTATGCGAGGCGCTTTCTCGCGTCCGAGGGATGGAGGTTGAGTTTGGCTGTTCGAGGTCAGCGACGCATACGGCTTCTGGGGAATTGATCAGGTGCACGGTAGCTTTCGCTTTCGCGATGTTCGCACGGTCACGACAAAGGCCGCGATCGGAGTACCATCCTAGAAGAGCTAACGGGGTTTCTTCCTCGGCGATCGGGCCGAATACCTTTACGTAACGTCGCTGCTCGTGCCTACGTGTTACACGTAGCCTCTGTGTACACGTGTGTGGCATTGCGTGCTGTCAGCGATGGGTTTCGGCAGGCTACTTGACAAATTTTGTACAACTAGATCTGGAATATAATAATGTAATAACTAACGGGAGAACTTAATTGACGACTCGGTGGTGTAGGTGCTTTTATATTCGAAAAGTAGACTCGTGCATTTCTGACAACTCTGAAGAGAGTCTCGAACGTATCTTTGTAGGGTGCGAAGGCCTGTGACATCGATGGTTTAATTCAGATTCAGCAGTATTGAATGATATTTGTGTCTAATCGGTTTAGTACAAGCTGAAAGCGGCTCGTACCCATCGCTAGCGTATACATACGAGTCCGTAAGCCGAATAAATATATCGTCTTTACTTTCTCCGGTTAGCCGAGGCGCGGAACTTCCGACACTCTCGCTATCTTTTGCGGATCGCGTTTGCGCGCGCGTTTATAAACACCTGTACTCCATATGCGCCCCGCAAGTTACGTCCGCGCGGTGCTTTATTTTCGCAAAACGACAATGGTTACGACATTGGCGCGAGCTTTTTCCCCGGCCCGGAGAAAGCGAATCATTTTTATCGCCTCCCCTATGGAAACGATTCGTACCTAGACGTAAGAACTTCGTTAGCTAATTTCCCATTTAGCAAAACGAAGACCAGCGGGAACGGAAGCGTTCATGGTGTTCGGGCATGTCTAATTAAATCCGCGAGGCACGCTCGGAGCTCGAATCGACTCTGCTGCGATTTCGACACCGTTGATCTGCGATTCGTCTTGAAGAGGTGTTGTGCAAAACGATGGGGGATCGTTCAAGCTGATGCAGCGAGTCAATTTCGCGCCCCGAGATTGCCTGTAATTGCGCGGTGCGCTTCCTCGTCCTTCGTTGGCGCGCGAGGTGTAACAACGCGCGTCTGGTTGAGATTAGCGCGTTTCGCAAGTCAGTGAGTCGATCGTGTGCTTCCAGATCGATTTTCATCCACTCCTGGGACGAGCTTGCTGGCACCTGGACATTAATTGCCGAGATAATTGCTGGTGCACCGCGTGCAATATCAATTAGGAGCGCCAGGATCTAATAGACGCCGTGAATAGTCAGCAGGTTGTGTAGGATGTTGGATGGGAGCTATCAAGTATTTGTTAAGGGATTAGATCACCTTGGGTAGGTCAAGAAATACCACACCTTTGGGAGTTTATTTCTAAATGACGAACACACTTTTATAGATTTAAATTTTTCAATAAAAACAGTGACATCTTTGAATTATTTGTTTTTAAAGAAAACTTGAAAAATTCAAAGACATCTGCATCTTTATTCAAAAAAATTGATCGAAGAAAATTGTTTTTGTTACTTAGAAATAAATTCCTAAAGACGCGGTATTTCTTGGTACTTGCCTGTCCGCTTAATCTCAGTGATGAATGAATGTCATGGGGGTGAACGATTAAATTCGTGAGTCTTCACTTTCTTAATATTTATTGATATTCGTGACAACTACAGGCATTATCCATAAATCTATTCTCACCAATCATCGTCTCTCTCGCCCAGCTATGAACAATTTTTTTTTCTCTTTTCGGCGCAGTGTCCTATTAATAAAATAATCTCAGCAAACAGCTTGTCCTTTGACTCGATCCCTGACCTAAAACCTCTCTAATGCCCATAAACGGACAAGTGCCTACGCGACCTCGCAACAATGTTATTAATTCGTTGCGTAAACTCTCGCAACCTCCCTTTACGTAATTATTACACAGATCCATTAAAGGAAATGGAGCACCTCAGCCTCTTCGACCAGCCCAGAACATTTCTCCGGCAAGGAAGTGAACGCGTCCGGAAACTTAATTAACGTGCTAAGTAGGGAAAAGGACCAGCGCTCTCTGCACGCTACGATTACCGATTACACGCGAACGTTTCTTGTCGGTCACCTTTCAATAAATCGAGCGCCGCCGCTGCAGGTAACAATGCACGAACGGAGAACGATCTGCGGCAGGCGTGGAGTAAAAGTCCTTCGGATCGTTCCGTTGCGTAACGCGAACTTGTGAAATTTCCGGATGAAAGGGCACACAGTCCAAGACCTTAAACTCTGCAGCTGCTGTTCACGCTTCAGCTTCTTGGAAAATTGATTCAGGCAGATGCGGAACTGACTCTAACGTGGAACCGTGGAAACACGATGGACATAGACGAATTCTCTGCGCGACTGCTGGCTATCAGATACTTCTGAAAAACCTTCAACGACATTCGATTCTAGAGACGCTGAGAGCTTAACGCGATTCAAGTGATCCATAGTTAATTACGCGGTGCGCGTACTCCATTTCTAATAGAAGAAAAATTAGGATTAAACGTTTCTAATTTTAGAGACTAATTACGGTTTAAGAGGTTTCCAGATCGCATTAAATCGACGATTTTATGGGGGTAAGGACTATAGTTTCACGTAATTTCCCGATATGCAAGCAGAAACGCTTGTAATTAGCAGATACAGGATCTTCTACGTGCTGGAAACGATGCTTAAGGATCGAAAAAAAAAAACTTGCGGCGTTTACTTTCTCCGCGATTATCGCCGTAATTATTAGCCCTCCTTTTGCCTCTCCCACAGCTGTTTAGCGTGCACACTTTCAACAAAGTGGAATTCGATCAGCGCACACCTAGAACGTTGAATTTAAAATTCCTGATTAGGATCTCGACTGAATGGAAATCAATTGGCCTGCGAAGAATAACTTATCGAGCACAGGAAAGATCACACTCATCGGCGCTAGAAAGCATTAAGCTAGAACTCAAACTTTTATTCTGATACCATATCGACACGAATAGAAACACAAAGGTCTACTTCGTTATTAAAAAATTCTCGGATTAATCGCAGACGTTGCCACATTGCGTACAAACAGTTCAAACGTGGCTCAATTAAAAGCACAGGCCCCACAATTACAGCTACACACACGATCGATCAGAACGTGTGATTATTCCATTCAATTGAGTGACTTTTGTCAGAGGCTATCGGTGACAAAAAAGAACCGGCTCTATTACTACTTTACCAGATTTGCATACACCTTTGTTTACCAGTTGCTGAAACTAGATCACTAGACAGTGGTAAGCGGAGCACTGTGGATTTCAAAACGACTGAACTTTTTGTCCAGACGCATCAGAGATTCTCGGCCTCCAGAGGATCCATAGATCATCCATCGAGGATTAATGTCCCGCGGATCTTGCCGCAGGCTGGCGGAGGCCGCGTGTCTTCGTGTTCCATTTTCTTCCGCGCGATTGCAGCCGGGGATTCATGCTTATGCGTCGATTACAAGGCTAATTAGCCGCGCCGATGAAAGTGTTTAGCACCTTCCTCCCTGGCAATTAGGCTGAAAAAGAAATCGGTCGGCGATCAGAGAAGACGATGATGGTTGTTAATGAGGCGGAAGAGAGGCTAGAGGTCGAGGATGTGAAAGGTGAGGAGGCATCCCTTGTTCCTTCCTCGCTCAGAACGGGGGCTCGGCAAAAAGGTGAAATAATAAACTGTCGCGGCTGAAAGCAGCGTATCATCGACTTAGCCACGTTCGATTTCTCTCATGGCCACTGACTCGCTGCTCCAATTATTATAAATTATCCACTGACACCTTAGTGTAAAGCGAACAAAGTGCGTGACGCTTTTTTCTCTCCACCGCATACCAAAGAACCAGTGTGTTATCGATGTCACAAAAGCCAGCCACAGTGTTATGAATTATTAACGGGGACTGTCGAACGAATCGATCCTCAATCTTGCAATTTCATCTGCGGCTTCGCACGAGCCTTGTCTCTGCGCGTACCAAGATGAACTAAAAATACTACGGTGCAAACAGGAGCATATCGTGGCTGTTACTGAATAAAACATCTCCACGAGTAGCTCGAATGGAAAGCTGAGGTCTCTCCACGGTTCTGCATGGACCACTGCGATGTCGGCTACGAAACGCAGGATGCAGATACAGCTTCCTCTCGCGAATAGCCCAGGACGACCAGCTTTTTCTCCGACACTGCGAAACGACGGTCAGCAAAATCTCCGGATCATAAATAATCGTCGAGGCGAAATCGGAAACGAGTGACAGACGAGGCATCGATCGCATCCTCCGCGACTAATCTGTGCCCCATTGGCTTTCCTCCGCGGTGTCAAAGGAGTTGCGCGATCGAAAAGGTACGAGCGGGAACTAGGAGAGTAGAAATGTTGCAAATGCGGTCCAAGGGTCAGAGAACGTCCTACCAGAGGCAAAAAAGGCCGACTTTCTTTTGAGAATGGAAAGTGAATGGCCTTCGAAACCAGCGTACGATCTCCCAGTTACATTATTATGTAAAAAAAAAAAAACAAGGAAAACGACCGTCCACTTATCTAGCCCGATATAGAACGCTTTATATCGTTATCCTTGGCTCGCAATCCACTTAACTCTTGGGCAAACGACGTTTACGAGCAATCCTCAATGGTAATCCGAAGACAAAGGAGCTCACAACCCATTCAAAATCAAAATATTGATTATAGCAGCGGGGATACGATCTAGCAATGATCTCGGGAGTCGTAAGATCATCGCGCGGGGAATAAAACAGAATTGCGAGAGTGGTTCCAAGAACCGTGAGTGGATTAAACGTGGAATTGCGCAATTGGTTTAATACACTGTGCGTTTAATACCCGCTCTATTTTATTCCCTCGGGTAGTTAAAAGATCTCTATCCAACTGGCGTCGAGAGCACGGCATCGCGATAACGGCTAATCGTTGTAGGTTTCTATCATTAACAAAACAATGCGCATAACGTGGCTGCTCGCGAGCTTTTCAGCGGTTTCGATGGCTACTCCCGACGTCTTCCGCGATAATTTCGCACGCTCGATCGCGAGGTACGCTTGAAACGAAACCGGGGAAACGCGAGGATCGACAGCAGAATTCCTCGATCCCGTAAATCGAGCTGAGAAGGCGTTGCCGGGCGATTCGACGGTACCGCCGTGACTTTCACGCTTCGATAACGATACTGCCAAGTGTACGGGCGGGTAAGGCCAGAATGCGTTTTACGTGGGTGGGTGGCAGGAAGGAGCGGAAAGAGCGCGATCTTCCGTGGTTATTCATAGGTCGAACGGTGAAACGTGCTTTCACCTTGCAATCACAGAAGCAGGATCGTTAAAAGGATTCGAGGAGGGTGCAGCTTGTGCTGAGAGGGTGAAATTATAATGGAATAAAGTAAACTATAACATCATTCAATACAGAGTTGAGTAGAAAAAATTTCAGCTGCAGAGCCAATTTGATACGGAATTAATAGCGTTTAATTAGCAGTTATCGGAGGTAATGGCCTCGGTGATCCGATGCAATAACAGAATGCTTTGGATCTACTCTACTAAGTAATTTACAAGATCGAAGTTTCCCGGTTGTAAACTACTTCCCGATATTCTCATAACCGTCGAGTTACACCGTTATCGGTGGATTGGTATGCGCCATTAAGGGGGCATGCTCAGTCAGGAGGCCGAAAAGAGGGTGGTCTTTGGAAATTTTTTACTCCAAAGCTATAACACATTTCTCAAAAAATCTTTTTTCCTTTTAGAGATTGCATCTAGTACTGTGCGTCGTAATTTTTTTATTTAAAATTTTTTAACAATAACTATGTTATTGTACAAGACTCAAAGATTCTCTCTAAAATAAAAGGCTTCTGCGGTGACCACTGCTGCTTGAAAGTCGAGCATCTAAATTAAAAAATTCCAAAGAATTTACTTATTATATTATATTATCTAGTATTTGAACGAAGGTTTTTTCGAAATATTGATTTGGGAAAAAATGGCTGATGTTTAAAGTAAAAGTTTCAATTTTTATCATAAATCTTGCCTGATTTTCGTCAATTAAAAGAAAACTAAGCATCGGATAAAAAAAACCTTCGTTCAAATACTAGATAATATAATATAATAAGTAAATTCTTTTGAATTTTTTATTTTAGATGCTCGACTTTCGAGCAACAGTGGTCACCGCAGAAGCCTTTTTTTAGAGAACCTTCGCGTGATAGACAATAACTCAGTTATTGATAAATATTTTTAAATAAAAAAATTACGATGCACTGTACTAGATGGAACCCTTAAAAGGAAAAAAGATTTTTTGAGGAATGTGTTGTAGCTTTTGAGTAAAAAATTTCCAAAGACCACCCTTTTTCTCGGCCTCCTGACTGAGCATGACCCCTTAAAATGGAACAGCTGATAAGCCGTGTCTGAATGAATTCAACGTGCAACGGTCATGAGAACCGTGAAACACCTGGCGATAACGCGATGCGTGTCACGAACTCGTATCCACGGGGAAAAAAGTCAGCGTAACGTGTGACGACAAAGCGGTGTCCCTTAAGCAGTCCTCATTCTTTTGACCAGTAACATGCCGCCTCGATTTATGGCGTCTGCGTCGCCTGCTGAGCGACATTGATTAAGAAAAAAAAGCGCCTTAGAGCGCGATTTTAATTCACGGCGCCGCGCGGATTAGACGTAATCGAGGTGAAATCGAGAGGTGCATCTATTAATCGATCCTACGGGCTGATGCAACGCGGCCGCTGTACGAGGAACGTTTCGAAATACGCGTCGATCCGTCGAATCAACGCACCTATTCGCCCACGCTGTTGCTACCACTAAAATATCGGGAATAAATTATACTTGCGAGGAGTGCATCGTTAAATTTCGCGCTGGGTGGTCTGCGATGGAAATTTCAGGCGCTGTCACATTTTTTGTGGACAGTTCAATGCTTGTGGGGATTTTTCGGAGTGTACCTCTGTGGGGGATGTTTCAATTGAGGCTAAAGGGGTCAGAAGAAGAAAGGAACAGATAGAGCAGTTCAAGAAATGTTGAGAAGCGGGTGGTTGATTCCTCGACTCCTTTCTTCTCAATTCGACAGCAAGCGATTCTCTTCCGCAGCGAGACGAAGAGACACAAAACGATTGCTCGTTATCGAGAATGATAACGAACGAGATGCGATCTCCATTTGGAGTCGCGCGCCCCGGCGTGCTTCCACCTGCCCGCGATGAAGCAGTTTAATCGAATTTAACGAGCTCCGTAGGCGGTGAGAGTCTATCAACGAACGATCGGCTCCTTTATAGGAGAAACAACAACCGTTACGTCACGTGTGAAATTGCAGCGGTCTTGTCCGCGGGCGGAACGTCCGACTTTATTTTATCCCCGTCCCCGAATCACGTAATCCAACGATCCCGCAACGCGTCACGCACATTCGTGTGGTCCTGAACACGCGTGGCCAGTTACGGCTCGCCCGTTCTGCAGCATTTCGTGGAACACTCCCGAGCGACGAGGGATCCTCGATCACTTCCGCGGTAGAAAGCTTGGGATCGATCGTTCCTGGACGCGGAAAGTAGGTGGTTCTCGAAAGTCCGCTTTTTTTCCAGGCGTAAACTGTATCGCTGAAGGAATCTTTCTCTCTTCAGAGGCTACAGTCAACCTTACGCTACATATTTTATATGCTCGATTCTGTGCAGCCCCTTAAGGTAGCTAGCCTCAGGGAACAGAGATCTATGAATTGGGTGAAAAAAAAACACTTTGGTCCAGCGGGTGAAAGATCCAGCAAACCCGATCGACCTGATCCCTCTCTACCTACGATCTTTTTATGTTCTACTTATGTAACGTCACCTCAGGATTCCTCTTGTCGTGCCTTAATGATAAACGCGCGGCGTAACTTTTACGCAATCGGTCGACGATCTCACGGTTTGCTCTACCAATTAACGGATACCGCCTTCTTCGTGGCAACCCAATTTTTCTAGTTATCGGATATGGTATCGCTATGGGTATACCCGTAAGAACGCGTGACTGAGCGAAACAATCCGCGACACCTAGGGAAGACGTGTCTCTGTGGCAGGTAGAGTCGCAGCTGCGTTTCGATTATCGATTAACCGACAAAGTCCTTGCACGCGATTATCTTCTAGAAAAACAGCAATGTTTCGGAGGTCCATTTATTCAGCTACGGGGTCGAGAAAGAAATCGAGCTCGCGGTCGCGAAATGCAGCGGATATAGAGAAGCGATCGGCACGTACGCGGGCGTAACGAAGCCGAGATTGGAAGCGGGAGTTTCGGCGCAGCGCTTTGTCGTCGATAAAAGGACACGGGCGGGAAAAAAAGGCGGGGTACGTTTGATCAGCCGGAACGGGTCTATTTCGAATCAGGTCGAATTGAAAGTGAGCGCGCTCAATGACGTGTCCTGCATCCTTGGATTATCACGCGTCCGTAATGAATAATTACCCGGCTGCCCACGTAATACCAACGATTGTGCGATAACCGCTGCAATTATTCTGCGATAAGGAGGCCATCGACACCGACTAAAGATCCGTGGACAATCTGCTACGCAACTTAACCCCCTCGAGGGCAAGTCGACGGTAGACACAAAATCAAAAGGCACACAGGGCAACGCAGATCTTTATTACTCACAAATTACGTTTGTACAAAGAAAAAGTTTGGCTATCGCACTCTCTGAAAGGAACGAGGCAAGCGGACGTTACTAGCGAACCCGCGACGCTCGAGCACCCTCCGAGGGGGGTGGCTTTAAACTTTTCCAACTCTTTCTGCTCGAGACTCAATCAACATCCTAATTAAGCCCCCTAAGGCAAATTGCGTATCTCGACGAAAGAGCAACAGCTCGATAGACAGGCGTGTCTTATCGGTTGCCATTCTGTTTGAGCCGCCGTGGCGGTGGACCCGTGCTCCCAGTACCGGACTGGCGAGGAGGAACCATGTAAGGGGATGGCGCCCCATAGGAGGGAGTTGATGGACCATAAGCAGGTGACGGTTGTTCAACGGAACTGCTCGCGGAGGCGCCCAAGAAACTCGAAAAGGCGCTTACTAGGGAGGCCACCACCTTTAGTATCGCGTTAAAAATGTCTTTGATCGAAGAACCAAGCAGGAGGAGTGGGTTAGCAGTTTCCGTGGACGTGGCGCCAGGCTGGAAAGTTGATAAGTACAGTGTAACAACAGAGAGAGAGAGATGGTGGCTCTATCCTTTCGACGCTAGGAAGGGGTGGCTTTGATTATTCAGTCGAGTAAGTGCGAAAAGAAGAGAGAGAAGAGAGAGAAGAGTGTATCGAATGGAGGGAAAACTACTCACGCTATAGTAAGAATCACCTCCTCCACCACCGTGGTCATTACCGTAGCTCGTAGGGGCTGCGTAGGAATCCTTTGCACCGCTGGAACCTGCGCTAGTTCCAGCGACAGATCCTGCGACCACTGCTTTCACGAGGCTCGTTATATCCGACTTCCCTTTGCCGTATGTGTTCGAGCTCTGGAACATGCCCAAGTGCAAGGATGGTTAAAGAAAGCGCTTGGAAGGCAGAGGGCTTCGCGCGTACAGTGGCTGACTTGATACTGGCTGAACTACTGAAGAATTCCTTCTCGGGAATTGGCTACGCGAAGCCCTCGAGGATCTTTCGACGGACCATCGTGCGATCAGATAATTTGTCAAATGAAAGGCAGAGCTCTGAAGCAATGGTACATTATACACGACACTGGTTTAATGGTGAAACGATCAATTTATTAGATAAGAACAACTGTTCGTTAACAGAGAGGTCGATGCGTACTTTGCTAAGACTAGAGACAACTCCAGCGATCAGCTTCGTCAGCATTGACATCTTCCCAGGCCCAGTGATCTGAAAGTAAGAGAGGTAATGTCAATTAAATTCGGCGTGGTGCTAGTTTTTAATAATGCGAATGATAACAATCACCTGGCTCAGAGGACTGCTTATGCTCTGTATCAAATCTTTAACATTCGATCCACCAGATCCTGGAGGCTGAAATTTACGGCGATCCCCTTTTCTATATTATATATAAAATGGCACCGCCGAGCAGAGGGTGTATATTTACCTGGCTGCTTTGATGACTCAGTGGAACGATGAGGGGACCGACGAGGGGCCCGATTAATGGCGCGGACAACTGGAGAATGGGTCTCAAAATCGCGGCCGAATCTCTCTGCCCCTCGGGACCCTGAAACAGATCTCCTTACTCTCTCTTATTCTATCTTTACCTTTCCCCGGTGCTCCACTTGTCGCTCAATCTACCCCCGGCTTCTACTAACGAAACAAAAACTTTCTCTTCAGGGGATTCCCGAAGAGACTTGGCAACTCACTCCGCTCAATTGCAGCAGGACCGGTACCAAAATTCCAGGGATGTCGAGTCCCTCCGTCTCTCCATCCCCCTAAAAGCACGAATGATTTCCCTTCACGAACAATTTCTCGCGCTCGCGTTCATCTGAACTGTTCGTAACAGGTAAAGATCTACCTCTGAGAGATCCTGGAGAATCGGCACAGCTGCCTCGACCACCTCGGCGATGTCGGTGTCGGACTCGGGCTAAGAGAAAATCCAGCCGTTTTCATTCGAACGAGGGAAGATTACGCGAGCTTATATTTCCGAGCGTTGCATCGACATTCTTACGTCACTGAGATCCTCCAAGATCGGCCCGACTAGTTGAAGCAAGCCGATTATAGCTTTGATGGAGCCACCCTCGTCGTCGTCGTCGTCGTCGTAATCCGAATCGCTCTCGCTGGAGGAGCTCTCGTCCGAGGCCTTACTATTCCCACCCTCGTTACTCTCCACATCATCATCACCGTTACTGTCATTCTCGCCACTGTCATTCTCGCCGCTGTCGTTCTCCGCGCTGTCGTTCTCGCTGCCGTTGTCATTGTCCTCGTCATCGTCGTCCTATAAATTCGAGTAGCCCCTATTAAACCAATATGGCGGCCCACGAAACACCCCAGCGTTCCGAAACCGAACACCCCCAAGGGAAAGATGAAGGAAAGCGAACGTACCTCGAACTCTTGCTTCTGAGACGTCTCGTTACGTCTTCCTTGCCTGAACGACGACTGAAATACAACGAATCGACGTGAATAAAGTTTCCCTCGCGGTTCGACTCGATCGAGCAACCGGCAATAACCGCGCGGCGTGCTTCGCGAACGGAACGATCGCGTCGATCTACAATGCCAGCTACCGACGCAAATGACAATAACGGTACTCGCGTTTCTCGGGTAATTTATCACGCTTTGATAACCGCCGAAGAAACCGTGTCGTTCCTCTTTCGCTGGCCACACGCGACTTACGTAACCCTCCCCGATCCAGCGGGCCCGAGAACAGGGGGACAGCATATTCTTTCGTTTCGTGGGTCGAGGATTGCGTAAATAACGGAACGCCGATGGATCCACGGGTCAAACGGAGGATGTGGTATGCATAATTAATGAAAAGACATTATGCTGTATGTGTCAGATCGTTCCTTGAACCCTGGATGATCCTTCCTCTAGGTGCACGCGAGTTCGACAGCTCAGTGAGCTCTATTACGCAACGCGCGCTTTCGGTTTTATTGGCTTACGTGGCCGACGAACGGAGTGGGAGCTCCAAATATCACCGGCACTTCGCGCTTTTGTTCGTTCGCAGATTGGGTTGTGTCCGGAGTAATTGCCGCGAGAACGACGCCGCTTGGATGTTGCGACATCCTCGTCCTATCCGCTGAAATGTATCTGGGCCGCGATAATTTATTCGCTGCCGCTCGACACGCGTTTTTTTCAAAGGGAAGAGTTCAAGCAGCAGGAGAAACGGGGCTCGCGCTAAGCAAACGTGTCAATTGCTTTTAATCGCACCCGTTTACGTGCGCCTTTCACCACTTTAATTAGCTTAAATCGCAGTTTCCGTTCGACTCTTTTTTCCCCCTGCACGTCAGTTTGACGCGTGCGTTCCTTTCTCCGCTATAATCGCCGTGCAATTTGCTGATCTCTGCCTCTGCCCCAGCCTACTTATCCTCGAATCCTCCCTGGAAGCGAACTTACCGGCCTCTCGGTGGAGACTTGAGTCCCGAAAGGTGTTTGGAAGGTTTGAGGCCTCAGCGGAGGAGGTGTGAGGTCCATGGCCAGGCTACTGTTCCTCCTCAGAGCAGTGAACATCTTCAAAAACTGTGCAATCGGCGAGGTCTTCTTGGTGGCGGTCTTCTGGGTGGCGGGCTTCTGGGTGGCGGGCTTCTGGGTGGCGGTCTTCTGCTTCTTCGAGCGCTGCTTGCTAGAGCTGTCCTTCTTCTTCTCCTGATTCTTCCTGCTCCCCTTTCTCGTGTCGCTCAAAGACTCCGTCACCTGGCTGCCGTCATCGAACACCACGTTGATCTGGCCCGACTCGTTCGTCACGGTGTAATTGGTGTCGAAGTACGGTGGAAACTCGACCAGCGGATTCCTGGTCGGCGCCACGAAGTACTTGTCCTTCTCCGCCCTCTCTGTCACCGCCTCGCCAGAGTTCTCTCGCGTGATCGTGATCACTGCTTCGAAGGGCAGCTTAAACAGCGGCGTCAACGGGCCCGTGGAGTTCCTGTGGCTCGCCACCTCGACGCTCCTCACGGGCAGCGGGATCTCGTCGTTGAAAATCAACGGCCTGTGCGTGGTGAACGTGATGTCGTGCGGCAGCACGCCCAGGTTCCCCGAGAGGTTCCTCTCGACCCCGTCGAAGAAGTACCTCGTGGCGAACGGGTCAGTTGGGAACTTGAGGCTGTCCGTGGTTGTGACGGGGAGGTAAGCCCTCGAGGGAGTCGAGATCGTGTTCGCGTTCCGAAAGATATCGTTGTTTAGGTTCAGCACAGGCCCGAAATCGGGGATCGGGGGGACGAAAAGTCGTTGGTTGTTCAGCTTCAAGGAGCTCGGTACATCGAAGGTGTTCTTGAACTCCTGCTCCTTGGTTCTTGGTCGCGGGATGTTGATGTTCGCCGTTATCTCCAGGGGACTCTGAACGGTGGTCTGCAGGATCCCCAAGTTTGCAAAGCTCGAGTGGAGCTGTAGATTATCGAGAAGGCTGCTCGTGGTCAGGCCACTGGTCCTCAGGGTTGGCGTGTTCGTAGTGGCGATCAGTATCTCCTTCGGCAGAGGGAGATTCATGTTTCTCTGGGGGATCCTGAGATTCTCCGAGTGCCGATTATTATTTCCCGATGGTCTGACGGCGCCAGGGTTCTGAGCACGCTCGTAGTTCCTCCCGCCGCCGAGATTTCGAACGTTCTCCGCGTACCTCGGGTTCTCGAAGTTTTTCGAGACCGCGAAGGTCCGTATGTTCCCCGGTTGCCTGGCGCCGCCCATGCTCCTGAACACAGAGGCCTTGCTATTCTGTGATTGTTCGACGGTTTCTGGGCTCCTGATGTTGCCAGAAATCTTCGGCGCTGATTCCTTCACCGTGGTGAGCGTGATGTTGATTTTAGACGCCATCAGGCCCATCACGTACTTGGCCCACGCCACCAGATCGTCCTTCGACGCGATCTTCAATGGCAACTGGATCTCCAGGATCTTCGGCACGTTGGAGAATCCGCCCGAAGCTTCCTCGGGGGATCGCTTCGCGGGAGGTGCGGGCATTGAAATCACCAAGTGCGTCGCGAGCAGCGCGAGCAGTGGATAGTACCTCGACGCTCTTCTCCACAGTAGGAAGAACATTCTGAATGCTTCACTTCCCTTTAAAAAAAAACCGCAGGAATTCTCTGTGAACGATAAGGAAAGTACGGGCACTGGTTCTCAATCGTTCAACGTCCACGCGAATTCGTACAACGAGGCCCGACACGCTGGCGTCATTTCCGCGATCAACGCACCATGCAACCGCGGTTTATCGATCACTGGGTGGCCCCCAGAAATCACGGATTCAAAATTCCCGTCGCGGGCTCCCCATGTCGACGCGGGGGGACAGTCGAGTGGTCGTAACGGAGACTGAGAGGACAAAAGGGAAAACCGGATCGCGGTGTCACGATAGGGAAACTGAAGTGATGCGTCGGGAAAATGGTCGTTTTATAGGCGGACGGCGAATCGATCGCCCCTTTCTTTCCTGATCGTGGAAGCGTGCACTTTTCCATACGGCCTCCGTGACGATCGGGATATTGGCATTCCTAATGACAGTGCACGGAACGAACTCACTTCCGTCGTTGCGCTCGCGGTAATTGCCCGTGGGTGGACGCGAAACGCGGCTGACGACAGGCTTTCGAAACGCGGGGGATGGCCTGATCTGGGAGATATGTGGAAACGGTCCTGGAGTAACCGTCGTCGACGATGCAATCGCTCCCCCCGATTTACTATTCGGCCGTCGCGACGATGGTAAAGCCCGTGCGAGCAGGAGCAACGCGAGAATCGCTACTTTCTACGCGCAGCTGGCCAGCCTTTCATTACCCTGGATATCGTTGATGGTGGAAAATCCCAGTTGCAGGAGGAAGTGAAATAATGCTGCAATATAATCGCTTTCCTTTTGGATTCCTTGGTCTCCGGGTATCGATTTGGTCGCCAGTTAGTCGTCGCGGTTTCCCCGCTGCTTCGCGACAGCCCGAGTGCTACTGTAGGGATGTTAGGTGATCAGGGCAGGAGTAAACTGCACACTCGTGGAAAAGTAAAGAAAAGCTTATTTATTACAAAGAACAGTTTCAAGCGACGATGCCTCTCGTTCGACGGACTCTGCAGGACTGACTTCATCCATTCTTATCCTGCGCTCCCCGAGATTCACACTTACAACGCACACTCTGGACACGCGCTCGGGTCACCCAAACTCTCCGCATGCATTCGACGAAACCATTCAAACCTCACACCCCTGACGCATTCGATACTCTACTATAAACATCCGCTCTCGATCCCAATCGCTCTGGCCCAAACATACTTTGTCAATCGAACAGTCTTCGCACTCCCACGCTACTAACGGCGATGCTTAGGGAGACACAGGTGAATCGAGCCAAGCAAACTCTTTCTGGCGACCGTGATCGCGCTCTTGACATTTCCAGCGGTTAACAATGCGCTCGTTGAACGATCCGCCGCTACGATCGCTCGCCGTTTCCAGTAAGGAACAAAGCAAGGACAAGTTTAGCGCGCTCCCACGCCGATGAAAGTTACCACGCTGGTTCGCCGGTGTTTATTAAGTCAATTATGCGCGCCGTTCAGTCAAATTAGACGTCTCGCTTGAGTTGCACTCGATACTCCTTCGAGCCACCGCGCTCAAGCTCGTTTCGACTCGGTCTCGCTGACGTCCAAAGCAGTATCGCGTACAACCATCTCTGCTGTCCATAACGAAGCCGTTCCCATCAACGTTCTACTCATCGTGAAAACCATCCGAGTCGTTAACACATTTCAGCGCGTACAACTTTGCCTAGCGAAACGCAAAAGAAAAAGAGGCGGCAGGACAGCTGGATGCTAAGTGATTACGCAAACGGCTCGTGAGAATCCGAGATCTCGGGGATTAGTCGACAGCCAGAGCGAGGAAACGGGTCGGAGGTTCGATTACGGTATCTCCGCGGATCATCCTCGGCCGAACAGGTTTCGCAAGCTGTGGCGGTCTCCAGCCGCTTTACAACGGGCGCCGTTAGATCGGTTTACTGACCAGCCTCAAGCGGCTTTATCGCGCCATAACGATCGCACTAGATGCCGGTCGAGCACCTTTTATGGTACAGATCCTTTCAAGGTCGCGTTACCCGATAGAATTTCAATTACCACGGCGCGACTGGCGATCCCGCCGATCTCTGTTCAACGAGCGCCGCTCGAGAGAAACGGAGTCGGGCCCATTCTTGCTCGTGCAACGCGTGTTACGCCACGGCGAACGCATTCGCGATAATTCGCACCGGCCAGGCGTGCCTCGTTCTTGCAGCAGCCGCGAGCGTTCATTGATCGACGCTCTGCTAGCTGTTCAGCCTACCAGCGAAATGTATTCGATAGTCAGCCCCGGGAATGATTAAGGGATGAAGGGGTTGTTAAGCGGAGGATGCTTCAGAATTAAATCTGTACTCGACGAGAAACGAATGACACAACGTTAGACGTGCTCTGTCGGATTTCAGATTCTGTGGAAAGTGAGTTGAAGGATTTATGGACTCGAGTAGGTAGGGACTTTCGTAGGTTACGCGATGGTTGCGCAATTTGCATAAGTTGGCCACGATTCGATGAAACGAGCAGACACGGAGAGGTAGGAAACGTTATCGTGCTTGATGAAGGAAGGTGCCTGCTCGACGAAGGGAATCTTCTTTGCAAGGACAACGGGTCGGGTTTCGTGAATCTCCATACGAGATCGACGATCTACGGCTATTTTTTAGGGGATCTCGAGCATCCTTGCGCTGATCATTCATTGGAATTCTAAACGAGGCACGGAGCAGGTACTTGATATTTTTCTCTTCCAGCCTGCTGTATGATATTTCCTCATGAATTAAGTATTCTTATATCCGTATTAGGTAGCGGAGGAATTTATGAGACACAGCGTCCCGCGGCTACGGTTACTTTTCCTGCTCGCCGCTGGTTAACCCGCGTTCCTCTCGCAGAGTCCATCCGTGCTTTCCGTTATCCTCGCGTCTCAAGCCATAAACTGGGCTTCCGAAAAAAAAATATCTCTACGACCAATAAGTGTCTGAACGAGATAAGCAGCTGTTTTGCAACTTCCTGCGTCCAGATCGATCTGGATGCAAAGTTAATCAAGCTGAGCCGTGCTCGCGCACGGAAAACGCGTGTGGGAAAGCAGGAGAATTATAAAAAGTCATGGAAAGCGAGGAGAATGTGTTCGTCGATGGTTGGAACGACTGAGTCGACGTATTGCGAGCGACAGGGCCAGAAATTCGACTTGGAATCGAGGTCCAGGGAACAGGTGAGACCCTTCCTCTCCTCCTCGCGGAGGGCCCTGCGAACCTCGTGGTTTCCATCTCGAATTTCGCGTGTCTCTCTTCTGTCGTTCGTGCAAACTGCCAAGATGCCGATGGCCTTTCACTTCTTCTTTTCGGCGGCGTTACGAAAGCCCGCGAAATCGGCCAGAAAGGCGCGATTAAACGGACCTTCTCCTGAAGAGGTGCCACTCGAAAATTCGCGTGCGTGAGTCACTCGCGAGACGAGGTACTCGATCGCACGAGAGAAAGGGTGAGTCCGGGGGATTCAGAGGGAACGTGCGATTATCGTAAACGGTAATAACAACGCCGTGTCCTTCCTATTTCGTACTGTACACAAGCGAACGACGCGACGTTGTAACGATGTAACGACAACGACGATTAGCTGGCTTTCGCGATCGCGAAATCATCCAGTTAGCCTCTGATAAATATAATTTTTAACGTCGTTGAGACGCTTCGCCGGGCACGCAGCAGGTCGGAGAGAAAAGGCTGCAACGCACCACGGTGACGAACTTTCTATTGCTCGAATAGGCAACCTGCGTCGGACCCTACGAGGACGTTTGCCTCTGTGCATCGTCTCGCGTGGTCATTAACGTGGTGGTCACTTAATCGAGCGTTAGCGCTGCTTCAAGGGACCAGGAACTTCTTTGAATACAATAATTCCGGGCTCTCGTGCAATATGGAACGCGTTTCCTTTCGATGGAACAGCTGATTCCCATTAGCTGCGATTAAACAATGCAGTGCAGTGGTAACTGCACACCGTGGTATCGACAGGATACGTTTATCAGAGTACTAATTAATTATAGAGGGGTTAAAGCGATCGATGATGATCGTTATAGCACTTAGCTTGCAGTGGGGTGAAACGACAAAATCAAAATTGTGTGACTGCTTTCTAAGCGAGAATAACTTGCCTGTAGTGATTCAAATTAAGCTGCGAAAGCTAGACTCTGGGGGGAAAAAATTAAAGATGCTGTAAGAACCTTGAAGTATTTTGGGCACCTTTCTGTTTTTTTAAACATGTTTTTAAAGTTTCAGATGTGGTGATTTTTTTGTAGTCTTAGCACGCTCACTGTCCAAACCTCTGGCGTACCTGCTCGTCTCTCATGCCGTCGACAAAGCAGCAGAACGTTTACTTGGTTTAAACATTTGCGTTTTCATTTGTCTATACAATTGTCACTCCTTCATCGTAGCAGCTTCCTTTAGTTATTATTATTATTATTATTATTATTATTATTAACGGGAAACCCTTTAGTGTACAGAGATACAAAATTATTACCATTACTACATAGAAAGATAAAAATAAGAGAAAGAAATAAAATATATATATATATATATATATAAAATAATAACATAAAATAAAATAGTATAATATAAAATAAAATAACAATGATAAATTAAGATGAGGTAATAATAGATAACAAAAACATAATATAACATAAACTTTTTAAATACTAATAATAATACCTATAACAGTCCGCCTGTTTATGCCTAATCACGGAGCAAGAGAAATTATTATTTTTTTTTTTTTGGATAGCACTCGGGTAGGATACGCGGCTAGGAAATCTAACGGGTAAGTTTCTTTAAAGAAGAGGTGCTATTGTCTGATGAAATAAAATTCATAATATCAATAAAAATAATACTTTTTAAGCGACTTGCGACACCTCGAAACATTTACTGATGAAGCTCAGATTTTGACAGCTTAAATACAATTATAAAAGTCAACTTTTGCCAACTATTAGAAGTCATGAAGAATAAAAAAAAACAGTATTTCGGTCCACTTGAACTTGCACTGTTAACCCTTCGTTGACACTCTGGGTGTGAGCCACCCATAAGCTGATACTGACGCTGTGTACCTTCTATATTCAAAATAAATAGTTTTTTTCCAAAGCCGACTTACACACTATTTTTTTCCTCAAAGTATAATATCCGAACAACAACTCTGTAGATTTTTAGCGTCTAATATTGAAATTTATAAAAGTTACAATTTTTTAAATACTTTCCTCGTTTTCCTCGACCTGTGATAATGTAGATTTTTTTTACAAAAAAACGGTAATAAAATTTCAATAAAAAATCTGTTGGAATACATTCTAGACACTTCGAAATTGACCCATGATTTTTTTCATAAAAATTGGATTTCTTTCAGGAGAATGACAGTCGTTCAAAAATTGCTCCAGGTGTGAGCCACCCAGGTATGTCAAAATTAATCGAAAAAAGAGGTGTGTCAACGAAGGGTTAAATCGTGTATTATAATTTTTTAAATACCTGCGCAGATTGCGAAAGGCAAGGAGGCATGTCGCGTGAATGCATCATGTAAGCAGTACAAGAAGAAAAGCTGCGAACATGTTGCCGCGGAAATGCAACAAAAGTCTCCGCACAGGTGAAGGAAAAACTGGTTTATTAAACATAACTGCAACACTGGTCAGCCCATGCACTGTCCACTTTTCATTCGAAATCAGATCGACACCGGGACAGCTGCTCCACGGGTCATCGATCCGCATAGATCTTTAATATTCTGAAAAAATGCGGAAAGGGGGAAAAAAAGTCACGCAAAATTATCCTTGCGTAATCCCGATCGCAATTAATTCGCGAGCGCCTTGCGCAATTCCTCAGTCCCCTCGATCGATATAACTCGCGTCTCCCCGCCATTCCATGCGTAAATCTTGCAATTCGCAAACGGTGCTCGATATCTCCCGATTAACGGCGGGTCAATTAACAGCCGTTATCAGCAAAAAGCGGAGGGTAGTGCCTCCGTCTGGCGATCGTGCACGAAAGCAAGAATATAATCGAGGTCCCGAGCGACCGGTTCCCCGGTTGTCGGTAAAATCGCGATCGATCGCCAAGGATCTATGTATCGTCGATCCTGCTCCGGTGATCCGCAGCACAATGCCGCGAGTCTGTAATTAAAACGCGCGTCGACTCTCATGCGTCACAGTTTTCCATGATTTCCTCCATCCACTGTAACAGGTTGCATTTACAATCAAGATAAATGTTTCCTGAAGGTGTCCTATCAATCTACATTCTAAATGACCTAGAGATCAATAACACGTCCCCCTCTAAATGGCAAGTTCTGCTTGGAGACCGCGCGATTACCGTGCGACAAGCGGACGATGGACACGAGAATCATCGAAACGGTGACGCGAAGGGAAGCTCGCGCCACGATCGATTTCACTTTTGCGGACGCGAGTGGCCAATAACGGGAGAGGCACGGCGCGATCGAAAATGCGCGCCTCGGCGCAGCAACGATTACGCGCGAAAACCGGCACGGTTCCGAGTTCAACCGTCCGGTTTCATGCAAATACCGCGGCTGCAAGGTTAGCAACATTCGCGGTACGCCGCCGGTTCCCCGCCGCTTGCCGTCTATCGATGCACGATTCTTTAACGGGCTGCCTAACCGGCGTTGCGAAACTAATAATTGCTATTAAACCTTGCGGAAAGACCGACAGAAATATCCTCGTTACCACGCCGTTTCGCCTTTTTCCGAATTCCTGCCTTAGCCTAATTGTGCGCCGATTAGCGTCGCCATTAGTGGTGGTGGAAATGGAGCTTTACGCGCTTCGAGCGTTTTCCTTTTCTTCTTTCTAGAAACCGCCCAGCTGCAGCGCGAGCCTGCCAGAGTTTCTCTGTTCAAAGCGTTCGAACCCCTCTGGCGAGCTTCTGAATTGACAGAGCACGGTATTGTCGCGCCGAGGAAATTGTAAATCAATGGGGAAACCTGCTGTCGTTCATCCCGTGATTAATTGAGACACCCGTGCAAATTAGCGCAGCTTCCCTCGGGCTCCTACGTCCGTGCAGATCCTCTTTGACTACTCGCCGCGGCGAGGGCCAGTATTTGCATGACTAAGGCCAATGAGGTAACCCCGTTAGTCGCGTTGACCAGGAAGACAGACGTCGGCGGGCGCTGGAATTGGGAATTCTACGAGCAAAAACCTTTCGCGGAAACTTCTTCTCCAACTGGTCCGCGTAACCACGGCTCCGTTGACTTTCTTTCGGCGCGCGCGAATCCCATCTTTGTTTCCCCCTTTGCCACGTGTAAATTCCTGCGTGAACCAGCTGCCCGGGAAATTTTTCTATCGAAGGGAGTGGAGTCCTCCTGCGGGGAGAACGAGGCGGTGAATCATCGGTGAATGCACCTGGGTGGAGCGTTATTGTTCCCCAGGACCGGTTGCAAGGATAGAAGCTGGGTCACGTGACACTTTCTCCTGCGAAAGGGCCTTCTGTCTCGAAGGCGACGAGAAAGCGTTATGATTTTTTAAAGGAGCACTTTCAGGTACAGGGAAGCTGAGGAAGAAAGTTTTGGGAGCTTGGCGCGAAAAGAGAGAGAGAGAGAGAGAGAGAGAGATAGAGAGAGAGAGAGAGAGAGAGAGAGAGAGAGAGAGAGGGGATACTTTTTTATAGGGCTTTTTATAGTAGGCTGCTCTTAAGGTGGAGCTAAGATGATTTAAATGACGTAACTGTCATCGTGTTCCTTTCTCGTTGATTCCTTAATGGGTACCATATTTCCATCGAGGAACCAGCATCGGGCTCGCGACGTAACGGCACGGAGAAGTGTCGATTCATTTTCCGCGTCGGCCTGAGAAGGATCAGTGTCGAAACTGTAACGCGAAACGCGCGCAATTGGATGCTGTAAATATTAGTTTTATGTAACCAGCCGCGTGTCCAAGTTCCTAGAAGCTTGTAACGCCGTCACGCGTGCCACTGGACCCGCGGATACCCACTGTTATTCAAGTGCCCAGTTAATGACAGCCATAAATATTTTCATTTTCCCGCCGGCATTCAGGCGAACGATTATAAGCCTCGTTAACGGCGCTTGCCACTCTCTGATGAGCGGTGTAATAAAGGTAGAGGCCTGGCGAATCTTGCGTCACGTTCTGTCCTTTTTAAAAACGAGGTTTATTAGAGATGCCGTGCAAACTTTCAATGCGTAATTGGCAACCCCCCCAGTCGCGAGCTTCCATTTCTACTTTGCAACTTCTTCCACCTCCGCGATTCATGAATCGAACTCCAGAATGGAAGGGGGCGGCAGGCGAATGAAGGTTCAGCTGGAAATCGCCGAATTGAAGATGCAAAGTTTTATTTGCGCGCATATTGCACGGCATCTTTCATCATCCCATACATAAATTTCGCCGAGGCATCGAGAACGTATCTCGGATTAACATACAATCGCGAATACAAGAGATTTAGCAACGTAGATCTAGCGTCACCGTCGAAAGCGGCCCCACTACACAGAATTATGAACAAAAATGACTCAACCTAGTTTTGTAAGAATATCCGCGGAAAGCCTTGGCCTGCTCGCGGACCTCTGGAATAGAAACGACGAACTCTTCTCTTTCCTGGTCGTTTCACCTTCGAACCCTCCTACGCTGCACGCCGATTCGAAACGCTCGCCCCTTATCTGATAGAATACAAACCACCTATCCAGAGCTACCGATCGCTGCACGCATTTCCACGGGCGTGGAAAATGCACGACCTTGAAGAATGCATTAGAAATTTCAGACTAAACGGAATAAGATTACACTTTACACTCGTCCATCGGATGATTTTTGCCGCCCTTTGTAGTTGATTATAGATAATTATTCTGAAATATAATTGTTGACAGTGAGAGAAATTCTTCGCAGGTATTTGTTGAATAAAATAAGCTTTCTGTCTTATAAAAAAAAATGAATATTCATAAATTACCAATTAACCAATTTTGCCGCCCCAAAATTTGCCGCTCTGGGCAGTTGCTCTGTTTGCGTTCCCCTAGATCGGACCCTGATGCCGATGAAAGCTATACTGGGTGAAGAAATCCTCGAGAATGAAAGGAAGGAATCCTGTTACGAGGGGAATGTAATTTGCCTCGCCTAATTCATCGTTTGTCACCTGCAACGCGCTACTTTGTACACTTTGTATACTTCGTGCGCTTTGTACACTTTGTGCAGCGGCAAAGTCCACGCAAAGAAGAGAGAAAGGCTGCGGACCGCCTCGTTTCACGCGGAATTACATCGGGTGATCGCTATTCGTTTATTTTGGCCGGTGGTTTCCTCGGATAACCGGTACCGGAACCATCGAACGTTCTATTCCAGGCTGGATCCTGGAAAACGTTACGCGGCCAACTGGTATCCACTTCATAATATGCGTTTAGAAATAAACGATCGAACGCGCGTTTCCTTGCCACGGGCTTACATAAATCTGCCGATTAGACGCCCAAGGATCGGCTGCTATTGGGGATAAAGGAGTCGGCGCATCCTTGAATCTTTCGAGGGACACTTTTTATCGACACGCGCGATGAAAAGGAGCCGTTTCTCATATCCGCACTTGTTCCAAGGAGGACCATAACTCTATCCTACGATCTGTCATGTTTCTTCGCCGCTGCTTCTTGCACGGCCGCTTACGAAACCGCGAAAGGATCGATCGAATTCGACCAGCCACCGCGACAGGCCAACGACACTGTCGCTGGTTTTCTTGCTAGAAAAAATGCCGGCAAGAAGATGGCTCGACGGGCAAAGAACGCAGCCAGGCGCCGAGAAAGATTATCCAGCTAGAAGATCGATGAAAGCGGAATCATATCGTGCATGAAAGTAGATGTTGCATAACGTCGAAAGTTCCTTCAAGGATACTTTGGATTAAAAAATATTTAAAAAAAGTCGAACGAGCTATTAATGCCGCGGTTAAAGGACTATTTTATTCGAAAAGGAGGTCGTACCCCTCGTAATTCGAAGAACTTTACGAGTAACCTCCATCGCAGAAGAAGCGAGGCAAGTAATGGCACTCGGCGACGCTTTTCCTCTACTAGATCCTCGGAGGATTTCTAGAGAGAGGAGGCGCGTGGTTACCGCGTCCCATTTTTAAATCGACCTGTCGCAAATTGATAGGTGACTCGATTGGAAGATTCCCAGTTTCGTCACCGAATAATGATCGCTCTTCCTCCCATTTCTGTGGCTCGGCTCGCTGGCAAATAATGAGCGGAAACGTCGTAACAGGACAAACTCCAACGTCATTTGTAATTCGCGGGAACGCAAGACGCTGACAGTGTTTACAATGGCAACGAATTACGTTCGAATTGTGTGCGCACGGTGGCGTCTTTTATCCCCATTTTTTGTCTAAGTCTAATGTACAAACACTGAGCTCATCTCCGGTGTCATTTGTTAGAAAACGACGTTGCGCGGTGCAGTCGAGTGGCGTTTAGATTTGCATACGGCCATTACGGGAATTGTTACTTAGCCGCGGGGAAAATGATAAGCCAGGATTAATTTCGTCAGGGTCGTCAAACCCGAGGTCGAGGGACGCGAGGAAATTAAAGAATGTGTTTACGGAAGAGTTCAAGGTGGTTGCTAGTCGAGCTTCTTCCCGGAGTCAAAGCTGATTAAAGACTCTTCAACAACAAAAACGTATTTCTTAGAAGACGAGGCTATGGTCGTAGAGAAAACATTGCCGAAGCATTGTGAAACGTCCGCTAATTATCGGCCAGAGGAATACTAAATTCGCTCTTATCTTGATCAATTTTACTTTCAACAGACACCACGATTTATATCTGTCAGCGTTAAAACTTGTATCTCGTGGGACACGGTATTTAATTAGATTATACTTAATCTACAATTTATTAGGCAACGACTCCACGACGCGAGAGCAACTGTTAATTTCGATTAACAAATTTTTTACAGACAAATGCCATGGGGTCATTTTTTTAAGGATCCTTCGAGCGTGACGGTTACTTCGTTAAAGATCATCGACGCATGTCGTGCTCGCTGTTTTCCCAAGATTTATTCCATCGTGTCGCGTCCTATTTTCATAAAAAAAAAACAGAATAACTCTGAACGAAACGAAGAAAAGCGATATTGTAATAATTGCAATACCCTGTTGCAAGTCAGGGGCAGTTCCAGATTTGGAAAATTCAGCAGAAATAGAAACAGAAACTCATCGATCCAATAACTACTACTTATTGTGTGAAAATTATATAATTTTCAATTAATGTTCTCTTTTCAATGTCAAGTGAAAGCAATAATTTTTTTGAACAGCTTTTCTAATTTAGTGGAAGTTGGAAAAGATGCAGCTGCACTCTCGTTGCGAGGTCCTCGATTAAAAACTCCTCGAAACCGCTGCAAATGAAGGGATCACCGATGCACAGGTCTCAAGCAAACACTGTGCCAAAGGTTCCATGGTTGGCGCGAAGTTCAACGTGCCTGCTGTCGCGGAAACAATTGGCCAGTAATCTGGAACGAAAGTTGCGCGCTTGGCAAGCGTACCGTGATGCAGATCGACCAGATCTGCCCGGGATCTTAATGGGATTCTCGGTGGATGCGACACGCAGCAAGGTCGGTGGGACAGAGAACGAGACTGGAAACGTTCCGCGGAGAAAGCACGTCCGCGGGTTTATCGGGATGAATCCGATTTACGCGGCGATTCGATGTGGACTGCCTCGCGAATAATTGAAGGAAAGTTTCTTGCGGGGGCCTGCCTAATTAAGCACCGAGAGATCTATTGTGCCTCAGTTGGAATTCACAGTAGACGATAGGAAGGAAGCATACGAGATCTCAGTGGCTGACAAGGGACGGGCATAATCTACTGCGCGCAGAGAATGGGGGATATCCTACGGTCTCTCCGATTTTCTGAGAGTTCCTTTCTCAATGGGGTATTATTCGCCACTGGCAGCGAATCGATGCGAATACGCACGAGGTAAAACAGCGACAGCTAAGAATGATGCGTTCCGGACGATCTCTACAGAAAGAATGATCAACTTCTACAAATTCAGCCATGGGTTTATATAGGTTTTAATCTCTTCCCCGTGGAGGGGACGGAGATCAACCAGTTCTTTAATCAGATACGGTAAAATGAAAAGACCAGGATCGATGTAACCCGTTCTTGTGACATAATAATAGGGCACTCACTTCCTGTAAAAAGACGCGTGAACGTACGCTGTCACTAATCGGACGTAAACATTCAAGCTTTATTCGTAAGTAATCCCGAAGGTGTTGTTCGCCATTACGAAACAAATCTTTGCGGACTGGTAAGAAGTTAATTGAAAAATATTAGTTAACTGCAGCGTAATCAAACTTTCCACGCTCCGTCGAGAACGATTGAACATGCTCGGGAACACTAAGATCTCGAGGCAGAGCTTCCTGGAGGATGGAAAAACAGGTAGCACGGAAGTGAGCTTTGAAACCCTGAAGGGAGCGCGTCGCCTTGGACGGAATGGATCGTCCCTGGAGGCCCCTCGATAACCATCGACGGACGAAGAATCCTCGTGCCGCTTCCGCTCATCTTCACGGCCGGATCTTTCGTCGGCGTCGCCCGGATCGGCGATCGTCCCAGCGATCCCTCTCTTCAGGATCACGCGGTGGAGAGCCAGAGAAAGAGGAAAAGAGAGGACGGAGGCTTAAGTGTAGCGTGGAGGTGGCGCCAGGCCCCTCCTTCTAATAAAAGCCGCTCACTAAGCTCCGTTACACAGACAGTCACAGAAAAGCCGAAGAGAGCAGGAGGCGCGGAGAGCTCCTTTTGGGTCCTCTTTATAATCGGACAGTTGAACAGTTTACCGTGTGACGGATAACGTAAAGGTGTGTGGTGAGCTGCTGGATGGACCAGCGACGAACTCCCAGCGAAACCTGGCGCGGATCGGGCTCGTTCTCAGTGACACGAGGAACGGGAAACGGACCACGTGACGGGGCACGGTGGATCAGTGAGGAAACTATCGACTGTCCGTGATTTTCGCGGCCCAGCAACGAAATTTTCACGAGAAAAATCACTCGGCTTCACGCGACGCAGTAGCAGTTTTTAAAAACGAGCCACTTCGAGCTGCTTCCCAGAGCTCCTCTTCGGCGGAGTGATCGCGAGGAGCAAGAATTGTCGGAGTGAAAATCGTCGTGAAGTGGGTTCTCGCCGCGAAAGACGAGCTCGTGGAGAAAATCCAACTGCCGTGCCACTTCGCCACCCGTATCTCTCGAGGAAAATAGTTTCCTGCCGAACTGTGACACCGGCAGGCCCTCGTGGATCGCACGTGTCCGTCATTTTCCGCTTCGTGTCATCGTCGAGCAGCGAAACGCCGACGAATTCCCTTTTCTATCGATCGGAGAGAAGTTTGGCAGCTGTCGCGACTGTTCCCTTTCTCTCTTGGATACCTATAACAGTTGATTCGTTGCCTGCAGAACGTGCTCGCGATTCCTTGCCACGATCGTTTCGTGGTTTGAAGCCTGCCTCCTGGCGAGTTTCAATATTTGTTGATTTATTTCAAGAAACGAAGGTGGGGAAATTTGCATTCTCTTGCTCCAACGACAATTCGAGCCCGGTTCGGTGAAACTCGCTAACACTCGACCTCGGGCGAGCATTGTTACACCAGCAGCTGAGAAGACACGCGTACTGAATCTATAATAGCACTGTGGTCGTTCGTTATTGCAATTATCGGCGCGTTTGGGCGCTGAATTGAGTAGCGGCCGCATTTGAATTTCAATTTCGCACCGTGCACCATGCAATGAAAATTAATACCTCGCGCGCGAGTCGTGAAATCGCGGCGGAAAGAAATGGGGCGAACAGTAATTGGCAGAGCCGGACGACGAGGGGAAGGAAAATGTCGCGCGATGGTCGCGTTTCTGCGATAAATGCAATCGCGAGGCGCGTTCAAGCATCTTTCCTCGAGGATCTTCGTGCCGAGGATGCCAACGGCATTCTCGACTTTCATTCGGTCGAAAGTGATAGTTTCGAACGTATCCATGCTCGAGAAAGGAGAGCCATTGCTCCCCTCTCCGCGTTGATGACTGCAGCTCCTTCGCCTTCTGCTCTTTGTCTCCAGAATCCTTTCCAATGATTTCCGGTCCATCGTAAGGGATTCTAATCGGCACGGTACACGATCTATCTCTGTTTTGAACGAGAGACGGGGAACCGGGGCTGCCAAATCTTTCCCCGAGCAAAGGATAAAGTTCGGAGAGCGGACTGGATGGAAAACGTCCCATTAACGGAATTGCATTTCTTGCAGATACACTTCTCCAGCTAATATGAAGTCCATCGCTGTTGTCTTGACAGCCGCGTTCTGCGTGGCATTAGTCAGCTCGTACCCGCTTCCAGAAGGAGAACGCCTTCGATCCGAGGTAAGCATCCAAAAAAACCTGCGCTTCATCGGAAAAAAAGCGTCCTTTCTCCAGCCAGACTTTGCTCAAGGCTCGCTTTTAATTCGCGTGGAAAAATCCGCGAGGCTGTCTTGACATTTCAGGCCCGGCTGCGATCGTACTCCTTCGAATTGCTCCGCCGCATATTTCCAGCTGCAGGGAGAGAAGGAAAACGAATAGACAGAATGAGTTACACGTTTGCTGTCGTAGATTTCGTGTTGTTGACGCGAGGGATTACGTTATGGTCGACAGCGGTTGGTTGCGCGCGTGCGTCGACCGCGGCACATGGGTTTCCCCGGCTCAGTTCGATTATATTCTATCCCCAATCGGTTGGAATACATTTTAGAAGACGGGCTCGAGCATTCCACTTGCCAAAAGGTTAAGTCACCTATCCTTCATCCAAAGATTACGTAACGCACGTGATACGAACGCTTTCTCGGTGTCAGTCGGTCACCAAGATTCGCTCTATCCAGCCATTCCTCTAGAGTGTCCGACAGGAATGGGAGAAAGTTCAGTTTCCGTTTTGCAAAATTCGCCGTTTTACGGTGACAAGCGCCGGTGACAAGGCCGCTTAATTGCCGGAGTAACCGACTCGATGGAACGTCGAGTGTCCGACGTTGCGAAAGTTCTCGCCTCGGTTTCCAGCCGATCGTTGGACCGTGTCGGTGGATTCGGTGATCGGAGATGATGTTTCACTTTCGACGGGGGCCTCTTTCACTGTAAACGAGGGCCGCGGGCCCACGGTGGGTAAACACGCCAGAAGAAACCTCGCGATTCTTATTCGAACGGTTTTTATGCTTCCGCGACCGGTAGCGAGCGCGATCGATCCATCCACCACGCTTCGATCGCCCGCTGGATTGTTTGATTTCCATTTAACGACGCGGAGCAAACGATCCAGCCACTTCCCTGTGGACAGTGTTTGTTCTCGCCGCCAGCGTAATTGCTACTTCCCTGAATTCCACTGAACATCGATCGCTATACAGGATTTCGATTCAGCTGGCCTTCGCGCGGTTAACGTAATCGCCAGTGTAAATACATTTCAATCGCCATCGAGAATGACATTGACATCGCTACTCTAACGCGAATGAATAATCGCACGCGCATCGAAAATCCCTAATAGCAGAAAGTATTGAATATCCAACATTAAATAGAGATTCAATTTCATTCTGATATTTAAATATTCGTACAATAATTTTTATTTTAGATTAAGAAGCAAATATTGTTTTCCAAATGTACAGGAAATATTCATTTTCTATTATGAAAATAACATTCCTGAATATTTGCTTTACATTTTCGAAATATTTCTTTTATATTCCATGAATATTGAGTTCATATTTTCTAAACAATTAGTTCACACTTTCTGCATGTGTATATAATATTTAGATTCAATTTTATTTTCGTATTAAAAAGTATGGCTAAAAAAATATTTTTTAATAGGTATTTGAAACAAATATTTAAAGAATATTTGAAAAAATATTTAACGAATATTTGAAAAAAATATTTAACGAATATTTGAAAAAAAAATATTTAACGAATATTTTGTGCTATTGGGGATTAAGAGCGCGAATGCGTGGCTGTGTTTTAACCAAATGATTCGCGTAGCTCGGGGTGGAGTTTCATTCGGCCATATTTCCAGTATCCCGCGTTTCCTCGAACGAAGAGCGCTGTTATTCATGAAGCGCGAACGTGGTGTTTGTGGAAACTTTCTCGCTATCGTAAATCTTCCCTGATGCGCCCAGCGTTCGCATTCTCCTTCGTCTAATACGAAGCAACGGGCGAGCATGAAATCGCCCATTTTGTGGGACAACTTCAGTGACCGAACGGCTCCACGCGACGAGCGTTGCGCAAAATGCGAAGGTCACACTCGAGATTCGTGTATCGCGCACGAAAGTTTCCTGGTTCCTGGAACGAGGCTTCTAAAGGGAAAGGTTGGCGAGTCGAAATACGTCGTGGGCGATGAAACGAAAAGCCAGGACGTCCGACCGGCTCTCTTCTTCGGCCCGACACTTTCACTGGCCGCGAACACTTGCAGACTTACGCCGGACACTTTCTTCGCTCGATCGATGTCCAATGGGAAAGCGCGGTGCGTAAGCGTACGCGCGTTCACGTGCACGCGTGTTTCAACCTCTCTCTGATCTGTGATTCTCGAGGCACCATGGCTCGACAGTGGTTCCCAAACGTCTTTCTTCCGAGCCACTTCTCTCGTCCATTTTCGCGTTTCAATTAATCAGGGATAAAGTCGATAATGATCGCTTTCGGCGTGATTCGCCACTCGTCACAAAGTCGCAATGGTTGGGCGAAGGATTTGGATCGTTTCAGCTTGCGGTGTTCTCGAGCGCCACCTAATTTCGGAGACTCGAATGCGCGGTGAGGCGAGACTCCAGCCTAGCGACGCTGCGGCCCGTGAAGGATCGCGAATTCTTTGCAATTAACGATGGGCTCGCTTGATTCCGGCGGAGAACGTAGAGAAAAGAGGCCGCGCGGAGCAGCTGATCCTCGGAGCTACGTAAAAACATTTCCTGATTCCTCTGTGGAGGTCGCTTATTACTGGCGACTCGAAAGCGATCGATCCGCTCCATTTGAAAGCGGCGTGAAATCGCAAGATGAACTCACAAGCGGCGATGCTCGAGAAAAATGATCGTGAACGTCAATGTAACACGCGCGGGAGCGAATATCGTAACAGCTGTTCGAGTGTGAGCGGCGCTTCAGGGAAAGTGAACCATGGTAACCAGGTTGAGCAACTTCTCAGTCCGATGACTGTCCGAGTGCCAAGACGGCTCGATTAATTTATATCTGTTATTTAGTTTGTCCGCATACTTGCGAAACGTAATAGCAGGCTCGCTCTTGTTGGTGTTCTTAATTGCTCCATTTCAATTTTAGTCGATCGCGCGTGTGTTTACATGGAAGCCTCTTCGTTGCGATGGGAAATTGTAGCGGCACTAATTCGCCGCTGCTGCATACGTGCGCAATCTCCTCGTTTAACTCTGCAATTCCGTACGAGTTATTGTTCCACGCAACCTCGCAGTTCCGTTCTTCCACGAGATTATTCTTTATTGGCCTGCGCTCGTCGTTAAACAGCCAGCGATCTCGCGTAATTTGAAAATCACTGTTTAGGGGAGGGTAAACGCGAGACGGGATCCATTCGAGATAATGCCCCTACCATCTGTCGCGAGTATTGCGCAACGACGTTAGCCTAACACTCTCAGATACTTTCAACGAGCTTCCCGATAAACGGACAGATTGCAGGCTCGCGCGCTTCCTTATTTGTGGCGATGAATCTAGTCTCGCTAGGGAGCGAGAGATCGGCAACGATCGTGCGTGGAAATTGATAGCACTTTTGTAGGGACAAAGGGACAACTTTTTTCAGGCACTCGATCGACTGATGATGGTCGAGGCCGACGACGAGGCTGCCCTCAGGAGCAAACGGACGATCGGTATCCTGCGTGAACTCTTCCCCGAAGTTTCTCAGGTGAGCCACTGCTGAACAGAAACGCAGTGAAATCCTGCAGACGGCCAGGACCATTCAATCTTTGCCCCTAGAACCCTTCTTACCATTCGAAATCTAGTGCCAGACTCGACTACCCCAACCGGGGATCTTGGACCTCCTCGAGATTGTACCGTAAGAGAGAAACGTGGAGAAATTTCGATCGTTAAGCTCCGATATTGCCAGATAATTGAAAGAAGTCGATCTCGGTTGAGAAATTTTGTTAGCAGCAGATAGATAGACTTGATTGCGACGAATGCTTCGTTCCTCGAGATGGGATGACGAAGCCCAAAGTAGAAGCACAAAGTGTAGAATTACGATTCGAAGTTGTGGAGAAACTGTTCACGTTGACTCGGCATTCCTATAAAGAAAGTTGCACATTCGATTTACAATTCACGCGGTGTTTTCCTCGTTTAACGTCCGCTCTGTCTCTCGATTGTGAAACTCCTTATTTATGCAATTACATTTCGTGGATAGGCGAGTCTCGCGATCGAGCCAATATACGGTCCCGAATGAATCGGGAACCGTCGCGTGGATCGTCTCTCCTCGAAACACTATCGGAACATCTCCCTCCCGCCACGGAGGCCATACCAGCCACTAGTTCGGCGACGAATCCGCCCACGATTTCAAAAGCACACCTCGACACCGATTTCGCGTAACCTTCCCGACCACTCCGAAGGCTAGCGACCGTCATCGAGCTCGAACAATCCCTGGGACGTGAACTCGATGCTCGAGAAGCGGTGCCGCGGAGCACTTGGACGACGCGATTGGCCGAGCGGACAGAAAAACCGTTCGGGAAACGCTAGAGTCGAATGGGGAGCCACGAAATAAGACCCGGCTCCGCCACGTGTCCTCGCGTAGCCCTCGGAATGTGAGAAGAGCGAGGGAGAGTCTCTTCCGGGCGAGGCTCGGCAGAACGGGCCAGCTAAGAGCTCTTGTTTTCTAGATGGTCGAACAAAAGGTGAACGCGATAGTCGCGGAGCTGATCCGAGTGCTCGGGCCTAGCTTGCTGCGCAATTTCCTCGGGAATAATCAGCCTGGTAGTAACGGGGGCTTGTCGAGCGACGGGGCGACGGCCACCGCCGCCTCGCCCTTCGGCGATGACGAGGAAGACGATGACGGCGACGACTACAAGTCGACCAGCGCGAACGGTTCTAAGGTCTCGATATCGTTGCCGACCTACCCGCCAGACGAGGACGAGGAGAGTGGCTCGACGACCACCGAACCCTCTTCAGCTGGCGGAGCGACGAGTGGCGGCGGCCTGGAGGCCACCAACACGGTCGCGTGACCGTGTCGTGGCCAGTTCGGTAAAACCTTGGAGGTCAATCAACCCGCCGAAGAGTAAAATGTACTGATCTTCTACGGGCAGGGACGATCAACCGCGCAATCGGGACTGCTGCGGGGTCCAAACTTCTGTCTGCCTCTGCAACACCCTCTTCTCATCTGTACTGCTAACTCGTCCCCCTCTTTTGCCTCCTATATCTCTCTGTGTTTGCGTGTTCACCCTGGCAGCTCGTTTCTCTTTGTCTGTCCACGTTGTCGATCGTCCTCTCTCTCTCTCTCTCTATCTCTATCCATCTATCTCTGTTTTTTCTATGGTAATCATCTTCCGTTATCACGTCACGATCGAGGAAGTACCTGCACACAGCTAATTCTTCTCGGCTTTCTCTCCCCCGTCGATCATCGAAGCAACAAACCACCTCTCACTTTCGATTCATCCTAAGCTTCTCCACGGCGTCGATCATTTCCCGTGCTCGTGCTCGGTGGATCGTGATCGCCTTCAGACCGATCGACCTTGCCGGGACGCCGACGACCTTTTCGAGCTAGCCTCGTCGGGCATCCTATGATCTCTCGACCTCAACGCTTTTCACTGTTCCATCGACGCTTCATCTTCGACTCTCCGGAGCGACGCCGCTCAGCTTCTCTGTTTCTCGAAGCGCCATCAGTCATCCGGTTTCGTTGTGTTCGACGTTGCATTGACTCGTAGCACGTCTGCCAATGACCAATGAATCAGCCGCGATTCACCGGTGAGCTTTCATCGCGGGGCAGTTGGACACCTCTTAAGGGCGTTGCGTTCGGTGGGTCGTTCGCTGGAAGCTGTTCAAAGGGGACGGCAGTGTTGAGCTCGGTGTGTGTTTTCCTCCGGTAATCGGCGAGTAAACGGGGACTGGGATAGAATGACGATACGCCAACAGTGTACCGTGAATAATACGTCACTCGAAGTGTTTGCACCCCCACGATCGACGCTGCTTAGACGGACCAGTAGAGGGCACACCTTGGAGCACGTAATCCGTCGACTTGTCGCGCAACACGGCGATACCCGCTGCACACCGTCTCAAGTACTTGAGAATCGTTCGCCTAATCCAATAATCATACGTGTCTTTATGCAGTAGCGCTTCCACTCACGTCTGTCCGTTGCTTGCCGTGGCTGGTTGCGAAACCGCCGACATAATCGTCCGATCGACGCGTGTCCCGATCACGAGACATCGCGAGAACGCGCGTCGCACGCTTCATCTCCCTCGAGCTCAAATACTATTCGCGCCATCGCTCGATCGCCGTCCGACGCGTTTTCGGAAACGGGTTTAATTTCGCGTGGGGAAATTAAATAAAGAAAAGCTATGGGCCATGAATAATTCTTTACTTCGCTATATCGTTGTCACCAGTTAACTTGTATTTTGTTTTTGGTGTTTTTGTGGTTTGTAATCTCTAGCGTCGTAATGTATTTCGTTTTTTATACTGTAAAAAATAGGGTCTACCAGTAAAAGGAAATAAATAAATAATTCAAACCGAGGCGCGGATCTAGCGCGTCTCGAGATCCTGCATTAGATCCAACTCAGTTGCCACGAGCGCTGTTTGATCCGCGACGCCTTTCGCGATTAAAGTACCAACGCGTTCGTCGACGATCGATCGATGGCGAGGTTGTCGCGGAGCCAGTTCGTAGGGATCGACCGTGGAATGTTTGTTCGCAGGACGTGAACCCGGAGGCGGAGGACAGGGCGAATGAGGTAGCGGCGGAGTCGCAGACCAACGAGGTGAAGGTGCAGTTCGCGGACGAGCCGGCCAGCGATGACCAGGCGCAATTAACGCCGTTGGACGAGGTGGAGGCTGAGGACGACGAGAACAGGAACAAGAGGTACCTGAACTTTGGCTTCGGGGGCTCTACAGGCTCTTCGGGCAGCGGCGCTGGCTCCGGCAACTTCCTCTTCGACATTATCAGGGTGAGTCTTTCGCGGCCGCGACAAATACTTACTGCTCTCAAACTCTGGTCGAGTGCCGGGTGAAAAGTGGAGGTCCTAGAATGTATTTTGCAATTGAAGGCAGTGGATACTTTCGATGGATAAGATACGATTGCTGTAACGTTGGATATTTCCAAATGCTGGTACCCTGTGTCACAAGGAGAATAGTCACATAGGGAACGAGCATGAATAAGTGCAGCTCTGCGTCAGTAACGCAAGGATCGATAATAGCAGGCCACGACCAGTGGATTGTTTAATATTCAAGTAAGAGGCGAGTAGAACGACGGCGACAAGGGCGTCTACTCGGTACACGGGTGAAAGTCCGCAACCGAATTGCCGAGCTTGGTTACTATTCCAAGGTTCCTGACCTAGGCGCGACCCGGCCTAGCGGTTGATATATTCGAGATTACGTCGAGACGTCCTCGTTGCTCATCGCTGCTCGTATAAGAGGAGACTCTAGAAGCCAACGGGTCACGGGAAACACGCGCGGTAAAAAAGGCAAGAACGAGCATCGCCGTTTAACTCCTGCTTCTACGATCGTAACGCAACAGGTCGATGATTATCAGTGGTTTCCATTACTTTCTCGCAACGAACGAGATTATCTATGACCGCGTACGTGATTCGCGTCACTGCGGTTCGAGAACCTACCGATCCCCATTGTCCGTGCACGCGCTACCACTGTGTGCCACGCGCGACTGGTCGAAACGACTAGAAACTGGTCGATCGATGACAGGCCTTTTACGGACCCAGAAAGCTGCTATTTACTCTAGGAGGTTCCTACAGCTGCCGCGACGGATCAGGTCAATATAAGCACGATTAGCATGCCTCTGCCATAGTAGAACGTCTTCGAAACGATCCTCCACTTTTCATTCGGTAACGAAGGGCGATTTATAGTCTACCTGGAACTCGCGGTTCTCGTACGAGCATCCATGGAGCGGAGGGATCGGAGAATCTACCCTGAATGTAAGCCAATGGTTCTGTAGACTTTAGGAGCAACAGGCTCGTCTTATCCAGCCGATAACGAACGATTTCAGCCGCTTCGCAGGGCCTTGCGGTATAAGAAGATAGGAGGCGGAGGAGGTGAACGACGCGGCACGGGAGCCGGTGAAGCGTCGGAACGGCCGAGCGGTCGAAAGATCTAAGAAATGAGAATGAAAGAAAGAACAAAAGACAGGCTTTCCCCGAGGAGCGGATCAGTAAACGAAAGTTCTCGTGTCTGTTCTCGTTTAGCAAGCGGCCGACGGGGCGGCAAGAGCGGCGGGCACGGTGTACCGCGTGGTGGCAGGTACGCAGAGCCTAGGGCTCGGCCTAAGCGCCTCCCGGGACTTGGGCCCGGCTCCCCAAGATGCCGCCCCTGCTGCCGCTCCAGCTGGTTCCTCGTCCACTACGGGATCCTCGACCAACGAACCGGCCGCGTCAGGAGCCGGCAACCTACCACCGGTACGCCAATCCTTCCAAGCAGAGCCCAACGGACACTGCCAGCTGCACTTCTCTATCTCCTGGTGAACGGGGCCGACGCTGCTCCCAAAATGCTTACCCTTGGCCACCACTGTATCGCCAAGTGTCGTCCTGATGGGAGCTTTGTCGGGTTCTGTTCATTCTGGCGTCTTTCACTCTCTCTCTCTCTCTCTCACTGTGTTTCTCTCTGTGTCTTGGTCTCTCTGCATTCTTTTCACCGGTGGGATCCTTCCCGTTGATGCACTTCCAAACGCGAATACTTCTTTCGAGCAAGGGCTTTCTCGGGGGTGGGTGGACGTCAGATTCTAATGATTATGCTGGGTTACGAATGGTTTGGGTGTATCTGGGATTGTAACATCCAATCTCTGAGAGATGTGACGCGTGAGTTTGAAGTACCCGTAGCTTGGACTTGTTGCGTTGATTCGGAAGCCCCTCGAAAAGAAGTATCTCGCACGTTGATAAACTGTGAATCGCGTCTTTAACAACTCGGTGCACCCGGCCCTCTGTGTGTGCCATGCATAATAGCTGCACCCGGCTGTGTTTGATTTGCACGTCATACTCCTCGCACGTAGCTAACGATCGCCTGCTGCCCGTTTCGCACGTACCTCCGTTTACTTACCGCCTTTCGTTTGCTTAACCACTGCGCGGTGACGCGAACGGTACTTCCTGTCCGATTTCTCATCCTCGTGGCTCGTGGACTTGCTCTTCTCGCCCTCCTTCGCCTTGATCGTGCATGGACCGCGCGCCAGGATCTTCGCTTTCGTGTCTGCAACGCTGAACGTAGTATGCAGGGGTAATTCACTCTCGAATGATTTCAGGAGATCCTGGCACGCGATCCTTGCGACTTCCTAGTGTGCGTCAGGTTTAATCGTGATTCGTCGTTAGTGTCACTAACACAGACCTTTCGTCTACGTTCTTGCTGAGCGACTAAAAGGGTGCAGGCTGAAATGTGTAGGAAAGCTTGATATTCGAAGCTGAAAGAATAGAGCGTCCCTTTTAGCCCCTCATCTCGAAGAAGTCATTTAATAGCGACCATCAATCACGTCTCTTCCCACTAACGATTCTCGCGCAAAAGCGACCTTTTCCCCTCTCATAAGTATCGAGTAGCCCCCTGGTTATCCAAAGCACCCTCCTCCAACCGTTCCACCCGGCCAACGGTCCCGACGCGACACCGAACAACCAGCGAGTAAGACTTTCGGCGCAGCAACTGGCTGATGGACACCCAGGCCGATTCGCCTCGGAATCTCAGGGCAGCAATCGATCGACTGCCGATTCTCTCGTTGTTGTGATCTCGTACTCGTCCATTGCACCGTATTCTTGCCGTCGTAGATGTAGTCGACTCGTTGACGCTGCAACGCACCGAAGAGAGCGCGCCGGCAGACGATTCAGCCTCGTGCCACCAGAGAACCTGTGCGTTGCTATAGAATCGACACGGTACCATTCAGTCAGGTCTATTCGGATGTGGATCACGTGGACGGGAATCGTCTGCCATCGCACACGTACCTTTCAGTAGCAAATTGATCAGAGCACGGTGCGTGACGTACGTTTCTGGCACTAGCTGTGCTGGAAATCGTTAATGGCCCGAGAAGCGGTGAGTATAATCGAGCGTGCGTCATGCTGCCTGTAATTTTCACAGTAATGTTATCGTCTGTTTGGGTCCTGGTAAACATGTTTCTAGTTTCGGTGCACCTGCAGGCTGTCCACACGCCGAGGTTCGTTTTATTCTTGCTGTGTGACCACGAGCATGGTCCACTCAAGCTCAATGCCGCTGTCTAGAGATTCGATCCATCAAGCGTACGGGCAGCCTGCAGTGGCACACCCGAAACAATGTCACGAGCCGAAGGAGCGCACGTAAGGATCGTAGCAGCAAGATCGATGGATCGTAGCCGCAAGTAGGATTCAGGATGTAAAAGCACCGTAGTGTCGGGAGCGCTGGAGCTGGACGTGGAGCTGCCACACACTGCAACTATCTTCCCATTAAACAATCAAAGAACAGTTCACGCAACGACAAAGACTCGATCTGAGCGTCGTGTCTTTCATCCACCTTCTCTCGTACACCCCCCGTGAACGAACCGCTGTGCCGCGACCGATGACGGACTAACAGAAGGCTCCGATTATTTCCAGCTGGTTGCCGGAAGCGGGAGCAACTCGTCCGGCGTCGCTGGGAAGACGGACGAGGTCCAGGAGGCTGTCCCAGGACCAGTCACCAGGCTCTTCGTCATCGCCAACAGAGGAATCTCGAACCTCGTCCAGGACCTCATTCTTGTGAGTAACAATAATATAGCCAGTGCTGTGGCTGGTGTGGTGGCTTCCTAGAGTGGAGCAACAGGTTTCAGGCGGGTGTTAGGCCTTTCTTCCACCGCCACAACGCAACTGAAATTTGACTATGAAACGACTAGCATGCAGTGGCGTCAATCAATCGCATAGTTCTCTTTCACGTCAACGCAACTACTTTTCAATCAGTTAGCCTGCAGATAACGTATATCGATGGGAGTAGACTTGATGCGGGAGCTCAGGAGCAGGAAACTTCGAGGGTAGAACATTTTCTTCACCCGCGAACGAATAACGCTCGATCGATTTACGTGACTAGAAACCGATTACGCCCGCCCACGCACAGAAGCGGCACGACCGAAAAAGAGACGACCGAATCGTGATTCGCCGCACGTTACGACACGCCGGCGAAACGAGCTGCTTTCCACGGGATTTACCTAGCAGCCAGCGTGACGAGCCTCGGAACAAAGCGGCAACGAGCTCGTTCGGAATCGTTCGCGCATCGGAATCGCGTGTCGAGAAGAAACCTAACGTTTCCCTGCCTAGACAATCGTAGTGCTTCGCAGATCCTGTTCCGAAGCAGAATTCTTCATCGTGCCCGCCATTTTTGCATCGATTTACGCAATCGATTTGTTCGAAAGTGAAACCGCGTTGCGTTATCAAGATCATAATAGCGTGTTCGCGACTTGCTCGCAATAATCTACACCGGTGGTGAAAGAAACGCACGCGTTTTTTGTCCCGTTGCAGCAGATGCAATGCGCTTGTTGCTAACACCCTGTATCGAGGCGCGCGATCACACGAGAACGCAATCACAGCGGTATCGAGCGCGAGCAGCGATTTGGAGGGGAGAGGGATTAGAATCGCGGCCCAGTTTTCTACTTGAAATCGCGCGTGGCACGGGTCGCCCCGCGAGGAAAGAGTGGACACGCCGCTATCCAAGTATCGCAACAAAATGTTTGCGAAGCGGGTAATCGCGCTGCCTCGAAACATTCTTATCTACCGTTTGCTCTGGAAAATGATCTATAAAAAGACTATAGCGCGATACGGCGCGAGATAAGTGTTGCCGTGGTTGGGGAAGTCGAAGAGGTCGGTGAATCGCAAGGAATTCCACGGTCCCCCCCGTGAACGATCCGTGAAACCTGATTAAAATCGTCGCGCAGAGATTCGACCGAAAGTCGCGCGAGCGTGGCGCGCGTTGTCGTTCCAGATATAAAACCGGGCGATTACGCAAGCGCCCCGTCAGGATCGATGGAAAGCAAAAATGTAAGCGACTTTCTCTATGAAATAGCTCGTCAATTTGCTGGCTGACTTATGCAAGCAGCTGCTACCTGTCTCCTGGCGCGCGTTATTGCCAGAGGCATGGGCTAGCCACCTCGATTTCGGCCACGGCTCATGAAAATCCTCTGTCTCGAGATCGTCCGTCGCTTGGAAGAGCTATTCCCCGATCGTTCCTGAATTACTGAAACCTCGATCGGTGAATTACAGACTTTCCGTTCCTAAAACGTGCTCGCGGCACTCGCGCACCGTGAACTCGCAACGAAAGCGAAACCGATCGACGAAAGAAACGCGGGAAATCGCCTCGTTAGAGGCCGTTGATCGCACCTACCCGCGACGCCATCTACTCTCCCACGATACGATGCCCGATAACAGAAAAAAAAACTGCCCCGATTCCCGACGAATGTTGTCCCCCGGCAAAAATCGCGTTATCCGCGCGCCTCCTTTCCAACGGGTCGGCCTAATTGATCTGTCTTACTCTCGCCGTTGCCGTGGCGTGACGTGGAAACGGTGGACAGCGGCGGGATTTTTGCCGCGACTTTCATTTAGCCGCCCGGCTGGAATAGCTTCGACGAAAGCGCAGGAAAAAGACAATGAAAAGAACTAACCGTTGAAAGGCTTTTGGTGGACGTCCGCGGTTTCGAGAGAGTGCGATTGGACTTGGCTCGAGTTTCACGTCGCGCGTAATTAAATAATAGCAGCTTGTTGCACGTCGGTTTAACGATGGAGCCGGCGATAGAAGAAAACAAAGGGAACGGTAGCAGAGGTAGAGAAATATCCGCGAGATACGGTGTAGCAGCCGCGATTCAGCTTTTGTTAACGCTAATCGCGGTTATTATGCGCAACCTTCGCCGCGCAAGAAGCGGGCATCGCCTCGAAAGCGTTCACGCTTCGCACATCCCGCGGAATCCGTCTGCTTACCATCAACGCTGAAAATCGGAAACTCCGTTACAGACTCCGGTTTCGCGGCGCCGAAACACCGCCGCGGAACAAAACACGCTCGCGTTTAAACTCGAGCAAACGATCGCCTCGAAGGACGATCGTTTTTCCTCCCCTCCACGCGGGTGAAACTTTGGTCGCGTGGGTAAGAAGCGTCGAAAGCGTCTCGAACGCGACTCCTCGAGAGTCGCGACAGTATTCGTTCAAGGGGGAGAAGATGTTCTTTCGTTTCTCTTACAACTGTTCTAAGATCGATCGAGTTCAATGGCTAATTAAATGTGTTGTGGTTTACAGCGCCTAGCAGCGACGAGCGAGCGCATCGTCAACTTCAAGGCGAGACTGATCACCTCCATCATATAGAGTTCGGTGCGAGAGGAATAGGGTGAGGAAGTGGAAGAAAAGATTCCGATGGTCCTGAAGTGGTGAGCCACGCGGGAGCCATTGCCCGAGCCGTGATTGTCGACAGGAACACGGGTACGACGTTGGCAACGGGACCAGCAACGTTGCCCCCTTGTCCCCGAGGTCCCAAGTGTCTCGTCGTCGGTAGAATCCTCCTCGTTAACTAAATCGCAGCCTCGCGACTTCACGTTTGCAATCGACATCGCGCGAGATATCGCGATCCTGTCACCTCGTTCTCTTCGCGTTCTCTTCGCCCTTCCCCCTAACCGTTGTCCGTCTTCCGTCCTCCGCCGTCACTTCCTTTGCTCTCTTCCTCCGTAGTTTACTCCGTTCCCCAATATGCGTTAAAGTGTAGCGTCTACATAAGTTCCCATGGTGTCGAGATTCCACGATCGTCGCAAGCGTGTGCTTTACACGATGCTACCGGGCTCCTTTTAAAATGTACCTTGTTATTACCCGCGATTGCCTGTCTCCTTGTAGAAGGCTTGGAATGCACTCCGTTGATACGCAGCGTTGTTCGTCGAAATTTTCCATCCGTGTAGAACGCACGTTCCTATCGATGTACGATGTATCGTTTGGATCCCGTTCAATCCAGAAAGAACTCGCGTGAACTTGTACATAGCTCTCCCCAGAATGCAGCAGTGCCAAGCATTGATTGTTCATTTTTAGCTGATCAATCTGCAATAGGTTCCCCCGTTTCGTTTAGCGGCCCACGTTCCCTCGCCTGTTGCTTCTACAACGGCTGCTAGCTCGGTAACGATTGCGGTGAAACTGTAAGCTACTGAATTGCTACGTGATTCTGTATAAACTGGTACAAACCTGAGACTTCCTTCTCAATTCGACCGACAACACTTCACCATGCTGTTCTGTAATATAATGCAACGCTCGTCCCAAGGTTCACCGCATTCGATCCTAACTTTAATCGATGCCATTCTCTTTTTACACTTTCCGAGGGTGGGAAAGTGTGATAAGATAACGGGTATCGTCGAATACTCTCCGCCAAGGTGTGTTGATCTTCGAGTGAAAACAATTATTTCTCTTATGTAAATCGTCCCTGTTGTTTTGTAGTGTAAATAAATAAATATTATTGTCGTAAACAGAGCCCCTTGTCTCCATGCCCCCTCAACGAAACGACCAACCGAGGGCACGTTTCTCTGCGATCATTTATTACTCGAATTCGTACACTCGATACAAATATAAACAAACGTCCCTCGCGCGGCACGCCAGAATCCTCTCTGTTTTTTTGGAAAAATACATTCGAGAGACGATTCCCGCGGCTAATTACTCGCCCGAAGAGATACCCCCGTGTAAGCAGAATACAATTTGGCAGATTCGATGGTGGCAGCATCGATGTCGAACGTCTATCACGTGCTAAGTCGCGCTAACGACTCACGCGAGTATACTCAAGCCACTCCACTGGTCTGGAGGGCAATAAATTGTCCCGAAGCGATCTCGCGAGCAACTGTTTTAACCTAGACACTTGAGAACCGGCTGCATATCAATTTTACGCGTCACGATCACCGTTAGGCCGGGCTCGTAATCGAACAGCAACGCTTCCAAGCAGGCCTCCCTCGCGTGAAGGCACCGCTACGAATTCTCTCCGCTCGTCGAGTCGCTGGGCAAGTGGACTGTCTTTGATTCGCCGGCCTCCTGGAAGGTGAATATCTCGTCCTCGCAGGAAGCCCAGCGGTGTAGCTAGGGTGGCGAGATCAACGGTGGCTGCTCGTCGGGCACACCGACGTAAACTGGATCGCCCAATCGCACGCTGCCACGGGAACCCCGTAGACCCAGATGAATTCCCAGCACTGGACTGTCGCCAGTGATCTTGCGGATACTTGGGTCCGTTATTTGCCTGTAACTTTAAAGTGAACGCCCTTTCTTTCATGTTTGCCTCGCAAGAATGATTCTGCGATCGCTTCGAGTCGTGGCGAAAAGCTAGTGTATGAGTAGAATCATAGACTTTGACATTATTTGACTTATGATATAGAATGATACATGTTGGACTCTTTGGAGACGTCTCGAGATGACATGGAAAGTTCCAGCACGCAGAATGAGCGAATTAATTTGATATTGATTAATATTTCAGGACGTACCTCTTGAGAGTCTTCAAGGGTTCAGCTTTCGGGTTCTTCTTCCCAGTCTCTGGATCAATGGTGGTGAAGATGCACCTGGTGCACGGCATCACGTTCTTGAAGAGCACGTCGCCGATCTTCACCCAGCCCCAGCTGTCCTCCTCGTACGCGACCGCGCCCTTCACGACGAAGTTTGGACGAAACTGTTCAGGAGCCACTGGCTCGTCCAATCGGGTGTTCAAGTCTGCCACGGAACCTTCGTTTATCAGGCAGTAGCTGGTGGCGTCTGGGTAGGCTCCCTGTTAGGTAAATCCATAAACCAAAGGGATGTGAATATCATCCCCCGATTCTGAACGGAATTCGTATTGCAACGAAGACGGTTGCTACTAATTACAAGCAACAATCGGGTGAAAAAGAGTGCCATCCTTGAAGACGCTCAGAATCCTGCTCTCCACACCAGCAACTGCGAGCTAGAACTTACAGTGTCATTGATGGTCAAGGGGAATTGCTTGTTCTTCTGCCTGACGTCCCGCGACGGGTACTCCAACGGGTAATACACCAGCCTGAAGCCAGTGTCCTCCTGAAGAAGGAAACGCGACAACCACCTGGCAGGCTCTTCGCCACAATCGCACGCTGCCACTGGTTGGCCCCAAACCGCTACGCGGAACCCCTTGCCATGGATTCGAGACAGGTCGACGGACACTGACATCATCCCCGGGGCGGAAAGCGTAAGCACTGACCCAGAAACCTTAGGTGACACCTTCAAACAGACCATTCGAAATCAAAGGGAGAAGCGAAGGGAAGCCTGGCACGCTTGGAGCCTTGGAAACCTTCTCATCGAGTTCGATTTAAAGGAGGAGTCTTGTCTAACAGGGCCAAAAGTAACTGATATTTAAGAATTTTTTTTAAAAACACTGTTGATCATATTGTATTAAACTCTTTTGGGATATTAGGAGGCATCTTTAAACTTGCAGAAAATATTTTTTTTATGTCGATCCTTCTTATTATTTATTAATTATTGTGGAATCTTCACCTAGCACCTATCACAGTCATCTGATTGCAAAAAATGGATTGGTCCAATTTAAAGAAAAAAAAAAATGAAAAATTGAAAGAGTTATAGCGTGTGAAAGAAAAAATGTGTTTTTTCCATAGACAAATTTCTCATATTATTTTTTACATCGACGAAAAAAGTATTATAAATAAAAACTAAAATTGAAATTTTAGGTCCAGTCCCAGCGTAAATTATTTAACTTTAAGAATATTTTCTTCTGTTTGCAATCAGATGACTGTGACAGGTGCCACACCTGCCACCAACATCGTCGAAGAGGTTTACCCGATTCCACAATAATTAATAAATAATAAGGATCTACATAAAAAAAAAATTCTGGAAGTTTAAAGATGCCTTCTTATATCCCAAAAGAGTTTAATGCAATATTAACAATAGTTTAAAAAAAAAATCATAAATTTCGGGGGCTGTTACAGGAGAATCCTCTTTTAAAGATCCATAAACAATAATGGGTTATCCACGAATTAAGAATTTTATTGCTCCATTTTTAAATCAATCGAGTCCCGACGCCGCGGAACCAAAATTTCATCGAAACGTAACAGATGCGGACCATTTCATCCGCGCCTTGTTCCAGCGCTAATCCCCGTGAATTTCCATGACGATAAAACGGTTCGTTAATTTCGATTACAAAAGTTGCGCGTTTCCTGAATCGAGGTGCACGGTCTAGCCTCGACGAGGAACCTTCCTCGACGTAAGACACGGGTTGCAAGACCGCGAGAGCTGTGACTTAACAATCCATGAAGACAGCGCGAAGGGAGAAGAAGATGAATGATGCCATTATCGCGCATCGATCCGATTCTGACTCGTTCGCCAGCTTTCGCGGCGGCTCCTCCTCGAAATCCATCCTCGGAGACTATCCCCGGAGGCGAGGTGTACGGTTGCACAGTGAAACCCTTCCTCGCGAGAGATGCGTTGATTAGATTAGGTAATTTACTCAGTGCTCGATCACCAACTATCTCGTATCATCTGCACGTGGCAAGGCGCATGGAAGAAGTTAATTACTATCCACGGTATCGGAGCAGCATCGCGTAAAGCGCGGCAAAAACCGCACCAGTGCTTCTCCGATTTCCATGGAAATTCACATTTGGCAATTGCCTTCCTCTCCGCCGTAATTGCTTTCTGCGCGGCGGTACTTTGCTGCGCGCTTTAACCCCAAGATAAACCGAGCATGTAGAGAGGGAGAGAGAGGGAGTCCATTGGCGTTCGAATAAATAATCTACGTGCAACGGCACAAAAACAGGAAGCCGGGAGACGGTGAAGTTTCTACCGCGATATATCTACCTGGACCATTCTGGGCCACTGCCTGGCAGTGACAAAGTGGCCGTTGAGGTCGATGATCAGCAGAGTGCGGTCCCTCATCCAGCCAGACTTGAGGCCCAGCTTGGTGCACTCCATGGTCGTCATCCGAACGGGCCCGAGCGATTTCACCGGGAACGCGATCAGATCGCTGAGTTCCCCGACCTTGCGCCATTGCGAGGGTGGTCGGTCCTTCTGCCTCTTGGTCCACCACCACCAGAGGAAGACCACCACCGTGCCAGCGCCAACCGCGGCCGCAGACACGTACGTCAGCCGCGTTCGGTCTGCTCGTGAAACGTTCGCCGATTAATTCTCTACGGTTAAGTGGCCATGCGAAACGGTCCGCTGCAGAATCATTGGCTCAGAGCAGCGATAAAACCACCGCGCAAAAAGCTCGCGTCGATGAAGCTCGAGCAACCGATCCCCTCGCTCCAAAGCTACCATTCCTACGATTATTCAGGCTTCCAGGTGTACCAAGGAGACCTTGGAAGGTACTAATAGCGTGCGCGAGTTCTTACGGTGGCCTCACAATCAGAGATGACGTCGGACTACCGCGCGAACATGCAACTGCAGCTGCACTTTGCAATGCAAATCGCTGACGAGGCAGCTGGCCGACGCGACGGTCGAGCAACAGAGACAAAACCAGACCCCAGCGCGAGATCCTTGTTCCTGAACGCTGCACACGAGGCTTTCGTCACTACCTCTAAACCCGTGTCAACCAGAGCGTGAACTGTTTTTGCGGCCTACGTTCCGCGGATCTATCGCTGGCTGCGCGAATGAACATCGACGCGGCCGCAATAAAGTTCATCTGGCCGTCTCGGGGGAATCTCCAGGGAAGAAGGGATTCCCGGACGACGGGGTACTGGTTTCAATGGTATGCAGGCCGACCGTCGACGGGCGTGTTCGACGCGTCGCGACGATTAACGGTACACCGAAACGGCCGTCCCTGAACGACCAGGACTATTCGCTGTTGCCATCACCCGGAATGAAGCGGACGAAATAATGTTACTATCGATCGCGGGGAATGGAGACGGGCATGGTGTAACGGCACACGCATACAGCCTGCGCGTAGGGAACAGCGTGCGCAATTTGTTCGCGCTAAAATGTCCCGTAACGCCGATACTGTCGCGGGAAAGTAGGCTAAAGAGGTTCGACGCGCTTGCGATAGCGCACGGTGTATATTGCACTTTGTATTTCCCGTTTTCCTTTCGTCCAGAGTGGCATCATCGATCCCGTCACGTTTCACGCGAAACGGTCCTTAATTCGATGTCCGCAGCCGGAGCAATCAATGAACAATATATATATTGTGGGGATGTGATTATTGCTGTATTTCGATCAGATACAGCGTACAGCGCTTCGCTGGCGGTTATCGATTCACTTTTCTCGGCCCACCCGCGAAAAGAATCGCACCGGGGAAGGGACCGATGGTGCAACAAACCCTTCGCGTGGAATCAATACCACGGGCGTTGCTCTCTGACGCGCGAACGACCATGCAAATAATGCTGACGACTCCTAACTGCAAAGCTCGCGCATCAATTGATCACCCTGGACGGAGCACGTCCTCGTTGCATGTACGAAACGTTCTCTTTGGAAATACACTCTATTTCTGCACCTATATTACTTGCTGTACAGTGATAAGGATAAGCAACTCCGTAGTTGAATAGTGAGTACAGACATTGAACGTTCCGCTCACCCCCGCGTGCCCCTTAAACGCCAACGATACACGCGTATTTACGTGAAATTCAAAGTCAATTTTCTCGACAACGAAGCTTTTACCGCAATTTCGTAACTCTTGATTGTCGACTTAGAGTCGCCTGTAGAATCACCCCCAATGTATTGACTATAAGTAGAGGAACACCCTGCAGAAACCTGGGCAGCGCAGCAGGACAGATGTCAGTGTCAGCAGTAGATTTCCCAAGAAAACGCTACGTGAGAAGTAACGCGAGTTTTCCGTTCGAATGACCCGAAGCCCCCACGCCCGTCGCGGTTCTACAGCTTTTTTCTCTCGACCAGTTCATTAACAAGCTACCGAGAAGAAGCGAGCTCCGATCCTAACGAGATCTCCGTGATGCATTGGAAGCCTGAATCAGTCGACGTGCACTTAATTCGAACCGACGGAAGCGAAGATTCAATGGTCCACGGAGTCTAAGAGCGGTATTATCAGTCGCTGCTTAAGACTAAGATCGTCTTAAGCGTGCAGCATCCTCTAGTAGTCCAGTAGATTAGTCTAGCAGATTCGTAAAGGATGCCGGGTGCTTAAGACGATCTTAGTCTTAAGCAACGACTGATAATACCGCCCTAAACCATTCATCTACGATGACGAGGGCGATTTTGGTACGATAATGCTGTATATTTACCCATTATCACCGCCAAGGTCAGGAGTCACGCGCGAGGCAGCGAATCGGGAGATCGTCGCCAATGGTCGCGAGAGATCTCGGAGGCAGCCGTGCGCTGACCGGTCGACGACGAACTGAAACTGATGTAGGCTTCGCGAACACGCGACCGCGTCTCTTCCTCGGGACGAAGACACCGTTATCTATCCACGCTTACGTTCTGCTACCTCCCTTCCCCATTGTAGTAAGAGCACTCGGAGCACTCGCCGGCGCGCGACCACGTGTGAGGAGCCATCGAACTTCACCCAGCAATGAAACCCCGAAAACTGCAACGCACAGCTGCAGATGCGCAGGACCATTGGGCATGCGCGCCTCGGGCGAATCGCGTCCCTTTTTGGGAACCTTAGGCGGGCTATTCGAGCTTCCGCGGTCCTCTACAAGCTGATTAATTTTCATGGAGGATCGCGGAAGCTTTTTGGTAAGAATACCACCATTCTTTCATTGGAAACGCTTATTGTTGTCTCTCTATCAATGAAATTCTATATTTGTCAGCAGTGAGTAAAGTATAGACTGGATATTGCTGCTTGCTTTGCTCCTTCTGTATAGTCCAGTGGATCTAGAAAGAGGCGACCAAAAAGGAACTTCCTTGAAAGAAAACCGCGCAAGATACAAGTTAGGGATTTGAAAACGCGCGCCACGATCAGTGCGCATGCGTCGCGCTGGGGAGTCATGCGACGTTGCCGATGGGCGATGATCAACTGTCATGGACTACAGCGACTATAGCGATAGGCGTAGCTGCTGGATCGCGGGAGAGGTGTTTTTGTTCCGTCAAACCCATTTTTCTGTCGAGTGACAGCACGTAGGTCGATTAGCAGGCATTAGTCACAGATGCAACTTCAGACGGACAAACAGCGTCGAACTTGAAAGGCACGGGCATCGTTGGCAAAAAGTGAACCATCACTTCCTTATTCGCGTCACCCGATTCGTTAAGGTAGGTCGAGAATAATTCCTGCTTCCTCATTTCGACGAATTCGAGTGCTTCTTGTTTTACTTGCGTTTCTGTTCATCAATTGCGTTAAACGTTAGCTCCTTTGTACAAACGGTGACTTGGTGAACGGTCGCAGTGTTCTTTTGAGGTTAGAAAGTATGGCGTCGTGGAAATTATCCGTGCAACTAGTTCGATTGTTTACATCTTCGATAGTTGTTTCGATGTTGCGACTGTTTCGACAGTTTCTTCCCTTATTTTTATCGCTCGTCTATTGATACCGCAATACTTTGCGCAAACTATGCTGTTTTCAATGTTACTCGGCGCGATAGTCGATAAGGGAATCGCGCTGCAAACAAAACGTTATCTTTTTTTGGTGCGTTCTACAGTTCTGGCTCTGTTGCAGCATTCAACATGCCGATTTTGTACAGTGTGGTGGCCCGGGGGCCGGTGGTGCTGGCGAAGTATGCTTCCTGCACCGGGAACTTCGACGAAGTGACAGAGAAAATTCTGGCTACGATTCCTGCAGAAAATGCGAAACTCACTTATTCACAGGGGCCTTATCTGTTTCACTACATCTGCGAGGATAACATTATTTACATGTGCATCACGGACAACGTAAGTTCGCGAGGAACGTTTCGAGCTGCCCGATAAATATGTGAAATAGAATTAATGAGTCACATGTTTGTCCTAAAGGCCCTCCAGAAATCCAGGGCGTTTCTCTATCTCACGGAAATTAAGAGACGATTCCTGACCGTTTATGGAGCGGGTGCACAGACTGCTGTCCCATATGCGATGAACACCGACTTCGGTACAGTTTTAGCCAATGAAATGGTAAACAGACACCTGTTTCGTCGGCCACGTTTCCATTGCGCTTTCATACATGAGTCTCTTCTCTCTCTCTCTCTCCACAGAAATATCACAGCGAGTCGAATCACGAGATCGATTTGGTTTCGAGAGTCCACGGCGAGCTGGACGAATTGAAGGGCATTATGGTGAAAAATATCGATAACGTGGCCCTGCGCGGGGTGCGATTGGAGCTGCTCGTAAATAAAACGGAAAACTTATCTGCCAGCGTGAGTACGACGTTCTTATCGCGTAAACGGTAAAAAAGAAACGCGAGAGAGAACTCATTACCCGTCTTTTCAGTCGGTCACGTTTAGGAAAAGTAGCAGGAATTTGGCGCGCTCCCTGTTCTGGAAGAACGTGAAAATTTACGTAATTGTTGGCGCGATTCTCCTCGTAAGTAGTAACAATCGGGTGACGGGACTCGCCTCGCTGCGCGGAGACCTAATAACTCTGTGAATCCTACAGGTTGTGATATACGTTATTGTATCCATATCTTGCGGGGGCCTGGCTTGGCAGAAATGCGTGGGGAATTAAGTCACATGCACAAGTGTCAGACACGACACGCCGTGTCTCTACATCTACAATGTGATGCGTTGCCTGGATAATAATTGTCGGGCGGTGCGCGAAGTGATATTTTTTAAGACCCCAGGGGAGTCCCAAATCGGTGCGCAAAGTTTCTGTCTCGGTTCTCCTTTCGTGCAAGGATCTGGAGGATACTGTTCGATTCTATAGCTTTGTCGATATAGGTATGGTAGATATAATAAAACTGATACCGTTAGGTGAAACATATATGTATAGAGATAAATGTGTACAACGCTTACATTATTTTTATTGTACTACCAGCGGAAGCTACCGACATCGTTTATGTTTCCCCAGCGATGAATATGATTTTAACGTCACCCATGTATATTTTATTATATCAACACGTTCCATCGAAGAACGGTAAAATAAATCGATTCTGATACACGAGCTGGCGATTCATTATGCAACCTCCCTCACCTCTGAACTCTCGAGTGCAACAAGTGAAGGCCACCCGTCGGGAGCACTCTTTCCTCCTAATGCAATCCCACTAGATTACAGATCCCAATAACGGGCGCGGGCGTTTCATTTGCAATCTAGATAGAATCGCCGCAGAAATTTATCTCGCAGCCAGTCTCTTCCGGGCCATTAAATGCATCAGCCTTTTTCCACGCGAGAGCCTCCGTGCACCACACACGGCGCAATGTTTTTCCCATGGTGGCATCGGGCGCATGCTCCGGGGCATTTTTCTCCCCCCGATTGGCCGTGACTAGTCCTGCGGTAACCCTGCACGATCCAGTACCATTTACTCGGTACATAATACCTGCGGATACAGCTACCACGAATTCATCCCCTTAAAAAGAACCTCCTCAGTTGATCAAAGAAGCCGTACCTACCTCGTCTACCGAGCCATCCCCTTAAATTCACAAGAATAGCGAACAGGGGATGGAGGTTGGTACGGTCCTGGCGCAAAAGCGACGTCGTCGCGTCGGGTCGCCGGCGCGGGACGAGGTGGCGGCGTCGCAGGCGCTGTGGTCGCGACGCCCGGGCCATCGCAGCAGCCCGGCGGCTCTGGCAGGATGTCGATGGCTCGCGTGGCGCGCCCTTCGGGGGGTGCCAAAGTGGTGACTCGGTGGCTGGTCTCTGTGCCACGATTGATCGTACGTCGTCCCTGAACCCGCTAGGAAAACACTTTCCATTGGCAAGGTCGCTCAACAAGTTCCGAGCGTGTGTGGGCGGCCGGGTGGCTCCGGCCGGACATCCGCGAGCATCCGTCCGACTCGTAAAGGATAGATAATAAAGATCCCTCCACCCCCCCCCCGCGGAGCTGGCGCGCCGCGGGCGCTTAATCGCGTGCCGAATCGTTCTCGCGCGGTGCACCCTTTGTGAATGCACTCTGAGGTGCGCGCGGATCCTCCGCGTACTGGTTTGTTGCCGGTCGGTGTGGTGCGTGGCGCGCGTCGCTTCTGCGTGTGTGTTTACGAGCGGTGGGTGGTGGTTTCGTGTAGTCGGGAGGGCCGTTTCGGGCATGGAACCGCGAAGGTTCCGGGTGCCGGTGGCTAGCTGACGGGTCCGCGTGATCGGATGTCCGCGCGGGAGAGTAGGAGGGACTACGAGGCGGTGGATGAAAGTGAAAACGAATCGGGCCGCGACCAGGGGGGATGATCCGAGGATACGCTGCGTGGAGAACGAACGGCGGTGCCAGATTCAGACCCCGTGAGTGGATTACTGCGTTGCTCTTTTCCCTCATTCATATATCCTTCGCTGTGTGCTCTCCTCTTCCTTCTTCCGCGAGCCTTTCGGTCACGGTAAGGGGAAGACTCTTTGATCGAGTGTAACATCGGGTCAACCCTTTCGCTGCGGCGTACATGTCACTGCTAAGTGTTCACGACGATATTTCAAATTCAATGTGTAGCCTGTGGAAGATGGGGGTCCATCGCAGCGAAAGGATTGAATTGATAATGTGAAAATGCAGGATTAATTATTTGGAGATGTATTTCCGGCAGAGTTCCTTGTTCGCGTATTCTAATTCCAATCATTTCCTTCAAGCTTCGCGTCGATTGAATTTCCGGCAGCGTTGTTCCCTTTCGTGCACTTTTGCACCAGTTTTCGTGCCGCGTTTCGGATAAAGTATTAAAATATGGTATCGACGGAAAAAGCCAATGAACTGGCCGCGAGCATGAACGCGGATAGTATTCGTGACTTTCCCGGCACGCGATACAAGTGACGGAAAATCGTTGCTGCGGATCGCTGGGAAAAGCACAACTATATCGCTATACTGGGAAGACTAGCATTGCCGGGTATAGCATCTCCGTATCGATTCCCGGACGTATAGCATTCTTTGAATTCTTTATGCTTCCCTATTCGAGTATCGCAACGTGCGCCGGCAATAAAACTATTCCCAGAGACACAGAAAGCTGAATTTTTCATACTTCTCCCGGGTATACGGCCATCCCGCGCATTTCCCAAAGCGAATATTCCGCTACTGACAAAAATGAATCCTCGAGGAAGGACACTGCCACGTTCGTCTTCAGTTTTTATGTCCCACATCTCAGACTCCCAATTCGATACATATTTGTTGCCTGTTATTGCCATTACGGAAACAGAGAAGGGACAGAGCTCCCGCAATGGCGATCGCCCGAAATATTTCTGACTTTATCAGACCGAGCGAAAAATATAGCTTCTTACCCCAACGTTATCTCTCCCACGCCCCGTAGTATTACCGTAACGTGCACGGGGAGCCGTTCCATGGAGAAATATTCGATGCCACGTACGAGGGCCATAAAACGTTCGAGGAAGGGTCCGACGCGGAATGGCGTTCTGAGCGATCCCTAACAGGAAGAATGTTCATTGACGTTCAGACACCGAGGTCCTGGCGTAGCGGCGTCCTCCAGGATCGCTTACAAAAAAGACAAATGTTCCCCGAAGGTTGGACGCCATCGCGTTTCCCAACCCCCTCGGAGTTTCGCGTAAAACAATCTCAGTAATGACTCGCTATTTCTTAGCGAGCGTTCGCATTTTAACCCAACGAAGACGGAAGCTGATCGAATTCTAATTAAACTCCAGGCCCAATCAGAAGAGGGTAGAGTCTAGAGTCCGAACAGGGCGTTGCTTTAACAACGAAACGCGATCGAAGGTGTAACGCGTCTCGTGCAAACTTGCTTCGAGGAATATCCTGTTACAGCGTCAACAGCAGCCGACTCCCTAAGCTCTACGAAGATTCAGACAACGGACTAAGCTGTTAAGTACATAAGTCCTGTCTCCGCGAGACGTCGTCGCGACCGATCACCGCCACCCCCTGAATCGGTCTGGTTTAATTAAGTGGCGGGAAAGAGGCTCGCTCGCGCTCGCGAGATTTTTCTCGCGACTCCGATCCCGCGGGGGAGCCGCGGCGAGAGACGTCTCCTAGTTTTAATTAAAGTCAGGCAGCCGGAGCCGCGGCTAAGGCAATTAACTCCAAGACAAACGGGTGGCCCGATTGAATTTCCTAGCTTTCGTAATTAGTTTCGACGTAACGGAGTCTGCCCCGGCCCGATAATCGCGTCCTACCTGCGCGAAAACCGACGAGCAGAGCTCCGAGTCCTGACGTCCCGTACCCTTTCCCGTCGCCGGGAATCAATCAGTGGCCGCGGGACGAGATCCGAGGGAGCGTTTACTCCTGCGACTGCTGAAAAATTGATAGGGCGACATGCACGCGTCCCCGACAACCCCCTGCGAAGGAAATTGCACGCGCGTAGGAGCATTCAGGCTCCTGTCGACGCGATACCCGCGACACCACGATTTCCACCCTTCGACCGGTCGAACGGAACCGCTCGTTGTTCCAGAATCCCTAGTTCGACGGAAAGTAGCACGGCGCAGGGGGGTGAAATTTTAATTCCCGCGGAAGTTTGATATTCAGAGATCCGTAGTCGGTATTCACGGTCTCACGTACGACCACTCGGCGACTCCTCCTTTCAACCAGGGGGCATTCTTGTCTCGCGCCGACGACCAAGGAACTCTCGTGCACTCGCGTGCCCGTGCTCGTGGCGCGTTGCGAGAAACGGAGACGGGCGAACGAGGGTGGGCAAAAAAGAGAAGGAAGGAGAGCGCGTGAACGGGGGGAGATGATAGAACGAGACGACGATCTGTCATTCAAGGACGATTCTTTCAGCCTGCAAACTCGGTGGATTGTGTGTGCAGGGCCACCCTCTTTAGAATTCCCCGACCGTGGAGCAAGAAGCTCGTAAAAGACAAAGGGGGTTGGTAGCAGGCAGGGGTGGAGGAGGCGAAGCGCGAGGGAGACAGAGGAGAGAGGAAGCAAGGGAGGCAGGAAGGGACCAGGAGGAGCGAGAGAAAGCAGATAAGAAAGATGGGAGAGAGCTCACCGGATCTCAGCCTCCGGCTACGCCGGGGTAGCTCCGACTCCAGGGACTCCTTCTACATGGACTTTGCTCAGGTACGCTATCTACCCTCCGAGTGCATCGATAGTCCTCGATAGATAACCGCTGTCTTGAGGAGGGTCCGCGAAATTTATATTAATAACCGTTCACGACCCCTCTGGCGCGGAGCTTCTTGAGGCGGACAGTCTTTTCGCTGAGTTGATCCCCGCTGATAACCCGCAAGAAAAATGATCACAGGTATTCGAGGCTGTCAACCACCGAGCAGCTACTTGTACTCGAGGCTGCTGAGTTGTAAGCCGCGCTCCTTTGCAATCTTCACTCAAGTACCTGTGATCACAGATCTTCGATATATCCACTGGCCTTTAAGAGAGGGTCATGGCTCGCGTTTCCTCCGTGCACAGTAGTTTCTTTATCGCTCGTCACTGATTTATCCGAAAGATCGAGGGGGTAGATTGAACAGGGGAGACGAGAGTACAATGAGCAACCCCCGTTCGTCAACAGGGCATCGATTCGGACATCGAGGAAGTGACGCGGCCAGGGGACAACAACTCGGACCCGATGATGGAGAACCACCTCGAGGAGAACGGAAACGAGCTACCGCCGCCGATCGAGGACATCACGACGATCCCAGAAGAGGCGTCCGAAGAGCTGCGGGAGGAGGAGGAGGCCGCCGCGATGGAGGCTGCCCTGCGAACACCCGAGGGCCCCATAATTAACACGGAAGCAGAGAAACCGGTGCAGCAACCCCTGCCCCAGCTCTCCACGCTCGCCCCGCAAGAGTGAGTACGCGGAAATCCTGCGGAACGAAATTGCTGGTGCTCTGTGCCAGGCGTCGTTACGGGGGTAATTTAATTTCAACCTGGGAGGTTTCAGTTTTAATTGCAATTCCTTGTTTGTTTGTTTGTTTTTTTTTTTTAATTTCGCCGCGTAACGGGCCCCACTTGTACAAAAATATGAATCTGTGTAGAGCTAAGCAGCAGTTGCGTTCGAGTCTAAAACGAGTGAAGAAGCGGGTGAAATGAATCAAGTTGTTCAGTGACGGTTTGATTCTACTTGAAGACGAGCCACTGAAAGGCTGACGCATACAGGGTGTCCCATCTAAGACTGGACAGCGCGATATCTCCTAAAGTATTGGAGATAAAAAATTAAAAGAAAAATGTAATTGAATGGTTCGAGAGGGCTAATTTATTAGCCGAGACGATTTTTTTTATTATTATTATTTTAAAAGATACGATGGTCAAGTTCGGTTTTTCAAATGGAACTATTTTTTTTGAACACCTGAGTTGATAGTGCGTTCCAAGACAAATTGAATAAGCTTTAATGTATACACTTTATTTCCACTGGTTTTTAAGATATTGCGCTTGCAAAATTACTGATTTTCACTGGAAGAAAACCCTCTGGAATAGCAGGAACCGGGGTCGGTTTTACTGGCGCCACGGGTGGCATTGCCTGTTGAAACTGATACCTACCTGCCAAAGGTCTACGGCAGGGTTCGCAGGCCCAAAAGCTGGACAATTCTTCTCCGTCAGAAATGCTACTTAGATAGATACATCTGCGGTATCGAGAAGCGCACCGTTACTTTTATTTCGCACTTGCATCTACGCTCGGTTCTTTTAGGAGGGATGTAAGTTGGATTGGTTAGGTTAGGAGGAGTGAAAGTTGCTAGACTAAATTTCAACCATAGGGAGCAGATTGTATCCGAACCAATCGGATTTGCATCCCTCACAAACGGCTGCTCTCTTGAAGAGGCCCGCTTCACAGCAATACCTCCTCCCCAATGCCCACCTTCTCTCGCACGGAATACGTCAACGCGTGCTTTTGTTTTGATTTCGAAGCTCGTGTTTATACCCCCTCTCTCCCTGTGTCTCTCCACGAGGAGTATTGCCAGTGGATTGTAGAAGCGTAGATGTCTGGATGCCAGTTGTTGAATTCAGGAGACGATAGAAACACTTTATTACAAAACACACGTGTACTGTAATTAAAGTAAATCGTATTCCTCTCGGGCAGGAGTTGCCCGACGCTCGTCAATAAAATGAAAGTAACGGTGCGCTTCTCGATACCGCAGATGTACCTACTTACCTAAGTAGCATTTCTGACGGAAAGAATTGTCCAGCTTTTGGGCCTGCGAACCCTGTCGTAGACCTTTGGAAAAAATTCGTCTCGGCTAATAAATTGGCCCTCTCGAACCATTCAATTACATATTTGTTCAAATTTTTTATCTCCAATATTTTAGGAGATATCGCGCTGTCCAGTCTTAGGTGGGACACCCTGTATATTCGTGTATATGCACCTTTCTACCATGTTCACTGGGTATTTAACGTTTCACCTTTTGGATAGAAAGAAGCGTTAGGAAAAGCGCGACTTAATAAATCGCGACGAAGGAGCCACGAGGAACGACCCGGCGACTATTAATGCTGGTTCTCGACGAGCGCCATGCTTCTTTCACCCCCAAGTTTCTTGCCAGCAATATTCCCCGGCCGTTAACGAATCCCCATACGTCTCGTTCAGACGCGGTCTCTCCAGAGGAAAAAACTAAAAAGGAGGCAGGCTAAGTAGGTGAACAAAATAAACGCACGGATCACGGTGCAGGGGCGAACGGAAAGCGGGAAGCAGGGGAAAGAGAAAATATTACCGAGCGTGTGTCGCGTCGCGATCCGCTCGAGATGGCGCGTAATTGCGCGGCGAGAGCTCGCGCGAGGAAGTATTAACGCGATGACGCGGCAGGAAGTCGGAATTATTACGTCTTCGAGGGCTCCTCGTTGGCCAGATTCTCGAAACGTTTTCAGCAGGACCTGGCCTCGATTTCTCCCGAGAAACGCATCCCTTTGGCCACGCTGTCGATCGATATCCGATGAACGGGCCGCGCTTAGTCGGTTAGAACGCTGCAAGTTCCTTTCTGCTTGTTTGCCGTTTTCGCTGGAGGGGCCGTGGAGGTTCGACGAGGCAGGAAAGGTTCTCGCAAGCCCGCGTCGATTATTCCTCGCTTTGTACTTCGTCCGTACCGTCACGATGTAAATTACGGCTCCCCCTAAACGACCACGTTCCTCCTCGTCTCTTCATTCGAATGACCACCGCCACTATTCACAGCCACGGAACATTAGTCACTGTCCGCGATTAACGCGCATCCCTCGGCCGCCGTGCATCCAGCAGGGAGAGCCGGTTGGCTTCTACACCGCCGACGATTGAACTTGATCGTGAAAAATCGTTTCGCAACAGTCTCCGGTTCCCTCCGTCAGTATCCACTCTGTCCCCTAGCGGTAGATCTGCCCGCCCGGTAGGCACCGCTGGTAAACGGACAAATTCAGTTTGCGAGTACTCGACGCTCGCAGAACGGGGGCCCCGAAGTGGACGAGCTGGAAACGAAACGGCGTGGCTTTTGATCAAAGCGAAACACTGACCTCAATCTGCGAAATTGCTGGTTCTACCAGCCGCAATCTACGAGTTGCCAGGAAAGGAGGTGTCAAAGGCGTAACGGTGACGAACGATTAGCTCGTTCTGCCGATTATCGCGGTTCGCCAAGCCCATCTCGGTGGATTATATTAATCGCGTCCGCGTGCAAATTGATTCGGCGATCGCGGCGCCGCGCGATCCCCGCTCGATTAGCCGAGCGAGCTAGAGGCGAGCCGGAGCGAGCGCGGGCGAGCTCTCGACCCCGCGCGACACACGGGACACACGTGAACCCGTTATTTCCTCGTTTAAGAGACGCGCGGCGGCCGAGTCGCGCGATTAATCGACCCTCGAACAGCAATTTCCATCGATCTCTGGCGGGCCACCATTCCACGCGAACTCGATTACTTCCGGCGGATATCGAACGTGAATTCGTGAATGCACGGGTGGCCAACGGCGCCCAAGTTAATATTGACCTGTCACTTCGTTATGGCCAACGGACGACCTTCGTGCGCCTCTCTCCCGCATCGGACCGTGCCTTATCCTGCCTCTCTTCCTCCCTCTCTCCTTCTCTCTCTCTCTCTCTCTTTCTCTCTCTCTCCTCCTCCTTTCATTCGTTCCTCGTATCACCGGAACCCCCGTGACCTGTCCTCTCTCCTTCGTCCCGGACGGCAGGGAGAGCACGGGGCCCTGTTCCGCCGATTTACATGTAGATTTGATCAGCGTAGACGCAACCGCCCCCCCCCCTCATCCTAGGACCCTTTAAGCGGGTATTCTACCCAAAAATTCTATTTTTTTTGTTTGATTTTCAAATATTTTAGGGTTTCGAAAATATGTCTAAAATATTAAGGTGAAATTCGAAAAACTCACAGAATTATAGGGGCTTAAGGCCGCAGCGTGGCCGGCAATCATTCCCTCGACCCTTGTATCTAAAGAGGCTATGACTGCCAGCAGAGAAGAGAGAGCTGCCCAACATGATTTTTTTGAAGCTCAGGAAGGTTTCCTCTACGGTCCTGGTATACCAGATTAGGGATATGTTACAGAAATTAGTTGTTATCTACCGCAAGTTAAACGCGTTTTTCTCGAAACAATTTTTTTAGATCGGGCGCACATTTTTCTCAAAAACTACTGGAACGATTGAGCTAAAATTTGACACACATTCAAAGTGAATCTGTACCTATAGCCGGAACTAGAATTATATCAATAGTTTTGATACAACCTTCCCCAGACCTTGTTTTAGCTCAAGAAAAGTTGAAAAAATCAAATATAAATTTTTAAACAGCTGCGATTTCGGTAACAATATCCGGACTTGCTTACATCTAGTTCGGGCGATAACTACACTCATATAGATTAAAAAAATCTTCGGTACTTTCGTTTCAGATGACTAGGACGGCCGCAATTCGTGCGCCCGATGGGGCCGGTTTTTGATGACATGACCTGCCCTTCGGCGTGTAACTTGTACAAATTTCAATATAATACATTCCAAAAATTTGTGTTGATAGTTCAAACACTGCTAAATACGTGTGCAAAACCCCTGCCCTGTAGGCGCGATAGGTTTTCCGGAATTAATTTCCAAATATCACCTTCAAAAACGAGTGTCTAGACTAGAATACCCCTTTAAACCAAAACCCATCCGGGGAAAGGAGTAAGGCACCTCGGCTTTCCTTTTCGTCCTCTTCGCCACTCTTCAGGCCTCTCCAAAGTGAGAATTCGTTTACAAAAGCTCGCGATATGAGATCCTCATTCATCCCCCGGGAGGGATGAAGGATCCTGGCGATGAAGAAGATGGATACTACCGTTCCAAAAATCCTGGAATCCAAGATTCCTTCCGCGACAAACTCGTCACCTCGTTCCTACTCATCCCGGACACCCGAACCTGCCTCTTGATGATCCTCTAAATCGTCTGCCTCGATTCAAGAGACCACCATCGTCCTGGCCACAGAGTTGCAACCGCGGAGGAGCAGTGGCAAAATCGTGGACGGTCCTTCCGCGAGCGTTACGCCACTGCGAATCTCATTCGGGTAACGAGCTCGCTATCAAACGGCCGCGTATCCAGAGACGATACGGGGGAGGAAGAGAGCGGGACGGGAGGAGGAGAGGAAAATGAAGTGAGAGAGAGAGAGAGGAAGAGAGAGGCGACGGTGTGCCGCGAGAGAGCAGGGCCTCAGTTTGTGATGCGGGGTCCGTGAGTGCCGTGACACGAGCCGCTGGCCCGTGGAGAGTGCGAACCGCTGGTCTGCTCAGCAGCCGAACATTCCGTCGAGACGACCGAGGAAACCGCCGTCCAAGGTCACGGGTATGCTCATCAAGGAGACCTCCCTCAGGTACTGCGATTCCGTCCCGTGGACCGCGGGAGATCGATCCCCGCCGGGAATCCCGAAATCGCGCTCCCGCTAGCGTCTGTCTGCGATCTCCGATGGTATGACGCCTGAAATCCTCGTCGTCGTGTGCTCCGCGTGCCTTTTCGGCATGGAATTTCGATTGGCAGCGGCGGGCCCAGGGGCGCGGTGAAATTTCATGCTACGAGATAACTTTTAGAAGGGGCGGGAGGGAAGAATTCCACTTCTGGTCGAGTTCGAAGCGAGAAATGTGGCGTTATCGATTGGGGGCGGAGAGTTTGAAAATTCCCTCGGAAAACGAACTTTCGGTATTCCTTCGTTGGGCTTCATAATGGCTTTATAGCGCGATAGTGTACATTGGTAAATCTCTGATCTGTTGTTTTGTGTTACCGTCAAACGTTGCTGTGCTCGCGACAACCGTGCCCAGAGAGAAATCGTGGAGGAAAGCGGAGAGATCGGCGTTAAAAAATTCGTGGACACGAAGTGTGGGCTCTATCGAGCCACTCTCGTCCTCCGGCCGAAACGCCGAGAGCATAATCCCCCAGGGGTGGCAGGAGCGCCGCAATAATCGGGGAAACGAAAATGCGAGGCGCTCTTGGAAAACAGGAGGAACCGGGGAAAAACGTTTACCCAGTATTTACGTGGCGACTGCGTAGGAGGAACGATTAAAAGAGAGCTGCTCCCTCAGCCGCCGCTCCGTGGCGCAGGTTCGAGAATCTCACTGTAAGAAGCGAACAAGAAAGATACCAAGTAGATTCCTCAGGGATATCCCGAAGGGGTGACGCGAGGGTGAGTGGCGGAGCCACCGAAACAAGGGTGAGCCGTTGCCAGAGTCCTTGAGCCACGGATACACTCGTGCCACAATGAGGGAACGGCACTCAGCCACTGAATCAACCCCTCGGTGTCCTCTTGCTCCCCTCCGCCCTGTCCTTCTCTCTCTCGTTCTTCTTCCTCTCGTCCAGCAACACCCTCTCTCGCGCGCGCTTCTGCTTCTCCAACACTACGTGATTATTTCAAAAAGCTCGAAGCCAAGAGACGAGCCATCCTCTACCCTCTGCCGCCCGCCCAGCCACCCTCCTGCACTCTCTTTCTCTCCTTTCCCTTTCACCCGTCCGCGGGGTGCGTGCGCGTCGACGACTAACCCTCCTATCTCGTCAAAAGGACGAGAACTTATCCACGTCCCTCTCACTGCCTACTACCGGCCACGTAGGGGTAGGTCGCTTTACGAGGCGGCTCGTTTACCTTCTTAAACGCGCGGAACAACCATCTACCGATTTCACATATATTTAGAGGGGTGTTTGATGAGGCCTCGTGGATGACTGTCTTTCAGCAGGGATGAGTTCATTATTTTTTCATATAATTCGCCGATGAAAATATGAAAATATGCAAGGAAGGTTTTTTGAGAATACATTCTATCAAAAAAGTACCGGGAATTGGTCAATGAAACACAAAATATGTATTATTCGTCCAAATTTATTGTATCGCCTTCAAAGTAGGCCCCTTTCGAAATAATACACTTATGCCAACGAGGAACCCAATCATCAAAACATTTTTTGAACGCATTTTTTGGAACCAACTTCAGTACTCGCCGCGAATTCTCTTTTATGTCATCTGTCGACTGAAAACGGGTGACTCGAAGTGGTAATTTCTGTTTTGGAAAAAGAAAAAAGTCGACCGGAGCCATATCAGGGGAATAAGGTGGCTGCTCGATAGGATTTCTTGAGTGTTTGGCCAGAAATTCGTTCACAATGATAGCCTTCTGAGATGGTGCGTTATCGTGGTGCAAAATCCATGAGTTTTCTTCCCACAAATCTGGTCTTTCTCGACGAATTTGCTCTCTCAAACGCCGCATAACGCTCAGATAATATTCTTTATTTACTGTCTTACCTCGTGGCAAGAATTTCGAGTGCACAACACCGCGGTAATCGAAAAAAACTGTCAACATCACCTCCACTTTTGATCGACTTTGACGTGCTTTTTTCGGTAGACTGGTTTGCGTGTCAAACTCGTACAGATTCTTTGTTCGATATTTTTATCCATTGCAAAAATCGCAAAACACACTTGAGATGAACTGACGCAATGGCGCACTGTAAACAAACTAAATGACAAGCGACGCTCAAACTCCGCGTCAAACTAGCGACAAAAAGAATTTCAACAATCCCTTTAAGCGAGCTTTTTAAATGATCGATTCCCGGTACGTTTTTGACAGAATGTATTACACGCTATTCATTGCACAAGGTCGTATACACGCGAAGATGCACTGTAAACGTCTCTGAAGTAGTTTAACACTCAGAGAAACCCTTTCCATCGATTCTCCAAGACTCTTTCCCACCCCCAAACGCGTCGAAACGTTTTAAGAGTGGTCGGGGGTAAATCTACTTGCCGGTAAATTGAAATCTCGCCCCGATACTTTGGCGAAATATCGCGCCAGCGAAATGATTCACGTTCCTCTTCCCGTTCCGCGCGGCCAAAGCCTCATTTCAGGGAGAAGCAGTCGCCGCCGTGAATTCCATGGTAACGGGCGAGTTCCTCGGGATTCTCCCGAGGGTGGACGTTAGCGGATCTCGACAGGGTCACGTGTGAGAAACGAGCCCAGCTGTATCTCGACCACCGGGCAGATTAGAGGGTTCGGTCGGCATTATCATTAGATAAACGGCCACCGTTGGAAAGTCGTCGCTTAATGACGCTCACGAAACCGTCCGCGCTTATAGTGGGTCTCTTCCTGCAGCCAGTGTCAATGCGACACGCGTGTCGGAGCGTCACGGCACCGCGTTGACCTTAAATTAGACGCGCGAGTCCGTTCCGTGCGCGCTCCCCCATCGAATTCCTCGAAACTCTCAGCTAGGGCGATTACAGTGGACGAACAGCGGCGGGAGATTCGACTTCGATCCCCCTCAGCACGATCGGAAGAGCCGATTTTCTCGGGGGAAACAGTGCAAACACGCAACGACTCCCCATCCGCCGCGGGCAAATTGAAAAAGTCACACCCCCGCGCGAATATGGGGGGAAAAGAGGTTAAAAGAGCCGAGCGTCGCGACTCGTGATTTCATTAAGCGACCCGCAAAACGAAAACAGGTCGGGCAATATTTTCCTCGCCCGCCTAATTGCTTCTTTCCCCGCGAGGAAAAATTCTCGATCGAAACCGCCACCCACCCCTGTCCAGCGAAGTTTTCCCAGCCATTTGTCGCCGCGGCTTAACGACTCGCGATTGGCGCCGCTCGCGAAGTAACGACAGCCAGTTTCACGGCTCCCGACTTGCTTGTAACCAGCTTAACCGTATCTCCTGATGGGCGGACCGCCGGCGGAAACTCCCTTAAACGAGTTACGGGCAGCGTGGAGCGACGCGAAGTCGCTTGAACGCGGTAATTTGCGTCCGACGGTTTTCGGGCAAACTCGTTTCGACCGAACAGATTGCTGCGGCCACTGCAAGGGTCCGAAATTACGATCTAGATAGGGGAAGTTGCTAACTCTTGGACCGCGGCTCGCCGGGCAGGCCACGTTATAGATTGTTGTATTAGATTCTTGTTTCCTTAAAATAGCGAAGACGGTAGGCAATGAGCACGAATCGGGATGAACTTAAATGCTAGACGAAAACGACAGTGAACAGGTTAATCGATCTCGGTAGGTATAACAAGCTCTCGGAACAGAGAAATTATTTTATTCACGTAGCTCGGGTGCCATGTCCATCGTAGCTCGCGATTATCCCCGTAATTGAGCCGTCGATACTGATGAATCGATCCGCCAAGGACAGGACAGAAATAATAAGGAAACACGGGTCTGTTCAGCTGGCCAGGATTGCCGGCCGCGCTACCGTCACCGGCTTCGCCGTCCGCGGTAATCGTTTCGCCGGAAACGCTGTCTAGACACAGCAGCAGCTCACCCTCCCGTGGTCACCGGGCACCCCAGTTTGCCTTGGCTCTACCATGCTCCTCGCAGCCGATTTCCGCGGTGTGCTACCCAGCACCGGCCTTCCTCGACGTCGCCGACGACAGGAAGTGGAAGAAGCTCGGATGGTGAGTCTCAATTATATTTCTACCCCTCCGTTGTCTTTCTCTCCCACATCCGCAATCTATAGCGTCACGAGCGGGAAAGAATGAAGGATGACGGTTTTACCGCCGTGCAGCGCGAGTACAATCCCGCGTGGATGATCGACCGAGAGATTCCACCTCGACTCGTTTCCATTCCGAGCGAATTAACGCGACAAGGGGAACACAGGCCGGTCGCCACGGAAATTTCACGTGATCCTCCGGGTTATCCTGACCGACGCGACGACTGCACCGCAATTACCGGTACTTTATGAATCAAACACGCGCACGGCCGGCCACGCGATTACCCGTAATTGAGCCAATTCTTACGGGGGTGGATGTATTTGCGGCCAATGGTATCTATACTGCCGCTTCCCGACGCTTCAATCATGCCAGACGTTTCTTTTTCCCCTCCCGCGACGCTCTGTACCATCTTCAGCGACTCGCGGATGACGAACCTCGGTCCCGGTAATGGCGACGCTGCGATCGAACTCGTGGAAAGTAGTGGCAACAGGTAAGGCCGGAAATAATCCCATTTCCCCGTCGTAGACTCGTATCCGCAGTGACGCAAACGCGGCTACCGTTCAAGCACAATTTCCGTTTTCTTGCACAGCGACGCCCTGGCGACGACGTTTAGCGCGCTCTACGGCAAGCTGCTGGTCGTCATGGGGATCGCCTTTCCCATGGCGGAAGTGATATCCACCTACATACCGCCGTCGTTCTACGAAGGGTTCTACCTTTACCTGTACTTCGGCAGCATGATCTTCCTGGTCTACACGTACGCGACGCTGCTGCGCGACAGCAAGCCGAAATCAAGTAAGTGGGGCGCGATGTCGGGCCGTTTCCGTTCACTATAAAACCCGCACGTGTCGAGGTGAATCAAATGAAATGTTGAAATTGACGTTTCAGGAAGGTCCGCCGCGTGTTGTTGTACGAGTAGGTAATTCCATTCTGCACAGACACGATTCTAACGCGAACGCACTCACTACCCGGCACACTAACTTTGACGCGGCTTCGCGATTACGCTGAAGCTTGTCCATCATTACCCTCGATCATTCGTCGTTAACCCTTTGACGGTGAGGCGAAACTAAAGCTCGGTTCGTAACGTAAGTTTAATTTATCCTCCGGGGGGGAAGGAGATCGTGAGGATCGCACGAATCCCACTGTCGAAGGGTTGAGGAGGATCACCTGCTGCCCCGACAATGAGGCTGTGCAGTCTGCGCGCTCGCGATCGGTCGCTTGCTCGCTTTCAATCCGCTTCCGACGGCGAGAAGCGGGCCTATGCCCTGTTAAAATCGCATTAATCTTGACCGGCCGATTACCATAAATTTGCATGAGAAGAGAAGCGAAAGGACGTGTGCGACCTGGACTCGTCGAGATCGTCGAGCGGCGCCGGCGGCGACAGCGACGCAGCGGACACCGCTTGCCCGCACCTCAGCTCGATCAGGCCTGCCCAGCACTACGGCAGCTTCTACCTTCGTATGGGCGCCGTGGCGTTCGGGATCGGCTCGATGATCTACTCGGGCCTGGAGTTCGGCCAGTACTTTGAGCTCGAGCAGAACACCAAGTGCCACAACATCATGATGGCCCTGACTCCGGCCACCAGGATGGCGTTCATCTTTATCCAGATGTACTTTATATTTCTGAACAACGAGGTGGGTGTGCTAAAGGTTTCTGCTGGGTTCAGAGATAGATATGCAGATAACGAGGTCAATGGGGCGCTTCGCTTTAATTCAGAGTAGAATACTTGGGTACAGGGCTCGGAGATGCCCTGAGAATTCTGTGGGTAGACTCACTAAACGAGGGGGGACTAAAAATAACAGCGGCATCGATGCTGCAGAAATCGGTGCGCGGCACGTAATGAAAGAGCGAAAGCGTCGATGCAAAACGAGTGCCTTCGCTGAAAGGTTAATGAAACGGAAGGGTGAACAACCCTGAAACTAATACTGGGGCACGAGTCGTTCGTTACTTGCCTGCCACGCTTTCCTCTTTCCTTTGCCCCCGACGGATGAATATCTCTCCGCGGTCCTCGAGCCGCTTTTCATTGAAAGTTGCCGAGAGCGCTTCCCGATCGGGGATCCTGATCGTTCACCACTTCACCGTCCGACAAACTCCAGCTTCCACGGGCCCGCCGTGTAACGAGACAATCGAATCACTGTCGCGGAGCATCGATCGCCGTTACTCTTTCATCGCGGGGCTGAAAAGACACCCCCTTTAACGATCCTTCTCTCTTCGACAGCAAATGAAAGTTTATCGCCATCGGGTGGTCGCGCGCTTCGGGCTGATGCACATGATTGGCACGAATCTGTCGGTCTGGCTGAACGTGCTCGTGCAGGAAACGAAACACGAGATACTCACGTTCTACAATCCGGAGAATAACTCTCTGAGAATCTCCCACCGACTAGGTACGAATCGTAACAGTAAAGACGATTCATTCGTCCCTTAACCGTGTAACGAGGACGCGAACGATAGCGAGAGCGGAGATTGAAACTGAATTGAAAGCAGGTACGAAAGGTAATCTCCATCTGGGAGGACACAGTCACTACCACCATGGGGAGCAGCACCTGAGGCTTCCGAGGGGCTTGAAAGGACCTCACCACATGTACGAGTGTCGACGAACCAACATAATGGGCTCGCTGGTCCAGGACGCCAGCCCGTTCCTCTTTCCCTGCACGATCGAGTACAGCCTGATCTGTGCTGCGATCCTGTACGTGATGTGGAAGAACATATCCAAGGCGGCGTTCTCGCAGCCCAAGACTCCACCAGGATCACGGCATCACACGCACGCTTACAGGTAACGCTACGCGTGGACGATCAAGGCTCCTTGGAATTCCATCGATTCTTCTAACTCGTACGTCTTTCGCCCAACAGGAGATCGCCCCACCACTACAGCGTGGACTGTGCACGTGCTCACAAGGGCCTGTTCGTGGGCATCCTGATCCTAGTGCTGACGATCATCTCCCTGATTCTGTTCTTCGTGTTAATCTCCCGTCCAGAGCTGGTCAGCTTCGCCGTCACCGAGGTGAACGTGTGCGAGCTGACGCTGTACGGGATGTCGACGATGGCCACGCTGATAGGGATGTTCCAGATGCGGAAGCTTCGATACGACGGCACCAGGAACTTAGAGCTGGACAACATCCTGCTGGTGGCCGCGCAGACGGGCATGTTCATCTACTCCACGTTCACGATCATCGGCGCCCAGTTCACCCTGGCCAAGCATACGGTGCTGGTGCTGGTGACAGCTCTGGCGAGCGTGCTGCAGACCACCTTCCAGACGATCTTCATCCTGGACGCCTCGAGGCGGTCCGTCGCCACCGCGAAGCAGATCAGACGGAAGCCGGGCAGAGAGATCGTGACGTTTCTGCTGGTGACGAATCTGGCGATGTGGGCGATCAACACCTTAGAGAAGTCGCGAGCCGAGTCGCACCCCGTGCAGCTGCACTTCTACGGGCTGTGGGCGTGGACGATCATCACGCACGTCTCGATGCCGCTGGCGATCTTTTACAGGTTCCACAGCACCGTGTGCCTGTGCGAGGTCTGGAAAAGGGCTTACAAGGTGAAGCCGACCTACATGTGACGCAAGGGGTCCCGTGAGGTCGTCTGCGGCACCGCCGCTCCTCAAAGGCCCAACACCCTGCCGGTCAAGCTGGACGCCATTGTAGAGAACGATCCTATTTACTTCATGTGATCCTCTAGCAGTGGCTCGCTCAAGGCTCGGGCCTTCTCGCACCCACCTCGCCATATTCACCAAAGATTCTAGCACCATACGCACCGTGTCTCGAGTCCGCGCTCTAACGCGCCACGCGCGGCTCGCTCGTTTCGCGAGGACACGCGAGTGTATTATCCTATGTTCTTGTTCTAGGTAGATCGAAGTTTGATTTTAGACGCGCGTCGTGTTAGACGCGACTCGAGTCGCCCGCCACGTACCGATTTATACGCTTCCGTCTCCACAGGAGCCGGAGTCGGATTTTAGATTGTAAGAAGCTTCCCAGGGATCGCTCCCGCGGCGAATCGATCCCGACACGCGATGTACATAGTTCGTCCACGGCGAGATTCAGGAACGGACTGCGATAGAACGCGTACGGCGATGTTTCGAAGGCGATCGGCGCACGGAACACAATCCGGCGACGCACAATTCTTTGCCGGGGATTAGTCGATTAGACGTTTAGGATCGTCGAAGCAACGGCCTTCGATTTCTCTCGGGAACAATAAAGGTTCCGTTCGATACGTAAGCGATAGGGCCATTTTCTACTGATCAAAAAAGTGTAGGGAAGAAGAGGGAGGGGGAGAGAGAGAGGTGTTCTTTTTTGTTGGGTCGTAGCGTTCGTAAGACTGAAATCTAAATAGGCAACCTAGGGAGGACGATTTAGGCTATTCGAAGAGCGATTCCGTTTCTGAAAGCGAGTCGACCTGGATCCGCGTTTACCCTGAATCCCCTGATCGATCTGTCCTTCGATGTTACTCGAATACTCTCACGGGCATCCGTCTTCCACCTAGTACAAACTGCAACTTAAATAGCGTCTCTCGCGTCCAAGTAGATAATTCGAAAAGATTAACGGTCGAGGGAAACAGACTAACGCCTCCATTCCTGGACGCACAAAATCTCGCTTCAACGCGCACCAACGACCCAGCAAATTACCAGAGACGGTGCATACTACAGCAGGCGTTAATAGTACAATAAAAATACGAGCAACCTCGCGGGTTACAGGCACGAGCGCCCAGCGAACGTCCAAGCGTCCGTCAAGTTAGTCCGTCATGGAGTCTGTTTCTCTCGATTTCGCGCGGCAACGTGCCGCGATCGATCCGCGTTCGTGTCTCGAGGAAAATTAACGCCCTCGAAAGCCGTGCACGCGAGCACGGTTTCCCTGCACGAGCCCGATCGAAGCGCAGCGAAATTGCACGCTCGTCGCGAGTCGAAATTCGGCGATCGGCAAAGATAGGCACCGAATCGATGCTCCGCGCGCCACGCCCGACCACCGGTCGTCCAGAAACACAGTGGCAGGTCCGTGGTTGACGTTGACACGCCGAAGCATCGTCCTGTAGATTCCCATAGACTCGTAGAGCTGAAGAGTGCTAGATAAGAGCTGGGGGAGAGCAGACACGTGGAAAAAGAAGATAACGTTCGAAGGAGGTACAGAGTACAACGGCGAGTCATATCATTAAGCCTTAATCCGTCGAGAGTGCTGTCCAGGCTCCGATAATTAGAGAGAGAGAGAGAGAGAGAAAAAAGGAGGGGGAGGAAAAGGGGAACAACATCGACCTACTCGGATACGTTTCGTTTTTTATGCTCAAGAGACAGTCTCTGGAGGAGTTCGGATCAGAGTCGAATCGATCGGAGTGCGATAGGTACTGTTCCATAAGAATGTGTGTGAGCGTGTGTGTGCGTGGTTTTGCGCCCGTTGCGCGACCACCGCGTGTCCCTTGGGAGCGAACGATGAAAACGGGGTGGAGAGAAAGGGGAGGAGCGTCGAAACGCGAACGTTTTCATAGAACACTTTCTACCTGATGCGCGGTGTGGTGCACGGCGCTTCTTTTTCATAGCTATAGCTCGGCGATGCGGAATTTAATTCGCGTCGCTGATCCGATCGGCATCCTTTTTATGTCTTGTAAGATACGAGTACGACTGCGAGGCGGCTGTAAATACGCGATAGAGCGAATTGGAGTGACGATTGAGAAAAGAACGGATCCTCTCGGTGTTTAGAGCTAGTTGTGTCGACATGTTTCTTCCTATATTATATATATATATATATATAATATATATATACACATATATATACAAATATAAATATATTTATTATTGCGTTGTTCTATTATAATATTTATTGTATTTATCAGATATAGGATTTACGCGCGACACGTTACGTTTATTGATCGGGGCTCGCGTCGAGATCCATCGTTTCTCTTCTATTTCATCCACTTCCGGGCCCTTCACCATTCCCTCTCTCTTTCTCTCCTCTCTACTTATCGCCCTCTGTGTTAGAGACGTTCCGCGAAACGTTCAATTTCCGTTCGATCAGCCCCCCTCGATTCCCAGTGATATCGCCGTAGACGCGATCTCGGCGCGAGTCTCGGCCGAAATTGAAGCGAGCACGACGATAGAATCACGGTGGTAAGTCACGGAGCGCTGAACTCGAGCTCGCGAGCCGAACCATCGGCAGCACGTGAGAAAGGAGGACCCTTCTATGTCACGTCTCTAAACTGTACTTTTTCTATGTCCGCATACTCTAGTTCCTACGCAATGTTTGTACTCTTATACCCTTTGTACTATTTGTACCTTACGAATCGCAATACACTCGTCCGCAATAATAACCTGGCCTCGTTATTCGCCCCTCGAGCGTGCACCTTCGTCCAACTATCAATCCACGAGTCGATATCCGCGCGTTCCTTTGTCACGCAGCTCATTCTTCGCAAGACTCCTCATCTATCCTCTACAAACCCACGCATCGATGCTTCCGCAAACATCAATGGATTCCCTCGAAGCTAACCGGCCTTGTTCTTCGAAACCTCATCAAATCCTTCGCTCTGGTTTCCCTTCGTCGTTGCCAGAGGATTTCTGGATTCGAGCACGCGAGCCAAGTAATGAATCCAACAGCTCCAGATTCGTCGTCGAGGACGCACCTCTAGCAATCGAAAGCGAGGATGCTGGAACGAACGCAATACGCAAGCCACCGGTTTCCTTTGACATAGGCGATTCCACCGGCGTTCCACAGCCTCTCAGAGACCTGCGCCTGCCCCCGAGAGCAATGGAAACAACGCGATCCAAAGTCGGACGACGAAACGCGGCCGAGCTGGTCGCGCTGACCTAAATACCTTCGATTTCATACTCGACATCGCTGCGCCCGTGATCTCGCGATGTTGAGGCAGGCCTTCGTAGCGATTCCGCGGTAGGAGCCGAAACTGAATCAAGGGGAAAGGAAATCGACTTTCTCCGAGCAAAACGAACCCGAATCGACCTTTCTGGAGCGTCGGTTTCTCGCGGAAATCGTTCCCCAGTGCTCGATTAAGGCTAAGAGGAGCCTCTCCCTCTTCGCGAAACTGCGACTCTACGGAAACGAGAATGACAGTGTGGTCGGAATATAAGCGTGACGGTAGCCGTCTCCGCGGGGATCAGTAGCCAGCGACGCCTGTAATTAATTCCTCGCTAATTAGGCTGCTTTGTCGCGTGCATGTACTAAAAATCGCCAAGGTCGCTCCGCTGAAGAGGCGCTCGTTAACATGCACGCATCGGTGCATCCTCCGTGCACTGTGAACGCGACTCGTGTCCGTGTTACGTGCGTGGATCTCTTGATAAAGAAGACTTCTTACTCGCTGGCACCGTAAGTAGCCTTCTTGTGCCTTCGACTTTCGCCTATGGCACTCTAAACGTTTCTCAAGCTACAGTTCTTTCTCGATCCTGACCCTTGACCGTGAGTTTCTTACTGGGTAACCGGATCAGCTGATCTAATTACGTCACTGTCGATCGCTGCGCTGCAATGTCCTCTAATTACGCGATTAATGAAACGATCAGGCGGAGCACGTGTGTGCCTGACGTCTAAGAGCGCGTGCATGCCAGCATCAAAGTCTCGTAATGCAACCTCGGCGCGTAACGCAATCAAGAACGGAGTGGCGTTACGTGCACCGAGGAGATCGGCTTTCGAATGGAAGCTCTTCGTGTTAGAAACGTTCGAATTACCTGATTCTCCAAAGAAGTAGTTGGAATCGTTTCGAATTCATTGTCAGATATTTTTCACCTCGATACACTTGAGAGGTTCGCTAATGGCTTGACGATTTTGCTTGCGCAGGAGACAGGTGAGATCGAATGGTGTTCAGGGGCAGACGATCGCGTGTCGGAGGGAATCGGTGGATCTGCCTGGAAGCAGCGTGTTCACGCAGCTCATTTTTATCGCGCCCCGTGAGAGGAGGATAAGAGAGCGTTGCACAAGAGAGCGTGCGAACGGAACGACCCTTTATACAGGCCGTAATAGTGTTCTCTCGCAGGTGGATCGACATGGGTGTGTATCTTGCTCTCTTCGTCGCTCGCTTGCCCTTCTCCCTCCGTCTCGCGCGCTTTGTTCTCTCCCGCTGCCTTTGACTCGCTGCGCGGTAAATTTCTTTCGACGGGATCACTTTTCTCCAGCCGTTCCGCCGGTATTTTCTTTCCATTACCGTTCGCGCCAGTCGAGGGAAGAGAGGCGAGCGATCGAATGCCCAAAGAATAATTAATATCTTCTTAATTACACCGAGCTACACTCGTGTAGAGAGGCTTTCGAAGAAGCGAGGGGCCCCGGAACATTTTTCCCAGCGCAACCAGACTCAAGGGGGACAACCGTTTCTTATAGTGTCTCTCAAACACTTAGTAAAACGTGATAGAGGCTACCCTCGGCCGAACGAGCCAAACAGCCTGATCGCTCGTCAGCCCGTCCCCGTAATTACGGACTAAATTCAACCCTCATGGGCGTTGTCGAGCTCCCGCCGCCGAAGCGAGGGTGTACTTTAGTCGTCGAACTCGCCGTAACGCGCTCTCGTATCCATCGTTACCGCGAGCCCGTTTAAATCATAATTGGGAAAAATCAATATACGCCGAGGGATACCTGCCAAACGCGTCCCCCGAAACCACGACACAGTGCCAATGCTCGTGGCTCGCGTCTCTGAACTTTCGCTGGAACCTATGAGCGAAGATATTTATCGGCAAACATCGTCGATCCTCGGATCTGGAAGTTCTGAGAAAGGAGCCTGCGATAGGCACAGGCTAAAATCGTCCCAGCTAGGGGGGTTGGCAAATTCCCGGGCGCTTGGGAGTCGCGAAGCGTCCTCAAGGTTCCCCGGTGCAGCGATTAAGCCGTCACTTGGGCCACTCGAGGCCACCCTCGCGATTCCATCGTGGAAGATAAAGAGGTACCGATTTGCGCCGTGGATGCTGTGCCGGCGATCCGCTCGTCGACGACAAAAGGGCGAGCAGACGGCCAGCCGATTCGACTCGATACAGAGAGACACGTGGAGGAGGGACGAAAGACGAACGGGCGAGCGGCGGTGCACAGTGTGCGGAGGCGAGCGTCACAGAGTGGAAAAGCGTACCGCGGGGGGATTTAGGTATTGATCGTGCTTCCCCATCGTGCATGGGGGTGGCTTCGCGCGCGGCAACCCCCATAACAGTTGCGTCGCCATTACAGCGCCATGGACCGGTGTACGGGGACGAAGCGGCGACAGTAAAAGCGGCCGAACTCGTCGAGCCCACGGACCGTGACAGGGGCTGAAGGGGCAGGCCTTTTCCTTTTCCTTTTCAACGGGGAGACACGGCCGATCGGGGGCGCGCGACAGGGACAGGGCGAGCCCCGGCCGCAAGGCAGAGCGAAAGGGAGGGAAAAAAACGAGCCCCCGGTGGAACGGAGAAAGAGGGCGAAAGTGGCAGGCGGTAGAAGTCGCGTGCACGGCCAGAAAGGTCTGCGTGGCTCGCCGCGAAGCTTCCGAGCAGAGCGCAAGCTCCGAACACCTTGTTTACATTCGACCAACGCCGCCGAGGAAGCACGTTGCTCCAGGAAAATAACCGAGCCGCTTCGTGGACGAAGCAGCGTGACGGTGGACACGGTAAAGGGGGGACGAATCAACAGAGATATCGCGAAAGAGGAGCCGCTTCCACAGGGAATACCAGGGGACTTGGACTGAGAATTCGAGTGAAAGATCCGCGACGCAGGGCGTTCCAGGGACGCATCGTCGTTGCTTAATGGACGGGTGAGTACGCTTCGCACCTAAGTGCACGTCGAGTGGCTTTTTTGGTTAGGCTTTCCTCCCCCTCGCTCGCAGCCAGAGCACGCGCGTCGCGCTTCTTCTTTGGTCATAGATAACCACTTTCCTAGACAAGCAAATTCCTCGAGTTGTACTGCGTTGGAGGCGATCCGTTCAAGGGCATGCAAATTGGGTAACGATCGACGCTCAACCGTCGTCGCTTCCTTTAGACGCTCCTCGATCAGGGAGAAGTCAAATTTCTGAGATTCCTCGTAGTGAAGAACGTGGTCAGAGGGTTTTCCCGCGCTACGCCGCTTAATGACGCACCCTATATGGTGCCCAGTGAAACGCTCTTTAGATTGCAACGGAGCTCGCTCTCTTATTGTTCTTCGTCCATAAGCGATCGCTCGGGAAGTGAACGAGATCGCTAGGCGTTCGTGGAAATCAGGAAAATCGAGGGAAGTTTGAAAAAGAGCTCGCCGCGCGCTACGATCGCTTTATGGCGGACGCGATGATGGCCAATTAGAGAATTCATGGTTTGGCCGTCGATCGGTTCTCGCTGACGCCTCGCGAGGGCCTGATACGACAACGGAACAAAGACGATCCCGGTCTCGGCGACGACGCTTTCGCGGTCAATGACTTTTCCGCAAAACAATATCCACGCGAGCTTTATCGATTCCCGAGACGGCCGGTCGCGTGTAGCGAACGCATCAGGTACCACACGTAACAACCGGGATAATAACATCCGTGGTCGAGCTATTTACTCGCGCCACATCGCCCCAATTACAGGATAACAACCTGCTAATCGATAAGCGAGCGTGACAGACGAATCGACGTTAATTAGCGTCCGCCATGCAGGCAATTCACTCTCATTGATGCTTCTTAAACGCTCGATTTTTCACTCGCCCCATCAAATAATAACCTCTGTCCAAGAGAGTAGGTATCAGAAGGTTGAAGAATATGAAAACTTCCATATTTGTCTCTTAAAAATTCTGTTTCTCGTACGCGAGGATTCGCAGTTTACTCTGCGCGTTTCGATGCAATAACATCCTGCTGAAAAAAAAAATACAATCTCCCGTCGAACGTAAATATTTGGTTGGTCCCCGCCTGGCACACGATTCTCGTGGAAAGCGTCGCTGGGGACGGCGTAATCGATACCGCCCAATTAACATGTTGCTCGAATTAAACGGCCAGCGATTCGCCACACGGGAGCACCGCCGAGTCGCGGAACTTATCGACCGACCACTATCTACGGCGACACGAGCCAAAAATCGAGTCAAGGTCCGGGCAAATAAAAATCAGAGACAGGATCGCGGCGCGCGGGCAAACACAAGAGTCTGCGACCCGTGCGCGTATATAACGGGTGTCTGCGTTCACCAGGCCGTGGCATTGAACCGCGCCGTCACACAGTGGTTCCAAAGTGCCTTTTTGTGGACAAAACCACGTATCTCCGTCAATTCTCAACCGATTTTTGATTTTTTTTTTTGCTCGTTTTGTCGGGGATTAAATTTGCTAAAATGTCAGACAGTAGTTTTCCAAAAATTTCTTTAGGGATTAAACAAAAATTCTGAACTCTTGGTTCCGAAACAACGAGTTTATTAACCTTTTTTTTTCATTTAGTTAGTCTTCTTCAATATATTCTACATCTTCTTTATAATTAAACGAAAGATATTTTGCGTCTTTTTCAAGTGCAACAGACGGAGTTGACCATTGGGACCTCAAAATCGAAATTAAAGGATCCGATGATATTAATAAATTATTCATTATACCAAGTTTTCGTTAAAGTATCAAGTGAATTCTTTTTTTAGTTTTCTTACGTTTCTTTCGTTTAAACATTAACTGAATTCTGTTTTTAGTTTTCTTACGAAAACTTGGTATAACTGTGGATGTTCCAAGACAAGGTTCGGGTATTTCCAATGATGGGAATACAGCGCGACGATTTTTCCGCAATTGGAAGACAGTAGCAGAAATCACAGAGGTGAACGAAGAACTTACCTATTTACAAATTTTTTATAATTTCACAAGTTCTGTCATGTGGAAGCAGCGTAGAAAAAAGATAGAAAAAACATATTTCGGTCGCAATTCAGGTATTTGATATTGTAGCAAATTTAATCCCCGACAAAACGAGCAAAAAAAAAAATAAAAAATCGGTTGAGAATTGACGGAGATACGGAATTTTATCCACAAAAAGGCACTTTGGAACCACTGTGCGTCAGGGTCGGGGGGGTAGAAGAACGTGGACGAAGGGGGCTGAAAACGGAGAGATGGAAAGGGATGCTCGACCTTCGCGTACCACGCACCCCCTGTTCCTTTGTTCCGCTCATCCTGGCCGAGGAGATCGCGAAACGTCGCCGTGCACGGGGAAAGGTGGGACCTGTATAAATTACGCGATCCCCCGTCTTAATTAGAGGGATCATCCCCCCCGGTTCTGTCGGACAGGAAGGCGAAATAATTACATTCGGCTGGGGACATTCTTTGATTCGCGGCGAGACCGCTCGAGTGGTCGACTTCTATCGATCTCCACGCGGCACGGCGCAACATTCTTCGTATTTTGAGCGGGAGGTTGGCGCGACAAAAGTACTCGGTGTCGCGGACCGAACATCAAAGACGTTGCTCGCACAGAAACACGCTTTGGGCCGTTCGAGATTAAAGCCACCCAAGGCAGAGAATTTCTGGGGCGGCTCGAGGGCGCGTCTCGTTCCCCTACGAGGCCTCGAATCTTCAAGCGAGATCTTGTTCCCACCGACTAATATAGTATCGTAGGAAGGTATGGTGAAAGCACACAGAGGGAAAAGATCGCTCGTCGAAGGAACATCGGGCAAGCAACGCGGAAGAGTCGGGGCGGAAAGCACGCAGCCGATCGGTGGCGCGAATTTCGACGGTTGCGCGAAACGAGGGGCGACAGCGGTCAAAGGGAAGCAACGATTCGCGGAGAGAAAGGAGCGAGGTATCGGGTGCCCATCATAAAACCACGATTATTCCACGCGAGCCGCCAATCGCGGCGCGAGTGCCTCGCCACGCGGCTCACAGTCACGCGGTGCACGTCAGTGAAGCTTCCCAAACAGTTTTGCGTACCCTGTGACGCGGATAAATGGTGACTAAATCGATAAAACTGCTGGAGAAACACGGACGATGACGATAGGAGCACAGGCGAGCTACGATTAATTGAATTTCTGTCGATAGAAGTCTGATTGAAGTTGCCTACTGTACGTGATCATTGGTGAACGAGGGTTAAGTCGTGTAGATTCTGCAGGGCAAGGTCTGCTAGTGAATTATCCTGTCCGTCGAAGAGTTTCAAGATTCATAATGGAGGTAAGGCATCGCCATTTCATGAACATTGAAATTTACGAGAACTTTGTCATTGTATCCCCCCTTCCTCGAGATCCGCTCTCGGGACACCAAAATTGATTCGCTCTGTAGCTCGAGAAGGTTCGAAATGGATAGGAATTAGCATAGATTTCGTTCACAGAGCGATTTCTCTAGTAGCACTCGGCAATCGCGATGCTTTCCGCGGTCAGGTGAAAGTTCGCGGGGATTGCATTCGTCTACGCGAGGGTACCGTGCCTAACGAGGTATGAAATTACGGTAATGGATCCGTTCATGACAGAGTTTTTCTCGCGACAACTTTGCCATCCGATCGGTCGGCGTCTCCCGTTTCAGCGTCGTCACTTATCCACGGTGTCTAAACATTCGACTGCCGGAACACCGATGGAAAGAGAACGCGGGAACTCGTCGCGTTTTTTCCCTCCCGTTTCCGGCGCATATCATCCCCACGACCCAGTTTCACTCTTAAACTCCTCTCCGCTTTTTCTCCTCGTTTTTTTTTTTCCAAACCGCGGCGCGCTCGCTGCTTCCCGTGGAATGCCTGGAAACGCCGAGGAACGCGGAAAGCGGATAATATCGGACAGGGAGGAACAATGGCGGTTGTAATCATCGTAATTGCTGCGATTATTATCCGAGCGCGATGCTGCTGTTAGAATATCGGCTTTCCAGAAGGCTCGTGGAGCAGGCCTGAATATACAGCCATTAAGGGGGTATTCTAACCAAAAATTCTATTTTTTTTTTGTTTGATTTGCAAATATTTTAGGGTTTCGAAAATATGTCTCTAAAATATTAAGGTGAAATTCGAAAAACTCCCAGAGTTATAGGGGTTTAAGGCCGCAGCGTGGCAGGCAGTCGTTCCCTCGACCCTTGTGTCTAAAGAGGCTATAACTGCCAGCAGAGAAGAGAGAACTGCCCAACATGATTTTTTTGAAGCTCGGGAAGGTTTCCTCTACGGTCCTGGTATACCAGATTAGGGATAAGTTACAGAAATTAGTTGTTATCTACCGCAAGTTAAACGCGTTTTTCTTGAAACAATTTTTTTAGATCGGGCGCACATTTTTCTCAAAAACTACTGGACCGATTGAGCTAAAATTTGACACACATTCAAAGTGAATGTGTACCTATAGCCCGAACTAGAATTATATAAATAGTTTCGATACAACCTCCCCCACACCTTGTTTTAGCTCAAGAAAAGTCGAAAAAATCAAATATAAATTTTTAAACAGCTGTGATTTCGGTAATAATGTCCGGACTTGGTTACATCTAGTTCGGGCGATAACTACACTCATGTAGATTAAAAAAATCTTTGGTACTTTCATTTCAGATGACTAGGATGGCCGCAATTCGTGCGCCCGGTGGGGCCGGTTTTTGATGACATGACCTGCGCTTCAGCGTGTAACTTGTACAAATTTCAATATAATGCATTCCAAAAATTTGTGTTGATAGTTCAAACACTGCTAAATATGTGTGCAAAACCCCTGCCTTGTAGGTGCGATAGGTTTTCCAGAATTAATTTTCAAATATCACCTTCAAAAACGAGTGTCTAGACTAGAATACCCCCTTAACGCGTACGGTTTCCCCATTAAGGGGATGAGAATAACGAAAACACGAATGCAAAATCGATCCTCAGGGTGCACAGAAAGTCGACACTTCGATCGTTCTTTACAGACACGAATCAGTCGATTAAGAAAGATTAAGCGTTCGCGGGGAAAGGACGATGGGATTCGTGAACTCGTGACCCCAATGAAAGTCGGAACGCTCGAGAATTTCGCTGTTGCGGTACGCAGCAGCGCTCATTTTTCTCCAACTCCTTTCATTCGTGAGCAAAAGCTCAATCCCGATTTTGTCTTTTACTAGAGGAAAACATTGTATCTTCAAGATCGCGAGTCTTTGTATATTCTTCTCTCGAACGAACCTACCTCGACGCGTTCTCTCGGAAGCGACGCGGTGCAAGAGGTTCGCGCGCGGGCTGGGTCGATGGACGGTACATGGGCGTCGCGACGCCGGCGCCGGCACGAAGCTCACAGGTGGTCGCCATGCAGTCTGGCCGTGTTTCGTGTCGAGTGCCGCGCGGCAGCACCTCGACGTGCCGTTTTTCGAGGTCCACGACCGGTCTGCCGGCCGAATCGATCCGTCGCCGCCACTTCCGGCTTCCGATTGTTGTTGTGACGCCGCGTGCCACCCCCGCTGAAGCCGGGTACCCTGCGTGGCTTCCAGGCCTCGTCCTCGACGCACGCCGCCACCAGGACACGACCATCGTAAGCCTCCCTCGTTACGACCCCAGGCAACCTTCCTTTCCCCCCCCCCTCGGCTTCGTAGTTACAACCTGGACGCCCTATTTCAACGGGGCGGGTGGTGGGAGAAGATGATTCCACGGGGAGGCCCTCTTGGCGAGGATAGCAAGGTTCACCAGTGAATTTCTAGTAGGCAGATTTTGTGACTGGAGGATTCTCGAGAGGCTTCCCGTGGGTTGGTGTGTAGTGGCACTCTGGTTCAGGGGATGCTGCGGGGTGTTCTAACCTATCTCAATCCTAACCTGCACGCTACCAAGTAGCACGCTGTGTTTAACCAAGGACTAGTTTCGCAGTCGCTTTGATGATTGGAGTTAGGAGAATTGGGAGTTTAGAGAGACGCGAGGAAGTATGAAGTGTCACGTTTATTTCGTTTCGTCAATGGAGACGTTATCGAGCAGCGTGTGAATGGAGCAGGGTGCTGGATATTAAGGTGGTGAACGTGTTACTGAAATAGGATAGGAAGGACAGGCTTGCAGCAGTGTAAGGAAGGTCAGGGCATAGACACTTCGATAAGCTAGCACGCCACGCTATTGAAATATTCAGGAATCGTTCGATACTGGTGGAAAATACCGACAGAGTGGCTATATCGATCAGGTTCGACAGAGCGATGGCGGGCGGAGCCGGCGCGATACATAACCCGGCCGTGTTTTCGTTTTCGAAGACTCCTACTACTTATCCGTCAGTCTACGTTCTCGCCGGCCCCCTTCATTGAGACCTACCCCTACGTCGCGGCCTACATACGTGTTGCTCCCCTGACATCGCGTACCTATGTACACATCTTCCTCAGTGAACGAACTCCACTTGCTACAAGAGAATCCCAATATGCTCGAATCGAGTCACCAATTATTCCTCGAGATCGCGCTTCAAGCGAGCATTATGCCCTTCATTCTTGCACGACGCGGAACAGCTTTGCAATCGGATCTGAATACAACTTGTGACAGTTTATACGCGTAAAGATTCCACGATTAATTCTCGATGGAGGCACGCTGTTCTGCTTCGTGCACCAGTAGCTTCGAAACGAGAGCTTTGGGGAATATGGTTTCCATGGCGGTTCAAGAACGTAGGTGAAAAACTGCCTCTCAAATGATAGGACTTCCAAACTCGGCACTATCGCGCAGAAGGACGTGCTTCATTTTTAATTACATGCCCACTTTCCTCCCCTCCGCGCCGGCCAGCAACTTGGCACGCAATTACCGAGTTGCACGCTCCGAGTTGTACCTGCAACGCCAGGCGAGAGTGAACAACGAACTTTCACTCGTGATTCGTTACTGTGCCGTATGGGGGATTAAAAAGAAGTGGGCTGAGAAAACGCGGGGGTGCAGTTGGTCAGAGCATTAAAATCACTGACACAGATGGAAACGACCGACCCTCGGGCTTTCAGGCTCGCCGGTTCATTAGAAATCGGTTATCTCGTAGTCGCCGGGAAGCTACTCTCGCTGGTAGCTTCTCTATCGCTCGCATTCAAGCCTGGGAGAGCTTATTCCGGGACAACGATCCGCGATGCGTCCTCTCGGCCCGCTTGAAACGTGAATTTCCATCGAAACGAGATACCAAAGCGAAGAGACAGAGAACCGCGGACGGCTCCGTGTACGATTTGCAAAACTGAATCGACTTGTCCCTGTTTCGGCCTGATGCCTGCAACGGGAAGTGGAAGGCACTCGAGCTCGAGACAAAAACATGCAAAGAAATCGCGGTAAATCGCGGTAAATCGCGGAACCCGGAAGAATATTAATAAGCAGCAGAGAAAAGGGGTGCTCGAGATCGACTGGAGAGGCTCCGCGGGCCAGCCAGCATTTCAGATGCTAATTCTAGGGCGAGGCGAGGCGGTGGGGGGGTAGGTCGGGCCATCGACGAAGGCAGAAATTAATTAGGCGCCGGGGAAAGCGCGATATTAGCGATCTCGGGGAATTCTTTGGCCGATCGAGGAATACGATAATTGGCGACGTTTCTAGAATTCCATCGGGAGTACAATAAACGGGGATCGAGGCCCGACAATGCTGTCTCGATGGTGGCTTGACAATCGAGGATCCGTTAGCCGGCGCGTCGACGTTCGATCGATCGATACCGCTGGTTTCTTCCGGTCTGAGGGCTTGCCACAGCGAGCCCAACGGTTCGGTCCATTACAGCTTCCGTCCTCGCGGCATTGTGGATCCGAGGAAAGCGCGGCCGCTGACCGAAATAACGCGAAAGCGAGCCTGAAAGGAGCGGTATTCCGGTGCGCATTGGGAATCTTTGATCTGTGCGCGATGCGCGCGTACACAATTAAAGCGTTTACGTGCCGCAAGGGGGAGGGCCACCATTCGTCTTTCAATGAACATCGACGGGGGGTGGTCGTTAATCTGGGTGCAATTGCAAAGTGTGCAGAATTGGAATTGACATCTGTGCACCGTAATGGGAGATAAACTAGAGGAAGTACTCGAGTTCGGATATCGAGATCACCTGAGAACTGTTAAGGGGTTATACTTAGTCAGGCGGCCGAAAAGAGGCGAATATTTGTGAATTTTTTTTGAAGAAGCGGAAGCATATATTTTTACAAAACTTTTTGCGCTTAAAAGAGCAACATTTGAAGAACATTTGGTAATTTTTTCGTAGAATAATATTTACGTTTATAATAAAATAACAACCCACATCCAAGAAGCCTTTTTAAAAATTTGGTTTTGCGGTGAGCACTGTGATTCGGAACCAGATTATCTAAAATCAAAAGAAAAAAAGATTTGGTTAGCATATTACTGTATCCTCCGATAGGGAATTTCCGAAATATTAATTTAAAATAAAATGACGGCTATTTAAAGTTGAAATCCTGATTTTTTCGTGCAAAAATCCCGCGAAAAAATCAGGATTTCAACTTTAAATAGCCGCTATTTTGTAAATTAATATTTCGGAAATTCCCTCCGTTAATCGGAAGATACATTAATATACTAACGAAATCTTTTTTGTTGTTTGATTTTAGATAATCTGGTTCCAAATGGCAGTGCTCACTGCAAAACCAAATTTTTAAAAAATGCTTCTTGGATGTCGGTTGTTACTTTATTATAACCTTAAATATTTGTCTACGAAAAATTATCACCAAATGTTCTTTAAATGTTGCTCTTTTAAGCGTAAAAAGTTTTGTAAAATTATATGCTTCCGCTTCTTCAAAAAAAATTCACAAACATTCGTCTCTTTTCGGCCGCCTGACTAGGTATAACCCCTTTATACGTTATTACGCAGACCTTGCGACGACCGAATGAAGAATAGGTGATCCAGAGGAACGCGCCACATATTCTTCGGCTCGATTAGAATTCTCGTTAGCCCCGGAATCTGGCGATCCTCGGGCAAAAAAAAAGGAAAAGGAAACGAATCGAACGGAGTCGCCCGTTCGGGAGACAAAAGGAGCGCGGAAAACTGATATCCATCGCACGCGCGAATTGTTCGTAGGCCTGAAAAGCGACAGGGGGAGTACATTAAGTTCCCTATCCCGGTTCCATTAGCCCTGCGGATCGATATAGGGTATGGAAGTGATGGAAGGGATAGAAGGGACAGAAGGGATGGTTTGCCGTGTCCGCTGACAAGGCGAGATCTGCAATAGCGATCGGTGAATCGGAGGGAATATGGCGGAATGGTCGTGGTGAGCGGGCCGGGCGCTACGCTCGGTATCGGCGTCGACGCCGTCGTCGGCCTCACAAGCGAGCAAGCGTGGTTCGAGGGCAGGCGGCGAAGGAAGGGGCAACGGCAAGGTAGCGTGGGAAGAGAGGCAGTAGGCAGGTAGGGGCTACACGGCAAAAGGCAGAAATAATTCCACATTTGCCGAGCAGGCTCGCACGTGTCACACGCCTCAGGCCCGCACACGTGCGCGCACGTGCCCCGTTTTCTTCGTTCCGTTCCGTTCCGTTCCGTTCTGTTCCGTTCTGTTCCGTTTTCTGTTCGCCGCGACACGTGAATAGAACGACAACAGGGGAGGCCGAGACGAGGACGAGCCAGCACGCGAAGCGAATTCGCGCGGAGGCATAGAGAGGGAGGAAAGGAAGGAGCGAGCCTGTGGAGGGAACAGGGTGGAGGAGGATAGTGCGCGCGGCGAATAGAAAGGGGGAAAAGAAGGTAGGAAGCGGAGGCGCGCACCGGTGGGACAGTGATAGTCGGCTGGAGGATCGTGATTAAAGCCCGCGACCAAGCCGGCGAACCGCGGATTTCTAAATATATAGACGGCGATGTGCAAGAATAGGAGGCAAGCAGCACGGGTCGCGAGCGCGTCTCGAGAGAGAGCGAATGGAACGTGAGCTCGCAGTGGGCACCGCGACGCCGCGGCGTCACCCGGACCCGTGTTCGGATAGGTCAGTTACCGCCGAACAAACTACTTGCCGGCGGGTTCGCGTTAGAATCCTGTATCAGCCTTTCTCGCACACAGGTAACCAAGGACTTTCGGCTTACTTTCTGTGTACGTCTTCCCCTGTTCTCTGTCAACCCTCGAGCACCCTTCCTTCCTCCAACCGTCCCGTTTTCCTCCACTCGATAACGTGTTCCGGCTGCGAGGAATACTGTGGAGCACGCTCGAGTGCTGTGCAAAGAGATACCTTTGTGTTTTTCGCTATTAGTTGAGGGTCCCACAGGCCCGAGACACCTGTGTCCTTCCCGGTCTCTTGACGCCTGCCACTCGAGACCACCACCTGCAACCCCTGCTTCTTACATCCACAATGCCAACGTGAAAAGATCCTTGCTTAGCCGCGAGACAATCGGGCGTCCTGTTGATCGTCCTGGTTTCCTTCCACCCCTTTCATCCCTCCTTCGTTCTCAACCCCGATCATTCCGTTTAGCCGTTACTGCACTTGTTGAATTCCCCCTCGCACGACTCGCCAGTGCGTTCAGAGCGGTTCACGCTCGCGATATACGTCACACCACCCCTTCAATCTTTCCTCGAACGGATCGATCACCGCTGGAGTATTTAGCTGCCTCCCTTAATAGTTTCCACCCATCCCAATGTTCCTCCGATTGCTCGTCGTAAGAACAGTACACCCCCATGACCTTTCCTTAAACCTCCCCTCGAACGTCCTACTCCGTTGGAAGACTTTCGCGCTTGTTTACGACGCGGCTGACCATTGCCACCTCTATACCACTGTTTTCTTCGTCTCGCTCGCTGCTTCGTAGCTGTGGCTCGTAATCGTGCGTCGAGGTAGGTCAGTAACTGCGACCTCGCTTTCTCCGCCCTTTAATTTATGATGCTGTCTTCCTCTTCCAGTCCTTCCACCCTTCCTACCACTGCAATTCTCTGTGTTTCGGGAGAGCTGTTCGGTTTCAATATTCCTGCGAGGCGAGCAACGGTCCAGTCGATCTAAATTCACTGTTGAAACAGCCCCCGGCGCAGCGACGTCGCACCGAAATCGAAACTTCCAGGAATTCTTAACTGCTCGTGACGAAATCGCCACGGTTCCGAATCCAGCAACGGTGGCGCAGTCGTTTCTGCGAAACGGTGTTAAATCCGCGCGGCAACGGGTGCAAATCGCTTGGAAAATAAGGCACGCGCGAAACGCGTTCAAAGCCCAGCTCCAGGCCGTAATTTATTCCAAGCTTACGACAGCTCGCAAACATTCGCACGTGGCATTCGCCGGCCAGCGTCGCAATTACTCTTTTCAACGGAGAGCTCAACCTGATTCTCTCGTTTTCCTCGACTCGTCGCGGCCTGGCGGATCGTGGGCGCCATTATTAACAAGCGTCTATTCGGATCGACCAGCGACTACGTTTCGATCTAAAAATAAGGATACCGTCATGGTTTCGTCTGAAGTGATCTCCTGGAAGGAAGGCACTCCGGAGAACCACGTTCAGTCCGACTTTTGCCGCGAGTCCGTTTCATTCTTCGGAGCAACTGATAGAAGATTCCGTTTGCTAAGGAAGCACTGTACGAGCCAACGTCGCAGGTTTATTTATCATTCGCGTCGGTGTCATCGGTCCCCTCGCCGTTATAAATAACCGTTGCGTTAACTGCCCGCGCAACAGCGGCCGATGATCAATAATTTTTCCCCGTGGAAAACGCTGCTGCGTGGACCGCTGGATAAATATAGAGTAATGGGAATTGAAAGTGCACTGACTCCGCTGGCACGCTATTTAAAAGCTATCCATCCTGCTTTCAATCTTCCTTCACAGTTCTTTCAGCAGATAAATCACGGGTGGAAGGTGTCCCTGGGAAGCGCGAGGCAGGATCGAATTTACGGCCGAATGTTGGGTAGAAGCCTGCAAGCGTGCTGGCAGCGCGCGAGTCTAGCAATCACGCGATACCCCGCGACAATCGACACCTTTCCGTGAAAACGAGATAACTGAGAAATCCGATTCGAGTCGCGCGAACGCCCGTTACGACAAAACGTACAACAAGTCGCTCTTACGTAAACTCCCGCTAATTACGCGCGCGGCGTCGAGTGACCTATTTAGCCCCCCGCGTTCGAGAATCGATAGCTTTTCCCCGGGAAACCGTTCCACATATCCGTGAAATGGTAATTCAAGCAGCGGGCTGAGATTAAAAATTCATTCCCCCAGCGATATCCACGTCTCTTCTTTCGTTTACCGTGCGCGCTCGCTGCGCGGAGCTCGTCGCCGATTCCCTTTTCGGTGCCCGTTTTCCACGTTAATTGGCCAGCGGATAAAACGTTGACGGGATTTGAATAAATAGCTGGTCTAATCTGGTGCACGATTCAGAGCCGGCGATCTTCGGAGCGCTCGTGTTTACTCGGTGTCAATCGATGAATTAAAAGCGACCGGACGGGAACGAGCTGAGAGTGGTTTCAGCCTCGACGGACGTGTAAGACAGACACAAAATGCGCGTAGGCCTCGCAGTAGATTCAGACGTCAGCGCGTTCAGTCGACAGACAGAACATGTGCGACGCTCCAGCCGATACCGCAATGTCAATACAGTAAAGCTTTCATTGTGGACTGCTTCGGTGGGCAGTTTTCATCTCCGTGACGTTCCGACAGGACGTAAAGAGGACTGCTTTGCAACGTCCACCGCATAGTTTCTTCCTGAGTGGTATTCTTAAAGTATCGCGACGAAGAAAAGATGTATCGCAGGGTGCAGCTGATCCCCGTTCCATCCCGAAGCTAGTAATGCAAATATTTCCCGTTTCCATCGTGGATTTCGCGGGAAAGCCTGCTGTCGCTCAGCGAGCGCCACTGCTGGTCTAGCAAAAAGAACTCGATCAGACATCCTCGCGTGTTCGAGGTCCCCGTTCGCTTTCTTGTCTCGTGCTCGTCGAGTTCCCCGAAGCGTATTGCACGCGGCAAGATGAATGCACGTGACTAGCGGTGAGTCCGCGTCGCCAGCCGTAGCGCCATGTTTGGCGATCCCTGTCCTGGGGAGAGAGCAGGCCAGCACTCGACGAGGATGAGACTTCCCCGTTGAATCAGTTGGCGATCAGATCGCGTTTACGCTGTCGTTGCGCGGCTCGATTGTTCCGCGCGATCGAGACCGTCCGGTTTTCTATCAATGGGTAACATGGACACCACGATGTCGAGTAAGTTCATCGCCGAGGGTGAGCCTCGTGGCTACAATGTCGAGTTGCCTATTTCCGCGGTGGAGCTGCTATTTGTATATTTCTGCGAGTTTGGATGACAACTGCGATCGACAACTGAGACGACCATGCGAAAGAGCACGTGATACCAGTGAGCGCTCTACGTCCGATGGAACTTAACGAGAGGCGAGAGGCTCCAGTTGCAAAGGGGATGGGCGGAAGCACGAGGGCTGGAAGCCTTTCTTCGTCGTTTGATTCGATTGTCCCGGGACACGGTGACCAAGTGGCCAACTCGATCGCGGGAGCATCGATTGCGCCGAGTCTCCCTCGCGGGGGAACGGGGACGAGTCGAGTTGGATGCATTATTCACCAGCCGTAATTAAACTGATCGCTGGCGAAAGACGACCGCGACACAGGGCTGTGCTCTCGGCTTAATTGGTCGCTCGAATCGCTCGACTTCGAGCGAAACAGCCCCTGTTTGTCCACGGCAAACGGAGACTTCTGGTGCTTAGCTAACGGGCCCGCCCCTTGTGTTGCAGATCGACCGAGAAACAATCCTGAAGAGATGCAGCGGTGCCCGTATCTCCACGAGATGAAGGAGCGCTTGCTCTCGCAACCGACACCGACCGACAGCCTGGACATGGAACGGCTAGACGGCACTCCTGTCAAGGAACCGAACCTGCACAACGATTACCCAGCACACGCGAACCCCGGAGTGATACCAGACCCCCCAGAAATGCCGCCCGACTCGTTGATCGGCACGGTCGTCAAGGTACGTCCACGTGGGCCCTTGAAACGCCTCTCTTGGCTCTTAGCAAGCTAAAATCGAACGCGAAGGAGTGTTCGGCAAGTGTTCGATTGTGGAAGGTAGTTTTTGCTCTTGAACTCGAGGCTCCATGGTTGAGAAAAATACAGTGGTGGTAGAAGGAACATTTGAGCCTTCAAGAGGCTCCATTGATCGAGCACGAGGTACCAGTGAAAGTAGCTACATGTACAATCCGGGCATTAAGAGTATTTATGGCAGAAGTATATCAACTGCGAACTTTCTTTTGGCTACCACTGTACGTTTCCCTTAACCCACGGTCCTCCACGGATAGTCGTAAGTTTTGGCAACGAGTCAACCCAATAACTTCCTCCGCGAAGTTGGGACAAGCTCCCAGGGAGAAAAGAATCGGCCGATTAGTTTACCGAATCGAAGCCGGGTATCTTGCTGGATAGAAGAGCTCCGCCAGTGAATGGAGCGATCCGGAGTAGGATAAATGGCGAATTTTTTTCTCCCCCCGAGTATCCCGCGCCACCGCCTACCACCTTTTCCCTCCCCCGCTAGTGGCAATAAGTCTGAAGCCTGTAATTTATTGCTTCTAGCTGAATTCCGACGGATACGGGTCGCACACGTCGCCGGCGCACGCGAGGCAGCCCCTGGTGCCTCAAAACGCGAATAATCCGCCCCTCTGCCTCACCCCTACGCACTCGGGGCCGAGCACTGGCACGCAGCCAAAGAACGCGAAGTGAGTACATTCTTACGAGTGCATTCTTAAGATCCCGCCGGACCGACGGGCCTTTTATCGCGGCTCTTTTCCGCGCCGCGGCCGAGCGTCACGGCATTCCGCGGGGATGTCGTTTAATTGCTTTTACGCCCGCAATCGCGGCTGAATGCCGCGCGGGCTTTTCATAAACACGCGCTCTACTGTCCTCCCCGTGGCTCCCACCGCTCCCGCGGAGACGCGTAGGTCGATGGAAATAGAACGTTACGGGAACGGGCACGCAGAAGCAAAAGAAATCGAACGATACGTGGCGAGGTTAAATATAATTTGCAGTCGACACGCGTAATTCCGCGGCGACCGATGGGCTGAACAAGACCCAGCCGCCACGTGGAGCCGTGCTATCGTTACGCGTAACGCCTCGAGAGTCGAGAGCTTCCGCTATCGCGGAGCGGTTCCTGGTACACCCTTCGGTCAACCGAAAATAGCCATCCGAGACCATCTAGCCTACTGGCGGTTTCGCGTTTTACGGCGTCACGTGATATGGACCGACGTTAGCGGTGCTTCGGCGATGACGATTCGCGGCGATTCGCTTATTCTGGGTGCTTCAGAGGGCTTTATTGACGGTGCGAGACGGAGATCGTCTTAAGGGGTCATGCTCAGTCAGGAGGCCGAAAAAAAGGTGGTCTTTGGAAATTTTTTACTCCAAAACTATAACACATTTCTCAAAAAATCTTTTCTCCTTTTAAGGATTGCATGTAGTACTGTGCATCGTAATTTTTTTATTTAAAAATATTTATCGATAACTAAGTTATTGCCCATCACTCGAAGGTTCTCTAAAATAAAAGGCTTCTGCGGTGACCACTGCTGCTCGAAAGTCGAGCATCTGAAATAAAAAATTCAAAAGAATTTACTTATTATATTATATTATCTAGTATTTGAACGAAGGATTTTTTTATCCCATGCTTAGTTTTCTTTTAATTGACGAAAATCAGGCACGATTTATGATAAAAATTGAAACTTTTACTTTAAACATCAGCCATTTTTTCCCAAATCAATATTTCGAAAAATCCTTCGTTCAAATACTAGATAATATAATATAATAAGTAAATTCTTTTGAATTTTTTATTTCAGATGATCGACTTTCGAGCAGCAGTGGTCACCGCAGAAGTCTTTTTTTTAGAGAAGCTTCGAGTGATGGACAATAACTCAGTTATTGATAAATATTTTTAAATAAAAAAATTACGATGCACGGTACTAGATGCAATCCTTAAAAGGAAAAAAGATTTTTTGAGAAATGTGTTATAGCTTTTGAGTAAAAAATTTCCAAAGACCACCCTTTTTTTCGGCCTCCTGACTGAGCATGACCCCTTAAGGCTGTGGCGCATTTGGGCGAAGCGCGGCGATACGAAGAGAAAAATTTTTAAACAGTTTATTCTCATGGGGGAGCGACAATTGATTAATTATTATTAATTTCTTCGACCCGATTCGCTTCGCCAAAATGCACGACGGATTTTCACCTTTTCTTAAGATCTCTGTGTTTTGTTGGACGTTTTTAACGTTTGTGGAATATGGGTACCGTGATCCACCATCATGGTTTCTGTTCGTTTTTGGGGGTCGGGTGATTAACGCGCGGACTTCGCGCCTGGGAGACACATGGCGGTAGATAGGGTACTGGGTATAAGTTGCGGAATTTCATTATCTGGATCATCGAACGTGCCGTGATATACCGCGGGGACGTTCCCCGCATGAAGAATTGTCCTCGTTAATATGCGCGGTTAAAGAGGAACGCCATCTTGAAGCAGCCCTACGGCGGTGCAACGTGCATCCGAAGAAGGTAAGCTGCACCGTGCGATGCACCGCGAGCAAAAAAGGCGCTCAACAGTATTCAACTTCTTTAAAAGGATCGCGGAGATCAGAGCAGCAGAGATTGTCCATCAAAATTGCAGGGCGGAGCACCTGTCTCGAGGTCTCGATGCAAAGATACAGAGATAATGACGTTGAAGATGATTTCTTTCAAGGAACAAACGGATTGGGATTCGGGTCCTCAGATTTTAAGAGGAAAAATGCAAGCTTTCCCAAAAACTTCGAGATTTACACTCGATCAGTTTTAAGAAGTCGCACGAATTTCATATTCAAACAGAAAAAAACGATTTCTATTAATTAGTAACAGTGGTAGCTTTAAATTTCTCCGTTACCTTTGATTCTCCGATTAATTTTAATCACTCCGGAGGCATTTCTGCCCGAGTCACGGCCCAATTAACCAGTTAAGTAGAGGATCGCGTGAAATCGACAGGCAAACAGAATTTGAAAAAATCGAGGCCGATTTTACTGATCTTCTCCCAAGCTCTCGTCCAGGGTTTAGTTCTAGAGACGCGGAATCGTGGCAGCACCGCCAGCTAGTCTCGAAATCAATACTCGCTGTGCGTGAGCCTGGCCTGTCGCAATCCTCGCAACGCGATATTACAGCACGCAGAAAAATGCTGGGAGCACCGGTATCGCGCCGAGTATCGGTGACCTGATCCAGATCATCGCTGGGAACGTGATCGCGGCGCGTTGTCCCTCCTCCAGCGATCATCTGCGCTATTCTACCCTTATCCAGCCAACGAAGCATCCAGACAAATAGTTAAAGGAAATGAAACTACCCTTTCTCCTATCGCGTGACACCCAGCGCCGCTTATAATCATCACGCGATCATTCAAGCAGATCGCGAGAATAATCGAGGGTGATCTGGCTCGGGGCACGTCGCGTTCGAGACCAATATGTTGCGACGAGGCGAAAAACCTCCCCCCGAACAGGGTGCAGACAAAAGAACGGGGAACTATAATCAAGCGCGACGCCGTAGATTCGGCGTGGATGCCTGCCAAGTATCTCGATGATCGAGCTGCCAGCCGGTCACCGACCCCCGGTGTCGGAAAAACAACCCTGGAAATCCATTACCATACTCGCGACGGGGATCGATCGCGAGCGCGTGCCTCGCGATGGAGTTGCTCGCGAGCTGGTAGCCATTCTTATCGATGGAATCGATGACAATCGTGGCTCTCGGGTTCAGTCAACCGATAGTAAAATAGCGCGTCAAAGGGTGGGAAGAAGGAACGGCGGCGTTAATTCCGCTGGCGGATTCCTTGTATCGGGAACGAGGAATACAAAGCCTCGCGGCAATCTTCGACGGGGCGAGAGATAATCTCCGATCGCGATCGTAACGAAGGGTCGATTGCAGCGAGTCGGCTCGCAGAGGGTCGTGCAGCGTAGAATTTTGTGGTAGGGTAAGGTTACTGACCTCGGTGCCAGCGTTATCGAGCGGGTCAGTGGGTCGCAGAGCCACAGAGCATATCACCCCCGCCCCCGGCACCCCGATCCCAGCCCCCTACCCTCGCGCAGTTCCGGATCCTCCCGTGGGAACGCAGCCGAATGTGCGCGCGAGACTCTTCGAAACTCCAACTTCCACCGAACACTTCCCGCGGAGGAGACTTTTCCTCTTGATGGAATTAAAAACTCGAGGGAGCCGGGGACAAGATCTCGCGGCTCGTCAGACAGGGGGAGGAGGCTGGAATCAATGGGAGCGACGTGGAAGGGAGCGAGGGTTGCTTGAAGGCGGTCGAGAAGTATCTGTAGAGCGAGTCTAAGGTGGAAGTACTTAGCGTGATTATTATTATTATTATTATTATTATTATTATTATAATAATATATACGGGATAAAGTCCCATTAGTGTACAAGAGCAAAAACGGAGAAAAAGACAAAAATAAATAGTAATACACAGCGCATACAAAAAAGCATACAATACTTAAAGTAGGTAAATGGTTTACACACTATAAACTCACACACAACGAGGTTACATAAGTTTATATAAGTTTATCAAGAGCCTTGTTAAAGGAATAGGTTGATTCCGTGAAAAAATCAAGAGAATCGCCAAAAGCGTTTGAATAGTTTAGCAGCGGTGTCAAATAAACACCTTATCGAAAATTTCAGAGACGTGAGTTAAGACCGCATCGCAAAGCTTATAGTCAAAAGATACGGGGCAGATTCTTCGAGATGATCTCATTAAATAACATTTTGAGTTAGTTAGAATTCATAGTTATTCGCACACCATCTCTCAAAATTTACAAGGTTCATCTGTAAACCGTGACAGTCCACGTTACAGGATATTCTTTTAAAGATCTTTAAATCATCTGCGTATAGTAAAAAATGGTTAAAAAGTAGAGGACCAAGATGTGAGCCCTGAGGAACGCCTGACAATACTGAGGTAGGTGATGAGCAGATACCAGCGACACGGCCCCGCAAGTAGCTTTCAAACCATGAAAGCATAGCATTGCAGAAACCCATAGCAGATAACTTTGCTACCAGAATGCTATGAGACACCGTATCAAACGCTTTCTTAAAGTCCATAAATATGGTATCGACTTGAAAGTTGTGCTCCAGAGAGAATGACACATAATGCGAATAATACGAAAGATTTGTAACTGTTGATAGCGAAGGCATGAAACCATGTTGTTCTTCACAGATCAAATTAGTAATGTAAGGCTTAGCTTGTCCACAACTAAATCTTCAAATAGTTTAGGGATGACATCAATAATACAAATCGGAAACGAACGTAACGGGGATAAGGTATTGTCCCCTAAATACCGTGAATTCGTTGAAAACTTACACGGTAGCTTAGACTTTCCGGGAGAATGGATCTCGCGACGGTCACGAGGAGGATTCGCGATAGCGCACGGGTTTACCGCAAAGAAATCGACGGAGACAAAAGACGTTGCAGGACCGGGGCAAAGGGTGCTTCAGCGGTTCGCGCGAGGCGTCGACGGTAAACTACACCCCAACGACGAGGAGCCGCACAAAGGCGGCCGGTGAACGCATCGATGCCGTGTCTTCAGCATCCGCGCGATTCCCGGGAACGTTGAAAATAGACACGGAGGAATATTTAAATAACTCCCGCTATCGTGGGGATAAAAATGGAAAAGGAGGACGTTGCCTGAATATTTATTCACCGTTTATCTGCCGGGATTGGGAGGGGACAGTGAATGAGAGGTCGAGAGCAGGCAGAGAGAGCACCGGGTGCCTCTGCGAACGAACAATCTCGTGGCAGGGACTTCCGCCACCGTGGTTCCACGACACGCACAAAGAGACTCTAGAGGAGAGATTGAAAAATCCATGCCACCGGGGTGCAGCCGGGACGTCGCGTAAGCGCGGTGGTTGCGCCGAGCAAAAATGAAAAAAAAAGCATTCCGGTGAAAAGGAGGAGCCGGTGGATTTCGCGAGGCTACTTCGGAAGCCCAGTGACCGGGATCCGGAGGCCGCGGAGAGGTCCTAGACGCTGGTGAAAAGCGAACAGCCGAGCAGGACGAGAGGATTAAATCGAGCGGCCTCGCGTCCCTGTGATCGGTGCGCGATAAACGAGAGGCGCCACTCGAAGCGTGGGGGGTAGCGTCCAGGCGTCCGGACTTCACCTCCCTCCCACGGTTACGTGGTGAATTAAAAGGAACGAAAACGGGGACGTGGAAAGCACGGGGCGAAAAAATTCATGAGGTGAGATTCCGATGGGACAAAGGGTGTCCCGGAGCCGAGGTAGACCAGTCGAGAGGAATCACGGTGGAGGATTCTCGTTGGGCCTCGACCACACAGCGGTCGCGGAGGGACGGTTGAGGGAGGTTCGAGGGAGGGTGAAAATGAAGGAGACAGGACAGGCGGGAGCGGAGGTGGATGGAGAAGACGAGACGCTGCGGGGACGGATCGTAAGAAGGAGAGGCAAGATAGGGCGAGAGAAAAAGGGGGGCCCCGGAAGCGGGACAGGGACAGGCGAAGAGAGGACCGCGGACGATATAGAGTGAAAGCTGTGGCACGCAGTGCGCTTGTGCAAGAAGCTGCCGCTGCCCGGGAAGAGACCTCCCGGCCAGCCTCAGTCTCCGGGATGCTGGGGGCGGCGATCGTGATTCTACCCCCATTTCATCGTGCTCCGATAACATAGTCCATCTCACTCGGTCGCTATCGCTCCGTCCGCCCGTCCATCTGTCGCTCCGATCCTCTCGGATTAACCCTCTTTCGCCTGTGTGTGCCCACAGCCTACGGTCGGCAACGTAAGACCGTAGACTCCCTTTCGCTCTCTCGTTCTCTCTCTCTCTCTCTCCCTCTCTCTCTTCTTTACCCTCTCCTGCTTCTAATCTCCACGCGCTGCCTACGCGTCATCTGTCCCTCTTCTATCCCTCTCCCTCTCTGTCCTCCGTTGGTCCCCTCTCCTCTCCGTGTCGTCAACTTCCTCTTTCTCTCGCCGACCTTCCGTCCTCCATCCCTTCTCCGTCTCTACGCTTCACACCCTTTTCCGCCGAACCCTGGGTGCAGTCACCGCGAGAACCTTCAGCCAACCACCTCTCCAGCAGGTGAGCCTCCTTGGTGGCGGCGCGAGGTGACACTGGTCCGTCAGTTCGTTGGTCCGTTTGGTTGGTTTCGTTGGTTTGGTGGGCTGGTGCGTTGCTCTGGCGTTCGTCGAGGTGTGCATCGCACTCGGCTGGTGATCGTAGCCGCGCGTCGCCCGTCGTCTCTCGTCATCAGTCATCCGAGCGAGAGTGCCCCGATCCTGCCCGGCCACTCAGGTTCGGTCGTGTGCACGGGATTTTCCATTAGCTCGTTCGACCAAGTGCGCGGGATCACACAGAGAGAAAACCTTTGGGGGTGGACCGGCTACGTTCCTCCCGCCGTCCTCCTGTACCAACTCTGTCGCATCTCGTCGCGTGCTCTTCAGCTCGTTTCGCCTATCCGCCGCTCATTCTTGCTCCGTCTCCTCGCGTCCTGCCGCGATGGCGTGGCTCGACGTTCGCTCGCCCTAACTCCGGCCCTAAAGTCTGGCTTCGACCCCTCCTTTCACGGTCTGGCGGGACGAACTCTCAGTGATTCGATGCAAGTCTGCCCGAGACACGCTTCAGGTGAACCGAAATAATAGCATCGTGTATCCTTTGTTACGCAATTCATAGTTTTTGGGTCGATGAATGGTTTACTTAGAAAGTCAAAGTTCCCTGTAGCCTCCTACTTCGCAACCCTCTTAACATCTTTGCCAAAGGAATCTCGTTGAAACTGGAATCCCCTTTAATCTCATAGTTATCCATAAGCCAGAAGACGCAGCGCCACGAGCGCGCGCCTTGGTGGCAAAAAATCCGAGGAACCTACGCGCAAGCGTGATCCGCCGAATCGAATAAACACAGAGCAACAATTCGGGAGAGAGAGTTTTGACTCCGTGCCTCCTGCCCTCCTTTCCGGAAACGGTGCCTCCGCGTCTGCCTTCTCACGCATTTCGGTCAAGACTATCTTCGAACTATCCGTCCAAATTCTTCTCCTCGTCAGTCACCACCTACTCTCGCGGAGGATACTCGAGCAAGCCGAGGGGATCGAGTCGGTTATACAGAATTTCGGGGGAACGGCCGAGGGCTGTTCTAGGCGTTCGCCAAAATGGCGGCCGTGACGTAATCGTGGCTGGAGCGGTCGTCGGCAGTCGTTGCGTGGATCTCGACAGGAAATCGCGCGGTGCTTTTCCCGGTGAGATCCAGCCGTGTCTGTTTTGCCGGTGGTTAGGGCCCGTTGTGAGGTGAGAAGGAATCCGCGATGGTGGGCGGCGGTGATTGCAAGGTCGCCACCGTGGAGGTGGAGGCAGCCGCGGCGGACAACACGGCGACGCTTCCTGTGACCAGGCCTCTGAATCCGCAAAGCACGCCGCCGAACGCGCAGGACAACGCCGAGAAGAACAACGCGGCGAACAAAGAGATGGAGCTGAAGAACGTGCGATCTACCCCAGCGAAAAAGTAAGAGCGGCAGTAGACGTAGATTCCAAAGATAAACGGGACCTTCCGCCCCTTTCGGCCCACGACTCGGAGCCCCCGCCATTATCCAGCCGTGTCGTCGCACTGAACGCGATAACGCTGCACACCCTCTCGCCCATAATCGCTTCGCTTCCCTCGCCCAGCCGTTCGAAACCGTCGCGGGCACCCGACGACAGTGCGCTTTTAACGCGTGATTAGACGAAACGTTACGCTTTCCTCGGGCGCAATTACGCCGGAACGGGAGTAGGTCAAGAATCTACTTGACCGGAACTACGTAATCCCCGCGCTAACGAGTACTTGCTATTTAGGGAACGCTAGGACGCCCGACTTTTTCGCCTTTGAGCCGCCGGCTGCAGTCGGCACCGGCGTTCACTTCAGCTGCAATTAAGGAAACGACAGACGACAAACATGGTAATTGGCTGGTAATCAGGCCGACCGCATTACAAAACCGTCGCGGGCCACGTTATAGGAAACGCGGGAGAGTACCGTACCTATCGTTATTCCCTGGATCGTTGAACCATCTATCGAGGAAGGAGGTTCCGATAACGCATTAGCGAATACTGGGCCGAGTGACGTGTTTCGCGGTGGACAGCAATCCGGATGCGGCCATCCAACGCATCCACTTGGTCCTGGAATTGCGGAAGTGCTGTCTGTTGCGCGGCTTCTGCTTGTAGAGCGGAGCCTCTCTCTTCTTTCGAACATAAGAGCAGAGATTGAATTTACCCTAGCGACGCGTTTCCACGCGAAAAGCAGTACGATGTTACCCGAGGCGGGAAGCATTTCGACAGCTTCAATATGGGGGGAAAGAGTACGAGATATTTCGTTGCGCGCGGTAAGGAGAACGACGCGATTTCCACGAAAATGCGAGGCTAGCTGAGAGGATCCTATTGTACGTCCCCGATGCGTTATCCCGCGCAGAATCGTCCCCATTCTAGCCGTACCCTTTTCTGAAGGAGTCCTTTATGCTCGACTCGAAATGGGAGAGCGAGGGACGGAAGTTTTTCGTCTGCGTTTCTATTTACGACGCGCTTCGTTAGCGGTCTCGCGCTGCCTGTACGGAGCGGATTGCGTCGCCTAGCGTGCATTATACGCGGTCCCGAGTTATGCACTCGCGCACGTACACCACCTACTACCCCACGTTGAAAGGAATAACTAACCGACCGAGGTTGCGGCCACGAACGAATGGAAATCATTCTCGAGAAAAGAATCGAGGAAGTGGAGCGCGAACGGATTTCGTGTCGAGGAGGGACAGCGTGCGGTTTATCTTCGATATATCGAGCGTGCAGGAGGCGACAGGCCGTCGAGCATTAACCCTGGGACGCGACGCCTTTTTTTCAGGGAAATTCGATGAACGCGTGCGAAAGCGAGCGTGAAATGAGTGCGAGGGGCCCGTCTGCGACCGACGTTCCTTTCGAACTTCGCGATCGTTTCGATTCAATCGCGGGATAAGAGATTCTGTGGAACAGAAGAGGGGAGAATGCGAAGTTGATGGAAAATGATTCTGACTCGTCCCTCGCAAAGGCAGAAGGGAGAAAAGAGGTCGCGCGGAGAGCAGCATCGATCGCACGAGATAATGGCGCGAACTAGTTTCATCGGGATTTATAATTTATTAATATCGATCGAGTGGTAAAGGGTGACAGTGATACGGCGGTGCATACACGCCGCACGGCCGAGCAATACCTTCTCGAATTACACAGTCGCAGTCGCAATTGCATTAACATGGGCTGGAAGCGAAGCTCGGTCGGACTAGACGCTGAGACAAGACAGTGTCGCGAGCCCCGCGAGCGTGACTGCACATACCTCGCCAGCCAAATCGAGAAACGCGAAACGCTCGCGAGAACAGTCAGCGCTCGGCTCGAAAATAACGCCGGGATGTTGCCCCCTCGTGGAAGGTCGAAACAGGAGCGGATAAAATAGATTGAGACAATGGGAAGAGGAGCGCGTGACTTGGGAGCGAAGGAGAAAGAATATCGGATTTAATGACCGAGAACCGCGAAAACGATCCGCCGTGGATTGAGACGGCTCGGGAATGAAAGAATACGCCGTGATTGGACGCGAAGGGGAGAGCGAAATTCGACGAGAGACCACGGATGAGGCGAGGGTGAGTCGAGAGGGCGAGGTACAGAGAGAAAGACCAGCGGGCTGAAAGTAGGTACTTCGAAATATCGACCAGGCAGCCTGGTTCGCTCGGAGTCTGTGCTGGCACCCGCTGTTTCCACTTCTCGTCGCTTTCCTCCTTGATAAGTCGAGAAAAAGGTCGCGCGGCAACGCAGCTCTCGTTTTTCCTATCGCCCGGAGAACTTGCCGGAACTTTCCTCCCCCAAAGTGCCATTCTCCGATCGTCCTCTTCCAAACATCGACCAACACCTATCCTTCACAGTTTCAAACGTCTCGACGAGTATGAAACAAAAGTTGCGCAGCTCGATGGTAAATTGAAACTATCAATTTCACCCACACTTCCTGCACAGCAAGGGAACTTAAATACACACTTGTTACGTAACGCAGCGACTTTGATATTATTTTAAAAAAAAAACAGAGCGCGTGGGTTCGTCCTGCTTCAGCAGGAAGTGGAAATATCAACGGTTACGGTATAAAAAGTAAAATTTGCGTGGAAGAGCGTGGTGGCTCGCTAAATATCGCGATCCTTTATCCAGCTTGGCGATCATCGAAGAAAAAAATGCCTGACAAGAGTGTACAGGCTCGTGCGGAGCACAATAAAGTCTGCGCCCCAACCCCTGAAATGCCAGCGTGACAAAGGGTGGTTAAGCCCTTCTTGACGATGATGCACCATACGCCGACCGAGCTCTCGCCCTCGCGGTATACCCGTGCAGACGCCGCGACGCCGCTGCAATCGCAACGCAGCCTGCTTTCCAAATACACACGACGCTTTCTGATTTCCTTTTTTTAATTCCCCTCTGCACGCCTGCGTGGCGGCTCCCGCTTTCGCCGGCTGACACAGGGATACTGGCTGCACGCGCGATTAATTGCCGCGTCGCGATCGCCCGGCGACAAGCCGCACTCCCCTTCGCGCTTACGTAAATTATCGATTCCGGGGACCTAACCTTTAACGAGAGAGCCAACGTAGCCGGCGAACGGAAGACGAGTTCTCGCTCGAGCCGTCGAGGCGTTAACGATCGTCGCCTCGGCGCTCTCCGCGGCTCGGGAATCGGTGGTTGTTGAAGGGGTGGCATCGCGGCACAGCCGGTAGCGGCGTGGATGCATCGAGAGTGGAGGGAACGCGCGATGCCCGCGGCTCTGCAATTAGAATTAGCGAGCTGACGGGTTGAGGGGACTGGGAGGAATCGACGGGACTGCTGGTCGAAGCTCGATTTCGTGCAACATTATCGAGTGAAACCAAGTTCGACGTGGACTCGTGAGGTTCGATAGCAAAACAGGTGGTAAAGTGAGTAAGCGTAAGGCTTCCTACACGCGGAGCGCACGATGGAGGTGGAAATCGTGCCATTCGTGGAGAAGAACCTGAAGAAAGTCGGGGGCCCGCTGAAACACGCTAGTAGGGTACAGATAGTACGAAAGACACGGTGAGGAGCTGGAAGCTTTATTCTTGCAAACGATTACGAGGGTGCTGGAGATAGCGCGCGTGAGCTGATTGCCGCTGTCGGCGTGCACCCGCGAGTTTTCCATTCTTTTCCCGTTGCAGGACGTCGCTGTTCATAATCATGAGCTTCATCTACGCGAAGCTGCTGGTGGTGGTGTGCATCGCTTACGTGATAAGCGAGGTGGTCACGCACAAGCTGCCGCTGTACTACTACGAGGGCTTCTTCACGTACCTGTATGGTGTTAGCATCTTATTCCTGCTGTACGTGTTCTGCTTCCTGCTCCAAGAGAGCGCCTGCTGCGCCAGAGGAAGCGACACACCGCCCCCGCCTCCCAGGCCGCCCAAGCCGCCCAAGGAGCCCAAGGAGAAGAACAAGAAGAAGGACAAGAAGGACAAGGAGCAGAAGGCCGCGAAGAACAAAAAGGAGTACCAGGTACTTTGCCTCTCGTACCTTAACCCGCGATAAAGAAGAGGGGCACGGTAATTAGATCGCGAGCGCCACCTGGGCGAGATTAAAGATTACTCAGACTCTAGACAATTAGTTACTCTCGTCTCGGATCTGCGAAAGGTTACTTCCCGCGAGGAAGAATGTCGAAGAAGCATCTCGCGTATGAAGCGTGTTTTCGAGTATCGAGCCGATGATGCCATTTCAAGAGAATCACTTTCGGTGCTGACGCGAATGAGTTATCCTCCGTCACCATCGACCGTGCAGCAGAAGGCACGTGCCGCGGTTCCCTCATTCGGTATCACGTGAATCCACTTGCGCAGTGAGACTCGGCAGTTTCCCACCTCGTTAGAGTCCGCTGCCTTTTCGTCATCGAGGCGCGGTAATTACGAAATTAGTTCGAATCTCGCGATGCGACGGTCCGACGACAGCGTTCGGGTGGGAGTTAACGACGATGCTCGTTTGAGAGAGAAAAAAAAAACTGATTCAGGACGCGGCTGACGTCGAGGCTGGAGTGGCCACTCGAGCTTTACGGAAGCGGAAGACATCCCAGAACGATCAGAGCCACGGAAGCTTTTTCCTCAGAATCGGGGCAATCGGTGAGGGAATGGTAACTGGAGATTATCGGGAGATATCTCTAAGGTCTTGTACCACTGTCTGTTTTAATCCACAGCTTTCGGTTTGGGTACCATGGTCTACAACGGTTTAGAGTTCGGCACCTTCTTCGAGGTGCCACCTACGTCACCCTGTTACCAGATACTCCAAGGCATCAACCCCGTTCTGCAGATGATATTCACCTTCATGCAGATGTACTTCATCTTCATGAACTCGAGGGTAGGTACTTGAACGTCGAGGATGATTACTTTATCGCGTAGCTTTCTAAACGAGCGTTCCGTCATTCGTCTTCCTAGCTGAACATTCATCGCTTCAAAGTGATCGCTCGCTTTGGCCTGATGCACGTGGTCGCCACCAATCTTTGCGTGTGGATTCGCACTCTCGTGCTGGAGAGCATCAAGGAGATCACCAAGCATCACCAGAAGATGGGCCAGTTCGAGGCGGGCATCCTCGGTCAGTTGAGTTTAAGGGTGCTTGGGGCAGGCTGGTATAATGCTCGAGGGGAATAGGGGTATGATCGATGCGGGCACGTTTTCAGAGAGCATCAAGCAACACTCTATGCGAAACGCCGGTGCCATATTGGGAACGGCGCCTCGAGACGTTGTTCTTTTGCGCGAGGCACCCTTGACAGCCACGAGGTCGTCGACCGTCACGTCCACCATCGCCAGCTCGACCGCCGCCTCGTTGGGTCGAGTGATGAGAACGACGGCCAGAGCGGTAGCGAGGGCCGTTACGACGCCGACAACCACCACTACAACGGGTTGGAACACTCCGCCTTCGACGTCGGCCTCCACCTCGGCACCCTTGCCTAATTTAACCACCACCACCGCGACCACCCTGTCCACCCTCTTGACTACGCTAGCACCGAAATCCACCACCGAAGAGAGGACCACTCCGCCCACCACCACCATCGTCACCGTCACACCTAGCACCACTACAACCACCACACCTCTGACAACTTTCTCGACTTTCATCATGGAGATGCTGGATGCACCGCAGGCGGACAGTAAGCAAGAGGTGCGAGATCCATTGCGAAATCAACGTTAATTGGAGGAGTTTGGGGGACATTAGCTATATCTGTGATGTCTGAAATGCTACCGTTATTCCGCGTAAACCGTAGAGGGGACAGAAAAAGCAATAATTAGGTTTCGACGCGTTTCCAGTCGCGTGTGCATAGCATCGATTTAATATTATTTCTTCCTCCGTACTTAAGAAAAACCTTAAGCTTCTAAGGGAACACCCCCTAAGTCACATAATTAATGCAATAACATAATAATAAATAATAATACAGATACACCAGACCATCGAGACGAGCAACCAGACGAACAGCAGCGAGTACTGGAGCCCGAACTTCGGAATCTACGCGGAGGCCCTGACGGACGAGGAGATCGCGTCTAATTCGTGCGGCCGAGTCAACATCATGGGCACCATCGTGCAGGACGCGGAGCCCTACCTCTTCCCCTTCATCATCGAGTACAGCCTGATCGGGGCAGCGGTGATCTACGTGATGTGGAAGCACATCGGTCGACACCCCCGTTGGCCGCATCAGGTAGAGGCTGACCTCGAGCGCCGTCTCGAGGCCATGCTCTCGCGAAGAGCCGTTGCTCTGGCACACGCAGGTAAATACTCCCTCCATCCCTTAGTCTTGCAGCTTGGTTAATTGGCACTTGAGGCAGCACCCGACCCGCTAATCACAAGCCACGACTAAAGACACGACCACCCCTCGGCGCGAAAAATATAGGTCACACAAGGGTGGACTGTGTAGGAGCGAGCAAGGGACTGTTCTTCGGCCTCCTGCTGCTGGTTGGCTCCCTGATCTGTCTGATCCTGTTCTTCGTGCTCATCCACCATCCGGACTTCGGTCTCGTCGCCATCTATCTAGCCGACGTCTCCCACTGCGTGCTGATGGTACTGTCTATCGTCGCCATCATCGTCGGCTTCATACGCGTGCAGAGCCTCAAGTTCAAGGCCGAGGAGCAGAGCGACCTGAACGACATCCTCCTGCGCGTGTCGGCCTTCGGGCTCTTCGTCTACGCGGTGTTCAGCGTGATCGCTGGCTCCCTGGCGGCGTTCACCCACGAGCCGAACCTCCTGGTGATGCTGACCGGCCTGCTCTCGGTCGCCCAGGTGATCCTCCAGATGCTGTTCATCGCGGACGTCTCGCGCAGGAGGGTCCATCTGCCCGAGCACGACCGCAGCAAGCCGGGCAGACAGGTGGTCACCTTCCTGTTGATCTGCAACCTCACCATGTGGGTGATCTACACGTTCGAGTCGCAAAAAGTGATGGCGAACCCGGTGCAGCTCGACTTCTACGGCTTCCTCGCCTGGGCCATTGTGCAGAGGGTCACCCTGCCGCTCTGCATCTTCCACAGGTTCCACAGCGCGGTCACGTTCGCGGAGATATGGAAGACCAGCTACAAGGCGCGCCTGGAGTAGACGGAGAGCGCCTCGAGCGGACCTCTCGTCGGGATCAATGGCACGGAGAGCGATGGTCGTTCGCGGGATCAGTCGAAAGAGGTTGAAGCGAGATTCTGAGGGCCGAGGTCGCGCGTCTATTCATCGCTCAAACATTCCTGGCTGAATCCAGCGACCTCTGTCGCTCAAATCGATCCCGATCGATCTCCGTCGAGCGCGTAACGGAAGAGTGCATTTCACCAGGTAAGAGCCACCTGCGGGGGGAGGGGGCTTGGACGAATCTACCCAGGCGAGATGAACACCAAAAGTAGGAGCACCGTTGATTCGATGGTTCGCCGAGGAGAGAACGGGGAAGCCGATCAACGGTTAGAATCGAGCGTCCTCGATGTCGACGGTTCGCGCGATCAACGCGCGGACCCGCGGAGGATCGCGATGCGTCGTTTTGTTCTTTCACGAGCGTTACGTTTTCTTCTCGGTTCTCTTTGCTTAGAGCGTCAAGACACGAATAGGGGAGGCACGGGTCAGGAGGAAACAGATCGACGACCGATCGTCACCGAAATCGCTCGCCACGGCGACACAGCACACAAACGAATGCATACAGGGCCCATATTTCCTTTCGCACGCGTTTCTCACCATTTTACGACCTCTATACACTGCCGCCAAATTTTCTACTTTTATATATATATTATATATGTACCTTCGCCCCCCATCGTGCATCGAGATCATCGTGGAATGCGGTCCGCTCTTCGATCATCCTTTCGATGGATTATTCTCGACAGACGACAGTCGATCGAGCCGAGTCGCCGAAGAGGTCCGGTGACGGCGATTACGTCTAGGGGAAAGACGAAGGGCGAACGGGATTCTCGAGGAGTCAATTCATTAGCGGACAAACACGTTCTTCGTTAGCACGGTCCCGGATAGCTTTAGGTGACAAGCCGCGCGATCTGTTTCTCGTAGGCGAATGGGAGGAGAAACAGCTACGATGGGCAGGCTAGAGAAGGGCCTCGATGCAGGAACAGGGTACGGAGATTTCGGTTGCGCCTGCGTTCAAGCGATGGCACGCGTTTTCTTTGGTCTCGCGAACGATCACTTTTGTTCCCGCGAGCTTGAAGTCGCCGGTTCCCTCGCATCGATCGCAGGATCAAGGGATGGGAAAAGTCAGAGGAAACACGCCAACGATATTCCGACGTTCTTTCTCGTTGCGTGCTGCAGAGTACAAAATCGTTTTGTAACTTTTAGAATCTTTTATCGACACACCGTTTTCGACACTCACGCTCCGAGGGGCGTTCGCGAATGAACGCATACGCGGTGGTGGAGACGCGGCGAGCCGTAAATTCAACGATTAAACGCGCGCGTCAACGATCGAGGCAGAAAAACTGCGAGCCACCATTCACACATTCTTCGATGGAACGAATGGAATACTATTATTACGACCTTACGCGAGCCTCGGCTCCTTGTTTCTCCCCGTTCCTTTCAACGTCCTTGTCTCAGCGCCCGAGGCGTGTTTACTTTAACGCCGAAACCAGTCGTGTGGCCAGCGAAATAGGAAAGTAGGTCAGGCGCCTGGCCGCGTGTAAAAGTAAACAAGTCCGAGCACCGAAGCAAGGACGTCTGAAAGAAACACAGGAAGATAAACCCGTGTGGAGTTGTAAGTCGTGAGGAGTGTTGTGTCTCACTCCATTGACCCTCTCGCTTGCTCTGGTTCCTACTATTGACGGATCCACGGAATCTTAAAGAGGAACGATTGAACCGGCTCTGGTGGCCTACTGTCTCAGTCCGACTACCGATCTCGCGACTTCCACCGGTTCCCGATGCCCGAAATCTACCTAACTGCGTCTCTGTCGCCGTGTATAGCCACGTGTATAAAGGAGAGGGACAGAGGGGTCAGGTGAGGCGAGAAGAGCGACGACCAGGGGATGAATGAGCAGAGGGATGATTGTCGTGTGACGAGAACGACGCGGATCATCGTGTATAGAGAGTAATCTTCTTCTTCTTATTTTCTCATCTTCTCTTTCTTGTTTCGGTTTCGAACGACCCCGAACGCCCAGAGGATGCTCACTTTGCGACGGAAGGGGAGGCAATGATAGGTGATACGGACGTAGATTTAATCGGGAGGCACTAGGAGTAAGGGAAAGCGAGATATCGGCGGGAGGTGTTCGGAGGAGAGAAGAGGGGCGCAACAAGATTATAAAGACGACGAAATTATAGCTGGTACACAGGTAGAGGATCTCACGCGCAGCAAAACACTCATCCCCCCCCCCCACATACAACACACGATACACCATTCACGGGAGAATAGTTGTTATTACCATTATCGATTAGCGTTTAAGCCTATCTCGGGAACGAATGGCAGAACGAGATAGAATCGACCTTTCGCATTTACCTTCGCTATGGATATCGTGAGTAGATCGTTGAGCACAACATGCAAGTGAAAAAACAAAAAAAGAACCGTTGTTTACATAGTGGTTATACGTTGTGAAATCCCTCCGCGGATCCCCGTGAGTAACGGGAGGGGAAACGAACCACCACCTCCCCGAGTCGAATTGTACGTATCTAGCTTTTTCGAGTCTAAATATTTTAATTCTTAGACGTATGTATAGAGGAGGAGGGCGGCCGGGAGGGGCAGGGCCAGGGGACGGGAGTGGCGAAGATTGTGAAACAAGATTATACATAAAGATTATACACTATACATAATTGTAATCCGACGACGATATTATCGAGAATGGGGGGAGAAAAAAAAAGTAACACGATATAAATATAAATATAAATTAATATATAAATATAGATAGATATATATGTATAAATGCGATTGCGGAGATGATGTTTTATTAATTTCGATGTGCGCGAGCGCGAGCGGAGTGATGCCTGGGAACATGTAAATAAACGATGCACAGTAAATTATTGTTCAGCCGAGTGACTGTGGAAATGAAAGCGATCACGCTGCGAGCTCTGTGTCGCGAGGGGGTCGAATCAATTCGAGAACACCCGCTTCGCCTCCGATCCCCTCGTAGCCGAATGGAAGAACCGCGAGGAACGCGTAACCGTACATGCGCCCGCGACCACTGATCTCAATCGAAAGCAAGACAGACGGCAAGTTGGAAGAGGGAGCCTTTCCTCCGCTCGATTCACGAGAGGGAGGACACGAGACGAAGCCACCGCGACGTTCAAACGAAAACCCTTAAGTTAACAAGGCACTGCCACACAGGACCAACAATTGTCGAACAGAGAGAAACGGTAGCAGCCACGGAGCCAGCAATGCGTAGAAGAGAAACGGTGCAGAGGAGGACAAGGCTCGCGATAATGCAACAAGGGAACCAATATACCCTGCCAATCTCACAACAAAACGTTGAAACGATAGAGAGCGTAAGACGACGGGTACCCTTCCGCACGATTTATCAGAGTACATGTGTTTATGCGTGCATCTGCGTGAGTGCGAGAGCGACTGAGGAACGGTGCGCGTGCATTGTTCGTTTTTATTCAGCGAACAACGTCTTTGTATACTCTGGCCGTGTTCTAGAGAACAGGAGGAGGATCATGGTTCTTGTATATGTACATCAGTATCTCGATAGTAGCCGTAAGCCTAACCAAAATGGGTCGCGGATTTGCTGGACGATCGGCGGGAATCGCAAGTGGAATCGCGCTGAAGTCGCGCAAGGGTTTCGCGAACGAAATACCTCGGAGCATCCGCGACGAGCGGCTTGGCGCGCTCGCGAGTCGCAATTATTCCCCGTGACGACGACGGGATGCGCCAGCGTTTATCCAAGGCAAATCCGCGACTGCGTGTCGTCATTTAACATTACGTAGTGAGTTTTCGATGTCTTCGAGCATAATTAACAGTTCGTACACGTACACAATACGCGCGCACAACCGACATAACATGACGACCCTGTCAGAGACACGGGATTATACGGGGGAGGGCCGGCGATTATAGGGGCGATCCCGCCTCGCATGATTTCGAGCGCAGGGCGCGCGCTCCTGGATCGCAGGGCACAAGGACAAGGAAATAAAGAAACTCTACAAATTTACATGTTGTCGTGTAAGCAGTTCTTCGAAGTCGAATAGCGACGATACGACCGTAACACTCGTAAATTCGCTCATTCATCGATTCCCATTTTGATTGTATAACGTTAACACGCCGTTTCATTGTAATCCGTTGGGGCGGCATGGCACGGTGCCGCCGTAATTTGTAACGATATACGATTATATTGGTTAATAAAAGTTATCTAGATGTAATTTGCCGATGCAATTCCCTATCTTGGCCAGCGACAGAGAAACCTGGAGCTACCGTGTCGTCGAAAGGGATGACCACTTGGTATGTATTAGGGAGACGAAGACTCGAGTCGATTTATGGGAGTTCAGATAGTAGTGATGATGTTTGTTAGTATTTATAAAACAGAAAATCGAACAAGTTCATGGTAGGTGCAGTAGATATTATATTTTTCTGAGCTTAGGGCTGTTTATACACAAAATACTAGGGTACCAGGGTACTCAGGTACTCGAGAAGATGAAGTGCCCTGGATAGTCCAATGTTTTGAAAACGTATATCACGGTGTGGTTTAATATCATCACCACAAAATTACCTTTTTTTTTAAAAAGAACAGTAAATTAATAATCCCATCAAAAAGAATCCCATTAAAAACATCGTCGTAAATTAATACCTTTACAAAACCAATGCTACATAAAAATGGCGCCAATTATAACAATGGCTATTTATACAAACAATTGGTTTAAATTGAAAAAAGATTCATCACTGGCAGAAGCAAAGAAGATAATAATATTAAGCAGATATATTTTTATACAAATAAATATTTCAATACCAATAAATATTTCATTCAAAATACTTGGCGCTGCGCTCCGAATTGGTGTTGCTAAACTGAATAAATATGTATAAATTGCATTAATCTTTTTCTTTCTGTCTTGTCTCAGTGGTGTCTTGTATTGTTTTATTTAAGAGGCGTGTGTGTTTTTGTTTTGTTGTGATCGTCCTTTCTCTGTCGTTGAACAGAATACGTTTATAAAACGACCTTTAAATTGTTACTATTCTAACAGAATCATTTGTAAATGCCGAGTTTCGAATGAGCTAGTTTTACCCGTACCTAATTCCTACCACGCGTAGCGTTACAATTTGTTTCGAGACTTCACCGGTAACGTTGCACGTGACGCTAAAATGGCAATGGGGTCCTAGACTCCACAAAACGGTGATAAAAAAATGCATTGGGTGATAAGTCTATCCCACATCTCGTCCGTGCTACTGTGGATAAACTTTACCAAGCCAAGGTACACGCAAAGTGCAGAGACCTGTACCCGGTAAGAACAGCGGAAAAAAACAATGTAATTATTACTTGGAACTGAACAGAGAATGCACCTTGAGCATCACATACTCCTAACAATATTTATCAATCTGATTACAATAAAAATCCTACATCAAAGTTACTCCTATTCCATTCACGCTCTTAATTCGAATAATCAACTACAGATGGCGAAGCTGGTCGTCTCGTCGGCAATACAGCAACATATTTCCCGCCCAATTCACAGCAACCACCAGAGCCTCACTAACAACAAACTATGACAATAAAACCCACTCTATCACGCCCCTAATAACATTCAGAGACACCACAAAACACATCACAACAATGTAACAAACGCAAGCACAGTATCCGCGATAATTCAACCTCGACAAATGTCTATTCGGTCACTGAAAATAACCTTCAAGTGGAAAAGTCGAAGAGCATCGACAAGCATGCCAGAAAGTAACGGGCCGCGGGGAAAACCGAGCAGGAAGCCGGGGACGGGAAGGAAGAACAGGGGCGAGCCGTTAAATAGGCGGCCGAAGAGAAAGAAAACAAAGGAGAGAGCCAGGGCCGCTACATATGCATGCTTGTCCGTGTTTCGACGCGACAGAAGGAGCGTTCACGGTGAAGAGGCTGCTTGTGAACGACCGGTAAACAATTAGTCGCGCCGTATGCCGATGAATCATTATTAAAGACGATGAGGAGGACCCGGCTTGTCCTCGGAGGGACCAGCTTCGTTGTCCCCTGTTACCGTGGCGACATTAATTTGCGTAAGGTGTGTTTTCGGCTGCCGGCTGAAAGGCAGCGGATGTGGGTGCGCGACAGAAAAAGGAGATAGGACGGGCCGAAAAGGCGAGGGAAGAGAAGCCTCGCGGGGCCTCTCATTTGCCTTTCAATAAACGGCCCCCTTCTCGTCATTGTGACAACGACGCGACCATTGTCGTTCCCGACTGTACGTACGACGTCATTACATACCTGTGCGACCGTGTTCTTGTCGGCGTGGGTGGCGGCCCTGTCGAGGCAAGTCGTCTCCGCCAAGCCATCTAAACCGTCCAGCAGCCGCATTTCCACTTGACACGCACGATTTTCCTGAAAATTCGACACACAATCCCGACTGAACACGAGCACTGCGACTTTCGCGATCGCGGAACTTCCGTGGACTGGAGCGCCGCCTGGCGGACAAACAAGCAATTAGGAGACTTAATGCTCCTGCACGAGCATTACGCGGGAAAAAATTATGTTCTACGAATTTGCTTGATGATTGAATAGCGGGTCGGGAGTTTTTCGTAGGAACGTAGAGGGTGGGTACAGTGGCGCATTTAGAGGGGGCCAAGGGGCCCTGGTACCCCTCAAAGAAGGGGCTTTGTAAAAAGAAAAGAAAAATGAATTTTATTCTTTAACCCTCATCCGTTCCTCATTTCACGAACTGAAACTGTCCCACGGTTTCAAATTCACACAGTGGTAAAAGATCGATGAAATGGACAAGGTAAACAGTTATTTTTCGATATTTTTTTATTCAAACTGATGAGTTAACATTTACATCTTAGATTTTTCGCAACTTTCGCATATATAAATCAATGTGCAGGAGATACTGCTTGATACAAGAATCACAAATACCAGAACAGTATAACTTATTACAGTAAAAGTAACACGTGGGACGGATGAGGGTTAAATATATTTTTATAATCACCTAATGAATTTTATTGAATTTGCATTCAAAGTGTTCCCTCCAATATTAAATCCTGAGTGCGCCACTGGGTGGGTGATTAGTGTGATTAATTCTCTCTTGTTCAATTGTGGTAGGTATGTAACGAGCTGTTTTGTTGACAGAAGAAACATAGGTTAATAGAGGGATCGAATTATGCAGAGTCGTTCAAGCGCTTAGTTAGAATTGATTTCCTGAATGTCGATGATAGTAAATGCGAGTAGATATCGCATGGGAGGACCTTAATTGCTCTCTACTAGGTACTACCCTCTGTTGCTTATAGCAGAGTCGATGACAAATCGAGGCTTGCCCTGAGAACGATTGCCTCAATATCCCGAGAATAAGATTCCGAGGTCGTTGGAAAGCCTTCCTTCCAGAGACTGATTCGACTGGTAATTTACTTTTCAGAAGCGAACACGGTAATGAGGCGTCTCCGTTACAAGAATCGCTCATTTCGCTCGGCCTTCGGACGCTTCCTTCGGCTCCGGTTCTGTAAGCAAATGAGGAGGCTCGCGAAATTTCAAAAGGTTCACGGTGGACATCGCTGCGAAGGAATCTGGCCCCCACAAAAGAGCGTTTCCATGAAGCAGGCGGTTCTCTCTCTCGTCCTGGGAGCAGCGAAACCGATTAAAGTACCCGCGCGCTGTTATCGAACTTCTCAGAAGTGATTTTACATATCTGTATATTCTGATCCCCGTCAAAAATCACCGCGACTGACAGCTACAATTAGTAATAATGATTTCAAACGCGTGAACGGAACACGCTCAGCTCGGGGCCAGCATTTGCGTCAGCGCGTGCTTATCCGCCCGTAATCCGCGCGGCAGATACCTACCGTCCATGTTTAAACCGACGCGCAACTCGTTAAGAATCCGAGCACCGCGAAAGCAGACTTTGATACCTTCGGGCGACCATCGCCGGGGATTGATCAAGAGCACCTACTTAAAACACGTATAATTCCAACACGTTCGAATTAAACGAGACTTGATTTTCTGCTGCCAGAACCCTTGGTTTCATAAAACGATCGGCATGCGACTTCAAGAATGTCGCCACCTTCATATTACTGTATATTACATTTCTCATTACTCATTCTTCACCTCTACTTTTTCATTTTTCTCTCCATTGTTAAGTATAATTCGATATAGTATGCATATATTTAGATTTACTTATATCCAACACGCGTAATGTTATGTATCCTTGCTATATAATGGGTTTTAACCCGTTTACGATTAATAAACAAATAAATTTTCGCCGGGAGGCTTCTGTGGCCACACCGTTAGCTCGTTAACCGCGAGACACCAGAGGCGTGCAAAACTCGGTTAGGAAAGTTCCTTTCGGCAGGAATTTGGGAGCGAACGCGAGTGTCGGTTGTCGGTTTTCCACTCGAGGAGTAAGGTAATAATCCGTATAATGGCCGTTAAGCGGGCGGGCGGGCGATTCGAGGGAAGAGGACGGTAAGGAGAGCAACGGAGCGAGGCGAGAGGCCACGCTATACTCTATTTTGTACCGCTTAAGCTAATGAGCCACAGATGGCGATATATCGTTGGCCCTGCTCGCAAGAGAGCATAAGGTGGGCCGAATGCGAGGGAGAAGATAGATCTGCGCCGATAGGCGGCGAATCGTTGCAAGGTGGCTGAAAAGTCAGCCGAAAGGGGTTGCCTTCCTTCTCGTTTGGCCCGATGGCTATCTCGGCCAGCCGGTCGTGCGCGGCTACCGCGTCCGATCCTATCTCGCGATATGCACCCTCCTTTTAACCCGGTGCACGACGCGACGCGAACCTGCACGCCGCTAAATGCACGCGCCCGTCCGTCTTTTCGGTGGCCGGGCGCAGATGTGCCCGGCTCCTCGGCACTGCTTGCGGCTCGTATGCCGAGGCGATCGCGCCAACCCGAATGGGCGCAAAAAGATACGGCTACTGGCCCGATAGGCCGTCGTTTACGGCCCTCCTTTGCATCGTAAACAGCTCTTTCTTCAGTCGGACCACCGTACCACGCCGTCCACTGGTTCTGATTGTTCGGGGAACGGCGAGTGGACGGAATACGGTGCGCTCCGCGGCACGTGAGTCGAGTCTTTTACCTTCAATTTCGAACGGAGGAGCAGTCTCGCACCAGCTTTCGTCGCCGAGACACCGTCTGCGTACAAGCCTGTGGCGAGTAAAAAGCGGGCACGTGGATCGGGAATCGAAGCGCCGGCTGAAATCGGCTGCAAACGGGAGCAGCCTGAAGGGGACAGCCGTGATTTCACACCGCGGCCGTGATCCGCGATTTCACGGCAGCTGCTCCCCGGCAGGAAGCGAGACGTCGTCCACGCGCGCGTCCACCGGACGAACTTTCTTGCGTAACGTGAAATCGGGGACGAGAAATTCATGTTCCAGCGAGCGGCGTCGTCGTCGATATCGGCCGCCTCCGCCCGGCTATCTCCACGGCGGAGACGCGGAAAGCGGGGGAACAATGAGGCGGCTTCAATCGAATAAAACGATATGGAGCGCGGTGCGTGCGATCGGCGCCCGATAACCGTCTCCTGCTCCTTGTTTGCACTCCTTTGGAAAGTGGCAAGAGCTTCCGCCAAGGGGCGGAATACGTGCATCCTTAATTACCTCACGGATCTGCCGATAAAAGGATAATAGGTAGACGGCGTGCATCTACCTATTTCCGTCGCTCGCCATGCTTGTCTGCGGTCAGTTTTTCAGCAGCCGTCCGCGGCGGATCCCATCGGCGCGTGAAGGCACGCCGGCGTTCCCGCGTACACACGCTCGAGCCGAATCGCTCGTCCCCGCGACGATAGACGCGGCTATAATTTCGTCGTTTCGCCGGCTCCCACGGAATAGTAATTACGCTATCGAGACATCTCCAAATTGCCCCCGGATTGCGGACCTCGCCGGGGGAAACGGCGCACAGTGGGCCACTTTACATAGGAATCGCGGAAAAATCTCATAACCTCGATGATTCTCAATACTTTTCTACACTTTTTTTTTTATATTACTTCTTAATAGCCAAGGGTTATATGGACAGGGACATTAATGAAATTAAAGAATCTGTAACAAATAAAATAGCGACAGACCCTGTAAATATTCGGTACACAAAAATCATATGCGATAATTATGTACTAATAAGTATGTAATACTACATTAACAACTCATAGTCCACGTTCAGAAACTTAAGAAGATGTTTGTTCGGCAGATGTCAAAAGGATTCAATATTAGCTAGCTAATCACCACTCGGAAAGTGTTCTCGTTTAGCAACAAATCAAACCCAGGTGTAGTTTATATGATTTTTCACGGCATCAGATTTATCCATCAGTCGCTTAAGCCCACAGCCGAAAAATAAATCATTGCTACCTAAGGAAGAAACACAATCGGTATCGAAATAGTAGGTACCATTTGTACGTGCAGATTTCATAAACATTCACATGCGTTTATGTAAAATAAAGCATACGTTATAAGCCTTAAAATCTTAATATAGAATGAAAAAAGGAATGTTATATAAGTATTAAAAAATAATTATGAAATATGTTTTCTCTGTAACGATTGTGGTACCAATACTTTATTTATGTTTATTGTTTTTTTTTGTTATTTCACGTTGTTAATATTAGTGACCATACAAACTCTGACTATTAAAAAGTAATATAAAATAGAAAGTATGCAAATTAACAGGGCTGTTAGTAGATGGTATCTGCTTCCAAATAGTATTATCTAGAGCTCGGAGAAACGCGGAGCTTTTCTTATAAGCCTAAAACAGTTAATGAAAACTTGAAATACTAAGTAGCTCCATTTTAAGTTGCATAGTAGGATTACGGTGAAATGTTTTCGAAAAGTATCTATGTCACAAATAAGCTGAGACTATACACATTCGAAATACAGGAGGTACGAAATTATACATACCTACAGAATTTCAGGAAAAAATTGAAATTCCGGTCAGAAAATTGCCACGATTCCCGTTAGTATACGAAAGGTCAATTTCAGATCAATTTTTCTTTGTAATTAACATGAATGTTACATAACTACTTGCATGGTGAGATACTTTGGTCCATCGGCCATCAAGATACATAAAGTGATGGATACAGAAAAATATACCTTTCATTTTAAGGACTTTTTTCCTCGCCAGCCCCACTGTGCGGCGCTGGATGACTCCCGGTTTCACTCGCCCCGTGCAGTTTAAACGTTTCACGCTACTTTCACGCGGGGCCGTCTAGCAGCCTCTGCCGCCACCTGCACTGGCCGCGTTTCCCAAAATTTTCCGCGGCGCTGGTGCTCGCGATCGAGCTTCCCGGAACACCGGGAGCGTGTCCCAGCGGCGACAGGTCGCGTTTAAAATTTACCAGCGCTCTTCGTCCGTCCATAAATCCGGACAGTAACGACCGCTATATTATCGCGAAAATTACGTGCCAAGCGTTCGCGCGAGCATAGGATCGATCCCGCCGAGCTGGGTGATTCGCGCGGGTGACAGCCACCAGGAATTTCCACGTCGCTTTCCACGGGTCGGGCGTGCGAGGGACCGGGGGAGAGCGTCGCTGACGGGGACGCCAGGCGACGCTCCTAAATCCTCTGGGGATTTTTTACCCGGCGCACGAAACGACGTGGGCGGCTGCATAAAATAGGTGGCCTGCACTTATCTACACAACGCGCGCAAACGGCGGCGGTTGCAACCACCCGCCGGCTCGTACTTATGTTAAATTACAGGTAGACGCACGTGCACCGGCCATTAGTTCTCCTCTCGTATGCACGCTTAGTCTCTGCCCTCCTGCCTTCGGCTCGCATCGTCCACGCGCGGACGACGCAGATATTTCATAGATTTATGGATAATCGAGGGGGAGGAGGGCCGCGGAGGAATAAAGAAAAGGGTCCGAGCGATATACCGACCCCGGATCGATTTCCACCATCTCGCGTGCCGGCCGCCTGTTAAATGTTTCACGTGTAACACACCGATTACCGCCAGCTAGAGGCAGGTATATCCAATCAAAGCGGGAACTTGAAGCTGCGTCACCGCGAGCCCCGCGTTATCCTACCCTCCGCGCCGCCGAGTCTGATTCAGGTCCCTCGGAAATTCATCCCTGCGTATTACTCTCAGCGCCGTCGCTCGGAAACATTTCGGTGCACAGAATACCCATTGATCGCACAATGGGGATGCCATCGACGAGTCGAACGGTACTTGAACGGTAATCGAGCGTCCCGTTCGACCGTCAATGCCCCACGAAAGAGAGACACCGGGCAATTTCGAGGGTAGGCCGCGTTTAAAGAAACTTTCGACGACTCCTCGGACAATACTCGCTCACCCCCCTGCGCCCAAAAGCCGAGCCACTCTCTACCGAGAAGGTATACACGCGTGCATGCGCGGCGCGGTCCGCTTACACCGCTTACACGACTCCCGGCACACCTGACCATCGCCGATATTGGTCATTGTACCTGCAAAATATCCTTTCAGAGCCGGCGAAATTCCTGGCTTTCGCGGGCAATTCAGCGTTGACGAGCTCGCGGTCTGCGCCCGGGTTCCGTGCATCATCGATCTCCTTCTCACGGTTTCTCCGGCGGACAGGGACCGCGCTATCGAACGGAAAGGACGGGAGAAGGAAACCACGGCGGGGCGCAGACGATAAGGGGGAGAGAAGGCCAGAGAGAGAGGCGAAAATAGGTGGGACAGGGGGGCGAGGGAGACAGACAGGGTGGATGGAAGACGGAGCTCGGAATTGAAAGAAGTTATGAAAATAAGGCGAAGCCGGAAGGGGGCGTATGATAAGCGCATGCGACGATCGACACGCAACACAAGCGCTCTAATTTTAGATCTTGTCACTCTGACGCCAGCTGGTGTGCCCCTCCCCGCCTATTACGCGCGTTTACGCACACTTACGCTCGCTGGTCTCTTGCTCGTAAGTACTCGCCGCGACTCGCCTTCGATCGCTTTGTTTCCCGTAGCTTTCGCTCGCGGGCTGCGAGCGAGCTGCCCGCGGGCGGCTCACAGTGCAACGAGTATGTAAGGGAAAAAATCAATTTTCCATTAAGATACAGTTGTTTACATGTAATTGATGTGTTAATTACATTTCTACACAAAAAAAATATTTTTTAACATAAAATAATTCATTAAAATATATTTTTTAACATAATTTGTATTAGTTAATCATATCGTGCATAGTTTTGTAAAACAAATAAGATATATATTTTTTTAAATACATTTAAACGCAAATTAATAACAAACATATGAAACAATTATAAAAAATAAGGTTAATTTTTTAAATAATTCGTGGTGATAATAAATTTAAAATTATTCATTCTTATTATACATCTTCATCACTATCAGTTGAATCTGAAGGAATTCAAAGCTCAGTGTCTTTTAAAAATAAATATTCTAGCACAGATTTGTCTAATTTTTCGTTTTACTATGTGTATTTCTTCTTATGTCGGAGCACTCGGGAGCAGATAAAATTTACATCAAATTAAAGGGCATAAAAAGAACTAATTGTAGTTAAAAGAATTTTTAATTAATAAAACGAAAGAAGGATATATTTTGCTTATTCTCAAAAAAGAAAGAACGAAAAGAACGATAAATACAACAAAAATGCAGTGGGTAAATATTTCCTATGTGCAGTCTGTGGCAGCTTGAGTTTGGTTATTCGACTTTGAATGTAATTACTGACCTTAAATCCTTTATTTATGTTACTAAGTGATGATGTTCTTATGTCGGAGGACTGTTTACTACCAATTCCATGAAATGAAATACAAAATTTAAAAACTCAAATTTTTGCTTTTTGAACACGTGCCGTGACACTGTACAAGTTTATATGAAAATAATCCTTTGTAACATACCTTCACTACAATATTTAACTGTTTGATGCTCTTTTCAGAAACTTTTACACCCCACGAAAAATATAAACGTTTCTCTTTCAATAACGCATGCCCGACTGATACTCAATTGTCAGTATCATCGTCTACTGTGTCTAGGGATCTAGTATACACGATTGCCTGAAGAGTTCGTTATTTCTTTATCGAAATTTTATGAAGTTCCGTATTACGTGCCGTTTCATATTACCTGCCTTTACCCTACCTAATCAGCCTCTGTGGAACCTTTCGGTTGGCCCTAAAAGCCACCAAACTTATGATTTCAGGAGATTGCGTAAGGGGTCAGGTTTTATTAAAAATTGTGATTTATCTGTCGCACCGCCGTAATGCAGGTAATGTTTGAACTCGTTCGCTAGCTCTTGGACGCGACTATCGCGCACGCACTCAGCCGCGCACGCATAGCCACGTCACGTACACACGTGAGCTGGACACCTACCTGGCTATTATCAGCAGGGCGACGCCACGGGATGCACGCGCACGGCGGTGCCGTGGATCCGCGTACTAATTACCTGTCCATATGTTTCCCGCGCACCTCCGACTCGCTTGATTTCACGCGACGCTGCAGCGAGGGAAACGGCGGCACGAGGGAAAGCTGAGCTCCCTCGAAAAATTGATTATACCCCTGGGCTCGTACCGATCGCGCAACTCCCACAGAACACGAAAAGCGCGACCTGCGAATTACCGTGCCGCACCGGATGCGCGTTGCACTCCTTCGAGTCCTCCTTCGAGAGCTGACCCAGTCAAACACGGAGGCATCGTTGTGCCGAGCGCAAACACCGTGTACTAAAATCAACCAATGGTGTGTCGAAACGATGAGGAAACAGCCCGGAGGAAACGTACGTCTTCCATGCCTCGTAGAAACTACACAAATTACCAGCGTCCGACTTATCAGCGGGATAACTACTGTGGCCGGCGATCTCGCCCCGATCGGTCCGTGACCGCGGCTTTTCCTTTTATCCGCGAGCAACCAGGTGGCCCGTCGGATCGCTGCCCCCCGCGAATTCAATTTTCCGTGCCCCATTGCTGGGAAAGCGGCTCGATCGCCCCGCAAGCCTGTCGCGTAGGGGAGAGTCTTACAGTACCGACCAAAGCTAGTTCTCGCTTCTTCGACTAGATATTAGCACTTTATATATATTAACAAATGAAAATGACAATTCTCTATAACCTATTTCGGGGTCATATTGTTTACTCCATTGCTCTCAATGTTCTGAGACATTAAACGTATACGTTGATATTCAGTGGGTTAAGAGTTATTTCTTAAAGCTAATCTTTTGTTTCTCATGTAAGTAAATAAGTTTGTTCTATTATGTATACTATCTCTAGCCTATTAAGTTTACTAAAACACCATAGTTTTGCAATATTTTTTTTACATAATATATCATGATCTAAAATGTTTCCCCGTGTTTGTCGTACAGTACCGATCATCCAACTGTCGTGCAGTACCGAATGAGAAGGTTGAGCACACGTCGAATGCACAGATCAGGAGAATATTAATTAATTATTATACTTGCGATGTGTGTACAAATAAAATTTTAAAAGAATCTTGTATTGTAGCAATTAATTGCCTTTTTATTGACATTGTTAATCATTTAGACCTAAAAATCTACTAATTTAATAGTTGGTCGGTACTGGGCGACAATTTTTCGTTTCCTAGAAATTACAACTTTTTTACTTTTGCAAATTATCGATTCTTATTATTAAATTTCACAAAAATAATTTCCCTCTTATTAAGTTCCACCTATACTACAAACACGCTTTTGAATTTCTGATTTTTATCGACTCTACCCCAAGATATAACAAAAAAAAAACTTAGAGCGGTCGGTACTGCACTACTCTCCCCTAATACCTTCGAAATCGCACGAACGGGCAAGGAATGAGCAGGAAGAAGAGAATACCGATTTTTCCCTCCGGGGGAAGGGAGGTGCGTAATTTAGAATGGCACCGCGATGCATCGGCTAGGCGAAGCCGATCGAGATAATAGCCAACGCGAGGGGCATCGCACGGGCAGATATATCTCGGTTGGATGTACACTTAACGGGCACGTTGATGAGAGAATGGAGGGACGGATGATATCTTCGGTTAAGTTCCATGGCAATCGGGAATGGAAAGAAGCCGCACTCGTTGGACCTTCACTTCCTCTCATTGTTCCACCCTGCCACGATTCTCGCTCCCTCTCTTTCCCACCCCTTCTGCTCGACCGTGCCTCTTTCTTTTCCGCCCCTCGCCCGCTCCTCGCGCCGAGGCTTTCTCGGCTCGCCTTAATTCGCCCGGCTCTCCTCGGCCGTGTATACTTTCAGAACGGTACGACCAGGGCAACAATATAACATCCGATTAGCTCATTATGCGGAGATCGACGGATCGATAAATCCGACGCGCCGGATCTGGGCCGAGCACGCTCGATTATTTTACGCGATTTTACGGTGGCTCGCAGACATCCACGTCGCCGCGGTTACGTGATACCGAGAACGACATCGTTAGACGGACAGCTCCTCGCGATCGTTTAGGTAGCGAAACGTTTCTTCAGCGGACCGGCTGCATCGACTCCACTCCGCGCAAAAAGTCCGTCGCCCTATCGACATACCCCGCTTAACGAACCACCGTGTCTAATCCTCCCCAACTCGCGCACCCCGCGCGCCGGTTTCGGGGAACCGTTTGACCGCGAGGGCGGCGAAAAACTCTACGGCCCGTCGAGTCGCGCACCGTGACGCGAGTCGCGAAGATCGTGGCGAAAAAAGTTGGCAACAGCGATACAAGGGCCGATTAGCTTATTATACGGGGAGATCGGGGCCCGATAAATTTCGGCCGTGTCGGAGGAGCCGAGAATACGCAGCTGGCAGTCCGCGGTTCCTCAGCCGCGATAAGGGGACGAGCGTAATGTACGATCGCGATCTTCGCCACCTCCAAGGCCCAGCGCCAACATCTGGCCGCGGTTTCGACGCTTACCCATCGACGACCGCAAGAGCATTCGGTGCCGCTTGCGACCGGTAGGCAGCCAATTCGGCAGGTGATATCATCCCCCCTTTCCCCTCGTACCAGCCTACGGCCCGGAAGCGAAGGTGGAGAGATTCTGGACACGACGATACATCATCGATGTTATGATTTATCGGGAGCACCGGTTCTCCCCTTTGAGCACAGCGAGGACGGCCTTCAATCTGCTCGCTCCGAGGCACCTTTCGGTGCACCAGCCGCATCTCCGTGCTCGCCTTTCGCCCGGAGTTTCTCGAGCACGTTGCCATATCGCGGCGTAAGCGACTTTGCGCGTAGGAGACACGAACAACGGTTTGCGTCGCCTCGAGGCGCCGTTTGATTTAGGGGAGACTTGGTATGGTTGTCTCATTTTATTGTTTTGATTTTTTTGTGGGTTATCGCTACAGGGAAGTTCAGTCAAACTTAGATTAATATAAACTACGTACGTCCGGCTTTATAAAAAAAAATGGTCCTGTGGATTTTGTCAACCAGATTAGGAGCTAATTCACATTATTTGCAGGAACTATTTTGTGGCAACATACCCCGAGGTCGGGTTGGTTATCACAGTATCTGGATGGCTGAGTTTATGACTAAAAAGTCGATTCAATTAAGAAAGTAATATTATTTTTTATTGTAATTCTCACAATATCGCGCTAGAGTGCGGTAATTTATATTATAATCCTTTGCAATCCCTGTTATTGTGTAATTGCCCTTTATAACCTCTCTAACCTCTCTGGACGTCTTCCTCTTATAAGTTTGCGGCATTATTATTGAGAAATGTTGCCAAACAAACAAGAAAATAATATCACATGATAGATACAGCAAGTTACACCGGGATTAGTTGACATGCGGCAAATACCTAATCCCAAATGTTCTGTGACAACTTGCCCCAAACCGTTAAACAATTTCACCCCTCCATTCATGTATTAAAGAGTTTAAAAAATGCAAAAAACTCATTACAGTAAGTGAGAAAATTTTTTAAACTACGAGAATAATACAACATTGTTATAGTCAATACTAAGAAACAACCTGTACTTACTTGATAGAAAATACGGCGTAATTTAGTTCGAGCGCACGAAAACAAACAATGACACATTGTGTCTCCGTGCGACTCCGCAACGACTTGTATGATGGGGGAGGAGGCGGCGATATGTTTACGCATCGCCATGGATTGTTAGTACATTCCTATTGTTTATAGTTTCTTTGATATAGCGGTTCTGACAACCTACGCGTGTGACAACCGTACCCGGCCTCCCCTGCTGTGTCTATGAGAGCCGTAGGTTCCCCTGTTATTTTGCGGAGGGTATAAGAATTGTGGCTATGCATCTTCAATGTGGGTAAAGATGTTTCGCATCGACGGCGAGTTTAAACGATCAGCTTTTGTAGAACGGTGAGAAGGAAGCGACGCAGCTGAGGATTAACTGGGAAGGAGCACCGCCGCTGTTTCCTGGGATTATCCTTTGACCGCTTAATCCACGCGGACGGATTACTCACCGTAAGTAGCTTGACGAAAGTTTCCTTTTAGTCACGGGGCAAGACCTCCCGCGGGAAAGGGCAGAACGGAGAAGTGGGTTATCGATCGCTCGAATTAGCGTACCTGCACCCCGCGAACAGCCGCGCTGATGTGGAGAATTTTTCATTGCTGGGCGTTACGTGGCGCACGCGCTGCGCCTAGATACGCATTACAGTCAACTTGCAATTCACCCGATTAAATCTTTACCCGCGTTTCGCTGCGAGCACGAGTTTTTCCTCCTGCCGATGTTTACCGCGAACTGCACGCGAGATACACTGTTGCATAAATAACGACCGACGTTCAGCACGCGAATGAAAATTTTCCGTGGAACGATCGTTTCGGAAGCGAAGGAACCAGGCGATCAAACGTGGATCGACGATGTGGGTGGGGCACGTGGAACTCGGGTTCTCTTACATTTCTTCGAACAGACAGTTCCATGCAGGCGAGATAAAACCAGATCTGCGTTCTCGAGAACGATCGTGCGCTTACGTGCGGATCGGAGGTCAGCGAGGTACACGAATAAGTGCAGAGGACGGTATGCAAAACCAGAGGTAATTGGTTAATTACACGAGAACCGTCTTTAACGAACCAACATCCGATCATATTATTACACTGTTTACCGATGTCTTAATCGTCGGTGGGGGGATTTGCATGCGGAGCGAGACAACACCTTGCGCTGCGAACGCCCGAGGGGACTAACGCGAATCTGCTGCTCGGTGTAGAATGCTTACACGGATATGATGGTAATCTCTCAGGATATCCACGGAGTTGGTAATCTATTTCGAGTCACACGCTCGAGATCTTCAAGTACTGAGGTACGTCGTGAGGATTTGCGATAAGGTGCATTCTTTGGTCGCTATGCACGTGTGTCATTATAATTTCTAGGCAGGACACCATCTCCACGAGTTGAAATGGTAAAGGATGCTGGAAGAATTTATTTTAGTTTCTAGGGCTGTCGCAAGATAGATATGATAAGTACTTAACAATGTCTGCGTTGCTGTGGCTGAAAATAAAAGACTGAAAATTTTCACTTCTAGCACTTGCAGCATTCACAGTTTCAATTCTTCTATTGAGCACCTTGCAGCAAGAGGGGTGAAGCTCCATCTTTACCCACTTCAAGTAAGTTGGAAAATAGTGTTTATAAAAGTATTGCTTTGACTTAGCATGAGAAAGAGAAGACTAATTGAAAAATATGTATTTTAATACAATCAGTAGTTATTGAGTTGCTAACAAGTAAACATGCACTTATAGTGAATGAAGTTTCCCAGTTTGGAATATATTATTTAAAGTACTCATAGTAACTAAGTATTCCTGAAAATGATATCTGCAATGGACCTATTTTACTCACGTTATTGAGGCCCGACAAAAAATAGACAGATGCCAGGTTTAAGTCAATGATTCTGAAATAAGAGGATTATGCCATAAAATAAGTAAATTGCAGATACAATTTTCAGGATTTCTTAGTTACTATGAGTCCCTACTTACAAAAAATATATTCCAAATCGAGAAACTCTATTCACTATAAGTGAATGTTTACTTGTAAGTTTACATTTCTATGTTTGGCAAATTTTTCAAATCTGGAGCATTCGTAAAGCGCAAAACAGTATTGGGTGCTTAAATCACTGGTTTGTTATCGGAATTACATAAAAAGTGCACCAAACGCTGTAGAATTATTTTACATACTTATACGTCGTAACTGAAAAACTGTGAAAATAGAGCGCACCCCTTTCGCTGCAAGGGCTTCAATTGCTCGCAGAAAGTTACATGGAAAGTGCCATTTCCCAGACACCTAGGACCAGTTCTCGAGGAAGAGGAAGAGAGACGTTGGCGCCGCGTCGAGAATCGATGAATCGAAGGCTCGCCAGGCCCAAGCTGAGGCCCACGGGAGGACGAGCGAAGAATCCCGGCCCGTGACGGCCCACCTGTTTTGTCCACCCGTTCGCTCGTCCATCCGTCTGTGGCCCGGTTGCGCCCCAGTTGGCACAGGTGTTCCTTCAACTTCGCCTCGCTCTCTCTCTCTCCCTCCTCGTCCCTCCCACCGCTCTTTTTGTTTCAAGCCGTTTCTCCGTCCCGCTCGTTAGCGGGCCCCTCGCTCCTTCTCCTGCCCTCTATTCATTACGGAGCGCCACCGGGACCGAGAGTGCGCGTCCACCGTGCGGCAAGAGGACGGCCGCGGTGAAAATGACGGATCGCTAAGGAGTTAAGGAGTGACAGCCACGGGCGGACGGATAAGTGGCTGGAGGCGTGCGAGCGGCAACGTAAGATCGATAGGAAGATCGATGTATGAATAAACACGTACCCACGGAAGGGTGGAAATGCTTGTAACCGTCCATCGTGCAAGTCGAACGCGTTGCGTCGCGGCCGGCTGTAACAACGGAATTACGAATTCATCGGTAACACGTTGCTCTAGTAACGCCGACGTATCGTTTATCTACGAGTCGCGCGCTGAGCCGCGCCACCGGGCTCTGCGTATATCCCAGACATTTAATTCCATTAGGACGCGGCAGCGTTTTTCGCGGACGGCGCGGGAAGATGTTGGAAAGCGAGGAGAAACAGATGGACGGGCCAGGCGGACGCGCGGATAGCGTATACGCGCGACGCGAATAAAGAGACCGCCTGCGAGCGAGCATCTGTCCGTGGGACTCGGCACTGGCGTCCCTCTGCATTGTCTGGACGCAGACGTCGCCGCGGAAAACGGGGATAAGTGACAGACGCTTATTAATTGTCAGGGTCGTCTGACCAGCCGCGTCCACGCTTCGATCCAACGATTCTTCCACGGCTTGTCCGCGCTCTCGAGTACCGCCGAGGTGCGCTGGCCGCTCGGTTCGGCGACTTAGGGGACGTCGGCATGATTTGAACGCTAGTTAGAGAAGCTCGAGCTGTCAGGGGCAGCGGTGAAGAGATATCGATCGGCAGCGAGTAATAATATTATACAAAGTCGACCTGAAAGCGAAGCAAGACTGCTGCCCCCCCAGTCCATTTCCCATTCAGCCCACCATTCTTTCGCGGAAACGATTTCTTTGAAATCGCCGGCCGGCCCTCCAGCCGCAACGGGCGGAAGAAGAAGAAGAGGAATCGACTGCGGGAAGAATTTATCGCCGCGTCTGCCGCACGATCGCATCTGTCCCCCTTTAGCCAGTCTTTATTACGTCGCAAGAACACAAGAAGTCTCTCCACGGATATTAGCCCGGCCATATCTCTTCTTCACGGTGCGCGCACGCACGCCAAAAGAACATCGGGCCCCGTGTCACGGTGCTGCTCGCACGTACACGCTCCGAGCCGTCCATCAGCCTCCCTCTGCGCGCCGACGAACGCGTCGCTGGCGGAATCGCGAGGCAACCCACCTTTTACGCGTCCTTTCTTTCAAGACAGCTGACCGGCTTCACAGTTTCGCCGGGATTTACATTAGGGGCCGATGAATTAAATCGTCGGGATCACCGATCGTACAGACAGCCACTCGATTTAGCTACACGAGTAACCTGGCGATTTAGGCTCCGCAGGTGATGAAAGACTTCTGTCACAATATGTAACCATCACTGCAAAAGGTCTTTCAGCGCGGTGGGATTCTTTGTATCCGCTCGGAGGGCGGACAATAAGCGACCGCGGCTACTTCGGGGTCTGTGTATAGTCGGACTGCGACCACTTGACCGCGAACCTCCCAATCGCGCATTGTACTCGGCTCTGAACGTGTCTGGTCGTCGAAAACGCCATGCATCCTCGTGTCCACTGAAGGAAATTGAGTAATCGAGGCCATTCGAGAGTCTTTTTCAAGGGAACGCTCCCGTTATGGGGCGCCTTCCTGCATGTAGGCGATGTAAACAACGACGAACAAGTTCTGATGTTGAAAGTCTATGTCAAAGTTGACATTTTCGAAGAGAAATGCGGTGTTTCCGTTATAATGTGTGTTTGATGTTTTACCTTGACTTTTTATTATTTAGTATTATTTATTACTGGACAAGCTTAATTTATACAGTAAAGAATGCAGTAGCGTACGTACAAGAGAAAACAAGACATATAACCGTAAAAAATGAAAGAAATAAATACAAATAATAAGTAAAAAAAAAAATTAAACATTGCACCTTAGTTGATAACAATTTTGCGCAGATTGGTCTTGAAAGTTTGTATGGATCTATCGAAAAAATCAATGTGGTCTGAATATAAATTGATTTACAGGATCGCGAGCATCAAATTTAGATTTAGTGTTTGAGTAGTAAAAAGATGCCCTTCCTCTTAAGGGGTTATATGTACCTAGTCAGGCGGCCGAAAAGAAGCGAATGTTTGTGAATTTTTTTTGAAAAAGCGGAAACATATATTCGTACAGAACTTTTTGCACATAAAAGAGCAACATTTAAAGAACATTTGGTAATTTTTTGGTAGAAAAATATTTAAGTTTATAATAAAAAAACAACCCACATCCAAGAAGCCTTTTTAAAAATTTGGTTTTGCGGTGAGCGCTGCCATTCGAAACCAGATTATCTAAAATTAAAGTACAAAAAGGATTTCGTTAATATATTAATGTATCCTCTGATTGACGGGGGGAATTTTCCGAAATATTAATTTGAAACAAAATGGCGGCTATTTAAATTTGAAATCCTGATTTTTTCGTGCAAAAGTGACGCGAAAAAAATCAGGATTCCCGTTTCCCAAACGCCAAATGCGTACAAGCGTATTTACCTTTCCCCGAATCTGCCGTGGAGACCGTTGGCGTAGGTGCCGCGTATCGCCGAAAGAAACGGCCGGTGAAAGACATTATCGTGCTAGTCTACCGAGGGTATCGAAAAGGGTTGCACGGTCGCGGCGCGGAGGCTCGATAGATTCGTGGCGATAAGCGACGGTAGACTGGCCCACCGAATTCATATGCATGAGCCCTTATTATATGGTATTAGCTATGCGCACAGGTGGTTGCCTCGAGTAGCTCGGATACGGCGTCTCGTTTAATATGTAACACCTAAGTATGCGAAGCTGCGGCTGCTGCCGCCGCTTCTGTATCTGTGGATGGATCCGAGAACGGCTGAGCCGCTCGTGCGTCATTATTAGCTGACAACGGTGCCTTCCAATTATTTAGGCGCGCGTCAGTCGCCTCGTTGACGATCCTCCGGGCTAACAATAGGCCTGCTAGAAAGGATTAGGAATGGTAGCTTGTTGATCGACCGTGTATTCTGATCCCCGGAGCATCTGCCGCTAAGTTGCTGCACGTGAAACGCTGCCTTCTTCGATTTTAATATTCACGCCGCGATACCAGCCAACAAACATCCGACCGACTCCGTCAAGCTGGAGACACCGAATTTTCGGAGACATTCCCTTTCGCCGACGGTTGCCACTGCGAACTGGCTTTCTAAGTGGCACCGATCGTGTCGGAGAATCTCTAGGTGCCCGCGGTCGAAGAGCGGCGGGGCCATTGTTACGTTGCGCAGCGCGAAGAGCCGCGAGGGAAGAGAAACTCGCGATTAGTGGAAGCAATAACGCCGGTTGCGTTCAGGCTCGACCGTTTCCCGGCTTGAGAAATCGGCTTCAGCTGCGTTTCCATCCGGTGGCAGGCGCTCGGAGCAGCGGGATCGACGCACGAGGCTACTTTCGTGGCGCGTTCGTTTCCATACGCTCGTCGAGGGAAAGCGATGCAACGGAAGGGCGGGCCTCGGCTGCTTCTTTGTGCAGCTCGCCTGTCCTCGTAGTTGCAATGAAAGCGCCGTCGGTCTCCCTTTGTTCCTCTCGCCCCGGTGGTCCGTGTAGCCTTTAATCTTTGCGTGCGCGTACGTGGACACTCTCTTCCCTGGGAAGCCCGAGACCAGCAGACGTCGGAAAGCGGCCGATCGTCTTCCACCCTTTGTTCGGACCCGCCGCGTCCAGATGGCCCGGCGCGAAACTGGGTTAACGGGCTGCCAGCGAATTGCACAAACGAACTTCGTGCTCCATCCTTCGCCGGCCCACTGCTCGCGGGTCGTGCGACCAAGTGGAAGCTCCGCGACCTGGCCCCGGGGTTGTAGATGAAACGCGAAGCAACGCGGCAGGATCGTAGCCATGCTTGCCCTCGGTAGACAAAATGGCGGAGCAGAGAGGCTCGCGATGCTCGAGGAAATGGAGCCTCGCTGTGAAAACGTCGAGTCTCGGGAATGGCACCTATTGTGTCGGAGACGAGGGAGGATCTCCACGCGTTACAGATCCATTCACATCCAACGGTCATGCTCGACCTCGGCTCGCCTGGCACCGTTTCAAGAATGTAAATGACAGCGGTGTCCGAGGAACTTTTGCATATCCAGCGCACGAATACGGCCAGCGAATGGACGCCGGCTTGTAAATAGAAGAATAATAGGTCTCCAGCGGGGAAAGCACGTAGCAGGCGATAAACGTTTCGCGGCACTTCCTGGGAAAGGCGCTAGACGCGTCCCACACCGGTTACACGCTGTTTGCACCGGCGATAATGCACGCCCGCTGTCTTCTCGCGGGTGGAGGCAACGGCCGAAGAGAAGCCGCGGCAGAACAATTAATCCCCGAATATCCCGCGTTGCATACAAATACAGCCGGTTCACGCTCTCGTAGCTACGGCGACGTATTTACAGCGCCGCGCACGGCTGACTTATGCGAAAGTAGCAATTAGCTCTGTCCCCGCGACCGCCGCAAATTACTCACGGTATGGCTGCCGAGTAGAACTATCGGGCCTGCTGATCGCATAATTCCGCTTAGAACACCGGCGATCCCGTTCCTCCGCCGGATAGTCGCTCGAGCGACTAAATTCGCCCGCTCCTATTCTTCAAGGTGCACCTGGCGGAATGAACTCCGCGGCGGAAGATTTTAATCGGTAGGTATTCTATAGGTAGCGGAGCATGCTACCAGTGCTTATACAAAGGCTGGCCAAATATCGCGAGTTCCTCGTTAAACGATACAATGCAAATCGACGAGAAGATGGTCCCCAGAATGGCACAGGGAACCCCGGAGGGGTTCTTTGCTCGCATTAGCTCGCACCGTCTGCGTCGCAGTCGCTCTCATCGTGTTCGTCGATGCTGTCGCGTCGGCCAGTAGCGACGATACGTGTGCGCCACCTCTAGGAGCGTGTTCGAGAACGTGGGCCCATGGGGGTATACTATTCGCAACCTAGAGTCTCTCCACTGCAGAGAGGCTGCATCCACTCCAAACTCTTTGAATCAACCCATCTGTTTCTCTCGCTCTCCAGAGCAGCCTCGATTCTCCACCGAAGTATCTATCATCGCGCCAGCAAACGTACAGACGTCTACTCCAACACAGAACTTCACGCTGGGCTGTCAACCCCGACAGGACATAGAGTCGCAGCGACGTGCACAGGCCAGCAACGCTAGGAGCAAACTATCCCCGCAGTTACCATGCAACAAAGCCAGCTCAGCGGAACCAACCCCTAAAAGCAAATAGACGCTGGCTCGATGGCGGCGACGGAGGGTGCGCGTTGCCATGCTGCAGGTTTGCGGCCAACCAGGCCAGAGCCGGCCAGCGGGACAGAGAGAAATAAAACGGCAGCTCGGCCACGGCGAGAGGACTGAATCCCTTGTAGGGCGGAATGGCAGGACATCGCGGGTCGGTCGACTGCAAGGGAAGGATCGCCGGCAGAGGCTGCGCGCGAGTACAAGAAGGCGCGCGGGAGTCGGGCCGGGAGCGGATAGCGTGGTCGTCGCGGCTGGCTACCGCGTCCCGATCTCCACGACCAATCGTAGAAAGCTCTGTCCCACCAGGGTGACCGGGTTGGTCTCCGCCTCCCGGTGGCACGCCTTTCCCTACAGGTACCCTGGCCGAGCGGTAACACAATCACCGTGAAGCAGCCCCCGGGGGATCCGGTAAAATCAATAGACCAATGGCTACTGGGACGCGTGCGTACTTAATGCGGTTGACGGACATTGCCTCTCTCTCCCCGAGCGGTCGCGGCGGGTTGCTCCCGGCAGCAGGGAGGGCGGCTCACCCCCTCGGCCTCCGCCCGCTGTGTGCAGGGGAACGAGCGAGGGGCAGTTTCGAGCGCGGATACGTGCGAGCAGCAATTTAGCCGAATCATTCCTGTCGCATGATTTATCGCCGTCGCCCTTTCCACCTAGTCGCGGCTCGCCTAGTAATGGTGGCAATAGCGGTGCGCGACGGTGGACCTTCCGCAAGTGTGGGAGAGCCGAGCTGGACGACCACGCGAAGTGTCCATGATAAATCTTTGTGCTCCGCGCGGGCGGTTCGCCTGGGTTAGCTACCCTCCCGGAGTAATCGCAGCGATACGTACCCTTATTTCTTCCCTTCTTTCTTGGCGGAGTCTCCCTCTCCCTCTGGGGCTCCTGCCACGCGGTTCCTCGGAGGAAGGACACGGCGCGCATGTCGCGTGGCGCATTGCGTGAAAAAGGAACGCGTCTTTAATTGAATTAGTCACGAGCTCTTGCTCCGCTCGAAGGGATTTTTTTTAGGGAGAACGACGAGTCGCGTGATCCCTGTCGGGTTAAAGGGATACGGAGGGTGATCGATGGAAGAAGCTTGATTTCAGGTGGCGAGGACACCGCGGACACTGCGATTGGAGAATGGAGTTCGCGGGGAAACAATTCTCTAGGGAAACGGCTATGTACCGTAAAATGGGGGAGATTGACAAGTTTTTAATACATTTTGTTATATAATGTAAAAATTAAAATGTTTACAGTTGCTTTAAGTATCCTATCATAACATTGCATGTTTCGTGATTGTACTACAAGCGTTAATATGCATACAATTTTTGTCATTTTTCTTCTTTAATACATGTTAAATACCAGCCGGTACAGGGTAGCATTGGCACATCATATAAATAGCAGTAACAGGTTAAGTTTTATTACTCTGAAGTCAGTAAAGACTGGTTCAGGCACGTCCAGTAGTTTAGTCGATTAGCAAATAATTTAATCATGTTTCGTGTGTGGATTTTAAAATTTATTCGAGTAGTTTAATAAAACAATCGTAAATTACTAAGTTACTCGCTGCTCGATTAAATTACTGGACCTGTCGGTTCCAACCTTTAGATACATTGACACTTAAATTCGTTTATTTTATTTTATTTTTTACATCTTAACTAAAATCTAATCGTCATCCAGACAGACTGGACATTCATAAGAAATTGTTTCGGTTCCTCGATTACAAGTTCCACTGACGACACGTTATGCATTGCACCCAGTCAGGTCCACCGCCAACATTGTATTTACTATAACTTTTTCTTCATCAGTGCTTAAAGTAGTTGGATGCCCCACACGCTTGGTACAAGAACGTTTCAAACGGTTTTGAATAGTACCTCTACTTATATTATATTTTTTATTAGCTTGCTGTTGAGACATTCCAGTTCTAACATCAGCTAAAGCTTTATCAAGATCGGAATCTATAAATGCTTTATAATTCCCCTTCCCGGTAGTCGCTGTATAAGATCTAGGCATTATTGCGATCTAATGTTATTAATAATATATTGTATAACGTAACAAAGTTATCTATTTGACAGGCGATTATTGGATATCTAACCGCAAACGTTGAAACAATTGAGTACCTAAAATCTCGATCTCGAATGCGACTTTATATGTTCATGCGTGTAGGTGCCAATGTAACCCCGGCACGTGCCAATGTTATCCCCTGCTGCCAATGTTCCCCCATTTTACGGTACCTACCCTTCGACCACTGGCGGTCGGGTGTTATTCAGAGGTACTCCTTTGAAGAATATTGTACTTTGAGACAGAAATGGAGTACGCCGAGAGAGCTGGTTGTCTGATTGGGGTCAACGACTTCATTATATTCTAGCCGATAGATACGGGGAGCGCTTTATTCAGCTGTTCAAACAGGCCTATAGGCTAATCTACTTAACGAGGCGATGATCATCCATGCGCCACATTTCGACTTTCGGTAATGTCTAATCACGCATTAACTCTGGATACGATCACCTCTGGATCGTTACGACAGTGGAGCTCGGAATCCACGGAGCAAATATTTGACAGCCACCGCAGAAATTAACGCGTTAGTGCCGAAGACGAAGACTGGTTTAGGGCCGATAATCTGCTGCGGCGTTTCGAGGGGGTCATTCGACTTTAAGCCCCGGAGGACAAGCAGAGAGGCAGTTTCGCGGTCGATGGCTAAATTACTGTGACCACATCGTTTAGCAGATTCGGGAGGGCGCGAGCGATGGGGCCGAAAACGAATGGGCCACGCAGCACACAACCGAATCCTAACAGGATTCTTCTACCAGAGTAGCCATTCTTCGGATCCTATTGACCTTCGCTTCGATCCAGCCGGTAGTTCTCTGGCAAGGTATTAAACTGGTGAATTAAATTTCACCGACTGTCAGACATATCCAGTCTACATTATTATTTAATATTTCTCCCTTTTAGCTGCCCTTAAAAGAACATCCGCGTGTCGACTCACCATCAACTCACGCGTTACCATTTTCCACCTCGTCTTGTACATTCAGTAGACAGAGAAGGCCGCTCAAGCTCTACTCGCCTATCAAATATTTATCCATGCAGATTGGCTAACCGTTAAAGGCTGTGCAAACGATCCTTCTATTGTACTCGCCAGGCCCAAAGTTGGACGGCTATACTTAAACCCCTTCGTCCGCGACGATATTGACATTTTTATTCCACGCGACGCGAAGCTTCAGACCTGGAGTGAATTTCAATTAGGCATTAGCTTCTCCCATTGTTAGTCAACTATAGGAAAAACTTCTGTCTATTAATACCCGCGCTATGCTCGCCAAATCGTGGCGCAGTCGAAGCAGAAAACCACGATGGTTCCGAGATCGATACCACAGAACCTTTTCCTCAGAGGTAGCTACCATCGATCTGCAGGTATGTAGCCAGCCAGAACGGCACGCGAGGTGACTCTATCGTAAGAAAGAATTTGCATCGCGTTCGTTACCTCTCTTCTTCCCTCCCGTCAATTCGATTTAACCGCGCGGCCGTAGGTACATAAGCGCGATGCTTCTGCGGCCGATCTTTGCCCGATCTTGGCAATTAGCGAGGGTGCAAGGTCAGTAGGTGACACTGGAATCACAGATTTCCGCAAACGTCCCCTGCCCGGCAGCTGAATGTCTCTCGATCCACCATCGAGTCCACCAATCGCTCAAGCGCCAGCGATCTCGAGGGTATGCCCGGCCGAATTCTCAGAAGCACTTGTTAGTGTCACTGAAATGGTTGCGGCAACAGTAGGAAACCACCGCGTGATTATGCAAACGCGGAGCCATTAGAGCCGCGACACGGCCGATTGTTTTCGTTTTTCTCGGTGTACTCGGAAGGAATTTAAGTGGACGGTAGCCCGCGTGCACGCAACCAGATGAAATTGATGATCCATGCTTGCCAGGGACACTGCCCCGAGATACCTACCTTCGCGTGAGATCCCTGGCCAATGACTTAGGAACTGGCAAATTGTTTCTCCCCGTCTTGCACGGGCCATTAGATCTGGTCTCGCCCCCCGGGGGCGCAAAGCCTCCTCGAAACGATTTTCATCCGATCGATTTTCTGCACTCATCCGGCCTAGCCGCGACCCCTGCACTTTTCCTCCGATCTCAGAGCGTTCGCGGGTTTGTCCAGCTATCTCAGGAATCCTACACGCGCGAATGTTGGTTAAAAAAAACAGAAAGAAACGCTGGCGTTCGCCACGCAACGCGTTCTACTTAGTTGTGCGTTCCTGCCGTATCCGGTCCGTTGCCTGGCCACGATTTTCCCATGAACGACGCCGGCTCAAATGTATTCCTTCCCATTGCTAATTACCGGGGAAAGGCGATCGGTTCAGGTGCTCGCAGGTTGCAAGCTGTAGGAATGAAAAATAAAGAGCGGCTAGGGACGGGTCGATGCACTGCGCGCGATGCTTCCACGGCAGGTTACAGTCATCGAGGAACGGGCAGAAAATGCAGAGTGGTCCGCGCATAGGAAATGTTATGACAGATCGCACAGGAAGGCAGCGGTACATTGCCGGTAAAAGGAACAACGCGGCAGCGTGCGAGGTGCTAATGCTGAAGTGCTCTGATGGAGAGCTGGGGAACCAAATTACTGGCACCTTCCTCGAGAGGAAATATTTAAGAAAATATCACTGTATCAATCGAATCTATGCGAAGGGAGCACTATCATTTGTTTGTACGAAACTAGCTTTAGGGGAGAACGGGGCTGATTGTCTCAAGGGGTAGGTTGACTAGTCGTTAATAACTTTGCACCGACATATGCTCTTCTGCGGAAAGATTTACTGTAGAAAGATGTCACTTCTACTATGGCATGCATTTGTGTCCGACCCTGCGATCGTACGTTTTTTAACAGTTATCAGCGTTTGTCGAAAAATTCACTACGTAGGTAAATATTTTTTCTTAAAGATTTTATTCTCTTACGCTCTATATAGTTACAATACCTACAATAAATGTTAAGGAACTATTTTAAGGCTTCTTTATTAGACAATCTATTGACATAGTAATTTTGTTTATACATAAATAAATGAAGGTTATATAGATTATTGAAGTCAAAATGATCGGTCGGGACTGGTTGACTAATAACGTTAATAAAGTTTAAATTGTTATTTCGTTATTCAGAAAGCGATTTTCATTTTTGGTTTAAATTTCATTGTGTTATAATACATTATAATTAATCATTAAGTTTTTCCTATTTCACACGAATACTTACTTAGTATAGTATATTGGAATATATTACTCAATTTCGTAGAAAATGTGGGTTAGGCAGTTTTTGCTGTCAGCGCGTTAAACACAGTGGTGTGCTTCAGGTACACCCCAGTAGGGCAATTCCCTTGAGCTTACAAGTCGCCAACTCAGTCCACTAGAGTATTACGAATGGAAGACGCTTACTACACTTGCGAATTTACACAAAATCTGTGCAGCATGTGTTCCTTGATCGACGCTACCCTTTTCATCCCTTCCTGCTTTTACATTATAACATGCCTTCCACCCACAATAGCATCACCTCCTAGGCTCACGTGAATCAATGCCTCCGAAGTAACATAACCTGCGAAACCTTCGTACAGAGCACTTTAAATTGGAGCTGCACACGAAGTGACACTGGACCTACCCCAAATCCTCATCCTCAGTCACGTCCTCCCATCTTGTACGATATTGCAGAGGACACCTTTAGCAAGCTCGAAGGTTGAAGCAAACCTGCCTCGTCCCACCCCGACAGGGTTGCGGCGAGTTTCGAGGCGCTGTCGGTACCAAGGGCAGCGTGTACCAAAATGACCAGCTCGGGGCAGGCTAATCGGTGGAATCGGCGATTCGAGAGCGCAGCCGGCATCCGACATCGACATCCGATTCGGGAATTAATCGATCCGGTTCGCGGAAACGGGCAAGAGCGAAGGAGTCGGCGGAAGGGCACGTTGGTTTCTCGTGGCTGGCGTGGGCGACGACGAACGCGAGGTTGGACAGATCGGTGGGCGTCCACCGGTTCGCCCAATTGGTCGATCGAGCAGGTAATGGTCGGTGGGCGTCAGGTAAGCTCAGATGCGCGGCATGGAGTGCGCACTTGGCTGCCTTTAGCCGGCTTGTTCCATGCATCCTCGCGGCTCCCGGCTTCCCCCTCGCTTACTCGCGCTCGCTTCGACCAAGCCGCCGATGTTCGTCCACCTCTCCCTCCGGTCGCCACCTCTTCCACCTTCGATGATCCAGCCTGCCTGCCTGCCTGCCTGCCTGCCCGCGCGCGATCGTAATCAACGCGAGCGAGCCCTGCGTCTTCGGGCTAGCTAGCTCGCTCGCTCGCTCGCTCGCTCCTGCCATCGCGCGCCGCCGCGCTCCTATGCTCCTCTTCCTCCCTCGTCCACGACATCCGCGTCCTCCTGTTCGTCTTCGTCAGCGCCGCGGCGCCTTAAATCTTGATCTCACCTCGACTGAGCAGCCAGGAGGGTGGGGGTAAAGCTAGTCTGGGCGCGCTTCGAGCCACCGAACGGAAGGCAATCTGCTCGAATCCGGCGGACCGCGAGCAGGTTACCCGTTCCTCGTCTTCGTCTTCAGCCGCTACTTCGTCCACGCGCTCGCGTCCACCTCGCAAAGGGTTGCTGGGTTTACGGTCGCGGTCCCGGTCTACGGTGGGGTCTGAAGCGATAAGTACGCGGAACTTGGGAAAGGTAGGAAGAGCAGAGGAGAGTCCTCGCGAGGAGTCACGTGCAGGGGTACACCAACTTACATCGGCTCTCGCGAGCGAGGAGGACGAGAGGTGTGAACGAACGATAAGGAAGAGTCTCGACAGGCGAGGAGCCGAAGAGATCCACGCCGGGGTAGGTGCTCCTTGGACGTTCATCGAGCGCAAGGGGACGAGACTCGCAGGTTACCTGAAATCGGGATCGGAGCAGAACGTTTTGGAGTAGCTGTGGACTGTTCCCGCGAGACAGAAAGCGGTGGGGGTAAGGCTAGTCGTTGGCGCGCTTCGAAACCCCGAACGGGAAGGCAATCTGCTCGAATCCGGCGGAGCACGAGCAGGTTATCCCGTGGTGAGCGCGCGCGTTCCTCGTCGCCCCGTTATTGGAGAAGGCAGCGCTCGAGAGAGCCCGAGAGGACCGGCGAGATCGGACCGGCGGAAGGAGAGACAGAGACGACGCCCGAAGCCGTGAAAGAAGCGGGAATCGAAGCGAAAGACTGGGAAAAAGAGACAGCGGGAAAGAGCGAGTGCACGGGGGGGAGCGTCGGAGGAGAGAGGGACGGAGAGAAGGGCACACACGTCTATAGGTAGTCACGAGCTTCGACGAAGCGCCTGCGCTCGCGAGCACTCCTCGCTGTCGCCTGCTCGCATCGACCACGCTCGTCCACGTAGACGAGGAGACCGACAGCCGACGTGAAAGCTCGCGCCACGATGAATCGCGCTCGCCGTCGGCCCGCCGGACAGGATGTCATTCTGCTTTGCTAATCGGACGCAGGAAGCCACGCCGGACCGTGGCGTCGATTGCGCCCGCGCGACACACCGGGCCAGCTCTTGTGACACCGTGTGCCTGTGTTCGCGTCCACGCCGACGAAGCAGACCGGCTGGCATCGCGAGACCACCGAGCCGAGGACCGTACCTTCAGGACGATCATCGAAGTTCCGGGGTGAAACGCTTCCCCGGTGCTCCGCTCCTCTGAATCAACGCTCGTCGCGCTACGAGACCCTTCGACGCTCGGTGCTCGCTCCGACGCGCTCGTCCCACGCCGAGACGTAGCCTGTGACCTCTGCCACCGTCTAGGAGCGAAGCTTGGAACGCTGGCAACCAGCGGAACCCCGTGACGCGGGCAGATAGGGGTTGCGCTCGCGACGACGGTTAGAATCGGGTCAGGCCCGGACACCGTAAGTATCCGTCGGATGCGAAAGCAGGAAGAGAAACGACTCGAACATAGGGTCGGCGGTAGCTGCAGAAGTGGAGGCAGAGGGGGAGGAGGTGGAGGAGGAGGAGCTGGTGTGGAGGGGCTGGTGGTGATCGTCTGGTGATGATGATCGGTGGCGGCGTCGCGACCCCTCCTGGTACTGCCAAGTCGGCGGCTGCGATCGACAGCGAAATGGTGCAGGTCGACGGCATTGGCAGTGGTAGTGTCAGTGGCAGTGCTAGTGGTAGTGGTAGCCCTGCGACAGGCGCGACTACTACGCGGCTGACCGGCAGCAACAACGCCAGCGGCAATAATAACAATAACGGGGACGTTGCTAATAACAACAATAACAACAACAACAACAACGAGGTACACCAGGTGGTGAACTGCAGCAGCGGCTCCACAGGCACCGCCGACAAGTTCTGCTGCCACGACGACGATGCTCCGGTCAGCACCGGGGTCGCGCGGCCTTGGGAACCACCCTCGCCGACCTTCTCGCAGACGAGGTCGCATCTGCTTCAGGTCCATCCGCCGCATCCTCATCAGCATCCAGCTGCGCACCACCATCAACAGATGACCGTGCCGCCAGTGTCTTTGATCGACGGTGAGTTAGCCTCCGCATCTACTCCGTTCCGCCTTTTTCTCTCCCACGTATAATGGACGAGTGGGACTTCTCTCGCGCGCAAACATCCTTCCAACTATCCCGTTCGCGAGCAATCCCGCGGCCACTCCATCTGGCCCCCTTGGAACCAATCACCCAACCCGGGTCGATGGATAATTGCGAAGGGAATTATGGCCCCCAGCAAACGGCTCCGCGTGACAAAAGTGCTTTTAACGCGACTACCTGCGAGCCACTCTCTTGCGGCCATTCAGAAGATTCCAGATAAACCGCGTGCGAAAACAAAAACCAGCCAATTAAGTCCGCGGACCAGCTTCTCTTTATTAGAGGAGCTCTGTGTCTGCTGGACTCCCCGATCGGTGGACGGTCTCGGAACACTTGTACACACCGTCGCGATAATGGAGAACGGGGGAGTAATCGATGAAACATCCGCGTGACGCTTCGGGCTCCCATTCAGCTCCGGATATTTCCATGAAACGCAAAGAAACCGCGACGAGCGGTTTTTCGGCCGCGGCAAAATCGCCACAATTAAATTTAATTGGCCGACCGTTCGTGCTCTGCTCTACAATCGGGAATCGACAGGGCGTCCCGCGGTTTTTGCTCCTCCCCGACGACTCGCATCCTCTACTTTGTAAGCTTCCGTTGGCACAAGACACGGGGCCAGCAAAAAAAAACGGGGGAACTGATTGCACGCTGTCGATTGTTTCTTCAAACGTAACAGGGGCGTTCGATGCATCAGTCGCTGAATATTACATAACGCGCTAATCGGCAGAAAGGGTGGGCGCGACGTTTATCTCTCGCGCATCGCGTTTTCGGCCACCGAAGAAAAAGAAGGGACGGTCGAGTCGCGTTAAGCGAGCGTGACAACAACGTTCCGTGGCTCTCCAGGTGTCGAAAGCAACCTCGACCGGCCCGGGTAAGCAGACTACACCCAAGGGATGATACGATCTTCCCCTGTCCCCGATCGTATCGCCGCCCGGGGCCCTTTAAATCCTTAATGCGCGAGAAATCACGGGTAATTTCGCGTTAAATGTGTACTTGTTACGCGTCAATTAACTGTCCGCGATAAATGCGGGCATAGGTAGCGGCCGCACCTGCCCGTGTGTGTACAAAAGGGCGCGTCGAGCTGCCTCGGAACGAACGAGATCGTGGATCCAGCAGGAATATTTCCCCGGAGATAAACATCTGCACGAGCCACGATGTTTATCGTCGCGTCAGTTAAGTCATCGGCTGGCAGAGAGCCGAGGACCGATGAAAATTACCCCGGGGAAGCGTGCTTCGATATTTCCATAATGCGAGGCGCATGGAACGAGCCTCGGCCGAGGGGACGAGCCTGTAATATAAGCAGGAGAAATATAAGTTTTTGCTGGCGCGATACGTCCTTCTCGATCCTTCTCGATCGACGAACGTTAATTGAATGGCCCACGGGGTTGAGCGGAGCCTAAACACCCCGGCTCGCGTCATAAGGTGTCCGCCTGTGAACGCCCACGGGGCCGTTTTCGCGGCGACGCACGGGACGCAGGACGAAGGAGGCCTCTAAACGGACCGTCGACCCTCCTCCGGGAGAAGCCGCTGATAAGGAATACGTGGCGCGCAATCAACGACCCAAGGATGCCCATCGAGCAGATGCCCGCGACGCGTCCAACTACTGGTATATTCAGCGATCCTTTCCGTGGTTTACACTTGCCAGATGAAACGACGCCTGGGCTACCAGCCATACTCGTTCAGAACCGGTTTCAATGCGTCGCCAACAGTACGTCGTTTAGCGAGAGGAGCTGCTGCTCTCGTTGAACCTTTCAATATCTGTCCGTACTGTCCGGTACGCTCGACTTCTGTTCTCCAGCGGAGAGAGCCTCGGCCACCTCGATACGTGTCTCTTTAGCTAGAGGCTCGCCCCGTGGGTATACACCGAGCGTGTTCATTGGTCATTAATGTACGAGGTGTTTCGACGAGGTGGGAAACAGGAAGGCAGGTCATATAACTGGGGACATTCGAACCGAGCCCTGATTGCTTCACGCTGAACTCAGCTCGAAGTTGAGCGAGGTGTTCGCGGACTCGGATAGTCGATTACGATTAATATTCATCGGGCTACTTAGGATGCTCCACGGGACACAGGCATTTGCGGACCTCAGACTCATTATCAAACTTTGCGACCAAGCGCTCGTTGAGGCATCCTGTAGCGTCAAGTAGCGCGAGCGTAACGCGTCTTTCTGGTAGTTCTTTGATCCCCTTGAACCTGCTGCTACATCGGCAGTCGTAAGTCGCCTCGGTGAGACGGTGCGAGACAGTTCGCGCCACCAAAGTGACCTGCTGGTTTAGAGCCGATTTCTCCGGGGAAAACACAGTACAACTGCTCTATCGCTGAAAAGATAGGGGAAGCAAACTAAGTGCAATTTAACATATATTAAAAATTAAGTGCTTATATTTTGTTTAAATACCAGCGCTCGTTAGAGACTGATACCTAGAATATATTGTTACTGAAACGAGGTGCCAATTCGGCTGTGTTTATACCTAGTAAGCATTTATAAAAAAAACTGTTACGTATACTTCGCGGCAAAATAAACACATTTCAAAACAAAAAAGAGACAGCTCGCGCAATAGGGTATCCGTAAACGCGTTGAAGGCGAAAAGGACGGCCCGTTTATGCAGGCCTGATAAGGAACAACATCACTTACGGAATGATCCGATACCCGCCGCTTCTATCCGACAGATTTTACTGCCACACCCAGCAGGTATTCCGAGACAGGTATCGCGGGGCCGCGCCGGTAGTTGGCAGGTATCTTCATCTGTCCAGAGCAGGGGTTCCACTTTGTTGTTTCCCCCTTTCTGGCGGTCTCCTCGAATCGGTGTCCTCTATTGTGGCGTAACGAAACACGGCCGTTCCGTCCACCGTCGGCCACTAATTAGAATCGGCCAGCGGCCAGCGAGCGGCGATAGATCAGCCCTAGACCGTCCGCGGGGACAACAGACCGCGCGGAATATACGAGCGCGTAAACATTTACGCGGGGGACCGTTCGGGCTAATTAAACGGGGGCAATATTCAATCGAAGTATGCGCAGCTAATTGGACCTAGTGTCCATTCGTCTCGAGCCGCGCGATTTATTCCCAGCCAGCCGTGGATGACCTAAGTATCTCGTTCCTACCCCGCCTGAATTTATGGCCACACCCTGCGCGCACTCGAAACAGGTACCTCGAAGCCTCCACTTTCGTCCACAGATTCCACCGTTCCGTTGGATTTCGGGGCCGCTCTATCGGCTCCAGCGCGGACTCGCGGCGCGATCCGTCGATCAAATTGATCGGACACGACAGCGTGAAATCTGCCGGATCGCGGGGGCCGCGAGCCTGGCACCGGGGTCGCGTTTATCGCCGCGACGATCTCTTGTGATCTCGCGCAATCGGACGATTTCCATCGATCGCAACCCTCCACCTCGGAGGATGGAGTCGGCAAGCACGGCAGTTGCGCGGGGATTTTTTTTGGTATCGATTATATCTGTCGCCTCGCGCGCAACGATCGGTCTTTTCCACGGGGCAATTTCGAGTATACGAAAGAATATAGAGGAGCCCGATGGCAGGAACTCGTTCAGAACCGGTTCTAGGGCCGGCGTCGATGCAACGACACGACGCATTTCTTTCTGTGCATCGGCTACTTTCGTTTTCACGACATCCCCGATAGCTTTGACACGGAACGAGCGCGGAATGCGCGTCGACGCGCCTTCCAGAACAGGCAGGACGCGTAGGTTTCGCCGGGCTCTCGCGAAACCATTCCCAACGGATGCCTCTCATCTGCGCAAAGTGCTTGCTCTCCTGTGTCCCTCCCCGCGCCGCACCCCGCGTATCGCCGTTTCCCTGAAATTGCGCTCGACACGTTCGACCGGCCGTATACAGCTTCCAAAAGCGTCCTGTCTGCGTCCTGTCTCCGCGCGGCAGCGTCCGCCGTTCGAAATAATTAGGAGATCATCCGATAACTTCGCCGCTGCAACAATAACAGCGACGATAGCCGCGCGCAGTCTGTCGCCCAGCTAGCGGGCGTAAATTTTACTGGCTGATAGAGTTTATGAAGAGGAGTGTCGCGCGGCGTAGGCTACGGCAGATTAATCGCACTCGCGGCACTCGGGCGTTCCCACCGCGAACCGTGTTTACAGCCTTTTTAGACAATCGGGCAAGATAAATGCAGCGCGAGATGGGAAACTGCGGCGAACACGGGTTTGCGGTTGTTTAGGAAAATCCTGAGAGTTCAGTGTCGATCGTTGTACCAATAGAAATATAGGGGAGAGCGGGGACAAACGTAACGGCGTCGTGAAAGTAACACACCACCTTCTACCCTCTTCCATGAACATTTCCAAAACGTTTGATTTACACAGTTACATATGTATAGTCTCTTTTATTGCACTGACAAGGGAAGATCCCCGACCCGAAAATTCGAAAAATTCTGAGACTTTGTGAATATGTAGAGGATTTCATTCGGATTACAACGCATTTTTTGTTTGCTGCCTAAATTCGTTATGAGGGGTGAAATTAACCCCCGAAAATTCGGCTATTTTCTGATTGTTTTGTAACTCGCAGTCTATAAGATATACAAATAAAGTTTCAAGACAAAAGTTACTTCTTTTAATTAGGACTATCATTTGGTAACTTGCAGATCTTAAAGTTCGCGAGTTATAAGACAGAATTGGAAAATAGCCGGAATTTAAGGGGTCAATTTCACCCCCTTAGGGCGAATTTGGGCAGCAAGCAAAAATTTCGTTGTAATCAGCAGGAAATCCCCTGCATATTCACAATGTTTCAGAATTTGTTGAATTTCCGGGTTCGGGATCTTGCCTTGTGAGTGACGCTGAGCAGTAATACAAATCGTATACTGTGGGCAAGGTAAAATTGTAATTTAGATCATTCAGGTAAGTTTCTTCTATTTTTTTTTTTGTTAATATTCGTAGTTAAACTATAGATATTAAAGCAATTATTTGCTAGAGCGTTCTTAGATAATGTCTTTAGAAGTTCCTGCACTTGATTTCAACAAGTCTTGTATAGTTTGTATGTTATAACAGTTCTATTCTGAAAAACATGGCTGGGGACGAAAGTAACACATCACTATGGGGGTGAAAGTAACATGTTACATGTGCGAGCAAAATTGCATACAGGATAAGAATTCTTCAGAAGATAATGATTGTCTATGTCTGGTTTGTTTGGATCAGTGTCTAGATTTTAAGGGTTAGTCCCACGAAGACTCCATGGGTGATCTTCACTGCGTATGTATGTCATAATTTTAATTCGGAGTATGTAAAATTTAATATCTATCATTCAACTAAATACGCAATACCAAAGAAATGTCCGAAGCTGGTTATGCTTTCTACCTTTCGTTATTTAAAATTTATTTGTTTTTATTGTTACTTAAAATATGTGTATTTAAATGTTTCTTTCTATCGTTTTTTTTTTAAATAAAAAATCCTATTTTGCGTTGTAAGAAGTGTTTTACTTAATTCACCCCAAAATAATTAGCGTTACTTTCGCCCCCACCGTATGTTACTTTCGTCCAACCCCTGCAGGACAAAAGTAACAATGACGGTCACTGCGGAAAACTGCCATAACTCTTTGACTACTTATCACGTAAGGCTGAATCTGAGCTCAAATGATAGACAAAGAAACATACTATTTTAAGGCAGCATTGTCATTTTTATATCTATAAAAGGTAATTGTAGGCCAGGCTAAATGTAAAAATGTTACTTTTCTCTCCGCTCTCCCCTAAACCACACTAATTCCTCAGAAGATCTGTATCTCGAGACCAGTAGCGCCACCAAAGGGAGAGCCAAGGGCCCTGGCACCCCCAAATAAGGGACTTTATGGAAGAGAAGAAAATTGTAAATTGTTCTTTAACTGAGTTTTTATAGTCACCCAACGAATTTTATTGAATTTCCAGTAAAACTATTTTATTCCTCCAACTCGGTGCCCCCAAGATTAAATCCTGAGTGCGCCACTGTGCAGGACTGATTAAGTAGTTTGCATATCTACGTTTATTATACACACCGCTTTTACTAACCACTTACACTTGTACTGGAACGAGACGCGCAACGACAGAAACCACGTCGCCATTATCTCCAAGTACACCAACAATGAATGGAAATTAAATAGTAGGACGCCAGTGATATTACATCCCCGAAGTCTATCGCGAACGCCGCTAGTGCGTAAACACGTCAGAACCGCGGAATCGGCGGCTGTTAAGAGTGCCAATTTATTCATCCGCGGAACGACGGCGCTATAAATCGCACGGGGTTTGCAACGGGCGTAGTTACTTTGTCGAGTGCCAGCGCCGTGTATCGAGCAGAGAAATTACTGTAGGCCGGGTAACGAGTGCCCGGGATTCGCGTAAAATCCATTCGCATCGGTGATCGGCAATTCGACCGGGCCATAAAAGACTAATTAATTAAACAGCCGGTGTGTAAAGGTACGCGCGTCCAGCCGGCTCGTAACCAGTGGAAACAACGCGTTACAAATGAGCAGGGGAGGCAGGTCGTTTCTATCTGCGCCGTTTGGAATTTAATTTCCCGTTCACGACACCCTCGGAACGACGATCATCATCGTCGTCGTCGGATCACAGGCTCCAACGGAACGATCCGCCGCGGACGGCGCGAACGGTTGTTTAATATCGTCGTTCGATCGTAAATTATCGTCGCCGTGGATCGTACGAAGCGTCGTTAAGATTATCCGGCCGTAAAATCAGCGGGCCTGTCCGCGATCCGGACGCTAATTACAATTATTCCACGGGCCCGTGATTCCCCGCGGAAATTAAATCGAGATATACACGGGGAGCGTACGAGGCCCGGTCGCGTGATTATTTCGCGCAATTACGGATTCACGGGTGCTATGAAAAGCTGCTGGGTCGTGGTAGAAACCAGGGTGGGGGGGCAGGGGGCAGGGGGAGGAGAGAAAAAGGGAAGACAGAATGGCCGATCGTCTCGTAAACGCGAACTGTCGGCCGACACCCTTTCCGATCGCCTCCTCTCGTGTTCAACCACCTCCCACCTCCCTGTCCTCCTCCTCCTCCTCCTCCTCCTCCCCTCGGCCGTCGCCGCACCCCTTCAGGGAAAGATACGATCGGTGTTCGAGGCTTAAAAGTAAGGCTCGAAAAATGGATCGCTCTCGATGCACCGTGGCCCGTTCGATCGTAAATCGTGCCCCGAACCCCCCCTCCCTCGGCCGAGTGGCACGAAACGAAAACGTCGCCGAGATTAGCCGCCTATAAAATCACGAGGAAGTCGCGAACCGCTCCGAACTGTCCTTCGAGGAATTACGAGGGTCTTCGCGCCTCCGTGTGATTAATCGCCGCGATTTAAACGGGCAGATGCGAGACCGGGCCCCGTGGGCCCCGGCCCAGGGCCACCGAAAGATCGCATCGACGAGATCGCGCGACCCCGCCGCGAGTAATTTAAATTAATTCGCCCGATTACCGCGGCACGTCCGCGCGCTCGTTCCCCGACTCGGTCATTATGACCCGTATTGTTAATGAAACCCGCCGCTCCCCAGCCTCGCCACCATTTTCTCCGGGGAAAAGCACCGTAAAGGGCCCACGCCGCGGGATCGATCGCGGGGCCCGGTCCACGAGGAAAAATACCGTCGACCGTGCAATCTATTATCCATCGACCGAAGGGGCAACCCTCCTTTTCACGAACGATGCAGATTCTGTAGCTGAATCGCCGTGGCACCCTTGTCCCGTCCTTGTCGCGTCGACTAATCGGTGACGTTATCTGACTTTCAGGCGTGAGCTTGCAAAATTGCACCGCGGGCCCATTCGCGAGCGGCAACGGCGGAGGAGCCAGTCGACAACGACTGCTGGAGCTGTCCCACGGGCTCGGAGCTCTCAGGCACTACAACGACCTGGCCAACCACGTGCTGTCGCTGAACCAGCAGGGTGCGGTCGTCACCAAACTTCTGGGTAAGTTCTCCAAACTCTGCGCCGCTAGGATTCCCTCTTGTCAAATCGTCCCGACGCACAGTGGTCGAAAATGACACGTTAAACAATTTGTTAACATAATCGATTTCAGTAATATTCAACGAGATAAGTGCAATTTGGAAGGTACATTGTTTTTATGACGTAGGTACCCACTAAGTACGGATCCTTGGAAATTTCATCCCCAAGGGGGTGAAAAGGGGTAAAATTTATTTTCTCGGACTCCTTAATATCTCTTAGGTTTTCGCCTCCGATAAATATTTAATGGTTATATTAATCACGTATTTGCAGTGTTTGTCGCGGAAATGATAAAATTAGTAAATAATGTTGTTTTTTTATCGTTAACAATAATTTTTTAACAACCATTCATTAGAATATCATTCTATACAGTGTGACTCACATTTATAGATTCATAAAATATATAATTATACCTGTAGGTTTTGAATAAACAACGCGTTTCTTTCGTAGGATTCGTATTTTTCCAGTTTTTCTCAACTTTGAGCGGCCACATTGGATCCGCCACCTTCTTTTTTCAAAAAACCTGCAACGGATTCGTAATCAGCGATACCTAATACCCCAGTATACCAAGGGTCGTTGATTTTCCTTTCGATTTGGCGTGGAAATTAAATTTGAACGCCGACCGTGTCATTTTCGACCACTGTGCGACGCATTGTCGATTCTCCCGTCCCGAGATGAACGTCCTCACCGTTACGCGCACCGATGCGCGACGGGGATCCGCTCGCGGCAGCTCGCTTCCTCGACGAAGTCCAGGAGAGTCTGAGCCCGTCTTTGGGTAATAACAGACGTCGAGGATCCGCAGATGTGCTCGAATAGCGATCGTTTAGCCGAGCGAAACCGACGCGCGCGAAATCAGTCAGCCAGCCGGTCTCGCGATCTCCGCGATACCAAACAGAGGGACTTGAAACGTAGGAGCAAGTAGTCCGCGAAGCTGGCCGGGACTCGCGGCTATCGATCGCTATTATTTCCCTCGACGCCGAGCAATTATTTGCCCGTAATTGCCCCCGTGCACCTTCGTTAGAGCCAGAGGATAAGTATCTGGCGCTTTGTAACACGGAAGCGAGCGATTCCCTCGCAATCTCTTCTAAATCGTCCGTAAAGCAGCGAAATTACAGTATTTCCTGAAACCTCGGGAGCACTATTCGCCGGGCAAGAATGCCACCGGAGGATCAGCTAGATTCACCCTCCGGAGACCGGGATCGTTCGGTTGACGGACGTGTGCGCGTTTCAGACGTGACGCCGCGTATCGGCCGGAAGCGTGGCACCCGAGACAACCTCGACACGGTGCAGTTATCACGGCGAAAAATGTCGCTGATCGCCGGAGACACCGGCGTCGAAGTCACCGTGCCCCGCGTATCGGTTAACCAACGCTGTCGCTCACGATGACTATTCAGAACGCTCGGCAAACCCGTTTGCCCGGGCGATTTTCCGACGATTTTCGGTTTCCCCCGTGCGCCGGGCACGGACGTGTTGACGTTAATCGGCCAGCTCGTCGCTGTCCGACGTGACTCGAGGCTCGCCAGATTTTACGGGTGCAAGCAAGAAAGGGCAGCCCGCATCGGCACGAGGAAAACTGAGTTGTAACGAGCGTCGCAAAGAAATGCTGCTCTTTCGGGCTCGTTAGCCGCTGGAGATTAAATGGTAGGTAACGGCTGCTTCTTGCGCGCGTAAAATGTCAAGCGGAGCGCGGCTCGAACGTCCGCGAATAATTTGTCAATAATTGCCGCTTCGGCCTTCCGAGGTATCTTCTCGCTGAATTTAGCAGACAGCAGTGCGAAGAAGCTGGGTGGGAAGGTTAAGCGAAAGTGTCGACACATGTTAAATATCGCTAAACGAACAACGAACGTGGCATCGATGCAATTCTCGATACACCCCCATCAACCAACAAGGGCCCTCCTCAAATTACCGGAACTGTACCTTTGTCGAATTCGCGCAACACCTATTGCTTCCAAGCACCGCAAAAAAAAAGTGTTCCATCGATGAAGCATGTGATTCGAAGCCGTTCGCGACCGCTGCCTACGTGAAACGTGGGCAAGCAAACGGTACTGGGAGTTAGGGTGCCAAGCACCGTGTTCGAATTCCACCGAAATACCAGCTCGTCGTTTTGGTGAACGGTGAAAAGCAGGGGGGCGAATTGAGTGTTGTGGCGTGGAAGATCAAGTCGTGTATAATCAACGACCAGTCTGAATTTGTCATACTCTTATGACGGGTTAAAACCACAAGAGCTCACTGAATTTTTATTGTAATTGACGCGTGATAGATTTATTGTCAATAGTTACAAATGCACTGTGCAATACTATTGAAGCGTATAATTCTTAAGGTTTTGCTGAGTCCTTGAATCGTGTGATTCTGCTTACACGTGATTGAGTTCTCGAATCGTGTGACTCTGATTAAGTGATATTGAATTCTGACATTCTGGTGTCATGGTCGCTCGCAGGAAAGCTAAAGTTTCCCTCTCCAAGGAATTCGGCGAAATAGTGGTGGTTCCAGAAGGAGGGTTGAAAACGACTGATTGGCGTACGCGTACCGTGAAGAACAGTGGTGAGGGTGAAAATAGCGGGAGAAAATCTAAGACTTTTGGGCCTTGGCGTGGTGACCGCGCGGCTGCAATAAAGTGCGCATCTGCTTGCTGCCCTTATCCCTCTGAACTTTCCAAATTGGCTGCGCTAATAGCCACGCTCAGTAGGCTTTACAATTGAGTTTTAATAAAAGTCCCGAGTTTATGGACGAGGACGGAAAGCCAAGTGGCCGCCAGATGACGAACGCTGCTTCGAGGGAAAAACCCTGGCCATCGGCTAGATTACAACATAGCTTCTCTGAACATCGAGTTTGGCCGCGCAGGTGCGAGAGGATGCAGGGAAAATGTGATCGGGACCGCGAGCAGCGGCGGCTGTGGCGCGGACAGGAGCCAGGATCGCTGGAAGAGGAGGAAGAGGAACGCAGAACGTGGCCGAGGGGAGCAATAAAAAATGGAGGCGAGCCACCGAGAATCGGTGGAACGCCGGTTTCTCTCTTCCTCGGCTGGCTGCTACCTTGGTCCTCGTTAACTTTACGAGCCGCTCGTAAAAATACCGTTCGGCCTGCTCTCCCGGCTCGCCGGTAATGTCTTCATCTCCACCGGATACGGACTCCTTAGGCGCCTCGAGGTGAATATAATGTACCATAATCGACCGGCCAATTACTTAACAGCGGCGAACAATTAATCCCCTGGTTCCTACGTGGTCCCCGGCCGCCGATTCCTCCTCGGCCAGCGCTGCAATCTCTCCTCCGCGATCGAAGGAGAGAACCCCCTCTCGCGGCCGCGGAACGCGTGCAAACGGCCGATCTCATCGGTCATTCCGGGAATAGTTTCTTCGCCAATCTCTCGATATCCTGGACAAATGGCCTCTATTATTGGAGAACACTCGACGCAGAGATTATAGAGTTCAGCGTCCTGGATTAGCGATATTTGACGTGCCACGACCAATCAGTAACTGTGGTCTAGTTACACCCTTGGGACCTGGTACCTTGTAATGCTTCCAAGAATATGGGTAACTAAGCATTGGAAGCTCGGTGGAAAAGTGGTGAAGCCGCGACTCATAGCGGTGCAGCAACCGCGCGCAATAAATTTCATCCACGCGGGGTGGAGAATTCTTCCACGCGACGTTATCGTCTAATTTCCCTAGCGTTCTTGTGCTCCGATAATTAATTCAGCCGCCCCTGCTATCGGTCTTCTTATCCGTGCGTAAGAAGATCGATCGCCGAGATGGTCGCCGATGGAAATACCAAGTTGGGTCGAGGGAACGCGCGGAACGCGAGGCGACGAGCGTCGCGGTACACATTTGCTGATAACGGCGAGAGCGCAGCCAGGGCCGCTCGCTCCTCCGCGATTACATCCATTTTCCATTATGAATCCAGAACGGGGGGAGCCTCTTTCCCGATGATGCTGACCGCTATAGCTCTCCTCGAGCCGGTAAGCAGAGGAATCAGAGTTTCGTGCGATTTCTTACATTAAACGGGCCCTCCCTCGAAAATGTGCACGCGGGCAGGAGAGGCGCGCACACGTGCACGCGGAACAACGCGCAGAGGGGCAGAGGATGAAACACAGAAAAAGAAAGGGAAAAGGAGAAGGACGGAGGGGAAAAAGAGAGACAAGGGGCAAGGAATTTTGCTCGAGGCATGGATGCCTATTAGGTGGATACATCGTTTATACCCAGCACGCACTTCACCCGTGGGAGCGCACGCGATATCCTGCCGGCTTTAGCCGTCATTATTGTTATTAATAATAGTACGTAACGACCGATAATTGCTCAAGTCTGACTGCGCCTCTAGTTTCCATTACCTTGCCGTTTCGAGGACTCTCCCGCGGACGGTTTTCAGTGGCAGGCACCGTCCATCGCCGATCTCTCGTTAAACACTCTGCGACGCGTATCGCGCGTGCGACTCTCTCACTCCTCTGTATCGTAGACCTTCCCACCAATATCCTTTGACGCTAAGAACCGATAACTCTAGATGTAATGAAAATTTCTAGCGCACCTTTGAACGTCTAGACTCTAGGGAAACAGAATTTTCATTGAACGCCCTAAACATCTCGCCCAGAAGATCCATCGCGCCAACATGGTACTTGAAGCGAACTGAAAAACTTCCCCAGAAAATTATTGATAGAATTGCCAACTTTACCACTCAACTGTTCGGACTCTGAAGCCACGTTTTCGACTTTTCCGTCCGCGTTGCGCCGCTGAATAGGCATCGCGGATTTGAAGCTAACGAGCAGCCGAAGCATCGAATCGCGACGCATTATCTCGCCGTTTATTGGTCTTGGTATTTATTCATTCACGTAACACCTGCGCGTCTCTGAGCGCATAACCTGTCTGCCTTACCACAGCCATTGTCGCTAATGATAGCACGGGACGTTCTATAATTACTCGAGTCTGGCTGCGCCTCCAGTACACAGCCAGGCTCATCCACTTCGAGCGGCGGCTTTCCCCAGGGACCGCCGGCCCACGGAGCCTAGAGCCGAGGGTGAAGTAGTAAAATCAATGGTAGCGTTACAGCGAAGCCTGACCACGGCTCGTCGCTGTCTCAAACGGATTATAATCGCCCCGAGAATCTGTGATGCCGGAGGTCCTGAAACCACCCCCTAAGTGAATCGACAGTGGCGAAGAGAGCGTTGATGAACGATAAACCAGGACTTTTCGCGATCTAATACCACTCGGGCTGCATCGTGTATAGAAATGGGGAATTAAATTAAGTTACGGTTCACGGGAGTCATAGATAGCTCGTAATATCCTCTCGAGCGGAACGTACTTGCGAAGAATGTCTAGGTAAGTAGATTACCAAGCACTAGGACGAGAAATTTGGATTTATATGCATTTCGTATAGACCTCCGACCGATGAGAGTGGTAACGTAATGGTGGAAAAAGAAGCTCATTAAGTCAGCCCGAGCTTTCAGCTCCCAACGCTTGCTTCTGAGCCGATTAGCTAATCGAGGCGAGCCCGAGGCGTTGCTCTCGCTTCGACCGATCCGAGCAAGGAGGTGAGAAACGAAGGCAGCATGGCAGCCTGTACACGTATCGGAAACGTTATACGGGCGTCTATTCACCGATCGGCTCATATTAGATATCTCTGATTATCGCAGGCTATCGCATGCCGGTATCGTTTCTCGTGCTAAGCTTCTAATGACCGCGCCGTGGGCCCGCCCAGGCACGAAGAGGATCAGGGTAGAACGGGGCGAATCGCATGAAAATAAGAATTTAGTCCATGTTTCTTATAATATCGCGATTCGTAGTACCTCGTTCCTCGCCCCTGCAATTACCGCAATAGCCCGTCAATTGTTTTAAGTCATTGTTTGGAGCTGGCATACGTTTTCAATGAGATGGACGCGTGCGGACGTTACAATTTTAGTCCGTATTTAAAATAAAAAATAAGGTGGAAAATGCAAATGTGTTTATTGTTATTAGTTTGCACGATGTCCAAGTTTAGTATTTGATGTATTTTAGACTATTATATCATAATATGTTTATGTAATCTACAACCTTTGAAAGACTTATATAAGAGGCTAATCGGATCGCGTTATTTGGGGCGAATCGGATCACTCTTTTTTTTCATTTGAGTATTTTTATGATTATAAATATGGTAATTGTTTATATACAAATGGTTCGTACGTATGTAAAAAACAGCACTCGGGAATCACGGTGTCCAAAACAAGTTAAAGGAAGCTGTGATAAAAATTAAATCTAAAAAAATGATGAGAAAACTAAATAAATTAATGGTCTTGAGAATATGGCATTGTATTTACTGTGGTGAAAAATTATATCCTTCCGATCTGTTTGTTAAGTAGTGTCACTTGACTGCACTGTCATTAAATGAGATTTGGTTAAGTTGATTCTACAGATTTTGTTATGAATATTTCAGTTTTTTCAGTAATTTATGGATTATCCAATTCGCCCCAAGTTTCGGGACGAATCGTATATTTCTCACTTTTCGTTTTTTGTTTATAAATGACAGATTTTTATGTTTACTTTCCACTTTTATATATTAATGTTGAAGCCAAAGGTGCACTAATCACGAACGGATAATAAGAAATTAGTTTCTTAATGTTTGACTATTCTTTTTTTACCGTCAAACACAGAGTGATCCGATTTGCCCCGGTCTACCCTAGTATCCGATGTCGGGAACGTATGCTCGCTCGAGACTTCAACGGAGGATCAACTGTATCGCCTTGGTGCCTCCATTTTGTCAACACGAAACCAGGGATCTTCCTCCTTCGAGGCTGGCGATCTTGTTTCGAGGCCTCGCCATTAATATCCCTAGATCCCTGTTACAGACAAGCATTCTCTAATCGCAGCCTCTATTCGCCTGCTAACAACCCTGGCAAACACTTGATCCGAAATTCTCCCTGGAATCTCACAGGGTCGCGAGTGCACGCCAGAATGCGGGCAAATCAAGTGTTCGTACGCATCGGGGAGATTTTTAAACAGAGCTCGACAGTGGATATTGACAGGAGAGCGGGCAACCCTGAAAGCCGTTACTTGCCGATGGTCGCGTGATTTTCCGAAATTATATGCGGGCTCGGTTGGACGGCTGTGAGACGCGGGGCGCGAGGCACATAAACGCGGCTCGGGATCGGCTTTTACGAGCGATTTTATCGCGAACCAGGAACATTACCGAAGCATCGCGTCCTTGAAGTTCGTTCTAACGTGTTCCAGGTACGCTACGCCCGCCGGGTTTAATCGGTGGCAGCAAGCCGAAAGTAGCTACGCCCGCCGTCGTCGCAAAGATCGAGCAGTACAAGAGGGAAAACCCGACCATCTTCGCCTGGGAGATAAGGGAGAGGCTCATCTCTGAAGGTAAGCACGCTTTCAAGTTCGTTAATCCATCCGACGTCGCGGCTTGGGAGAACTCCGAACCGCGGAAGGACAGGAGGAAGAGTGTAAATATTCCATGATTTCCACGATTACGCGCGGTATCGGTAGACCGCAGTCGTGAATGAAGCTTTTCCTCAATGAACCACGCGATTATCAATTGTTACTCCCGGAGAATATAGACCCGCGGCTCGAGACAAAGGACAACTATGTGGTTACGGGTTTGGACCAACAGTAATCGACGCAAACTAGCGAGCATACTTCTCGTTCAATTACGGGCAAGTCGTGTGCCCCGTGCACCGGTGCAAATCGTCCTGTAATGATAGTCGTACGTGTCTGCGAGCAACGTACAATTGCAAGGTGGAATCAAGAACCTCTTCCACGGCCTTGTCCACCGACACGCTTTATTCTTTTCAAAGCTACCTCCGACGCGGCCAGCCACCGTTTTACATTCCTTTGTACGATCATCGTCGCCCCCCCTTCCCTTTCGCCTATTAATTACCCAAAAATTTCTCCTTTGAACGCCACCCGGTAACGTCACCCTCGATTTACATGAAAAGCGTACTCGGGTGCGCGAGAAAGAACCGGATGAGCCTCATCGTCGTTGATTTGAAAAGAACGGAATTCTGGAGACGCCTGGAAGGCGTTCGTTCGAAATAAAGGTCGCGTATCCGTGCGTGGGACGTGGAACCTACTTTTCAGCAGCGGAATGATAGGAATGGGCTCGAACGTGATACTTCAAGTTCACCCGTAGAACGTAAACGAGTCCGAGCTCCCTATTAGACCAGCGTGAACTAAGTATTTCAGCACGGTACCAAACGTAGAGCAGTAACCCACCTAGAACGCATGAATCCTCGTCTCCATGAGCAGTTCCGCAACTCCAATTCCCTAGCACCAATTCCAACGAACAAGCAAGGAGAAGAGAACGTAAACAGAGTGTTCCAGAAGAAGCACCCTCTGTTGTTTGCAGGCGTCTGCAGCAACGCGACAGCTCCCTCCGTCAGCAGCATCAATCGAATCCTGCGGAATCGTGCCGCGGAGCGCGCAGCGGCGGAGTTCGCTAGGGCTGCCGGGTACGGGCTGTACGCTGCTGGCCCTCATCCTTACTTCAACAGCGCCCATCAGCACCCGACCACCAGCCACCACTTGCCCGCGGGCTGGCCAGGGCCCGGGGCAGCGGGTCACCCTTGGATGCTGCCCCCGCTGGCTACTGGGCTCTCTGGAGCGGCTTCCGCTCTGCTGCTGCCCCCGTCGTTAAGCCCGGGAGCAGCCGCGGCCGCGGCCGCTGCCGCCTCCGCGTCCACCGCTGGCAACGCCGACCACTCCTTGCACGCTGACGCGATCGCCCGAGGATACTTGCAAGGTGATCATTGGCTTCGGTGCTTCCGTTGGTGCAGCTGAAATGTGAAATGTCAATTCAGTGGAATCACGTTCACGCCGGGATTAACATTTGCGTGGAGTAGAGTGGGGCAAGAGTGCGCAATTAAAGGCCAGATTTCCCTAAAATCCTTGGCGTTACACTGACAGCACTTATCGTCGTGCAAGAAATAACTGCATTCCCTTATTATTCGACAGGCAGTGACTTCATGTAAATTTACCTGTCACAGCGTATATGAAATAAATATTTCTGAAAAGTGTGAAACGCGAACTTCTACCCGACATGTGGGGCAAAAGTTCGCGTGTTATGGGGTAAAAGAACGCAACGAGTAATTTCCGCAAGTGTTTTATTCTCCTACAAGCAATAGTTGTGGTAATATAGCAAAACGTCTAATAGTTTACGATTAATTTTTTTTTTAATCAAGGTAACAGTAATCGCGCATAACATTATCCCCACCATCGTAGTTTGCGCAGGCATCAGTCTTCTGGAGGATCAGTGTATTCTTCTTCACGCGCGGGATAAATTATTTCTTCCGTAGACGTTGATAGGCGGGCTATTCTCTTTTGGGGACCGATTTGTTTTGTTCCTTCCAAATTTTTTCAGAAGTGGATGTTATTTTTCGGATTTTTTTTTGCTTTTCTGATCATTTCTTTGCACGCTCGCAATAAGATTTTCCTTTCATTGCTTCATTTACCTACTCCATGCTGATTTTTAAACGGGGAGTTTGCATTCGAAATCTTGCCCCATTGCACTATGCGAACTCTTGCCCCCGCAGCTACTTTTCCGTCGTTTGACCAATCCTGCGGCCTGTGAGTAGAACTGAAAACTGCTACCAGTACTCGTGAAAAGAAGAATTCCAGCTCTTTCAAAGGCTATGTTACATAAGACATTTGCAGATCAATTTGTAGGGATAACATTGATTGCTAAAACTAAGAATATTACATCGAAACTAGTTAACTCAGTACTTACCGGAATTGTACGATAATGAAGCGAAGTACAGCTACACAATTCGACACTGTGGACAATTGACTGACAATCGGTGCAGCCAAGTATGTACCACAACTGAATCACTGAAATTCAGACAGCGCGAACTTTTGCCCGCCGCGAACTTTTACCCCACTCTGCTCTGCACGCTTAATGTAATAATCGTCCGGATTCTGGAATCGTACCTAATGTTGAGAGAAACGACATTTCATATGCACCGACTTTGTACGCCCATTAGGTTAATTAGCGCTGTGTTTCGCATAACTCGCGAGTCATCGGAGTGGGAAAGGGGACGTGTCATCGTGCAGCCGTGTGCTTGCGCCGTGCCGTACGATGTTCTATTAAATTACCGCGCGGACTTGCACGATTGTCGTGGATAGCCTCTCGAGTATAATTGTTTATCGCTGCGATGCAATGCGTCACGATCTTGCATTCGAGGCCGATTAGCTGCACGCGCTCTTTGTTCGGTATGTTTTCTCTGAAATCCGACGCGCTGACGAGCGAGGACGAGCTATATGTGCGTTATATCGGCGCGATGGGAAGGCGGTAGAAAAACCTGGCCTGTTGCTCTGTACAGACGGCGACGTGGACGAGGGGAGCCTGGACGGATCGGAGCAGCCCAAATTCCGGCGAAATCGCACCACGTTCAGCCCGGAACAGCTCGAGGAGCTCGAGAAGGAGTTCGAGAGGTCCCACTATCCTTGCGTGTCTACGCGCGAACGGCTAGCCTCCAAGACCTCTCTTTCGGAGGCTCGTGTACAGGTGAGGATCAATTCCATCCCAAGATATCTTTGTCGGGAGGGCTAGCGCGCTGGTTTCGCAGGGCGTGTTCTCGATCGCAGCTTTTCTACTTGACTTTTTTTCACCCCTCTTAGTCGAAAGCGACGCCCGCTCTCGGGGCAACGTTACCAGCGGAAATGCCCGCGCCTCGCCGCCCTCCACCCCAAAAAAATAGTCTGCACGTAGAAGAATAGGCCCTGCATCGCGTGCGCAGCCCACCCCTCTCCCCCGACCCGCCCCGAACCTTGGAAACTTGATCACGAGCCTTCTAACGACCTAACTCGTGACTCTTAGGTTTGGTTTTCCAACAGACGGGCAAAGTGGCGTCGTCACCAGCGAATGAACCTCTTAAAGCGTTCGCCACCGCCACCTCCGCCGCCTCCACCGCCTGCGCCGCAGCCGCAACCGCATTCCGCATCCGGTATGGAAATAACCCGTGCGTCGGGCTGCTCAATCGCCGGAATGGGAGGAGAAAGTAGCGCGTTTCGCGCGGTTGTCACCAACTCCTCGTCCCGGGAGGCGGCCGAACGAAACGAGCGAGCCGAGCGAAACGAGCGTAACGAAAGAAACGAGAGGATGGACAGGCTCGAGCCCGTCGCGAAGCAGCCCGAGAGGAAGCCAAGCGCCTTCAGGATGATCAGTCAGTTGGTCGGAGACGACTCGCCCAGCATACTGAGGCCCTCCAGCCCGACGTACGAGCAGCAGAGGCACGGTACGAACGTCGGACCGGGCGTCGTCGCCGGCGAGTCCGCCAACAAGGCAGACTTCGAGCGCACCGAGGACGAGGAAGAGGACGAGGAGATAGACGTCCAAGACTCGGACCAGGACGTGCCTTCCTCGCCGCCCGTTGCCTGGCGGGACCACTGGACGGACCAGCAACCCCTGGAACTGACCAAGCACGATCGCTGAATTCCTCCCAAGGCTCGCGAACCTCTTCTCGGGGCGGACAGTATCGTGCTCGATTCGAGACTCCGTGGCAGTGGATCGGGACTTGAAAAGTGTGTTCGATCGGACGGATTGTCGAACGGTGATAGAACGTGAAAGTGTAGAGATCCGCCGTTGTGATCGAGTAAGCTCGCGGCCGCGTTCCATCGAGCGGTCGTGACCGCCCAGCCCCGGACCCGAGCGGATGAACGAACTCGGCGCGAGCCTGGAATTTCGGAGGCGGACTATGAATAGTGTGAATGTGGCTGGGATCTTCCCAACGGGCTGGAATCTCATTGAAGATAGACTGTCTAACCGCTCCCTTAATGTCTCCTACTTATTTCTTATCGACGAGCGCTCCCGTCCATCGGCTAAACCGCCCTAGCACCTATAAAGCTACTTGCTACGATTACGGTCCATTTATTACGGTTAAGATTACGCTAAGTGCTACCGAACATCGTCGCGTTGCGTTAAAGCGCGGTAATACCGCCAGTGCTCGTCGTGGCGTTCGTTTATTGGCGACCAGAGCTGCACCGGAGGGTTTTAGATAGGTAATTAATTGCTTGGCCGATACGCGTGGCGCGCCCAACCAAGCTCGTGGACGGTGCGCATCTTATAATTTTACAACGCGGCCGACGCTTCCGTTTCCTCGGTCGCGGGGAGCAGGCTCGGCGCCCCGAGACCTCGGCCGTCCGAGCCTGCTCGGGAGCTAGATAAGTCCTAGCGAATCATTATGCTGCGGATGATGTAACGCGTGGGCACCACCACCAGTAGATAGAGCGTAGGTCGAGGACGATAATCAATGTAACGAACTCTGTTAAAGTGACTTTTATTTAAATGAATTCGTTTGTAAATATCCATACAGCTTTGAGAACACTGTCTTACAATCCACGACGTCTTCGAGCAATCTTCGACACGCATTCGAGGATCCACGCAACCCTTCGCCCATCCAACCAGATATCCCGCCGTCCCGGGGACCATCATCCCTCGGCTCGGATCCCTTTCGTTTCGCAGAGGGCTCCGCGCGAATTCCACGTGCGGGCCACGGCTTTCCCCGAAGTGATTCGTAATTTCGAGGGAGCAGGCCCAGAGACGCGACCGGCGGGGGACGGGTGAGTGAGGCTCATCGACGATTAACTCGAATCTACGGTTTCGTCTGGCTCGCAAATAAGGAATCTGCGCGCGAAACTGGTTTCTCCGGCGACACTCTCCCGGGCACGGGTGGAATCGCTCGGCGGAGAGCACGAAAACACCGGATCCACCGACATTTCGGATATCGCGGTCCCCGTCAGCGGTTAACGCGGCTACCAAATTTATAACCGCGCTCCGGGCCAGGGATGCGCGCACGGTAGAGCCGTCGACCCGATGGGGAATGGGGGCCCCCGCGTGGCCAACGGTACGGCCGATAGGGCCTCGGACGAGAAAAAGAACTGGGTCGCGTTGTAATTGAAAGAGACTCGGCAAATAAAGAAATTCGGCTGATCGTTGCCGCGGGTGTTTCATCCTCTGCGCCACTCCGCTCGGACACGGTAGCCTCCCACGGATTTAAATGTTCAATTTCAAGGATCGCCGTTGTTGAAACAATAGCGTCACCCCGCGTGGAAGCGTGGAGGAATAAAAGACAGCCTGCGAGGCCCATCGGGAGGAGATTACCGCGAGGAATCGTATCCTCGTCGGTGAAATCGCCGCACAATAGAGGGGTGAGAAGGGAGGCTGCGGAGGGACGTACAAAAGGCAGCGGATAGGCCCGCGCGCGGAGAGGAAGATAGCAGCGAGGAGGCAAGGGGTCGACGTTATTGTAATGCGAACAAACTTGCCAAAGGCATTAACACCGGTGGTGGGTGAGGATCGTTCGGCACTCCCACCGTAAAAGAAAGAACAAGGGACGCGAGCGGGGCAGCCGGGCGCACGCGGGAAACGGGGTGGATAAGGGAGAAGTCGGGTAAAGGAGAGGCGTTGAGGAGGAAGGAGAGGCGAAGCAGGAGGAACAGAAGGAGGGATCGTCGGACACATTCAGGCAGTCAGCCACGAGAAACGAGAACGTAACAATTACTATCTGAGACCGATCGGTGCGGTAAGATTAACGATCTTACTCGTACCGGGCACGTCGGGGCCCGTCTCAGCCGCGATTGCTCATGGGAAGAGCGAGGGGCCAACGTTAAAGTCACCTTCTCCTTTCCTCAATGAGATATTGCCTGGCCAGCGTAGCGCACCTCCTCCAGCGCGGTAAATCGCGCGAGTTTCCCTTTCCTCTTTGGGTCATTCCACGCGAAGTCGGACACTTTTCGGAGCAACATTTCGGATTTTGGCGCAACTTGGATATGTTGTAGTCTTTAGGGGTATATAAACATAACTCGAAGGGTTTTTCGAAATGTCAAAAATTGTGGATGTTACAGCTCTTTGAAATAGAGTGTTTACTATTCTTCCAAAAATTATAACTGTTGAACTAATAAACTGATAAAAATGACCTTTTGGGTGCTTACAGTGCAGATATAAGAGTACCTAATAAAAATTATTTCACTTAATAAAAACGAATATTTCACCATTTATTTAGTGATTGTTCTAAACAAATGCAATTTTATAGTTGAAGGCACCTTATTAAAAATTTGGAAAAATAGGAGGATAAAGCCCTGTTTTTTTCTCTTTATGGACATGTTTTGAGAAACGTGGACGTTTTAAAATTGGCCAAATGAAAATTAATTGAATGTAACGCTGCGTCAAATCACACCAGCTCGACTGGTCGCTCGGGCCGTGCAGTACTCGCAGCACAATTTTTGACATTTCGAAAAATCCTTCGAGATATTTTTATATACCCCCAAAGACTACAACATATCCAAGTTGCACCAAAATCCGAAATGTTACTCCGAAAAGTGTCCGACTTCGCGTGGAATGACCCCTTTCTCTTTTTCGCCTTCCACGATACGCGCGAGCACCTACCTTCTTCTCCCAGAGAAATACCCCCGATAATCCGTGGACGTTTCCAGACGTAGCTACACCAAAGGGTCACGACCTCGATAAACGTTTTCTATCCTTGACGAGGTCATAACCCCCTCCGCGAGCACCCCTTCGCGTATCTGAAGTTCGACTTTGCAACCAAGGGGTTGTTGATCGCTGTTCCCCGGGACTGCCTTATCGTTCCTTGCCCCCTCGGCAACCACCCTGATAACCCCGACTTTGAAGATTCCATAAGAGAGACCCGGTGCTTTTTGTCAGAAGGCAGCGCGACAGGCGTTTCGCACGGACGAAAAGGTGTCCCAGGTGGAAAGGGTAGAGAGGGTGAAAAGGGTGGCACGGGTCCGCCGGCAATAATACGCGAGAAATCGTGAATTAGTGAGCGTCTTTTTGAGCGAGAGAGAGCGGACAGTGGAAAGGAGTGGCCGATGATTTCTCGCCCAATTAGAGTCGACCGGGCTATAAACTTCTTCGCGGATAAGATAGGACCTCGGTTTTCTGTGTTCCGTTCGTGCTGGAACGAGGGGGAGGGAAAGGGCGGAGGGGAGGGGCAGCGTAATGTCCCGCTTCAGCCCGGAAGCCTTCCAGGTCGCATATAGGCCGGGAATCCGTGGCTGGTCGAGAAAAAGAGAGGCAGACGGTTGTCCGGGCGAGGGTGCCAGGGGGAGAGGGAGGCAGAGCGAGGGAGAAGAGTGTACCTGAGCATTGGGACGGAGCTAATTGGCTCGTCCACTGACCATTGAAACCGCCGTCCCGGTATCGTTTTCGATCCACGGAGAACATATACGTGCCAACGTTTCAGGACGATCAATTAAACGGAAATGGCCGGGAGATATCCCACGAGAAACAGACGTTCTCGCACGTCCCGAGACGGCCGCCGGTTTCGAGCCAGCAGCGGCCGCCGCGACCAGCTTCCCAACGCTCACTGTCCAACACTGTCCAACACTTTCCCCCCTCGAACAGGGCGACGCCTTTTTCTTCCTCCAGGATCCAGGCAGCTCTGCTCCTTTCCAACCGCGAAAACCGACTGCTCCTCGACGATTTAATTGAATAATCGTGCTCCACCTGAAAGCCGAGAATCGCCAGCCGTACTAGACAGGGGCACGAGTTTAAGGGGTCATGCTCAGTCAGGAGGCTGAAAAAAGGGTGGTCTTTGGAAATTTTTTACTCAAAAGCTATAACACATTTCTCAGAGAATCTTTTTTCCTTTTGAGGATTGCATCTAGTACCGTGCATCGTAATTTTTTTATTTAAAAATATTTATCAATAACTAAATTATGGTCCTTCACTCGAAGGTTCTTTAAAAAAAAGGCTTCTGTGGTGACCACTGCTGCTCGAAAGTCGATCATCTGAAATAAAAAATTCAAAAGAATTTACTTATTATATTATATTATCTAGTATTTGAACGAAGGATTTTTCGAAATATTGATTTGGGAAAAAATGGCTGATGTTTAAAGTAAAAGTTTCAATTTTCATCATAAATCATGCCTGATTTTCGTCAATTAAAAGAAAACTAAGCATCGGATAAAAAAATCCTTCGTTCAAATACTAGATAATATAATATAATAAGTAAATTCTTTTGAATTTTTTATTTCACATTTTGTTTTACACTCATATAGATTAAAAAAATCTTTGGTACTTTCGTTTCAGATGACTAGGACGGCCGCAATTCGTGCGCCCGATGGGGCCGGTTTTTTGATGACATGACCTGCGCTTCGGCGTGTAACTTGTACAAATTTCAATATAACGCATTCCAAAAATTTGTATTGATAGCTCAAACACTACTAAATATGTGTGCAAACCCCCTGCCCTGTAGGTGCGATAGGTTTTCCAGAATTAATTTCCAAATATCACCTTCAAAAACGAGTGTCTAGACTAGAATACCCCCTTAAACCGGGTCACCACTTCTCACGCCTGTACTTTAGGGAAATTTAAGCGACCGGTCCTGCCCATTTCTCGGCGTGGTGCTTTACGATTATACGGACTGGCGTGTTGGACCTGGACACGGCGGAATAGCAAAATGGGACGACGAGCTTCGGCAGTTAAGTTCGGATCAGGTGCAAGGGGATCGCGATCGATCCGAGCGGAAGATCGGAGAGCGTTTCCTCTGGCGCGAAACGAGCGCAATTACCCGTTCGTAAAGCACCGTTCCCCACATAAATTCCGTTCGCATTACCGGCGTGTACGGATTTTATTTTACGTAATCAGTTGGTCCCCGGGGGAATACGCCGCCAGGACATGACGCACACACTGCTCTTTCGAGGGTAGCTCCTTCTCCCGACCTTCTCTCTGTTCTTCCGTATGGGCGAGCTCGCGTGCAAGCTGCGTGTACGTGGCCGGCTCGCGCAGACCTCTCAGGAGTCTCGGGCCGTGTTTGCGTGTGCAGTTGTGCACGTAGGGCCGGCGAGCGAAGTAATGGCGCAGAAGCCGACTCCTACTACTCTTGCGGCCTGAAATGAGTCGACTAGGATGGTGTCGACGTGATGTACAGCGACAGGGTTGATAGCGTTACAAGAGCTACTAACCCTCCTCCCTTGCCGCCCATTCCCCGTCCATCCTCGCCCTTTTCTCCGCCACCTTCTCCTTGCTGGCAACAACCACCGCCACCTCCTCTCTTCCTCCGCCACGTTCATCGTCACTTTCGCCTCTTTCGCCTCTTTCTGCATCTTCGGCAAGACGTGTTCGGACGCATCAGCGTGTAAAGCACGCTCTCGTGGTCAGACCGGGCCTCTTTCTCTTCGTCTCCCTCTCTCTCTCCCCCTCGATTATCCTCCTGCTCTCTTTTACGGTCCCTCCACCTCTCCCTATCTCTCGTCCGCTTCCTCTCTCACTCTCCCTTCTAGATACCCCTGCTTCTCCTTCCGCTGCCACCCTCTTCCTCTCCCTCGCCCCGTTCCAAATCGTTCCCCTTTTCACTTTTCGCTGTCCTGCGACCGTCCTCTCCCCCTCTCTGCCCTCCTGCGTCCTCACATCTCGCGTACCCGTGTCCGTCGTTCACGTACGTACACGGAGATTTGTATAGGGGGCAGAGTGTCGCGAGCAGAAAGACCGAGAGACCTATCGGGGACCACTAACTTATTATCGGGAACCGCCATTAGCATGTTTATAGAAGCGACTGCTCGACACGCATGCGATCGTGCCGCGGCCCGGCCGGGCCCTGCCTCGATTCTTTTGTATTTCTGATCAATTAGACGGTTGTCCCTGTGTCCACCGGCGCGGCGCAACACCTTCTGGGGATACGCCTAGCCCTGGAATGTCACCCTTCCTCCGTGGCGCTTTTCGTCGCGCGATCGCTATCGCCGCGATTCCAGCGGCCGGCATACAAATGATTGCGTTATCAGCCGGGAACGTGCTCGGCCAGAAACCACCGACAACGGGCTATCGTGGCCGGGGACATAGGTGCCGCGCTGTAACGAGCGCCGCGGCTCACGCCAGTTCGTCAAGCGAACTCTTTGCGGCCCACGCGATCCGAGGACACCTAAGGGCTACACATTTCGGACGGTATAGTTACACCCGAGCGCGACGGCCGGAGCATGTTTAATGGATGCTTTGGAAAATGGATGGAAAACAGAGGAGCGTGTCCCAGATCCCGGCCTCGTCTGGAATGGCCCCGAAGCGATGCGTTGGTTACTCAATGGAGCACCTACGAACGTGTCGTGCCGCGTTTTCGAAAGAAACTCTTCGATCCCGCCGGCGATAGTGTCGGTTGCCTAATGACAGCGATACCATCTCCGAGCCGAGCCGATTCTCGATAGGATTCACCTTCTACCTGGCCCCCTCGGCCCTGCTCGCGGGATCACGAGTCCTATCCACGTTCTGTTAATCGCTCTCTAGGAAGCCGAAACTCGGCGCGATCGGGACAGTTGGCACTCGAGGCGACGCTAATGAATTTGTCCTCCAGTCTCGGTAACTCGCGATCCCTGTTCCCTCCCTCGTCGAGACGGGAAAATTGTCCGACCGTACAACCCACGATGCTCGCCGCTGGGCGAAAGCTGGCCAAGCTTCCTGGAACGGATCATTTGCATCGTGACGGGACGCAATCGCCGCGATGAACCGTGACTTCGGAGGCATCCAGCGCTGTTCGCAACAAAGCGGGAAAAGCGCATTGTGCGCCGCGGCTAATTGCCGCGCCTTTTCATCGGCCCGCAACGATCGCACAATGCCGATCCCGGCTTCGGAATGAATAAAAAATTAGCCAGGGATTTGAAACAGAAAGACCAGCGCTCGCAGCGTTTCCTTTTCTAAAGGAACGCCTGATCTAACAGCGCTGAAGATGCACAATGGGGCGCGGGTGTGCAGGGTGTTTGGGAAACGGTGTCGGGAAATTAGCGGGGCTTTCAAGCCTGTGGAGCTTTTGTTTCCGCGACCTGGTCTCTTTCAACGTACTCAGTGGCGATCAAAGGGAAGTTTACAAACGATGCTGCTACTCATTGCAACATCGCTATTCTTATTCTGTTCTTGGAAACCCTCCGACACGATCCGAAACAGATAAGGACGTAGATCCTCCGCGTGAAGGTGCAGCGGCTCTGTTATCGTTGGCCCTTTGAAACTTTCGTTTCGACCAGCATTGAGAGGCATAGGGTAACTCGGGGTTCAATCGAAAATTTCTGGGCACTTTGCAAACAATTTATACGCGACAAAAAAAAAACAAAAAATAAAAATTAACTTTTGGAAGCCATTAAGCTGTCATGGAAACAAATTTTGCCATCACAGTGTGAAAGCTTGATTACATCGATGCCAAAACGTATACAAGCTGTGATACGTGCACGTGGGAACGTCGCAAAATACTAGGTAATATAAACATTAAATCAATTATTGTTAATTTCTTTGCAAATTCATAATGTTACATACTTTTTTCCAGAACATCGGTCCGCTCCTTACTTATTTCCCAGACACATTTTGTTTCTTCCATATTTTGTATTATATGATAAACAAAATTCTTAATTATTTTTGGTGCTTTCACTTTAAAATAGACCAATTTAACATTACCACGCGTTTCATACATATACCGTTGCATATTATACATAAAAGATATTAGTGTTTCTCGTTAATTTCGTATTTTTGCATTTGGTTGCAAACTTATTGCCAGGGGTTGTAGTGTTAACGGACGTGCGAGGGGTTGTAAAATTCGTTGGTCAGTCTACTTTGCCATAATCTATTGACTCTTTGTATAACTGTTCTCACAAATGTATAACCAGCATTCTAGTTACAGTGTGAAATTAGATCAAGACGATACTTTTACAACTTACCAGAATTTACTGAAAATAAAACAAGGTAAAAGCCAGAATCTATTGTCGTCTTAGCAGTTACACCGAATTGAACGGAATTAGTGGAAACGGTAACGGCATCTGTGCATTATTTAAAAAATCATTGAGAAGTGGCATATTCCCTCGGTGGCATATTACCCCGAGTTACCCTATTGGAAGCGACGAGGCGAGGGATCGATCCGCGAGCGTTGCCGCAATTAGTTCGACACCGGTGCTCCGATCCAGGCGGATACAAACGCTCCTATGCATTATTCGGCGCACGGCGCCGATGCAAATCGAAGCGATCCCTCACGCGGGGTGTCGCGATTGCACGGCGATGCGATCTACCGCACAGCCTGTCGGCTGATCGATTGCTGTCATATGTACGCGTGCTCGATGGATTATGCCTGGATCGCGTTCGTGACGCGAAATCCAACAGCCCCTCGCGTCGTCCAACATCTTTCCTGCTGGAAGCTGCCGCTTTCTGTCGCGAACGTTCGGATGGTTCGGTCGACGGTGCCGGGCGAGTCGCCTCCGTTCCGATCGCGCAATCGTCGACGGAGATCGGTATCGGTCGGGCCAGCCAACGATCTCCCGAACTACCGTTAATCCCGCCGCGGCGAGGCGATCCAAGGCGCGAGAAAACAAGGGGCCCGGGTTACGAGAGGAAATTAAAGCTTTCGAGTGGCAAAGACGGAAGAAAGACCCAATTATAGCGGGGCACGGAGTAAAGTGGCTATTAGAGATTGAGACGCGCGTCGGTCGATTTACGAATCCGTCGAGTCATCTGAATTGGATCCCACCGCGCCGGCGAGATCGCCCCGTGATTGGTAACTAATGCCCGGGCGAGCGGCTCTCGATCGCGAACGACAAACGAACGATCTCGAAGAGTGGCTGAGCGTGGAGGTGATTCAGTGACGATGGCAACGTCCAACGTGCAAGAAACACGTCGGACGGATCGAGTGGACGTGAACAGAGTCCCAGCGGCTTCTACTCAGGCTGGGGAGGATCGTGGACGGCGAACGATAGGCGAGGAAAGCGCGACGGAGAGCCAAGCACGCTGATACCCGATGTAAAATCAAAGCCAGGGGGGGCGTTTTTTTTTCTTTTGCTCGTGCAAGTGGTTGCGGTAGTCGGGATCGCGACGTCGAAGCTGCTCCCGCATCGCCTTCCCCATCGCTCTTCGTCTCCCTCTATCGGCACTCGGCTCTTTCTCTCTCTCTCTCTCTCTCTCTCTCGCTCTCTCTCTCTCGCTCTCTCTCGTTCCCTTGGAGAGTTGTGTAGTCACCGGGGAGCCATTATCCCACCAGCAAGTGGGTTTATTAGGAACGCAGCGGGGGTGGCCTCCGGGTAAGATCGACACCAAGCAACAGCTTACAACGCCGTGAATCGGTCAGCCTCGTTACCGGCCTCCTCCTTGTTTTTTCCATCCAACCTCCCCTGTCGAACACTGCCTACTGCGCCACCCTCTCTCACCCTTCTCGGCCCATTATTACGAACAATTATTAATGGCCGACGGGCTTTCGCCTCGCCTCGTCAGGCCGACGAAAACGATCGAGGGCCCCGAAGTGAGAAGCTGTCGGCTGCTACCGGTCAGCCTAGACGCCTCGGCCAATTTGTTCGCCAGCCTACTCTCTCGCCCGAGACGCGGCAGTCTCCTCCAACTTTCGCAATTCACTGCCGGCTATTTCGGCTGTGACCTTACAAGGTTTACTCCAGAGATGGGCAAGTAATTATTTCAAATGAAAATCTGTGTGCGAAATATTTATTTTTATACATCTCCGGTCTCCTCCGACATCGACCAGGAACAGTTCGAGGTTGTTGCGTCGTTGCGAATAAATACAAGACGTCGGCTAAAGCCTCGCGGTTTTAAGCCGATCCTGATTGCTGACGGTGGACGAAAGATTTCGTAGCGCTGAATGTATCTACGCTCAACATCTGCTAAAAGTTGCCTCGTCGAAGTGAGTTATTATCCGATTACCAGTTCATGTGCCCGACACTCGACACCACGTGGAATTGCCCGGTGCCCCGTGGCACGGTAGAAAATATTTCTCTACGGGCGCATAGCGTAGAGGCGAATGCCAGCGCGATCGATCGAGAAGAAAGGAGTGTCGGCCGGTTAGCCGCCGCCGCTGTCGTGCTTTCGCCGTAAGGCTGCCCGGCGCGCCGCGGTATTTGAATAAAAGAGATCGATCTCGCGGCGCGATCGAGGCAGCGATTCGCGTCGTCGTGCGGCTGCTTAACGTCGTTACACGGTGTCGTGTCTCCCTTGACGAACGCGGCCGGCGAGGTGGCAGAAGGAGGGACGATGATCGCGTGCTTTTCAGGCCGGGGCCCGTCCGGCGCGATGGAAACTATCGAAAGACGATGGCTACGGTCCCTGTCGGCGGTGGCAACACCGGCGAGCCTGGTCTTTAAACATTTCCCCTGTTACGCCAGCCGGAATCTTGGACACGGAGTTATCGACAGGCCGATACGTGTCGACACGAACCGGGGGCCGTTCGGGCGCGCAGGAGAGGAAACGGTAGCGGCGCGGGTGCACGAAAGCCGGGGCCCAGGGAGCGAGGAGCGGACCCGGGGCCGTGGAACGGTCAACGATAGGACGCGTCCCTTCAAGCCTGGTTGATCGTTATTAGTCGATAGAACATGAACAAGACCGGCCAATGCAACATCGAGAACAAGAAGAAGAGGAGCGGTACCGGCGGGAGAGTGCAGCGGACGCCGAGGGGGTAACGGCGAGTAGAAAACCGAGAAACCGAAAGGGAGAAAGGGAGAGGAAAAAGAGGAGAGAAACCGAGGGGTGGAGGTGCGGAGGGAGCGAGCGGCAGGGGCAGAAAGGAGAAGGAGATGGAGGAGGAGAAGGCATTGTTCGATGGCTGGACGCGCGTTCGTGGTGGAGAAGCCTCCCGCTGCGCAAGTTATTTGCCACGATTCTCCTTCATGATTTTTACTCTAATTTGTAACGACAGGAACGGAGCACGCGAGCCGCATTCCTACTCTCTCGATCCTCCTCTAGCCCTCTGCCGCGATCCTCTACCCTTCTCCACTTGTCCCTGCTGGAGGGTAGAGGCTACTCTCTCTCTTTCTCTCTCTCTCTCTCTCACTCTCTCTCTCTCACTCTCTCTCTCACTCACTCACTCTCTCTCTCGGACCAGATCGAGAGCATCGGTTCGAGAAGAACCTCTGCCTACTATTCTCCGGCCCGTCCATCCCGACCTTCCATCGGCTATGTCTGTTCGCGTCCATCGGGGGCCTCGAGAGAGGAGCGAAGCGGGCCACAATGGGCTCCCTATGATTTCGGTAGCGGTGTTTTTTGTCAGCGGCAAACAAGAGCCTGCCATGGTTAGCCTTGATCGATGGCTGAACTTAGCTGAGTAAGCCTCCGTTTAATTAATTCTTTAATTACTTTCCCCCGGCCGATGGGTAGAGAGGGATCCGGGGAGCTGATTCCAGATCACCGATACGGATAGGTATACCATCGTACGGTAGCGGTGACTAGGCCTGCTCCTTCAACGCTACCCACGGATATCGCCGCGATATTTTATCTCCCCGAGGCGTTCCTCGACCGCTACCGATTCCTCGGGGCCCCCTCGGGGCCTCGATATTGCAGCCTCCATCTTGCCACGCAATTAAACGCGCCGATCCTCGGACCGCGAGGCTCGCTTCCATACCTATTTCCTGCGAAACGGTTCATCAGCGACAGCGATACAAGAGCGACACTACCCGCAAGGGGAAAGCGCGCAACTCCCCTTGCTCCTGGACGCATCGCGCGCTCGCCACACCCATGAAAACGCGCACCGACCAATGGAAAAACACTGACAGATCCTCCCGGCAGGTCTGTTCTGTTCGCGGCGCGAAATCGTGCCCGATACGAATCGAGGAAACAACCGTACACCGTCGCGGAAAAGGGGGCGTACACCGGCGCGATTTTCCGCGCAATTTGCCCGAGCGCACGGCTCGGGCGCGGCGGAACATGGCGGTGCACGCGCTCGCGTATTCGAGTAGCCGTCCGGCACGATATTTACCACAACACGGGGATACCCGTAACATTCGTTATGCATGGTGTGTTCATCCGTCAAGGTGGTTAGCACGCAGGGGGCCCGTGCGGCGCGAAGAAAGGGGCCACGTCGTAAAATTCGGCAGGGTAGTCGATCATTGTTCTCTCGGGGCCGCGGGCCCGAGCCATTGCACCCCCCACCCCGCCGGGCCCAGCTCGGGGCCCGTTGGGCAGCTAACCCGGTCGTTCCCTCGGAGCACGTCTCCACCCGTTCCTTTTAATGGCAGAAATTACTTATTCGAGCGGCCGGGAGTCGAGTCGATCGCGCGAAACGATCCCCGGCCGAGTGGCCGCGGTAACGACGACATTAGAGTCAATTCAGACGAGCGATGCGGCGGCGTCGCACAGCGGTCCGAATGGGGGTAGTAGGGAACATTAACAAAAATCAGCTTTCTCCTATCCACACCTACTGAATCTATTCCACTTACTTCCTAAATGTCCAACAGTCCCTAAACTAAAAATATTAATAAAATTTAAGATAAATTGTAATTGGGACGAACACTTAAATTTGGATATTCAAAGATAGCGTTTTTCGCCGGAAAAACTGCTTCCTTCGTAGAAATGCCCTGACGACCCTGTTTAATATTTTCTCTCCGCTTTTTTTCTAGAATCAAGAGCATTCTTTTGCGTTAAGGATTAACACAGTTAATTAAAAATTACTGCTCATAATGTATTAAAAAAGTAATGCTCATTGAAATACAGAAAATTGTGAAAGTTCTTTACCATTGACAAGGAATATCTTTCAAGTTCCATCGAGTTCCACGTTCTAACCAATTGGAATATTTTCAGCACACCTTCTACAGAATCATGCAAAAAACCATTTCCCTGTTCAGCCCATTCATCAAATTATTAATGTCAGCGTTACATCATTTTACGTATGTACGTTCGTATCCATCGTATTATTATTGTATTACAAAGGGTTTACACAAATATTTATGTATATATTGGGCTCTAGTCCGTCGAATAAATTAATAATAAATGAATAATAATATTTAACTAAATTGTAGATTTCGTCACTATTTCTAGCAGTACTATTTCACTTTTCCTTACAACTCGGAAATCGTTATCACAAATAAGTTAGAAAAAGTGAAGAATAAATAAATAGAGGAAGTGCAGCATATTTGGAATACTGTTGGTAATTTGGAATACCGAAGGTGAAGGCAATTTGGAATATTCCAAAGCTTAGCAATGCTGTTGTTTCACGAGTAACGGCTACCGCCGCGTCGGTTTGAACCAGCCCTGGCCATTTATTAAACGATTTTTAAACGATTTTATTCAGCTTCGATCCTCTGCTTGTTTGTATGTATGTATGTTTGTTTGGTTCAAATCTAGAAACTCAATTTTAACCCACTTCCAACTAACCAATAGACTTGAAACTTTGCAGGCGTTTAGATAACAATTCAAAATTATGAAAAATAACTCCAAGTGGTTTAAAGAATTACCCAGTCATCCATAAATATAACCCAGAACCACAAACCCAAACGACTTGAAATCAGCCTATAACCACAAATAACACTTAGACACTAAAAAGTAAGTAATACAAAAGTATATTAAAAAAAACTGAAGTTAAACGATTTCATTTAAAATACACTAAATTTTTTTAGTTTTTACTGAATTTTAAATAAAATCGTTTAACTTAAATATTACTTTTTATGTGTTTTATTTACCTAAGATTATTCCTATATTGTGCTTTTCAGCCTGATTAGATCGTAAAAGAAAATAATTTTATTATCTACATATTTTTTTTAAGTTTATAAAGTGAAGGTAAATTGGAATAGCGGTATTTCAAATTACCTGCACCTTAACGAAATCGATACTTCCTGTCATTTTTCATTTAGATCAAAGTTTCAGTTACTTTCTGCTTTTTATTACTACTGAGAGTTTAAAATACAGAAGTTTATTAGTTTTCCCATGATATTATGCAGTTTTATTTATTCTCTGCTGTAATTTTGTATTCGCCTTAAACAAACTGGTATTCCAAATACACTGCACTTCCTCTAAATAAATAAATCTAAAAAATATTAAGATGTACATCATTGGAAAGGGATAATTTTTTCCTGTTTTTGGCGCAAATTTCATTGCGATATCTTTTGGTAGTTTAAAAGTTATACACGAATGTCCCTTATTACCCCTATTTCGACCACTGTGTGTCGTTGCGATCACGCGCCGATATACCTATGTACCGAAAGAGGGTGGAGAGGGCATGGTGGGGTAGCGAGGTAAGATGTGGTGTCGTAAAAAAAAACGATAATCGAAAAATGTTAGACATTTGATGAAAGAGTACCAAAAGGAAGCCATTGTATTGTAACAGTTAGGCCGCTAACGATTATTATCGCGGCGAGCGGGGATTGAGGAATATTGAACGTCGCGACCACGGTGCGGTGCGCACGCGAGATAATAAATAGTGATCCTCTAGGGAGTAATCGGAATTTTTGTTACGTGTATCGTCGCTGATTGGTTGCCGCGATTTTGGAGCAAAATCGGAAGTAGACAGAGCAAAGAAACTGTAAAAAAGAAAGAGACAGAAATACTGACAGAAAGAGAGAGAGAGAGAGAGAGAGAGAGAGAAAGAGAGAGAAAAAAAATACTGATAGAAAGGATCACTAATAATAAAGCGCGAAAAGCGGCCGCGCGCTGTTCCTCCGCGCTGATCCTTCCGGGTGAACGTATCGCCCCGGCACGCACGGTGCCCCTTTTTATCGGCGTACTACCGTGCCACGAAACGATCCAGGCCGCTTCCGTTCGCCTTTTCGAGCGCCGCAACGCCCGACGAAACGGTACCAGCCGATATTCAACCGCGTCTCCCGCGATCCACTTTGCTCGACAATAAGCGCAGCCATGTTTGGGCACGCGGCTCCACCGTTCCAGTGCGTATGCCCGATCAGTCGATCGCGAGCCGCGACGACTGTCGTTTGCGCAACGGTAGCGGCGCTAACACGAAGCGACAAGTTTAACAAGAACGCGCGAGGGACGTCGACGAGGCTCCGCGGTACGATTGCCACGCTCGCCTTTCGAGGGGGAACTAGGTAGGGGTAGCTAACACGTTCGTCGAGAAATTATTCATGGGCAAGAATTCCCCGTTGTCCGACGACCACGCGCATAGACACCATTAGGGAATCAGTAGCTTCTTCGTCAGAAGAAATGAGCGAGTGAACCTCTGCGAATACCCCTGGCAATTAAACCGCAGAAACAGGCTCGCCAGGATCATAGATCCTCGAAGCGGAGGAAGAAAATGTTCGCAGGCGAGTCACAGTAACCCCGTAAAGAACGGCCCCTGCATGGTCACCAAACGAAGATCGTAAGTATCGTCCGAGGCGTCAGCCCGCGAGGACAGCGCGATCAGGTATTCACGGAGAGAAGGCTTGCGGCGCAGACACCGTGGCCCTTGGTAGTTCGCACGGTGCGCGCAATAACGTAGCAGCCAGCGTGACATTCGTTTCTCTTAATCACGCGGCCTTTCAACGGCCGAGGGAGAGCCGCGCCGGGGAAAATCATCGTGGACGGCGAAGCGCCTGGAAATCCAGCACGGAACGTATGTATGCGCCGGCCGTTTACGTTTACGGGCGAGGGCCGCGCGTGTTGCCGATCTCCGGGGCTAAGGAGGCGTTAAGAGGGGCACCGTCGTAAAATAAGGCGGCGACGTGCTAGATACCAGCTCAACGGCGCGTCGTAAAATCAGTCGGTGTCGGTGCTGCGGCATAATTCTTCGGGCGAACCCGGGGCTGTGAATTTCGCGAGCGCTTAACTACAGAGAGGAACAACCGGGCCCCCGTCTTATCCGGGTATAATTGTTACGAGCAGACGTTCCCATTCACGAAGCTATCGCGGCTACGACTGCAACCCGTCCGCGAAAGGGGGATGAACAATACGTTCGCGTAAACACAAAAACCGCGAGACCTTCTTCCAGCAATTTTCCACCCGAATCCGCGCTTTCACTGGTCTCCTTCTGCGCGCGGCGAACGCGGGGTTGATCGGGAAGTCGCCAAACCGTGCAGGATTACGAGAAAGTAAACTTCTGCTCCGTAATCTGCGACCACGAGCTTCCTCGGTAGCTCGCGACAAGGTCCTTCGTAAAGGATCTCCACTCGAGCTCCTCCGAAGGATCGTATAATTGGATGTGGAAGGCAGGGAGCGTAAAAGTTAATTGGCTCTAGTAACCCGACGGGTTTCGCGACTTTAAACGTCTGCGCCGAGATGAACGGAAGGACATTTAAATGCGATCGAATTGCAGGGAATCGTTCAGCCCGGGCGTCATAGAGGGCCTGCCAGAAAGCGAATCATATTTCATGGTTCCTACGGAGGGAACGCGACGGGTCCATCGGACCGCGGTAGGAGAGGACGCAGATGCCCGTGAAAAGGTAACGAAGGAAGCGACAGTTTTGATAATCGGTGTGCGCGTTCCGTATAATGCCGACAAGAGGCGTAGCCACCGTCAGATGCAGAAGATACGCCACGACGCTTCTGCTCCGACTCGGGCTCATCGTCCCGATCCTCCCCTTATCCGGCCCGGATCTAACTTCTATCCGTGGTCATCGCCGCGGGCCCGTTTGTGTTTTCGAGTAAACGGTCCCCGCGCGAGAATCGTTTGGTTCGCGCCGCGCGCAAACGCTCCACGAGCGTCAATGAAGCTCCTCCGTTCGAGAGAACGAGCGGGAAGAAAAGGGCCACGGGACTCCCCCTGGGTAATCGAAAGAGACTGCTCCGCTGGACTGTTCCGCGACGATGGGGCTCGCGGTGAGGCAGAAATCGGTGATCTCTCGTAGAGAATCCAGAGAGAGAATCGTAGGGGGAGAAGAAGGAAAGGAATAAAGATCGCACTTGGCTCTGACGCGTGACAAACCGGCGGTAACGTTTAAGGGGTCTTTCTACTGTGACGCCTTGATGAAGTACCGCTGTTTGGAATTTTGTTTCTCACAAAAAGAATGCGTTTACTAAATTGAAGTTTTTTCTATTTATTAATATGTGTTTTGAGAATACAACAATTTTTTTTCGTATTTTTTTAATGCATGCTTGCCTCGAAGTAAGAGGGTGTAATATCCGCGGTGAAAGAAAGATGCCTCGACTGCGTGGTCAATTTTGAAGGAACTATGTATCTGGGGAGGTGGTATCAGGGAGGATTGTAATCAGTGTGACTGTCGCTGTGGCCTGGACTAGAAGCACACATTTTCGTTGCTTTTTTGTCATCTTTTGCGTCGCAGAATGATTAAAAAATTTAGCTTATTTCGATAGTTCAACTTTTGACGTCCACCATTTTGTTAATTTCTCATCAATCTAATTAATCTTAGTCCCTGCCATAGCGATGGTCATACTGATTACAAATCTTTTTGTTTTCTTTTGGTTTCAGACACACGGTTCCTCCAAAATCGAGCAAGCATTAAAAAAATGTGAAAAAAATAATTTTGCATTCTCAAAGCACGTATCAATAAGTAGAAACACTTCAATTTAGTAAACACATTCTTTTTGTGACAAAAAAAAATTAGAAGCAGCGGTACTTTTTAAATTCCATCAATATAGTATACGAAAAGCGTACATATATATTCTACGACCAACAAATTTTTTTTATTTATTTTTCACTCTTTTCTATTTCCGCCACAATTGCGATACCGCATAATTGGTTATAAATTTTACTTTTCTTAACACTTTCTCCCCTTCTCATTTTTTATTAATAACCCGGATATTATTTGACACGCCGCGGAACTGTTGTGTTCTCAACAATGCCAGGTAAGTAAGTAACATTTTCGTACAAGAACTTTTGTTCTAACTGTGATAGTTCTCGCGTAATCGTATTCCAAAGCCAAAGTGTTCCTACCGCCCCCCGGTCTACCCTACGATGGATCTAGAGAAGAGTTTGACCCGCGTTCGAGATGAATCGTCCTGGCGATTCGCGGCACCGGTGCTCGCATGCACGATGACGGGATCGTCGATGCTTGAAAGGAGAAGAGAAGGCACCGACGAAGCCGCCTCACTCTCCTCTCCTCTCCCGTGGCGGGCCTGCGCTCGGCCCATCAGCCTTCAGCGTTCGCGTTCGCTCCGAGCTTGCGTGCCAGTCAGCATTGGCAAGTAATTTCTTGCACGCAATTGCCCGCTACTGGAATTGCCTGGTAGGCGACCTCAGTCCGTCAGTCATTTACTTTTTAAATCGAGCCAACCTACCTCTACCTGCCCGGCTGCCTGACGGACTGACTCGCTGCCCGTACGCGCGTGTGCTCGAGCACACACGGCTTCGTGCCGCGCTGAATTTCCCAACGTTCAAGCCGATCCCGGCCGATAAGCATCTTCCTCCTCGAAAACGCTCCGCGGCTCCTCTGGCCGAAAATTATTCCAGCGTCCTCCGAGTAATACCGGTTCGAGGATCGGCTCCTCGCCGCTCCGAATCGATCACTCCGCTCCGAATCGCAGCACGCTTCCCACACCACCGCGGCGCGCGCGTTTAATTGCGCACAGCGTTCCGCCCGTTTTCCCAGAGGAAACGAGCGAGCGGCGGCCGCTTTTGCTCGCGGGTCGCGGAACGAGGATGGATTCCTAGCTGAATCGAAGGTACCAATGACGAATAATTGCACGGTCGGGGACGGTCGTTGCGTTCGCGTTCGTGCACGGCACAGGCGAGTGTCCAGGAAGAGGGAGCGCGAGAAGCAAACTGGCTGCTTAGGTATATCTTAATCGTCCCTTGTTATTGGCATTCTAGATCGAGAGCGTGCCACCGCTCGTGGGAACCCTGTGTCTCGCGCACAAAAGAGGAAGCTGCCACTCGCGCCGGCATGCCCTCGCCACGGCTCATCCTTCGCGAGGATGGCTCGATTCGGATCGACGCTGTTAGCGGCGGAACCTCCCTCAAGGATGGCCCGATAAGCGTACGCGCGACGCCTGAACAATCGTCGTGGATCTTTAAACCCGATTCGACGTCTAGTAAATCGATCATCGGCGCCCCAGAAATCCCGCTCATGCAAAACGAATCGCGGATAAAATCTGACCGTGCAGCGGCGCGTACGTATGAGAAATTGCCTCTACACGAGCCGCACGTAAACCGTTTCTCCGCGTAACAGCCGTACCCCCTGCGGGGAGAACTCAACCCTTCGCTGAATACAGGATAGGCGTAACAAACGCTCCAGATCTGTTAGCAAGATAACAGCAATTCTCCTTTTTTTCTCTGCGCTCACGCTAACCCGGCTTAGCCTGATTTCCCCTGCAAATTCCATTTTCCGTCCGCTTCGCGTTTGACGTTTGACGGGAAATCCAGGGGGAGCGTTAAATCGCGGGTGGCAGACGTCACGCATTGGTTCCGCGGGTCTTTCGAAGTTTCGCGAGGAGAATACTCTTGTTGGGAAGAAATCTTCGTTCTTCTGTTGAAGAATCAAATTTAAATTGGATTTGGGAACTTGGCGCCCCTAGGCTCTGCCGCCCCTTTCGCGAGGTATCGCCAAATACTTTAATTTAAAAGAGTTGCGAGGATTTTAAAATTAATTCAATATGACTTAATTCAATTAAAATTAATTCGATAAGACTTACTTGAATTAAAATTAATTCAATTCCGCTGAAAGTGAAAAAAACCTCTGTGTTTAAAGATCACCCGGTCAGAGCAGCCAAATTAAAAACACTTCGCTACCTTTTCCAAAATTTGCCACCCCCCAAAATTTGCGACCCGCAGTATTTAGGTAATATGGTTTCCAGTCAGACAAATCAAGCTGCACCTTAATATCAATCGCTCGTATAATTAATCGCGAGCTAGGGTCGAAGGTTTTGCGCGAAGAGGGTGGAAATCCTCATGGAACGGCGGTGTTCGCCGTTCGAGGAGCGATAAGGAGAAAAATTTCTAGTGCGGCACAGCCTCTGGCCGGCGAATCATTTGTCACGGTCTAATGTCTCCGCGAGCGAGTCGCTTATCGCGTGACACTGCGCTGCGACCATTTTATTGCTTCTGCAACTTCAATCGCTGGATGGCGCCACGAACTGTTTCAACATATTTTGTTTAACAAACCAGTCGACTCGTTTTAAAATTGCGCCACGCCGCGGAATACATTCCAAGGAGAATTAAGGCTGCCGCATGGACCTAAGAATTAAATGGACGGAGCACAAAGTCTCAGCATGTTCGAGGGGGTCTAGCCAGTCGATCGGGTGAAGAGAAGTCGTGGTGGATGGCTTGTAATTGGCGGAGTGGTACGCATGCGTCGCGCTTTATTTGAAACTAAATGCATAAGCATCTTAACCCAGACCTTATATAAATAAGGTGTATTAAAATAATCTTATATGTATAAAACTATACATATATATATATATATGTATACTTATATATTACTTGTATATAGTCCGATTTAAATTATTTTCAATTTAATCGGCAGAATCACTTTCATATTGATACGATGAAAAATAAAGAAATTCTGTTTCGTCATAATCGGTAAGGTTAGACGGGTGAGCGATACAATGTCGCTTGGCGCGGCCCTCGGTGGACCTCTAGAATGAAGGCCTTCGATTAAAAAAATTATTTTCTTGAAAACGACCCTGCGGTGCACCAGACCTGCCTGCAATGATGTCTATACACGCGAAAACTTCCTCCTTGCCGATTCCACGACGAAAGTTGGTTGAAACGGTTTGTTTACTACACCGCGTATACGTGCACGCTTTTCCCAGCTTGGGTGAGCGTACGCACACATTCAAGGCCCAGTGAGACGGCAGCGTTACCCGAGGCAGTTTAAAAATTGCACGGCCAGAAACAAGGCTGCTTAAGCGAATAAAAATTCACGGTCACCTCCGAAGAGCGCGGAATTCCTTCTTTCTCGAGCGACGCGCATAATTCGAACGTTGCGGGACAACGATAACGGAAAGTTTACTCGACCCCGCTATCGACTGCAAGATTCCAACACTCCGCGGAGTTATTTTCCCAAATCTGCCCGGACAGGATCGAGAACAGGTGGAAGTTGACGGAGTCTCTCGATAAAGAGTGCCATTCCGACGAGGACTTAGGTGTTCCTTCCACGGAAGGAACCGCGAGATTCGATTCTTTCTCGGCTTAATAGCAAAAATTGCTGAACCCAGCAGTATCCGTTGCAAAATGTCTCCGGGAGGTTATCGTGACGCGATAAGGGGGCATAGAAGCCTGCGAACGGCCTGACTTTTAGTGGCGAACAGAGATTCGTCGGCGTAGCACGCGACGAAAAGGTGCGCGAGTAATTCGGTGGTGACTGATCGACGATGCAGCAGCATTGGAGCACAATCTTTGGACTGCTGGCGTGTTTTTACGTAGTTCTGGCTACCAACTACCGCTCTTTCGATAACTCGGCCGATTATTCGGCTCAAGTCAGCAATGACACTGATCGAGTTCTGAACGTGATAATAACAGCCCCTTACAGGAAAATGGCGCCATGCCCGGTGGGACACAAACGGGACCGACATGGCTCCTGCAGGGCGGTTTGGTGAACGATTCCACAATCGCGAGGCCCAAGTTGGAATTGTCACCGTAACCCGAAACAGGTTCAGTTTTCAGTATCGGTAACTCGCATTGACGGTAAGCCTGATCGGCTGCGACCCTCGGGGTAGAAGCAATGTATTTTCTTTTAAATGGAACTAGGGTAAATGTTCCAATTACTGTCATCGTCCCTATTACTGCCACTTCATTTATTTTACTTAATAAATACGCAACGTATAAAGAATAGTGTAAAAAAGAATTTATCATAAAATTGGGGCTGTTATTATTATAGTACATTTTTTACACGTCTATTCTTTATACGTTACGTTTTTTTTTAAGTGAAATAAACAAAGTGGCAGTAATAGGGACACTGTCAGTAAATGGGACATCTACCCTACATACTTTTATTATTGCCACTTTATTACCTTTGAGTTCAAGACGCGTCCGACCATGTGTATGAACTGATGGAACTGACGGATGGGTATCTACCGCGTGTGTGAATAAAAGACGCTAATTGCAATTTACCACAAATATTCATAAAGATGTCCGGTAAATTACTGTTCAAACCTAAGCTTCATACACATCTTTGAACGCGTTTTGCAATGCGCAATAAAGTGGCATTAACAAAAATATATAGTCCCGCTTGAAAAAATTACATTGATATTGAAAACTCTGTAAGTAAAAGCTTGAGCGCAAATCCTAATATTCTATTGAGTTTCCTCCATCAGATCAAGCAACTTTCATGTGAAACTTTTTGTCGCCTTTTCAGTAGTTAGAAAAATAATAGCGTGTGTACGAGCCAACCGGACATACTGTATATTAGTTGCGTTATAAATAAATAAAACACCTTCGGAAAGTAAACAGAATAATTGTTGCGACATATTCATGTTATAGACCGTTCGTCCACCGCTGCGATGCAACTGCAATTTAATCAAGACTTTGCAGGCAATGTAACGTCGTGGGTATAACTCCAGGAAGATCGTGAAATTTTTTCCTTCAGAGATTGAAAATTATATCGAGGAACTCAACCCGGCAAGTGATTGACGCCATTGCATGCGAGTCGTTTCCTGGTCAAATTACAGTTCGCGTTGCAACGCGGGGGGTGAAAGGGCAGCCGCAGTCCGATTTTGGACGTAGAGTGTAAAGAAATAGTGGAATAGCTCGTTCGAGGTAACTACAGGTTACAGTAATCTCTCCTTGGTGACCGGGTCCGATCTAACTCTTCCGCCGTATAATTAATATAATTATTTTAAAACATACTTTTTGTCATCGCGTGAAATATTCTGTAGCTATTTGTTGAATAACGAAAACCTTTTGTTTCATAAAAAAATCGATATTCTTAAATTACAAATAATGAAGTTGGAATTTCGACCGTAAAATTTTTTTAAAAAATTAAAACATGATTTCGGCGCACAGTCTCGGTCAATTAATAGAATAAAAACTAATTTGCAAATATAAGAAGTGTCATCTCCCGACGTTTCGGTCAATATTTAGACCTTTATCAAGGAAAGAAAGAGAGATTCTTAAATTACCCCTAGATACAATCCCTAGCCGCTGAAACAGTGACATGACATCAATCTCTCGAGTCCACGCGACGCGCCGCGCGTATCGCGCGATAAGGCTGTTTTTATTAGCATCGATTCTGACGCTGTCCAGCGATAAGACAATCTCTCGAGCCGCTCCCGCCGAGCAAGACCTCTCACGATCCACGCGATTTCCGCTTCTGTGAATCGTGCCTTCCCGACTATCAGTGGAAATAGGAATGCGAGCGACGGCCCAGTGAAAACTCCGACAGTGATAAAACACGTTCCACCGCGACGGCCAGCGAGGGAACATAAAAGTTGTTGGTCGATAGGGATGACACCGGCCTGTCACGCCTCCGTCCGTCTGAATCCGCTTGGCGAAGTCGCTGGTCGATGCCAGTTGAGTAACGACGCTCGGCCAACTCAACTCTTCGACTCCCTCTTCAGCAACATTTCCACGGAACGGCGTTGTGCGATCTCGACGGGCCAGAAGCGAGCGAGTCGATCCGCCAGCTCGCACGCAACATGAGGCTATCGTGGATCGTAGCACCGACGGTGGCGTTCCTCTTGATTCTGTCCCTGTGCACGACGACAGTCGTCAGCTCCGCCCTGGATGTGGAGGAAAAACGGTTCGTGTCCTTCCACCCCGCCAAGGTCAACACTGGATCGTTTATCAACGTCCCGGTTAACTGCCCGCCGGACAAAGTAAAGATCGGTAATCGGTGCAGGGCTGTCTTCTAAGTGAGTACTTCGAAACGGGTCCAAATTCCTCGATACACGCTTTGTTTACAAACTACATGTTAATACGTTTGCGATGTACAGGGCTGGCGCGAGGCGGCTCCAGCGCATTCCCCGAAGCCGAACCCGCGAAAAGCTCGTTGTATGCGGGGCCCTATGCATAGATGTGTATGATTATAGAATTTAGATGTATAGAAATATGGAACCCGGCCCCGCAAAGTTCACGCCTGCCCTGGCGATGTAGAGCAAAATTTGAAACGGTGTTTGGGATTCTTTCGTCCCCGCTCTTCTGAGTTCCTCTGGACAGACTATGACGCAGTTCGGTTTGATTTCTGTATCATTGTTACGAAAGGCGAAGCGACTGTTCAAGACCGTTGTGAGAAAAAATGTACGATAAGAGACTGCTGATAGTTGAAATTCTACCGTCAAACGATAGAAATCGGGCGCGCAATACGGATTAACGAAGCAATAATGGGGAGGGGGACTTTCAAGATGTCGCGTTTCTGTTTCAGATATACGCATTCTACGAACACTTATCCCCACCATTCGATCCTTGCCGCTGGTGCTGATAAAGGAACCATGGATACTTCTTTCCGCAGTGCAGCGTCGGTAAGGAAGTTTAAACGATGATCCAACGAGCCAAGTAGCAACATAAACGCAGAATCCGATAAGAAGTTTATGTATATGAACACTAGACGCAGCTGGTATGATATAATCGTTTGAGCTTAGGAAGCTGAGATTCGCCAGCTGCGAGATTATTGTCTAAAGGATGTTACGTTATCGGTTGTTCGTAACTTCCCCACCGTCGCGAATAAAGAAATATTATGAAATATGATATATATAAAGTAGTGTTTTTGTTTTGCTTCGTATGAATCACACCCACCATAAGTGTATGTACTGCAGTAATTATGGACTATAACGACGGTTTACCATCAGCAGGACGTATCAGGACCTAGCTTAGCACCTGGGGATAAGTAATCTACAGCGAGTTAACTTTTCTTTTAAAAAAAAAGTAGTTTGTCGATAATAAAGTGTACTGCAAGCATCGACAAAGTATAGGATAGAGTACTCTAAAGGCCGGTATTCATAGTCGCTACTTATTCATAAGCAAGTGCTTAAGCATGCGGCATCCTCTACTAACCCAGTAGCTAATAAAGGATACCGAATGCTTAAGCATTTGCTTAAGAATAAGTAGCGACTATGAATACCGGTCTTAAGGGGATAGACACATGCTGGCCCGAAACATGGGTTCGGGATTTTTTGTTTTTCGTCCTTATATGAGCAGATTTGGGGCTGGGCGAGGTCTCATTCGAAAGAGGAAGGTTCAATGCGGAGCGCTCTGCTCATAGTTCAACGAGATTGTGTTGATATGTAATAATATCAGTGTCTAAAGTAAAGCAAAAGTCGACAAAATATACCCGCAGAATCCAGGCATTTTTAGGTCACTAAAAGAGTTTTGTGACTCAAACGGTGAGCAGAGCGCTCCGCATTGAATCTTCTTCTTTCGAATGAAACCTCTCCCAGGCCAAAATCTGCTCATATAAGAACGAAAAACGAAAAATCGTGACTACATTCCCAAATCAGAGTTCCGCCATATTGGCGATAATACATAGCAAGTCACTTGACAAATTTAGTTGAAGTAGTAGATACGAGATGGCGCTTACTCGGGAGGACTGCCAACGTGGATTCCTAGCAAAACCACAGACGAGGTATAGAATAGACCCATCACCTTATGGGACTTCGTGTCGCCACCCAATCTGTGTTACCGAACCATAATTTGAGGACTGAATTTAGCGACCTCTGTTCATGAACAGCGTCCAACTCAGCAACTACTCTGAAATGTGTTGAAATGCTGAAAGGTGTTGCGTACTTGTATACGTGTGACTTGTTTAGAGAGCGAGTTTGACATAAGAGGGTAGGCTTTTGTTACGGTATGCTTTGGCTCGGTTGGTCAACGACTCACGCGGATTTCTCTCCGAAAATCCATTTCGTGGATCAAGACACTATGGCGTTCAGAAATGGCATTTCTTCAAAGCCCGTGCAAGCTATAAATTGCAAGATGACATTGTTTATTAGCACTTTGCGTACCCTTGCGAACCCTTTCACGTATCGTGCGCCGAAAAAAGTATTAAAAATTCACGCTGTTACTGATATTCCCACAAGTTTCTAATGCACTGTTTAATCATTCCAGTGAAGTAATAATAATTGGATTCCGTTTGCCCCTCATATTAGTTTACCGCCAACACTGAAATTTACAGTAAAATCTAATTTTAAAAGTCTCGCAGAAAGTTGCATGATGCATGAGTGTCTTGTGGTGCATGGATGCAACTGCAAATCGAGTTACTTTTGAAACCCGCATTGTGAAATAAAAGTTTGTCTAGCCCTGAGAAATTCATCGGTTCAGTGAAGTGTGTGCATGGCATAGTGCATATTATCTCGTGATTTCTCAATTTCATCGATTACTGGACCATGTGGGAGGCCTTTTAATTTAACAGGATTCCATTCAGATATACCCGTTACTTAGAAGACTTTTTCAGAAACTGTTTAAAAACAGAAAATGATTTTGTAATCGTGTGCAACGCGATTGTAGAGTCAGTGCCTGTGCCTGCCAAAAAGTGTTTCATAGAGTACCGTGCCTCTACGTGTTAGTGATGTGAACGCGAATTCCCATAAGGTGATAGGTCTATCGTTTTAGCCTATACTTCGCCGATGTTAGTAACTAAGGGGGAGAAACAAGTATCTCACTCATATTTCTCCAAATATTCCTGCAACTATTCACTTACACTAAGTTCAACTAAAACGTATTTATACATTATAAATAATACTACGTGATATGTATAAGCATTAACATTAATGTATCGAACGATTAAAAATTGAGAATAAAAGAGAATTCGGTCGGCGCAGAAAATCATTTGCAAATCCAAGGCCAAATGTTACAAATTGCTTGATATCTCGAGTTCTATCGATTATAGTTAATAATAATTTATACTGGGCGGTTAGTGTAAATGTTGTTAACATTATTTGTCACAGCAATAGCCACTGGAATGGATATTTTAGCCGAAAATCCATTTTTGCCGAAGAATTCGCTGGATTTCGCAATTGTAACTAACCGTCGACCTTGTTTTGATCGGGGGACATCATTCCTCGAAGTCTACATAAGGAGCTCACAGATCTTCATGTACTCAGTCGTCGTCGGTCCTCCGGACTTGAAGGACCTCCGGGAACCCTGGAGCTGCCGAGCCACCTGGATCCACTGGACTTCCTGGGGACCTGGTTCTTCCTCCCCCTCCCCCTGGAGCTGCCGAGCCACCTCGATCCACTGGACTTCCTGGGGACCTGGTTCTTCCTCCCCCTCCCCCCTGAAGCTGCCGAGCCACCTCGATCCACTGGACTTCCTGGGGACCTGGTTCTTCCTCCCCCTCCCCCCGGAGCTGCCGAGCCACCTGGACCATTCGGAACTGCTGAACTTGCTGGGGACCTGGTCAGGATTTCGCCCCTCTGGCCTGGGTTCGTTTATTCGCTTGGTGCTGATGAAATTTTGGGGTTCGGTAAGTCATTTAAAATTTTATTGTTTTGCGAATGTCAAATCTGATTTCTTCGGTCGTTTTCCATCATCTGTCCTATTTCCATGCATACTTTCGAGAATTTTGCGCGAGTCGTTCTATTTTGTGTATTTCTTCGATGGGTTTGCATGATTTATTTTATTTCATGCATTTCTTCGATGGGTTTAAATGATTTATTTCATTTTCGTGAATTTCTTCGATGGTTTTCTCTGATTCATTTCATCTCGTCGATGTCTTCGATGGTTTTCCCTGATTCATTTCATGTCTTCGATGGTTTTTCCTGATTTATTTCATCTCGTCGATGTCTTCGATGGTTTTCTCTGATTCATTTCATCTCGTCGATGTCTTCGATGGTTTTCCCTGATTCATTTCATCTCGTCTATGTCTTCGATGGTTTTTTGTGACTTCTGTCACTCTGTCATGCATCTCATCGATGGGTCTACATTCTCTGCTCTTTCCTTCAAGTACATATCTCTGCGGTGGTTTTGCATGCTCGTGCGTGCTCTGCTGTTGGTCGAAATTATCTCGATCGTCTCCAACTCAATAAGCTTTTCCTTAATTTCTTTCCAGGCCGACCACACCGTTACTAACATATAGTAGTTGATTGTTTCAGCTTTTAGGGTTCACCGTTACTCGGGGAATGGAGTTAATAACACGATATATTTAACAAGAAACTAGTGCAAAGTGACAGTGAAAGAAGACATCTAAGGAAGCCTAGGCTAATTTATTATAGTATGAAGTATTTAAGGTCCCATGTAAAATTGCCAAGCAGTCACTAAATCATTAACTTTGTTGTTCGTTTATTGGCTCCTCATCTGTGATGAGGAGGTTACCGCTGCTTCCGTTTGCGGAAGTAAGTGACTGAGCATGGAATCGGTATGGGTGGATCAGTTTCATCCCTTGGTGTTCTTGTCCAAAGGGAAAAGTTTCGGGCGTAGGGGGTGCACCTTTTGGTACACTGCCTGCGTAAGTCACCCGGTTCGATTACCCAATCTCCGTGTTGGACGGCTTGAGTCAGGTCAAGTGTTTGCTCCTGACGAGTCGCATCGGAGCAACAGGAATCGTCTGGGAGGCGCCGAGCGCTTTTCCCTTTCGACTTGTACAGCAGGGTGGTAGGAACTGCGCCGTCCAATACTTGTTTCATGCTTACCCTTCGCCTTTCCTTCTTTCCTGAATTTCTTTTAATCGAGTGATTGCTTGGCAGTTCCCTAGATTCTATATCTAAACCGAAGGGATCGATGGAACTTTGTCTCCATCCATCTCTTTGGTTTAGTAGGCTTCATGTACAGGGAGATCGATGGAACTTTGATTCCATCTATCTCTCTACGGGTCTCCAAGCGCAGCAACCTCCTCGCGGTGAGACCTGGTAATCGGTGAGAACCGAGCCAATGGCTGCGATTGTCAAATATTCTAGTCGTATATAAGAATTTCTTTAACTTGCAATACTATGGTAGAATGTAAGAATAAAATATGTAACTTAAAATGTTGTTCGATTGTTCCTACCGAACCCCAGAATACGAATATAGTGTTAAGATGGAAGAATAAGTGCAAGTTGGAATATTTCAGCGAGATACTGGAACTGGTGAGTTTTTCACAATTTTTAAAGTCCTCTCTGCTTCAGCATTTTATTGAAATATACAAAGTTACAATTCCTTTGCGAGGTATTCCAAAAATTTTCAGAATGCACAAAATTGGGCTTTGTAACAGGAGAACATGATGTGGAAAGAGGTGGCACTAAGTAACGTCTTCGGAGAGAGAATCGAGGATGCCTTCGAAGCTGAAATTCAGAATACCTCTTTTCGCTTCATGTTCTCCTGATATATTGGCCAAAATCTGGCGAAAATTTTCAGAATGCACAAAATTGGGCTTTGTAACAGGAGAACATGATGTGGAAAGAGGTGGCACTAAGTAACGTCTTCGGAGAGAGAATCGAGGATGCCTTCGAAGCTGAAACTCAGAATACCTCTTTTCGCTTCATGTTCTCCTGATATATTGGCCAAAATCTGGCGAAAATTTTCAGAATGCACAAAATTGGGCTTTGTAACAGGAGAACATGCCGTCGAAAGAGATGGCACAAAGTAACGTCTCCAGAGAACAAATCAAAGAGCGACAAGTGACGCAGATGTTTCGAGACAGTGACTGTTTAACGAAGAGACGCAGAATTTTCAAACGCCTCTTGAAAGGCCTGCGCCTCTTATTTGCAACTTTAAGGCAAATGATTCGGTTTTTTCAGTTTCTTTAATTCCTATGATGTTTTGCTGTACGCATAAACATTGAAGATCGCATAAAACACTTATTTCATGAAGCAATTCGACGTATAAGTTACTCTGACACGAAAAAAACGACGAAAAAATCGGTTTTTAATTTTTTTAACTGCGGCGCACCGAATTGAAAAATCTGAAAAAAATTCAGGACAATAGTAACAATCATACGTGCTTACAGTAAAAATATAATTATAGTGCCAAGCCTGCTTCGATACACAATCGGCATTTTTCAGCATTTTTTGGCGTTTTTTATTTTTCACAGCTTGGTTTTTCAATTTAAAAATCTGAAAAAAATTCAGGACAATAGTAACAATCACACGTACTTACAGTAAAAATATAATTATAGTGCCAAGCCTGCATCGATACACAATCGGCATTTTTCAGCATTTTTTGGCGTTTTTTATTTTTCACAGCTTGGTTTTTCAATTTAAAAATCTGAAAAAAATTCAGGACAATAGTAACAATCATACGTGCTTACAGTAAAAATATAATTATAGTGCCAAGCCTGCTTCGATACACAATCGGCATTTTTCAGCATTTTTTGGCGTTTTTTATTTTTCACAGCTTGGTTTTTCAATTTAAAAATCTGAAAAAAATTCAGGACAATAGTAACAATCATACGTACTTACAGTAAAAATATAATTATAGTGCCAAGCCGGCTTCGATACACAATCGGCATTTTTCAGCATTTTTTGGCGTTTTATATTTTTCACAGCTTGGTTTTTCAATTTGAAAATCTGAAAAAAATTCAGGACAATAGTAACAATCATACGTACATACAGTAAAAATATAATTATAGTGCCAAGCCTGCTTCGATACACAATCGGCATTTTTCAGCATTTTTTGGCGTTTTTTATTTTTCACAGCTTGGTTTTTCAATTAAAAAATCTGAAACAATTCTAAAATATGTGCACTGACAACAGAAATGCCTCTGATTTTTTTCAAAATTTTTCATCCCCTAGTATAGGAGAAATTCGGCAAAAACCTGATATCCTATTTTTACCCTTTACTACCCTCTGGGTGGAGGTACGAAGTGGAAAATTGCCACGAATGTTTCTTTTTTAATAAGCTTTCGAATGATTCATCGTGAATCGAATTGGATTCAAGGGCACATTTGACCATCTTAACCGGCTATACCCTTTAGTATACCTCTTTCCACTTCATGTTCTCCTGATATATTCGCTAAAATCTGGCGAAAATTTTCAGAATGCACAAAATTGGGCTTTCTAACAGGAGAACATGATGTCGAAAGAGGTGGCACAAAGTAACGTCTTCGGAGAGAGAATCGAGGAAGCCTTCGAAGCTGAAATTCAGAATACCTCTTTTCGCTTCATGTTCTCCTGATACCTGGGCCAAAATCTGGCAAAACTTTTCAGAATGCACAAAATTGGGCTATGTACTAGGAGAACATGATGTCGAAAGAGGTGGCACAAAGTAACTTCTTCGGAGAGAGAATCGAGGATGCCTTCGAAGCTGAAATTCAGAATACCTCTCTTCGCTTCATGTTCTCCTGATACCTGGGCCAAAATCTGGCAAAAATTTTCAGAATGCACAAAATTGGGCTTTGTAACAGGAGAACATGATGTCGAAAGAGGTGGCACTAAGTAACGTCTTCGGAGAGAGAATCGAGGAAGCCTTCGAAGCTGAAATTCAGAATACCTCTCTTCGCTTCATGTTCTCCTGATACCTGGGCCAAAATCTGGCAAAACTTTTCAGAATGCACAAAATTGGGCTATGTACTAGGAGAACATGATGTCGAAAGAGGTGGCACAAAGTAACTTCTTCGGAGAGAGAATCGAGGATGCCTTCGAAGCTGAAATTCAGAATACCTCTCTTCGCTTCATGTTCTCCTGATACCTGGGCCAAAATCTGGCAAAAATTTTCAGACTGCACAAAATTGGGCTATGTACTAGGAGAACATGATGTCGAAAGAGGTGGCACAAAGTAACTTCTTCGGAGAGAGAATCGAGGATGCCTTCGAAGCTGAAATTCAGAATACCTCTCTTCGCTTCATGTTCTCCTGATACCTGGGCCAAAATCTGGCAAAACTTTTCAGAATGCACAAAATTGGGCATTGTAACAGGAGAACATGATGTCGAAAGAGGTGGCACTAAGTAACGTCTTCGGAGAGAGAATCGAGGAAGCCTTCGAAGCTGAAATTCAGAATACCTCTCTTCGCTTCATGTTCTCCTGATACCTGGGCCAAAATCTGGCAAAAATTTTCAGACTGCACAAAATTGGGCTATGTACTAGGAGAACATGATGTCGAAAGAGGTGGCACAAAGTAACTTCTTCGGAGAGAGAATCGAGGATGCCTTCGAAGCTGAAATTCAGAATACCTCTCTTCGCTTCATGTTCTCCTGATACCTGGGCCAAAATCTGGCAAAAATTTTCAGAATGCACAAAATTGGGCATTGTAACAGGAGAACATGATGTCGAAAGAGGTGGCACTAAGTAACGTCTTCGGAGAGAGAATCGAGGAAGCCTTCGAAGCTGAAATTCAGAATACCTCTCTTCGCTTCATGTTCTCCTGATACCTGGGCCAAAATCTGGCAAAAATTTTCAGAATGCACAAAATTGGGCTTTGTAACAGGAGAACATGATGTCGAAAGAGGTGGCACTAAGTAACGTCTTCGGAGAGAGAATCGAGGAAGCCTTGAACGAAAGTCGATAGAGTTTGAGAGTAGTGAATGGAATATTTAAAGTAGTGCATTAATGCGAAGATTTTTAAAACCACTCTGCGTGGAAGGATCATTTTAGGTGTTCTTTTTAGCATGTCTTTTATATGTGATTTGGAATAGGAAGGAGTAAGTAGTGCTCGTTAAATAAAAAAACTCTTTTACCACTTAGCTCCAATTTATTCAAATAAGTGAAATGCAATACAATGAAATGTTACAAGTGTAACTGGGTAATTCGGCTGAAGCAGTATCTTGTGCAAATTTCATATCAATGAACACAGTCGAAAATGCAGCCGGTTGAACGTCTTTTATGTAAAAATTCCTTACCTGTAATGCAGAAATATACATGATTAATAATCGCTCTAGTTACAGTATGTGAGATTAGTTACATCGCATCGGCACACTCTAAACACTAAACATGTCACACATATACAAGCACGAACACACGCACAGCATTTCAACAGATTTCAGAGTAGGTAGTTGCTGAATTGGCCGCTGCTCGTGTCGCACCCAACGTACCGACTGATTCTAAAATAAGATTACAGTGCTACGAGTGGTAGGAATTAATATTAAATCTTACCGGAAACATATAAAATCTAAAACGACTAATTTCAATCAACATGTTGCATAATAAAATTATTCCCTTTACTAATATATTTTCATACGTGACAAAATGTTGTAACGTTTCTCCCATTTTCAATAATAGACAAGTCAAGTTACTAAAAATATTTTTCTTCTTACAGGTTTTAACTTCGGAATATTTCGACGGAATGATGGAAACCTTGATAGTAATCACAAGAAAATAGTGACTTTATATACCTTATACTTTATTGTAACACTGTAAAGGCCTTTTATGCAAATATATAGAAAGAAACTTGAAACAAACTGTATTATTATTCAGAAATACCTTTTACATATTCCTATCCAAATTTCAAATATCTATGGTATTTCCTTAAGAATACCATAGATTTCCTTTGTTAATAAGTCGATATTGAAGAAAATTTTGCAACTAGTGCCCAAGGAATACTATTCAGAAATTACAAGCTTCGAGTCTTTCAAAAGCATCACATTAACCGAGAACTGTTTAAAGGCCCATGAAAGGCGTAGCTCTTGTTTGCTACTTTAAGGCGTTGCCTTTGAAGCTGAAATTTAGTATACCTCTTTCCCCTTCATGTTCTCCTGATATATTGGCCAAAATCTGGCGAAAATTTTCAGATATCTCTAAAATCAGGCTTCGTAACAGAATAACATGATGACGAAAGAGGTGGCACTAAGTAACGTCTTCGGAGAGAGAATCGAGGATGCCTTCGAAGCTGAAATTCAGAATACCTCTCTTCGCTTCATGTTCTCCTGATACCTGGGCCAAAATCTGGCAAAAATTTTCAGAATGCACAAAATTGGGCTTTGTAACAGGAGAACATGATGTCGAAAGAGGTGGCACTAAGTAACGTCTTCGGAGAGAGAATCGAGGAAGCCTTCGAAGCTGAAATTCAGAATACCTCTCTTCGCTTCATGTTCTCCTGATACCTGGGCCAAAATCTGGCAAAAATTTTCAGAATGCACAAAATTGGGCTTTGTAACAGGAGAACATGATGTCGAAAGAGGTGGCACTAAGTAACGTCTTCGGAGAGAGAATCGAGGATGCCTTCGAAGCTGAAATTCAGAATACCTCTCTTCGCTTCATGTTCTCCTGATACCTGGGCCAAAATCTGGCAAAAATTTTCAGAATGCACAAAATTGGGCATTGTAACAGGAGAACATGATGTCGAAAGAGGTGGCACTAAGTAACGTCTTCGGAGAGAGAATCGAGCAAGCCTTCGAAGCTGAAATTCAGAATACCTCTCTTCGCTTCATGTTCTCCTGATACCTGGGCCAAAATCTGGCAAAAATTTTCAGACTGCACAAAATTGGGCTATGTACTAGGAGAACGTGATGTCGAAAGAGGTGGCACAAAGTAACTTCTTCGGAGAGAGAATCGAGGATGCCTTCGAAGCTGAAATTCAGAATACCTCTCTTCGCTTCATGTTCTCCTGATACCTGGGCCAAAATCTGGCAAAAATTTTCAGAATGCACAAAATTGGGCTTCGTAACAGGAGAACATGATGTCGAAAGAGGTGGCACTAAGTAACGTCTTCGGAGAGAGAATCGAGGATGCCTTCGAAGCTGAAATTCAGAATACCTCTTTTCGCTTCATGTTCTCCTGATACCTGAGTCAAAATCTGGCAAAAATTTTCAGAATGCACAAAATTGGGCTTTGTAACAGGAGAACATGATGTGGAAAGAGGTGGCACTAAGTAACGTCTCCGGAGAGCAAATTAAAGAGCGAGAAGTGGCGCAGATGTTTCGAGACAGTGACTGTTTAACAAAGAGACGCAGAATTTTGGAGCGCCTCTTATTTGCAACTTTAAGGCTATGCCTTTGAAGCTGAAATTTAGTATACCTCTTTCCGCTTCATGTTCTCCTGATATATTGGCCAAAATCTGGAGAAAATTTTCAGAATGCACAAAATTGGGCTTTGTAACAGGAGAACATGATGTGGAAAGAGGTGGCACAAAGTAACGTCTCCGGAGAGCAAATTAAAGAGCGAGAAGTGGCGCAGATGTTTCGAGACAGTGACTGTTTAACGAAGAGACGCAAAATTTTCGAACGCCTCTTGAAAGGCCTGCGCCTCTTATTTGCAACTTTAAGGCGATGCCTTTGAAGCTGAAATAGCCACTAAACATTTGTTGTCATATAGCATATATTTAGGTTATATTTTCTGTCACTTCGAGGAGCCGACCACATAATAATCACGCGCATCCAGTCTGCGCATTTTCACTAGCCCAATTCAACATTCAATACAATTTTGTATATATAATGTTTGTTGATAACTGCTTTCTGCAGAGGACGTGTAATAAGTGTATTTCATGTTTTGTTTCGGTGCTTTGCTAGTAAAAAAATGTCTAACCTAACAAATTTCATTTTCTGGGGACATTCCCTCATCTATATTCCCTTTTCACTTAGAATTCCTTACTACTAACGTAGAATATTGTAGCATAAGCACATTTCAAGTAATTAAAATGTACAATGAATTTTCTACGTTTACAGTACCAGCCGACTTTCCGTTTAAATTTTTATAAGTATAACGGAACAGCTGAGAATTTCTTTCCTTATTCAGAATAGAATACAGAACTCTCGCATTCACCGGGTAATCGTCGATCTATCGGTATTACCATTTCTGTGCAGAAAAAATGCTGTAATACCGACCTGCCGAATCGGCCAGGTCACGTGACGTGTCTACCCCCTTAAGACACAAAATCATGATTCGAAGAGATACTTCCCACCAACTGTTGTTCAGTGACCAAACCAAGTGACTTTCGAGAATCGAACATCATACCCGCAGAATTCCGGCGTCGTTAATGACCGTTTTATCGTGAGTGACGTAGAAAAACTCATATTTGCTACGATTATCAAATCGAAACCGCATTGTGCGGGAAGAAGATATGAACAGTAACCGCAAATTACATGGAATCAGCAGGAAAGGGGGAGGGAAGTCGCTTGAAAGGCAAGGTATATCACCCGTGTTTTCATTGTCCCCCTTCCCGGTCGTTAATTTGTTTCGTAAAAATCCGAAATAGGCTAACGCGAAGTTACAGAGAGTCGCGTTAAGAACCGTTTGCGTCTCTTGCACGCGCGATGGCGCCATTACGTTTAATTATTCTTGCTTTTCTGCTCGTGGCTTTGATCTTCGGAGGGGAATCGAAACCCATATCGTTTCCCAAAAGAAGGGCCCATTGTCCATCAGGGTATAAGTGGATTTCAAATGTGGGATGCAGAAAGATCATAACGACGCGAAAGACTTACATGCTAAACTATTGTTTGACAAGAGAAGATTCCGATGAAAATTATTATAAGTCTACTCATGGTATACACGATCTGCGTCTCGTTACAGTAAGCTTCGGGTATGAAGATTCTACGCAGTTCCCTGGTAGAGATAATTACGTTTACTCGAAGTAAACCATTCGTGCATCGTTAATCACTCGATACCTTCACTCAAGATCATGTTTGATAATACTTGCATTTAATATGTATTAGGGCGGAGCGGAAAATTTAAATTTGAATTTTCAGTTTCCCTGGGTGCGGGATAGTTGTCTTTTGATTAACCAAACACAACTGTAAAAAAATTTGGAAAAATATTCATGTCTGCAGGTTCCTTTTTCTCCTAAAAATGATTATATGATTATATGATCATTTTCACCCAGGCCAATAGAAAATTAAAATTAAAATTTTCGCCTATATAGTATCGCTCCGCCCTAATATGTATTCTTCTTTACTGTAATCATGAATGTCCATGACTTGATATATATAAAATAAATTATTTTAATTGATTGAAGTTCTCATAGTAATAATTATTATTCGGGTAAATTTGAATATTCAAATAAATCGCCGGTTTGGTATTCACTCTGTAGATGAAAATGGTTGCTTCCAGGTGTTGGAGTGGCAATAATAAAATATTATTATAAATTATATATATATATATATATATATATATATATTAATTATATAAATTATATTATTATTATTATTATTTCACGGGTATCGTGCCATTTAGTGTACAGTGATAAGAACTAAAAAAGAAGAATTATATATAAACTAAAACTAAAACTTAAAAACTATAACTAAAACTAAAGATATAAACAAAATAAAAATAAATAAAATAAAAACAAAGCTAAACTAAAACTAAAGCTAAAATTAAAATTAACAAGGAGTATATAAATTATACTATTTGTACTGAAGAAACTAATACAATAATACAAAAATATCAGCTGAAACTGTAACAGTTTAGATATACTATCAATGAAATGTATGCTTAATATTGATTACAAAAGTATGTCGGAGGATACATAATCCAGTAAGTATGTATCTAAACACAGCTCTTATTAATTTTAATGGGATGTCCCAGGTAAGTGAAAAACCGAGCTAGTTTCAAAAGTTTATTTGAATCACCGCCAGGAATTAAATTGCGATTATGTGTTCTAGGATGTGCTGCAAAAAATAGGGTGACCAACACGCTTTAATAATATCACAGTACACGTAGACTGAGCTATAATGCTCGGAATGTCTATCGTATACGACGGTATGATTCACAAAGTTCTTTATGATGTTAACAGTAAAATGAGGGTTGCGAGACTGGAGTAATTTTCAAACAATTAGAATGGGCATTAAGCAATTCCCTTAACTGTAAAGCCAATTAAAGCACAAATGCTTTCAGTTCGTGCTTCACCTAGAAACATTTCAAAGCATTGAGCTATCTACAGAAGCACAAAACACGAGTCCCTATAAAGTAGTATAAATTGTATCAAAAGATCACTTGAAATATTTGCTCAAGTTTCAGGAGCAACTTTGCACCGAGTTACTACCTAAAACTGCACAACATTTTCTGGAAACCAAAAAGAAATGCACTATCCAATCACGGTAACTAATAAACCAAGAGATCTTACGAAACTGTCCCTCATTCGTACCCCGAGCACTTTCACAATCGGTATTGCACCAGCTCCATCCGCGAACTCCCGTCCAATCAAACCGATCACGTTCAACGTTTTTTAATAAATCGCTACCTTGAGTAATCTCGCTGCGGAGGGCAATCCGAGAATAGTTTATACTCCACATGCAAATTAATACACCCACGCCCCCGATTAGACCCGTCCTCGTGTCTGAAAATCCGCTCGTCCAAGCGATTACCTTGCCTCTTAATCCACCGAACAATCAGCCAGATGCATCGCAGTGGCGAGTACCGAACTCATTGCGCAACGAAGTTCATTATCACCGATCCAATACCGCAGCGCGATTGAATGTGCCGGTTCCGTCGGGCAACAAAGAAAAATGGCATTTATCTACGCGCACGGCGGATAGCAGGCCGCGTACACCAACACTTTCGTTCTGATAAGGCGGCAACGGCGGTAGCGAAAAAGAAAAGAGATGATACAGGAGACCGCGGCGTTACCGCGACGCGCCTGTGTGCCTCTATTGCGATTCGTACGTGAGCCACTGTGCCGCGTGGTCGCGTGTGTGTGGCCAGAAATACGCGCCGGGACGTATTCGCTTCGGCAGTCGATCGCGACGCGAGCAGAGGAACCTGCTCAGGTGCGCGAGTGTTTTCTCGCGCTTTTCCCCGTGCGTCGAGTGCAATGCGAGCCGCGGGACCGAGTGCCTCGTAAACAGGTGCATATAGACGTGTTCCAATCTTCGTTCCAGCGATTCGCCAGCGGAGATACCTGTGCGTACGATTATCCTCGATTTCTGACGACCACCGGCGTTGTTTCGCTCTCTGTCTCTATCAGGTACCGTCCGTTCTCTGACGTTTCAGTGGAGACCACCGAACGGCAGCCGATGAACCAGGCCCCCCGCGCCACCATGCCGCAATCAACACAGAGAACGTTCGCCGGCGTGATCATCGTGATGATGCTGGTCACTGGACTGGTGGTGGCCCAGAAGTACACGGGACACCAGAGAGACCCAGACAGCTTGGTGTTTCCCGACTTCGACGACGAGAGATCGTATTCGCCCGCGAACAGGCCAGGACGTGGCAGCCAGTTATCGGTAAATCGATGCGCCTCGATAAACCTGAGAAGCGGTCCCAGCGCGCGAGAATCTCCGCGCTGCGCGGGTTAATCTCGAGGCGGCTCTCTGTTCACGAGCTCGAGGCTCGCAACACTCCCACGTTCTCCCCGTGGTAAATAGCGCAATTATCTTGCGCCACGCCGCGGATATCGCTGAGGAGCCTGCAGGATGCGCTTAAAAGCGGATAAGCCTCAAAAGCGATCTCGCCGCGTCGCGGAGGAAAGATAGTGGCGTCATTCGCACGGTTGACACGCGTCGGGACTTTTAATCGTCGGGCTGCGGTGTTTCGCAAGCACGCGAAAATCTTGCATTACGCGTTACGAGACTGGGGCCACGGTGTATACGCTCGGGTCGGCAAATTACGCGGAAGTCGGCCATCCGTGTCAGTTTCGTTGCCCCTCCTCAGTCCGGACGCTCGTTAAAGCGAGCAACAATCGAAAGGCAGGTGCCGATTCCTTTTGATCGGCGACAGACGTCGGTGTTACGACATCCTTGTTATCGAGAGCGCGTTCGTTTTCCCGTAAAGACCTGGGTGACGTCGAAGGCCGGGTAACACTAATGTCAAGGATGTAACGAGATCGAGGTGGAAACCTCGCCGTGCGCTGCTCGCTTAGAGCGCTGGTCACGATGTCCGCGATTCGATGGGATTCAATCGATTATACGTCAGCTGGCGTCTGTGCGAATTCTTGGCCGATTACCTAGCTAGCGTCTACTGAGCTCCGCGGGGCGTTCGGTCGTGAATCAGAGAAATCGGTAATTCGATAACGGAAGAGGTGGTAACGAAGGTGTCGGATACAGTTACGGGATAGCAGTGGAATCAGTGGCGCACTCAGGATTTAATCTTGGGGGAGACGAGCTGAAACGATAAAAAAATTCTTTATAAAATTATGCAAATTTATTTAAAGAATAAAATTTGAGGGGTGCCAGACCCTTGTTCCCCCTCCCTCTGGGTGCGCCATTGATTGAAATAGAAGAAAGGCGAATTTATAGTCATCGACGTTGATGGATGATCGAGGAACCGTCTGCGACTGATTCGTAGCCGAAAGACGAGAGAAATTTAGGTTACCATTAATAAAACACTCGCGCGACTCGAGCGTTGCAAGGTGAAGCCTACACTTCCGGCAAGGTCGCAGCAGCCTTCATTTCGCCGAGTTTAAGCAACTCCTATCACAATGCAATTATACCCCGTATTTATCGAGCACACTCGTATGTACCACGAGTGTTGTGTGTAACGCGATTTTGAATCACGGCTGGCGCCGGTTATTACGGCCGACCTTTGAAAGCCGCGGTTGAATTTCCGCGGAGCAAGAAGCAGCTACCTGTTCCGAGAAAGTATAATGACTGGAGACGCGACATTTCTCGATTATGCAAATCACGGTCCGCGTAATCTGTCTATCAGAATACTCGGCGTACCGTTACCGATTTCTTGTATACAGCTGTCGAAATATTTAAACCGACGCTAAACCCGTCCGACGGAATTTTATTCGCCTAAGTGGGGCAGCCGTGATTCATGGTGCCCGAAAAATCGTTTCGATCGGGCTTTCATCGGGAGGTACATTAACGCCAACAGGATAACTTCTTAGAAATCGGTTCTTCGCCTGTTCGTTCCTTTTTTCGAGCGTGATAGCGACTTGTTTGGAAACCAGTTCCAAGTCGAAGGACGCAGGTTTGAGATGTGGAAAAACGACTTTGCACGCCCGAGAGTTAGACGCCCGTGGCACTGCATGCGTTTAATGGCCATCTAAATATAGGCTCCAGGAAAGTGCAAAATTTTTACACTTCCCCGGATGATTGACCTGCGATCCGCTAGATAATCTTTTGTTTAACTTTAGTCACGCAAGCATCCGCAATGGGAGCCGGTGATTCACTGATCGATTGATATCGGGAATACCCCAATAACTTCATCGAGACATATCTCGCTCGGACATTCCCCTTTCTTCGATCAAACAAGCTTCGCTTAATCCTTTCTCTTAATCGTCAAACTCTTGCTTTCTGATTCCGCAAAAAGTTGAACTGTCCAGAACATACGCGCCTGGCTAGTTAAACAACCAATCTTCGCGTAACTCGGTAGCTCGCGATATGCATGACGAAATAGGCACAGTAATTCTTAAGCAAAGCGGATTTGAAAGCAGCCGATTACCACGTTCTTCGTAGAAGAAAATGTGTCGCTATCCGAAGACTGAATACGAAACACGCGCGACGGATGGCGATAATGCGCGAGCACGGAGAATATTCCCGATGAAAATTATCCATGATGATCTAAACTCAGTATCCACGAGTTATCGATTTGTCACTATCTCGATCAGCCGACAATCTAATCGACAATGCCGCGATACGCTGCAAAGAACTCGAATATTCCATTGATCATGTTTCCTGTATTACGAATGCCCCGTTTGTTTTTCCAGAAAGAGCTGCAATTGGCCAAAGAAATCAGCACCCTCGACTCGATGGACGAGTTTCTCACCCTCGTGAGGGGAGTGCCGAAAACCGAAAAGACCTTCATCAATAGTAAGTACGTTACTCAAATAACTTATTAGTAAACGAGATTCTCATTATGAATCTGTAGGAATTAATATCCGTAAGGAAAACCGGTTGACTGGTACGTGTCCGAGAGAAAAACATAGGCAGTCAACGCGATCTCTTATACTACAACTATATTCGATCTAGTGGGAACTAAAAGTTGTTACTTCGCAACCAAGTAATAAGTATAACATTGCATAATAAAGAATAAAAAAAAATACTGGGTACTGATCAGGAAACCGTGCAGTACTCGCTGAGACGGTGAATCCCTCGATGTTTAACGAGCAAACCATCGGAAATAAATCAACCTGCAACCGCGGCAAACATTGTTCGGCAAGATAAACCAGTTGAACCGAGCGGTATCGCCTAACAATTTCACTGTTTAAACACCGTGAGATCATTCGATAAACCATATACGCGATCTTAAAACGTAAAAGTTAGGTATAGGCAAGCGATTTCGAAAAAAATGCATGCTAAACCCTAAAAACTAAACTATCCTGACAATAATTTCTCAGGGAGAAAAAGTGAACCACTGACACTATCTAAATAAAAACAAAAGTCTAACGCGACTCGCAATGGAAAGAACCGCCTGTGTTCTCAAGCTTTCGTTTACTCGAACTCGCTTAAAAGATTCATTCTACACTTATTACTACCCTCGTGTGTGATCCAATGGATCTGATAGTTGAAAACGAACTTCTTCGCGTATTGGGGATAGAAGGTCGATTCAGAAGAGCCTTCGGTCGCCATCTCAATTCCGAGATTCTGTAGAAAGCTCTGGCCGTCCTCGAAGAAGTCCACGTGCTTGAGGAAACCCCCGAAATCGCTGGTATTTGGGGCCAGTCTGTTACTGATTTTGTTGATCTCCTCCAAATTGGGCAATCTCACTTTCGACTGGCCAAAACGTGACGCGCACTTACTTTTGCGATGCGGCTCCATGCTCGGCGGCTCGGTCAGCGTGGAATAGGCGATTTGCAATTTGCACGGACGCCTCCAAGTGTGGACGCTCGACGTCGCCAAATGGTAAGCGTCCCAAGTATCTGCGATCAAATTAAACGAGAATATTTCATTATGTACTATTAGTTTTCTAGCCTATCTTCGCCAGGCATTAGAATCCTATATGTACATTAAGACGCCTACGGTAAACGCAATTTTTGTTGGAAACAGATTTTCTAACAAACGAACAGATACCTTGAGCGTCTTATTATATAGGATGCCTGCCGGGGGATCTAGCTAGCATAACTCCCGAGGTTCAGTGGAAGCTCGAATGAATAAAACCTTAACCCTTGCCTGGTTTCCAAAATTTCCGCAAGAACTCTAGCTGCCCGTTAGCCTCGACGTACTTGACCGTGCTGGTCTCGACGACAGGGGGCCCATTCCCTTGACCGCACTCTCTCTTGATAGCTTTAACGGTTGGTGCCATTTCCTCTTTCAATTTTATTCTATTAATGCTCCGTTCGTCTCCTCTATGTTGGTCGACGAGATATCCAGCTTGAAAAGATTGCTGAGATCACCCTGACGCAGATCCCCTTCGGGTCGATTTCATTCTGATTAAAAACTGCCGCGACGTCGCGCGCCACTTCTCATGATTCTTGGAAAGACTGCTTGTTTATTTGATCGTCGGCGTTATCGTTATCGATATCCACGCTTCGGTACCGTTGCGCGCTCCAGCTCCGATACGAGATGGACCTCACCCTGCGTAAAAATCGGAATTACATCCGTGAACATGCGCTTGCTGCTCACTTTGTGCGCCTGGATGAAAGCGGTCACGCACCTCCTGCCTCTGATCCTCCTGCCGATCCAATCGAGGACCACATCCTCCAAGAGGTGGCTCTCTAAATCCGAAGCGAGACCGTCGACCAGCGCGAAATAGTTGTTCGCCAACGAAATCGCTCGCCTGTGCTCGTCCATCGTTGGATTCGCTTAGCTTCTAAAATTTAGAAAACGAGGCAACGTTGAGGGTGACAATTTTCCAATCGACGACTTCTATTTTTATATACCTGCGCATATACATGATATGTATAACACGAGACCAGGGAAACCACACCAGGTCAGGCGTCGAGGGATTTTCAGAAGGAAACGGGTCGAAAGGAAATCTTCTCGCTAATGCTGCGACTTTCACGATGGCTTACGAAACGACTAATTTTCAGGTAGAATGGGAGAGAACGAGGAACGCTCGAACGCGGAACGGCCGATTCCAGCGAAATGTATGCCGGAGTTACAGCCGGTTTCCTTGAAACTGGAAACCGATCCATCCAGCATCTACTACCCCTCGTGCACCCGCGTCAAGAGGTGCGGAGGCTGTTGCAGCCACTCGTTGCTCTCCTGCCAGCCGACGGCTTCGGAGTTTCGAAATTTCGAGGTAAGTTAACAGGGGAACCGGTCGGCGATAATCGAGTCGCCAGTGATTAACAAAATCCACTAATGATTCAAGGTGCTGGTGGTGTCGGTGGATCAGTCTGACGGATTCCACTACAGGAGCAAACAGATCGTGCCGCTGGAGGAGCACACGAAATGCATGTGCGACTGTAGAATTAAGCCGGAGGTAATTTGAGGACAGCCGATAATTGGGATCTTCCTTCTTAAACCGGTACAGCGCAGTTCGCGGTCTATGTATCGCGCCACGCCGTGCACGATTGCTTTCGCAATGTGACGCACTTTTCTGCGTGCAATCAGCAGTAGTTACGCGTTCGCAAGCTCTTACGACGCGATTCATCAGTCACGAACCCGATTAACGCCGATGTTTTATGTTTTATGTCCTTAAGCCCGGCTTTACTTTTTCAGCATTGCAACAGCAAACAATCGTACGTGGAGGAAGAGTGCCGATGCAAGTGCAACAACGTCGACGAACAAAAGAAGTGCATCAAGAACAATGATACAAAGATTTGGAATCCAGAGCAGTGTACCTGCTTCTGCAGAGAAGAGCAGGAATGCTCCACGGGGTTCTATTTCGACCAAAACACGTGCAGGTGTGAAGGGAAAGAATACGACGCCTATTAAGGGAAAAGGCAACTCTGCCTTCTCCCAATACACTCTGCACTCTCGCATCTCTTTTAAGCCACGCGCGATGCACCTCATCTTCTCTTCAATTTTCCTCTGATACCTAGGTTGTTCACATTAGTCGCGAAACTAACAATTTTTTTCCTCCTTCGCTCTTCTACGTCCATTCGCGCATATGCCCAATTAACTGATAATTATGCAGAACAGGTGTTTTCTCACCGATTTTGACGGCCTTGAAATATTTTGTCGGGGACATGATTCTGAACAACTTTTTCCTATACATGTTACCGCCGCTCGACCTTCGTTTCCGAGATATTCGCAAAAAATTGCTCCTACTACTATGTACAGTAATCGCCCGTTATGAGTCCGTTTTTTCCGCCCGTTGAGAGTCCAGCGACTATTCCCACCATTTCTTAAATGCCTGCGGACGAGAGGCGCGCGCCCGGCGCGTAAAGCATGGTAGCGAACCGATGTGAGTCGGGGTATTGACGGGAATCCCCACACACCCGATAGGTATTCTCGAAGGCACCCTCTTCCTAGCAAAAAAATTATGTTTTAGAACCAGACTCATCCTAATATCCGGCGGCGCCGGCACCGCCGAACAGTCAGGGTGTTGACGGGCATCCGCAAGTTTGTGGTTCGGATTTCCAAACTTACATCGGTTCGCTACCATGCTTTACGCGCCCCCCTCGTTAATCTAGCCCCTACCAATACTAATACTTGGGACAAATTAGAAAGTGGAATTCGTTGCATCGGAATAAATTAGCACAAGTTTTTCACAAATATCTCGAAAGCGAAGGTCGTGCGGCGATAATATGTATAAGAAAAAGTTGTTCAGAATGTTGAGTTTTACAACATATCCAAAAACAATTGGAATCGGTGAGGAAACACCTGTTCTGCATAATTACCAATTAACTTTACACATGCAAATGCGCTAACATTTTAAGGTACGTAAATAATGTCAAAGTAAAAGAGAAGGGAAGCATGCGCCGCATTCCTCACATTTATAAGCTAATCAGTACACACTGTGTTTTTGTTCAAGAGTTCTAACGCTTCTTTCACAGTACTAATGGTTGGTTGAGTTTTGGAAGTGGCGGAGTTTCTTTAAATCCTCAGTACTTAAAACTGTTTTTTAGCTGTCGACAAATACCATTATTTGGGACTCGGTTCCCACCTACGAAGGGTGCAGATTACAGTTTTGAGCAAACTCAGAAACCAGACGTGCCACCTGTAATAATTCCCTTGGACGCAGCGGATCCCAGGAGAAAGCCCAAAGAGGACCCGGAATACAAATAGGGAAACTACTAAATATAAGACTCGCAAGACAGTTATTTAATGGAGCACGCCTGTAGCTCGAACCTCCACCCTCGTGCCATTTTATTACACCACGAAACATGCAACCATAGTATTTGTGAGATAGTATTAATTCAATATCGCGGGCTTGTAAGTCAATATATTTTTACATATCAAAAGACTTTGTGATATAACGAAATACAATTATAGTTACAATACAACATCTTTATTATATTCTGTAATGCTAGTATCTAAGTTATCGTTACGTAATTAAGATAATAATAATAATCTAAGAGGAATGCTTCAACACGCATACGTTCGACTATCCTTCCAAGTGCTGAACGAAGATTTATGAATAAGTTACATGTAGTATAAAACAATGCCATTTTAACAAAGTATACGTGTCCCGTTGGTATCCATTATTTCTGCTCTATTCTTGTTTGCTCCAAGTTAGTTTGCAATTGGTCTATACTTGTTTCTCTTTGTCGTTTCTCAACGCTTTGACAATACAAAACCACTGCTTTATTGGCTTTTAAGAGAGCCCTGTAACTCTCGCTTATAGACGTGACCGATGTAGATATATCTCCTAAAAGTTCACACTGCGTTACGTAACACCCTTCGCTTTTAAGTGCCACCAAACTAGCTAATGTCCCCAAAAGAAGTTCGAGGGACTAGCCTGGCTACATAACCTCACTTCCATTTGAAACGAACGTATTCAAAAGCGTAGCACTTAAATTGCAGACTCGTTTTAAGTGACCGCAAGGAAATAGTTATCAATGCATAAAAGTAATTACAGGATAATTCGATTCACTTACGAATAGACGATGCTATCTCGTCAACTACCGATTCTTTCGTAATTTTCAAACGTTTATATGATTGCTCCATCGCAACAAGATTACGATTTAGACTTGAATATTTTTCCTGACACAGGACAGCACTTAAAAACGGTTTAAATCAACTGGAACTGTCGGTTTAGCCACGAAACGTGTGTAACGTCAATTGGCGCGAAAATATTGAAAGCAGTCGGCCATGATCGAGAAGTGATACCACGCGCGCGCACACAAGATATTGGGATTGGCTAAACTGCGGTGCGCTATGTACCCATGCATTTGCCGCTACTCAAATGCCTATAACTTCGGGAATTTTACGAATTTAAACAAATCCTTTTAATCAAGTATTCTTAAAAGGTTGAACATTCGAAAAAAGAAATAAAAAAAAATCGATATTTAGACCGGAACCTCCCCTTAAGCTTAACATGCACAAGCGATCTACTCTATCCAGCCACGTTTGTTTGGTGACGTCACGACCTCCAATCCCAATAACGTACATAAGACTTAATTATTTTAAATATTTTGCAGCATCTGTTTGTCTCAATTTTACTAAAAAACCGTGACGAAATTCGCGGTAGGAGCATTTACATGTCTCACTGTAGTGGAGCAAACGAGATTGGCGCAGTTTGTAGCATGTACATATTAAAATTCGTATAAGATTCTTTTGGAATCACCTGACCAGCAGCCTTCGAAGTGAGAATATGTAGTACGAAAAACTCGTCTACCACCTCAAGCCTGAAAAAGTAGAAATCCGGCGCCGACTTAAAAAAATTGAGAGTCGTAGTGTGGGTTTTTACTTTTTAGTGCATTTTTATTTTTCTGAAGTCTATTATCATAATTATTACTACCATTTCATCATGCATATTTGCGACGCCCGTACCAACCTGGCGCATCTTATCCGAACCGGACTCGGCGCCCTTACGTGTGCAAGTAATTTGCAACGTAGATCCTCCTCTGCATCGTTTCTTCTGTCTTTATTCTCTCTTCTCTCTGTCTGCTCCTGTGAACTTAAAGGGTGAATTAAATTTATTATTCTATTCGTCACTTTCTTGGGAAAGTTAAGCCGGCGACGATCTACTCGCGTGATCGTACGATCCACGAGTACATTGTACAAATGCCATTGCTGGGTCTTGTGACCACCGACTCGGTCAATGGTACCGCGCTTTACAGCGACCGAAATGCGGCGGCTTTTCGTCCATTTCGTAAAGAACGCGAGTGGCTGTTTTCAAGTCGATTGGATTTGTGCTTATGGGTTAAAATTATTGGTGACTAGGTAATTTTTTCACCCCCTCGGGATTTTCTTCCATAATTTTGTATTGTCATTCAAACTACGTACGCCTGCAAAGTTTCTAGTTAATTGGATACTTGGAAGTGGGTTAAAAAAATTGAGTTTCTAGATTCGAACCAAACAAACATGTATAATAGAAACAAACAGAGCATCGAAGCTGAATAAAATCGTTTTAAATGGCATTTATCTACGTGTACGGCGGGGAATAGCCCGTACACCAACATTATCGTTCTGAGAAGGCCGCAAGCCGCAATAGCGGGCGCGAAAAGCAAAAGGGAAGAAACTAAAGATTGTGGCAGTACAGCGACGCGCCTGTGTGCCCCTGTTGAGATTCGTACGTGTGCGGCCATAAATACGCGCCAGAACGTATTCGCTTCGGCAGTCGATTGCGACGCGAGCAGAGGAACCTGTTCAGGTGAGCGCGTGTTTTCTCGCGCTTTTCGACGGTCCAATCCTCGTTCCAGCAAATCGCAAGCGGAGATAGAGTAAAGACAGGTAATATGGAACATCTGATTTCAAAAGCTTGTCAAAATTAGGGGAATTTGTTTTTTTTTTAATAAAACTGACATGAAGGGACGAAGGAACTAATGCATAATCATATTTACATCGTCAAATGTATAAAAATCCAATTATTTTGCAATTATAATAAAAAAAACTGAAAACAGTGAAAATCGACCGTTCGAAAGAATGGGTCCTAATATGGAACACCTACTAAATTTGTGAAGAAAACTCAAAAATCTTTACCTTTTTTTACTAAAAATGAAGATTTAGTATGTAGAAGATGCAAATAAATAAATATACATATACGTGCCCACTGAAAGCAGCGAATACAATGGGTCTACTTTTCATTGTCATTATTTTTATTATTACCATTGCAAAATAAGCATTTCGCATCATCGTCGTCATCAGCATTATCAACTTCATCTATGTTACTCGGTATGTTCCATATTACGTACACACATGTTCCGACAAGGAATTAAGAATTATACTAAGAAGAACGTAACTTTATTGGTAAACTATTGTTGAATAATCAAGAACACACCTATTTAATGATAAATCATATCAAAATAATACTTTCTAACATACCTTCGCTACAATATTTAACTGTTTGATGCACTTTTCAGAAACTTTTACACCCCACGAAAAATATAAACGTTTCTCTTTCAGTAATGGATGCCCGACTGATACTCAATTGTCAGTATCATCGTCTATTGTGTCTAGGAATCTACTTAGTATACACGATTGCCTGAAGAGTTCGTTATTTCGTTATCAAAATTATACGAAGTACCATATCACGTGCCGTTTCATACTGCCTGCCTTTACCCTACCTGTGCATACGATTATCCTCGATTTCAGACGATCCCCACCGCTCTTTCGCTCTCTATCTCCATTAGGTATCGTCCGTTCTTCGACGTTTCAGTGAAGGTCGAACGGCAGTCGATGAACTAGCCCCCCGTGTCGCCATGCCGCGATCAACACAAAGAACGTTCGCCACCGGGATCGTCGTGACGATGCTGGTCAATGGACTAGTGATGGCCCAGAAGTACACGGGATACCAGGGTGACCCAGACGACTTGTTGTATCCCGGCTCCGATGAAGAGAAATCGAATCCTTCACCGGCGAAGAGGGTAGTACGTGGCACCCAGTTATCGGTAAATCGATGCACCTTGATAAACCTGACAACCGATCCCAGTGCGCGAGAATCTCCGACGTTGTGCGGATCAATCGCGAGGCGGTTCTCTGCCCACGTGCTCGAGGCTCGCAACACTCCCACGTTCTCCCTGTGGTAAATAGCGCCATTATCTTGTGCCATGCCGTGGAGATCGCTGAGGAGCGTCCAGGGTGCGTTTGAAAGCAAACAAGCCTCGAAACCGATCGCGCCGCGGAAGTAAGATAGAGGCGTTATTCGCAAGCCGCGATACGTTTCAAAGAACTAGAACTTTCCGTTATCATGCTTCCTGTATTAAAAATGCCGTATTGTTTTTCCAGGAAGAGCTGCAATTGATAAAAAAAATCAACACCCTCGACACGATGGACGAGTTTCGCACCCTCGTGAAGTTACCCTTCCATCGCAGTAGTAAGTACGTTACTCAAATAACTTATTAGTACGCGAGATTCTCATTATGAATCTGTAGGAATTAATATTTGTAAGGAACATCGGTTGATCGGTACGAGTATGAGAGAAAAACATAGGCAGTCAACGCGATCTCGTAGATTGCAATTTATTCGATCTAGTGGGAACTAAAAGTTGTTACTTTCCAACCAAGTAATAGGTATAACATCGCATAATACTGAATTAAAAAAAATACTGTGATGCTGATCGGGAAACCGTGCAGTACCAGCTGCCACCGTGAATCCCTCGATGTTTACAGGAAACGCAGTAAACATTGTTCGGCAAGATAAACCAGTTAACCCGAGCGGTGTCGCCTAACAATTCCATTGTTTAAACACCGTGAGATCATTCGATAAACCGTATACGCGATCTTAAAACGTAAAAGAATCTATGTTCGGCAAACTGGGACCGTAAAATGGTCTTTAAGCCCAAAATCGGTATAGGCGAGAGATTTCTAAAGAAAATCATGCTAAACCTGAAAAACTCAACTATTCTAACAATAATTTCTCCCCGAAAAGGTATCTGAGAAAAAGTGAATCACTGACACTATCTAAATAAAAAAAGAAAAAGACCAACGCGACTCGCGATGGAAGGAACCTGTGTTCTTAAGCTTTCGTTTGCTCGAACTCGCTTAAAAGATTCATTCTACACTTGTTACTACCCTCGTATATGATCCAATGGATCTGGTAGTTGAAAACGAACTTCTTCCTGTTAAGATCGTCACGATCGTCCGCGTTGATGCACGGCTTGTTAAAAACAAGCCTATTCTCCACGTATTGGGGGTTGAAGGTCGGTTTAAAAGAACTTTTGGTCGCCATCTCGATTCCGAAATTCTGTAGGAAGCTCTGGCGGTCCTCGAAGAAGTCCACGTGCTTGAGGAAACCCCCGAAATCGTTGGTATTTGGGACCAGTCTGTTACTGATTTTGTTGATCTCCTCCAAATTGGGCAATCTCACTTTCGACTGGCCAAAACGTGACGCGCACTTACTTTTGCGATGCGGCTCCATGCTCGGCGGCTCGGTCAGCGTGGAATAGGCGATTTGCAATTTGCACGGACGCCTCCAAGTGTGGACGTTCGACGTCGCCAAATGGTAAGCGTCCCAAGCATCTGCGATCGAATTAAACGAGAATATTTCATTATGTACTATTAGTTTTCTAGCCTATCTTCGCCAGGCATTAGAATCCTATATGTACATTAAGACGCCTACGGTAAACGCAATTTTTGTTGGAAACAGATGTTCTAACAAACGAACAGATACCTTGAGCGTCTTATTATATAGGATGCCTGCCGGGGGATCTAGCTAGCCTGACTCCCGAGGTTCAGTGGAAGCTCGAATGGATAAAACCTTAACCCTTGCCTCGTTTCCAAAATTTCCGCGAGAACTCTAGCTGCCCGTTAGCCTCGACGTACTTGACCGTGCTGGTCTCGACGACAGGAGGCCCATTCCCTTGACCGCACTCTCTCTTGATAGCTTTGACGGTTGGTGCCATATCCTCTTCCAATTTTATCCTATTAATGCTCCGCTCGATCTCCTCTATGTTGGCCGACGAGATATCCAGCTTGAAAAGATTGCTGAGATCACCCTCGCACAGATCGTAGAACGTATCCTCCTCCATCGCGGTGATCCCCTTCGGGTCGATTTCGTTCTGATTAAAATCTATCGCGACGTCGCGCGTCATTTCCGATGATTCTTGGAAAGCCTGCTTGTTTATTTTACCATCGGCGTTATCTTTATCGATATCCACGCTTCGGGACTCTTGTGCGCTCCGATACGAGATGGATCTTTTTCTGCGTAAAAATCGGGATTACGATCGCCGTGCTCTCCCCAAACTTCCCATCAAACCACTTCCAAAGTAGAAAATTCTTAGAATTTTATTTAAAAAAAAGTAAACGTACTAGAGTTAAAAAACTTTTTGGCTGCATTTGTACATCATTCAAAATAATAAAAAAGTATTTTTGCATAGTTTATCTGATATTACTAACTGTTGGTGGCTGTGAAGCGATAACTCTAAATACAGCCTAAAAAGTTGTTAAACTCTGACGTTTACTTTATTAAAATAAATTCCTGAAAATTAAATACTTTGGAGTGATTTGATGGAAGGCTACCCTTAAAACGAAAAAGGAATCCCGGACGATTGCTGGGCCGCGCGATTCTCACCGACTCGAGTACTTCTTTTTGTAACCGATGCCAGCGGTCGGAAGAATATCCGTGAACATATGCCTGCTGTTCACTTTGTGCGCCTGGATGAAGGCGGTCACGCACCTCCTGCCTGTGATCCTCCTGCCGAACCAATCGAGGACCACGTCCTCCGAGAGGTGGCTCTCTAAACCGGAAGCGAGACCGTCGACCAGCGCGAAATAGCTGTTCGCCAACGAAATCGCTTGCCTGTGCTCGTCCATCGTTTGGTTCGCCTAGCTTCTAAAATTTAGAAAACGAGGCAACGTTGACGGTGACAATTTTCCAATCGACGACTTCTATTTTTATATACCTGCGCATATACATGATATGTATAACACGAGACCAGAGAAACCACACCAGGTCAGGCGTCGAGGGATTTTCAGAAGGAAACGGGTCGAAAGGAAATCTTCTCGCTAATGCTGCGACTTTCACGATGGCTTACGAAACGACTAATTTTCAGGTAGAATGGGAGAGAACGAGGAACGCTCGAACGCGGAACGGCCGATTCCAGCGAAATGTATGCCGGAGTTACAGCCGGTTTCCTTGAAACTGGAAACCGATCCATCCAGCATCTACTACCCCTCGTGCACCCGCGTCAAGAGGTGCGGAGGCTGTTGCAGCCACTCGTTGCTCTCCTGCCAGCCGACGGCGTCGGAATTTCGAAATTTCGAGGTATGTCAACAGGAAAACCGGTCGACGATAATCGAGTCGCCAGTGATTAAAACATCCGCGAATGATTCAAGGTGCTGGTGCTGCCCGGTGGTCACTCTGGCGGATTGAACTACACGAGCAAGCAGATCGTGCCGTTGGAGGAGCACACGAAATGCATGTGCGACTGTAGAATTAAGGCGGAGGTAATTTGAGGACAGCCGATAATTGGGATCTTCCTTCTTAAACTGGTACAGCGCGGTCTATGCATCGCGCCTCGCCGACGCTTTCGCAATGTGACGCATTTTTCTGCGTGTTATGAGTAATAGCTACGCGTTCACAAGCTTTTACAACGTGATTCGTTACTCAAAATCCAATTAACGCTGACTTTGACTAACGTTTTATTAAGCTCCGCGTTACTTTTCCAGGATTGCAACAGCACACAATCGTACGTGCAGGAAGAGTGCAGATGCAAGTGAAACAACGGCGACGAAGAGGAGAAATGCATCAAGAACAATGACACAAATATTTAGAATCCAGAGCACCTGCTTCCCCATCGAACAGCAGTAGTGCTCCACGGGGTTCTATTTCGACCGAAACAAGTGCAGGTGTGAACAGGAAGAATTCGACGCCTATTAAGGGAAAAAGCAACTGTCTTCTCCCAATACACCCTACATTCTCACATCTCTTTTAAGACACACGCGATGCACCTTATCTTCTCTTCAATTTTCCTCTGATACCTAGGTTGTTCACTTTAGTCACGAAACTAACAATTCTGTTCCTCCTTCACTCTTCTACGTCCATTCGCGTATGTGCTCAATTAACTTTCACACGTGCAAATGCGCTAACATTTTAAGGTACGGAAATAATGTCAAAGTATAAAAGAAGGGAAGCATGTGCCGCGTTCTTCACATGTATAGGCTAATCAGTACACACTGTTTTTTTTCAAGAGTTCTAATGCTTCTTTGAAAGTGCTAACAGTTGGTTGAGTTTTGGAAGTGACGGAGTTTCTTTAAATCCTCAGTACTTAAAAATGTCTTTTCGTTGTGGATAAGTACCATTGTCTATAGCAGACCCGTCCAACTTTTGCTCTTGACTTCGAAGAGCAACTCGCGGTTGCCAGTGTAAGCAAATCCCTGGACAGGCCTAGTTTAGGGCTTCGTTCCCATCCATTAAGGTTGCAGATTACAAATTTGGGTAAACTCAGAAGCCGGACTTGCTAGCTGTAGTAATTGCCTTGGACGCGATGGATCTTAGGGGAATGCCCAAAGAGGACCCGTAATACAAATAGGGAAACTACTAAACACAAGACTCGGAAGGCAGTTATTTAATGGAGCATGCTTGTAGCTGGAACCTCCACCCTCGTGCCATTTTATTACACCACGAAACATGCAACCATAGTATTTGTGAGATAGTATTAATTCAATATCGCGGGCTTGTAAGTCAATACATTTTTACATATCAAAAGACTTTGTGATATAACGAAATACAATTACTGTTATAATACAACATATTTATTATACCCTGTATCTAAGTTATCATTACGTAATGAAGATAATAATAATAATCTAAGAGGAATGCTTAAACACGCATACGTTCAATTACCCTTCCAAGTGCTGAACGAAGATTTATGAATGAGTTACATGTAGTATAAAACAATGCCATTTTAAAAAAGTATACATGTCCTGTTTGTAGCCATTATTTCTGCTCTATTCTTGTTTGCTCCAAGTTAGTTTGCAATTGGTCTAAACTTGTTTCTCTTTGTCGTTTCTCAACGCTTTGACAATACAAAACCACTGCTTTATTGGCCTTTAAGAGAGCCCTGTAACTCTCGCTTATAGACGTGACCGATGTAGATATATCTCCTAAAAGTTCATACTGCGTTACGTAACACCCTTCGCTTTTAAGTGCCACCAAACTAGCTAATGTCCCCAAAAGAAGTTCGAGGGACTAGCCTGGCTACATAACCTCACTTCCATTTGAAACGAACGTATTCAAAAGCGTAGCACTTAAATTGCAGATTCGTTTTAAGTGACTACAAGGAAATAGTTATCGATGCATAAAAGTAATTACAGGATAATTCGTTTCACTTACGAATAGACGATGCTATCTCGTCAACTACCGATTCTTTCGAAATTTTCAAACGTTTATATGATGGCTCCATCGCAACAAGATTACGATTTAGACTTGAATATTTTTTCTGACACAGGATAGCACTTAAAAACGGTTTAAATCAACTGAAACTGTCGGTGTAGCCCAGAAACGTATGTAACACAGAATGGCGCGAAAATATTGAAATCAGTCGGCCATGATCGAGAAGTGAAGCAACGCGCGCACACAAGAGATAACTTACAGAAGACTTAATTATTTTAAATGTTTTATAGCATCTGTTTGTCTAAATGTTGCTTAAAAGCGTGGCGAAAATCGCGGTAGGAGCATTTTCATGTCTCACTGTAGTGGAGCAAACGAGATTAGCGCAGATTGTTGCCTTATTAACATATAAATGTGGATATTAAACTTCGTATAAGACTCTTTTGGATTTACCTGACCAGCAGCCTTCGAATTTAGAATATGTAATACGAAAAACTCGTCTGCCACCTCGAGCCTTAAAGGTCACACTAACGAACGGTATACTAATTACTGAATGTACAATTTAACGGTTTCACCTTGCTCACGCGTTTTTTTAAACAATCTTCCTATAAAAACTTTGTCCCCGTGACCGATTTCGTAACGCAAAACATACCCGCGACCGAGGACTGTGTATACCGTTCCACCGCCATCTGCGAATGGACGACGGAATCTCGAAAATTTTGAATAATGTCCCTAGACGTCGCCACCAGGCCGATATCGAAGAGAAATTTCACATGTATGCACGAGTCCAAGTTCCAGCGAAAACTTATTTCGTATAACACTTTTTCTGACGCAACGAAATCATTTTTCATTCCTAACCATATCTATGAGCCACCACGTTCCGTTATAGAACCGCTCCTGATCGCCAATAATCCATCGAAGCTTCCCCAGAAGTCGAAGATCGATTGCATTCATCCTACCACGCAACTGCTTATTGCAATTTCGTAATTGGAGGCTTAGCAATCATATTACTCTACAGAATTGCGGGCTCGAGTTCCATCTATCATTCCCGCGTGTAATCGATCCACGTTCAAGACTTCGAGATACAAAGAACGGTTCTACGCGCTTCATTACCTAACGGAGTCCCATCTAACAATAAGATTTCACGTTGGAAGTGTGCATAGACGGTGATTCTCCATGGAAATTGATCTAAGATTCAATTGGGACTACCGTAGCTCGTGTATTTTATCGAGATCGCGTGAAGAGCTGACGAGATCGCCGCGGAGAAAGGCTTCGCGGGTAATGTTGCGTGTTCCAACGCGTATTGGACGAGCAGTGGGAGAGAGCGGGTGAGTAAGAGGAGAGGAGACAGGGTGGGAGTGAGAGAGATAGAGGAGGGACCAAAGAAGCGGACGAGGCGCCGTTTTTTTTTTGCGCCACCCGTTATAATTGCCGGGGCCTTGTCACTTTTGCCGCAGTGAAGTATCTCGTTGGCGCGTCGCCCCGCGACTTGAGCTCGGGCGGCCGCCTCAAAGCGGTCGCGTCTCTAGCTCGGCGAGGACGCGGAGAAGGAGGACGAGAGGCCGTGGACAGAGAAAACAAAGGCAACGGGGCAACTTCCGAGCCGGTGTTCAAGGCACTCGCGTCACGGAATTGTCGTCGGCCGTGGCACGTGAGCGGCTGAATTTGCGGAGCGCAAACACGTGCGGAGATAAACGCGTCATCCGTTACTTTCTGGGCTCCGACGAACGAAACGTATCGCGACACAACACCCCACCATTGCCACTTGCGTATTCCACTACTCCCAACTTTCGAAAGGGTTATTACGCTTTAATAGACACTAAAGCAGAGAAATGATCGCGAGCTATACACGGCAGTCGACGAATTTGCTTGGACCCGCTCGGAAGGGGATGCCCGAAGTCCTGGGGTGGAACGAAAGCAGCCTGGACACGAATGGCACACAAGGAGCCGCGCGTCTCGGAGCATAATTATACGGCTAGGTGTCGAAGGCACCCACGGCGCGCTCGATGCAATTCAATCGCGTACGCGTCGCACGAATTCAATTTTTTGTGTCCCGGCGCGGTGGACGCGCCCGGCTTAATTGCATTCGGTAGCGAGGGAGATTTAAAATTCAGAGGGGGCACGGTAGTGGGCCCGGAAAAAAACCGGTATATACCTCGCCTACGTATTTTACGCCACTTTCTTGCGTGTACGCACGCGTGTACGTACTGTCTCGCTTCATCGCGCTCTTCCCGGCGTCTCTTCCTCAAGGACTCCGCTCGGAAGGCCCCGTGGTAGCCACTAGCCAGGCCAGTAAGAGGCTCCGTGATCGTAACACGGTAGCCAACACGGTGGTAGGTTTAAATCATATTAAAGCGCGTCCAGGCACCGGGGACCGTAAGCCCGGATTACTCCTACAAATCGTCCCGTACGGGGAATTCCGTGCACCGGGTAATTCGATCGCCCCTAAAAGTCCTGCTAATCACCACCCCATCGCTAGCTCCGGGCACCGATTCTGTATTTCTTTTTTGCAATTGGTTTGCCGTTCTTCAATGATTTCCTTTGAAATTCTCATCCGTAAATGTACATAGATAATCAAGGGGTCGCGTGATTTCTGTAGTTTCGACTTTTGAAAGGCACCGGCGACGGTGGAGCACCCAGCGATCTGTAACCTGTTAGAATTACATATTCTAGTGGAAGGAACATGCTCGTAGTGAACCCGGCGATCCTTGCCAGTCTATCGCGAGCCGAGAACAACGAGAGGGACGAACCGTACATGATAAAGTGGTCTCGTGGAAAGTTACGAAACAACGTGGGCAGCGACAGTAGAAAATGGCGTGGGTCGTGACGGGCCGAGACCAGGTGGAACGTGTTTGTACAAGATACGACCTGATAAGACATCGCCGAACGCTCGGCGGAGAGGCTCTCTATGGAAGACACGAAATGACCAATGCCCGAAACCGATCGGGAGACGCGAACCTATTTCTGGAGCTACGAACCCCGCGGACCCTGACTAGTTTAGAAATTCAAATTAGCCGAGAATTTGGGGTGACCGACAAGGTCGAACACATTGCGACCAAAGATCACAATAGAGACTTTTCCACGGACTTATCAGCCAATGGTTAAGGCTCCTGGTCAATACATGGGTCACGATTTTATAGCACCCGTGCAGGAATAAGCCTATTAAGAGGCTAGACCTTCATAGGCGACGCTCGCCAGATTGGACAGGCATTCGTAGAGAGTTATTGCGATTAGTCCTCGCCCAGAATTCAATCCGTGAGTCGTGACGGAAAGAATGTATGCCCTGCGTTCGTATTAACATGTCTTTGGGCGTCCTAGATCTTGATAGAAGTTACGCGTTATATAATTCGGGTGAGTTACAATTAATTTCCTGTCGCGTAGCCCTGTTTTCTCTGTGCACAGCCATTTTCAAAATCCCACGTAGGTGCGTTAGGTAAAAGGAAGAAAAGTGTTCGGCCGGCCGGGGTAGCTTTCGACTCACAAGAGCAACAGAAGCGTTCGCGGCCGTGCCATCAATTTTCCCCTCGCACCGTAAAAATATTCCAGCCCACTTTGCCTCCGTCCTCCTTCATCATCGCTCGCCTCTCTTTCTCCCGCTGCACGGAGCACCAGTAGCACTGTTGTATCGCCTCTCTTTCCCGCTGCCTTCTGTCTCCCTTTTGTGTTCCCTGGTGCACGTTCAGCTCCCGTTGCACCGATTGAGTGTTGACCCCGCTGCGTCACGCTTGCAGCGTGCAGTTTGCCTGAGACGATACGCAACCGTCGTCGGGAACGAGCCGAAGGCAGAGCTATCTCGTGCATTGTTCGAAGAAGGCAGGAGATTAGGGCAGAGGAACAAGTTGGTGGTTGCTGTAGCCTTTTAAACTATATATAAGCGATCCATTTTCATTCTAAATAGACAGCGGAGACTAGCCACGATAAGGATCCTTTTGTAACCTCCGAGCCCCGCGCGGAGAGCTACAACGGTAGCTCTCTGATTTTATTTGGTAAGCTCCATTCATCCCCGCGCACCTGTGTCGTTACTTACGTATCCAATCAGTGCCAAGTATCGCCTTGGATCATAAATTGACAACGAAATTGGCAGCGCAATTTACGGTGCAAGGGTATCGAACACTTTTGATCTACGCTCGCGATACCGAGGCCACTTACGTGGAATTGAGAAGCGAGTAAAAAGAGAGGAGGAACGAAGGGAATGCTGATCGAGATCGGCGTATTTGCGATTATTACGCGATTCTTTTTCGTTTCGGGTATATATGTTAGTCGCGCAGGAGCAGCTGTCCGAATGTTCGGGACTCTCGGGGCGAGAGAAAAGGAGCAAGATCGCCCGGCAAGGTACGGGCGACGAAAAAGGAAGAAAATGGCAATCGTACTCAATTTAAACGGGTCCATTGGAAGAAAACACAATTATAAGGCGATCGTGTTACTTACGCCCCTTTCTTTATCTCGCAGAGGCCAGCGTACGAATACGTGGCCTGCGAGAGTGAAATATTCATCCTTCGATGAGGGGAAGGTGCCACTTAATACTTAATTACATTGATTCAGATATTCTTTCTTGCACGCTTGTTATTCGTGTGCCTGAATGGAGGCGAACGCCGACAAAGGTGGATAAGAAACGGATGGCCTGCTTGATTGCGTAAAAATTGAGGAGAACGCGTAAGAACGGAAGTTGCTTACCCCCGTACGCGTACAGAGAAGCAACGGAGAATGGCGCAAAACCGTGTATCTCTTCCCTTCCCCGAAGCTTTTAAAAGCTGTGTAATTGCTCTACAACAATCGATCATGTTCAGCAAGCGTAGTCTGAAAGAAAAAGCTCGCACAAAACCCTTGGGGACTATGCGGACCCACTCGAGACGCACCACTGAATGCTCCCTTTTACTATTTAGGGGACACCTAGAGGACTTAATCCCAGGTATGCTCAGGTTTGTTTGCGCGTGTTCCAGTTCCGGTTCTATGGGTCACCTTGCCCGTCAACAGGCCCTTAACTTTCATCCCTCGCGACCTAATCTTCCACGTTACTTTTTTGCTCCATGACAGTTTTCGTCGCGTCAGCCTCGCTTCACTTTTTTTCAGGGATCAACTACGCGAATGTTACTAATAGGAACTACATAGTTAGGTATGTACTTCGCGCCTCGGCGGTACGTCGTTCGAGGCAAGCAGCAGGGGGTTAATTTCGTAATGAATGACTCCAGGAGAGGCTAGAGTTCTTTGGCTGTCTTGTTGCCGATGCCAGAAGATCGTCCGCTTCTGCTTTACGCGCCGGCGCCGATGACGCTAATGGGGCCAGCAGAATTACGAGTGCGTTCTGTTCAAGGTGAGTCCGCGTGGAAGGGCTCGCTGGTGGAAATCGCGGCGTTCGCAACCCGCTCAATAAGCGGGGCCCTCGCCGTGGTACCGAGGGATCGTCCTTTTTCTTCCTACGCTTCTCCGCGACGCTATCTACGAGTCTATCCGGCCGGCTTACAGCTTCATCGAGCTTACTTCGCACGAGCCACTAGCCGTATTAAGAGGGTGGCTTCGCGGTGCTCGGCAAGTGCCTGCTACTAACGAGCTAACGATCTAGTCCTTTCTCATATCGGGGCCGTTTTACACGAAGCCTAACACCGATACCCTCGTCACGAGCCATAGGAATCCACCTAAATAGCTTTCTCCTTCCACCCCTAACGCGTCCTCTCCGTCAAATTGATTCTGCTTCACCTTAACGCAAGACAAGAGACGAGTCTTTCCACGTAGCGATTTCAGCTTCCTTTAAGGCGGTGAGGATGTACAGAGAGGGTGCTTTCAGTGGGATTTAGAAATATTTTTTAAATTAAGGCTGATGAAACATCCCCCAAGTGATACGCGTCGAAACTGTTCCATTAATCGTTCGAAGTCACACCTTCTTATAATCACATCGGTCGCATGCGGTTCTCACTGCACCGCAGCGTAATTTTTGAGTCACCATTTTCGAATTTTTCAAACTTTTAACTTCTCAAGGATAATTCTACATTCGTAATACTCATACAGTCGTGCTCTAATAGTCTTTTTCTAGAAATGTAAATTTCGATATGTTGAAATTTGTATTTGAAAAAATAGTTGTGAATAAAAGTGATTTCTTTTTCGTTAATATTCACAAAATTTTAAAATTTTTATATTGAACTCTACAAATTTGCCGAAATATTGGCGAAGAAAAATTGCCTAGGGTACGATATTTACATATCCCGAATCCCGCGTCCACTGCGATCAGGGAAGTCTGTGCGTACTTTGCGGCATTCGGACCAGAATGACGCGAAAGCAATTTTATTCGTCCCACGTAGTTTCGGTTTACCCTTGAGACGAATTATTTTTTTCTCCATCGAGGGGGAACGTCCAGGCGAACACGTATTAGCCTCTTTTACGATATTGGGAACGCAGGGGACGGTTCTGTAAGCCTTTTCCCTTCGAGTAAAATCGCGAGGAAAAGGAGGAGGAGGAACGTTGAGCCGAGAATGATCCAAGAGATCGAGAGTTTTGTGGATCCGGATCCGAGGGTCGAATTCGATCCTGCATCTCGCGTGTCGAGACACGCTTCGCTGTCTCTCCTCTCTCGCCGAGCATCTCTCGGACCTCCCTCTGCCCTGCCGCGCCGATCATCCTCCCTCTCATCTCTCCGCGTCTCTCTTCCCGCTCACTGACTCACTTACTCGGTTGGAAACAAAAGGAGCAACTGGTATGGGCTGCAAGAGGAAAGAAAAGGAAGCTGGATTGGAGGGAAAAAGAAAGAGTGAGAATGATCCCCACCCACCTCACCATTCTCTCTCTCTCTCTCTCTCTCTCTCTCTCCAGCGCTCTCTACCTCTGCTGATGGAGGGGAATCGTTGAGCGGCAGCGAGTTCGACGGTGGGACGAGGAGACGTGACCGGGGCGAGGACAGAGGGATAGAGGGTGGAAAAGAGAAGGAGAGAACGAGGGAGAAAGAGGAAGGAAAGAGAGGCGCAACAAAAGTAGCCGTGACGCCGTGCAAAGCGAGCAAACCGAGCGGACAGCCGTGGAGGAAAAAGACGAAAAAAGCGGCCCTTCGTGGCAACGCAGAAGGGCGGGAAGGGAGGAAGACGAAGAAGAAGAGACCGGCCAAACGAAGAGGGGACCTCAGGGATGTAAGGTGGAGACTTTCGTGCCTCATACGCGGTTGCCATGGATTAGATCGATCGCCCAGGGGGAATTGGAAGCTGGGCAGCTATACGTCAACACCCAAACAATTCTAACAAATCAGAGGCTGACCTTGCTACATTACGCTCGCGATATTTCAACGATCGAATGTTCGAGACGCGGTGGGCCCCTTTCGGGAACCACAGAGCACCTCGTAACCAGGAAACAGCGAGCCCCATTCGCCTTGCATGTCGGGAACACAGATTGACCACGAGTCTCGTTTCGCCCCTACGGTCGCACAACCGCAACACCCGCGCCGACTTCCGAGTAATTCGATCGATCAGCTGCCAGATGTCCCCCGACCTGGGACTTTTCTCCCGAGGAGATACGAGCACATACTGCTATTCCGCCTCGGTAATCCTCGGCCAATTAACCCAGTCATTAGGCTGCTCGCCCTTAGTGCTATCTTCTATATACAGGCACGCGTAGCCGCTGAAAAATCGAATTCGCCTCGTCAATCGGCAACGGAGCCAGAAGAAAAAGCAAGAGCCGGCGGACGCGAAACGCAAGGAGTCGGTGAACCGAAACAATTGCGAACGACCCTCGGGAGAGCCGATATTCGGTCGCTACGTCCCTGGACCGTGGCAGAAGAGATAAAGGAGGTGGAAGAGGAAAGAAGAGAGGACGAAAAAAAAAGGGAGAACTGGCAAAAGGGGCAAAACCACGCGCACTCCGGCCCTCTCTCTCTCCTTCTTCTGGCCTCTTTGGTTAGCCGTGGTCGTCGTCTATACCGTATAGAACGTAGTAACGTGCAGCAACGGCAAGACACAGCGCCACGGTGCGCGCATTCGACTTTTCAGCGTGCACGTGCACGTGTGTCGAGGGGCATAATGCGCGCCGGGGCCCGGGGCCCGTCTTGTGTGCGGCCGTGTACCTGCGCGTGTACCACTTTACCATCATCCTCCTCACGGGCACAGCGAGGCACCCAGGCACCGAGACAACCTGGTAATCGCCAGATGTCAAGGTCCTCCCTGCGCCGGTAGCCGAATCTCCATTGGCAACGGTTCGCGTATTCGCTGATCCGTGCCAATTATTGCCTCGATCCAACCTCCAGATACGTATCGAGAAGCTGCGCCAACGGAGGGGGAGGGGAGGGGAGGAGGAAATTTTGAACGGTCAAATTGTGTTTAAGATCCCTCCGCGATTAGTCACTGTACGCTTCGCGGGCAACTTTCCCCTTTACAGTCGGAGCAGAGAGCAGTTCTATGGCGTTACGCAATGACGAACTAAAAACAAAAGATGGAAACTAGTTGCTCCGACGAGCTATTCCACGTCGAAACGAATAGGTGAAAAATTTAGTTTCACCGATTCCCTTCAAAATTACAGCATTTGTCGATAACCTTGCAAAACAGAGTATACTAAATTTCAACGGCCTATGTCAAATAGTTTTCGAAATATTTAATGTTAAAGTTTCGAAAATTCAAACAAAAGCGGCTGACGCGTCATCACTTAAACTGTAATATCTCTTTGTTTATTGTTAATAAACTTAACAGTAATCGATGTCAAAGTTTTAAATCGCAATTTGACGTTCCCACCCACGGTCCGGCTTGAAAAAAAATACCATTCGATTCGTTAAGTCTTCAACTAATAAATGCCTTCTTCAAAAAAGTGGAGAGATTTTGGGAACAGTTAATAAAAAAATAAAACTTACGATAGTGCACACCGCTTGGAACTACACGGATACCATGGTCAGTCCGCACGCACGCGTTTTCAAAACAATAGCCTAGCGTAGGAAAGTATTTATATACGATGGGTTAAAACAAATTTTTCTTTCAGTATTTTCGGAATTCTCGAGAAAAATAGTAGGAATATCTGCTACCTACTATTGCTAATCTTTTATATGCTGTGCAACATTCCTTCAGCTTTAAAATGAACCCAAGACGGTGTCATTATCTTTAAAAATGACCGAGATATTACAGTTTAAGTGATGACGCGTCAGCCGATTTTGTTTGAATTTTCGAAACTTTAAGATTAAATATTTCGAAAACTATTTAACATAGGCCGTTGAAATTTAGTATACTTTGTTTTTTCAAGGTTATCGACAAACGCTGTAATTTTGAAGAGAATCGGTGGAACTAAATTTTTCACCTCTCCGTTTTGACGTGGAATAGCTCTGACGTGAAAGGTGCGGATATCGGAACGGTGGCTGCTGGACGAATACTTCCAAGCCACCAATTGCCGGCCGCCCAGCGTCTCGTCCGAAAACACACGGACACACGCGGCTAACGATGCCCATTTTGTCGAACGCTCGCGTTAATCGAGCGCGCATTGCACCCCCCGCGGTTACTCGCCCATCGATCGACTCCGTTCCGACGAAGCCTGCGGTTTAATGGAGCGATCATTGCGCGCCGCGATTCGTTTGAAAAGTTTCGGTCGCAGTACCACGAACTTCGCGAAATATGCAAATAAATTTGGCGACGCGTTCGTGCTGCTTTACGCTTTCCGCGAAATTAATACGCAGCGTGTTTATCGAGGGCCTGCGGGGGGGAGGGGGTGGGCGAGGAGGTTTCGAAACGGGTTGATTTAAATTGCCTAATTGTAAGTTCCTCCCGTTCGTCGTCCGCTGGGTGGAGTCGATCGGTAGTTGTGTTCCCCGCGGTAGCCGTTGCACGTAATAGCATTCGGAAGGAAGGCAGGAGCAAAAGGAGCGGAGAAACGAGAGACGAAAGAGGAGCGCGACGGGTAAGAGAGAGAAACGAACAGAGGGGGTTGGGGGGCGGGAGAAGGAGGAATAAAAAAAGGAGAGCGACGCATCAGGGGGACGAGAGAGGCTTACGAGGGGGTATACATCAGAACAGATTAAAATCGTCGAATCTTCCTCCATCTAGGGGCCTCGCCCATCGGAATTACAACCACCCCCCGACCGTGTTGATTCCGTCGCGGTTCCTCCGTCCCCTTCGGGGCCGTTTCGTTCCCATCAACACCACCGGGCCGCGCCTCGCGCGAGCTGCATAAAGCACAGGCGTCAAATTAACCCGAGGCTTAAATAAATATCCGCGCGCATTAGGTACCATTTATAAACCGGCAACGGTGAGACTGATATACGCCGTCCATTACAGCGTCGTTAATTTAAAATCACAAACATTGCCAGGCTTCTGCAAAACAGTTGGGGCATCCTCCGCCTGCCTTCTTCCACTCGGTTATGCTAAGCGGACCGAGGAAACTCGGAGAAACCGTATTCGAGCCCCCACCACCGTCAGGCTTGAAGCGCACGAGCCCGAGGAATCCTCGCTGTAAACTTTACGTTATTACGTCCCTTATCGGCCCTTACTCCTCCTCGCATTCAGATGTTCGCGTCCCGATATCCTCGAGGGGATCGTTGCTCTTTGTTCAGCGCGGTGTACGCGCCGCTTATCCGCCGCTATCGGCAACAGGATTCCGATTGCAGCCGCGATCAGGATCGTTCCGTCGATTTTATCGCGCGGCCGCGATAGAGGCGCCTCCGTCGAATTCGGCTGTTCGCGGAGCCCCGTCGTGGAAAAATTAAACGGGACGCGGCTCGTTCGATTCAATGTACTCCAGCTCCGAAATGAATTCCCCAGGCCGTCGTAAAACCTTCGGGGACACTTTAATAGCTCGGCCGTATGCGACAGGGGATCCTTGGCGTCTCGCGTTTGTGATTTACACGTCGTAAAGGCTACGAGCAGAGTCGCGCGGCTTGACCGTGCGTGTACGTCCGCCTCTCGCGTCCAGATTTGGCGCGACTGATTGTGTGCTTACGCGCTACATGCCCGTACCCTCGTCGATGCTGTTCGACCTGTTCGCGTTGTAGGCGAGCGGTGTGCAAGGGCGGTGACGTCACTGGTGCCGTGCCCTTGCGGAAAGGTCGTCGAGACCCGAAGGGAACTATTCGAGAGACGCGGAGACTTGCCTCTCTCGCCCGTTCCACCGAGCCGAACCTAGCGATCTCTCTTTCCTTCCTTTACTGTCGTCCAACCCCATTATCGTCCCTAAACATTCCCATTTGCCGGGAATTCCCATCGCGCTACAGTTAGTTTATAGTGTATGGAACCGTGTTGCAGCCGAGACGAGGCGTAATTAATCTCCGACAGCTCGGAAGGTTTTCACGCCTAACGCGCGCACGGGACGCGAGGAAATAATAAAGGTGCCGAGGGTGGATGTTCGCAAAACGAAATGAAAGAGGCCCACCCTATCAAACGGCTCGGATCACGCTCGAAAGATTTATTGGGGCAGGGATTTGCATTTTAAATACGCGAAGTGGCGCTGGATGTTAAGCTGATCGAAAAGAATATTCCCTGCCTCCGTCTCCGCCGCCATTATCCCTTCCCCGTCGCCGTCCTTTTTTCCTTATTTTCTGCGCGAGGGCTGCAGGGCCCCGTCGCGACGAAAGGAAGCCAGGACCGTAACAATTATCGGAGTGTCGTGAATGCGGATCGACAGAAGAAGCGGCTACCTAAGCGTGCAGCTAGAAAGCGAAGTTCAAAGCGGTCCACGTCTAATTTTGCGCGGATTCCAACTGGTTTATCACGGGCCAGTAATCCCGCCGACAGCTGACAGGCAGTTAAGATTCATTAAATGCTGTGTTGGCAGCGATTCAACGGCCGCGAGGAAAAGAATAAATTTCTCGCGCGACAAGAGGCGCAGCGCTCCGAAGGGAACAGATGTCCCGCAATCAGGGCGCGGAGGTAATGTGTATCTCGATCTGGTCCACGGCGCGAAAGAATCGCGTCGACCGCAACCTGTGAGCAGCTACAGTAATCGTACCGATGCCGGAGGACGTCCGCGATCGTTTCCTTTCGGTGAAACGCATACATTTGGAATAATAGAAGGAATAATGTGACAGGTGAAAACGCTTCATTGAAATCTGATCAGAAATCGAGGGGAGAGAGAGAGCCGAGTCAGAATGCGAAATGCAAAGTTCCGGGTACTCGTATCAGCCCTTTGCAATCTTCTTTCGTTCCTCGCATCCCTCAAACTTTTTCTCCGCCGAATCTTCCTGCTCTTGGCCGCTTTTTCCCCGCCTTTATCAAGGCGCAATTTCATGCCAACACGCGGGCCGAACTTCACGTTTTTAACGGGCTACGGAAAATCGATTCGAGCCGGACGCCATCGCTGCCAATTCATTCTGCCACGTATCGCGAGTGTCCTCTACGCCGTGCGCAACGACAGAAAACGGCGTGCCCCCTCATCAATTACGCGGTTTTTGCCGCAATCGGTTCCACAGCGGCGACCGATTGCGTTTACGCTACGTTCGCCCGAAACGGTGGCGCTGCTCCACTGCGCGCGTTTAACTGTAGTTCGAACGACAAAGGGATAGAGGAGAGTAGCCCGAGAGCACCGTGCATGGGCAGAGATAACAAGGTGTCGCGTACGGCGCGGCCGCGAGGATCTTACCGATCACGATTATGAGAAAAACGTAATCGGATTCCCCCTAGCAACAACACTGTCGCCGGAGGTAAAGCTAGACGTCGGTGCTCGGCGCACAGAGGGTGTCGAATGACAAGACGACGCGATGACTATCTCCGCGCGGATGATCCGGCCGCGTCACGTTTCGCGAGATTCAATGCCTTTCGTTGGAACATTTCAATGCCCCTGGCTCTCTCTATCGCGGGACCTCGAGCTCTTATCTCTGTTTCCTCCGATCGCCCGCGACTCTTTTCACCCCCTCCCCCGTGCGCCCCTCGTGGATTTTTCCACGTTTTTCTTCATCCGCCAAAAAACACGGTCGCGACGGGTAATGGCCACTGTCATTAGACGATTGCCATCTCGTCCTGTTATCCTGCGAAAGGAAACGACGCAGTCCGACTGACGCGACTGGTCGTACAGGAAGATCTACGATTAAAGTGTTTGCGCGAGGAGGAAGCGCGTGTTTTTGCGGCGATCAAGTGCGACGACGGATGGAAGGCGGGAGGGCCCTGTCCTAGAGTTTGCAGGACGAAGGGGAAGAAGAACGTTCCTAGAAAATCTGGCGACAATTGCTCCGACGAAAAGCATTCTACGCGTTATGACTTCTTTTAGGAATTCCTTGGATGCATTTTCCCCTTTCCATGCTAGGAACTACATACAGAGGCCTTCAAATCTGTCTGGCAGTGTCCGTTTTTCAACTGGGATCTCCTGACATCGAACAAAGCGACGGAAACCGAACGCGGACCTCTACCGTCAAAATTGTTCGGCGCACCGTGTCCACCCCTCCGACTTTGACATCCGACGTTGTTTCAGCTTGCATGACAAATGTCTCCGCTATTAAAATGGCCTTGCTCCGAGAAGAAGCGTTCGTGAACCGAGGGGACAGGGGCGAAGCCTGGATCGTGACTAAAAATGGTGATGCAGGTCGAGCCTCTTGCCGAGGGCAGATCGAGATCGAAACTCGCGGATCATCAGCTGCACTCGTTTTCACGGCCGTCCAGATAAATCTGATCGACGAGCACCGCACGCACATGGATCATTCTTGCAATGTCGATAGTGGGTACGCCGCTATCGTCGCGGTGCATCGTAAGAAACATTGAAACGCCGCTACCAGCGATTGTTCTGCGGTCGTTCGCTGGTTTACTGCAGTTTTATTATCCTATTGCAAGAATTCAGATCTCACTGGTGCATTTGCGCTTTCACCCTCTTTGAAAAACTATCCGGAGGATTCAAATGCAACCTGCTTAAAGGGGGAATCCTATTTTTTGGGCTAAACACATAGAAAAGTTGGGGATTTTTTTTTGGAAACCAGCAATTTTCGTTTTTAGCATTTCTCAGCAAAACGCTGTTTTATTTTCTGTTTCAGATTTCATGGAAGCGGACGACGAATTTAGCGCGGCGTGTTGGTGGAGAAAAATAAAAAAAAAACTGCAACTTCTTCAAAGATGCGTAAAAACATGGTCCAAATTTCAGAGGAATCGAATCGCTAGTTTCTTAAAAAAAAAATCCCAAATTTTGATATGTCTTTAGGCCAAAAAATAGGATTCCCCCTTAAGAAGTAGGAAGGATGCACCAGATACTCCGCCCAAGGTTTTATGATGCTATTTCCGTAGAAGGGCGGACGAATGTCGACGGAGAATCTGGTTTGGAGGCTGACCACCTAATCATCTATCCAAAACAGTAGCGCCGACGGAGGGCCCAAGGATATTCCTCGAGAAACTTATCCCAGGATAACGGTCGAGGCGATAATACCTCTTTCAGAAAAAACCTTCCTTAGATATCAATTATCAATGAGAAAACCAAAAACAGTGCAGCATTCGCAATTCGTGAAACTCCCCAAGCGATGTTTCTTGCTCGAACAATACTCCCCGATAAACCCCGTGATTATCCAGATCGCCGATTCGAAGGAGAGGGACGAGGAGGACGCAGCCCCCGAGGCTGATGTACGTAGGTTTAATGCGCGCTGCAACTCGGCCGCGAACTGCATGCACCACAGGTGCATCGAGTCTCGGATACGTTATTAACTTTGCCATGAAAAACATTTTTCACTTTGCGCCGAGATAACGAGAGCAGAAGTGGACTCGCTGCGCCTGTGCGCGCGCGTATCCATTCACGGCGAAGGCCGAAACGTCCTCTTTGTGGCGCGGGTTCACTCACACCGACGTGAAAAATATATATTGCAATCTCTCTGGCGAAATTATGGATGTCCTTTACAACGCTGCGAGTGGCAATAGGACGCGATATGGAATGCGTATATTTACGGCACGTTATCTACAACCACAGTCGCTAAATTAAGGGAAAGACTTTAACGGCGTCCCCTGAATCACGTCGGTAGCATAACGACGAGACGTTCTACTGACTGCTTTAATATTTTAATTATCCCCTGCACGTTGCGGCGTCTCCTCGTAACGAATCCGCCGCGGATAGTCGCGTTTCCTTGATTACGTCCGCGTATTACGACTCACTCGGCTCTCATAATTTACAATCAAGTCGCCGGCCGTAAACCAGCACTTCACAATTACTTTAATAAACTAGGCGACTCTGGCCAAGATACTAAGTACTTTACGCCGCCAGGTTGTCCTCCTCCGTTGTTCCCCAGGCTTTCTGGAGTTCCACGAGACGTGTTCGAGTTGCGGCTGGAGGAATCGGAGCGTATGGGTCCGCGCGATCGAATCATTTCCGTTGCGGGGCCTAGGGCCAATTCAAAGGTCAGTTCCATGATTTCTTGTTCGAGTTCCAGCGTGTTGTACCGCCAATCGCCGGCTCTCCTCCCTCAAGAGCGTTCGCGGATTGCTGCACGCTCCTCGAACCTGCGTTTCCACGCCGCGGACGGGGCAATTTCAGCAACAAAAGTCACTGCCTGGCAATTACGGTTTCTTACCGGAGGCCCCTAGGCCACTCTGCCCTCCTCCCTTCTTCTTCACCTATTCCTGCCTCCGTGTGAACGCCGGAGGTGTTCCTGCCTCCGGAAGCTCGTTCGCGAAACGCTTTTCTTTTATTACCTACTGACGGCTTTACGATCTTTATGTAATATCTTCAGCAACGTATTCCCGGGATCTTCTGCCATTCTTTCTCCCTGCGTCCTCTCTCGCGGCGTTCTTTACCAGGCTGCTGAAAATGCTGATCGCCAGGCAGTGGTAGATGCCTCGAGAAACGTTCCTCGGCTTTCCCCGAGCATGGGTACCCAGACCAGGATACATTCTGGAGTTTTATTGCTGCAAGTGGTAACTTCGTAGCCCCTGAAGGCTACCCGTGAACATCGGCTAACAACGATGCAGGTCATTTCTCGGTCGTCGAACCACCGACGCAGGGTAGCAGGGAACAAAAACTTTTTCGAGCTACCATGGACCACAGAGTAGCTGCGCGCTTCACGCCGGCCGGGCAAAGTGTTGTCGGTCCCCCAGCTCGCGTTTAAAAGAGGCCGTGAAGCCCTTAAGAGCGCGAGGAATTCTCTAGCGTTCACTTTAAGTTGAGACTTGAGTGGCTCTGAGACAAAGGTCGTCCTTCACTCGACGATGGGGATTTCTTTTCTTCGTTCCATTTCAGTAGACAAATGCAGAGTCTGATACGGTATCGTCTCTGCTTCGTTGTGCAGCGTGTGCCCGTCAGATAATGTTGCTGAAGCTGATGGATACCCAGAGTGCAGGGGGATAGCAGGCTTCGAGGCAACGTAACAATGTAGAAGTAACGTGCAGGATGTTTTACCGGCCCCGGGGGTCGGATAGATATACGATCCCTCGGAGGAGCGGTTCACTGGAAATTCTTATACCGAAGAATTTCCGTATTGCTACCCAACCAATCCGGTTTCGGAACCTAAGTTCCAGTTCTGTTCTAACGTCGGGGGAAGAACGTGGAGGATACGTTGACGAGAATGAAGAGGGACGGGTTGCGTGGTGCCCAACATAGTAGACATGGGGGACCCTTCTCTTCTGAAGGTGACCAAATTATTACAGATTACACGCCCGTATCCACCAGCCGAGACTACAATCTAGATGCTGAAATCCGATGCGCGGGTTACGCAACAAGTTGCGTCGAAAAACAGGCCACTAATGTCGAACACCATTAATTCACCAACGCGGTGTTCAGCTCCTCTCGAATTCGTCCTCGCAACCGAGTTCGTGCGACATAAAACGAAGGGCAGAGCGAATTGAGGCAAGAAAATTCACCGGGCGAGGATCGAAATTGCTTCTCGGAATGCAACTCTCGAAAGACACTACAATTGCTCTTGACCGCGGTGCAACCAGCCGAGATGCTCCCTTTCTGCATTAATAAAACCTCGAGTAAACGCTTCAGAGAAAGCGAGGGGTTCTTCGTTTCTCAGGGGTCACTTTGCACTTCCTTCTGACCCAGCAATCTTCCCTTTTTTTCCAGCTTCTTGCAACCGAACAGTGCCATTTACACGATTTGTCGCGCACAGAGTTTCGGTTCCTTCCAAGAATGCAAAGTGTCCGCGGCTCTTGGAGGCTTCTGTACTAAGTTTTCTCTTTCGAAGCAAGGTTTTTAATGGGTGCAGTGATCCGTGCATAATCGACGCGCCGTGCAACATCGTTCGGGTTCCTCTTCCCCTTCGACAAGCTTCATAATGGATGTGAACATCAAAGGGGTCGACGTCCCTTTCGTAAACAGATCGCTTACGCTCAAGGCCGTTGGTATAGTAGGTACACTAGGCGCAGTAGTCCCGTGCGATTATCACTGGCAGACAACAGCACCGATATAATTCAGGGAGCCAGCTCCTCGACTTGGCGTCGATTGATTTTGGCGCAACCCCGATGACGCGACGAACCAAACGGCGAATATTCCGTAATGCCCCGTGAAACTTCCATTTCAGGAACTTGCAGCAAGAGGGGTGCAGCTCTAGTTTACCAACTTCAAGTAAATTCGAAAAAGCTGTTTATAAAATTAGTGCCGAGGCGAGAGACGCGAGGGTGGTATTAAATTACACTTCGTAATAAACTCAACAAAGAAATATGGTTTATTTTAACACCAAAAACTGCTTTGGAGAAAATATCGAGCGGACGAACAAACAACCGCTCTACACGAGTCCTTCTAACCGAATGCCTCCACGGTCGCGTTCCTTCCAGAATCGCAGGAAACGCGTACCGCGTGCACAAATTTGGGAAAACCCCGGGGCCCTGAGAACAAGGGAGGTTTCGTCGCCAGGCAAATCCAACAGTCACGAAACCTTCGGTTGAACTTTATGACGTTACTTAGTCGCCTTCTACTCCGCTCGAAAATTCGATGCTACGCACGCTACAGTGCCTTGACTTAAAATTAAAAACAGATAAGTTTTAAAGTTGATAAGTTTTCATTTCCATTTTCGGCAAATTTTTCAGATCTGGAGCATTCGTGCTGCGCAAAACAGTAATGGGTGCGGATTGAAAATTTGCAATAAATCGCAATAAATAAATAGTAAAAAATGGAGCTGCACCCCTTTTGCTGCAAGGTCCTCGTTTCAGGATGCTAGTGGAGAGCACCGTTTTATGATCACTGCTTGGGTGTATAGATATCGTGGAATAATAAACGCTAGGGGAAATTAATGACCTACTAAATCTATGCCGACTCCGGGACATTATGCGCGTTTATATGGGCGATGAAGAAAGATGGCCGCGATAAGCTTGACGCGGAAAATGCTAATGACCGTCGTTACTCTATTATCAGACGATCGTCAGGAGGGTGAGACTTGACCCTCGATGATCGTTCGTACGTGGAAGATAAGTTGCACCGGCACGTACCAATTACGCCAGCGACTAATCACCGTTACCGCGATCCGAATTTAACGACAATAAATTCTCGGTACTTCTCGTACTCGGGACGGTTGCCATTTATTGCAAAGGGCTTCGTGCCACCTCCGACGAGTCGTGGCACGGGAGTGTTTCGCGAGGCACAGCGATCCGCCACTTTTACATACTTCCCGGCAACAATTCTCGGAACAGGCGAAATTGCATCGCCACCTCGGCCAGTGGTCTCTTTGTACAGAAGATGACAACGTACGTTGCAGGCGTTTTTCATGCTTGATATTTGGCCCCCGAGACGTGGTAGGTACCATCAACGACGCTCCATACGGGGAAAATAATGTCAGGTTTGTCAATGGCCGCGTAATTTCCGAAGGAGGAACCGTGATCTCTTAATTGAAGTTCGCGTAACCGGTTCCCTGCCCAGTTTCGTACGCGAACTTCGCGGCGGCTATCATTTCCCGCTCCGCCGAATTTACCGAGTGTTTTTAAATCGCTCGCGCGCGAATCGTGGATACTCTTCTCTGCGGATTAAAGAAGGGGAATATTACCCTTTGTTTCCACTGTATAATTCTGTGATTACTAATATCCTCGTGTTTATTTTGGGGAAACCGTGCGGCAGGTACGACTCGCGCGTGTGCGTGTAATTACCCCCTGGAACATGCTGGAGATCCCACTATCTTGGAGGAGATCTTAAAATCACCCATCCATTTGCGAGAGAGCCGTGAACTGTAAACGCGTTCCGCGGAGTCACGGCGATTTTCCTTGGTCACGATCTTCCCGCAACTTGCGGGGAACGTTATTTCCCCCTTTTCTATCCTGGACAGGATCGTCACGGACTACCGTGGAACGGGATAAACTGGAGCGTCGGAGTAGCGATCGTCGATTTTTCGTCATCGTTACCCGGTTGTATCACCTTTCCTCCGGGCAAGTGGAGCACGTACTCATCGTCCTTTGGTGCTGCCCTCTACGGTTTCCTTTCATTGGCCCCTTATCTCCGAGCATTGGTGAATCACCGTGGCCAGCGCGATGCCCAAGAGAGAAAGAAACGGATGGATGGAGCGGAAAGTGGAGTGGAGAGGAGAGGAAGAGGTTCACGGTGATGCTTAACACGCGTGCGTGTGTGCGTGCTGTGGTGGGCATGAAATAACCGAGGTATATACACGGTGGGACAGCCTCGAGGGGAGGGTGGCAGCGAGAGGGAGGGAGGGAGGAGAAAAGAGGGGAAGCATAGTGGAGAGACACGGAGAGAGGGAGCAAGAGAGTGGGAGAGAGAAGCATGGGCATGGTGTTGACCGGGCTTTGAACCCTGATCCCACTGGAGTACTACGCCGTAGTACGGCCTCCGCCCGGATTGGTTGGTCCACTCTCTTCTTGGTTTACCACACTATCAACCCCACAGCCTCCCGTGCACCACCTATTTCGTGCTTGCGTCAGCAACAACCCTTCTCTCCCGATACACTCCGACACTGGGCCTTCTCTACGTGCAACGAAGCCGCCCCAAGGGTATCATAACTACCGCATAGATCAGGAGGCGCCGTGCGCTACGATGCCCTCTTCGCGGATGACTACAAATGTTTACAAACAGTTCGCCTACGGCCGAGGAATCTTAGCCAGCTGTCGTCGGAATTAACGGTAGACGCATACGAGCGCTGCATCGGAGAGACAGGACGAGTATCGGCGATTAACCGCCGATTTTTCTACGGCACGTTCAGATATAGTAAGATACAGCAGGAGGATGGCTGGAAGGGAATTATGATGCAGAAGAAATTGGGACGTTTGGTCGAGGGAAAATGATACGGTGAAAGTACCGATATAATCGACCGTGGACTTCTGCGAAGCCCGTCGAGGTTCGCGGAGAGATGATAAAGTGGCAGATAGAAGCGATTGCGGGGAATAAAAAATTCTCCTGCGGCGTTAGGGTGACGGGGCGCGCAGGGCAGAAGGCTCGGAGGAGCTCGAATGGAGCCGGACGGGCGCCGTGTGTATTTTACGAAGAGAGACACAGGTGAGCTCCTCGTCTTGCGCATCCGCGAGGAGGCTTGGGCGCACGGGCAACTACCGCTTTGTCCTTACTCGAGGAAGCCGACGACGGTAGGGGATGGGATGATCTCCTCGCCGATGGTGGGGCAAGAAAGATGGGCAGGGTAGGAAGGTAGGGAAGGTGGAGGACCGTTGCACTGACCGGGCTTTGAACCCGCTATGTGGTAAACAACAGGTACGTTGCACCCGTGGAGCAATTTGTAAGAGGCGAATCCGAAGAAGACTTCTTCTTCCTCAGGAAGCCGTCGTCCGAAAATAATACTTAAGACCACTTCGAGTAACGGCCATCTCCCCCCCTCCCCCTACCGTTCGCTTTCTTCTTCTCGTCGGTGTAATCCAATGGAAACCTCGGAACATCGTATTGGTAATTCAGAAGCGCACGGAATCGCGGCAGGGCAACGTCCAGTGGCTCCGAAAATAAGGAAATAAAATTACGAAATCGCAGAGCTTCCACGTTGGCTTTGACTCGCGAGCAGGAGACTCGGAACTGTCGTCGAATTGATTCGGAGGAGGATTAGTTGAACGACGTCGACACTGTTTTCCGTTTTCGTGGCGTACGCTTGATGTTCCCTAACGAGGAAGTGGGCTATCGGTTCTAATCGCAGGCAAATGGTATCTGGATAGCGCAGCATCGTCGACTTCCGGTTTACGAAGGCAGCTGGAGCCACACGATCGAACCTCCGCGCTCCTTTTACGAGATTCCGTAATATTTCCCGTTATCCACGGGATAATTACGAATTGTATTGCCCCGATGGTCGGCGATTGTTTTCAGCTAGTGGAAAGCTCGTGCGTACCGTGGGAAAGCGTCCCATGACCATGGGTATCGAAAGCTCCGAGCCGGAGTTCGTTAGAAGAAGCCAGAATTTTGTAATGCGTAAATTCGGAAGGAATAGCGGCCGGAGTGGAATCTCTTTTGTAACATTCCACCGCTGACGCGTGCTAACCTTTTCGGTTCCTAAAATAGCTTTGGAACATGATGTTTCGACACGCTGCTTGAAAATAAATCAACACCGGTTTACGTAATTTTATGTAAATTCGAATCTCGGTTTGTTGTGAATCGATATCTCGACCAATGGGCCTAGTTACCGACATTCCCAGTTCCCTCGTCGACCACTAACTGTCGCTAGCATCGCAGGCTTCCCAAGAAACCTTTCTATTTTAACAGCGATCGCCTTTTTTTCTATTAAATTCAAAAAACAAACCGGCTATCTCGGATCTACTTTCCCCGAGATTCACCGTAGGTAAATTATCGCAGGATTACATACTCGGGTTGCTCCAAAGGATCGTAAAGTAACGTCCGAAGCGTCTACCAGCGATATACCGAGCATTACGACGATGAAAAACAAATTCTGCTCGTTCCTTGGAAGAGCAGTGCGATAACATTGAAATCGCAAACATCCTCCGACTCGGCTCCTCGAGTTTTTGTATACCGATTCTCACGGTAATAAGCTGATAGCAAAATCGGGGTCACTTCCGGTTTTCATCGCAGAGGCCTCCTTAAATACGAGGTGTAATTGTACGAACGGGCAGTGACTAATGTTCTTCTTGTCACGAATTGTCATTCTACTTACGAATGCGTTTTGTACCCGCCATTCTATTGGTGAATAATGAACGGCTCTCAATGCTAATACAAGGTGCTTCCTGTGTTCCATATTTTCGACCGCTTCTATCTTTCGCGTGTAATTCTTTGCAACGATGAACGTGTACCTTCAAAATCCGAAAAGGCTTCGAAGAAATCTAAAAGCGTCAGCGTGCATTTGCGGCCGTTCTGATAGCGCGCGTGCCCCGCATTATTATCATAGATTCCGGCTGCGTTTATTTTTATTTTTTTTTTGCAAATCTGTACCAAAATCCGGGGAATACATACGATCATGTTCGACCAGGCCACGGACAGACGCAGCACTCGCATTCAAGAATGAACGTCGAAATGTGAGCGTATAGTCTAAAAATACTGCCGGTGGGCCGAGGTGCGCCTAGCAACAGAGATTGCATAGAAGCATAACTATAGTGAACGGGCGTGTTTATACGTCGAGGCACAACGAGGACACGAGCCACGGGAAAAAGGAGCCTCTGACTGAACGAACGCGTTGCTTTGGCTTTGAACGATTTTACAGATTACGATAAAGGAAAAGAGTTCCAGTAGCTACGAAATTTTTAATCGATTTATGAAATTCCACAGGATTTCTTGCTTTTTAACCCCGATATTAATATCTACTTGAATAATGGGAACTATGACGTTGGATAATTGCAATTAATGCAGCAAGAAAAACTGCTGGCTAACGCAAGAGAAAGTAATTGTAAATGTTGTACTTTGGAGAATGTTAGTGGCTCGGAGATTGTAATAAGAAATTTAAGGTGAAAAAAGGGGAATTTTCCCGATGATAGATGCACAAACGCATATTGTGCGACAGAAAACAAAAGGCGTTTTATGCGTGCTTCTCGAGGTTCGGGCCTGAGAGCGCGCATACCGATAAACATTCAAAAGAGCACAGATTGCAGAGGGACACGTGCACCGCTGTTCGAAGGAGCTGCTTGAGAGGGCCACGTGGCTTTCTGAATGAAAACGCGCATTCTTCCTCTACATTTTCCCTCATTCCATTCCTATAAAGATACAAAATATGTGTATCTCCCCCTGGTTGCTCAGAGGAATATCTGATCTTTCCCCGATTGTGCCCGTGTACATTAAAGGACTCATTCACCAAGGAAATTCTTGCATAATTGCCTGACCTCGATTTCATATTCACGTGGAGATACAATAATTCAAATTAAAAAGAACCCAGCGTATCGTTCTGACCCAAAGAAAACACGCGCCTCTTTCTTCAAAACAACACTTGCAGAGAACCTGCTACTCTGTATTCAAGCTGCAAAGCTTTGTACCGACATCCTGCACGCAGTGATAATTTACTTGCAAATTTGACCGCGCTAAGCGCCGGCTTTGCTTGCACTTCGCGCTTATAATCGTCGAGTCTAGATCTACACCAACGAGTAGACGTTAAACATTGAAGAAACGTGACATATTCAATTCTACCTCGAGAGGCGTATATGCTTTTCAAATTATATGCAAATTAACTTCAGTTTGCCGCCAAAGTCGACGCTTATCACTAGGGGGTGGATTCGAAGCTCATTTTTAAATTTTCGAGACTCGAATCCGAAAATTTGTAAGGCTCCGAAACTCTTGAAACTTTCGAAATCCAAATCGGAAAATTTGTAAGGCTTCGAAACTCTCAAAACATGAAGTGCTAATTCTGTTTTCTAAGTGGAATATTTTGCTTTAAGAACTTGCTTAAGAACAAAATTTTTTGCATAAATCCCACTTGACCATCGTTAAAGAAATACTAACAAACAAAAATATACAAATTCTCGAGGCACGCTGAGAACGATTCTCTATTCAGTAATTTTATACTTTCTCCTAGCTGCATTTCGGGAATATCGGAATCCCGGAAAAAGTGCAAACTTTCGAATTATCGAAACTCGATTATTTCCTTGGGTTTCGACGCTTCGAGAAACCCATCATCCTTACCTTTCAAGATCGATGCATCCTCGTTTCAAACCTGGACCGTTTGTATCCTGCAGCGGGGAAGGTTTCACCGCAGCGACCGCGAGTGGTTGCGCTGTGGAGTAAGAGGAAAAAGGAACGGGGAAGTAAAATCGAAATGCGACTCACCAAAGGTAAATACTCGCTGTGGTCCATGAACACCTGCTTCGCCTCGGCCTCGAGTACTCTCTCGCGTATGTAGCTTCCACTGCACCTGTCTCGATTTTTCTCGACGAATGAAATTCTCTATGCTTCTGGATCGGCATAAGGAGGATGCACTAGGATTCAAGGGGTACTTAGGACCGACAGTCGCGTGGTTTTCTGCTGTAACAACGAGACGACACGCTTTACGGTGGATTGCAAAGGACAGTTATTTGGAGAACAATAAAGTGAACGAGGGTAGGATTACGGACGGCACGTTGAACGTCACTCTCAACAAAAATACCCATACTTTTCGACGCTCTACAGTCACACCTACTAATTACATGCACACGTGGGAAAGTACACAGGTAACGGGCACCGGGAGCTCGCGAAAAAAAAGAGAAACGTAGATGCAGGATGTTTTGTAGATAATTCTTTTTTTTAATAAACATAGGCATTCACTTATGTAGGTTAGTTCTTTTAGACTCTCTTACGATTACGGTTTATATAATAATATATTGTCGTTACACATATAATTCTTACGCGAATACCAACTGGAAGTGAGGCACTGGGTACTTCTGCTCTCCCTTTGTCTGTTATTTTTTTTTTCCTTACGTTCTCTCTACCACATCCACCCGCGCAAACAAACACCATGCACACGTGCTCAGCCATTTGCAAAAACCTTTCACACACTTTACTGGGGGCCTTACGTCACGTTTCGGACGCACATATACATCTACTTATTACAAATAAGAAGTACACGCTAAGTTATGCTTACTGAGATCATACTAATACATCACAGGGTTACATAGACATAAGATTATTCTCTTTCATTTTTCACTATTTTTTTTTTTTTTTTTTTCGTTAAATATCCCGACGGCAGACTCCTTTGCAAGTGTGTGTGTCGCGACCTTTTCAGATCTGAAGAGATTCCACGTGTTCTTTATTTTTTCCTGTACTGCTCCTCTTTCTGTTTCTCTGTCTCTCTCCTTTTTGGTCTCTCATACTGGCAGGTGAGAAGTATAATTTTTACCAGTCTGCCGCGTGCCTCCGATCAATGCCAAAAAGTTCCGACGAACGTGCGCGCGTTTAGTCGTGGAATTAAAATAATCCATTGGATGTGGGTAAAAAAAAAAAGAAAAGGGAAAAAATTGAACACGCTCCGCACGGTAATTTTTCTCATTGCAATCAGATTCCCCGGCCGCGAGCGCAACGCGACCGGCATTGGGACAGAACAATGAAAACGATCATTAGAATTCCTCAACGAAACGATTCCTCCCACTCGCAGCGCACTTCGAGCGAGTGTCGATTACGAAAAAAATAGCTTTGTAACCACCAGTCGTATTTTTGAACTATAATCTCAAAGAGGGGGGACAAATGAACGGTAAGAAAGTGAGCGTACCGGGAGCGGGGTACGAGATTAAGAAAGGTGCGGAAGGTTGAAGGGCGCGGGGGGAAGGGGGGGTTGTGTGTGTGCGTGTGCGTGTTTCAGAGGATGGCTTTAACCAAATTATTATAAACAAAAAAAAACTTGTAATAAACAGCTACCATTATAAAATCAATATACCATTTAAAGATATACAATTACATTTACATTAATGTTACGTTTCTTTTTCATTTCTTGCGTAAATTCATCCGCGATGAATTCAGTTGACGAAGGAGGGTTTTGGTTCGTTCCAAAGTCTCTGTTTTAAATACGCGCGTGTACGCGCGCGCACCTTTGAGCCACGTACTCTCGTTAACACGGCATAAAAGAAAAAAAAGCATTCAGATACAGATGCACTCGTGCATAATTTAACGAACCGTTCAAAGGCCTCCAGAAGCTAGCCGATTTTTGTACTCCGAAACGATCTACGTCCGTTCCCCTTGCACAATGGGAATTCCAACATAAGTAAATGCATACCTAAACGAAAGATGAGGATTTCTAGTTAGCCTGTGGAGAACTTTCAACGGTTTTTCTCTCTCTTTTTTGTAAGAAAACTGTACCATCAACGTCCAGAGGGGTCCGATCGTATAAAACGTTAAAAAACAGGGGCGGGGGAGGGGGGGAGGGATCCTTCGCGATAATTTGTACAAGAGAATGCAAACTCATCGGCAAAGCTGAGCGAAGATTGCGCCGCGCGCGATCATCCAGATCGAAGCTGTGATTGTGGTTTCAGAATTTAATTGCAATCTTCGCAGAAGCTTCGGTGTTCCAGAGGGCGCCTAGAACTTAACACCACTCGGGGGCAATCAGGCGAGGGAGGAGAAAGTTGGTGGGGAAAAGGTGGGACCGAGAGAACGCAATGAAGGTGCGATCTTCGAGGAGGCGTGTATAAGAGAAAAGAAATCGCGGGGGTGATTTGGCATCGGCTGTACTTTCTTAAAATCGTACAGGAGATCAATGCTTAAACATGGGTAACGAGCTATGTATCTAAATCATCGTATCTTTCTCCCCATTTTATTGTTCTCGAGACTGGTCTCCCTTTCCGGCCACAGAAACGCCGCTGCGTTCCCTATCGCGATGCTCAGTCGTATAAAAGAATCGTTGGATTACAGACACTCGAAGACGGAAACCAGCGACCGGCGAATCCTCGCGATCGTTTCAAGGGACTCGGTCGATCGAAACTACCGCGAGATTCGGTAACGATCGGGAGCAGCTGGTACGCGCGCGATCAGAACGTCCGCGGGTCTCCATCGAGGCTGAGGCTCGATGACGACCCGCGGAGCCTGAAAAGGAGCCGGAAGCGGCCTCTCTGCTTCCCGAAAGATCTCGTGGACCAGGCTCAAGCGGGCTGACTATTCGCCCATGATTCCGATAAGAAACGCAAAGTGCACAAACTCTCCGCTTAGCAGCTACGGATCGCTTAAAATCTACGCTGTCGTATCCTAAAAAATATTTATAGAACCTTTTTGTCTCCCTCGCGCTTTAAAGTGTACGTGTGCAACGACCTTATCACTCGCACCTTCCCTTATTTGATTCCTCGGGAAATCGAATGAATATATATTACATTAATTAATTTCGTGAAACCGTTGCTCTCTCTATCTCTCTGTCTATAATATACATATATCCTAATCATTACTCTGTCTCTAGTCTAATACAAAAAAAAAAAGAAAAGAAAAGATAACGACACGATGAATTACTTGTACATACATATATATATATATATATATATTTATATATATATAAAAAGAGAAAAGAAATAAAGAAAATAGCAACAAACGTGGCAAAATCGATTCTACCTCTGTCCCTGGGTCCCTCGTACGTGTCCGGTCGTCGTCTTTGTCCCGTGTGTGAGTGTGTGTTGTCGCTACTTTGTGATTTCCGTGTACGCGCGCGCGTGTGTGTGTATACATGTATATACCGAAGTGGCGAAAAGACGGCGGCTCTCCGTGCCCTGTCTCCTCGCCGTTTTCGCCTACATTCATGGCGGATAAATCTACGTGAATGGCACAGCCAACGGACCTCGCGCCTCCTGCCAGAGCTTCTGCCTTTCTCGTTCCTCCCGGCAGTGATGCTTTCGCTTGCTCGGTCGCTTCGTGCTTCCGGTCCCTCTCTGGCGCGCGCCAACGTGGAAGAGGACAGCGAGGCTGAAGGAGGAAGCTGGAAGGCTCTTTAGCTGCGTATCTGGCCCGCGTTGCGGGCGATCTTCTCCGGCGGCTCTATCATGCTCTTCGCGCTACCGTTTAGGCTACGTTTACGGCTCTTCATGAAGTCTGAAAGCAGAAAACGACCAGGCATGTATGATACGCGAGCCCCGAGAGACCCGGAGATAAAACACAATATTTCCAGAGGATGCAAAGCCTGCGAAACGTGGAGCATGCAGAGAAAGAGAGGGGGCCCACCAGCCAGAGATCCGAGGCAATTATTAAATCGACAACTCTATCTGTTATCGCGTGCAACATAAACTTCGATTTCGCGTACGATTTAAACTTGGCCAGTGCATGGATACGCGATAACCTCTGGAATATCGCCTCACCGTGCCTGTTAATTGTATATCGGCGGCAGATAAGATAGACGCGAATCTCTACGAAGCTTGGGAGAAATTCAAGCGTGGTATAGATCGGGAATAGCTCGTGAGAGGCAGGCGTACGTAACGAGCAGCGTGCAACCCCGCTCGGGAATAATAAGATGCATGCAATTTCGTTTCTCCTGCGCGTGAAACGATGTTTGCTAACCTTTAATGAGTCACGATATGGGAAGGTCTGGACAAAAACATCCAGCAGCAGGCAGACTCGTGATCGTGACTCATGTCCCGTTGTATTCGCCTCTGAGAATCAACCACAAAAACCCGCGCCCCCTCTGGCCGCCCCATTTCTACGGAACATTTGGCGAATTTCCACGGGAAAAGTCGACGCATCTGTTCGATTTTCCCCTAGGCCTCCCGCGAGCCCTTTCTAAGCTCGACTGCGACGGCACGCGACAGAAATTATGGAGATCGTGGGACAGCTGTGTCAATGGTCGCGCGACCCCTCCCTCTAATCTCCCCGCGACGTTAATCGGCAGCGAGAAAATTAATAACTGCAACCGACGATGCGGCTTAACAATCTCTACTCCCGCATATTCGAGCCCAACCCTCTGTTCCTTTGTGCAGGCAATTCGGAAATGGGAATCGCTGCTTTTGGACTCGCACCACCCCGTATCCAAGGCGTAAGAGTGCTAAGTAGCTTTACCCTTCGTCCCTTCGTCCTAATGTCGGTAGCATCCCTTCGTCTACCGACACCTACCACTCAGAGTTCCACGCGATTTCATCGGGCGCAAACGCACCACCCCTGGCGCAATTTAAATGGCTGAAGGGTGACGCATGCGGGTCGAAACGGTCGCGTCTGGCATCTCTCGTGATTTAAAAACAGCAATCGAGTCGGGCGTAGGGCCATCCACCCCAGTTTGTCAGGGATGCACGACTGTGAGCACAGCTGATACCCCCATGCGCGCAGGAGGCGCACGCTCCCGCACGAAGGTCGCGCGCCTCGACAAAAGCTCGATGACCTGGGTGGTGCGCGGAAAGGGAGCGGAGAACGGGGGTGTGCGCGCAGGGGGCAGCAACCCCATATGGACGGGCACAGCTGACCGCGCACGGCTCATTAATAACGTACGTTAGGAAAATCAGGCGCGCGCGCGCCCCTATTCGCGCTCACGACGAAAACGAACGTTACGAGCACGCTCGCTCCCCCGTGTGTAATGCCCGAAAACGGGGGAGGCAGGGTGGACTCGTCCGGACGGCTCGTATCGAGAGATCAGAGCGCGCCGCGGTGTGTATCGATCCGGTTAATCGAACAGAGAGACCGTGTCGCGAGCGATATTATCGTTAAATAATAACGGTCGCTGTCACGCGTCGCGCACGTCCGCTGAAAGCCGACCCAGCGGCACGGACATTTAAAGGTGAGCCCAATTACGCGTAATCGCGTGCAATTAACCGATCAACGGACACGTCTCGGCACCGACATTCCACTGCGGATGGGCGGCAAAAAATTGCAGGATTTCAGGACGAAGATCGAAGAAGCGACTAATCAAAGTGTCCGGGTAATATGATTCAGCCTGTACGACGAATGCTTTGCAGAGCTTCGATCAGGGGTGGTTTCGAGCGCATCGACTGTTCTACGCGAGTACCCTTGGAACCAGAGCGTTGGCGCGGAGCTCGGAGCTAGAGCATTGGAGCAATGGGGTTTTGCTCGGAGCACGGATAATTTTTACTGCTCCAATTTATTTTATTATTTGAATTTTCTTTCATTTTATAAGAACAGATGAATGAAATTCTTTTTAATATATACCAATTCTCAATTTTTCATCATTGAAAAAATATTATATCGTAGGGCCGTGCAGCCCGGTGTTAAGGGGGTATACTCGTTTGAACCCTCGGAAAATGTATACATTTTGTGGATTTTTTTACAAGTCAACGGTTTGATGCAGATTTCCCGTTTTTTAACTATGTTTACATAGTATTATGAACTACTTATAAAAAAAGTTTCAGTTAAAAAACTATTGTTTTTCGGAAGTTACGGATACATGTCCGAAAGTCTCTCGATTTTAGACGGCTAAACGGTGGCCCTAAAAACTCGCGCTACGTTCAACCAATTTACTTCAAATTTTGCATGCAGAATCATAATAAGATTCCACATCGTCCAACGAAGGCTTTTTTTATTTCGATTCCCCGTTTATTATTTATAAAGGAAAAAGGTGGATTTTTCTCTTAGAAAAATTTAACTTTACCTTTGATCTCTCACCATTTCTTTATTTTTCAAAATTTTCAAAATCGCCTTCGTTGGACGATGTGGAATCTTATTATGATTCTGCATGCAAAATTTGAAGTAAATTGGTTGAACGTAGCGCGAGTTTTTAGGGCCACCGTTTAGCCGTCTAAAATCGAGAGACTTTCGGACATGTATCTGTAACTTCCGAAAAACAATAGTTTTTTAACTGAAACTTTTTTTATAAGTAGTTCATAATATTATGTAAACATAGTTAAAAAACGGGAAATCTGCATCAAACCGTTGACTTGTAAAAAAATCCACAAAATGTATACATTTTCCGAGGGTTCAAACGGGTATACCCCCTTAAGCAGACATAGTACTTTCTTTGCCCGAAAATTAAGCATTCTTTATGAATTTTTTTCTATGTAGAAATGAAAAGCTAGAAAGATGGGTTTGTTGCAAATTAAAGATCACTGTTTGAAAAAGGATTAATAGAATTTTTATTTTAAAAAAAAAAACAGCTGGACCGGAGCAAATAAAAAATTGGTCCGCTCCAATCCCCTGCTTGGAACGTCCTTCCCCATTCTCCAAATTAAATTGCTGATAAAAAATCGTTTTTGCCCCCTGTCGTCCGATTTTAAGCACCCCTATGCAGCGCAGCAGTAGGTTTACTCGGTTTACTGTCTCGAACAGACGCTGTCTGCTAGCCAGACTGTTTTCCTGTTTTTTGGTAGATTTATATCGAACGAGCGACTTGGTCGTCGCGGGACACAATGTGATGCATAAACAAAAGAGGGTCGCGTGCTGCTGCGACGCGAAATGTGTTTACACGCGTGTTAGATGCATGGGTGCGAGACAGATGACGAGTCATGTCCAGAAATAGTCGCGTCGCGTGGGTGGTGGTGTGCACGCCCGAATAATAAATAGGCGAAAAAAGGGGAACTAGACCGTGAGGTAGCGGAGACGAGCAAGATGGCCGTGTGCGAGATACAAACACAATACGGAAGGCCTCACGTGAAGGAAGAACGCGCCCGAGCTGCAACGCAAGATAATTGGCGCAACTCGAGCCTCCAAGACGATCCCACGTGAAAAATGCATCCTAAAACGTGAACAAAAAAAACCCTTTCGCGAAATCGGCTCCCTTGTAATCGCGCCACGAAAGGAGAAAACATCTCGCATCTCCCTCAGTCTTTAAGATAATCGATTAGAGGATTTACTTCGTAATAATATTTATCGTTATGTCATCCCTGTTTACGGTCTTGAGCATACAATTATCGAACGATCCTTATCCACGGTGCAAAAATATATTTGCTTGGATTTTGTTCGAAAGCTTATCGCCAACTATGACGAGTATGATAATTTATCTACTATTCCCGTCCGTAGGAATATTTCTTATTGTTCGATAAAGGTGTCGGTCCGTGGTACATATTATGATTAATCCAGCCATGTGCAGCGCCGCGAATTTTATAGGACTCGGTAATTCGGTGAGAAACAGTGTTGCTGAATATGCAAGCGCAATACGGTATGCACGGTGAAGCGTGTCGCGGCGGTTGCAGTTCGTTCTTTTTATCAGGTGCTTACGTAATTACGTAAATTGCGACGACCTTGCCCGACGGTCGACGAATTAGATTGACCTAGGCTGTACGCGCTTCCCGTATAAATAATGCCAGTCAATTACCTCCGATAACGCGTGTTAATCGAAAGGAATAATTCAGGAAATCTTGCGATTCGTCAACCAATTATACAACATTTCTTGCAGCGTAACGGAGATTATTATGCGACCCAAAAATACGGTAAGCTGGCGTTTCCTTCTTTCCTTTCAGAAGGAAGAAAGTACATGTGCGATTTAATACTGTAAAGTTGCAAGCTTATAAATTCAGAGAGTGAGCCCTGCGATGAACGCTTATGGGCGTTCAAGTAGTTGTGGAAAAGAATATGAGGAAGGGTTGAAGCAGTGACAAAGACGGTAGTGCGTGCAAAACATGCAACTTATGCGCACTCGATACTTGTTATTCTGACGGTGAATTTAAAAGCAGACGTGGGAAACTATTTACCTCGCCAGCAGGGATCTCGAATTTGAATTTCCAATCGAGTTAAATCATAACAAAATTTGGGTACCCCTTCTAAGAAATAGCACGAGGAAGAAATCCTTCACAGTGCGTAGAAGAGTCACCTCGTGTTACTCAAATAATTAACGCTTATCAGCGCCGACCCAACAGCCGAATCAAAACAAGCGGTTCATTCAGAGAAGGAGCAGTTACTAGGCATCGGCTGCTTTTGAAAGAAATGATGGAAAGCAGTCGGCTGGTGGACTGGCTCAGATTACTCGGACCCAAATCAAGATTACCAATCAACTCCGAGGCGATTCTACGTGAATGCATAATCAAGCTAATCTGGGCATACAAATACAGGGGGCTCAGCTTTCAAGGCTAGCTTCAAAGATTTCCACGTACCGGAGAAATTTACATCATCCCGGTTTCATAGCGTAAAGGTTACGCGAAGAGGGCAACAATCGCTTTACATCAATCAGCTGAAAATATACTTCTCGCGTGTCGAGTTTCGAGATGGATTAGAATCTTTGCGTATCGTTACTTCGAGACAGATTGCAAGTAACCTAGGGTAAAGCGAAAGAATTCCGCGAAGAAGCGCACGTGTTGACGCCGGCCGGTATGCCAGCGTGCATGTAGTATTAAGTACACAATGACGAGCAATCAGAGGCAGACGGATAGGAGGAAAAAGCTGTGGGTTATCGCTTACCGGTTATGGAGGACTGTTTCCTCGCGGCGGAAGTCGAGAGAACGGGGGTAGTGGGTTCGACGATGTACATTTTCTTGTCCGCCTCGAAGTCGAACATTTCGCTCATGGTGAGCTCGCCGATCTGCGGGACCCTGGGCTCCTGCGGCGGCGTCCTCTCCGTCTTTTGAAGGATCGGCGTCGTCGGGGACTCTTTGCGAAGCAATCGGGTGGTGGGCGAGGAGTCTCGCGCCTTTCTCGGCGTGCCGGGCGCGTGTTTCCTTAAGTAGGGCATGCCGCGCAGGGCATAGGGCTCGGGCACCACGTCCTGCGGCGTGACCAGCTCCCACTCGTACCTCGAGTTCGCCCTCGGTATCTCCAAGTGAAAGTCGAATCCCCATCTCTCGGCGTCGAGGATCGATTGAGCGCGTAGCTCGCGCTCCGCCAACGCGCGGGCCGCCGCGTGATCCACGGGCCCGAACAGATCCCTTCGGACGCGGGCTAGAGCTGCTCTGCTAGGCACCGTTCGTCCTCCACCCAGATTCCTACTCATTTCCGTCATCATCACCGGATTCAACACCCGTGCGCTCATATTTCGTCGGGCTTTTCGCGCAACGGCAACGTCGCCGTTCCCCTTACGCGCAGTTACCAATATCCAGCACCACTACCGATGTTTTCACCAAGAAACAGCTTCTCTCTGTTTCTCTCGCACGCCGGCGGCGTATCTCTCTCTCTCTCTCTCGCCGCTATGCCTCTCTGTCTTTGTTCGTCCCTTTCCTCGTTTTCAGAACGCGGGCACAATATTCCACCACTGCCTCAACACGCGCACAGCACGAGATTCAAGATCGTCCAGTTTCTCATGGATTCTCGATAGGTGGTTTTCACACGCGTCCCATTTATGAAGATGATTCCTTCCAGGAATCGTTCACGAAACGTTGAAATACTCGCGGCCCGCGAGGACGTGGCAACGTCGCGTCGTGGCGCGACCCACCGAATTTCGAATAATGGCCGTGCTTCTCAGCGTCGCCTCGGCACTACGCTGATCGTTGGCTCGCTCGCGATTCCACTGAAATATTCGCCAAAGCGATTATCAATGGTGCACATCCGCGAATTAGCGGATAAATAGTGGATAGCAGTCCGTATCGTCGACCGTGTATGGGTGGACGGGCGACTAGAAAGTTTGGCAACGCGGTAAACACACTATTGCGCACCACGGCGTATGAGGAGAGAGAGGGAGAGCGGCAAGATATCAAAACAGCAACACACTCCTGTGCCTCGTATTCTCCCAGAGTTCGGTGCACAGTTCGATAACAATCGAAATGATATTCCAGAGGCGATCGTGGAATCGGATTCGACTCTTTATTCTATCCTCTTCTCACGAATTCGTCGCTCATAGCCCGCGGGAAGAACGAGCCGGCAACGTTGCACGCACTTGCGCGTGAGCCTCCCGAAGAGACGGCGAGAACGTGTTTCGACGTGTTCCCGCGAAGATTACGACGACGATGTTGTTTCGAATCTGACATCGGCCGCGTACTCCGCTATGCCGATTTCGGAATGTTCGCGTCCACGCGTGATAACGGACAGCAGCGGTATCACTCGGGACTCGTTTAACCGCACAGGAAATTTTCGCGGAAAACGTTATTGCACACGGCCCGAAAGCACCAATATGCTGTCCGCTGGTACGGTAGGGAAGCACCGGATCCACTCCAAAGCCGGCTAAAATCCAATACAGAACGGTACTGTGCTTCCCGCCAAACACACGACTGTCAAGACACGCGGCGCGTGGTTCCAAGTTCGGCGGAAGGTCGTACACGATTGCGCAGTTATGTTGACGCCTCGGCGATGTGCGTGCGTGCGCGCTCTGCGACTCACGGAGTTGCGCGAAGACACGTCCAACACGTGTAAAGCGCTCTCTAGCGACTGAAGCACGCGCCTCCAGTTGCAAGCGGCCAAGCCTCTAAAATACAGCTCGGCCATTCCCGGCCATCCTCGGCCGGTTCCGCGCCGTCCCGTACCCTTTCCCTCACCGCGACCGGCGCGCGTCAAGGAAGAAACGAAATAACCGCCATTTGCAGAGTATAGTCCCTTCGACCTGAGCGCCGAGCTTCGTGCCTTTGAAAATACTCACGAGAAGGTTGTACAGTTATTGGCCCCTTCCACAGAGACGCAAACGAGCAGAATGCTGATCCGTAGCCATTGGACGTGTCCCAGTATGCCAAGCCCTATGGTAAATACCCTCCAACTTTATTTTTCTACGTCGGGGGTACTGTGGGTGAAAAGCTCGAGGAGGCCCGATAGGCCATGGTTGCTCACTTAACCACTCCCTTTTTCAGCCGAAAGGCACAATTGTGCCTGAAACGCGATCTTTCGCGCGATCCTATTCACGATTACGCGTAGTCAGAGTTAAAGAAAGTTCGAAATGTTTGTATCAGGATAGATTCGAGCTTCGGGAGGATTGCCTCTCGCATCAGACGAATCTCGTATTTATCGCGTCCGAATTGCAAAAGGAATACGTTTTGTAACGTGTTGTCGAACGACTTGTGCCTCGCACGCAAACAATGCCAGGCACTGGCCGATCGAAAAAAAAAAGAAAGTGAAGCGCACCGCTTATTGACGAAGGGGCGCAAAATAAACAAGTCGAACTTTCAAAACAACGGTCGTAATCTTATCACGGGCACTCGTACGTACGTTTATTCGGCGGATTTCCATGTTTGCACGGCAATACGTTACGCACAGTGAATTTATTTGCATAACGCCCAGATTATCGTGCACGTTTAATTTCGAGTGATAGAACACTATGGTGAGAACGAGAACACCATGTTTGGACAAAATGTTAAAAGTAAAATCTTATCTGAAATTTGCACCCATTTGCTAAACGGGTGTACGGGTTTCTATTTCTATGCCTTTGAAATCTTTGAATCTACATGCATTTCAGATATTTAAATCTACTGTTATTCTCATCTTCACCGCGCAAGCTCGAATTACGTTTGATTCGGACCCTTCGTTCTAATTCAAATATTATACGAAATTTAATATATGTCAGCGTAAATATAGAAATTTATTTATTGAAATTATTGCAAACGCAGTAGGGCCAGCTGTCGTGAAATTATATTTCTTTTGCGATGGTGCTTGTTGAGCAACAGATGCTTGTTGCCGTGCCGCTAGGAAAGGCACGAGTTCAACGAGGTGAATCGACACTTTTCATTGATAATTGTCAATTTACCTCGTTGCTGTTCTCGTGGCCTGAATCATTTATATCTTCTGCAGAAGGCAACGGGGAAACGTTTCTATCTCGCTCGACACGCAACCGGCGTCGAGCGGACCGTACACAAGCGATCGCGCCGGCCAATCAGAGTGTTTGTTTGCCACGTAGCGTTCGGTAGTGTTGGTGCGTATCCGCTCAGTCCAATATGGCCGACCAGGTGGCGCTACCGTGCACCGGCGGGAAACTTCGAACCATTCAAACGTAGCAAAGGCACCGCAGCTCTGTTTGTAATAATATTTCGTGTCAGGATCGTCACATTTTCTTCGTCCACCCTCGATATTTCATCTAATTACTCTATCGACGAATATTTTCCATAAAATTTCGTTAGCGTCCCTTTTATCGTTCCAAAATTTATCCTATCACCCGAAACACACGCTCCTTTTACCACTTACAAAAAAGAGAAGGGTCGAATAAAGGACGCGCGAGATGATCGGCGGGGGAGCACATTCTCATGGGAGGATCGTAACGCGTGTCGTTGGAAATGAAAATCCCACGCAACATCCAGGAAGTGGTGAGGGTGGCACCGGATGCATCTCAATGAGGGGAGAACGGAGCGAATGAGTCGCGTAAAACAATCCTTTTTGCGTTTCGCCGAGACTGCCGTCTCTCTTTCATCCGCGGTTAGGCGGGGTACTCGTTTAGCAAGGTATTTCGTTGCACAGGTGTTCTCTCATGGCTCGCCGTAGACGAAGGACGGAAAATAAACACCGCGTCTGCTCCCCCGTTATAACGTCTCCTCCGTGTATCCACCAGACGACAGGGCTGTCCTAGATTATTTCTCGAGGAAGGGCCTGTTTACACATCCTGAATGGAGACGGCCGGAAGACGCGTGGCCGCATCTGCATCGCGTGTTTACTATCAAGAGAGGAGTCACCTGTTTCATCAGTAGGAGAATTTCGCTATCAAATCCGAGTTTACCGTCCTTGCGCGTTATCTCGTCGCGCGCACGCCGCTATACAGACGGAAAATGTGCCCGCGATAAATTATCTTTATCGGGCTCAAGGTGGTGGATCGAGATCACGCTCCAGAACAAGGGTAATGTTTTCGCGCGACACGATAACGATCGATACCTGAACAGGTTGATCTTCTCCGCGGTATCGATCGATCGCTGGAATCCTGAAACACCATCGTCGCTCTCTCCCTCTCTCTCTCGGGTTGACAGTTTATTAGCGATGTGCGCTAGAAATCCTTCAACGTGGATGCGTTCAATGGTGCCCCGGGACAATGAAGGTGGCGCGCGTTATACACGAATATCTTTTGTCGTGTTCGGGATTGTGCCCGCTTCCGTGGGAATTCGCGGAACGGAAGTGCAATTTCTGGCAATGGGTACACCGCCACCGTCGTGGCCAGCTTCCATGGCGCGCGGGCAACATGAAAAAAAGGCGATTCTTAAGAAGCGATGCCAGGTGCACCGGCCGCCTTCTCACGAGAATTCGAGATTAATTTTAAGAAATCCTGATACTCGTGGAATCGAGATGCGCCGCGCCGGTTGCGCTTGGAGGGCGGGGGAGGGGTGGGGGGGGGGAGAGAAAAATAAAACGGGCCCCGCGGCGCTATTGCACTTGCGGGTGCAAGTCGCCGAGGATTTCTCCAGGAATGATCGTAACGTGAGCTCAGGGAAATTTGCATAATTCTGACGTTTATTGCCGACAATAAACTCTTGACTTATGTACTTGCGCTTATTTGCATGAAGTCATCCTTCGAGAAGCGAAATGTTTGTGCCTCCTCCGGAGATGCATTAAGCAGATGTGTCATCTCATTCTCGTGGCTAGAAATTAGGTCGCGCATAACTTAGCTCGCCATATGCTCGGGAGCAGCCGATCCTTCGGCAGCAGTCTCGTATTACAGCTGGGTTTCCCTCGTTAATAAGAAAAGGAGGAGGGCGAGGATCTCGGGGCGCAATCAAACATTGATTTACAAATTTATAGGGAAATATATTATTACGTTTGTCCATAAATAAAAAGTACAAAGTCATCTCGTATAATCTAGTCGTATAATATAATATCATTCGTTCGCTGATCACGCGTATTGCACGCCGTTTCAATAAATACCCAATTAAATACTTGTATAAGATAGCGTAAAGTTAGTATAAATAATACAATAACAAATATCACGACAAACGACTTGGGATTCTCGAATTGCCACTTTGAGTCGAATTATCTCTTCGTTTATGTTGACAAAAACAAAAAGGAAGTGTAACTTTGGTTTACTAGCTCTTGGGGGGGGCTTAAGCGAAGCCCATTTTGACTAGAGGTCTAATCAATCTTCCCTTTCGATTAACGATCATTTAGAGATCGTAGGTTATACATAAAATTTTCGATCCTTCGCTCGGCGAATTTCACTATATCAATTTCATCGTTCCAAGTTCCTAGTAATTCTCGACGGAGGAGTCTCGTTTCACGTGCTGTCAGTCATTTTGTCGTCGTCCTTATCCTCCTGCATCGTAACATCGTCGTCCTGCGCGCTCTCGTCCTGCATGATCTGCAAATTTTTCACTCGATTGTTCGTCTCCAATGGATTACTAATCTGGTTTCCGTCTTGGTCGACCTTCACCCACACGTAGCGGCCAGGTAGCGGTTCTTCTTTCTCAAAATCGAAGTTCCATCTCTCCTTAGCCTACGCTCGAGCAAAACATCCAGCATAAATAACGCGCGATACGGAACGGTGTATCGAACGTGCTTCCTCCTACTCACTGCCAGAGCAAGCTAACGATTTATTTGGCTACTCACGTTCTCCCGGTTCTTCCGTGCCTCTTCGAAGAAACAGTTCACCAGGTTGTCCTCCACTCCGGAATTTCGCTCCGAGTCTCTTTCGTTGTCATCGTCGTCGTCCTGGAAAAGTTTCCTCCGCACGCTGCGAACACTTCCACCCTCTTGTATGTCGACGTTGGGATGCTGCATCGCGAGCGTCACCCTGGCGAATTGAAATCAAGGTTGCGTCAAGGAGCCATTCATCCCCCCCAGGGAAAGTTAACACTCCTACGCGTTACACGAAAAATCTCAGCAACAACTGAACGCAAATAATGGAAATAGTCGCGAGAGATGAGATTTTTGAAAATATATCACGAAACTTGTCTCACGAGACTCCGATTTCATGAAACTAATGGCAAATTAATAAAAAAAATATCGAATCAATTTTTTAACCGACTTCAAAAAGGGGGAGGTTATAGATTCGATCCGTATGCATTTTTTTATGTTTGTCCCCGCATAACTCCTAAGCATATGGACTGATTTTGATAATCTTTTTTTTATTCGAAAGAGAGCGATGCTCCGGGGGTCTCATCCTACACTGCATCAATTTTGGCCCAATATTTTGTCAGTACTGGTTAATAATAAAGACTATTGTCACCTAATTATTTTTATTTTACGTACGTACACGCTTATCTCAATAGCATGTTGTGTCAATATATATAAGACTAAAAAGGCAAAAATAAAAAAAATTTAAAAATTACAACCGACTTCAAAAAAATAAAAATGCACTAAGAAGTAAAAAATAATTTTTCCCTTATTTAATCTACGACTCCCAAACTTTTTAAGTAGACACCTCATCATTTGCACTGTGTAAATCCTGCGCCGACTTAAAAAATATGAGGGAAAAATTATTTTGGACTTTTTAGTGCATTTTTATTTTTTTGAAATCGGTTTTAATTTTCAAAATTTGTTTATCCAAACGAAACGACTTTACACATATTTTTGTCTCATCGTGGATTTGCACCTTAAAGACGATTAGACCCGAACGTGCGGAGCGCAAGTAGATAAAAGAGTTTCCTGATAATGCATGGTGGATCGTAGACAGTGCTCCTTTGTGGCTTGTAAACAATGTGTATATGCATCGAGTGACTCGTCGCATTGCAGAGAGCTCGGAGTCACTACGCGTGCATTGGCAAAAGAGAAAGACAGAACAGCAGAGAAACCCGTAGCACTCTCGGCCAATGTGCCGTTGAACGGATGTATCGGAATGCATTTCACTTCCTGCATGAACGTACGGTCGCATACCGGATAATAGTTATTATTCTACATAGAGGCGAGATAAACTTTCACGTGCGGGGCTAAATCCTCCGCCGACGACTCCGCTCACGCGAACGTTTCCTTCGATCCTTCTAATTGTAGGTAATTACGAGTCTCGTGATTTATCATGACGATTCAGCTTTTCAGCTTTGAAATTCCAGTGAAATTGCAATCGACGCACACGCGATGGAAGCTATTTTCGCGACGCCGGTGGCTTTAAAATGCGAATGAAAATTCTGTTTCTCAATCTCTCCTCCATATTAACTAGCAGAGTTGATCCTCGACGTTCTCTCTGCGCGAAAGCTAGAGGTTCCAGGCTGCTTTTGCTATTTTGTTCCTTTATTCGGTGGCGAACTGGTTCCGTATCGGAACTTTCGCTGCTATCGAATAAACCTCGCCTCAATCGAGGGACTTGGTATAATTACGAGGCTAGACAAGTGGGAGTGAATTTTTATTCCGCACCTGCCAACACTTTTCGCTGCGATTTTTTCATCGGGCCAGTTGCACGGAGGAAGACATAAAGCGTGCGATAATTGTTGGAATTATGCTTAATTTAATCGGAGCGTGTCGCGTCAGCTGACTCGTTTAAGGTTCAATTATTCTTGAACGTCGTTAATCGCAATTGCCACGCTGTCCAGCGTCAAACATTTATATCCCTCACTTTCCCCGACAGAACCGAGCAAACTGGTTTACCCGCGGTTTCTTGGAAAATAAGCGCGTTCGAGATTTTTCACGATCGCCCGGCGACAGTGTCGCGCGTGAAACGATCGCGGGTAAATCGGAAGGGAGCGTAATTTCGTCAGGGTGCATAATCAGCGGTTACGTAAGATTGAACCACCTTGCGCGAAACAAAGAGTCCGCGCAGAGCAGCGTGCACCAGCTTGAGCCTCACATCCGCCGTTTATAGCCCCAGTAATTCTTGATATCGTGTCATCGTTTTTCCGTGCTGCTGCTCGAACAGCAATGTAATCGTGCTGCTTTTTATTGCGCAAACATGTCCTTTTTGCACTGCTAGAACCGCGTTTCGTTGAACATTATCATGCAGGCCCTTTTCCCAGGAACAACACTGTGTTTCGAAATTCATTATTTCCCTCTGGGTACCTTTACAGAAAATATTCACAGCCAGGGGTCGAATGAAACTGTTAAAATTTTCAATTAATTATAACATAACTGCAACTTTATTGCTATTATCTTGTGTGCTCCGAGAAAACTGTTATAAAACGTAGTGTATTAACTGAAACTTTTATTCCGTACAGTTTTGTGTAAATAAGAAAATTGTGACAATTAGATTTCCTGATAATGCTGCAGGGTAGATAGATCTGAAGTTGAAACCTCAAAACTCGGTGAAAATAATTATATAATTATCACAATGTGCTTTCTCTTAAATGTTTAGCCTGCTTCCAATTCCTTAAATAATACTAATTAAAAAAACATTCCTAACCTTTATATTTTACCCTTAAATATCTGTTCAAAAGTGTATGATCCTCCAGAACTTGTATTAATCGAGCATGAAATAACTGTTAAAACTGAATCCTTACGGCGGAGTTAAAGGTGTTAATGTACAAAGTTAACTTAAAACAGAAAAGAAATGATTTAGCAGTTAAAAGTTCGTTAACGTAACTTTTATCTATAAAAGTTAACAGTTTCATTCGACCTCTGTGCACAGCATATGGTTTTTTATTTAAAATAAAAAAATCGAAACGAGGAATGAAAGCTTGATATTCTAGCGTCTATTGACACGTTCTTAGAGAACATTAAAATCTTCCGGGGTCTTCGGCGACTCCCCAGTGTCGTTCCAGGGTTAAGCGCGTATCGAACAAGTGCACAGTCTCTGCCACGATTCTTTTGTTAGATTCGGACGGTAATGATCACAAAACAGTGCACTAATCTAAGCAGAACGCTCGAGGGTATCGAGCTGGAGTCGCAACACTCACATCTTCGGCGTGACTTTCATTTTGCCAGTGGGTGGTGGGTAGAGTCGCCGGAGACTAATCGGTAATCCGTTCTATCACAAGATCACAGCGGACGTAAGCACGTAACACGGTTCACTCTTGCCTCATCGTGGAAACGAGCGCGCGAGCTTTCCTTCCCTGAAAACGCGTCCCTACGGTTCACTGTCAGCTGGCGAAAAGTTCTTGGCTTGAATAGCAACGCGATCGATAATCCCATCGTTTTCGTCGGGGGTGTGGACTGGTACTAAGGCGCCGAGGGGGTATTTTAGTGCGCGCGCACGTTGCAACGAGAGATACTCCGTCAGTGCGCATTCGCACGGATATCGATATTTGACACTTTCGTCGTGCACCGACGTGCAACTGTATCTCTGCGCCACCTCGCCGAGACCATTCGACTGTGGGGCCTCTTATTTTTAAAACACTTGACGCGCCTTGCCGTATTATCGCGTCGCAGATACTACACGAGCTCTTACCAATGCTGTGTATCGCCCCGAAGTTTCACGCGGTCCAAGCCGATAATTGCGGAGCGTCGGTGGGCGCGCGGCTAGGTCAGGGAAGAAAACATTAAATCTAATCGACGGGCAGCGCGATCCTTACGTAACACCAGCCTCGAGTCTCGATCCCCGCCGTCCCGATACTCGAACATAATCTAATTCTATCCCGATTCCCCGCGACACGCTTCGCCGCCGACTTTGAAGCCCGACACTGACACAGGGATCGTCCACTCGGAAGCCCCGGCGGAAGAGGTGGCGACCACGCGATCCGCGGCGAGCCGACGGAGAGAGGCGAGGCTGCAGCCGGTGCAAGGCTTAAAGTGCGACTGGCGGAAAGTCAGAATAGTCACTTGCATCCCAGGTGCAGCTGACTAGCCTAGATTCTCTTTGGAGACTATTAGTCACGAGCGCATTGTGCAACGGACGCATGCGCATTGCTCATTCCTCTAACCACTGTGCTGTCGTCCGTCTCGGATCCAGGGATGCCGGGCAATACAGTATGCGTGCTGGCATATATGACGTCACTTAGCACGAATTGTTTCCCTTGAAGCGTTCTCCTTCTCCTGCACCGTATACGTCATATGGGCCAGTGCGCAGCCATTTATCCAGTACGATATCCTTCCGCGCCTCTCCTTCCGCGAATCGATCTCCTTCGACGAAGATGGCGAGGTAGAGCGGTTAGCGAGAAGCTCCATCGCGAATTTATCGACCATGCTCCTTCGTCCGCGAATAATATCTATCTTCGAGGAATCGTCGCGTACAATAACGACGCCGGGGGGGCAGGGGGGTGGTTTAATGGATCCTCTTCCTCGGCGAGGATCGATTGTTCGATATGCCATGGTATCGGTGTGACCATTGCCACGTCTCGTATCGTCGTTGCCGAGCGATAAACCGATCGCCTGAAAGCTGTCGATCAATATTTGCGAGCTGGAATGACGTAGAACTGCGAGCTCACTTAGCGGTGGAAAGGTAAGACGGTCGGTCGCGTTGCCAGGGGAGAAAAACTGACACGTTTCCGTGAGAGTGTGGCTGGTAGAATGGCGGGAAGTAGAACGGTAGGAAATTCTCACATATTCTAGATACACGTTATTCTCCCGAGGATTCTTCGTTAGCCTGTAAAAAAGGCGGCAGCTGGGAGGAACTTTCCAGCGGCTAGGTAGCCCCTCGAACGTCTTCTTTCTGCTTTTCCTTAGACTTCCTTCGACGCGTCGACCTCCTTAACGGCTCCGAAGCAACCCGTCGCTTCATACCGTTCCGCGCCGTAACTTCCAAGGAAATCGCAGTACCTAGGTTCCTCCATAATTTCGTCTCCTCCACTCTCCGCCTAAATCATTCTCGCGCTGGATCATTCGTCCCCTGGCAACCCACGCAGCTGTCGATCATCGTCGGCCAGCGAGCTTCGAAAGGCTTCAGCCATCACGCACGATGGCTGCTCGCAACCGGTGCCATCAATTTTTCGCGCTCCCGGTCACAGCTGATATATTCAAATTTTTTATTATTATTATTATTATTATTATTATTATTATTATTATTATTATTATTATTATTATTAATATACGGGAAAACCCATAGTTTACAAATTTCTATACAGTGAAATTACAGAGTCCGAGCACTAATATTTATACAGTATTGAGTGTGAATAGGATTAGTCAGTAAGCATTTGAGGAACACCTAGGTAACGAGGTCCTTAACGAATTTAGGGACCCCAAAAAGGGTCAACGCCGCTAAAGATTTCGTTGGCTACGATTATCGCTCTATTAATTGGGTCTGCTGCATAGTAGTGATATTTTGGAAGACTCGGAAAGCAGAGCGGCCTAGTACGCATATGCCTCACTGGGGCATTATAGGAAACCAAACCAAGAAGATCGGGGCAGTCTATATATCCATTGATAACCTTGAATAAAAAGATCACGTCCGCAATTTGTCTTTATGCCGACCTCGGATCTCGAATTTGAACAATCTCCTTTGACGAGAAGGCAAACGGGGAGATATACCGTGCGAGACTGGATCGTCTGCTACTCGAGTTTTATTCTCGAAAACCGTGTCGAATGTAAGTGTGCGGGAGGAAATCGCGAGATTCTTTGATCCGTTCCGTGCAGCCACGCGTGACAACCTCCGCGGATGGTAATTCCTCGAGCGAATTCGCTAGCCTCTACCTCCGAGGAGGCTACGAAATAGTAAGAAGTCGAGCGTGTTGCTATCCAGTAATTATTCCGCTCGAATTAGCCGACAAACGGGTGGCCCCTTAACGCTCGACAGGAGCCCTCTCTGGAGGATCTTATTCGCCTCGACTCCCGACACGACGCAGATCATTTGCATTTTTCACTCATCGTTGCTCGCGAACTTTGATTATGGATCGCTTGGGCCTCGCAGTTATCGAGTGACGACGGCCGGAACGCGGGGCGCGCGTGTTATGCCGGGGTTGGAGAAATTCTCTGTCGCTCGACAGAGGAAGTTGATCATTGGAAAGCGTCCAGGTTGAAGTTTGCAGCGTTCGCCATCAGCTAATCGTAGGCCGCGTGTGACCAGCATGAACGCGTCGAGTGAACGCGAGCCAGCCTGCCTGATTAATATTAACGCTACGGAACCGAACCGTTACTAACCAAAAAGAAGCACAACTGTAAATCGCCGATCGTCCTTTCCGCCCGTGCCTGGGCACTCGAATTAACTCCGGGTGGCCGGTGAATTTTCACGCAAACGATTTCGCTTTGACGGCCAGATTCGTGCGCGTAATTTTTACGAGCGTGCCGATCCGACGTTTCGTAACCATGCAGATTTCGTAACGCGTCGAAACGCGAAAGCTAACGAGGCTGACCGATATTAAACTGCTTGCGTTACCTTGAGCGCGTCCTTGACTCGGTTCGTTATCGCCGGCATGAGAATTGCATAGTTTCTCCGCGCTCCGTCCGCTCCTTATCGTCGATGTGTTTTGATACGCAATCGGTATCGAGCCTGCAGGCTTTCCCCGATCTTCTAGAAAATATCGCCGTTCCTCGGGCTAGCGGGACCACGCGGGACGAGTTGCACCTCCGATGTTCCCGGCAGCAGCGCGAATTAACTCTGACAGGCGTCTCACATCTTCTCGGAGTCACTTGATCAAACATCGCACTGAAAGCGTTCGACTTTGGTCGCCGTTATCAATAATCGGACGGGCACGGCAAATTTGCCTTGAATCAGCGGCGCGAGCATGAATTATCGTTGCACGATAAAGATAATTAAACGCCGAGAAGCCGATAATTTCCTTTCGAACGCGTACCAGCTCCACGATCGGGAGCGAGAGCGGCGGATCTCGTTCTCTCTTCGGGCACGCTTATTACGCCCTTCCGGTAACGGGGCATTTCAATCGGCGATCATCAAAGTCGCGCACGCTTTCTAACAAACCGTGCCCCGTCCACCTCTCCGTCGAGTGCCCGCAGACAGGCAACCCCGTGCCGATTCCAGTGAATGGAATGCATATTCATTCATTGCTTCACGGTATCGTCGCCGTATGCACGTGTTCCTCGCCGCGGATCCCGACATATGCTAAAATCTTTCGCGCCAACTGTCGCTTCCTGCATGTACCCACGGACCCTGAAATGTATTCCCGCGAGAAGGAATCACCTCGGTCACGCTTCGCTCGACGAGGAAGCGCGCTCAAAGAAAGTGGTCGCCGGCCATAGGAGGGAAACCAGAGCGGTCAGCCCGAATTCTTTCCACTTCTTCAAAGGGGACAGTGTGTCTTGGCGCTTCCTGCGGAACGCTCCTTAATGATACACGAGGAGCAGAACCGCAGACCGCGATCCACTTCCACGAATCTCAAACCCTGTGACACTTCCCAAGCTAACGATCAATCGGAACACGTTTGCTCGTTTCCTTCTTCTTCAGGCGCACTCCGCGCACGAATATCTACAGGCTCAATGCAGCCTGGAAAAAAAATGAAACATTAATTCCAACGAACCCCATCCATTAGGGACGTAGACTGTTCGACTCGGCGACACCCTTCGAGTCCACTCCCTTCCCCAGACGCGTGTGCGCTTTTTAAACGCTGCCTGGACCGTTATAGAGGGCCCCGACCGATTCGGAACATCCCCGGGTAAGCTTCCTGTCGTTTTCATCCGGCAGACGTGTTTCCAGGGGCGGAAAGCCGCGCGAGAAAAGCGGCGCGGCGTCTCACGTGCGGCCAATCTGTCTCCGCGGCGTCGGCCAGACAGACATTTATAGAAACGGGTCGCCAGAAGACGAGCCGGGGCAAGAAAGAATACCGGGAATGCGCGCAAAAAGCGAATCAGTGCGAATCCGTTTGAAGCCGTTGAAATCGTTGAAATTAATTAGCCTCCGCGGCCGGGCACGAGGAGAAAAATGAAGGATCGCGCTCCCCAATGCAGAACCCACTAATCGGCCTCGCACCTGTTGTAGGTACTAAACGATTCGGCGGCCTCGGACGATGATACCGCCTCGAACTGCGCGATGAATAATGGCCCTGTTACTTTTGCAAATCAACGGCCCGAGATTGCCGGCCGTAATTACGCGTGCTTCGTTAGCGGAAGAGTTTTCATAGCCGGCTGGAAACGCGCATGGGAAAGCCACGCTGGCTGTTCCGTAAACAGAGTCGTGGAAAGTTCGTTAACCGCGCGGGCCTCGCATTCCTTTTGCAATAACAAGGAGGAATCGGTACAGGGTACGCCGTGTAAGGGGCACCACTCCTTGCGGCAGGGTCCACCCTAGCGGCGGCAACGTCGATGATCTTTATCGACTTAATTAGTTTTGAATTCCGCGTGTAATGTGGAGTCGCGATGCGTGCTTGCTTATTATACACGCTGTATCTTCTGTATACACAGGTAGGGGACAGTGGGGTATACCGTGGGTCAGACCGAGTACCTACCATTGTTTTTCTAAGACAAGAGCTGCGATATGCAGCAAACGTGTGGTGTCACATTCGGGTGGACCCCGCGACGGTATGAGATTAATCGCAGAGCAATCACCGTCGTAGTTTTTCGTCCGGAGAATTTTAACAATTTCGAGTTGAAAAGTTCCAGTGTTGAGGGCGAGCGACCTTTACTTGTGATTTTTCTTTACTGGATGAATTAAAATATATTTATGTGCAAGGTAATATTTGTTAAAGTAACTCTTTTGTGACTTCTGAAAAAATAGTAATTAAGGTTTTTTAATTATATTGTATTTTACGCGGTTTTTAATAGGCACCCATTTACCCAATAGGGTAAAACCGGGTACTTTCATACTTCCGAGAAATCTTCGTTTTCTGTGTAATCTTTTCAAAGAAGGACTCATTTTCTGATTCGGCGAGGTCCAATTAAGATTTCTAAGATCGTGCAAAGTTTATTTTGCCATCTGACTTTCTGCTGGCAGGAAAAATACATTAGGCTCCCGTTTGGGTCTCACTTTCCCCTACGTTACTAGAGGGATAATTGTCGGGATTGTTACTAATCTTTTACGTAGGTCACGGTGACGAGATTCCCGTACCCTATTGATTAGTTTCTGTTTGTTTCGTTGAGGTTAGATGTTTTCTGGGCTGTTTCCCGCCGCTCCAATCGTAAATCCATGACAACGGAATGTTTCGTCGGAAATAGGTTAAAGCCACCCACTCCTCGACGTGGATCTGCACGCCTCCACGGCTTTTCCGTCGTTTCCCTGGACGAGAATAGATTCACGTAGGTCGCGGGCGCAGCTGCGGATTTCTATCTAGCATTTATTTCGTGTTTCACGCACCGTTCCCCATTTGCGGCAGGTCAGTGACGTCGCCCGGCCCACGTATCGGCCAACAAAAGACCACTCTTCCATGAGTTTTCTTCGTTGGCATACAAACACTCGATGGCGACGCCTCGATGAATTTTACGACCGCGACGGCCTATTGCCGATTTTTTTGCCTTCGTGCCCCTGGCTTGCCAAACATTTGCCTCTGGTCGAACCTCGACTGGGACGAGCGGTATAAACATTCGTCTGCCCAGTGTCCTCAGTCCTAACAGAATTGTTGTCGCGTCTACACGCGTACGTACCTCGGTCGCAAACCTAGCTCGATGAGAATTGATCGTTTGACACGGGAGAAGAAAGCGAAAGCACCGAGCGAACAGTCCACTCTTGACCTACCAGACTGTCCTGTGATAAGCTCGCTTGCAATCGCTGTGTTCCATTCCCTTTCTCTCTCTCCTTCTTCTTCTCTTTCTCTCTCGATGCGCCGCGAATTTCAGTGACGAAGACGCGTTCCCGTGGCTCGATTAAGAAATTCGAGAAGCGGAGGGTCCTCGTGTCCCTCCCCGTTGCCATTGTTCTACCCCGCAGTGACAAAGCCCGTTTGGATACTGTTTTTCGCCGCGATTGTTATAACAAAGAGAAAGGTGTCTCGTGAACGCTGTGGGTGCATTCAACCTGGCCGGAATTTAAAACCCCGCGCACAATAACCTCTCCGTTCGTACGCAGAGAAATCCAAGACTCCGCCGGTGAACTCGAGGAGCGCAGGAAAGGCCAAACCAACGATGTAACGTTACACTGTTAAATCCCGTAGGTAACGCTAGTCACCGGTACGCTCATTCCCTCGCCTCTCCGCCCGTGAGTTACCGGATGGAGGAACGACCGCAGCACGGCAGGATCTGTGGTGCCCGGAGGGATGCGTCCTTATCACGGGGGAGAGCCGGTGTGCAGCGTCCAAGACCCGCTTGAAGCGTGAAAGGTATGTAGGTAATTGCATGCGTCTAGACCCGCTCAAAGGTCGGATAGTCTATTCCGAGACGTTCGTGAGCTTTCTCGTTATAACGGCACGATGGAGAGGGCTCGTGGGTAGCGAAAAGCTGTAGCGTGGCGAGCATACACTTTCTCGACCGAGTGTCGGTTAGCAAAGCGTTTCAAGCATTCGCGACATGACCGTGCACCGTTATCGCCTCACCTGTGTCCCGCCGCCAGCATGTTGACGAAGGTCCCCTGCGGCCGAGGCGTTTCGCGAGGTGAGCCCGCACCGCGCAACTTTGCCACGCGAACTGACGACGCCTCGGCCCCGCGGCGACCCGACGCGCAGAACGCCGCCAGCGCTTCCACGCTTTTCAAGCCTCCCGTGCATCGAACTGCATTCCGCGCTCTTAATCCATCTACGTGTGTCTATTTATAAGTGAGAAGCGTGTATGGCCCTCTATTCCCCCCAAGTACGCCCGCGTGCTCCAGCAGTCCCATCCGCGGACGTATGGGTGCCGTGGACCGTGCTCGGAAGCTCGCACATGCCGCGCGGATATACGTGCACGCGGTCGGTTTGACTGGAAAGGAAGTCTAATTCCGGAAAAGAAGGGAGTAAGTCGAGCTGTGGAGCGAGGGGTGGCGAGAGGAACACTCGGAGGTCTGTTGTGCCATCAAAGGGGTGGTCGCATCGGAGCTATTCCACGTCAAAACGGATAGGTGGAAAATTTAGTTTCACCGATTCTCTTCAAAATTACAGCATTTGTCGATAACCTTGCAAAAACAAAGTATACTAAATTTCAACGGCCTATGTCAAATAGTATCCGAAATATTTAATGTTAAAGTTTCGAAAATTCAAACAAAATCGGCTGACGCGTCATCACTTAAACTGTAATATCTCGGTCATTTTTAAAGATAATGCCACCGTCTTGGGCTCATTTTAAAACCGAAGGAATGCTTTCTCAACCCGTGTATAAAATATTTTGTTTATTGTTAATAAACTTAACAGTAATCGATGTCAAAGTTTTAAATCGCGATTTGACGTCGTTCCCACCCACGATCCGGCTTGAAATAAATACCATTCGATTCGTTAAGTCCTCAACTAATAAATGCCTTTTTCAAAAAAGTGGAGAGATTTTGGGAACAGTTAATAAAAAAATAAAACTTACGATAGCGTTTTCAAAACAATAGCCTAGCGTAGGAAAGTATTTATATACGATGGGTTAAAACAAATTTTTCTTTCAGTATTTTCGGTATTCTCGAGAAAAATAGTAGGAATATCTGCTACCTACTATTGCTAATCTTTTATATGGTGTGCACCATTCCTCCAGTTTTAAAATGAGCCCAAGACGGTGGCATTATCTTTAAAAATGACTGAGATATTACAGTTTAAGTGATGACGCGTCAGCCGATTTTGTTTCAATTTGCAAAACTTTAACATTAAATATTTCGAAAACTATTTGACATAGGCCGTTGAAATTCAGTATACTCTCTTTTTACAATGTTATCGACAAATGCTGTAATTTTGAAGAGAATCGGTGAAACTAAATTTTTCACCTCTCCGTTTTGACGTGGAATAGCTCATCTTCGAGCCGAAATTTCGATAAGAATAGTCTGCTCACAAGTATGTGCTGCAGAGAGCGTTCGATAAGGGAAGTGCAACGATTCCGTGTATCTTTTAATGGAAAAATTCGGAGTACACCCTTAACTGCTCACCGCGCGGGGCACGTCGGGTATCGGGCGCTGAGAGCTCGCGACGTATGCACATTAGCCGGAGTGGCGGAAAAGGACGTCTCGCCTTTTTTGCGATAAATTTGAAAGTTATCTGAAAGTGGGCTGCACTTTCGGCTGAGCAATCGAAAATTCACCGAGACCAGCCGCTTTCGTGTGGTAATGGAGTTCGCGTGGCGGTGGAGTTGGAATTTTAAGTGCCCGCTGATCGTCTGACTTGTGTCGCAAGTCCGCGTCGCAACTAGCTTTCTAGGCGCTCGCCAGTGGGAGGTGTGCTGTAAAATTCCACCAGTGCGATATCCCGCTAGCCCTGCAGCGAATTCTCACGGTAGAAACGAAACACAGATCACTGGAAGCCCTCGATTCGCTGTGCGAGGAATCGCCTTCGCGGCGGTCACGATGCACGACTCGAGGCCTCCGCGTACAAGGGGAAGACGGCCGGCAGGCGCTTAACGATTTCCAAGGCAGTGCCGGAGGCGGTGGTACGGAACGACCGAAACACAAACGGACACTCGCTTTTTTCGCTCTTTATATTCAGACTGGAAGTGATTTCACGGTTCGAAGGACCTCTGTGCGGCCTCCAGACAGGATCTAGGCGAGGCATCCTGTCAGCGAGCCTCCCTCCGAGGGGCGAGCCTCCTGGCCAGGCGTTAACCGCGATAATGTTTCTATTTCTTTCTTTTCCGCCTCATTTTCCTCGCCTGCTTTCCCGTGGCAATTTACGCGCGGCGTAAACGGCCGTGCGATCGCCGGCGCAGGCGAAGTCGTCGCGTTACCGAGTACAGCATGGGAACAGAGGGATTTGAACGTTTCTGTGGTCAGCGGCGCGATCGCCGCTTCGAGACGGCGATTCTCACAGCAAGGCACTCTGCGCGTGAGATATAGGGCGAAGGACGATGGTCGGTGGACGTAACCCCGCGCGGTTCAATACGGTCGGTGAGTTTTTTGCGGTGAGTTTTGGTCCAGCGAGCAGAGGAATCGGAGGAGACGAGCCAGCCCGTGGGACATTCGCTCCTCGCAGCCCTACGCTTACTTGCAAACGTAACTTGCCGGTCTCGTAACTACAACTTACCGGTCGCATCGATCCGTCGAAACTTCGTGGGCGGGGGAAAACTGGCCCGGTTGAAATTTCATCGGGACGAGACGCGGCTCTCATCCGCAAAGGATTTTTCTGCCCTCTCCATCGACCACCCTCCCACTTCCGTCGCCGTGCTTCTTCCTCTCCAAGAGACGCAACGTTCGATCGCAAAATTCACCTCGACCCGGCCGCAGACAGTGCACCGCCTTTTTCAACCGTTCAATGATTCCTCTGTCCGTGCATCCCGCTTGTTTAACTCCCGGCCCCCGTTCAGACCCCTCGCTGACCGATTTATGTGGCCTCGCAACAGAGTTACTGTAAATCGTAATGGCGCGCTTCGAGTGGCAGCCATGTTGGTGCACCATCTGCTCCGTTGCAGCGGCGATTTATGGTATCGACACGTAGACGATTCGTGCCCGCTTCGTCATCTTTTTGTCGCCCTTCTTCTCCTTGTTTTTCCTCCGCGCGATTTCGACTTCCCTTCGACACGTGCACCTTCTCCTACGCGTATCCGGCCGCAGCCGGCCGAATGTGCGTTCGCGTCCCTTAAAAGGAGCTAATTTTAGGCTCGCCTCCGGTTAACCTCCGGCGAGGGTTGCACGGATTCGTGCGCGACGAAACACTTGGTTGTAAGACAGCCCCTGTGCTCCGTGGAGGCTCGCCAAATTTGCAGAATTTGACGGTCCCGACTGTTACGGCTTTCGAGGCCGTGACGTTGCACGATGACCAGTCGCGCAGGAGCAAAATGAAAGGGGGACAGAAAAAGGCGAATGGTCCTCGCGTGTCGAAACGGTCATCAGGACCAGTTTTCGCGAACCTGGGTGAAAGGGGTCGAAGGACGAACGTACGGTGGCCACTCGATATGAATGTCCTTTAATTAGAGTAGTCGGTTGGTCCCCCTTGAAGCTCGTGTTTACAGGGCATTAGTTAATATACCGGGGAGACTGATGGGGCCCGTGGAGCAAGGAAAACGAACGGGCGCGTGCTACCGTTGGAAAGTGAAATGCTACTCGGCAAGTTCGTTAGGCCATTGTGGACATCATTTGCTAGGCCCTCGATCGGACATCACCCCACTCATTTACCATTCTTCGATCCGCTGGAAAGATCGTAATTTATCGCCGCTCCGGTTACGCCGCTTTTTCTGCCGCCTCACTGGGACCCAGTTGTCGGTTGAACTTTCGACAGCCAGACGCGAGTGGCACAATTTTTTTTTTTTTTAAATACCTACTCGGACGCTTCTTTCAACGAACAATTGAACTGTCTGCTGCAGACGTTACGTCACGGCGAGTTTCTTTCAAAGTCAATTTCTTTATCTCCGATAACGGTTAGCAGCTAGTTTGATCTGGAAATGGTAATCACAGAGACTTTAGCCGATTCCGGACGGAGAACAGCTTTCTTTGAAAGGGAAAAATAGTCTATCGCGCGGTAGGGTAAACCAACCAGTAATTGACCGCATACCAGTGAATGTCAATTATAAATTTAAATTATTTTTAGTTACATGTATTAAGCAAACATTAATAAGTACAATTCTTATTAAAAGTATGCGGTCATTTTCTGGGCTTCTGCACGCTTTGCATTTTATAATTTTTTTTTTTAAATTACGATGAGAACAAGTAATTATTTTTATAGAAATTTCAAGTAAAATAAATTTAAATGCAATTTCAACAGTTGTTTTGTTGTTATGCATAAATATATTCAAGTATCAATCTCAAAGGTACATAGATTCAACAATTCGGTCATTCACTGGTTGGTTTACCCTACATAAAAATGCCCCCCTTAAAAATAAAAAGAAGGAGGTAGAAAGAGCCTGCATCAAATGATCGCTAATGAAACCGTTGGCGTATAAAAAAGTGATCGATTGACTTTGGTTTCGGTAAAGAAAGGAAGTTTGATCGATCGACCGAGGTACGACGATCCATCAAAATCGATCCAGTGGAAGTTCGCTGGGGTCAGGTGTAATTTCGATGTAGCCCCGTTTCACGACTAATTCAATCAATTAAGCCTGCGCCTGAGCTCGGCGTACACGTGTTCCCTCGATAAATACTCATTAACCGTGCGTTCAGTGGCGCACCTGGATTTCACCTCCAGCGACGGGATTCTCTGAGAAATGAAAATTTGATCCGCGAAAGTCGAAAAGTCGCTTCCCCCTCCTTTTCCCTGTAATTCTCTTCTCGTCCTCGCCATAATGCGCGGTCCTTCTTTTCGCCTTATACTCGGAGCTTCTCTCTTTTCCCGAGTAATTGGATATCGCAACGACCGAGGACCTTAACGATCTTGGATACAATAACGCGATGAGCTCACGTCCTGTTTTAGGCTTCCAATTATACTCCGAACTTCCAACGAAAGATTCGAACGCTACCGCCTCTCGATATTACCGTGCTCTTTCTTATACGACGACGTTTCACTGTGAAAAGCCGAGCCCGTCGGTTGCTCCTTGTAACGGTCGAAAATCATTAACGTGGGTGGGGGTCGTTTAGTCGATATTCGATTTAACACGAGCCGTACAGGCCTCGGGAACCAGCCGTATTGGTTACCATTATCGAAATGACCAGCTAGGATGACAGCCATTAAAAGCATGAACCAGCTGCTTCCCTTCGTACGGCTCCCCCATTGCAGAAGACCCTACGGTGCATCACGCATTATAATTAACCGTGTATATACCGTGTTCAGCCACCCCCATGTCCGTACCGCGTCGCAGATAAGTAAATGCCCAGACACGCGTCTACACAGGGTGTGCCCACAAAAATCTACCAGCTCTCGCTGCTTCGCTCCTTGTTGCCATTTTTTAAAGCGCCCTCTGCGTGGCTCCGACGTCGATCGATACAATATCCACCTTCCTCCAGCGGCGTGTTTGGTGAAATAAGAAAACAGGGAAACATTAGACGCGGGAGTTCTCGTTCCTCCGGCTCACCCTATGGTTTACCCCACACGTGTGCTAGAGACCACCATGACTGGAGTCCAGGTGGATAATACAAAATGTTCGTTACAAAATGCCATCCGTGTTCCTCAGCTGCTTAGGCCACGTTGATTCTACACGGACATCGCGTGTCTAATGTCGAAAACGACATCGGTGTGTTCCTGAATCAACTGTGCGCCACGTTTACTCGCTATTTGGTTTCTGACAATCTCATGGGTTACTTTCCCATTGCCTTCTTTTATAATTGAGGACCTTCCAGCAAGAGGGATGCAGCCCCATCTTTACTTCAAGTACATTAGAAAAAAAAATTTAAAGCCATAATTTTTGTTAAGTGAAAGCCATTTTTTTATAATTATTGCTTTGACTTATCATTAAAAAGAGAACACTAATTGAAAATTAGATATTTTCACACAATAAGTAGTAGTTATTGAGTCGATAAGTTTTTATTTCGATTTTCTGCATTGCGAAAAGCAGTAATTGTTGCGGATTCAAAAATTGCAATAAATCGCTCATTTATTATCGGATTTGAATCAAACGATGTAGAACCTTTTTATATAACGTCAAACTGAAAAACTGGCGAAAATGGAGCTGCACCCGTCTCTATTGCGAGGACCTCAATTTATATTATGCTCGGATTATATTTCCAGCTTTAAGTCAGTCGCAAGAAGTTCACCGAATAGGTTACGGAAGGGAGTAATTAGAGACAGGGTGATTATGTATGAAAGCACGATCGTTTATTATTCGACTTCGCTTAAATAACTAGGTGACTAGAGTTTTCCATAATCCTAAGTCGTTTGATATACATAGGACTTGCTCCAGTGTCTCGTAGCACGAGACCTTGGAGCGCGTAGCTTCATCTTCGTATTCAGTTATTCTTTGGAGGCGCTGCATTGTTGCTCCATCGAGGAACCAACCGATTCAGGCTTTCGACCACTCGCCGTACTCCAAAGCGCCTACGCCAAGCGCAAAACACTATTCAGGCCCGTCAACGGCGACCTCGGCTTTCGACCAGGACGAAAGGATTCCTCTTTCTCTTATCGAGGTCAAAACGCTTCGTCCTTTTTCCGCTCGGCCGATCGTAAGAACTAAACGTTAATTGCGCCTGGCGGGACAGCAAGCTCGTCCAAACCTCCATGAATCACTTGACGCGGTATTTACAGGAATGATATAGCTAACAATTCGAAATTAACGCTAACGAGGACGCGCCGACGGTTGGCCAGCTGGCACCGGCGACGTATATCACGGAAGAGCGACGACAATAAATATACAGAGTTCGCGTAACGCGAACGGGGCAGTCGTAATAAATAGGTCCCGTTGCTTCCTCAATTCTGCACCGGTTTCTTCGACGACTTGGTGGTTTTCGACACTTCGCTCTGCTGCTTCGCCGCGTCCACCGATGCTGCGAGGGGCTTCTTATTCACATCGCACACCTTCCGCGCCCGCCAGTAATCTGCAACAAGCAACAGAAACGGGCCAACCTTCAGATTAGTATGCACATTTGTCGGTTAATTAAAATTTAAATTGCGACGCCGGCGGCGTCCGGCGCATAGCAATTTCGAGCCTTCGAAATTCGCGCGAGTGACCGGCGTGGCTTTTTCTACGGGACAGGCGTAAAAGAGGAGAAGAAATTCCACGGAAAACCGTTGCGAAACGCTGGCTCGCAGAACGGGGTCGTGGGGGCTTCGATTGGGCAGCAGCGAGGCACACTTGCAAAAGTCGGAGGGGTCGGTTTGTTGCGACGTAGTTTTAACCTGTATGGGGGAAGAACGCACCACGCGAGAAACACGAGATTTCCACAACAAAAGCCACAGGGGCGAACAAAACGTCTTGCGGGCACCCTATTTTCGATCAGGTAGCCACCTGAGCGCGCCCTGCTCGCTGCTTTCCTTTTTACTCGATCTCTCGCCCTTTCTCTGGCCGGCAGGTGCGATTTCGCGTTAATGGTATCACGCTGGCAACTTCTTGTTTACATTGTTCGGGGTGCTCGCGACGAGACTGGAAGTAGCTATCGGGGCTCGAGCATACGTACAGCGTCGCGTAAGATATGGAGGTGTTCGTCGATAAGAGCGATGGGGCCATTTATTGTTCGTCGATACTAGCAAGTGCGCGGGTTTAGAAAAATCGAAGACGGAACAGAAGCGGCGAAGCAGTGGCCATATGTCGAGGACACGGTGATCCTTTCTCTCCCTTGCTCCTCCCGTCTCGCGCTGGTTCGCCATGTGGCGCGCGAAACCGAGCTTTCTTAGCTAACGCGTCCTCTGGTTTCTCCTCTGCCGAGGATTCCGTCTGTCAACATCTGTTTCCACGCGCAGCCACCAAGTATCCTAGAACGCCGGTTTCCGGAGGGGGCGAAACGTCTACCTGTCCATATGCTCCGAGCCAGAGATTCCGGCACAAAGATCGAGATTACCTTTGTCCGTGGAACCCCACGGACCCGTCTTACCTTCTCCGGCGTTTTTCAATCAAACGAGGGATTTCCACCGGAGGAGTCTGAAAGGAGGTCAGTTTCTTTTCGATCCTCTAGAAAGAACACGCGGGGAAGAACCTCAGTCTCCCTTCCATTTCGAACGCTCTAGAACTTTCCACGACCGTAGGGGATCTAGATTCTTAGGTGATTGGTGACGTGAAAAGAAAGCGATGGGATATACTGTATCTTTTTCTTGAAAGAGTGGAATTGAACTCGCCGAGCGAAGGAAGGACAAGTATCAAAATTAATTAAGACACGAAGTGGCTATTTACTAGAGCGAAGTATGTCTCCTTTTCGAGAAGGTAGATTCTTCGAATGAATTTCCTATCGGGTGCTATTTATTCTCAGCTTCTATCCACCTGTACGAGGCAAGCATTTGCGCGACCTGAATCTACATTTCCCCGAAGAGGGACATGCGGGTTGCCAGTGTGGCGAAACAGTAACCGGTGAAGAAGGGGAATAAAAGGAACTGGTGGCTAGAGTGTTTGCGAATGCAGTCGTAAGAAAGCGCCTATTGCGACAGGTGTTGCACGACCTTCGGAAGGTCCCGTTGCTGGTATCGCGTGTTCGCGAGCCTGATTTAATCGTGGGAAAAGACAGCGGAGTCGTCATAGTTCCGTGGCGGGGGATAACAGGTGTTGCTGGAAAAGGGCTCGTTGCGATGTCTCGCTCCGATGACTTTCCACGGGCCTCCGTTGGTCTTGTGCCCAAAGGAACTACCCAAGCAGCGCGCTATCACGGCGGATCGCGGCTCTTATGAAACGCCCGACAGTAGAAGTTTCGTTCTACCACCGATCCGACCACGAGTACTTTACGTGGAAAGACAACCCGAGCGATGTTGATCTCCGATTAGAGCTCTATCGCGGGCTAACGAAGACGTTAGCGGTAATTGAGGTATTGTTCCGCGAACGGTCGCATGCAAACCGTGCACTTGGTCGATAGCATGTGATGTCCATTGTGCGGCGTGCGACCGTTGAGGGTAGGGTTAAGCGTGCAGGCAAGTGGGACCTTTGGAATCCAAGGAATGCGATCGTAAGTCCGTCTTACTCCTTGAAAACTGGGGCCCTGCGGATGAGTCAGAGGACCCTTCAGGTATTTCGTCCGCTTTCAAACGCGCCTGACTCATCGGCGTGATTCACCCGGCGACCTATCGGGATACTTTCTAGACCTTCCAGCTCGGGTGCATACCGTCTTCGTACTTTCAGCGATTCGTCATCCGAACTCCTACGTCAAGCCTCAGATATGCGGCTGAAAAATATGCCTCCGCTTCCCCCGGTTACCACGAATGTTGCTTAGATCGTTAGCCAAGGGATCGATACGAATCGTGACTTTATGAAGAGAGGGGTACGGCCCGACTGCTGTTGGGTCTGTAAATTTGGAAAGCGATAGTGGCCAGCGCCGTGGGGCTGGCTTAAAGTTTCTGGATAGCCGCGTAAAACCAGAAGCAGGGTAAGACAGGGGTAGAGGCAGAAGGAGAGAAGGCGGAAGAGGCGAGGAGGAGCGAGGCTAGACTATAAGAAAACAGGTCGGAGCCACGCGACCGGCCTGCGCTCTGCGCCTGCGCCCCTGCCTACCTTCCCTTTCCTCAGCGTACGCCGTCGCTTTCCCGCCAAAAACCTCTGATGCTCTTCCCCACGAGACGCTACGCTTATCAAATTTATTTATACACCGTGCACTGCTCCGAATCCCACCTCCTCGCCCGTATTTCCGACAGTGGCCATTACTCTAGTCACGCTGCTGTATTCTCTTCCGTAATCCAAAATTCTTTACCAGTTTCTCGCTAAGCACAGGCAACTGTGAACATTCCCTGTGCCCATGTTGTAGCCACGGAATGAATCCCTTTCAGAAATACGTAACAAACTGGAGTGATTAATCGGAGCGGGCTAACTTGATAGTGTTCATAGAAGGCTATAGAATTCCAAGCTTTTGGGTGCAGTGTTGAGTCACAGTACACGAATTTCGGAGGCTTCTAGTGGAAATCTACCGCGAAATTGCGACGTAGAAGCGAGATATGCGGACTCACCGTGAATACTCGTCTGCCTGGAGTACGGGTTGCTTCGTTTCTTAGGCGACGGCTCGTGCTTGTCGTGGTGCTTCCTCTGGTAATGGTTCTCCTTATCCTCGCTCCGAGGATCGACGCCCCACCGTTTCGCGAACTTGCTCCTCTCCGCGTCCAGGGCCTCCTGCAGCAACTCCACGGTCTCCCTGGAGTTCGGCTTGCCGAACAGGCAACGTGGTACGCGGGAGGCCATGGTCGTGCTGGACAACACCGTGAAGTGAACTTCGCGACAGATCGAAGCTGCCAGCATCTCGATGAATTCTTATGTTTCGACGCGCCGGTGCGAGCAACCGTGGCAGAGACGGCGATTCACGGTCCAATATCCGCGTTGTTCGCTCCACGGAACGTTTCACTGCGCCCGTGACCTCTTAGATGAACGCCGATGACGAGAAATGGAAGACGAGTGGCTCTTCAACTATCTCGATAGGAGTCCCGTCGGCTTTTCTGTCAGCTTCCCTGAAGAATCCGCCTGACGATGGTCACGTAGTCACCGGAACCGAACTAGATAACCAGCAAGGAAGCGTGGTCTTCACCGCTCGACGGCCAGACTCCTTCTGGTCGGGTCTTGAAGACGACCAGGCACGGTTTCGTGTCCACCGTTTCGTCGTAGCCACGAGGTCCGATGTGGCCCTTCCACCGACCTCACGAATTCAAATCTGATTGGTGCGCGGCCATGGCTGCGCAGTAAAAATGGCGCGCACTCGTCGTCGCTCTGTCCCTGTCTCTTCAAGGTGAGCTCGCCTCTTCTGGCTCCCTGGCCGCGCTATTCTCCACGCACCCCGCACCGTCTCTTTCCCTCTATCGCGCCACGAACCGTCCAACGGATTATGCTAAGCGATTTTGGTTAGGGAAGGGAAGAGGCTCGCGCCATAAAGCCTACCTTTTATTTTTTCTAAGTAGCACCGCGTATACAGCGATCACGATCGCGCGAGCGTTCTCTCCTACGAGAACGTGCTGCGTGGTTCCTACTCTCTGAATCATTCGAGGCCCTTCGTAGTGGTACAAATCAGAGAGTTTCCCGCTCGATTTTATCTACGCGAGTTGCCCGACCGTGCGCGGTATCACTCCGTAGGAACTGATTAAGAAAATCTAAGCCGAAGATAAGAGCACCTACGCGCGCTTTTTACTAAATTCCAACGTCGCGCCTCTTTTCCCCGCGCGATTCTGGAGAGTGCTCGAGGAGTAAGACGTCACCGAGAGGCGATTTGGGGAAACAGTATTTCGGGGGATCCTCGAAGGATGCGTCAGGTTACGGGCGCTCGAGGGTCCCGGTCACTTTGAATTACCGAGCCGCGGGGCGGAGGGGTGGTTCGGTCGATTGTCATGAATACACGGCACGTATATTTTCGCGGGAAGCCCTGCATTCGGCGACGAGAGGAAAAAAACGATCGTTCGGGAGCAGGTGGACCGGGCAGAAAAAGACGGAGGGACGAGGTCGGAACGAGTTTCGCGCTGAAAATTGACCATCGCGTCATTGCGATTCTTTTTGCAGCATCGCTGGGCATCCTTGCAACAATGACGGCGAAATTGCTTTGTTGCGATGAAACCCGATACGTGGCCGGATCGTTTAGGCCGGCCCCGGACAAGATTCGCAATTCTCTTCTTGTTTTTGCGCGCGATCATTATTGCCCGGCGACTTTCGGTGCTTGCGCTACGTCGCGATCCGCAACACGATAGGGGTTCGTGTTTTCTATGGCGCATTGTGAATGTCAGCCAGTGAAAGCCCCCAAGGTCAAGGTTTAATTTTAGTACAAGGTCTTGCGCTTGATACCCCAATAAAGTGGACGGTTGCAATTGCGCCCCAGAGATGCCTGCAACTGTCCACGATCGCTTCATAGAAATGCAATGGATGTGTATTGACAAGGGTGGGCAACCGGGAAATACTATCAGGAAATTATGCAACTTTGTGTGCAAGCAGATAGTTCAAACCTAATTTTTGTTTGGTGCCATAGCGCGGTTTTATGGGGTGAAATCACCCCTTGGAAGAAAATGCAGAATTTCCTTTTTCGTGGAGTATCTCGAGAGCGGTGAGAGATATCGAAAGGAAGTTTAAACAAAAATTGCATCTTTCTTTTGTATTTATAAAACTGCGTAAGAATAAATCTCGAAAAATCGATACTTTTCAAGTTACCCCCACCACCAATCATTAATTCAAATTCGCCATGAATTCCATGCTACTTCATCGAGCAGTGGAAGATCAGTAGTGTGCTACATTGCAAGGGGGGTGCTATCATCTTCCCCGCTCCACCATCCATTTTAAAAATCACCGTACCTCTTTTGTAAGGCATCGGAGTACAAGCTGTAGCGAGCATACGGGTGGAAATTGTTCGTAACCGTCTTGGGCGCATGGTGCATGTGCGTGTGACTATAATCACGGCAGGGCAATGTTGCGATTTCGAGCAGGCTGCCACGAAAGAAACACCATTTCGTAGATCGATCGCGGCCCAAGGACTCGTGCTTCGGTGTATCACGGTATTCGAGCGATGGGGGTAAATTCGACCGTTACAGAAAGCGGGCTGAAAAACACCGTGCACTGTAGATCATGCGGGCAAGCAGGCTGGTGTGCGCCGTGTACGTGCAGCGCGGCTTTCACTGTGTGCGAACCATGGACAGGTGAACATCGTGACCACGATGGTCAGCCGCCGTAACGATTATTACCGAGGTTTGTGATTGTTTTTGGAGATTTCTTTGTGACGCTTGGGCACTCCGGCCACTATCACCTATCGCGCACTATCGTCGCCGGGCCCTTTTGTCATGTTTCCAAGAGAAGCGCGTGAAATGGCAGCGCAGATGGAGAGCGCTAAACAAAGAATATTCAATATGCTCCTTCGACGAATTGGGCGGTCGGTTTTCTGATTTCGATTCACCCTCGCTTCCAAGAGCGAGCCGTTGGGGTCCCCGAGGGAACGGCGACTTCCTCCTCGTTCCTCGTTTAAACGCGGGAACATCGATATCCGTGGGGGATTTTTAGTTCGAAGGCTCCCCAACGAGCTCGTTGCTTCCGGTCCCGGGCACCCAGACCGGAACACACGGGGAACGCGGTGACGTCAATGCGATCAGTGCGTCGTCGAAAATTAGAGAGAAACCGATCCGCAGGGGTTCTGCCTCAGGATGTAGTTAATGCCCGCGACTTTAACTCGACCCGAAGACGATTACCGGCCCGATCATTTTCCACGCGCCTGAGCACCGTAATAGATAATAACGTTTAACGGCAACACAGGCAATTCTTGCGAAGTGCCTTTCACCCGTAACGAACGAATGTCGACCGTTGCATCGACGACTGGCAGATTTGAATACACAGACTCGGAGGGAAAACGATCAGCGGCTGACGCACACACGGATGAACCCCGGAGGAACATGGAAACTCAGCGCAGAGAGAAGTGACGAAGAATGGACTTTGAAAATTCGAGACTCAACCCTTTGGCCAGCGGTCCGAGCAGCTGGCAGCATATGCTCCGAACGGGAGAAAGAAACGAAGCAGTTCGCCGCGGAGAATAGCCTGACCAGCGTTGTCCTTTCCTTTTCTGGTGAATTCTCTCTGATCGGGAGACGTTGCTTGGCATCGTCGTCTAATATTCAGCCAACGATAACGAACCGATTATTCCTCATCGAAGTGTTTCGATATTCCTACAGCGCTCTGTTGTGACAGAGAGCGTTTAATTATCAGATGAGTATCTCCCGGAAGCTGTTTGGGGTCTTATCAAATTGGAAGGATTGGGGTCTCGGAAGGGAGAAGGACACAGACGAGGGGAATAGAGGGAGAGCGAACAAAGGAAGACGTGTTCGCGATCACCTGTGCGCTCAGGTATCCTGGGGCGCGCGTAGGAAAACAAAGCTGGCTTTCCACGTGCACGCCGGCCACGAGGAAGCCGAAAACAAACAGAATCCTCGCCCGTGTATAAGGGCACCTTTCCGGGGAAACTCGATCCATACGGACGCGTTTGATCACCCGCCTGCCACGAGACACTCGGTCCCCTTGGTCCGCCCAGTGAAACTCGCCGCGTACGACCGCGATTTTTCCCGATTTTAATGCTCGCCGGGGTACAATCCTTTCTCATTTGACTACCTGGACCCAGGAAACACGCTCATCTTGCACCCCTCCCACTCACGGTTCCGTTAAGCGGAGGAAAGGCCATTTTCCCTCGCCAGATGGAAATTTCTCGTTTGTGTATCGCGCGCGTCCCAGAGGATAAGCGACGAAGGGGGTGGGCCAGCTGCTCTGGATGCAGATGCTCTTGGAGCCGTGGAATTTCGAGGACAGCGTAAACGGCACACGCCAACTGGGGGAGAAAAAGTATCAAGTAAACTGTGGAGTGAAAATGTCGTCGTATGGGACCGCAGAGATTTCCTCCTGATCCTGGTGACTCGTGCTCGAGTACGGAGGGCAGAGTCTGTCAACGGCAGAACTCTTATTCTTCCAGCCAACGTTTGATATAAATAACGCCTTCATTGCGAACAATTACACGTCCGCGCGTTCGCCGTCTAGGTAGGCACATTCACGAACTGTTGCGAGTAATTGAGCTAGTTTATCCACGGCACAAAATTCGTGCGTGCAACCGAACCACGGGGGAGGGGGGCGTTTAACACAGGATGCTCCTCTCCACTTTGTAGCCGTGCGTGCAACGCCGTGCTCCGTTTATTTCCCGTCTTCAACCGTCCGTGCGATAAAGTTAAAGGATGGTAGGAAGAAAGGCCACGCTTGATGGACGTTCGTCTCCGTTCCATGAAAGGATTTCGTGACCTCTTACTTGGACACGTATCCCACCATCCTCTATCGAATCCACGCGATATAAAGGTCCGTTCTGATCGAGATGCGTCACACCAAAGCTACAACTGTGGGTATCCCTTTCGGCTTGGTGTTCGAGGTAAAGGGGAGCCCCGTGTGGACTTGCCGTAAAGAACGTATATATAGGGATCTCTGATAATTAAGCTTCGAAAGATAGCAAGTTTTTGGGGCGAAATGGGACGCTCGATCGCGGAGAAATCTTTTTTAGAGGCGAAAGGGAAGAGCGTTAGATACGAACAATGCGGGGGCAAGGCGTGACGGAGTGTTTTTCGAGGCTTCGCCAGATCCAGCTGCCCGTAGGTACCTACCTTCGCCGTTGCCCTCTTGAAACCTCCTCCGCACGATAGTTTCTTCAGATAGACCGAATACCAGCAGATCTCCCGAAGAGACGCCCCGGAGGGGGTGGAACAGCTGTTCCCCGGTTAGAAACAGAGCCTTCGCGTGTAACGACCCGTGATACTTTCGCGATTCCTCGCCTGCCTCGTAACGGCATCGACATTAAAATTTAAAGATCGCCCAACTTTTACGCTCCCCGCGCGTTTTAAGGGCCCCCTTAATATAATACTCTCCGACGCAGCTGTCTCGACGGTTCGTGAGGATTTAAAAACGCGCGGATTTCGGGCAGCACGTGAGTTGCCATTTATTAGGACACTGTCGTAAATGCCCGGGGAAATCTGTCAGTCTAGTCCCGAAGCTGCGGTCGCGTTGGTGGCTGTGGGTGGATGCGAGGGGAGAAAAAGCTGGCTCTGGAAACGCAGGATCGCCAGATGCCGAGGGTAATTAAATCGCCGCAAACAGGAGCAGGACCTTTCACGTTGCTTGACGGATGGCAGCCCTCGAGGCTGCTGCCATCATCGAAAACCAGATCCTGCGCGTCCTACAGCACGCGAACCAGAGGAGAACGGAAATTCGTGGCCGTTAGCTTGTAGATTGAATCCGTTCTCAGCTCAATGGAAACGGGGATCGCTTGGCTTTTAAGCCTTCGCCACCAGTGCACGTTTTCGGCTCGACTACAGCGGCGAGCATTCCCAGCCCCGTTTTTTACACTTTCGCTATGATATATAGCGTGGATGATGACTGTTAAATATTGTGTCAGAGCCAGATGTCGATGGCAATTAAATCGCTGGCTGAACTTTCGTTCCGCTATCAGGCGGCCTCTCGTATTTCTTTGGGCCAACGAGGAGCAGGAAGGACACATCCGTTAGGCGGAAGGAAAAGCTACACGTCGAAGGGCACTCGTGGATATGAGGAAATTTGATCTTTCAAACGTCGGATTGGCTCTTTTTTTTCAAGGAAATAGTAGAATTAGGCGCTCGATTTTAATGATAGCATACTTTGAATGTTGTTGAAAGTCATCGGTAACGAAAGAATTCGCGGATACTTGGCGTTTGGAGGAAACGTAATTGGAAACAGAAGGCCTGGTCGAATCTGGGAGAGGCTTGGGAACAAGGTTCCCGCCAATTTCTTAAAGTCTGCTCGAGGCAGTGTAACGGCCGTTGGTCCGAGATGCCTCGAAAGTGGCAGGTGCAACTCGGGCCAAACTTCATTAAACACAATCCCATCTGCGCCCTCATACTTCCAAAACGTCTTGTGGCCGACGCTGCTCCTCGGGACGAAGAAAGGAGAGGAGGAACAGGAAGCCTGGAAGCTCCAAAACTGACGGTTAACGTGCTCCAGCTTTTTTCTTTTTACGGAAGCGGGCGTCGCTCGTGTCCCGAACAATTTTTATGTACTCGTCGTAATTTCAAGGGGGAAGTACCGAAAATGAGCCAACACTTTACGATCCACAAGCTATTCCAAAACCTCATCGCATCACGAAAATTTTTCATAGACGCAGCAGACTTCGAAAGCTCTAGAAAAGTTAGACGCTCTAACTCGAAACTCTGCGGAGCTGTTTCAACGCCAAAGGAAACCGTAGCCTCGAAGCAGCCTCGGTTAAAACACAAATCGTTTCTTGGAAGGAAGACGCAGCCACGTGGCTGATCCTTGTGGCACGCGTGCCCGGTCCTTCGACCCTCCAAGATTTATTGATATTGGGAGGCTGTCTACCGACCAGCAACGAAACAGGATACGAATCCAAATTAGACCATTATCAACACCGGTTTCCAGACCTTTTTCTGGTAACTATCCGACGTGGACAACAGAACTTTTCGAATGCATTTGTACCTTCGGTGTTTCAATGAATCTACGTACAATTAGCGAGACAAGTAGATTCCTCGTGATTCTTAATTACTTATTAAATGATTCGTTTATGTAAAAACCGACAGTTATTGGTCTTTCTCACGGTGAGGCCAGCGGAATATTTGCATAGAGTTCTAGACAGATTCGGCGATAATAACCGAAGCGTGCACCATACGCCCCGCGCGCCCTGTGCACCATACGCAGGGCACAATGCAATGAAAGGAACACTTGCCGGGGCCACGAAGGGCCTCGGTAAAATCGTCCCTCCCCGTTTTCCCATGAACTTGCCGTCTAAGAAAAAAGGTGGTGCCTGGGTATTTTCCGCAGCTTACGATCCGCAGGACATCGTAAAAGGGAACCCTGCTCGAGGAACGAGGTGCATAATAGGGTTTCCAGGACCTTTAAACTTTAAAGAGACGACCCTCGAACAGCTGACGCGTCCTGAGGTGGCCAGGTACTCTCTCTGATAAATTCTGGACACATTCAAAAGATTTGAAACGCAGGCAGTGAGAAATGGCCCCCGCGGGAAATGGCTGGAAAAGGCGGGAAAACGCGTTCCCGCTACGCTCCGACCGTTGCCGATTCTCGAAGCCCAAATGGGTAGGTACTATTGCCAAAAATCGGGGGAGTACTTGAAGCGTCTGCCATTAAATTCAAACATCTCTACCTACGATTCTTCCACTTGAATCCTTGGGCCTCGTAAATCTCTCCATTGTCGGGCCGGCTGAGCTTAGCTTATTTAGTTTCCAAGGATCTGAGAGTCCCAGGTAGTCGCGACTCTGGGGTATTTAAATTTTATTGCACGGATAACGGCCACCCTTCGTATCTCCTCGCTCGCCAGCAACTACGGGGCATTTAAATTCCTTTTAACCAGCACACTCCGCTGACTCATGCAGAACGGAAAGTGGAGTACCCGTTATAAAAACGGCGGAATACGAGATATCTGCGGGACCACGGGGGATCGATGATCCAGAGCTAATTGCCAGACGTGGGAAAGCGGAAATCGCTGTCGATATTTCTGCGAGGGTGGGCAGCTCGAACGGTGCGATAGATTCTTTCTAATTCCAGTTCCCACGGGGAACGGGAATTACGTCCGACGAGCAGCTTCGCCCGACGATCGTAAACATTCTTCCGCGGTAATTAACAGGCTGATAATCGTGGATTTCGCCGCGGCATCTGCCATCCATGATACGATATCCAGGTGCTAAATGGGGGGTGTGTCCAGCGTTTGATACTATTTCACTCGGAATCGCTATGAAATACGATCGTTTTCCGGTGGCGAGCGAACTAGGAAACGGATTCGCGTCCAGGGAAATTTGCCGCCGCCTATCCCTAGATAAATATCTACAGTCTACGTGCTGTGGAATATCGGGGAGCGTACTTTCACAGAGAATGGTCCGCTGCGTTTTACTTTACACTCACTTTCAAGTGATGCACAGTGTGCTTCTAATTGGATCGTTGCTCGATCACGAGCGTGCAAGCCTGTCGCTCGGTTTCACGATTTCGCATTCAGATCGATTTCCGTTCGCACGGTCGCGTGCATAAAGCAATAGGTATCGGTGCCCGGCAAGTAACAAGATAATTGGGGTGGGCGTAACCGTGACGGAACGTGGAAGGGTGGCCGATGCATCGAATTGTTTCCTAAAGCGGGATCATTAACAAAATGTAGTTTCCCAGCGCCATGTGCAACTCTGTTGGTACGTATCGAGCGAGATCACGCGCCCATTTCTGGCAACGAGGGGTGCTTCGATTACGACCCATTGCGTATTAAACGAATTTATTATTCTATTATACAGTGTACTGACTATGTACAAATTTAGCTTCGTCTATATACTACCTACATTTCTTCCTCCATACCACAATCACGATTGTGATTATAGCGTTCAGAACAACACTTTCGACAACGCCACCCACGATTGCCCCCAGGCACATTGGTTTGGAGAGTGGTCAAAATTCAATTTCTCAACTTCAATTTTACAATGTCATTTTTTTTGTATGAATTGACAACCCTCCGGAGCTTCTAAACCCGCATACCTTTGCTTTTCCAGACGATTCGTTGATTAGACATAATATCCTGGGGACAAAATCATGAAATTTGATGTGATTGTAATTATTTTAATTACTCATTATAGAACATCAAAATACGTGTTTGTATTATAAGTACAGTTATATAGGTAAGCAAGTATATTTGAGATATGAACTGATTCTTTTTCCTCTTTTCCTCTCTAGTACGGGTGTGCTTGTTACAAAAATATAACAGAAAATACCTATAAATATTGAATTCTGTGATAGAACAATAATTTGTGCGGAAAAATTGATATTCAATTTTAGTCACGATAATTTTTTTCTTAGTAGTAGTTAATAGTGTTTCTTTTTCAATAATTTACGCTAAATAGTCGAATTATATAATAGAAAATGAATTTGCATTGGAATAAATCGAGATAGATGTTTTTGATTTTGGCTATAAATTTGAATGCGCCATCTTGAATTTTGAATTTTTGGTGTCAGATTCCTCGATCACCAAGTTTCCGAAAGATAAAAATTTTGGCCGCTAGAAGTAGGTACCCAGACCACTGTGCCACGTCTGCTCCAGAGACGCCGTTGACCTCTGAAAGATTGCGTAGTTTGTTGAATGTTGAACGCGGAACGTAAGTTCCGTAAGCTTATGCTTAATTGTACTTACCTGTTCTCGTGGCAACACTCTCCTCGCTGTTGAAAGCGACTAAAACAAAACCGGGAAAGGTTATATGAACGTCCACAGTACCCGCTGTAGTTTCGGGCTCGCATCTGTGTTCATCTCCGCGCAGCTCGCATCTAAATCTCTTCCCTGCATTCAAAATTGTGCATAAAGTTTTCGCACAGTTCATTATCGTAACGCCAGAAGCCTCATTTATTATTGCAATACGAACCCTCTTGTAGCGCGTCAGGGAAGGTTTTATTGTCAATGTATAATTCGTAAGCTATGACATGCAGGGACAATGTGATATGCCTCCTGCTGATCATAAGCGTAATTCGGTTCAGCGTCCCTTCTAATGTTGGGTCTTCCGCCCAAATCAACTCCATTGTAGGGGCGACGCCCCTGCATGTGCCCCTTACTTTGGCTGTGCGTGGAATATTCAAAAATGCTTCCTTGATCTAAAGCGTGTGCACGGTAACGAAGAGTGTAATATATCTATATCAGTTCAAGCTCCTCGCGTACTTACATCATAACCCGTTGATATATAATTTGCTTTTATGGACATCGCCATAGCTACCCTAACACAAGCCACCCCAGTTTCTGGATCCCTCACATCGTAATTGAACCCGGTGGCAAAATGATCAGGTGAAGGTAACGTGGTAGGATTGACAGAGATCGCAGAGTCGGTTGTATTTCTGCTTGTAGTTGTAGTTGCAGTGGCACTGGTAACTGTGGTGTTTGGGACAGCACATTTGGTTACTGTAAAATCGAGATCTCAGATAGGTACCTACTAGAATGAATATGTAAAAATTGATCAATTATTTAATTAAGAACATTAACATTTTGACTTGAAATCGCCCCGAGCACAAGCATATTGCAGTCAAATTTTACTGCAAAACTAATCTTAATAAGTTCATATTTGCTGAAGAAAAATATTAAATGAAATAAAGATTTACAATTTATATTTTGTACGGACTTTTTTTATTTTAGTATTTTTTTTTTATTTGGTTTTGTATGGAGTATGTTTTATTCTGTTATATTTTTGTAGTTTCATAAATATTAAATGATCTGAAGAATTGTACGGATTTTAGTAATCTGAGTGGTTTCATTTATTTATTTGGTTTTGTATAGATAGAGAATATTTTTATACAGTAATTCCATAAATATTAAATAACCGAAAATATTTTAAAATAAGTATAAATATTCTTTATTGTTTTAATTATTTTTTTGTTGTAATAATTCGAAGACTGGTGTAATCGGTTTTGGGGGGGATACTGCAATTTTATTCGAAAACCGGTTTTTTCAAAAGTCGGTTTTTGTATAAACCTTATAGGAACCCTGGCACTCCCAAAGAAAAAAGAGTGGAAAATGGAGATTAATGCCCCCGTGACTGAAGTAATTCAAGAGCTTTGTAAACAGAAAAGAAAATTGGTTTTTATTCTTTAAATAAATTTTTATAATCATCTATTGAACTTTATTGAATTTGCATTACGAATATTTTTAACCGTTCAACTCGGCTCCCCACAAGATTAAATCTACACATATAACATTAATTTACCTGCTACCATGAAAGTCAATAAGACCAGCAACTGCACACATTTCCGGCCCATATCCTCTTCAGCACTGTATCCTCCTGTTCGACCAGATATGTGCTACCACTTGACGACAACAAATGAATTCGAAAAATGGGTTTCACTGCTTGTCTGAAGTGTCAGTATAAATGGAAGGGATTAGAGTAGAGTGGGGCGAGAGTGCGCACTTAAAGTTTAGACTTCCCTGAAATCCTTGGTATTACACTGATAGTACATATCATTGTGTAAAAAAACAACTACTATGGCTTATTATTCGGTAGGTAGGCAGTGAGTCATTGCCAGTGACTTCAAGTAAATTTACCTATCGCAACATATACTTATAAAATAAATATTGCCAAGAAGTATCAAATGCGAACTTCTACCCGATATGTGGGGCAAAAGTTCACATGTTATGGGGTAAAAGAACGAAACGAGAAATTTCCACTAAAGGGTTTTATTTTCCTACATAGAATAATTGTGGTAACATAGCAAAACCTCTAGTTTACAATTAACTTTTTTTTAATGAAGGTAACAGTAATCACACATAACATTACCCCCATCTTCGTAGGATCAGTGTATTCTTCTTTACACGCAGGATAAATTATTTTTCCGTAAATACATTCCGTTAAACAAATTTATTATTCTATTATACAAATTCAGTTTCGCCTTTTTACTACCTACGTTTCTTTCTCCATACCGAGATCACTATTATGATTATTGCGATCATATCAACACCTCCGATAACGCCTAACACGATCGCCCCCAGGCACAGTGGTCTGGAGAGTGACCAAAATTCAATTTCTCAACTACAACTTCACAATGTAATTTTTTTTTGTATGGATTGACAACCCTCCAGAGCCTCTAAATCCGCATATCTTTCCTTTTTTTCAGATGAATATTCCGAAGACAAAATCATGAAATTTTATGCGATTCTAATTGTTTTAATTACTCATTATAGAACATCAAAAAACGTGTTTCAGTTATTCACATGTGTGATAAATATTTTTTAGTCCACGTATAAAGAGTGCAATGTTTACACCAATTTAAACTTTTAAATTATAGCCAGGAATTTTTTTTTTGTTAATAATAATAGTGTCAATAGTGCAAATAGTCGAATTATATAATAGAAAATGAATTTGCTTGAAAAAAATCGATATAAAGATGTTTTTAATTTTGACTATAAATATGAATGCACCATCTTGAATGTTGAATTTTTGGTGTTAGATTCCTTGATTACTAAGTTTCAAAAAGATCAAAATGTTGGCCGCTAGAAGTAGATATCCAGACCACTGTGCCACCTCCGCTCCAGAGTTGCAGTTTTCCTCTGAAAAATTGCGGAATTTCTTGAATGTTGAACGCAGAACGAAAGTTTCGTAAGCTTATGCTCAATAAAATTGTACTTACCTGTTCTCGTGGCGACACTCTCCTCGGTGTTGAACGCGATTAAAGTAACGTCGGTAATGGTTATTTTAAAGTCCCCAGTACCCACCCTAGTTTCGGGCTCGCATCTGTAGAGCCCACCACTCTTGGAAGCAGAGAATTTATTAATTTGTTGCAGTTTGGTTCCGAATCTCTTCCCTACATTCAAAATTGTGCATAGAGTTTTAGCACTGCTCATTACCGTACCTAACGCCAGAAGGCTCAATTATTATTACAATACGAACCCTCTTGCAACGCGTCAGGGAAGGTTTTATTGTCAATGTATAATTCTAAAATTATGTCTTGGAGGAAAAATGTGTTATCCGTGCTGCCGAACATAAGCGCAATTCCGTTCAGCGCTCCTTCTAATATTGGGTCTTCCGCCCAAATCAACTCCATTGTAGGGGTGGTGTTCCTGCATGTACCCCTTACTTCGGCTGTGGGTGGAATCTTCAACGTTGCTGTCTTTAACTAAAGCATGAAAGGAATGAGAGGATTCGTGCGCACGGTAATGAAGAGTGTAATATATTCTATATCGGATCAAGTTCCTCGAGTACTTACATTATAATCCATTGATATATAATTTGCTTCTATGGAAATCGACATGTTTGCCAAAATACATGCCACCCCTGTTTCTGGATCCCTCACGTAGTAATTGAACTCAGTGACAGATGGATCAGGTGGGGGTAACGGGGTAGTTGCAGGATCGGTTGCAGGGACGCAGTTTTCCTCTGAAAGATTCCGCAATTTGTTGAATGTTGAAGACGGAACGTATGTTTCATAAGCTTATGCTCCGTTTTACCTGTTTTCGTGGCCACACTCTGCTCGGTGTTGAACGCGATTAAAGCAACGTCGGTAATGGTTATAGCAACGTTTATATTACGCACCGTAGTTTCCAGCGCGCATTTGTATATCTCATGATTTTTGGAAGCAGCGAATATATTAACGCTCTTCAGAGTGTTTTCGTATCTCGACCCTGCATTCAAAATTGTGCATACAGGTTCCACACTGTTCATTATCGTAACGCCACAAGGCTCATTTATGATTGCAATACGAACCCTCGAACCTCGCGTCAGGGAAGGTTTTATTGTCCAAGTATAGATCGTAAGCTATGTCTTGGAGGAAAGATATGTTACCCGTGCTGCCGAACCTAAACATAATTATGTTCTGCGTCCCATTTAATGTTGGATCTACCGTCCAAGTCAACTCCATTGTAGGTACGGCGCTACTGCATGTGCCGCTTACTTTGGCTGTGGATGGAATCTTCAATAATGCTTCCTTGATCTAAAGCATGAAATGGGATGAGATGATTCGTGCGCACTGTAACGAATAGTGTAATATATGTATATCGGATCAAGATCATCGAGTAGTTACATTATAATCCGTTGATGTATAATTTGCTTTTATGGAAATCGACATATTTGCCAAAATACATGCCACGCCTGTTTCTGGATCCCTCACATAGTAATTGAACTCAGTGACAGAAGGATCAGGTGGGGCTAACGTGACAAGATCGCTTGAAATTGTATTTGCAGTTGTACTTGTATCTGTGGTGGTTGAGTCAACACAATTGGTTGCTGTAAAATCGAGATCACACAATTTTGTATAAGTAAATAACTCATCGTGATTGCATATCTGCCATTGTCAGACAGTGGCGCACCCAGAGGGGGGCCAAGGAGCTAGGGTTTGTCGGTTTTTAAAAACCGGGTTTTTCATAGAAATATGTAAAAGTCGAAAACTAGTTTTTAATTTTTTGCAAAACCGGTTTTTAAATTTAAAAAAAAACGGTTGTAGATAGGTACTAGAATTAATACGTAAAAATAGATTAATTATTTAATTAAAAACGCTAACTGTAAAACTAATCTTTATAAGTTTATATTTGCTGAAGAAAAATGCTAAATGAAATAAAGATTTATATTTTGTACGGACTTTAGTTATTTTAGTTCTTTTTTTATTTGCTTTTGTATGGAGTATATTTTATTCTGTTATATTTTTGTAGTTTCATAAATATTAAAAGATCCGAAGAATTGTACGAATTTTAGTTGACCTAATTTTTTTATTTATTTGGTTTTGTATAGATAGATTACATTTTTATACTGTAATTCCATAAATATTAAATTACCCAAAATATTTTAAAATAAGTATAAATATTCTTTATTGTTTTAATTGTTTTTTTCTGGTAATAATTCGAAGACTGGTGTAACCGGTTTTTGGGGGGATACTGCAATTTTATTGGAAAGCCGGTTTTTTCAGAAGTCGGTTTTTGTATAAGCCTTATAGGAGCTTATAGGAGCTCTGGCACCCCCAAAGAAAGCGGAGAGAAAAATGGAGATTAATGTACCCGCGACTGAAGTAATTCAAGAGCTTTGTAAACAGAAAAGAAAATTGGTTTTTATTCTTTAAATAAATTTTTATAGTCACCTATTGAATTTTATTGAATTTGCATTACAAATATTTTTAACCGTTCAACTCGGCTCCCCACAAGATTAAATCTACACATGTAACATTAATTTACCTGCAACCATGAAAGTCAATAAGACCAGCATCTGCACACGATTTCGGCCCATATCCTCTTCAGAACTGTATCCTCCTGTTCAACCAGATATGTACTACCACTTGACGACAACAAATGAATTCGAAGAATAGATTCACTGCTTGTCTAAAGCCTGAATAGAAAGGGAAATGATTACATAGCCCTACTCCCAGAAATGGTATCGCATCATCCCCTCTTTTTGGACAAAGCGAGATAAAGAATTTTTCGCGGAATACGAGTGCGGTGTATTCTAAAAATTCAGCCTTATTAAGGAATAATATGCAGAACACAATCAAATTTTGCATTACCAATTAACCGAAAAAGATTAAATCACGTTGAAGAGTCCCGCGACCGAAGTGATTATCGGAAATTGAACGTTCTCCTTTGGGTCTCAGGCGACCCAAGCGTCATATTTAATCAATCACACAAGGCTAAACTTACGTTCAGTGTTCCTGGACACCAACTGATCGATACTGTGGCAAAAATGGTCTCGTTCCGTACCACGTGGTGCGATACGCCGAAATCAGTGAGACTAAAGATTGGCCATCTTGACCTAGATCGAAAAGAAGCAATTTGTTTTGGCACTGAAAATGAAGATCCAGCGTTTCTATTTGTTAATAGCTGATCAATGTCCGATTTGCGTATTAAGATAACGGTCTGGCGATCGAGCATCGTTTCCGGGCCTATCGATCCCGATCATCAGCGTCGCCCCTTTTGGTCGCAATTGTTCTCCTCTATCACGTCACGGCTTTGATTACCGAATCGTGCGCCCAGTGCACAGTGGGGTATTTGTCCGGAAACACGGACATGTCTACTGTAAAATATTCTAACTCCCAAGACTTTGCTAAAATTCATCCAAAGTTGATTCCGCCAAGATCATGCCCATTTCTGGCAACGAGGGAGGGGGCTTCGATTAGGACCCATTGCATATTAAACGTATTTATCATTTTATTATACAGTACTATTTACAAATTCAGTTTTGCCTATTTACTATCTACATTTCTTTCTCCATACCACGATCACGATTATGATTATAGCGATCAGAGCAACACCTCCGATAACGCCTCCCACGATCGCCCCCGTGGCTGTTCCAGCATCGCACTTTTCCTCTGAAAAATACCCAATTTGTTGAATGTTGAACGCAGAACGTAAGTCTCGTAAGCTTATGCTTAATTGTACTTACCTGTTCTCGTGGCGATACTCTCCTCTGTGTTGAACGCGATTAAAGTAACGTCGGTAATGGTTATTTTAAAGTCCTCAGTACCCACCCTAGTTTCGAGCTCGCATCTGTAGAGTCCACCACTCTTGGAAGCAGAGAATTTATTAATTCTTTCGAGTTTGGTTCCGAATCTCTTCCCTACATTCAAAATTGTGCATACAGTTTTAGCACTGCTCGTTACCGTACCTAACGCCAGCAGGCTCAATTACTATTACAATACGAACCCTCTTGCATCGCGTCAGGGAAGGTTTTATTGTCAATGTATAATTCTAAAATTATGTCTTGGAGGAAAAATGTGTTATCCGTGCTGCCGAACATAAGCGCCATTCCGTTCAGCGCTCCTTCTAATATTGGGTCTTCCGCCCAAATCAACTCCATTGTAGGGACGGCGCCCCTGCATGTTCCCCTAACTTCGGCTGTGGGTGGAATCTTCAAAGTTGCTGTCTTCGTCTAAAGCATGAAAAGTGGAGACACGATTTGTGCGCGCGGTAACGAATAGTGAAATACATGTATATCGGATCAAGTTCCTCGAGTACTTACATTATAACCCGCTGATATATAATTTGCTTCTATGGAAATCGACATGTTTGCCAAAATACATGCCACCCCTGTTTCTGGATCCCTCACGTAGTAATTGAACTTACTGACAGATGGATCAGGTGGGGGTAATGGGGTAGTTGCAGGATCGGTTGCAGGGACGCAGTTTTCCTCTGAAAGATTCCGCAATTTGTTGAATGTTGAAGACGGAACGTATGTTTCATAAGCTTATGCTCCGTTTTACCTGTTTTCGTGGCAACACTCTGCTCGGTGTTGAACGCGATTAAAGCAACGTTGGTAATGGTTATAGCAACTGTTATACTACCCACCGTAGTTTCGAGCGCGCATTTGTGGAGCCCATGATTTTTGGAAGCAGCGAATATATTCACGCTCTTCAGAGTGTGTCCGTATCTCCCGCCTGCATTCGAAATTGTGCATACAGGTTCCGCACTGTTCATTATCGTAACGCCATAAGGCTGATTTATGATTGCAATACGAACCCTCGATGCTCGCGTCCGGGAAGGTTTTATTGTCCATGTATAGTTCGAAAACTATGTCTTGGAGGAAAGATATGTTACCCGTGCTGCCGAATATAAACGCAATTCCATTCTGCGTCCCAATTAATGTTGGGTCTTCCGCCCAAATCAACTCCATTGTAGGGGTGGTGTTCCTGCATGTACCCCTTACTTCGGCTGTGGGTGGAATCTTCAACGTTGCTGTCTTTAACTAAAGCATGAAAAGGGATGAGAGGATTCGTGCGCACGGTAATGAAGAGTGTAATATATTCTATATCGGATCAAGTTCCTCGAGTACTTACATTATAACCCGTTGAAATATATTTTGCTTCTATGGAAATCGACATGTTTGCCAAAATACAAGCCACCCCTGTTTTTGCATCCCTCACGTAGTAATTGAACTCAGTGACAGATGGATCAGGTGGGGGTAACGGGGTAGTTGCAGGATCGGTTGCAGGGACGCAGTTTTCCTCTGAAAGATTCCGCAATTTGTTGAATGTTGAAGACGGAACGTATGTTTCATAAGCTTATGCTCCGTTTTACCTGTTTTCGTGGCCACACTCTGCTCGGTGTTGAACGCGATTAAAGCAACGTCGGTAATGGTTATAGCAACGTTTATATTACGCACCGTAGTTTCCAGCGCGCATTTGTAGAGCCCATGATTTTTGGAAGCAGCGAATATATTAACGCTCTTCAGAGTGTTTTCGTATCTCGACCCTGCATTCAAAATTGTGCATACAGGTTCCGCACTGTTCATTATCGTAACGCCACAAGGCTCATTTATGATTGCAATACGAACCCTCGAGCCTCGCGTCAGGGAAGGTTTTATTGTCCAAGTATAGATCGTAAGCTATGTCTTGGAGGAAAGATATGTTACCCGTGCTGCCGAACCTAAACATAATTATGTTCTGCGTCCCATTTAATGTTGGATCTACCGTCCAAGTCAACTCCATTGTAGGTACGGCGCTACTGCATGTGCCGCTTACTTTGGCTGTGGATGGAATCTTCAATAATGCTTCCTTGATCTAAAGCATGAAATGGGATGAGATGATTCGTGCGCACTGTAACGAATAGTGTAATATATGTATATCGGATCAAGATCATCGAGTAGTTACATTATAATCCGTTGATGTATAATTTGCTTTTATGGAAATCGACATATTTGCCAAAATACATGCCACGCCTGTTTCTGGATCCCTCACATAGTAATTGAACTCAGTGACAGAAGGATCAGGTGGGGCTAACGTGACAAGATCGCTTGAAATTGTATTTGCAGTTGTACTTGTATCTGTGGTGGTTGAGTCAACACAATTGGTTGCTGTAAAATCGAGATCACACAATTTTGTATAAGTAAATAACTCATCGTGATTGCATATCTGCCATTGTCAGACAGTGGCGCACCCAGAGGGGGGCCAAGGAGCTAGGGTTTGTCGGTTTTTAAAAACCGGGTTTTTCATAGAAATGTGTAAAATTCGAAAACTAGTTTTTAATTTTTTGCAAAACCGGTTTTTAAATTTAAAGAAAAAAACGGTTGTAGATAGGTACTAGAATTAATACGTAAAAATTGATTAATTATTTAATTAAAAACGCTAACTGTAAAACTAATCTTTATAAGTTTATATTTGCTGAAGAAAAATGCTAAATGAAAAAAAAGATTTATATTTTGTACGGACTTTAGTTATTTTAGTTCTTTTTTTATTTGCTTTTGTATGGAGTATATTTTGTTCTGTTACATTTTTGTAGTTTCGTAAATATTAAATGATCCGAAGAATTGTACGAATTTTAGTTGACCTAATTTTTTTATTTATTTGGTTTTGTATAGATAGGTTACATTTTTATACTGTAATTCCATAAATATTAAATAACCTAAAATATTTTTAAAATAAGTATAAATATTCTTTATTGTTTTAATTGTTTTTTTCTGGTAATAATTCGAAGACTGGTGTAACCGGTTTTGGGGGGGATACTGCAATTTTATTCGAAAACCGGTTTTTTCAAAAGTCGGTTTTTGTATAAACCTTATAGGAGCCCTGGCACCCCCAAAGAAAACGGAGAGGAAAATGGAGATTAATGTACCCGTGACTGAAGTAATTCAAGAGCTTTAAATAAATTTTTATAATCACCTATTGAATTTTATTGAATTTGCATTACAAATATTTTTAACCGTTCAACTCGGCTCCCCACAAGATTAAATCTACACATATAACATTAATTTACCTGCAACCATGAAAGTCAATAAGACCAGCAACTGCACACGATTTCGGCCCATATCCTCTTCAGAACTGTATCCTCCTGTTCGACCAGATATGTACTAGCACCTGACAACAACGTATGAATTCGAAGAATGGGTTCACGGCTTGTCTGAAGCCTCAATATAAAGGGAAACGATTACATACACCTACTCCCGGACATGGTATCGCATCATCCCCTGTTTGTAGATAAAGCGAGATAAACAGTTTTTCACGGAATACGAGTTGAAGGCTTACTAGTTGTATAACATGTCAAAGACTTAAGAAAATTATGATACAGAACGCTTGTTTTGCACAGGTCTTTATTCTTCAGATGTGCTAGGTGAACAATGGGTTAAGTGTACGTATAAAGTGTTACGATGGGCGTGGTGGGTCCACGAAGACTTCGATGGTGGGCCCGCGAAGACTGTGGTAGTGAAGACATAGATTTCACATACAGACTTTATAAAAAAAGAAAGGAAAAATAAGTTTCAGGAAAAACAAGCTGGGTCTCATATTAGAAACCCATTTTTTTTTATCTGCGTATTTGAATGACTTTCGTTTTTAATTTATTATGAAGAAACCGAATTTTTGTTACAGTACTTTCCAGTAGGTTGCTAAAGAATACATATTCTACTTTTCAAACGTGTATCGAATTTTAATCAAAGTGTTCTCAGTCAAGAGTTATGATGTTTTTAAGAAATGGGTCTCACATTCGGCTACTTTACCCTACTTGCAATCTGAGAATGAAGGTCAAGCGTTGCTACCTGCTGATAACGCCCCTCAATAAGCGTATTAAGATAACGGTCCGGCGATCGAAAACATCGTTTCCGGGCCTGTCGATCACGATCATCAGCGTCGCCCGTTTTGGTCGCAATTCCTCATTTCTGCTCTATCACGTCACGGCTTTTGTTAACGATTCGTGCGCGTAGCGGTTAGGGCGACGTATAATGGCTCGTTGGCCAGCTCCCCTCTGATTTTCGCCGCTCGTGGGTGGTTGCGATTTCGATTAATACGCGGATCGGACGTGGGCGTAAGAGCCGAAGGGCGAAGAAAAAAGAGCGTGGCGAGCGTGACAAAAATTGCACAGGATGTGGTTGCACGCGCCCACGAAAATCGACATTAACCGTGTATTAAACGAAACGCAACCCTTCGCTCTCCTTTTTCGCAGGCATTGTTCCTGGCAGCTGCCTAATTCACGGTTTCGCCCGATTTTCTTCATTCTCCGTTGGCTACCGGTTTGCGCCAAACGCCAACTTGTAGGCACTGCAGACCTTGCTCACTGGAATAAATTGCCATAAAATTCCCAAGTAGGTGTTATCAATTTCGGGAACACTTGTAGCGTATCAATTTTGAGTACAGACTCGATAAGCATCTCTGATGTCGACGGCCTGTCGCTTGACTCATTATCAACATTGCGAGCCGCCCATTTCTGCAGGCCGAAGTGATCCCTAAATTCGGCAGTATCGTTTTTCCGTTCGTCCTAAACTGTGACCAGTGCAAAATATAGACGTGAACATGCCGAAAGAATTATCGTGTTTCTCGTTTGGGTTGGTCCAGATGTTGCTCGTCCCTTTTATGAGAATCCTAAGTAATTTCGTATCTATCCTTGGACGATGAATCACCGCGAGCCCTTTCGGCGGCTCGATGTTTGTCCTCCAATAAACCTGGCCCGAACGTTTGGGAATAATGCCGCGGAGGCTGGCGAACGGAACGATCTCATTGTCGAATCCTTAAGCGTGACCCTTGCCATTGTGACCGTAATTCTCGTTGCGGCGATTTGGCAAATTCGCCGAGAAACCGCCTCGTCGCGGGGATGCTCGTTACGCGGCCGACAATCGGGCCCCGGGTATTCCGAAGTCGCCGCAGCTCTCTGTGTAGCTCGCCGAACAACGAGTGCCACGTGCTCCCCCGCAAGCTGCAACGGGCCCCGGATCGCATACATCATGCGGATGTCTGTAATTGGCGGCGGTGCGCGAAGGTGAAAAGCTGAAAGGCAACAAACGCGCATCGAGTCCTCAGCCACCAGCCGACCATTCGTTAACGACCTTCAATGGCCCTTTATTTATTTCTCGAGCGTGATCGGCGCGCGCCCGCCTGTCGCGTGCAAGAGAAAGGAGAGAAAATGAGAAAAGCACGCGTGGAATATCGAATGTGCAACATGGGGCACCGCCGGCGCGGTTTCGATGCATCTGCTCGACGGCGCAGCTACCCCTTCTCTATTTATCTGCCGATCGTCATCTGGCGATGTTTCCAACGATGGCAATCGCCCGCTCCCGTCGAGTCGCAGCCGCGGTGATTTCGGCAGATCGATCCTACCGATCGATATTGCTCGGTCGGCCATCTGCCAAAGACAGTTTCCAAGGGTTGCCAATCCCTTCGCGGACCTCCGGCGGACTTTCACGGACGAGCGGTTAGCCACAATACGCCGCGGAAGGTAGACAAACGAGGGGGATGAACGGATACGCCGATTGTTCGACGCCTGACAACGGACTTCCTGTGTATCGGCGCGTCCGTCCTGCCCTTTCGAGGAGGACCAGCCACGCGAAGGCGGTAATTCGAGCTCCGGTTGCGAAACGGAAAGAGAAAGGTAACAGCACAGAATTTAACGCGAGGCGATCGACGATTTCGATGACGTGGCCGAATGAATCGAATAATGATGAATCTCGTCGAACGCGGCAGAACCGATTCATCCCCTTTCTGGCTCTTGCTGAACAAAGGGTACTCGACCGCTCATCGCCGCACGTGAACCGTGACCGTACTTTTCCAGCCTTCCGTCGCGGGAGACAATGCCAAAAAACAAGAGAGAGAGACATACGAACATCCCGCTCATGACTTCCTGCATTATCTGATATTACCGCGAGATAGCGGCATATCGTTGGCAGCCATCGCGTAAATTATCGCCGCGTCCGAATTTACCGTGAGCGCCGTTCTAGCCGAGCACGATGCTGTGCGCTCGCTTTAGTCCCTCGATTCTACTGTGCAAATAAGCTCCCGAAGGAAATAGGTGCTTTCGTAGAAAGATATGTAGTCATACTGGTTATGCATCGGTCATCGGTAGCGCGACGCATGCGAAGCGGTGAATAATTCTGATTTCGCCAATACCTATCTGCCGATTTAATCAAAGGTCAAACGTAAATGACGAATTAATGTTATCAAAAAATTTGGACTCTGCTCGTCAAGCCGGACCTCGTGGTGAGCCAACTATTCCTCCTGCAATTTATCAAATCGATCATTCGATGAAGTGAATTATTATGGATAAGCGTCGCTTCCTGCAAAACACACTAAATACGCTTCCTGCTGACCAGTTGGTGGTGGAATTAGGGTTGCTACCTTTTGACGGGAAAATATCTTAAATTTGCTTTCATGGATAGGGGAGACCCGGGCAAAGTGTACCTCGGGGTAAAATGAGCTTTCTTAATTTATTCTTTAACAATAGAATATATTTACAAATTGCGGTGACGTAATAAATGTGTGTAATACGACTATGATAAGTATGCACATTCACATATCGAAAAATGGAAATTCATTTAAAAAATTAAAAATGAAGTTTTAGAGACTTCCAATTGGTTTTCTTTTCAATTTAGCTTTTTGGATAAATGAGTCTTAAATGTGTTATTTTAACTCCAAATTTTTTCTACGTGTTTATGACAAGCTTATAAACATACATGTACACGCGTTTGGGAAAACATTAATTCTAACATTATTAAATAATTAATTTTCCGCTGAGTACACATTCGGGGCAAAGTGACCGGGGTAAACTGAGCTGCAAAGGAAAGATGCGCGAGTGATGTGCGTAATAACCTAACCTATCAGCTACCTAGAAAAACACGCGGCGTGATAGAATAGAATCTGACCTCAAAAAAATGAAAAATCTGCCACAGTTTTTGACAACCACGCTTAAAAAAAAACAGAAACTGACGTGCTACACACGTCATCCCAGCGCAAGGGGTTAATAATTACCTATATCCTTAATTAAAACCGGTATTTTATTTTAACTCACATATATGGGGTAAATTGGTCGTTTTGACGTTTTCTTTTCAAGTTGAATTTTAATATACTTTAAGTATATTTTAAATATTTAAAATTTATAAAACTTATATTATAAAACTTTCTCAATAAATACTGAGGTGGCAGAAATAGGCAGAAGATAAGAAATTACTTTGAGATGATCAAAGTTATGCACGCTTGGGAACTACATTCAATAACTTCGCGTAATATCATTTCGTGAAATAAAGTATTCCCGCCTACTTTATTGTTATTCGAAAGTATAGAGTACATTTACATATAACTAGCTTCACTACTCGGCTTCGATCGAAATTTAGATTCTGAATTCGTAAAAAAAAATGTTTAGTTTGTATTGTGAAAAATGGATTATCTTTCTGCTTTATATATTAAGGTAACGTAAGATACTTGGTACTAAAGTACGAGTAGCAACCCTAGGTGGAAGGAACGCAGCAAAGTGCTCTAGACGAGACATCCGAGGAATAACGGAAGTATCGATGGCATTCGACGGACGCTGGCGGTTGCATCATGCAACTTGCTTGGCTCCTGTTTCAGGAAGAGCAGGGTCGAGGAAGGTATCGTTTAATCGCGATGATTGCTGGCTGTCGCGATACGTTTGTACCGCGCGTACGTGCCGGCGGGAGGACGGGGTGTACGTGCACGCGTACTTATCCACGGGAACGCGAGAGGAAGTTAGATTAACGAGGGAAGACACGGAGCTGGTCGCAGGAGGGAAACGGCTGAAGCGAGCGGTATCTGGGATATGCAAATCCGTAATAACGCTTTACGGCCGCGTATTACCGCGCGCGGAACCCCGGCGCAGGGTGGTCGGTGAAATTTACCGGAACGAAAGCCGCATCAGATAACGCTATTACATTATACCCTCTATTTTTCTTTCGCGCCACAACGAGTCCGTATTGGCTCTCCAGCCATCCTCGGCAATTACTTCGATGTTCGTGGAATCATGTTCTAAACACCCTTTCGTACATGCAGAGCTATGTTATTGGCGGCCATAACTGTTGGGGGGTGAGTTGACCGTATCGAATTAATAGAAGCCACTCTTCTACTATTTTCCATGCCTCCCTATCAATTTCGTTTTAGTACTAACCTACCTACCCTGTTTCGGAACTCCAACTGCTCCTGGAACTCCGCCGTTTTTCTTCGCACCGTTGTTATTGCAACGAAATTATTTCTGCACGCGCAACCGGGGGGGTAGAGGAGGTTAATTTCTCTTGGGCCACGGGCAATTACGCGGACATTAACTCTGGCGTTAACTAAATTTCACCGTCCCCTGGTCGTAACGCGGCGGATTAGCATAGGGCGGTGGCCAGCCAAGGAGCAAATTGTGCGAAAGTTTTCGCTCGCTCGCGAGAGACACCTGCGAAGACGCCAGACCAACGACGTCGCTCCAGTCCCGCGTAGTTTATGTTCCGTGAAAGAACCACCCTTGCAGAACTTTTTCTTTTGGCCGCTGCCGTGTGAAAACGACCCACGACGTTCGTTTTATACCTATTCTTTATTTCCTGCTCGGCGGGAATTACAGAGTGTCAACGTCTCCACGTGCAACGTTCCGTTTTGCATTTATAATTGAAAATATCGCGGCCGCCCGGCAGGAAACGGCAGAGGGAATCCTTTGAGTCGCTTCCTCTGGCATTCGCTTCCGGATTAAAGCACGATCGATGGGCACGTGTCTCATCTATCCGCGAAAAGGTTTCGGATACTCATTTTTGGGGATATTCGAACCACTACCCCTGTGTTTCACAACCTTTTTCAGTCGCGATCCCCTTGTATAATATTCATATAATCTGCGACCCTCCTCCCCCCGTGTAAGACAAAAAGAATACATTAAAAGTAACTACTTCAGAATATAATTCTTACTTGATAATTTTAAACCAGATCCAAAAAACCGTGGCGAACCCCCCAGAAAACACTTTGCGACCCACAAGGTTGGGAACCACTGCATTACCCTTAACAATGCTATTTTCTAGCGAGCGAATTCTTCTCTGAAAGAATTCCGTCATTCGAAGAATGTTGCTTGCATCGTTTCAGAATATCTACATACTATTTCGAAACAGTCGTTATCTCCGTGAATGTTATCTAAATCGTTCTCGTACCTAATATCGTAAATTACTTAACGACTCCGCTTGCACCGCCGGTTGCCGCCATCAAGGTCGATCATTCCTCGATCCACCGGAGTGGACAGAAAATATTTTGCGCGGCTCGTTACGGGCACGGCCGTAAAACGCGTCCATCCTTTCGACAGGGTCTTCTTTGTGTAACCGTGACCCATTACTTCCATGCTGGGGGCACGTGAACCATATGGTCCACGTGACCGGCGATGCACGCGTTCGAGATACCCGATCGACCTATCGAATTCACGAAATTCAAACTTTGCACGCGCGATCAGTTCCTCGTAGACCCGCTTCGCTGGCTTCATGGGAAACAACGTTGCCCGTCTCGTGTCTCTGCGCGACATTTTTTTTCCCCCTTTTCATTCGCTCCCTCCACCCTCAACCCTTGCACCAAAATAGTCGGGTTTCAGGCCCGCGGCGCCCCAGTCTCGGCGATTTTGCTTCCGATCGAGCCGGCGATTATTATTCAAATCGTGTCACGATTGTTTCGCGCAATTTAATATACACCGTGTTCTAGCTGTGGACGCATGGCAATTAACTCGGAGGTTCAGCAACCCGTGGCGTTAAATATTAATGTGCATCAGGCTTTGCTGGTCCGGGAGGTTCCACTCGGTTTTGGTCGCTGCTATCTGATGATCCATGCGAATTTTTTACCCTCTTCCCTTTCGTTTACTGCCTTTATCCTTTTAATTTGATGAAAAGTTGGAAATTTTACAGATCAAGTTTAACCGAAAATTTGGGAATTTTAGAGATCAAGTTTATGAAAATGTGGATATTTTAGGGATCAAGTTTAATGAAAATTTGGGAATTTTAGAGATCAAGTTTATGAAAATTTGGAAATTTGAGGGATCAAGTTTAATGAAAATTTGGAAATATTAGAGATCAAGTTTCAAGAAAATTTGGAAATTTTAGAAATCAAGTTTATGAAAATTTGGAAATTTTAGGGATCAAGTTAAAGAAAATTTAGAAATTTTAGAGATCATGGTTATGAAAAATTTGAAATTGTAGAGATCAAGTTTAATGAAAATTTGGAAATTTTAGAGATCAAGGTTATGAAAATTTTTAAAGTTTAGAGATCAAGTTTAATAAAAATTTAGAAACTTTAGAGATCAAGTTTAATGAAAAATTTGTAAATTTTAGGAATGACTTTTTTGAGAAAACTAACGTGTACGCGTTTCAAGGAACTCTTTCTTCTATGGGGCTGGGCATAAGAGTTAACAATTAGCTATTGTAGAACACGCGTTATCGTACTCCAAGTGTAAGTTCTGGGACTGCTCCTTTTTTGCGACAATGAAAAGATTTCATGGCCGAGCCTGTGGACTGCGACCGTTACGGGAGCGGGAATCGTTCGAGGCGTTCCGTGCATTGTTCATTGTGCAACGACGCGCACCTGCGCTTTACGATTGCTAAAAGCGGAAGAACTCCCCCGTGTGCATGCTTCACCTGTGCTTTTCTGTACTTTCACGCGTGCACCGTGTGCAATAAAAACTGTTAACGGGTGGCAAGTGCACATTCGTTACGAACCACCTACTCGCCAATGGAGTGTTTCACTTCCAACCTTCAACTGTGGAAACGCAGGTGTTTTTTATGTACCTGGTATTATTCTACTAATATTTCCAATAATTTATCACCTCCGTAATTACAGAAGTGAGTTTAATTACATAATAGCCTTACTCGTCTACCTAATTTCTGAAGCAACGTAAAGCAAGCTACTTTTCACAATGTTAACATAAAGTCAGTTACAAAAGATGAAGCTTCCGAAATTACAAATACCGCCTTATTGGCAATGGATAGCATCTCTATTCCTATCCGACGATAACACAGACTTCTACCCTACCATGACTAAAAAAACTGAATCAACCGGTATATTACCATCCCACTAGTTAGATGCACATCCGCCAGGTGGCGCTGGCGCCCGATTTTCCGCGAGAAAAGAAGCAGCAAGCTATTGCCGCCATTAAGTGTCATTCCCAAGTGGTGGTGCGTGACGTAGTGACTTTCTCCCGCAATTTAAAGGTAACAATACGCAATTATCAAGTTTAATCGCGAAACCTTGGTATCTCGCGTAGAACCGATAGCATCGCGCAAGCTCGTTACACCGGATACGTCGCAGCCTTAATCGTACAAAGAAATGCAACAAGTGCGTTTGTGCGGTACAGTTTCATTAAAAAACGCATTTGGCGTAACGAAGTTTCACTTCCCCCGGGGAGGCGTGCACACGAATCACTGTAGCTCCCTTCAAGGACCCCCGTTCCGTTAGCAATACGCTTAGCCAATATCGATTGTTTTATAAAAAGATTCAAGGATCGCCGTTAAAGAAACAATCGCACGAAACAGGCAACAACGTTCGTCCGTGACGCGACGTCGCGTCCGGGGAAAAACACCGGCGAAATATCGGCGGCGTTTGATCGATACGGCCGAGGCGCGTCGCGCGTCCGGACCACGTTTACGCGCCTCACCGATAAACGAATGCTAATCCGTCCCGAGCCGAGTGCGGCAAACTTATTCACGAAAATCAGGAAGTCTGGAAAGCCGGGAAACGGCGAGGCGACGCGGCCGCGATCTCCAGCTCCGATAAATTTGTCATTCTCATCTATTTACATCCGAATCGATAATCGATGCCTCTGGGCGCACCTTTCAGCGAAGTGCACATGACCATGCACATGTACGCCCACACCCGCCGCTGCTTCCGTCCGTGCACCGCGCGTGTTTCTCCAAGGATTCGAGACAGTTTATCGCGATCGAATCCTTTTGCCAGTTTCCGTTGGAAATAGTTCCGATTGGATAGGGGACCTCGGACACTCTGACAGTTGGACGTACTTGCAGCGGCTCGTGTACGAACATAGGGGATCTTACGAAACCGATCTTTTGTCCGAAAACGTTATTCAAGCGATTTTATTCAAACTACAAGAGTCCTCCCTCCCCCGGCGCACCGGTTCTCGTCACGAGGCCGCCAGGTGTCGTCATCCGACGGATTCTTATCATTCCCCACGCGCCCGTCCCACGACCTCACGAAAAACCCCCTCGCCCTTTGACCTCCGCCCTCCTTCGCCCCTCCCCGCGGCCTTCCACGTTCTCGTGCCGTCCGTTCCTTCTCGTTCGCGGCACGAACGAGTTTCGGCCCGCTTTCCTCTCGACCCGTCCGACGGAACCGAGAATTTCCCCGTGCCTTTTTTAGCCAGCCTCGACGGCCCAGCCGCGGGGAGGGGGATTAGCAAAGCTGAGGCGACACGTGAGGCAGGAAAACTGAGATTACAGGAACGTTGGGCCCTGGGGTTTCCAGAGCCGCTGTTTCTAATACTCTCCTTTGCCTCGGGCGCTAGTTGTCCGCTGTAAACACCCGGGTGGCGAATTGTTATCGTTCCCTGGACAATTAACAGGACTCGTGCTATTCCAGATGGCGTTGTCGCGTAAGCGGGAAGGGAACTGAAGAGGAGATGAAGGGGAATAGATGTTGGAGAAGAAATTCTTGGGTTAGGCAAGCATAAGCAAGCTTCCTCCGGCGTTTCGTCATTCGTACCTAATACGCCTAGCTGTTGGTCGGTTCAGTGACCATCCGTCGCTACGTGCTGGCAGAGCCTGCTTCCTCTTGCTCTACCGCCCCTGCCCAACTGGAGGAACACTGGCATGTTTTTGGAACATTTTGCTATATAATATAAACATTAATATTTTTACATATGCTTCGAGTATCCTATCATAACATTGCATCTTTTGTGAATGCACTACACCATTAAATTTTTTTCCTTCTCTTTTTTAATAGATGTCAAGTAAATGCCAATGTTACCCCGCGCTGCCAGTGTTCCCCCAGTTTGCGGTATCCAAGTAGTTCTGTTGATTGTCCATTGGCAGGCAATGGTCCTAAAGTGCTGGCCCTAAAACGACAGATAAATAGTGCGCGGTGATCCGACGGCCGACTTTGAGATCGCGGTCGACTCGGTCAAGCAGGGTCACCGCTTCCGCGACCGTCCTACGCGCGAACGTGGCCGTAGCCTCCTGGCGCACACGTATCGCCGACGTGACCGTGTATAATATATATATATATACACACACCTATACGTGCACGTGGCTTTGATGATAGGCGAGCGTACGCGCGGGGTCGTTCGTTATTCGCGATCAACCCGCTCGACTCGGATCATTTGGAATTTCATTCGTATACCTATACGGCCGCCAGATCGCGGCTCCCTGCTGATTTAATTCGAAGGACTGTTGCCGCTCCGATGGCTGCATAATACATACGTATAGGCGGGAGGCGAGGACATTGTCTTTTGTGTCTGTCAAGAGGGTGAGACTGTTTTGTTCGTGTAACTGACGGGGCGGGATAGATGTTTACAAGCTTTCGTTTATTATTAGGACATTCCATAATTATCGCGGCTCTTTTCGGTATACTGTCCGCGTTTGGAAAGGTTAGCGTTACGTCGGAGGTCTTCAGGCAACGGTGGAGCGTGGAGTGCGTCGAATTCGACATCTGGGGTAATTATTAAGCGATTGATTTGGGAGTTTTAAATGCCGAATATTTCTATTTAAGACGGCGGTCCTAGCCTGGAAGCTAAGCACACTTATGCTACGCTATAATACATACAAAAACGTAGCACAGCTTAGCTTGGCTTTTGGTAATTTTCTTTAAAACTTAAAACTTAGCTTTCAGGTGAATTCCCAGCTTTATGGCGGTATATGTACCTACAGAAGATCGCGATGAGTCGTATTGCTGACCTGATGGTTCCGCAGAAGTTTCTTAGGCAGATACCGTGGTAATTTTCAAGTCTCTCGTAATGCACCAGCTGAACAGTGCCCGCTTTTCGCGCGGTGCAGCGTAATGTAGCGCGCTGCGAAATTGTGCGCGGGATATCAACGTCTCGAGGAAATTGATAAGGTCCGTTTCCGTAGGAAGCCGACAGGCTGGTAGATTGGCAGCCGTCGCAAATCCGACGGCCGATCCAGAAGAATTCGGCCGGCGAATTGGCGTCGGTTTTATTCATAATAAAATTATATGCTCCTCCGGCAGGTAACGCGATTAGCTTGCTATCGATCGCGGATGTGCCTGGAGCGTGCATTGGCCGTATCTTCGAAACGAAACGATACAAAATAGGCCTTCCCGTTTCGCGTTCCGTTTCCACCCCCTGAAACGCGATTCCAGGACGAAATCTGGCTCGCTGCGACGCCGACCAACGTCACCGTCCACGGTTCACTGGCCCCGCGTCTATGGAGGGCACGGGGAGAACAAATTGTTATCAATTGCGGCATTAATTCGCCGTTGCGGCGCGTTCGCCACCCAATAGCTCTCGGGCACCCTGCGAAAAACTCCGTCGAGGCGCGAGGCAACCTGCAGCAAAACTGTTCCAGCGGAAACTGATTCGGTCGAAGCAGCTTCAACTCTGAAATTCCTTAACCCTTAACTGGTGTACCGTTTTTGGCAAACGTGGCTGGTATACTGGCGTCGTGGCAGACCCGAAATAAAAAAGGACACAGAAATTTGTAAAGTCGACCCTGAATCAACCTCTACGAATATTTTGTTCTTAGGTAATGTGTAAAAAAATAGAAACCTAGAAAGTTAAACTATTATTATAAAATTAATTGGAAAAACAGTTTACAAGCTTAGGCAACCAAAAATTTTGCTGCGAACTTTGCGTGCCTGAGCGACCCCAAGATACCAGTTAAGGGTTAATGTTCCAACGGAGACGTTTTTCTGTACGCCACGAGTGGATCGATCCCTTTCTAATCGAATCCCTCAGCGATCGGCGAGAAAGCGTGGCGCGAAGAACGGGAACACCTCCGAGACGTCGCGGTCCAATCGGATTTTCGTGTCTCGCCTCGTCCGCCGGAAGGAGCGACGTTAATCTCGATACCAACGAAATTTCTATTTACGTAGCAAGAGCGCGACGCATATATTTTTTTCCAAGCCGGGTGACGCGCGACTTCGAGCCCTGCTTCTCGACATTTTCCGCCCGTTTCGCTTATACCGCCCGCATTTTCAGCGCGCCGGTATTTTTCCGCGCGAGCTGTGGCGGCGTCGTAAAGATCCGCCGAGATCGACGGCGAGCTAATCGAAATTAGATCGCGTTCAGGCGAGACGTCTACCACCCCCGCCGGACTACCACGACAGTGGCTTCGACGCGGCTCGCGTCATTTCCCTCGGATAGTCGAATTTCGATTTCCTCCTTGGGAGAAGCTTCGAATTTCAATGCCCCTGGGAGGAAGCACGGGACTCTCGGTGCGCTATACCTACGCGCGGTCCAAAGTACAGAGGAATCAGTAGAATGAGCTTGATAAAAGGAGATGCGCCACCGACGAGGGGTTAAGGAAGCAGGTAGCCGGTGCTCGATCGCTTCAGTGACACGGTCCACGATAATTCAGGTCGCCATTTGAGGAAAGGGAGGGTCCGCGATGTAACAGACAAAGGTATTGGAAAGTCGATCCCGGTGTCCAATACACCCCTGCCACGGGGCCCGTGTATTTTTATACGGCTTCAATAAATTCGGTGCCCAATAGCCGGGAAGGGTTTTTACCTGCCCCGAAGGGAAATCGGGGTCTTACGGTCGGGGTTAACCTGGCCGGTGGCATGCTCGAAGAAAGAGCGGCCCTGGCCAGGCAGACACAAGGCAAATGCAAGCAGATACCCCTGAACGCGGTTTTATTCGACGCCCAGCCATGGGTCTCCTCGCCAGCTGTTAAGCTCCACGCGTTTCGGTATTCCCTGGCGATTTTTCTCGGCGCTCGCGCGCGCGCCTCGTCCTCACTCGAGATTCTTTTCTCGGTGAACGGTCCAGGGACGCCGCTCGACGGGCGAACCTTCGAGCAAAACGACTTTCAGAGCCCCGCAGTAATGTACTTTCACATTTGCAAGACCGAGGCATTGAATCGCTGGAAACTCGTTTCGCATCGCGAGTAGGAAAAGGATCGGCGAACGGGCGACGAGAGAGAGGGGCAGAATCGTCCGTCGGCGGGAATGATTTTTCGCAACGACGAATAGAGGACTGTCCACGGGGCTTTCTCACGAAAATACCTAGCCAGCTGGTACCGCGGCTGATTCCGAGCGGAACGGCTGCGCCCGTCGACGTTCGCCGTCACGGCGCGGATCACGCTCGCGCCAACCCCTGGCCGAGGCTCGATCGGAGAGAAACCGTTCCGCCGGGGAATCGTTCGATACCTCGAGGATGGCCGTCACCGAGTTTCGCCGCGGCCTCGCGCGTTCCCGGCTGAACTTTCGAGGTGGCCCGTTGAACACGTAGCCGCGGTACTCTGATATTTAGAGAGCTATCTGTATTCACGTTCCCGCGCGGGACAGCAAGTGCAGTGACCCAGTGACACGTGGAAAATCTCTCGGCCGCGCTCGGTGCGTGCACCGAGGCGGGCTCGAGCGTGGCTAATATCGACGATGACGGCCGTCCCGGAGGCACGTATAGCGTAGCCGTTTGCCAAGGAGAGAAAAAAGCTCCGTGGCCGTGGTCGATAGGCGCCACGAGCGTCGCGCAAATAGCCACGATTTTAATTCTCATCGCACCTGCCAGACCGCGCGCGTGCTCGCCCGCACGTTCGCGCGACTCCGGCTTCGTTTCGAACGCTCGACTTTCCAATCCGAGCGGCTCCGTCCTCGACGCAGCTTCCCTGCGATCGAAGAGCGGCTCCCTCGTGGTCGGTGACGATTTTCCTCGCGCGGCCCACCGCTGCAGTTTTCTCAGGAACCGCGAGAACGTCACCGCGGGCAAGGAGAGTAACGGGTCGAAGTGGCGAGAGAACGGGAATCGGACGACGCGAACGGTAAATCAATTGAAATCGAAGTACGAAAAAGCGGTCGAAATTGGGGCGAGGAAGATGCACACGGCACGGGTCTATGTGTAGCAGAGATGGGCAAGAATTTTACTTAAATAAAATTTTCGAATAACGAATAAAAGTTAAAAAATGATCATTATTGAATTAGAAAGTGCACTTTATTCCCCAAATAATCTAAAGTTGAAGTAACTTTTTAAACGATTTTATTCAGCTTCGATCCTCTGTTTGTTTGTTTGTAGGTATGGTTCAAATCTGGAAACTTAAATTTAACCCACTTCCAACTATCCAAATGTCTTGAAACTTTGCAGGCGTGCGTAGCTTGGATGACAATATAATATTTAAAAAAAAATTAACCCCGAGCGGGTGCAAGAATTACCCAGTCATCAATAAATATAACCCATAACCATAAATCCAAACGACTTGAAATCAGGCATTTGCGTTTTTTACGAAAACTTTACTTACGATTACCGCAAATACACAATTTATCGAGAAATGATCCGTCACGTACTTATGTACGAATAGTAAAACTAAAACTTTGCAGGCGTTCGTAGTATATCACCATCAAAATTGAAGAACAAGAAAATAATTATTTTTTAGTTTTTAGTGCATTTTAATTTAGTTTTTACTACATTTTGAATAAAATCGTTTAACGTAAAATTTTTTTTTATATATTTTATCCGTTGCGCGGGAATGGAGTAGCGCGCTCGACGCTGCTGTATATAAATAATAATAACAATAAAGTAACGGATAGAGACCCGTTTATTTGGTTTCCAGGCCAGACCAGGGAGAGCGTGAATTTTCGTACGAAAAACGGCTGCCCCCAGGCTCCTGGACCCCACTCCCTCTCTCCTTCTCTCTCTCCTTCCTTTTCTCTGGCCATTTTCGAAGGCACTTCCCGTGAAACCGTTGAGGGATTTTAAGTAGGGTGCACAGAGAGCGCGGGCACGGGTGGGGCGCGCAACGTGAACGGTTTGGTTCTCTTTATTGCACCCTCCTCTGGGTCGGCGCTGTGGACCCAATTCGAGAACCCGAGGACCCCGGGCGACGTTACCGTCACGCATTGTCGCCGGGGGATTTTCTGAATCTGTATTATAAAATTCAGAGACGGCCGAGTACCGCCTGTCCATTAATGGCCGGTGACGTAGGTATCGCACCGCCAGGTACGCGATTAGAACCGGCCGACTCTAATGGGATCGTGACGCTCCACGTTCAGCTGGCTTATTACTATCATTGCAGCTATTATCGTGGTTATTACGAACGGGCCGATCCCTTTAACGCGCGCACATTTCGGACTCGCATACAATGCAACCGAATTCGCGGTACTCCGATGCAGGTCAGCAGGAACTGCAACGTACCTTCCCCCACCCTCGGGGGCCCCTCTCTCCGGCGAGAGAAGTACTAAATAGGAAACCCGTTATCGATGTACCGTTGATTTTTATTAAGTTTGCCTTCGGAAAGGTATAGAATCCGTGATATTCTCTGGCACGATCGCTGATGGAGGGCGGGTACACCGAATCCAGGCCCGTCCCGCATAAAACCGGTGCGTCTGGTAACATCGGTAATACAGAATATAGTCCAGTGAAATTAGACGGAAATCCGCCCAATCTACGGAATAATTCCCACCAAGCTAAATTTTAGTATAGGCCTTCATTTGGTCGTTTTAAACAATATGTCAAAAGTCCCCATCGATCCGACCGCCGCTAAAAATTGTACAGAGGGTTGAAAGCAACAACTGTTTTTCGCGAATATCCCGTTATCTAGCAGCTTTGCGACAAAAATAGTTACTATACAATTTATAGCTTAGGAAGTTCTCAACAAAAAAGCTGCTACGAGCTTTTTTCGTAGGAGTAACGAGGTATCCCTATTTCGATGTTGAAAACATCCTCGTTTTCCGAGAACGTGTTTACCCAGTGTTCGATTACCGTCTCCCTAGAAAATTCTCCCTGAATGCGGGCGGTAGCTTTCCGCCGATATTAATTATCGAGCAGTAACCGCGACGGCGCGATCGCGCGCCGTTTCGTATAAATACGAGAAAAAGCGCGGCTGTAACTTTAGACCGCGTTCGGCGCAGAAAGATCCGGTTTCACTTGGCTCGAACGCAACGGGGATTCTCTTCTAATCTAGGGGCCGAAATTTCTCGCCGCGTTATCGCCTACTTTCGGGGGAACGCTATGAAAACAGACCTGTAAGCTTTCGATCGGCCGGGCGAAACGATCCCTTGGATCCCCGCAAGACAGTCGCGAGCGTCGAATGGGCGCAGCTCCCGGATACGGGCGGATCGGCAATGCACGAGGCAGACGGCTATTTTTATAATTCACAAAAAGACTACCGCCGCCACTGTTATTAATACTCCGTCACTCGAACGAAGTAGTCGTAAAGATATCGCCCTCCCCGGCGCACGCACGGCTCCCCGCGCGCTGTCTCCCGTTCGCGCGCGCTCTAAAAAGGTAAAGTCGCCTTCGAGCACTACAAAGTTCAAGTTCGATAAGCCGCGGCTGGCATGGCGTCGTTCCATCGACGACTTTATATTGTATCGCCCCGACGTTGTCGCTGGGAACGATCGAGACTTCGCTGGAAAAAGCGGCGGCCGACCTTCCATTCGTCGTAGCTCGATTAGATTAAGGATTAATCGTAACGGCCCCGTTCTCGTCCGTGTCGATCGCGGCGCGGCCGTGAAAGTGCTTCGGTCGTTTGGAATTTTACCAGTTCCCGTGGTCTCGCCGCGATGGATACAAATCGCTGGCCACGCCACTCGTACAGACCGCTGCCTTGTCGTTTTTCTCCGTCGGAAACTGGCGTACCGTGGCAAAACGGTAGTCTGAGAAATCGATGGTGAAAACGATTGCGTGAAACGTTCGGTGCGTAGCGTACGTTGCAAAATTAACCGACCAGCAGGCACCGGCATACGTCAGAGCTTTCGCGAACGCACCGCGTATTCGCGAAGGATCTCCCTCCCCCTTTAAGCGGCAAACAAATCTTCGGATGGCTGGTGTAATACCGAAAGGGTATTAGTGGCTCGCGTCACGCGTCGACGTCACCGCGATTCCTCTTGGACGGGACAAGCAGACGCGAAGCGGAACGAAGAAACGCGTGGCACGCCCCTGGAAATGCGCGAAGTCGTGGCACGACCAGGCTGAGCGATTCAATTTCGAAAATGAAGCGTTCGGCGCGGCCAATTGCCTCTTAAATAGCATCGAAACAGTACCGCCTCTTTTCTTCCGTCGAAATTGTAGGATATTTGGGAGGGAAGTTAAAACAGGAGAAATTATAATTTCTTGGTCAAATTCGATATCGACAGTCTAGGTGAAACGGGAGCGCTTAAACCTTGATCGTCCCGTTATTGCTTTATAAATAAATTGGAGTCAGGTATCGCCCACGTGCTATCGTTACCCATTCATTCGTATATTTATTTGCCCGTGCGAGCTCTATCGATATACAATAATCATCTACCATGTAACTTAACGAACGAATGCAAGTGTTGCAGTTTTTTCATGAATACTTCTGTATGCCCCTTAGATTGGAGCGATAAACGGACCGGCGACGGTTTCTCAAGTTTGTTCGGCGTTTCGGGCCGAGTGGCCTATATGCATAGGTGTATATACGTGAGTTGTCTGGCATACATGAGTCACTCGGGAGGAAACGGGGACGGGGCGCCCGATGCGCCCACGATATCGTCGCCCCTGCGCGGAAAGTGAGCGTAAACTGGCGAGCGGAGCCGAAGATGGCCGAAGGGAGGCCGTCGTGCGGCAGTCGAGCCCGAGCGATCCCCCGATCGCGGTCGTGCGTGGTGGTGCCGCAGGTACGGGCAGCCAGTAGTGGATTAGCGGCAAAGGGAGTAGCAGTGACGGTGTCGCAGCAGCGCTAGCACACGAAACGGAAGAGAAAGAGGAGGTGGAATGATCGCTCGAGTGATCGACCACGGGATACATCGTTGCACGGGTAAATAACGTCATCTGGCCGTGTTTACCCCGGGGACCGTCGCGGCGTAAACCGGCGGAGGCTAGAGCGAGACCGAGAGGTGATCTGGAGGCGAACGCTGGCTGCTCCACGGAATATGTACGCGACGGTGGTGGGCGAGGGCCGTGCGAAGAAGTGGCGAAGACTGTGAGAGAGGCGCAGCGGTGCCTCCACGTCGGTGGCAGTGGCGGTGGTGTTAGTAGTGGTGGTGTGTGGTGGCGCGGCAGTGTGGCGTTACTGGTGCTACCTCGGTGTGTGTATGCGCGTGTGTATTGGTGGGACACGCACTTCGCCGGGGCCGTGGTACTCGCGTTCGCGTTCACGTTCGCGCTCCCTCTATCTCCCTCTGTCCCCCGGTCCGTCCTCTCGTTGCCTCTCTCTCCGTTTCCCCTCTATTCACCGCGACGGCTATCCACCTCTTTGTCGCACGCACGGAGGCCATCGTACCGAAAGCGACCGAGCCAGGCCAGCCACTACGCAAGATGGCTGTGTGTCGCTAACGAGAGGCCGACAAACCAGACGGGGAAAAGGCAACCCGGGGATAAACGGAACATGCTGCTACGTGATCGTCGGGCCCGTCCCTGAACAGAGAGACACTGGCCAAGAAGCGAGAGGTGAGTACCTATTTTCATACCTTTCAACCTCCCTTCGTTGCGTCGCGGGTCTCGCTTTGTTTCCGTTTCACGCACCTTTCCCACCCGACAACACCGATCGCCTTTCCATCCCCATCGCACGCGACGGAAAAACCCTGTGCTTTCCTCGAGGCTGTTACGGTTGACAGGTCGCCAGAACCTACCGCGATTCGCGTGTCTCTCGCGCGTTCCTGTCGCTCTCGAAAGGATACGTGGACGGTACCATGTCGCGACACGTACCTCCACATACGCACCCTTCAGCCGCCACAAACGTAAACAAGTCGAAATTCTAACCTCCCCGGCATCAGTCCCGAGACCTCCACGCTCGTCTCGATCCTGACATTTTTCGTCGCGATGATATTCGACGCGTAATACGCGCTGTCCATGCGTGCGTGCCTCTGTCCATTCGTTTGTACATAACATTCGTCCACGTAACAGCATGTCAGCGTAAATTTATTCCCTCGCGGCAAGTCCAGTCCCGTCGACCGAACAGCCGTCCACGAGATCCTGCCCGACGGGCAATCAAATCGGGAACATCTGTTGCCGAAAGGCTGGAAACGTCGAACATAACCTCGAAACGTGTCGCTTCGCGTAGCTGCGCCGTGGCTCGCTCGTCTGTGTTTCTCTCATCGACGAGCCTCTGCCGTCGGCGTACGTGCGTGCGCGCGCGTGCGTTTGAACCTAATAAACAACTTTCGTCGGAAACTTGGCGTGAACTTTTCTAATCGTACCGGGGGATCGTTTCGAGAGCGTGGTTCTCGCGAGATGAACACCGTCGCGGAGGAACGTGTTGCGTCGGCGAACTTGCAAACACAATTCCGCCATGTGGCCGAGAAACTTTCCTAGTCCGCGGAGTATAGTTTATCGTAGGGAAGAGGTTTCGACGTTTTTAAAGACGCGACGAGGAACGTCCGTCGGGCCGCGTCGTATCGACGTAGCTTCCGAGAAGCGTCGCGGAAACGTTTCATCTCTGGATCGTGATTTCTGTGTGTATGTCAGTACAGCAACGATCGTTTGCAGCGTACGTACGTACACGACACGTATGTGGAGATTGTACTGTTGTGGGTTTCTCGTTGGCTTCGTCGACGGTTAATGCGCGCGTAAGCTCGCGTGGAAACTTTCCATCCAGAGCGTCGACGTGTTCGTTTCCCATCGCGTTCGAAACGTATACCTGACCGCTTACCAACGTGACCACGTTTGTCTCGTATTTAACGTACAATAACTTGCGAAATTCTTGCCACTGGCGCACTTTTCAGGCTCCAACTCTTTATCTATCTCTGCCACGCAATTTTGTGCAACCGTCTAGTCTCATGGCATTAAATTCCCTTTCGTGATAGAATGCTCGGTTGAATCGAAAGTCGGCGGGGGCTATTGTAGGCATTCCGCTGCAGTTTCTAATCAATATCTTCCACTAACAGCACTTCGAACGTACGGTTATTGTTTGCCAGATTGATAGGGGTGCAATTTCGGGGCACTCTCCGCGCTACTTCATCGGGAACGGCTTTATCAGAAAAATACCCGAGCATAGTATTCCCGTTAAGTCTCGATTTCAAGCTTCCTTATCAAGTTTCTCTCTCTCTTTGCCAATAACTTTTTGCCTCGTTGCATTTCACGCGTAAAACGCCTGCATGCTCGATGAAAAAAAAGGGAAAGATATCGGACGGGAGGAGGGCCACGTTTCAGCTCGTATTATTCCACACCGAGGTTTCGCAAGCTCGTTCGCAGTGCCATTTATCAATACATCACGCTTTTTTTGCCGCTAAAAGGTATCGTCACGAGTGCGAGCGATATTTCGTAGGAACGAGTTCGTGCGCTCAGTTGTTCCGAAATTCGGGGATTGTATCGTAGCGATTATTAGGGGTTCGAAATGTAATTCGATCGTTGCGCAACGGTCTTCACGAGATCGAGGGAAATTTCATCCCTTACGCGGCGCACACTCCATCCAAAGGGAAAATATATTTCAACGGGCAAAGCAATAGAGAGACGAAACAATAACGCGGAGACTTGGGAAGCACGTTACGTGCCAGTCGAAAGTGTAACAAAACAGCTCGCGGAGCGTGTTCTTTTTGCGGGACCAGAAGCGAAGGAGGAAGCGAGCGAACGCGATTTCGAGGAAGAGAAAAGTAATCGCGGAATCGAACGGTTTTTCCGCGGAACTCCGATTCGAAATCCAATTAGCTTCATCCGTTCCCTCCCACCCTGGATCGATCGGCGCTCTATATTTTCGCCGTCTGATTATCGTTTTCTAATTTACGCCCGGCAGCCAGTTAAGCCCGGAATAATCATAGACGGCTGTCGCGATCGAAGAACGGTTTTATCTCCCCGTTCCCAACTGGCTTTTCTGAAACGTGCGTGGCCTTCCGACTGGTCTTTCGGCCGGAGCCTTGCTTCATGACTCCGACACGTGCGCACTTTTTCAGAAGGACACGCCGTATGCCCGTTGGCGCATTTTTAAACACCTCTTTCTTCCCGCTCTCCTCTGCGCGCCGGTACGCGCGCCTGTATCTCTTGCTTCCAACCAGGCGCCGAAAGTATGTCATCCAAATCTGTCCCCCAATGTTTGGTCGCTTATTCCTGAGACACCTTGTGTTTTCGAGCCACTGTTCCGCAGCCGCAAAGACAGCAACTCCTTCAAATCCGATAGGCTGACCTTCAGCTGGCCTCGATTAAAAAAAAAATACGTTCCTACCGAGCACTCGTGGAGTTTCAAAGAATTTCGTTGCTAAAATATAGAAAATCGCTTTTCCGAAAACTGTAGGTAAAAGAAAAGGATCAATTAATCGAATTCCTCGGGCCAGATCCTAAATCAGTGATTCCCAACCTGGTTTCTTTTTAACATTAACATAGAATCATATTCTAAAATACCTATTTTTAATGCATTTTATTTACCTTATTAAATTTACCTTACTTCATATTGGGGGGCGCAGATTATTTGAATAATGTAAAAAGCGGATCGCGACTTAAAGAAGATTGGGAAGGACTTTCCTAAATTGAATATCTCTCGTCTGTCGAATCAAACGGTTCCTGTGTCTCGAGGCAACTTTTAAGGAGTGGCTGCATTTCACGATCTTTATCAAAGTCCCTGGTTCTCCGCGGACCCTGCGAAAGGTCTCCGAAGGGAGGGAACAGTGAATTTCTGTTGTGCTTCGCAGCGCACGTAGGAATTGCATTGCTGGGGAAAATACGGGGTCCGCGTGGCGCTCACGAAATTTTTCGTCCGCCTGAACTTTCCACGGTTCGCAGCGTTCCATTTAAGGAATAAGCTGTCCCTGTCAGAGAGAATAGTTGTATTTCCGGTGAAAGCCTCGCTGTGGCTCTCCCTCTGCCTGCTATTCATTTACCGGCTCGTCCATCGTTCATCCCCTTGGATCCTCGTTTCGGCGGCGGATTCCTGGAGCACGCTTTTCGGAGCCGTTCTCGGGTCGACCTCGTGAACGCGCGTGTTGTTACGAGGGCCGCGCGACGCGGACGGAACAAGACACGAGGCACGTCAGACGCGTGTAGCGTTGTTTGATCGATAGCGATACTGTGGGATCTCGTTAGCCTGCTTCTCTTCGAGGAGTACAAACGAAGTAGACGAGCACCGACGATTGATAATACTCCTCGTTGACGCACGCCGTTCCATACCTCGGGAAGTTTGTTTCTTTGAAACGAAACGGGAGTATCCCCGGCCCGTGGACTTTATACTTGCTCCAACTAGCGAGGAATTTGCCCGGCGGGTTCCTCGACTCTGCCAATTTCCCTCGAATGCCTGCGAGCAGTGATCGACTTTCGGGCCAGATCGTCTTATAACTTCTCCGCCGATCTGTCCAGGATCTACGCCAAGGATTATTAAATCCCCTTTGTCCACAGCCCCGCCGAGTCACCCCGATTCTTCACTTTCCAGATCCTTATCGTTGGAATAGAATTCGGAGGCGCTTTTCTTCTGCGAGCGCGCGTTGAAGTCACATTGCGAATGTTCGTCGCGCCGGAGTGGCTCTGGTAGCCTTTTAGAAACGTAAATTTACCCTCGGCAAACAGTATATCTCGGTTCCTACGTGGCAATCCAAAAGAAACGAGTCCCAAAGGGCAGAGGGCCGATTTGGAGAGCGTTGATTGGAAAATTCTGACTCTGCGGGGATGTTATTGTGCTCCGCAAGGGAAGAACGTGGAATATTACAGAGGGATAAGAGTCGCGCGATACATTTACCGTTCGATAATCTCGAGAATTTTACAGCTCGGTGTGTAGGATTCCGCGAAAACCCGCTGCTCTCGTGAACTCTTCTTACATAATATTGAGCAACGCGTTTCTTACACACGCTCCGTTGATTATTCGTTACGGCGCCGTGTTCGCGCAAAAATTGTAATTAGGCCCCCGACGGCGGCGATACCTCGTATCGGCGGGTTCCAGGTCGCCCAATTGGAACGCAGCGCGAAACGCGAACGTGCCGCGGGAAATGCATGAGCAAGATATCGTGATTTTCGTTAGAGAGAACTTTCGCGACTGGGGAGAGAAGCGCGAATGCCGTTCGGTCCGTTTTCGCGTGGAGTCGCGAAGCACAAGAGGGCCTCGTTTTTCCCGCGGAACGCTACGAAGCGCGCGCTGAGACTCGGTGCTGACTCCCTGAGAGGGTGCGGAATTTTTACTCGAGATTCGTTAGCTTCAGGAGAATCGCGCAGCTGCTAAGGTCTGTCGTGCGCTCCTGGATGTTCCATACTTGATCCAGAGTCGACGGTCGTGTTCCCTTACGATTATATCCTGCTCCTTCGATTGCTGGCGGGGCGGGTCACCGCGCAAATGAAGCCCAACGCGTGATCATCCAATTTGTCGGCGAACTTTTATGCGCGCGATTGCAGGTTATAAATACGGCACGTAACAGCAGACGTTTATGATCGCGATAATAGACGCTTAATTTACAACGGACTAGCTCGCCAGTCCTCGATAGGCTCGGTTCACTTTGAAGCAACACGACGCTCCGCAATGTCCGCGCCGCGTGCGATTCCATCCTCTTTGCAGAACTCGACGCGCCGCCGTTCGGCCTGCAAAAATTATGATTTTATCCAAACTATATTTTCTCTTCTGTACCACTAGGGGAATGCGGGGTAATTCCGGCCACGTAAGCAGTAAATGCTATACAATTTTAGCAAGTTACACATTCGTTAGTTTTTGTACATTAATTGATAGTTCGAAGTGTATAGTTTGTATTAGTATGGCCGAGAAAGCATAAATTTACGTTGTAACAAAATTGGGAGCAGTAGCATAAAAATAGCCATTTGTCTTTATAAAAGAGATAGGAGAACTGTTAGATTAATACAAAATTTGTATTATTTTTTATTTTAAAATTAATTAGTACATATATCACAAGTGTATTCTTCAGGGGTATCCCATCCTGAACTGTGCACCGGAACCACATTTCATCACCTTTTCCGAATTCTTTGCAAAAGGGCCTAAATTTTCCTGGTTCCATTCTGCCTTCTTCGAAATTCTTTTATATGCACGTGACATCCACGTCAGAAGAAAACAGTGTTAAAAGCTGGCTGGAATTACCCCTCACTTTTGGCCGGCATTCTTTCATCGGCACAAAAACTGTTATTATCCCAGTCTTTGATTATTTCGTTTGATTATTGTGATGTCGTCTATCGTCCATGTTTGTCCTATCATCTTTCTCACCTTATTCAGCGTGTACGAAATTCCTGTTTGCGTTTTTCTTTTTGTGTTGGTTGCGTATGCCTCAGCGCCGGATTTTCCATTTATGTTGTATCGTTCGCAAAATACTCTCACGTCCCGCTTATCTCTGTAATATTCTTCGCAACAATCTTTCTTACCATGGGCCTAATTCTCTTTCTACTCGACATCAAAGTCTCCTTTTTATACCGGTACGCTCGACATCTAAATTTGAATCCTCCTTCGCCTATATTTCGGCTCATTATTATAATTCCCCTCCACCTGATATTCGAGGGCTAAACTCGTTTCCTGATTTTAAATGTAAAGCTCGACTATATACATTTTTGCACTATGCGTCAGAATGATGTTCAGATTCTCTCTGTTCCTATTTTTCTTCCCTAGCTTTACTTTTGGTTTAATGTTAGTTATTTAGTTACGGTTAGGCTTCTAACAGTATTCTACTGCAGCCTCGCCCTTTACTTCGCTAGTCTTTATGTATTATTTTTCTCTGTATGTTTCAAGTAATGAAGACGAATAATATTAATAATAATTAACCCCACAGCTCATGTTCAAATATTTGAAGTAACACACTGAATTGAATTTACATATCACCAAAAACCAAATGTAAGTTCGAAAGTAGAAGCATTCCTCTATTTAATGAGATTAATATTAATAATTCATATCTATTCCATGTACTAACTTACCTTGCTTAACAATCGACCACTGCTATCATCATGGAAACCATGAATATTAGCTCGTCGTATCATTAACAGGTGACAGTACCATACAGAGTCAAGCTACGCGGTTTTTATTTAAACAAACAGAAGTGGCCGGAATTACCCCGCTTTCCCCCACACTAAGCCCGTTTTGTAGCCGACTTAATACAGAGGAAGTTATAGATTCGACCCGTATGTAATTCTATTAGCAAACTACTTCCTTCCCCCAGAAAAATTGTTGGGCCCCTCAAATTGTTTGCCACCCGGGCCTTTTTCCTTAAATCCGCCACGGACTGGCTGCTAAAGCAGCATAATCACAGGCTATCGAGCATCTATCCTCCAAACTGCAGTACAATGCCCCGACCCAAGGCTGGTTAATGTCACAAATTCGCTGCTCCTAATAAATTTACCAGCGGCACCCGTCGCACCTCCAGCGTTAGAGCAACGAAATTGCTGTGATCGATGCTCCTCGGTGCCACCCTGCGGAAATAAATCCCCAGCAACCAGTGCCGAAACAACGTCACTTTTATCTACCCCTGCACCGTAGATCTACTCTGCAAGGAATCAGCGGGATTTACAGTTCTCCAGGCGTCCATACTGCGGCTCCCCGTAATTTTTATCTCCCCCGTAGGAGAGGCTGTCCAGCCCGCGCAACTTCGCCGTGATTCATCGTCGTTCCATTGTTCCCTTCGGTCACGCTCCTGGAACCCGCGATTTTCCAGGTAAACCGCCGCCGCTTTCGGGCTTTCCCGTTTATCAAGCGATCAGCTTGACTCACCGCCGGCCCCGTTGCAGGCACAGGCCGCCTGCATGCGATTACGCCGGGCGCGCGCGAGGTCAGCTTAGAGCTCGATGGATCGGAAGCGCAAGCCTCGCGGGGGCGAACTTTCCTTGCTCCCTTCGCGCAACATCGCCGGGATGAGTCACCGCGACAACGGCCGAGCAAGTCTCTCTTTTAGCCGGTGCTATCGCAATGGAAACAATTGCTATCCGTGTTTAGAAAGTCACGGCGGGGCGGCGGGGGAGTATCGTCGCGCTGCGGTGGTTGTTGGCGGAGCCAGCCGTAAAGAGTCGCGGATGATTTGCAGGCGACGCGCGTTGTTTGCCGCTCGGATGTTATTGGTGCCTTTGTAACGATCATACCCGTCGCCGAGCTGAGCCTTCGGACACCTTTGCAAGTGACTTTGCATCGCAGTGCCTCGGTGGCCCACGACTGCTGGCAGGGGCGCGTTTAAACGCCCGAGCAGTGGTGCCTTTTAACGTTAAAGTCGATGTAAATTCCACGCTCAATTGGCCCCAGTTATCCTTTTCATTCTATACAAGCTACCATCAATGGCACGTAGCTGTAGTTAGATGTAGGCCACTGTGTATTCCATTCGCGATCTCTCCTTGCAGCGGTAGAGACGCTGACAAGTGTGTCCACCAGACGAGACTGGAACACGAAACAGCGAGCGGAGCAGCAGAAGGTGGGAAACGTGTGAACGCGTGTTAAATAATGGCCGACGAAGTTGTCTATTGGTTCGGATGCTCGTTTCTGAACGCGCTGCCAGCGGATGTCCCGTTGCTCCGGCAAACTGAAACATCTTGTTCGATCCGCTATCTTCGACGCGCAGACCCCTATTACGTAAAGTTGCTCCTTTTATTACGACGTACGTCGTACGCACGCCTTGGACGGCGGCCCCGCGTTGGAAAGACGCCTCGCGCGCATCCCACTTTTTCGCCGCTTTCCGCCGGCGTCGTTTGGCGCGAGGTAGGTACGCGACGCGCCTTCCAATTGTCCCGAGACAAGTTTCAAGTCGAGCCGAGCGGAGGCCGGCCGGCCGGTGGAGAACTCCTACGACCTACATTTTATTTATTTATAAATGGCGTTACTCCCCTTGCTTGCAAACACGCCGCAAGGTAATTGGCTGTGACTGGGCGACTGTAAATAATTGCTTTTTTGCCGAGCTGCTCTTTTATCGGGGCAACCAAGGCTGTCCGCGGGCATCTGGACGGAGTATCCAGCGTCTCGTTCAGTAGGTTCGTGGGTATTGGGGAGAAATTGAGAGTATTAAAGCACCGTGGGAGTGTTTTCTGGAAACGAGTGATCGGAATGTTTAAAAGGAGAAGGTGTGGGTAATTTTTTAGGGCAGTGGCGCACCCAGAGGGGCTGTGGCACCCCTAAAGAAGGGGCTTTGTAAAGGGAAAAGAAAACTGGGTTTTATTTTTTAAAAAAATTTTTACAACCGCCTAAGGAATTTTATTGAATTTTTTAATAAAAATATTTTTATCCCTTCAACTCGGCTCCACCCAAGATTAAATCCTGAGTGCGCCACTGGAAGCGGGTATATGTTTGCGCGTGTGGAGGGTTGCTAAGGATGGCCAACGTGTGTCGAAAGTGTGGCTTTGCAGTCTGTCTTCTTTAGAGAGTCTCGGGAGAGTACAGTTACTTCAGAGAGTTGAGCGAGTTTTTCGAGTTTTAGCCTCTCACGTATGCATGGGTTTACGGCCGCGATCTATCGTCGTGCGCGCCTAGAAACTCAATCCCATTTTACATTTGATCGGTAGTACAGGTGCGTAATCGCCAGACCTCGCGCTTAGGTGTGATACAGTCATATCTCCAAGCGTAGATTGCTTCAAAATATTACACCCGATTCTCCTACCGCTTCAAGACTGTTTATTCCGCGATCGCTTATAACATACTACTGGACACTATTTTTTGCCGACCGGCCAGGCGAAAATTCATATAAAAGAAATGAAGAATTAGTGAACAAGCGACTATTCAAAGCGACAAGTCGCAATAAATTAGCCCTCGCTATAAGTTTTCTGAAGTCGTATGTAAATTTCGTGTATTCAAATTCTTCTCTTCGTTCTACTTCTTACGTGATTTATAAGAAAATTATGTATGCCTTTCCTCGAAAGCTTAAGTATCAACTAATGTGTAAATAATCATCTACTCGCCAAAAAGCAAGTGTCAAACAGTATATGCTGAACAATACCGAGAATATCGTCCGGCCATCGAGCCACAAATTCCTTCGAGCCCAATTGGGGCATGCAAACGTTTCGTCGAAACGTTTTATCTTTACCAGCGACGAGGTAGCTCGTCTCTAATCCCTCTAGGGGAGAGTCCGCGATCGTCGAAGGTGCACGGGGGATAGCTTGGCACACCGACGACGACGCGACAATGACGAAGCTGTTGGACCTCGCCGCTCCGTGCATCGCCTCGAATGAATCGCAAACTCGTGCATTCTGCGGCGAATTCCTCGAGCGGCCGACTTTGCCCGCTCCTCCGCGCTGATCCCCTGTAGAATAATTTCAGATCCATTAGAAGGATATCGGGTTATCCGCGTGTACCAGTTTAGCAGTACCCTCCCTCTCCTCTCTCTCTCTCTCTCTCTCTCGCTGCACGCTTCGGGACGGTTAACATAAACTTAACTGTACTTCGCGGTACCGTAGATCGTTCATAATACCCAGCAACACTATTTCTGACAAGCGGCACTATAATTAGAGCACGTCGTGCGTGCGGATGAACGAAGCCGCGTGGAGGAAGAAAGGGAGAGAAAGAGGCAGATGGGACGAGGTGTGCAGCGGGAGAGCGGGACTGGATCGCAGCTATCGAAAGTTTCCAAAACACTCGGATCGATCCCCCCGTCTCGCCGCCGTTCCGTCGCGTACCTGTTTGCAGACGCCGATCGGCAAACGTACGTGCGTCGATTCCCGGGCACGTGCAGTTTTTTTTTTTTTCGCAATCGATAAGGGCGAAGACACAGCCGTTATCTTATCGAACGTTTAATTTCGTAAACGCGGTATCGCCTCGTTAAACTTTCCAGAGATTAAGTCCCGTCGGGGCACACAAAGTGTCGTAAATTTTCGGAACCTGTGGAGGGAGTCTGTCGGAACCAGGCGACGGAGATACCAAGCGCGTTAGAGGGCTTCCAAGAATTTATTCCGATGGGAAAAAGGGGGAAATGTTTTTCATTATAACGCGACTGTCTTGCCAGTTACCGCGCCAGAGGCTCGTTGTTCGGTAGTGATTTTCGAGGGAGGCTGAAATTGGTTCCAGTGGTCGAGATCCGAGGAGTGGAATACCGGGGCCTCTTACAATGGCTCGAAAACAAATTAGACAGATAAGATTGAGAAAGTAAAGATGGCAGTGAGCGAGTGGAACGAGGTTTACGCGTCTCGGATTTCGACTGCCGAGGGAGTTCTACTTTTGAGAGCCGGCCCGAAACAGCGCGGAACCATACAGAGGCATGTGAAGGAGACACTAAAATATTCATAGCCGTCGTTGGTCTTAGCTGCGTACTTTTTATATATCCCGCGCCGCGATGCTTCGCGGCAATAGCCCCGGCCCGTGGGTCCTCCGCCCGAATCAGAATAACACGATCCGTGTTCCCTCCCTCGCCCAGCTCCCATTTCGACCGTCGAATCTCCCGCTGCTCGCAACAACCGCGTCCAATAAAAAGCCTTCTGAAATATAGCGATGCCCATTTCTCCTTTCTCCCTTCCCCCTCTATTTATACCTATTTTATTCAGTTTCTTACCATAGTTGGCGCCTGTCTCTCCGTTCTTGCGTACTCCAATTCCTCCCAGTGGTGTCTCCGGTTCCTTACAATTAGATGACGTGGGAATAGAATTATAGGCGCACAGTCATCCTGTTCGAGAGCGATAAATGCCACCGTCCCGACGCAGGCGGCGGCGGATTCTGAAATGTCGCGCCCCGTGGAGGGAAGAGTTTATCACTTTTGTTTGCTAGGAATCTCGCGGCGAAAATCGGCTGCCCCGTTCCAGCGACAGGGCCACGAGTATAAATGCCGTGTCCCGTTTGTGATTGCAGGGAATGTGTGACATGTTCATCCAAACACAGCAGACGAGTAGCGTCAACGGCAGCAGCAGCAGCAGCAGCAGCAGCAGTAACAACACCGTTCACCACCACAGCAAGAAACGCAAGTTGGAGTACAACGTGAGCCAGCCGGTGATCCAGCACGCATTGGTCCAATCGACCGGCGACTACCAATTAGACAATACCGGGCTGCAGCAACGGTACTCCGTGAACGGTGCTAATACCGCGTTTAGCACGCTGCACAACAATAATGCGCTGCAGAAGAGTAGCCCGAACCAACAGACCCTGGTACGAGCCTCGACGATCAAGCTCTTAGACACGTACCAACGCTGTGGCCAGAAGGTTGGTGCCACTTCCTGCGATCTCATCGCGCCGATAAACGCTCGCTAACTTTTTCTTCGTCTCCGTCTGACCCGCGCCAGCGCGCCAGATCGTGTCGAGGGGGTACGCTCGATCCGCGTGCCCTCCTCGCCCTAGGCCCCCCCCCCCCGACGTTAACGCTTCCTCTCTCCACCCATCCAGCCGAGATGCCACGTTCAAGATACGCTCCCGCGCCGATTAGAACCTCATAATCGGGGGGGATGTATATCACGTATTCGTGGCCGATCGCCTCGATCTGCTCGATCTACTCTCTTGGCTATCGATACGCTCGATGGTACCGCTCGAAACGGCTATAAATAAGCGTGAACGACGGAGCCCCGTTCTCCACGATCGAAAAACATGTCCGCTGGAGACTTTCTTCCACGACTCTCTGTCGCGCACGACCGTTCGACGTGCCCCGATCGAAGGTGAACCAGCAACTCTGAACGTAGTTCTGTTCTGTTAGGATTAATAAGTCTCCGAGTAAGAGGATTCATATCGAGACACGTTCAACTCGAAACCCTAGGGGGCCCAGTGTTTTTAGATGTTTCGTATTCCCCCAACCACTGTCGCCTTCCTCGCGATTCGGTCCTGTAATCGGTTAACAAGCCACCGTTGATTCTCGCGTCTGTCATCTCGCAAATCTTCCACTGTATCGTCCACGTTCTCCGCGGTGTTTACCTCCGGCTGTTTTCCTCGTTTCCATCGGCCGTTTCCGCTCTCCGGGCCCCAGTACGACGTTCTGGTCGCTAAAAATACAGCGTGCTTTTTGCTTCCGCTGACACACAGTCGTCCGCCGTCTTTCCTTTCTCCCGCCGATGAAAACTCAGCGCCGCAGTCCTTTTATCGCGAGAGTTCGACCGTTCCCTCGCAAGAACGGCGAGTTTCGATATCGGCCCTGTTCAGAGAAGAAAGAGCGCCCCGATCCCCCTCCCGGTCAAGAAGTCGCTCGACTCGGAGAATGTACGTGTCTGCAGGACGATAATCTTTGCCATCCGGCGGATTAGCATCGTCGGTGGACCAACTTTCACGAAGGCAGCCTTGTTCCGCGAAGTCGTAAAGCACCCCCGTCTTTTGTTCGTGGCCACCTTATTAACGGCCGCGTGCGCCCGCGTTCATCATCCTGAGAAGTAATTACCAGCCGAGGCAATCGGTCGAAGGTACCGCGGACACGGATGAACGATCGTGTTCGCCAGGCGACTTTTCCGCGCGGCGTAGTTGCGTATCGATTGCCTTCGAGGCCTCCCATTTCATATTTCATGCCGGTCGTCGTGATCGCACTTCCGCAGGCCGGGCGCTTTCCCGGCGACTACTGATTCCCGCCTGGACGGCGATCGATATCGATGAAGCGTCTTCGACCCCGCTCCCTCCCCCTGCTACGACCTGTAACGTCGCCCCCGTCTAATCGACGAGATCGTATCGGGTCCCTGGTTGGTGTGTCACGCTTTTCGAATCCATGGATTTGCGTGTGTGGCGTGGCTGTTTGTCGATGTCTCTGCTTCGGGGATCGTGTTTCCTCCGTGTAGTCGTCGCCCGGTCGTCCCTTCCCAAACAATAGCTGGTGGCTGCTACGTATGACCGCTGTGTTAACGTCCAAAAATTTTTTTGCATAAGGTGTGTTCCTCCTACAGAGAAAAACTTGGTCGAGAGAGGGTAATGGTGACGGCCTGGCAGTCCACTCCGCCAACGCGACGAACGCAGTGGGCAGTACTGTAGTGTCGCAGCACCATACGCAACCGCAACAGCAGCTGCAGCAACAACAGCAGCAGCAGCAACAGCAGCAGCAGCACAAGCAGACAGGGATGACGGCGCACAGCAAGCAAGTGACCAACGCCGCCAACGGAGGAGGCGGTGGTGGCAGCAACCCCCAGGGCGACGGAGATTACCAGTTGGTCCAGCACGAGGTCCTCTACTCAATGACGAATCAGTACGAGGTCCTCGAGTTTCTGGGCAGAGGTACTTTTGGACAGGTACGAGCGTCTCGTATAGGCGTAACGTTTGGTAATGGGTTCCTAAAGTTTCATGACGCGTTCCTTTTCCCACAGGTCGTAAAATGCTGGAAAAAGGGAACCAATGAAATAGTAGCCATCAAAATTTTAAAGAACCATCCCTCGTACGCGCGCCAAGGTCAGATTGAGGTGAGTTATGCGAGCATTATATTGATTTACGAGCGGTTTATTCGTGGCCACGTTTGAACGCTGCCTCTCGATCCGAAACAGGTCTCCATCCTGTCTCGACTCAGTCAGGAAAACGCGGATGAGTTCAACTTTGTGCGCGCTTACGAGTGCTTCCAGCACAAATCCCACACCTGCTTGGTCTTTGAAATGCTAGAGCAGAACCTGTATGATTTCCTCAAGCAGAACAAATTTTCACCCTTGCCGCTCAAGTACATCCGACCGATCCTCCAACAAGTACTCACTGCTCTTCTGAAGCTCAAGGTGAGTCGAGTTATATACATCTCCAATGATACATCGGCACGTTACTCGCGGAAAGATCGTCGATTAATTATGCGTATGTACGTTCGCAGCAATTGGGGTTGATTCACGCGGATCTGAAACCAGAGAACATCATGCTGGTGGATCCAGTACGTCAGCCCTATCGTGTAAAAGTTATTGATTTTGGGTCCGCCTCCCACGTGTCCAAAGCTGTCTGCAACACGTACTTGCAATCGCGATACTACCGCGCACCCGAAATTATACTTGGACTTCCGTATTGTGAAGCGATAGATATGTGGTCGCTCGGCTGTGTGGTTGCGGAACTGTTTTTAGGATGGCCTCTATACCCCGGTAGCTCGGAATACGATCAGATTCGATACATTAGTCAGACGCAAGGCCTACCGACGGAGCACATGTTAAACAATGCCAGCAAAACAACTAAATTCTTTTACAGAGACATGGACAGTAAGTAGCGCGTTTAACAGGGGAATTTTCCACCACGCTGCGTATCTGTACTCAAAATCGAATCTCTCTTGTAGGCACATATCCCTTTTGGCGATTAAAGACCCCGGAGGAGCACGAGGCTGAAACTGGCATCAAATCTAAGGAGGCAAGAAAGTATATTTTTAACTGCCTCGACGATATCGGTCAAGTTAATGTTCCGACTGATTTGGAGGGCGGTCAACTTCTGGCTGAAAAGGCAGATAGGAGGGAGTTCATTGACCTCTTGAAGAGGATGCTCACAATGGACCAGGTAGTAATATCTAGTTCATGCTTCGAAATTACATGCGATGATTCGCGCTCGTCGGTGTGTAGAGGAGGTACACTTTATGCACTGCCTATGCTCGGTTTTACAGGAGCGCCGAATAACACCCGGGGAGGCTCTGAACCATGCCTTTGTTACTCTCGCCCATTTAGTCGACTATGCGCACTGTAACAATGTCAAGGCTTCCGTCCAAATGATGGAGGTTTGCCGACGAGCAGGTGATTTCACGGCGAGCGCGGCGCATCATCAAGCTCCTCCAGCGCCGCAACCGCCTCCGCCGGCGTCATTGGTAGCCAACTTTGTGCCGACGACGAACGGCAGCGCTGTCACTTTCACCTTTAACAACCAGCTGACCAATCAAGTACAACGATTGGTCAGGGAGCATCGCACCGCGCAAACAGGATACGACAATCTGGTTCGTAATAAACATCTCACCTTTACCGTCCAACGATCCGTCGCGACTTCTTCTTCACTACGACGTATTCTCTCTTTCAGTATCAAATATACAGTAACAGTAGTCGTCGCGCGACTCAGTACAGTAGCTCGTCCAGTGGATCGAACAGCGGACGAAGCGGGGTGCACGATTTTCCGCATCAATTGGTACCTGGTCTACTTTGCCATCCACCCAGCTATCAAACGATGCCAAGTCCCGCAAAACACGTAGTTGTTGCTCAAGTAAATGTGATACTGATTTTCATTGACATTCAACGTGCTCGTTTTTTTACTCGTGGTTATTTAATCGTGCCCCATGTTTTACATAGCCTCCGCAAGCGCAACAAGGTCCGCTGCAGATTCAACCATCGATCATATCGCAGCAGGCTGTTGCTGCCGCGGCCGCGGCTGCACAGCAACAGTACGCGGCGGTCCCTGTGTCTATGGTGGAAACGGGGCGGCAAATGTTACTGACGGTGAGTGTGCGTACAAATGATCAAGCACGGTAACGCTCGCGAGTATCGTATAATAATCCTGCCGTTTGCCCACAGAATGCTGTACAGACTTCTTGGCCGGGTGGAAGTCGCCAGATGGCTGCTATCGTGCCATCGTGGCAGCAGTTACCACCGCAACACGCAGCCATACAGCAGCCATTGCTGAGCGACGCTGGAGATTGGGGAAGGCCTCTTATCGTCGACAGTTCTGCTATTCTGCAGGTAGGCCTGGTGAAAGAGATCTGTTGCACCGTACGGACCGAGCAATCTTTTAACTGATCTCCCTTGTTTTGGGGACGGATCAGCGGCCAGTATTTCCTGTCACGGAAGTCTACAACACCAGTGCCCTCGTGGAACATCCGTCTCAAAGTTGGGGCAAGCGTAGCGTGACGAAGCATCATCAACACCACGTGACGGTCCCTCAGCAGTCCCAACACAGGCACGAGCATAAGAAAGAGACGCAACAGTTGAGTCCTGTGAAGAAGAGGGTGAAAGAGAGCACGCCGCCGAGCAATATGAGACGGCACTCGCCTGCCGGTGGCCATTGGCAACAGCAGCCTATGCAGCAACATCACCACAGCAGCAAACACAGCAGTAGTCACAACGTAGAGCACCATCAAGTGACTTCCGGTCGGCAGCAAACCATCACCATTCACGATACACCGTCGCCAGCGGTCTCCGTTATTACGATCAGTGATAGCGAAGACGAAACGCCTGGCAAATGGTAAGCTGCCACTTATTGATCTAACTAGGGTAGACCGTTAGAACGTAGTTAGAAGGAAACGTAGCCCGTTATCATAAAATTGATCGAGAAGGCAGCTTCGTCTTTGCCGCGAACGTAACGCGACCGGTACATCCAGTCGAGCAATTCCATTAGTTCGCTGTTGTTTTGCTTCTCTGAAAATTTCGCACAGCTCTGTCAATATGACTCTGTCAACTACAAATTATTCGCCAGACCATGTACAAAGTATACCTATTCTGTACGTATCGAGTCACGTAAGAGATCAGTTTATAGATTGCAACCGAGCGTCGAATATATTTATTTAGTATGTTATTAGTAGAATAGAAAGTAGTGGAATCATGCATGGATATCATTGACAGCTGTGGAGATCGCCAGTGCGGAGCCTGTCAAAATTTGGCAACTCGCCTGTCTGGCGATGGGCGTCCAGTCCGCGAGGAAGTCATCCGAAGGTACATTACCGTAATGTAATAATCACAACCCAATCACCACACAATAGTATCGACTAACCAAACCCTAACAATCTCATGGCGTAACACACGAAGCTTGTAAAATAGTTGTGGAGTCCACATTTTATGCATTAACGCCGCGTGCTTCGAGTTGCGAATCAATCTTCCAGGGTATATAAATCCCGCACAATATGACATACGGGCAAATTCATAAATACGGTTGTGGGAGCTTGGCCTATCGATTGTCCCGACTGCGAGCTAACAACACTACATCTTACAGTTTTAGCGTTTAATATCATTCTCTAATACTCTACGCAACCTGCTACATGAATTCTGCCCGGGTATCCAACACAGCAACTAGTTTGTGTGGAACTAACGTTACCTGTTTTCAATTTCAGTACGCAGTCGACACCGCGCGTGGTCCAACCGATGCAGCAGACCCATTCGAGTAGTCAGTCTCATACCAACGGGCACGTAACAACGCATAGCAGTGTTTCGCAGAGGACGCAACGGAAGAACATCATCAGTTGCGTGACAGTCGGTGACAGCGATGGAGAGGCTAGCCCTGGCCGAGCGCATACTCATCTCTACCAACATTTACCGCAGCATCCTCAGCATCAACAAACCACGCAGTTAATTAAACACGAACCCCAGCAACAACATCACGTCAGCAGGTAGTAATCACCTCGGGCGCTTAACGTTTCTAATACCATTGCAGACACGTGCATCGTATGACGTTGATATATTGTTCGTTGCAGCAGTAGCTCCGGATATTCCTCTCAGTCGCAAAAGAAACGATTACTGGCGAAAGTACAGTCCGAGTGCAATATGGTAAATGTTGCGACGAAGCCAGAGCCCGGTGTAGAGTACCTTGCTCCGCATCCGTGCCACGCGCCAGCCTGCAAAGAGCCACCGACCTATCAGGTTAATTTTATATTTAAATCTCCATTCGTTTTTCTTCCAACTACGTCATTTCCTTTCGTTCTTGTTTCCATTACGCCGCTCCATATACTCCACGGCTCTCTATTTTCCATTTTCTTTTACTGCCGTTGGTTACAACGAGCAACTGCTCCACTTCTGGCCGTGTTGAAGAAACAACGACGACGATCCTGCACTTATTGGTTTATACCCCGTTCCCCCGATCTTTAGTAATCTTTCTTTTGAAAATGTTTTTCTAGGATGATGCCTATGACATGCATGACTACTTCTTGCAGTATGTGACCACGAGTAGCGCGCATCCGCACCTCCAAGAGCAGCATATCGTGTACACGACCGGCACGGACAAGCGGGTCTCATGGCCTGGAAAGAGAGCGGAGTACAAGCACGAGTACGTTCAACCGCCAGCTGCTCATTCGAGAGACCACCAGAAGTGGGCGGTGGCCAACACTGTGCATCAGTATAGGTGAGCATCGTGTATATACGCAAGATCACGTTTGAAATACACTCTCACACAAACACACATACGTACCAACATCCGTCGCATGTAGTACATACACATAGATCTAGAACAAGTTAGATGACAAAGAATAGACTAGATACCGAGTGAATTTTGTATGCACGTAGTTATCGAATGCATGCAGGTTTTCTCTTCGAATGAGATATGACCAAACCGATGACGAGCTGCTCGTGTTGTACGCTGTCGAGACTGGCTAAGTATACCCGGGCAGGTAAACTGCATGAATTTCTATGTTATATCCAAAACGGAAAAAAGGAAACAAAAAAAAAAGAAACGAAACGGATAGGGAAAAAGCGAAACGAAAGGGCCGGAGTCGATCGTTGGTACTGTCGGTTTGGTCTCTGGTCCTCTGTTTGTAGAGAGACTTCTTACAGTAAGTAAAAGGACGCATGGGAATTGCATAACGATGGGTTGGATTTTGTTTTGGGTTTTGTAGGCAGAGCCAGGTGGTGGGTTCGGCAGCCCATCCGGGTCATACCCACAGTCATCATGGGCATCCGGCCCACCTGAGTCCTGGGGGCGGCGGCGGGGGCAGAAGTCCTGCAGGGGGGCCTGTAATAGGAAGTGCCCAGCATCTGGGACAACCCCTGTACCAGGAGTACGCCCATGTGCGTCCAAGAGCCCATGCCGTGCCACCCCCGGTGTACGTTACCGCTGCGCCTTCTCAGGCTCCCACTGCTATCCAGCAGCAACAAGTGCCCACCTATCAGGGATTCACACCCGGGTGGGTACCTAGACACCTAGTTGATGCATGCATGTGTGTACCATTTATTATATTTTCGTTCTAGCGATAGTGTGTTACGTTCGGTATTGTTGTTACTTGTGATCGTACGTAGATATGTTAGCATCGACATAGTGCAATTGTTCCCGTGCAACTGTTTTACTCGTTCTATCCGTATGGCATGCAACGAAAACCGTTCACAACGTATTCGATCCGATTATCGATACAATTATTCAAGAGACACGGTGTCGTTTCCATTGAGTTAACTCACGTCGCCATTACAACGGTTGTATTGAACGTTCATTGCCTGCTTACCAGGAGAGGTCACGTCGTGGGTGAGCGTTTTTTTCTTCCTTTTGTTTTCAATGGAATCCAGTATCAATAACTCGTAGAGTATACCCTAGGAGTTATCGGTACTCGGTAGCTCGCTCCTTCATTCTAAAAACCACCAGGTTTATTCAGGAAGTTCTCGTCCAGGTCATGACCTAGCCGTATCAGACAATTGCATCAACGTCTCGTAATCGTACCTGAACCTATACTATGCGTATAAAGAAAACTGCGTAACTGTCGATTACTAGAGTCATCCAATGTACGACATACTTGTCTTTCGTAAAGCCGCGTGTAGAACGAAGGAATTATCTTTATAAGAAAACAAAATCAATATGTTTCATTTCCTTTTTTTAGAGCTTTATGGAGAGTTTCTAACGTTCGTTATCCCGTTTTTTACAGCTCGTCTCCATTAACGTTGTATGATTCTAGTCGAGCGTTGCCACCACCAGCACATCACAGCTCGGCCAGACCGTTGCTGGCGAGTCATGCAGCGCATCCACTGCCTGCACATATGCAGCCGACGGCGGTTTACGGATTGGCCCCGCTTTCACCGGCCAAACATCAGTACCAACCTTCTGGTTTGTGGTTCACCGAGTAAATTCTATTCCCCTCTGTATCTATCTGGCTCGAGAAGAGATTCGAAAGCGGCGTACGAAGTTCACTTCGCCGTCTGCGAAATTTACGAGATCGTGCGTGCGTTAGACATTTATACACAAGAAGACGGTCGAACGAAAAGGAAAAGAGAACCGGCCGGATCCTAATGCGTTCATCCTCCTCTTGGGCGTGTCTTTTTACTAGAGAACGAAAGGGGGCTTCTCGCGATGCTTGTTTATCGACTATGAAGACACAATGGAACACTAGGCTTATATTGTTACGGAACGGATAATAATCATGACTGAAAACGACTCGACAGAGTCCCGAGGTAAGACAGAAGTCGCTCTTCAACGTTTCACTTTCTGACAATCCGTCCTAAGCAGCGATTGCTCCTTTCTAACTGCCCCGTCTGTATGGAACTTGCGAAGCACAGAGGCAGACGCACGAGCCGGGGGCCGAGAATTTTCGATAATGAACGAGCGTTGTCTTTTTCATTTCGTTCGATGGGAGAAGTCGCGTCGAATACGCAAAATTGATGAAAGTACGATAGAGGAAAACTGTGACGGGGGAAGGCTTTCGACTCCCGTCGCGCAACAGTGTTTCCTCAGTGAACCATTTGCTTCTGATGATTTGTATTGTTTATATTGATTTTTCCAATTGTTACTTGGTATTACACGGTCGACGTACAATTTTGTCCGATTTAGACGGCGCATATGTTTATATACGTGACGGTATATATATTATATACCCGATGTTTAGCAAGTTTTCAATGAGAGCGAGCGAGCGAGAGAGAGGGAGAAATAGAGAGAGAGAGAATGTTGTTGCGCCAAAGAGAATTTTATGGGGACGCATGAAAAAGACCGGAGACGGTATCGTCAAACTATTTGTTCGGGCAGGCAGAGTTGAGAAAGGAGATTGCGCGCGGTTCAACTAGAGAGAAGACCATCGATGACGGTGATTTTGGGAAAACTGTTCCGACTCTAGCGCCAGGACAGTTGGCGGGTATATATTTTATTGAACTTTGGTGTTGTAACGGGGATAAGTTTGCATTTCTTTTAATGTGATATGTCGGGCGCATATCATGCACGTTGTTTTTAATGCTCTTCGACAAAGTTATCTTAGCCCAGCAAGATTCACGGCCATCGAACGCGACGAATCACGTTGCTTTCGACGGTCGAATCCCGACTTGGCCAAGATCTTTTGTTGTCGTGACACGACGCTTCGATACTTTTTAAGCGTTCTCTTTTTCAAACGGGCTATCGGCGTCGATGGCGATTCCCGTTCTATTTCTTGTAGTGTAAAGGGAGTTTATTCAATTAATACACGCATACACACACTCACCCACACAATCATACGCGACACATTGATTAGTTTGTAAAATGTGTTCGGAGTTTTATCGCTAAGATTTATTTCGTGCTGTCTCAAGTACTCCGATGTGTAATAATTTAGGCACTCTTCCGGAGGAGGATGCTATACGCAGTAGTGCGTGTTTTCTTTTCTTTGTTTGGAGGGGGTTCAAAATCGAAATCTTCTGCTCTTGATTCGAGCCTGAAATTGGCGAACTTGAGTTGCGCACGGTTACTTGTATCTGACAAAAGCTGTGCCTCCTCGCAGCGGTCTTCACTATTTATTTCTATTCTGTATTAGTCTTATCGTCTGATCGTTGTAACTATTACTCTTATTATTGCTATTATGGTTATTATTGTCACTATTATTATTATTATGATTGCAATTAGGCATCGCCGCCTTTAAGATAATTACCAGCAGTTCGCAATTCTTTCTTCTTCCATAGGTACCGCGTTCTAATCAGAACGTTGCATTAGCTTTCGTTGGAGAATTAGGTTTCGTGCTTGCGGCATTAACACAACACTTCCTCATCGCGTGTCATCTGTTCTTTTACGTTTCGATATATTTTTCTGCATTTCATCATGGGTTATAGCTTAAGAATGTACGTATACGAGGATACGTTGCACAAATCTGCAGTACACAATTTGTAGGCAAAGTTAACGTTTCAGGAGAGACGTAATCGGGACGATAACTCTTCGTCGCAGACATCACAATGTCGGATTGCACAGACATACACACGCTTTCTTTAGCGTACATTCGATGCTTTCTCTTTTACGATGAAGCGTGTCAATGGTGCAACGTTTTTCTTTCTCTTCATTTTTTTTTTTTTTAGCAATTTCTGTGTTTGTATTTGTTCTTTTCTTGGTCGAATCATGTTCTTCCTTCTGGCACTTTTCCACGTCAGTATAAAGAAAGCGATTTCTAACGTCTCTTTGTAAAAAGAAAAAGGATAATGGTAGCGTTGAAGGGACTTCGGTGTACATGCACGTGGTATGCTCTAACGTCGATTTGTATATAATTATTACGAAAGCTCTCTTCCTACTTTCGATGCTGAAGCAGCTCCAAGGATGGCGTCACGCACGGCATTCTTCGACACGCGACACTTTCAAAGGGGAGGGAAGCCTCTTTTCCGCGTGCTGACGTTGTATCTCGTGGTTTTTAATGGAATGACGCTTAGGCATTGTTTTGCTAATTATTTTATATACATAGCTGTACGGTAACGTGTACGAGACAGTAGCTGTGGTACGTTGATTAGAGTGATCCATGTCCAGAGTTTAATTAGAAGTATTTTACACGTAGAGCGAGAGTGTGAGTGAATGAGGGGGAGAGAAAGGGCGCGAGACAGAAGAAATTTTAGACATGTTACCACGAAAGAAAGGAGAACTTTCGATGTTTCGGATAAACAAACACGACACGGCGACGCTGCTAATCCTCTACTTTCGATCGATACACGTAGATCTAGATCGCTGTTCTACAGACAATTCCTTACAATACTGATTCTGTTTTCTGTCTCAGTGCTCGAAATTCACGCAGCGCGCCTACACAAATTGGCTTCTTCGACGTTTCTCTTCCTTTACACACTTACACACACGCGCACACACGGTATAAAATATAGAAGCGAACAAAACTACATGTAACCAAGTCGATGTGCCTGTTTAACTATTAATCATATTTAACGTTTATATTTACTGCAAACGAGGGGGAAAAAAAATGAAAAAGAGGGTGACGACTAAAGAGGACAGAAGTGTCTTTCTTCGGTGCGTCATAGAGGTGTTGCAGTAAACAGTGGGAGGGAAAGAGAGAAAGAAAAGAAAAAATTTACAATCAACATAAGTGTTGCGTGTTATGACGACCACACGGTACGAACAAACAATTATAATTACACAAGCACGTTTCCGCGCCTACATGTGTTTATATATATATTATATATGTATGCTTCCACATAGAGCATAGGGGGTTGTATCGCGTAGAGAAAGTCTACTTACCCTTCTCTTGTAAATCGCGGGGGAAACAAAGTCATATCCTTAGATTTCACACATTCTATTACTAAAGGGAACCGTTGTTAATGTAATATATACGCGCGGGTGTACGTATAGAGAACATTTCTTTCGTTCGCGAATCGATCACATGCACAAACACGATCACACACGCTCTGTACTCGCGACAGTCGTACACATTAGTCATACCACGCTTCATCTTCACCCTCCTGATCGAAACACGCGTCGGAATGTATTTAGACGGCGGTATACATACGTTGTCAGTGGATGCATAGTCGGGGGAGGGGCACATTTCAGTCAGGTTTTCGTTTTCATATCCAAAGAGCAAGTCTTGACTGACGATTATATCGTAACTCGTAACGCTAGCGTAAGGCAATTAACCGATCGCTGAGCCGATCGTGGATTCGGATTAACCGTTGACGGCACGTTATTCTTCTTTAGTTTTCTCTTTTATTAACGTACACGTTGTTCATAGCGTCGGATACGATGTGTCCGTGGGTGTAGATATTTTATATAGAGATGGGTGTTTCGGTGTTTCTGGAGTCGGATGTCGATTATTCTCTAACAAGTAGAACGTAAAGTAATGATCGTCGTGGTCGATGTTAACGCTAATTACTAATCACGGCTTTGGGTTTAAAAAAAAAAAAAACACGCGTATACGCCGCGTGGCGCGCATGGTCCTATGTTATATAGTTTCTCTCTTAGATGTAGCGATCGTCAGTCAGTACAAGCTCAACAGTCACGTTTAACTCCAGTCATCTGTTACTTTAACGCACTGCATAGTTTCGCTGTGTTTTACGGATTTTTTTTTTTTAGTGGTAAGCAGCGCGTCACCGTACGCGGGAGTATCTATTAAACAGCAAAGTGTTTAGAAGCTATTAGACGGAACGAAAAGGGAGGAAAAAATGTTGAGTAAAAAAGTAACCCGTAACTTGTATCGATGGTTCTAGTTGTGATATTTTATTAATTGTATAGTGTCGATATTTGCACGGCGTTATTTTGATCAGGCTTATCGGAAGGCCAGCGTGTACTATAACGCGTATGAAACAATATATATAAATATATACACACACACACACACACACATATAATCTTGGCGTTAACAATCCAGAAGGTTGTACGTCGTCGTAAACTTGCCGTCCCCAACTGGAAGATACGATCGTTGCTCCAGCTGCTCGTCAACGCCTGCACGATCACAGTTTCTGTGTATCGATATATACATATATACATCCCCGTCAACGTGGCTTTAGTCCTTGTATCCTCGAATTAAACGTTTGTTCGTGGCTTCTCTGCCCGTTTGTGATAGGCCCCATTACTTCCACATGCCATTTCAAATGATCCACGATCCCAGGCGTTGGCGAGCCGCGAGCGTAACAACTTCTCTCTATCCGTTCGGGGGGCAAATTCTTACACACTTACACGCCTCGTGCCCGCGGTGGTTAACAGGGGGGGGGCACACCCATGTACATGCATTACCTATACACTGAAAGCTATAGAGATACAATTATTTTAATCGTTTTTAAATTTGTACATACGTTTCTTATCGCATCAGGGCTGGGAGGGGAGGGGGGGAGGGAGTGATTTATTAGTCTAGGTGTAGTGCCTAAAATGTTATAATGAGATTGTGTCCAATAGTAAGTTTATTTAGCGTGGAATCTCTAGAGATGGGGGGGGGGGCGGGGGAGAGGGTGCTCGTACAAGAAACGCGAAGCCTCGCTTGATTTTGACTTTGACTTTCGAACGAAACCGGGAGGCTAATCGAGGAAAAGGTGGGCGGAAAGGTGCCTTCGTGGATCGGACCTTTCTTGTACGGGCACGCGGATACGCAAAACGGACATTCGGTGAACGATCGCGGTACTGTTGGAACGCAGTTACCCCGCGTTTGATAAAAATGGCCAGAAACGAGGGAGAAAAGGGAACGATAAAGGGGGAGGGAGAACGGAATCAAAGGGACATCCACGGATAAAAGGATGACACGTTTGCTCGTGGACGTTAGGGTTTAACGGTTTGGATCGCGTTGTACGGATAGTTGGTATGGAAATTCTATTATCACTGTAAACAAAGTAACAGACTTTTTGCGAGGAATAGATAATTTAGTTATAAATATAGGAGAGAATAACATATTTTTGGAGTTACTACTAGAGAATTGATATTGTATTGTGCTCTGTGAGTTCTTAAAAAGAAAAACGTCTGTCTTCTTGCGTTCTCGGTCTTCAATCGTCGCGCCGTTGCTCATCGCGTATCGGACCACATTTACACCGCGCAGGGAGAGTGGGGGAGGAATTAAACGAATCAGCCGGGCCCACCGGCACCGTAGCCACGACGAGACAGTTCGTCGCCCATGAATTTCGGCCCCGTCGCGTCGGTAGAACTTTGCTCACGTAGATTAACTGACAGTTGCGCTAGCGCGAGACAAATTAACAATAGTCCGTAGATTTTATTCGAACCGCAACATCTCTCCAACGGCTGGAAATTGAGGCCCCCCGTGTAACACGGCTGGATTGTTAAGTATTCCTCGTTTGTACATAACAGGGAGGGTAAATGATGTCCGATTAGGGGGAAGCAAGAGGGTCGAACGATAGATCGCGCGGGTAATTAGGATAGAATCGACGATTCACCTATTTGACTGTTCTTCGATGTTCTTAATGTTCACTATTACACTATGGTAATATCGCAAACTAATATTAACGGTGGTACTTGTATTATACGTTCTCGTCGACTTACGCATAATGCTATACGATTAAGGTAATTAACTATAGATTTAAACGAGACGGAGGGGGGGAGGGAAAATATAAGTACGGTGGGAGAACACTCGTGTAATAAAAAGAAAAAAAACACATCACTGCTTAGACGTTGTTGGATCGTTAACAGTTTTCATCTTTACTGGGTGATGGATTATTTAGATGGATAAATTAGTCACGCCTTGGCATAGCTGGACGTAGTCTTCGCTGCGGAAGAATGTAGGAAATTTCGTGTTTTTCAACGTTCGTACGATTTACGATAGTATTGCTTTTCTTTCTTCTTGGTCCTGGCGCAGACGTTTCGTTCGTGCCACGTAGTATCCTACTTTGGACTGTCCTATTCGTAGGGTCGATCAACTCTTAGGCGATGCAATCGAGTAGCAGGTTTTTCTATATCGTCGTTCTAGGAATAGTTGGTCGTTTGTTCACTTAATGAGGGGGTAGTTACAGTTCAGAGGAATTTCGAAAGTCTTTGGATAGAGATGTCTAATTTCACCTGGGCTCCGCGTGTTTCTTTGCGACGGTCGTTGAGGGTAGTCGGCGAAAGATAGAGAAAAATCGTAACGAAGCTAACCACAGGTCTACCTAACAACTTGTAATTTAGAGAAGTTTATACGATTGTACGATTAAGCCGAACTTGCTATATACAGACTAAAGTGACTAAACTATCGCTGTATGGCTATACTATATATTTGTACCATATATGAATGTTCGTCTTTTGTGTATTTTAATTATACTATGATAGTAGTAGCGCCATTTATACTATTATTAATAATCGTTCTAACACCGTTGTGGTTTACAAATAATATTGTTTCTCGTCGACATCGTACGGGCTATTATATCGCGTGTTTCTCAATCTAATACGTTCACTTAGTTGCGCACGTTCGATTTTTCTTGCGTCTACTAAATCGAAATCGGTCGGTCGGCGTCTCGCAATCACAGAGCCGTGTTTCCAGTCCAGCTGAAGCAGATCTTTTCGTTCGTCACGCGCGACGACGCTCAATTAAACGTCCCGTTCTTTCAATTTCTTTTCTTCTGCTGAGTTTCCAAATGTCTTTCTGCGAAGAATTCTCGTAGCATTGCCTTACCGGGTGTATTACTATCGATATGTATAATAATTACACGCGTACAGACACACACACACACACACACACATACATACACGTTTACACACAGCAGACGGGACACACGTCGAGTGGAGAAATCCTTCGTGCCGTCGATTAATATACTGTTTGCCAAACCTCTTTATCCCATTTAACGTACGGATACAGCTGTATAAATGTATAAATTGTAATTCCCGCGTGCCCTCGAGTTTAGGGACGTTGAACGACGTGGAATAAGTATAACCGGGAATGGTACACGATGTTCAAATGATTTCAACGATTCCCTTCGATCTGACGCTTCTTTTATCGATTATGGTGAATGAATAAGTTTAGCCACCAATTCTAATACTTAACAATTGCAATTCTTATCAGCTTTATTGACCGTGGCTGTATGAAAACCATTGACCATCGTCTTTTAAACAATTACCAGAGATCGTCGATCTCGCTTTTTTACCCTCGGACCTTCGTTGCCATTTTGTACAGCGGTTACAATTAAAGACGTCTTTAAATCCTCCAAACTCGAGTGCACGCGGACGATTCGTACGACCACGCATCTAGCAACATAGTAACCCCGACCGATCGCCAACGAGGCGAGCGAAATAAAGTTTCTAAAAGGCGGTATTTAGTGTAAAAAAAAAAAGAAAGAAAAACGAGGACAAAAACGAAAGGGAAAGAGGGCGAAACTAAGAAGAGGGAAAGGAAAACTGTTTTTTAAGCTTTCGCAGGAAGTCTGTCTCAAAGTATTAAAACTCTCAGGCTGCGCCGATTGTCTTAGCCGCACAGTCGCGCGGAGTCGTCGAATAAAGAAATGGTGTCCAGCGATATCCAGGCGATGAGCCCGCCGTGGACGCGACTTCACCGCTAGCTTTCCGTTTCCTTCTGGTGGAGGGACCCGCGGCCGAGTCCCCTGAGTTAACCACGAAGGAGGACAGAGGCCCGCGGTTCCCTTCTCGTATGATTTCGAGTAGCGCGAGTTCTCGGGGGCGCTTGCAGCCTCGCGACGAATCACTGGAAGTGCTAGCAGGCCAGATGTATCAGTTCGTTTAACAGTAGAGCGTGCCTTATATCGACGATCCTCGCGGGATGACTTTTTTCTGGGATTTCGTTTCGACCGGACTAATCCGTTCCCTTTCTCCAAAGCAAGCCTCGCGCGTCCGCGCGCTCTCGCCCGGCTATCCCATTGGACACCGCCTCTATATAAATATAAATATAACTATAAATACGAATATACGTATGTATATCTATGCATAGATGCATACATACGCGCATATACATATACAAAATACTATTATGTAATAAAAACGGGGAAGAAACAATTGAGATATCCGTAGGTCGCCGCGTGCGACGAATTATTTCAGGGGCCGACCAGAGTACAAAGCGTAGGTTTAGTTTGGTCTCGGAAATAGTTCGCGCACGCAACAAACTCGTAATCGAATGTCGTCGTCGAGCGTTAGAAAACCGATCGAAATTAAGCGTAACGAGAGCAAGCGAGAGAGAGAAAGCTGCGCTCACAGTAATGGCGAATTAGTGGCGTTTTAAAGTAACGAGAGCGCTGCGTTACGTCCTCGGCATTGCGTCGACCGGGGATGCGTCGAGTGCCCGTCGTTTGGCTTCTTTTGTATCCGACAATAAAACGGCAGAAACGCGTCGATGTGAGTGGGAGAGGACGATGGACATGAAAAGCAGTTGTCAAGGAGCGTGAACCTCCTCGACGACCGTCGCGAATCAATTATCAGACAAATCAAAAGTACTTAGGCTTAAATCGCACCGCGGCGGAGCGGCTGAACCGAGCCCTTGCGTTCGATTCAGCCGCCGATCGCGAAATACAATCGATACCACGGCTCGTAGCTCGGTCCACGCAACGTCCTTTACCCAACGAAGCGCTCTCGCATACACACACACACACCGAATACACGTTTAACGTCTAGGCAACCAAAAAATTCTAATCTCATCGCGGCGGAGCTCGCTACTACCACAAACGATCCACGAAGATCCAGCTGGCTCTTGACCCGCGAAGGCTCGCGAGGGCGTCGACGGTTCGAGGGCCCGGAGTACGGAGAACGGCTTTTCCTTCCGTTCCCACGGGGTTTTGGTAGTGGCGAGCTACCCGCTCTTCCGACAACAGGGGTCTTAACTAATCGGCGACGACTTACTTAAAAGAAAAAAGAAAAAAACGAAGCGTCTCTCAATTTTTAAGTCGCGCACCGGCATTTAGGTGCATATATCCTTGGGGGCAAGAAGTCTATTTGATATTTATATTTTAATATACACGGGCCGATTATATTTAGCGTATTGTAATTATCGAATATTAATCGATAGCGCCGTGGACTGCTCGCCCGACGACCCGGATCGCGAGGAAGATGGTAGAGGGACGGTGGAAGGAGAGGTGGCGGACGATGGACGAGCAGACCAGCGGCGCGTCAAGAACCACGATTTTCTGTATATTACTGTAGTATAATAATCAAACACTAAAGACTAATGCTTAAGGTGATCGATGAGAGCTTCGACGGGAGCTCTTCGAAGCCGCGTAAGTGTATTTGAGATATTACTATGCGCAACCTGAAAGAAAGGGCGACTACGAATGCGAAGAATTATGAATGTGTAATTAAAATGTTTGGACGACATGACAGAAAGTTTGAGAGAAAGAGAGAGAGAGAGAGCGAACGAGCGAGAGAACGAAAGAGCGAAAGAAAGAGAGCAAGGTACACGCAGCGGTACAGGCGTCACTGTGTTTTAAATGGTTAATAAATGCAGATGTCCGTGTATTTCGCTCGGACACTTTTTGAACTGAGTTCGCTGTGTTACGGCTGTATTCTTTAATCAAACGTTGCCCTTTTTGTCGCTTCAAGCGCGCACCACGCGTCCCATCATCCAACGTCTGTCGTACCTTTCCGCCGACGCATCCGCTCTCAACAGATTTTGTAAATTCCACTTCCTGCTTTCTTTGCTTTCCGTCGCGATTCTCTCCCACGATATCGATATACCTCGGCGTTACAGCAGAATGAGACAGCAGGGACTTAGAAGAGGTGACTGGGGTCTGGACGAGTAACTTTTAGACGCAAAATGTGTACGGATCACTGTTGTGCACCGACTCGATTTCATTGAAATAAAACGCTCGTCCAGGCCGCGAGGTCATGTTCTGAGAAACGCTCCGACATCTCGGTTCGGTCGTTAGAGTCTAAACCGAACCGTTCCGAGCGCCCAGGATCCCGGGGGAGAAGCTTTCGAAAGAGTTCACTACGTGCAATTGCGTACCTGTTGTATTATACTACTTTAAGCCCGCAATCAAAGCGACCGAAGCCCGATCGAGCACCGGCATCGTTCAACGCGGAACATTTGATCAAAAGAGCCTCGCCGTTTGCAAGCCGATAGACCAGACCACGTTAGACATACAGCAAACAAAAGAATGATACGTCCCTTTTTTATAATCTTTGCGAATCTACTTTTAGCGAGCACGTGCGCTGTACGAATTTGTTCTATCGAACGGGGGCGACTGTAAAGGTGGGATATCCGTAGCTGATAGAACGCGTTAGATCGTTACCGTAACTGCGTCGAGAGAGCAAAAGAATTCGTAGGGCGGAAACGCTGCGACTTGTACGATAAAACTGTATCCTTCGACCTAACACCTTCGCCGTAGGTTCTTGATCGTTAGACGCTAAGGCTATTCCTCTGTCCTAAGTAACCGACCAAATGGACTAACGTTATCTTCCAAGAAGCTCGCGATGGTAAGGCGATCGACCGCCAGCTTTCAGTTTGAAGCAAGGAAATGCGCGTGGATCGCGCGACGCGGCCCGAGTTTCTTTTTCTTTCCTAAACGCACCTTCCGACTGACAAGTGATCAAGAGCGTGACAATTTGAGAAAAGAATTCCGCCGTAAAAATGAAGAAACATATCAGCGTTGCGGCCGCGAATGGAAGATCGAGACGGTCGTGCTTGCGTCGGGAAGATTTCTAAAGAAAAAGGAATGCGAAGAGTCGCGGCTCGAGGATCAAACGCGGCGTTCCTTACCTTTCGTTTACAATTGTTCTCGATTCCTCGGAAGTATACCGTTCACCTAGATAGTACAACAAGAGTAGAAGTTCCTCGCAAGCGCGTCAAGAGTAGCGGGACTGGTTTTTCAATCGTAAAACGCATCCTAAGTGGCTCAGCGAAGTTAACCGATTATTAGAAGTAGCGAAAACGTGCGAAGCAATTAGGAAGAATTTCACGGTAGCTAGCAGTACATTTATCGGAATACGCGGAGAAGTGCGGGAAGCTTCGAGGCATGATAATTAGAATACAGTTGCAGTGTCCGGGAAACGAAATAGACCTTTAAAAAGTGGGCATCTGTGCCCCGCGGCTCGCTGAAACTTTTCTTCGTTCGTTCCTCATCCATCGACGCTATCGTTAAACAGCGCGTGATCTCGAGCGTATTCCTCCGACGAACGATATCTAAAATACCTTTAGTTCAGGATCAAAAAACGGATCACGTACGGTTCTAAGCATGCGACTGAATAATCAACCTGGAATTATTACAATATCGCGTAACACGGTAGACGGATTCGATAGCGAACAATTGTATAAAGAGCATTGTTATATATAGAGATCTATGTACATGTATACTTGTAACAATTGATAAAACCAGGGTAAACGATCACTACTATCGTCTGCGTGTAATAGCCGAGCAGGAATCGCCCCCCAAAACCCCCACGTGTACGCTGTAATGGCGATGCGTGTTCGGACTTAACAGATTAAACTGAGAATGTACATTACGCGATAGCAGTGATAACGATAGAGACGCACGGCGACGCATCTTATTGTAAATAACGGTTGTAATTACTATTCACGCTCGAGTGCGTTCGCGTGAATGCGTGGAGAGAATCAAGACTAAAGAAGTGTGAGCGGGAAACCGTAGCGTTGCGTGTAACGTCGAAAAAAAAAAAACAGAGAGAAGAGAAAAAGAAAGCAAGTGACTCGTAGACTGTCGTAGATTTTATTACTCGTTAATGCTCCTGCCTATTTCGCAATCTTTGACTGTAATATCTTGTATAAACACGTTGGACCAAGTCGTTGTGAGCACTAGCCGTAAATTAGAGACAACCGTTCGGCCCCGAGTTGCGCCGTCGTCGTCGGCACGCGTACCAGATTTAATCCGAGCTCTGGTAGCCTGTATCGAGATAAATACTTAATTGCTTCGTCGTATGAAAGACACAGTTTTGTATAATCGACCAGAAGTACACGCTCTTTGGACAATTGCGCAGAGAAATGGTGCGATAGCGATTGCAGGAGAGGTAAAGCTTATTTGGTAAAGCTAATTTTTCAATGATCGGATAGATTGAACGGGAATACAGGCTACGAAAGCATATTACGTGCACGCGACGCTCACATCGGCAAGGCTTGCAAAACAGAAGTCGTCGTAGACGTCGAAACGTTTGCTGAATTTTACTATCTGTTACCTGTCGCGAACCGCTTAATTGAATTTTAATAAGATCGTCGAGTTAGGAATTGGGTTTTTGGAAAGTAGTAAAATTGCAATTAGGAGGATTGAACTTTCGTAGCGATAGTTGTCTTCAAAGCACTTGTGTTTCGTTTGTCTGGTACAGATACCGCCTAGGACGATCGCGGAGCGTTTTCGCGACGCTCCAAAACAGATTCGAGGGAAATGATTTTTCGACTAATTGGAAACTCATTCGCTGACGCGCCAGTGTCGCGTTCTTTGTATATGTAGCAACTAGTTTGAACAGCGAACGAATTACTACTGTCCGTGGTATATATGTATGTATATATACGTTTATTGATAGATCGACGATAATAACATAACGATACTACTACAAAGTGAATGTTGCCTTTTGTCATATTGGTTAATTGTGAATAATGAGAAAAAGGAGATAACAAATGTCGATGAATTACGATTGTATTAACGATGACTAATAACGATTACTATCTACTGTATTTACGAGTACTAATTAAATGTGTACAACGTGGAGATTCGTACGATTGTAAATGATATGTGTTGAGTTGGTATGTAAAGCGTTCCTGTTTTAACACGGGGGCTGTGAAAATAAATCAACCAGACACTTTGTTGGCCTTCTGTATTGCCCTGACACACAGAAATATATATACGAGTGATTGAACGATGTTTTTTATAATAAACACTAATGCCTCAGATTTCACGGTTTTCAGTTATCTTCATTTATTTTTCGTTCACAGATATAAATACTACTTTTAGTTTGCACGAAGACGGAATTAACAATCAGCGGACACGTGAGATTTCATTCTATCAGTCGGTCTTTACTGGAACGATTACACTCGCAGACTTTCCCGGCTATTCGGTTCCACGGTAGTTGGATAAGTCATGACCAAACGGTTCGAGGTATCGTTACCCCGCCGAGGTGGTATGTATAATTCCTTGTGTAAGTTCTTTCGCGCGCATCGTAGTAGCCACATGCTCCACAATAGACGCGGCAGCCACTTTCAATGATGAGCCGTGAAAGAAATACGACATAAATCCTGCTGCCAGCAGGAGATGCATTCCGAGAATTGCCACGATGTATATTATCCTATACCTGCCTGGAAATCGATTCACACTTTATAATTATTTGGCCTCGTTAGCAGGCCCGGCTCGAGCCTTTTTTGCGCCCTAGGCAAACTTGCAACATTGCACTCCAATTGAGCTTTTTGATGACCTTACTCTGAACTTTAATTCGCAGCTTGAAACATTTAGAGTGCAACTTGTAATAAGTCACTTAAAACTTTATTTTAAAGAATGCCCACAATGAAAAACCATTTTGCGCCCCTTGTCAAATTTACACCCTTGACAGCTGCCTAATTTTGCCTATAGGGATGAGCCAGGGCTGCTCATTAGCATAAAATATCAAACCTACGAAGCTTTATGTTTCAACATGTACCTGCTATTACAGGCAACAGAGATCTTAATAGAACTCCACCGGACAAGAAAGTTGCTACTATAGCTAGACTCCATTGTAGCCATCCAATCTGTATTGTCCAAAGGAAAGCCACTGGAACATAGATGGCTAGAGAGTAACCGTAAAGACACAGGAGTTCCAAGAGGCCAGGTGATGCGATAGTCTAAAATAAAAGTGCTTCCCTTTGAATCATTGTATGGTATCGTCCAGCGATAGTATAAAACACCCACGAACCTCGATTAATTCCTCGTCCGTCTCTCTCATACTGGTGGTCCATTTCAGGGCACCCCATAAGGTGATTGGCAATAACCATGCGTACAAGAATATGCATGTAGCAGCGTAAGATACCACATGAAACTCGTACCTCCAATGGTACTTGCTGGAATTGGCTGTTTGCAGATAGTCAGCCAAGTTTCCACTTACAGCTATAGAAAATACCAATGTGACGCAGATCCAGAACGGGCCGTAGAGATCTGGATTCGGTCTTATGTGGGATATCAAATAATTCTCGCTGCCGTGTGGAATCATGGACCGTTTAACTCGTTCCACGACATCGTTCGTGTTTACGTTGAAAAACTTTTGATAGTACTCTATCGTCCAGAAATTGCGCGGTGACGTGGCTGGAATAGAAATATGGCTTTGAGGAGGTACGTGAATACTCGGCACCGTCGATCGTAATATTAGTTGATCGTTGAGCTGGCAATATGGATCGAACAGTCATACAGGGTTGAAGGAAAGCTTGCAAGAGCATGAACCTTCGTCTTTATCAGGCATCCCCTGAAGATCCTCAATAATACCGATTCCCGTGCTGTCATTTGGTAGGTTAGTAAAACCTTGATGAGTGGAAGTATTGACATTCAATTGTGCTTGACCGATATCCCCATCGTGGTTTATCGAGGGAAAATCTTGGAAGGAGATAAATTGCTGATCATTGACGTTCGCTTGATTCCCGTCCATAATTAGTTACTTTCCACTCTTCTATTGTGCACAACTTTCGCATATAATAACAACAGATATGTATGATGTCCTTCTTTATCGACTAAAGAACACCATGGCCATCTATCGGTGACAAAAACAAATAATTGCAAAATATCCTCGGGTCCCGAAAACTACGAATATGAATGCGCCTTTATCTCTCATAAGATTAAAGAAACATTCATTACAATTTATGAGCATTGCTTATAATAATAAAAGGTATATGTGCACTCCTTCTTTACAGACCAAAGAACGTTCCAGCCACCATATCGGCTGCGCGATTTTGGCTCCTGGTAGCAGGAATACATGCTGTGCAAGGAGGTATCCGAGAGCAAATCAAAGAGCGAGAAGTGGCGCAGATGTTTCGAGACAGTGACTGTTTAACAAAGAGACGCAGAATTTTTGAACGCCTCTTGAAAGGCCTGCGCCTCTTATTTGCAACTTTAAGGCGATGCCGTTGAAGCTGAAATTTAGTATACCTCCTTCCACTTCATGTTCTCCTGACATATTGGCCAAAATCTGAGGAAAATTTTCAGAATGCACAAAATTGGGCTTCGTAACAGGATAACATGATGTCGAAAGTGGTGGCACTAAGTAACGTCTTCGGAGAGAGAATCGAGGATGCCTTCGAAGCTGAAATTCAGAATACCTCTTTTCGCTTCATGTTCTCCTGATACCTGAGCCAAAATCTGGCAAAAATTTTCAGAATGCACAAAATTGGGCTTCGTAACAGGATAACATGATGTCGAAAGAGGTGGCACTAAGTAATGTCTTCGGAGAGAGAATCGAGGACGCCTTCGAAGCTGAAATTCAGAATACCTCTTTTCGCTTCATGTTCTCCTGATACATGGGCCAAAATCTGGCAAGAATTTTCAGAATGCACAAAATTGGGCTTCGTAACAGGATAACATGATGTCGAAAGAGGTGGCACTAAGTAACGTCTTCGGAGAGAGAATCGAGGATGCCTTCGAAGCTGAAATTCACAATACCTCTTTTCGCTTCATGTTCTCGTGATACCTGAACCAAAATCTGGCAAAAATTTTCAGAATGCACAAAATTGGGCTTCGTAACAGGATAACATGATGTCGAAAGAGGTGGCACTAAGTAACGTCTTCGGAGAGAGAATCGAGGATGCCTTCGAAGCTGAAATTCAGAATACCTCTTTTCGCTTCATGTTCTCCATATACCTGAGCCAAAATCTGGCAAAAATTTTCAGAATGCACAAAATTGGGCTTCGTAACAGGATAACATGATGTCGAAAGAGGTGGCACTAAGTAACGTCTTCGGAGAGAGAATCGAGGATGCCTTCGAAGCTGAAATTCAGAATACCTCTTTTCGCTTCATGTTCTCCTGATACCTGAGCCAAAATCTGGCAAAAATTTTCAGAATGCACAAAATTGGGCTTCGTAACAGGATAACATGATGTCGAAAGAGGTGGCACTAAGTAATGTCTTCGGAGAGAGAATCGAGGACGCCTTCGAAGCTGAAATTCAGAATACCTCTTTTCGCTTCATGTTCTCCTGATACATGGGCCAAAATCTGGCAAGAATTTTCAGAATGCACAAAATTGGGCTTCGTAACAGGATAACATGATGTCGAAAGAGGTGGCACTAAGTAACGTCTTCGGAGAGAGAATCGAGGATGCCTTCGAAGCTGAAATTCACAATACCTCTTTTCGCTTCATGTTCTCGTGATACCTGAACCAAAATCTGGCAAAAATTTTCAGAATGCACAAAATTGGGCTTCGTAACAGGATAACATGATGTCGAAAGAGGTGGCACTAAGTAACGTCTTCGGAGAGAGAATCGAGGATGCCTTCGAAGCTGAAATTCAGAATACCTCTTTTCGCTTCATGTTCTCCATATACCTGAGCCAAAATCTGGCAAAAATTTTCAGAATGCACAAAATTGGGCTTCGTAACAGGATAACATGATGTCGAAAGAGGTGGCACTAAGTAACGTCTTCGGAGAGAGAATCGAGGATGCCTTCGAAGCTGAAATTCAGAATACCTCTTTTCGCTTCATGTTCTCCTGATACCTGAGCCAAAATCTGGCAAGAATTTTCAGAAAGCACAAAATTGGTCTTCGTAACAGGATAACATGATGTCGAAAGAGGTGGCACTAAGTAACGTCATCGGAGAGAGAATCGAGGATGCCTTCGAAGCTGAAATTCAGAATACCTCTTTTCGCTTCATGTTCTCCTTATACCTGAGCCAAAATCTGGCAAAAATTTTCAGAATGCACAAAATTGGGCATCGTAACAGGATAACATGATGTCGAAAGAGGTGGCACTAAGTAACGTCTTCGGAGAGAGAATCGAGGATGCCTTCGAAGCTGAAATTCAGAATACCTCTTTTCGCTTCATGTTCTCCTGATACATGGGCCAAAATCTGGCAAGAATTTTCAGAATGCACAAAATTGGGCTTCGTAACAGGATAACATGATGTCGAAAGAGGTGGCACTAAGTAACGTCTTCGGAGAGAGAATCGAGGATGCCTTCGAAGCTGAAATTCAGAATACCTCTTTTCGCTTCATGTTCTCCTGATACATGGGCCAAAATCTGGCAAGAATTTTCAGAATGCACAAAATTGGGCTTCGTAACAGGATAACATAATGTCGAAAGAGGTGGCACTAAGTAACGTCTTCGGAGAGAGAATCGAGGATGCCTTCGAAGCTGAAATTCAGAATACCTCTTTTCGCTTCATGTTCTCCTGATACCTGAGCCAAAATCTGGCAAAAATTTTCAGAAAGCACAAAATTGGGCTTCGTAACAGGATAACATGATGTCAAAAGAGGTGGCACTAAGTAACGTCTTCGGAGAGAGAATCGAGGATGCCTTCGAAGCTGAAATTCAGAATACCTCTTTTCGCTTCATGTTCTCCTGATACATGGGCCAAAATCTGGCAAGAATTTTCAGAATGCACAAAATTGGGCTTCGTAACAGGATAACATAATGTCGAAAGAGGTGGCACTAAGTAACGTCTTCGGAGAGAGAATCGAGGATGCCTTCGAAGCTGAAATTCAGAATACCTCTTTTCGCTTCATGTTCTCCTGATACCTGAGCCAAAATCTGGCAAAAATTTTCAGAAAGCACAAAATTGGGCTTCGTAACAGGATAACATGATGTCAAAAGAGGTGGCACTAAGTAACGTCTTCGGAGAGAGAATCGAGGATGCCTTCGAAGCTGAAATTCAGAATACCTCTTTTCGCTTCATGTTCTCCTGATACATGGGCCAAAATCTGGCAAGAATTTTCAGAATGCACAAAATTGGGCTTCGTAACAGGATAACATGATGTCGAAAGAGGTGGCACTAAGTAACGTCTTCGGAGAGAGAATCGAGGATGCCTTCGAAGCTGAAATTCAGAATACCTCTTTTCGCTTCATGTTCTCCTGATACCTGGGCCAAAATCTGGCAAGAATTTTCAGAATGCACAAAATTGGGCTTCGTAACAGGATAACATGATGTCGAAAGAGGTGGCACTAAGTAACGTCTTCGGAGAGAGAATCGAGGATGCCTTCGAAGCTGAAATTCAGAATACCTCTTTTCGCTTCATGTTCTCCTGATACCTGGGCCAAAATCTGGCGTAAATTTTTAGATATCTCTAAAATCAGGCTTCGTAACAGGATAACATGACGTGGAAAGAGGTAGCGCAAAGTAATGTCTCTGAAGAGAAGTAGAAGCCTTGAACGAAAGTCGATAGAGTTTGAAAGTAGGGAATGGCATATTTAAAGTAGTGCTTTAATTGGAAGATTTTTAAAACCACTCTGCGTGGAAGGATCTTTTTAGGTGTTCTTTTTAGCATGTCTTTTATATGTGATTTGGAATAGGAAGGAGTAAGTAGTGCTCGTTAAATAAAAAAACTCTTTTACCACTTAGCTCCAATTTATTCAAATAAGTGAAATGCAATACAATGAAATGTTACAAGTGTAACTGGGTAATTCGGCTGAAGCAGTATCTTGTGCAAATTTCATATCAATGAACACAGTCGAAAATGCAGCCGGTTTAACGTCTTTTATGTAAAAATTCCTTACCTGTAAAGCAGAAATATACACGATTAATAATCGCTCTAGTTACAGTATGTAAGATTAGTTACATCGCATCGGCACACTCTAACCTCTAAACATGTCACACATATACAAGCACGCACACACGCACAGCATTTCAACAGATTTCAGAGTAGGTAGTTGCTGAATTGGCCGCTTCTCGTGTCGCACCCAACGTTACCAACTTATTAAAATAAGATTACAGTGCTACGAGTGGTAGGAATTAATATTAAATCTTACCGGAAACATATAAAATCTAAAACGACTAATTTCAATCAACATGTTGCATAATAAAATTATTCCCTTTACTAATATATTTTCATACGTGACAAAATGTTGTAACGTTTCTCCCATTTTCAATAATAGACAAGTCAAGTTACTAAAAATATTTTTCTTCTTACAGGTTTTAACTTCGGAATATTTCGACAGAATGATGGAAACCTTGATAGTAATCACAAGAAAATAGTGACTTTATATACCTTATACTTTATTGTAACACTGTAAAGGCCTTTTATGCAAATATATAGAAAGAAACTTGAAACAAACTGTATTATTATTCAGAAATACCTTTTACATATTCCTATCCAAACTTCAAATATCTATGGTATTTCCTTAAGAATACCATAGATTTCCTTTGTTAATAAGTCGATATTGAAGAAAATTTTGCAACTAGTGCCCATGAAATACTATTCAGAAATTACAAGCTTCGAGTCTTTCAAAAGCATCACATTAACCAAGAACTGTTTAAAGGCCCATGAAAGGCGTAGCTCTTGTTTGCTACTTTAAGGCGATGCCTTTGAAGCTGAAATTCAGAATACCTCTTTTCGCTTCCTGTTCTCCTGATACATGGGCCAAAATCTGGCAAGAATTTTCAGAATGCACAAAATTGGGCTTCGTAACAGGATAACATGATGTCGAAAGAGGTGGCACTAAGTAACGTCTTCGGAGAGAGAATCGAGGACGCCTTCGAAGCTGAAATTCAGAATACCTCTTTTCGCTTCATGTTCTCCTGATACATGGGCCAAAATCTGGCAAGAATTTTCAGAATGCACAAAATTGGGCTTCGTAACAGGATAACATGATGTCGAAAGAGGTGGCACTAAGTAACGTCTTCGGAGAGAGAATCGAGGATGCCTTCGAAGCTGAAATTCACAATACCTCTTTTCGCTTCATGTTCTCGTGATACCTGAACCAAAATCTGGCAAAAATTTTCAGAATGCACAAAATTGGGCTTCGTAACAGGATAACATGATGTCGAAAGAGGTGGCACTAAGTAACGTCTTCGGAGAGAGAATCGAGGATGCCTTCGAAGCTGAAATTCAGAATACCTCTTTTCGCTTCATGTTCTCCATATACCTGAGCCAAAATCTGGCAAAAATTTTCAGAATGCACAAAATTGGGCTTCGTAACAGGATAACATGATGTCGAAAGAGGTGGCACTAAGTAACGTCTTCGGAGAGAGAATCGAGGATGCCTTCGAAGCTGAAATTCAGAATACCTCTTTTCGCTTCATGTTCTCCTGATACCTGAGCCAAAATCTGGCAAGAATTTTCAGAAAGCACAAAATTGGTCTTCGTAACAGGATAACATGATGTCGAAAGAGGTGGCACTAAGTAACGTCATCGGAGAGAGAATCGAGGATGCCTTCGAAGCTGAAATTCAGAATACCTCTTTTCGCTTCATGTTCTCCTTATACCTGAGCCAAAATCTGGCAAAAATTTTCAGAATGCACAAAATTGGGCATCGTAACAGGATAACATGATGTCGAAAGAGGTGGCACTAAGTAACGTCTTCGGAGAGAGAATCGAGGATGCCTTCGAAGCTGAAATTCAGAATACCTCTTTTCGCTTCATGTTCTCCTGATACATGGGCCAAAATCTGGCAAGAATTTTCAGAATGCACAAAATTGGGCTTCGTAACAGGATAACATGATGTCGAAAGAGGTGGCACTAAGTAACGTCTTCGGAGAGAGAATCGAGGATGCCTTCGAAGCTGAAATTCAGAATACCTCTTTTCGCTTCATGTTCTCCTGATACATGGGCCAAAATCTGGCAAGAATTTTCAGAATGCACAAAATTGGGCTTCGTAACAGGATAACATAATGTCGAAAGAGGTGGCACTAAGTAACGTCTTCGGAGAGAGAATCGAGGATGCCTTCGAAGCTGAAATTCAGAATACCTCTTTTCGCTTCATGTTCTCCTGATACCTGAGCCAAAATCTGGCAAAAATTTTCAGAAAGCACAAAATTGGGCTTCGTAACAGGATAACATGATGTCAAAAGAGGTGGCACTAAGTAACGTCTTCGGAGAGAGAATCGAGGATGCCTTCGAAGCTGAAATTCAGAATACCTCTTTTCGCTTCATGTTCTCCTGATACATGGGCCAAAATCTGGCAAGAATTTTCAGAATGCACAAAATTGGGCTTCGTAACAGGATAACATAATGTCGAAAGAGGTGGCACTAAGTAACGTCTTCGGAGAGAGAATCGAGGATGCCTTCGAAGCTGAAATTCAGAATACCTCTTTTCGCTTCATGTTCTCCTGATACCTGAGCCAAAATCTGGCAAAAATTTTCAGAAAGCACAAAATTGGGCTTCGTAACAGGATAACATGATGTCAAAAGAGGTGGCACTAAGTAACGTCTTCGGAGAGAGAATCGAGGATGCCTTCGAAGCTGAAATTCAGAATACCTCTTTTCGCTTCATGTTCTCCTGATACATGGGCCAAAATCTGGCAAGAATTTTCAGAATGCACAAAATTGGGCTTCGTAACAGGATAACATGATGTCGAAAGAGGTGGCACTAAGTAACGTCTTCGGAGAGAGAATCGAGGATGCCTTCGAAGCTGAAATTCAGAATACCTCTTTTCGCTTCATGTTCTCCTGATACCTGGGCCAAAATCTGGCAAGAATTTTCAGAATGCACAAAATTGGGCTTCGTAACAGGATAACATGATGTCGAAAGAGGTGGCACTAAGTAACGTCTTCGGAGAGAGAATCGAGGATGCCTTCGAAGCTGAAATTCAGAATACCTCTTTTCGCTTCATGTTCTCCTGATACCTGGGCCAAAATCTGGCGTAAATTTTTAGATATCTCTAAAATCAGGCTTCGTAACAGGATAACATGACGTGGAAAGAGGTAGCGCAAAGTAATGTCTCTGAAGAGAAGTAGAAGCCTTGAACGAAAGTCGATAGAGTTTGAAAGTAGGGAATGGCATATTTAAAGTAGTGCTTTAATTGGAAGATTTTTAAAACCACTCTGCGTGGAAGGATCTTTTTAGGTGTTCTTTTTAGCATGTCTTTTATATGTGATTTGGAATAGGAAGGAGTAAGTAGTGCTCGTTAAATAAAAAAACTCTTTTACCACTTAGCTCCAATTTATTCAAATAAGTGAAATGCAATACAATGAAATGTTACAAGTGTAACTGGGTAATTCGGCTGAAGCAGTATCTTGTGCAAATTTCATATCAATGAACACAGTCGAAAATGCAGCCGGTTTAACGTCTTTTATGTAAAAATTCCTTACCTGTAAAGCAGAAATATACACGATTAATAATCGCTCTAGTTACAGTATGTAAGATTAGTTACATCGCATCGGCACACTCTAACCTCTAAACATGTCACACATATACAAGCACGCACACACGCACAGCATTTCAACAGATTTCAGAGTAGGTAGTTGCTGAATTGGCCGCTTCTCGTGTCGCACCCAACGTTACCAACTTATTAAAATAAGATTACAGTGCTACGAGTGGTAGGAATTAATATTAAATCTTACCGGAAACATATAAAATCTAAAACGACTAATTTCAATCAACATGTTGCATAATAAAATTATTCCCTTTACTAATATATTTTCATACGTGACAAAATGTTGTAACGTTTCTCCCATTTTCAATAATAGACAAGTCAAGTTACTAAAAATATTTTTCTTCTTACAGGTTTTAACTTCGGAATATTTCGACAGAATGATGGAAACCTTGATAGTAATCACAAGAAAATAGTGACTTTATATACCTTATACTTTATTGTAACACTGTAAAGGCCTTTTATGCAAATATATAGAAAGAAACTTGAAACAAACTGTATTATTATTCAGAAATACCTTTTACATATTCCTATCCAAACTTCAAATATCTATGGTATTTCCTTAAGAATACCATAGATTTCCTTTGTTAATAAGTCGATATTGAAGAAAATTTTGCAACTAGTGCCCATGAAATACTATTCAGAAATTACAAGCTTCGAGTCTTTCAAAAGCATCACATTAACCAAGAACTGTTTAAAGGCCCATGAAAGGCGTAGCTCTTGTTTGCTACTTTAAGGCGATGCCTTTGAAGCTGAAATTCAGAATACCTCTTTTCGCTTCCTGTTCTCCTGATACACGGGCCAAAATCTGGCAAGAATTTTCAGAATGCACAAAATTGGGCTTCGTAACAGGATAACATGATGTCGAAAGAGGTGGCACTAAGTAACGTCTTCGGAGAGAGAATCGAGGATGCCTTCGAAGCTGAAATTCAGAATACCTCTTTTCGCTTCATGTTCTCCTGATACCTGAGCCAAAATCTGGCAAAAATTTTCAGAAAGCACAAAATTGGGCTTCGTAACAGGATAACATGATGTCGAAAGAGGTGGCACTAAGTAACGTCTTCGGAGAGAGAATCGAGGATGCCTTCGAAGCTGAAATTCAGAATACCTCTTTTCGCTTCATGTTCTCCTGATACATGGGCCAAAATCTGGCAAGAATTTTCAGAATGCACAAAATTGGGCTTCGTAACAGGATAACATGATGTCGAAAGAGGTGGCACTAAGTAACGTCTTCGGAGAGAGAATCGAGGATGCCTTCGAAGCTGAAATTCAGAATACCTCTTTTCGCTTCATGTTCTCCTGATACATGGGCCAAAATCTGGCAAGAATTTTCAGAAAGCACAAAATTGGTCTTCGTAACAGGATAACATGATGTCGAAAGAGGTGGCACTAAGTAACGTCTTCGGAGAGAGAATCGAGGATGCCTTCGAAGCTGAAATTCAGAATACCTCTTTTCGCTTCATGTTCTCCTGATACCTGAGCCAAAATCTGGCAAAAAATTTTCAGAATGCACAAAATTGGGCTTCGTAACAGGATAACATGATGTCGAAAGAGGTGGCACTAAGTAACGTCTTCGGAGAGCAAATCAAAGAGCGAGAAGTGGCGCAGATGTTTCGAGACAGTGACTGTTTAACGAAGAGACGCAGAATTTTCGAACGCCTCTTGAAAGGCCTGCGCCTCTTATTTGCAACTTTAAGGCGTTGCCTTTGAAGCTGAAATAGCCACTAAACATTTGTTGTCATATAGCATATATTTAGGTTATATTTTCTGTCACTTTGAGGAGCCGACCACATAATAATCACACGTATCCAGTCTGCGCATTTTCACTAGCCCAATTCAATATTCAATACAATTTTGTATATATAATGTTTGTTGATAACTGCTTTCTGCAGAGGACGTGTAATAAGTGTATTTCATGTTCTGTTTCGGTGCTTTGCTAGTAAAAAAATGTCTAACCTAACAAATTTCATTTTCCCATCTTCCTGCTTGCTGTTCGACATTCCCTCATCTATTTTCCCTTTTCACTTAGAATTCCTTACTGCTAACGTAGAATATTGTAGCATAAGCACTTTTCAAGTAATTAAAATGTACAATGAATTTTCTACGTTTACAGTACTAGTCGACTTTCCGTTTAAATTTTTATAAGTATAACGGAACAGCTTAGGATTTATTTTCTTATTCAGAATAGAATACGAAAAATTGCAAACAGCTCCTTCTCTCGTGCACCAGGCAGCCGTGTATCTATTGGTATTACCATTTCTGTCCAGAAAACAAACTTGCTGTAATACCGACCTGCCTAATCGGCCAGGTCACGTGACGTGTCTACCCCCATAAGGTGATAGATCTATCCTATACCTCTCTGTGGCCTATCCTATACGTCTGTCGTCTGTGGCGATAGTAAGCCAATGTTTTTACCGACGGTCACAGATGGTTTAGAACGTTACTGAATAGTACTGATATCGAACAGGAGTTTGCAGGAGTTGATCAGCTTTTTGACAGTTCAAATAACACTCACCCAATTACGTATTTCTTAAGCACAGGTTAATACCAGTCAGTATTTCCCTCATAACGCTATCAACAATGTATCCGATTGTATAAAATAACTGATCTTGGACCGAGGTAAGAAGGTTCTTAAAATTCGTATCTGGTTTAGCACATGTTTTTTTTCAAATGCACGCAAGCTCCAAAGCCTCGTTTTTCCGTATCTAGCGAAAAAACATGATTTATCGCGATGACATAAGCGAAACCGATGGCCACTTGCATATGCACCGAAGTATTATTTATTTCCAGATAGGTTAGGTGGTACAGGTTCTTTCAAAATTCTACTTGGTAGCGACCAGTATTGGAACGATGTTGCAGCGATCTTCCAAGCTTCTGAGACTGCTTCACAACATTAGCCGTTACAATCACGACTGTTTGTACGTCTTTCAAGTGGGACATGTAAGAAGAAACGCCAGTACTGTGATAACGTGCAACCATAACACGAGATACAAGTTACACTTCGTTACAAGCTCTCAGAAGGTTTTTGCTAACAAAAGAGTAGGGCACCCAGAGGCATGGCGATGGATACTCATCCCAATGTCCAGGCCAATTTCCACTACCGCGAGAATGGGAAAGGAAGAGACCGGAATGTCGAACAGCAAGCAGGAAGAGAACCCGCAGCAAAGAATCACAGAATTAAAAGAAGAGAATTTAGGACAATTAAAGGAGAGAAAATTAGACGGCGAACCTATGTCTGCCAGTGACGATCAGAACAAAAAAGTGAAGCAGCAAGATCCCAAAACAGAAGGTACAGAGGGTGTTGCAACAATAAAAGGTTTTGTTTTTGTCTTATAGAATTTTTAGTTCTCTGCGATTCGTATTAACGTTTTCATATCGTTCTTTGTATTTGTACGGCTGTTGCGTTTAGCTAAGAAGAAGTCAAAAGTGGAAAAGAGCACTTCGTCTTTAGAACGCAATTTCATTACCCCGGTCAGAGCTATGTCCGACTTTTTACTAAAGCCGTCCGACCTAGAAAACTTGCCTAAAACCAAAAGAAGATCGCCGTACGAATTCGAACCACCAATCACTGTCTACTGGAGGAAAGACGTTGAGGCTAAGTAAGAATGCAGATTTTAGTTACGTTCTGTCGAGGTGATTACCGAGGCTGTTAAATATTTGCAATGATATTCAGGGAGTTTCGTTTACCCTTAGAGCATTGGAAGTTTGGGGGTCGAGAGAAGCCTTAATGAAGGAACTTCTCATGAAAGAACTTGAACAGAAAGCTTACCAGCAAAGTAAGGACGTTTATTCTAGTAAAAAGTATGACCTATTCTGTTCCAAGCTTCTACGAAGTATTTCGACAGAAAGTTGGTTAACTTTGTAAAATAATAAGTATAAACATTCCATCGCACGTTTCACCGTAGATATATTCACTGTCAAACGAAGACTGAGAGACTACAGGCGCGAAATGGGTAGCAAGACCACCGAATTCGTCCACGAAAGGGAAGGTTTGTTTGGAAGATCCGGTAAAGTAGTTCTGACCGCAATCGTAATGTAAGTCGCGTCTTAATTACACTCAATGATATCTTATCACTTAAATAAGACATTTCCACTTTTCCTCTTTTGTACAGCAACGCTAGTAATTTCTTGTGCAAATTGTGCGCTTGCGTATTTACTGGTTCGCACAGTATGTTCGCAGAGTGCGTGCACTCTGCTGCGGACACTTGTAATCAATTAATATTGGCATTCGGTATTCACAAATCGGTACAGGTAAATACAAATTTGTATTGCGCGCGGCTGATGCGAGTACCTCGGTGCTGAAATTCACAAAATATTTCAGAATCCTAATCCCGATCATCCGTACGGATACACTAATATGAAGTACGTTTCCTCTTTAATATCCGGCGTTGGAATCTTCTGCGTTGGCGCTGGACTCTCGATTTACCACGGGATTCACGGCCTTTTTAATCCGTCTCCAGTGGAACCGTTCTATTGGGCATACTATGTCCTAGGCGGTTCCTTAGTATCCGAGGGAGCGACGCTGCTAGTCGCGATACAGTCGATTAAGAAGGGAGCCGAGGAAAAGCGAAAGTCGTTTAAAGAATACGTACTGGGTGGGCAAGATCCTTCCGTGAATGTCGTGCTCCTGGAAGACTTTGCATCTGCAAGTATCCTACAAGTGAACTATGTCCGAACACTTGTTCCGACGTCAACAACCAATTCGCTAAAGACGGTCGTTTTAAACAGGTGGTTGGTATCACTACTGCAACTATTTGCATGAGTTTGACTTCCTACACAGGGAACCCGATGTTCGACGCTGCCGGGTCCATCCTGGGCGGTTTCCTTCTCGGCGGAGTCGCGACCTTTATAATTAACACGAATACCGCGGCTTTGATCGGCAGAAGTATATCCCAAGACGATCTCGATAAGATCAACGCGGAATTAGAGTCGGACATAATGGTAATGTTTTCTTGTCCAACCCGTCGAGATTATGTGGATAGATGTTTTTATATCAATTGATCGCGTATTAGGTTCGAGCAATTTATGATGTTAAAGGTATCGATATGGGCAATAACTTAGTCCGATACAAGGCTGAAATAGATTTCGACGGAAGGGAATTGACGAGGTCTTATTTGGACAAAAACGATCTCACCGCGATGTTAAAGGTTCGAGGCTCTTGTAAGGTGTTTATGAAGCGTAACGCTGTAATATGTTACCGTTGGAATAATTCTATTCGCAGGAGGTGCAAGCTATGAAAAACATCGACGAACTGGAGACATTCTTTTTAAAGCACGGTGAGGGTATCGTGGATATGGTTGGTGGAGAAATAGACAGAATGGAATTGAAATTGAAGGTATCGTACAAAATATTCTGTTCCGAAGCTATATCGCTAATCTCCTAATTAGCATTTCTACTGTACAACGTGTCTCATGCTTCGTATTATTTGCAGAAGAAATATCCAGAAATCCGACACTGTGACCTGGAAATTCTTTAAACGCTTTTACCATAGGATATAAAAATACAATATACATAGACGATATAAGTTCTGATGTAAATACTGTGTAATAATATTTTGTGGCGCAACGGGTCGTATTTATGACGTTATTTATATAGAGATAGTACCTACATATGTCTGCATTGGTGGACAAAAAAAGAGAAATAAAATAAATAGGTTCGAATATCGTGTACCTGATTGCGTCGTGATTTTAACACAGCCACCTTACGATCCTTTCGCCAGTAAGTACAAATTTAACGAGCAGTCGCTAGTCGCGGGTTCCCTTGGATTATCGATTTTGCCGGAGCACCACTCATGTTGGTTTACCAACGACAACAAAGCGTTTCTATGGATACTTGTGACGAGGAAAGGTGCCACGAGCTAGAAATCTCTGTTCCCGTTTCTCGCGTGTTGTGTTAAGAAACTATCAGACATGAAGTGGTCTATTTACAGCGGCGGAGAGGTCGAACGTTTCTACGCGATTGGCGAAACGATTAAATGAGTCGGCCGAAGGAAAGGGTTCCGCGAAGGTGGAGGTTGAAAGCTTCTCACAGGAAGGATTCGAGCAGCAGCGAGGAGCCCTCGTCGCCCACTGGGAGCAACAAGGCTTCGCCGTACGCCAAGACCACCAGTACTCCTTTGAGAAGCAGGTGGGAGTTGGAGAAGATCAACAGGTCCCCGTTGAATCATCGTGGTGAAGGGGGTTCAGAGGAGTCAGAAGATGAGTCCTCCTCCGATGAAGGAGTTGCAAGATTTCAGGAACAGAAGGAGCTACCGCAAACTAGCCGAGGAAGGCATCAGGATGACTACGAAAGGATTTCTCGGAGGCAGGAAGGAAGACACGGTCGTCGTGGGAAACGAAGACCCGACAGACGCTCTGAAGAGTCTGAGAATGGAAAGAGCAAGGTAGTTTCAGGCCCGGAAGATTCCGGGAAACGTTACGGTGGAGGCGACGCCGAGCGTTCTAAGAGGAAGAGCCGAAGTTTTCGAGGTAAACGCGCGTCCACTGACAGGATTAAGATGTATGAATTATGCCGCGGGTTAAATATATGCTCAACCTTTTGAATATTCTGTCGCGAAGGGGAAGACGAATTGCCAATCACGGAGATCCTGAAGAGGAGCCAGGAGAGTACGCTCACCAAGTACGAGCATCAGCCGCCTCTCCCAGAATTAACGACAGATAAAGTTTACGTGCAACACAGAGGCGGCTTCAGCGCCATGAGGATTCATCGGCTGGGAGGTCCTCGGGGCGAAAGTAAAGCGGAACCAGAAGGAACCGGCGATATCATAGAGAATGCGAGTTCTCCGCCCATTAGGTTGGCCATCGCGGTTCAGAAATTGTGGAAGAGCACTGGCCTGGTGTTTCAAGGTCTTCTGGGTGGCATGGCCCTCATGCACTTCATCATGGTATGTCTTTGCTTTACACAAAACTTATTCGGTTCTACAACGATTACGCAATTATTCCTTAGCTGTACGTGTTCTTCAACGCGTCCATGGAATTCGTGGCAGACCATTCGGTGATTTGCGAGATCTACACGTGCATCTTTTCCTTTCTTATCGCCATCTGCATCGTCTCGACCTTTGATAAGTATGCTTCGTGTTTCCCAATCTTCGAATCTACATCACTGATACTTGCCACTGATTCAAGCTTTCGCCTCTCTAGGTTCGATTTGGCTCGATTCGACACGGAGCACTTGCGCGAGATCTACTTCGATTACAACAAAGCTGTGATAGCTATTCCCCTGTATCTGGTCGCCTTCTGCCTCCACGAAGCCTGCTCGAACACAGACAATCGCCTGGCGCTGGTGCACTACTGCAACTTAAACGACAGCTTGTGGGAGAACGTAAGAGCCGAGCGGAGCTTCCAGCCTCGGAACCGAAGCTCTCTACTTGTTCTGTTCCAGGCTACAGAGGTGCAGACACTTCTGAACGATTTGAACAGCTGGCAGAAGATGACGCTGTCGAAGGACATCCTCGCGGTGTTTGCCTGGCTGTTCGTTTCCATGGGGACCAAGGACGACGCGTTTCTAATTCACTTACAATCCATGGAGAAGTATACGCACGACGTGAACTCTGCCAGACAATAAGTTCATTTAAAGGACACGCAGCTGCGCCATTCTTTTTTACTACGCTTCGTTCTCTTCCGTCCAAAGAAGGAAGCGCGCCGGGCGTACGGTTTCAATGTTTATTCGTAACAGAATAGGGTCTGATATGTACAATATTTATAAAGTTTCTCCTAAACACTAACAGATAATACACGTGTACATGTAATACCAATAAAGACAATAACGTTAAGAATAAAATAACATATGGCGTGATTCGTACAATAGTAAAATATGTTCGTAGACTTCGCCGCGAGCGCGGCGCACAGTTGTATCGACGGTTGCCAGGGGAATCGCTCGTTTTTCAGGGGAGCTTCCGATAGAAAAGTGAAAGGACATTGTCGGAGGCGAGAGAACGCGATGTAAACTCGTCGAACTGTTCGCTGGGAAGGGACAGGGGAAGGCGTTTCCCGGGACGCAATCGTGGATGCAACGCGCAACCGCTCGGCTGCCGCTCGACAAACGTAGCACTCTTTATAAATAATGCGCGGAGGCTCTTATTAATCTGCGAAGCAACAGATAAATATATAAATACTGTACGTACATTTACATCGCTAACGTACATCTCTTCTCTCCTCGAATTTACATCGACGATCATTTAAAATATCTCTGGACTTAGCAACGCTACTCAAGGCACTGTTAACAGTTCTGTCCGAGGTCGACGAATTAATTCGAGTCGTCTTATCGGCCGCGGGGTCGGTACGCGCCCTCGAGGCAAACGATCCTTGAGATTGGGCCCCGTCTCTCGTGGAATACATTAAGGGGAAGACGGACGGGCCAATCGGCGGAATTAAACGAAACTCGTGGACGCGGGCGACGTTCGCGGGCGATGGGCGATCGCATCGTTGCTCGCTCGACCGATCAGATCTCTTTTGGTTTCTCTTCGTGAAAAGAAAAAAGCAGGACGATTTAGTGGTCCGTTTCATCGACAAATGGGGACCGCCAGTCCCCGAGGAACAGCGCCGTGTCTCGGTCGCGACCTTAGTGGCTGAATCTTTAATTTCCTCCTCCTACCTAAAGCTTTAGAAACGTTTGTGCGGATTCGTGACGGCAGTTTACGAATAGACAGCGTAATTCGAGTAGGGTGCGAGAAAAGGCGATGGTCACGGTTCTCAGGGGTGAATCCAGGCAGCTTACGGAAACTTGACGAGAATTTTGGTTCGTAGCTTCTGCGTGCTTCGCTCGACAAGAGGATAAAAAACATACAAAAATGGCCCTCGTATACATGCTTATAATGGGGACCATGGTGAGGGGGCTGGCTCCCCCTGTAGCAGCAACTTTTCTTAGTTTAAGTGTAAATGATCTTCAGCTTCAAAACTCTTTGTGAAAACCACGACCACTGCTTTTAACGCATTCTGTACAAAGTTTCGTGACAGGGGAGGACCGAATATTCGGTAGAGCTCGCCTGTCGGATAACCGAATATCGCGAACGACACCATTTAGAAAAACGCTTCCCTTTCTTCCCCGGGGGAAGAAGCCGGGGTTACAGTTACATTGAATCGTTGATCTCTGCGCGAAGGGGTCGCGAGCCCATAAAGCATCGAGTGAACACGTTCTGAGGGGTCAGACGGTTAAAAAGCTTTCGTTTAAAATCGTCATGGTTTGAGTAATCGAGGACAATAGCGCGCGCCGGTGTGCTGGTCTGAGCCGAATAGTTCCTTTTTCGCCAGGATTAGCCTTTAGCTTCTCCTCGACCGACCAGCGAGTCGAAAGGGAGACGGGAGACCGCGGCGGCTCGTGCCCGTTCCCCATCGTTTCCTGGCTTTTCGACGACACGCTGCAGCTAGTCTGTCTCTCTTTTTGCCCCCGTGCTTCTCGCAGGGAGCCAGGGGGAGGCTCTTTGAAGACTTCCGTCGTCGCAAGGACGATCGCGGGCGGTGGCCGCCCCCCGGAGTACACGCGCGATCTCTCTCCCCTGCCCTCCTTTTCCGCCCGCTTTTTTCCCTTCGAACCCTTTGTGCGGCCCCGTCCGAGGAAAGGGAGAGATTCAGGGACGACGGGGTCTTTGAGGCGCGGAGGAAGAGTCAGGAGCGAAGGAAATCCTGAATGGCGAACAACTGAAGACGGATCCCCTTTCGACGATCCCCTCGTTCCTCCTCCCCCTTCCGCATCGACGATCAAACGGCCCCCGCGTCGCGGTGCATGTACCTGCACCACGAATGGCCGTTGTTGTTGTTCTCGCGGACTTGAAGCAATCCTCAGTCGTCGAAGTCGTGCCGGAGCTTTATGTAGAGGCAGGATCCGAGCACGATGCCGAACAGCTCCAGCACCGACAGGCCCAGGCCCACCGCGCCCAGGATGATCAAGTGGTCCTTGGTCGTCTCCAGGAACTTGTAGATGCAACCCTGCAACACGAGCGAACGGGTTCCGAAATTATTCGTCGCGAATACACCCGAGAGGAATCCCAACAGCGCACTGTTCTGATTCCGCGCAACGGAAGCATGCATATCTTCAGCTAATGGAACCCATGCACAGATGTATCTCAAGTGCGCGACTGCGGCGCGTCCGCGATTAGCCCGGGCCGCATCAACTTCTACCTAGTATTTTTACACAACGAAATCAAGAGGGTCTTGATAACGAGCTTCTTTCCTCAGGTTTCTTCTATCTCGAATTTATGTACCCATTGAAATGCACGGTTGCTCTCTGTGCTCCCCAGTGAATTAAATCGGAAGCAGCGAAGCTCGCGTTTCAGCCTCAAACGGGGTAAACGGCCGTCGAGTAGAATGGTAGCAAGTTTTCTCGAAGGAGAATGAATTAAAATCTGCGTGCACCGTGTAATGGATGTTCGAGGGGTGGTCCCTCCTTCCGCAAAGGTGCGTCGAGGTTTTGCAGCAGCTATCGGGAACGAGACTTCCATCCTTGAGGACGTCCTCGTCCTTGTGCCATTCGCTCACCAACCAGTCCTCGAATCTCAGGGCTCCACAGCATTTGAACTGAAATTTTAACGAGGAATTACGCTTTCCTAAGGGTGCACGTATCCTACCCGAGCGTTCCTCCGCGCCGCGAGCCCCTCCTCCGTCGCGAAAATTCCGCCCCGAGTCGGAAAAACACTAACAAGTATCCCCGTCTACCCCCGCCGTACCATTGTACAAGGAAGAATATCAGTGGACTAATGAACAGCCTCGCCGAGTGCATTCGCTCGCTAACGACTCTCGAGAACCTGATTGCCGCCGCTCGGATAAACAAAAGGAACGCTAAAACGATCGTTAACGCGTGCGCTAAATGGTCGAAGAAGGAGCCGAGGGTTCCGCGAACGCGGATAGGAACCGCGTTCGAATGCACTCTGGAAGGGGCTCGAGGGGGGCCCCGTCGAGTTTCCTCGAGCAGGCTGCGGGCAACGACCAAGGAGAGAAGGGAACGGCGGATCGATGGGGCGAGGAGCGTTAATCGATTCGCGGAGGACGAACTGGGACCATTTTCCGGCGCGATAACGATGATTCCCAGTCGTAAAGTACTCGCGCGTTGGTCGGAGGCGTCGAAGAAAAATGGTTAGGCGATATCGCGGCCACGCGAGCCAGCCCGCAGCTATTTCGCGTGGAACGAAATTTAACGACCTTCTCGCTCTTCCCCTCTGCCTCGCAGATACCGCGGGGGAAAAAAAAACAGAGGGGGGAAGAAAAACGGGGCAAACTGCTCCGATAAAGTCCTGTCGCATATAAATGTCCCCTTAAACTGTTTCATTGGAGCAGCGTCTGGTACGCTATGCATTCGCGAGTGATCGAGCAGCGGGCAATTGAAGAGGCGCGAGACGCGAGGCAGAGGTGATAAAGGAGTGCCCCAGGAAGCGCGCGATTACTTGTAAATAACGAAACAGAAGCGGGTGGCTGGGCTCTTTATGGCTGGCAGGGTTGGGTACCCTTATTCTCGAACGGGAGATCCTTCTTCCGGCACCCCTTGTTCCAGCTGTACTCACCTCTATCTGCATCTGGTCGATCGCGACAGTCTCCCTGCTCCTCACGGAATAGTTCTCGAGGAAGGTGCGATTAAGGTTCATCTTCAATTCAGGACCGACCTGCTCCTCGTAAAGCCGCGCCAAAGCGCCGACGCCCGCCTCCAGCACGAACACCAGCATCACCACGAACACGTACTGCGCGGAAAATGAATGCAAGATTAGCGGAAATAAGGAAAATCGATCGTCGCGGGAACGACCTGTCGCCCTCGTCAATCTCCGTCGATCCTTTCGCGAAATACGCTTCGTGGCTTTCACCTCGCAACCGGGGAGGGCAGAGTGTGTATTGAATAAAATCAATTGCACTGCTGGATGCAAGAAGATGTTTCGAGGAAAGTATCCGCCATCATTACGAAGTTAGATATTTTTTATACATAGTAAAGTTGTTGTAAAAGTGTGTATAATATTTAAAAATTTGGTATATCTCTTTGTAGTTACATTATTATAATCGGAATTATGTAATGAATTAATCTGTGAAATTAATTTTAAGTATAGCCCTCGCCTGCTTGTATAAAATAGAGAAATATAGAAAAAAGTTGCTTTTTAACATTATGTTTTATTATTGATTTAATATTTGCATAGAATCTGGAAAAGTATAGTCATAATAATGGTCATAGATCGTGTCATCTTCAGGGTGATGTATGTTTGGCTTACAAGGGGAGGACACCATGTGGTAGACACCGATTTTTATGAGCCTTGGCTGGATGGATCTATGTCGAAGATAAGTAAATAGGTGTCCGAGCGTTTCAGCCAATAAGCCTTAATAATAGAGATATTTACATGTAAATTATTAAAAATTTCAGTAGCCGTGGGGTGTTAGTGGGTAAAAATCCCACAATACAGTGGCGCCCGCGGGAGATTCCCTTCTAGAGGCGTCGGGGTGCCTTTTGAAGATGTCTCCACGTTAAAAAAAACTTCATAAATTTTTGTTATAAATTATTTTTGTTATAATTTTTTTTTTAACTTGGAGAAATCTTCAAAAGGCACCCCGACTCCTGCAGAGTGGAATCCCTCGGGGCGCCAGGGTAGTGTGGGATTTTTACCCATTAAAACCCCACGGCCACTATACATTTTTTAATAACTTTCATGTAAACATCTCTATTATTAAGGTCCATTGGCAGAAACGCTCGGCCACCTATTTACTTATTTTCGGCATAGGATCCATCGTGCCAAGGCTCGTCAAAATCGGTGTCTACCACATGGTGTCCTCCCCTTGTTAGATACGAGTTAGGTTCAGTTGATCAATGTCGATTAAAAAAATTCACCACAGCTCTGCCAATTTTAAAGATACGACAATGAAATAAAATCTAAAGGGCATATGTAGAGAACAATGAAGAATCCAATTAGCGTTTTCTGCAAAAAAGGGCTCGAGTGTCCCGAGGCCGTTCATGAAAGAGAAACGACCCAGTTAAGAGGTTGATCCTTCGTGCAACTTTACGTGTTCACAGTGTATTGACTTATTGACTGGTCTGGGCAGTTTTGACAGGAAAGATCGATGAATATATAATGTACATCACCTCTATGGGTAATGCGAAAGTTTCTCCGAAAGCAAAGAGTGCGAATATACCGCGGAGACTAGTAGTAGCGCCAGAAGAAGTAGGTACACTCCTATCGACTCTCTTGAAAGCTCACTGGCACGAGCACTGAACGCGTTGATCGACGTTCAACATTTTGGAGTAAATTACAATTTTAACTGATCGCTATAGTGGCTTTCTCCAGGCTGACTACCTTGTCTCGCTCCAAATTAATTGCTTCGAATCGATCATCTTCAGGCTGTCATAGCCCAGAGGGGGCCATCGTTAACGCTCGTCGACTCCATCGGCTTCAAAGACTTTATTAACTTGAGACTCCCTGGGCCTTCGCTTTGCTATGTTAATTCCGAAGGTACTTGGCGTCTTCCATACTGTTGCGAGATATTCCGATCCCAGTGATCAGAATTTCCTGTGCAACGTTCAATGCCCCAATAAAGAAACGGCGACAGCATCGATAGACTCCCTCTCCAAATGGAGGGCGCGTAATCCCTAGATCGCGACCGCGAACACGATCGCTAACGACTCCCCCGCCCCGAAATCGCAAGATCGCGGCCAAAGCTCGCCGGCGAGCGTCGTAAATCGTCCGCAGGAGGGGTTGCTTACTTTTCCACCGAGGCCGTGTTAACGCGAGCTCCAGTGTCATCAGCTTCCGCGCTTTAAAGCAGCATCTGCTTCGCGGGATCAGTTAATAATCCTTCAGCGAGGTCCTCGCGTAATTTAAGCTCCGTAATTAAAACGATCGATTAATGAACACCGCGTTATTCGCGAGGACGTCGGCCGGGCAGCTCGATAAACGCGCCCGGTAACCTGTTTCCTTTTCACCGCGCGTCGCGTTCAATTATGCCGGGCTCGTCGACACCGCGACGGGTAAATCGAGTTCCCCTAATTCCCCAGCAAACAAGCCGCGGCTCGCGCGATTCTGCCAGACTGTTGACGCCCGCCACCTCGGCGATAAGCTTGGAAAACTCAAGGCGCCTGCCATTGATTTCCGCGACGAACAACTTCCGGGCAGTCGGCAGCCTCCTCGCGGCAGTTCGAAGGATCCAGGTAGGCGAATCCGGCGAACAGTGAGTTTGGGAGGGCTCCCGGCGAAAGGCCCGCTGGCAAAAGTGCACCGCGGAATGATCAGCGATTTCTTGCAAGAGAGAGCCCGCCCGCCTGCCCCTCGCGTTAAAGCAGCAAAACGCCGCGAGAAGCGTTTCGGAATTTTCATGAATATAAATCCCGAACGCGTCGGCAACCTGCCTCCATGAATATTCAAGCCGCCGAGCCGGGCACGGGCGATCGTTTGGGCGAAAACTTTCCAGCGAATCGCTCTGCCTCGAAGAGGAGCCCGCCGGTGCCGGGGAAGAAGCCTGGCTAAGTTTTTCCTGGCGTAGAATTCTGCTCGAGTCGCGTTTGGGGGAAAGTTCTCCGCCCTTCCCGCGGTGGCAGACTTTTTCCCCGATGATCATTTTAAAGTGAAGCTGTTGCTCGCGTTTTAATGGATTTTGTAAATGGTGTAACGATAAGGTGTAACGTTCACCTTGATAAGGACTAGGCTTTTGCTCTCTCTCTCTCTCTCTCTCTCTCTCTCTCACTCTCTCTCTCATGGAGGAAAAAATGGAAGTAACGAGGAAAAAAAGAAAGCTGAAAAGAAGAAAGGAATCTCTCGCCACATATCCCATGGCTTAAAGCTTTAAAGCAGTTTCTTTCTTTCTTGGATCGTGTTAGAGTTTCTTCTGGATAAGTGTGATAACGCGATAGAGAGCAGGGGATGAGAGAGATTTTACGAGAACTCGATTGGGCACGAACAGGACGCGTCGGATGAGACGACGGCGGAATTACAACGCTCGCACGCGGGCACACGTGGCTACCAATTTAAACTGAATGCAGACGCGCGTGATATGTACATTACACTAGCCACAGCATCCGACCAGCCACGGCAATTGACAGTTTAGAATTGGACGGAACCGCTGACAGCGAATAGACGGTCGATCATGAACACTGACTGCGGTCGCCGCGATCACAGCCGATATCCGTCGACAATCCAAATACGCCGATTTCGCTGGCAGAAATTCGCGTCGATGGATGGCCAGAAACGAGCACGGAAATTGGAGCGGGCTTTCGGTGTCGCTAGACAGTTTCCCTGTGTACCTGCAGTCTGAAAATTGACGAACAAATTCGTAGAAGAAGCGAAGCCGATTAGAGGATACTTACCGCAGCGATTTCACCTTCGGGATCGTTCTTTCTTTCGCGGATAAAAAGTCGGCGGGACTAAGTCCTTGATCGCCGGAGAGGATGGATCGGAGTTAAGAAAAAGCGAAGTAGATTTCTCTCGGAGAGTTCCCTCCGATTAGAAACTATCGAAGGATTCCCGAACGAGCGTTTATTCGGCCATTACTTTCTCCGAGTGGTTACGCGAGGCGTCTGGTTTTTCGTTGAAAATCCACGGCGCGTTCATTATCCGGATTTACCTACCCACCGCGAGCAAAAATCTTAATTGACCGCCGTATATGGCCCGAGCTAATGAGACGATTCGCTCGTGCCATCGTGCGCGCAGGTGGTGAAAGGGAGCAAAAGACCTATGGGAAAGGAGAGGCAAAAGGTTGGCCGAAAGAGGCGGCGGGAACCTTTTGCGCCCAAGATCGCCGATAGCCTCGCCGTCGAGCAGCAAATTGCTCGCGGAATCCTCGATAAAGTTCCTCGAATCTCAAACTTTTTCCTCGCCGGACAACGGGGGCGGTTAGTTTTACTCGCGACCTGGGGATTAATCTTCATACGCCGACGGTACGTCTTCGCCCGGCCCTGATTGAAGGACGAACAAACCGGGGGATAATTGACAGTCGAGATTATAATAGGAAAAAGCAGCTGTGGTTCGTTCGTCGACAGGAATGGAGGCGGGTTCACGTCGACGTGGTGAAAAACGTTGGAAAGGGGTTGGCAGAAATAAAGATTCGTCAGCGGAGCGGAATCAACGGTCCGATTTCAGTTTGCGTTCGCGGGAGTGACACTTCTTATCAGACCCGCGATCCTGAAATATCGAGTGCGATGGGAATAAAACGAAAAGTGCCGGATAATCGCGCGACGAGGACCGGATTCGAGGGAACGAGGCGCGGTGTTACTGTGGTCGCGAGCGTTCGATAACCAGCCGAAGAATTCATTACGGCGAGAGGAGAAATCAGAGCGTTCCGCTCGATACAAACGCCGCGAAGCTTTCATTCTGTGTCCTCTTGTGACTACTGTTATTATCCAGGGAACCGGGGTGACACACTGGCAAGCTCCTTTTTGAATTCATGGCGTGATATGAGCGATGTTGCATAACGTCTTCGATCGACTGTACTCTATTTTAATTAGCGAGATCCTACGTGGCCCGCTAATCGGATGGTGCAATCGGCAGAAATCAATGTTCTTTTGGGGAATTTTTTGTAAGGAAACTATATGTGCAATATTTTTAAAACTATCAGGGAATGTTATTATTATTATTATTGTAAAGAAAGTACAGGGTACTCCCTTTTAAATTAGCCCGCGCACTCACGGCGCGTTGGCTGAGGAGGTTAGAAAGACTAAGGAGTAAACACCAGTGCAAGGACAAAGCTCCACGAATTAAAAGACAACAGGAAATAGAGATTGTAATTGGGGAATAATTGACATTTAATGTCGTTTCTCTTTTAGAGGTAAGCGTTGTAAATAGTTGTAAATAAGAACATAAACAATAAAATAAAAAAAAACTCTTTTACAGAGAGAGAAACTCAGTTTTGTGATTATTCCGGCCCAATAACATTATATTATTATTATTATTATTATTATTATTATTATTGAAAATTAAAGGAGCATTGCCCAATACAAAGCACAGTTACAACGACGTGATAGGATTTTCCTGACAAAATAGTCTGAAGAGCTTCCAACTGAAAGAGGAACTACTATCGGAAAAGAAGTCGACATAGTCTACGTAGGAGCTAGCACTGAACATTAAGCGGTTCATTGGATCAAGTGATCCATATTTAGATTTGAATTCGCGGTATACGAAAGGTGGCCTTTCTCTGACACATCTGGTAGGAGCATATAGATCAACGAGTTCCAGTACCGCGGAACAATTAATTTCACTCTTTATGATCTTAAAAAGAAAGGTCATGTCCGTTACAGTTCTGCGCGCAGAAAGCGCTGTCATATTAAGTTTAACAAGTATCGATGCAAAATCATGATCCCAGACAGGCCTGTGAATGTGTAATTTATATTCAGAATGTTAGTATGTATTTCATCGTGCAATCCGTTGCAGTGGCCTGACACCCAAAAACTAAACAGTTTTGCGTTTTTTTTTATAAAATTACTCTATGAATAGCCTTCAATCCAGATTAAAAAATGCAAATTACAATAATGTTGAGTGCTTGAAAATATAGTTGCGTTTTCCACTAGAAAAATTCACGTTAATTGTGCAACAAAACTTCTTAAATTTGATAATATTATTCTGGCTTCAGGTCCATCCATAGCGTAACTTTATTAAAAGCTGCGCGCAGTTGAACAACTTGGCCGCTCCGAAACGCTAGCGCCATTTGGAATTACCGCGTTATTTTTAAATAAAAAAATGTTCGTTCGCTTCTTGAACTACGTAATAACATGCCCTGAAAGTTTGAAAAATATTGCATGTATAGTCTCCTCACAAAAAATTCACGAAACGAACCTTGATGTCTGTCGATTACACCAGGTTCCCCTCTCAATATAGCTACTTAGCTTCCCTTCGCTTGCCTCTTCGTCCCTAGCTTCGAAAGCGACTGTCCCGTCGCTGTCGCAGTTCCACTCGGTGGACAGCCGCCCGTTACATTATATCGCTTCGCGCGCTAATTTACGATATTCCCGCTCTAATCAATATTGAAATTGGAAAGAATCTGGAGGCACAGTTGGCTGGCGTAGGAAGCGCGGCGGGGCTCGTTAAAGCGGCCGGTGGCTGAGCGGACGTAAAAGGAGATCCCTCGGAGGATCATCGGGGCGATATCTCCTTGTTAAAACGTGTCCACGTCGGGGAGTAACGAGCCGGCTCGATAGCGAATCTCGGCATCGTTCGTCGCTCCATTTACCTTCTAGACGCACGGAACGACGATATCCTGATCACGGTAACGGCGCATAAACTAACGGCCGTATATGGCCAGAAACTATGCTCTTGTATATCGGCCGCGTTATCCTGCCTTTTATATTTATTCCCATGAAATACGCTCCTCGGAGGGAAGATAAATGCGCCGGGCAGCTTTGCCCGCGCGCCAGCACGCGCTGCGCCCAACAAAGGGGTATCCTCCTTCAGGATCGAGGCCTCGTTACCGATATCCGCGCGAGTACGTGCTATCCACCGCGGAGGGCATCGTGTCCGCGTACAGACCGCTGGTCGATAATGGTAAACGGCAGGGAAGTCGCCCAACTACTCGCGGGAACTTGGCAATCCCGCGTCGACTTAAAAGTCGCGCGTCCCGCGCCGATACTTTCAGCGCTGGCCTTGCTCGCTGCGGGAGTAAAGCGGATCCGGAGCGAGCTTATAGTTCCGATTAAGTTAATTGAACGGTTCAAGGAAGCCGACACCCCCGCGCTCAAAGTTTCAATATGGACTTCGGTGACATTTATCAAACCACCACTTTGCGCAGACCCAAGAACGTCGATGGGATGGCCCCCGGGGCTACGGCAGGAGCGTGGTGAATCGGGGGTGCTTCTTCTACGTCTCGCCCTCGCGATATTTCATTTCCTCGAGATAATATCGCAGTCTGGCGTATTTGAAACGCGCGGGTATGTCCCCGATGTATCCGGGAGGCTGTAGGCGCAGTCGGGCCAGCTGGAGCGCTAGCCTCTTTTTGCGAGCGCGCCCGTCGTCGAGGGCTCCAGCACTTTGGATTTAATGTCTTCATAATTGCGCGTCCCCCGACTGGACGAGTCGTTCCGTCGCACTCGAGGCTTTCTTGCCGCGCGCGGTTCGATTCGTCAAGTGGAACGTACAAATCATTTTATAGCCCCCTAAGAGACTCTGGAGCGTTTGGTTCTGGTACGTTTGTCGCGCCCCTCGTAGACCATCGACTGTCGTAATCTTCTCGTTGAGATTAGCTGACAGAGGCTCGTTCCGGCTGGGGTTTTTCAAACGACAGAGGAGCTTGCGTTTCGGTAACCCGTTAGACAGAAACGACGAGCCAGGAGTGAAGCAAAGCGTACACTGTCCTTCATAAGTATTCGAATAGAACATGTTATATTTGTTAGAGTTTGATTACCTCCCAATGCTTTTCATTCAAAATTATAGGAATATTAGCCCTTTCCGAAGTTCTGCATTCAAACTTCTAAATAAGTTATAGGTAGGTAAGTGCGCGAACGCTTTTCCTATACGTTCGCGACTTGTTTTGCCAACATTACCTACTTAGTTAGATTAGAAATATTAATATTAATATTAATATTTTTATTGTGAGAAATATTAATATTAATATTTTTATTATAAGAAATATTAATATTAATATTTTTATTATAAGAAATATTAATATTAATATTTTTATTATAAGAAATATTAATATTAATATTTTTATTGTAAGAAATATTAATATTAATATTTTTATTATAAGAAATATTAATATTAATATTAATATTTTTATTCTAAGAAATATTAATATCAATATTTTTATCATAAGAAATATTGATATTAATATTTTTATCATAAGAAATATTGATATTAATATTTTTATCATAAGAAATATTAATATTAATATTTTTATCATAAGAAATATTAATATTAATATTTTTATCATAAGAAATATTAATACTAAAATTTTTATCATAAGAAATATTAATATTAGTATTTTTATTATAAAATATTTTTTCGACAAAAATAGAAATAAAAATTTATCAACTCAATAATTACTACTTGTTGTGTGAGAATATACATTTTTCAATCAGTGTTTTCTTTTTACTGTTAAGTCAAAGCAATAATTTTATAAACAGGTTATTCTAATTTACTCGAAGTTGGTAAAGATAGAGCTGCACTCCTCTTTCTGTAAGGTCCTAAATTTTTCCACACAGAGTAGGTCTCCTAATTCATAACACTTATGAACACCAGTGTACATCTACGAGCTAAAATCGTAAACATAGTGGACAGTTGCAGACGAATACATTCTGGGATTGTTTGGGGAATGGTGGAATCGCGGGTGATTGCAGCCTCCGTCGTCGCGTCCCACCTCCCCCTCGTTGCGCTTACGTATCCAGGTATAAATTGGCCGTAAGCGCCGCGATCGTCCGTCGGATACTTAGGATGTAATGCGGTCTCGCCCGGAGCATTTGGACCGCTGAAACGGGTTCGAAACCAGTCCGAGGCGTCGAGACCTGTCCGGCGATTCCAGGCCCGCGATACGTCATTCAAGCAGGAGAAAAAGTCGGCGAGCAACGGACGGACCAGTGTTCCTCCGCGCTATGAAAACTAATTGGATCGCAGTGCGCGGCGTCGTCGTTAATATTACGCCTGTAATTATTGCGCCAGCGTCTGAAATATGCATTACGCGTGCTGCAGCATTAATGGCCGCCGACATTGTTCGTTAACGTTGCGCGCAGTGGAAAATGCTAATATCCGTGCCTGAGGGACGTTTGTTCGGGCATTGTTGCGCAACGGTCGCGAATTTACCGTGGCTTTTATATTAAAGGTGTCCTTTGTTGGGAATTCAAGCTCCATCGGACGGATAACTGTTAACTGGCGCTACTATTCATGAGGAATAATCAGGAGAAAAGCTAAACGGTGAATGGGGGCCGATCGGAGGAGAAGAAGTGACACTACATCTAAAGCCCCGCATCGTGCGATCGAATGCGATTCAAGCAACGAGCGAAGCCCTAAATTAAGAAGGGATCTGCGCGACCGGGACTCCGCGGTTTGCAGAGGCTGTTACCGGAATTTAACTATCATTTATGTGGAATTAAACGTAAGCCAGTCCAGCAACGTTACAGCCTCAACGGGAGCGCGAGATACCAGACACGGTGCCGCGCTAATTCTCGATTAAGTCCGATTTATAGTTTAAGAGGGTAGTTTTCAGACAGAGAAACGTGGGACAGATGGGAAAGTCGGAAATGGTAACTAGGTACGTCTGTCGCAAAAGGTCCTATCCCTCCCAAAGCGCTGGGGTCTTAAGAGCACTTTCCCTCGACTACAGCATTGCTGGATCAACGTTTCGCGGAGCAGGGGTATTATAAATTATCTTCGTCCTATTTGTTCTACCTGTTCCCGCACGTTCGTATCGATGTCCATTAAGCTGTTGCTGCTGCATGAGCATACGTCCCCTTTTCGTGAGAAAATATCCTCTAACGTGTAAGTAAAGCGGCTTTCAAGCGCGCAGCTTTCTATTCTCTCTGCCAGGCCCGTGTTCTCCTTTTTCTGAGAAGAAAACGGTGGTCAAACTGTTCGTCCACCGAAAAGCTTCCTTTGAAACAATCTCGTTGAGAGCGTAAAAGGAGAACTGTTCCTTTGCAGCGGCTGATCTCGTTCCCATGTGAATCGAGGTATTTTTAAAAGTACACCCCTGTCCGTTGTTTGTCTCTTTACCTGGCTTGCTTTGAACCTGCTATTCGGTCGCAAGTAACAGGGGCGACTTTGCTGGGGTGCTCAGGCGCTAATATTCAGGGCAATCGACTGTGTCTTCAAGGTGAAGCCTGGCCTGGTCGGCGCGTAACAACTAGCGTTGTGGTAATCGGGACAAAAAAAATGGCCCATCTCGCGGTGATTAGGAGTAACACATCGAAAATTGTCCTATTCGAAGCACTACCTGAAGATTGTAGACCGTCTAGACAGGTGGTAAATTTTTGCCTAACACCTAACACCTTTTTAAAACTTCCCTCTCGTCACGAAAATGTCCACGACACTGCCGACGAAGATCTGCAAGCCTCGGGCGATGATGCGGGCAACCAAGCGAGTCAAAGGGAATTTCATCCCCGACCGAGGAAGAAACGAGACCGTAGCTTCGCGTTGAAACTGTCCCGGAAACGGAACTTTCCGAGATCTTACTTTACGCGTTCCAACGGGAACCGCGAGACGCTTTCCACGGTCGCTTGCCCTTTTAATTAACATTACATAAATCTCCGGGCACGTTCAACCTCTGCTCACTCACCTGCTTCAACTCGTAAATAGAATTCCCCCACGAAAGTAGCAGAGGCTGAATTGGAAACTGCTATTGCGATCGAGTCAGGTTCTAAGAGCGACGTTCCGCTTCGCAACGAACGACATTCGTCGCTAAAATCGTGCCCCCGCCGTTGAATGGGATCCGCGAAAGTTCCGTGGACGGTTCGGAGCGCATCTGGCGTCGGGGCTACAGGTAATTTCAAAAGCGATAGCTCTAGTTGCTCGAGTGGCTCGTTTCTCTATACTCCATCGCACCGTTGATGTTCTAGCCTCCTTTAACCTCGGCTCTAACTCTCTCTAACTCTCTCTCTCTCTCTCTCTCTCTCTCTCTCTCTCTCTCTCTCTCTCTCTCTCTCTCTCTCTCTCTCTCTCTCTCCGTCCCTCTCGGGTATGGGCGTCCGCCCGACTGGGGGAATTAATTAATCAGACAATAGCGGCGCCCTGATAAATGGCCGGCACGGAAGTGCATGATCGATAAGAGACACCGTGCTATCGTCCGCGGTGCTATACGCTCCTGACAATACGATGAATCCGCGAGAACGGATGGCACCGCGTTTTCTCTTTCATCGACCGCCCTGGGGATTATTGGTCGCGTAACGAACAAATGGGAACACTGTGAAATATCTCTCCGGCACGTTCAGATTCAAAGGTTGATTGATTCTTTTCCGTGCGAGGTGAATTTTTTTTTATTAGCCAGCCGACGAGGGGAGGCTCAATGGAAATGGGGTGGAATAAGAATTCCACTTTGCGGAGGCTGTAGAAAAGTTTCGTACGTCGGATAAATCTGCTCGGGGTTACTCACTATGAGAAGGACGCATCTATTTTCAGAAGTTACACCGCCGCATCCGAGCCAGCTGCCGACCACAGCCAGGACACCTGCGACGATCAAGGCGTAGGCTAGAGTCGGATACGTCGACGTCGTCATCAGGGACACGTAGCTGTGCTTCGAAATCACCGTCCAGATACCGATCCCGCCCACCACCAGTCCAGACAGCTGTAACAAAAATAAAACCCGTTCACCGTCAAGCTCTACCGCCCTGTTAACCCTTAATTGCTCCTTGCTCGTCCACGTCGACAAGGATAAAATTAACTCAAACGCGTAGGCACCTCGTGCCCGTTTCATTGCATCTTGGTGTTAATTGGCACCGATCGATAGTGATCATTAACTTGGGGGGGAAGCTTCGCGTGGACCCTGAATTAGGCACTATATAGCAAACGACCACGCATATAATCATTGCACGTCAGAATAAAAAATCTCGCAATGCCGTTTCGTTCCGATCACTCGATCTGACGAAGAACACGTGGTGCCCTTCAAGCTGCACGCGCAGCTTCCCGAGAACAGACGCGAACAGACCAACCGCGCTGTAATCTGCCCGCTCGGTTGTCCTCGATACGATCTCCTCGGACAGAACGCTTTTATTCGCGCGATACCGAGGCTCTAATCCCGGTGAATCCCGCGACGAAGAACCACGCCAGATATCGTAGCCGCCCACGGCTGACGCGCGACCAACGGTGCTTGATAACTATGCGCGTGTCAAACGTATTTCGCTATCGTCCCCCAGCGCGATTTATCTACCCTTTTTTTCTCCCTTCCTTTCCCCCCCCCCTCGCAGATTTCCCCGATTTTTTCCCCCGTTCGCCCGTGACATCGGGTCGCGACTCCCGAGCGGATCCCGCGGGAGCGGTGCAAGGCAGCGGGGAAATATACGAGCCACGCCGACGTAAATATCGGTCGACGCGCGATATTTACGGTATCGAGGAATGTGCGGTACGTGGGCGGCGCGAACACTGGTCTCTGGGCACACAATGGTCAGGTTTCTAGACACGCGCGCTTCGGCAACGAAATACTCGGGGGTATTGCCTGCGTTAGACGCGTGCACGGAGGGTAGTTGGCCGTGACTGGTACTAATCGCGACGTTTACACAGTTTTTACGGGTTAAACGGCACCTCTGTGCTGGGGTTTAATCCAGTGACAGCTGCTAGCCAACTGATCTTTAATCTGGCTTTGTAAATTATTAATAATAATAATAGATCGTCTTTATTCCACACAAGATGCAGAAGCAGTAAACAATTAGTATAGCAAAAATAATTAACGGATTGGGCGAGGCTCAGCGTAGCTGCTATTATGCCTGACCCGAAGTAGAATAGGAAAAAGGAGAAAGAACAACAATGAGAGGGGGGTAAATTATAGAAATAATAATAATAATAATAATAATAATAATAATAATAATAATAATAATAAGACGTTAAAGGGACTCAGCTGTAGATCACGTTAATCCGATTAGTCCTAGGTTATGTGCGGATGATTGATAAGAAATAATTTGGTGGCATTTTTGATAGAGTGTAGAGTGGGAAGTGAATTCTATGTAGCAGTTACTCAGGACCCGATCTAGCTCTTCCGTCGCTATGGGCAAAAATGATTTTTGCCGCCCTTTATATTTTATTGTAAATCATTATTTTAAACTATTATTTTTAACAGTGAGTGAAAATTTTTTGTACATATTTATTGAATAACAAGAGCCATTTATTTTATCAAACATTTAATGTGCATAAAAAAAACAGAAACAGAGTAAAATAAAATATGTAGGCATAAGAGGTAGGTATCTATTTTTTAAATCTAAAAAGAGGATTTAACGAATGAAACGAAATAAACTAAATGCGAAAAATCCAAGATCTCTGATATAGGTACTCACCTTTCCGTAAAGGTAATAGTATTTATATGGAAGATTTCAAACAATTACCTATTTCTCTGTCGCTTTTTAAAAAAGTTCAACTGTTTTATTAGTATCTATTGATTTTAATTTTCTCTTTCTACCAAATCTGCCGCTGTGGGCAGTTGACCTGCTTGGGCCCTCCAATCGGGCCCTGCAGTTATCTCCAGAACGCGTAGGTATAACATCAGCCTGCTTGTTTTCCATTTCAAAGGCCACATCTCGAACTCAAGGCATCTCTGACCCACCCGGTAGTCACAGAACGATCAGAAAATCCCGAGCCTTCTAATCCTGCACAACTAATTCCCTTTCTCTCGACAGGCGCGAGTATGCGATACGGTATTCACTTTGTCCGCGTCGAAGCCAACAGAAGTAACCCTCCCCCAGAATCGAACACGCGCCTCCACTCCCATTCGCTTAAACGTCGGGCGAACGGACATGCCGGGAATTATGAAACACTGTCACCTCGAGGTATATACATATGAGAGAGAAAGGTAGAACTGTCTGACCTTTTTCAAGATGAGGATGAAAGTCTCCGAGTGAACGAATCTCTATCGATCCAGTTGCTTGGATTTACCTCGGAAAGCCACCGCTATTATTCTTTCATACCCCGCGCAGTAAATTCCTAGAGCGGCGGAGGCGAGATTCGCGGGGCCAGCTGATCGATATTCCTTTATCATCGTCGCTGATAAAGGGCGCACCAGCGACCGTTTCGCTGATTCTTTCGGGGCGGATACAACGGGACCGCACCCACGCTTTGCGCCGTATACCCACGGGAAAGAATCCGGCGAGGAATTCTCAGAGGCCGAGTGGATACGACAGCGCGCGTACTATATTTCTCCGCGCGGTCGAATCCAAGCGGATCGTGCGCGGCTCCGTAGGAAGGACCTCGATATACCCAACTCCCTGCGGGGAGGCTACACACGGTCGCTGGACGAGGGCAGCAATTTATTATTTTATCATTGTCCCGAGATGCCGAAGGCGGCCACGTATCGCCGCTAGGACGCCATAAATCACGGGGATCGGCGTCGATGCTCCGCTTGGCGCGTCTCCGCGAGCAATATCGATCCCTATCCGGCATCCGCGAACAAACGCGCGTCGCCGTTTATGAATTTCCTGCGATACGTCTCGTCCGGGCCATCGAGTTCTGCCATTAGCGTATTAAAGTTATATACACACGCGGATGGTATTACTCACGGGATGACGTGATACTTCATGCCGCCGTACCAAGTCCCCGGAGAGTCTTCGTCCAGCGTCTGCATCCGCTGTGAAACGAGGGGGGATGAAAGTCGACAGCGACCAGCGCTCCTTCTTTATCGCTCCACCGTTTTTCAGCGGAGCTTTGGTCACTTCGGTGGTGAGTAAGGGTAGGTGAGTACACCGAGGGGGTATGGCGCGACTGGTTGCGAGGAAGAGGAAACGAAAATGGGACCGTTTGTGTCGCTCCTTCCTTTTCGGCGACCCAACGGCTCCTTTCCTCGCGGTGGAAGGAGAACGAGGCAGCGATTTATGGCCGCTACTCGCCAGGGGGCATTTATATCACGGGCGGTCGAATATTATTTACGACCGTCTAATGCTAAACTTTCCCCGCGAGTGTGACTAAATCGCTGGTCTGCGAAATTGTTTCCAGTGTCTTCCGCTTTCTCTTCGTGTTTACGATTAGTCGCCACGGCCGGAGCTTTCTGCGAAATGCGTAGTTCCCGGGGTAGAACGGGGGAACGTGGGTGGTCTCCCCTGAACCGCGGGGAATCGCGAAATACCACCCGCGACCAATTTTCAGAGCACAATGCTCGAGCCGCGTCTCGGTTGTTCGGAACAATGGATCGTCATCAATGGGAATCGATCCATCGGGCCACTTTGACATCAGTCGACGAACCGGAGATAAAAGTCGAATGAGCGCGTGGTTTTTATCTAGTCCCCTCAATTAGGCCCGCTGGATTTGGTCCCTCTGTGGACTTTGTAAGAGCCGCAGGTACCCGTGCGCGACATTAGTCCCAATGAAGAGTTTCAAAGCACCGTTCGGGACAGGTTTTCTGGAATTCTAGGGACTCGAAACGCCCCCGCAGCCCTCCTCTCCCTCGCCCTTCGTTTCACCTCGTTCAGCCCGTCGCCGGAGACGCGGCCGTGGCTTATCTGCCTCGAAGCTTATGAATTCAGAGAGCAAATAAAGACCGGAGTGTCTAACGGTGCTCCGCGGTCCTCCTTTTACCGCGTTTTACGCGCCAGCTGACAGCCGATGGGGCAGAAAATTCATGTCCTCCTCGCGACGATTCGACGGCTACGGGGAAGCCGAACGATCGCACCAATCGTTCCCGTTCGGCTATTCCTAGCGATTTAAACGGGCCCGCGGTAATCTTTCCGGCCGACGCACAGTGGCTCGAGTATACTACATGCTGGCTGGAGAAAATTATTTTTTCGCGGTATTGGGTTTATATGGGGTTCAAATTGTATCGCAGTTTATTATTTCACCAAAAATATCAATAAAATAAAAATATGACTAATTCAGTAAAGGAAAAAGAACGAAACGACAGTAGATATTGTGCTTTAACTATAATTATCAGTTATAACATTATGATTATTCCTGTAATTTCTAAGTTTTCTATGGAATTTAAAAAAAAAAATGTAATGTAATGTAATTAACAAGAAATTAATAGTTATAAGGCACACTTACAGTTATAGTTAATCTATAATACGTATAGAGTCTGAAATATAACAACTGTGCTATCCCTCCTGCCGAGCGTCGTACTCGAAAACAATTAACAAAATATAGTTTTGCAAATTTCTGCAGATCGATCGTGTGATTAAAAAAAAACTAGAAAGTCTATACTTTCCGTACATTCAACCCTTGAAGCGTGGAACAACGTGGAACATACAGCAAAACACTGTTTTAATAGCCATTTTATGTTAGGTGAGTCAACTGTGGCTCGAAATTTTTTTGAAACTCCACAGAAAACTCTGAAATTACAGGAATAAACATAATGTTGCAACTGATAATTATAGTTAAAGTACAATACTGTCGTTTCGTTCTTTTTCCTTTATTGAATTAGTCATATTTTTATTTCATTGATATTTTTAGTGAAATAATAAACTGTGCCACGAATCAGGTTTGTTTCTAACAATTTGAACCCCATATAAACCCAATACCGCGAAAAAATAATTTTGTCCAGCCAGCATGTAGTATGCTCGAAACACTGTGCGACGTCGGCAAGATATCGCGCCACTAATTCCATAAATCGTGGCCTTCTCTTGAATTTTTGCCAGGATTTATGGGAACGGTAACTAGGCTCGAGCTGCGTAACTCGCTGGACACGATTACGAGCGTAGAAGCAAGGAACACGACGACACCGCGTAACGTCCGCAAAGAAGATGAGATATTCTCTCGACCGTGTTGACGCTTCGATCAACCGACGCGTCTCAATCTCGTCGTACATTCGCAAACAAACTGGTATCTTTATCGCGCGCCATACCCAGCGCGGACAGAGTAACAGCTCTTCCCCTTTTTCGTTCCAATTGCAGCAGAGTGCGCCCATGCACTTCACGGCTCGCTTAGCGGATCCTACTGTTGCGCTCGCGAAATTATTTTCGCTGCAGACTCTTTAGAGAGACCAGGGCAAGGTACAGCATGTTAATTATTTCCACATCTGACGTTGCACATCCTGCAGCGGAATGAGCACGGATCCGAGCAGTTTTTGCAGCGTTTACGCGGACCGTCGAGCGCTGTGAGGTTGTTGCTTCTTTACTTTCACCCTGGAGCGGCAGATTTTAATTGAAGCAGATTTTTCGGGGTTACGCAACCCGCGCGCTCCTCGCGTCTGATCACGTGCCGGCTTAAACTAGGGTAAGTGTGGGAGAGATGCCGCAATGGGAGAGACGCCGCACCTTCGGTGTTTCAGGGTCATCGGTAATAAAATACAACACTGTCGGTTTTATTTGCTTTAGGCTGTTCGTTTAGGTTAGCTTAGAGTGAATTTGGGCAGCAAACAAAAATTGCGTTGTAATCAAGGGGAAATTCTCTACATATTCACAAAGTTTCAGATTTTTTCGAATTTACGGGTTCGGGATGTTCCCTTGTAAGTCGACTAAATGATGCTTTTAATGTTAAAAATACAATAAAAGTGTCTCAAAATAGATACCGTGATACCTCAAGGCAAATTATTTATTTTTGAATGACAAATCTGATAATCCAAACATATTTGTGGGCTTTTTTTACTCTTTCTTCACATTTTATTTTTATTTTATGAGTAATGAATGTGGAAGAAAGAAGAAAAGACAATTAAATTTAGAAAAGCATAAATAATATCTGCACCTATTTATTCTTCCAATTTTATTGTATTTTATAACTGTATAAATTAAAAAAATGTTTCATTTTACTTTGCTTTTCCCATTTTTTTTTTAAAAATAAAAAGTTAAAATTAACAAGTTTAAATGGAAAGTTAAACGTTTTTCGAAATGCGGCACCACTCCCGCACGTGCGGCGTCTCTCCTAAAGAATGGATGTTTTTAGTTTCAATTTTTTAAGGGTGACAAATATTATAATTTTGATTCTCTTTAACGCTAGTAGTAGGACGATATGTTCAACTAATAATATGTATCCTTGGAAGAAATTTTCATTGCAAAATTTAGACACGGTGACAATTTTGCGTAAGGTGCGGCAACTGTCCCACAATTACCCTATGCCGGGGATGCGTCTAATTTTAAATCCCCGTTTCTGCACGCGAGTTACGCGCGCGTAAGAATTCGCGCGCTTGCATATGGGCGCTATATATACGCGCTTCTCTATTAGAAACGGGAATGCATCGAATGTCGGTCAAACGGTGGGCAGGAATGCTGGCTTCTTGGCAGCCGAGGAAACTTTGTTACGAGGCGTTCATTATTTTCCAACGACATTCGTGCGTCGTAGTTTATTCCCTAATCTCACACCTTGATTAGACACAAGATTCCTGTTGTCGTTCTCCGATGATCGTGGAGTTGGAACAGCTCGCAGAAAACTGTGACCAAAGGAAGACAGAGGCACAGTGCGGACGAGCAATGATTCCTCAAGGTTCGTCGTCGGGGTACGTTCCGGCTGCAGCTGCCGCGACCGCCACTGAGATATCATCGGCACACCATCGTGTTTGTTCCACTCCCTTGGCGTTATACTCGCGCGGTATATTTGCACATATAACGGCGCGCTTGCATGATTTATAGCAGGCGTTTTAAGGCCACCGGCGCCGCCACCGCCAAGTAATAGCATTAATGATAAACATTTTCGACGAGCTGCGTGCCCGTGTACGCGGTGCCGAGACTTAACCGCGAGCGCGGGTGCAACTTGGACGCGCTGGCTAATTTAATGGAAGCGTTTGCGGCGAGCTAGCTTTATGATAATCGGCAGCAAGCAGCCCCGGGAGGTGCTTGCCACCGAATCTTCGCTTCGAATCTTTGCCGGCGGCTTAAACTCGCGAAGATTACAAGTCTGCTAACTTCCACCTTGCAAAGATTCGAAGCCCTCCCCCCAAAATTTGCAGGCTAGAACTATTGTCCGTATCCTGGACAACTCAATTAGACTCGGCTGCGACGATTAAGCACACAGGAGCCATTGGAACTTCGGCTCGTTAAACCATACGGTTCATTCTTTTAAGTCGCACAAACCTCGAGTTTCATTCTAGCAATCTAGCCGAGGATCGATAAGGGCGTGAGGAATTTTCGAATCAGGAATGGCAGAGGAGTTCCACTGGACGCGTGACATTCCGTCCAGGTTTATCGACTCCGAGGATCCATCGATCGCGGGCTGGTAGCCAGCCGATCCAGGGGCTACGTGCACTCGCGTGCTGCACGGTGTGCATCCTGCTGTACAGCGACGGCATTAATCGGTGGAAGCGCGTTAGACGAGAAAGGCAGCCACTATTCGAGCGTTCGAAGGTGGGCATCCATTAGCATAAGAACCGAGGAGATCTCCCCTCGAAGATAGCTGGTCCCTTATTTACAGCGTGTCAAGGATAATCATTCTGCTCGCGGTTCAACTACGCGCCCGATCGAGCCCGGACTGCGGTGTCCTTTCGGCCACCGCTGACGGAAACAATGAAAACACCACCGCGGACACCCTCGGTGCACTTAAAAACGATTAGCGGCGAGGTAATTCAGTTTGCCCGCTGCGAACGCTGGCCCTGAGTGCGACGCCTACACTTGCACCCCCTGTACGAGTGTAATTACCAAACTTCCGCGACGAGTCGACTCGTCTTACCCAATTTAACTGGCTAACAGCGGTAAAACGTATTCAACGGCGAATTAACCGCTGGCAGAAACGGAGCAATGGATCCAAAGGCGATTACACATTCTATCTAACTTTGCGCCGGAGCGCCTAGTACAGAGCACGTTGCATTAAAGGGTTACGGGACGATAAAGCCATTGCGACGGTGTTCCACGGGAGGATAAAGGCAGCGTCGGTTTTCATTGCTGCGAACAAGATTCTATCCGGGGACGTCGCTACCCGTCAGCGCATAAAGATTATTATTCCGCGATTGTGAGCGCGAAACTGGCCCCTCAGCCCGCTCCTGGGATACACCGAGATCCAATCTCGCGGCGGCACGTAAATCCCGCGCAGCCACTCGGGAGAGAGAGAGGGAGAGAGAGTAAGAGGCTGCATGATTGCAGACAGTGGTTGCATCCCCGGGCGAAATTAGAATAATTACGTATTACTTGCTGCCCTGGCTATTAAGAAGATCCAAGTCTCGTCTGGAGCGCCCTCCACAGATGAAAAGCCTCGGCGGCATTCCTCAGCCTCTCCGGGCCCCTTCTTTTCTCCGCCTCGTCATTCCTCTGACGTTCGAAAGATTCCATGGGACGTCTGGCTTCCCTCCGCCAAGAATCCGTTTTTTCCTCAAGTGCATACAACGTCGAGGCGGGCAAATTGCGTTTGACACGCGACGCGTGAACAAGGATTCGCCTGGCTGCTGCTGGCGAATTAGCGGGGATTACGGCGCGCGGAAATCCCGCGGCCGGGCGAGTTAGCTGGCTGTGCCGAGCGACGCGTTTAGAGAGACTTACGAGTGCCGCGTTAAAGCGAAGCGCCGCGACTCGATTAGTCAGTTCGCGCCACTTTCGAGTGGAAAATCAACTGGACGGATTCGAGGGGCCTGGCATTTGTTGATCGAAAGTGGACGCGAAGGGCGCGCGAGTTGTAAGTAGTGAAAGAGGAGGCTGCTTATGATTCGGTGGAGCACCTGGGAATTCTCCTGGCGCTAAGTAGTTCCGTGTCGAGGGTCGCGGAGTGCATCGAGGATAATTAAACGCGACGCGGCGACCGGCGGCTAATTCAACGCACGATCGCTGGCAGAGCGCGTGAAAGGGATAGCGGGACAGTGTTGTGAGAGTTCTCATTGCCCGGGGTCGATGTTTCACGATCGACGAACGCGTCAAGTGCGATGTGTCGCCAGCCGATGCACCGGCATGCACGCGCCTACGTGCGGCGTTCCTGCCTGCACGGAAACGCAAGTGCCCCTGGGAATGCGCTAGGTGCCCCGTGGTACGCACGGTCACTCTCGGCAATCGAGCCGGATGACGGTCATTTCGTTCGTTTAGAGTTTTAGAGGGTCGTTTCGATTATGGATCGAATGATAACACTGCAGGTGATCCTTTCCCGCGGCGGAATAAAGTGGAGGAGATTGCTCAAGACCGTGGGAGTACTGATAATTTGATTTATTTTATTTATTTATTTATACGGGAAAACCCTTTGGTAGATATAGAGTAGAGGAAACCAGTAGAGGACTAATGCATAAAAGTAGACACACAAAAATGAACAAAATAAAGGAAAAAACGAATAGTGTCAATATAGAAAAGAAATTAAAAAGAAGAAGATACAATGAAAATATATATTTCACTATAGGGGGTCGTCTTTAAATTACGTAAGGCTTCTTAGGGGGGAGGGAGTCGCGAATTTCTTACGTTTTCTTACAAGGAGAGTGGAGTCTGGTAGTCTTTTACGTAATACTTTGTAACCTAATTTTCAATAAATACAAATTCTATCATTAATGTTCCAGGAAAGTAGTTTTAGTTTAAATTTCCCGAAACCGAGTTAAATGAATTATATAAACCTTTAAAAAAATGTTAATATCTGAAAAGAAATCAATGCAAGAAATACTACGTAAGGAAGGGGTTGGAGTATCAAATCTTACGAATTCTTATACTGGGGAAGGGAGGGGATAAGAAATCGTCAAAATTACTCTTACGTAATTTAAGGACATTTAAACTCTAATCAATACTGAATGGCAGAAGAAATTAATTAAATACGAAATCAAATAAATCAGTTGTTCATGCCAAAGGTAGTAGAATGTTTGCAGCATAAATAATTCAACATTAAGTTCAAGTAAGCTTAAGGGCTCGGGACACTTGACATTGTAATTCATAATTTTAAAAATAAGTATTAGATCGTATATAAGTCTCCGCCTTGGAAAAGAAAGGCAACTCAGTATTGTTTTTTTAAATTTGAGGTAGAGTAGTAATAAATTCACACTGTTTCTTGTATTGTTGCGCTATGAAATTGGGAATAATATCTATTTAAGAAGAAATTACTGAATTCAACTATTTACTCAAAAATCCAACGAGAATCTTTAGCCCGAATATTCGTTTGAACTCCTCAAATTCGTTAATTCCAGTCGCGTTGAAATGGCAATCGCATATTAATACTCGCGATTGCCCAATTAACGCGAGGCTGCTTAAGCGTAACGGCTTTGCAAAGGATTAACGGGGATATGCGTATCGGTTTCGTCGTTCTGTTTTCGGTAGCGCGGTGCGGCGCAGAAATTACGCGACGTTAATCGCGGCGATATTTAGGGACAGGGACGAGCACCACGAAACTTCCGATGATGGGCTTTAAACAGGCCGCGCGGAACGCGGGAATTATAACTATAATGACCCCCGTGGTGGTGGCGGGTAATACGATTGGACCACGCGGTGAGATAATCGTATTTTATTACGCGAACCACCCTGCAGCAGTCCGCCGTTCACGAAGGAAGTGCCTTGATATTCGTTATTAGCGATCGTTAAAATTAATCCGGCTTATGGAACTGCCCGGAGGATCGGAACAACGCTAATTTCCTTCGACAAACCGTTACCGTGTTATTCTTCCTCTAACGAGCAAACTTGCCCGGGGAAAGAAGAACAAGTGCCGAAATTAAAATCAAGATTTATGACCCTAACTAACGGGGATAAAAGTGCCCCCGTCGTTCCGACAAACTTGCCCACTACGGTCGCGATTGCGCCGTGAAAAAAAAAATAACAAAAGGGCGCATTCAAACGTTTAATTTCACCTCGGTCGACGAATCGTGGCGAAAGCCTCGACGAACAAACTTTTCGCGACGGTTTCCCGTGTTCTGTGCACACCGGGACCCGCGTCCATGCACGGTGCATCGACAATGGGAAACGGAACAGAAAAGCCCGTCGTCGTTTCATGCTCGGCCAAGTTTAAATCGCGTATTATTACGTCGCTGAGTATAATAGCAGGCAAACGGTGGGCGGCGATTCGGGAGCCGATGTTGATAATGTGTAACGCGAAATTTCTGAACGTAGGTGGGCGTGACAATGAAAAGTGACTGAGCCCGGGGATGGTCCCGAATACGCCACCCCATTATTAATCAGTAATTAGTAGCTCGCCAGACGCACTGTATAATTAAGCCGTTCTGGGCGCCCAGTGATTTCTCGCGAAAACTTTCGCGTCAGAACTCCGCGCGCCCATCCAAATTGTAGTAATTCCGCGCCTCGGCTTTTTGCGTAGATATCTGTTGCGTGTCCCGCATGGATAATTCGCGAGGCGTTGGATCGAAAGTTGCAATCAGAGCGACGGTAAAGTAACAACGAGGAACGGCACGATCGCGGGATCGGAGAAGCGACTATGTAGTTTGAGTGGTTACCGGCCTTTGGTCGCATCGAGATCGATCCGCCGTGGTCTCGGTCTCGGCGAGTAATTAAATCATCGACAAAACGATTAATTAACCGATACAGAGGGGATCGTAGACAGCGAGGAAGGAGTCGGGTCCGCTTTTTGTGCCCTGTAATCGCCGGTTCTTAATAAATCGAAGTCGCGCAATAACCTGCCGTAGAGCACCTGCTAATTGCTTAATTTCCCTCTCCCACTCGATCCTCTTTTTGCCAGCTTTCCTTTTATCCGGCGTACAGTCTACGCGCTCGTCCAACAAAGGGTTGATCTACGCCTGGGTCTTTAATCTTCTCGCGTTGGCGACGTAAGTGGGCGAAACTTTGACGATCTTTTGCGAGGAAACTTCTTTTAGACCTTACCCTGTTGCCAAGTAGAATGAATCGAAATTAAACCTGCCATTTAAGAACCTAAGCATGAAGCTGCATTCGAACCTCAATCTTTTTGCCGAATTTCTAAATAATCACCACAGTGTTCTCCAATACTTTCTAAATTATTTAAAGGTATCCACGGAAAGCCACGACCCACACCTTCCATAGTTCCGCGAATCCATTTCTCATTGCACGACTATCACGCGTCACCAACGCAGCCGACTGTGGACTATAGACGCGAACTTCGGCCAGCAAAAAAGCCCCAGCCAAGGAATCCCGTAATTACGTGCTCGCAGGCGAGAGACAGCGCCCCCCGATGCCGCGGATAACACGCCGAATCCGTTGACTTCGGCCCGACAGGGTGGCTGCACTAGCGAGCGCAATCAATGGGAGTAAACGCGCGCGTTCAGCGAGCTGGCATTGTTGCGCGGCCATTGTTCCCAGCCAGGTGATTGTTGCATTATCCCCGCATTATCGAGCCTTATTACCAGGCGAGTTTCAAGTCCGCCATTCAAAGCGGCTTACGTAGAATGCGACGACGATCGCGCGCGGCGATTTCGCAATCACGCGGTGCGCCTGAATCGATGAGACGGCTGGTGCAATGGGATAGGTACACTGTATAAACTGTACTCGATGCTGGCAACACCTCGGCATTCGGGGTTCCGAGAATCGCAAGAGTCTGAGGATGCCTGGAGGGAAAGATCGCGCGGCGATCGACGAGGATGATGACGAGTAGAAGGGGGACACGTCGAACGGGTCGAAATGATGATAAATGAGGCTTCAGGGAAAGACGTCGGCAATAACAGGGTACAAGGCACGAACAAGTTACCCGCTCGTTTTTTAATCCCGAGGACGTTCCAGCCGGGGCTACTTTTCAACGAGGCGTCGACGTTTTATGCATTAAATCGCGATGCACCGTGGCTACCGATCGATTTGCACCGACCTGCTCCTTTTGCGACCCCTTCGTCCCCCCGACGCTCTTCTAACTCCCCTCTACGCGGTTTTATCCCGCGGCTACTGCACCTTACGACGTGAGCTTCATTAGCATTTTATGGAATGTATCGTCGCGCGGGTCACGATGTTCCAGCGGCTGCTTATACCGTTCAGGACCGCGGGGCGAGAAGCGAAAGCTTGTGCGCGGCGGTTTAAGAGGGTAATCTACCCAAAAATTCTATTTTCTTTTTGTTTGATTTTCAAATATTTTAGGGTTTCGAAAATATGTCTCTAAAATATTAAGGTGAAATTCGAAAAACTCACAGAGTTATAGGGGTTTAAGGCCGCAGCGTGGCCGGCAGTCGTTCCCGCGACCCTTGTATCTAAAGAGGCTATGAATGCCAGCAGAGAAGAGAGAGCTGCCCAACATGATTTTTTTGAAGCTCAGGAAGGCTTCCTCTACGGTCCTGGTATACCAGATTAGGGATAAGTTGCAGAAATTAGTTGTTATCTACCTAAACTTCAGTCATATAGGTCGTACTGCATGAAAACTTTAAACGCGTTTTTCTCGAAACAAGTTTTTTAGATCGGGCGCACATTTTTCTCAAAAACTACTGGACCGATTGAGCTAAAATTTGACACACATTCAAAGTGAATCTGTACCTATAGCTGGAACTAGAATTATATCAATAGTTTCAGTACAACCTCCCCCACACCTTGTTTTAGCTCAAGAAAAGTCGAAAAAATGAAATATAAATTTTTAACCAGCTGCGATTTCGGTAACAATGTCCGGACTTGGTTATACCTAGTCCGGGCGATAACTACACTCATATAGATTAAAGGAATCTTTGGTACTTTCGTTTCAGATGACTATGACGGCCGCAATTCGTGCGCCCGATGGGGCCGGTTTTTGATGACATGACTTGCGCTTCGGCGTGTGACTTGTACAAATTTCAATATAATGCATTCCAAAAATTTGTGTTGATACTTCAAACACTACTAAATATGTGTGCAAAACCCCTGCCGTGTAGGCGCGATAGGTTTTCCAGAATTAATTTCCAAATATCATCTTCGAAAACGAGTGTCTAGACTAGAATACCCCCGTAAGAGTCTCCATTGGGGGGCTGCGCGAAAATTGCGTATGTAGTTAGCTCCGCGACTACCTTCCCCGGTTCCTTGGAACCCCGTGGGCATCTGCTGGCTCACTGCGGCCACATTTCGCGGGTGAATGGCACGAGGAACCTTCCTGCTGCACTCTCGTGGGATCATCAGAGCTGCCGCATTCGACCAGCGGCAGAACGCAAGATCGTGGCAATAACAATTAAAAGGGAGCCTTTACGGGGGCGGAACGACGTCGTTACGGAGGACATCGACGACCGTGGAAGCCATCCCGGGAGCGCGTGAATGGTTTATTCTCGGGCTGACGGTGCAATTCCCTCGCTGGTGTCTCGCTCGATAACGCGCTCGCGGAAGACGAGCGTACGCGTAGCTGTGCATCGGTACTTACGAACAACACCACGTTGTAAATGTGAAGGACGTATTTGAGGAAGTTGACGGAGCAGCAGCCGTCGTCTCTGGTCCTCAGCCTGGTGGAAGTGCCGGGCAGCCTCTCAGCGCTTTTAGCCATGATTGCTCGATTCGTTTCTTCGCGTGTCTCCGTGCTGGTCGTCGTCGTCACCTCGTCACTGACTCTGCAAGCACACGAAATTCAACCGGATTAGGGATCATCCCGCGGAACAGTCATCCTCTGGGGGGGATTGCAACGGAACGATCGAGCCGCCCGACGGGACTCGATCGAGCCGCTGCGACGAAATTGCATTTCTCGCCGCGACCTATCCCCGACGAATCCTCGTGCTCGGAATTCTTCGGGGGAGCATCCCCTGCGACGAAGGAACGGTAAATCTATCTTCGAGCGTGCTCTCGGGGTCCCTGGCGATCGGCCAGCGGACACCACGCACCGCTGCACTTCCTACCAAGTGCAGTCCTCTGCAGGTAAGGAGATCGCGTCGATTTCACTTTGCGTCTGATTCGAGTATCATTATGGCTCGGTTCCCTACCCGGAGTCCTTTCTAATCGGACTCCATAGGCCACGTTGAAACTTGTGGAAATTGGCGGAGCATGCGGAAAGAAAGGTGGCGCAACGGAAGAGGATAAAGTAGTAGCGACATGCAGTCACTAAATCGAATGAAATCGGGAGGCAGCTTTCAAAAGGGAGGGATGGACAGCGATCAAGGAACCGGAAGTAACTTGGTCGCTGCTCAAAGGGGAAGCTTTGGCACGGTACCATTGCTAACGTCGTTCCACCTTGCCAAGGAACGTCGATCTTTCTGTGTACCGGCACGTTGCTGTGGTCGATCGACCTCCCTTTTCCTCGTTTCCTCTATCCTCCCTTCTACCTACGCGGTAACCCTGTTCCCCAGCCCCCGTTGCATAAAAAGGTGCGCGAACAGGGGCAAAATTTCAGCGAAGAAACGATCGTTCAGCCGCGACAACAGAGAACAGAGATCGATTAGAAAGCACGAGAATGGAGAGGTTAGGTGCTGGCTAATTGTGGCGCGGCAATTGCAGCGATCGAGTATCCGCGAAGCCTGGAATAAAGGGGTAATTGCGCGGCGGGGGTCAAGCCGTTGATCGTTGCGGGCCGGATTTTGGTTAACCGCGGGGTGAATTCAAAAGGATAAATGCCGGGCTAATGAGAATGAAGGGCGGAGAGGGGAATGGCCAGACACAGGCGATGAGGAGGTGGAGGCTGGAGACGGTCGAGAGCGGAGAAAGAGGAAGGCGATTGCAGCGGGTACGCGGCCGAGAAACCCGAGCAGGGAAGATGAAAGAAGAGAAACCGCGAAATTAAATGGGTGTGACCCGTCTCTTTCGTGTGGGCGAAGTAGTTTCGACCGCGAGGAGAGCATAAAGGAAAGTTCCCCGCCCGGATGTGTGCGCATTTTTTTCTCTCCCCGCGCAAGGCTTGGAGCGTTTAATGCGCCGGTAGGCTGGATATCGTCCACCGGTTATTGGCCCCCGGATGGTTATTGGTTATTATTCCCGCGCGCGGGGTAAATGCACCCCGACGCGCCACAGTGGCCAAAAACCACTCGACAAATGGCTCCTCTCGGCTCTTTTCCCCACGTTTCAGCGTCCATCTCTCTTACCGGGCTCTGAAAGCGATCGCACGCTCGGTCGGCGAACACCTATCGCGCTCCAGTAGCGAGTTATCTTTGGGAACTCGTTCCCCAGAGCACATACTGCCTCCTTCTACAAACACTCCACCGGAGATTCGAACAGTTCACGAAATGAATCGAGATCTTTGAGTTCTGCTGCTAACGATGGAGCGAGGGAGGATCAAATACACTCGGTAAAGTGAAACCCGCGAGTCCTGCGATTGTTTACGCAGCCTACTTTCGGAATTCCATGACGAAATTGAAGTGATCAACTGTCTGGAGCCCTGGCCACTCGTGGCTCGTGCAATCTTTCATGTTCCCACCGTGAAATTGCGCTCGTTAGTTCTACAAAGCGTATCGAACCGTTCCTGCTACACGTTCCTTATCCACTTCCAGCCCGCAGGATACTGTACAACGATTCTTACCCAGGAAATTTCACAAATGATAACTTTCGCGCCATTACGTTGCAACGAGCGCGCAGGAAGAAAGAAGGCCCCCGTAGCAAAGTTCCCCAGAAGTGTCGTCCATTACGACAACGTCCCGACTGGAGAACGCAGATATGGATCACGGAAGATTGTGGTAAACAACGTAGTTCTGCCAGACGAAAAACTCGAATAGATCAAGAGAGGCAAGACAGCTAGGAAAGAGAATCACGAGCGGAGAGAAACTTACTACTTCCGCTTGACGTGTAGCTGCGGGGAGGGCCGCCGCGTGCTTTGTCTTAAGGGATTGCTTCTGGGGGGAATATTTAAATGTAGCGTTCAGAGATAAGGAACGGGCCTGGTGCCGCGAATATCCTCGATCTATCCACCGAGTGAACGTCCCTCTCTTTTTGGGACGTTGGAAAGGAGAACTAGCTTCCCAGCGCGAGGCAAAAATTTCGACTACGTCGAAATTAGAGCTTGAATAGGTTTTGAAAATAACTGTTTCAAACTGTTATATAAATGTTCTGACTGAAAAAGTTATGAAGAACCTTTCCCATACTTATTTCCCAGACGCATTTTGTTTCTTCCATATTTTGTATTATATAATAAACAAAATTCTTAATTATTTTTGGTGCTTTTACTTTAAAATAGATATATAACGTGTGGTAATGTTAAATTGGTCTATTTTAAAGTAAAAGCACCAAAAATAATTAAGAATTTTGTTTATTATATGCTACAAATATTATATATATTATACATAAAATATATTGGTGTTTCTCGTTAATTTCGTATTTTTGCGTTTGGTTCCAAACTTATTGCCAGGGGTTGTATAGTTGTAATATGTTGTGATTTCATTTACTGTAAAACTCTGTACAATCGTTACAAGAAGCGGTTCTATAACCGCTTTGTAACTTATATAGAACCTAAAAAATAAAAGTTATAGAACCTAAAAAATAAAAGTTATAGAACCTAAAAAATAAAAGTTATAGAGCTATATAGGAACCACAACTTATACTTATATAGTCTGATATTTAGGTTCTTTATAACGGTTATTCCGAATAAAGGTTCTTCCTAACTCTTTGAAGAACCGAAATCTTTATAATAACGGTTTCAAGCCCTGGTCGAAATAGCTGCTCCAACTGGTTGCAGGCGAGCGCACCTCGGCGATAATGGACGGGAAAATAATCAACGCCGGTGACAGGAAAAAGAATCCAACCGCCACGCGCCACTCACCCAATAAGGCGGTTCGACTCGACCCACGTGCCTACGAACTTAGGCACACCGGACGCCCACGCGCGCGAACCAGCGACCCACGTTCGCGATGACGCATCGATATGCATCTCGAATCTGTTTTTACAGACGGGATAGAAGAAATAAACCGACCCGTATTGATGAGCCGGTCTGTCTCGCGGACAAGGCACTGCGCGCGTCCACGATCTCTCTGCTTGCTCGATTTACGGCGCAGTCGATTAATTCCGGTCGAACTTCGCGTAGCCTGGTCCCGAGTAAGTACTTCATCATCCAAGCGGTTGCGGACTTCGCGGGTCGCGAGCGATCCGCGAGATCCCATGGGAAAAATCTCCCACCGGGGCTGGTTGGAATTCCGCTCGGTCCTTTTGTCGGGGTGGCTCGCTATAATTCTTGGAGGGCTGCGTTAATCGTCAAGTTGACACGTGGGTGCCCACCACCCCTTATCGAAAACCATGTCTCATAATATATCAGCGACGACAGCGGGGCTGTCGTTCCGATCCCTTCCCATCAATTTGCCGCAGTGCCGTGTTCCCAGCATAGACATATCCTCATTTATCCCAATGTCCTACACGTCGACAGCCAATTTGCTAATCGAGCCAATCATCCAATCGCATTAACCTTGCCGGCCACTCAGAGGCCCCCGGTGGCCGTTTTATTGGACGGTTCCTGCGACAGGTCTCGCGCTCGCGAGGCATCGCCGTCCAAGGTGCAAAACCTTCTGTTCACCACCCACGCGCCGCCGGGCCCACCTTTTCCAAGCCCTTTAGGCGCGAGCGAATCTTTATTCCGGCCACGCTCGCGGCGCAGCTTTTATTTAAACGAACGACTTTCGAATGGACTCAAGGGCCGCGGCGAATGGCATGCTCGAGCAGGAACGCGTACGCGTACGCGTCGCAGATCATGCGGGCGGTAGGGTCACGTATCGACGGGGACGTAAAGCGGAAGGTGCTCGTACGGTCGATTTAAAACGGAACCGTAATCTGAACGCTGGCCTCCTTCCCTTTATCCCGCGACCTCCGACCCCCGTAAAATTCCGTCGATAAAGGCGGAACGGCCGGGAAGAGTAACGGAGCAGATTGGCTGGTTTTACGCGATCGGTCGTTAAATCGCTAGTCGAACATTCTTTTGAGAAAAAAAAAGAAGGAATCCCTGAAGACAAAAGGTGCTCGTCGTCGGGGCTCGGGGAGTCGCCTCTTCCTTGGTAACAAAAGACTCTATCCTCTTTATAGGATTCCGGCCCTCTTAAATCTCGCGAGATATTCCAGCTCTCGCAATCGGAGATACCGGGCTGTAAAAGTAGCGCTTTATCGTATCACCCTGTATATACTTTTTATGCGTCAGATCCATTCCCTTTCGTATCGATCCCACGCGCCTTAGACTATTCTCCTCAGGCATCTCGGTCCGTTCCTTCCTCCATTCATGCTTACCGCCGTGCATTAATTACACTTTTCTCGATCCAATTACACGCGCGGCTATCGGCTGCGCCTTGTACGTATCATTCATATCGATCGGTCCGCTTGACGGGGACGAAGGAGTGCAGATCGACGCGGTATCGGTTTCATTGCCGCGTTCGATTTACGGCCGGCGATTCTACCGCAGGTTGCCAGCGTGCACCAGCTGGAGCAGCAGCGTGCACCGTTGCGCACGGAAAACTGCACGGGGCAGGCCGACGAACGAGTACGTCGGCCCACGCCATCCGCCTCTGCGTGCAATTGCACCGCGCTGCACCGTGGAAAATTGGATAATGCGGCCGTGCAGGAATAAGCGGAATCCATCAGCGGCTATCGCGCGGCCTGGCCATCTTCCCCCCCATCTGCTGGTCAGCAGGGTCGTTTCGAATTCCCATCGATACCCCCCACGTCGATGAAAATCGTCTTCTCCGTCGCTTTTCGGTTACCCGGTGCACCCACTTCCATATGGAAAGGAAATTCCTCGAGCAGCGAGCAACGTTCAATTTCGCTGCGCCCCACAGTGGTTCCAAAGTGCCTTTTTGTGGACAAAATTCCGTATCTCCGTCGATTCTCAACCGATTTTTTATTTTTTTGCTCGTTTTCTCGGGGATTAAATTTGCTAAAATGTCAAACAGTAGTTTCACAAAATTTTCTTTAGGGATTAAAAAAAAAAATTCTGAAATATTGGTTCCGAAATAACGAGTTTATTAACCTTTTTTTTCATTTAGTTAGTCTTCTTCCATATATTCTACACCTTCTTTATAATTAGACAAAAAATATTTTGCGCCTTTTTCAAGTGCAACAAACGGAGTTGGCCATTGGGACCTCAAAATCAAAATTAAAGGATCCGATGATATTAATAAATTATGCGATTCGATAAAGTTTTACTTACTAATAAACAATAATAAAAACGTAAAAAAATAAATCATGGTTTTGACTTTCTGCAATAATTCTGAACGCTATTAGGTTGTATATTCATACATTAAATTGATATTTCAGACGGTTCTGGTTGTAGTAAACTCGGTAGACATTCCAAATTTTCAGCCATTGTAAAGTTGTATTTTAAACATTCTGACTTGTCAACAAATCGCCTGTTTTATGTTTCCGCTATTGCCAAGTACCAATTAAAGATTTTACTTAAAAAAAAAACTACTTAGATAAGCAAAATCTTATCAAATTAGCCCCAAAGATTGTTCTACTAAAGTTTTCATCCAACTTTTTCAAAAAAAAGATAGAAAAACATGTTTTGGTCGCAATTCAGGTATTTGATATTGTAGCAAATTTAATCAGCGACAAAACGAGCAAAAAAAAATCAAAAATCGGTTGAAAATTGACGGAGATACGGAATTTTGTCCACAAAAAGGCACTTTGGAACTACTGTGCACCCCTTTCCCCGGTTGGAGATTTATGGCCGTGCTGCGAGGAAGAAGTCGATGGTCGCCAGGACGGGCAACAAACTGCGCGTTAATAACTTGTTAGCATCGGTGGTATAAGTTACCGTCGACGGGAGCTTCTAAAACTCAAAGTGCGCCGTGGAAGTTGCTTCTTTTAATCGCGTCCCGGGCTGCAGGATGTACGAAGAGTTAAGGACACCATTTCTCACCGGCCTCTTTTTAACGCCGCGCGCCCTTTTTAACAGAGGAATCGGGGAACACTTGGTTAGCGTCGCTTCCTGCAACACCGAGCAAGGGGGACGTAATTAACGTTTATAAACCGTCGCCCTCCCCGGAATAAAGTGCCCCCGGGCCGAATATGCAGGCACGTCCGTAGGTGTACGGAAGTTACGGCCGCGTTATTTATCACGTTATTGCGCTGAATATCGCCCGCCACCTGCGAGTAACACGCGGGGGCATTTTGGCGATCGTAAAGGACACTCGTTTCGTCCTTACGTCGCCGCCGCCTCGAAATACGAGGCCCGGGGGTAGTTACGCGCACGCTGCCCCCTCGTGAAAATCCTCCCGCCGTCGTCGAGTGTCCTCTCTCGCGAATGGACCAATCCCGGAGCGACCGGGTCCTTTTCGGGCCCTCCATCGGTGTTTTCACGATCCCAAGTAGACGGATGAATTTTCCTCGCTATTTAGTGCGATCGGCGAACAAATCCTGCTGCTCGAACGACTCTCGTTTCCTCCCATCGCTACTAAGCGTGCACGGGTGCACGTGTGCGTGGGTGGAAGTGAAAAGTGTCGATGACACGGGAAATACTTGCTCCTGGCGATTAGCCGGCAGGAATATCTTGAGTACACGGAAACCGGATCGGAGAGTCAAGCGACCTTTCTTCCCACTGCGTGCGCGCTTAGTTTCGACGAGTCGATTAAGACAGTATTTCCACCAATTAAGGACGATGGATGACGGTGACTCGAGCTAATCCATCATCCTTGAACCGTACATAATAATTTAACGTCAAGGCTGACGCTTCTCGTCTAATATTAAATATTAAATCCTCCCAAGTGACTGCAGAGCAGTGCCGTCCATAAGAATTTCGGATCGTAGCTAATTACCGCGGTGTCTAAATGCAAAGAGTAATCGACACGGAGCAGGAAGAGACTAGATCGCAGGGGGAAACAGCAAACAACGTCCGCCTGCGGAGAGGATTTCGAGTTTGCTAATATCGCATGCTCGGGGTGCAAGCTTAAGCTGCAGGCCGCGGCGAGTACTAATTTAATTAAAACGTCCCGGCCGCTACTAATACTCGTTAAATAACTGCCACTACGTAATTACACGCGGAAGGAAAACAGTCGTTTACTTTAGCGCGGAAACTTGTAAACCCTCGTTCGCGTTTTAATCTTCCGAGCCGGGTTCCTTCGCGGCGACCGGTTCCGTCAGAAAAATGGCCCAGTTCTTGCGACTTCCTCGCCAGCAATCGGTCAACACTTCATTCATCTCACTTAAACCCTGCACTGGGTGGATTAATTTCTTCCTTCCCATCATTACACGATCTCCAATCAAAACTGCTCTTCCTAATTATTCATCGATGTTATTCTACATTTTCCTTAACCCGTTACGCGCGACCTCCATCGCATTCCCAGCGACGTCTTGGGAGGACGGGCCCGCGGGAAACTTGCGGGAAAAGGGCGAGATGGATGTCGGAGATAGCTGAGCTGTGACGGGGGTTAAAAGTTGAAGCGACTTGGGAGCGAGCGCGGGGCAATCTGGCCGGGGCAAATCGCGGGGCAACGACGCGGCCAACGAGTGCAATCTCTGCTTCGGGGATACAGTCACTTTCTTCCTCCCTCCCACGCGCCGGCTCGCCCTTCTCTCTCCCCTCTCGCTGCGGGGGACGTTAAAATGGGGAAAGTTGAGGGAAGAGATTATGGCGAACGGACACGAAACATTGCGTCGTTGGCTGCGCAGATGCTGCCGAACAACCTGCTTGCTCCCGCGTAACGACTTCCAGCAACATCCAGGCCGAGCGTGCTCGGAGATTGCTCGCGAACAGCAACGCGAAAGCGGCTGTTAGCGCGTACCTACGTACGCGAGAGGTGGCGGTCGGCTGGTGCCGGACAAACGGCTGAAATATTCGGTGGGAGCCGCGGTTCGCGTATTTGCATAAACGAATGCTGACGAGCACGGAAATTCCGGGGAAAATCGTGGGCCCACGTGCGTCGCGCCGCTGTTCCCTCTTGTTTGCCTGTGTTACAAACGACATGTTGTCGATACGCACGCGGGCGAATCAGAGAAGACAAACCAACGAGATTTTCTAACGGTGAATAAATATCCACCAATTCACTTTCCCTGCTACAGGTTGGAATCTCTGATGTTATCTACTCACAAGGGGAGGACACCACGTGGTAGACACCGATTTTGACGAGCCTTGGCACGATGGATCTATGTCGAAAATAAGTAAATAGTTGTCGAGATACTTACATGGAAATTATTAAAAATTTCATAGTGGCCGTGGGATTTTAGTGGGTAAAAATCCCACAACTACCCTGGCGCCCCGGGGGAACTCTCTTCTGGAGGCGTCGGGGGGCCTTTTGAAGATGTCTCCACGTTAAAAAAACTTTATAAATTTTTTTTATAAATTATTTCTTTTAGAATTTTGTTTACTAAAATTTTTTTCCTCTAAAATCCCACCGCCACTATGAAATTTTTAATAATTCCATGTAAGTATCTCGACAGCTATTTACTTATTTTCGACATAGATCCATCGTGCCAAGGCTCGTCAAAATCGGAGTCTACCACATGGTGTCCTCCCCTTGTTAGCTGCAAAGATTTGTTCACTGACTTGTCTCCAAAGAAGGAGACGCAGAGGGGATAGCGCTCACCTTAGTTCGAAACAATAGTTCGGAATAAGAGATCTCGCAGGATCGGCTTTGGCGACATTGGTAAGGTGGCTGGCCAGTAGCGCAGAGGATCCGAGGATCACGGGTTCAAATCCCACTGCACCAAGGCCCGTTTTTTTCATGGCTCCCGAACATATATGCATTACGAAACCTATTTCTACAATACTGCGCACTATGTAGGTATAGGTACATACAAGTACCAGAAAGAGAACCGCTCGCTGCTGCATTTCTTCGGGAATCGAACGTCTCAACTTACGGCATGTACGTGTTTCCTCGAAGATCGTACGATCGATCGTTCAAGTGACTGTCGAACGCGGGGTCAATAAGCTGATGCCACGTTGCGCAAATATTTGACCTGGCCAACCGACACGTCCCGTCCACGTGTTGGATTCATACTGATGCTGCTGAATCTCATTCTCCGCGCACTTTGGACTTCACTGAATCCGAAAATCTGCGACCCTGCGAATTTGCAGCTGGGAAATGTATGGGAGCTTTACAATCCTCTCTAAACTTCACGGCCTAGTTTACAGAGAGGAGGATGGTGAATCGATTCGGGAATCTCCAAGATTGCCGAGGAATTGTTCTAAGACACCACCCCGTCCATCTTTCACCAAGCAGGTAGCTAGCAAATTGTTTAGTCAGAAATGGAGCGTACGAGGGAATCTCCTTCGCGGTTGCAGCCCCGCGAGAGAAAGAAGGCTCGACAGAAGAGCAAACAAAACAGCATCGAGAGACGGCTGCTTGAAAGCGGCAGCCTCCGAGTTCGCCGAATCCATTAAGTCCCGCAGTTTGAATACCCCTATACAGCATACGAGTCGAAATGCCCGAGTGTACGGAGCCCTCGAATGGATGCTTCCGGAAGCTGGGCCAAGTTTATCGGCTCTGTTCCTCGAGACGCTTAAAATTTCCCGATTCCTGTTTGCACGGAACGGGAACGATACACACCTAGGGACCTGGGCGGGCTCGACACGCTCGACGCAGCACGACATTAGAAACCAAATCGGAAGCCCGGCCAAGCGATTGAAATTCAAATCCTTGAAATATGTCACGTGCAGGTTCCTTCCTCGTTGAAAATCAAATCGTCCAATAAAAATGTCCCGCCAGATTACAGAATAAATAATCCACGTTTCGCAGCCCCCGGAGCACGAGTTCCCCCTGCAATGGGCGCGATCGAAGGGAGAGGAAGACATCCGGTGCCCCGTCGGGCCGCAGAGTGGAGAATGCTAATTAACGTCACTTACGATCCGACAAATTTCACCCGATCGCGGGGCAATTACTTTGCCAGCCTCGCTAACGAATTCTACACACGTCTCTCGATTCCCTCCACCCATGGCTGGGGATTGGAGAGGGTTGGAGCGAAGAAAAGGGAGATGAACAAAGGTGTGCGAGCAGAAACGATTCAATCGGACTAAAACGAGCTTCTCTGCTCGCGGAGGAACGTACCAAGAGAAAAAGCGCGCTTCCGCTGGCCCCCCGTCTTCGAGGGAGACTCCTTAAGAGAAAAACCTGCAGATTTCCTGTTTTTCGGCGTGGCACTTATGCTTCCCCTCTGGAGCTTCCATTTCATCATCGTCGAAGCGCAGCTTTTAGATTCGCGGGCGGAAATCTGACGGTGCCGAGTGACGTTCGTTCTAAGATGGGAATAAGTGCGAAGTACATGCACGCCCGGCTTACGTATCGCGATTCCGTCGCTCTGCCGACAATAAGGTGTCGAGGAAGAGGAATTAAAATCTTTACGACCGCTTCTCGCAGCTGGTAAGAGGATCAGTCTCGTTTCGTCGCGCTTAAAATTCCGTTTCCGGCTTTGCATGCAAAGTTTGACGAGCTGGGGAGCGCACCCTCCGCCCCGACGTCTATTTCCGCGAAGACGAAACTCGATAGAACGAGTTATCTCGAAACTTGTCGGATTAAGGGCGTAAAAGATGGAATTAAACGGGAAGGAACTTTGTGGCGTTTTCACGTCGGAACGATAGCGCCCGTTGCGTAGACATTTCTGACAAGATCGCAGGCAATCTCACGATTTCCTCTGCAACTGTTAAAGAGATTTTTTCACTTTCCCGCACGCGATGGTCGAATGGCGAAGCTGCGCGGTCCCTTTGTGACGCGAGCTAATTAACCGAATCCGTATTCTCCGGCAGCGCTGCTGGGAACGGTGCGATTATGGGGAACAGTTTGCCGGAGAAATCAGCCCGGTGAAAAGAGGAGCAGAGCGTATCATCACCGCGTCCATTGACACTTCGCGGAAACAAAGCTGGCTTTAACGAGGGAAACTTTAATTGCGTATTAATGCTCAGATAATTAGCCCGATTGTGAGCTGGAAACTTGTTAACTATCGGCTCTCCCCGTCGAAGATACCGAGAGGGGACGCGGGATTACTTGCGGCTGCAGACGAAAGAATGGAAATCCGATTGGGGGTGTAATCGGGGATTACGGTCCCGAGTTTCCCTCGCCCATCTTTTTCCCATTCTAGCCACAAACCCTGTGGATATTCACTTCTCCCTCGAGGGGAGGAATGGATGGTTATTATTCCGTCTTTTAATCGACGGAGTATTTTTGGCATTTTTTTTTTGACGAAGTACTCTGGCTTCAACAGCTTCGTGTCCATCAAAATACAGATTATCTTCGCAATTTATCCTCGCTACTGATTCTTGTCTACTGCCCATCCGTCGGAAAACAAACAGAAATGATATTTCATCCCGCGCTGCCACAGGGAAGCACATTTGTTACGGGCTGTTTGAAACGGGGCGGCTGGTTCTAATCAAAACATCGCGCACGCTTTGGCCCCGTCATTCCGTAGGATTCGCCCCCGCCGACCATTAGGAGGGAAAATAAATAACCCGTCCATCCCTCTATTCAAATGGCGATATTTCCATTCGACTCCGCCGCGGCGTACAATGGGCCGGAATAAAACGCGCCGCGACAGGAGTGTGTATATGTATATTCATCGAAGAGGCGTGCCGAGCGACGCATGCCCCGCTGCTAGGGAAACGGAAGAGCGATCTAGCGTTGACTTTCCGCGCGCAACAACAGCCCGAGAACCACCCCTCCGAGGGCCATTACTCACGCGGACGTGTCCCGCCTGTCAGGTACAATTTGTTCGACTCGCTTCTGCGAGAAGAAACGACAAACCTCGCGTTCGCTTGGTGACAGATGAGCCGCGAGAGTCGCCGGCAGAAAAAAAAAAAAAACTAAATGGTCCATGTCGACGGGAAGAGGCTAACGCTGAGGAACGTCTCCAAGGCTCCTGCTCTCATCCCAGCGTGCCGCCCTGGTAGCGATAATAATTTACGTCCCGTAGAAACAGGTCTTCTCCGCAAATTGATGATTAACGACGAAAAATCAGTAATTACGGGAGAGTTGACGCGCCTTACACAAAACTGTCCCCGTATCTAAATTTTACAATGGAAACTCATTGAAGAAAATCAAAATTTTAATACTAATCACCACTGAAAAATTAACACGAAAAAACTCCCCTTTGTTGGGAGAGACGCCTACGAGGAAGATATTTCTAGATTACAGGGGAAGATGTTAAGGAAGACGCTAATCGACGCGGAAGAAGGTAACTCCCGCCATCGTTGTGCAGGTCGATAGCAGCTTCCCTTGATCGACAACGAGGAAATTACGGTTTAACGCTGTCGCTGGGAGAGAAGGAGGCTACGACGCGAGGACAGGGCGCGTACGCCGCGAAGGGAACGCCGAGAAAATAACCCACCGGCACTTTGCAGAGGTCGACGCGTTGACTTTCAATTTCTACGATGTTCCCGGTGAACGGCGAGAGGTGGATTAAGATTTCAAAAGAAACAAACAGTGGCGTTCTTTGAGCAGGGTCGCGTGAATTGCGACAGCCGGTGGCGATTCGCCGCGGCAGAATTTTAAGCCTCGCTGCTGCTGAGGGGCTATCGGAGGCTCTTAAATTGTCTTCCGTGGAACGACGATCGTGAATGGGGGGAGGGGCTCTTCAATTTGAAAAGAAATACGTCGGGGTTGACCCACTCGGCGAGCAGCGGATAAAGGGTACCTTCTCTCTCTCTCTCTCTCTTGCGCGCGCGAGCCGGAATAAACGTTAAGATAATAATCCCCTCGATTCTAAACGAAATGCCTTCCTGCTCTGGAGCCATCACGCCTCGGCATTCATCAGTACGCCGTGGAAGAGGATCATCGGTGCACGTGGATATTCATTCAACTCGGAATGCTCTCCACCTCCCCATTCTCTTCGCCCCTCTTTCTTTTCCGTTTCAATACGATCCGGCCGCTCTCAGATAGAGTTGTCCCTACCTGCTTCCAGGCACAGAATGGCTCGATTTCAGCCGGCCTTTTTAGAATGGTAATAGACTCGCGTTACTGTACGATTTTCTTCTTTTCGCTGCAGTTATCCTCTTGAAAAATGCCTCCGCGTTATTCCCGTAGCGTATACAGCCTCGATAAGAATCCAAAGGCGCAACGGCACTGACACAGGTTCACGAGTTACGTGCCCTCTGTCCGAAATTCGATTTACCTCTGTCACCGTTTCATTAAACTACGAGCTCGCAGAGCCCCACGTTTTGAAAGCAATCGAATAACCCATTTCGCTGTGTACCGTATACGATCGGCACTGTTTCAAAGCCGATCGACGATGAACCAGAGCGTCAACACTGCTGTGACGCGCCGGCCAATCTCGGTTTAAGCTAACACGTTGTTGGCAAACGAACGCGAAACGAACCTCTGGCCGTCGACGCGACATGCACTGGGACCGACTGTCTCTTTCGGCTGTTGCACGCGCAGAAAAATTTGCGTTGGCCAGAAGAATCGCGCATGCACGAGTCGTACGTTACGTTCTAATTCTGAATCCAGCCGTTCATCATTCCTGATCATATCTACGACGCAACGGCCAACAGAGCGTCAAGCTTGCCGTTCCGAGATCGAAAGCGCTCGATGCCTGCAAACGCGCGTTGAAATCGCGATTAGAAAATGACTCGTGACGAGCGATCGTGTCCACAGCTCTTCCGCTTCCGTTAGCTCTATAAACGCACCGAGACTAACGGTAGAAGCTTCCTAAGGTTTAATCGCGCCGCGAAGGAAGCGAAGGGCGGGGAAATTCGTCGGCCTGGATAGGGGAAGCGATGAAAGGGCATTTAAAGTTTACGGACAAGCCGATTTACGCCCAGGCTAAACAAAGGCGTCGACTAGCGAGGACAAAAGCTCGAAACTTCCCTCCATTCTTCCGGGGAAGATTCTGGGGGAGTGAAAAAGCCAGAAACAGGGGTGGAGGAAAGATCGAGACGTGTTTCCCTTCCAGGGACCCCTGGAGACGGTACCTTCCCTTTCCTGCGGCCTGTCCCTTCGTTCTTTCTCTCGTCCCCTGTTGAGCTTGATAGCCAATGAGGGAGCTCGACACCTCATAGAGCAGCCCTTGCTTCAGGGACAACAGAGAACAGGGAAGCCTTTCCTCGCTTGGGTGAAGAACAGGTGCAGGATACTCATAGAGGAACTGCAGCATATTTGCAAAGTTGGTAATTTGGAATACCGAAGTATCTAATAAACTACTAACGCTCTCTAATTTGTAACACCGTAGATAGCAGGGGCTAATGACCTGTTAACTAATGACATTTGCGGATGAACCGCCATTTTAACATTTTCGAATTAATCTGCAGAATATGAAAACGTGAATCTGCAAAACTTTTCAGCAAGTATTCAATCGTTCCAATTGTGGTTAAAATATGTCGAAAGTTTATACTTAAACACTTAATATACTCATCTGCTTGCTCTTTCTATGGGTGCCTGACAGTTTTGCGTAATTTCGAGAATATAAAGTGCGACATGAAATTATAGATTTCAATGCCATGTTGCTAATTCGGAATACCGAAGGTGAAGGTAATTTTGAATATTTCGAAGCTTAGCAATGCTTTTGTTTCACGAGTAACGGATACCGCCGCGTCGGTTTGGGCCGGCGCTGGCCATTTATTAAACGATTTTTAAACGATTTTATTCAGCTTCGATTCTCTGCTTGTTTGTTTTTATGTTTGTTTGGTTCAAATCTAAAAACTCAATTTTAACCCACTTCCAACTATCCAATAGGCTTGAAACTGTGCCAGCATACGTAGTTTAGATGATAACACAAAATTATGAAAAATAACCCCAAGTGGTTTAAAAAATTACCCAGTCAACAATAAATATAACCCATAACCACAAGTCTAAACTACTTGAAATCAGTCTGTAACCACAAGTAAAACTTAGACACTAAAAAGTAAGTAATAAAAAAATATATAAAAAACTTAAGTTAAACCATTTAATTTAAAATACACCAAATTGTTTAGTTTTTACTGAATTTTAAATATAATCGTTTGACTTAAATATTACTTTTTATGTATTTTATTTACCTAAGATTGTTTCTATATTGTGATTTTTCAGCCTGATTAGATCATAAAAAAAAATAATTTTATTATCTACATGCTTTTTTTAAGTTTATAAAGTGAAGGTAAATTGGAATAGCGGTATTCCAAATTACCTGCACATTACCAAAATCGATACTTCCTCTCATTTTTCATTTAGATCAAAGTTTCAGTTACGTTTTGCTTCTTATTGTTACTGAGAGTTTAAAATGTAAAAGTTCATAAGTTTTCCTACGATGTTGTGCAGTTTTATTTGCTCCCATCCTCTGCCGTAATTTTTTCTTCGTCTTAAACAAATTGCTATTCCAAATATACTGCACTCCCTCTACTAATTACTCGGAGAATTCCTTTGAACGTTTCGAGAAACGGGTACCTGTGTAAGGAGTCACAAGATTCCATTGGGGAACGTCTCCACTCCCGGCAGTGGTGCAACGATTCAATTTGTTTCCTGATCGCTGTTTTGGCATTAACCGCTAACTATTCACCTACCACGTGCGCAACTACGAGAGAGTTGGCCTCGCCAACTTCTTCATTCGACCTCCCCAAATTCTCTTCTCCGGAACCGCTTCCCTTCGCGATTCCTTTCACCGTTTCATTTCGTTCTGCAAAGTGGAGAGGAGGTTTCAAGAGATCCGAGGAGTGCTCCATTCACTTGGGTCGCGCGCGGATCCCAGGTGTGAAAGAATATCCCCAATTTTCTCCCACCGTGGATACGGTTCTTCAGGTGTTCCGCGAGTAATTTATCGCATCCCTTTGAAAATACCGATCCGAATTCCGCCGTTTCCAATATACCCTCGCCAGAGACCAATCCCCTAGCTCCGACTCGAGCTGGAATTCGTGCCGCGTTTCGCGCCAAACAACCCTCCCCTCCCTCTCTTTTCCGCACGGTTCAACGCTGAAGGCTTGCACGCGAATGCGGCACCGTGCGCAGGCTGCAACGACGCCTCTTCCTCGCGGGTTCTTGCACCCACGAAACCCCGCGAGTTATTGAAGTCGTGTTTCAAAGCTGACTTGTTACCGACTGTCGTGCGATAATACACGGCTCAACCTGCCGAGGTGCCGTTTCGAGCACCATTCAAGGTGTCTGCCACGCGTTCGCGCTTCAAAGAGACAGCCTTGAGACGCGTGGGGTACGGAGGAGCGCATCGGAATCGCGAAAGGATGCGACTGATCGCAGCTCAAGCGAAAGGCAGGGCCGGCGGAAGCCATTACGCAAGTAATGCGCCGCATAAAGGCGCCAGCCGAAGGGGACGCTAAAAACTATATCGCAGACTTAATAAAGGAATCCAACTCCCATATAAACAAAATGTAAATGTAATTTTTTTATCGTACCTCGTAAAGGCAAAACATATTAAATAGAAAACAGGTGCAAAGATTTAGGGGCGCCAAAAATTGTCTCGCACAAGGGCGCCAAACCACCCTAATAATAGACTCGATATTGTTACGAAGTCCTTTTAATCACCCTGCAAGCGTTTGCCTTCCCTCGTCGCGTTCCCCAATACATTCGCGCGCCGGGAAAATGATCCACGCGATCGTAAACCGCGTGGACCGTCCACGACTCGTATTGCACCCTCCGCGAAGAGCGGGAGGGAATTTCCGCGGAGGAATTTCGCGGTGGAATGCGTTATCAGCGCGAAGGGGGCGCGAACGTAGGAGAACGAAAAAGCGAAAATTGAAGTTCGAATTACTGGTAACGGGACGCGTAGTTTCGCGCGTTCGCGAATAAATGGAATTTCCGAGGAGGGCAGGAAAAAAATCGCTGGCCCGAAGTTGATGAAATTCTCGTTTCGCCCAGCGGGTTCGCGCCAATTTAATTTCGCGCGTGACGAACGTGAATGCGAATTTTCATGCGGCCGATTAAAGGGGGAAAGGGCTGGCTCGTTTTATTGCATTCCACGGACCGCGGTTCCGAGGGAAGGCAACGGTTTTTCAAGAAGACTGTCGAGGGGAAACAAAGGAAGCCGCGGCTGGAACGAGCATAGATCCTCGGACTGATGAATCTCCTTTGCGTAACGACACTCCCCGCTTAAGGAGGCTATTTTTTCACTCCTGCTAAACAATAAAGGGATTCGCTAAAGGGCAGGGGTTTTCCCCGGCTGCTGAAAAGCGACGTTCAACATTGAAAGCTTGCCTACCGCGGCTCGTTTATCGTGCAGCTTCAAAAGATAGTGCAACGAGCGGAGCATTTCCTCGAAGATTTTTTTCTCGCAATTATGCAGAATTACGGGGAATCTGCCTCCGACACACCACTGATGCGTGTGCAAGTTTAACTTCAAAGCCCTCCGCGCAAACTTTTTCATTAGTCATTCCTGCGGGCCGCGCGCGAATGTGCTCGATGAATTTTTCAACGCAAACAGAGCTGTCCCTCGAGCTCTAATTATTTACGTATCATAATGCGGTTTAAAAGTTAAAAGTTCGCCGGGCTAAAAATACAAGCCAACATTTTTCATTTAACGTTCATATCGCGACGGTTCGCACTCGGGAACGGAGGTAGCGCAGTCAATAAAAGCGCAATATACTGGCTCATGCTAGCCAAACTTTCCCATCGGATTCCTATGTTCCATTACCGAATAAACCCGCCGCGGGTTCGGAAAGCTCAGCGCCCCGGTCGCGGCGTCCGACGTTTATTTGAATATTCAAACGCCGAATGCCCGACCGTCGAAACGCAGGCCTTATATTCCCGAATGGCGCACAGCTCGAAGGACTCCGAAAACGGGAGACACGGTTCAATGACCACGATAAAGTCACCGCGCTTCCGATATCGTCGCGAGAACGGACCATTCGAGCTTTCGAATGTTCCTGCTCCGGGAAAACGTGCTGGCAATATAATTTAATAGCCAGGGAAATAGAAGTATGAAGCGGATCGCGATGGAAAAACCGCGAAACGATCCCTCGACGCAGAGACACCTCGATGGTACCTCCGAACTCTTATCGCTGCTTTAACCCGCTCCATTTACTAGTGTCTGGAGCGAACGCGTTCGCCGGGCGAGCGTAATTAAAATTTACAATACCACTCGACTCCAGGTCATGGAAGCAATTAACGGTGCAATGATCACGGCGCGGGAGGGGGAAATTAATTGGGCCATTTTTCATGTTCCCAGCGGAGCGGAGGACGCGTCGCGCGTACGGGCGAAGGAAGCGCCAAGCGCGAGAGGTTTGTTACCGCCGAAGTATCGGGCAATCAACTTAATGAGCAAGGAGAAACGAGTCGATGAGGAGGGCGAAAAGGAGACATGCGAAGAGGAGGGCCTTTCACCTAATGGTTTGAGAAACGTGCTCGTTGGCCCGTGCCACGCGCCATTTATGGTAACGCCTGTCGAGGCTCGCGCGACGACACCCGTCGACCCTTCCCTTCGTCGTTCCCCAGGCAAAAGAGGGTGCTGTTACAACTCACCCTGCGTCATCGGCGTGAAGCTTCAGGCCGATCTTCGACACGCATGTCCACTTTAGAATTTTCGATCCTTGCTACTTAGCCGATCTCGTGTACCTGAAACACAGAGAGAAGGAGTTGGTTAGAGGGGTTGATTGAATTTCATTGCGAGAGAAAATAACGCCCTTGTCTTGGAAATTCTTCTCCTATCCACTTAATCAACGTCGTCGACTGCGAGGTAGAAGCGCGAGGGAACCGCGGTCCTCCTTTTCCGACACCCCCAGGCACGCGTTCCTACCTCTCATATTTCTCACCTTACCCACTGTTTCTCGCCGAATAGAAGAACGGTCCCGCAATTACCAGGCTCGGCCCGTTCGACAAATGAAGTCGGGCCACGCAGCCACCGCGCTTTAAGGGCTCATGCTCAGTCAGGAGGCCGAAAAAAGGGTGGTCTTTGGAAATTTTTTACTCAAAAGATATAACACATTTCTCAAAAAATCTTTTTTCCTTTTAAGGATTGCAGCTTGTACCGTGCGTCGTATTTTTTTTATTTAAAAATATTTATCTATAAATAAGTTATTGTCCATCACTCGAAGGTTCTCTAAAAAAAGGGCTTCTGCGGTGGTGACCACTGCTGCTCGAAAGTCGATCATCTAAAATAAAAAATTCAAAAGAATTTACATATTATATTATATTATCTAGTATTTGAACGAAAGATTTTTTTATCCGATGCTTAGTTTTCTTTTAATTGACGAAAATCAGGCAGGATTTATGATAAAAATTGAAACTTTTACTTTAAACATCAGCCATTTTTTCCGAAATCAATATTTCGAAAAATCCTTCGTTCAAATACTAGATTATATAATATAATAAGTAAATCCTTTTGAATTTTTTATTTCAGATGATCGACTTTCGAGCAGCAGTGGTCACCGCAGAAGCCTTTTTATTTAGAGAGCCTTCGAGTGATGGACAATAACTTAGTTATTTATAAATATTTTTAAATAAAAAAATTACGATGCACAGTACTAGATGCAATCCTTAAAAGGAAAAAAGATTTTTTGAGAAATGTGTTATAGCTTTTGAGTAAAAAATTTCCAAAGACCACCCTTTTTTCGGCCTCCTGACTGAGCATGACCCCTTAAACGGGACAAGAACGAGCGTCTCCGCGATTGAGCGACTCGATGTAATAGGGAATTTCCTGCCTGCCGACGAAACTACGCGAAATATCTTTGGTCGCCCGTCGAGCGCGCAGCTGAGAGGAATCTTTGATTTCTCGCGCGAGGTACACGCTTCTGTGATGAAATCTTTACCGCCGAGGCATGGAAATGAGATTTGCGGTGGTTCGTAGCTGTCGACGGTTCAGTGAACCAGAGTTTTATTTAAATTTCGATAGAGTTTCCTAGCATCACCGATGCTCGATTTCTGACTCGCTTTACTTGGGAACATTAGCGAAACTAGAGAGGCGGACGCTAGGATTTATGCTCGTTACGCTGGCGCAGTGTTTTCCTTTTCCTTTCCAAATGATTGAATTTAACGGAGATGCCCCGGATCCCAAGCGCCCGTTCCTACGAATTATTCTTCACACTCTCATTACGGCGTCAGGCCTTCTCACGTAATTGAACACGCTTTCCACGGAAATTTCTATGCAAAAGACAGCGCCTAGCAGCGGGCTGCCTTCCCGTCCCTCTGAAATACCAGTGTTTGACTGCCCTGCCCGTTAAATTGGACGACGCTCCTACAGCCAGCAAGATGGATCGCGCTTCCGAGACAATGAACCTAGTTGAAAAGTAGTTAGCGACAAACAACGCTGTAAGTCGAGGGGAAGATAAACGTAGCGGAGGAGCATGGGAGCGCAGTTACTATAAACCATCGAGAGCTATGAAAAAGGAGAAGAGAGGCGCGGCACCATAAATCTCCACGTTTCTCGCCGAGATTCGAAGCGATCGTGGAGCTCCGAGGCTCGTGGCTTGGATTAACGCTCAAAGGGTTCTCTGCGGGGTGTCAACACGGGCGATAAGCTACTCTCGCCGCGAATCGTCGTCGGGTTTCGTGAACGGGGCTCGAGGTAGACGCGACCCGGGCTACAAACGACGCCTGGAACAGCGTAAACTTCGCGCTGGGCGCGGCGTGTAAACGCGATCAGATTTACGGCCACGGCATTTAACCGCGATAAGCCACGGCCCACTAATGCGAACCGTCTGCTGGCGCAAGCGGATTCAGCGTTAAGCACGCCACGTTCGCCGACGCAAACTTTTCCGCGGCTGCACGAGAGAGCCTGGTACCCGAGGATATTCAGCTATGAGACGATTCATTTATTCTTAGGGTGGGATGAGTGCGTCTCAAGAGGCGACTCAACGTTTTGGCTCGCTACAGTTGGATTTAAGATGCAAGACAGCTCTAAACCATTGATAGGGTAGCGGCCGGTAATTTGGAACGGCACGTAATATGGGACTTCGTAAAATTTCGATAAAGAAATAAGGACATCTTCAGGCAATCATTTATACTAGATCCCTAGACACAATGGACGATGATACTGACAATTGAGTATCAGTCGGGTATACGTTATTGAAAGAGGAGCGTTTATATTTTTCGTGGGGTGTAAAAGTTTCTGAGAAGTGCATCGAATAGTTAAATATTGTAGCGAAGGTATGTTACAAAGTATTATTTTTATATAATTTATCATTAAATATGTGTGTTCTTGATTATTCAACAATAGTTTACCAATAAAGTTACTTTCTTCTTAGTATAATTCTTAATTTCTTGTCGGAGCATGTGTGTACGTAATATGGAACATACCGAGTAACATAGATGAAGTTGATAAATACGTAATTTACCGGTAAATATCGAGAAATACGTAATTTATCGAATTCCCGGTAAAAATTTTGCGAATTACCGATAAAAATTGTATGTATAGCAATGTAGCGCATATATATATAGCGCATAATTCCGTCGACATCTACTACGTTATCAGTGAAAAAAAGCTTCAAACCGATTTACTGATTTACCGGTTTGCAATCCCTACTTTGAATATCTTAGCGATTTTCAAGAGCAGTGATTTTTCGAGCCACGTACTTGAAGCTTTTTTCAATACTGTTATACTGTTACACAGCATACTGTTATCAATGCAGATTACATACGATACCAATCGCAACTGTACACCACTTAAATGCGATAACACCTTAATGCTCGTTATCTTTGAATTGGAGCGAACTTTAGGCCACCAACAGTAGCCAGTGGGAACTGAAACGCGATTTTGAAGGTTTAAAGTGACTTCGGCCTGAGATTTAACCCAGGCCACACTCCTGAGTCACTTCGCTCGTGTCGCACGCCCGAGTCCACGCCTCGGAATATTAAGCACGACTGGGAATAACTTTTTTCACCGAAAAACTGGAACGCCGATAAAATTTGTCCCCATTGGGAGGAAATAAACGGAGGCAGGGAAGTTTCGTGCTAATAAAAGAAGTCTTGCTTCGATCGTCGAGGGTGGCGGGCGTCTTCGCCCGCATAAATTCGATTCCAAACTAGCGCGAACAAAAACTGCTTAAAACCTGCTGCTTCGCGATCAACGTTGGTGCAAACGATGCACTTTTAGCCACGGTATTTACGCAAAGCTGGTAACCTGCTGGAAGTTCCAGCCGAAAGTTACGGAAATGCAGCTTAAACCGAGAAAACGGAGTGCGTCAAAGAAGATAAAAGAAGCTGAAGCCAAGGGGAGAATAAGGGACCGTTTCCTCCGATGCTATGAAGCTCCGTAACTTTTCTCGTATCTATTAATCGTGAACGGTACTCGACGTTTCTATCAAAGGAATTTCTACGTTCGATTTAAAAAAACACACTTGCAGATATTTACTAAAGTTCGCATCAATTTCCTCCGTGTTATATAAATGCTTCATTGTTTTACGTCGTACGTTCTCGGCTCCAGTATTCAATCGTACATTGGATTTCGCAAGAAACTACATTTCTGAGGAACGATCACTGGCACGAGTGAGGTTCTAAGAGGCCCTCTATTTAAAGTCGCTAAGTCGCCTTTCATTAGCCAGCCAGCTGCATAATTCGCTGCTCTCGCTCCGCGAAAATTAGGAGGTCGCGAGTGCGCGCAAAGGAAATTGTACAAGTCCCCCCGGGACAAAAGAAATTATATCCCCCACCCCAATTTTCAGCTTCCTTCCTCCCGCGACGCTGCTTCATTTTCGCGCGCCAAGTAAATTTCCACCGAAACGTTCGCGTTTTAATTCAATCCCCGCATTACTAAAAACCAATTTCGCCTTTCCCGCGACGGTTTCCGGAGACCGAGTGCCACCGGCGGATAAACATCTCTGCATATCCAGCGAACCTGAATACGCGGGTATTATTTTTAAAAGTAACATCGGACCGATGGAACATGCATTTTACAAGCGAATCAGTGGGCGGGTTGCTAGGAAACCGTTCGCGCGAAACGGAGTAGTTACACATTAAACACGAATATTATACGTCCGTGCGGGTAATTGTTAAATAAACATTTGCGGGGGAACATTAATTAGCTGTTTGCTCGCGCGATAGGACATTCGCTTACAAGGGGCATGAATATTTATGAATGAAACTTTTGTCATCGGCAGTATGGAGGGGCGATAAATTTACCGGCGGCATTATATTAATTAATCAAACGTCCCGCGGTTTATCGCCGGGACAACCAATTAAACCACACTTTATCGCTTTCACAATTGAAATTACACTTCGCGCCGCCAGCGATCCCGTTGGAAATGGCATCGCCAACGGAGATTCGATGATGCGCTGAATGCACTTCTTCAAGAACCCGCGCGATAACGTAGACTCTTGCGAGGGAGACTCTGTAACTACATCGAACACGGTTAATGGTGTCGTTTCATCGCAGTTACGAGACAGAAAAGGGGAATTAAACTCTTCTGCACCTCCCGCGTGCACTTCCGACCAACAACGCCCTATATTAACCCAGCCAATTTCATTCTCCAGGGCCGAGACACTCCAATTACCTCGAATAACGTAATTAACGCAGGGAACGAAGGAACGGACAAGTTTCTTGGCTCTCAAACACTGGAGATTTCATTAATCAAATTAAATCGCGCCGCGCTTAACCCCTGCTACGACAACTGTTGGTATCTCAACGGAGAGCCTGTCTGGAGACGACGGTCCCCGATCGCGAGGACAATCCCTCATCGTTTTAAACCGCGGGAGCGGCGGCGGCTCGACGTCGGTGGTTTTTACAGAAAACAGCGGAACCCACGCTCGAACAATAGACGTTCATCCCTCGGCGAGACTGCCTTGCGCAAGCATCTCCGACGAATTGCAATTGCTCAACGGTATTATCCATGCGTCCGAGGATCTCGAGCCTCGGATTTAATGCTGCCGAGCGTTGCGCGGCTTTTAAACATACATACTCCGGATCTCTACGGTTTCTCTGCGTCCGTTCCAAGGGGGACCTCCGTGGACCGTTTCCAATTCTTCCGCGACGGTTCGTATCGTCGTGCTTACGCCGCCGCGTTCCTAAGGCTTTTAACCAATGGCTTTCCGACTCCTTGCCTCAGGAACGAAAAGACCGTGTGGCGGAATATTGACCGGCCTGTCGTCTCGAGACTCTCCTCCATCGATACTAGCCGGCCGAGGAATGCGAGCCCACCCCCGCTTCGCGAAACTCGCGGACCTTCGGGCGGTTGGATGTGGATGGATCCTCCTCGAATGGTTTACAGTGCCCACGCTCGACAAACCCGCAAGTTCGATGGCCACGGGATAACGAGGCCGCGTTTCGTCCTGGGGACAAGACCGCGTCAATCCCAAGAATAATCTCCCCTGGCAGCGCGGACCTAAGTCAATTTTGAAAACTGCCGCTGCACAGTGGGGGCATCCAACAATACAGGCGGCCACTCGAGCGTAATTCGACTGGCCAACGGCAGGCAGATAACCGCGTTACAAGGGATTTCAACCTGTCCCCACCCTCCGCACCCCGGGGAGGGAAATTTCAGCAGGGTAGCGCGAGCGGTCTCTGGGGCGCAATCCACTTACATAGCTAATACCCAGCCCGTCAGCCGAACGCCAACAGGAAAGGGCGGGGGGGGGGGGGGGATTCTATTAAGGAACGCTAGGCCATCTTATCAGCTACAACCCCCCGCAGGATACTCGCCTGAAAAGTCCCGAGTAACTTGGTCCTAGACACGCAACCTTCCGATATCCAACTTACTAACGACTTCCCCCGGTCCCTCGCCCCGAGAACTTCCCTACACGTGTCGCGACTGATTACATTCGACTCCTGTCCAGGAGCGGAGGGAACCCGAGGGGCACTCGCGATTAATTCTCGCAAGGGTTGGACGGACGCGAGTGGAAGCGAACCGGTGCTCGCACCTTCTGGTTCCGCCACATTTTTGCCGGCAGGCTGAATCAGTGTGGCGGCCAATTATCGCAGATTGCGCGACAGATTCGCGGAGCGAGACGGCCGTAACGGCGCTTCAATTGGCCTAATCGCAGTCACTTTGCCAGGCGAGTCCCCGCCGGGCACCGACGTTCACGACCCGTTTATTAAATAAGAGCAAAGGCCACGAACCATTTGCGAAGTGGGGCGAATGGATTAGATTTCCTGTTGCAATTCTACCCGCGTACACGTCCGCCTTCAACGACGACTCATGAATTCTCGCCCGGCGAGCAACGTCCCGCCGCCCGGCCATTGGCATCAGGGTCGCCTCTATTGGCCGTGTGATCGAGCGCGGTGAAAAATCCTTAACAATCATCGCTATCGTTAGTCCCGATCCGGTTGAATAAACTACGAGCGAGGCATCCCGCGCCGCGGGGCAACGAACCGTGCCGTTCTCCAATAAGGGATGATCGTTCGGGTGCCGCGAGACGGTGAGATCAATCGCTGTAGACACCCCACCGAAGGGAGCGCGATTATTTCAATTGAAACGCACCACCCTCGGGTTCGCGATTCGTCGCCGTGGGACCGGCGCCCGTGATTTACCGTTCGTTAGACGGCCGCGGGAGATTATTCAAAGACCTGCCCGAGCGAGGAGACTGGCTTTTCTTTCGTCACGGTTATTTCCCTCGAAAGGGCTTCCTGGATTAGCGTCTTCATTAAGAGGAACGACCGGCAAACCAGGGGCAAGCTCCCAACGAGTTCCCTTGTAAGCAAGCTGGCTCGACAAATTTTTCAGCGAGAACATCCTTGTATCTCGGCGGAGAGGACGTGGCTCTCCGGAGAAGCAACGGCGGAGGCCAATTGGAAGCCGTTTTCTACTCGTCCTGGAAGTCACGAGAAGGAACGGTGACTAATAACACGTCGTGAGTCACGACGTGAACCGTGACATAACCTCGAATATCCTAGACCACGGCGTCTCTCCTCTCCTCGTCGATCCAGCGACCCTTTCCCTTTCTCGCCCGCACCCACGCGGCTCTCTACTTCGTTCGGCTCGCCGGAGCGGCTTGTGAAATGTTAGAAACGGCATCGGGCTGCCTCCGCCGACAACAAACAATCAGTCGCCGTTTCTCCCGTATCGCCGCGTAGGCGGAAGCGCTATTATCTTCCGCTCGGATCGAAGGGATCGAACGTCGATCACTCGGATCGCGGGGCCGTAAACGTCGCCGCGAAATGCCGTCTCTTTGTCTTCGGGGATCGCTGGGCGTGCACCTCAAATTGTTTTCGCGGAGGAAGCGCGGAGTCGAACAGCTCCCCTGGTGCCGGGGCAAACCGATCGCGAATCTGAACATTCGCTTGATACACTAGGGTAAGTGTGGGTATTACTGCGGATGCCCCGATTACTACGGATATTCTAAAATGGAACATATTTAACGTTGGAAAGTACAATCTCTTGAAAATTTTGGAGAAAATTATTTTAAACTCTATTACAAATAATTAGCAATAAATATGTACAGCAAAATTATTATTAATTCTTTTATCGTAGTTTGAAAAACATTTATATTTGTGTTCTAAACAGTAATACGTGTAATGCAGCGTTATTACTTCATAGAGTAAGAGTTATTTTCCCAGAAAAAACAGTGAATCAGTCATCTACATTTTGGTTTTAATTTTTATTTCTCACTGCAGCATTAGATGCAGTACTTTACACCATGTGCATGTATTACTGCGGACTCACGACTGCGTAATCTAACCTTTTCTCCGACCGTACGTCAACCTAACGTCTAAAGTGAGCCGCGGTGCGTGAGTGACAATCACAACTCTATAAAGATGCCAAGAAAAGGTAAAAGTGAAAAAAGTATAAAAAAAAAAATAACAGAAAAGTCAATAGGCTTTCTTATACTAATATTTCGCCTAACATCAGTCCGTAGTAATACACGCACAGTAATTGGTATTTCGTTAGTAACTGGCACGCAGTAATGCATGCATGTCCGCAGTAACTCCTGCAACGACATTGATGTTTCAATCTCTGTATTTTTAATTAACCGTGCCTATTACCCCGCCCTCACATTTTTTTATGGAATTATTAGGGTCCCAACTTTCTTTTAAAAAAAGGAGGAGGGATTTTCATTCATTTGAGCGCTTTATCGAGCGTTCTAAAGTTAACCTATCTTAAGAGTCCGCAGTAATACCCGCACTTACCCTAGGGTGGCCGTTGTTTTCAGCACTCGATTTCTTTTGCTCTCACCTCCTTACCACGGTTGCAAAGAAACGCGGAAACAATCGACGCGTATAAATAAGGGCCACCCTATTGATAGACACATCACTGCAGTCTCCAGCAGTTCGCGATGTCTATCGAGGCCAATATTTTGTTATTACGTGCACAGGTATTCGCAAACGAGTGGCTGGAGAGCGAGCACGGACAGATCGTGGATTAAATTAATTCCTCAAGATCGGCGCACTTAATACGACCGCTAATAGGTACCATTCCCGTTGCGAGCGTCGCAGAAATGGCGCAAGATTCTTGTCGGCTCCGTTGCTCGACGTTTTAGCCTGGTATGTTGCCTCGTTACACTAATTAGCGACAGGAAAGCCTCTCTCGGCCGCGGCCGATGTATCGAGGATGAGCGTGTGTCGCCGGTGAAAAATTTATCTCGCTCCGCGGTGTACGCGACGATCGACTCTATTTGAATCGACTCCACGGGCGCCGGTTTCTGGAGCGGAAACACGCTCTCCTAACGGGCGACGGCAGGTGAAACAGGAAAAATCAGCGCGGCTGAAAAGCATGGAAAATGGAGGAACAAAGTTGCTCCGCGGGTCGCAGGATGCGCCGTTAAATGCTCGGTGTTCCGAGAGGCTCGCCGGGAACAACGTTTCCAAGGGAACAACGGGGAGACGAGGCACGCTCGAGCGTTATTAAAGCGATTCCTCAACCCCCCCGAGGAAGCACGATTCACCGGAGGCCGTGGACTTTTCAGCAGGGAGAGATCTTAATCGCGGGGGTCCAAGGTAAACGAGGCTAATTAGGATTTAACGTATGCACGGGAGCTAATGAAGCCAACGACCGGGGCCCCCTGCGCGCCCATAAACGGCAACCGGCGGAGACGAGTCGGTTTTCTCTTCCCTCGAAAGATGAGAAACGGCTTCCTGGCTGCCTCGCGTGTCCTCCACGGCTGCCGGCGACGACAGTCGTCACGCGACGCGTACCGGCGCGCGTTGCCGCTGAATGGAAGTGTCGGGTCGATGATAAAAATCGCCCCGGCTCGTACGTGATTCGGCCTTTTAACGAGCTACTTTCACGGCTGATCTACGCCGCTCTCACGAGCCGGATCATTGTGTAACTGGATCACTCGCCGGGGACATGCGACTATTCATGCTTGTCCAACGGCGGAGCAGCGAGAATTCAATTTACACGCATTCCAATTGCGTTTTAACGCGTCAACACACGGATCACGCGAGCCTCTGTAATTTTCACCTCTGACACTTGTCGATCGCTGATTACATATTAGGCGCCTGCAGATGCCGCGTGCAAACGCTGGTCGGTAATTAAACGGGCTCTCTATTATGTCGCGACACCAAACATGGGTATAAGTAGTGTTGCATAAAGCTCGAGTCTTCAAAGCTTTAAGCCTTAATGACTCAGACTTTAAGGCTAAAGCTCGAGCTTTCGAAGTTCGAGGTTCAAGCATTCGGGCTCAAGCCTCGAAGCTGAAGGCTCTTGTGTTTAATAGTAACGAAGTTAACTCCAAGTCCTTGATATTATATCTTATTTTGTGCAACCACTATTGTAAAACGTTAAAATTAAACACAGAGAAAGATGCTTTTTGATGGTTCCACCAATTGGTTGGATCCGTGTTTTCATAATACAATAAAAGTACAAAACTATAGAGTAGTATTTTTTTGTAAGTGTAGTCATTTGTAACAAAACTCTTTGATAAAATTATGATAAAACACAAAAAGAACAACAGAATCACTATAATATAAATTTCAGTATATTAGCTGGTCTTCTTCTAACATTTGTAGCGTTCCTGCTCACTACATTCTTGGTTTGAACGTTTCTCAACATAAAATTAATTGATCATTGTCGTACAACACCAGCGTACCGACTGAGCTAACCGAGCAGATTATAAAGGCGATTTAACCCATTTTGTTTCAATCGTCAAGGGAAGCGAAGTACATTGCGCTGACGATAACATATTCACTTCACTACTTACAGTTTATACGACTGGAGCCTTCGAGCTTGAAGACTCGAGCTTTAAAGGCTAGAGCTCTCACGGCTACAGGGTTCGAGCTTTAAAGGTTCGAGCCTTTAGAATTTGAACCGCGACTCGAGCTCTTGAAGCTCATTTTAACAACACTAGGTATAAGAGACTCGGCACAGTAGCGCAACAACTGCGCGGGGCTGGATTAATTTCAGCGAGGTGGAAATAGTTAAGATAGGTTTTTCAAACTTCTCCTCGCAGTTACGCTTAAAAGCTCCGATCGGTCCCACATCAGCCGCGCTGGTTACTAGGATCGAAGTTATGATTAAAATTGTTTCCAAGGAGGAAGTTTGACTCGACACGGGCCGATCGGCAGAACTCCGCGCACGGCGGCGCACTTAATCAGCGACTTTAGAAATCTGCCGTTTAGGTGGAGCTAGAATTTTGAGGCGCGGGGGCGGAGACGTTGGACCTTCGATCGAGCCGTAGTGGATGTCCCTACGGACTGAAGAAGGTAACGGGAAATTCTTTCTCGTCGTGCAGCACGCTTCGCTGAGGAGGATCGATGGTTTTTCTTCGAACAAGTGTTCCCGCGTGCCGCGACGAACTCCGAGCGGCAGGAGAAGTTTTATGGTAATTAAAAACGTCGGGATTCTTGTCAACGCTGCTCCCTTCCGCCGAGATTCGCTCGACGCTTTAGCGGACCATTTTTCCCCAGGTTCGCTTGAATTTTTACTGCACCTCCCGAGCTGTATTCTCACGGCCGCTCACTGCTGCTGTCCCCTTGCTCGTGTACCTGCAGATTATGGGACACGGCGCAGGCCACCTCCGGAGCACGTAATTCTCTGTCCTTCCAGAGAAATCTCAGCAGGTTTTATTTCCAGGGCAGGTACAAATGTCCGCCGCTGCGCATACTTTCTACCAGAGAATCGCGTCCCGCGTCTAACCCTCTGAGCCATTCCCTCCGAACAGTGTCGCATCCCCGTCGCCCGGGAATGATCATAAATAATACAATATTCGCGCGAGCGCGCAGGTAAGAATTTTTAGAAAAAGGAAAAGCTCCCTCGGCCACTGGAACCGAGGGCACCAAGCGGCGAGACTTCTCGCCGGCCATTTTTATCGGCCACGCGAATTCTTTCGAGATCCACATTCGAATGCACTTCATTGCGGGCGATTCTACGGGGACCGCGATTCCCGACAACAGCCGGCACCGATTGGGAATAACAAGCGATCGTTAACGTGGAAAAGGGCGAGCTTCCGAGCGAAATGCAGCCCCGCGTTTCATTCGCCGCAATTTATTGGATATCGGCGATGTGAGAATTTCCAGGTCGGATTAATTGAAATGTCAAGCCGTCGGGGATTATTGGTCGTTCGCTGTTGGAGGTAAATATTTCCGCGCTGCTTACTTTCGCGCGCTGAAAGGATCTTTCGATCCCTCGGACAAGAGTTGGCGCGATCGGGGACAGCCGTCGACGTTTCTGCTCCCAGCTGAGAACGTCGGGATTAATGTCTCGTCGGGCAGGTGGAGGATGTCGAGATACCGTCGCACGCGCCTCCAGCACACGTGGTTCCCGCATTCATACGTGGCTGGACTCGGCTACGTCGACGTACATCCATTAACGATGCAACCCTGACGGGAATACGGTCGCGCAGGTGTAAGACACGAGATCGCGAGCTTTCTCTGACGCAATACTAGTAACCGCCTGCAATCGCCGTTGGGATTGCGGTGGGAGGCGTGGGGAAACTCTGTGCCGCGAATAAAAAGCCTTTCATTAAGGTGCAAATCCACGAGGAGACAAAACTATTGTGCCTCGCGTTAGAATTTAATTTCACGAGACGATTATTTTAATTTTTTTTTAAGTATTTTGTCATTAGTTCCATGAAAGTAGACTCTCACTAGACAAGTTTCATGATACATTTTCACAAATCCCATCCCTCGCCACTATTCCCATTATTTACATTTAGTTGCTGCTGAGATTTTTGTCTAACGAGAGAAATGTCTCAAGTAAAATCTCGTCAGGCTTCGCACCTTTACGAGGTGAACTGGAGAATTCTCTAATTCCTTGAGACAGCTGTCGACGTCTTTCGATTACGTATCTTCGTTACTAATAACTTCTAGGCTTGCGCGAAATGCCTGAATGAAATTGCGAGCTCGCGCACGCGAGCATCGGCGAAACTTTAATAAAAACACATTCGCGTAGGTATTCCCTGTTCGCTTCACCCTCCCGTCGTAATTGTACGTACGCAGAAGCCCGGTGGAAAGGAAAGAGCAGAAGGAATTGAATCTTTGTCGCAACAGCTCCACCCCCTCAAGCACCGACACCTTCGGGTCACGTTTCCGAGAAGGCATTTCCACGAAGTTACGCAACAGCCCCACCGCGTGAGGCAACCTTAGTTTTTCGAGGCGGGTCGCTGACAGCGGATCGGAGCCGAGCTTCTACGAGCACCTTAAAAGGTGCACAGGTACGCGCCCACGCACGTGCGTGTCTACCGGCTAGGAGATCTCCGATCCGAGCGCAACGAATTCTTCCGTCCCTCTGCTCGCGATGAAAAACGTCCGGGGAGGAATGTCCAGCCCTCCTGAGACGGAGATCGTACCAGAATTTATGTCGTTTGGAAAGCCTGACGCGCTTCAACCCTTAAGGGGTTACCTACTGTCAGGAGGTAGGAAAAGAATCGATTCTTTGGGAATTTATTTGAGAAAGTACATGCATATTTTTATGCAATGGTTTTTGTATCCAGATGAGGGACACTTTAACAGGTTATTATATTATGTTTTAGTATAAAAATATTTAGTTATTGCAAAATTACAACTGATTTCACGGAAGCTGTTTTTACACCGGTGACCACGATTTCTTCAAAACCGCTTCACCAATCTTTCTGAAACTTTGTAGGTTTTTTCTAGACAGTCAAATCTAGTATTTAATCGAAGCATTGGTTTTTCCAATGCATAGTTTTTATTTTATGGATGAAAAATGAGTGTTTTTTCTACGAAAGTCGATCGCTTCACTTTAAACATCTGCCATTTTGTCCCAGATTAATATTTTATAAAACGGAACGATTAAAGACTAGATAAACTATTGTACTAACTGAATCTTCTTCGTTTTTTTATTTCAGATAACGCAGTTCCGAATAATGTTGGTCACCGCAAAACGTGTTTCTAAAAACAGCTTCTGGGAAATCAGTTGTAATTGTGCAATAACTAAATATTTTTATACCAACACATAATATAATAACCTGTCAAAGTGTCTCTCATCTGAATACAAAAACCATTGCATAAAAATATGCATGTACTTTCTGAAATAAATTCGCAAACAATCGATTCGTTTTCTACCTCCTGACGGTAGGTAACCCTTTAAATCAGTGTTTCCCAACCTTTTTTGAGTCGCAATCCCTTTTTATAATAATCAAATAACCTGCGACGGACCCTCTCATATAAGATAAGGTAAATATATCCTCCCTTCATTTATGAAATATCAGTGTTTCATCATAAATAAAAAAAATGGCAATGGAACCATATTAAAATAAAAAAGTGCTAAAAATTTTCCCCAGGAAACACTTTGCGACCCGCAGATTGGGAATCACTGCCTTAAATGGCTCATTTCTCGGTCGGGAACCACTCTCTGATTGTTTGAATTTTGAAAACGAGTATAAAACAGTGGAGGAGTGAAAAGAGAATAACGCCGGCGACTGATCATCAAGTAGGTATTCCCATTGGATGGGTCGTCAAAAATTGCATCACGTTCGATATCGAGAGCGCCAATAATCCCGCGCGGCGGGCGGGCTACGTGTTTCGAGGGCGCAACAGCTGTGGAAGCTTCGCGATAAGTGTCATTTGCAAGCTGTAATGCGAATTGTTTTCATCGGGGATTTGCGCGCAGCAGAAACGGGATCGAGCTTGTTAAATAATTATTTTTAGAGGAAGGATAAGCGTGGACCAGTTGCGCGACCACGGGCCGCAACGATCGCCGATGTCACATCTATCAAGCGAATCAATTACAACGGCGTTCCTTGTTTCCTCGTGAATGAGAGCGTGGCCTTTGCTTTCGTTTAACTCGCGAGCGCGTGTGCTCGCCTACGCACTGCCTACCCTCGCCTCCCCCCCCTCACGCGCGCTTTGAATTATTCAGTGGAATTATTTATGAAGTTTTCGGCCCGGGGGAACCGAGATTATTAGGCCGGGGCACGCGAGTCGTTCCGTACCGGGCCACTGCAAAGATTCTTTCAAGTTCTGTTATCTTACGTCGTCAAACCGTCAGAATTTCTTGCGCAAAACGCGATAAGAATGGATCATGAACAACACCAGTAGTTTCAGAGGGAATGTTGGAATTATGTATATCGATGGCTCACAAGCGAACATCCTGAACTCGGAAATTCAAAAAATTCTGACACTTCGTGAATATGTAGATAATTTCCTGCCCAAATTCACTCTAAGGGGGTGGAACTGACCCCTGAATATCCGGCTATTTTCCGATTTTCTGTTATAACTCGTGAACAGTAAAATATTTTTTTTTACCAAATGATAGATCTAATTAAAAGAAGTAACTTTTGTCTCGAAACTTTTTTTCTATCTCTTACATTTCGCGAGTTATAACACAAAATCGGAAAATAGCGGAATTTTCGGGGGTTAATTTCACCTCCTTCGAGTGAATTTGGGCAGCAAACAAACATTGCGTTGTAAGCAGGAGGAAATCCCCTGCATATTCGCAAAGTTTCAGAGTTCTTTTAACTTTCGGGTTCGGGATCTTCCCTTGTCAGTGCACAAATATTGTATGTGGACTTTTCGTAAAATTTCAGTTTTTGTATGCAGCAAATAGTTCTTGGCTGTTTCTTTATGCTGTATAAAAATCACATTTACCTATATCTACTTCATATTAAATTTGTCAAAAATGTTTCTTCACTGGCGTGTTTTTGGTACATTTTCTTATATAATATAAAAATCGACATTTTTACATTTTCTTTAAGTATCACAATATCGCATCTCATGCGTTTCAAATTTGTATCCTTTTCCTCCTTTAATACATGTTAATTAGCTGCCAGTGTTCCCCTATTAGTTTACGGTACGATTGCATGTGTAAACATGTTTTTCTCGAAAACGTTAAAAGTGGACATAGGTACAATATTAGTGCACTAAGCCCTCGACATAATACAGGAGGAATAAAGATATATCTTGCAAGAATCCCCGGAGCACTCCAATCGTAAAATACCCTTTCGTGACTGGGACCTCCTTCAACATCCTCCTCCCTCGCGAGCAATTAATTTTAGCTCGAGAAGGGGTCAGTTAATTACAGAAACTTTAGAGCCCTTCGCGCTATAAAAACGCCTCGTTCGACGAAATAAGTTTACCAAACACGCCACCAGAACCTAACAGGCCAGCGGACGGGGAAGAATGCTTACACGAGAGAGGAACGCAGGGGAGGATGGGAATACAGGGGAGGTTATTTCGTTGCGTATCATCTGCGAGGTAGCGAAAACATAGCTGGCGAGCAAACACGAGCGTGGCATGGGAGCCACGCGAAATCTGCGATCCAAACAGGCTTTTCTCTATTTGCACCCACCCCCGCTGACTAAATACTGTCTTCTAAAACAAATCCTCCCCGTCAACTCCAAAATCTACATTACCCAAAGCCCGCATCATCCAAATATGTGCTTACCGGGTATTTACCAGGCCTCTGCGTCACAGCGTCTGATTCATCCGCTGGAAAACAATTCCCGAAACCTCTGACCCCTGAACTCCTACCCCGAAAACCCTCAGAAACCTTTCCCACCCAGCTCATCACTAATTTCATCCCACTCCAGCACTAATTTCGTGCTTCACTCTCATCCCACTCTACTATAATTCCAATCTTTCATTTAACTCTGTACCCAAAGCTTCGCTACGTCCTCAAACAGTTCCGCATCATCATCCTCGCGCACCAACGAAAATAGAAGCGATCTCCGCGGAATCTATCCTTAGTGCCAACGTTCGTGGGACACCCGGCCCTTTACATACGAACCAGCAAACAGCGAGAAGTTTCCGCGAGGATGATAACGGGACGCGTATCTCGCCCGTTAACGTTCCCCGTCGAGAGTTCTCCTTTTTCTCCCGCGCAGGAAAGTAGACCGCGTCTTTTTCCCTTCCCCGCCGCTAAACAGCTTATTCGCCCAGGTATCTGTTCCGCGAAGTCTCTCTAATTCTCATCAAACGGGCGCTCCAGCGTTTCGGCGGGGCTCGCTGAATGCTCGAGGGCGCTCGATTTAAAAAGGCAACATTCCGTCGGGTGTTTCTCCTCCCCTCCCCGCTTTTTATTTCGCCCGCGCGCAAAACCAGGCCCGGGTGGTTTCTGCGTGCACGCCGAAACCCGGCTACTGGCCAGCCTCCCGCTCGGAAAGGAGCGTTTTAATTGGCGGCATAGGCAGAGGGAACTGGTCCGCTCGTTCGTGCGGCAAATTTGCATTCAGGGAAAAGGCGAGACTGCCGGCAAAAGGGACGCGGGAAGAGAGAGAGAGATGGTTGGCGGGGCGGGGTGCAAGGACCGAAAGCTTTTTAAGGCAATGCGCTTCGGTTGAATCAGCGGGATTTAAGGCGAAACGTCTCGCGGCCGCGCTCGATACAGAGACTTATTAGCGTAATTAACGGGGGCCGCCGTGGCGCGTTCGTTCGACTCGTCACACGGCTCGCTTGATATTCGAGAAATGACAGGTTTAATGGCGCACGAACGCCGGTGTAATTGGATTAATTACTGTGGCATATGGAGGAGCCGCGGTGTTATTACGAATTAATATTGATCACCTCGAAAGAAACGGACGATTCGCTCTCGCCCGCCATTTCAGCCGGCGGTGAACTGACCGGTTAATTCGCATTGCTATTGATTTTGAAATTGCTCGCCGATTGCGCGGCCTCCGAAGCGACACGCCTCTTTGGGACCTTGGCAGCGAACGGTTTAATCAATGAGAGCGCGGTGCTACTTGTTCGTAGCGCGCGGGAGAGTGAAACGTCCGACCTGCGACGCTTCCGCGGGCTATAAATCATCCCTGCGTCGTGGACAATCGAATGCCTCGGGTCGTCGAAGCGCGAAAACGCGTGCACGCGCTCGCTCGTTCCCGTCCACCCACGCGCAGGCCTCCTTCGACTTGGCAGCGCGGGGACATTGTTACCAACGCGTTTGCAACGCGTGATTCTTTTTAATTACTTCTCGCCTGAGTGCCTGCGCGATTGCAACGTCCTTGCGATGCAATTCCAACGTGCAACCAAGTGCACGCTGCAGTCGCTTCGCAGGGGAGCTCAATGTCGCTGTATTCTTGACGATTTCGAGGCGACAGAACAGTGATCGGATTATACAGCGCTGCGACAACGACGCTCTTAGGGAAATAGATTTCGAGGATTTTTTACAGCTCCGAACGCAAGATCCGAGGTCGAATTTCGAGCGCCGGGCTGTTTTAACCCCCACGCGCAAAGTAGAAACAGAATTGGGGAGTCTCCTTGTAGAAAAACACCAAGTGGCAAGAATCAAGTTTTTCAGGAGAGAGAAAGGACTTCCTTGACTTTAAATTATTCACGAAATTTCAGTTGTTTCGATTGCTAAACAGGGTAGGTGGTATTACTGCGGACTTTTAGGGTAGGTTAACTTTAAAACCCTCGACACGGCATTAGAATGAACGAAAGTTCCTCCTTCTTTTTTTAAAGAAAGGTGGAACCTTAATAATTCCATAAAAAAATATGAGGGCGGGCTGATAAGCACAGATCACGTCAGTGAATACGGTCGGAAGAATACTAATACTGCGTTGAGAAATAAAAATTAAAACTAAAATGCAGGTGACTGATTTACTGTTTTTCTGAAAAAATAACTCTTACTCTATCGAGTAAGAACGCTGCATTACATGTATTACTGTTAATAAAAATATAAATGTGTTTCAACTAGGTGTTGATGACCGCAATATCGGGAATCGACCGAAGTTTCGCCTCGACGAATTTCAAACAGCGATAAAAGAATTAATAATAACTTTGCTGTACATATTTATTAATAATTATCTGTAATAGAGTTTAAAATAATTTTATCAAAAATTTTCAAGAGATTATGTACTTTCCAACATTAAATATGATCTGTTTTAGAATATCCGCAGTGATCGGGGCATCCGCAGTAATACCCCCACCTATCCTACGCTTAATCTATTAATTCAATAATATAGTGTTACTGCTGGCGCGTAGAACATTTTCGGATAAATTTTTCTTTCTTAACCCTTAACTGGTATACTGTTTTCGGCAATCATGACTGGTATACTGGGGTCGTGGCAGACCCCAAATAAAAAAGGACACAGAAATTTGTAAAGTCGACACTAGATCATCCTCTATGAATATTTTGTCCTTAGGTAATGTATAAAGCAATAGGAACGTAGAAAGTAAAACTATTAACTATAAAATTAATTAAAAATTCAGTTGACAAACTTAGACAACCAAAAATTTTACAGCGAACTTTGCGCGCTTGGAGTCATGCGCGACCCAGGATACCAGTCAAGGGTTAATTCCGACACCTACGAGTGTCTGTCTAGAAGGACTCCTGATTTCTCGAAGGCCCATGAACAATGAGCATCCGTAACGCTAAGAAGCGTCCACGTACGGCATGAAAGAACGCGGCAAAGTCCACTGCTCGTTGATAAACAGTCCCGGTGCCGGTTTTTCTTCCTTTGACCGCGACCAATCGAAGATTACATCACTGCCCGACGTTTCACGCGTGCCGAGCCGTCGAGCATGCATCGCCGTCAGCCGACTTGCTACGGCGGGCAAGTCGGCATTGTATCTCACGGTTAAACGAGCGACTTAATAACGCGGAAAATCGCGAAATCGGCGAGCAAGCCTGCCGGAAGATTCCGGCAGTTGCGCGAGAATGAACGCGGGCTTTGCAATCCCGCTGTGCAAACAGGGGCGCGTCGGGCCGAGAATGGGGGCGTTTTTAATTTTAATGCTTTCATTAAGCAGCCTCCCCTGGATCGCTTTTCTTCCCCCTTCTCGCGAGAAGATCGCGATCCTCGAGGTCCCCGACTAACCCTGAATTTTCCACTCTCCTGTAAAATAATAAACAGCAGGGGGAACGAGCTCTTCCTCCGCTCGCCGCCTCTGTTAAAATAAAATCGTGGACGCTAACGATTTAACTTGTTAACCGGGTGAAAGTTGAACAATCCCACTCGTAGAGCCGGAGTAAGCGCGGCATTAGGCCGCGCGCGGCAGTCATTGTGACGGTAGCGAGTTAATCACTTTCAAGCGATTGCAACTGCAGTCGTTTCTGGCTGAGAAATGGCCCAGTTATCGAATCAATGGGACGCAGTGCTCGCAATTGTTAGTAAACAGGTAGAAACGTGCCCGGGCGCTGCCCGACGTCTGGCGATACTTTGCGCCTTCAAGAGTCACGGGGTCGACGTGTTTATTGACCCTTGGAGCCTCGACGACGAGCCTGCACCGAGGGGCCCTTTTCGCCTAGTCATCGCCGGGGACAATGAGGCGTTTAGTCACGCGTTCGGCTGGATACAGAGGATCAGATTGCCAGGGTCGATTAGACCATCGTTCCTTCACTTTCTGATACCTTTATAATAGCCGTTTTTACAACGCTCTTCTCCCTGCGATCGCGCGACTCCATTCATCGCCGATGACTCTTCGAAGCGTGTTACAACGATTGACCCTCGTGGTAATGTTTATTATTATCGCAGGCGCATGTTACGAGCCTCGCTGCTTCGTATTCTACGGACGCCTAGTTAGGAGAGACTTTTATATCCTCGCCAAGACGCGCGCCGCCGAATGCAGAGCAGAAACGCCGACGGCGTGCGGATATATACGCGCGGGCACGCATACAGCGGGCGATAACGGTGATAACGAACCACTCGGCGCCCAGAATGGGAACATCCGCGCGTGCACTCGCAGAAATCGTTAACCCATATGCATACGTAACGCGCCAGAGATCTCTAGGCGTCGCGTCCACGCAACTGGCGAGCCTGGTTGCAAAACGTCCACGGTTACCCCGGCGGTTCCGAGTGGGGAACACTCGGGAGACTGTCGATAAGATACCGGAGCGGCGAATTGGGTGGACAGCGTACCCAATTAATGTCGAAGGCGATCGCCTCTGATCGCATGTATATTCATCGATTCCAATTCTTGCCGTCTATTGGCACACCAGCCATACATATTCAAGGAGGGAGAGACAGTCGCCCGCGTGGCCCAGGTAATTGGAGGCCCCCCGTCTACGTGCCGTAGCCTCGAAACGGTCAGAACTGACCCCGGCCCTCGGAGCCACCGGCGGAGACTACACGGTTAATCCTAAATTGAAAACGGGCACGCGGAAACGTGACTTCGTCGCTAACAAATTTCCACCGGCAGGCCGAGGAAAGACGATCCAGTTAGATACACGCGCCACCGTGGCGAATTCTCGCCGCGTCGAACCGTCCTGCTACGCGTCGCGTCGCGCGCGCAAAGTTGCTCGGGCCCCGCGGAATATTTCACCGGCGGAAGATAGCCGTATTTACGTAGCCGCGTTGACTCGAAACGCGAGCGTATCAGGTGAAATATTAGCATAGCTTTGTACAATCGCGCGGGATCGATAAAGTTGCTTTCCGTTACGTAGAAAATGATAAGGTAGCCCTCGCCACTTCGGGGATCACGGGGTCTGGCGAGATATCTTCGTGTACTTCGCTGCGAAACGGAACGCGAAACGACGGAGAAAGCCGAACGCTCGGTCGCGCTCCTGCCACCGAAGCAGGCTTGAATATTTTTTCGAAATCATCCGTTCCCGAACAGGATCGGTCAAACAAATTTTCCGCTGTTCGGAATTGCTTGCACTTCAAACAAATCGACATTTTATTTAATCCGAAATAACGTTACCGCGAACGGAAGAGTGAAACGTTATTCCCAGTGGTTGATTGCTGTTCCAATCTCGAAACAAATTTTCCCGGGCATGAGTGTAAAGCAATCGCGTTTAGATTGATTTAACTGAAAACTAGATTCGCTCCGCAAATGCTCGAGGGGCAGGGGGGGGGGGGGGAGAGAGAGGGGGCTTGCGTCGATTTCATGTTTTTAAATTTTCGTGCCCTCTAGTGTACGCATACGATAGACTCAATCGCATTTAAATTACCGTTCGCTTCTACTTTCTAACAGAGTGAACGTTGAATTTAATGAAAATTCGCAAGTTGATAACGAAGCGTACAGTTAACCTCGTCTGCGAGGCAGTGGAAAAAAGGAGGGAAACGAATTAACCTGAAATTGGCTCGGTATGGTAGCCAATATAGCACGCTCGTCTCGAGGGACGACCACGAGGACGGCTCCGTCAGATTTTTTTGTCGCGGAGTGACCCGTTCGCTCCGATCCCCCGTTGTTCTCCTTTTCGCTCATCTATTTCCCTTCCTCTTACGCCCGCTGTCCCGTCCTACGCCTCGTTCGTAGGCACCACGCTACGCGAACCGGTGTGACCGGAAAGAAGACGGCGGAATTCTTTCTACGATTGTCAAAACAAGTCTCCGGGACCGCGATTTACCGAACTCGTGGCTCACCAGCCTGTAATCGATCACCGTGCACTCTGTTTGCATTCCCCCGAGCGTCCGAGCCGCGCGAGAAACCGCACGCCCTAAACTACGGTCGCAGGAATCAAGTCGGTCACTTGAGAATCTCTCGCGTAAACCGTTCGCATTCCCCTCGCCCACTCTATTGTACGGCTAGTGGTGCTCAACGGTTTCTCTCCGATAGCTGCGCGAATCACTGGCCCAGAGTGAGACAGTTTATGTATGTTCGCGACTCGTCTCGCTCTAGACTCGACCGCGACGCGAGCAGCTTGAAAACATTTGCTAACGGGCTGAAGGTCACGGCAGGCTCGACGCGACGAGCAAAACACTCGCAAGCAACTACTCGATGAAAATACGATGCAGTGCTGGATCAACCAATATGCAAAATAAATACGTGCTTAGGGCACCAGAGAGGGACGAAACCACAGAAATTTCCTAAATTTTATAACCTAACTTTCGTTACAGACGCGTTTTAGTGAAATTATCGGAAATATCTAACTAGGAAATCATTGCGTTTAAGTGATCATCTTGTATAAGAGGGCCACAAAATTCTTTTAAGTAGTTAGGGCCTCGAAAGCTCTTAATCCAGCCTCGGTGCGAGGGAATATTCCCCAAACCCTTTATTAAAATCTAACACGCGACGTATGAGTGTCTCCGAATCCAGCTCGACCGTAGAATACAATGAACGCGTGTCAAAAGAACGACGCCATTTTCGACACATTATTGCGTCTCCCATCACCGCGGCGTTCCCCTCCTAAAGTCACCGTTCGAATCCCCTCGATCGAAGGGAACGCTTCGAGTAAAACAATGAACGTCGACTTACCGAGCAATCCTCCAAGCGAGCGCGTGGCAGCGAGGGAAAAAGGCGGCGACGGAGAGATGCACCGCAAGCTCGCAGCGTTTCCCGCGCGGGACGAGTCGAGGATGGAGTTGTGTAACGCGCGGCAACTTGTTCGCACAACGTGCTCGGGTTTCGCCCGAATACGCACTGGTTCTGTCGGCCGTGCACACGGTGACGCACTGTTTCGGTTACACAAAGTGTCACGGAGCACGAGGGAGAACAATCCGTTTGTCAGGCAGCGCGGAGATTAGTCGGGGAGGGATCACCGTACAGGTTAGAGGAGCGAGAGCGCGACAAGCACTTACCACCGCGACGGCTGGAGCGCGACTGACTGGCCGAGCGCCGCGCCGCCGGCTCACCGCAACGCGCGCGGCCTCGAGTTTCGAATTACGCGCTGCCTAACGACGTAGCTATAGCGTTCTGCATGTCAGCCTTACCGCTCCGGACGAATACGCGAGTATTACGCGACTGTTTTCTCAGCTTCCGTGTGGACGGGTGGTAAATATGAGAGCATCGTACGGTATTCAGTTGGATCACAGCCCCGTTTATCTGTTGCTCTTCTTTTCAGTTACAGGCCGTCGGCTTGAAAGACAAGTTTCACCATTCTCGTGTAATTGAACGTAATCGAATGAATCGCGCGGGAAGGGAAGGGGATGTTACAGGGGCTGTTGCAGAATAAGACTTTACCCACGTATATTCCATTGTGCATTTTCGTCTATTGTCCCCACGTTAGCTACGTTCCGGTGCAGCGAAACAAAGCGACAAAGGGATTAGCAAAACACGCGGCAGGACAGTGAGCAACATAAACGAATGAGTCCTATCAACCCCCGCGGTACGGCGGTAGACCAACAATGGACATTTCCGAATAAGGGCGCCGTGGAAATCAAAGCACTGCGGGATTTGTATATTAATCGAGGTGCTGGCGGGTGGACGGCCGAATGGGGGACGTTAATGGTTCGGCGGGAAGGGTTTAAGGTTGAAATAAATCGGGCGGGAATGGTAGTCGTCGTTTGGTAAATTTCGGTAATCGCAGTAAAGTTTTTATTACGAAATCCAATTCTCTCATCTAAGGAAGTGTTGATGATAATATCAGCATTAAACTTCGATAGGACGCGTCGCGAATTATATACATAGAAATGTGACAAGCGCAGTGTCAATCCCGTAGGTCGCTCGATTTCATTCGATAGAAAAATATCCGTGGAATCGTTTAGTGGACGCTTTTATCGTGCGCGACGACAGCCACGGACGACAAGGGCCTCTCCGGGGCTCGAGCAAACGCGCGCGCCTTGTATTGTTGTTCTCCTCTGTAATTATCTAAAATGAGGGAAACTGGCACCCGGCGACGGTGCCCGCGATTGCTTTGAGCGGCGGCGGTGTCGTAATATTCACGAAGGTGCGAGGTAAGAACACGTGAAACGAAAAGCCTCCCCTTTGCAACCTTTCTCTATTTTCTTTCCGTTCTGTTTTCGCTCGCGCGCCCCGGGGCCGCGCGTGACGCATAAATAGTAATGCTGAAGCTGACGCGTGTGCGTGACGAAGAAAACAATGATTACGATGACGATGATGATGATGGCGATGACGACGACGACGATGGCAGCCGACAGCGCAATGGACCGTCGCGCCCGACAGTAATATGGCTCGACGCATCTGCAGCCGCGCTCTATGCTTATCCGTGTACGTTTTGTGCGAATCCTGACGTCAACGAGTGGAAATTACATAGCGAGCTGGCCCTTCGTCCGTTCCAACTTCGACGAAGTTACGATGCGGGTGCTGCAAATAAAAAATAGACAGACTCCTTTACGAAGGGGAAAAGCTGCACGCCTCTGCGTTACAATGTTACATCCTCCTGGAAGAGCGGAGGAAATTGAATTCTATGGATCAATCGATTATTAGTAATTTTAGCTTTGAGTCGTAGCTCCTCCCAGAGGTATTTGCTTTAGCCCTCTCACCCTCGTGCGCTTTCATCGAAGTTTCGAGGGATTCCACGACTCCTACTCCGGCTATTATTATTAGCGTTAATAGTACTATCGCTATTACAGCTAGGATTACTCTATCTCTAACTATTCAGCTAAAATTATAAACGCCGAGCTAGAAGTTAATGTTGTCCTCCGAGCAGTGGCAAAGATGCAGGAATGAAGTCACTGCGAGAGTGACGAGTATATCGTTGAAGTTTATCCTTGGCTCCCATGGCGTTAAATGTCAACGCTGGTACGATGAACTTTGCGATCGATGTTGCGATTAGTCATTCTCACTATTTCTTTGAAAACATTACGTATGAAGAGCCACTAGATTTTTAGTCCTCTACTAGATCGTGGACGTTGAAGTTGACATACCGTATACGGTGAACTTCGAGCCTCTTACTGGCCGATTGGGACTGACCGTCAGTGAAACTCTCACTAATAAAACTACCCTGCCTAGAAGTTGGGTTGGAAAGAGAAAAGAAGGGATTAATTCAGAGAAAGTGGTCGGTGACTGAAAGAAGAGACGATGGATGGACGATGGGGACGAGCGCGTTGCCTTTCAATTTCCTTCAACTGACTTACTTCAAAAGTAACTGCAGCCAAAGTTCTGTCTAGGGTACGGAACAGAGAGTGATTAAAAAAATGGAAAGCGGAGGTGGCGTAAGCTCTATGAATAATAGCGAGAAGAGATGGCGAGTCCTGCAATGTAAGCGATCGTTAAGAGCTAGGGACTAGGGAGTGAAAGATGGTTACCGTCAGCAGGCGCGGGCGCTGGTGCAGCTTCTGCTGGGGGTGCTGCCGGGGGTGCTTCGGCTGGTGCAGGTGCAGGTGCAGTGGGTGCTCCCTCTGCAGGGGGAGCGGCTCCTTCGGCTGGTGGTGCTGCTGGAGCTCCTTCCGTTGGTGCAGGTGCGGGGGCGCCTTTAGGAATTCACAACAGCTTCTTATCAAATGCTCGTCACAAATCCCACAGTCGTGGCAAAGAGTTTTCGGCTGCTCAGAGTCACTGAGGAACTCCAACCGTTTGCCTCGACTGTTGGAGTTAGTATTAGTACCCTGTAACCTGTTAACTGGAGAAGACGAATTAACTCGTTCCGAACGTATAATAGTGGGGTGTTACCCTAAAGGGAACGAGTTAATTCCCCTTTAATCAATCTCACATGCATAAAGGGTGACCCTGGTCGAGAGACGACCCAGGCAACAGGTAAAACAGGCAGTTGTTCTGGCAATAAACGAAAGGACAGACAGCAGACGACGATGGCAGAGAAGTGGAGGGATGATCGCAAAAATTCTGGCAAAGATCACCTTCTGCTGGTGGTGCTGGGGCCGCGCCCTCCGCGGGAGGTGCACCCTCCGCGGGCGGTGCACCCTCCGCGGGCGCAGCTGCGGGTGCAGCCGCGGGCGCCGCTCCTTCCGCTGGCGGTGCACCTTCGGCGGGAGGTGCACCTTCAGCAGGAGGTGCGGCGGGCGCGCCTTCCGCTGGCGGCGGTGCTGTTCCATCCGCAGGAGGAGCAGCAGCTGGCGCTTCGCCTTCCGCTGGTGGTGGTGCCGCACCTTCTGCAGGTGCAGCCGCTGGCGCACCCTCTGAACAAGTACATGCACCTGACAATTCTCTAGGTCTACTCTATATCTACCGTGAAAAGGACGGACCGCGACGAACGCCATTTTTCGTTTCGCCCGTTGAGCGCAGCTTCTCGAGCGAGCGACTCGCTCTCGTTGTTATCGTCACGAATATTGAAACACACGAAGAACATTAAAGATAATAAGCGACGGCGATGAAAGTACTGTTGTTATCGTGATTTACAAGGTCTCCCACAGTCTGCCTCGTACGAAACTCGTCGCCTATTTGTGAAATTTCAGTGGAGAATATTCGAGGGCGGATTTTTATGTGCGGCAAATTTTCAGACCTGCAAATTTTAGGAAGCGCCAAATTTTGAGCGAAAGAAATTGAAAAATCTTTAAACGCAAAGGCTTGAGACAACTTTAAAAGCAATTAAGAAATTAGCAATAATTCATATTTGAGTTGTGATATTGAATTAATTTCAAAAATTATCTCAACTCCTTTAAATTAAAATATTTTCTGATATTTCATAGAAAGAGCTGCGGACGCTTGTCAGCTCAGGGGCGCCAAATCTCCAAACGCGTCCCCGAGAATATTTCCTTTTAAAAGCAGAAAGTGCAGGGCGCATTTGAAGTGGGAGACTCTGTACACTAAGAGACGCTACGACTAGCGATGAAACGAATTGACCGCCACGTTTGGAACCGATGTACTGACCAGCCGGTGGCGCACCCTCCGCAGGGGGTGCCGCTGGTGCTCCTTCCGCAGGTGGAGCACCTTCCGTCGGAGCTGCAGGAGGAGCTCCCTCGGCTGGAGGTGCTGGAGCTGGTTCTGGCGTCGGTGCTGGCGCTGGTGCTGGCGCTGGTTCTGGGGCGGCTGCTGGTGCTGGAGCTGGTGCAGCCGGTGGCGCAGGCTCAGGTGTTGGCGCTTTCGCGGGTTCGGGCGTCGGGGCGACTTCCGCTGGTGGTTCCTCCTACGTAGCAGCGACACATCAAACCATTTGCATGCTACCACAATTCCGGAGACATGTACAACAATCACATTACAACACCAATTGGTTTAGCGCCACTTGGCAACGTATGCTTCCACGAGGATTTGATAATCTCTTAGGACATCTACAGAAGAGACGTTTCTGTGCCTAGCAACTGGTATTCCCGGTATTTCCGCTCGCTAGAACCAGCGATGTGTTAAAAGAATTACGAAAATATAGAAAACACGTGAATATGCCTGAAACGCCAGTCACGGGGCCCGAAACTTTCTCTTCCAAAAAGGGGACCTTCCTTAGTGGGACATTGCGCTATTATGTAAAAAACAAAGTGCTCGCATCGTTTACGTTCTGACGTCGCACGTGGACATTCGAAAATCTCACAATTTGGTAATCGAAAAGCTGTTTCTCTTTTCCCCCCGGCGGATGAAATAACGTTTATTTTTCCCCTGTTTACTTCGCCGGAACTGTGTAAACGCGGTCAGGATAAAATTGCGCCCGCAGCTGCGCGGCTCGCGGACGCAGGGCGCGTTAAATTACGTGATTTACAGCCGCGGCCGAGGATTTCGCGAATGTACTCGCGTTAAGCCCGGCGTTTATAGATACATCATTTGTCCCATCGCGTGATATTAACGTTTTATGTAACGTTCAAGTGCCCGCGGACGCGCGTCCTCTCGGTTCGACAACGTAAATCAACAGTCATTTGCGAGGCCGAATATTGTCAAGATAATTAAACAATGGCGTCGCGTGTCGACCGAACGACGATCGCGGCCGTCGCGCGCCCTCTGCCACCCCCGCGAATAATTCTCACAGCGAATCTAGGCGGTGGAGCAGCAGCGTGAAACGTCGAAATGAAAAATTCGCCGGTCAATCGGCGACGGTACTGTAAACAGTGCCGCAACTTCGAAAAACACGATAAGCTGCTGTAATAAAATGATCCCCGCTGCACGCGTGATGTCCGAGCGTAAACAATACCGGCGACCATGGCGAGCGTACGAAAAGAGCTTTGCAATAAAAACACCACTGCGTAGCGAATCGTAATTAAGCAGAAGCCAATTAACGATGCACCTACCGTGTTTGCTGCCAGCTGGAAAATTGAATTTATTTCGATAATTGCGCCGAGCCCGCAGCGAAACATAAAACCGTGGATCGGGTGAGATAGATTTCGCTTGAAACGTGTCGACGGGGAATTTAATGGAGAGATCCAGCTCCTTAAAGCGTCGTCGATATTTATAGGACGTGGCGTAAAATTTCTCGGTAGATTGTACACGACCGGCCGTGCGCTCTACCATTTGATACGGCTCATTGGACGTTCGACGTGGATCGTGGTCTTCTCAAGGAGCAAAGGTTCGAGCACGGTAAAAGTCTGGCTTCTTGCCGCGGAGGCTGATAATCACGTTGTAATTGAGCCGTTCGTGGAATTAACAACGGCATTAAGACGCTCCACGCTTGGCATTGAGTCGAGCGCGATAGGGGTGCTATTACCTTCTCTCCGTGATCGGATCGAGTCGAAGACAGTGAGCTCTAAGGTCAGGCTAAGTCAGCTCTCCACGATAATGTCATAGAACTTGCATCAACGTAGGGTAAATGTTCGTTCGTCGGTTAAAAACCAAAGTGCGGGGGTACACGGGGCTCGTGACATTGGGGGACAAATTACACGAACAGGCTTCCACTAGAATCACAGTTGTTAGGCCCTTCAAGGTCTTCGCTTGAAGTACCCGAAGCGTCGGCGTCGGCTTCGACCGTAGAACAAAGTGGTCACAGACGAAGAACGGGATCGTGGAATAGGGGAGAGTGAACACACAGGTGACACTGTTTGTTTTCATCGTCGTTTAAATATTTTGCGTTACAATAAACCTTAAATAATGATTCCCTTGCCGCGCTATAATTGCGTTTCATTTCTCCCTTCATCCAGTTCACAGAATTAATTACGTAACATGTACGGGGCTCACGTGTAAAAAAAAATAGAGAAGAAAATAAACAGAACATTGACAAACGGAAACGAACGGTACGGGGTTTTGTTCCTCCCTTACCGAAGAATATGTACATACATGTATCTCGTGGACGATAAAAACTGGTCAGTCACGACACTTCTGAAATTCTGGTTCGGCATTCTCAAAAGTAAAGTGAACGTAAGTGATAATGAACGAGGAACTATCGTTGGACAAATGACAGAGACAACGTGACATTTCTGCGTGCAGTTCGGGAACGGTAGACGTTCGATTAATTGACGATTAAAAAAAAAAAAGAAGAAGAAGAATAGAAGAGAAAGTAAAATAATAATGAGGAAGTTTTGAGTTCTTGCGTCGAAGATGTTATCGGGTAGACGGATGGACGATCCCTTCTCGAAAATGTCGAGAGTGAGTTTCTATTTCTCTCATGCCTCCACCTCTTCTTCCTTTACCTTCTTTTCCTCGCCCTTCTTCGACCAGTCCGGTTTCTTCTGCAAAATTCAGAGAGAACGTGTTAGCAGCCCGCGTTTCGCGAGCGTAACTCGATGAAATTTGCACACGCCAGGTCTTGGTTAGCGTCAGGGTAAACCTTCGCAGAAGCAGGGCCACGCATCGGGGGAGGGGATATATTCTGTGCGGGGCGCGCGAAAAATAGCGAGCACTGAATTATTGAAAACCGCCTGTATCTTCGGTCGTGCCCTTGAATTTCAAATTCCCTCTGAGAAATATTGGGAAGCCTCGCCCGATCATTTCGTCGACGACCCAGCGATCTTCTCTCTTCGTCGTCATTCAAAAGCCGTGCAAACTGTTAGTGAAAAAGTGGCGAGAGAAGAGTTCGAGCGAAAAAAAAAAAATTAGGAAGAAAAAGGACAGATCCGTGGAGCCCTTCAACGACGGGACACGTTTGCTCGCGCAAAAAGTCGCGCGAAAAGTTTTCGCCGCGGGAAAAAGCACGGCGAGCTACGAAATTATTCGAAGAAAAAAAAAGAAATGTGCAATCTGATCGCGAGGCCGATTATCGCGTGTCGCATCGTTAAGGAAAGTAAGCGTTTTCTATCTATCCTATCGTTTTCTTTTACTTCGTTCCTTCACACCATCCCCTCTGCTCTAACATCTTTCTCTAACGCGCACACACTCTCCCCTAAAGAAGCATGCCGATCTACGTGTTGATCGTTAAAGCTTTACCTTATCTTTTGACGCATTCTGCGAACATAATGCAAGAGCAACATCATTAGTCAACGGATAAGACGTGGACAATTATTAGAGCGTACGTACTAATTAATAAACTTAAACGATTGACAGCCTGTCGCTCGTGATTCATGAGCGATCAGGGGCCTCCCTCGCTCTCTGCCATGAATCACGATCGACGATTGGTGGGCACGATCGAACCACGCGTCGATCGTAGAAAGCACTGTTCAGATCGTGCTAGTCAAAAGTTGCATTTTTCTGAGAATTTTCAAATCGACGATCGATGAGCGGTTGGGAGTCGAAAGAAACAAAATTCAGACGGGGTAACAATCCTACACATTTACAGCCTGGAAGCATGGCAGCCGAACGATGGCAGTAAAGGCAAGCCGCAAAAGAGCTTATTGCATCTTGGAAAAGAGACTTTCAAGTAAAACTTGTCCTTTTAATACGTCCTCCCACGTCCTGTTGCGTAGCGCGCGGCAATCATTCCCTAACGGAGCCTTCGCGATCAACCCAGTGCGGGCGGAAGATAAACGAAATGTATGCAGACGCAAGTCGATAATTAGAGACAGCGGCGGAAGTAGAGAAAACAGTGAAAGACAGACAGAGAGAAAGAAAGACAGATAGAGAAGAGTGTGAAAAAAAAGGCACTTGTGAGTGAAGCGCTTCTGCTATTACGTACGAAATGAGGAAGAAAGTCTGTGAGTCTTAAATATACATTTGTAAGCCATTCTCACCTTTTTTTCGCTTCTTTTATTTTATTATTATTCTCTCTTTAACCGTTACTTTTTTTTAGCCCAGTATCGCTCCTCTATCGCGCCGATTACCGAAGTCATTGCGATGAATGGCGTTAGAAGTGAAAGAGAAGAGAAAGGGTGAAACGTAAAGTAGAGAGGCGTTAAAAGCAAATTAGGCACCATCTTCGATGACCCGCGGTGTCGTCGAGGAGCGTAATAACGGCGGAGGAGAGAGTGAAAAAAAGGAAAGTAAGCGGAGCTTACAGAAAAAAAATTAGTGGAGCTGAACGGAACGATCCTCGATAACCCTCGACCCTTCCCTTATCGGATGCTCGAAGTAATCGCCGGAACGACGAGCCACTCGTTCGCTACGATTTCATACATTTCGTACCGGCCGCCGGGAATCGTCGCGATCGAGGATCTCGAGGTATGGCTCCGCGTGCAAAATAAACGATTGACAACAACAAAAACAAAAAACTGTTGCCAGACGAGAGAAAACATAATCGAGGGAGACGACCTGTCGTTGAGAGGGTGTGGAAAAGTAAGAATCGACAACTCGAAGGAAGACAAACCGACTCCTTTTGACAAGCATTTTCATCGATCGTTTATTCACGCAGCTTCTGTTCTTTTCTCTCTGGTTTATCGTGACGCGCGAAAGCTCGCTATCTAATCGCCGAGAATCGATGAACCGGGTCGAGAACGAAGCCTCGCTTGCAACCTAAGCGATCGCTCGTTGAGTCTACGATTTTACCAAACGGCCCGAGGAGAAGCGATGGAACAAGCCACGCCGATCAACGTGAAATAATCATCGAATTAGCAAAGGAACGAGAGGGTTCCTTCGTGAAGTAATCGCCGTGATTACTTTGCTCATCCGACCATCGCGCTCCGCGTTTCGGCTCGGCTGCACGAACACGGTCACGCGGACATTAATTTTATACTCCGTATTAAAGCTCTCTCAATATTATCTTATGTATCATGTTCCACTCTGTGTACGCGTGTGTCTGTTTTGCTTTTGTGTTTCCTTTTTGTATTTATCGTTTTGCTTTTTCTCCTTTTTATTTTAAATCTACTTCTTCGTCTGCCACTCTGCCTTCTCGGACTTCTTGGGCTGTGGAGAACAACACAATTGCCTAGTCAACTATCGCTACTACAGGGGACTGTACATGTACGAAAAACGGATCAAAAATACGGCCCCTTCAAGGAGATCCACGTGACATGAAATGTTCCACCGTCAATTTTTACCAGGGGGGCGTCTAAATGCGCTGAACGTTGCCGGCAGCAGAGATTTCGTGTAAATTGAATGAGAAAGGGGAGGGCCTCGAGCGAGTCGATCGATCTCCGTGAAAGGACAACACTGAACAAAATGCTACTGATACAAGGGGGAAAAAAACCTGCCGACTGGGTTTTATTTACACGGAAAGAAAACCAGAGCCACAAAAACTGTCTTTCTCAATGGCTGGAAAAAAAACGTGAGTACAGGCCCGCCCGTCGTATGGCAAAAATTCAAAATGCTTCGCAAAAGTCAAAATGACTCGGAGAGACACGAAGATCCGGAGAAAAAGGATCGTACAATATTTCGAGATGGAACCTTGTATTCCCGCGAATCTCATCCGACATCGCGCGTAATTCGCCGAGCCCCAAAAAATGCAAAACGGGGCCGCGCCATCGACGGGAGGGGGGAAAAGATCTACGTGAAAATTTAGAGCATCGATTGGTCTTATCGAAAACGATCGTCCTTACCTCCTTGTCCTCCTCCTCGAGGGTGAACTCCTTCTTCTTCACCTGCTTAAGCTGGTTGCGGAAGTTGAACTCGGCTGCCTTCTTCTGGAGCTTGGCGAACTTGTTCTCGTACTTGGAGACCTTCTTCAGCGTCGGTTTCATGCTAACAACATCCACGAATCGTTAGTACAACCGTAACGAATTGTATTCTCCAAACGACGGGGCAGAGGTGGCGGGAAATTGGAAACAGGCAAGCGGATCGCGTGAAACGGTTACTTACAATTTACCTCGGAGGTCGTTCACTTGGCTGTTCAAGTCCGAGATCTGCAGCGAATCGAAGTTACCATTAGTTTTACGTTTGGGTCAATCTGTCGTCGTATAATCATGCGAATCTATCATTGACCCTTCGACGCGATAAACTAGGAAGTCTGAGGGACGACGCCCACTGGCTACATTTGGCTGGATAGGAAACGCTTAAGTGAATTGGATCGTCCACGATTTTCGAGTCAGCCGTCGCGTTCCCAGGGGGCAGTCGTTCCTCGGAGACATAAACGGGACGACTCGTGCTCGCGGAAGGGAGGCTGCTCCCTTTCGTCTAACAAGCGGAATTTCGGACGTTGAATCGCAATACCACACAAAGCGTCCTGTCTCTTCTTAAATCAACCGCAGAAGAGCGCGAAACACAGACACCCGAAAGCACAATTGTTAAGGAGAACAAACGTGCACGAAAACGTACGAGCAGCAATCGATTAGCGGACGAAAGAACGATAGAGCACGGGCGGAAATTAGCATGCTACCTGCGTGCCAGAAGCAGGGCGGGACGGTGGGTCGCACATGGATTCGCAGCGAGAACAGAGATATTCGGTTAGCGAGCCACTCGACGAGTCGAGATTGACAGTGAATTGGCTTGCTGATTAACTGCAATGCCAGGTAACGGCGGTGGGACGGATGGGAAAAATGTTCGCGACCGGAGAACTGGCGGAGGTAGAATATAGACGAGATTGAATGCACAGAGAGATAGATAGAGAGAGAGAAAAAAAAGGAAAAAGAAAATCAAACTGTACCAACGGCTGTATCAAACTTATACATATATTGCCTCCTCGTCGTCCCCCCACAAACACGGTCCGAGCAAACACACGGCAAAGAGTAAGCTACTGGCTAAAGGAGATAGGCTGCTGCACGTGAATGTATCCTCTGTTAAGATATTATTCTCCGAGAAGTTTCAAAGCAATTGAAAGCCACCGTCTTAAGCTGGTAAGAGTAATGCACTTTCGTGACACGTTGACCGAGCATAGAGCAGACGTATCAAGCACGTGGAATGAAACTGAGCCCGCGGTTTGTAAAAGATTGGTAAACGTTCAACGATACGTCACGTCTATTCTTCCCCCGGTCAATCGTTCCGACCGGTAGCATCGTACCACGAAGGTTTCCCTTCGTCTTCTGAAACGTGCCCGCTTTTTTTCTAGGGGTCTTTCAAAGAAATTGATTCTCTAGTGTCTTCGGATAGCTTCCTCAAACGTAAAACTTCCTCCGGAAGCCACTTGTCGGATTCTCTCCTCCCTCTCGCGGAGACGCTGCAGCATTTCCTTTGCCGGTTTCGTTCCTCCCTCTCGGGCTTCCTCGCGACTCAGAAAGAGAGAGAGAGAGAGAGAGAGAGGGGGGGGAGGGAGAGAGAGAACGCGACAGAGGGAGAGAAAGGGGGAGGAGCGGGAGAGGAAGGGAGACAGGCATACGTATTTCATGTGGAACGAAACAAAGAGGTTAAGGGGCAGGGGGATGAGAGGGGAAAGAGGGGATCAGCGATGATAGGATGTGAATTTCATTCTGGCCAATCAGAGGGAGGGCTGGTCACGATCAGCTCTTTGTCCACAGAGGGTGAAGAGAGAGAAAAAAAAAGAATTAAAACGTCCACTACAATCCCTTTCCTGGACCGATGGAATTCTGCTCCTCTCGCTGTTCCACGGATCTCTAATTCTTTAGATTGGAAATTTAATCGGGTCCGTCTGTATCCCCGGCCGCTATATCGGACTGTCATGATCGAACGGCTGCCCGTTATCGGGCGTAACGAAGTCACGCTCACCGTGCACACCTGAAAATGATACCTCCAGGGGGCGGGAATTTATGCCCGGTACAGGTCGACTCGCGCGGCACGATAAAGAACACGAGGGGCCGTCGAACAGCGGGTGTAAACCGGGCGAGATGGGGGGGGGGGGGCGGGAGGGAGGGGGAGGAGCAGATTTCCGCCAGAAAGGATCCGCTATTTACAGGCCCAATTGAACACCATGACAAGAGGACACTGACAGTCGGTGGTGCGTGCGAATCGGTGCAAAATCAATTTCGCTCGTTCCCATTTCGACATCGTAGACGCGTGTACGTGTTCACTTTCACGTCTCTTTCACAAGGAGTAAAAGGGGGAGAAGTCGGTGGGGGGGGGGGAGAGGGCGGGCAGAGAGAAAGAGCATCGTTTCTTTTGTCGTTGCACGTCGCAGCAACGAGCGAGGGAAGGGGGTGGGTAATTCACAGGGGCGAGGGGCCGGTGGGTGTAATTTACAAGGGTCGCTTTTGTCAGACATAAACAGAAAAACAAAAAAACAAAAGACGAGGGTGACGAGGGAGGGGTGACTCGGAGAATTTCACAGCATGGCACTTCGGTCTCGTGATCTCTTAATCCGGTCTCGAGACGAGTCCACCTTCGTGAGAGTTAACAGTGGAGCAGAGATAGAAAAGCGTGGAAAACGGGGGGTGACAGACAACCAGTTACACTTTCAGGGGGGAAACACGATGTGGTAAACGAGAGAGATCGTTCCAAACAAGTGCTGAGAATTCTAGGGTGGGCAGGGGGTTCGGGGCAATCTGAGAATAGGGGGGGGGGGGGCAGCAACAGTTCTAAAGGCGGGTTTCTCGTTCTGCGTGTACCTTGCTCCGGCTACCAAAATTCTACTTCGAGATTACAATTCGTGGCGTTCTTATTAATTAAATTGGATTCTCGAACGTAATGCGTTCATCGTCGTTGCCGAGCGATTCTACGGGATAGCGAAACGTTTGCAGAGGGTGCTTGTCGTTACGTTCGTTTTTCTTCCCCCGCGGGGAATATGAAGTGCCATACTTCCCTCTCGCGATGCAGCGGCAATTAAGATCGCAACAGCGTATGCAAACAGAGAGCACGATAACGTGCCGCTTTTATTATCAGCGATCGATCGAGCCCGCGTCGATTCGCACCGCGATCGGCCGAGACGAAGTTCATAGAAATGCTTGCGGTGGCGGCGCTGTAGCGTGAAACGTTCCTTCATGCAGTTAATTTAAATACCAGCTGCTCAAAAGAATACAGTATCCTGGCGGAGAGCAAGACTCGAAACTGCCCGATGAATAATTGAACGGTTCGTGTATCGGTTAAATTACTGTGATCATGAACGTTCTTTGAAACATCGCCGAGATACTGGTGAGTTTCCACGGGCGCGTTAAATCGAACTGCGACTCTCGTCGATCGAGCCTTTTGACACGCGATCGTGGTAAAGATTCGTGAGAAGTTAATTGGTCGAGATTTTCAGAGAAAGAGAACGTTCTAATACTTTCTAACGGTGTTAGTAGGAATCACAAGCCATGCACGGTGTGTTAAGCGAGGGAAACAGTGACTGTTTTAGCAATACCCTTACAATCAAGCTCGCAACGCGCTGGAGGAGGAAAGAGAGACAGATAAAGAGAGAGAGAGAGATAGTAGGCAGAGAGAAAGAGAGAGGCGGTGAGACAAGCAGAGAAAAAAAAAACACGAAGAAGACGTGAAATGTACAGGTAGCAGCCGGGTAGCGATCGATTCGATACGATTCTTCCTCGGCATCCTCTTTTTTCCCTTTTGTCTATGCCTTGTCCACCTTTCGTTCCGATTTTGCACCGCACACCCACGCACGCACACGCGCACACACACGCGCGTAGTCTCACGCACACGCTTGATTCTCGCGTGAGATCAATTAAAAAGAAAAAAAAAAGGGGGGGCACCCCGGTCCCTTTCTTGGTGTGCTCTTCTCCCAAGACTGTGTCTGTGTCACTTTCGTTTTTTTTCCACAGATGACCAAAAATAACAAAAAAAAGATAGGAAAAAGAGAGACAAAAAAAAAATAGTCGAGGGTAGCTCGTCTATTCGTTGGGACGTCGCGCCCTTCTCATTTCACGATTCTTCTTCTCGGCGAGAACGCGTGAATGCGGCGCAGAAAAAATTCGCCCCCTCTTGCGTTCGCCGATCGCGGCAAAATGATGCCCGTGGCAAAAAAAAAAGCGATCGTCCACGGACGAACGGCGCACGATGTGGCATCGATGGTGAATCGATTCAACACGATGGAAAACGTCTCCTCCATAAGCTTGCCCAGCCCTGATTCGAATCTCGCGGGAAGCTCTTGTTTTATTTCTCGTTGGCGAGTTAGTAGAAAGCTCAGAAAGCCTAATATAATCTGCATTAATGTTAGAGAGAGAGAGAGAGAGTGAAAGAGAAAGAAGAGATAGAGAAACAGAAGAGAGACATTTTATAGAGAGAAAGATGCGTATATGCGTCTATAGAGAAGAGAGAAAGAGAAAGACGGGAAGAAGAAGATAGAAGGCGAGCAAAAGTGTTGGACGACACGTCGTCGACGAAAAAAAAACAAAATGTAACGCAAAAAGATAAGAAGAAAAAAAATGAGCGATTTTGGCGAGCGACGAGCGAAAAAATAGATATCATTGCGGCACTTCATATCCACGCGAAAAAAAAAGAGAAAAATCGGTTAGGCCGCTGGCGTGTTCCTCGCAGAGCCAGGACTCCTCGGTCCGAATGTAAAGTTTGAGAGAGAAAAAAAAAACATTGACACGAATTGAAATAGGGAGATGTGGGGGGGGGGGGGAGTAGAATCACCGAGACAGGACTGACCAAGATTATACAGAATGAGATCGAACAAGCGTCGTCCAAGCGACGAATGAGAGATCGTGTTCCCCATTTCTCGCGGCACAAAAAGCGGCCTTCTTGTTTTCGCCGCGATTTCTGGTTGCTGAAAAAGCCACTCGACGTGTTCTCCAAGAGAAACATCGTGAAAGAGAGAAAGAACTCAAAGAGGGACGTATGTACAGAAAAGAGGGGCGGAACAACGAGAGACAACGCGAAGAGAGAGAAGTCAGGTGCGGGGTTGTGCACAAAAGAAACGTGCGACTGACGGTTGCTCTCTTTCTCCTCGCATTGTTCGACGTTCTTTTTTTTTTTCTTCGCTGCTCTCGTCGTTCCTTCTTTTTTTTTTTTTTCTTATTTTCTCCTGTACCTCATAGTCCCTTTTCCGAACTTCACGCTCCAAATCCCACTTCTGACCCTCACAAAGGTAGACGCGGTCGTAATACATTTGGCAAATCTCCTTCAAATCGTCTACAAAGAACATGGAGTGTCTCTCAGATATCTTCCATTCACGATACGTCGCGCTTTTTTTTCTCTAAATAGCCAGGAGGCAAGGAGAGTGGAAGAGAGAGAGAGTATTCAACTGCTTTGCTTCTGATAAACGGATAGAATGTCGTCTGGTCTTTAGAGACAGAGAGACGGTGAACTTTCTTTTAGGAGATCCCTCTCTTCCGCTCTGCTCGATCGATTATAAGAGTAACGCGAATCCCTAATCCTGGTATTCTCCTCGAGAAACTGACGCGAATGTGGCCTGCTCTGAAATCTCTCCTTTTCGATGAAATGGAAATCGTCCTATCGGCCTCCGTCTGCATCGAAGCGACACAGCAGGGGAGGATGCTCCTTCGAAACTTCAATCCGCATCGATCTACAGCGACGAACCGATTGCACCGCGGCGCGTTGCATGCGCGTAAAGGCTGAACAGAAGCTGCCCGAAAGGGCAGTGGCGAAATATCGCTGGCCAGCCGCGAGGGAGCGAAATTTCGAGGGTGCATCGACCAGGAGCGTCCGAGGGACCATCGACCAATCGCATCGAGCACCGAAGACGTGACAAAGCTAAATTAAATCCAAAACGAATCACGTGGGAGGCCAGATAAAAATAATCTGTTGCAGGAGACTCGTTAGGCTTTCTTCGGGCGAGCCGATCGTATTTACCTCGAATTCTTTCAACCTAATTTGTCTCTCGAGGTCAATTTTATCGCCCTCGAGCAAGTTTAGCCTGTTCCAATATGCCGAGCAGATCGTCTGGAGCTCGGCTAAAAGAACAAAAGTTTCACAGAACAGCAGAGAGTAAAAAACTGAAAAATAAAAGGACTGATGTATGCGTTTAACCATCCTTCTCGCCGCTGCGTGAAATTCTACCCTTAGGAAGCTGTCGTTGCGCGAGCTACCCGTGAACAAAAATATCTCGCTCCTCTCGGTCAAAAACCAAAACGGTCCACCTCGTTCCCAGCGGTGCCACTCAGCCGCTCGATCGATGGATTCTTACAGTCGTCGACGGTCTTCTGACTATTTATTGAGACACACCGTAGTTGGGGGTCGTTCGCGGACGGGGGGAAAAAGAATCGAGGGGGAAATAAGAGAGAATGAGATTCCCGTGTTGGAAGCAAGAAGCACGAAGCTGACAACTGCGTGAACGTTAACCTGACGCGATCAGGAAAATCCGCAAGGAAAGAGGGGGGGAAAGGATTTACACGCCTACGCGCAATAAAACGAAATTAAAAAAGAAAAAGAATGGTTTGTTCTACTTCAAACCGCTCGCGAAGGGATGTAGGTATCAGCGTTGCGATTATTATTTGACAACATCTACTTGCTGCGATTCTACGATTCGCGCGTGCCTGCTTTTTTATGTGTGTGTGTGTGTGTGTCTGTGTGGTGAACTTTGTGTTTCTCTCTCTAATTACGTACGCTCTACGATAGTTGTTCTAAGACTAGCGAGACATTGGCGAGTACTACGTTAGAGTTGGTGCAATTAGGTGTGTTCAGCCTCGATGCCTAATAGTTCAACGTCGCTAAGTGACAGCCGTAAACATTTTAATTCTCGCCAAAAAAAGAAAAAGGAAACCCAAAAAACGAAAAAATCGTATTACTCAGCGCTGCGCCAGCAAATCCCTTGCGCTCTAATGAAGAAGAAGAAAAAAATGGTTGCTCAGAGGAAGAGAAAAAAGAAAGGAACAAAAAAAAAAGAAGAAAACGGTGTGAGAAAAAGAAGAAAGACGGAACCAAAAAAGACAAAAATGGAGTTCCGTTCTGTTTGTTAATTGCAGCCTATGCCGAACTGTTCGCTTTTGCATCGAAAACTTTTCGACCTCGAAATCCTTCTTGGCGACTTCGTACTCAAGGTCGTACTTCTGCCCCTCGAGAACGATGATCCTCTTATGATACTGGGTCAGAACGGACTTCACGCTAGCTGTCAAAATTCCAAGTCACCTTGATAAATACTCGTCTTTCGTGCGACGCGGTCGATATTTGTCAGGCGATGTTACTCTACGTTATTATTCCCCTCCCACCCCCCAGAAACTACATTACATTCGAGACGGTGAGTACGTGTGTTCGAGCGAATTACAAGTGGAGACGCTCGTTTACATCTCCCTACGAACCGGGTCTAGCGGCAACGCGCGAAAGCGGGGACATGTGTGGTGTGAAAAGCTGAACGAAGAGTTTCAACGTCGTCGAGACGGCGCAACTGTCCCTGCGGATCGTGCGGTGTATCCTTAGATCCCACGGCGAACGATAACGCGAGACCTGGTAGAAGTTGAAACTCGAACGGGGGAACAGATGCAAGAACATAGAAAGCAAAGTGAGAATTACGGGCAGGTACTCCGAGATCAGCTTCCCCTTGTAAACCAATCGGTTACCGATTAATGCCGTTAAGTACTGCTCCAATATAAAAGTGTAGCGTGATGCGACAACTTGTGAGAACACAACGGTTAATGAATACGGTGGAGGCTCCACGGCTTTGTCAGATCACCAGTAAAATACGACGTGATAGCATTAGACGAAGAGCAAAGACGTAGATCGCGCGCACAAAACGTAATGCGAACAGAAAACTGTGCGTAAAGAGAGAGACAGAGCGAATAGCCGTGTTATGGTGACAGAAAGAGAGAGAGAGAGAGAGAGGTAGAGAGAGGTAGAGAGAGATAGAGAGAGAGAGAGATAGAAAGAGAGTGAACAAAATAAAAAGAGATATGAAAAGAAAAACGGAGAGACGAAATGCGAAGCTATTTAGTGAGAACTTGCCCCGTGTTGCGGAGAGCGCCCCAGCAAAGAGCTCCCGTCGCGGGAAGGTAAAGTCGAAAATACGCGATAAAGAGGCGCGGTGTCGTCGCGGCGGTATAAATACGCGGCGTGTACTTATAAATAATCGCAATGTTAGCGTTGCGTAACGAGCTCTTTGCCAGAGCGCGGCTCGAGGATACGCGGTTTGCTCGTCATCGAGAGTGAACTTGCAAACGGGCAAGCGCGCCGACATTACTCAAGTGCAACAACATCGAGAGCAATTCGTTACTGTATGCATTGTGAACGCCTCGTTATTTGCGCGTCGCGTAATGGTCCCGCGACTTGTGTCTTTCTCAAGTACCTCGAAGTCCTTCTTCTTAACGACATATTCGAAGTCGAATTTCTGATCCTCCAATGCCGTGATCCTATTGTGGTACTCGCGCAGCACGCGCTTCACGGTCTCTGTGTGGGTCAAGGTGAAAAACATCGGACAAAATTCATCATACGCATTCGGGGCACGGGCGGGGGGTGGGTGACGAACGTTCTCTACCGTCCGCCCCTCCCCCCCGCCCCTCGGAGCTGAACAGCATTTGTTATTGCGCCTCGGTCACGCGGTGTCACGAAGCTACTATCGCAGAGAACTCGGTGTGGGCTATCCTCGCCGGTGTGTACGTGGGGCTGTAACTCGTGCGAACGATCGGATCTCGAGCGAACGGTCTTTAAGAGAACTGTCGGGAGCATCCCCAGTCTACGGGATGCGTGGACGAGTGTCCGCCTGCTGAGAAGTGGACGGAAACGAGCGGAAAACACGGAGGTCCGAACGAGCTTCTTACGACGAATTGAGAATCGAGCTGCTTTCTCGGGTGTCCCTCTATACCGAAAGTCCACTGGCAACCTTACGACCCTGACTTATCCACGTTACAATGCCTAATAAAGTACGGGGTGCCGAGAGAACGCGGTTACGTGTTTGTCGGTGAGAGTTTGGAGAAAAGCTTTAAGGTACCTTCGCTCGCGTCGTCGACGTTCTTCGGCTTTCCGCAGCGCTCCTCGATGATGCGCCTCCTTTCCGCGGCCTTTCTCTCCTGTTCCTTCTTCAATTCCTCGGCGGCTTTCTTACGCAGCAACAACTGTACACACGCAAGCGCGCGCAGAGATGTTTCGTGAGAATACGATCCGATAGAAGATAGAATTTCGGGATAGGGACCTCGGAGCGGGCTTCCGCGGATGCTGCGGAATAAGTCGCGAGATATGCTCGCGGGCGGGAGTGTCTCGTAGAGAGAAGGTAGGTAAAGTTCGCAATGCTCTCGGCGTCTGTGACGGCCGAAGGGACGCTGGAGAAATAGTTGAATACAGGGGAAACTTTATGCGTTGAAGCGTGACAAGTACTGGGAAGCAGGAATGAAGACGTAGGACCGCGATAAAGTATGAACCGCGAAGTTAAGCTCACGTGGGAAGTTGCCGGTTTACGACACCGATACTAAGGGGATAAAATGAGCGCGCAGCATAGGGGGAAAATATCGCGGTTGAGAAATGCGTCGCGGCGAAACGGCGGTAACGGAGATGCAGGTAGTACGACCGAAATCGTTCATTTCGCGATGACAAACGATTGCAAGTTTCTGAAGGGAGGTTGCGTCGAATGCGTCCCGCGGAGGACTTCGCTCGGGTAATAATTAAAGCCCGTAATGCAAGGAGGAATTACGAAAGTACTGGCATGTAAACTCACCCTAAGCTTCTTCTTCCTGTCAGGGGTCATGAAACCCTTCTTCGCCTTCTTGGCTTTGGAAGCCTCTTCGAGGCGGGCGCGGACCTCCGCCCTCTTTCTGTCGGTCTCCGCCTGTTTCCTCTTCTTTTCCTACATTTTCCGTGTGAAACTCCCTTAAAACATCTCGTCTGACAATGCCTCGAAGCAACGTTAAACGCAGAAACCCGAGGGGATTCTCTTGCAGCGAGCCGGAAAGATACTTAATATTCTTACGACGGGGTACAGGTACAGAGAGAGAAAAAAAAAATGGGGGAGGCACGCGGCAAATCGTTGCTCGTTAGTGAATCTCCGCGGAAAGAAGCGAACTCTATATGTATACGAAAGTTTGGACGTGGCTGGGGAGCAGCCCTTAATACGGGGAGGGCCGGTGGCACAAAAGCCGTTTGATTAGCGGTGGCCACCGACAAGTTATTGAAAAAGTTTCGCGAGCGATCGTCCTTTTCTGCTTGACTTTAAGGTTCACCGATATTTCCCCCTCTTACGTACATCCTCGAGACGTTTCCTCTGCAAAGAAAAAGAGAGAGACGGATCGTTAGAGCGAAACTTTGCTGTCGGCTCTGCGCGAGCGGAAAACGAAACACGCTGTTTTAAACCTGTACAAGGAATAAATAATGTTTCGCAGACGCGATGAGGGAATTCTGCCAGGCAGCGTGTTTCGAGCTCCGCCCTTTGGAACGGTGCAAAGCGTTGAGAAAGCGATACTGTTTGCGTGGTGTGCGGCGACACGGGAACGTGTGCAATATTGTCACAATCACGGTGAATTAGAAATATCGGTGCTGTGTGTGTCAATAAGGGTGGGCACACTGAACGGGAGAATAGTCGAGGCGAGTTATGTTTAACGTTAAATTGGATTTAAAAAAAAGGAGAAGCGTGGGTGGCATGCTTGCGGACGTAAATGAACGTCGCGCGTCGCAGGGCTCAGAAATATTCTGTCTTTCATGCGACCATAGTGTATCTACATTACCCCAGGTGTCTGGTTATCTACGTTGCTCGTGCTTGGAGTTCTATTCTATCGCTACGGAGTCTCGCTACAGACCGTTTCTTGGTCGCATTAACGCGAGGGTAACGATTGTTAAACTCCTCTACAGGGCGGAGGGCAAATTGGCGCAGAAGGTGTTCTTTATCTTCGGAGGAATAAAAGTTTCCCGTTTAAAAGAAACTTCTGGCGAGACTTGCTTGGAAGAAGCATGATAGAATTTTAATATCTCCTTATCTCGAGAACTGTGTCTTCTGTGCCAATTCGAATGCAAAGGGGGGAGGGGGCTGGGAGATCAAAATGGAAGGGACAGGCTGTTCTTCTCTGTTGGGGAATATAAAGTGTAGAAGTATTTGTAAAAATTCTGTAATGATGGAACGAAGTGCGGGGAGGCGAATTTACAGCTGTGAAATAAAAGGAGAAGGTGGAACAGAGTGTACCGGCAGGAATACAGGGCACGGTGGTAAATAATGTTGAAATAAGGGCTAGGGTGTGGCGATAAATCAGAGGGAGTCCACCCCACGGAGGCAACCGACACGTCGGTCGTAATACTTCCGGATCTGTCTCTTGCTCTCTGGGGTGAACGGAATTTCACGTCATGCTCCGTGGAACATACGTCCGACCACGCGAAAGGTGGGGCCTTCTTCTACTGAAATATTGCAAATATTCCTCCCGCTTCTTCTAATTCGAACAAGCGCCCATCAACGTCTGCCCCGAATGGCAGTGAAGGATCTACGAGAAGCTAAACTCGCGTTAAATTAGACAGATAAGAAAGGGACATTATTCCAGTGAAACATCAAGATAAAGTGAATGTAAAACGGTATCGAAGGATTTAGTTCCCCGCCCTCCCTCCACGGGGATGGACCGCTATTACGGTAATCCGGCGTTCCATAAAGAACGAGGAGATAAGGAGAGGCGAAAAGAAAATAGAGAAACCGGGGAGCGAGGACTGTGCGCAGGGATTTCGCGTAGTTCCCTGTAAAACGGAAAAATTGTGAGGGATGGCTACAACGAGGGATACACTACGATCCCCTCGTTATTCTCTGGGGCAGAAAAACACACTACGACTGTCAAACCGTGTGGATCACTGTCTACCACGTTTCATCTAGTCACATCAACATTTTACAATAAAAAGTAACAAAAACTGCGCAGGGCTCGGTCGGCTCGGAGCACTGATTCGATCGAAGCCTTCCCGTTAGTGGGAGTCTCTTCTGCCCGAGCAAAAGAAAAAAAAAACTAATTAATCCGCAGCAAAATGCAAAAAGGTCGGGAAAAAGATACGACTAGAAAAATCGTTTCGATGTTTCGGCTGGAAACATGCGCACAGACGAGGGTACGGCGTTTGTCTGTGTATTAATTATGTTTTCGCTTGAATCAGAATGGTCTCGGTGTGAGATTCTACGTCTGTGGTGGAGAAATGGTCTGACAAGCACAGGGAGCACAAGCGATGCGTACCTTTCAACGAGATTAACGTTACTGCACGATCCGAAGCAGGAGATCCCCATTGTTCGCCATTTTCGTGTGAAATCAAGAAGATTCGAGTGCATCGAGCGTCCACGAGTGGCGAGGCATGAAAGGGAGAGAAAGATAAATATTAGAACGCCTGGCTCGTCACTGGCAGGGTCGTCCACGAAAATTGCAGAAGCCACCCCGTCGCGGGGGTTGCTACCAGTACCCACCTGACCTCATCGTCCGCCATCGTGCTACCTGGCTGCTACACGCGTCTACCTGGAAATGAAGCACAGAAGGGGCTGCTTCACGTATACGTGGCGAAATAACAATAACGTCGCGTTACGTCATTAGGCGGGAATACCGCTGGTTTCTCGGTGACACGGATAGGCGAGCGGCAATGCAAACATTGCACGGTTTAAATATAAACGCCCGCGAAAGGGGCGAGGGCCGGGGCGGGGGGGTTGGTGGCCGCGGGGGCGGAGGATCCAACCGATTGCGTCATCGGATAAATTTCTTTCTTTCGACGGTCAGTGACAGCCGTAGCTGCGGATCCGCGCGATAAATCGCGCGCCCTGCGCGTACATTTTCCCCGCTCGCGGCACGGGCCGCGCGGCGGGCCGTATAGAATATCCGGCGCTCGAAAATAGACACGCGCGCGGCACACCGTCCCCACTTTCCCTGCCGTAGCCGAGACGTCGGTGCGTCGACGATCCAAATTTGGATGCAACGACCCGGTAGGTAGAAGCAACGTCTCCTCCGAGCGCGACTCGATTCCACGTCGAAAACGGAAAAAGCCAGATCGAACCGGCGGAAACGCCGACGGGGCGTGATACGGGCCTTCCGTTCGTTTCGAGGCTGTTTACCATACTCCAATGGTTTACGTTACCTACGAAGAATAGATTGCACCGCTCCCGAGTCTAGCTCTTAGAAGCTGAGAAATATGGAGGGTGGTGGGTGGTGCGGATTGCGTAGAAGGGTATTTACGCTGAAGCTGAGCCCTTTCTAGTCCTCGGAGACAGCCGTTTCCAGGAACGCGTCTAATTACTGTTTCGATGAAACGGTGGATATTGTATTATCGAGCTGAGTGAAGACAGATCGGAATCCTCGGGACCATGAAAGGAGGGGTTGTCGAAACGCCCACGTCGGGGAATAAAAATAAGCACTTAAATATAGAAACTACTTAGGATGCCGTTATTTGTCGAATTGAAAAACAGTAATAGCGCGCGACAGGAGGATAGGCGCGGGGGGACACGAATCCAGGCGTGAGAAAAAATAATGAAACGGGATTGCGAAGTATCAGGCAGCCCGTCACCGACTGGCAAACGAGGTTCCATTCGGAGCTGCGAGTAATTCATTTCCTTGGCGACCGTCTTACGTGCCGACGTGGAGAAACGGCGGCAATGAGTTAGGAACAATGTTTCAAAATAGCCTCGAAATTTACTGCGCCCGCGGATTGTGTAACCGTGTTTGTGTGCACCGTTAATCGCGGCCCGGAGTAACATATTCGGCTCTATGAAAGGGCGAGGGGTGCGCCTCTGCTTCGAAATTCCGGTAAAACTGGGTGACGTGGAGGATTGATCCTGGAATATCTCGAATCCTTACTGTAGCCTTTACTCCCCGATTCCGCGGTGTCTGGTACAAAGAGCTGTGACCTCCTCTGATTTCCTCCGATTATGAAATTATTTCGGGGGATGTCTATCTACAGAAAATTGGAAAGTGTACGTCCGCAGGAATTTCATTCGATCACTGGCGAGCAGCGTGACGCGTCGCTCTTTATATTTGTAATGGACGATCGCCTTCGCTAAGTATAGATTCCCTCTCGCTCGAGCCATTCCAAGACACGTCCCACCAAGACTCCGATGTGTGTCTCGTCTCCGATGTCAAAGAAGATCCCGGCACCGTAAAAATAGAAAACACGCAGAGTCTACCACGTATCATCCACGATACATCGCGGATGGGAATCGTGATCGTTCGATCTACTCTACGCTATCCTCCTAAAACCCAGCGATGCGCCTTATCCGAGGCAACGTAGGGACATTTTCGTTCTTTTCTCGCGCGAAGCTGAAGGATACAGCCCGGGGCCGAATGAACGACGTCAAGCTCGAATCGAAATCAGGAGGAGTAGCCTTTCTTAGAACAGACGAGCGACACAGAAGCGTCCGAAGGAACTGTGTTCCTCGAAGGGACATCGACTATCGCAGCGAATAACATCCGCGTAGACTTTCGCGTTGCGATTGAAGCGTAACGAGGCAACCACTGTTAATTCTATCAAACGGGCTATCGAAGAAGAGCGGGACATCGGGGCTCGTTCCTAGCCCGAGGAAATCGATTCGAGTGCGAAGAGAAGCAGATGGAACGGAAGCGAAGTGCACCGGTTTTTCAGCACAATGTCCGTAGACGAAAGGGGAACGTCGAACTCGGAAGAGACTAGGGAAAACGGGGAACACGAGGACTCGGTGTCTGTCACTTGGAGGCTCGCGTCACCAGCAGGATCTCTCACTCGAGCGGTGCCGTTTTCCGCGCGAGGAACGTCACAATTCCTGGAGAGGCTTCTTATGTACATACGTCGAGGAACACTCGTGACCTTGAAAAGAGTCCCCGTTAAAGCACCTCTCTCACTGACACTCGATACGACGGAAGGGGAGGAAGTCCCGCAGGAGGCGGTAGTTCGAAGGCGGGAGCCTTCGAGTTGTCCAGGACCCGGGGTTCTGGAGGAGTCACGGCGTACGCGTTTTCCAGGAGCTGCTCCGTTCGAGGGCGACGATTTCTTTTTTTTTTATCGTGGGCTTACCTTGAGAAGAACTTTTGCTGGCTGCGACTGGCCAACCGGACCTTAGGCAGCTGACTGTGCCATCGTGGATCCCTAGTCGACGTCGTGAACCTCCGTCGCGAGCTGTTCACGTGCTAGTAGCGGACCAATGGCGGCTCGCCATTCGTCGTAAGCATTTTTAGGCGAGAGCTCTGCCCGCTCTGCCTGCTGCCAAAAATAATCGGAAACTGAAAACGGAGCCGAGCCTGCTTCGTTGCTCTGCTCGCCTGCAAAGCTCAATCTCTCGGTTCCCGTCCAACACACTCGATTTTCGTGTGTTAATCTGGCCGTCTGTGAGTGCCGAGAAGAAAGCAGGCTTCCACGTTTCCCTTTCGTTCGAGTAATGAAGATCAATCGGTCAGCCGAACGAGACACGGTGCCATTTAATTGGCACCGTTCTCATAGTGGAAGGGTTGCGTTTGGAACGTTTCACATTGAAACGGTAGAACCGTACGCGTTCGTCATGCTTCCCGACGCTTTGTGGACAAAGGGAGTAAAGGGAAAGAAGCTTTACACTTTAGATATTTCGACTCTGGAGAAAAATCGAAAAGACGTCGAGGTTCAGCTAGGTGGGTCGAATAAAGAGTAGGGTTGAAATCTTGGAAGTCACGGAGATCGTAGGAGTATCAAGAATCGCGTCGAGGCAGAACGAAGATATTATTAACGTATCGTTCTGGATTTCGTATGCGGCAGCTGTTTGGCACTAAACGCGGTAACGCTGACGGAAACATCGCCGTCTAAACGTAACACTTACGATCCCACCCGATATAATATCTTCTCTGAATTTTATTCGGATCTATGACCCGTAACGTAGCCAGGTAATTGTACATTTTACAGTACACTCGCAGCTCGTTTCGATATACCGTTGGGAATCGAGCTTAATCTCATTTCTCGCAATAAAGCAGATCTCTGAAAAACGTTTTCAGCTATGTCGAGGTAAAACCTTCTAATAAATATCATTCCGAACGTTGAGAGATTCAAATGAAAATTGAACTGCGAAATTCAAGGGAGACACTTCAGGGTCTACGAAAAGTGACCGATCTATTCGAGGAAGGTACTTCTCATCATGTACCGTCGCAGACGCGAGAGAGCGACGTTATTCTTGGGAGTTAAAGCCACACGGCTAAAGTAGAGAACGGTGGGACAAGTAGAATGGTCCCTATTCCACAGACACGGAGTACATATCGACGCTTGGTCGGGCGAGCCACGCTGATAACGCAGAGCTCTGGCAGAGCCATTCCACTAGTAACGCGATAACAATCGGTGCGAAGCCTCTACGAAAGATGGCAGAAGCTAATTGTGGCAAAAGTGATTAATTTAAAGATAAGGGAGAAGGGCAACATACCATTTTACACCAAAATATAAATTCACTGTCGCAAGAAACGGGACGCTTCACAGATGAAAAGAGGAACATCAAATAACTTGAAATCTGATGCATGGTCAAACAAACTTCATCCAAATTTCAGTTTCAATATCGGGGTACCGGGCATGCATAAAAAAGGTTTTTTATTCTCCAGCAGATCTCATTGTCTAGCAGTGATTTCACATTCCATTTTTTCGTACTTGAGAATACAGCAGCTTGTTCGACGCGGACAGCGTCGTGCACACTACCCCGTCCAGCAGGAGCAGCGCAGGTATGTGTCCTGGGGGGGTGGCTCGGCTGTTCGCGGGGAGGAATATGTGCGAGAGAGTGGTGGGGTAGCTCTGAACCAAGGGTGATTAACCTGGCGTCCCTGTTGCCACGACGACGATCCCGTGACGTCACGGGACAAGCCGGGGTTTATGGGTGACCCACATTCTAAAAATAGCCATCGCCGATCTACCACCACCCTCTCCTCGCCGCTTTTACCGCCTCTTCCTCCTACCCCAAGCACTGTCGCCCGCTGAACCACCGACCCCGCCGTCGTGCCCTACCCCCTTCGAGTCTCGCCGAGTCGACTCACCCCTTTACCCTCCCCCTGTGTCCTGCCATACTTACCCGTCCCTTGTTTTTTCGCTCTATCTGACGCAGGACCGAGCGACACACTTCGTTCGCCCCATGGAAACACAAGTGCGCGGTCCTAGTGCACACAGCCATCAATATTTACTCGATCCCCTTAAAGCCTGCACTGTTACTTCCGATATCCCCTTTTTCGCGGTCTCCTCGAAACCGCTGGATAGCCTCTATCATGTTAATCCATGCAGCCAGGACGCCTCGAGTTTGGGAGACGGGGCACAACTGTATTGGCAATCGATCGAGGGACGAGCACTCGTACATACTGTCATTGTTTATAGGAGGGAGGTTTCGCGACTAACGAAGGTCACCGATACTCGTTTTATCGGCCATAAATTTCGCCGGGATAAAGAGTGCCTACCGTGAGAATCAGCGCGAAGGGAAGCTCGAAAGTAATTTTGACCCGCGACGAGGCCGCAATGCGGTTATCCGATAAATTTTGACGTGGGAACATCGATACAGGCACGGCGGTTGCATCGCGTTTCTGCAAGTCAAACGAGGTCGCTGCTAGTCCCTTGGGTTTTTCTGATAAACGCATTAACCGGTCTGTAAATAGGTAAAAAAAGCGTTGCATCGGTTAGGTCGCTTAGGATAGGGAGGAATCGCATTATCCTTATTGCCGGAGTTCCTTTCGCCGGGAAATTATACGCTCGCGGTCCAGTTTTTCTTCGGTTGGAATCCCGGGTCGCTCTCGTACATCTTCGTCGCGGTTTATCCTTGCGTGGATGCATCCGAATATATCGCGAAATAGAAAACGTCCCCTCTCCCATGATTCTAGCAGATGAGGGAAAAGTTTCTTTATCTTCTCGTCTGAGCGCCAGCTTTCCTTGCAATTCCAGCGGAGTATCGTAAAGTACGTTACGTCTTTCTGGGGTAGGACTTAACGTGCTGGGGAATCGTAGACGATACCTATCGCCAGTTACAGCCTTCGAGGCAACCCGTGGCCTTATTTCTTTATCCCCTACTCGAGCCACTTCCTGCGCGTTAATTTCTTATAAGTCGTCTCGTTGACGACGAGGAACACCAACCAGCTTTACAATTCCAATAAAAACCCGAGGCCCTTGGGGTAACGATAAGAAGAACTCGCGACGACGGCGCCAGCCCTGAATGCTTCTCCAGCGTCCTCGAACGATACCACCGGGGGAGGAGAAGGACAAATATCAGCGTCATTAATGCAGACGAAAAGAAAGGGGGGAGGGTGTAACGCCAGGGCAGTAACGAAGCAGGGCGCAAAAATGGCTGCCCTGTATGAGCATAACCGTATTAAATCCCATCCCTATTTTTTTTTTCAATGAATCGAGCCATCAAGCAAGGGGGCAAGTATCCACGGGAAATCGACGGGGGTGCTTCGACCCTGCGACCCACTTTGCGCTCCCGTGACATCATCCCCGACGTCATTGCCCGGGCGAAAGTAGGTCGGGCGGACCCAGCCGGACCGCTTCAGAAGACGCTTTCGAAAGTTTATTGAGAAATTCCCCGGTCGGGGCTGGAACCTATTCACGCCTCCCCCGGCGCGGACTTTCTTGTCGATGTAACGGGCCTCGATTTCCATCACTATCCCTAGCATCCGAACGATAAGACCGTCACGGGCTTCTGGGTTACCCTGCGGTCTCACGTGCTCGTCATTGACCTACCTCAAGGATCCCCAAATTCACACGGAGGGAGGCGCGACCCCGCGCTACTCAATCGTCACCCTTCTCGCTGCCTTGCACGCGAGATACCTTGTGGTAGTCACATTTCTCGCTGGCTTCGATTGCTAGATACAGTTAACAAAGTCAGGGAATGCAGAAGTGTCGAATGAGCATGCACAAACTTGAGCGGCAAACGTTCGCCAACAATTAATTAGCGCGTCGAGGGCGAGGAAAGGAAGTAGGAAGGTAGAACGTCTACGTATCCCAGAGGTGCCATTGTCGCGATGCATTCGCTTACCCTAGAAAACGCGAGGAAAAGTGAACGGCGGCCCGCGAATTGACAAACTGAAAGACAGAAGAGGGACGTGTCCCTGTTCGACACCGCGGACAAGGGTGGGAAAGTTTCCGAAAAAGTCAAGAAAATGCGTCGAAAGCATGAAAGCCGAACGAACGGTTGGCAAATCTCATGAATGGCCGCGTAATGTGAATGAAGCTCCAGTGACCCAGTTTCGTTGACCGCCCCTCCATCCCCCGTCGCCGTTTTCCACCCTTCGACCAACCTCCCCCCCCCCGTCGATTCCCACCACTGCACCGCGTGGGCGTTACGTCAGGGACAGGTTATCGACTGCACCACCGAGAATATTAATTCGCGACATCGATTGAAAATTCGAGCGATAAACGCACGTCAATCTTGTGGCTGGTTGAATTAAGGGGTTACCTACTGTCAGGAGGTAGGAAAAGAATCGATTCTTTGGGAATTTATTTCAGAAAGTACATGCATATTTTTATGCAATAGTTTTTGTATTCAGATGAGGGACGCTTTAACAAGTTATTATATTATGTTGTGGTATAAAAATATATAGTTATTGCAAAATTACAACTGATTTCCTGGAAGCTGTTTTCAGACCGGTGACCACGATTTTTTCAAAACCGCTTCACCAATCTTTCTGAAACTTTGTAGGTTTCTTCTAGACATTCAACTCTAGTCTTTAGTCGAAGCATTTGTTTTTCCAATGCATAGTTTTTATTTTATGGATGAAAAATAAGTGTTATTTTCTACGAAAGTCGATCACTTCACTTTAAACATCTGCCATTTTGTCCCAGATTAATATTTTATAAAACGGAACGATTAGAGACTAGCTAAACTCTTGTACTAACTGAATCTTCTTCGTTTTTTTATTTCAGATAACCCAGTTCCGAATAATGTTGGTCACCGCAAAACGTGTTTGTAAAAACAGCTTCAGGGAAATCAGTTGTAATTGAGCAATAACTAAATATTTTTATACCCAAACATAATAAAATAACCTGTTAAAGTGTTCCTCATCTGAATACAAAAGCCATTGCATAAAAATATGCATGTACTTTCTGAAATAAATTCCCAAACAATCGATTCGTTTTCTACCCCCTGACGGTAGGTAACCCCTTAACGGTCAAGACGCTGCGACGAGCTCTTAAACACTTTAAGGAGACCGTGCGGGATAATTGATTCATTAATGAACAGATACAACAGGAAAAGTTCTGGTTTGGTGAAACAAAAGCTGACTAGATTGCAGAATTTCAGTAAGTTTCGAGGGAACGAGGTCTTTACAGATACCTATCGAAGATAATAATGTGATGAATCACGATCCATCACTGTTGGGTCTCGACAAGTCGACGATCGTGCCGCAAACCGCAACGAGAATATTAGGCTGCGGTACAGTTCCATCGAATTGGCATGGTGACGCGCCGATCGCACTTGCAGCGACACAGCCAACAAATGTTCTGATCGCGATCACGGGAAACGTCACGATAATTTACCCCGCCGTTCGAGGCCAGGATATCTTGTTACCCCGCGTGCACCCTCGCACGCAGTTCCGTGCGTTCGGGCGTGCTAAATGCATTCTTGGATTATTCATCGACTGCGCTCGTTGCCGTGCGCCAGCAAGGGATTGGTAACGAACGAGGGAGGAAGAGAGGGATAAGGGAATTTCGTCGCGGTTTGTGGAATCGAGGAGAAGTGAAAAGCGCGGACAGAAATTAGCTCCGCTCCACCCCAGGGAAGAAGAGCCGAGGCGGAGGAGATACGATCTCCCTAATGAAAGCGAGCGGCGAGATGGGAGCGTTTAAAAATCACATCGACCCGATCCTAAAATCTGACCTAAAAAACAACTGCGACGCAGAGCGAAAGGAAGGAGCCGGAGGATCCAGTTTCCGAAGGACGAAAACTTGGTCCGCCGAGCTCTCGGCATTTCATCTGGTAGGTACCGGCGAAGCTGCTGGCGAGGGGTGCGGAGGGCCAGGGCGCGCGAATGACGTCAGGGGACGGCGCAGGGCGTCGAACCCTCGTTGGCAAGCGAGCGAAGGGGTGCATCGACCTGAAACCCCCAGTTGCCTGGCTGGGTATCATCTGTCCATCCCATTCTCTCTCGCGCACCTCCCAGCATCTCGACCTCGCTGGAGAAGGACGCGCGCTTCGCTGAGGCAGAGGATACCCGAAAATGTCAATCGTCATAGACAAGGCACCTTTCCTCTTTCATTGATCTACTTCCATCGAGTGCGTGTGTCACTCGCCGGAGGAGCCCGATCAGAAATCGATGCCAGGTCGATGCAAAAGAAAGAGGATCGCGAGGATGTCGGGAAAAAATGGGGAGGGTTCGCCGAGACGATTGGAATTAGAGTAGCGGTGGTGCGCGCCAAACTCCCGCGGCAGGAAGGGTCACAGCAGAGCGCAGCAAGGGAGAAAACTGGGTGAATGAGGTTGCTGGAGAAGAGCATCAGCGAGTGGTGGTGGGTTATGTCGCCGCCGCCACCGTGGCTGCTCCTCCGGCGAGTTATTTTTGGAATCGTCGAATTAGGCATTCAGGGCAAGCATCAGCTAGGTGTACGGGCTCCGGCGCGAGGAGATCCTCTCGCGTAAGAAATGCCCGCGATCGAATCGCGATAAGGATCGATACGACGTTAATCCGGTGGCGAGCTAAAAGGGGACGGTTACAAGGTGACCGATTATCGATTGGAAAATATTTAGGAAGGTCACCGGCGTCGCTGACCTTCATCCGAGGGTATCTTTCCACGAAAATGGATGACGGCTGTCCTTTCCTTCCCACGAGCGCTCCGCTGATCGCGCTAAATCGCGCCGCACGGTCTAATCGATTCGCTCATTCAGGAATTTGAACCTTGAGACGCGCATCCGGCGATCTACAATTCAGTTGAAGACACCGCGGTAGCGAAGTGGCCCGAGGAACTCCCTTATCTACTCCCCCGAATCGTCCAGGCAACTCCTAATCCGCTTGAAAAAAAAGAGTGTGGAACAAGCGGAACCGGCGCTCGGGACATCCCTTCAGAGAATCCCAAAGATAGACTTCGTGTGCTCGGAACAAGTAACCCTACGGAAAATAAGAAGACTTAAGGCAGACCTTAAGTGGTCGGTGTCGGGGGCCAGACGTAAGACAGATTCAAGCAAGAAGCTCGTCCATCCCCTTGGCAAAGCAACCCTCTTCTAAGCAGTTTTCAACCGAGCGACCGAGGGGAGGGTGCAAGGAGGCACGAAAAAAGGAACGGAGGGTGGGGAAAAGGTGGGAAAAGGAGGGAGAGAGAGGGGTAGAGAGAAACGTTGGAAGGGCCACGTGGTGCGGCGTGCGCGGGACAATCAATGCAGTGACGTCACTGTCGGACCGACCAATCGCGAGATAGCTCCATTCAAACCTGGCAGCCTCGGCCTCCGAGTGGAAACTCGTCGAGTTCCATCGGACTTTGGTCTGACTGCAGTTCGGCCTCGATCACTGAGACGCGCGAATTCGAGGCTGGGACCCGCTCCTTCCAACTCCTCGCCGACAGTCACGCATATTTATCACAGAGAACCTCCGAGTTTCGTTCAGAGATCCTTGGGAATAGCCTCCTGCACGTCTCTGAGAGCCAGTAGTGCAGAAGCACCGTGAAAATTTTCACTTCTAGATCGTCAAGAATACCTTAAGGAGACAGAGGCAACGCGACATCTTAGAGACAGATTAGAGATTTGGTACCTCGATAGACAGACACTGGTGGCGGTTCAGAAAGCAGAATGGAAGATTCGAAGAATTCTAGTAAAAGGATTTAATGGTCCAGAGTGCACACTGTTCGAAAGTCCTGTATCACTGACGGGGATACCGAGATGCTGTCTACTGTGCGGTCGGCTTCAACGGTAGTAGAAGATCGTAAGTAGAATGTAGTGCGGTTCGTGTGTGAAAAGTCGACGCGTTCTTTATTTGCGGACAAGTAAATAGTAACAGATGGCACTTGTGTTAGAATCAAGAGATGGTCAAGCATTCCTACTAAGTTTCTTGTGATTATTAAGTAATTGATTCCGAAACGATTTAAGTGTCCGTACTGTCAGTTTAGCAGAGAATATTAACACTTACCAACCAATAAATCAAACCTATAGGTTTAGAGATAGAAGTAGCAGCCGGTGGATCGAAGAAAGTGTTTTACGAACGATTAAGGAAAATTATTTCGGTAAGCATACGCGAGTGCCCTGACAAACAAGCACGTGGGCCGAGGGAACCCAAACACACGCCCACGCAAAATTCTCGATAGACAAGCCCACGGCATATCGCGCATAGTTTTCGCTTTCACTCGGGACGCAGCGACTTTTTTCTCGCCTCCCCCCCGGAGCATCCGCGGATGATAACGCGAAAATAAATGTCAAGGACACCGTTTCGTTTGCGTTCCCGTTGATAAATATATCTCCACACGCCCGCCGACCTGTCCTTCCTTTCCCCCAGCGCTTTTCAGCCAGAACTTGCAGCACTTTCTCCCATCGAAAATGCAAAGGTCATTTTCATCGGTAAACACGTCCCTTATAACTTTTTCACAGAGAGGCTCCGCATCGGGGGCGTTTCGTTACACGCTCCTCGATGGTCGATTAACCAGTTAACTTTAATTATTCATAAAAAAAAATCCAACGGCCCCGCAAGCGTGACGCACCTCCAGCAGGTACCGTCATTGTCCTAGTTTACAGCCGGGTGCATTCGATTCAGCGAACTGACATTTTCATAGCGCCACGTAAACTTCTCGAGATTTGCATATTAAGAAATGGGGCGAGCCGAAGGATTCGCGTCGCTTTCGAATTACCAAGTAACGAGACCAATTGGCTTTAAACTGCCCCATAGAGACCTTGAAGTTTCAATAAATTAAAGAGTCCAATATTCGGGGCTTCAAATGAGCTGGCCATCGGGCCACAGGAATTTCTTATTTAATCCCAGTGTCAAAGCTACCGTGCAGAGTGATAATAGCATCAAAGCAGCCCCCTATAGCCATCGAAAAGAGCGCGCGTTATTTGAAACGGTTAAAAGAACAAACAATTTCCACGTCGGCCGTTTAGCCTCGTTTATTCGATGAAAATATGGTGCACTACTTATCCTCGTCATCCTGCACCTTCCAACAACCCCCTTTGTCCCTCGACAATCCTGCGCCCCGACCCTCTGCACCCCTCTTTTCCTTGGAATGCACGTCACCTCGTGGGGAGGTGATGACGTCGGTAGAATGCGGGCACAGGATTGGCCGCTACCTCACTGACGTCATACGGGCTGACTCTCTATATGCGCTTGTACCCCCTACCCCTGACTCTTCTCATGCTGGCTGCAATAGGCATCGATAAATGGTGCATGACAGTTCAAAGCCCCAGTTTCCCAAGGCTGTGCGAACCGAGAGGTCGCCGTACGTTTCACCTTCTTCGCCCTCTTATTCCTTCTTTTACCATTTCTTCCCTCTCCACCCTCCGCCCGCCCCCCGGGCCTTCCTCTTCTTCCACTCAATCACTCGCGCCCGGCCACCATCTCGCAATTTCATCTTAGATCGATCTTCCTAGCCGAAAGATCTTCCCACTGTGGACCCGATAAAAGCAGTTCAAATTCCTCCATATTACGTCGAATCAATTACACTTGTCCGAATTTCTGGCTTGATTTCTCCCTGCGCGAGACTAATCTACTTCGAGGAATGTTTCCTCGTTTCTAATAATTAGCACTACCCGGGGGAGCGATCTCTTAACGCTGTTACTATCGCCTTTGTCGACGTTGCACAAGCTCCTCTGACAGAGGGAAGTGATTTAGATTCGTGGGCAGAGGAATGGTAATTCGGTATACGGTGCACGGTCGGCAGCATCTTCGTCTCGCGAGTGAAAACGTATCGCGAGTGATAGGGCACTAATTCAGTGTGAATCTACGTCGGCTTACCCCGTCCGCGATGATCCCCGTTGATCGTATAGCCAGTCTGTTCCTAGGTACATCTTTGGTTGTGCGACATCGGGTTTCATAAATAAAGCCCCATTGAAGAGGAGCTCACAGGGGATGGAGTAGCATGACCCGGTGACCCAGATTTCCCATGACTTGCGTCATTCACAATCTCTCCCCACCAAGCGCCGCGGCAACGACACGCATCTGAAACAGAGGGAGGAAGGGGGGTGAGCGGAAAAGGGACGAGATCAGGCTGATTGCGAGCGAGCGGGAGGATGACAGAGAGTGCACATCCTGCCGAGCGACTTCCGACTTCGGTAACCACTTTCGGTCTTCTTTCAAGGACGTGCAGCTGCATCCGGTCCCACGGAACGTGATCCGGATCATTGATGAACGCAGCCAGTGCGTATCCGCCAGGAACAGTGTCACAGTGCCTCGTCGACGATAAACCCGGTTCTCGGTCGATAGATCCGTCTCCCAGAGCACGAGGTGCGCGGGCCGATTCGGATCGAGAAGTTTCTCGTGTTTCACGCGTGTGGCTACCGCGGAAGTGAAGAGTCTGCTTAAGGATTGAAGTCGTTGCACATGTGCCAAAATGTCCAAGGCCCATGGTGAGCTGTTGCCTGGCAACCATCTTGGGTCAATGGAATACGCGTCCATGGGAGAAACTGGGTCAGCTCGCGAGATCTTCTAGATGTCTCCTTAAGTTCTTTCGCTGAAATGGTACAGCGCGCTCCTCATCTCCGTTCGGTAACTAAACCTCGAATCTCTCGCGCCGCGTTTCCCAATGTCACCCTGAATTCGGGAGGATCGCTCCAGCATCCCTCGCGACAACTTTGCATTTTCCATTGTTCATGCCCCGCGCAAAGGTAAGTCGCTAGAACTTTCATAGCTTTCCCAGCACATCTTCTTGCAGCGCGAAGCCATCGCTGCGATCCGCGAGCGTCTCGAATGTACCAGCGATTCCAAGCTCGCGAGCTTCCCAGTAATTTCGTGCATTTAGTGGTCACGCGAAGAGGGCGAGGGTAGAGGAAATCTGTGCGTCGTTGAAAAGCTTGAACAGACCGCCCTTGGCTTGCCTTCCACTGACCCGAATACCTATATATTAGGTGGCATGCTATTTATAGAACCACCCCCAATGAACGACCTCAACCACCGCGATGTAAAGAACTTCTGCTCTAAACACAGGGACGAATATGATTGCACGTTCTTTTGTCGTCTCATCGGGACACACGGTAGAGTCCTGGTACAGCCAGTAGGAATGCCTGATTCCACCCCCAACCCCTCTGTAATGAACGAGTATGTTTCCATTAGAATAGTCGCTTCTATTCTTTGAGTAGCTGAAGTGGAACGTCAGTTGGTCTTTAAAGGGCCGACGACCTATCGCATCTGCACATTTCACCGTGTTAATTGACCTTTAGAATACGCCTGCACGCTAAGACTATTTATAACGACTTGGAAATAACAGATTTCGGTGTATGCATCGCTATTAATATTCGATTAATGAAAGGGTAGCTCCGAAACGACGCAATCTTCATTGTGTTCCATTTTACCTGACGTCATGAATCTTTGCGATTCAAGCGCGAAAATTTCTCGCTTCCACCTTCGGTATATCGCTCCTTTTTTTGCCCCAGTTTCTCTACACCGAAGGCTGACGGGCCTCCCTCTTTGTGGCTCGCATTGAACGAGTTCACTACCCTAATACAGTTTACTTTCTTCACAGTTCCCTTTGACGTCATGGAATACCTACGTCACTGACGCAGCACTGTCGTCGACGTTGCTGTTTAACATACCGTCTCACGCTTTTTCAGAATACCTTCAGCATCGTTAATTAAACTCATAAATTCTTCGGCACGTTTTAGCTTTTTAAAACGCTTGAGATTCGATTCGACTGATCTTGCAAGTCAGGAGAGAAATTGTTCTTTTGTCTTTGAAAGGTTCGGGAGTAAGCTCGGAGGAAATTTCGTTAAGCCTGAATGAGAACCTGATGTAGAGGTAAATAGTTTATGGCAGAAGATACGAAGGGGTTGAAAGTGGCCAGCAGTGAGGCAACAAACTGCAGTACCGAGGCAGGTCGATAAAAACACGGTACAACGGTAACCCTTGCATAAGGGTTGGTAAGGGAAACAGGTGGTTTGGTGGCGAGAGGTAAAGCTGGTAAGAACCAGTTGGAAATACGGTAGGCTCTGGCATCGAGGCTGAAGGAGGTTCTGTTATTCGAAGAGCAGAGCGAAGCTGGCGCTCTGCGAGGGTTGTCTGACCGAGCGCGGAACTATTCTACTGCCAGGCAATGCGCTCGCACGCGGCACTTAAGTATTGCACTCTTCTTGAGGGATATTGCATGCACTTCTGAATAACAGATTTATTAGTAATAGTTCTACAAAAGAGTAGGTAATATCAAACATGCACTGTTCTCATCAAAATATGAATTTAGAGATGCACTATTATATAATCAGTAAAGAAGATCGTTCACAGTAAGGCTTTTCCACCAAAATTTCATACTTTACAAACCGGCAACAATTTTGATAAGTCAAACTCGAGTAGTATTCCTCGCGCGGGCCAGATAGCAGTTGAAACTTTGAGAAGTTGACGAGTTATTTTGGCAGACGCTCGTACAGGCTCAGTGTTCCATGAACATTTCTTTACTGTCTCTTAGCAACATATTGTCAAAAATCAGTCTCGTGGTTAATTAGAGTAAACAGCTATCGAATGAATACGTGTGAATCGCTGGAAATCGACTTTGCCTATTGGTGTAAACAGTGTTTCTGAAGATTGAGTTTAGTACACAGCATATAATCGTACTTTATTGCAGTTGTAAATAATTCAAACCGTTCGTAATTTAACAGTTAAGGCAATGACTGTCAAACGTTTCAGCATTTCAGCAACGCAGATCTTAATTTCGTGTCTGATCAGACACTGTCTTCCACCACTAATGCATCGCACCTCGCACGCCAAATGAATTTTCTGCGATTCTTTTAGAAAGTTGATGCGATTTGGTATGATCATTGAGTTTATTCACTTCGCGATTGCGAAGAGCCATGCGACGAAATATGTGTGCACGAGATTTCTGAAAGTATAGGACAGGACCGCCCACAGAAAGTCAGCTTCAATTATACTCCGTTTCAATCTGTTGCTTTTCCGTATGATCTACGTGGCCATGTCACGCAGTAGAAGCAACATATTATTGGCTGCATTCACTGCTTATTGAACTGATTGGCCGGGGATGACCAATGTCAACTGCGGATACACACTGTCCGCGTGGAGCTGCTACCGCTCGCTCAAGTGAATTTACGCGGAAAGCATCGCGTTCGCGGAAAGTCACTTCTTAGAACATAAATTGCGTTCACGTAACACGATCGTCGTAGGTTTCACAGCAAACCCAAAGGAAAGTTAATACGCGTTGCATTTAACATCCGTTGAGCAGACGTCAGGCCGAAACGTACGCAGAAAATGAAACCCGAAGGGCTGTAGCAGACACGTACGTGCGTTACGTAATAATGATGAATGGTTTCCTAACCAAAAATCAGTGAAAGCCACGCCGCGCCTGTTATGATATTCCCAGCAGCTGGAAGTCGCAAAAACGAGGAGCGGAATCTCGTTAGCGCCGAAAAAAAAATATTTTAATTCACAGAAGAACTCTATTTTTCTACGCCAATGAGATTGACAAGGCTTCGCGTGGGGTGGATGAGATTAATCCCGTTTACCTCAAGCAGATTTAAGGCTTCTTATGCAACTCCATGCGCGTACGTACGTATGCAACTGTCTATGTTTCTATATGCACCATCCCCACTCTCTCTTAAGCATGCCTTTTTCCAACAAGCCCGCAAAATTATTGCGATCGATATGGTTAAACGTTGTTCCCTCAATTGGAACATTTCGTTTGACCTGACATTTCGCCTGATTCAAACCGAACGGCTAGGTACGTTTTACGAAAAATAGGCACAGCTGAATTTTCTTAAAAATAGAGGACTCGAAGAGAGGTCTACAGCCAATTATAGTAAACCTACGTATTGAACTTGTTATAAAGTATCGACCAGAAGCAGAGGAGCAGGTCAGACATCTTCGTAGAAGGGTTCGGTTTGAAATCCTTACTGCTGTCCACCCTTCTGACACGTAACACCTATCTGACACTGCGGCGGTCGGTTGGCCGCGCACTGTATCGCATAACAAATTCTTTGTACAATGGCGTCAGTAGCATTATTTCTCCACTGACAGAGAATTCCATTCTTTCTCATTATCTGATCAATAATCTCGAGGTTACTCTTCAACTTCGTACCTTCGTTGCAACCACTCTGTCAGCAAGAGGGGGATGCAACGATCTCCAGCGAGGGAAGCATGTACCATAGGAAAGCCGTCTTATGTTTCTGTCTTATTTCATTGTAAAATTCCGATATGAAATATGACATAAACTTAAGGTGGGTACCTATATGATCGACACACCTACACCCTCGTCGTGGGAAGCATTCCTTTCTGCCCAGAAGAAGAAGGAGAAGAAGAAGGGGACCGAAAGAGATGGACGTCAAGCTTTGTAAGTCTTGAGCCAAGAAATATGCATGATTCCTTTTTCTGTCTTTATGTGCATGATCGTCGAATTTTCTTAGCATCTCTGCCAGAATGCTTCGAATCGAGCGAGACGAATCGGGAAGAAGCAGTGGCGACTGGGAGGCGAGGAAAGAAGTTGTGTGGTCGCGGGAGGAGAAACGGAACGGCGAGTATCGGCGGAGTCAGTGGAATAGTCCCAGGTTGGGCCAGGCAGACGTGAAGCCTGAGGATCCGGGGGTGCTAAGCCCTGAATCCTGAAAAGTGTTCAGAGCTTACTCGGCTAGTGTTACCCCCCGTCGCACCACTGTCCTCTTTCTCTTTCTCCTCGTCGACGTTGTCTCCTCGGCCAGAGGGAACACTCGGCAAGGGCGTAAGGTTGGCTCGATGGCTCCTCATCTTCATCCGCTTCTCGCATTCCACCCTTATTACCAGCTGAGCTCCTTCGCTGACAAAACTACCCGACTCCGTCGCTCTTCCCCCTTCCAAGTCTCAAATTATAACGAAGGGTCGAGCCGAGGACTACACCAATCGATTATTAATCGCCAAACGATGATGATCAGGGATCAGTCTGCTCCTCGTTGGTCAACTTACAATGGGCGTTAGTAAATATTCTCGAATACAGCTAACTGTTGAATCTCACCGGAGAGCTTCGAGCCCTTCGTGCTTCTACCTTGCATCGATGTTCCTCGGACACTCTTCTAGACGTCCCACCTCTCCCCGCGTGGTCTTTAAAAAACCTTCAGAGCACGTTATTCTTGAACAACGAAGCTAGAATGGCACCTCGCGTCCTTGATGTCAGAGAACATCGAAGAGACATTTTCGAAAGCACTGGCTACTGAGACCAACGAAGCCTGGATGAAATCTAGAGTGGGAATAGAAGCGAAGGATATTAGAAGCTTCTGAAGGGCGATAAATCCAGAGTTTAGCGCGACGCGACGGCGTTCGATGCGATGCATAAAAATTAGGTCGTCCTAATGCCGCATCCGGCTATTTAACTAGCCGGGACGCCCGTTTCGCGTCGGTATGTATGTGGGATACGTTTTAAGGATTCACTTCTTCGCAATATCATTAAACACTACCACTAACGGGAGCCACTGCCAACAGACGGCAATAGCCAGGTCACAAGGTGAAGTAAACTTATATAACGAGCCAGGTAACGTTTATATAACCAACAAAAACATGACGTACTAGTCCCGAAAAGCATGAGGCTGGACCGCATTGTGCGTTATTCCGTTATGAATGGTCCAGAAGGGTAGCCAAAAAGACGACACAGAGGCTTCTTCCTGACTTTGTTACCAGCTGAGCTTCTTCTAATACATAACGTCTACGTCCAAGCTGACGAATGCAGGCTTAAGGAACGAAGTCTCGTAACGTATTAAACACGTTATTATCGCGAGAAAAATGGCGAGGTTGTAAAAGCGAAATGATATCCCATGGCACGAAGAATGCTCGGGGATTCGTTATCACAAAGTGGCATCGAATATCACCTGCAACGCTAAGTAATCGGGTAAAAGAAAAGCTAGGCAAGCAAAGTATACCGTCTGCTATTCGATCGTGCAACTTCGGTAACGCAAATACGATTTCGTTCGTAATGCCTGTGCCCTTATTTCCCAAGAAACACGTGTCTTGTGGCCTTAAAAGGAGCCGTTGATTGGCCAGCGCAGCCTAAAGCCACCCTGCCATTGGTCGATGGATTAAATGACCACGTGGTGTTCTAGTATATAACCAAGGGTGAACTAAGAAGGTATCGGCAGTTGTGCTCGGAACATGGACAGAAGTGCGATCATTTTTTATTAACTTGCGTCTAGCTTCGATCGCGTGGTGATACAAGACACTATTCGAAGGGAGCATCGATCAAGTGCTATTTACTTGCAAGTTCCAGCGATTTGCTCGTTGGTAGCCGAGGAGAGGTCAGTGGGGGCGGAACGTACTTGGGACACCCCGAATTCGAATATTCCGCGTGGATAAATCGTAGAAGACCGAGTGAGTGGCGGAATGTACCTGAATTTATCGAAAGGTGTACCTCGATAGATGCGTTCGTGTGAACATACCCGCGCCAGAGATTTCTTTGATTTTTCCAACAGAGCCGCTGGGTGTCCGCGGGCCTATAGAGAACGCTTTCGAAATACAGCAGAAACAACGTCTAAGTTAAAATTTCTGAAGCCCCAGAACCGTGGAAAGAAGACCATCGCGATCGTGGACACGGGGGAAATGAAATTACTGAGAACGTCACTGCAGAGTACGGTATTTTATTACGGCACCGGTACTCGCTGCAGCGGTCGTTCGAAATTGATGTCGATCACTTTCGACGCGCTCTGCATTGTGTACCTTTCGATGGATGGTGAATAGAAGAGGAGTCAGTCTCGGCGTGTACAACTTACGGCGGTAAGTTGAGCGCAGAAATGCACGGATAGGAAAATCGAAGACGATGAATTTTGTATTCAAGTGGAACTATCCTACCAACCTATAGAGCCACCAGATGTCCGATCCCCACAGGTTATCTTGGAACGGGCATACTTTTCCTGTATTTGCATGCATCGCGTCACTTCGTCGCGATAACTAGCGGGAAATACATTGCGTGACAATTTCCAGTAAACCACTGTGCTTTGAGATCGAGCCGAGTGAACTAACGTTAAAGAATCTCCGGGGGAGAGGCACCATCGGGGAAATTAAGGGACACCGGTCAATTTCTCTTCCGGGGGTGTGGGGGGGTTGGAATGATTTTTTAACTGTTCGAAGCGTAACGCGAGACTGCCGCCCACAGTGAACGCGGAAGAATATAGATCACATATTTGTACGTGGCGAAAGACGATGTCGGACCAAGCAGCGAAACACCTATACATACTTGACTAGTTCGTATCCCACTTTCTCGCCTCTATTAACGATCGTGACAAAAGTGAGGCCTCTCGCAGATACTTTTTTCGATTTGATACTTTTAAATACTTTGAAAATTGAAGCTTGCATGCCGCAAGTAGCGATAGCATTAGCTACCGATTTCTTCGCTAAAGGGACGCACGAAATTTCTTCTCCCTTCTTTATATATTTCTTCTGATTTTATGGTGCGAGTTTTTGCCTCGAAGACTACGATCTGCTGGAATGCATACGGTTCGAGGGAGAACTAAGGATCGCGTAAGGACGAGAGTGAAAGGATGATGGACCCCAGTGCAGCTGCTGGCCACTGCACAAGATTAGACATAAGACTCTTGTGCGTGTGACAGCGGCTATGATGGGGCTTCCACGGAGCGTCGATGAAACAACGATACCTATACCCCAGCCAAGTGTGACTGCCGAATCTTTGAAGCAAATACCACGTTGCAGTTCAACGTGTTACGGAGACTTTATCGACGTGTATCGCCCCCCTTTTCCACATCAGTACTCGGTCTAACAAACGGGAAACGCAACAGAAAACATGAGTTCATTAAGGAGGGTATCTACCACCATACGACGAACATTTTCTACAAATACATTCCTGTTATATTAAGAAAAATACTTGATCGCCTTAATTATTTCCATCGACCCTCGACCAATTCAAATGATTTTTTGTTAAATACCCTGGTTTGTAGTGTACTTGAATTACTATTGGTCAGTGGCGCACACAGATGGGGGGCAAGGAGCCCTGGCACCCCCCAAAGAAAAAGTAAATTAATGTAACCACGACTGAAGTAATTCAAGGGCGCTGTAAAAAGCAAGAAAAATTGGAATTTATTCTTTAAATAAACTTTTACAATCGCCTAATGAATTTTATTGAAGTTCCATTAAAAATATTTGTGTCCCTTCAACTCGGCACCCTCCATTAAAACCTGATTGCGCCACTGATCACGGTATAACACATACAAATTAATGGCCCCTATTAAAGCCTCCGTTCTCCAAATTTACGTTTCAATTAGCCCCTGCGCAACGAATGGAATATAATTGTATTATATCCTGTATACCATGGCCTGTACTCGCGCACGTAGCTCGTGTGGCATGTAAAGAAAAGAAAATACGAATTATGCCAGTTCCAGCACGCAGGTAGGTACTCGTTAAGACTCATTAATCCACGGTCCAGCGATATTGTTCATTAGTGTTCAAGGTCATGATTCCGGTGTCGCGTTTTCGATAAGAGGCGCGCGCGGCCCGCGCTTGCGTGCGTCGCATTCGAGGCCTGTTCATCTATACTCGGTGCAGTATGTTTTGAAAGCGCAGGTCAGCCTATCGTCTCTCTAATATGCGTTGCAAACCATCACGAGACCAGTGTCACCCGTGATCCTGTGCCTTCCGAAACTCACGTACCTACCGCACCGACGACACCTAGATATCACCCGGACGACACCATGAGCCTGGTCAGGCAGAATTTCCACGAGGAATGCGAGCTGGCCCTCAACAAGCAGATCAATTTGGAATTGTACGCGAGTTACGTCTACCTCTCTATGGTTAGTCCACGTATCGATCACCTTGCGGCTATTTTTATACTCCCGATTGCCTATTACAACATATATTTCTCTCGAATAAACATACGATTGTGCGCTTCTCTCACCGTCGCCCTTCCCCTAATTCTCGCCTGACGCTGTCGCTCTCTTTCAGGCGTACTATTTCGACAGAAGTGACGTTGCGCTGCCAGGTCTGCAGAAGTATTTCAAGGAATCCTCCGACGAGGAACGGGAACACGCTATGAAGTTCATGACTTATCAGAACAAGAGGGGCGGGAGCATCAATCTGACGGCTATCGAAAGCCCGGCAAAGAACGACTGGCTAAGCGCCAAGGACGCCATGGTGGAGGCATTAGACTTAGAGAAGAAAGTCAATACGGTGCGTATGCGTGAAATTTTATTTCCGTAGTGAGAATCGTTGGTGTTCAATGGTAATGCTTTTGTTGCGCGTGAAAACGCTCGTCTGTTCACTTTGGTGATGTGTTACTTGCGCACGTTCTAATCACCGCTACTGATTCGAGTCCATTTGTTAATTTAAGAAACATAGACACTCTGACGCATTCCCAGTTCAGTTCAGTGCGCGAAGAAGTAGGTTCTTAGAAAACGTTCTTCCAACCGGGGGTGTAACTCAGTGGTAGAGTGTCCGCTTCGCATGCGGAAAGTCCTGGGTTCAAATCCCAGCTCCTCCAACATCCTTTTTTCTCAATTTTATTATCGAATAATTTGCGATACGAGCACCCGGGACAGTACTGCCAATGTTTTTTCGTCGAATAAAAATATTTTATAAATATTTCCACGTGTTTCAGAGCCTCTTGGAGATGCACGCGTTGGCCACGACACACTGCGACCCGAACTTTTTAGACTTCCTCGAGACGGAGTACTTGCAAGAACAAGTGGACTCTATCAAAGAGCTCGCCGATCACGTGACGAATTTACAGAGAGTCGGCGAAGGGCTCGGTGTCTACGTTTTCGATAAGGAATTCAGAGATTAAAGAAACGAGTTACTGTCACTGGTAAGAAGTATAGTGTTCTGTGCAGAGATTATGCAAACCAGCGAGGAATCAAACATTGCATTATACAAATTCAGTAAACGATACGAAAACTGCGCCTAGACTGTTTCTGCTTCAACACAATCGATAAATCTGGCGTGAAATTATCGGAAACTTTCTAGGCAGAATTTACAAGTCGCATTGCAGAATGTCAATTTCGAACTAAATCCGTAGCCTCTGATATATTAGCGTATGATAAACGTTGCATTGTATCGCGCAGTATTGCGCTAACTTTTATGGTAATAAAGATTCATTATTCTAAACGCCTGGCACTTATTTCTTTTAAGGGGGTATAGGGTAAAGTAGCCGTGGTAGGGAGGAAATAGATCTCACATGCCGAATTTATAAAAAAGAAAGAAAAAGTAAGTTTCAGGAAAAAACAAACTGGGTCTCATATTAGGAACAAATTTTTTTTTATGTGCGTATTTGAATGACTTTCGTTTTTATTTTATGAAGAACAAACCGAATATTTGTTATAGTACTTTTCAGTAGGTTGCTAAAGAATGCATATTCTTCTTTTAAAAAGTGTATCGAATTTTAATAAAACTGTTCCTAGTCAAGAGTTATGATGTTTTTAAGAAATGGGTCTCATATTCGGCTACTTTACCCTAACCGTTTGAAAGTGTCAAACGTCGGATTTTATTTTTTTACATACTTTCATAGATTGATGTTTTAGAAATATTATAAAACAAGCCCGATGTAAAAATTCGGAAAATTGACGAAGTTATAGGCATTTGAGTGAAACAATTCTGGTAGCACGGGGCGGCGCAGTGTGGCGACTCGACCAATTGCAGCGGAACAAATTGTAAGTACATTTTTCATTACGGTAGTCCTAAAAACACGCGCTACGTTCAACCAATTCATTTCCAACTTTGCATGCAGAATCGTTATAAGATTCCACATCGATCTACGATTCATTTTTTTTTTATTCCGATTTGATCCTCACCATTTCTTCATTTTCCAAAACTTTCAAAATCGGCGCCGCAGATCGATAGCTATTAACATATTTTATAACAATTTTTTACTGTTTTTGATTTCGGACACGACATACAGCTTTTTTCAGGGCCACCGTGTATCCGTCTAAAATCGAGAGAGTTTCGGATATGTATCCGTAACTTCCGAAAAACAATAGTTTTTTAACTGAAACTTTTTTTTTAACTAGTTCATAATACTATGTAAATATACTACAAAAACGGAAAATCTTCATCAAACCGTTGACTTGTAAAAAAATCCACAAAATGTACACATTTTCCGAGCGTTCAAACGGGTATACCCCCTTAATACAGCAGCCCGATTGAAAAGAAACAATTGCGAATTGGCACCATGACGTTTATGTCAAAATGTGTTAATGATCCCGGTTGAGAAGAATTCGTGGAATTAATAGTAAATTTAATTAATTACAATTTATTAATTAATAATAAATTGTGCGTAGCCATATTTAAACATGTTAAGGTCATTGAAGTGCAAGAGAATTCTCCGTAATGTATTGTGCCCTCGTGTTCGACGATTGTGCAGTAGAGAGTAAGTTTTTACTTCATCGAATGGAAAAGTTAGCCGTGTCGGTTGTAATTTGAGAAAATAACTAATGTTTCTCGAGAACATGCAAATCACAGTGCTTTGGAATCGAGTGCAATTCGAAAATACGTAGTTCGCTGGCATTTTCTCCGAGATTTTATGTCACGTCTTGCTCGAACGATAAGTCTGATAAGTTCTGCATCGATAAACCGATGAAATGGCCTAGTGGAAAGCCGGCAAATTTTAAGTTCAACGAGGAAACAGAGTCCGTGTTGAATGATCAAATAAATGCCGAATTAAAGGCTTTTTATTACTATCTATCCATGGTAAGATTCGAGGAATTTCTACACCTACCTGTATACCTTGTACTGAGAGAATCTTTCTTTTCGTTAATGATTTTCAACAGGCTGCGTATTTTGGGCGCGCCGACGTAGCGTTGCCCGGTTGCGAATCGTTTTTCGTACAAATGCATTACGAGGAGCACGAGCATGCTCTGAAATTTCTAAATTACGTTAAAATGCGCGGGGGTCGCGTCAATTTGTGCCCGGTACTGCCCCCCACCAATCAAGATTGGAAGTGTCCACTGCATGCTTTCAAGGTAAATGAATGATGTCACCAAAGACGAGGTATACCTATAGACCCAACATCCAATGCATATTTCTGACCCGGGGCCCTGGTCTTTCTCGATAGATGTAAATTAGAACACCTCGCCAAGAAATTAGAACTTTATATATTTCAATATGGCGCCGAAGCAGAGAGGACTTTGAAAATTTTCAAAATCCCATCATGTTCCAGCAGCTCGTTGAAATATCCCAAGTTCCACTTGTCCTTCTATCTTAACACTGTACTACTCGTATTCCGGGGTAGGGATAATCCAACAACACTTCATAATTTCCCATAAGTATTTTTACTTCGTACAGAAGTTACACTCGAAAAATTCGCGACTAAATGATAACACAGTTGTTTCGTACCAGCTTTCCATAAAGATATTATATTAGTACAATGTCCTAAGTAATATCTGTATGGACACCCGGCATAAATACAAAGGCTAGAACGATCTTCACTGAAGGGACGCATTAGCTATCGAAAATAATATAGAATCTTATAGAATACAAAATAGACAATCACAGACGCGGTATAGGATCCTAGGACCACTGGCGGATTTAGAGAGAAAAATCCATATTTTAATTTGCAAAATATTTATTTTAACTTAGCGATATGAGGGGAAATATGATAAATTGATACTAAAAAACTCTTTTTCATTTAGCAAGAAAATATCGGTAAGTTCCCTGGTTTATTTCTCAAACCTACCCCTCCCCCCCCCCCAAAGAGAATCTTGGATTCGCCCCTGAGCCCCACCTCCCGAAAATCCTAAATCCGCCCCTGCTTAGGACCCGAGGTATACCTCGTCTGTGATACAATCTATCTCTCTAATATTTTCTCTGTATCTTTCTCTCTAATATTTTCTTTTAATTATAGTAATTATGCTATCAACAATTGCATGATAATTTTGAATATACGTGAATCTATTTAGACCGCTCTTGAATTGGAAATTGAAGTGAGCGAAAAGCTAGTATCAGTGAATACCGTGGCGGAGAAGCATGGCGATTTGAATGCAAGCGATTTTATAATTACCGGTTTTATGGAAGACCAGATGAAGAGCGTCAATGAAATGGGAAGATTTGTGTCTGTTCTCACTGGGATCGGCGATCACGCACTGGCGCGTTTCATGTTTGACACTGATTTACTCGAGAATCACGTTGTACCGAAATTTAACGTACTGCGAACGAAATCGCGCCCGAATGGAACTGCCGAGTGATACTTCCGGATGCAAACATACGCATTACCGTTTCCATGTGCAATCATGTAGAGTAGTTTCCAACTCACATTTTATGTAGCCACTTTGTACCGTATATTTTAATAACATTTTTGTATCGCCCCGTTCTGTCTGAAATAAAAGATATGGAACGCATAGATAAAAGAAACGAAATAATAGGCAGTGCAATGTATTATCAACCAATGCCCAACCATCAAGCCGCATTCACAAGTCGATGAACGTAGGTGTAAGTTAATAAAATTAATGAAAATACTATGAATTTCATAGTATGAAAACCCGAGCAGAATACAATTTACTGCCAATAGAAGGTTCAATTTGTTCAGAAGACAGTCATTATGTTTATTAATTTACTTATACTTCTACTAACAATAAGATCCAAGTGTCCAATGTCGGAACACACCCATGTTAGTGACCACACCAGACTCATGTCATATGCGTCATATGTTGGGAAAATCTTATCATGGCGGACAATGGCGGAGTTATTACCAGCTATTACATGCGTTTGGTTGTGAGAAGACTACTTTGGTAAAAGCAGACCTTGTGGCGGATAAGTTGTTTGTTCTTTTACATTGGAAGCGATAGCCGTGCTTGATTAAATTTTTAACTTGTACGCTCGCGCGATTCGAAAGATTTTGTAGGGTTCGTTGAGGTGGTGTGCGCGCGTGCTAGAGGTTTAGATCAGTGAAAAGAATTACGGCTACTGCTAAACGCGTAATAGACTCGAATTTTCATGATTGGGTATTCGCCGCGTATTAGTATCCGTTTTTGAGTGTTACGAATGGACGCGATTAGTTGCTTATGGTTCGAGGGTAAGTTTAAGAATGGCTAGCGATTTGTCGAGCGGGTGTAACGAGGCAATCGGAGTGCTGGATGAGAAAGAAGAAGGCGAGATATCTTTGGAGGATGTGAGTTCTTCCGAAGAGGGACACTTAAATTATGGATACGGGGTTAGGGTCGCTCAGTGTACCAACTGTTTGTCGACGCAGCATAATGCAGCGTGGTGTACAACTCCCGTCAAGTTCTATCACTCCAAGGCCTCTAACACCAGAGGTAATTTAAATAATAAGTCCTTTCTTCTCACACTTTTAAGCGCTACAGTCGTTAGTAATATATTGCGGTTGTAACTTAAATGTAACGTCTCAGTTTAAGCGAATAAGCTTTCCACTTATTCCATGTATAATTCTATCTAAGTGCGCATGCTTGTACAACTTTTACTTCATTTGAAGCTCCTTTAAATCAATCTACACTGGTTTCCAGTTATACGAATTATGCTTTTCAAATTTTTTTCTTATACTTTGAAATATATAAACGTCCTTTGATACGCAATCTACTATCACCATCGACATATCGTGTTCTAATCAAGTAGAAGTTAACCTTGTTCTACAAGATGCAGTCCAGGGAAAAGAAAATCGTCATCAGATCAATGAATCTGGATGCGCTGGAACAAAGCATACTGTTTCCACCCTTCAGGAGAAAAACGACGACCTGGTGCCGATTTCAAGCGACAGCGATATGGAAATTGTTGGTCTTGCAGATAAGTCTAAGCAGATTTTAATACGTTCTCTGTCAAAGAGTAGAGTAAAGTCAAAGAGAAAGAAAAAGAGAGTGCATACGTCCATGTTATCGGTGGAAGACTTTGTTTCTTCCTCTACCATAGATGTATCCGTGTCAGCATCAGTCAGTACAGTGAAGCACGATGCAACAAAGAATAATTCACGACCGTACCACAGAGAAATGAGCCCCGTTCATAGAAGCGGTAGATCGAATCCAACTCTAAGATCACCTCCCAGAAGGCATAGATCACTTATAAGAGCACACTCTCCTTTCAAAAGATCAAAATCTCCACTCGTTCATGGCAGATCGCCAACAATAAGAAGATCTCCGAGAAGAGTTAAATCTCCTAAACGATCGCCGTACAGATCGCCCGGGAAATCGATGCCTCGAAAACCATCACACGTCGAGTTGGCATCGTCGTCTCAGAATTATATCGATACGCATAAATTACTGAAGAAAGTTAGACGCTTAGATTCGGTAGGAACGCATTCGCTAAAGGAAACGTTAAATAAGAATAAGGAGCATGCGTCTTCGTTAAAAGAGAAACTAATGAATATGATGAAAGGAGTCGGTGACAATAATAGTGAATTGCCAAATTCTTCTAGAGAAAAGTCCATTATACACGTAAATAAAGCAGAACTTAACGATGCGGATGACGAAGAAGATCTAGCATTACTGAGGCAGAAAGCACTTGAAACGAAACAGAAGAAATCAATTAAACAAAATGATCAACCAAAGACTGAGATTGAGAAGAAAGTGATTGCGAATATAGACGACGATCAGGATAAAGAAGATTTGGAATTGAGAATGATTGCACTTCGCTCTGCGGTATTAAAGAAGCATCAGAACAGAGTTCAAAAAGGAATGAAGTCTGGGAAGTATAAGAAATCTAAAGGTTCCCGCAGCGAGAGCCCGTTCACCCAAAGCTTTTTAGATAGCATTCCAATACCTGGAGAGGAACTATTAATTTTTGCATCGCCCCCGCATACTCCACTTCCTGTGAGTGAAAATAATCATACGGAAGACATGGAATTGGATACAGATGTAGAAAGAGAAAAAGAGAAATTGCCATATTCTCCAACGGATAAGATTATCGCTAATATACCTATGGACACGGAATTATTAGGTATCCAACCATCCGATGTATCGTTCATCAATCTTAAAGCGAATAATAATCCAAGTTTTAATCCATCCATAACATCTAGTCAAGATGAGCAAAAATCGTATCAGGGAAAAATTATTGAGAACCGAAGTTACTTACCAAATCTTGTATACTGTACACCTCAAACCGCATTGTATACAGCACCAGATGCAAGTGTACCATATTCACCAACAGATCCAACAAAGACTCCTAAACTGGAGTTCGCAAAAGTACACAATTCCAATGTAAATGTTCATCATTACGAACATACGTCCAACGTCCTGAAAAATAATAATAATTCCAGCTTCGTAGATATCAATTCAAGTCAAGAAATGCCTTATTCGCCGACCGACACTCCGGTATATGACCCTGATCTGTCGCACGCGCTTCCGCAAGCTATCGGTCCAATCGTTATCTCGAACTCTTCCTTAGTATCTATGGGATCCTCTTTCAGTTCTAATACGCACGAAAATAGCGAACGGTATGTGCCAGTAGCTACGAAACAAACAAGGAATTCCAGCGAAGATGAAAATCCAGATAAAGTAGAAACACTTTCTATGGATGTTGCTATTGGTTCTGCTGCTACTTCTGTCAGAGAATCAGTGTCGCCTAGCAGTTCAATGATAACGATCGACGATCTTCCTGAAACTGATGCGGATGCAAGTCCGTTGGCTGATTCTCTTAAGAATGTAAAAATTACAGAAGGCATTCCCAACAATTTAACAGAGAATGGTAAAGAGACGATATCGGAGCCCCTTTACATGAAAGGGATATCAGACGTTACCAAAGATGTAAATAAAATACCAACACTAATTAACAGAACACTTGTTCCTGCACCACTTTTAAAGACGAACAAACAATTGCAACAACCCTTACCATCAAAGAAGTTTGTGATACAACAGGAGCCAGCATTCAAGAGTGCAGTAATGCAATCAGTTCTCATTAACGATGAAATTAGTACAAAAACAAACACTTCCTTCAAGCCAATGAAACTGATGTCTTTCCCACAAAAGTCTCATTCTGTTTTAACGATACCCACTGTATTTCATGATTCTTCGCACGAAGATATGGCTAATGTTACACCTACAAATGCAGATATCTTACTAGCAGAAAGTAATGGCAATGCAACTGTGGTACAAAATAATGGGATTATGCATGAAACAAGTTCAGATAAAGTTTGTGATAGTATAAGCCCAACACAAAAGAAAAAGAAGCTTTTAAAGAAGGGATTAAAGAGGAGAAGTACTGGTTCGGTACAGTTTGTTACAAATGATGATATAACAGGTACAAATAATGACAATATAAATATTGTAAATAAGCAAATAGGTAAAACTGCTGAATTTGTTGATAAAGATGATAAACAAGCTAACAAAGAATTAGAGGTGTGTAAAAATAACAAGAAGCAACCAGATACAAAGAATAATATGAATGCTTCTAATTCGGAAGTTCCACAAAACATTATTAATCAAAAGGATCAAATCTCTTCGGAAAAGAACGAAGACCAGGCACAAAGTAAAGATATTTCGTCTAACGATACGGTAGAAAAAGTTAGGAACGCGGATGATAGACGACAAAGCCTAGATGAAGATGAGGAAGCTCTAAGAGCAATTTTATTAGCTTCTTTACCAAAGCGTGTAAAGGCAATCAGCAGTAATTTAAATCCAAATACAGCTCCAACGACGTCTACTGTATTAACAGTTGCATCATCCGCGATTAATACAGTTAATACAACAAATAGTAATAAAATAACAATTTTGCCAACCCCGCCCACGAAATTCTACGGTTCTGAAAATGATAAAAATCAGCCAAATTCTGGAGAGCAAGTACGGAATGTAATCACACAGGAAAGTGTGCCTATAGCAGCTGTTAAGACGTTAACTCCGATACCTTCTGGGAGGAAAAGATCAGTTCCTATGATTAAGGGTCCACAAAAGAAACTTATGAAAAGAGTTGCGATACCTGCAAGCACGAAAGTTGTAAATAATGCAAAGAAATACCAAAATGCGATGGTCCAAAGGAAACTAAATTTACAAAGAGCTGCGCTCTATAGCAAACAACGGATGGGAGACAGCAGGATTATTCCAAAATTGCAACCCAATAGCAACAAATGGTGTGCGAACACCAAGATATTGTTGTCTGGCACTCAAAGAATTATAATAAATGTAGAATCTGACACAGAAAGTGATTCAGAATCTGAATCCCAAAAGAAGAAGGCTGTTGGCCCAGCCAATTCTGTGACGCTAGAAAAGCAGCAAGCACCCATCAATTCGACATCTGAATTTGAAAGTAACTTAGATCAGTTTTTACGAGCGGTACGGAAAAAGCAAGAATCTATGGCAGCGGCAAGACCAACTTCAGTACTACAAACACAGAAGAAAGATGCAGCGTTAATGGCGAAACCGGAAAATTCGAATCCATCGAATCTTCACACACCATTGGTAAAAATTCTACATTTAAATGCTTTAGTATGTATGAAACATGTAATTACGTGATTATTTTTTACAGGCTGTACGTCATTTACCTGCATCTCAGCAAGAGGAGTATCGTCGATTAAAGCAACAAATAATAGAACGCGAGAAACTAAAATTACATAGAACTGTGCAAACTAACAATTTGGTAAAGAGCAAGACGGTGGAGCAATCAGCGAAATCGGTTTTATCCAAGAGCCCAAATAAAGAGAACCCTCCGAAAATAAATCAAACTGTGTCTGCGAAAAGTCAGAGTGCACATGCGCAACAACTTAATAAAGAAAATTACTCCAAGAATTTAGATTCGATAAAGAATACAACTGTATTACATACAAACAACGTTCCGTTGTGTGCCAATACAGTGCATAATGTTGATAAACAAGAGAATACAAGTTCAAATCAAACAAAACCGATATCAAGGACAATGACAAATCTTAATATACGTATATCCAATGAAAGTAATCCAAATAATATCGCGAGCAAACCAGTTGCGAATCCTTTGCAATCAGTGACTACTCCGCGACAAGTTTTTGAATTGCCTGCGAATGAGAGTCCGGCGAGGCTCGGTTTCCCAACAGGCTTGAAAGTCTTATCCATGGACGAAGTGAATCGAAAATGTGTACAAATTCAATTAAACAATAATGCAAACGAACGGCTAGTAAGGATAAACGACCAAGTGACCTTAAATAACAAATCAGTAATCAATGGAAATGAGAATATTTCTGCAACTAAAGATACTATTAATAAGGCTACGCGTGATCCTGATATAAGTCAATTCGTACAATCCGTAGAAAAGGAAATTACTACTAACAATACTCGACTTGATAACAACGATGTTGTCGATTCAGACGCATCAACTATTATTTTAAATCAGAATGCAGAAAGGAGAAAGAGTCTTGATACGTCTGAATCAACGATTCGACTGTCGCAATGCGAGGAAGATAGCCGGGTGTTATCAATTTCGAATATGCAAAGCAAGGAGGAAAGTCATTATTCGTTATTCAAAAGTAATATATCAGACGATAAGAGAAGTATAGAGAAAAATTGGAACGCAATAAAAAGGGATGTGAAAACAGAGCTGAATGCTCTTATTAATCTTCCAAGGCCGGAGCAAGAACAACACTTAGCAGATACGGAGCAAAACTTAGTTTTGAAACGGTAATTGCGATTGTTGGAGGCCATTTTTGCGATCTTGGATATGCGAAACTTACGTATTTACTTATGATATTTAGGTATACGATCTTAGACGAATTGGCGGAAATGCTGGGTAACATTCGCCAGTGGCATATGGAGCGGGATCTTCAGACAAGTCTAGTCGCTGAAGTGAAGAAACTCAGAGAACAGCTGAAAGTTGCTGAAGAGCGGTTACAGCTGCAGCGCAACCGTATTAATAGTATAGGTCCGAAAGTAGTAGTGGCACATGGAAAGATCAACACTGGGCGACAGGAATGTTTCAGACTTGCGACAATTTGTTCAACTCTGGGAAGTAGAATTATAGGAAACGACTACAAGTACAGTATAAAGAGAATCGTTTGTGTAAATTGCGAGTAATCGCGAACCCCTTTAAGAAAGCATCGGCGTCGGTATGTTTCAGGGTACCTGAAGCTGGAGCACAACTTCTAGATTGTAAAATGAAGGAAGTGGCCAATCATACGCGGCAACTTTCTCGGAAAAAAGTACCGTTTATCGACATTCCCGATACACACGAGTCAACAAAATTAGAAGAAATCGTGTGCACGGAAATCTCGCAGCCTGAAAGCTTGCTACTAGAAGAGAGCAATGTAGATAGTTTTAATACAACGATTTTGAATGAGAATGAATGTTTAGCGGTACCGGACTCAACCGACAGCAATGTAACGGTAGATTTAAGAGAAACGAGTAAAGAAGATGCGAATTCGACCGCAAATAATTCGTCCGTTAGAATTAATGAAGAAAGCATATCTGAAGAAAACAACACCGAGAAGGAAGTATGTACGGAACACCTACCTTTAAGTAGTACTCCTGGCACTACTCCTAGCGTTCCTGTCTCGAAGGATTCTCGAGATTCGGACCAGAAAGGATCTTTAGACGATAAGGCGGCAAGGATCGAGTCAAGCTTGGAATCCCGCAATCAGATTCGGCGTCAGACTAAGAAGACGATTCCACCGTACGAGTCAATATTAACGTATTTCAGAGTGCCAAGGTGGGTTTTGCTCTCTACGTATTTCGCTAGCTCCTCTTTACTCCTCCTTACGATTAGTAACGTAAAACCCCTCCACATCTAAATGCTACAAAAATTTTGAGCATTTTTTTGTGTTTTTTATCATTCTCAACCAGGAACGCGAATCCCAACGGCGTTCTTTGTCCGTATGAGCTGATGGGAACTTGCAGCGACGGGGACTGCCAATTCATTCATCAGAGAGAGTCAAGCCAAGTAGCATTTAGCGACTAAAATGGCAATATTGAGTTATACGTAAGGTGGTTTTAATCTTTAATCATACGATTCAGAGGACTTTGCCTAATAAGAATCTAATCAAGACTTTTATTGAAAGCGATCGTATTTCTTTGGAATTTCATTTTCAACCTCGCAGTGGGGGAAACTTCGCCATTGCAGCTGAACGTTGCTGCTTTTACGATTGCAGGTATTTTTTTCGTGACGACGCAATATCGTGCAATGTATGGATGGAATAACCCTGTTAACAACACAGAAGTCACGCCCGAAGATGGTAAGTTGTCTTCATCATGGCAGGAGTTTGTGCACAAATTGAAAATAACCATTCTATCGTGTAAGGCTCTTAAATTTTAAGCAAAACAAAGTTTTTATTACTGTGCTATTTCAAGCTTCTATTCTATCACAAGTTTAAAGAAGATTTGCTGCAAGTGTTTTATGTTTTACGTATGTAAAAAGTGTCGTATAAATCGCAAGTAATTAGTGTGGTTAATGTAAAAAAAAGAAATTAATAAAAAAAGAAGAGGTTGTTGACCGATTGTTGAAGACAGCCGTACGACTGGCCAACATCGGGCATTGCAGCATATATTCATTTCATACTTCTATATAAGTTACCTCATAAAACTCTTGTACATGTATAATAAAAGATTAATATTTTTTTCTAATGGTGGCTTTATTCTTTCGTCTGATTTATATGTACTACTTAGGCATAGAAAGCTTCTTCGATATCCTACCTAATCTCCGTATTTAGAGCCAGGAAACTTTCCCTGTGTTTTATACTTATGCCACGGAAATTTACCCGCCTCTCTAAGCCTGTCCCACTGATACATCCATTCGTTCGGGCATATAGATTTGTAAACATGTTGGAACCAAGTGCACGCTTCGGAACCCGCGCCCAAAATACGTTCGCAACGATAGAAGTCTGTATACATCACCCAGCAACGCAACGTTTGGTTTTGTTGCTGAAATCTAAACGATACTACCTAACATTTATTTCGATCAGGGAGAACAAAAAGATCAAGTCAAATTAATGGCTTGCCTTGGATCTGAGCCAGGAAACTGCGAAGAAAGTTTTTCTTCCTTTTCATCGTCGACGCCTTTCAGACATGGATCGTCCTCGTCTACAACTATGGTTATTTTCTTCTTCGGAGGTTTATTTTCATCTGTTGCGGGGTTACTAGTTTGCGTCGCTTTCGAAGTTGTACTTCCCTCACCCGTATAATCTTTGCTTTCATTAAACACGTTTCCCGTTTTATCCGAGACATGTGTTTTACCACTTTTATCAGAAGACATAGTTCTTCGAATTCATGTATCAATCTTCGCACGCAAAATCCTGATTAATCGTACAGTACGCGAATACTAATTGAATAGCTATATTATCATACTTCAATATTTTAAATTTTTTTACAATTCTTCAAACTCGATACATGACTCGAAACGATCTCTTCTGTGGGTAAACGTTCGCGTCTGTTTTCACTGCGTTATCATTTCACGCTAAAAACAGAAATCACAGAAACCTTGAGAAAATTGACTCATGTGTAAAATGTTCCGCTGATAAAACGGTTATTCGACGAAATAATTTGCTTTTAAGTGTGGCCAGCTGCAAAGCATAAGTATGCAAATTAATTATAAAAACTGAGGTTACGTTGTATAACCCGCCTGATCCGAGCGCCTCCGGTGGATTGTGCACCTTACTAAACTTTGCCAACAGAATTACACGGGAAGTGCACACCCCGGTGTACGAGTATCGGCGCGCAGGGAAATAAACTATGAAAGTGTACGCGTCGCTTGGCGTTTTTTATAAAGTTTACTGACATTTGAAAGTTATTTGATATTAAGATGCTACCACTGGGGTATTTACTTCTTTACGCGATTTTATTCGCAGTAATCTGTTTAATCGCGGTATGTTCCTAGGTTATATTGCATTTGCATGTTCAAATTTCTATAAACGTGGCAGTTCTATGCACCCTCCAATGTTTGTTAACTAAGGCTTTATCAAGTAAACTATGTATAATTAAGGGTAGTTTCTTATTAACAGTGATTCCGTTAACATTCTACGTTTCCAGTTCTCTGTAACTTTATACGCGATAACGCAACCGTATCCGAAAATATGCCGAGACGAGAAAGAAAAGTGTTTCTACAACCCAAAGACGAAATCTACCGAACCTTTTCCAACCTTGTACGACAATTGGAGTGTACATCTAAGTGTCGTCGTGCCTGCGTACAATGAAGAACAGAGATGTAAATATCGCTATGTTAACATCACTGTAATAGAAATGTAATCATTCTCGTAACTTTGCTTTACAGTACCACTGATGTTGGACGAGTGTCTGGAATATTTGGAGCAACGTACGAAAGGCAGATGTACTTATGAAATAATTGTAGTTAGCGATGGAAGCACAGACAAGACTGTAGACATCGCGCATAGTTACGCGTCAAGGAATGAGAATATTAGGGTACTAGATCTTGTGAAGAACAGAGGGAAAGGCGGCGCAGTAAGACTAGTTAGTAATGAAATATATATTTATAATGTTAGCAGTTAATGTTCTCTTGTAATGGCCTTAATCTTTATTTAAGGGTATATTAAGCGCCAGAGGCAGCGCAATACTATTCGCAGACGCGGATGGTGCTACTAAATTTAGAGACCTAGAGAAGCTAGATGAAAGTTTGAGATCCATGCTAGGGTGTAAGTTATCTTTTGAATCTTGATTTAGAATACACGTTGTACATGGTATTCAAAAAGTGAGAATTATTTTTCAGTTGATTATATAGATAAACCAGTGGAAGTGAGCTCGTCTAATGCAGTAGTGTGTGGATCTAGAGCTCATTTAGAGGAGGAAGAAGCTGCCAAAAGAACCTTTTTCCGATTATTGTTAATGCACGGATTTCATTTCTTAGTATGGTTCTGGGGAGTGAGAGGTATCAGAGACACGCAATGTGGCTTCAAGCTTCTCACGCGACAATCGGCGAGGCTTATATTCCAAGCGCTGCACGTTGAGCGTTGGGCGTTTGATGTAGAAATGTTATATATCGCGCAAGCTCTAAACATTCCAATTACCGAGGTTTCTGTAAACTGGACTGAAATAGAAGGATCTAAGATAGTACCTTTCTGGACTTGGCTGCAGATGGGTACAGATTTATTTTTCATTTGGTATAAATATAAAATCGGGGCATGGAGGATAAAGAAGTCCAAGCAGATGTAATACGAGTGCTCGCGAAACCATCAACGTATTTATAAAAAGATAACTTCATGTAATATTTGAACTGCAAATGTTAAGATGCCTTGTTAGGTATCGTGATGGATAATATAGTAATTAAATATTTTTCCTTCATAAGGAAAGGTCAGACAGAAGCATAAGTGTGAGAACTTATAACATACTATTTTCGAGGACTTTTGTTATCATATTTTAGGTTTTTTTACCGAATTTCGTAAGGTATATTACCTTACATTTAAGGCTTTGCAATCTGTAATGATTATCATTGATAAACGTTTTGTAAGTGGAAAATATAAACTACTCATTCACCATGAAGTGACCTGCTTATGAAAGCTATGAAAGTATGACCAAGTGTGGGATGGCAGCCGGTCCGCGAGAGACGGAAGATAAGCGGTAAACCTGTCGGTATTTCAATCCGTGCGATGCTATCAATTGAGAATTGCCTACTGACTGTAACAAGCAGCGTTGTCACGAGAAATTCCCTCTGAAGGAAATGCTATGACGTCATACTACCCGCATTACCACTTTACCGCAGATCAGATACTGTGGCCCGATGGAAAGAAGACGGTTGAATTGTCACAGGGGCAAGAGGGGTTCTTCGCTCGCATTGATTCCCGCCACCCGTGTCCCCCTTTGCTTACTTTGTATTCGTCGACGTTGTCACGCTGGCCAATAGGGATATACCATTCGGACCCTAGAGTTTCTCGACCGACTTCTTTCCATCAGGGCACACATAAGACTCCTAGGGCGAATTTCACTTACGCCCAAATCGCCCGTGAATTTCCTTAAGGCAGTTTTCCTTATACGCGACTGGACGCATCGTCAAGAATTTCAAAGTCGATTTTCTCGAAAATGAAGCGCAATATCAAAAATTTTTGTTCCTTTTTCTCGACTTATTTACTTATTATAAGTCAAAAAGAAAGAGTAACTTTTTTTCATATCGCGCTTCGTTTTCGAGAAAATCGACTTTGAAATTCTTGACGTTGCATCTAGTCGCGTACAGGAAAACCTAGCTTAAATGAAAATTACGGGCGATTTGGGCGTAAGTGGAATTCGTCCCTATACTTCGTCGATGATAAGACCTCCTATACCTCGTCTGTGGTAACTTCCACCACTCCGTAAATGGAATCCCTACTTTATCTTTGGGAATAAGTCGGTCTTTCAGTTTACGCGACATCCCCTCGCACGATGAAATGGGTAAATCCCGAACCCTACCTAAGCTACTGTCGAAAGCAACTAGCATAGGGATTTACAGTTAAGCTTTTAGTAACACGTCAGAATTCTCGAAACTGTGACGTTGATTGCAATCTTGCGAAAGTTCTTGTGCATATTATTCATTTCATGACGACGTGTTTCTTTCATTGTTATCATTTCTGAGATAAGTTCGACTGACGTTACAAAATAACTAACCAACGTAATTATCCCTGATTGTGTATTTTGAAGAGACAAAGATTTAAAAAAATGTCGTTTGTATCGCCTATGCCGAGTCGAGAATTCCTCTGGGATGTTTTTCACAGGTAATTCAAAATGTATTTCAAGTTCGTTAATTGACTCGATCTATGTAACATGTATTTCATCGTACAAAATCTTTTCTCGTAAACGTTTTCATGAAAGTGAACGTTCTAATATACTTAACTGCACCGATTTCACAACATGGTTGTTCATTCGCTGTAAATAATATATGCCGAATTGTTTGCTGAAGAGTGGACAAAGATAGATCTGGTTCCATCACTGCCGATGAATTGCAGCAGGCTCTTTCAAACGGAACATGGACACCCTTTAATCCAGAAACTGTGCGCCTAATGATCGGTAAGCATTTCTCTTTCAGACGACCATGGGAATTAGTGCAAACATAGAGATTTAAGCTAGAGAACTCCGAAGTAGCGTAGTTGAGAATATAAAGTTACATACACTTGCATGTCCTGCGAGTGCACTTGCGAGTAAATTTACATGGTCCTGTGTCATCGTTAATACATCTTTACTACGTTTTTATTGATGCAGGTATGTTTGACATTGACAAAAATAATCCTGATTCTCCAGGTATGTTTGATAAAAATCAAAATGGAACAGTGAGTTTCGAAGAGTTCGGAGCCCTGTGGAAGTATGTAACTGATTGGCAAAACTGCTTCCGATCATTCGACAGAGATAATAGTGGAAATATCGATCGGCATGAATTGAAAACCGCGCTTACAAACTTTGGATATCGACTGTCAGATCAAATTATAGATACTCTTATACGTAAATACGACAGAGCCGGTCGCGGGACTATATACTTTGATGATTTTATTCAATGCTGTATAGTCTTATACGTGAGTATAAATTTGTACAATATTTACTATGGATTCAGTATTACGTTTCACGTTTAATAGACGCCACCTGTATTACTTTTCAGACTCTGACTTCAGCTTTTAGACAGTTAGATACAGATCTGGATGGTGTTATTACAATTCACTATGAACAGTTCTTGGGCATGGTATTCAATCTTAAGATATAAGATCTTTCTATGGTTCGTTAGAGTTGCTCTTGCCTACTCCTAAGCTACTTTATGCGTAGTATAATCGTTAAAAAAACTTTCGATGCCAAAACTGATGATTTTATTATATTCTTAAAACTTTCCAGCCTGAATTTAAGATCTTGTACGTCTGTCTTTACAAATATTGAATTAAAAGTAATAGTGGGCCGTGAGAATATTGAAGAAACATTCCTACGAAATGTGTACACTCAGTAAGCTTGAGCAGAAAGTGCATATGACTATGTAGCCTTTATACTTGTTCGTTGTTAAAAGAAAGAATACAATTATCGCATGTTGTTTAATTATACATTCATTGGGATGTTAACGAAATGGTGTATATTTAACTGAAACATATTAAATGTTGCAGAAAGGATCGAATACGTTTGAACTGTGAAACAATAAATGATTCAGTCTCATCTTAAACTTTCATAACTATAACATTCTTCATAATGTACAGTCTACCATATATTAAGTTCACAATTTCACATACTTTGTACAATGTACAGAACAATATATGTATGTCAATTATAAGCGTATTGATATCGGTGTTAATCCAGTTTAAGTAGCCTTCAGTAATTTACTAAGCACCACCTTTCTATTTCAACACACACGTTGGAAAGTTTAAACACGAAGTGGAATGGGGTGATCAGAAACTTCAAATTAATTTGCAAAATTAAAGCGCTTCCGAAAGTATGATTCCATGCGTCATATTTATTTAGTTATGTATATAATCTATATTTCTGTACTTTTCTATTAATAATGAATTTGGTGAAAATAAATAAACGTATATTTTATCTGATTTGCTTAATGTGTTATCCTTGCATCAAATTCCGAGACTCCAAGAAACTGTTCAATATCAATTAACTGTAAACGGATTCTGCGGGAAATGAATTGCCGACCATTCATTCTTAAGGGGGTAGACACGTCACGTGACCTGGCCGATTCGGCAGGTCGGTATTACAGCATTTTTTTATATTTCTGTATTCTATTCTGAATAAGGAAAGAAATTCTTAGCTGTTCCGTTATATTTATAAAAATTTAAACGGAAAGTCGGCTGGTACTGTAAACGTAGAAAATTCATTGTACATTTTAATTACTTGAAATGTGCTTATGCTACAATATTCTACGTTAGTAGTAAGGAATTCTAAGTGAAAAGGGAATATAGATGAGGGAATGTCCCCAGAAAATGAAATTTGTTAGATTAGACATTTTTTTACTAGCAAAGCACCGAAACAGAACATGAAATACACTTATTACACGTCCACTGCAGAAAGCAGTTATCAACAAACATTATATATACAAAATTGTATTGAATGTTGAATTGGGCTAGTGAAAATGCGCAGACTGGATGCGCGTGATTACTATGTGGTCGGCTCCTCGAAGTGACAGAATGTTTAGTGGCTATTTCAGCTTCAAAGGCATCGCCTTAAAGTTGCAAATAAAAGGCGCAGGCCTCTTTCAAGAGGCGTTCGAAAATTCTGCGTCTCTTCGTTAAACAGTCACTGTCTCGAAACATCTGCGCCACTTCTCGCTCTTTGATTTGCTCTCCAGAGACGTTACTTTGTGCCACCTCTTTCCACATCATGTTCTCCTGTTACAAAGCCCAATTTTGTGCATTCTGAAAATTTTCGCCAGATTTTGGCCCAGGTATCAGGGGAACATGAAGCGAAAAGAGGTATTCTGAATTTCAGCTTCGAAGGCATCCTCGATTCTCTCTCCGAAGACGTTACTTAGTGCCACCTCTTTCCACATCATGTTCTCCTGTTACAAAGCCCAATTTTGTGCATTCTGAAAATTTTTGCCAGATTTTGGCTCAGGTATCAGGAAAACATGAAGCGGATAGAGGTATTCTGAATTTCAGCTTCGAAGGCATCCTTGATTCTCTCTCCGAAGACGTTACTTAGTGCCACCTCTTTCCACATCATGTTCTCCTGTTACAAAGCCCAATTTTGTGCATTCTGAAAATTTTTGCCAGATTTTGGCCCAGGTATCAGGAGAACATGAAGCGAAAAGAGGTATTCTGAATTTCAGCTTCGAAGGCATCCTTGATTCTCTCTCCGAAGACGTTACTTAGTGCCACCTCTTTCCACATCATGTTCTCCTGTTACAAAGCCCAATTTTGTGCACTCTGAAAATTTTCGCCAGATTTTGGCCAATATATCAGGAGAACATGAAGCGAAAAGAGGTATTCTGAATTTCAGCTTCGAAGGCATCCTTGATTCTCTCTCCGAAGACGTTACTTAGTGCCACCTCTTTCCACATCATGTTCTCCTGTTACAAAGCCCAATTTTGTGCATTCTGAAAATTTTTGCCAGATTTTGGCTCAGGTATCAGGAAAACATGAAGCGGATAGAGGTATTCTGAATTTCAGCTTCGAAGGCATCCTTGATTCTCTCTCCGAAGACGTTACTTAGTGCCACCTCTTTCCACATCATGTTCTCCTGTTACAAAGCCCAATTTTGTGCATTCTGAAAATTTTTGCCAGATTTTGGCCCAGGTATCAGGAGAACATGAAGCGAAAAGAGGTATTCTGAATTTCAGCTTCGAAGGCATCCTTGATTCTCTCTCCGAAGACGTTACTTAGTGCCACCTCTTTCGACATCATGTTATCCTGTTACGAAGCCCAATTTTGTGCTTTCTGAAAATTTTTGCCAGATTTTGGCCAATATATCAGGAGAACATGAAGCGAAAAGAGGTATTCTGAATTTCAGCTTCGAAGGCATCCTCAATTCTCTCTCCGAAGACGTTACTTAGTGCCACCTCTTTCCACATCATGTTCCCCTGTTACAAAGCCCAATTTTGTACATTCTGAAAATTTTTGCCAGATTTTGGCCCAGGTATCAGGAGAACATGAAGCGAAAAGAGGTATTCTGAATTTCAGCTTCGAAGGCATCTTCGATTCTCTCTCCGAAGACGTTACTTAGTGCCACCTCTTTCGACATCATGTTATCCTGTTACGAAGCCCAATTTTGTGCATTCTGAAAATTTTCCTCAGATTTTGGCTCAGGTATCAGGAAAACATGAAGCGGATAGAGGTATTCTGAATTTCAGCTTCGAAGGCATCCTCGATTCTCTCTCCGAAGACGTTACTTAGTGCCACCTCTTTCGACATCATGTTATCCTGTTACGAAGCCCAATTTTGTGCTTTCTGAAAATTTTTGCCAGATTTTGGCTCAGGTATCAGGAGAACATGAAGCGAAAAGAGGTATTCTGAATTTCAGCTTCGAAGGCATCCTCGATTCTCTCTCCGAAGACGTTACTTAGTGCCACCTCTTTCGACATCATGTTATCCTGTTACGAAGCCCAATTTTGTGCTTTCTGAAAATTTTTGCCAGATTTTGGCTCAGGTATCAGGAGAACATGAAGCGAAAAGAGGTATTCTGAATTTCAGCTTCGAAGGCATCCTCGATTCTCTCTCCGAAGACGTTACTTAGTGCCACCTCTTTCGACATCATGTTCTCTTAGTACATAGCCGAATTTTGTGATTACATTACTATTTAGTTGCAGAAAAGCAATAATTTCTTATTTTTCTCTAATAAGTTCTATTAGTTTATTTGAATTGGCGCTATTATGAAGTGAGAGGATATATCCCTCTCACTCTAACCATTTTCTGTCTGTCGGATACCTCCTTGCACAGCATGTATTCCTGCTACCAGGAGCCAAAATCGCGCAGCCAATATGGCGGCTGGAACGTTCTTTGGTCGGTAAAGAAGGAGTGCACATATACCTTTTATTATTATAAGCAATGCTCATAAATTGTAATCGTCTGTGGTCTACTGATTATCTACCCCCCCCCCCCCCCGAAAGCGGTGGATATAAAAGAATCCGCAAATTTGTTTATAAAATTTTTTATATCCTGCAACAATTCTGTTTTACAAATGGTTTTTCTTTTCCGCTTATACATTGCGCAAACGCAGCGCCTTCAACTCTGGGAGTAACCCTATTCAACACCTGCTTGACACAATTTTCATTTGCTATAATTCTCTTCTTGCTCGTAGACTTGAATGCGCCAGTGTTTGGTAGGTATGAATATAATTATCTCGCTTCTATAAAGATGCACGTTCAGGAAATCTAAGGCATTTGAAATATCTCTACGTAAATAGACCAAGCGCGGGCGTCAATACTTCGAGGGAGAGGTCTACTTCATCCTTAACAATGAACTTAGAAAGTTTCTGCCAATCTCTGCCAAAAGCGGTATGTCTTTCCCGTCTCTACAATTTGGATCTATACTTATATGATTGTATTGCGGTTACGCTGAGCTGAACCTCCTTGCGGTACCCAGACTTCTACGTAGGCCTATACCCGGTGTAATCTGCTGTCTCTAAGTTTTCTAAGAAACCTGTGAATCCATGTTGTATGTATCGAGCTCGATTGCCTGCCCACTGTGTTCACTAGAGTTCAGTCAACTTTGTGCAAACAGTGGAATATTCCAAATCCGTACACGCCGCCAGAAAATCCCCTTGTCTAACTCCAATTCCTGATATCCTTGCTTACCAGTTCCTTTCCTTAAAAAGACCATGAAACAATCCTCAGGTTGTACGGGCTAACATATTTCTTTTGTGCTGTAAATATGATTAGAAGTACATTCGTTTATTCGTTTAATAGGAACTTCACGCCCACCTAAATGGCTCTCTAAGTTCAACAACTTTAAAGAAGTTATACAAAATGCAAAATCCCAATGCAGAGGACTGTGAAGATATACTCGCGGACATTGAAAAATTCTCTTCACTAGGCGAGTACGAATGATAACTCTGCATTTAGTTTTACTGCATTTATTTACAGCTGTACCACCGTCACAATATATCGTACTAAAGATATAGAATAATCTTTTACAGGTGTTTCAAAGTATTCGACGTAGCGCATTCAGTAACAGTAACGTCAGAAGCAGTTTTTCAAGCTACTTATGATGTGATCAAAGAATTCAAGGAAGATAATGTGATATACTTAGAACTCAGAAGCACGCCGCGTGCCGTTGATGGGCAGATGACTAAGCAAGAATACATAGAAGCTATTATAAGAGCGTTTCAGTAAGTACAATTTAGCAAGAATGCGTTTGTCTTAATATACTAAGAAACTGTACAATTTTGTAATTCGAGACGGCTTTGCAACTGCAGGACCTGCAAGACAGATTTTCCAGATATGCTTGTGAAACTGTTGGTCTCTATAAATCGTAAGCAAGGATACAAGGCAGCGCAGGAGAACATAGAATTAGCGATACGTTTCTCTAAAGAGTATCCCGAGTATATCGTAGGACTCGATCTTAGCGGAGATCCAAAGACGGGGGACGCGTTTCTAGAGCTATTAAAGAAAGCAAGAACAGCTGGGCTCAAGATTGCCGCTCATTGCGCAGAGGTAAAGCTCAATTGATGCATTTCCATATAAATTAGTTCGCTTAAGGGGGTAGACACGAGTAATGCAGCGCGCTGTATACCGACACAATCTGACCCGAAACATGGGTTCGGGATTTTTCGTTTTTCGTATACCTCTTTCCACTTCATGTTCTCCTGATATATTGGCCAAAATCTGGCGAAAATTTTCAGAATGCACAAAATTGGGCTTTGTAACAGGAGAACATGCCGTCGAAAGAGGTGGCACTAAGTAATGTCTCCGGAGAGCAAATTAAAGAGCGAGAAGTGGCGCAGATGTTTCGACACAGTGACTGTTTAACGAAGAGACGCAGAATTTTGGAGCGCCTCTTATTTGCCACTTTAAGGCAAATGATTCGGTTTTTTCAGTTTCTTTAATTCCTATGATGTTCTGTTGTACGTATAAGCATTGAAGATCGCATAAAACACTTATTTCATGAAGCAATTCGACGTATAAGTTACTCTGACACGGAAAAAACGACGAAAAAATCGGTTTTTAATTTTTTTAACTGCGGCGCACCGAATTGAAAAATCTGAAAAAAATTCAGGACAATATTAACAATCATACGTACTTACAGTAAAAATATAATTATAGTGCCACGCCTGCTTCGATACACAATCGGCATTTTTCAGCATTTTTTGGCGTTTTTTATTTTTCACAGCGTGGTTTTTCAATTTAAAAATCTGAAAAAAATTCAGGACAATATTAACAATCATACGTACTTACAGTAAAAATATAATTATAGTGCCAAGCCTGCTTCGATACACAATCGGCATTTTTCAGCATTTTTTGGCGTTTTTTATTTTTCACAGCTTGGTTTTTCAATTTAAAAATCTGAAACAATTCTCTAATATGTGCCCTGATAACAGAAATGCCTCTCATTTTTTTCAAAATTTTTCATCCCCTAGTATAGGAGAAATTCGGCAAAAACCTGATTTCCTATTTTTGCCCTTTACTACCCTCCGGGTGGAGATACGAAGTTGAAAATTGCCACAAATGTTTCTTTTTTCATAAGCTTTCGAATGATTCATCGTGAGTCGAATTCGGTTCAAGGGCACATTTTACCATCTTACCGGTTATACCCTTTAGTATACCTCTTTTCGCTTCATGTTCTCCTGATATATTGGCCAAAATCTGGCGAAAATTTTCAGAATGCACAAAATTGGGCTTTGTAACAGGAGAACATGATGTGGAAAGAGGTGGCACTAAGTAACGTCTTCGGAGAGAGAATCGAGGATGCCTTCGAAGCTGAAATTCAGAATACCTCTTTTCGCTTCATGTTCTCCTTATACCTGAGCCAAAATCTGGCAAAAATTTTCAGAATGCACAAAATTGGGCTTCGTAACAGGATAACATGATGTCGAAAGAGGTGGCACTAAGTAACGTCTTCGGAGAGAGAATCGAGGATGCCTTCGAAGCTGAAATTCAGAATACCTCTTTTCGCTCCATGTTCTCCTGATACTTGGGTCAAAATCTGGCAAAAATTTTCAGAAAGCACAAAATTGGGCTTCGTAACAGGATAACATGATGTCGAAAGAGGTGGCACTAAGTAACGTCTTCGGAGAGAGAATCGAGGATGCCTTCGAAGCTGAAATTCAGAATACCTCTTTTCGCTTCATGTTCTCCTGATACCTGGGCCAAAATCTGGCAAGAATTTTCAGAATGCACAAAATTGGGCTTCGTAACAGGATAACATGATGTCGAAAGAGGTGGCACTAAGTAACGTCTTCGGAGAGAGAATCGAGGATGCCTTCGAAGCTGAAATTCAGAATACCTCTTTTCGCTTCATGTTCTCCTGATACCTGAGCCAAAATCTGGCAAAAATTTTCAGAATGCACAAAATTGGGCTTCGTAACAGGATAACATGATGTCGAAAGAGGTGGCACTAAGTAACGTCTTCGGAGAGAGAATCGAGGATGCCTTCGAAGCTGAAATTCAGAATACCTCTTTTCGCTTCATGTTCTCCTGATATATTGGCCAAAATCTGAGGAAAATTTTCAGAATGCACAAAATTGGGCTTCGTAACAGGATAACATGATGTCGAAAGAGGTGGCACTAAGTAACGTCTTCGGAGAGAGAATCGAGGATGCCTTCGAAGCTGAAATTCAGAATACCTCTTTTCGCTTCATGTTCTCCTGATACTTGGGTCAAAATCTGGCAAAAATTTTCAGAAAGCACAAAATTGGGCTTCGTAACAGGATAACATGATGTCGAAAGAGGTGGCACTAAGTAACGCCTTCGGAGAGAGAATCGAGGATGCCTTCGAAGCTGAAATTCAGAATACCTCTTTTCGCTTCATGTTCTCCTGATACCTGGGCCAAAATCTGGCAAGAATTTTCAGAATGCACAAAATTGGGCTTCGTAACAGGATAACATGATGTCGAAAGAGGTGGCACTAAGTAACGTCTTCGGAGAGAGAATCGAGGATGCCTTCGAAGCTGAAATTCAGAATACCTCTTTTCGCTTCATGTTCTCCTGATATATTGGCCAAAATCTGAGGAAAATTTTCAGAATGCACAAAATTGGGCTTCGTAACAGGATAACATGATGTCGAAAGAGGTGGCACTAAGTAACGTCTTCGGAGAGAGAATCGAGGATGCCTTCGAAGCTGAAATTCAGAATACCTCTTTTCGCTTCATGTTCTCCTGATACCTGGGCCAAAATCTGGCAAGAATTTTCAGAATGCACAAAATTGGGCTTCGTAACAGGATAACATGATGTCGAAAGAGGTGGCACTAAGTAACGTCTTCGGAGAGAGAATCGAGGATGCCTTCGAAGCTGAAATTCAGAATACCTCTTTTCGCTTCATGTTCTCCTGATACCTGAGCCAAAATCTGGCAAAAATTTTCAGAATGCACAAAATTGGGCTTCGTAACAGGATAACATGATGTCGAAAGAGGTGGCACTAAGTAACGTCTTCGGAGAGAGAATCGAGGATGCCTTCGAAGCTGAAATTCAGAATACCTCTTTTCGCTTCATGTTCTCCTGATATATTGGCCAAAATCTGAGGAAAATTTTCAGAATGCACAAAATTGGGCTTCGTAACAGGATAACATGATGTCGAAAGAGGTGGCACTAAGTAACGTCTTCGGAGAGAGAATCGAGGATGCCTTCGAAGCTGAAATTCAGAATACCTCTTTTCGCTTCATGTTCTCCTGATACTTGGGTCAAAATCTGGCAAAAATTTTCAGAAAGCACAAAATTGGGCTTCGTAACAGGATAACATGATGTCGAAAGAGGTGGCACTAAGTAACGCCTTCGGAGAGAGAATCGAGGATGCCTTCGAAGCTGAAATTCAGAATACCTCTTTTCGCTTCATGTTCTCCTGATACCTGGGCCAAAATCTGGCAAGAATTTTCAGAATGCACAAAATTGGGCTTCGTAACAGGATAACATGATGTCGAAAGAGGTGGCACTAAGTAACGTCTTCGGAGAGAGAATCGAGGATGCCTTCGAAGCTGAAATTCAGAATACCTCTTTTCGCTTCATGTTCTCCTAATACCTGGGCCAAAATCTGGCAAAAATTTTCAGAATGCACAAAATTGGGCTTTGTAACAGGAGAACATGATGTGGAAAGAGGTGGCACTAAGTAACGTCTTCGGAGAGAGAATTGAGGATGCCTTCGAAGCTGAAATTCAGAATACCTCTTTTCGCTTCATGTTCTCCTGATATATTGGCCAAAATCTGGCGAAAATTTTCAGAATGCACAAAATTGGGCTTTGTAACAGGAGAACATGATGTGGAAAGAGGTGGCACAAAGTAACGTCCCCGGAGAGCAAATCAAAGAGCGAGAAGTGGTGCAGATGTTTCGAGACAGTGACTGTTTAACGAAGAGACGCAGAATTTTCGAACGCCTCTTGAAAGGCCTGCGCCTCTTATATGCAACTTTAAGGCGATACCTTTGAAGCTGAAATAGCCATTAAACATTTGTTGTCATATAGCATATATTTAGGTTATATTTTCTGTCACTTCGAGGAGCCGACCACATAATAATCACGCGCATCCAGTCTGCGCATTTTCACTAGCCCAATTCAACATTCAATACAATTTTGTATATATAATGTTTGTTGATAACTGCTTTCTGCAGAGGACGTGTAATAAGTGTATTTCATGTTCTGTTTCGGTGCTTTGCTAGTAAAAAAATGTCTAACCTAACAAATTTCATTTTCTGGGGACATTCCCTCATCTATATTCCCTTTTCACTTGGAATTCCTTACTACTAACGTAGAATATTGTAGCATAAGCACATTTCAAGTAATTAAAATGTACAATGAATTTTCTACGTTTACAGTACCAGCCGACTTTCCGTTTAAATTTTTATAAGTATAACGGAACAGCTGAGAATTTCTTTCCTTATTCAGAATAGAATACAGAAATAGCAAACAGCTCCCTCTCGCATTCACCGGGTAATCGTCGATCTATCGGTATTACCATTTCTGTGCAGTAAAAAATGCTGTAATACCGACCTGCCGAATCGGCCAGGTCACGTGAAGTGTCTACCCTCTTAATCTACCGCTTCGTTCTCCTTGTACAGATCCCAAACGAGGTGGAGACAGTAGACATACTCGAGTTCAAACCGGACCGATTGGGGCATTGCACTTGCATTCATCCCAAGTTACAAGGATCGCAGAGATTGTTCAGTATGCTTCTTAATTCAAAAATACCCATAGGTGAGGATTCCGACGTTACACGATTCTTTATTAATCAACTCACGTGCTTACATCTATCCTTTATCTAGAGTTATGCTTGACATCGAACGTTCAATGTAAGACAGTGCCTTCTTATGGATGCCATCAGTTCAAATATTTGTACGAAGCCGAGCATCCTGTTTGCCTTGCTGTAAGTGGCTAAAATTCATCTAAGCACTTATTTAACGTTTAGGATCGCCTTTAAACAATCGCGCGCTGCTTTAGACCGACGACAAAGGCGTTTTCCATACATCCTTGTCGAGGGAATACGAAATAGCTGGTACAACGTTTGACCTGGGTCGAGAGCAGCTCGTGAAACTCTGCGTGGCATCCGTACAATACGCTTTTGCAACAACGGAAGAGAAGAATATGCTGCTGTCTAAGATTAACAAGTTCGACTATACGCTTGCGTGAAATCATAAATAGAAGCTTGTCACACTTTCCACCGAAATGAATAAATGAGCCGAGATCGGCAATCCACGCCACTGTACCCGGGGATGCGTAAAAAATTACACAAATTTCGTGGTTACGAGCACTCGGCCAAACGCGAGAGATTGATACGGAAAGAATTTTATTCGTTGGCTCGTTTACATAGGATTTACAGATAACTAAGCTGCTATTTATGAAGAGATTATAGTAGTTAAGTGTCAGCGTTCTGTTCCTCATTTTCCTTCGGCAATATCATTTATGTATAATATATACAACATTCATAATCGTTATTACAATATCATTATGCCTGTAATCGTGGTGCTGCGTCGACAAAGAAATCGGTAATACCTATGTACCAAATAAACATTAACAATTGCCTCTCGAGCTCCGTACAAAAGATCACAATCGAGCGCGACGAGCAGCAGCCGCGTCGCGTGTCCCAGCGAGCTTCGCTCTCCGACGTGTCGCGCTTCTAATAACGTTTGCCAATCTCGCGTTTCGCAATCCGACCGAAAATAAAGGGGGCAAACTTAGCACCACTTGTAAAGAAAATATCGAAGAGCCGCGAAAGGCGAACCGCTATTCGCGTCTCGTTCGTGGGGCCGGGAAATCGCGGATCGACGTTTCCCCGCGCCGGATACGGGGGAGCAACAAGGATTCCATTTTTGCTTTCGCCTCGACGCGAATATAATTCATTTTTTTTTTGTCCATTTATTTAGAACCGTTACTCGCTATCACACTGTAACAAGGTGATAATAGTAAATAGCTGCGATAATACTAATAGTAATGAATTAGGAATAGCAGTAATATAGCGTCGTAATATTAATATCGACGGTGACAATAATATCGTTCTTAATAACCATAATAAGAAAATTATCTCTACAGTATATAGAATATTCGTCCTATGTAACAGTCTTTTTGGCCTAACCTTCGAGCTATAAACAATAAAACAGTTTCATCCCTCTCATCGTTATCGATCCACTTGCGCATCATTCCAGATCATCATCGAAAAACTATATTAGATCCATTCCGCCTTCGCTGCTCGCCATCCGCCTGAACATCGGTGAACGCTCGCGAACTTTACTTCCTCCTCCCCCTCTTTCTCAGCCTGTTCCCTATACCCTATTATATTTATTAAACTGTCGCGCGTGCTACGCTGCTAATATCTTACCCTCGCTAGATTCTCGTATCCTAACGACTATGACTAACAAGGGAAGATCCCGAACCCGAAAATTCAAAAAATTCTGAAACTTCGTGAATATGTAAGGAATTCCCCCCTGCTTACAACGAATTTTTTGTTTCCTGCCCAAATTCACTATAACGGGGTGAAATTAACCCCCGAAAATTCGGCTATTTTCCGATTTTGTGTTATAACTCGCGAAATGTAAGAGATAGAATAAAAGTTTCGAGACAAAAGTTACTTCTTTTAATTAGATCTATCATTTGGTAAAAAAAAAATATTTTACAGTTCACGAATTATAACAGAAAATCGGAAAACAACCGGATTTTTCAGGGGTCAATTACAGCCCCTTAGAGTGAATTTGGGCAGCAAACAAAAATTGCGTTGTAATCAGGGGGAAATTCCCTACATATTCACGAGGTTTCAGAATTTTTTGAATTTCCGGGTTCGGGATGTTCCCTTGTAAGGGGATGTACTTTACTATCGGTTCTCTGCGCCACGCGAATAAGCGTCGGTCCGGCGAAGGGTAGGTGTGTCAATTCCGTAAGATTCTTTCTCTGCGCGTACATATAAGCATCTATGTAAGGTTAACGGGTGTGTTGTGTTGCTGTCAGTTGTAGGTTTACAGATTCTCGCCGGTCGCTGTTCCACGCCTCGCAGTGAAGCTCCCGGAAACGGCGCGAGCGATCGACCGTTCGACTCCTAACGCAAGAGTAAATGCTACCGTTGCCTTAACGCTGGCTTCTCCCGGGTGTCGAATGTCGCATGTACGTGACAGGAAAACGCCGAGAAGTAAACAAACAAAAAAAAAAAAAAAACAGAAAGAAAGAAAGAAAAAGTTTCTTCACCCGATCGAGGATGCTGTTCGCTCGATTCCGTGGCAATACTGGAGAGACCTTGCGAGGTCGCGAGCGAAGAGCAAGTCGTACGGCTATGAAGACAGAGGAGTGAAACGTGGAAAATAGAAGATTACCCGTGCACGGGTTGATAATCGGTGTTTCTCTTTCTTTAAATCTAGCGGTAATTATAAGGATAGTAGCTTACACTCTTGTAAATTGTCGCGCCGAGCTCTGCCTCTTGCGAGAGAAGAGCAAACAAGAAAACAGGGAAAGAGTTCGAATATGACTATGTACACGTTAACGAACGAGCGATAAGCTGGATGATTCTCTCTCTATTTATATACGTGCGCGCGCGTATATATATATATATATACACGTGTATATTTACTCTCTCTCACTCTCACTCTTTCTCTCTTTCCAAACACTCGCAGTGACACGAACACTTAATACGTCGCGGTAAAAACAAATGTACACGTGTCGATTTAAAAATGCTATAAAACATCGAAAGTGGGTCGATTTCTCGAGCTTACGTGTCGCGGACAAAAGAGGAGGATGGCATTAAACCGAGAATAATCGCGCGGGCAACGCGCGAGCCTCGGGGCGTCGAGAAATCGCCGGCAATAAATAAGTTAGGATGTTTTGATTCGGCTAACAAAGCGATTAAAAAAAAAGAAGAAGGAGACGGATAAAGGATCGGTGCATTTTGGAAGTTCGTTTCCCGGAAGTGATTACTTTTCGTTCGGCCGAGTGCTTCCGGTCAAGACACTTCGGTGAGCAGCGCGTGTCCCCGGCCGTGGTCACGTCGCCCCGTGAAACAATTTCATCTTCGTCGACATTTCTTTCCCTTCTCGTTTCTTTCTCGTTGCTGTTTCGCTGGCTTTTCTCTATCTTACGTCAGATTACGTTTGCGAGCGATACTCCTGAGAGTTCCTTGAACGAGAGGAATGCAAGGCATGAGAAATATAATTAAAAATATAACTGCAAAATTAGCCAGCTATCTACGCAATTGTTCTCTTTTTTTTTCGTTTAGTATTTAATGGCGTTTAGCGCATCTTTCAGTACCCACGTTGCACGAAAATCACGTGCCATCAAAATAGTATTTCTAGGGACCGGTTGGCCGTGCCCGGTCGTGCGTTCATTCAGTATGAAGTTTGAATGGAATGAAAGAAAATTCCTCGAATGATATAAAGTAGGTCTATTATTATTTTTAAGAGCAAGATATTAACAAATACAAGATTTAATATTTCTTTCTAAAGAAATTGATCTGTCCGGCAATTACAATTGTAATTGTCAGGCGCGAGTGTAGGACAATTACAATCGTAATTGTGCAGAGCAATTACATTGTAATTAATATTACACGTAACTGCAAATTATAATGTAACTGATAAATCGATTACACGTAATTGCAATTACTTTTTAATCGGAATTACTCTGGTTTGGGCGAACAGAACACCTTGGTACATCACCCCGTTCAGCTCCATGCTGACTACCAAGGAGTTGTCGCCGTTCCTTCCGTCCCCTGTAACCGAGAACAGTGTCAGCGATCGTCACCTCCTTTCACAACGGATATCTAAGGACAGGGGGAGAGAAAGAATCGGTCGATCCGCTAATTCAGCCTCTCGGACCTTGGACTCCTCCTCCCTAAGCCCCGCGCGTGGGTGACTGGTACCGCTTACCTCGATTGGAAATTTTAATGTGCGTGCCCACGGAGGCCTGAGCGTTCTTCTCCGCTGGGCTGTCGTCGTCCGAGAGTAGCCTCTTAGCTGGCGGAGGTCCTGGAATGCCTGTGAGATCAGGGTCCCTCTTGATCTGCAGACTACCCCCCGAGGAGGGTGAACTCTGTCTCGCTGGCGACGCAGACACGGGTGACGACCTGTAACAACCACCGGGAACCTTCGTTACGTATATTTCTAGAATACTAGAATTCTGTAAAGCGTCCATGGAATGGAAATTAAATAATCGTTTCTATACAATATTCTCCCCCATGGCTTCTTCAATGTTTAACGAAAGGGAGATCCTCACCTGAGCCCTAGGTCGAGAGCCTCCCTCTGAGGTTCCGGGCTAGACGCTTGAGGGAGCGGCGAGTGGGAGGTCTGAGGCGATAGGGGTGGCTGGTGGCCAACGCCTGGATAAAGAGTGTTGTTGTTGTACATGTTCCACAGGGTGAGCCGGGACATCTCTAGGGCGCTGAATCCCCCGTCCCTTGGCGGCGTGGATGGCGGCGGCGATGCGCTCCCTTGCCGATGGATCATCGGGGGCGGCGTGCCCGCTCCCGCGCTCCTCAGCTCCTTGTTCAGCAGCTTCACGTACTCGACCATACGCGCCTCGAACTCGGACGGCGCCATTCCGGGAATAGGTCCTGCGGACAACAACCATCGAGACTTTTCATTAATTGCTCCGGGGCAGAGGCCTCGAGATAGCCTAGCAGCGACGTCTCGTCGGGGCCATTGATCAAACGGCGGTCGACGTCAATCGCGCGTTTAAAAGCCGACGTCGCGACGCGGCCTCGTCCCAACGGCAACGGCGGGGCTCTAAATTAAAGCAGCCGTTGATTGGCGTCGCACAGTGGTCTAATTCGTCAAAAAGCTGGCCAAAATACAATTTTCAAAGTATAAAACAACGTTTTGCTACTACGGCACGTTTGTTGTACACATTGCAATGTAACAAATACTGTTTGAAAAATTAAAATACAGTAATCAGTTATTATTATATAAACCTTCGAAGTTGGCTTAATTTCTTGGTCCTTAATGTCTTGATATTTCTATCATTTTTAATGTATCACACAAAGTTTCATGGAAGGAATTCATTTGTGAAATGTTTTACCATTAAAATATGTGTTATGAACATTAAATTTGCATAGCAGCAGTCGAAAATATTTGTACATTTACCCGTGTATTTCCCTTCCCAGTATATCGTACATCTTAGTCCTCCCTTAATAAAGAACGAGGGAAAAAGTAATGTTATACGCTTTCATACGCAAAGAGAAGACATTCTTCGTTTCAAGTACACTGCCTAGAAGGATATGCAACTGAAAAATTTTGCTATAATTTGCTAACCTATAAGATATTTACATTTAAAGTGCTTAAGAGGGTCTTCTACAGTTATAGACAATTTTTTGCATTCTTCGGAATTTTTTTTATAACGAAACTATGCAACTTCTTCCATTTACGTTTTTTATATGTATTTGTTCATTTTTCAACAATACTTACAAATTTTTACAATGAGAAATAATCAAAATTGGTGGCAGTACAGAGCCTCGTACGCAAAAGGTTTTAACTTACTTAACCGATTTCATTCAAATTTGGTGTGTATCTTCAATACACATGTTGCTATAGCCCGTACTAGAATGAAGTCAAGATTATTATTTTTTTCTACTTTTCTTTACTCTGGAAATGTTAACAAAAATTTCGAAAATTGGTATTTCAACTTCAAAATACCACTTTTTCTAATTGTCAATGTCTAATGAAAACAATTTTTCTAAGCTAAAAATATGCCATTTATCGCCTATCGAACGAATAAATAATTAAACGGTCCATTGATTTTCGCAACATTAACACCACTAATCAAATAATACAACTACCAGTCATTATTATATTTCGTATTTTATATATCAATCCTTATTTCGCAAATATCTATTGTTTCGTGATCATTTTTCGGAAACTCAACGAAGACAATATTTATGCAAGCGGTATTACATCCTCCATTATGAATTTTATATTTTCGATGACACATTTGACATCAGCGACCACGAAAACTCTAAAGTACTAGGTGTCTGTTAAATTTGATATTTTTTTCCGTTACTCGACCACCATTCGTTTTCTTTTTGCAATTTTGACTTCAGATTCTGAATCAGCGACCTCGAAAACCCTTGTATACCAATTTTTGTACAAATCGAAAGACGCCTTCATATTTTGGCCAGCTTGGCGAATTAGACCACTGTGCGTCGTCCCCCTGGAAGGCGACGGTGACGGGGAGAGCAGCGGGTGAGCTCGGAAAACATAGAGAGCAGAGGATATCCAAAGGGAGGGAACGTACGTCCAACAGTTGCACGTGTGAATCAAGCTTTGCCTAGGCTCAGCCCGGCGATTCGGTTGAAAAGGGGCTGGCTTTAAAGATGAAATAGAATTTAGAGATAAAAGTTTGCGATTGGCCGGGGAGAAGCCGGAGGACGCGAGACGGATGCGACGTAAGCGCAAACGCAAATTCGAGGGGCGGCGCGAGACAAGAACGAGAAGGGGTCGGGTGGAATTGGTCTGATGTCGGGCTAGAGGGTGGTAAAAGAGGGCGAAAGGTAGGGGCTGAAAGGCAGAAGAAAGGGGTAGAGGGAAGTAGGAATGCTCGTTAGCGAGAGTCATCCGTTAACGCCTGTCTCCCGGAGGATCGTACAATCAATTACGCCTCCTTCGCTCTCGCATCATCATCTCCGGGGAGGCCTGGAACCCTAACTACCGATTTAAAATAAACCCGCTCCTCTTCCACGCTCCCCTCGAGGAAGAGGAGATATATCCCTCCCCCTCTCGCGGCTGTCTCCTGGCGCGTCCCTAACTTTTCATCTCGAGTCTACGCCACCCGTTTCCGGCCCATTCTCGATCTCCCCTTGGCGAGGTATCGATCCCATTTCCAGCAGGGAGCCTGCGAACGCTACGGAGAGAGATGATCTCTGGACCACCAAAATTAGAAACAAATTCGAAAGTGACAGGGAACGAAGGGAATAGTTCATTCGATCTTCAGAACTCAAGGAGTCAAAGATGAGGATTCATCCGGGAGGCAGCAGAGCTAAGAGAAATCGTTCACTGACCGGCATTCGGTGGCTGTCCCAGGGTTCCCTGCGGGTGCTGCGGATGGTGCGGATGATGCGGCAGGGGCGTGTGCGCGGCACTTCCGTTCACCAGGGACTGCGGGCCGTGATGCTGTCCACCGGCTGCCACCGCCGTCACCAACGACAGCGGTGACATTTGCGCGTGCAACGCGAGCGAGTTCGGCGTGTGAGGGTTCCTCTGCACCAAACCGTCGCCAGCCGCGCCACCGCCGGCCGCGTACGCCCCGTAGCTGCTTCGCCGTCCCTCTCGTCGATTCCCGTCGATCGCCGCCTGGAGCTCCGCCGGGGTCGACAGTCGCCGCTTCTCGCACTCGTACGGGTACAGGTATTTCATGTATCTGGAAAAACAGTCGGTTCGAAGTGTGTAGAAAGCGGTCAGTTAAATAGGTAGGTATTGATATTCCGCTTGGGGGCTCGAACTGTTTTACTGCTCGTTTCCGCGACGCTTTCTAAGACAACATTGCTCGAGAAAGGAGGATACAAGAAGCCCGAATGACACCGCCAACAAGTTAAAGCTCGCTGGAGGATTTCATGGGTGCCGGAAAATTTACAAACTTGGCGGGTGAAATAAATCTCCACGAAATTACGTTTTTTTTTTTTAAAAAAGGACAAAAAAGTGAGCCAAGTATACTCGCGCGCGCAGACGAACGGAAAAAAGAACTGTCGGAAATTTATTAATCTTAATATATAAAGCAGAGAGATTCTATATGTTTGTGTGTTTGTCTGTCGCCTAAAAACTTTTGAACGATTAACTCTGGGATCACGAAATGTGCCGCAGCTCATTATGCGTGATTAATTCAGACGAATGTGACCATCTTCGCAAAAAAATAAAAATTTTATTTTTATAAAATCAGAATTTAAATTTCGAGCGAAGCCGAGTAGTAAAGATAGTGTGCTATATTTAGCTTTACAAAATTAATGATGTACACACTTTGCGCCAATTATAACAATAGCTATTCAGGCAAAAAATGTATTAAATAATATTAAGCAGATATATTTTTATTTTAGAGAAATAAATATTTCAATACCAATAAATATTTTATTCAAAATACTTGGCGCTGCGCCCCATGTTTTAGATAAAAGTTGAATGGTTCCTAAGAGGCCATAATTTAATGTAATTACTTATTTATATGTGGACGCATAAAGGGCACATGTATGAAGGTTACCGATGTTTTGTTAAACGGATCCATATATTTTTAATACATTACCGGATTCAGTTCATCGTTTTCTATGACAAATTACTAACCTACTTATGTCGAAAAACTATTAGTTTAGGAGAAATTTTAATTTAATCATTAACATTGACATACAAATATCTCCTATACTAAGGAGATATTTTGTTTTTATTAATTTTCACTTCAGATTTGTAATCAGCCACCTGAAAACCCCCGGGATACTAAGTTTTGTATAAATTGAAGGTTTCCCATTGATGCTATCATATTATTCCCTTGATATGGGGATTTCGGACCACTGTGCGCCCCGAATTGGTGTTGCTAAACTGAATAAATACTCACAGACATTTCCTCACCCTTTCACGCTCCCCTCTCGCCCACACTTGACGATGGAGAAAAATCTCACCCTAAAATTCGCGAAATTGCATCTTTACATCGAAATATCTCAGCTGATAAGGCACGTAGGAACAAAACGAAGACACTTTTCTTATGTAAATCAAACCCAAGCTATCCATTAAACACATTCAAAATCTAATCTGATCAACCATTATTCAGTTTCGATAATCGAAGGGTTCTATCAAGCGGGTTGTGGCGTTACAGATCACTCTGCGTCTCGCGCTGCGCGTGTACTTGGCGTGTCTCTTGATCAGCGAAAGCTCGGCGACCAGCTCGACTAACAATAAAACGCGACGAGGCAAGAACGTACGCGAATGTGCGCGCGTTATTAATTGGAATCGCGGCGAGACGCAGCCACGGTATTATCCCTAGGACACGAGGAAGACGTCGCGATTCGCTGCACGCAAAATTGGCAAGGCAGATCCGTACGTCGCGCGTCGCTCGATGAGTCGCTTAATTTAATCCCGTGTCTCCGTGCGCTAATTGCGTCACGAGTCAGACTCCTCGCGAGAAGACCACTTTTCGGCAGGGTGGAGTCAAGGTGTCGGAAGCAGTTATCAACGCGCTATCGAGCCCACGAGCATCGCAGAAGTTAAAGCTACGGCTGTTAGCTCGTACCCCGGCTCGTGGATGGACACATTCTCGCAGGAACAGCGCGGCCTATAATTCGCGCAGGGATCGTTCAGCTTTTACGATTGTCTGCCAGACTCGGCCGAAACTAGCCCCTCGATCTGGTCCTTCCCTCCTCCGCTTCTTTCTCCCCGCAGTCGTTACCCGTTCCTCGGCGACCTCTTTCCGTTCGCCGCACAGTTTCGCTAGCTCTCAACCTGCGCACGCGAGCCTTTGTGTCGAGGCGTGCCTCGCCGATCCCGGCCGTAAGTCTCTCTTTCCGGGTGATAATCAAATTCGCGCTGCACCGGTCCAGCGAGCTTGCCGTGAAATTCGAGATTCCAGCCGCGGATGCGATCGGGCCGAGCAAGAGGCAGGCTTTAAGTTTCGCGAAAGTCGCGGCAATATATTTCGCGGGCCTTCGTCGCAGCGTCGAATCGGTGGGTTCGTGAGATTGGTATAGAATTATAGCCGGAACGCTGCCAAGGAGGCTCGCGTCGTTTGTCTTCCTCCAATCAACGAATTCGATTCCGTCCAAGCGCGAGACGCGCTGCCTCCACTTCGAAATAATTCATCCCGGCCTCGGCTGGCCGGCGAGCATTAAATTTGTCGAAAACATCGCGTATCCTTCAGCACGATCGGTGGACGCGCGCGGCTACCTCCCTCGCGGTATAAATAATTACACGTTGGAGGCGCGTGGCTCGATATAGTCGTAAGGCTCCTCGATACGCCAGCCGCGGTCGGCGTCTCCTTTTACACGTCGTTTCCTCCGTCTGTCCCTGTTCCGCGGCCGGAGATAACCGGTTGCCGGAATGATGGATGCACCCAGCGTCCCGACGTTCTGTCGCGCGTCACGCGCCCAGCGTCGCTGGATTATTTTCACGCGTAATTCGTATTAGCCTTACAATGCCTCCTCCTCTCCTCGTTCCGCCTCGCTTCTCCCTCTCCCTCGACGTTTCCCCTGGGAAAATCGAAGCGGAGGGGAAGAAGCTGGGGTGGCGACACGTTCGCGACGATCAAGTGTTCCACGAAAGCTACCACCGCGAACAGGTGATCGCTCTTATCTCGCTGGTTTATGGAGATTCCGTGGCGAAGTGGAGGACACGGGGAAATCATTTGCCTGCGACGTACAAGGCTAAGTGTTCTTTCACTCGAAGAAATCCAATTATTCGAGAAAGAAAGCAGCTGTCGCGTGCACGTGCTCCTCCTCGAGCTGCCTGTTCGCCTTTCCTCTCGATTACCTGAGACGTACTCGCCGGAGACGGATCCGCAGCCCTTGATTAATCGCCACCCTCTCCGTGTCTAACGAACACGTGTCCAGGCGTCGCGAATCGCTGCACGAGAATAGCTACTCGGGCAAGCCGAGCGTCTTTGTATTAACTCGCCACGGAGTGCTGCGTAGGCTCGCTGGCCAACCGTGTCCATTGTCATCGAGCGCATCGATCGAGGAGGTTGCTTCGCGGTTTCGAAGGCAACGCGGGCGATGACCGTTAATGATCCCGGAAGGGTGGGTTATCCGTCACCCTCGCGTAGATTTCGCGTGGATCTCGACGAAGCCGAGTGGCAAAGCCGGCGGAACAATGCTCGATGCAAACCTAGCCCGGAAGCAGTAGCGCACTCAGGATTAAATCTTTAATTTTTAATGGAAATTCGGTAAAATTCATTAGGTGGTTAGACAAATTTATTTAAAGAATAAAATTCAGCTTTCCTTTCCTTTCGCAAAGCCTCTTCTTTGGGGGGTGCCCCGACTAATAATAGTAAGAACACTAACCGAGGAAGTCCTCCCGGTGAGCTTCTGATTCCGCGAGATTGTCCCGTATTTTTCCAAGCACGTTCGAGGTGCACAGCTATTGGAGAGGAGCTCGCCGAGCCCCAGCTTGGACACTCTGTTTTGACACCCGCTTCGAGCGGCGAGGGAAGGCGCGGACTCGCTCCGGCAGGTGACGAATGGGGTTAAATCGGCGCGAGCTCTCTCCGCAGAGTCTTTCCACGGTTTTGAGTGTTCCCATCATGGTCGGGAACGCTAATATTGTGTGCTCCCTCCGGCCGAGGTTCTTTTGTGCGGCGGCGCTCGGTATATTTTTGTTTCGCCGGAGAACACGCCGCTCCTGATACAAGCCGCCACCTTAAGCACACAAACAGTCGACCCGCGGTGTTCGCGCTCGCCACCGGTAATGATGATAGCGTTTTACAAACAACGGCTGTCCCCGGAAGGCGCGCTTTGATCTGCCTCTCAGCGATGGGCCTCCCTCCCCCGATTGTTTCGTTTCTTATCCCGTCTATCGCGCCGGCGTTCCGCTTTCGAAGTAAACGCGCGGCGATTAGACGGCGAGAGGGTCAGCCTGCAAGCCTTCCTCTCTTTGACGGAGGTGGCGGATATCTCCTTTAGAAGGGCCCTGCTCCTCTAGCAGCGGCCGGGAGCACATTAGGCCGGGTTCTTAGTCATCGGCGCAGATTTCATGCTCAGATAGGCTTTCGTCGAGCGCGGGGACTCATTGTATGCGAATTACCAGGCACGGGCGGCCAACGGGGTCCCGGATGAGAAACTTCACGATCTACTTACTGGGTGCGCAGAGTGAACGCGGCGGAAGTGATGCTCGATGGCAGGTGGAGGCCTTTGATGATTTCCTGCCAGAGCTTCTTGTTGATCACGTCCACCAGGCCGCCGCGGGCGATCACCAGGTTGTACAGCTCGTACAGGTCCAGCACCGACTTCGCCATGATCGGCAGCCGATTGATCGGAGTCCCTGAAACCGAAACGACCCTGTCAGCTACAAAGGAATCGCACGCGAAATGACACGGGGAGGGTTGAAGGCTGAAGGTTCTCATAGTTCAGTGACATTGGGATCTGTCTTCGGAATAAATTCCACCAAGCTAAATATTGGTATGGGCCTTTATTTGAAAGTTTTAACTAATATGTCAAAAGTCCCCATCGATCCGACTGCAGCTAAAAATTTTACTTACAGAGGGTTGAAAAAAACAACTGTTTTTTCGCGAATATCTCGTTATCTAGCAGTTTTGCGACAAAAATAGTTATTATACAATTTATAGGCTAGGAAATTCTCTACAAAAAAGGTCGTATGAATTTTTTCGTAAGAGTAAAGAGAACGTCAGCATCGTCTTGAGCGTGTTTCACGTTGATGTTGGCAGCTTCCAATTTTTGAGACAGCATATCAATAAACCTACTTCTTTCTATTAGCTCCATTGATGCTGACGTTCTCATTCCTCCTACGAAAAAAACTCATAGCACCTTTTTCGTAGAGAATTTCCTAGGCTATAAATTGTATAATAACTATTTCTGTCGCAAAACTGCTGGATAACGAGATATTCGCGAAAAACAGTTGTTCGTTTGAACCGTCTGTAAAATTTTTATCGGAGGTCGTTAATATTGTTTAAACCGACCAAATAAAGACCCATACCAAAATTCAGCTTCGTGGGAATTAATCCGTGGATTAGGAAGATTTCCGTCTAACTTCACTGGACTATCAAGGCTGGAGCCTTACCCGTCGCGTGATCGGCTCCGGCGAATTTTTGACGACGGCTTACGCGGGGTGCACCGCTGAAACTTTACGAGGTTTGTCCAAGGCTTCCAGCGAGGAGCGTTAACAAGAGCAATAACGAATTCGTAACGATCACGCGAGCGCCGCTGCTTTTACGATCTCTTTACCTGTATCGTGCGCGCGTGTGCGCCAAATAGAAGAAAGAAAAGGGCAAGCGGCGTTGAGCGAAGGGGGTTGGCCGTGGTGCAGGGAGGATCGGAGGGACGAGTCGATCGAGCGGATAATCCGATGTCTCGAGCGTCGCCGCGTCTTTACGCTCGGCGTTCTTGCGCGCAGCTGGGAATCGCGCGATTACTATGCGAACAGCGAGGGCGTATGCTTGCTATCATCCGAGCGGAGCCCAATAACCTGGCGGGGCCTTCATCGACGCAGCTGACAAGTACAGCAACAGTGTCGCTCAGCTTTACGAGGGCGTTCGAGATCCGTGTTAACGGGGTGTTAACAGGAGTGTCGACGCGCCCGCAGCTATCTCGCGGTTCACCTACGTGTACGTAAACGTCCGCTTTACGAGCTTTCGCGTTACCGTAATCCGACGCGTCGCGGCCCCGCGAACGCTCGGCTCGCGGACCAAAATAATCGAGAGCATCGCCGCGGATCTTGATTCGCGCGCTATTACAGCTCGCCGCGGTCCCTCGGCTACTCCGCTCGCTAATTCCACTTCTTTCTCGCCCCGACTACGTTCCAGCTGTGCAGCGGCTACCCAACAGAGAAAGGAGAAGAGAGCCGAGGGGAAAAATCGGAGAAGAGGAGACGAGAGAGGAACGCTCTCTCGTCGCGATGCCTAGGCCGAGGCTAGCGCTAAACACATAATTCCAGCTCGATTTAAGAGTCACGCGAAAATTCTCCAGCAGCAGCGGCAGCCCCTCGAAGCCGGTAAATTTTACGAGTTTGTCCAGAGGTTCGAGTTAACGGGGCGTTAACAAGGGCAATACTCGTGACTATCGCGCGTGCGAGCTCTCCTCTGCGGCTGTTTACGAGCTCGTGAACGATTCCTCGTACGAGAGGCCTCGCTGTTACAGCGGCAACAACAACAACAACAACGCGGGGCCGCGAGAGGAGTAATAAGGAGAGAATGGAAATGGCCCCAGTATCTGGAATAATAGTAGCGAGGGGATGTAACTGCTTAGGCTCCGGTGCGCTCGCGAGGTGTTGGGCCGAGAGAACGGAGCCTGGTGGTGGGTTTAACGAGCTGTCAGTAGCTTCCAGACATTCTCGAAACTGGTGAAGAAATGATAGAATCGCGCGTTCGATAGCACCGTATTTAAATGTTTCATGGCGGAAAATTGCCGGAGAGATAGAGCCGAGGGAATATCGGGCTGGCCGTCACTGGCATCGCATCGCAGGATCGTTTATCCGCCATCGAGAAGGACGAAGGGAGCTGCTGCCGCCATTCCTGCTCTCGAGAGTGGAGGCAATAAAACGTTGCAGGCTAGGGTAGGGGAACCAGCAATTTCGGGCTATCGAGCGTGGCCCCTCCGGCTTTATTATTGGCCCTGCAATTATTGTTGATATACGCGCAACCCGGCAACCCAGGCATAATGCTCCTATATAGGGCGCGGCGATAAAAGCTGCGCTCGCAAAATGGCGCCCGATTCTCCCCTGCCTCTCATCCCTGTTCCTCCGCCGAGCTCGCGGACTTGCGAACCCTTTTTACACGTGCAGACGAATATCGACCCGGGCGATTCATATCTTTTAAATCCCTCCGCTGGCACGTGAAAATCTCCGAGGGCCGAAGACAGCCGAGGAGGAACCGAAACCACGGCGATGGTCACTGCTGAGCGATACGATGTTATTTTCAAAACTCCAAGCGCATCGTATTGTATTCTGTGCTTTGTGAGTTCGCACGTGGTAGACACTTGGACTGCCAGTCGGGACCTAACACTTTGGGACTAAGAATTCACAACCGGCGCAGTGGAATAGGGGCTCTTAGACCGAGTCGAGATTACGCCACTCCAGATTTTACCAACAATAAACAGACGGCACGACGTCGCGCTGATCGGTTCGGTTTCGCCGAAATCACACTTTCCCTTTGCAGTTATTTTTCGTCCTTCAAGCTACATCAGTTTCAACCAATGGGTAATAGTTTAGACCACCTACTAGTTAAGTCACACCCCCGCAAGGGTTCCGTGGTCTTCGTAGCGCCAGAGAGAACACTTTGTGAAACAGATGAAACAAAACCTTCTTACTGTCAGCATCGACAGAACAGCACACAGCTTTCTGAGACATTGCAATCACGTAGTATTACAATTATAACTCAACCTTGTCCTGTACTTATGTCAATCAGTAGTGATTAAAATATATCGTTACTGTTAATCGTTACGCGCTGTAGTGTCTGTTCGATTTCATTAAACCTATCACACTGCAATCACCATCATCCAGTGAACTCGCGTGGCGTGAAAAACCGCACGGAGCGTGACACTGCGTCGTCGGAGACTTGCACCCTCCAAGTATAAAGGTGACATTTTGGCCGCAACAGTCGCAGAGGACGCGAGAGCGGAGAGGAAGGTGTGGGAGGCGGCGAAGCGGAGGCTCGTTGTTCGGAGGAGAGATCCGCGACCAAGGGTGGGAGACAGAGAGAAAGATGCAAAGACAGGGGGAAGGAAACGGCGGGGGTGGGAGCGAAAAAGAGAAAGAGGAGGCGAAGGGAAGAGAGAAGAGGCATTTCAGGATGCGATTACGACTTTTCTTGGTAGGGCGTCCAATCAGCAGTTATTTTTATAATGGCCGCCGCCGCTGCGGCCGCGTCCCGTCAGCGTGTTCGAGCCGCAATGGTGGCCATGCTCGCTTGAACCGGCCAAAGTAGCCATTCGACTGGCGTGCAGGCGTTATGTACCATCGCTGTACATAATTCCGCGGGGTTCCTAGGGGTGAGCGCGGTCGCGAAATGCAAGGCGAGCCTCCCGCCTCTCACCCCTATTAACCTTTTCGCTCGCCACCTTCGATGGCTGTCGTTCGGAGGAAAGAGTTTCGGTGGAGGGAACCGACCGAGAAGCGTATTTGCCTCGGTGACGTAGGAGTTAACCCTTAACTGGTATACTGTTTTTGGCAAACGTGACTGGTATACTGCGGTCGTGGCAGACCCCAAATAAAAAAGGACACAGAAATTTGTAAAGTCGACACTAGAGCAACCACTATGAATATTTTCATCTTAGGTAATGTAGAAAATAATAGAAGCGTAGAAAGTTAAACTGTTATTTTAAAATTAATTAGAAATTCAGTTTACCAAGTTAGACAACCGAAAATTGTACATCGAACTTTGGGTGCTTGGGGTCACGAGCGACCCCAGGATACCAGTTAAGGGTTAAAGAACAATAAAAACATTCGGCTCGTCGTGATCCACGGCTCGCGACCCGTACCGGCAGCGCAATGGCCGGCAGCGACTTTCCGCGCTATCGTGAACAAATTAATTCCTCTCTATCTGCATATTCAACGAACGGCCCCCGATATTAGACGCGGCAAACTTGGGCGCTTCGCTTTCCGCGTCATTTTTTTCTGCCATCAATGACTGTCTTTCATCGATCGGTCATGTTTAAAGAACTCCCGAACGACAGACGTTAACGAGTGGACGCGCACAGGACCCGGAGCCCAGGGATAATGGCGAGGTTCTTTCTTCGCCCATCGTGATTGGCATCCAGGAGGACGATCGGGAACCGAAACGAGCGGTCCCCGATGCCGCAGCCGGCTCCGATGCACTGCGGGGTGGGGGTAATTGGTATACGAAACAAAATGTTGCATTTTATGGGTTATTGCGAAGTATACGGGGCGGGCAGGATCGACGGGCCGGGGGAGTGCCCGATCTAATAACGATCGACTATGTCGGAGGCCTTTATTAACCGACGCAGAGACTGCGGCCAGCCGTGGGCCGACTGCGCGCCCGCTTTAAAGGCCTTTCGGAGCGCGCTTGCGAAACGACTTTTCCCAGAATCTCGCGTGACGACCCTGGAATCTATTCAATAGCCCGTCGACGGAATATGTATCCCTCCCTCGCGGTACCCTGCCACTCTCTGCCTCGTGTCCCCCGCTGCTGCCTATTCTTCAAATGTCAATAAAATCCCTCTTTCTTCAGGAGCGAACGGTGGAAAGACAATTTATTTGAAAACGGTAGTTGCTTCGCTTACAACGTGACAGACACTTAACCCAAGGAATCGACGCGGAGAGGGTCGAAGGGACTCTTGAACACCTCTCAGTGCAAGGGTCAGCGCATCAGCGCGCAGCGTCGGCGCGCCGGAAGGAATTCAATTAAGCTAATAAGCAATCTCGCGGGCATCCCGCTCCGCTGGAATTTATTTTTTTAATTAACCCCCCCGAAAAACGCGCTTCACGCCCGGCTCGGTACTCGGCTCGCTTAAGGACCGCCCGAGCAACTTTTCGGAGATGCTGCGCTACTTTTAGAGCGCGCTTTACGAGCTAATTTGCGGTGCTGCGGTTCGCGGCTGCTGGCTGGCGAAAATTCAATCGAGGACCTGGGACGCGGCTGGATCTTCCGGAGGAATGGATCACGATTTCAGTAGAAAGAGGAGGGTAGATGAGTGTAGATAAAGAAGAACGTTGTCGTGGATCGTGAAACGGGGGAGGAGGAAGGGCGAGAGTGAAAGAGGGAGTCTCTAGTCGCGGGTTAACTTTGTTAGCGCTCGGTATTATCAGACGAGCGAAAGACCGAGATTGGCATTGCGAGGAACAGCCGGGAGGGGGTGGAGTTTCATATGAAATACACGCGACATTTACTGCCTCCACCGGCTGGGGCCCCTGCAAAGACGCAAACGCATTTATAAATAGATCTCTCTTTTCCCCCCTTCCTCCTTTCGCACCGACCGATTCTCCCCCCCGGCTCCTTGAAGCTGCAGCCCTCCGGGTCCAAGCCTCCAGGGTTCAGAAGGGTCTGATGGGAAAGGGAGAGGCGGGAGCTGCCGCCGCTAGCGAACAGTGCTACAATCTGCTTTATAATCTTGTTAGGATTTCGCGGAAATATTGGTGTAATTTACGATCCGTCTTAGCGAAGCTAACTGTCAAGGGAGTCGCGATGGAACGACGATGGAACGGCGAAGGAGCTGGCCGAGGGGTTGCGCCGTGTCTCGCGTCAGACTCGACAAACGCGAGCTCAACAGACACGCGTCCCTTTTACTTTCCCCTCGCTCGTTATTAACTCCCCATCTTTTCCGCCTCTTTCGCGAGACCTATTGCGAACTCTAGCTGACATTTCGAAATTGTTTGCCTTCGGGGGTCTGAGAGTATCCCAACCGTTCGACCCTCCTTCGCTCTTCGCCCTTTGATCTTTCCTTTAAAAGTCACTCCAGATTATTTGGAGCTTAGTCGAATGGAACTCGATTTGCAAGTGATTTTACGAAAAAGGATTTAAGGGGGAAGCCACTGCGAAATTCTTTTTCCGGTTTATCTTTTTTGTGCATTTTCATAATATTTGCGGTCTCAAAAATATACCTGCACAATTTCAAAGTGGATCTCGAAAAATTCTGGGAGTTTTTCAGTTTTGTTTGAATTAATTACTTGATAACAAATATGCTAAAATATACTTTGGTCCTTCCTCTTTAATATATGGTAAATGTACCGTTTGTAGCCATTGCACTACTTTTGGCCATGTTCATAATATCTTATTTTTAAATTGCTTGCAGATAATTATTATGTGGAGAATTTCACATAATAAATATTTTATTTAGTATACCGCCAGAAATATAAAGTTACATTTATTTCTTCCACGGAAAAATATTATATTTTTTAAGAAACGGCCAAAACTGGTACAATACCTTAAAGTGGCCGCAAATGGTGCATCCACCCTACCCAGAAAATTTTCAATCCAGAAGCATATAATATTAGTTAAATACATGTATTTCCAATTGGTAATAAAGACTTTTCGTAAAGAGTTATATTTCATTATAAAAGAAAGCCTAGAAAATAGCCCTTATTTTCGACCGTCGCAGTAGCTTCCCCCTTAAGGAAAAATGTCCCGGTGGCAAACGTTCTGGGGCACCCTGTATACGTAACACGAATACAAATAAATTTACGCGCGTGTGCGTACTCATCAGCCGCTGGTTAAATCCGCGACTGTCCACAGGGTCTCTGTTCTTCAGGCGCACAAGTGCCCTCAAGCCGATTATATCGCGATCTTGATATCGCGACCAGCTCGAGTAGGATTATCAGGCTACGGGGCGATCCTGGCCGTGTCACTCGCCCGTCTTCTATCGAGGCATCGAAATCTCCCCGACTAGAATAGAAGATCCCCCGCGAACCTCCCTGCAGCCACTTGTTGCTCGGCGATCAAATAATTGTATCTCCGTCGGTGGCAACCCCCCGGGCCGACCCCGGGAGTGGCTTATGATTCGTGGGTGGCATCCTCGCTCCAGTCCCCTCGCCTAATCCGGGAAAACAAAACGAGCCTGTATCGCGTGCCGTGTACGACAACAGGGGGGATAGTGTTATCCATCACCTCCGGTTCATCGCTCGATCTAAAGAAATTGATCTTATCGAGGCTCGCTCAATGGACCCTGTTGAACGGAGTAATTGATCACCCCGCGAGGAAACTTAAAGCTACCTCGACAAACCCCATCGATACTTGGCGCGTTAACCTTGCGCGCTTCCCTCGCTCGTTCTTGACAGTCGTTTCGCCGAGCCAGCCGCCGCGAAATTAGTATCCACGTCCGATCCCATTCGCGCCGCGTCCAAGTCGCCTCCCGGGGATGATGTTTCCGGGCGAGAACCCGGGACACGTCCCCAGAAGATAGACAAAACACGATCCGCAGCCAGGGCGTGGCACGCGGAGGAATAATTCCGCCTCGTCCGTCTTCGTCCGCCCGTTTCTTCCAGCTCTTCTTTCTCTCGTTCCTCTGGCCGAGCGACTCCCCGTCCCAGCGACCTGGGTGGGCCGCGAAGCTCAATGTCACGACGAGGACCGCGACCTATATACGCGCGCTGGCTGGCCGGGCGACAATAAAACCTCCGAATAATACGGCGAGCAATAAAGCAACCCTTCTCGCCACGCTTGATAGACTTTACGAGGCGGCTCGATATGCCAGATTTGCGAGCTGGCTTTGATCAAATGGAGGCTGAGGGACAACAGGATCTACCCTCTTTGCTTCTGTTTGCAACGGACAGCCTTGCCAACGGTCGAGGGTGAAATGTTCCTAAAGATCTCTCTGCTGGCATCTTCGAAGACAGGATGATCGTCGTTCGAATGGACGCGGGGTAAAAGAAACCAGGGATTGTAACCCGCCCGGAGCGGGATACTAGTCTGGTTTACACAGCCACTTAAGGGGGTATTCTACCCAAAAATTCTATTTTCTTTTGTTTGATTTTCAATCTTGTAACTTGTACAAATTTCAATATCATGCATTCCAAAAATTTGTGTTGATAGTTCAAACACTACTAAATACGTGTGCAAAACCCCTGCCCTGTAGGTGCGACAGGTTTTCCAGAATTAATTTTCAAATATCACCTTCACAAACGAGTGTCTAGACTAGAATACCCCCTTAACGTACTCTGGTCACCCGGCCGAAGAAATGAGCAATCTTTATGAATTTTTTTCTCAATGAACAACAAATATAATCGTGCGAAACTTTTTACATAATATTCATCTACTTGTACCCTGCTCAATTTTTCGGCCAGATGACCAGAGTACTTCCTTAAGTGGCTGTCTGGACTAGACTGTCTTATGTTACTAGTAACTTGCTCCGAGCGGGTTACAATCCCTGAAAGAAACGTTCCGTTACGGTGTGCTGGATATCGTCCTCCAGTTCGACGTGGTTCAGCCGCAGCCTGGGTGCCACGCAGACGGAGCGAGGAAAAGGAGGCAGAAGACGACGAGCGTGTTCGTTTTGACTCTTGAGCGTGTTCGTCTATTTGCCCGCAGACGGCTGCTGCGCCGTGGTCAGGATCGGGGGATGCACGGCTGGGAGGGCTGCCAGGCAGTTGCCAACAATGTGGCGAGGCTTTGATGTGACGTAAAATGGCACGTTAACCGGTTACTCTGTCTCCGCGCTGCCCCCGCAGCTTTTATTTCGATGCCTGCGCGAAAAACGTGCGCGACTTCTCTTTGACACATCGCCGGGAACGAGGGACGCTCCACGATCGACGGACGATTAACAGCCGCTCGGTTGGGCGATCTCCGGAGAGATCCTGCGTCGAAGCGGCTTCCCGAGAATCGAAGGTTCCGAGAAGCCGCGAAGACGAAGCGGCTATTTGCAGGGTGATAAAATACCAATGCAGGCAGCGATACAGCGGCCCCGGTCGCCGTTATTGTCCGATGCCAGGCATAAATCAAGCCCCGTATATCGGTCTCGCAGAAATAACTTTCGATTCGTGCTTGTCATTCTGCCAGAATAAGGCTTTAAGCCGGCGTGGTCGCGACCACCGTCCCTCGCGACCTAAATACCCCCCCGCCGGGCGCACCGTGGCCGTGCGCTCTCTGCGCTCGGTGCGCTACGCGCGCTCGCCGCCGCTATTGCGACGCGGATTCGTCGGGGATCGTAAACGCGCCGATACGGCTGTGAGGTTTAACGACGTTAATCGCGGCGAGAGCCGGCTCGTCGCGCGGTAATTACCTTCGCCGCACGTAACTCGCTCGTATCTTTGAGGGTGAGCTCTCGTTAAACCACGTAACGCGCCCTTTGCCGCCGAATTTCTCTCGTCAATCTTCATGAAATCAAAGGACTGGTGGAACGCAGCGAATGGACGGAAAAAGTACAGTGACTCGCATTAATATTCGGACACTTTTTAAAATCGCATAACTTTTTTAGAATTGGTCCAAACGACTTGAGTTTTCTTTTTGAGAAGCTAGAAGGGTTAGTTTGCTAAATGACGTATTTGGTCGTTTTGAAAAAAAATGTATTTGGTCGGAATAGCGAAAAGAATAGTAAAGGTCGATTTTTAAACTTTTTTCTGTGAGCTTGTAATGAAAATTAAAAAAAAACCGTTTGTAGATTGCAGTAAGTTGTATACGTGCCTAAAATTTCATCAAAATCGGTTATCGTTGCTCCGAGCTACAAACGTTTAAAGATCGCAGAATAAGGTCGAGAATCGCGAAAATTCCCGAAATCACAAAGTTTAAAAATCGACCTTTACTATTCTTTTCGCTATTCCAACCAAATACATTTTTTTTCAAAACGACGAAACGCGTCAGTTAGTAAACTAATCCTTCTAGCTTCTCAAAAAAACTCAAGTCGTTTGGACCAATTCTAAAAAAGTTATGCGATTTTAAAAAGTGTCCGAATATTAATGCGAGTCACTGTACGTTGCCGCCTAGAATTCTCCATCGTTGGTCGGCCAACGAGCTCCCGCTTAAAGGACTGACTTTCGGGGACGTTCCACCCTCCAAGAAACTGAGCTTTATGTTCATTAAAGAAGAGCGGACACAGCTCCGAGCGATGCGGCAGATTCTTCGAAAGGAAGCCCAGCGGTCGCGTGGCGAGGAACGTCACTGCCAGTGGAGTAGATCGCGGTAAAAGCTGGCGCGCGTTTGGCTTGCACCGTCAGTGGAATGAGACCGTGGCCAGCTGGTCCGTGCGCGGCACAGTATGTACCAGAAGGTGCTGCGTTTCTAGCTACAAGGGAGGAGACGATCTTCTCTCGATTCGGGATACAACTGAGCTGCGCGGAGGAAGAACGCTGTAGCCTCGAGTGGAAGAGCCAGGTCCCGAGAGAAAGAGAGAAGCCCGATATGCCGATGGTGGGGGAGGCGATATATCAAGAACCCCCAGAGCGATCGGCGCTGTTGTGAAATATTAATAAGCAAATTAGTTCAGACTTAGTGGCCCGCCAATACTAAACCGGCAGGATGGAAATGGCCGTTGGCCGTCTACAACGCTCGTATTTCACTTCCCACGTCTGGGTAGCGTCGAGGCCGCAGAACGCGGAACCCGTTCTCCGATTTCTTCCACCTTCGTCTCTCTGTCCAGCTCCCTCTCTCTCACTATCTCTCTCTCCCTCTCTCTCTCTCTCCACCCCTTTCGCGACGTGCTCAGCTGAATCCTCCCTCGCTTCGTATCCCACGATCCAAGGGAGGAAAAGTGGACCGCGTAAAACGTGACCCCGCCCATTAATCAATCGTCGCGCCACCCTCTCTCCCCCCCACCCCTGGACGATAATTCTTGTCACGGATCGTGGAGCCGCGCGGAGAACGCGAGGGAGGTGGAGCGAGAGAGACGGCGGACAAGGGAGAAGTCGAAGGCAGACTGTCGGAGCAAGAATTCGACAATTACGTCACGGGAACGTAACGGATGATCAGGCGAGAACGGCCGGCGTCGAGACGTCTAGAATGTGCGAACGTCATCCTGCTAAATGCTTTTCGCTCGGCTCGCGTGCGCCAGCTATCTATAGCACTGGAACGTGCCGGAGAGCAGCACTGCCTCTCTTCCTCTCTCTCCTTCTCCCCCTCGCCGCCTCACGGATGCTGGAAGCCACCCGGTCACTTGTCCGCCGCTGGAAAATGTAGGTCGAATTCGAGCACGAGCGGACGACTAATTGGACAGGTGTAGCTACGCTGCCGCGTCACTTCCCCCCGCCCTGCAACGCTCCAAAGTTCCTGGCCACGCGACACCCGCGATTTCCCTCGGAGTCCTCTAGGAGTCGAGCCTTATTTTGCATACGGGGAGGAGCGAGGGGCTGATCGCGATGCAGCGCGGGAGAAAACAGTTGCCCGAGGCGGGACGTAATTTTCAAGAAAAATGACAGGATTTACCATTCCGCTCGGTTGCGTGGCACCGGGGAGCGAGATTCGGCTACCGGTCTCGGAATGTCGAGGGGCCCGGGTCCCGATCTCATCGGATTCGCATTATAATAATTAATGTGGACGGAATATTTCGGGGCTTCTGCACGAAAACGCGATGCTCCGGGGCACGGATCAGCGGGGGCACGTCGTTATATCCCTGGGATTCCGAATAATTGCTGATGATTGCCCGCCCCTTTTCCTCGTGGCTCGGGCGGCGAGAGCCCGTTTCACGGAGCCACTAATCAGGGCTTATCACGAAACTTCTCGGAAGCCCGGGGACGATCGACAACCGTTTCTCCGATTCGGGAGTGATCGATGCGAAGAAAGAGGCCCCGGGAGCGTGCGAAGCAATTAAACGAAACAGGGAGTCAGTCGGGCGTAGGGCGAAAAGGGGGCGAGGGAACATGCAGCTTTTCAATTTCCGAATTCTTCGCGAAACGATCCTGGCACCGACCGAGACGGCCGGTATGCGTTCCCATTCCCCGTGAGCTTTGCCCTCTGTCGTGACGGCGGAGATAGCCACGAAAATGCACGACGCACAGTGACTCGGCTCGTGGCGCTGCCAACTTTCCTCGTCACCCTTCTGCCCTGTTATAGCAAACGTCTGGGAAAGGGCTACGAATCAACGCTACGTTGTTTCGGAGATAGTTATTCATTTTTTAAGAGGTAGGTGTGGCAAGATATTGGGCCTGATGAATAAAACCTAAGCAAGTCCTACAAGCAATTCCTTATTAGCCAAATCAATTGCTTGAAAAGCAATTACTTAAACAAAAAAGGAATTTCTTAATTTCATATGAATAAAAATCGTAAGGAATCGTTCTCACTCTCTCTCGAGCTACCCCTGCTCGCTCGCGTTCAGTGCTCCTGACTCGCGCCCGCCTTTGCAGATATAATTTTCGAAAATCTCCAATTTTTGCATTTCTTTCGCACGTTATAAAATTTTTCTTTCCGGACGTTTAAGAAGTGCGCGATTTCCATAGATTATTGCAGAGTAAATGAAATTACGACTGTAGCATGCAGAAAAGGAATCTTCTTTTCATGGAGAAACGCCGAGCATCGAGAAGTTACCCAAATACGCTTGTAGGCCGCCCGTGAGCCGAGACGCGCGGGCGTGGAACCGCGGCTCGCAATCGTTTGCAATCACTCCACAAATCACCCCTTTTAAGAAACGGAAACATTTTTGTTACACCCTGTATAATACATATACGAATTTAAAACGGCTGCAATTAATTATCGTTTAAAGAGCTTCATACTGATGAAGTAAATTGGTCCTTTAAGCAAATGTTAGCATGGGGTACAGCGGTCTTAAAAATTCTTAAGGAATTGCTTACTTAGCAAAAGCAATTGCTTCTTTTATTCAGTCGATTGTAAGCAATTCCTTAAGAAATCAAGGAAAAGCGATTCCCTTAAGCAATTCCTAGGCAGTTTAGATATTCCTACAAGATAAAGCAAATGCTTGTGTTTTTATTCACATGAGTTTAAGCAATGCCTAGCAAAATATTAAGAAAAGGCGATTGCTTACACTGTATTCATCAGACTCATTGTTCTACATCGTCAGATGCGGAGAGTTTGAGCAAAATCTCGCGAGATCTCCCTAGGGGATGCTGAAGAGGATAGTTTTCACTGCTAAAGGAATCGGCTCGGAGCAATCCTTTGGCCGCTACCAGAAGAGAGGGCACGCGGTGCGCAGGATCCTGTAATCCCGGGCATAATCCCGATTTAAGACCCTCTAAAAACAGCGGGTGGCCCTAAGGAGCCTGATCCATGATCCAGCAAGGATGAGGAGGGAAGCGGCAGTGGCGCGAATAGCTTGGAAATCCGTGTTCCCTCTCCGTCTCCTTCTGTCCTCCTCTCTCTCTCTCTCTCTCCGTTTCCGAGAAAACATTTAGAGGAGGTTTACGAGCGATCCGTCAAAGAGGAAATCCATCACTCGCAGGAACACGGGCAGAGTGTGTCCGCCCATCGTCGGGAGAGAAAGAGAGGAGATGCGCGCGGGCCAGCGCGAACTCGCTAGGACTTTATTTCGTTTTATGGAGGTAACCGTGGATGGGTGTTTATGGACAAGCTGAATTGACTCTGTCTGTCGTCGTCGTACGTCCACGTTGGCTCGTACATTTGCTCGACAAGGTCGTAAACGCGATAAAACGACATTGGAGCCGCGAGCGGGGATACAAATAAAGGTAGAAACCCGAGGTGTCCGATGGAGAAAGAGACCACTGAGTCGGAGAACGCCCACTATCTTCTCTTTCTTTCGTTTCCACGAACGATTCCCACTAAAAACGCCGTTATCGGCCGGTATCTTCTAATCGTACCTTAGCCACTCCGATTTCACGCGTTTAACGGTGCCGATCCTCGGCCGTTACGTTTACCGATTCAATTCACGTGCTCGCGGATCGGTGCTCGCGGGGACCTTCCTCGGGGCGAGGAAGTATTTGCGGCGAGGCGCGAGCTGACGTGTCTTCAGCGATCTTTAAGCTGGTGTACCTATGTACCGATAATTTAACAACGAAAGGGAAAGTGTAGCGGTGGAGGCTAAGTAGCAGCATCGAGGCTCCCAGAATCTCTTAATTAACTCTCGGTCACATGTATCGCACTCCAAGAGCAATCTTCGAGTCCAAATCTCGCGGCTTAACGACTTTCAAAGTGGATTTATCGCAGAAAATATCGCTTTCTTTCACAATCGACGAAAATCGCTCTGCTTGAACTACAAATTTCACAATATTAAAATTTACATTTCTAGGAAAAGACTATTAGAGCGTTACGAATATACAATTATCACTCAAAAGTTAGAAGATTAAAAGATACGAGAATGGTAACTGAAAACGTGACTAATTTTTGATTATAAGAGAGTGTGACCGCGGAGGGTTAATTTAATGGATTCCAAAGAGTCGGGGGTAGTTTTCTTTTTCGCAAGGCCGGCCCACGAAGACACGCGAGAGTGCCACGCTGCCGGCTTGGCGCTGATCGTAAACCGTCCCGAGAATGGATCTGCTCGAATAAAAGTAAAATAGCGTCGTACTCGGAGGAGAGGTGCCTTTCGGCACACAGAGGAGCGTCTCTCGACTTTTATAGCCGTCCCTTTAGGCCGGTCGAAGATCGATTCTCGGTAGAGGTGCAACCCGTATGAATTTTAATATTTATTACGCAATAAAGCCCCCGGAGAGACTGTTCCACATTTCGTGGGCCGTTTCGTCCAGCCTTTAATTCCCGCTCGCCCAGGGTAGCGACGCGGCCATGAAAGCTCGATCGCCACCGTCGACCTCACATCGCTCCTCTTACCGTTGCCAGTCGAGGGGAGGAAATGTCGCGTGCACCCGACTAGCATCTGAAACGGCTAGGGAGGCGGTCCTTCGAGCGGCACGCGCGAAACTATTTTCGCAAGAACGTTGCTCGCGTTGCTGCGAGGTGAAGTCAACATTCAATCTAGTTGCAATGTGCCGTGACGACGCGCAGTTATCGAGTAACGGCGTACGAACGTGCTCCCGGCACAAAATACCGAATAATAAGAAAACGACGAAAAAATCGCCGAGCTGTGAGAGTGGGCTGCTTCGCGTTGCATAACGGTAGCGCAATAGGGGTGCAGGGGAAGGTTTCGCCCGCGTTCTTCGGCGTACGAACGCGATATGGATGAGCTACGGGACTCTAAACGACGCGGAAGGTAACGACTGTGCATCACGGTAGGCTTAAGCAGATTTGGAGCGAAGGTTCCTGGCTTCTCGTTTAAATCTCACGCGACTGGGGTTTGGAGCAAGCGGGGCGATCGAAAGGGCACAGGTGCCAGCACTCTGCGAAAGAGTGTAGTTCAGAGAGCCTACTATTAAAGTAGGTAAATGAGAGAACTCGACTTGTAGGTACCGTGATCGAGAAGCCATGGCGACCAGTGTGCAGTGTGTTACTTAGGGTCTAGGTATCGCGGAGGCTCCGTGCTCATTCCGTTTGACGCGTCGCCACGTAAATGGCAACTCGCGATAATCGACTCCCCGTGTGGTACAAAGTATCGAGAAGAAAAGAGGATTGCGAGAGGACCGTAGCCAGTGGAACCTCGTTGTGTACGCAGACGGCACGCACGGCGTGCCTGTTCACAAGTGTGTAGCGAAAAGTGTTCGTGCTGAACACGTGTTCCCGGTCGCTAATGCGTTACCCGCGGCGCGTAAAAAGGTATTTTTCACAAGAAGGCCGCAACGCGACCGGTGCAACGCACTTTTAGACCTCCTGGCTGCTGCCCATTTAAATGTTACCGCTGAGCCGCGGCGAGCCACTCCACACCTCGCGATTGCTCCCTTCAACGGTCGATTAGAACCTAATTCTAGTAGATCGCCTCGCGATACCTGCTCATTTGCAGAGGAAAGTCTAATTTCGCCGCGAACGTAATTAGCCGGGACGGCTCGGAACGAGGGAAGGAAGAAATAGGACGGAGGAGATACGGTATCGCGCGTGAAAGCCTGTTATCGGCGCTCGATGGAATTGCGCGGCTATCATTAGGCGGGCAGCTCGTGGGAGTGTTGGCTGGCAACTGCTGGCCCGCGGAGCGTCGGGGTTGAGGAAGACGCGCGGCCGGAGGGAGAGGAGGGGCCACCTCCTCCGGAGGAGTAAGATAATAACGTATTCGACAGAGAATGGCATTGCTCTCGCGCAGTCGTCCGCCGCAGTATGAATTACATCGGCGATTGAAACTCGTTCGCGATGAAAAAAGCAACCGTCGGGGAGAGAAGGACCTCGGGCTGTCGGAGGTGCCGGGATTTGCATATTAAATGGCTTGAGATTTATAACGGTCGGCCCTGGAGAGGTGCTAGCAATACGCGCGATAAATAAAGAACGCTTCTCCTCCAGATAGACGTCCGTGCACCGTCACTGCTCCTCGTATCCAATAGCCAGCGCCTTCCGATTCGATTTGACGGAAGATGGAGAACGATGCCTCCATCCCTAATGAATCCCGATAAATCGCAGACCACTGCTGTCGTTCGCTTATTGTTTTCGATCGAGCCACCAGAAATTCCATCCACCGCGTTCTCGAATCCCGATCAATCTCCCCTGCCGATTTCGAACGCTCTCCTTCGCTCCACCGAGGTGTAGATTCTCGACCCTCCGAATCTCAGCGGCTAGTGGACGACCCATCGGATCCCTGGATCCCAGAGGTGTCGTTCCCCGAGGTGAACCGGTTCCCTCCAAGTATCGTATCGCCCCGCCGTCTACGCTCCGTTTACGCGAATTTGTGCGTTCCGCTTGCCTCGTCGGCGCGTTTGATATACACCGACGACCGGGACACTTGCTGGCGAAACGACCGCGTAGTATCCACTAGCGCGCCGAATTTAGAGGTCATCGGGAGATAAGCGCCGCGAAACGATAGCTCGCGGCCGTTTCGCGGGCAGGCCGATAAACCAGGAGGACAAAAACTCCCCCGTAGATGATTAACTTTACGACCGTTAATTAAGATAATCCCGCCGTTACTGCCGAGGGAGCGAGACCCGGCGGAATCCTCCGAGCGAGACATCCACCGCGAAAGGTAATCGTCGCTCGGCGTTTTCCACTTGACACCTGACGACGTATTCGAGTGCTATGTGGCCTGGATCGCCGCTGCTCGGGGCTTCCCGGCGCAGCTGTATCCCATTAGAAGACTGTTTTGACATATCTGACGAAGCTACGTAACAGCTACGCTCTGGCGACACGTCGGGACGACTATCGTTTCGATGTTTGAACAGTAGCCATTCAATGTCCCAATCGGATTCCCTGGATGGCTCTCGAGTATCCAGCGAGGGGATCGCTGCGGAGCCGATTCACGGCAATTAATTCGAGAGGCGCGATGGCTGCTCGGAGGGAGCGTCGATAACAAACAGAGATTGCCGATGGCTGGACTAATGTGGCTGGATGTGATGAATGGTCTTTTATATACACGGACGTGGCCGAGGTGTTATGAATCGCGTTAGCGTCGAATCATTGTTCGCGTCGGCACAATAACGCGCCCCGCGGGGGGCTCGCTCCCCCCAGTCCTTCGAGCTTCTACCCCCGATACACGCTCCTTTATTCCCCCGCTCTTTTTCTACCCACAGTGACTTTAATCGACCATGTAAACAGCGCATCATCGGCGGACCAGTCGACTGCGATTGCCCTCGGCTTTTGTTCTCCAGGTAATTGAGTACCAGCTCCATCTTTACCAACTTGGAGTAGATTAGAAAAAACTGTTTCTAGAATCATTGCGTCGAATTATCGTTAAAAAGAGAACGCTAATTGCGAAATATATATTTTCGCACAACAAGTAGTAGGCAGTTATTGAGTTGATAAATTTTCGTTTCCATTTCTGGCAAATTTTTCAAACCTGCAGCATTCGTATCGCGCAAATCAGTAATGGGCGCGGATTCAAAATTTGCAATAAATCGCTTATTTGTTATCAGATTCGCACCAGACGATGTAGAATTCGTTTTACATATATTACACGAAAAACTGTAATAAAAAAAAGAAAACGGAGCTGCACGCCTCTTGCTGCAAGGTCCTCAATATCCGAGGTCTCCGATGCGTCGGTTAAGAGGGCGAAGGATCGAGAGGACTCATTAAGTGATTTTCCAGGGGGTAACGAGTGCTGCGGCCGATCAGGCGATGAACGACGCTGGACCATCCCGCGGAGCAGGAGGAAACCTTGAAGGAGACGAACGGCGATGCCGATCCAATCTACTCTAATTATTGCCAGGGAGGTGGAGTACAATAATAGCACCGTCTCGGGCTCAAAGTCGCGCGACGGAGCTTCGAGAGGAGAGGAAAAGAAAGGAAAGAGGAGGCCTCGCATCGCTGGCGCGGTTGATTGATGGAAGAGTCACCGTGCTTATAATTAGAGGCCGTCGTTTCCGGTTCCCCAACTGGCACCCGATCCCTGCCGATCGGTTCGCCATCGGGCGACCAATTGAACAACGGAAGGTGTCCTTAAGAAACAGCTTCGAAGGATCACGAACGGAGAAGCAACTGTCGGTATCGATAGAGGGGGATCGCGGTATGTTTGCGAGTACAGTTGATTCTGTCGGACTCTAGTAGCAAGAGGACAGAGATCTTGGTGTTCGCGGCTCCGTTGTTTCGACCGCGTTAGAATCTAATTTCGGCCCGTCTAGCGGAGGCAGATGCAACGTGTTATCGAACCTTTTAACCACGTGGACGTTTACGAGGCGCTCGGACGCGCCGCGGCTAGGCGCGAAGCCCGCCGAGAATCCACGTGTTCAGGAAACGAGATGCGGGTCGCACGTGTGCACGGCTCTCCTTTAACCGTCGCCCGCGCCACGGACAGCGTGAATAATGCCTCGTAATTTTCGCAACGACGAAACGCGCCCTCGTCGAATCCTCGATCCTCAGAATTCCTAGCGCGCAGCAGCTACACGTGTTTCCCAGTCGTTTACACCTGACTCTGTTGCCAGCTGATCACTCATCGAAGTACCTGTCCCTGTTGACCACCATCCTCTGAACCGACTATGTTCCCTACCCCGTGGAATTCCGGACCAAGAGCACCCTGGGTGCCGAGGGTTCGTTGCGCCGAGGATAGTTCCTACAGCGACGTCTCGGCTCTGGCCAGACGGTGACGAGTTACACGGCCTGTTCGCCGAATCCTAAATGCCTTGGCACGGTTTACGGAGCTCGCGCGACGGTGAGAGTATAACATAATACAATGTAGTGGGTGTCGACAGGTGCTCGCGGTCTAAAAATAAGCCGCGGGTATCGCTTCCTCGTGCATGCTTTTTCATTCACCGGGACTCTCCGTTTACCTTGCGAGACGGGTATACCGATCAGCGCGGCAGAGCGTGATCGATATCGCCGTGATAACGAGACGAGGGGCCGCGCGATTATTACAGTGGAATCGAGGATCGGCCGAGGGGAATGGTGGATGAGAAACGTTGGTGGTCCGCGAGTTAAATCTGGAAGATTCGTTCGGGGATTTGGAGGCGTCCCTGCGTCGTGCGCTGACGTACGCTGGATTATGACAAAATTGCAGGCCCGCTCGGAACGCGAGTGCGTGCCAACGGATAGCAATACGTCTTCGCCTCGGCGATGGAGACAGATGTGGGGACGAGAGAGGCTGCTTCGCGGACGTGCACGCAAGAATGGATCTTTTCCTCCGAGGGGACGGCGGATCTGGCCTTGGACGTCGATCGGGACCGATCAATATTTGCGGAATTAATTCCCGCGGGTGATTCGCGGATCGGACGATAGCTAGTAAACTGCGACGCGGATCGCTACAACGTTCGGCGCGTTTCAACGACACACCTTCCGGTGTCTGTCTCGCGGAATGCATTCGAGAACCAACGTCAAGGGTGCTAAATAGAGTAGAACCTTGAGAGGGAGCCTAAAGAATGAAGCACGAAGGCAGAGGAAACTCACCGCGTTTCTGCATGTAGCTGAAAAGATCGTCCAGGAACTCCTTCCTCTTCGGGTCGTCGTTGATCTCGTACAGCTGCAAAAGTCAGAGAAGAGTAATGGTAAATACGTTGCGCCAACCGCCGCGGGGTCGTGTTTTCCTTTTCCGAGAAGCAAACACGCGGCGCGATACGGCGCGATCGATTGCTCGATCGATTGCGCTCCACGTGAAAGGCGTGGAAACTGGGAGGGAGAAGGAAACGTGCAGTTCAATTCGGTATACATATATGTAGAATTTACGATCGCGTTATCTCGCGTCGATAGCAGGTATTCTCGGCTCGTCTGTACCACCGCGCCACGAATAAAATGTTACTGGGTCCCGGGCTAATAAAAACAGGAGTGAAACAAGTGTGCTCATAGCGACAGGCAGATTAGTTAGCTCCGATTATTAATGATTCCGTTTAACCTGGCTCATAACCCGAAACCCCCTTCGACCGAGGCAAAGCCAAACTCCCTTCGGGCTAGCGGCCCCGTATTATCATATTTGTTATGTACGATGTGCTATATCTAATCCGAGGCCCTCTAATTGCTTTTATAATACGAGCCTGCCCCCCCCCCTTCGCCCCCTTTTCACCGCCGACCATTCCGCCTCCGTTTCCTCCACGGTCTCCGGGCAGCGTTTCGACTATTTTTTCCTGCCGCGGCCACTCGTAAAGCCGTTCCCCAAAGTGGCAGGATTGTTTTAAGCAGACGCTCGGAGCGTTACTTTGTAAACAGTTATTAGAAGTAATTGCTATTCTCGGGGCTTGGTCACTGAAGTCTCGCAACCCGCGCGCGCCCACAATGGACCGTCGCGCGTTTCTTTATCGTCTCTCAGCGTCACCGTTCCAAGATAAAGTGGCCGAAACGTGACGACCGCCGATTTCCTCTTTTAGAAATTACGTGGCCCTCGTTTCCCCGGATCCCCGCGACGCGACGGGATTTAAACGAGCCGCTACCTGTATTTCCTACTCCCGGATACACCGAGTCCGCTTCGATTTACAAATTGGCCGGCGTCGATTTATGAACCCCGGGGCTCCAGCGTTTCAAACACTGTCCCCCGGTTCCACCGTGTCCTGGCAATCCTTTAAACTCACGGCGTTTCCCATCCTCGTCCGCCAACCACCGTCTCCCGTACCTCTCCGCTCGTAGATCTGCTCCGGTGATAAATTCCATTGAACGAAACGCGCTGCCTCGTAACGCGGCCTCACGCGGGGTGAATAATAATTAATTTGCCGCCAGGGTCTTGACGCTCATCCTGCCGACTTGTCCGGGGAGAAGGGGACATTTTCCAGGGGAGGGAAAAGCCACACGCGTACCAATGGCGAGAGTAGGGGTAGCTAAATACGAACACAGACTCAGATCTGTAGGAGAAAAACGGAGGCCTCGGGCGGTGGGACTCGAACCCACGATCTTCGGATCCACTGCGCGCTGGCCAGCTGCCTTAAGGGGTTAGGCCACCTTGGACGCAGCAAAATTGCAGTCATTTTCGGAATTTTTTTTAGGAAGATAATGAAATAAACAGAAAATTTAAGATGAAGCCTGTTATTGTACAACTCTCGCCTGAAAAAATCATATTTTTTTTCTCCCAAAAATAGCGGCGATAGAGCCGTGATACGCAAGATCTTGAGGAGCGACGTTTTCCACGGTGTTTTATTTTCTACATGACTAAATCTAGAGAAGTACGTAGCGGTTTTGCGATATCTTAAATATATTATTTGCAATTGACACTTTTATAAGAAAAAATATGCACTTTTTCTCCCCATGGTCACCATTCCGAGACGGATTAATGTTTCTGGATTTCCCTACGTACTTCTCTAGTTTTAGGCATGCAGAAAATAAAACTTTTTGGTTTTTTGTTCTAGGTCAAACGGTATAGCCGCGAGACTGAACACCGTAAAAAACGTCGCTCTTCAAGATCTTGCGTATCACGGTTCTACCGCCGTCATTTTGTAGGGGAAAAAATGTGATTTTTTCCGGCGAGAGTTGTACAATAATAGGCTTCATATTAAATTTTCTGCTTATTTCATTATCTTCCTAAAAAAAAATGCCGAAAATGACTGCAATTTTGCTCCGTCCAAGGTGGCCTAACCCCTTAAGTCGACTCGCCGAGATCTCTATGTTTCGGACTCTACTTAACGGGCGCCACCTACGTACCAATCGCACACCGAACTCCTACAGATCCATCGCGTACCCTGCTAGCGTTAAATCCAGCTCTAAGAAAGGCCTGATCAATATAAAGGAGAGTTCTGTATACAAGAAACAGCCAACGGTCTCAGAATCAACTCGAGAGGCAATCGACGGCGCAATGTTGGCTTCCTACACGTGCATGGTGCACAGGTGCTTCCGGTGCATCGTCTATTATTCTCCGTTTACCAGGGCCGCTGACAGGTGTCTTGGAATCGTAATCGCCCACGGTACCAGCAGATCTAACGATTACATCGCGGAATGTGGTACAATTACTGTCTCTGCACTTCACGGTCTAGCCAATAAACCGTGTGCCTCTCGTTAATCACCATCACTTGGCTCCAGATACTGTCAACGATGCACGCGGACTTGACACCTTTCCAATGCAGTTTAGTAAAGAAAAAAAAAAGGGAAAAAAGAAGGGACGAGACGCGAGTTTCCAGTAGGTTCGCCCGAGCTGACGGATTACAGGAAGAAGGAAGAAGCTTTAGGAAGCGATCGTTCACCGAAATGGCCGCTATCGCGGCTCACTTATTCATGCATTCCACTCTGTTTTCATGGCAACGCCCCAGCCCGATCTCGTCCACCCTTTGCACACCTTAGGAACGAGCGACTGGACAAACGAACGAATGGACGGATGGGCGAACGGCATTTCTCAAGGGCCATTTTGTACCACTTTCTCGTGTTTTTTCTTTGGCCGCGCGAGCGATGAGCTCGTTAGGGGCAGCCGGAGGGGAGAGGACGGGGTAAAAGGTCGGAGAAAGAGGGACGAACGCTGTTGCGTTGCGGGACGGAGGAAGAGGGGGGCCACGTCCGAGGGTTCAACCAGAGTATATTGATTGATCTACAGTTAAGCGGACTGACGGCAGCCACGTGAAGATCGGGTAGAACGGGCCCGGCTCAGCCATCTTCCTCTCTCCGCTCGCTGACCGGCCGGTTGCTTCTCCTCGAGTATCCTCTTCTTCACCTACCGTAAAATAAAGAGAGGCGAACGGAATTTGCTCTCGATGATGCATGCTCCGCGGCCCCGCCCTCTCCTTCTCATCGACTGACGGCCGGCTGAATAATAATTCCTGATACAGTCGACGTTGATCGGGTTACTTTCGTCCCTGCGAGCCGTGGAGGGACGCTGCCCGCTTCGATGATCGATGTGTACGCGAGAGCGGTTGCTAGAGGCCTAGCGCCACGTCCTCCCAGATCTCCTCGCGTCGGGGCCCGCTGCAATTGCTTCTCTATCGCCGGGACGATTAACCGCCGTTAACAGCCCCGTCGTCGAGTCGTTCCTCCCGTCGATACGAATCGCTCGATCGATCCGAGCTTGACGAGATCGGAGTGTCAACGGTACCCTAGCTGAAGCGCGGGGACTTCGTCATTAAGGCCCGTTAAAGTCGACGTGCCACTAAACGCGAGCCGAGATCTGTTCGAGGAACAGGCGTCTTCATCGCTGCCTGAACTTTACGACCGCGAGGAAGATTCAGAGGAGAGGTCGCTGTGAAATTCATGGAAGAGAATGTCTGAAGGAGGACCGCCACGCGTCGTTTACCTTTACGACCAGTAATTATCGATGCGCGGCTCTTTCTGCCGCCCCCGAGATCCAGATAGCCCGCTCTTCCGGCTGATAAGAGGCAGCGATAACGACCCTGCCGTGGCAAACGATTCGAAAGCTCGGGGAGCGTGTTTGCACTGTGTCTTTGGCAGATTGCGATCGTCGTTGCGGAGAGGTTGAGAACGATGCACGGTGAAAGAGGTGACACGGAGGAGAGATGGGGATCTCGAGGGAAGACACATTGAAACATAAACGTCCCCTCGTGAGATTAGAAAGCCAGGGGAGACGTTTGACAAAAGGATATTCCGATGCGGCCACTCATTACCTTGGCTACGTAATTGCCAGCGCGTACCTGGCCAGCTCGGTTGGTTTTCGCACGGAAAGCGTGCTCGCCTAGCTGGCTCCTGCGCCCCCGCGAGCACGGGCACGCTTCCGGTCGTAAAAGCTTTTATAAGGGTGCGTCTCGGGCGAAACGGAAACGGGTGCAGCCTTAAATAATGCGCCGTGCCTCTACAGCGAGGTCAAGACGAAGTCGAGCCGTTTCTGGGAACGCTCTTGTCAGCCGGGCACGTGAGTTTCAAGAAGAAACAGGAGCAGCTCGACTCAAAATCTATGAAAGAGAAGTGCAGAAAGGAGGAGGGTATCGATGGAAGGGGGTGCGATAAAGACGTGTATGGAGTTCAGCCGCGATCGCATGATGGAATGCTGACGAACCACCCGTCGATGAAGGCGTCCAGACAGGATCGACACGAAGTCACGCCGAGCTTGGAAAGATACAGGAGACAGACTCCGATGACACGGGTCGGCGAAGCATCGTCGCCGATTTTTTTATCAGCCCGTCGAGGATAATCTGGTAAGAAAATCGCGGTGGAAGTTGATCGTTTTCGCGACCACAAGCGAGGAGACGTAAACGTCAGCTACCTGAGGAGCAAGCTAGTGGGGATATCAAGATCGCGCGTTATACGAGCGGCCATAATAGCGCCTGCTACTATTACCCGTTTCCAGGGCATTAAAGATAGCGCGGGCAATTATAATTATTACGATGCGAGCGACGAATACCTGGCGCGTTGCGCTTCCACGGAAGCTCCGTAACGCCGGGAAAACTTCTTGTTGCGCTTAAATCGCTTTCACCGAGAAACGCGTAAGGAAATTGCAACTCCGAACTGCTCAGCTGTTGACGCTTCGGTTGCTGCGCAATGTGGCTGCTAGATATGGGGTTATATCTCGCGAACGAGGTACACAGTTAGGAAACAGTGCTCAGGCTTTCCACGTGCATGTGGCTAGGTGGATTCGCGGAAGCTCGACGAAAGCGTAGTGCCAGTGAAATATCGAGGAAACCGGGGGATTGTTTGTACTACCGCCAAAGAAGCAATCAGCGTGACGCGGAGCAGCCCCCTCGTACATCAGAGCAACGAGGGGGGAATTCGTTTATATCGAGCTGCTTTTGTCTCCGTGCAGCTTCGCGCGCGAGCGATCACGCGGTCCGAGGATAATTGCGATTCGTGGGAAATCCAGCTGAGGGTTACCGATCCCCTCCGTTTACCCTGCGGACTTCAACCTCCGCGAGTTCGAAGGCACTCGCGTCAAAAAGTTGTCCCTAAAAACCTTCCCCGTAATGGAGCAAGGTGGCCAGAGAAAGTACCAGCGAAGAAAGGAAGACACTGCCCGCGAGTTCCCATTATCGGGACGAAATCAATCGGCTTTATCCCAGCGATATCGTTCCGTGGAAAGAGAAGAGGCTTCCCCTCCTCCAATTCCCTGGTCAGCCTCTCTAATCCGAATGAGCTTTTCCTCGCGTTCATCCGCTTCCTTTGAACAGATCGACGGGCTTCCAGGAGGAATCGTTGACGTTTTTCAAGCGATTCGCCCTCCGCTGCTCCGAAAGCTCCTTCCAGCTTCCTTTCTTTATCCCCTCGCTGCGATTGCCCGATGATTACGAGGCATCCTCTCGCCACCTCCGCAGAATAACATCGATGGACTTTCCCCCGTAGATTGTCGCCTGTTCCCTGGCAAAACCGTTCCGGACAAAGCGCCTCCAGCAGGGATGAGCCTCCCAATTGAATCGAACGTTCTCCGTGGAGACACGAAGCCCGGGCGGCGGGATAGAGATATTAAAAAGAGAGGATATATCGCGTGGCCATCGAGCCAACACCCGCGATCCCGAAACCGGGCTGGGAATACAAATACGGGGCCCGGTGGACGACGACGAAGGAGGTCGAGAGCTTTTACGAGGCGAAGGGTATAAAATATAAGGAACGAGAAGGAGGTTGACGTTCGATGACGCCAGAAGTCGGCGTCACAAAGAGCTCGGCATAAAGAGCCAAGTTCGTGGTCCCTTCGCGTCTTTCCACCTCTCTCCTCTTCCTCCCTCTTCCACATTCTCTCTCACCCTGTCTCCCTCGCGCCCGAACAGTCCTGATACACAGTCGGATTTTATGCCCGTAGCTGGAAATATTAAATCGCACCTAAGCACGTTTTATGTCGACCGCCTAATAATCTCCGCCCGACTGTTTCTCTCTTTCCTTCCCCTTTCCCTGTCGCTGTCGCTCACACGTGCTGCGCGAGTCTGTCTTTTCGTCGCCGCGTCTCGCCCGGACCTCGTAGGATCTCGAAACGCCGGCCAGCTTCCCCTTCGTTCCTCGCTCTTTCAGCGGCACAGTGATCGTTGGTGGTCGGCCAGCTCGTGGTCAATTTATAAACCTCTCTTCCCCGAGAACGTCCCCTCGAGAGGACCGCTGCTGCTTCCGTACACTGCCACCCTTTTCCCGCGACCTACTCCGCAGGGCGACTCCTCGTTTTCCTAGTTCTAGTAATAGCTTCGAAGGATGAATCAAACCCGTGACCGACTAATACAGTTATCCACGCTGGGAAAAACCGTGGCACGAGACGCGGTCCGGCAAAAAAGGCCACGTCTAGCTCGCGCGCAGTCGTGTGACGAGCGACAGCCGCCTTCCTCGCGTGTCACCGGGGTTTTTCTTCGCGACGGGCGGAGAAAGAAGAGGAAAGGAAGCAGATCTTTCTGCTCATTAAATCGTCCCTCGTTTTCCCCGCGTCTCCTTATCGCCGCGGACGCTGTCGTTGCGTCACTCAGCCAGCGCAAACAGGCCTATCGGAGCGCAAATATTTGATCGATTTTGATAATCGTTTAATATCTCCCTCGAGTGGGTATTAATTTCGCGAGCTTAGTCATTGAATTAAGACACGATTCCCTATCTCGCCGATAACGATCTCGCGGCTGATACCGTCGAGCCAGGTAAACGGGCAGAGATTTTACGGTCGGATACAGGAAACTGGGAGTGTAGGACACTTTGACGGGTCAGTGGTCCCGGACAGTGGGCACGTGGTTGTACTTACGTCCTGGTGCTGACCGCTTGCAATTCTCGGAAAGGACTTTTCTAGGCGGAATGCTCGCGGCGTGCACGGCTCCGGCGCGGTCTCGTTTTAATTCAATTTGGACCGCGAAGGTGAGCTGTCGGTCTGCTGGGTTCAGAGACCTGGTGCAAACGCGCGTTAACCAGCGCGTTAATCTCTCCGGTCGTTCGAGCACCTTTATCGTCGCGTCGCGGCGAGTCGTTGTGTATCGCGGCCAATAACTTCCTCCGCGCTCGGTCCTTCGACCTTTTTTCCCTCGCCGGGTGACTGTAACTCCAGGCGAAGATAACGAGATGCCCAAGTAGAAGATTTACGATCGCGGAATTTAATTCGGTAGCCCGGCCAATTTGATCGCGATAAAGCGATACGGTCACACGTCTGCCCGCTGGCTGAGATTCCAGCGGAAATAAGAGCAAGCCGAGGGCCGGGCAGCAGCGTAATTCAAATAGCTTTCGCCGTTAAACGAGAGATAGGATCGAGAAGCGCGCTCGGGCACCGGCAACCATAGTAAGATTCAATTTTCAATTGAAATTGAGAGGCTCTTGATGACTGGCTTCAGGGTCCGCTGCACTCGTGCTGCTCCGTTCAGATGGTTGCAATTTGCACTTGCAAGCAGTTTCGACTACGCCACTGAGGAGGGGGTTCGCGGGATCGAGAGGCAGCCGAGAGATAAAACCGCGCGGAGGGTGCGAAGATCGATTAACTCGGCGACGTTGGACGTAAAATACGGCTTCCAAGTGGCAGATTCGTGGTCCGGGGTGTGCCTCCTTCCTTTCGCGTGCTCGCCGTTTCGTCTCGCGTCCCCAGCGCGGGCGGAGCGCTCGGACGGTGGGAGAGTGTGGGCCCCGCGCCTCGGTGCCGATCAAACGGAGCTGAGCTTCGATTATAATAAATCAAGACGTAAATAATGGAAGAACCGACGGGCCCGAGAGGGAGATAAAGGGTGGACGGTGAAACACGGCTGCAATCGAATCTCGGTTGCAACCAAGCCTCTCGAGCGCAACGCGAGTATGCGAGGCGATTAATGCTTCTACCCCGAGGGACCGAGATCCCTCTCCGTCACCCGCGGAACGAGTTTGATTTTATATCGTAATTTATTTCAATGGACCGTGTAATGGGATTAACATCCACGACAGAGCGGTTAAGTTTTATGAATCGCCAGCGCACCTCTGCCTCTCGCCAGCGATTCTTCAAAGAACCGCCCTATCGGCGGTGAAGGTGTTCTTCTCCAGAGAGAATGCAAGGAACTGTTCAGGTCAGCAGCACTTTGGTGCAGGGAATTTTGTCGAGAGAACTCTCTTTCGAAATCCTTTACGAAGACCTAACAGGTGAGAAGAACGGTGCTCGCGACGGTAGCAAGCGATTCGAGAGCAGAACGGAGTCTACGTCCTAGGAAGCCGTGGTCCCACGCGAAGACAGCAAAAGCCATTGTCTACCGCGCGACCGCAGGGTTGCCTGGACTCAGCCATGGGAAGATTATGCGTCTGGCTTGAATTACGTATTAGTACAGGGGGAGGAGGGCGAGTGACGAGTCGAAGAGAGAGGCAGAGGGATCGACGGTCCGGGAAGAAGAGAAATACACAGAGGGGAGGCTCTCTTATTAACGAGGAAGCGAAACAACTCGCACCGGCATGCTAATCGAACGAACATACAGTACGCACGGTCGTTCCTGGCCGCGGTATCAACGGCCATCTTTGTTCCTCGTGCCTCCGCGATTCACAACCGATGGGAATTTATCGAACCGTGAAAGGATCCCCACCTCCGTATCTCGATGCGGAGCGCAGAAAAATGCGCGGCCACTCGCGCCGCTTATAAACCTGTACGCGTATCGGGTCTAACGAGCGCGCGTTTGGCGATCGAATTAGAGAGTAGCAAAGTGTCGTAGAGTGTAGAGAATTCCAAAGCCTCGCTAATGTCTCTTCTTCTCGATCTTAAGAATTAAAATCCTGCTTGGAGTACCGCTACCACCTAATGCACTCCGATTCGCGTCGGCTAGGTGGAACTCGATGGCCCAAAGTCCCCGTTGCTGCTGGTGCTCTCGGACGTTCCGGACGAAACTTCGTTCTGGATCGACGGGAGAGGTGATCGAGCTCGAAGGGAAACGCGGAGGTGGGCGATCGAGGTGCGTGAAGCCAGAGGGAGGCTGAAGAAGGAGAGGAAAGAGGAAGAGGGTTGGAGAGGACGGTCGGCGTCAGCAAGAGGAGGCAGTTAGCGCGTGTTTACACGACAGCGCTATGTAGCCGGCGACCTCACAGAACAGTCTCTCGAGCCGAGCGAAGTGAACGTTTCTATTTGTCCGAACACCTCTTTCCGTCTCCTTCCCGCCAACCTTCTACCCCCTACCAACCTTCTTCAACCATATCTCACTCTTTCCCTCTATCTGCCTCCGTCCAACTGCCTCCTGCTCGACCCCTGGACGCATAACGACCCTCGGTCCAGTAGAGCGAGTTAGCACCAGTTGCGTCCAGCGGAAGATTGATATTTAAATGCGACCAATTACCCAGCGACTGGACCCACCTTTCGATATCTCGCGAGATTCCGGCGCGCTAATGGGGGACACGGGTAACGAGGTGTGAGAACCACGCAACGGCAGATTAGATCCGGGAACAGTGAATTAAGCGCGACAGGTGCCTCAGCCTCCCTGTACCAATCAAGAAATCAGGTTCGTGTGGACGAGCCGGAAGCGCAGTGAGCTCCTTGAGAAACCACGTGGAACATCGCCTGGAACATTGTCCCGCGTGGGACAGGATCTCGCTCGTAAAAAGGCGAAGTCGATTCGATCTGCTCGAACGGCGTAGATCCCCGAAAACGTCCCCCCGGCGAGCGCCCTTTTACGATTCGGATACGACATCTAAAAAGCGATGTTTACAGGGTCAGACGCCGATGGGAACGTTTTTATTAATAATTTTTAGTGCGTCCCGCGGCTGGTCCTCGTAAAAGACACCGGTCGCCACTTGCCTCGCTCGGCTGCCTCCTGTAAAAGATATCCGCGCGGACGTTTGTCGACCGTGTCCATCGAAATTAGGAGGCCTACCGCGGGCCTTTATGGGATTTTAGACGAGTTTTACAGCGGCGTCGAGTCGCGCTCCCTCGGATGCCGCGTATCGCCCGATGATTAAACGATTACCGTAACGAACAGCGTTTACAGCGTCGTTTAATCTTTATCGGCGGCTCCCCGACTGGTCTCCAAGGGGGCAGATTAATAAGCCGGGTCCATGGTAGCCTCGCGATAGAGCTATTCCACGTCAAAACGGATAGGTGAAAAATTTAGTTTCACCGATTCTCTTCAAAATTACAGCACTTGCCGGTAACCTGGGAAAACAAAGTATACTAAATTTCAACGGCCTATGTCAAATAGTTTTCGAAATATTTAATGTTGAAGTTTCGAAAATTCAAACAAACTCGGCTGACGCGTCATCACTTAAACTGTAATATCTCGGTCATTTTTAAAGATAATGACACCGTCTTGGGTTCATTTTAAAGCTGAAGGAATGCTTGCTCAAAACGCATATATAATATTTTGTTTATTGTTAATAAACTTAACAGTAATCGATGTCAAGTGGAAAGTCTCTTCACTTTTTTGAAAAAGGCATTTATTAGGTGAAGACTTAACGAATCGAATGGTATTTTTTTCAAGCCGAACCGTGGGTGGGAACGACGTCAAATCGCGATTTGAAACTTTGACATCGATTACTGTTAAGTTTATTAACGATAAACAAAATATTCTACATACGTTTTGAGCAAGCATTCCTTCAGTTTTAAAATGAGCCCAAGACGGTGGCATTATCTTTAAAAATGACCGAGATATTACAGTTTAATTAATGACGCGTCAGCCGATTTTGCTTGAATTTTCGAAACTTTAAGATTAAATATTTCGGAAACTATTTGACATAGGCCGTTGAAATTTAGTACACTTTGTTTTTCCAGGTTACCGGCAAATGTTGTAATTTGAAGAGAATCGGTGAAACTAAATTTTTCACCTATCCGTTTTGACGTGGAATAGCTCGATAGTTCCTGCTGCCCGCGAACGGAGGAAAGCGCACCACGAACGGTCCAGGAATCAAAGAACCGCCTTCGACGCGCGAGCCCGTTCAAAGTCGCGCTCGGTACGCACGGTACAAAGGCGAGCAGCAGCCGAATTTATTATCGAAGCCGCAGGCTTGTCCAGCACTTTGGTAGCGGTTCACCGTAACCTTTTGATTTCAATGCCGACGCCGAGCGTTTCACCCACTTTCTTTCATCCGCGCCACGACGCCTCTCATTTATACGTCTGTACACCTATTAGTCTATATTTCCGAGGGATAAGTGGCGCGTAATGTATTCCACCGGCTCCATTTGTCACGCGCTCTCGTCGAACGAGCTGGCGCGTCGTCAAAAGGGATTTCGAGACGGTGTATTGTCGCGCGAGCTGAAAGGACGACGCGAGGAGGACCGCGCACTTCTCCCCGAGACGAGGGCCGTGCAACGAGAACGAGAACGCCGTGGACTGAAAATTAATACCGTCGTTTTGACCGTAAAACGCGGTGTCTCGCCGAGAGGGCCCAAGCAGAACGGAGCCGTGGGCCTCTCTCGCTGGAAAATTAATCGGGGCCTTTGGTGAGGAATCGTCTCGCCCGGCGGAACGAAGAAATCCACCGGGACAAAAAACAGCCGAATATTTCAATAACCCGTTGACGGGGAGGGGAGGAGGGGGATGCGAAGGGGGCTCCCCTCCCCCGAGAATCGTATCTGTCAGGCAAAAGTCTTCTATGTATCCTTTCGCCGCGTCGTTACGCGCCGCGATATTTTACCAGCCATAAAAAGACGATTAATCAGGTGTCGCCGTTCCTCCCGCCCAACCCCCTTTCCCACAGCGATCGAGCCGAGCACATCCCAGCTCGATCATCTTTTTATATTATATCGTCATGCCTGCCGCTCATTTGTTAGAAATAAAAGTCTGTCCTTCAGCTCCGCCAGCCCCGCGCAACCTGGCTCCCTACCTGCGCGATCCAGAGACCAACACCTGCACGAAGCCCCAGCCAGAGCACCGAGAAACTTGTGCGCACACACTCTCCCGATCCCTCCGACCCATACCTACACCCTCTTCTTCCACCCCTTTCGAGACTCCTTCCGAGTTATGACGTGTTTAACATATAAATGAAAATCAGGCCTATAAAAGTTTAACGCCCGCGATTATCTGGCTGCTCGTGTTCCCCCGTGCCACTCCGCCGCCCCTCGCACGGCCCTCGCTCATTTACGGGCTGCTCCCCCGGACCGAGATTTCTATTTCGGCTTCTTTTCGTCAGCCAGTTCGTGCCAGCGAAACGGGAGCACGCTCCGGTCTCGTGTGCGCAGCGACGAACGGTTTGATTGAATTTTTTAATTCACTGTTTGGCGAACCACCCCTTCAGGGAGGGTTTCGCGTTACGCGTCGGCGCTTGGTGAGTTGTGTAGCTAGCTTCCTAGGCCACTGTTTCGGTTACTGGGAGCAATGGGGACGTATACCTTGTGCAGCAAGTTCGCAGTAGTATCTCTGACATGCTTCATGGAGGCACCGCACGGTGGAATCCTATTTTGGAGTTGCCCGGAATGCAAGTCGACCGGCTCCAAGTCCATCCACCCCATTGACGACGAAGCGAGACGAGCACAGACCACGGGAAACTTCTCGCGGATAATAACATCGAGTATAACACCACAGGTCAAATGCACCTCTCCCTCTCGGCGAGTTGATTAAAACTCCCCTCAAGTGTCACGTGCCATGGAAAAACGTGGCCTCGTTGCGAGGCCGCCTATTGAAAACTGGCCTCCCGAAAAGCCAGCTTCGAGACTTTTCGTGCCCCTCGTCTCCCACCGTCGCCCTCCCTAAATCACCTCTCTCTTTCTCTCTCTCCCTCTCTCTCCGTTCAGGGCAGTTTCTTCGGCCTGCATCCCCACCAAGCTGTACCACCCTCTGTTTTATCTCGCCACGCCCGAAATTCAGCCGACCAGCGTTCCTCGTCTATCGTTGTCTTCCCTTTGTCTCGAACTTGTCACCGTATTTAGGCGCAACTAATCGTCCCTCCTCTCCCTTCCGCGCATCTCGAGCACTAACGAACCCCCGCGGGTCGGCTTAAACACGGCCCTCGACCCCCAACATCGGAATTCGCTCGGAGAAATTCAATCGAAGGACGAACGAATCGGCAGCTATCGCGCAGCAACGAAGAAGCACCTTCACTGCGCCAATGGACGGGAAGGGGATGGGAATATTTTGGTGATTCAAAGGAAAGGAGGCTCTCGAGCCTGTCGCTCCTGGTTGGCCCTTGTCTCCGTCTACCTGACGATTTCTAATCCCCGGTAAGAGGCAATCCGGCCTCCGCCGGGGAATTACCTTACCTGGCCGCAGGAAGCTGTTTCTACATAATTTATTGCTTCTGAATGTTAACATTGTTCCAAAATCGCCGATACGGACGGGCCCCAGGGACCGGGGAGGCCGGATTAAGGCGCACCTTCGTCTCGGCCCGGCCGAAGGGACGACGGGCCTCGTCGAAAACGTAATTAATCAAGCTCAAATGCGGTCTAATGAGCTCGTACCGTACACGGACGGATGGACGTTCCTCGAATCGACGATCTAATAGCGCCACGTCGTCGACTGGAGCGCCTCGTGGAAGCCCATCAATCGAAGTCTCGCTCTCGAAATTCGGATGGGACTCTGATCCCTCGATAGCTGACCAACTCCATCTTGGACACCACTGTAGGTACCTATCGATTAAATGGGTTCCACGGGGTGCAACGACGATCAAAGTGGCGGCGGAAGGGAAAGCTCGACCTCTGTTCGAGCGAAGATCGAATGCGGGTGGGTTCGTCGGAATGAAGCTATTAAACTTGGGGCGTTTCAATAAAACGGCCAACTTGGGAATAGAAGATCGACAGGTAGCGGAAGCCACGATCCCTTGGAAGAAACCCTCGATCATCCCCGTCCGACGTTACCCTGCAGCCTCGAAACGGGAACACGGCCGAGGGACATTTGTTTGCCTTCGGAGCGACTTGCGTGCGCGACTTTTCCTTCTTTCTTTTTACCGTCTGACGAACGATGAAAAGCGAACGATCTTCATTGCCAGTCACTCGAGGTTCTCCGGCGATAAAGGGAGGAGTAGCCGGTTACCGGAGACACTGAAGTGATTCTTGGTAGATGCGTGTCGGGCGCGTTCGTGCTTAATTTTAGAATACCGGTACAGGCGGTTCTCTCTCTCTCTCTTTCTCTCTTTCTCTCTCTCCTCTCTCTCTCTCTCTCTCTTGCCTCTGCCGTTCCTCTCCCCTGGCCATTCTTTCACTCTCTGTCTCCGCGCGAGACGGTTGAATCTCAAGTGCCCTCGTCGAGTGCATGAGCAAGCAAGCCGTAAGTAGGTAAGTATGAAAAATTGGGAAGCGAGTGCACGCCTCACCGTGGCTGCACGCATCAGGTGTCCGTGTATCGTAGACCTGTACAGTAGGGGTACAGTGTCCAGTACTGTGCACAAAATACGCATCGAGTAACTCCGTCTATCTAGAGACGCGGTAGCGTCTCGACGCCAAGTACAGGAAAGAAAGTACAGGAAAGACACCCTGTATACGTCAACTGTCGCTACCGCTATAATATTTCCTAAATTTAAAGGCATTTTTCTTATGTAAACCGCATATAAGCTTTCGAATAAGACCAATTTCAATAAAATCGGTCCGCGCATAACAGAGATATCGTAATATCGTCTCATGGATCAGTCGGAAATTTTAAGATTTTTCTTCGTCTTCTCCAAGAAATTTTTTCGTCAACATAATACGTATACGCGTTACACGCACACCTTCAGCCAAAACGGAAGTAACACACGTTTCGTTAGTCAATCGCTATTTTCGCTATGCAATCTACTCCAAATTTTGACAGCTTACCGTCAAGTTATAACCAAGATATAAACGTGATTTTACAAATATATACATAAATGAATTTCTTTTTAATTTAAATGATAAAAACCAATTTAAACCAATTCCACCAATCCAACTGTCTTGAAGCTTTGCAGGCGTGCGTAGTTTGGATGACAATACAATATATTTAAAAAATCCCCGAGAGGATGAAAAAATTATCCAGTCATCAATTAATAATATAATAATAATTTATAATATTGAAAATTATCTGAAGTCATTCTCTATGCAAATTATCTATGTAAAAAGAAGTGAGATCCCCATAAAAAACTTCAGAAAAGTAAAAAAAGTGCGTTCACGAATGTGTGTATGTGTGCGTGCGTATATGCTACGTATGACATTAGAATTAAATATATGTAGAATAAATCTGACTGCGTTTCTAATATGTATATGTATATGTTTATGTATTTTAGATTGTAAGGGAGTTATTGTATTTTGAATAAAATGTTTATTCGTATTAAAATATTTATTTGTATTTATCATTACCTTTATGTACGTGTGGCTCATTTTGATTTCACATCTTTTTTATTTTATAATTATTATTACCTTCTATTTTTTGTGATTTATTTGATTTCACGTACTTGGCGTAATTTTTATACTTTTCTGAACATCTCTGGACCGAAGCACCGCAGCACCGAGAGCGTAATTGCGCGCGGAACGAGTATCGTGTCTCGTCCCCCTGGCTCGAAAAGAAAGTGGCCCGGGTGGGGGTGACGTGGAAGGTGCGAAAAAAATTAATGCTATCGCGGGCCTCCTCAGTGTTTTCGCCGACTCGGGGGCAGGAGGGTGTTTACGGGCCGCGAATTGGCAACTCCGGGCGAGATTTACGATTCGCCTCGGATAATCCAATAAGGCCGCGAACGACGAGGCGTGGGCGAATATGATGGAAGTCCGCCAGCTGGTACCGCGCAACCACCGTCCTGTACGTCTAGATTTAAAGCGGCGTTAGCCGTGCGTGCGCTATCGTCCGCGTGCCGCCAGGAAAGCCGCATTGTCTACTCGCAATAACGTCGGGCGTCGAATTCGAGCACGGCGAAAATGATAAATCACGCCGCGGCCGGCGATCGTATCGAGCCTCGCGGAAACCTCGCCTTCCAATAAATCTTCGGCGCGCGCGATAAAAAAGGATCCAGTCGCCGCGCGGAATAGCGTTCCGCGGTGCGATAGAGCCGACAATAGTCTGTATTTCGCGAAAGCTTTTGTTATCGCGGATGGAAGGTGCGAGGGTACTTGGTGCAGGGTGGAGTAGCGCGGGAAGTGATGGACTTTGCCGTGCGCTGGTACGGATCAGAGCTAAAAACAGGGAATGCCCTGTGGCTGGACGACGGAGTATTAAGAAGGAAAGAGTTATAGAAGAAGCTACCGAAGAAGATTCCAGGGACGGAGGAGAACTCGCTGCAGTTGCAGCATGAAAAATGGTTACGTTTCCCCGTTCGGACAAGCGCTTTGTCGGGTGAAGCGCGCACGAAGCCCGATATCTCTTTCTTGCCGGGCAGCGGCGTGCTCGCCCGAGCGAATCGACGTAAAAAGGGACTCGTCGTCGAAGGGGTGAAAAATAATAATTACACTCGTTGTCGGTCGGCGCTGAGCTGGTCGCGGGGGTGAAAGCAGGTCCCGGAGGGAGATGCAGTTACGAGGGAAGCGATACTCGGAGGAAGAAGAAGAAGAAGGAGAGAAGGTAGGAGCATCGAGTTCGAAGCTACTCGAACACGGTCGACCGACAAATGCCCGGGCCAGAGGGAAGAAGGACGGACCCAGGGAGGAGGAAAAAGTGGAGGGTGAGGAGGAGAAGCGATGGCGTGATAAATGATCGAGTATTTAACACTCTTTACGGATTAGCATATAAACTACGGGCAGTCCATAGATCTTCGTGGCAACGCATTAACGGACGAGGAGCAGACCACGGGGATGATCTCTCTCTTCTCCCCACTACTCGAGCCTCCCCCTGCCACTCTTCGGGCGTAAGCGATCTCTCTGCGGATCGACTCGCCTCGCGAGTTATTGTTTTGCGGTCCTCTCCCTTCGCCCACCCTTTCTCCTTCTCCTCTCTGTCCTCCCCGCGGCTGTCCTCCCTTCGCGCCGCTTCTCGCTCGCGCATCCTCGAGATTCGAGCGGACGAGCGAGTCGCGCACCGCCGCGAAAAGCTCGTTAATCCGACGATAACGAACGGGGGCCTCGTTACGCGCCGCGAGATGCCTGTCGAGATAACGCTAGCCGAGGATTAGAGGGGCCCACGAGGCACGGCGAGAAGCCGTAATTATTTCATTCTAATTGATATTTGCAACGATTAGGATCTCGCGACAGTTATTTCCTGCGCTGTATAGCCGAACGAGAGATCCCCTCGGCGTGTCGGGGGGGCGGTTGCAACGATCAAGCCCCCGTCGATTACCGTAATTGACGACAAACGCGCGTTTATATCGTTTGACGAGGCGCGAGAGCGTGGTGGGCCCCGCGTCCACGCGACCCCCGCCTTACAAGACCGATGACGAGCGAGATATAAAAGACCCAGGTCCGCGGCCCGGCGATCGATAGACGCGATACGCGGCTGCTTGTACTACGAACGAGCCACTTCCGTCGAGAAGACCACGTATCGCCCGTAATTAAGTCCCGTGTCGGAGTTTATTCCCCCCGGGGGTGGGAACGGTCGACGAGGCGGCTCCACCCTCCACATCTTCCCCCGAGGGGGAAGCAGGCCCTTAATCGGCCCCTAATAAACCGAGAAGGAGAAAATTACGTGGTTACACGGCGCAGATAAAAGCGAGATTCCCTGATTAATTGATTAGGGAGGCGCCAAAGTCCGCCCCGCGCATTATACCGGCCCGTACCCCGTCATTAAGGGGCGCTCACACACACACGCGCTGACCATCACCCTCTTGTACGGCCTTCCTCGTCGCGTACAGGCCCGTGTGCAGACTGTGTACGCGGCCAGGCATCGTGCGGCAACGGACCCTACGCTTTCGAGGAAACGAGAACCAACTCCCTCGATCTATCCACCTTAATGGCTTCATGAGCGTGCTTCCCTCGGGCCTGCGGCTCGCTGCGACAACCCTTGCGACAGGCGCTCTCGAAACCTTCCACTTCCGGCCGGGCCAGCGGCCACTCCTGTTTCCAAGATCCGCACGATCGATTGTCGCCGTGGAAGAACCTTTCCGATCGAGCGAAGATCGTATCGTGGTAATAAGCGAAAGATACCAGGGGTGTGTCATCGATGAGGGACGATATACGTGCCTCACAGTTAGGATTGTTACGAGAGAGGCAACACCCATTAATTTACCATAAATGCAATCGCAGTAACGGAACAGTCAGACGTCAGGAGAAATCTTAATAAAGAGAAGAACCCTAAGAAAGTGTACGCTAGGAGCAAAGGTGGATTTGAAGATTTGGCGCCCTCGAGCTAACAAGCGTCTACCGCCTTTTCCGTGAAATATTATCGAATATTTTAATTCAAAAGAGTCGTGACAATTTCCAAATTAATTCAATATGGCAACTCACGTCTGGGTCATTGCTAATTCGCTACATGAAAAATTTAAAAGAAAATTAAAACCGACTTTAAAAAAATAAAAATGCACTGAAAAGTGGAAAATAATTTTTTCCCATGTTTAATCTACGATTCTCATATTTTTTAAGTCAACGCCTCAGCATTTGCGCTGTGTAAATCTGGCGCCACTTTTTCAGTGGTAAGTCAATTTTAATAATGTTTTTTTAATTTATTTTTCACTTTTTAGTTTTATGTATATTGACAAAACACGCTGAGGAGATACACCTACGCGTATATTTATAAAATAATAATAATTAGGTGACAACAGTCTTTATTATTAACCAGAACTGGCAAAATATTGAGCCAATGTTTCCATATAAAAAAAAATACATACGGGTCTAATCTATAACCTCCTCCTTTTTTAAGTCGTTTAAAAAGAAAGTGAATTGGTTTTAAAGTTCTCAAGCCTCTGTGTTTAAACCTTTTCCAATTTCTTTCGCTCAAAATTTTCCGCTCCCACAAAATTTGTCGCTCCTGAAAATTTGATGCTCTCCAAAATTTGATGCTCCCCAAAATTTGCCCAAATTCTATACCCAAATCCACCCCTGCATTAGAGAAATTGGGAGCATGCAAGAGTACAGAGAGTGGAGTAGTCTATTATTAAGATCGCACCGAGAATTAATCGTACGACGATTACGCGAGTGCGCTGCGAGACGCTGGAAGCCACAGAGTGCAAGTATCTATCTCTAAGATTGCCCGCACATGTTTCAGCTCGTCTACATGAACGGATAGCCTCGGGGTCACGAGGATAGAGCGAGGCGTCGCGAGATGCAACTTTTACCGCGACGTTTGTCATCCCCTTTTTCCCCAATTAGCCGGAACGGCCGGCGGAGTAAAGGCAGAGGAGCAATTGAGCGGTCGCTAGATTACATGGAAAATTGAATCGCGCAATTTGGACGGGTTTCAGATGGCGGCACGCCATGCCGCCGAGGGTAGCCAGACGTCGTCGGCAAATCAGCGGCTGCGACGATCAAACGGGCAAGATTTGTTTCCACGGGGAAAGGCAGCGGGCGCGCAATCGAAACAAGCGCGGCGAGCAGCAAGGCGGGAGGGCGGGGGCGGTCGCTCGAGCCGCTTGAGGACCCTACTAAATCGCTGAATGGTACCAAAGTCCGAATGTTTACACGCTGACGGAGGGGCCGCGAATTCTTGGTACGCATAAAACCCGACTGATGTACGCCAACCGGGGCCAGATCAAAGACGCGGCTTTCAAACAATGTTAACGCGTTGCCCGCTCCATCCAGAATCGCCCTTCCCTCGCCTCGCCGACTCGCGCGGCCGCTCGTTTCCTCGCGATGACCTCAAGCCTTTTAATACGATCCGCGGCGGCCAACAAAAGGTATACGCCTCTGCTCCAATGGGACCCAGGTGCGACCGTCGCGGAGACTCTTTTGCGAGAGCTGAAACGCCTCGTATCGCTGCAAATAAAAATCCCCAGACGTCCGTGAAACCAGCTAGGACCCATTGTGACCGTTCCCCGGAGGGACACGCTTGATCCTAGGCCGCGATCTCGCCTGGTACCGGCTCGTAAAAAGTAGAATGGCGCGCATGGACCGTGCGATGCAACGTCGATCGGCTTTGCCCACCCGTGATCGTCACGCTGCCGGCTCTACGGCCCATTCAGGGAGAAGAACGTCGGGCTTTATCGGCTACGGGGAATTTTCGCGGCGCAAGAGAGTTGCCCGTTTGGAGAGGCGCGAAATGGACCGCGGAGACTCGTGCTCGAAACAATGCGCGCGGTGTGACATTAACGAGTCGGTCCTCGAGCGGCGGCTGCGCCGTTGACAATATCGTTTTGTCCGGCGAGCTTGTCGGTGGTCACGAACCGTCGTATTTCCACCAGCCGAGGATGATTTGTCGCTACCTCGCCGCCTTCTACGAGCGCACTGTTTCGCGCCTATACATAGTAGCGCAAAGTGTCGGCGCGGGGGTGACGATCGCGAAGGATATTACACGGGGAAACGTGAGCATCTGTCCCATCTGATATAGGGTAAGTCCGGTAGAGTTCGACCACCGGGAGAGTCCGGCCAGTGTTGATATTTTAAGACTGACGCAAGAAAGGGCACTGGATGCGCTTGTCGTTGATCTTGCATTGACCATTGTCGCAAATCCATATTTAAATTATAAGAAACAGTTAAGACTTCATGCGAGTCTGAAGGTTTCTAGATCAAGGTACAGTGCTGGTGCTGTTTGAAAGACAGGTAAGTTTGTGTACACTATTCCGATAGTGGGGGACATAATATGCATAAAAATACAGTGTCACTCCAACAATACATATGTATTCGTTTTTAATTTTTTTTGACAAGGTGGTCGATCACTCCCTTGATTATGGGATAGTCCGACCACATTAATGCGGGACAGTCCGACCACATTAGTTAAATATATAGGGTATCTGGAAAAGTGTAACTATCTCGAAAAATATGAATGGTACGAAAAATTGTTTCAGACGAAAGTTGTAGGATGTCAAGGGGGACGTAGCATGCTCGTATTTTCTATTTCTTATTCTTGTAACTGACAACGAAACGTTTTCTAAACACTACCTAGGGTAAACCAACCAGTGAATGACCGAATTGTTGAATCTATGGAACTTTGAGATTAGTACTTGAATATATTTATGTATAACAACAAAACAACTGTGGAAATTGCATTTGAATTTATTTCTCTTGAAATTTTTATAAAAATAATTACTTATTCTTATCATAATTTAAAAAAAAAACAATTATAAAATGTAAAACGTGTAGAAGCCCAATAAATGACCGCATACTTTTAATAAGAATTGTACTTATTAATGTTTGCTTAATACGCGTAACTAAAAATATAGGATATTAAAAGTGAAACTACACTTCATTTATAAACATATAATAATGTTTAAATTTATAATTCACATTTCTTTGCCTAATGGTCATTCACTGGTATGCGGTCAATTACTGGTTGGTTTACCCTACATGTGTATTTTTTACTGTAAAGCCATCTTCAGATTCAGGGAGCGAAAATTCCATTCTTCAAGGTAGTGACATGTCGTTAAAAGACTGGAACGAAAACGAATGCGTCTGATGCGGAGAAAACTATTTCGAAATCTCGAAAAGCGACGATTGGATTAAGTGTGTGCGCTGTAGCCGTTGGTTTCATGATACTAGATGTTTCAAGTACAAGAATGTTCGCGATTTACGTGGAAAACTGAAGAAGAAATAACATAACAATTAACTTCTTCGTGTTTTATACTTTTTCATAAGCTACACTTTTTGTAATTTCTCAAGGTCGGTCTACAGTGGCTGGACCGTCTAACCCCGACATGCGGGTGAGACCGACTAGTTGCAGTGCCAAAGTTTTTGGTTGAAAATGAAAACAAATATTTTAATTTATCGCACGCAATAATTTATGTAAACTCTAAATTGCTTGTGGTCTGCTTTAATTTCTACAAAACGACATGTGAAAAACAAAGATGCAACAATTTCTTTTTCAAAAATTGGTCGAACTATCCCGGACTTGCAATATCGATACCAATCCTCTCGCTGCATTCGCGTTATAGGGCAGGCCGGGGCTAAAAGTTCCGATTTCGATAAACCATAAAAATGACTGGAAAATAATGTAGTTATTCTCTTCACTATGGACTAATTTCTTGTTAAATTTATTATATCTTCTGATTTTAAGCTTGTGTTGAATATATTGTAATAGGTTTCCCATAGAAAGTAATTTATTTGTGGCTGATCGAAGCGGAACTTCTTACCCCTACATGGGGCAAGTTGTTATCGCATTGGGGTAAGTTGTTACTATGATATAAGAGTTGCCTTTTAATGAGATATTTCATTTTCTAATGAAATAAAGCAGAATTTTATTAATAATGGTTATTTATGAAGGTTCGGACCAACAAAAATGTATTATCTTTAAAAGAAAACCAAAAGCGACAGTTTTTATTTATCTTTACGCATAACTTCGATCGAAGTCGTGTCCCTTTCCGCCTTTCATTCATATGTTCGCATCTTAAAGCACAGCGGAAACAATTTATACATTTGCGGTAGGTCTGTGACGATAGCACCCCCAAATTCGAATTTTTGGAAAAACTCAACGGCATTCGTTTGTCCATCGTTTGCCCACGTTTGCCCATAAAAAATTTTTTTTTGCCCACCCTCCAAAAAAAGTTATGAACAAAATAAAAAATTTGTCTTCATCACTCACGATGAATTCATTTCAATTTTTTAAAAGAAGGATACGAATATACCCGATCTGGCCACGTTTGCCCACTCTCAGATTTCATTTGCCCACCCTCCAGAATTTAAATAAAAAATAAAAACCGCGAAAACATGGGTATAGATGAAGCGATCGCGTTAAAGTTCGATTATTCTCGAAAATATTATCAAAATCGTTCTTTCAACGGTGCAGTTCGTTAGTTTAGATGTAGAAGAGATTTGCCCATCCATTAATTTCGTATGCCCACCCTTCAGAATCGAATTATTAATGAAGATAGCCAAGAAGTGCGGTACCCGTTAAAGCGATTGCGTTAAAGTTCGATTTTTCTGGAAAATATTATCAAAATCGTTCTTTCAACGATGCATATCGTTTGTCCAGATGTAGAAGAGATTTGCCCATCCATTAATTTCGTATGCCCACCCTCCAGAATCGAATTATTAATAAAGATAGCCAAGAAGTGCGGTACCCGTTGAACCGAATACCTTTCCGTTCGTTTTTTCCCGAATGAATTATCAAAATCAATTGTACTTACCGTAAAGGTTGAAGGTGTTTGGTGACATTTTATCCAAAAAATGTTGCACACACTTCTTTCTCACTTTATTGGAACGACACTTAAATTTGTATCGCTCATCGAACACTTCACACTTTTCACACATCTGCAGCATGTGCAGAATAACACCAGAGTGGTTATCTAGTCATTTTTCACTAATTACCGCAATGATATCGCACAACGGAAAATAATATAATCTCACAGTTACTTCACAAACCGTAAATGAATGCACGGTCTTGCAAGAGTTGCGTCCGAACTCTGTAGACCGACCGACTTTCGTGCGTCGTTGGAAGGAATTCGAGGGTATCGCAGACATCTGTTTACGTTTCGGCACGTTCGATGACGACACGCAGTGTTGATACCCTAAAGGGTAGCAGCGCCGAGTGCCACTACCGAAACGTAAACAAATGTCTGCGATAGTCTCGAATTCTTTCCAACGACGCACTTCTTGGCTATCATTATTAATAATTCGATTCTGGAGGGTGGGCATACGAAATTAATGCATGGGCAAATCTCTTTTACATCTAAACTAATGAACTGCATCGTTGAAAGAACGATTTCGATAATATTTTCCAGAAAAATCGAACTTTAACGCGATCGCTTCAACGGGTACCGCACTTCTTGGCTATCTGTATTAATAATTCGATTCTGGAGGGTGGGCATACGAAATTAATGCATGGGCAAATCTCTTCTACATCTAAACTAACGGACTGCATCGTTGAAAGACCGATTTTGATAATATTTTCTAGAAAAATCGAACTTTAACGCGATCGCTTCACCTGTACCCTTCTTTTCGAGGTTTTTATTTTTTATTTAAATTCTGGAGGGTGGGCAAAGGAAATCTGAGAGTGGGCAAACGTGGCCAGGTCGGGTACATTCGTATCCTTCTATTAAAAAATTGAAATGCATTCATGATTGGTGATGAAGACAAATTTTTTATTTTGTTCATAACTTTTTTTGGAGGGTGGGCAAAAAAAAAATTTTTTATGGGCAAACGTGGGCAAACGAAGGACAATCATTTCCCACCGAGAAATCATTAAAATGTTTTCATGGGGGTGCTGATGCAAATTTTTTTTTGCCATAATTTTTTTTTTGAAGGGTGGGCAAACGAAATTTTTTTATGGACAAACATGGGCATACGATGAACAAACGAATGCCGTTGAGTTTTTTTAAAAAATCGAATTTGGGGGTGCTATCTTCACAGACCTATTTGCGGCGGGGCAAGTTTTTACGGTAACAACGTGCCCCAAGTCACGGTAACAACTAGCCCCTACCGACACATGTAGCAATTTCAAAGACTATTCTGCTTATACATGTATTCAAACGATAAACCCTATTACACCATGTTCTTAAATGTCATTTGATCCATAAGAACGATTCAATCTATAATATCGACGTTAAATAATTGAAATAGACCAAAATGTAATGATAGAAAAATTTTTACTTATCTGGTACGCGACTAATAGGCCCTTGCTTACAACCACACAATTCGCTGTCGCGGACGCAATTAAAATGGGCGAGAGAGTGGCGTGATCAACTCACGCGGAAAAAATAATTTAAAGTACAACGCTCTTTTTATTTTGAAGATAGAGCCGTCGGAACAACTTACCCCCGGAACTTTTAGCCCCGGTCTCCCCTACCTACAGAGGTTAGGCCTAACAACAGCTCTGGCAGTGTACCAAAATTGGTGAAATAAAGACGGCAAAAAGAAAAATAAATAAATAAAATATTTCTCGATAAATTTCCACGGGAGAAAAAGCTTTCCCACTGCAAAGGGTGTCGCCTGAGCATTCGATAAACGCGAATAACACGCGAATGCAGGTGTGGCACGCGACCGCCGTTGAATTCACGCAAGCTCCGCGCACCAGGCAGCTCGGAGCGGACCTCGGCAGGGCAACATAGTGATCGTCGCCGTGCCTCGTGTCGCCGTGTAACGCGATATCGCGTTAAACCGTGCCCTTTCGCCTGCCCGCTATTTCCTACCGACGTTTTTTCCTTTCCACCCGCCGCGTTACCGCGCATTTCGCGTGCCGCACCTCCCTTCAACTGCCCTCTTCTCGGAGGACGTTAAATGGACCGCGGTGAAACCAAGGACAGAAAGGGTGGTGCCTCGCGTCGTTTTAATATGCGCGCTAGCCGCGTGCTTTCCGCAGAATCGAAGCAGTTGGCTTCGTCCGGGAAGTCGACCGAGCACATCTGAATCTGGACTCTTACAGGCTCGCCTTGTCGGAGATCTTTCCGCCACGTTCTTTACCGAAAGGTGCGCGTGGACGAAGCGTGGCGCATGGGAGATTGACTCGCTACCGAGAACGCGCTAACGATTTTAATAACATTATTGAGAGAGCCGGCGGACGACAGGAGGAGAATGATTTGCGGCGTGTTCCCAGCGGCAAATTGGACAATTACAAGACGGAAGCGTAGTGCTGGAGGTGTTGGGGTAATTCCGGGCTAACGAAAGCCCGTGGAACGGAGCGGGCAAGATCGCATCGGTCACCGTAGCGGGGTGCGAGGCGCTTGATTGAAAGCGAATCAAGCTCGTGGGAAAGCAGCCCGCCGCCGGGCCTTAATTGCTCCTGAAATTCGGCCCGTTCCGAGAGGGTAGAGGAGCGTGCGAGGCGCTCGACAATTCCCTCAAAACTCGCCAATTTATCGTCGATCGTTCACGCGATTCGCACGGGCCTGCCACGAGAGCGGAGCCGCTAGCAAACGAAAGGTGCCGTACACAAAAGAGCGTTCACTGAGATAGCGATCGCGAGACGATGCCAGAAACTTAGGGGAGAATCGTGGCTAAACGGTGTACAGCGAACAATCGAGCCAGTGTCCACGATTCTCGCCCGTGGATACTTGATCGAAGATAACCGACGACGATGATACCCTTTCGACCACCTCCGCGAGACGATCAAAGGAGGATCGGATCGCCCGACGTCCCCTCGAACGAATGGCCGACATTTGTCAACGCGGAAGCGAACAGCCGAATAGTAGGCTAAGGGGGAGGACAGGTAAGGGCGAGGATTTCGTGGCACGTACGCGCGGAGATTCATTGGACGTGACGCGCGAGGGTACAGAGGGTTCCGTTGAAAGCATGGCCGACGACAGTGGCATTCTTTCGCGCGATGACGGACGCACGGAACGAATTCATGCAGATGAAGAGTCGCTTGCTTCTCCCGGCCAGCAACGGCGAAGAAAAGGGGAGCTGGGACGCTGTGGAGCCGTATTACGGATTCACCGAACGATCTCGGACTCCGCTCCATTATCGAGCCAGCTAATCATATGCGGCGGAGCTGCTAAATCACGGCACAAAGGACCGAGGGGCACGGGAGCGGTCCAATGGCAGCGGCTCCAACAGAGGACTTCGATTTGTCTCGATCGCCGCGACTCGAATATCAATTCCTTGCCCGGCGATTACGGTACACCGGGGGACGTTTCGCGAAACAGAGGCGCAGGTACGTGGCGCGTGTGCGAGGAATTCGGATTTCGATTTCGAGTGGCCAATTTGGATTGCATTCCGCCGTGGCCGGAGCGGGGCTTGGAATATTATTGGCTCGCATCGATCACCGCGAGGGACTGGAGAATAGCGTCGAAGGAGATGAGATGTCGCTCAGGCGCGTCGATAAAATCACAAAGAACGGAAGAGAAGGAACGAGACGCGGCGGTGGATGCGCCGGCCGATCATTTTTCATCGTGGATCGCATTAATTACCATCGGGATCGCTCGATCGCCCGGCGCGGTCATTAAAGCGATCGATTAAAGGAGGGGGAGAGAGGTCACACCCGACCGCTGCTAATAGTATACGGTGCGCGTACGTTTAGCGCGATCGATTAAAGATACCCTAATGATTCTCTCGTAATTCCTCGTCGCCGATATCGCGCCGATCCGCTCGCGGTGCCCCGAGGTACCCCGAGGCGAGGCCGGTCCCATTTATCATTTTGCATTACAAACGCTGGTGTCTCGATGAAATTCGCGAACGTGCCCTCGTTTCCTGCTGCAAATTTCCATCTGAACCGAGCAACGATCGAAGGTGGGCCGCGGCGGAGGGGCAGAGTCCGCAGATCGATATCATTCGGTGTATCTTAACGGTGCACCATAATCGTGCGGCGCACGAACGGCGAGCGTCCTAACAGGCTTCCCGAGAAAAGGGGCGCGCAGGTGAACGCGCGAAATGTGCACGGTGCCGAACCAGATGCCTTTTTGGCAAAAACGTCCCCGGAACCGTCGAGGCGGATTACGGGAAAACGGCTCGGGAAACGGTCGACCGATGATTTTACCGTTCGTCCTCTCCTCGAAGATCGGACGCCGATCGACCCTCTATCACGCGATCTCGCGCTCGCTATTACATATAGATAGGTAATATAAATTACGACGCGGTATCGGTTTGTTCTGCGACGCAAACACGCGCCCGCTTGTGATTTACGATGCTTTTTATCGATCGCGAAACGGAAGAGCCGCGCCGCAGAATCTATCACGGTCCAACCAGGCTAGCTTGGACTGGTATGAAGGTTCGTTGAGGAAGTTATGGCCGCTACATCCGCTTCCGTCCCACGCTCCTATATTTCCCTTTACAGTCAGCCTCGCTGCTACTCGCTGCCCGATACTTAACGGTTTACGACGCGCGATCTTATCAACCCCTCGATGGTTCCTCGAGGGCCTGCGGCGCTCGGCCCTTCCCTTAACCGAGCGCGACTACCCTGCTCCCTTTCCTTCCACCGAGGAAATTCTTCAAACGTCGAAATCTTTTTACCCTGTTACCGATTATCCCCGAGGACCTACACAGCTCTGGCCCCGCTACCACTGGCATTCCTGCGGTAGCGAGGCACTTAAGAGACTCCTAGCTCCTTGTTCTATGGGGGCGATAAAAACCGCGTAAAATGTAAGACGATCCACTTGATGCCTCGCTGCTGATAACCCTTATCGCTGCTTCTACAACTTGTTCTGCGAGAGAAAACACTCCGCCAGTTCCGCTCTTCGTATCCCCCTTGGCCTCGCGAACTTCGAGTTCCTCTTCTCCGAAAGGGGTGCGCTTGGACGATTCGTGGAGCGCAGATAGAGATGGGGAGGCGTTACTTCCGAGCCGCGGGATCGACAGCACACAGTCGCCAGCCTAGGAACTTTCTGCTACCGTGCCAGCCGTGGCAAATTGCACGAGCAGCGCGCAAATTAGAGACAGCGACGCGCCGAGACAAAGCAGGCAGGCGGTGTGCGTTGGAACGAGACCACACGGTGCACGACGAAAGAAGATGTTCACCGGGGATAAGGGATCTCTGGCGCATTGTGCGGTGCATCGGTGCACGCGACGCTGCACGCAATCGCAGGTACGTGTACCTGCACGGCGGTGAAAAGGCGGAAGCAACGGTAGCCGCGACTCTCCGCTCGCAGCTCCTATTAGCGGTGGCCGTTTATTCGAGGCGTGCGAGCACTGGATCACCGGTGCTGGGAAGATGGGCGCAGCAGGTGGAGGCACACGAGGGGGTGACGGCAGAGGGAGGACCGATTCCTCCCGGCTTCTAATTGCTTTCGCACTCTCGTAACTGGCGTGGACGGTCGCGAAATTGCTCGACTGGCACGGCTCAACGCACTCGCCACTCCGTTTATCGAGCAAACGCGGCACAAAGCGCGGCACGTGCTTCTTCTCCGCCGGGGATGCCACCCCCGAGGAAACGAGCACGCTCGATTGAACTCGATCCCGTCGGCGATCTGGTCGCATCCACCGCAAAGGGGACGTTCAGTAGTTCTTTCAATTAGCGAGTCGAGAAGAATCTGGGATAGCGGTAGTAATTAATTCCAAGTCGTCAATCCCTTGAATCGAGGGAATTTCCATAAAATGGGAGCAGTGGTCGAGACAGAGCTTTGGCGTTCAACAGCCTCCTACTAGGTGATAATCGTAAAACGCCCTATTTCCTCGAGAGCAATCTCCAGCATCTCAGTTGGTACGCAAAAAGACGCTAAATATTCTAGCTCATATTTGTCTATTTTTTTCGTTTCATTATGTGTATTTTTTCTTCGTGGGAGCACTCGGGAGCAGATAAGATTTACACTAAATTAAACAGCATTAAAAGAACTAATTGTTGTCAAAAAAATAAAAGAACCGATGTTTCGCTTTTTTTTAATTCCCTCAAGATGCAACAAAAAGAGTAATAATTTGAGCCACTTGTACGTATCCATATCTTTAAATGCAAAAATTTTTAAATAATAAAACGAAAAAAGGATATATTTTGCTTATTTCCAAAAAAAAAGAAAAGAATTTATAAACCCAACAAAAATGCAGTGGCTAAATATTTCCTATGTGCAGTCTGTGGCAGCTTGCGTTTGGTTATTCGACTTTGAATGTAACTGACCTTAAATCCTTTATTTATTTTACTAAGTTATGATGCTCTTATGTCGGAGGACTGTTTACTACCAATTCCATGAAATGAAATACAAAATTTAAAAATTCAAATTTTGCTTTTCGAACACGTGCCGCGACACTGTGCGGCGGCTCGCAATTGTTTCAGTTGTAAATCTATGTCAGAAATAACAAGTTCAAAAATTAAAATTCTCTGACTCCTATATTTAGGTATTTAATATCGCGGCCCGCGTAGAGTATTAGATTCCCATTTTTGGTCCCCAGAGGTTGCTCAGCACCGCAGTAACGGACGATGCAGCCTTCCTAACCCCGCGATCCTCCGTTTTCCCCGAAGCTCTGATTTATTCGAGGGCAGATAACGCTGAAAGGAAAAGCTGTACCGTGTTTCTGTGAAACGGGGCCAGGAAATTTATCCTTTCGCTGGATTTCGCCGGGAACAGTCCCATGTTCTATATATACACACTTGCGTCGGGTGATATCGAAACACGGGAAAAGCTCGGTTTCCCTGGTTTCCCTTCTAAAATTATCGGGCGCCTGGCGGGCAACAATGCGGCACGGGTCTGCAGCGATGCACGTGGACCGCAGCAGTCTGTTATCCTAAAATTATCTCGTCCTTAGGATCGGCATCCCGTTTTACTGGGAAGCTTGTACGTATCCGAGGACGGGTCGCGTGCCGTCACCGGGGAGGACGCGTCCGATGGGTCTCTCCACCGTTTCCCGTCCTGCTCCGTGTTCGGCGGTGTGGTCGCGCCGTCTCGCTCCAGTCGACTTCCTAACGCCGTCTGGAACGAGCCGTGGGCCCATCGCAGCTGCGAGCTGCCGCAGCTCGTAACTCTTCTCCCGCGAGAGGACGGTAATTTAAAACGAACTATTGCGTCTGCACATGGGAAAGCCGCTAACTGCGCTCGTAACGGAGCAGACGAGGCGGCGAGGAGACAAACAGGGGACGTCAGTTCGACGCACGCCCCGACGGGCCAGCAAGGCGACGTATCCACTTTGCTGGCTACGCGATGGCCAAAGGAACATTCAATATCAAATTGTTGCGATTCGGAGACCCTGTTGATGGTTTCTATAAGAAGAGAAGGAGGAGGCTGGATCCACCGGGGAGGATGGTCTTTTTGCGCTGGATGCGGCTCACCCCCTAAACGCCGCCGCTTTCATTTAGAGTCTAGACGTCCCCTGGGCCGGGTTCCCGGTATCTCTGATATTTATAATCGCGAAACTCGCCTCGCATTAAAAGGCCCGATTCTCGGATTAGCGGAAGCCAGTCCAGTCTTAGATCTCGCGGCGAGAGACGACCGACACATGTCGTGTCAAAAGCCACCGCTCCCCAGCCTCCTCTCGCCTCCTCTCGCTCGCCCTCCGCACCCCTCTATTTCTCTTTCTTCCCGCGGCCCTCCCCGTCGCCGCAGCCCCACGACATCCCGTCTCTCGCGCCACTCCATCTCTGCTTCCCATTTTCCGTTCTCCACTTTCAAACGTTCCGTAAATACCCCCGAACGACATCGTTTTCCCGTGCATACTATGCGACGCCCATCGAAAGCTCATCGGCTCCGAGCCCCGCTGGGGGCATAGACGACTAGATCCGGGGATCTAGACCTCGTTTGCAGGAGGTCACGATGCTCAGCTTGCCCACAGTTCGGTGGGAGGAACTCGAGAGAAGCCATCAGGCATCGAGTTCCTCTTCCTTTCCTGCTTCCAGTTGCTACCCGAGACCGGGACACGTGAGTCGCGTCGAAACGATCCTCGCTCTATTTACCGAGGGTGGACGCGTCGTCGCAGCTCCACGCGCGGTCCAATAATGCGAACGAGCGTCTCGCGGATAGCGCAATTAAGCAAACGGCGCGTCCCAAGCGTGCTTCTCCCCTTGCTCTCCCCAATATCCGCGCGATTTCAGCAGAGATTCCCCCGGCGCGGTCGCGCGTCGACAAGTCGAAATTAATATAGTTCGAGCCGCGAGTTCGCCGCGGAGACAGGCCGGAATAATTCAATAAACGGCGCGACGACCTTAAGTCTTGGCTCGTTTGCGGTCTTCCACCTTTCCTCCGCGCGATGGAAGACCCGAGACGCGATGGCTAGATTCCTCCGGCGGGGACGTTAATTATCATCGCACATCGCGGTTGCGAGCGAGGGTTAACGCGTGTTAGACCAGTGAAATTAGACGGAAATCTGCCCAGGCTACGGAATAAATCCCACCAAGCTAAATTTTGGTATGGGCCTTTACTTGGTCGTTTTAAACAATATGACAAAACTCCCCATCCATCCGACCGCCGCTAAAAATTTTACAGAGGGTTAAAAAAAACAACTGTTTTTCGCGAATATCTCGTTATCTAGCAGTTTTGCGACAAAAATAGTTATCATACAATTTATAGCTTAGGAAATTCTCTACAAAAAACGTGGTATGAGTTTTTTCGTAGGAATAATGAGAACGTCAGCATCGTCTTGAGCCTTTTTCACGTTGATGTTGGCAGCTTCCAATTTTTGAAACAGCATAGCAATAAACCTATTGATGCTGACGTTCTCATTACTCCTACGAAAAAAACCCATAGCACCTTTTTTGTACAGAATTTCCAAAGCTATAAATTGTATAATAACTATTTTGTCGCAAAACTGCTAGATAACGAGATATTCGCGAAAAACAGTTGTTTCTTTTCAACCTTGGGATTTATTCCGAAGATAGATCCTAATTTCACTGGACTATGCGCGGAGCAGAACGATACTTGACTGGTAGTAACCGTCATTTTTCGGCAGCTGTACGCCGAGCTCACGGGCACGCTGCCGGCCATTATGTGTAATTTTCGGGGACGAGGTGGCAATGTCCTGTCTCGCGTCACTTTTGCGAATTTCCGCGCGGAAAAAGGGGTGCAATTGCGCCGCGCGTGCCGATCGCCGCACTTGCACCGGCCCAAAGACTCGTTCGCTTTGCACCGGCGGTACGTTTAACCGCGCCAGGGTCCGTTCGCGTCTGCTTTTCCACTGCGAACAAAGGCCCGGGCGACACCTGCAATCACGGAAGTGGAGGCGCGCACCAAGTCCTCGCTGCGAGATCTGGGCTCGATAACCACTCGGGAGACAGCGACGCTACTCCGATCGACGCGCAAGACTCGGGGGAACGCGCCGGCAAATGAACGAGGCCCGTGGCTCTTTTGCAAGAAGATACGAGGACACGTACCGGCGACAGTCACGCGCGACTCCTCGTGTTCCTCGGACAATGGCTGTCGTTATCGGCGGAGCGGCTCGCGTAATGACGGAGGCTTCGCAAAATTACGTCAACGGTATCGGAGGCACGCGGTGGACATTGAGGACGATGTGGGAGCGTGGATAATCACGCTCTAGGAGATCCGAGGCGGTAACGACAGCGGCGTAAGAGACGTTATATAGGAGCCATATAAATTACCTGTCGCCGACCACTGCATCGTGGAATCCGTTCGAACGGGGCATTTGCATGAGAGAAAAAGGCTGCATTGTGCCGGAGATAATTAAAAGGGACGGCTGGTCGCCTGAACATCTCCCAAGGAACGAAGAATCTCGGTCTTTTACGCGCATTCCGGCTGCTCTGTCTCGTCCACGTGACGAAAGTGCAGAGCGACTGGAGAAAGGGTCCTTCGTTCGGTGTCGCCCATTCACGGCGAGAAAAATGTCCGGGAGGTTTGATACGGCTACCACGACGGGAGGGTGGGGGGGAGAGGGAGTAGCGGGGGCGAAACGATCTGTAATAGTCGCGCACGAGCGACACGGGGGGAAGGGAATCAGCTGACAAAGAACGATCGGAGATAATCTGCCTTTGTGGCCGCGGCTTGAATCGCGAGACACCTTTGTGCCGCTGTGGAACACGAGACCGTGAATGCGCCGCGGAGGAAGAAAGCACCAGGATCCCGACATTTGTCTCCTCTTTCCACGCGGATGAACGAGAACGAGGGGGCGAGGGTGAAGCCGGCCGGGGGTGGGACGATATTTTACATACACACGAGTACGCGCGAGTGTGAACGGTGAATGAATACCGGCGACACTTGCACCCACATGATTCATTGAAATTCAAATGATATCTCTACGCGCACGGCCCCCTCTTCCCCAGACCACTCTTCACTCGCATCTCTCTCCTGGACCAGTCCGCGCGAGTGTGCGAGTGTCCGATACGACGGGACGCGCCTCGTTGTCTGAGACTCGGCTGACACCCCATGGAAACGCGCGTGCTTTACATATATGCTTATAGGCCGACCGAAAGATATTCATTATAATAGCGAGCACACGGCCCGTGTAATATCATGCAGCTTTGGTATGCTAACCGGGGTCAAAATATAACTCTTCCTATGGCGTCGAGATTCGTGTCGGTCGTTCGTCGTCCGCGCGATGGAGACATCCCCGGCATTCCAGCGCCGGCAAACGGGCGAACGCGCTTCCTACGCGGCCACCCTCTCACGCGAGCACGAGCTGCTACCAGGGTTTCACGAAAAGTTCGCCGGCGAAGGGAATTGCACGCTGATTGCGCGTAACGACGATAACTCCTGGGGGTTAATTCAGATATGCGACGAGTAGAGGAGGCGAATGACGTTCGCGAAGGAGGAACCGACGGTGGAAAAAGTGGAGGAAGACGTTATTGCTCCTCTCATCTCGTGGCGTGCGCGAGGGAATTGGCACCACGCGATCCGCGCGATAAGGAATAGACGAGCATCGTTACGGGCGGCGTATTCCAGTGGCTATAGGGTAATTATGGGAGAGATGCCGGACTATCGGTATTTCAGAGATGTCGATAATAAAACACACCATTGCTGATTTCATTTGTTTCAGGCTGTTGATTTGGGTCAGCTTGCCAAGCAAGAGCGTGTTTCCTGCATTATTGTTAAAGATTTTGCTGTTTTTCGAGGTAAGCCTAGCGCACTTTGCCTGAATAGTTATACGTCGCGTTTATTTTTACTATCGCAGTAGCTAAGAATTCATAGTTTTTCTTGATACAACTTTTGTAATACGTTAAAGGGACCTTGTAGAATACTTCCTTGGCAGAATAGGTTACTTTCGCTTTGATATCGTACTGTTTTGGAAACTAAGTCGATTTAAACGATGTTTTTAATGTTTAAAATAACAAAAAAGTTTTTTAAAATAGCTAACGTGGTATCTCATGGCAAATTATTTATTTTTAAGTGAATAATCTTGTAATCCAAACATATTTGTGAACTATTTACTCTTTTTTCACATTTTTTTATTTTAATCTCAAGATGCCAACTAAATATAAAAGAAAATCTAACGCTAAGCTTAGAGCTCAGTGGAGTCAAGAAGCTTTGATCGAAGCATTACACCAAATATTAGCTTACAAAAAGAGAAAGATCAGAAAAAAACGTAGGTAAAGGATAAATGTAAGCCTCAAGAAGGAAGGAAAATGAAAATTCATATGAAAGTGGTTGAAGTTCAATCAAATTGGGAGAATTATGATACCACGAAATCCAAGGCTGACTGGATTATTTGTTCAAAATGTAAAAAGTGGCTGCATGAAGCATGCACCCTGTATAACACTATGTGTAACGAATGTGGGAGGAAGAAAAAAAGAATATTAAATTTAGAAAAGCAGAAATAATATCTGTACCTACTGTACCCGTTTAATTTTCCAAATTTATAATCGTATAAAATAAAAATGTTTCATTTTACTCTGTTTTTACTATTCTTTTATATATATAAAAAGTTAGAATTAACAAGTTTAAATAAAAAATTAAACAAGTATTAGTTTCAATTTTTTTAAGGGTGCCAAATATTAAAATTCTGATTTTCTTTAATACTAGTAGAATCACAAGATGTTGAACTAATAACATGTATCCTTGGAAAACATTTCCATTGCAAAATTTAGACACGGTGACAATTTTGCGTTACGTGCAGCAGCTCTCCCACGATTACCCTATTAGAAGGCAGGGCAAAACCGTCGATGACCTAAGGGAACTACCCTGGATAGAATCTACGGTCGAACGTTATCCTTCGACTCGTATTCCACACTCTGTACACGATCGTTATTATTGTATCTGATCGAGGGAGGAAGCGGGAAAATTGCAAAGTTCCCTGGAAGTAGAAGGGCAACTGACGCGTCTCGTGACGGGAAATCTCATTTTCGAGCGGCGTAACGAAGCAATTTACCCGCCAGCCGAACGCAAGTATCGCTCCCCGATCAATGCGCGCTCCGGGCCGGCGATTCCTATCTCCGTGGAATTACGCGGAATGACGGATTCCTCGTCACGACAGTAACAAAGTTAAATATCGTTTTGCCGGAGCCGCACGCGATGGCGACGCCGAGATAGGCGCCCTGACGTCTTCCTCCAACCCCGAAGCCAGCTCCGGGCGCAAACATCGTGGACGGAGCTGCTCGGAACGCCGCAATTGCAACGCTCGCGAGGCGTCTCGCCGCGGGACGGCTGCTCCGAGAAGAATACGTCCCGAGTGGAAGGCCAGGCTGTACCAGCGGAGGAGAGGGTGTTCGCTGGTCTCGAGAGGCGCGAACGAGAGTGAACGCCTCTCTCAATTGGCCGCTTCTAACGAGCGCGCGCGGAAAGCGTAGGTAGCTTAATAGCCGTATTTACAGCCTCATCCAATTATTGGGTAAACACGAAGAATCCGCGGGTCAATACGTCGTTCTTTCCTCTCTTTCCCGTGGCTGAAGGAAAACAGGTGGCGGCGGCCCGTTTACGGGTAAGCGATGCAGGTGTTGCGCGCGGAGTAAGCAGATTAGTCTGGCACGGTTCTGAGACGCAACACGGCCACTTGTAATTTCGCTTTTCCAGCCCCGTCGTCGCGGAATTTCTTTGGGATTGTTCCTCGGGAGGAGCCGAAGCTGTCGCCGCGTCATGCGCGAGGCATACCTCGGATTTCTTTTGAAGGAGACCCGCTGCCGAATGCAGGCGAGGATTAACAAACCGTTGCACCGACGCTTGGAGAAAGGAAGGGTGCCACAATGGAGGCAAACGCTCGGACACAATTCCCTCTGTGGCAACGAGCCTCGTTCCAATGGTCGTCCCGCTGCACCCTCCCGTAATTGCGCTTCTGCATGCACGGACCCGCTAATTGATCGATACGCGGGAATACGGAGATAATGACCAGCGGGAATGCCGGCGGAAAAAAAGAAACTCGGCAATCCGCGAGCAGGGATATTAATCGATCCAGCCACGTTCCAGCCGCTAATTAATACGTCGCGAGTGGGACAGAGTCTCGCCCCCGTCGCGTGGATGCGCGCAACCGCGCAAGATTTACGGAGGATCGAATCACCTCTGTCGTCGCGATTAGCGCGGCTCGGCGATTACCAAGTGCTCGATAGACACGTACCTACGACGTGCAAAGTACAAGTGCATTTGCATGGAATTTTTGCTCTCGTGCGCCTCTCCTATCGCAAGGACATCGTAGCCGGGACTACTTTGTATCGCGAAGCTACAACGAAAAACAATTCTCATTATTATCGGCACTCCGCAATCGCGTTGCGCAACAATTTCTGCTTGTAACGAAGCCCGCATGATAATAGAACAATTGAGCAAAGTCACTCTGATTGGACGAGTGTTATAGAAAAATGTAGAAGCTATTATCGTCATGCAATGGCTTTATTGATAGAAAAAATGAGAAACGAAACTACCTGAAATAGGTACTCTAACCTGGGGGAACATTGGCAGTTACTTAACATGTATTAAAGAAGGAAAAGGACCAAAAGTTTATGCGTTTTCACACTTGTAGCACAATCACAGATGGATACGATGTTATGATAGGATACCTCGAGCAAATTTAAAAATATTAATTACAAAAGAATACGCTTTGAGGCTGCATTGAATGTTATTGATAACACGAGTAAAATATGTCCATTGCAGATATAATTTTCAGGATTCCCTAGTTACTACGAGTACTTTAAAAAAATATATTCCAAGTCGGGAAACTCTATTCCCTACAAGTGAATGATTACTTGTAAATAATATTTATATGATGTGCCCACTGAGTTCCATTTACCCTACTTTTCCCAAACCAAAACACAACGATCGACGACAGCAGCGCAGCCGACCACCTCGAATACTGTACCCCTTGTCTCCGACGCGCCGATGGCTTTGCATAACGATAATGCGCTTGCATAATCGCAGCGATAACGCGAGCTGGACCCGCCGAGCGGCTGTCGTTCGTTCGCTTCAAAGTGTACCAAGAGAAGCAGACGAACGCGAAAGCAGCCCTGCGCGCTCAGGCTGCGCTCGTGGGTGTGCATTATACATGCCGAGCGCGCTCACCAGCACAGCCGAGCGACAACGGTGTAAAGAGCCTGCCCGCGCACGTATATGCCAGCGAAATACCCGGCAATTTGCAGGTTTACGAGTTATTTCACAATGGCTGCAAAGTATAGTGCCGAGGCATTATAGTTGGCCGTGGTAGCCCGAGTGCACGGTCAGTGAACGGGTGTTGCGCGGGGAGGGCTGAAGCGCGGCAAGGCGTACGTGTAGGTGTACTCGCGCGGCCCTCGTAGCTCCGACGCCAGCGTCTTTCTGGCCGTCGAGCTGCCTTCCCTGAGTCCAGTAGACGCGCGGGCCTCTTATTGAAACGGACTTTAAACAGGACGGCCACGAGGGAGCCCCGACCTGGTACCCTATTTCAAGAAAACGATCCACGGCCTGCAAACTCGTCGAAGCAGTTTTATCCCGAAGCGCGAGGTGTCTCGTCACGCGGCTGCGGAGAAGCTTCGAGGAAAATGGATGCCGAGCATTATCGCCGGCCCCCGCGCGGCGATATCGGAATAAAATATTCAGATGGAGAGGAATCGGCGATAAATGTGGGCCGCGGGAGCGTTGCTCCCTTTATCGCGCAATAATTTGCATCGCTCCACATTGTTATCGTCGCTCGATAAAACTGGCCAGGAGCCGCGACGGCCATTGGTTCGCTCGGAACCGTTCGATCGATCCGAGGTGAAGGGGAGCGGCGAGGTTAAATTTGGCGCGTGAGATCGAGCCGCACGGAGCACCGGGCCCCGTGTCAGCCCGGGAAAGGGGCGAGATCCTGGGGGAGACGGAAGGGAAGGAGCAAGCATCTCCGCGAAGAGGAAAGATTAAAGACCCAGCAAGTACGCCCCCACCGGAATGATGGATGCGATCCGTGAGACGCGGGCGCCGCTCTTCGAGTAGGTGGAGACTTCCATTTTCATTCCTCTACGCTTGTTCCCCGTCTCTCTGCCGTCGCCCTCGCGTTCACCCGCGTCTGGACGCTTTAATCAGCGATACGGCTCGCGCAGACTCCGCTGCGCGCAACCCCTCCACGTCCGGGGCCTCTCGTAGGGTCCTCTGAGTTCTGAAGAGATCAACGAATCCACCAGCCAATGAAGACAGTGGAGCAGATAGACAGTCGCGGGTAGACTGTTGCCGAAGGTGATGCGATGTTTGGAGAAATGGTAAATGGACCAGAAGAGGAGAAGCTTGTTCCAGCAAGAAGCTAATAGTAGAACGGAGGGACGCGTGAGTCCTCCTCCACCTACCGTTCGATGAAGCAGGTTCGTTGCGGAGGGACATAGGTGGACACTCCGCGCGCGAACAACAATCTAAATGGTAATCCAACACCACACCCTCTTTGCAAAAAGTGAAATGCTCGCCGGTAGCGGCTGCCTGGCCGGCAGCGGCCAGGCAAAAATATCCGCGCGACCGCAGAGGGCACCAGGGGACAAAAAGCATTAACAAGGCTGCGATGCGCGTCCAGCTAATTCTATAACTCCGTCCAGTCCGCTGCTATCCCTGCCAGCGTTATTCCTTTCTTTCACCATTTCACCCTTCCTGATTGCTCGTCTCTCGCCCCGGCCGCCATTCTTCCACCCCCTCCCCCCCCCCTCTCTCTTCTCCTTGCGCGGCGAGAAACGCCGTCCGGAGTCGGTATTCGGGGACGGTCGGTGGGTAATTATCTCCCAGCCGTGTAAAAATAATAATTAGCTCCCATCGTTGCATTAATTAAAGCCCCCACTACCCACCGCCCGGTCCTTCCACCTACTTCTCCCGCACACGAGCAGTTCGCCGCCCGTAATTACGCGTCCCTTATGCCAGTAACCACTGTCCCACAAAGGGCGACCGCTTTACACGCCCACGACACTCGCGCGAGCTCCTCCGGCACACACGCCTGCCCGCTTCCACCGTCCACCGCGAGGAAACCGAGTCTCGAGCATGCTGCGACACGGCCTTTCCCTTTCGAACGCTCGTCGATAACATGTAATCGATGGGATCGCTTTACGATCTGCAGATAATTGCAAGAGAGTGATAAGATCATCGATACTACTTACGAGGGAACGTATGGAACCCGCCGATTTCGACGAGACCCTGCAGATTTGCAGAATAATGAAAAACATTTGACGCGTAGTTTTTGTGGCAATCGATAATGTTGAAGGAGTGAAAACAGCCCCTAAAGTTGGGGGTGGAAATATCTCGAGAACTATTAGGTGTAGGAAATACTTATTTTTGAAGTGTGAGTTTCTCAAAGACGAACCCAGTGCGGGATGGGTTAGAGAGGTGTTTCTAACCTTACCATTGATATTAGTGAAATATTTATTATACTTAATTCGTTAGATACGAGCAAGGGCGCGTATATTCAGTCCCGCCCTCTTTGGATCATTTTCAATCTATCGTTAAAGGCCCGAACTTTTCCCGCCTGTTGGGAAACCTCCCTAGTAACCCCTATTTTTAAATCTGGGAAACCCATCTGATGTTCCGAACTACAGACCGATCTGCATTAATAGCGTATTACACAAAGTCTTTGAAAATATTATAACCGAAAGGCTTAGTCAAGTCTTTTCTCATATCATCTGCAATGAACAGCATGGCTTTGTATCGGGTAGGTCAACTGTCACCAATCTTGCCGTCTTATGTAACTATGTTGCCACCAGCTTGGAATCTAACCTGCAGGTCGATTTTATATTCACAGATTTTAGTAAAGCCTTCGATTCAGTGGATCACTCCATCCTATTGTCCAAATTGTCGGCCATTGGATGTAAGGGCAACCTGCTCTCCTGGGTGAATAGCTACTTATCGAACAGGCGCCAAATTATTCGTATCTCTGCCTACCTATTCACATCCAATGGATGCACCATCAGGAGTGCCCCAAGGGTCCCATCTTGGACCGATTCTCTTTAATATCTTTATTAATGATATATATATGATGTGTTCTTACACAGCAAGTTCCTTTTATATACGGATGACCTTAAGATCTATGAAAAAATATGGGGGCATGCGGACTATCGTGATATACAGTCTGATCTTGATAGACTTCTAGGTTGGTGCAATTTAAACAAGCTAAATCTTAACTTTTTCAAATGTTATGTCATGAGGTTCTCTCGTAATATGAAACCAATTGTTTATCCGTATAGACTGGAGAATGCTCTCCTAACTGAAGTAATTGAAATTAAGGATCTCGGGGTTCATATCATATCCACGCTAGATTTTTCCAAACACTATACAGTGATTACTAACAAAGCCTTGAAGACTTTAGGGTTCATAAAACGTTTCTCTGCCGATTTTGTAAATATAAGTACTATAAAGTTATTGTACATATCCTTAGTCAGGCCTCATTTAGAGTACGCATCCGTCATATAGTCGCCCAAATCAATTAAATATTCAATTCATTTATAGGCTTGTCTGGGATCTGATTTTGCATCGATGCTTGTTAAACTATGGTAAATATGACTACCCTTACTGCACGCAGAACTGTAACTGACATGTCCTTTCTATACCAGATCATTAACAGCAAAATTAATTGTTCTGCACTACTCTGTACTTCCTCTTTTAGGGCGAAGCTACTCAGACTATTGTGTCAGGAAAACCCTATCACGTCGTTGTAATCATGTTTTGTATCGGGCAATGCCCGTTTATTTTCAATAATAATAACGCCCTACAATTCCCCCTGAAACCTCCGATGGGAATATCACCTGCCCCCGATATGAAACGACTTTAGCCAAGCGCAATCGTCGAGGAATGATCCGATTCCCCGATAAAAGGGCCAACGAGAGGTATATTTGTACGTAGAGCTTAGGTACTTGCCTGACGCACCTGTTTGAACTGCTCTTCGAAGCTCCAGCTGGTCTGCTGCTGGTGGTTCGTCCCCGTCGAGTTGTTCTGCGAATGATTGCTGCCCTCGCGAGGCTCACCCCCGTTCCTGGCGCTGCCCTGCGACGACTCGCTAGAATGCGAGCTGCCCGACGATGTCATCTGATTCCCCACCATGCCGCCCATCTGATTCCCCGATTGCGAGTGGCTGTTGTTCTGCGCGTGATGCTGCGGCGTCAGAAACGCTGCTGGCGGTGGAAACGAGAACGGCAGGTTGAACCCACCACCCCCCATTGCCGCTTGGAGCGCTTCCAGGCCGCTTTTGTTGTTCAACAAGTCCACGTCGTTCTGCTGTGGGATTGAAAAATCGACGTGACCATCTGCTACCACCTACCGCGCGAATTTGCGCGCGAAAATCTCTTCAAAATCATTGCCTTAACGATAAGAATCACGGTTGGCGCTGCTCGCGCCCAAGACCACGAACAATGGCCCCGAGTCGAAAGCAGAGATCGTAAAAAATAGTCGGCCTCTACATATGCTCGCGCAACGAGGAGAAGAAGAAACGAACGTTACGACCGTAGAGCCACGCGGTTGCGACAACCCCTAGCCGCTCGCAAAAGCGCGCGCCTCGCAAATTACAGTTTTTCCAGGCCAACGAACGCTTAATTCTCTCTTGACCAAGTTTCGCCGGGAACTACATCGATAAGCCTTTCAACGGCGCGTTTAAAATGATAGACCGATTGTCCCATTTCTATATCGCCGCGCGGTCCAATTGTCCTTGGAGAACGCGACGGTTTCGCCCGGCTGTCGCCGCGGGCGAGCCGCGGGAAATCGAAAGGAGCGTCGGGGAAACGGCGTTGTCACTGACCTCCATTTTCAGCTTGGCCAGAAAATGCGGATGGTGCGTGCTCATCAGGCTGTTCAAGTGTGTTAATGGAGTAGGTGTACCGGCCGGCGCGGATGCATTATCCGAGGAGGAGTGCGTGTTACCCTGGAGTGGCTGCTGGGGTAACTCCTCCCCGCTCTCCTCGTCCTGGAGGTCTGGATCCGACAAATCCTCCTCCTGATGCGACTGAAAGCAGAGTACGGATTCTGGTTAGACTGGTTGCCGCGATAGCTTTCTGCACGCGATAACGCCGCGATTACCACTTATTAATTCCGCAACGCTCGATGCATGCGTGCGAATAACAACGAGCTGAATCGCGATCGACTTTTTGCTCGCGGCGGGACACGTAACTCCTGCGAATACACGTGAAAAAGAACGCTCCGAGTTACGACGCCCGAAGGAATTAATATTTAACAGCATCGCGGGATTAATGGGATCAAGTTGCTCCGGATAATCAACGGATCTGCGTTTGGTAGCGGTTGATCGGAGCCAGTGGTTTGTCTAAGAATCTAAGTGCCCCGCGTTTAAGAATATAATATTCCCGGTGATGTATTGTTTGCGCGCACCGGTAGCGCCGCGAATGCTAAGCATATTTCATGGTTATTTGAGTCGAAAGAAAGCCTGGGAACGTCGATAGGCGATATCAACCGAGCAGGTATAATCTTGGGTAAGGAGGGCAGATATCGAGGCATTAAACATTAATTAGGAAAATGGCGAATGAGGCGCGTTATATACGGCGAGATAGCCGCTATCGGGCGTCATTATTATGCTACGGGTGTCATAAGTGTTTTACGGCTGTGCCCGTTGCACCGGTGCCGAGATAAAACTATACAAAGTGACATTACTGGGAACGGAAATGGGCATCGTAAAAGACACCGGAAAAAATGAATGTTTCGCAGTCCTCGTCGCTAATCGATTCCGTCCGACCGTCTCGATAATCCCAATTCCCAAATCAACGTGGATAATTGCCCGGAGGCAATAGCGACGCTCCTTTGTCCCAATTCCCCTTTGTCGACTGCGCAACGAGCTTTAGAGCCATCGTCTAACGAAACTCGCGAGCGGTGGCATTATCGCCAAGCGGCCAATTGCTTTCTCACGATCGTATCGCGGAGTTATTAGTTATTGCCACTTGCTGCGGGTAGAGCGAGTGCAAAACGTACAGACACGACTCGATAACCTGGTCGTTGCTCGTCGAATATCGCATGCCAACTAGAATGCACTAAGTAGAATGGGTTCTGTAATTCTAGCGAGACGAAAGGGGCATCTAGCTTTCAGATTTCAGAATCATTGGCTCAACTGTGCCTCGATCGTTTCACCGAGGCTCAGGGTTCATCCCCAGAGAGGTTTCCCCGCCCGGCGAGCACTTTCCGGGGAAACAGAATTCGAGGGGCGTTCACCGCGTCGCCGAGGTGTGCCCCCCTTTATCTAAGGGGCGCAGCATGCAAATAGATTCATCGAATGTTCGAGTGTATTCAAATGGCTCGGTGAGCGTCTACCTGAAAAAGGCGGACTTGGATAAACACACCACCTATCGAGTGCAGGTGCCGCGGCGCAGGGTGTACCTGCGATGGCACCGATCTCGGACGGATCTGTGATCGAGGGGGAGAGAAGGAACGGAGGAGATACAAGGACGGTCCCTTCTGTCGGCATTTTGAGCACGTGTGATAATATTGACCGTTCGCGGTGGCCGACGATGCATAGCCGCCGCACGGTAGATGGGATCCTAATCAAATACGAAACAAGCTCGTCCCTATTCGAATCTATCCGGGTGTGGAACGATCGCCGAGATTCCTGCCCCCTCGATTATTAAAAATTAAAACGCACAGGATCTCACCCGCACGCCAGTCTTTGACTAAACCCAAGCGGCCCGCAGTGGGGTGAAACACCCTAAATGTTGGCATCAATTCCTGGGCGTGATGAAAACTTGTGTTAATTAAATAACTTAATCAAAAACGATTATTTATAAAGTAAATAAAACAAAAGATTCCTCTTTTAAACTAATTTAATACACTTTTGTACATATTTAATAACACAATCTGTGAAACCTTTTTATTTTTTTTTAAACGGCAATACAGTGATCGTGTGAACTATTTTGTCTATTTTGCGTCTATTCGTGTTAAGCAGAAAGGAGTCCTACTTAGTTAGGGGAAGGTGGAGCAAGACGAGGTACCCCCCGTATTTTGTGATACAAACGCAATAATTAAAATTGAGCATACGCGTTAGATGAGTTGCTATCGGCGCCGCCAGTGAGCAGCGAATCAATGAAACATGTGGACGCGTGACGAAGTTAGATCAGAATGATTATTTATCGGGACTTCCTTACTTTTTCCTTATTTTTAGCACCCGTGACAGTGATATAATAATATAGAAGATCTATAAGGTACGTATGTTATTTTATACTTTTGTAAAGAATGTTTCGGGCAGTGTTCATATGATAGTAGTGAGACGAGAAGGAGCATGATGGGGTAATGAAAATGAGAGTTACCCCATCGTGCCCCTCACAAACCTAGAAATAAAAATCAAAGTTTCTCATTGCTCCAGGATGGTTAAAAACTACAGACGGAAAACGGAGCGAGGAAAATGATACTTCTTTTCTATTAATTAGTCCAAAAGAACATTCCCTTGTGGAACGGTGGATATGCGGCCAAATATGTGGAAAATGGGCTCATTTCTCCTGTGTTGATGTAGGAGATGAGGACGACGAAGCGATACATGTGTGCTTCCTCTGCCAACCCAATAATAATTACTGTATATATAAATATGCTTTATTTATATTGTTTTTTAATTAGTACCCCATCTTACCCCACCGGTGGAACAAGATGGGGAGAAACGACTTTTTCTGAATTTATTTATTTATTCCATTTAAACCTGTAAAACTTAAGTCGATTCGCAGTTAAACTGAAAGACTTATTACCAAAGAATGGTTCAGACATAAAATTGATTAGTTGATTACGAAAATCTGTGTTTTATTCATCATCAAACCTTAACTACCCCGTCTTGCCCCACCTTCCCCTAATGGAGTTCCTACATCTAACTGTCTTTGACCGACTCGGGTAGGGAAGGAAGAGTTGTAGAAGCTGTGGATGTACGTTTTATTGTGCGGACATATTTCAACTATTCCAGGGATAAAAAATCAGATATGTAAACATTCTTTCGTACATCGATTTCTCGCCAACTTTTAGGGTTACCCACCCTACTGTGCGGCCGCCGTCCGTTTCCGATAAGAACCGCCGCGAAAGCTGCGCGGTGTGTCGCGCACGTTTCGCGAAAAGTGCGCGCGTAGAAAGTTGGCCCCGGGAGAAAGAGGCAGGCGTGAAAATGAATTACGGCAGTTAACGCCGCTGCTCGCATCGGTATTCCCATCTCGCGCGCTGGGTCCTACAAATCATATGATTGAAGAGGTGCACGGGGTGCTCGAGAACGATGCCCGTCATTACGATAATCACGGCAGAGGCGTCCAAGCTCTGCTATTGTTCTAACGCGGGCGTAGGTGTCGGAATATCTGGGCAAAAGGGCCGTCAACGGTCCCCGCGTCGGGGAGACCTAACCCACGTTTCTCACCTTGTTTCGGGACAGTTTCGGGTGCCGCCCACGGCAGCGCAGGAATTCGCAACATCAATTCTGCTGGCCCTCAAAGAGGATGTGTCTTCTCGCGGCTGTGTCTCCAAGCCTCGCTGGCAAGACTCTCTTTGCGAGGAACAAACAGAAGATTTATTCCTCTCCGACGTTATCTCCGCTTCTCGTTCCCGATACGGGTTTAAGATGAATCGAACGAATCAATAGAGCGCGCGGCGACGCTCGCCGTTCCTGGTCTATAAGCCGTGCCACGTGATGCTACAGGTAAAACTGTTGTACCCTGGGCAAACAAGTGGGCGCGGCCTGTTCCTCCGCAAGAGGAGAATCACTCCCACGTTTCTGTCACCGGGGGATACCTGTAGGTGATTGTGTCCCTGCATAATTCGTGGGTTCGCCTACCGAAAACACGTTCCTCGGGGCACTCGTGCCGAGCCGTGGGCAGTTAATCGAGTCACAAGAGCTCTATTCATGCTCTCGACGCCGCTCCTCGCCGCCGACTGGGCGCTCTCTTTATTAGCCACAATGCCCCGACACCTGTACAACGCGACGCATCAACGGATTCGTCCTCCTCGAGGAACCGAATGACGTCGCCGAACGAACCGTCCATTTAGCGACTATTCTTAACTTTGCTTGCACATCAGAGGACGCACCGAGTGGCTTTTTTAGGCATCGAGGGGATCATTGGGTATTCGAGGACTCCTGCAAGCTATTGTTTATCGTCGCGTCTCGTTGCCCGATGAATTTAAGCCGCGTCGCGAATCGAAACGTCGCTTCGGTACATGGATTTAGGAATCGCGCAAAGGACACACGCGCGTACACAGAATAGCGGGTGCGAAGTCGCCGCTCGGCCTCATGAAGACATTTTAACGAGATTTAATATATCCTAGCCACGACAATAGCTAAATTTACCAGAGGCCAGGCCGCGACGCGTTATCCCTCACGAGGGAGCCGCGGGGCAGATAACCGAGCACCGTCTGTGATTTATCGCCCGCGCCGCCGCCGCCACGGTGCGATTGTTTTATTGTTTATACCTTATAGTTTGCACGCTCGGTGTACCCGTGGTGACTCGGTTAACAAAGGCCCTCGCGACCGTTCGCGCGTGCACGCGTGTCCGCTCGCACGCCTGCCAGTAAATCATCGCCTAAACGCTCCAGGCGCCCCGCGGTCGCCGCGCGTCCCTAAATATTCTAATTATTGTCCAGCCTATCGCACCCGTTCATCGAGAGCCGCGGACGTTTCCCGCTTCGCGGCGAGATTCCTCGCCGAGTGCGGCGCGGCTATGATTGATGGAGAGGTGAATTCGCGCTGTCTTCGGTTTTATTGATCGCAGAGTGGTCTCGCGGAGAACAGCGGAGCTATTAGCAGACAAATCGACGTTAATATCGACGCGGCAACGGACTTGCCGCCCGCAAAGTTCAAAGATCCTTTCTCCTCGATCGCGGCGAATCGATTCGCGCGATATCCGCCGACTTATTGCGCCGCGCGGGCTTTCGCAACGCGACGGTGAAAAGGCGACGCTGAGCGGACGTGCGCTGACGATAAGCGGGGCATTGGAGGAGGAGGAAAGCGCGCTGTCGGCCGAGCAACGAAGACGAAAGGGACGAGGACCGAGGAGATGAGCGGTGTTGGGGCTCGCTGCAAAGCGAACGCGACGAGATTAAACGGAGTTAAAGGCTGCGCAGCCTAGCGCCTCGAGGCTCGTGGGTGTCCTCGTCGTGACGAAGTGCCGGGTGCAAGCTGGTGCACGGCTCGAAAAATCGAGGAACAGTACGATTCCGGGCGTATTACACGGACGATTAATTTCACCTCACCTCGACTCCCCGCGAGATATATCGCGCGGCTAGAACACCGTGTCGCCAAGATTCGAGATTATTCGGCGCATAAATTGTCTGCGGGTAAAAAGCACTTCCGAGAGAGACAGTGTCCCGATGATTTATTTTTCAAGGATCCTGGTCCGTTTTAATTGTTTTCCCAGCCGCCTGGAATTTCCCGCTTGTAAAGCGTAGGTATGCAGAGTGGTTTTACGACCACGGTCAAGGCTACTTATATAGAGTACCTACTACCCCTGACCGTTGTAGAGAACGAAACTGTTGAGCGAATAGAGTAATAGTGAGATAGTTGCCGTAGCTTACGCAAAATTGTCATCGTGTCTAAATTTTTCAATGAAAATTTGATTTCAATGAAATTTTTCCAAGGATACATATTACTAGTTGAATATCTTGTCCTACTACTAGCATTAAAGAAAATCAAAATTTTAATATTCGTCACCCTTAAAAAATTGAGATTAAAAGCATACATTTTTTAGGAGAGACGCCGCAAGTGCGGGAGTGGTGCCGCATTTCGAAAAACGTTTAAGTTTCTATTTGAACTTGTTAATTTTAACTTTTTATTTAAAAAAACTAGTAAAAGCAAAGTAAAATGAAACGTCTTTTTAATTTATACAGTTATAAAATACAATAAAATTGGAAAAATAAATAGGTGCAGATATTATTTCTGCTTTTCTAAATTTAATTGTCCTTTCTTCTTCCTTCCACATTCATTACACATAAAATAAAAATAAGATGTGAAAAAAGAGTGAAAAAACCCACAAATATGTTTGGATTATCAGATTTGTCATTAAAAAATAAATAATTTGCCTTGAGATATCACGGTATATATTTTCAGACACTTTTTTGTATTTTTAACATTAAAAGCATCATTTAGTCGACTTAGGTACCTTCCGATACAGTGCGCATAAAAGTGCTATGTCGAATATGTCCTATTCTGGCCGATAAATATTCCACAGAGTTCCTTTAACGTATTACAAAACTTACATCACGAAAAACTATGAATTTTTAACTACTTCGATAGCAAAAATAAACTCGACGTATAACTATTAAGGCAAAGTGCGGTAGGCTTACCTAAAAAAATAGCAAAATCTTTAAAAGTAATAATGGAGACACGTTCTCGCTTATTAATCCACCCTAAACGAACAGCCTAAAGCAAATAAAACCGCCAGTGTTGTATTTTATTACCGATAACCCTGAAATACCGAAGGTGCGGCGTCTCTCCCAGTGCGGCATCTCTCCCGCAATTACCCTATCGCTGATTTATTTACAGCAGCGCACAGTTTACTGAAATAAAATACTCGGCTTTAAAATTTTCTCGCCACGAACGGACGATAGTGACTGAAACAAAGCTAGCCAACGGAATGACTGTCGAAGTGGAAAAAACAATAGCACCCGCTTAAGCGAAACACCGTCGGGCACACGTGCGCGTTATCGAGAAGCAAATAACTGCAAATTGAAGCCCCCATGTAGCTGTTTCCTCGCGGCGCGAAATCTTTATTGGAGAATGGAAACGTGCGCTCCCATCGGCCGCGGCAAATTAAAACGCGTAAAATTCGACGTGCGATGAGTAACGTGCGAACCTCGTCAAGCGGGACGGGTTATCGCGAATATTATCGGGCTCATTTCCGCGGGAGGAACGTTCGAGGCACGCCGGCCGAGCGCAGGTAGTAACGCGTTACCAGCGGAAAGCTTCGCGGTGCTTCGCCGTACAGCTGCCACCGTCTTCACCCGCGAGGAACAGAGCGGAAATTAAGAGCGACTGCGCAAACGATGATTAATCGCGGATGAGGAAAAAATGTAAATATTGCCGGCACCGGGAGAAAAATAGCCGCGTGTTTTGCCCGGACCTTGACTCATTCCGATTACGTTACTTTCGCGCTGTCCCGCAAGGGCAAACTTTTCCGCGCAGATCCGGCGATTTTCGTGCCGAGACAACCGCCTCGGAGCACCGTTCTCCACCTACGCGCCGCGATCGTAGCGAGAAGAAGAGTCGACGCGGGGCAACGATTTAATGAATGGCCCCGGCGTTCATCGACGCGCAATAAAAACGAAAGTTTAAGTATCTACACGAGTTCCGTTCCGACCCCCTGCGGTGCTCCCACGTAGAGATCACGGCTTCATCACCAGGAGATCTCTCTCTCTCTCTCTCGCGCGCTCTGTCCCGCGTGTGCACGCGCAACCAGCGTGCACGGGTACTCGTGAAATAAATTCATAAGTGGCCGATGATAAACAGCCCCGAATCCAAGTCGTTTTGGCAGATCGATCGATTTAGATTGAGAGATTACCCCTGGCGGTCACAGTCGTGCCCGGGGATGAAAGGGGCGGGAGGGCCAGGGGGCTGATGTATCGGCCCGGCCAGCGCTCTTGTCAGGTATATAAATTCATTGACCATCGGAATCGTCATCGCTGTAATCGCCTTTATTTATCAATATCGCCGGGAAGGCGCATCCATCAAACCTGTCTATTTAGGTGAAGCTTCCTGCGGGACACCTCGCTGGGGAACATCGTCGCGATACCTGCACACGCAACCGCCGTGGAATTCGATACGTAGAAGGGGCGCGCGGGGTCTCGAAACCGTGCCCCGATCCACGACGCATGTTCCTGCCTCGATTTCGCGAAACTCGGCGCGATGCCCCGCCACGAGGGCCTAGGATCGATCGTGGACCGCTTGCGCGGGGTCCGCGATGCGCCTTCTGCGGAGCAGGCCGTTCCACGTGCTCGCCAGATTCCGGATCTCTGAGGCACTCTCACCGCGGGCACGAATTATTTTTATCAATCCGCTGTTATGCAACGTCTCCCGCCCTTGGCAGGGGGTGCCTCCGAATGGAGCAAGCAATACGATATCTAATAACTTGCTAAGGGACCGTTGACGGGCGGACAATGAGCAGCGTGAAAATAGCTTCGAAGGAGACTCAATGTTCGCGATCGCTGATACCGCGTTCGGTGCAAATAAATAGGCGCGGAGGAAGGACGTCGCGTCTGGTCTGTGGCGGCCGTGACGATATCTTCGATCAAAGCACAGGAGAGGGCAAAGGAAAGCGAGAGGAGAGCTGACACGACGTGGTACGTGGCACGCGATTTGTTTGAGCGTGGCTGAGCCTCGTCTCCCAGAGGTTTCGGAGTCGCGAGAAAAGCTGTCCCCCGATCGGCGTGCACGTGAGGGAGAGCTTACGCGTATCCCCGGCTCCGAGGGCGGTCCGCAAGATCAAGTTCGGGGAAAAGGGTCCCCATCGCGAGAGCCATATTTATAACCGTGGCGCATTTCGTGTAAAGTAAATCGGAGACGCGGTGGAAAGACGGACGGACGATGGCTGCTCCGCCAGATTTAATTAATGACCCGCCGAGTTTGATCTGCCGCTACAAAGACCGAAGGGGCAAGACTCCGATTCTCTTTCTCTCTCTCCGCCTCCCCGTGCGCCGCCCCGCACGGCCACCAAGCCGCCGAGCCACCAAGCCACCAAAAGCCACCAAGCCCGCCGAAGGAGCGAGCAGGAGGGCCAAGGGGCAACGTTTATTTCGGTCTTGGAGCGAGCAAACGCGAGAAAGGGCGGCCCCCGCTCTCCTTCCGTCTCTCATATTGTTGTTCGAAAGCGCCCACGGACCGGCCACTCTCCTCCAAGCCTTTCGACCCCTTCTTGCCGTTTTTATTACGGCCCGGGGACCCTGCTCGACAAATTGCGCAACAGACTCTTTTGCATTGAAATCTGACTCTCCCCTTCGGCCCGCGAAGTCGCCCCGACCGTCGATAGGTACAATGTGAACTAGTGTTGTATAAAGCTCGAGTCTTCAAAGCCTTAACCTTAACAACTCAGCCTTTAAGGCTAATATCATATGAAGCTCGAGCTCTCGAAGTTCGAGGTTCAAGCATTGGGGCTCAAGCCTCGAAGCTGAAGGCTCTTGTGTTTAATAGTAATGAAGTTAACTCCAAGTCCTTGATATTATATCTTATTTTGTGCAACCACTATTGTAGAACGTTAAAATTAAACACAGAGAAAGATGCTTTTTGATGGTTCCACCAATTGGTTGGATCCGTGTTTTAATAATACAATAAAAGTGCAAGACTATACAGTAGAATTTTTTTGTAAGTGTAGTCATTTGTAACAAAACTCTTTGATAAAATTATGATAAAACACAAAAAGAACAACACAATCACTATAATATAAATTTCAGTATATTATCTGGTCTGACTATAACGGTCATTTTCATTTAGTTTTGTGTTGAGGAACGTTTAAAGAAAGAATATAGTGAGCAGAAACATTATAAATGTTATAAAACCTCTTTCCCAAATTTACACAAAATGGCCTTAGACATGTTATCAGTACCAGCTACGAGTGTCCCAAGCGAAGAATCGTTTTTTAAAGCTGGTAATTTAATAACAAAAAAGAGAAATAGACTGAGTCAGTCAACAATTCAAGCCTCCATGTGTTTACAGTCATGGCTGTATTTTTTACGGTCTAAATAAAGCAAGATATTTTAGATTTAATGTTAATTTCATTGTCTTATGCTTGAGGGAGTATTCTCGTTTAAGCTGCCCGATTTTTTGCCTGCTTAAAATTATTTATGTAAGTTTAAAACCTTTATCACATTCGAAGTAATAAAGCCTGGCGTTTGAATAAAAGCTGAGGAATAAACACATGCAAAAAAGGGGGAACAACACAGTGAGATGTGAAAACAACTGAGTTTTTTCATACTTTGAAATTATAACCCATCGAAAATATTAGGTTGAATTTCACGTAAATAATGAAAAAAGTAGCCCAGCAAATCGAGAAACCCTTGTTTGTTCGACCTATGACACCCTAAAGTGATTTCTATACTTTGCTTAAATATCTCTATGTATTTTGTAATAAAGGAAAGTTTTACACATTGTTTAAAATATATATATATTTCATCATCCTATCAGTTTAACGAAGTTTGGGCGTCACAGAAATAATTCACAAAAAACAACTTTTCTGAACCTAACTATATTATTCTGCCTTAAAGCTTTAAAAGCTTGAGTTAAGACTTTAAAAGCTTGGAGTGTAAGACTTAGAACTTCTACATTAAGTTTGAAGGCTTCCAAAACTCGAGCATTGTACATATTCACTTCACTACGTACAATTTATACGACTCGAGCCTTCGAGCTCGAAGACTCGAGCTTTAAAGGCTAGAGCTCTCACGGCTACAGGGTTCGAGCCTTGAAGGTCCGAGCCTTTAGAGTTTGAACCGCGACTCGAGCTCTTGAAGCTCACGGCTCGAAGCTCATTTTAACAACACTAATGTGAACGACTGGCGATCGCGGTGGAGGGTAGGCACGTTTTCAAGAAGTCTCTCGCGCAACCTGGGGTGCTTTCCACGAGTTCGTTCTGTCGCGTGGAATCCAGTACGAAATGGAAGTTCGCGGAAGAGGAGGCTCGCACTCGGGCAGAGTAAACACGAAAACCGCGACGGACGCGCCACTTGGGAGAGAGGCCACTCCGGTACCGTATAGTTATTTCGAACTTGACCCACATTCCCGGCTTCCTCGAAACCGCGCTTTGACGGATAGCGACTCAGTCAACCCGACGCGACGCGACGGACGTTCGTCTCTCGCCTTTTCTCGTCAGCGTCCGCGGCAAAAGAAGTAGATTGATCGATCAGGATCGTCGAGACGGGGCGCGACTTTATTTCAATAAGAATCTTGGGACCGACCCGCGGCGCGCCTAAGATTCATTCCAGCGCCAGGGTCGCGCGTGAACTCTACCAATGACTTACGCAGGGAGCGAGGAAACGCTGTTCCCAACCACCGTGGAAGGGGATAATCCTTCGTTAAAGCAACTTCCCTGCGCAGCGAGCGCTTCGGTAACGATTGCAGACGCGACGACAGTCGAGGACGCCCCATCAAATCTGACGAGCCACGGTGGAGATGATTTCTGGTCGGCCGGCGTGGATGTCGAGCGCGGAACGAGGAACGCGGACAAAGGACGGGCCTCGCGCGAAGCGGAGCAATAATTGTCATCTAAATCCAAGAGACGCGTCCATGCGAATTCCGCGGATAAAGAGCGCGAGACCGACGCGACGCGGCTAGGGGGGCGGGTGTACCGCGTTGGCCGCCGAGGGGGAGGGTATAGAGCAATATTAATAGCGTGGGTGGTGGCGGAGCGTCGTGGAGGATATTGTTAGAACACGGGGGGCTGCGTTACGCGGTCCAGAGGGGAGCTCCTTGCTAATGGGGTTTTAATGACGGCCAGCTGTCCGTCCGTCACACACTTTTAGACAACTATTCGGTATTTCTGTATCGCCATCCCTCGATCCGATTCTCTCGACGCGACGGCAGGATCACGCTACGCGACACTCCCACGCGTCGATCCGCTAGAAGCTTTTTCGCCGGGGTCGCAGGCGAGGAGAGGCGAGGGCTCGATAAATAATAGCGGCGAGCGCGAACCAGCCCGAGCAGCCGACACGTCGTCGTCGGATATTTAGCGTCGTTGCGTCAAACGTCATCCCGTATTCGCGGTGCGCCGCGACAATGACGGATTCGAGCTGACGATTAATTTATTAGGTATTATCGTCCCGCAATTCCGATGTCCATTACGCGAGCTTTATTTATAACGCTCCACCAGCAGCTGGGGCCGGCTCGGACCGTCGTGACAATAATGCCAGAAATTATTGGGCATCTGCATATAACATGTCTGGGGTCCCTCAGGGTTCGCAGTTAGGCCCGGTACTCTTTAACTTATTTATTAACGACCTTCGACGCGCACTTCTTCGTCACTCCAAATTCTTATTGTATGCGGATGGCTTGAAAATTTTTAGGGTGATTAACGACCGACCGTGATGTGCTGAACTTGCAGGAAGACTTGTTAAGCTTTGGTGAATGGTGCGCATGCAATGGTACGAAGCTTAAATTGATAAAGTGTGTTGTGTCGAGGGCAACGCGTGCCGCGCATGAAATTGATTACCCTTACAAATTGTGTGATACTCTTCTTGATGCGGTAGACGAGGTGATCGACTTAGATGTTTATACTAAGATGTTTATACTATTTTAGGAAGCGTGTAGAACCTTAGGTGCAATAGCAAGATATGCCAGAGGCTTTAGGAATAAGGATACTTTAAAGTTACTATATACGGCCCTGGTTCGGCCGCAACTCGAGTATGCCTCGGTAATTTGGAATCCGAAACACAGCGAATATATTTACCTGTTGGAAAGGGTACAGCATAGATTCCTCCGGTTTGCAGCGCGCACCTTGGGAACACCTATGGGGGATAGGGATCATGACTATGGTCCTATCCGGGGAGCTTTGAATCTCTCTACCTTAGCGAATCGTAGGGTGATTGCGGACTTAATATTCTTACATAAGGTTCTTAATAATCTATTCGATTGCTCGGAGCTGGTGCGGCTTGTGTGCCTTAAAGCGCCTACTAGAGACCTGAGGATTCGTCCCTTATTCGATACCAAGCTGTCGCAGTATAAGCATTACTCAATTGACCCGCTGAATAGAGCCATGTTATTTGCGAATTTTCTTGTGGATGACATTGATCTGTTCCCTTGCTCTACTGACTTCTTGCGAGTACAGCTGTTGAAACGATTAACTGTTTAAATTGCGAGTCAAACTGATAGACTGTTATGTAATTTTCTTTTTGTGTTATCGATGTATTTCAATGGAGTTATCCCGATTAAATAAATAAATAAATGACAGCATCGCGAGAAGGAAAGTGGCAGACTCTACGTAGACCCACTCAAGTCCTTCTCCTAACCGAGTTGCATCGATTGCGGGCTAGCTAAGGAGAAGGAAGCGCAGGCGAGAGGTTCGTCGGGATTTCCAACGATCGATCGATCGACCTGGACGCAAAGTCGCCCGCGCAGACCTTGAGGTTTTTCAAGAAATCCTCGAGAGACCCTCGGCTACCTGAAGGACTAATTACGCTTGGCCCAACGGTTCCGAGTATGCCGAACCGATGACTCACGCCCACTGAACGTCCGTTCCAGGGTTCCTTATAACGCCCGACGCTTTTCCATCGATGTGGCCCGGTTTATCGAGGAATCGCGACTGAGGCTTCGGGGCTCGTGTTTGCTTTGGCGATGAACGTGTCTCTCCCCGGGAGGGCCGGAAACACGGGCGGGGGATGGAAAATATGAGATTCCCGGTAGTATGCACGGAATGTCCATTAGAGCGAAACGAGCGGGCCGCATCCTGGCACCTCTTGTCTTATCTCGCCGGTAGCCGTTCGCATACATCACGAATCGCCGATTAAGACGGGCGACGGAGGCGCTGCGCCCTAGGCACCCTCCAGGGACGCGTCGTGATTTCGGTTTTATCTAGGAATGCCTTCGTGTCGCGGGAACTCGCATTCTCCTTGCACCGGAGGATTCAAGCGCGTCCACAGGAGCGAGAAGACCCGCACCGCGGGATTTATCCGGGAGAAGCACGACGGAGCGTAATAATTAAGCGAGGAATCGTTAGGGCGTTGGATGAGCATCTTGTTGGAGCAGTCCTACGGCTCGAATAAACGGGAAATCCCGAAAATCTATTGTCAACGGACCGGGAGGCCACCATCTGTCGACCACATGATCGGTCCGCTCTCTCGCTCCTCCGCCCTCTCTTCCTCTCTTCCTCTCTCCGCCGCTTGTCTGTCCTAATCCCCGATTTTCCTTCCGCGAAAGCACTGTGCCCCTCCACCCCTCCGTCTGTCTTAGACCATAACCTAGAATAACCGAGATGCTTGTGGACTCCTTAGCCGGCGCCCGTAAGAATAGCACGACGATCGTTGGAAAACCGTTCGAGGAATTTAACGAGCTTATCGGCCGCGATTTGCCCATTGTTTCCCCCCAGGCTCCATCGAGTCGTCCGCTGTTTGCCACAGCGACCCTTTTCTTCCCCGGATCGACAAATATTTGCCCATCTTCATTCTTTAGAGCGCTCGCACCCGATCCCGCACCATCCCGGCGACAACGTGTAAATGCGCGTGTAACAACTGTACGGGCTCGGTTAAGAAAATAAGCCGAGATAGCGAAGAGGCGGTTTAACATCGATACGCGGCGGTACGGTCGAGCCGAATACGTGTAATCCGCGCATTTGTCATCGGCGACGAAAATAAAGTAAAAAGGCTGTCGGGCGGAAAGCAAGATCGATTGCCTCGCGGAGCGGCACGGCGACGAGCGTTCTGAAATAATGCCAACGACATCGGATATCGGAGGAATTTTTAACGAACACCCACGAGGCCTGCGTCCACGATCCCTCTTTGCCCAAGGGAACGACGGAATCCAGAAACTGGTTCGTCAAGGCACCGCGTTCTCTTCACCCCCAGTTTCCAGGACCACGGTGCCTCCAAATTGGAAGCTGGATATCTTAATTGGACGCGGATAGACGCCAAATCGAATAGAAGAGCCGAATCTCTCTCTCTCTACAGAGCGCGGAGGATAGAAAGCGAAAGTGCTGGGAGGAAGAACGGCTGTCCGGTCTTAAGTGTTCCCCCTGTAATTTCTCCTACTTATCAGCGACACATTCTCCGATAAGGGGAACATCGTCTACAAGCAACATTTTCCATTTGACTCACCGGAAAACATCTCGGTGGTAGCCGGTGGAGATTACCACCCCTGCGCTAACCGAGCCTCTAATTCCAAGACAGATGAAACACAGCAAAGATGAACTTCGGGGATATAGGAAATATGGCTCGACGCGATACGAGTATAATAATAATAATACGCTTATTAACGGAAGTCCTTCGATACATAAGTGAGAAAAAGAACAAAAATAATAAGGTGAGCACGACGAAGATGAACTTGGGGGATACAGGAAATATGGCTCGACGCGATACGAGTATAATAATAATAATAATACGCTTATTAACGGAAGTCCTTTGATACATAAGTGAGAAAAAGGACAAAAACAATAAGGTGAGCACAACGAAGCGAACCTAAGTAACATTGAATAGAGGACGCCCGAAAGAAAAAATCACAGCAACAGTCAGCTGTTGACGATTTTGAAAATTGGTTGTTTAAACGAGTTTAACGAACAGTCAAGAAGATCAATCATACCGGAATAATTATTAACGTGGAGAGGCAATACGATTAATAGCACTGAATTTACCCAACACTGTTCGATGAGGTTCGATGTAGAGTAGGGACACATAATGCGACACTCTCTTCGGGCTCGGAGCCGCACAGTTAATTTACTGCCGAGTTTATCTCGAGACACACGCTGCGCTCCCTGCGCCGAGGTTTTCAGGAGGAACTGGAGCACGAGGGCCCACCAGATGCTCTCGTGGAAGGAAATAGCCTTGACCTTGGACCGCGGCAGCATCGGAAGAAGAGGAACGCGTGCCTCCTGCTTATCTGCTCCTAATTCTAAACATTCCGTAGACCGTACTTGCTCTCGTCGCCCCGATGCAACAGCGCCGGGCGTTGGAAAGCTCGCGAACACCTCGAAGGGACTCCCTTTTTCTCGACATGCAACGCGCTTCCTCTCGGAATTTCCATGATAATCCCAACAGGCGCTTTACGATGCGACCGAACCGCGAGAGTCCCGCGGTCGATCGCGGAAGTTGCGCAAGCCCATCGTGTCGGCGATAAATACGATTTAACGAGTTTACCGCTTCCGCCGCGTATCGGGGCCGTCGTTGCAGCGTTTCCAACTGATTCCCGCCACTGTCAGTCGTCGATTACTCCACTCCGCTCCGGGTGAGCGATATAAATCCAGCGGCGTTAAAAAATTCCGGCAACCAAACGGATCCCGGGGCACGGACGGCCGATGCCATCTTCGCCTAAACGCTCGCGCCTGAATCGAGGAGGCGGGAGGGTGCGAATCGGTTGGCGTGATCCAAGGTCGCAGGGAGGTAAAAAGGGGAGAGGACGAGGGGAGCGGGGAGGGCGACGCGACGATGACGATGATAGTCGATCGCGTGTCCAGCCGAAAGAACGGGAGCCGACAGTGGCTCTTTTGGCTCCTTGAATGAATAATCGGTCCGGTGTTTACCGCTCTCGGATACACACGGAAATCCACGGCCCCGGCGAAATTACGCCTGCGCGTAACCGTTTATTTAACGTTAATTTAATGATACACGAGCCCCGGCAAAAAGGAGCAGCGCGCGCGCGGGCCCCTGTTCGCGGAACGGCCCCCTCGATACCGAGGAATTTTCGGGTAGAATCGCCCCGAGCTGCTCCTAGGACGTGTATCCGGCCGTGGTACACGAAGCGTCTCGAGCGCGGGGCACAATTGAATCCAGCTGGATTCCGTGGGCGACTCGAAGCGGAGCTGGAAGGAGAACGATGAAGGGGTTGGTTCACGGGCCGTGGTCGCGTTGTCGCGTGAGAATGTCGCGTGTAGCAATTAGGCGGGCCTGGGTGGTGCACAGAGGTATCTCGCCTCTCGGGAGACAAATGCATCGTTTAAAGGCGAAGGGCGCGATAAAAGGTGCGCGGTTTGGTGGGATCGCATCGGCCGTGACGGCCGCAGGCACCGCGAACGAGACACAGTCGGACGGGACAGGAAGAAAAAGACGGGGCGAGCGCTCCGGCGTTCCAGGCTTTTCGACTAACGCAATAAAGGCGCGCGCGATAATATTGCGAATAATAAATATCGGGATGTAAATCCGTTGGCAAAGGTAACGTCGGGCATAAATCAACGGCGGCGGAGGGGGCGGACGAGGACGGGAGCGGGGGCCAGAGGGGGGACGGTCGGTCGTCCGTCCGTTTTGTACCCTCGTAGAATCGCGTCGTAAACTCGTCAAACTCGCCTCGCGAAATAGCATTAACTACCGAGATAATACAATCGTCGTTCGCGTACATGCGCAGGAAGGTGGTAGGAGATCGTGGCTCGCTCATCGGGCCCATATCGGGAGGGAAGAAAACCGCCCCAGCAATCGACCAGGTCGACTTTGCACTCCCCCTCCCGACAAAAACTCGAATAAATCCTTGCTCGCGCAAAAGCGAGGCGAAAGATCTCGCTTTCGAGATTCCCTCTGGAGGTAGAACAGTATGGTTTCGGTGGGGAAATGGCTGCGAGGAGCTCCGCCGCTACCGAGAACAGTCTTTGATAGATTACAGGGATCGTGTCGACAAAAAACGCTAATTAATCCAATTACCGAGGACGCTGTAACCTACACGCGGGATCGAGGATGATCCTTGTGCAGGCTATTATATACTGCCCACTACCAACGGTCCAGGAACACATCCGCAGTCACGCAATGTCTCGATAAAATTCGTGGAATAACTTTATACGGAACTTTAACCTTCATCCCGTGAGAGAGGGAGAGAGCCCGGTCGCGGATCGAGTATCAAATATGCCTGAAAGTAGCTAGAGGAAGTATATTATCCCGCACGGTATCTCGAGCTCAAGAGAAACGCGATGTACACCACTCTTTCGTGAGTACACCCGCTACCCATAACCCTATCCACGCGAAACTTGTTCGATCTCTTGTTAATGATAGTCCCCGCACCTGTGCACGAGAGTGCTAACGGTAGAAAAATGTTATTCCACCCATCTGTCCCTTCTGGGTCCTCTATCCGGGGGCTAACGATGCACCGCGGTTTCGTCATATTTGAAATGTGCGAAAGCTCGGAATACGCAATGCAAGGCGGTAGAAATCGGCATAACATTTGCACCAGCATTCTGCGATACCAATTAGAATGCCACAGTTAATTCTCAGAGCGCAGCGTCCAGTAGTTAAAGTGCCAGCTCCAATTGCCCGCGCTCGTTTAACCGCGCTCGACTTCGATCCGTCTCCAGCTGAATTATACAACTCATCCTGGATACGCGTTACACGTACGTATCGAGGTATGCAAAATCTCGGTCGAATTCGAGGCACTGTACACTCCCTCGTAAATCGCGACGACACTAACGATCCCTTCGCGAGCCTTCGCTCCGCAGAGTTACGCTCTTAGATAATGAAAGAAGGTAATTAGTAGTATACATATCTGCCGCGCGTTAAATCACCGCGGCAGCCACCCACACCGCTTCCGCGGACTCGTGAAAAAGCAGACTCGTGTCTCGCCGCGCTCGAATGGATCGAATGAAAGGGGACACCGGGCATAAATCGCGAACGTAACCCGTTGAATCAGTGTTATGGGGGCCGGTGCTACCGAGGTGGTCCCTCCAGTCCGCGGAGCTTAGCAGCGGCTTCGTGGAGACCGCGTAAAGGCGTGTTTATAATAAAGTACGGCAGCGCGCGGCCGCTGCGAGTCCGTAAACTATGTGTTCGTTCGGTGCCGCGCGGCGAGATATGTGAGCGGGCGAGAGAGAGGTGACATATTGGCCTGTAAAAGCTTCCAGGGTGCTGTTGACGTTGCCACGTCAAACACCACCCCGTAACCCGTATTTACGCGGATAGATGTGCCGCGTCGGGACAAACTGGCTGCTGCTATTTTAACGATGAAAGTATTCGTGGAGGGGCGATCGGGAGCATCGCCGGCCACCGCGGATTTAAGTGACATTATTCCAAACACCGAGCACCGCCGGGTCGCTCCATTTAATTTCGGAGCACCGCGAGTGGATACGCGAGATAGCGAAAGCAAACAATCTCTCCGGGCGCGTAAGTACCTTTTGCCGGGAGCCGTAGCCCGGAGCTGCGCCGCGTAATTGCGAGTAGGTGGCTGCGATATCCGTGGCGATCTGGACCGGTGAATGAATACGACTGGCAATTCGGTGTATAAATACGACCGCTAGGAGATTGAGTCCGCGTCGCGTGCGTCGGCCACTATGAATTTCAATTACGAGCCCGATTGCCTAGGTCCGCTGTGACACGCTTCTGACAGGGCGGTCTGCGCACGTGGCTAATGAAATATCGCCCGCTAGCTGCGCTTTTAACGAAGTCCGAGCGCTCCGCGTTCGAGTGCTCGCATTAATTGCGCAACGTCCACGGGAATTCTTCCGCGGACCGGTGTGTCCCTTTCGAATCTGGCAGATTCCGGGGGATTATTAGATCGTAAATCATCCGCGCGCATCTCCTGCGCCCTGTAGCAACAAGCCCGAGCCGATTCCCAGCGACTCGTGCCAAGTGCGTGCGCGCAGGTGCGTGCACGGTGGCCGCGGTTCCCTTTGAAAATTGGTCGTCAAGCCGAGGCGAGACAGATTCGTAGCCAAACAACCGCGAGCGGCACAAGCGGACCGCTCGGTTTCCAAGCTCCTTTCGATTGTGCGCCGGTTCGCCGTAAAATCGCTGGCCGGCCTCGCTCGAGTAGCGGTGCAGCCGCGTGCAGGGAGCAATTAGCTATCGTAAACCTCAAATCCGACGCGGGGAAGAGGTGGGTACTTTATGGATGCCACCGATCACGACACATGCTAGATGGATCGTAATCGAGGGGGAAAGAAACGGTCCATGGGAGGAGCTATCGTGGTATGCATATACGCCGTCGGAGGAGCCGCCGAGATAATTGAAGGCTCGCTGTAATAGACGGGCTAATTGCAAGCGGCCGCGTCACGAACACCGCGCAGCTTTCGTATCAGAAGCTAGCTAACCCATTGATCGATTCGACCGACTTGACGGGACGTAGGAGCCGCGAGGTTCCTATGACGCGTCGCAGCCGAGAAATTCGCGACCAGGGTGCGAAGGAGGTAAACGAGAAAGAAACGGGATACCGTAAACACGGGGCTTCTCGCCGCAGACTTAAGAGGTCTGCGCGTTAGGGTTGTGGTGCCAGCACGCGACCTCACCTACACGCACCTCGTGCAGCAGCAACGACCGTTTGCTCGCGCCTCCCACGAGTGCATCCCTCTCGCATGGATTCCTCCGGCTCCCTCCCTTGCGATCGCCGAACTCGACAACAACTCTCGGCGACGCGCGTCCACCTCTCTCTCCCCACATCCGCCGGAAATAAACCATCCCGAAGTCGATCCTGTCCTCGGCCGCACGTGGTGCTTCGTCTTCTTCGATGATCCCGAGGAAAGGATCTATTTTTAAGAGGCGTCCCTTTCCTCGATAGTTGGATCGCGTTTGATTCTCTCACTCTCGAGTGGAATATTTTAAGAGCGAGTGCACTAATGTCCCGATGGCAGAGGCAAGAGCGGAGGGTGCAGAAGCCACCGGTCAGTGCTGCCAACTCAGATTTTTGAAAATCCGTAGAGAAAAGTTCAACATTCCGTAGAATTCCGTAGATCACCCTTTGGAAAATCCGTTCATCTACGGATTTTCTTCAGAAGTGCTAATTATTACATGTATGATAGAAACTAATTCCCTTGCTCGTGGAAACCGTCCTTTCCCAAATCCTTTCTAGAAATATTATATCTCGACCCTCCCCTAACATCCACAAAAAATTATTGTCACCACAAAGATTCACAAATTACGAAAAAAGTTCGCGTGCAAAAGTTGTGAAATCCACTTTTACTAATTCCACTTCGGTACAAGAGCTTTGCCCAAAAATAATGTTCCCCTGTAAGTCGTTTTCGCCGAAGCCTTTCGTCTCGACGTAAATTCACCAAAAGGAATTAAAAAAGTTCATATGCAAAGATTCTGAAATCAACTTTGCTGATTCCTATTGTACTCGTTCAAATAAGCTTGAATTCCAGCAATTAAGCGTGACGAAAAGCTCTTGTAGTGAAGTGGAATTTAGCTACGCACAGTAAATCGGCGGTTTGGATCGTAAAATCAAACGGTCAAATTAAACAGCAAATGATTTCTTTAATCAGAATCAAAATCTTGTTTTATCAACTTCGAGTTATCTTAGTTTTAAAATTATACGTATTAATAGTATTAAATAATTTAAGGTAAAAAATCCGCAGATTTCAGTTTGCAATCCGTAGATCCGTGGATAAAGTAAAAAATCCGTAGATCTACGGAAAAATCCGTAGGGTTGGTAACGCTGCCACCGGTGCAGGCTACACGCGGGGGATGTTAGCTTCCCCCGAGATGTCTGGCCGCTGGTAATACCCGCGTTTCTCCGCGGCGTAATTTATGTCCGACTTACGAGGTGCACGTACGCTGGCGTACGAAGCGGGGCCGTCTAGGCGGTCGATCGTGCGCCTTCCTTCGCTGGCGAGGAAACGCAACGCACCCGTCTTGCTCGCGGTGAGGTAGGTAATATCAAACGAGGCGGCCTTGTACGGATTCTGTTACTAATATGCCCGGGCAGCGGCAGGAACCCCTGCGCTGCATATTATCCGATACCAATAATGCGACTAATCGAGTTAGCCTTACCCCCTTAAGCTGATATGCAGCTTTATACGAGCTCAACCCGTAACGATTGCAACGCGATGCGCGCGGCCGGATAGCCCGGACCCTTGGATTCCTTTCACCCACTGCCAGCCCCGGGAATCCGACTTCCCTCTATAAATCGCAGCGATATGTAACGCGGAACGAGCAGCCCCTCGACGTCAGGTAACTAGTTGGAAGCGCAAAGAAACCATGCACCCGAGGAACGACGCGATTCCCAAGATGAAGGGCCTCCCTGCTCTCGGTTTACGAGCTAACGAGGCTCGCAAAAAGTCACGAGACACACACACTGGAGGAGAAACGAAGACGGGGAACGCAGCTGCGGCCAGCTAGGCGCATGATAATTCTCATTGAACGTGTAATTACATTAGTTGTCGGCTTTCGACGGGACAAATTGCCAGCTTCGAGCCGGCCAGTGTTCCCCAAAGTGGCGAAAAAACTTCAAAGATCGAATGCAAGACCGACGGAAGCAGCTGTTGCGCTCCGTGTGGACCAGAAGTACTTACGTACATTCGAGTGGACCGACGACTCGTGTCGCGATTCCCAATTACTCATACCCCGTCCCCCGGCCGAATGATTGGAGACAGGTAGTTTCGAGGACGGACAAAAGGCTGGCTGCCTCGCGGCGTAACGAAAAGGACCTGTAACGTGTTCCCGAGGATGAGTTTATTTTATTCGCGGTTCGTAAACGAAAATACGAGGAGCATTGGTAGACAATAGAGGCCTGGGGTGGCGTAGGACGTAGCACGATTTGCCGCTGCGGGGCCAGAATGGCCTACGAGCCGTCATCTGTGCACGTGGAATTCGGCTATTAAGCCGAAACACCCGACGGCCTATAAAATTCGTCTGGTCCCGCGTTGTCTGCGAACGTGCGTTAAACCCTTGCGGTTATATACTCCGCACAGGTGTTGCAGGGTGCGGAGCGGGCCCTGGTCGAATATCTGCTCCGAGCTGGAGCTGCAAACATCGACTCTCTTTCTTACGCGAAGCCCTCGACGAACAGGAGACTCGCTCACGAGAACGTCCAGGATATATCGGGTCGAAATTATAGTGATCGTCGTTGAACAAAGTTTCCTTCGAACTCGTCGGAATCCTTTCGCCGGGCGCGCTCTTCCCTCTTTTCTCAACGGGGCGCGAGCGGCCCTCTTCGACGCTTTACGATCTCTAATTATAACGATTACGCTGATGCTTCACGGGTGGAAGTTTCGTTCCTGTTAGCTGGATGTCCTGCTCCCTGAGAAAGATGGCAGGAAGAGGGAAGAGGATGCCGGAGGGGGTCGGGGGAGCGAGCGTGGAGAATCAGACTGGCGGCGGATTCCTCCAATCCGCGCTCGAATCCGGAATCCTGGATCCCGTGGCGGTGGTCTCTTAGGGCGGCGCGATTTGGCAGCCCCCAGCGATATATTCAAAACGATCGTCCGCTCCCTCCCCTGCTTATCCCCTTTCCAATCGTTTCCCCTCTTCGCTCCACCGCCGCGCCGTTCGAGTTCCATCTTGGATGTATCTCCCCGGTGGTGCTGGCTTCTCCCGATGATCATGCAGCCTCGCGAGTCACGGAACTCGGCTCATCGGGCGCCGTGAACGCGGTCAGTGGCGAGAGCAGAGCGAGATGCGCGCGTCCTCGGGGCGAGAATGTGTTTCGAGATATTACCGAGATTGCACTTTGCTTCCTGGAAGCACCATGCCCGCGCTAGTCACGAACATTTATAGTACACACGGCTCAAACGATTGCGGCCGATCGAGATTCGATTGCAGGATAGCTGAACACGGTTTAGGGCACTGACAGACCACAGGCTCCCGTCTAGGACACTTCTAATTCGCGAGGAAACGTCACTGTGAATAATAATCATCTAATATGAGACACGTTCGCGCAGTCCTGTCGCAAAATTTAATTTACATTGCATCGGTTATGTTTACTTTCCCGTTGTTAACTGAAATAAGGGATAGTAGATTTTGAAATAAATGCGTCTTTGCCCTACAGGTTTCCACTACCAATGAGCGTCTTGCATTTTAATCCATGAAGACTGCTACGAATATAATACAAGAAGACTTTATTCGTCTTATTATTCAGGTTTCCGAAACCCCTACTGTCTCTACGAATACATTACATTCGTTTCCATTCTTTTCATTTCCACTCTACTCTCCCGTTTTATTTATTTGAGTCTTCCATTATATTTATGCACTTGCAGCGGTACTTGAGCATTATTCTAATCTGTGCTTCATTTCTCAGTGTATACACTGCTGTATATTGATTTATCAAAGGGCTTCCGTTTAAGTAAATAAATAAATAAATTATTCGCGGTTGGATCGAGTCTGGATTTTTCAAAGGAATCGTTTGATAACTCTGCCCTCGACGGAAGCCTTCTTAAGCCAATCGTCTTAATAATCGAGCACAATGTGAATGAGCGAAAGGGAAAGAAACCCGAGCAGCTTTCACGATAGTTATAATAATAATTTCTGTCGATATTTCGTGGAGCAACTCTTCCAACTCTTTTAGCGTCTGCTCAAACTCATCTCTGACGCACATGAACATTACTTATCTTGCGCTCCGTGCAGAGCAGAGTAGGGGAATGAAGCGAACTCGACCAATCGTTTTGGAATTCCGAATGGAGTCTGCAGAGCGAAGGCTTGACCGCCGCTTATCCTCGGGGCAAGGCGATGCAAGTCGATGCAAAACACTTGGACGATATATTCTCCGTCGTCTCGCCGACCCTACGAACTGCATCGCGACTACCACAGCCGCCTCTAGTAAACGCGAACCCTGGATCAACGGCGATAAACCACCGTGGGATCCATCGACCAATAAATATTCGTATGTAATTCAAGCAGCTAGGCTCGCGTGGTTCGGAGGACGTCTATCGACGAGCCGCTACAGCCGCGTGCAACTCTCTAGCAACTAAATCCCCGGCAATTACGCGTGGCGCGCCATTAGCGGCGCGCGAGCACTGCTCCCCAGCCCGCGATAGGCACAATAGCAGAGTTGGGCATTATTCGACCAAATTGTTCTTCGACTAACCTTCGAATAAAAATTTCGAATGCAGTGAAATTATTCGAGATTAACGAATAAATTTTTAGTCGACTATATTTGTATTCGACTAAATTTTTAGTTGTTATTCGTTCCTCGTTATTCGAAGGGCCGCCGTGGCGACTAAGCGTCACGAATAAGCCGCTTCGGCTCGAGTAGGTACACCCGAAAAGTGTTCCCGTTGCCTCATGATACCCCCCTCGGCCGGGCGGAGGGGCAGAGGGCCTCGGGGCCCGAGCGGAGCGGCTCGGGTTCCGACCCCCGCTTATTCGTGTCGCTTAGTCGCCACGGCGGTCCTCCGACCAACGAATAACGACTAACGATTTAGTCGAATAAAAATTTCATCGACTAACGCCCAACTCTGGCACAGTAGTTGCCGTAACTCGAGTTTTTCGACGTCCTGCGCCCAGTAAGGAACGGACGACGCTCTGCGCCCGCTGATAATGCCGATACGGGCGCGCGCGGGCGCTGCACGCCACTACAAAGAAGCGCCTGCCGAGTTACGAGGGCCCGTTACGCGCGTTCTGCGGATAGCACGCGTTACCGCCGAGCGATAGTAGCCGTGTGCGTGCGGTATGTAACTATGTACCCGCGGCGGAAGGTACATAAGCAAGGCAGAGGAGGGCCGAGAGAGGATGCACGGTAAGTACATAGGATCGGACGTTTATATACCCCCGACGATGTCTATAACGCCTCGAGTTACGAGACGCCTTTACGAGCGAATGCAACTCGCGCCAGACGTCAAGAGGCGAACCCCCGTTCCGAAGTTTGATGGCGCGACACGGGCCCCGGAGCGTATAACCTCCGAAATATCTCCCTCACCCCTCATTCGTTCTGGGCCATCCGCCTGCACCCTCCTTTCGGGGCACGGACCTCTCCCCCCCCCCCCTCAGGAACGAGGCGCGCATTTCGTGACTTTTCTCTTCGTGGAAAGCCGCGGCTTCCACGCGAGAGTGACTGACGAGACGTTTGACAACAGGTGTGTCCTGCTCGCGCGTATGCAAATCCTCGCGAAACGGCAGCGATTTCAAAGAAGGCGCCGACCGGCGAAGATTGCAATGCAATAATAGTTACAAACTCGCCGTGTTGTCACGCTATTTTTTCCTCACCCGACATCCTCTCGCGGCACAGAGAAGAAGAATTTCCAATCGGACGTGTCTACTTCCCGAGTCGTAATTCCCTCGCTCCGCTTCGAGTAGCCTGGCCCGAGCGGTGGCTCTCGGCCATTAAATCAATAATTTGTGGTCGACAACGGCATTGTGAGATCCGATGCAATCGTTATAATATGCAGGATTTTATTATCGGCCCCGATGGCGTATGCTAATTTACTGCTAATTGTATTCCGCGGGCGACAATGATGCCCCCTAACTCTCCCCTCCGCCCTCTCACTCGCTCTCTCCCCCTCTCTCTCTCTCTCTCTCTCTGGCGTTGGCAGAACGCAATCGCTGCTTCAAACGAACAAACGACGGCTTTTGCCAGCCAGGGGAGCACAATGCGTGTACCGTTGCACGATTGTTGGGAATTGTTCGCCCGACCGAACGACCGCGAGCGCGCGCCAGACGAAAAAAAATAGCCGCGTCTACGTGATTTTCACTGACACGCGTGAAAAATTACCAAGTGAAATCCTCCGCGGGGCCCTGTTATCGTCTGGACGCGGCGAACTCTCAAGGATCTTCTATAAATACGATAGGGAATAGCCGCGAGAATATAATGCCGTGCGGCTAGATCGGGTCTAAAAGTACCCCGAAGTGCTGGGTCGCAGTATTCGAGATCCCTCCACCCGCATCCAGCGCAGCAATGACAGCGGGCGAGATCACGGGAACGGAAATCGAATGGCACTCCTCCCAAAATCTTCGAGAAGGAGAGCTTTGGAAACATACGGTCGGCACGTGCGGCTCACCCTAAAAGTCCCTTTTGCTAGATACAACTCGACCTCCAGTGACTCTCATCTTTTCTCCCAATGCCCTACTCAAGCGCTACGCATACATAATAGCGGAGCCCACTTCTGCCGATTGTCAAAGGGCCGTGGCACGGTATCGTCCCCCTGAATCTTTGATATTCCAGATACCAAGGCGAAGAGCACAACGTGAAAGAGAGCAGCGTGATACAGGAACGAACAGATATCTGAATCGCGTAGGGGAGGCCGGGGCTAAAAGTTCCGGGGGTAAGTTGTTCCGACGGTTCTGTCTTCAAAATGAAAAGAGCGTTGTACTTTGAATTATATTCTCCGTGTGGGTGGATAGTTGAATGTAAGACTGATTTGTAGATTTTAGTTTTTATATCAAAGATAATGTTTATGGTTATTATATTGTTTTGGTTTTCTTTTAAAGATAATACATTTTTGGTGATCTGAACCTTCGTAAGTGAACATTATTAATAAAATTTTGTTTTATTTCATTAGAAAATGAAATATTTCATTAAAAGGCAACTCTCATATCTTAGTAATAACTTACTCCATAAAAGAGTAAGAAGTTCCGCTTCGACCAGCCGCAAATAAATTACTACTTATGAAAAATCTATTACAATATGTTAAATACAAGCTTAAAATCATAAAATATAATAAATTTAACAAGAAATTAGCTAATAGCGAAGAGAATAACTAGGTTAGACCGGGTCGAATCAGATCACTTTGTGTTTGATGGAAGAAAAATTATAATCAGACATTAAAAAACTAATTTTTTAATATATATTCGTGACCAGTACACCTTTGGCTTTAACATAGATATATAAAAATTAAAACTAAACATAAAAACCTTTCTTCTATAAATAAAAAACCAAAAAGTGAGAAATATTCGATTCGCCCCGAAACTTGATGCGAATCGGATAACCCAAAAATCTCTGATAAAACTCATATTTTAATAACAAAGCTTCGGAATTAACTTAATATTGTCCCTTTTTACCGCCTCTGTCAGCACAATTCTCGGAGCACCACTCGTCTCAGACAATCTTCGAAAAGTGGACGAATTAATTTTTCACTAGAATAAATACAATGCTATCTTCTTAAGACCATTAATTCATTTATTTACTTTGTCATTTCTTTAGATTTAATTTTTATCACAGCTTCCTTTATTTATTTTATTTTTTTTGACACCATGATCCCTGAGTGCTCTTTTTTATGTACGCACGAACCATCTGTTTATAAACAACTATCATATTTATAATAATAAAAATACTCAAATGAAAAATAAGAGTAATCCGATTCGCCCGAAATAACGTGATCCGATTAGCCCCATATATAAGTATTTCAAAGGGTGTAGATTACATAAACATATTATAATACGATAGTCTAAAATACATAAAATATTAAACATGGACACCGTGCAAACTAATAACAATAAACGCATTTGAATTTTCCAGCTTACTTTTTATTTTAAATACGGAATTGCAGATTACGTAGGTTAAATTCGGACCAGAATTGAAACGTTCGCACGCGTCCACCTCACTGAAAACGTAAGCCAGCTCTAAACAATAACTTAAAACAATTGACGGGCTATTGCGGTAGGTGCGGGGGACAGGGACGAGGTACTACGAACAAATGGAATGCTGATTTCCATCGCGATGTAAGAAATATGGACTAAATTCCTATTTTCATCCGATTCGACCCGGTCTACCCTACATTATTTTCCAGTGATTTTGAACGTTTTATCGAAATCGGAACTTTTGGCCCCGGTCTCCCCTACCACGTTGGTGGGAGCAACGCGTGTGGCTAGTAAACAGCGAGGATTACGCCCAGGCAGGAAACAACAAGACGGAAGATTCCACGAGAGGCAAATAACGGGGCCCCATGGTTGTCTTAGGACCCCCTGCGGGGAGGGTCGCTCGATCGATAATCCCGAGGAGATACGATGGCTCTCGATACACAATGACTATCGATATCGTCGCCGTCCATCTAGGCCCTGCGATCGTGCCGCCCATCACGGCGAACTGCTTCGGCCCGCGTGTCTTCGCCAGCAAAAGGAAAAACTGCCCACCAACTCTTCCTTTCCTCCTCCAAATCCTACCCCCTAAACTCTAACGGGACCGTCCCTTGACTTATAGTCGTTCGATGCTAATTCCCTCGACCCTACCGATCTTTCCGCTATTCGCCCGCCACTTTTCCAAAGCTTTACGGGCGAGTTTTTTTTTCCCCCCTCCACCCTCGCCAAGAGGTAACTGCCGGGTTTAATTGCCCGGCAATCGGATCGTAAATCATCCCGAGATCTCGGGAAAATCGCGCGCGTAACGGCGCGATCGTAAAACGCGGCCAGCCCGGCCCGTTGCCGGCGAAGGAGCGCGACAACAAAGTGGTATCGCGCCGGTATGGAAACGGCATAATTAATGGCGAAGGCGAAACGTCGTGTCCCCGTTCGAGGGAATAGATCGCGAGGATGGTACACTTGTACGTAATCCTAGCGGCGAGAGACTATCCCATTACGGGAGGCATCGAAAGCCAGCGTTAGCCGCGCGATCCGCGGGATTTATTAAGACGAAAGTAGGGCGTGCGTGGTGGTCCGCGCGCGAGTGGCATCGCCGGGGCGACTCGCACGCTCCCAGCAACCGCCAGACCCGATTATTATATCTGTGCTTAGCAAAATCAATTGGCGGTAATAAATATCCGTAATTATACGCTCTGGCTTCGCAGCCAGATACCTCTACCCGTCGCAGCTGCACGCCGCGCGCGGATAATTATTACAGAACGGCCGATAATACAGGTGGATGCGGCACGATACTTTACTGCCGTTACAGCTGCAAACAGGGCCCCGATAACTTTCGCTGCATAGAAAATCTGGAACGCCGGGTCCACCGTGTAACAGCGTGGATCCGCCGGCGATTTGTCCGAGCGTTCCTATCGGTCGCCGCGTCCAGCGGGACAATGAGAACGACAATTTCGAATCTACGACGGGGCGCGATGCTAACGATGGGAAATAAACATCCCAGGAACCCTCGACAGGGGATCGGAAAATACGAGAAGAAAGCTTGTTACGACCGCCGTTCCCCCGGGTGGGACCGGGCGCGGGGCAGGGGAAATGGCGAGCTTTATGGAGCTACCTGGTTGCCCACGGAACACCTTCGGAATGAAAATGTTGTGACGTCACGGGTGGAAAAAAAAAAGGCAACGAACCCCCCCTGGCTTGCCGGCCTTGCAGGAGTTATAAAGTCATCAGGCTGACCTGACTGGCGACAGGGCACTTTCTACGGAATTATTTCTATTGTTTGAACAGGGCCACGGGGAAAGGAGACGAACCGCCCGGATACGCGCGACTCCTTGCCCTCGGCCGTCGATGGGGCTTCGAGGAAGACCGATCGGCCGAGATAATGGTAAAAGGGCCCTCCTTCTCCCTCACCCTTTAATCCTTTTGACTCTCGATGCTCCTCGGAGATACGCGCACAATACGGAATTCTAATTGTCCCCTAAAACATCGCGATTCTGCCAATACCCGAGTACGGAGAATTTTGCCACCGTATCGAGCAGCGAGAGCTCCAGGAATGGAAACACGTAGCCTGCAGTGGCGAGGAGCTACCGTTATTAAAATTATTTCGCGGGCGCTCCTTTTTCGCCAGCATTCCCAGGAGATCGGCCTGATCGAAACGGTACCGCGGTGAAAAACAATTGCCTTCGGAGATACGTATTTAGGTTAGAAAACCGGCGAGAGATCCCCGATCGTTCGGGCATTAATAGTCACGGAATAGAAGCCTTGGCTCGGATCGTAAAAATATAATTGCGCGCGATTGCAACAACGTTATCCAGCCAGCGGCGCGGATAATGATACGTGAATGAGCGAGTTACGGCACTCGGCTCGACTCGGCTCGGCCACCTCTCTTTGAGAGCTCTCGTCTGCGTGCATCCAAGTCCATGCAAAGTGCGTGGATTGCGCAAATCGCCACTGCGCTCGGCGCGCAGCGTTTGCATGCCGATGCGCACCGACAGCCGCCGCGCGAAATTCTATAGCCCATTCTGCTCCATTAAATGTATTAACCGAGATCGTTTCGCGATAAATCATCGCGCCGAAAAGTGGGACGGATCGACCCTTAAGTAGGCGTTCACTTCATTTTTTACATATTTCATCATTTAGTGATTTAGAGTACAGCTTTACTAGCTTTAGATTACAGAATTTAGATACTAATATTTTTAAAAAAAAATTCTGTGAAAATAGATACATTCGTCTGGATTAGCCACGCATAATGAGCTGGGGTATATTTCGTGACCACAGAGTTTACCGCTGGAAAGTTTTTAGGCGATACACAAACACGCAAATTTATAAACTTTCTGCTTTATTACAGATTATCTTATACTTAAGATAATATCGAGAATTATGAGGTATGCTTGAAGAAATACGAACAATTCTTTTAATTTAGAGAAATACGAAAATATTAACAAAAAATCTTAATTTGGCAATAGAATATAAGTATTTATATTTTTCATTGCAAGAAAAAGACTAACTAAAACTATTCCAATGTAAAAAGCTGATCATTTTCTAGAAATGGAAATCTAATAAAGCTTTTTAGAATATTTAGCAGAGTAAGCCCAGCAAGCCTGAAATAAAGATTCCAAAAACTATTGCGAATTATAAACAAAAAGAGCAGCCGAAAAATGACAAATCAAGATGTTCTAAATAATTTATTAATAAACCCCGATCCCTATAAATACATAGAAATCAACATCAAGAGTCTCATCGTTAAAAAGAGCGACGAGAAAAAAATGCTTATTGTATTTATTATACAATATATTACCTGTAATCTTAGATTATACTCAACAAATGATGAAATATTTAAAAAACGTGCGCCGTAACTCTTTTGCAAAACGTCCCTCGCCGCGATGCCTGTTCGTAGCTTCTAAAAGAAATCGCAAGTGGATCTGGCACGACCTGAACTGATAAACAGCTCCGAGGGGACTTTCCGTGGACCGAGCAGCAGCCCCCGCCCGCGGTGGGTGGAATCGTTTCACGGGCCCGGTTCATCAAACACGCAGAAAATTAAATTAAACGACTCTTTCCGTTTCTCGCGCGGTTCCACGAAGCGGCCGGCAGGTAAGAAGTCGACGACCCGGCCGACCTGGAGGCAGCCGGGGTGCCTCGGACTCGGCCTCGGACGTGGGGAACGACGAAGAAGCGTCGGGGCGCGAGAGCAAGAGAGAGAGAGGCGCGAGTAAAGTTGAAGAGTCAACAAGAGGGTTCGTGGTCGGTCGTGGCACGTCTCTGGCTCTCGGTGTTTGCACGAGTTCGACGGTGAAACCCGTTTCGCCTTTTTCCTCCGCGCCTTCCTCGTCGCCGGGCATGCACGAGCATCCGCGAGAGTCCATCGAGTCTCAGTTTACTTAGGACCGCGCGATACACAAGCTGGCTCAAATTAAATATCCCAACCGAATGAGGCGGGGGCGGGAGGGGAATTACGCCCGAAAATACGCACCGATTTCCCTTTTCGAGGCTGCCGGCACACCGAGTCGCCGTGCATCGACAGGGACACGTCCAATCGACGTGGTTGTAACGCGAATCGGAGAGCCCAGAAACTGGAAGAAAGGCAATACCGGGAGAAGTTGTGCGTCGGAGGAAAGCATCCACCATTCGCGTGTCTATTCGTGGTTAATGGATTCTCCTCGCGCAGCTCTGTCGGGACAATTTGTTTCCCCGTTGCGCGGCGAAGGAGGCGAGCGGGATAATACAGTGCAGGGAGGAGGAAAAGGGAGCGCGTCGTAGTGAGGAACAGCAGTTTTGTGGAAAGTTGCCCGCGTGAAATCGGCTTAAGCGTGGAAGCGGCGCGTTTACAAGTCGGCGTATACGCGCCCGGGCAGAGGGGAATCGGTAGGCTCGTGCCAGGCCCATTACCTGCATGGGGTCTTTTCCAGCTAAGAGGACCCTACGACCACCTTGGTGGCGGTAGCCACCTTATAAGTCTTTCCTAATGGTCGCTCGTACCTTTCCCTCCGAGCCAGGACAGGGTGCGATAGCCAATTGGGTGCTAACCTTAGAAACGTCCACTTGACTCGTGGAACACAACAAACAAACCGGAGAGACAGCAGCCGTACCTTTCCAGAATCTGATCCGAAGTCGTTCTCCACCTCTTACACAGTGTCCCCTGCTACCCTCGCGACTCCCTCGCAGTTTACAGGTGCGTATCTCGAGGGGAGACATAAAAACATCGTTCCAGAAGATGATACCGAATGATCGACGATGGCGAAAAGGTAATAGAATATCCAGCTTCCAAAGCCGCTCCTCAAGCTCTCCCTGGCATCGTAAAAGACCTTGGCTAATTTACGAAGCGAGGTTCATCCAGTAGAGACAAAAGCGAGGCTAACTTAAATCTTACTTGCTCCGAGCGCCCGCTGGTCGAAGCAAAAGAAATCACAGTCTGCTATTTTAAGGGGGATACTCGTCTAACAACCCCAAAAGTAACTGATATTTAAGAATTTTTTTTTATAAAACTGTTGGTCATATTGCATTAAACTCTTTTGGAATATAAGGAGGCATCTTTAAACTTGCAGAAAATATTTTTTTTATGTCGAGCCTTCTTATTATTTATTAATAATTGTGGAATCTTGTCCTCCTATGTGTAGCACCTATCATCTGATTGCAAAAAGATAGAAGTTTTAAAGTTAGATAGTTTACGCTGGGATTGGTCCACTTTAAAGGAAGCAAATGAAAAATTGAAAGCGTTATAGCGTTTGACAGAGAAGGTAAGTTTTTTCCTTAAACAAATTTTTCATATTGTTCCTTATATCGACGAAGAAAGTGTTATAAATATAAACTAAAATTAAAATTGTAGGTCCAGTCCCAGCGTAAATTATTTAACTAAGAAAATGTTCTTCTGTTTGGAGTCAGACGACTGTGAGCGGTGCTACACTTGACGCCAACATCGTCGAGCAGGTTAACACGATTCCACAATAATTAATAAATAATAATCAACATAAAAAAGATTCTACAAGTGTGAAGATGCCTTCTTATATCCCAAAAGAGTTTAATGCAATATTAACAATAGTTTTTTCCAAAAAAAAATCATAAATTGCGATGGCTGTAATACGAGAATCCCTTAAGGGCTGGTGGAGCGCAGAACCATCGCCAGGTGATCAACAACGGTACTTACTTAGTCGACGAACCCGCCGAGGCACCGTGTAATTAGTAGATGCACTCATGGAAGGCAAGATACTTGAGGTTGCAATCCAAGATACAGACGTGACAATCTAATGATTAAGTTGTCGCGCGCGGAGCAAGCAGCCCTTCAGAAATTCGACGCCTCCAACGTTCCTACGAGCCGTCCGTTCCGAAGACACTTATCGTGATACCGATTAGCCGGAGCGTTTCGTCGAATTTTAAAATAGGTCGAGCTTTCAAGACACGCGCGAGGAAAATCGAGGGAAATTACACGTTGCTTAATACGCGTAATTATCATCCTGATAACAAATGGATAATGCCGGTGCACCGATCATTTTTAGTTTCAATTGCAAATGTCACGGTCAGCACTGCGTCACTCACCCGAGGAGCCGCTACTATTGGTCATCGGGAACACGTGTAAGTCGTTTCGGTAACGCGATGCGATGCAGAAACCCTATCGAGACCGCATTAGAATGAAAATGCGTCGATAACACCCGCCAGATACCTGCGACTGCCACTATCGTTATCCAGAAATGATAAATATACTTACAAACAGAATAGCAACATTGGAAAAGCTTAGCTGACGGGCTGGCGTAAAAATTTTCGAAGCACGAAAACCAGGTTAGGGTAGATGCACCGTTTGTGGCCATTGCACTGTTTTTGGCCAGGTGCTTAATTATCTGATTTTCAAATTGCTTGCGGATCTCATTATTATGCGGAGAATTTCACGTCATAAATATTTAGTTTAGTATACCACCAGAAATATTATGTTACACTTATTGCTTACACAGAAAAATATTATATTTTTTAAAAAGCCACCAAAACTGGTAAGTACAATATCTTAAAGTGGCCACAAATGGTGCATCCACCCTACACGATCCACTCTGCAAATAATGTAATAACGTGGCATCGAAACTCACGATCGATTCCCCTCTCTCCTCTTGCCACGATCGAACAATTTCCCGATGCAAATATTAACGCGGAGCGATAAAGGTGCCGCGCATAAAGGCAGGCTCCCGCTACGCCTCGTCTCGTCTCCCTTCCCCAAAATATTCTCGAGGAAGAATGACAAATTGTCAAAATACATAAGAAAAGCATAGGAAGAAGCGAGGCGAGGCGTAGTGAGAGGCTACTTTAATGCTGATACGCGGAAAAAGAATACAGAGGGAAGAGCGATTACTCGGCCGTCGTGGAAATGCATGCAATTTGGAGTAAACGGAGGCACGTGTCGCGGCGTCCGGACGAGCAGCCATCGCGTTTCCCACGCGAGAGACCAGGGAAATCGGAATCGAAATCGAGCAGGGGGACATCGGCGGTTTTGGCGTCGCATCGGAGCCCGGGGGAGCCGCGCGGAGCGGAGAGCAGCTCAGGCGCATAAATAAAAGCAGGCGTGACCGCGGCACGAGCGTGGACCAATCGCGATCCAGCCTGGTCCGCCGCTTTTTTTTTTTTCTCTTACATTTCATTCACTCTTCCACCCCCTCTACGGCGGCCGGGCGCCGCCGTGATTCCCCACCACCGAGGCCTTTTGCTCGCGCCCGCCGCCGCTGGATCGCGATCACGCGCGTTGCGCCTGCACCGAGGAATGCATGCGCGAATCGCGTCCCCAACGATGCGCCCCGATGAGCATCGTTTTGACGCGCCATCGTGGCCACCGACGCGATTAAAATCTACCGCCGCGCGGACGCACTGGCTGCCGGGTTATGAAGATCGCGCCGGCGTTTCCTGATCGCCAGCGATTAACGGCTGGAGCACGGCTTCATGGAAACGATTTCAGCGCGGCGATAATTGCGCGCCATGCATGACAGCGGTGGCAATTTTTAGAGGAATTGTTCTGGGAAACGCCAACTGGTCGCTGTAGATACACAGCCCCCTCCCCTAGCGAGAGAGTTTCACTTGCGGTTTCGAGGGACACGATGCGCGCAAATGGTACCTTTTGCGCGGACGAAATAATTGAGATAATAGCGGCTAAGAAACCTGGCGGATCGTTAAGCCACGCGTGAAACGCTCGCGAAATTCGATCCCGGCGCGAACCAGTATGTACTTCCGCTTCGGCCACCGCGTTATCGGCAGGCCGGTGGTGTAATGAGTTTTAGTTGCACGCGCCGCGCAACGTGCCAATAACTACGCGGATAGCGATGAATCATTAAATCGATAGACAATAACGAATGAGTGTGCTTCGCGTTCATAAAAGATGCTAATGCGAAAGTCGCCGCCGCGATAATCGAAGCACGAATTGGTAGAGAACTAAGGATAAGTAGACGCCGACCTCGGGCGCTACAGATGCGTCAAAGGAATGAAGAAAAAAGGGGAAGAAGAGGAGGAGGAGGATCGGTGTTCGCAATTTTGGGCCCAGACTGGCTGCGGAGCGTCCAAGGGCCGAGGCCAGGATATTACCTTCAAAATCTAATTATGAGATTTTTATAGGGCTATCGTAAAACGGCCGAATAATAGTTCGCAACTGTTCGAGGGGCAGCGGGACTCTGCCCCGCCGGAATCCTCGCCCAAGATAATGGGGAGTAGCACGAGACCAGGCCCGCGAAAAAGGAACACTCGGGCATTTGGAACTCGGTGCTCGGGCGCACTGTCAAGGACGTTCTCGAGCAGACTCATAATCGAATCCTCCGCCCGGCCGTAGGGGAGGCCGGGGCTAGATGATACAGGGGCAGGTTCATGCAGACGAATTATCTCGATACCGTGTGTATATATATAGCTCCATTTGAACGGGATATGCGAATATTGTTATTCAATTCTTTCCTACGATCCAGCGTAGGGTAAACTCGGGTAAGTGCGTGATAGTTTTAGAATTTTTCTATTAATTGCGAATATTTACGTATTCTGAAAGTGAGTCTAGAATATAATGATAGGTCAGACATCAGAGAAATAAATAATAGGTTAACAGAAATTTACTAAGTATACTTAATTGAAAATATACAAAATTAAGTTGGTATGACGTACTCTGATTACTCCGTGATAGCTCTGATTACTCCGTGATAGTACTCTGGTAACTCCGTGATAGTTCTTACAAGCCCGTGATAAGGCAATCAGCTACTTTTTTTATATTATTTTACACTATTTTAAATAATTTTATATTATTTTATACTATTTTATATTCCTGTTATTTTGCGCTTAATCAACCGTTTCATGATCGTTACATGTCTGAGACGTAAGGAAACATTGCTTCTGGTACTGACCATCAAAATTTCGCAAACAGCGCAATCAGAAATGCAGTTTCAGGCACGCGAAAAATAAGAATTTAGTCACTTTTCATAAGCAAAAATAACACCGATGCCTTACTGTATGATAATTTCAAGAGTAAGACTTGTTAAAGTATCGATTTACCATCATTTACCTGCAGTTTGAACTATCCATTTATCTTCTAAAGCACATGTAATACATAAACAACCGATCGTCCACAACTAGCACGAAAAATTTCAGGAATAACGCGCTGCTGGAACGAAATGCTCTCTCACTCTGTCACACTAACTTCAATTGACTAAATATCGTACCACAACATAAACTAGAAGATCAACGCTGTCTGCCAGTGTTTATCCCATCTAAATTGAGTCGGACAATTTAGAGTTACAGAGAAATGAAAAAGTGTCACGGAGTAACCTGTACCACGAACTTAACCGAGTTTACCCTACGTGCGTGTACCTTCGCGTTAGCAATTGTTTTTTAACCGTTTTCGTTTATACAGAGAAAAAGTAAATAGTTGCGTTGACTTTCCAATGCGTCTTGAGATGACAGAGAATTTTATAAACGGAATTAATTTGGCATCACATTGAGTCTGTTGAAGGTAAGGTAATTACGTTTTGTTGTTTTGTTTAAATGCTCTACATTTTTTTATGGACATGTTTGTACAAACTGACTTCCAGTGGGGTAAGTTGATACGTTTTCTCTGGGGCATGTGGATACAATGTACCTATCAATTTTCCCCGACTACTTTCGATTGAATTTTTTCCTTTTATTTATAGGAAACTAGCTCGAAATTATATCAAAAAGACAAATCGTGGCGAAATATCGCGAGATATTGTTGAAAATACGTGTGTCGCAATAGAAAAAACCTCAATATTATTATGGCAAAGCGCAAAAATATACAGTATTGACAAAATGAGTTGATTAAGATATAGTAACAAAAAGAAGAAGACACCTCACGTTAAAGTGGAATATTCCAGACATAAAAAAAATAAAACTACTTTTCTATGTATATTCAATAATCTGTTTGGTTTTCAGAATACGTCTTTGTTCACTTTTGGTCTATATTCTTGGAAAGACATCTAAATTAAAATTATATTTTCCAAATTTATTAGTTATTCATTAAACGGATATTTTACAGCTGTATCAACATTCCCCAGAGCAGCATCAACTCGCCCCGCAGTGGGGTAAATTGATACATTTTGCCTTCGCCAAAATACCATTTTTTCATTCATTTTGTATATATTTTCTCAACTTTTCATTTACTACACCTTAAAGAGGAATAACCAAAGTATATTTTAGCATATTTGTTATTAAGCAATTAATTCAAACAAAAATGGAAAAAAGAATTGAAACCTGAATAACGTATCGATTAGCCCCGGTCTCCCCTAATTAGACAATTCACCCGGGGAACGGTGATCGGAGAACTGTGCCGAACAGCTAAGTAGGCAACATCGGCCAGGATTCAGAAGTGTCGTCAAAGATGTGTTTTAAATGATCGAGAGATTTGTGCGAGGGAATTTGAACCAGAGCGTGGAGGAGTGGAGTGAACGAGCCAGGAGCAGGTGTATCTACGAAGACACTCTGAATGAGGCATTTGTTCGAAAATCTTGGAAAACAATCAAGTCCGAACAGTAGGTCCCCATAAGATTCCTATTTCCGACTGGTAAATTGGTCGTTTCTGATTGTGCCGCGTATCTTCGGCCAACCTGCCCTTGTGGAAACCAGTGGGAGATTGAAGTTGAATGAAAATTCTGGAGAAAAGTTGGCGAAGTTTGGCACGGTGCCCTCCTCGTTGCAGGGTGGTGCCCGCGGCACTGCCACGGCGATGGTACCGCGCACGTTTTCCCTGGTCCCGCCGTAACAAGGCATGACGTCACGACATGGCGTCTGCAGGTGAAACAGCGAGGCCGGCAGCGTAAGTGAGCGCACTCGCTAGCCGATCCGATTGGCCGAAAGAGGAATCCCCGCCCTTGCGCCTCGCTCTGCACATCGTTTGCCTGGCGTCTCAACCCTCTCCGCCTCTCTCCGTCACTCTCTCTCGCGCACGCTCGATCTCCTCGCTCTCCTTTCCCTCGCACTCCCCTTTCTAGCCCCTCGCAGGGCACACATGCTCTGAATCCAACCCCTCCTCTATTCCTCACCCTTCGTCCACGGTACCACTTCTACCGAACAATCGCCGATTCCAACTGTACTTGAACCCCAAAATGCTCGAATTTGCCCAAAATGCTCGAGCGTACAGAGTGGATCAAGAACACTATCCACGCGAAACATCTGCGTTACTCCGAGAAGTGCGAACACCAAGGAACCGTTCGGAAAATAATTTCCCAGATACACCACCCCTCTGCACCCGCCTCTAACCGTTGTTTCCTACAAAGCTGCACCCTCGGCGCGTCCAAAGGTGCAAATCGCACTCGACCCACGGAGTGCCAGTGGGATCAGACTCCGCGAACCCCGACAGAGGGAATAGACAAAGCTCGGAATCGTGTTTACACCTCTCTCCTGGCGCAACGACAACGCGACTCGTCGCATCCCTGCACGGCCGTTCACCGCCAAGGACCATTCCGCAGGGAACCCACGTTAACCCGCTCTTATCGCCACTGTTGACACAGCCACTATCGTTCATCCCAACCACTTTCCCCTAGCGAGGACCGCGCCACAGCCATCGAGCGACATTACGCAAGGTTTGTTAAACATATTATTTATCGTAGAAACATAATCCATAATCGAAAGTTTTCCGCGCCGGGAATGATGTATCGGAGGAGAATAAACGTCGGGAACCCTCGCTACGGGTCATTATTATTCGAAAGGCTTCTGATTGGATCACTGGCGCGTGATACGAGGAGAGAAGTGAAAAAGCGCGGAACGTACGGCGATGAAAACTTCAGTAAGCAGCGCGGTGGTGTTTTATTATAGGGAGTAACCGAGGGACAGAAATCGACGGCGACTATTAAGATCGGTGCCCGGAGAAACGGGCGTTAACCGAACACACTTCCCATCGGTGTAAATCGCGATCGACGGAACGTTTCCACGGGGTCAAGCATTGCCTCGTAATTCACCGGTCGCTTATTTCGTTCGTCGCCGGATCGAGCGCGGCAGTATCTCTGCTTATCTCGTCCGCCATCGACGATTTTCATTAAAAACGACTCGACGATCGCCACAGCGCGTTACTCCGCTGAAATTGCTCGGCAAACAACCGCTATTTTTCATATCCCACGGCTGACGTCAGCGACCCGAACGGAGAATAAGGGCACGCAAGCGATAATAATATGGGCGCTTTGTCTGCTGCTAATAGCAGCGTGACGTCACGATGACTTACGAATATTAATGAGTCACCGATTAATATTAATTGTACAGCCATCGGTCTTCGATATCTACCCTGCGCAATTTCTGCTAAAGGACAATATCGGGTACTTATCTTAATGGACAATATTTACCATTCCACATGCATAATCGGGCCTGCATTATCGGGCTAATCGACCGCGGGTACTGGTGCCAATAATTAACCATCGAACCTGCTGGAAGAAGAACGACAGCGAGAAAGCGAAGCGGCGCTGCCAAAGCTGTCGTCGAAGGGTGTCTTTAGAGATTAAATCAACCGTGGACAAACGTGCCAACAACAACAGCGCTAATACCTACCACCGGGAGAACGGACCCGTTGTCTTTTTATTCGATGTAACTTTATATCGCGATACCCTCTACCAAGGATGTGCTCGTTATTCTTAGACCGCAGTTCAATTCGCAGTTGCAAAATCGCCGTCATCTAGATCCCCGAAAATAATACGCTCGGGCGAACTTATCGACCCGCCATCTACGTGCACGTTTCGTCTCTAAAGAGATTCCTTCGGAAGCGTTTGAATTTTTTCGGGTGACGATCACTGGGAGGGGGAGCGGGGGGTCATTAAACCCATTCCAAGCTTCTCGGTCGCGATCCCGAGAATAAACAAAGCGAATGTGACTTTTATATCAAGCGATGTTGGTCACATGCATAAAACTCCGGCTCGCGACACAATAAAAACACGGCCAGCCGTTGTTTGTAAACTCTACAGCGTTCCGCTTTATTTCTAGCGACGCGTTAACCGGAATATGTAAACCCACTGTTCCCTATTGACGACCAATTTTATCGATCTACCAACGACCGCTCGATAACAGTACCAAAACGATGCGACGCAATTTCACCGGGCTACGGAATAACGCTAGCGTGATTATTTTCAGGTGGATTGTCAGCCGGAGTCCTTCGTATTTCTTGGAATCGAGAAAGAAACACACCGGGCAACGCGTGTTTATGCGGACAGGTATCAACGCGTGACTCGATCGATCAAGCACAGCGATCGTTATAGACGGACCGTGTTCGAAAAGAAACGAGGATGCTTCCTCGGATAATATTCTAAACGTCTACGCGATCGCTCGGAAGCGTGGCTCAATTGTCGAATTATTTGGACTGTGGAATTTAATATTATCAGAGCAAATCGCCTTGTAAAGGAATTAGCTACAGAAACTTTTCAATTACAATGCACGGTTTTCGTTTCGTTGAGGTCTCTACGAGAGCAAGTTACGACCCGCGCAATTCTTGCGCATGCGCGGCGATTAAAACAATATGTCTTCCGCGAGATTACGAGGACGTTCAACTACTACCTAAATTGTCATGACAGAAAAGGTGGCCGGCCGTTGCGACGCGTATGACGTTTGTAGCGACAGATCGGCCGAGACTCGCGCACCGCTGTGCGTCTACTTAGTATGAGAGAGAATCGAAGCAACGGCTCTCGCCGCGACAGGCGGTAAACGGTAAAAGTGTGGAAAAATCACTTACCAACGGGCTGTCGGGCGTGTGTCGATGATGTGCCATGGGTTTGTTGGCCATCGCCACTCCTCCCCCGGGGTTCCCCATGTCCTGGTACTCGTCGCTCATTTCCATCGCGTAGGATGGCAACGGTTCCCTGTTCTTCACCCGAATTTTGGCTGCTTTACCGCGAACGCGGTCGCCACGACACGAGAGACACCCCCGCAACCGGACACGCTGCCAAGGCGCGTACTAATCGCGATCGGGATGGAGAGCGGAACGTACGGCCCGATCCCGACGTTCGACCACCGCGTTCGTCGTTCAAACGTTCCCACCACCGAACCTCTGCCCCGCGTGTTTTCGCCAGAGAAGCACGTCACGAGGCCCGAGGAGGAAGATGCCCGGAGTGACGCCGTGCGGCCGGACGGGATCCCGCGGGCACGCGACCTTTACGACTATTGGCGACGCACCGGCCGATAATCGCACGTGTCGCGGGGCGAGGTAATTGATGCGTGGCCTCGGTCGGTAAGTGGTCGCGTTACCGGTGAAAAAGATGGGCGATCGGAGCGCGTATCATTGGCACCACTGCGAGCACTGCCGTTTTGCTGGTTACGTGTCCATGTCTATGGGGAATTCACTGGCCATCGAAGGGAGCAGTGGCCTTTCCAGCAGCAGCCTGTCGTCCCGGCCGCAGTGTCCCCTGTCAATTATCGGCGAGCTTCGGCCAGTCGCGATCCTCCTGGTCAATGTTCTCGTGGTTGTCACCGACGTGAAACAGGCACACGCGGCACGCTGCTGGCTGACATGCGTGCGAACTTTGCGAACTTTCTGTCCGTGAGCGTTCGGGTGGCCGTCGATATCGCGGCGACTGCACAACGAGGACACACAAGCCGAGGCGCGGAAGAGACTGACTCGCGAGCGGCACGGTAGCAACGCGAACGGTACGTTGTATGACGCGACCCGAGTTGCGTGCGACGCGGAGGTAATGCGTGCACACCGCGAAACCGAGAGGGACTGACACACCGGAACGGAAGGAAGGAAGAAACGTTCGGGCGGGAGTGGGGAGAGGGGATAAGAGACGTCTCGAGGAACTACTCGAGGAAGGGATGAAGGAACGGCGACGGAACACGACGCGACCAGCAAGCGGGCTCGATCCCGTGCCACGAGAATACCCGAGCTCGTAGGTACCGATTTTACGCGCGCGACGTTTCGCCGTCTTCGGCTTCCCTCGACATCGCGGTGGACGTCAGCTCTGCGACGCGCGGAACTGCGGAACGGAGATGTCCCGTGCCGGAAACAGATCGAGCGGAACGGTACGAGAACGGACCGATCGCTGCCATGCGAGGAACGGTGGAACTTAGACGAAGACGGAACTGACACGCGCGCACACTCGCGTTCCCTTGCGATCTGAGGCTCGGCGACTCGCTCGCGCTCGCGCTTTCGATCCCCTCTACTCTCGCTCGGCTCCACGGAGGCTTGAAGCGTTCGCTGGCGGACAGGACGCCCAGCCAGGCAGAATAGCATCCTGTGGGCGGAGGCCTGCGACGCCGACGCCGTCGTCGTCGGTTGCCACCGCGTATCGGGCCGTGGTAGGCGTGCGGCCGATGGTTACGCCCGGTATCCACACCTCCCTCTCTGCCTCTCCGCGACCTGGCTCTCTCTCTCTCTCTCTCTTCATCTTCTGCCATCTACAGCGCGCTCTTTTCTATCGCGGGAGCTCTGTCTCTCTCTCGCGCACCCTATCGGATAACGACCCCTGCGCTGCGCGAACCCTGGCCGCTGTCGCGGAGATTTTCGGCTGCGCGCGGGATTTCCCTTGGCGAGCAGGGTCCCTGCTTCCATTTTATCCTGGAATCCGATCGTGGTATGGCGAAGGCTACCTGGACAAACAGACCGCTCCTCGTTAATAAATGATTACCCACTGTCGATTCCTCTTGCCGGGGATTCAATTATTGAATGGCGCAATTGCGACGATAGGGCGGCGGACACGACGCGTGTACTAATGAATCCTTCCAGTGGCCCACTCAGGATTTAATCTTGGCGAGACCCAGTTGAAGGGATACAAATATGTTTAATGCAAATTCAAGGAAATTCGTTTAGCGATTATACATGTTTATTTAACGAATAACGAATAATTTTGAATAAAATGTTTATTCGTATTGAAATATTTAGTTGTATTTATCGTTACCTTTATGTACGTGCAGCTCGTTTTGATTTCACATCTTTTTGTATTTTATAATTATTATTATCTTCTATTTTTTGTGATTTAATTGGTTTCATGTACTTGGCGTAATTTTTTTACTTTTCTGAAGTTTTTTATAGGGATCTCACTTATTTTTACAAAGATAATTTGCATAGAGAATGACTTCGGATAATTTTCAATATTATAAATTATTATTATATTATTAATTGATGATTGGATAATTTTTTCATCTCCTCGGATTTTTTTTTAAATATATTGTATTGTCATCCAAACTACGCACGCCTGCAAAGCTTCAAGACAATTGGATTGGTGGAATTGGTTTAAATTGTAATATATATATTTGTAAAAACACGTTTATAACTTAGTTATAACTGGACGGTAAGCTGTCAAAATTTGGACTAGATTGCGAAGATAGCGATTGACGAACGAAACGTGTGTTAGTTCCGTTCTGGCTGAAGGTGTGCGTGTAACGCGTGTACGTAGTATGTCGACGAAAACTTTGACTGGAGAAGAAGAATCAGAAAAAAAATCAGAAGAAAAATCTAATTTCTGACAGATCCATGACACGATATTACGATATCTCTGTCATGCGTGGACCGATTTGATTGAATTTGGTCTTATTCGAAAGCTTATATGTGCTTTACACGTGAAAAATACCATTAAATTTAGGAAATATTGCAGGCGTGATGAGATATTAATGAAATAAGTTTCAGGTTAGGTTGGAATAGCCCGGCGATACAGGGTGTCTTTCCTGTACTTTCTTTCCTGTACTTGGCGTCGAGACGCTACCTCGTCTCTAGATTTAAAAAATTCTTCCGTATACATTACAAGTAGCTTAATAAATGAAAGAAAAAACTTTGACATAATTATACATTGTATTCACTGAGAAAAAAGCACCTGAACGTTGCCGAATTTTGCGGCGCGATTACCAGAATGAGCGCTTAAACTAAATTCTTCGTGAAAGAAGGTGGTTCCGTCGTATCTGTTACTCGAAGGTGGACCTCCGCCAGGAGAAGAAGGGAAGGCCAATGCGGGTCTTTGTCAGAAAGCTTGCTAGCGCAGCAGTCCTTGTCGAGGATCCGCGGGCCACCGTTTCTCTGCACGGTTATTAACTCTTGCGGGGATTCGATGGCAACACGAGGACGTCGCGATTATCCTCGCGTTTTCATTGGCGTGTTCCATCAGGGGGATGTGCGAGGTTGTCGGTAATTGACTATGATTGCAACGATCCCCCTGCGCGATACCGCGCGGCGAGAGATCGCCTTTCGAGATCCTCACGACATCCACCCCCCTTTATAAAGCTCGGGATCGCTCCTCGCGATAAGAGGGTGCGCGCTCTGCGGGAGAAAGAGACACGGCCCGCCATTATTGTACTCCACGAGGAATCTAGAGAACGCGCGCGTTGGTCCGTGAACCTGCGCATTCTGTGCGGTGTAACGTGTGTACATATCTGGGCTGTTCGCTCGCGAACAATCTCTCCTCTGTTTGCTCTTGCCCGCGCGCCCATTTAACGCGCGCTCACGAACGGCGAACCCCGTGAAAATTGCCCGATTACAAATAGAGACAGAGGAGCGCAGACGTGTTCGATTCCCCGCGCTGAAAGCTACTTCCCTGATTAATTCCACCGATAGATCATGGCTATAAGTGTCTACCTCCATTACACGGTGTCGTGGAAGAAGCTCGAAGGGGGTAGAAGAGGGGAGCGGAGGGAAGAGCGAAGAATACGAGCCCGACTACCTACGGCCAGCAAATGGTATTAAACTCGAGGTTTCGTTTCACGTTCATTTCCGTTGCTAAGCTGTTAACACAGGCAGTTAACACTCCAACGGCTGTTTAATCCCGTGAGTAATAAGACTCATCTCCGCTCGTTTCGCTAGATACATCCTTGCCACCTCGCACTGTTCCTCTCTCCTTCGCCTCCTCCTCCTCTGTCCAGCCTGGATTCGCTTCTCTGACACCGATTTCACGCCAGAGTCCGAGCGTCCATTCACGGGGACTTCTGGCCTCCTCGTTGAACGGCGCTGGAATTCCAGAACTGGAATTATGCAGAATCGTGGCGGGAGTGGCACCCGAAGACGTCCGCGGCCGACATCCACCCCCTTCGACTCCCGCGCGTTCGCCCTGCGTCCTTCCCTTCCGATCTGCCCCCGTCCTGCGCACTCCTCCTCTGGCCGAGCCGCGCTCCCTCAGCTTCTCTCCTCTTCCTCCAGTTTCGCCTCGCTCTGCCGCGCATCTGCATGCGCTCCACGTCACATACACAGCCAAGATGGCGTATACGGTGCTCGTAGTACAAATTGCAGGTAATTGCAGGCCGCGGAGAGGGCTCTCCTCCTCCGCCCGAGGACGGCCGGAGCTGGCGGGGGAGGGAGAACGGCCGGGCGAACCCGGGACCGTGTGAAACTGCGAATTTTATGATTTACAAACGTGATCCTTTATAAGGGTATATGGATCTGCGGGAGAAACGAGCCGAGCCGCAGTTAAGGGCCCGCCCCTGTGACCTCGCGGACCAACCGCGAGATAATTGCACGCCACGGACGATGCACGATTTACTCCTGCGATTTACGATTCCGCTCGGTTGGACGAGCCGGGGGAATATCGAGCGGGCCGAGGGAACCCCGTCGCACCGACTGCTTCGACCGGACGCTTCGATTTCGTAGAACTTCGCAGGCACGGTGCACCGCGTTCCACGTTAGAGCATACTCGTTTCGCGCAGGGATGCATTGTCGATTGGTAGTAAACCGGCAGGGAAAGGGCTGCGACCAATCGCGATAGTGCTGCGACCAATCGCGAAAGTGCTGCGACCAATCGCGTGCGTCAGATCCGTGGGACCTGCGCAGATCGGTCGCAAATCGGTAGGGGCGTTGGTACGCTCTTATATGGAACGCGGTGTGGTTCAAGTCGAACGTAATTCGTTGAACTTCAATTTTATCCCAAGACGCGCGCTTCAGGGGACCCTAACGCCGAGACGTGGACGAAAGCATTGGACTGTTGGGTCGGCGGTTCGTCGGCGCAAGTGAAAACCGATCGGGCAATGAATTCCCCAGTCGATGGGTAGCCATTGTCCGTTATGGTGTTTCTCGGAAGGCCACCGGACCTGCCGACGGCCCTCCGTGGTCCCCAATTGACCTCTCTCGGTTCAATTTAAACCGTTACGATTTCCCAAATTTTATAGGACAGCTGTTAGACGCGAAGCAAAGCCTGTGAGAGTTCTCAAACACTTCTAGCCGCGTTCCCCTACGGGTGATTATGACGATACTGCGGTACTTACGTTACTGCTCGCTGGATATTCGTAGCAGGCTCACGTTCTTATCAATTTCGCACAGCGCTCGCATAAATTATCTATGCCGCTAACTGGCAACACGTGAAAGCACGTAAACGCGCGCACGTGTTCCCTGCGCGTCCGCCCGTATGCTCGCCGCGTAATCGAGAAATTGTGGCAGGAAAGCCGAGGCAGTCGTGAGGGCAGCGACTCTGGTCGTATTACGGAATCCCCAAGTACATTAGCCGAGGGGCCCAGGGATTAACCCGGGTTTCCGGAATTAAAGCCTGACCAGGGGCCTTTGCTTGTCCTGCGATGCGCCCGTAAATACGCGCCATTACCGGCGATTTTCCCTTATCTCCATCTCCAAATCCTCTAAAAATTAAATACCCAGTAAATTTCTGCGCGACACCTATCAGGCTCCCAACATCTATCCAGTCAACGTCTCTTTGAACGTTCAATTTCGAGTAGCGATTGGAACCAGGGTTGAAAGCGGATCAATCTTATAGGTACAGTTTCAAGATGGGTTATCCGTTCGCCCCGGTTTCGCCAGGATTGTAACGGTGAAACGGAGAAGCAGCGTGGGGCGGAAAATTTTGGGGATCGACAAATTTTGCGGAGCGGCAAATTTAGGGGAGCGTTAAATTTTGGGGCGGCAAATTTTGAGCAAAAGTAATTGTGGAGCGGTAAATTCTGAGCGAATGAAATGGAGGAGCGGCAATTTCTGAGCGAAAGAGATTGGGGAACCGCAAATTTTCAGCAAAAGTAATTGTGGAGCGGTAAATTCTGAGCGAAAGAAATCAAGGAGCGGCAAATTTTGAGCAAAAGAAATTGGGGAGCGGCAAGTTTTGAGCGAAAGAAATTGGGGAGCGACAAATTATCAGCGAAAGAAATTGGGGAGCAGCAAACTTTGAACGAAAGAAATTGGAGGGCGGCAAATTTTGAGGAGCAGTAAATCACTTTTTGAGCGAAAGAAATCGAGGAGCGTCAAATTGTGAGCGAAAGAAATTGGGGAGCGACAAGTTTTCAGCGAAAGAAATTGGGGAACAGCAAATTCTGAGCGAGAGAAATCGGGGAGCGGCAAATTGTGAGCGAAAGAAATTGGGAGACATCAAATTATAAGCGAAAAAATTTGGGAAGCGGTAAATTTTGAGCGAAATAAAATTGGGAAGCGACAAATTTTCAGCGAAAGAAATTATGGAGCAGCAAACTTTGAACGAAAGAAATTGGAGGGCGGCAAACTTTGGGGAGCAGTAAATTTCGAGCGAAAAAAATCGTGGCGCGACAAATATTTAACGAAATAAATTAGGAAAAATTTAAACACAAAAGCTTGAGTCAACTTTAAAAACAATTCCTTTTCTTTTCATGTACCGAATCAGCAAGGACTCAGATATGTATTGCACTTTCGAATTAATTTCGAAATAATCTGGATTCTTTTAAATTAAAACACTTGATGATATTTCGCAGAAACCGCGACAAACACTTGTTAGGTAACCTAAGTACTTAAACGCACCGAATCTCGAAATCCACCCCTGGAAGACGGTAACAGAAGCCAGAAGAGAGGGTCGCCATTTCGAAGCAGAATCAGATTACCTAGCCGTCGAACCCTGGACCTAAAGTTCCAATCACAAAATACTTCGGTTGACTCGTAAGCTGAGCGCAATAGAGTCTCGACCGTAATTACACGAGGCTGGAGAACATTCGCGGCCCCGTGGAATGGAAGGATGTTTGAGAAGCCGCGCCTCGGGACATTCTCTGGTTTCTTGGCACCTTCGATTGACAATTCTCAGGCCCAACTATTTGCTCTTCCTTTCTCCGTTCCACCGTTGGACATCGCCCTCCTCCTCGCTCCTCTCCCGCGCTCTCTAGAGCCTCGCTCTTCCTCTCCACGAGGCGCGGACGCGCGTTGTCGCCGCTACGTAGACGCGGCGTGCAGGGATGTACAGGGAACGCAGAGTTAACTATTACGGGGTTTTATAGCCCACCTGGGTGGCGCGCATACCGCCGCCATCTTGTTAGCGACGATTAAATATTGATGCAAGAACGGATATCCAGGATGGAAAGGTTCTCCGTTCGCGGAATCGGTCCGCGGGAATCTAGGACGCCATTGTCCAATTACTCGCGGCGTTTGCTAGCCAGCTCTTTTTCTTTCTTCACCGCCGCTGAATCGCGAGATCCGAGGGACTGGCTATCGCGTCCCGCGGATTGCTCGCTTTGCACCGCGTTCGAGGGGCGCCGATTGGATGCTGCTAGCCGGGGGAGCCCACGCCATCGCAGCGTTTCGCTGGGGAAGTCGCGGAACCGTACGTGGAACGCGCGAACCCGGCCGTGCCATTAGAATAATGCAAATGATCTGGCTTTATTATAGCCTCCGGAGCGGCCGATTCCGTTTCTAGGCGAGCCGAGACTTCTCGGAACGCGATCAATTCCCACCGCGCTGGTTCCTCCCTGTTTCCAGCACTGTCGGCCGGAGAGGATCGGGATCGAAGGAGCCGCGACGAAGCGTGCGTGGACGAGGGCGCGCTCTGTGCACGCGGGGCCCGACGAGCGACCGATTCAACGGCTCCTCTCTCTCCGCTAATTTGTTGTTCGCCGGTGCGTGTCCATTATTGTGCAAATCGACGAGCAGATTGCGGGGAAAAAGGTTGACAATGGGGGGATCGCCGCGTAAGTCTCCGTGGTCCCCACGGGGCGCGCCTGCCACCCCATCGTTAGCGTGCCGAATCAACCGGAAATTCCAGCTTTCGTCGCTTCCGTATTCACTGGTCGTGAACAGAGAGCGAGCACGTGGAGTGGGACAGGTCGAGGGAGGGAGAGAGAGAGAGAGATGAGAGGACTGGTGCCGATGGATCGGGATGCTGAGCGGACAAGTTGCGCCCAAGGAATTAGCCAAGGTGAGATAATGCCCCGGCGCGCCACTCTTTCGCTCGATTGTCATGAAAATATTCGTTTACTATTGGGGAAAGAAGGGTGAGGCGGCTCTTCCCTGTTTCCACGTAATTAGAGATCGACGGCTGGCGAACGGTGGCCGAAGACGCCGCGGCACCTGGACCGTCTATGCAAATTCTTGCACGCTCCTTCGGGTAATCCTTTGCCGTTGGGACGGGGCTAACAATCGTAGCTGGGCTTCAACGCCGCTGGCTGCGACGCCAGCCATTTGCAACCGCGATTGAATAGGCGCTCCTTATCGCGGCCAGGCTTCCCGTCGGCCGGGAGGATCGAATTTCACGGCGAGCAATTAAGCCGGAGGATTTTAATCCGCGTAACGAAGACCGCGCGGCGCTCGGGGAAAGGGTCGGGGGCGGCGGCCAGCGAGACGGGGAAAGATTGCCCCGAAACGAGACAACCGTGAGTAGATCGCTTTTAGGATCATTAATTATCCTAGAAAGTGCGAGAGAACGAGCCAGGATACGGCGGGAACGGTGCGCCGCGCGAGGCAGAGGCGAAAGGGACGCCGCGGCCTGGCGAGGGAGAGAGGGATGCGGAGCGAAGGAGACGACGAATGTCGCCACTGCAAACCGAAATTACCGTCCAAAGATTAATGATCGCGCGCTTTATTACAGGTATTTATAGCCGTGCTCCAAAATCCTCGCGCAGTTAACCTTTCGGTAATAGGAGCGATACCACCCTGCCATCCGAACTTTCGGGAAATACGAGATGCACCAGGCGTTCGTTAACCACTTCCTACCCAATAAAACTTCTGAAACCCTCTACAAATATCCTAAGTAGCATATTTTTCCAACCTGCAAAAACACCCTGTTTATCGGGTTACTAACGCCAGTGGCGCGCTTTAATCTTGAAGAAAGCCGAGTTGAACGGATAAAAATATTTTTAATGTAAATGCAATAAAATTCATTAGGTGATTATAAAACCCAGCTTTCTTTTCTTTTTGCGAAGCCCCTTCTTGGGGCGGCTGAGTTGAAGGAATAAAAATATCTTCAATGCAAATGCAATAAAATTCATTAGGTGATTATAAAAATTTATTTGCAGATTAAAATTGGTCTCTTTGCTTTTAACAAAGCCTCTCTCCTTTGCAGGGTGCCAAAAACCCCTTGGCCCTGGGTGCGCCACTGACTACACGCTGACTTTTTCCTACCGAGCTTCCGTATCGAATCCTCGCGAGCTTGGACTCCTTCGAAATTTCTTCGAGCGTTTCGTAAGATTGAAAAGAGCCGTCAGAGCGACGTACCTAATACGCAACGGCACGTCTGCGCGACGATATTTCATCGCTCCCGTAGCGTCACCAATACCTACTCCTCGCATTAATTAAGTTTAGTCGAGAGCGTTCGCTTTTGCGCGAGGCGAAAAAGAAGCCCAATAAAGATGGGGGGAAGAAGGCAGGGAAGGAGAGGACAACTAACGTGCGGTGTGTATATATATACCTACACACATTCGTTCTTTAAATAAATCGCTTGGAGTGACGGATTGGGGAAGAAGATTAACGAGCGCCGGTGTGTCGTTCGATTCGATACGTCGAATTAACGCGGGACAGGAACGAAGCTCTCGGTATCGGTTATTAATGACTCCGTGCCTCTTGCCAATGTAAACGCTCGCCAAGCGTTTCGTGCTCGTGACTATGGAAAGCTTCGATTAATCGCGGCTGATAAATGCCCGCGATACCTGGCGATGCGGCGCGTTATAGCTGGATGAATTGCGGTTAATTATCGCCAGCCGCTTAACAAGCGGAAACGCTGGGGGAATTAATACGGAAAGATTCCTCGATGGGGGCGACCTTTGCTCGCGCTTCCTACGCACTACGTGTGCCTCCACAGATAATAGTACTTTTAATCGTCCGCGGTGCCACGTTTATATTCTCCGTCGGCGTCCAGAAACAATGTTCTTCCTACTCTACGAGCAAAGTTGCACGAATTCCAGAACGAAGGTCCCCGGGGGGAGAAAAAGCCAGGCGTTGCACCTTTTCTCGGAGTGGCAGGACCATTAATGCAGGAAATTAATCATCAGTTACAGTGGCGCACTGCAAATTCATTAGGTTCTCATAAAAATTTATTTAAAGGCAAAAATCCAGGGGTCAGTTATCACCCTTTTCTTTGCGAGAGGTAACACGACGAAAGCGAAGAACAATTAAAATATTGCAAAGGTTGACCGTAAGCTGACTGTGAAAGGCTTCAACCCCTAAAGCGTCGAGAGTTTTAAGTTTTTTTAATAAAGGAAGCAGGAAGGTGCCTCCAATCGCTGGACGGTAGGAAAATTCCGAAACAGAGGAGGCGGTGGGGATGAAAATGAGAAGGGGGATGGGAAACCGACCTGCGAATACCCCAAGGCAATACTGTGAAAGCGACGAGATCGTTAATCTTGCAGATGGTAGAGGCTTGGAGTGGTATTCGATGTATATCGAACACCTACGAGTACACTTGCAGATACGCAAGTAGGAATGCCACACCCCTACGTGAGTCGGTGGTTGCGACCCTCTTTTGCGGGCTGGGTAAATATTTGCAGCGGCTGCCCGTGCTAATCGCCGGCGCGCAAGTATTTAAGACCGGATTAATAAATGAAAAACACTTCCCAGCGTCGAATATACATAACGCATCCAATGCAAAGTAATTCATTTCTGCTTAATAACTGCACGCGGTAAATATTGCCGCTGGTGATAACACGGTATCAAATCTGACAAAGTTTCCGTCTGTCTGTTTCTGTTCCTTGTTTCGCGTTTGTGCTTCATCGAGTATTATAGCCCCTGTCCCCATCTAGCGGATAAAAAGTGTCTCGAGTGTCACGTTGCTCCTACGCACGCGGGCATATCTCGCGCTCCCAGCAAACGTGTTATCGCGAATGACGCGATAAACGGAGAATCATCGTTTACATAATGAATTCAAACAAGCCTTATCTCGTTGATTATGAAAACAGTTTCAGCATCGAATTTGCACACTACTTTGCGCGATGCTTGGCGGAACAGTGGAAGCGAGAAGGTATGAAATCGCGGTCTGCGGCGAAATGCAGCGTTACCTGCTCGGTAAAGCCAGAAATGCATCGTCGAGAAAGGGATGGTAAAGTTGCGCTGTGACGTTACCGACGAGCAACGCACAATAATCGTGGCGCAGGCGCAGTGCCCTCTTCGGTAGTGACAATGCGACGAGATCCACGGAAAGTGCGAGGAGGATAAAGCGCGACGATGCTCGGGACGGGGCACAAACTCATCGGCGCTGTCAATATACTCTCGCCAACTGGTGTTATTAACGTGATTTGACCTTTCAAGCTCCCGGATAACTCGATCATTTCTCAGCAAGAACCCGCCGGAATCGAGGATGCTTGCCGTGAGCGGCAGTGCGAAGAGAATCGTCGGCATCGTAACCTGCTCTTAAGGTACGTGCGACTGGCAACATCCAAGCGTCTGGCTCCAACACTCTGCCAGGAAGAACTTTGTTAGCGATTCTATCTCTGTTCCTCGATCGCTGTGTGACACGATCGTCGTGCATCGCATTGTGCATCTGGCGTCTCTGTCTCCCTAGATATCGGTAACCCTGAACGGGAGCAGTCCTACGATAAAGCGAGAGATTCACTGCGAAGCGAGAGGGAAAATGTCGGGTTCCAGCGAGCTGTCCCGCTCACAGGAATACCTCAGCTTTCGTAGCTCCGTGCCACTCAGAAAGATCGTCGTCGACGCGGACGGCACTAAGGTAAAGTACAACACGATTTGTGAGATCGTTAGCTGTACGATCGATGCTTTCAAACGGCCGATTAGACAAGAACGGTATCGAGAATCGAAACGCGTGTAGACGACCTCGCGATTGCGATCGGTGTAAATAAATATCGTGCTCAAGGATATCACTGAATAATGACTATGTAATAACCTGACGAATAGACGATCCGCTTCCGCTCCTTTTAACACCATGTACAGATAGTTTTAAATATTAGCTAATTCTCGTTGAAGAAAGGAGATTTTCGGGGAGAGATCGTTTGATTTAAAAATTTCTAGTAACATCCCACGAAAACAATTTCCACACAAGACACCGTGTATGAAAACCACTTTTTCAAGCAATACATAAACACTCGTTTCGCATTGCATCGCGATCCGGTTCGCACTCCGAAACCGGAACAGTGCAATCGATATTATCTCTTCGCACGCGATCTAAACGGAACTCGATGTTAGCTCGGCCTCCTCTTCACTCTTCTACCTTCCTTTCAGGGATGGAAAGTATACGACTCCAATCCAAAGACGATAAAGTGCCCGTTAATATGCTTCCCACCGGTCAGCGGAACGGCTGACGTTTTCTTCAAGCAGATACTGGGCTTAGCGGCCAAGGGATACAGGATCATATCGGTAAGCATCGCGATGTTTCTCTGAAAGAGATCGACTCTAGGGAGTGCGCACAATTTCAGGCCGAGCCCCCAGTGTACTGGAACGTGAAGGAATGGTGCGACGGATTCAGGAAGCTCTTAGACTACATGGAGCTGGATAAAGTGCACGTGTTTGGCGCTTCCTTAGGTCAGAACGTACGGACGAACCGCATTATTTGTTAATCATGGCGGTCGAACGCGCCTCTCTAATGGAAACGTTTTTTTTTTCTCAGGCGGCTTCCTAGCACAGAAGTTCGCCGAGGTGAATGCCCACTGCCCCAGAATAGTGTCGCTGGTACTCTGCAACACCTTTACAGACACTTCGGTGTTCAGTTACAACGATTCCGCGGCGGTGTAAGTACGTTGCTTTCCTACGTAATTACGCGTTCCTTCCGACAGGCTCCAAAGCGAATCGAACTCGTCGTAGTTGACCGTTTATTCCTCTCTCGTAACGAGATAAGTGGGCGAACAACGGCAGGCGATACGTTATCTCGAATGTCCCGCATTCAATTACCACCGATCAATTCGAATCGTAGGTTTTGGATTCTACCGTCGTTGGTGTTGAAGAAAATGCTGATGGGCAATTTCGTGACGGAGAAGGTCGACGGCGAGATCATCGAGGCGATAGACTTCATGGTGGAAAGGGTAAATATTTTCCTGTAAATCCCTCTGTTTACAAAACCTGGTAAACATCTCCGACTGATGTTCTCGCTTCGCAGTTGGAAAGCTTGACGCAGCCCGAGTTAGCGTCCAGATTGACGATGAATTGCGTAAATTGTTACGTGCAGCCGCAGAAGGTGTGCAATTTGCCCATCACCGTGATAGACGTCTTCGACGAGTACGCCCTGTCGAATTCGGTGCGAGAAGAAATGTACAAATGTTATCCGAACGCGAAGTTGGCCCACTTGAAAAGCGGAGGAAATTTCCCGTACTTGAGTCGATCGGCGGAGGTGAACTTACATTTACAGGTAAGCGAGACTCACTCCCACCTGTGCAATCGTAAATACATTCTTCTAGAAGCCAAGCATGTGACTTACAGATTCACTTGAGACAATTCGAAGGGACGGAGTACGCCGCCTCCGAAAGAATAAGGCTATAGCACGAACAGTTGACGCCTACCACTGAATAGGGATCAGAAGATCGAGGTCGCCGATCAGCCTGATATTTTATTATAACTCACGGTTATAATAACAGCCACGAGATCTCGAGGCGTTCTCCAAATATAATCACCATCATTCATGTCAAACAAGCCGAAGTATTCACTGTACATAGCGATTAGCGTTACGAGACGTTTACTCGATTTTTATCGCGATCTTCGCGAAGATTTCGTATTGTTATATTTTTTTAAGAAAATATTTATCGATTATAAGGCACTCCGTTTCGAAAGGTCCTTTGAAACGTTCCAGAGTGCTCGTAATACGCGAGAAGAGGAGAAGCGCGTAACAGAAAAACGAAATCGGCCATACGTAATTAAGTTAATTACAATTGTAGGCGCATCGCAGGTGTATAACGTGCGCGGTGGGTGTCAGCAATTAAATCGATATCGATGCTATGTTTGGTCTCCAATTCGACGTGTTGTACATATATATATCAATTCGAAATAAATATACTTTTGTAAGAAACGTGAGCCGTGGAAAGGATCGATAAGAACCACCGTCGGTAGAACGGTTAATTGTATCAGCGAGCGCAGCGTTGTCCCATTCGATGAAACACTCGCGGCGTTCGCCCCGTTCGCGTCGCCCGTGGCGGTGAATGAACTCATGGGATGTCTGCGTTTCGCGAGACCGTACAAGAACTTGCTCGGTATCGATTTCTCCCTGTACGCGTTCATTCGCGTTTCTCTCTCGCGGGCTCGGGTTACAGTGTCTTTCCTGCCCACCTACGGGATACCTTTACGCTTTCGCACACACCACGCGAGCATTAATCACAGTGCTGCACCGAGCCACAAGCATACCACCCAACTTGTAGAAGCTCCTCGGCGTCTTCCCAGCGAAACTTCCAGCAGGTAGAACTTCCACCCTGCTCGCTAAATATAGCCGCTCTGTAAAAGCCTCCTAACATTAACTATACAATAAAAGGCTTCCAAGTAGAGAACCTTGGCGCCTCGCCGAAGCCTCGGTGTTATAATAAATAGATTATCAATTCCTCGATAATTGAAACTCCAACGGGGACTTTATAACAGACTATTGTTGCGTAGAATCTAATTTGCATCGTTTCTGGGACGAGAACGATCGTGTGTACAATTTGGCCTCTGCGAGGCAAATCAGCGCGATTATAATCCCATAGACCTGAGATTTTCAATTAGCAGCGCGGTGGTTGATAAGATTACGGTTATCGCGCGTAAGCCGTTCCCGTCGCGTCGATTTAACGATAATTCTCGAGCCGCGAAGCGGGAAACGGCGTCTTTGAAAGTTCAGTCTCTCAGGTGCTCACGGAGCGGATAGCCGCGTGCTCCGCTCGCGCTCGCGATACTTTGTGCACGTTGCTACCTTATCCTCTGGCGTATCTATGATCGAACCGTCCGATTAGCTGCTGCTTTCCGAGAGGCAGGTTCCGCGAGTTACCTCCTGCGTGAATCCCTTCGAGCGTCTTGCGAAGGCACGCCTCGGTGGCTTCTCCTTCCGCGGCCGTCGCGGATAGTGATCGATCGATACGCGGGGGGAACAGGTAATTAGCGGTAACAAGTAGTCAGATCGCGGGCTCATCCGGTGACAATGTAAACTGGTGGAATTCGATACCCTGCCACACGAGCGTGACGCGTTTCATCGCGGACGTGCGCGTCCTACGCAACGCCTCGCTGCGATTCCTCGGTTCGGGGATGAGGACAAACTGGCCGTCTCTCTTATGGCCAATCGATTGCGCGTTAAATCGAGGCTAATAAGCTTCCGACCCGCGACGCGCTCGCCCGCCGGTCTACCGCCTTAAGCGGAAATCTGTTTCGCGGGTGAAAGTAAAGCTGCGCGCGACGTTTTCCTTAAAAAATTACACCGGCTCTCCGTGAATATCGGCCCTTCGTGCTCCTCATTCAAGAACGTTCGAACGTTCTCCATCGCTCGCCGGATCGAATAGCGAATGGTAAGTGAAGCTCGCGGCTTCTGGTGACGTTTCGAAGTGGCTAATTCCCTTTCCCACGCGGCAGACAGAAACTCATTTAAAATGTATCAGATTCTCCCGCGAGGCAGGGCGTTCCCGCATTCGTAGTGGAAATTGCACGCGTGTAGTGTTCGTCGAAGTGTTAAGCAGGGCCCGATCTAGGGGGCGCAAACAGGGAATTACCCGGAGCGGCGAAATTGATTAATTGGTAATTTATGAATATTAAATCTTTTATAAAACAATAAAAAAAAATTATGTTAAACGATTTTATTTAAAATGCACTAAAAATTTAAAAAACAATCCATTTCTTGTACCAAATTTCGATGGTGTTTTTCACTTTAAATAAAATCGTGGGAGCAGGATATCTGACAACAAATTCATTTCGACGCTTGGTTCTGCATTAAATTGATTCATATTCTGTTATGAAATATCCTGCTTCACGATTTTGTTTAAAGTGAAAAACACCATCGAAATTGGGTAGAAGAAATGGATTGTTTTTCAATTTTTAGTGCATTTTAAATAAAATCCTTTAACAAAAAATTATCTCTCTATATTTTTTTATTATTTACGTTTTAGTGTCTAAGTTTTGATTTGTGGTTATATGCTGATTTCACGTCAATTGAATTGATTTGATTTGTGGTTATAGACTGATTTCAAGTCGCTTGCATCTGTGGTTATGGGTTATATTTATTAATGACTGGGTAATTTTTTCACCCCCTCTTGGTTAATTTTTTTTTTTAAACATTGTATTGTCATCCAAACTACGCACGCCTGCAAAACACAAGCAGAGGATCGAAGCAGAATATAATCGTTTAAAAAGCTTCTGTCATTCAACGAATACCCACAACAAATTTCACTCACTGTCGACAATTATATCCTAAAACAATTATTTAAAATTAAATCTAAACGGCAGCACAAGTGATTCTTTGCCCAGAGCGACGGAAGAGCTAGATCGGCCCCTGAGTGTTAGTAAAAATGAACCGTTTGCATCTTCCAACGAGTGACTACACCCCTGCAAAGTTTGCGCTGCAAGTGTCGGAACGCACTTGCACGCAAAGCGCACCTTTTTGGACAACGGTATATCCTTCGAAAGCGATGCTTTGCCTTGGCCACGTTTCACAAACCGGGTGCTAAGCGCGACGCGTCTCACTCCTGCGGCTACTAAAGTCACCCAACACGTTTACACGTACAGTGGCCACTCTACTCTCGGAGCAAACGCTTCGCGAGATGTATCTCCGGACGATCGTTACGCGACATCATGGTCATCGAGCGACGCGGCTCATTATCGAGGAGAAACGGCGGTAACGGAGAGGCGGCGCACGTGCAAAGAATGTCGCTGATTCACCCCCCGCGTTAATAGCCGATCGGCATTCCAATCGCCCCCGTGGTGAGATACATTGCACACATTTCGAATTAACGTAACAGATCGCTAAGACGATTAACGGGCGGGATAGCTCGCAGCTGTTATTAATATCGCCGGAGCGGTGAAAGAAAGCTAATAATACACCCAGCGTCATTAAAAACTGGATTATCTATCCCCGGAACGTCACTGGAACTCTGCGCTCCTCGCCACTCAGTCCGCGCTGACGATCCGCTCCGTAGATCGCAGGACCACGATGATAAACTGCTCGCGCAATCGCAACCGATTCACTTGAAACGCCAGCAAGGGATCGAAAGTCTGTTTGAAAAGCCCCGGAGTCGGAGTACGCTGCATCCTTCGAAATGGCCAGCGAGGCAGAGCGATCTCCGCTGCTGGAGAGGAACGTAAGAGCGTCGATAAAGCTAGCTTACGCTTTGGGACATATTTTCAATGACCTCACCGCGGCCATGTGGTTCTCCTACACCCTCATCTACTTCCAAAGGGTGGCCTTGCTGCGACCGATCACTGCCGGGGCCCTCCTGCTTCTAGGTAATTAGAAATACCTGAGTCTCCTAGGTTTCGTATCCACGGGGATTGAATTTCAAGTCGCGGTGTCTTCAAGGGCAAATCGTGGACGCCTTCATGACGCCGGTGTTCGGGGTGCTGGTGGATCGTTACTCGAAGAAGAAGGTCTGGCACATCGTCGGCTCCGTGCTGGTCACTGTCACCTTCCCCGTGATTTTTGGCGGCTTCGCGGAGCCGACCAGCGCAGCCGTCATGGTCGTCTACGTGCTCAGCATCGCTGCGTTTCAGACTGGATGGGCAGCCGTGCAGATTTCCCACCTGTCCATGATCCCCGCGTTGACGAACTCTTCGCTGGGGCGCGCGGACCTGACCGCGATCAGGTAAAGTAAACCATAACGCCGCTGTTTCGTCGACTCTTCCTGTTATCGATGCGAATGGAAGTCTATCGTTGCACAGATACTCGGCCCAAGTTGGAGCGGCCGTGGTGGTGTTCGTCGTCACGTGGATCGTCCTCCCTACGAGCGAGGAAGCCGTGGTGCGCCTGGCTCAAGACGACAGTTACAAATTCCGGGTAAGTGGCTCGAATTAAGCGACGAAAACACTCGGCGCAGCAGAAGGGAAAGGGGCGTTTACCGTTCCAGCGATATGTGTAATTCGAAGATTTCCGAGATTTAAGGGATGGACGATACGAATGAAAGGGAATCGCTTGACAATGTTTTTCCCCCCTTTCAGAACATCGTACTAACGCTGACGTTCATCGGCCTGATGACCACGATATTCTTCCACGTGTTCCTGAATGGGAATCTCTTAGAGAATTCCGACAGGCATAAAGGGAACTCCGAGGAAGCGAGGAGATTGGTCGATAATCCTCAGAACAATCGGAGCTACTGGTTCAGTACAACGATGCTGTTAAGGGTGGCCATGCTGTACGTGGCCAGCAGACTGTTTATAACTTTGGCCACAGTGTATTTACCATTGTACATAGAGGAGACGGACGTGGACGGGAAAGCGGCTCTGGCCACGGTCCCCTTGGTATCGTACGTGTCCTCCTTTGTCGCGGCCCTGCTGCTCAAGTACATAAACAAATCGTGCGGCACTAAGGTAGGTTTCTATGGGTGGGAGCACGAGGAAAAGGGGCATTATCGGTCCGTTGCTTCGCAGGTGTGCTACTTCCTGGGCACGCTAATTGGCATGTTTTCTGCGGCGATCACGGAGTACGGCGGAAACAGCGCGTCGATCATTTACATTGTCGCGGTTCTTATCGGAGCAGGAAGCTCGATCACGATGGTCACCGCGCTGAGCGTGACCGCGGAAATAATTGGCGCGCGAACGGAGCGGAGCGCCGTCGTCTACTCCATCGTCACCTTCCTCGACAAGGTTGTCACCGGGCTGGTGGTTATCCTCATCGAGAAGTGGTGAGAAAATCAACGTCACACTTCGAGGAGAGCGGTTAAGGACTGATGGAAGAAATTCCCTCGCCGTTTTTCGTTTTCAGGAGGTGCACGCAACCGCAACTGTGCCCGAATTACAACAGAGACACTCTGTCGCTGGTTTGCGCGGTTTCGATGGCACTGGGGCTCATCACTCTCTTCTCGATATCGAGATGCTTAACCTGACGGTGTTCCCGGCATCTCACTGTCACCGATGAATCGTATTTCTAGGCCCTTCCATAATAAATCATTCATATTTGCTCTTACCTTAGACCTTAGACCATATACAATAGGGTGGGTTTTATTTTCAACTTTTTCAACTCTAGAATAGTTCTAAATAATTGAAAATAAATCCGTGTAAAGTTTGAGCTCGATCGGATAACGGGAAAGGGTGCTCCTGGGCCTTTAAACATTTAAATCATTATTTAACAGCTCGCGAAGTCGATTTTATATAATATCCTCGAAGTTATTGATTGAATAAAACAATGTGTGAAATAAAAGTTGTAGATATGGACAAGGAGCATCTTTTATGTTTTATTACTTTTTCTCGTGCGACAAACGGTTTTCGGGGAAAGTTCGAAAAACTAAAGAAAAAAAAATTTCTCAAATTTTCAAAGTTTAAATGCTTCTAGAACACTTTTTATTTATGAAGGCGAACAAAAAAATGGAATTTTTATTTTCGAGGACTATTTTTTTTAAATTTAAGGGGGCATATACCGAAATATGCGAAAAAGATAAAACAAAATTTTTCTTATTTTCAGTGTTTGATATGTCATGAATGTTTCCTGAAAATTTGGGACCTAAATTCATAAAAATGTCGAAGATATAGACCCTATATCTTCGCAAAAATCAGACCTCTATATCTTCGATATTTTTGCGAATCTTTCGAACTTTTTTCGAAAACCGTTTGTCGCACGAGAAAAAGTAATAAAACATAAAAGATGCTCCTTGTCCGGATCTACAACTTTTGTTTGACATATATTTTTATTTAATCAATAACTTGGAGGATATGATATAAAATCGACTTCGCGAGCTGTTAAATAATGATTTAAATGTTTAAGGGCCCAGGGGCATCCTTTCCCGTTATCCGATCGAGCTCAAACTTTACACGGATTTTTTTTTTAATTATTTGGAACTATTCTGGAGGATGCCCCGAAGAAAATCTTGAAAAAATTTGACCAAGAGTAAATAAGAGCCACTCTAATATATACTTATAGACACCTCTATATGAAGTCACGAGTCAAAGTTTGGCAAAAGTAACGGGAAAAAGTGGTGTCACTTGTGCGCAAAAGATAATTCAAAATGGTTAGACCATATATTCAAGTGAGGTTCTATCTTTTTCTGTGAATAATTTTCAATTTTCAAAGAATTGCAAAGCCAGTGATTAAACTATTTTCGTAAATATTTATACATTGCTGGAACTTCCATCATTATTTTGCCCACATGTGACTTCACGTGGATGAGTTCATCTTTGCGTCAAGACGGTTATTTGGAGCCGTGTCTGTAAGTATACATGGTCTAATGTTCTTAGAATACGAGGGGTAAGAAGCGTTCGCTTAAACGCTCGCACCATCCTCGCGAAGCTCATTCCGTGACCATTAACGGATAATTTTTGTATTTGTCTACTCTACCGTACAAGTTACACTGCCAAATGTACCTAACAATAAAAGTTTTCTAGCAAAGCGTTGGCATAAGTGAGGCAGAGGTTAAGTTCGCAATTGAATTCTGCGCGGCGATATTATCGCACGATAAACGAGGGATCGTCGCTAACGACGGGACGGGAGGTTGCCATAGCGGCGGGCAGGTGACGCGGCGAGGTCGAAGTGGATAGCCTCGGAATTTTCCGGAGAAACAGACCGGCGTGGTGCGGCGCGCGAGTACGATGACCCGCTCGATTTACGCGTTACGTGGCGGATCGCGGCTGCGTCGTAGAAGGCGTAAGACCAGATCCGTTGAATGCTGCGCGGCCGTTATACCTCGTCGGACAATATAGAGGCCGGTATATCGTGCGGGGCCGACCGACGCGACGATAGGAGACACGAGAGCGCGAGCCTTGCGAAAAGGGAGGGGAACAACCTCGAGAGGCTCCCGAGCCTCGGGTAGCGCGACAGAGAGAGCGAAATATGTGAATCAAAGCTGTGGTGGGGGGAGAGGAAGGGAGAGCGAGAGAGGCGGCGCGCAGCGGCGCTGCAGCGGTGCACATGGAGGAAGGGAAAGCGCGAGAGAGAAAGAGTAAAAAGGTGCGAAGGAAAGCGGTTCGGTTGGAACACGAGGCAACGACAAACGGCTCTCGCACACACCGCTCGGGCTCGCGGGGGAACATGTCCCGGAAGGTGCGCGTGGCGCTACTGCGCAGAGTCTTGTTTTGCTCGTGGGGGAACGAGGGGAGCACGGAGGCGGACGCACGTTCACGGGGCATGGCGTGGTGCGCGTTCTAGTAAACAAGTTGTGCGCGACTCGTGCGGGGAATCTGCGTGGCGAGTGATCGTGATTTTTCTTACGGAACGGCCGCGATACGGCCGGCCAGAATGAATCGTGCCGTGCGCGAGTACAGATAGCCACGGACCAGCCCGATCCACCGCGTAGACGCGACGTCGTGTCGTTGGAATATTTCGCCTCGCGGTCACCGGTTACCAGTCACCGGTCACAGACTACTAGACGAGAAGTTCGTCAGTTACGAGCCACTGCGCGTAACCCGACCACCGCGGTCCACCGCGTGCGCTTCTTCCTTCTGTCTCTTCCCTTCTTTCTTCTTCTTACTCCGTCACTCCGCGACTCTGTGACTCTGTGCTGCTGCCGCCGAGTGTGTATGTGAACGTACGTGTATGGTGTTTGCTGCGCGGGACACGCGGCGTCTTCATTCTGTACGCGGGAACAAGTGTTGTTGTTGACGGTGCTGCTCGCCAGTCGATTCACCCAGCGCATTATCGATCGACCCTCGATCGGCTGGCCTGCGTCTCGAGGTTTCGCCGGGAGCATCCGGGGGGATCCTTTTACGCTCGCCACCACGGTAAGTCGATCCCTTTTCAATTTCTTTCTACACATGCCGCACACGCTCTCACGTGCTCTGGTGTTTTGGTGCGCGCGAGCGCGACCAAGGGCGCCCCTGCCCCGCCGAGCGCGCGAGCGAGCGGTCTATCGATAGTCCCATATTTTTCGGAGCACGAGCGTCGACAGAGAAAAAGAGAAACGGAGAAACCGCGTACTCCCGATAGATCGAGTGTGCGCTGTTCTCAGTGCACTGCGTTCCTCCCTCGCGGCGTTGGCGTTCGGCGTTCGAGAATGCGCGCCAGAACGGGCTTTTCCAACGTCTTTCGATTCTCATTCATTGACTGCCGTCAATCGGCGAAACGTTATTGTTGAACCTGCCGGCTACTTCGCGCTGGCCGTGTAAAGATACAGCAATCGATCTCTATCGCGATTCATCGAATCGCACCGCGCGCAGACGTTTCCCAACGAACAGTTATTTAATCAAAGCGGAATGCGAAATTTCAACGGCCACTGCCGGGACGGTTGTTTGCTCGTCAATATTTCAAGTTAAATAGCATCGAAGCTGAGCTATTGTTCCGAACGAATCGATATTTTGCGCGGCCGTAATCAAGGGGCTGGAAATGTTTGCGTGAAATCTGTTAATTTCAAACAGCGTCCGCCAACTTCCTGTTTATCTGCTCGTTCACCTCCGAGGCTGCTAGACTCGCCACCTCCGCCCCCCATGTTTCCCCGATCGTAAACATTGAGACAGTTCGGCCTTATGACCCACTTTCGTGTCTCTCCTCGTGTTTTTCTCGCGCATGTGTCTCATTCACCGCTTTCGACAGCTCTCATAACAGAATCCGCTACATTCTCTGCCGTGTAAACAGAGACCACACCACGACCTTAACCCCTTTTTAAATCGCCTCAATTAGCCGACCATTCACGATCGTTGGCTGGCGACGCGAGCGGCCCACGAGTTTCGCGAGAATTTCTCTGCTGCTTGGGTGTCCCTTGAGGGAAACGGGGGAAATTGAAAAAAAAAAAATAAAAAAAACGAGGAGAACGTGCCGCGCAGATAGAGGGAGCAGGCTGGCGGGATACGGAGACGTTGGTTGGCGTCGAGTTTCTCGCCGAGATCGCGGCGATCGGCGTGGATGTCGATCGACGCGGCCTGCCTCCTCGGTAAAAGGACCTCGGGACGTCAATAGAAGCAGAGAGCAGCGGCGGCGGTGGCGGTGGCGGCTGTATCGCATTCCACGATGTTTCTCTCTTTAGTCACTGACCTCGCGACTGCTCGGCCAACCTCGTTTCGTCGCCACTCTCGCCTCTCCTTGTTTACCGCTCTCGAGCGCGGCTCCGCTCCGTCCTCCCGCTCGGAAACTTCCTCGATATTGTCCCCCGTTTCGCTCCTCTCCCCTTCGCCTGGCCGACGAATACTTTCAGAGGATCCTACGCTACGGCCACCGCTACCCAAGCCTAACCCAGACGCAGTGGAAAAGCCATCCACTCCCCAGACGTGCGAATTGGCCGCCCGTAGGACCGTTCTAATCGGTCTAACGATCACGGCTCTGTATCCGCTGAACGCATTCCGTCGTTTTCCATCGTGTTCGTCGAGCCGGTCTCTCCGCGATAAACAAAGGGCGCGCCCGCAGAAAACGGCGACGCGACTCCAGGGCAGTACGGACGATATCAGGGTCCATCGCTCGCGACTAATCGGGCGAACAAAACGTCTCCCCGCTGGAACACTCGAAATCGGGGATCATCCGCGTAAATCGGTCTTTATTACCGTATTGTCAGTGAGATCCGTATTATTGGCCCTCCGTTCAGGTCCGCGACCAACCGGCCGTGAGCCCCGCCACTCGTCCCGCGATTGTTCCACGAGAAAGCGGTGCAAAGGATCCGAGTCAACCCTCCGGGGACCGGTCACTGGTCCCACCGCCTAATTGCGTCCTTCGAAAATGTCTCCGTTTCTTTCACCACAGTTCTCTCGTGTCGTAAACGCTGCTAGAGGGCGTGGAGTGGATTAAGAAGATTTCGTGAACAGCGAAGGGTGTAGGAGCTTTGTTTGCGGAACGATAAAACGATTGATTCCTCGGTTAATTCAGAATGAAGCTTGCGTTGGTGTACGCGTTGCTAGTTTACCAACAAGCCTTTATGGACAATAAATCCTGTTGTACGCGCCCGTCATCCCACAGGGACGAATGCTACCTAAACAGGAGGTCACGACGACGACGACGATGTTTACATCTGGACGGCCTTGATTGCACCGAGTTATTCTAATTGAATAGGCAGGCTTCACCAAGCACTCCGCATACGTACCGCCGCGAGTATGCTCCCCCCTCGTTGCGTTATGTTCCGACCGCTAGCACCGGGGGTCTGTCGTTCGTATTGTGACGTTTAAGGGGACTCGTACGCGTGGCTATCTTCCAGGATCGCGAGCAAAAAGTTCTCGAGTTCGTACAGAGAGGTAAGCGAGGTAAAGGGACCGATCGTTCCCCTCTTCGAGCCCTGCAACTTTATCCTCGCCTATATGTCCGTTCGTCGAAGAGGGCCAAAGATAGCTCAGCCCTCAGATACGTCAGCCCGCGTGTCAAACGCGGACTATAATTACCAGCGAGTTCACGAATGAATAACGTGGAGGGTACTGTCCCTTAGCTGCAGCCATTTGCTCCCTCGCGACGCGCGCTTGCCTGTTTCTCCTCGCGCTAGAGTAGACCGCGAAACGCTGTATATATTTTTATTGCGTCGGGCACACGTGGCCCGCGCACGCGATTGCGTAACCGCGCGGAGAGGTTCGCGCGCGTATCACGATTTCGTACACGTCGCAAACAAATCTTTTATTGCCGCACTCCCGAGCGCTCGTCCTTAGGCTCTACGCCGCGATTGTGGCTACTTCCCCGTGGCTTGCGTAAGAGAAAACACTCCCCGGCAAAGAGACGTAGTAAATCTCTGCACTTCCACCACGTTGTTTCCTCGTCACCGTGCGACGAAATGACGTCAGGCAAGTGGATCTCTCTCTCTTTCTCTCTCTCTCTGCCAGTCGAGGCTGACAGTGATCCCTGTGACGTTTCTACAATTCGAGAATTCCACGTGGGATGACACTTCTATTTCCAAACGACCGCAGGCACTTTTATCGCGGGAAACGCGCGTGATTCGTGAGTCGATGTGCGCGTGGCACGAAGGAAGCCTCTGGGTTAGGGTTGCCATTGTAAGTACTATGTTTTTAGCTAGTGTACTATATCCTGTTAGACAAAGATATAGTAGCGCGTGATGGTTCTACAATTTTTATTAAACGATTTTATTCAGCTTTGATCCTCCTCTGTTTGTTTGTATGGTTCAAATCTGGCAACTCAAATTTGACCCGCTTTCAACTATCCAATTGTCTTGAAACTTTGCAGGCGTGCGTAGTTTGGATGATAATACAGTATTTAAAAAAAAAAAATTAACTTGTGGGGGTGAAAAAATTACCCAGTCATCAATGAATATAACCCATAACCATAAATCCAAACGACTTGAAATCAGCCACTCGCATTCTTTACGGAAAAGATAAAAAGCCCCTGCATTCGGGACGTTAGTCGCATCACGATTACCGAAAATACACAATTTATCGAGAAATGATCCGTCACGTATGTACGAATAGTAAAACTAAAACTTTGCAGGCGTTCGTATATCACCATCGAAATTGTGGTATAAGAAAAGAATTATTTTTTAGTGAATGTAGCACTACAACGTTTAAGCAAACTGTGTACAGCAATAAAAGATATTTGTAAAGAAGTCTGAGCTCTGAAATGTAAATCCAAAAACGCTACAAATTATAAAATAAGAAATATATAAATAAAAATTTTATGTTGAACGATTTTATTAAAAATGTAGTAAAAACTAAATTAAAATGCACTAAAAACTAAAAAATAATTCTTTTCTTGTACTTCAATTTTCATGGTGTTAAAATGGTGTTTGATCACTTTAAATAAAATCGTGGGACACGTTATTTCAAAACAGGATATGAAACACTTTAATACTTCACCTTCTGGTTGCACATGGTTCCCCACGATTTTATTTAAAGTGATATTAACACCATCAAAAATTGAAGTACAAGAAAAGAATTATTTTTTAGTTTTTAGTGCATTTTAATTTAGTGTTTACTACATTTTTAATAAAATCGTTTAACATACATTTATTTTATACATTTTTTATTACTTATTTGTCTTATTCTATGGCAACATCGAAACTTTAATTTGCAAAATTAAACTCTAACTTTCACTGCAATTGAACCTTTCACATATTTGTTCAAGCCAATTAATTAATAATGCAAAATGCAGAAAAAAGTATATATCTAAAAAATAACAAGTTTTAATGTAGTTTAATTTTGTACCACTTTCCTCTGAACACTACTATATTCTTTCACAACGAACGATACTTTTTATCGCATTTAAACGTAAAGTACTGTATTTTCCCCACAAAAAAAAATTGGCAACCCTACTCTGGGCAGATTATGGCTTTGTCGAGGTTGCACGTTTCTGGGAAAGGTGAGACGGGGGAATCGAGAAATCAGAGATGTAGCATTTCTGCCATGGCTTGCAGAGCATCCACTTCAGAAGAGGCACGAGCGAAAGCTCCCAACTGTCAACCTTCTACTTGTATTTACATACAATTTTTTGGAAACCTCTTTCCTCTGGAAATTTCACCGAATATAAACGTTGACAAAAGGGGCCGAAGCGCGTCGGTGTCGTCCCTGGAAAATTCGCTAATAGCGGAAGGAGGGAGGGATTGGAAAGGGCAGCCACGGTCAGGCTCGGCTCGCTTTCTCTGCTGAAATCATCGACGGATTTAGAGTCTGTTTACAATCGCACCTGCATTGTAACCGAAGCGGCTGTGGAGGTTCGTGCATCCTGTTTACCAAAGGGTTGCCATGCTCGATAACGATCCTCTCGCGACAATGTTTTCCCCCGCGGTAGGACTGCGACGCACCGTGCAACGCTGTTGAATAAATCACCGGCGACTCGATCGCGCAACTACGATCGACTAGCGCCAGATTAAATCATCGATATCACGCGGGGATTATCGAATGATTCACTGGCGTCGCGAGCGATTCTATGCAAACGCGCCTACGCTCCATTGCCGCGCTATCTATACGCGGGTGACAGTCTTAATTTATAATTAGAACCAGCGTGCATCGCCTGGCGGTATTTCTAGCCACCACGGCCTGGCGATCCACGCGTTAATCGCCGTCGTGGAAATCAGCGAGCCTAAATCGAGCTTATCGCGAGACAATGGCGAGAGAACGAGGGAACCGGAGACAATTGAACCACACCTCCCGCAGCTTCCATCGCCGTGTATCCCGGGGGACAATCTCGCGAAATGTCCTCGTTCGCGGCGCTGACCTAGTCGCTTTGTCGGTGAATCGAATCGCGGTAACGAGCGTGGCGCGAAAGCCCACCGGTTCCCCATTTGCATCGGTTGCCTCGTAACTCGCGCGTCCCACCAGCTTCGCTTAAATTCGTATCGCCACAGTGGCAGTGCGCGCGAAATATATCTGCAAAGGTTCTGGCTCGTGAACGGGCGCAGCTCGATTCCCGCAGACCGTCTTTCCCTCCTCCGGACGGATTCGATAGTGGCTAATTAACCGATCGAGCTGGGTGTAAGTTTCTTGTGTTATTACGATAAGCGGATAGAGAAACGTGGACGTGTCGGCCTACACGGAAACTGGTCGACGTTGATTAGGATTTTTAGCGACGCGCGTCGGAGCCTGTACACGAGGGAATGCCGTTTTCGTGTGCTTAGCGGTGATACAGATTGATAAAGATCGGCCGATTCGTAGGACGAGTGGAGAGAGGCATCGGGCGTGTTTAACGCGGATGAGATTTCAGAAGCAAAAATCGTGGAATGCGGTTGTATAGAGTGTAGTTGGGACGCGATCTCTTGGGAGGACTGACACGGATATTAGATGCGAATCCTTCCGAGGATGATGCAACGCTTGGAAGCTGCCTTCGAGGCAACGCAGCCCTCCAAAGCGCAACCCTCTAACGGAGGTTTAAAGTTGGACTTGAAATTTTTTACAACCGTAGGGGAAATCGGGGCTAGTTGACTAATTCCCTTTAATTGTTGTATTATGTTATAAATTACGCTGCGATTCGCGATATCGAAGCATAGGAATGGCCAGCTTGCTATTTAATGCGTCACCGTGACGAAAACTTTCGTGTTCTATCAGTGAGAATAAAAAATCTAAAATAGTCCGCGGGAAGTATATATTTTTGTTTCGACTATTTATGAATTTTTGTCCACTAAGTATTGCTTGATGTTTTTTGTGGAAACTAATACTAATTGACTATATAATTTAGGGTATTTTATTTTATCCGGTGCGTGGAGGTTTTGTACGTATGACCCTTAACGTGTTGACAATGTCGGACAGGGTTACTTGACTAAGCATAGGAATACCACTAAAAATTGCACTTTTTATCCTCAAGATGCAGTCGAGGCAAAGAGTTTAGCTGCTGAAATTCATTTCTTCCCACCACAAATCCCTCCAAACTCACCCCTACAAATTTTACACCCTATCCTCCCTTCAAACTCTCAGGGCTTCCAAACAAACCATAACAAACAAGTAGAAAATAATTACAGTATCTAACACCATGATACTTAATAAAAAAAATAACAGTGTGAAAGAGTGAACAAAAAAAAATATTTGTTGGTCGTAGAAAATATATGTACGCTTTTCATATACTATATTGATGGAATTGGCTGCGTATATATACGCCTTTCGTATATATTGCTGGAACTGTGACAGCGTATATATACGCTTTTCGCAGGTAAAGGGTTAAAACTGAAAAGTAAATGTCAAGTCAACTAACCCCATCATATTTGTCAACTAACCCCACAGCCGGGGTTTGTTGACTGATTCGTCTCACTACCTACTCTAAATATAATAAAACCTACGACCTAGACTCAAGTAAAACAATTATAAAAATTAAGCCTGTATACCTAATGAAATTTGTAAACTTTTGGTGTGCAACAAGCCAACAAAATACCAATGGCCTATTTATAAAAATTAGAAATGTTAAAAATTAGTGAACTAGCCCCGGTCCTCCCCTACCTACCGCATTTATCTCGTTCTTCCTCCAACTTTGCTGAAGAAATCGTCGCGCGTCTTGCCACGTCTGGGTCTCACCCAAATCCCGGGGCTCGGATCAAACGAGGTGGTTGGAAAGTATGCAGCAGATGGGCCTTCCCGTGTACCTACTTCCAAGGTAACCACGAGGATCCTGTATTAGAGGTGCGGCACGCAGAGTGCAAGGGGAGGGCAGGGTTCCGAGGGGACGCGAGAAACAAAGGGTGGGGGGTGGAGGTGAAGGAACAGGTAGAGAAGGAGCGTGGGCGAAGACGAAACGGGGAAGAGGACGGGGGGAAGGGGTGCCCTTCCATCGGAGCTCAGCCACGTTAAGTATGCAAACTGTGGCTCTATGTATGCGCTGCTGGCTATACCTTCCACGAACTATATTTCATTCGCAGCACGATGGGAACGCCGCGCATTCCGCGCGTGTACTCGCATTCTCCCAAAACCGTTCGCACGGTCTGACGCGTCGGCGTCGCGAGGGCACACGCGGCCACTTGACGCGCGTGCGTCTCACGGCCGGGGAACTCGCCTCGTTCACCACCGCGGTCGTCGCAAAATACGCGTCCCATTTTCAAGCAGAACTAGAGCAGCCCTCTCTTTCGACATTCAAGCATCCCAAAAAGCTCGTGAATCTCAAAATCTCCCCTTAATTAATCAGCGCACGCGCCGATGCCCCGAAAGCCCCGGGCCTTGACCCACATACTCGTCCTGAAGAGGACCACGCGTTCGTCGGCTGGAACGAATTCCATTGCAATTTCCCGCGGTAGTTTTCTAGCCGCTCGTTGGAGGAATGATCGCAGGCGAAGATCACCGGCGAAGAGCGGAGGTAATCGAGCGGAGGAGCCGATCGAGGATATCGGGTTGCGAGGGGTGGCCGTGTTTCGGGCTGAAAGTCGACGGTGGTTGAAGCGTGGGGGCCCCGTGACATTCCGTCGACGCTGACGATGCTGACGACGCTTCTCTGTTTACGCGGGCGAACGGGGCCACGACGGAGCGAGTTCGCGCGCGTGTTCAGCCTTGGCACACATACGGCCCGCGGTTGTGTTGGGAGAGCTCGCTCGCGAGCGCTCGCTGCTCTGGCATCGCTGATCCTCAAAGGGCGGCGAATCGCGGACGAATCTCGCCGAGGGACACGGGGGCTGTTGGTTCTCCTCGAGAGAAGCCACTGTTCACTCCAGAACGCGAGCTTAGCTTACTCGGTCAGCTCGTGAATTACGCAACGCGCTGGAGCCGCGTCGTTTGATTATTCACCGACGAATCGGAATATCTAGGCCGTTCACCGTCCGCGAACCTTCTCTCCCATGTAGATCGAACGCCGGCATCGGCTTTGCCAGCTAAACCCGAGCGCACCACTGTACTCGAGAGCGATCGGGCGAAAACGCGTAATGGTTCGGGCATTGGGAGGCGTTACACGTGGACCCGCGCGGGGTTGCGTGCACGAAATTTCGAGTCCCTCGAGGAACGGCGTATGGCATCGGCGAGCGAAGCGTGGCGTTGGCGTTGCTCGGTGTGGGAGTACCCGAGGATTCGAAGCAAATAGGTGACTCAGGCGTGTTCACCTAGCATTCCAACGGAATTAGACGAGATTACGCTAACGCCGTCCGAAGTGTGAAATTCCTCTCTCGAGAGACGGCGGAGGAGGTACTCGCCACGGTGTTTCGTATCGGACCTCGGCGTTACGCGAGACAAAACGAGCCTCTGGTCGTGCCCCAGATTATCGCGCTGCTAGGCGCTCAGATGCAGTCTCAGCTTCGCGTCTGGGTGGCTGATTTTCTCTGGGAGAAAAAATGCCAGCTACGTATCGCTCGTGGCGAGTCCGCCTCCGTACGGAGCGCGACGGGGAGGGTGAGGAAGAGTTAGAGGGGGAGGATAATTGCCTGGCGTAGCTCTGCTCTTAGTAGATCATCCCGGCAATCGATAGCGAAATGTTCCAATTATCGTTGCTCGAACGTCGATTGCGACGCGGAGAGAGAGAGGATCGGTTGCCAGAAGAGGTTTAGAAATCGATTCGCTTCTACTCGACACGGATCCACGGAGTCTTTTTCGCGCGCCTTGACACCGATGCCATGGAAATCTCATCGCGCCGCGGTAGATCCGTGTTCGCGATAAAGCGCGTCACGGAATCAAATAACGGTTCCATTCCCGGCTCCCAGACATCGCTGATACAGAATTGTCTCGCGAGTCTCTGGCTCTGGCTATCCTATTCTCCCTCTGTTCTCTTTGATCCCTCTGTGCCTGCCGCGATTTCTGTTCGCCGTAGCCGAAGCGGCCGTGATATTAATAACGGGAAGAGACGTGACGCGACACCAGCGGACTATTGGTAATCGATAACGAGGGAGGCTGATATAGACCCGCGACAGACGGACGCAATGTCATGGTCGCGGAACTGCGTGGTGGACATCCGCATGCTTTCGTCACGCGTTGATGGTCGCGCGCGAAGAAACGCCGGGCGAACCGTGCTTTCCACGGCCGATCTACATATCTATCGAGCTGGCCCGAAGCGTTGCGTGGGCGGAACGACGAGGCCACGCGACGCCTGGTCTGGCCACGGAAGAAAAGCCGGATGTGCAGGGTGTGCGCGTCTTGTCGCATTGCGCCGTCACGTTGCGTTAACGCGTAAGCTGCGTGCGCGAGTTGCACGATACGAGAGTATGAGAAGCGGCGGGCGGCAGGCCTTTCCAAGCGGAGCCACGCGCCTATCCGCCACCTCCTCATCATCATCCACGTCGTCACCGTTGCAACGGCCAAATCGAGTGCACTCGCTGCGTCAACTCGAGCGCACTCTGCTGCGCAATAATAGATATCGCTGCGTCCCACTGTTCTCGAAGTGTGCACAGAAGCTAATATCGCGAAAGGTACTCGAAGCAAGGAGTTGAATTAGGCCTTACTTCCAGGGCTGTTCGAGTGCTCGAATATTCTCGGCGGCTTGAAATTCGGACCGAGTCGGGTACCCGAAAAATCCGGGTAGCACGAATCTTTTCGGGCGGCTTGAAAAATCCGGGTAGTCCGAATCGTTTCGGGCCGCCCGGAAGAACCGGATAGCCTGAATTGTTTCGGGCCGAACACCCGTTTCCAAGTGGGTATCGATTAATTTATAATCTTGAAGTTTACTTGTTAAAAGAATTTCTAACTACTTTCAAACCCTTCGGGCTTGTGCGAACTTCGCACTATTCGTGTTTTATGCGTATCTAGTGTGCGTATATAATTTTTTGGTATTTTTGCGCAACATGTAGTGCTTATTATTATTATTATTATTCGTCTTTATTACTTGAAACATACAGAGAAAAATAATACAGAAATACTAGCGAAGTAAAGGGCGAGAGTGCAGTAGAATACTGTTAGAAGCCTAACCGTAACTAAATAACTAACATTAAACCAAAACTAAAACTAGTTACTTATGTATCTAATTCTTCCGGGCGGCCCGAAACGATTCGGACAACCCGGATTTTTCAAGCCGCCCGAGAAAATGCGAGCTACCCGGATTTTTCGGGCCGTCCGGATTTTTCGGGTACCCGTCTCGGCCCGGTCGGTCGAGCCAAGCCAGGCTCGGCTCGCTTTATTCGAGTACCCGAACAGCCTCTACTTACTTCAGAAGGAACTTTGGCCGCGTATCGGCCCTCCATCACCCCTCAGCTGTTTTAAGGCACGCATCCCTTCTTTGTCACTTAATCGTTCCGCTTTGTTTGTCAATTTAATTAACTCAAAGCCGTGCAGCATTAATTACACTTCGGCGTGGCTGGGAGGCGTCCTCGGCGCAGAACGCTAGGCGTTGCCTGGCAGGCATATTTAGAATGCGAAGGGTTAATTGCGTTCCGCGAAACGTGTCGAGCACATGGGAACGTGGGCTCAATGCGAGCATATCGCAGCAATTCTCAACATTGTCCCGTAAAATAATTGCGAACCGAAATCGCAGAAGCATCCACGTTCCCGTGAGCCGACCTAATAAACAACGCCGAGCCAATAGGATCGGCAACAGCTTAACGAGGAATTCGTTCAACTCTGCCCAGTTTACGAGCGATTTCGCTCCTCGTGCAAATCGCCAGGCGACTCGTTGCTCCTTGATCGACGGAGCTCGAGAGGCAATCTATCTTGGACCCGCAGAAAAGGAAAAGCCGGAGTGCGCCGAAAGGAAAACTGCCGCCGCTAAGGGATCTCGTCGCAGGCGGGACGGGTAACGGACGCGAGTCTGCGTTCTAGAATCGCGGCCGGCTATCGATATCTCGAGCGTCCTGAAGTCGACGGCGGAAAGAGGGACTCCTATCCACGGCATCCCTTTCGCGACGCGCGGCCGGGAACCGAGGAGGGAGGATAACGTCGTAATAAGCGCTCTCGCGCCTTGTTCCTCCGCCACGAGAAACGGACTCCCTCGGCTGAGCTGCTGGGAGCATCTGAGCCAGGCAAGGCGCGGGGATCGAGAGAGAAGCAGAACAAAGCGGAGGAAGAGGATGGGAAAAAAGCACATCGACAATAGTCCAACGGGCATGGGCAAAGGGACCAAAACAAGTGTCTCTCGCTAGAGAAACAACCACATTCCAGCGCTGCCTCACGCCATATTTGAATCTTTCTCACTGCTCTCACTGCCGCCGCCGCCCCCCCCCTCGTGGGATCTCCCCCTACCTCGCTTTCCTCCCGTTCCCTGTTCGTCGGCCGAAGACCAAGTCTGCCCCCGTTCGTCTTCTCCACTTATCTCCCGTTTCGTCCTCTCTCCTGCTCCTGTTTTCCTCGCCGCTCCTCGCTCTTCCTCCTCCGACCCCGTCGAGGATGGAGGGGCAGGAGGCTCTTCTTTGGACGATGCTGGTCGGGGGTAGGTAAATACTCGAACGAGCGTGGCCTAAGTGGCTGCCTATCGTGGCTAATCAACTCTCGCGTTATTGACCCCGCGGCAGGTTCTGCCCTCTCCACCATCCCCGATCTCGTTAGAGCTTTTCACCGCGGTCACACCGCGAGTTAGTGCTTCCTCTTTAATTAGCCGCGAAGTAAATAGCTCGCATTGCCCCACGCAATCATCGCGTAAATCAACCGCGCGTAGCGAAGATAAGCAACTCACTTGCTTCTCTGATTATCGTCTGCGAAAGCACTGTGCAATTAAAGCAACGCGCCCCGTTTGATCGGAGGTGGGTGAGATCCAGAGTGCAGAGCGAGCGAGTAGAGACAGACGAATTGCCAAGGCAGGATGTAGGCAGAGGCGCCACGTGAAACGTTCCCCGTCGATTCGAGGGGGAGAAGTTCCCACGACCGAATTCGACGGTCTTATCGGGGTAGAACAGACGACGCGTTGAGTTTTCGTGGCCGCCGTTGGATGGCGTTCCTTCTATCGCCACCAGGCAGAAGCTGGCACCCCGACAGTGCTCCCGACGAGAGGGAAAAGTCCCTCCCACGAGGATATCTCATGACGAGCTGCTCTTTGGATGAAATCGAGCTTAAAATGGGGAAAAAACTGTCACCCAGGTCGCGAACTCCTCTCCACTCGCTTACGATCGTAACCCAATTGTGACAGTTTCCAGATCGATCATCCTGAAACCGCACGGCTCCCTCGCGCCTCAGCTGCTACCGTTATCTCCCGCCTCGTATAAGCGACGCACAGTGGGACATAATGACATTTTTTGTTCAAATCACCCTGCAGGTCGTAATTTCTCAGAAAACCTGACGATTTTTTTTTAAATTCTTAGCAATTATATTCTCTATCGATCTGTCCGGCCGAAATTTTGAATTTCGTTGCTGATTTTTTTATATTCAGCGAATTATACAGCACTTTTCGAAGATCAGTATCTGTGGGCTTTTTTGGCTGCCTGTTCCGAATTTGAAGTCAGATTTTAGAAATTGGAGGTGGTGAATCCAATATGTTGAAGCAAAATTTCAGAAAATTGGCTTATTTGGAAGAAACATAGTGCGTCTAGATTTTTAGAGACGCTGATTACGAATGTGAGGTAATTATTATAAAGATCGAATTTTTTATTTGTACCACAAATCTAATGCTGTAGATCAAATTGTAAATTTTAAAATGGCGGATGGACATTCGTATTTTGACAAATTTTTACGCATCTCATAAATGTGTACGTGATTTTGCATATTTCTTATAGTTGACTTTTCGGATTCAATATTGATGAGCAAGATTTTTAATGTTTGATATTTATAGAAGGCCTGATTCGCTTAACGTTTTATCCCAGTTGCCTTTAGAAATCCGATTCCATTATGTGCAATCTTGTTTGAGGAGCAGGGTTTGTGCTTCTGGAAGAAAATCTCTGATTTTTTGTTTACGTACGTGTTTAAAAATATCAAACATTAAAAATCCTGCTGATCAATATTGAGTCAGAAAAGTCAACTATATTCGGCATATTGGATTCACCACCTTCAATTTCGAAAATCTGACTTTAATTTCGGAACAGGCGGCCAAAAAAGCCCACAGATACTGATCTTCGAAAAGTGCTGTATAATTCGTTAAATATAAAAAAATCAGCAACGAAATTCAAAGTTTCGGCCGGACAGATCGATAGAGAATATAATTGCTAAGAATTTAAAAAAACATCGTCAAGTTTTCTGAGAAATTACGACCTGCAGAGTGATTTGAACAAAAAATGTCATTATATACCACTGTGCGACGAACCGCGGAAAGCTCGCGTGACGAGCCTAATCGATCACGATGCGTCCTACTGTAAATTGGCCTGCTCGATTGATGACAAAAATGTCGTCAGCTGCCGCGATCGTCTTGCCAAAGGGCACAGGCTTCTTCGCACCGCGGGCAACGAGTCAGAGCCTCAAGCTTCGTGCAATGGATCCCTCTTAAAAACCTCGCTGCTATTAACACATAGATCCCTGCTACCCTGGAGGGAAACGAAGAGAGCGGGAGAGACGCTGAGCGGCCGATCGTGTCCGAAAGCGCGTCGCGGAGGGTCTCTCTTTTCCCACGGTTCACCGGACCCTGGCGAACGCGCGCGGCTCTGGAATTCCAGGTCGAGACGAAACAGGAACTGCTCCGCGTCCCAAAGAATGTCTCTCGCCTACTTTGACTACGTTCGGTGTGGATGAGGCAAGCGGAGCCTCGGGATCCATCGAAGCTTGGAGCGCGCCATGGCCCGATTCACGCGCTAATAAAATCAGAAATTGCAACAGTTGGAGCAAGGTTCGCCACGGGACCTTTACATTAATCTTTGAGCCGTGCAGGATTGCCGCGTTATCAAAAGTTCACCGCCAAGCGGGGAAGTTACGCGAGGAGAAAGGGGACGGCGGAGAATCGCCAGGCGATAAACGCGATCGCGGAGCTCGTTGTCGGAAGCGGAAGACTCATAATCCGCGGCGCAAAGGCGTTGGAAGGTAAAGAATACCAAAGGTCAACGCGAAACTCGTTCCCGGTCTTCTTGGATCCCGATGCGTCACCAGTGAACTTTGAATTTTAACCGCGCCCGATCACCGGGACCGTCGATCCCGCGTACCGATCCGATACCGAGTCGCCCGATCGAGTCAACCCCGTCGATACTTTTCACTTTACACGATCCTCCCTAGAAGTCTCCCTAGAGTGTAAGATTTTCTGAATGCGGATCGCAAGGCGCGAAGATGTTGAAAGTCGCAAAAGGAGGAAGTATAGGTACCTACGCGCGAGGTGAACCCTAAGCCTCGCAAGAACACCACCTACGGAGGCTCCTACGCTTTGGCCGGCAATATTACGGTAGTATAAGTGGCGGCGGAACTCGCGGGGGTGGCTCGAGACGGGGGGGTTCCAGATGCTAGCTGCTAGCGTAAGTCTGCCAGAGGAGTGGCGATAGGTGAGAGCGGCGGTGGGGATTGACGCGGGGGTGGAGGCGTTGGAGGGCGGGGCTCATCCTTTCCTTACTGCGCACTTTCTTACCCCTCCGCTGCTTCGCATTCAACCCTCGACACAGTCGGTGTCCGCGGTCACAGTTCGCTGCTACGAAAACGCGGCAGTGCGTCCATCTCTTCCTGGTTGCTCGGTGCGCGACGTTTCACCTGCTGGGCCCATACCTATCGCCGATCGTGTGCGTCCAGTGCGTGTGCAAGTGTGCGCGTGTGCGTGCATCGAGCCGCGACCCCTGCGAAAACGTACGTGCCGCCACGAGGTCGCCTGACGCGTCGCAACAGAGACACAGCGAGGACACCGACCCTTCGCGTCCTCCACCATCTCCACGCGTACGTATCCACGAGGAGCAGCTTTCCTACCCTCTCGGCGGTAGATTCTTGTCTCTTGCCCTGCCATCGTATAAGCCTAGTGGCGTTTTTCCGCGAGTATGGAAACTGGTCGCGAAAACTGGCCGCCTCGCCTCGCCTCGCGCGTGAACGACGCTTCGCTAGAAGACGGCGTGGCAGTGTTGTGGTTCGCACGGAGCGCCAACCCGCGGGGCTTGCGTACAGTTTCCTCGTGCCCCGCCTAAAACCACTGCGCGCCGATTTCGCCGACAAAGCTAAGTAGGCTCGGGTGTTACGCAATTCTGCGGTTAACCGTCATTGAATCCCCCGTTTTGGAAGAATTACAATCGACCACCGAAGGACGAACGAGCGCCACGCGGTGCAGCTCGCGAGCGTACCGCAGTTTCACTATTTATACTGCCGTGAAAAGCTTAACCCTTGACAATCTCCACGATCATGTCTCCAGCATCCGATGATCATATATGCTTGAAGTGCTATCATCGTTACATCATCGCAGCAACGTGTGCGCTACGCAGAGGGAGCACGAGCAAGTTCATTCACCGGGCGAACATCCCCAGGAGTTTACAGTATCGCCTGCTCCTCCCCCCCCCCTACCGCGGTGCAATCGCGTTTCGAATCGGTGTTTCACACCCCCTCTTTGTTTTGCCCGCCGAGAATCGAAGGGGAAATGCGCCGGGCAGGACGACGAGGCGCGTGTATCCACCGATGCACTTATTAATGCGTATTGTTTGGAGGGCGCGCCGCGAGGCAGAGGGGCATCCCCATTTCGCCGCGTCGAACGGCAGGAGCTCGGAGGATGAGGATGGAACGGGGGAAACTGGGATCGAGTCGGGGGATAGGGACGAGAATGTCGCCAGCGGGCGAGGGTGAGGACGAAGGCGAGGGTGAAGGGGGTCAATGCACGCGGGCCGTGGAGTCACTCGTACTTCGAAACTCGAACGAGAACAGAGCCTCGAGATGGCAGCGGTAAACCGCTGCGCCTCGTCCCGCGATTCCACGTCGCGTCTCCGTCACCCGCGGCGTCCACCGACTCAGCTTCCCGATAATTGGATATTAACCCTCCGCGAGCCAACCACCCACCCGCTAGACTCTCCTCCTGCCGATTCATAAAAATCGATTTCTCCAGAAACTATCGTGGCCGGTCTCTCTAAATATCACGACTCGGCATACGTTACGTAAAGACCCTCGAAGCTTTTCCCTCGACCTCCTTTTCCCAAGGAAATAACAGCCACGATCGCGTAATGGAACCGGACGAATTTAGTTCTCGCGATGTCAGAGGTCCCGAGTCGTTAATTGCAGCTTCGATTAATCGCGATTCTCCTCGTCCTACCGTGGTTATTTCTGTCGCCCGCGCGACTCGTGGGACGCTGCTTGTAAGACCAGTCACCGAGGTCTGACGCATTTCAGCGTCCTCGGTGGCTGCGAAGTTTCAATGGAAACGTTTGCTTATGCGAGAAGCTGCTATCGCCGGTGCCGCGTCCTCGATCGCTCCCAGCCTTTCGCCTGCTGTCCATCGATCCCTCCGATTAACGCCCGATCTCCAGCGCGCCCCATTTTCCCGTCGTCAACCGTCCTCTCCCGTTCCACTGGACTCGCTAATTCCACGACGCGGCGTATCCACCGCGCCTGGAAGCGACAATGGAAGTTCCGTGTAAACACTGAAATCGCATTGCTTTCGAGTCTGGCTTCTGTGCTCCAGCGTGTATCGATACACATCGCAGTTGCTTTCAACGGCGTCTGAGACGCCTGATTTATCGAGCAGACACGTGACCACGCGATACGACGAGCCGGGCTTCGAGGAACTCGGTATTAAACGGGCGACGGGCAAGGTTCGGAGATCGAAGGTAGCCAGAAACGCACGGGATGCTCCCGTTCGCGTACGCGGAATGACAATTCCAATCATCCGGGCGCGTGCCTCTGTCGCGCTGGTATGCATACTGGGTAATAGCCTGCGCGATCGAGCATGCTTCGAAACAGACTCCGCGTATTCGTCGTTGAATGGAGCATTTCGTACGGCCCATGATTCCGCATTGATCTCGTAAACAATCGGCACGGACCGCGAGGCGTGCGCTGCATCCCGCTTCCACGAGCGCGACAATTCCCCCCGATCATCCCCAGTGTCATCGAACAAATTAGGTTTTCCGCGTATTTTACCCACTCTAATTTTCTACACCACTTTCTTGTCCCCCTCCCGTCTATCAGTTTACCATACAATCGCGTCGCCGTTTGTCTCAATTCGTCAACTCGGTAAAAAAATAAAATGATTTCGACCTTTCGATTCATGTCGATTTATATAAAAACGATTTTGAAATTACATGGGGCACTGCGTGTACTTTATCATTTAAAAAACAACATGTTATTGGAAATAAAATGATTTCGACCTTTCCAAACAAGTCGATTTATATAAAAACGATTTTGCAATTACATGGGGCACTGCGTGTACTTTATCATTTAAAAAACAACATGTTATTGGAAATAAAATGATTTCGACCTTTCGATGCAAGTCAATTTATATAAAAACGATTTTTCAATTACATGGGGCGCTGCGTGTATTTTATCATTAAAAAAAACAACATGTTATTGGATTGAATAATTTTGTAAAATATTGAAAATTCATAGTCCATACAATGGCCCAATACCTGGACAGATTAATTAGTATGTCCCGGTGTCCCGATTTTACTGCCCCATTACCTGGACACATGATGAAACATCAGCAATTTGGATGTTTTCTAGGGAAATTAAGGTGAATGTCCCAATTTCTGCTCATTTAAGAGGCAACTCGTCATAGAGAAGGTGTAAAGAATTTGTTTGTGATGAAAATTTGCAGAGTAATTGATTAATTCTTTACTAATAAATCAACCAATTCATAAACTATTTAAGAAAGATATTTCAAGATCTTTAAATATTTGTAATTTGTAATTAAATATATAATGCTCTAACGGTCCGTATTTCTGCTCATGAAGAATAGCGGATGTATGTATTGCCCCAAGCTCGTTGCAACACTCGCGTAAATGTTTAAATAATTTAGAATTATTCTGTTGCAACTATAGTACAAACGTAACGCATATAATAATAAGAAAAATACGAAACGAGCAGAAAAGGGGACACGAGCAGAAATTGGGACATTCACCTTAAATAAAAAAAACAACAATAGTTTTTCCTATTGGCATATTTTTCCTGTCTAAGTAATTTATTCAAATCAGTAAACAAACTTGAGTAAAAACAATCTATTATTCAATGACTAATTTTAAGGTTGTGTATTCGTGTATGACACGCGAATTTTACACATGAATATTCAATTGAATATTATCATTAAAACAAGATAATGAGAATGCAAAGTAATAATTGCTAAAGTGTTAAATAATGATTTTAATATTGTGTCAACAATAACTCGTTTTCATACATGGTCAGATTTATGGCCGTTCCGGGATTTCACTGTACCAGTAGATAGACACGCGAATAAAAAGCTAACACGAACTTTAATTTTAATCTTCCAATAAAAAAATAATACTACAAGGTACCATTTTTCTAAAAATGTATTAGTTGTACCAATATACTAAACATTATTAATAATATTCGCTTAAGAAAAAGTAGAGACTGTTTAGCAAATCAGATAAGAGCAATATTAAAATCCTGTAAACTGGAGAGTTTAAGAAAATTTATTTTTACTACGAGTGTTACAAGTTTACTAAAAAATATGAATATATTTAATTAAATATTTATTTATGAATAAAGCGAATATTAAATGTAATAATCAGTATCTATTATTTACACTAGTGTCCAGGTACTGGGACGTGTCCATGTATTGGGACATTTACCTTACATTTAAGGCACAGTTCTACAATTCCTAGAGCCCTGCTCCTCCACTCGAGCACAGTTTTCCACTGTTTTGAAATTAGGCCTGTGATAAGCTGGATTCCGTACGATTCACGCGAACTGCCAAACGATAACTCATTTCCAAAGCTCCCTTCCTGGAACGCGTGCGTATGTACACGCGCTTTATCGGTCCCCGTGGGAAGGGTATCGCGACTGCCCACTTCAAACTAGCTGTGTACACAACTTCTACTACGTTCCATTCAGAACTTTGGGGATCTACGATAACCCAGCGCCTGGGATCTTCCAGTACTCATCCAGAACGAATTTAGATCCACCGAAGGAGGAGTAAACGTCAGCCGGGACGAGCTTGCAAACACCCCCGAGATTCGATTGAATTTACATAATGCTCGCCCTTTGGTCAGACTGTCCGTGTGTCGTCGCTCGTTACGTTCTGTACGCGCTCTCTTTGTTGTCGCTGGGTATCAGGAGCCCATTATCCGGATATTGTTCCGCGGCGTGGCGTCGCCTTGACACGCGTCCATACAACAATACGGCACAGCCGATACCGCCGAGGGTTACGTAACGCGCGACGTTACGATTCCTTAATCGGCTACTATTGGCGCGAGCGCCCGCCGCGACAGATTTTGAAACCGGGGATTCTTCGGCGCTCAGTCATCGCGAACTCACCGCAGGCTACCTAATTCTCCGTTTACGCGGAGGCAGCCGGGACTCCGCGGCGCGCCGCAGACGAGGAATGGATTTTCACTCCGTGGAACGCTATTAAATAATTGGACCGGTTGAAGGGATTGCCGGATAATGGGGCAGAATGACGCTCGTTGAAACGATTTAACGACCAGCAAAAGGAATTGCGCGCCAGTTTGCGTACCGTGGAAGAAGCTTTGCGACGTCTGCGCTCTGCTCCGTCGTTCGGGCACGCGGAGTCTTTTCACCGGGAGATTAAGAAGTTTGTGGATCGTGTCATCCTTTAGGTAATCGAGGAGTAGACTCACCCAACGCTTTTTTAGCAGGCGATTTGCAATGGTACTTAGTACGGTGGAGCGTCAATTATCCGAACCAGTGCCGCATCGTCGTTATCCCCATCGCTTCCTGGAAGTATATAATAATTTGTATCGTACAGTATATAGTTTGCATAATATAAATTACATTTCGAATTACAGTTATAAACTGGGTAAGTACACGCATAATTCATTCTCGGAACAATTGGATTTTCCGAACCACCTCGGTTCCAAGTAGTTTGGATAATCGACGCTCCACTGTAATCTTAGGTTTGAATCTATCTATTTTTTACTCCGAAATGCCGTTTAACTGGGCCTGCAGGTGCGCGGTAGGGCAGCGCTAACGCCATTCGCGTAATCGCGTTTGGAAAACGGATTCTAGCCTCGGAATTGCGTTAGGGAGCGCGGAGGAGAGCGTTTGCGCTGGGCATGTGGCAATGTTTTGGTCGGCATCGATCCACCACCCCTTACACTGCGGCGTAGTATCATACTTCCTCGCTTCTCCCACCAGTCGCGTAATCCACCCACGCCCTGGTTCACTCAACCACCCTTACAGACCAGTGGCTCTCAATGGAGTGCCTCCGACCCCGCCTGATCGAACGGATCTTCACGGATGACGGGAGCCTGTTCCCATTGTTTCCCGATAATTTCTCGTTACCACCAGAATGGGGGATCCACTCGAGTCAATCTACGGCCTGCGTGAAACCGGAGTTGTGCGATGGATACATTTTTAATCTCCCGCAGGTGCTTTCAACGCTCAAAGAGAGCATTGCTGTCGCATCATTCCACGGGCGACGTGATTTTCTACCCTTTCGTCTATGAAAGTTGTACAGCCTCGAATTCCAGCCGCGCTACCGATCCCAGCTTTCTTCCGGTTGCAGCGGGTTTCTCGGATAGCAGCTTTCGACTTCGTTAGTCCCAGCTTAATCGCGCGGAGACACCGGTTGCCAGGTTCCGTTGGAATCAATTCCGATTAAAGGCTCCCCCAAACCAACGCGAATATTCGCAGCGGCAGCGCATCCGCCGCGGATCAAATAAGGCTGCCCGTAAGTAGCCACGTATAAAAAAAATTTTTTATGTCAAACGATTTTATTAAAAATGTAGTAAAAACTAAATTAAAATGCACTAAAGACTAAAAAATAATTCTTCTCTTGTGCTACAATTTCGATGGTGATATACTACGAACGCCTGCAAAGTTTTAGTTTTACTATTCGTACATAGGTAGGGTGGATGTACCAATAAATGAACACGTACCAGTGAATGGACATTTTATATTAAAATGAGTAAAATAAGTTATTAAAATAAGCAACTAATTGATTAGAAACTTCTTTTAATTTCTTGCTTCATATCCAAACAATTTTTGCAGCACGTGCAATTTTTGCAGCAAACATAATTTTATAAAAGTGTTCATTCATTAGCCTTGAATGCTCATTTATTGGTGCGTTTACCCTACGTGACGTATCATTTCTTGATAAATTGTGTATTTTCGGTAATCCCGATGCGACTAGCGTCCCGAACGCAGCAGCTTTTTGTCGTTCTCGTAAAGAATGCAAGTGGCTCATTTCAAGTCGTTTGAATTCGTGGTTATGGGTTACATTTATTGATGACTAGGTAATTTTTTCACCCCCACAAGTTAATTTTTTTTTTAAATATTGTATTGTCATCCAAACTACGCACGCCTGCAAAGTTTCAAGACATTTGGACAGTTGGAAGTGGGTTAACTTTGATTTGCCAGATTTGAACCGTACAAACATACAAACAGAGGATCGAAGCTGAATAAAATCGTTTAAAAACTGCTGATCCGCCGCGGTTCAGCAGTTTTTTATACGTCGCTGCTTATGGGCAGCCTTATCCGATCCGCCGCCGCCGCGAATATTCGCGTTGGTCCGTGGGAGCCTTTAATTTATTCGTTTGTCGTCGCCGTCGCGGTGTATCGCGGCGGCGGTCCGCCCGAGAAGGCGACGTTCGAATTTTTCCCGCGACGCAGCACTGGCGTCGGAGCGGGGCCGAAAACCGGCGAGACGGGGCGACCGGCCCCGAGCGCGGGCGATTGGCCCCGAGCTCGCGCGAGCAAAGCGACTTCGCACGGTTTCAGTGGTTCTCACGTGGGTGCCGGCGCGAAACGGGACGTAGACGAAAGTTTGGGACGCGACGAAACGCGCGCGCGGGGTTCATTGAACGGGAGATGGACGCGAGGCACGGCCGCGTTTCACGGTTTACGCACCGCCCGACGGATCCCCGTATTGACAACGTGGGATCGCTTTGCCCGAGAGCCGCGTCCCGCGAAGCCTTCGAAACGCAGAGCCGTGGGCGAGACCCTGACGCTATCGAAAATTACTCGACCTCGTTTACGTTTCCCCCTGTGCAATGCCACCGATGCTCCCGATGTATCGATCCTACGGTACCGACCGTTTTTCCTAGCGTTCGCCGCGTAATTGGCTGCACGGGGTGCTCCCGACACGTGCACGCGCCCGGTTGTCGATATGGGACAGGATGCTTTTGACCCATATGGCCCCTGACCCGTGCACCGAGTCAGGAGCCGACCACGCGGATCGGGGCACGGAATCGCTACACGCAACGTTGTGCTGCCTTTTTTCTTTCTTTCTTTGCTTTTAGTGCAGATTAGTGGCAGTGTTTTCCAACGCTGGGGCTTGTAAAGAGCGATATCTTTCGAGGGGTATTAAGAATGGAATAATTGGACACAGGGTGGTCGAGGAATTCGACGAAGGGAGGACTTGCGCGCGCGTACACGCGCATACCTCTGCGGAGCTCTCGCGTAATGTTATTTGCACAATGATAAGAGGCGTCGGTTGTGTTTGCCGCCACTCGAGACTGGCATTATATCTCATTACGTTGGCCTTTATCGCCCGTGGCACTCTAGCTTTCAAAACAAGCGGACCCGTAACGAGTCGTAATAAAACTATCTATGCCCCGTGTTTCGGGAGGGTGAGAGGGGAGAACAGCGACGTAATTGCATGGTCGAGTCACTCGAACCTCACCCCGGAAACCGCGATAACGAAGCACGCTCCTGGAATGCGGCGGGACTGTTTCTTTAGGGTTGAACGCTCATTTCTAGTTGCTAGCGCGTTCCCACGTCAATGACGGACGATGGAGAGTGCGCTAGAAGTGTTGCACGGCTAGCGCGTTGAAATTTCCGTCTGAAACAAAGCAACAGCGCCAGCGTAACGTCGAACAGCAGCCCGGCCCGTAGGGGGACGAGAAGAAGTCGGCTCTGCAGCGCGCACGGCGCAAGCGCTATGCAAATTCATTCGAAGAAGAAGAAGAAGATGAAGGGAAACGGGACGACGAGGCTGCAGGAAAGTTCCGCGCGTGGAGCGCGCAACGGAGTTTACATTGCCTCGTGGAGCCAGCGATGTAGAGCGAAAAAGACAGCAAACCGAAGGGAGAAAGCTCCTCGGGTAGCTCGACTAGCGGGGCAAACAGAAGCCAAGGAACGGCTCGGTGGGATGCGTTCGAAGATAGAACGCGCGTGGCGTGCGCGAATGCAGGCCGCCGCGCCGTGAGAGGAGCCCAGCCAGACAAAAAGGGACACGCGACGCGAGCTAAGCTCGCTACCAACCGACCAAAAGGAATTGTGGCGGCTCAGTCGTCGTCTTCGTCTTTTGTCCTCGTCGTGCCCGTGGTCGGTAGCCAGCGACTTAGGAATGCGTGAATGCAGACCGCAGCACTCTCGAGGAGATCGGTGCATTTACTACTGCGTCGCGTCGCGTTCGCTGGAAGCGTGCGCGGTCCTCGCTGCCGATTGGCTACACACTCGACTCGCTGGATCGAGGAAGAAGGAGCTACCCGAGAGTGAAGAGACGAGGTAGTCCAGTGAAATTAGGATCTGCCTTCGGAATAAATCCCACCAAGCTGGATTTTGGTATGGGCGTTTATTTGGTTGTTTTAAACAATATGTCAAAAGTCCCAATCGATCCGACCGGCGCTAAATATTTTACAGAGGGTTGAAAAAAGTAATAACAGTTTTTCGCGAATTTCTCGTTAGCTAGCAGTTTTGCGAGAAAAATAGTTATTATACAATTTATAGCCGAGGAAATTCTCTGCAAAAAAGGTCCTATGAGTTTTTTTCGTAGGAGTAACCATTTTCATGCATCTCGGGTTACTATGTTTCAACCCTCTATACTTTTGACAAGGGAAGATCTCGAATCTGGAAATTCAAAAAAATTATGAAACTCTGTAAATATGTAGCGGATGTCCACCTGAGTACAACGCAATTTTGTTTCCTGCCCAAAGTCACTCTAAGGAGGTGAAATTGATCCCTGAGAATTTTTTTATTTTGTATTATTACTCGCGAACTGTAGGAGATAGAAAAAAGGTGTTCAGGAGAAAGTTACATCTTTTATTTAGGACTATCATTTGGTAAATTATAGTTCTTACAGTTCTTACGGTTCGCGAGTTATAACACAAAATCGAAAAAAAAACTCGGATATCCAGGGGTCAATTTCACACCCTTAGAGTGAATTTGGGCAGCAAACAAAATTGCGTCGTATTCAGGAAGACATCCCCTATATATTTACAGAGTTCCATAATTTTTTGAATTGCAGGATTCGGGATCTTCGCTTGTCAAATGTATGGGGGTTGAATCTTGGTAACTCGTCACACATGAAAATGGTTACTCCTACGAAAAAACTCATAGTATCTTTTTTGTAGAGAATTTCCTAGGCTATAAATTGTATAATAACTATTTTTCTCGCAAAACTGCTAGATAACGAGATATTCGCGAAAAGCATCGATGGGGACTATTGACATATTGTTTAAAACGATCAAGTAAAGGCCCACACAAAAATTCAGCTTGATGGAAATTATTCCATAGATGGGGCAGATTTCCGTCTAATTTCGCTGGACTAAGGAGGGAGGATACGAGGAGAAGAGAGCCGAAGGACGCGCCGCGGAAAGGAGTACAGTAAATCTTTGTTATGATCCCGTTCCTACCACGCGTTTAAAGCCGGCGACTATCCCCACCATTTCTTGGAATCCTTCGGACGAGAGTGGGGAGACTCGGGAACGAGCGACGCTCTTTCGTTTCCTCTCGCTCGCTCTCGTGTTTTCTCGCTGGCGCCACTGTAACAGTGTCCACAACGCGCTACGAGCCCGCCGCCAGCTCCGTTCGTCGGGCTCGTAACGAGGATTTACTGTACCAATCATCTTCTCCCACTCAAACCGCTTCTCCTGCTCGCAGCCAGACACGCGTTGCGTGAGAAAAAGACGCTGCGGAGGCTAGCCTGATGCGTCATAACACAGACGATGGCCAATGGCCGATGGAATAAAAGGAAAAGAGCCTGCGGCCGTCTAATTCTACTTGCTCCCCTCTTCGTCCGTCTCTCTCCTTGTTCCTGCCGCTTCGTAGCTTCCTTTCTAACCTTCATGTCCGCGCGACGGGCTCGAGCTGTGCTTTCGGTACGCTGCACGGGCACAATTCACCCCTGTATTCTATTTTTACGGGAGGGACACGTCGACCGATGGAATGCGCGAATAAGGCCTCGATTCTAGGCCGTGGGACCGGCTGGTGTAGGTGATCGCGATGCGTAAGACGTTGTTTATACCCGCGGAGGTCGTTACCTCGCGCGACTAACCGCCGGACTAAAAATACAGTGCCGCCTGGCGAAAAAATAAACGGGGGAACTGCGAGGCTCCGTCCGGCTATGACTCCTCTCTGCTGCGCCACTTTGCTGAGCGCGTCGTTGCGCTCGCCATAGAAGTGAGCCGAGTCGTGCAACTTTGTATCGTCTTCGGAAGAAGGGGCGCCGTTGTCGCTAAAGGGGAGAGCAAACTCGCTGTATTGCCGTGGACTCTCGGCGACTGAGATCCACGGACAAACGATTACATTGTCGGCGCTCGGTGTGATTGCGTGCGACGTGACAGGTGATACGCGCGGACAGAGACTCTGGTGGACAGAGACAGCTGTGCATGGTGTGCCGGGCTCGAGGGGAGGGGCAGATAAACGTAGAACGGAGCGGCAAACGCGAGCACAAACACTTCCTAGTAGAACGTAGCCGTGTGGTGAATGAAGCCTGCAGCCTGCTACCTCCCCCTTTCGGCCCGAGCCTTCGCCCTCCCCCCCCTTCCCCTACCGAGAGAGTACATACATGACTGTCGCTGCAACCCCCTCCGCCCACTCCTCCAACCGATAGCCGTCCACGCGTTCCTCCTCTCTCGCCCTTCGCACGCTATCAGCCATTCGTTGACGTTGCACTGGATGCACTCGATGCATTCGGTGCTCCTGCTCGACCATGCACACAGACAGGTGGGAGCGCGTCGCGACGCTGGATCGAAAGCGCGACAGATCGTCTGTTTCCGCTACGGTCAATCCGATCCGACTGTTCTCCTGATGCTTGAAACGGGAGACGTTTTCGAAGCTCGTCCCTTGCGAAGACAACTGCGAATGAAGATGAGGTGGGCTGCTGCCCCATGGACCACGTTGCGCAGGCCTCTTGATTGCGTAGACCTTGGTCGACGACCCCTCGTTCATCTCTTCGCGACTAGAGACGTACGAGTTTGTCCTTCCCTCCTTTTATGTACCCACATTTCCCGAAGGATGGTCTTCTGAGGCCAGGCAGAAGGAATCGATCCGGTTCGGTCCGCGTTTGAGAACACCAGCTACAACCGCGCCACTTTTTAACTCCTCGTACTTGTTCACGGCTGTAAAATCCGTAACTTCTCCATCCACGCGCCCTTCCTCGTTCTTTGCACTTTGCCACTTCAGTAAACTGCACGTCGACTTCTCCCGGCGCGACACAACTCTCTTGTGCATTCACACGTACATACACGGTGGCTCCGCAGTAGGTCACCGCGCGCACGTAAAGTCCTCCAATTCACTTTTTACACAGCGATCCACTGTCTTCTTACTTCTAAATGGCCGTTGCTCCCAGCGCTTGTTTCGTTTGAAAATAAGCGATCTTTATGAATTTTTTACAAGAAGAGGTTATCACATATCCGAAAAAGTATTTTTGGCATTTATTGATACCCACGTTAGGGTGCAATAAAAAATTTTGTCTTTGAGAGTCATAGATTAAATAAGTAAAAAAAAATATTTTTTACTTTTTAGTGCATTTTTACTTTTCTGCAGTCGGTTTTGATTTTTAAATTTTTTTTATTACCTACGAAGCTCTCGAATTACTTCAGTCGTGGTTACATTAATCTCCTCTTTCCTTTTCCTTTTCCTTTTCCTTTTCCTTTTCCTTTTCCTTTTCCTTTTCCTTTGTGGGGTGACAGGGCTCCTTGGCCCCCGTCTGGATGCGCCACTGTTCGCAGTCGATGACTAATCCTAAACTATCTCGCCTCGCGCATTTTTCCTAGGAACTATCAGTGCCTGCATTCCTGGCCCATTCCTCACTCATCAGTGATCTTTCGAATCAAATCACTGCCCGTGTAGACACGAGGCTCTTGTTCAATTAACTTTAGAAGTACGTATACACGATGGCAGATAGTACATTCGATAGTCGCACAAATACAGCACCGATCAAGGTACAAAGGTATAAAGGCACGGAACCACGGCGTTCCACATTAAAGTATATACCATGCATTCGTCAATGGGACGAATGAGAGTTGAACGCCAGAGAGAAACACCACAAAGCACACGACCCTATGCGAGCCTCCGCTCCTTATTTTTCCCACGTTTTTTCTGTCATCCTTGTCTCGGCACCCTAGGCGTGCGTGTCTGTTTGACCCACTTCCCTATATCTCCTCCACTCGCGCCCTGCGTGGCCAGCGAAATAAGAGAAGTCAGTGGAACCACCGAGGCGTTGAGTAAACAAGGCTGTCGAAAAAACGTGGGAAAATAAACACTCGAGTCTCGGTTAGGGTCGTGAGTAGCGTCGTGTCTCGCTCCTCGCGCCTCCCGCTCGCTTCCCGTTATGCCCATTGATAAATGCGCGCAGTGCTAAACTGTAGGCGTCGTAGACAGCCTCCATCGATCCTCACTCCTGAATTTCCCACTTTCGCCGGCTCACCCCGACGCACCGAGTGTCTTTGCTTTGGCAAACTCTGCGACATATCTGCCAGCAAGTAGACACAGGCTTTCGACCGACAGTTGCAGAGGACGCAGGGTTCGTCGACACGAGGGTGGAAGAAAGCAGCTTCTCCGCGAGCCTATGTCGGCTGAAAGAAGTCGGAGTCGAATCGATTCCAAATGGGCCGTTTCGGGGGAGGTTATTGCACGGAGACGTGGACAATTGGACGCGGACGGTTCGGTGGGTGGGTTATCGGTCGTCGTCGCGGTAAGAAGAGGCGCGGCGGCGGGGACGGCGGAGATTTAATCGAGCGGATCGGTCGGTACCAGGGCGCGTGCTACCGCGTATACGGCCCGGCTGACCCCTTCATACGCAATAAATCAATTATCGCTCGTTAGGAAGAAAAATGCACCTTCAATCGAATCACGTTACTTAACCCGAGTGTCATGGTAACCAGAACGGTGTTTTACACAGCACGCGACCGTAGACGGCTGCCCTGTTTACCGAGCTACTTAACGAGAGAACGAGCACTCGTGCTCCCTGCGAGAGCGGCGGGCCCCGGCATTCTGCCGCTCTGCTAATGCAATTCCGATCCCCGTAATGGGCATGCACGTTATTGATGACGTTCCGAGGTGTCAGACTCGAGGAGCTCCGCGTTCCCATGGCCCGAGGTCTCTCGCTGCTTCCTCCTCCGATCCACCGAGAAACGAGCCCGCTCCTCAGCGAGACACTACTTAGGTGGTGATCAGCGTTGAATTACACAGCCTGGCAAGTAGACGCGGCAAGGCAGAACACTCCCATAATATCCTCGCTCGTCGGGATTTCGCGTCGATCTATGAACGATCCAATTGACGTGCTCCGTTCCGTCCAAGCGATCGCGAACAATTACGCGGACCGTGGGAACCGCGGCCAGTGAATGGACATTCCTCGCGAGTCCAGCCTCGGCGCAAAGTAGAAAATGCCCCGAGCTTGGCCCGCTGGCTGTCCGCCGATTCCGCTGGCAGCGCGTTCTGCCTGGCCGAATATTTTACAATCACCCTGTGGGCCCACGCGAAACTTGGATTCGCTCGACGCGGTTTTATACTCAGGCGAGGGTGGGGGGGGGATACGATTTCGTTTGCCGGCGAACCGGTTTCCCTTTCGTTTCGGCGGGCAGATAATGTTTCCATGAAAGACGGACTCGTTTGATTATTAATTACGGATCCCCGGGCAAACGGAAACGTCAAAGGACGGTATTCAGGGGACGGGGGAGACGTCGCGGAAACGCAGTGACGATTTCACGGTACAGTGGACCTAATATTAGATCGTCTCTGGCTCTAAGCGCGGCGGCGAGTCTGCACGCGCGGTCGCAAGTCGTCGCGAGCATCCAGCAATGGAAGCTCGAGGAGCCCAGACATTCTCCCACTTCTCCCCATAATGGCGACCCCGGTCGTGCCCCTCGCAGAGGGACGCACCGCCAATGTCTCGTGTCTCCATCGCTTTCCGAATGATGCCGGGAAACTTTTTCCCGGAAAAAGGCGCATCGCTCTGATGGCAATAGGTGGACGCGGCGACCCTCCCGTGGAAATTACTTTAGTTGAGCGGGGAGGAGGGGCGATGGGGACATAGAAATTTTATTCACCGTGGAAAGAGGAGGTCGAGACAGCTTTCGCGGACCGTTCGACACCAGGCGGGAATATTACTTGCTCGACATTCCCGGGTCGTACGGAGGAAATATAGGAGGAACCCGATTGCCTTCGGTTGTGCAGAAAAATCGACCGGTTCGTCTCACCGCGTTCCCAGCCGCTTCGCAATCCGACCCGACTCTGCCAAGAAGCGATTTTTCGGCTCGACTACACCCGCCCCCGACGTTTTTCGCGAGCCGCCCCGGAAATGACGCTGCACCGTGTCCCTTTAACGACCGTAATTGCGCGGCTGAACACCGTCACGCTTCACCTTTCGAGTTAAGAAGGACCGTTGCGAATTGGACAAAAGGTGTCACTCATTTCATTAGCCGATTATGTCCGACACCCCGGTCGTGGCAACGGAGCTGGGATTTTAGCGTTCCCAACAAGCTTTATCCGTGCAGCGTACTCGTGTCCCGCGACGCAGATCACAGATCGTTCGATTGGTGAATTGATGTATCGAAATGTTTGGGAGGAATGTGCTCGAGGGTAAGAAAGGGTTCAAGACTAGATAAACAGCTGTCGGCTGGATTAGATCGCGCGTGGCCCCAGCTGCGCTCGGGGCTATTTTAACTATTGCAGTTTTCGGGGATAAAATTCAATCAATAACCTGTTTCCTTGTATTTACACTGGCAAGTGTAAATAGCGGAGTAGGGGAGACCGAGGTAAAGTGAGCCCGAAAAGGTTTGAAGTCGAATAAAATTTTTCCCTTTCGATAAAAATGCGTGGAAATAGATTTATAATGTAATTTAAACATTACTGTTGATAAATGACGAATAGCAATACTTAAAATAAATTTAGAGTATAAAAAAAGAACTAAGAACAAGAAAAAAGAAATAAAAAGTTTAATTAAGGATATATAGGTAAATATTAACCCCTTGCGCTGGAATGATATGTTTAGTACGGCAGCTTCTGGCTTTTTTGCACCGTGGTTGTCAAAAACTGTGACTGATTTTTAATTTTTTTTTATTAGTTTCTGTTCCACCACGCCGCGTGGTTTTCTAGTCAGCTGACAGGTTAGGATATTGAGCACACTTGTGCATCGGTTCTTAGCAGCCATTTGCAGCTCAGTTTACCCCCGTCACTTTACCCCGAATATGTACTCAGTGGAAAATTAATTATTTAATAATGTTAGGCTTAATGTTTTCGCAAACGCGTGTATGCGTATGTCTACAAGCTTGTTTTAAACACGCAGAACAAATTTGGAGTTAAAATAACACATTTATGACTCATTTATCCGAAAAGCGAAATGGCAAAGAAAACCAATCGGAAGTCTCTAAAAATTAATTTCTAATTTTTTAAACGAATTTACATTTTTCGATATCTGAAGGTGCATAATTATCATCCTTATATTACATACATTTACTACGTCACCCAAACTTGTAAATATATTCTATCGTTAAAGAACAAATTAAGGAAGCTAATTTTACCCCGAGGTTCACTTTACCCCGGTCTCCCCTACATAAGGCCCCGGTTAAATATCACCGGGCAATCTAGCCGTCCGTTATCCGCCCACGCGTTTCAGAGTTTGCTCGGAAGAGCGGGTAAATATAAATAGCCAGAGAAATTTCCCGCGTAGAGTTAGAGGACGATCCTCGTCTGTCCACGGCTTGAATGATTCATTTTTGACTGATTTTTTGCTTGCAGGATCACGAGTGACCTGGGAGGAGGGCACAGGCGCGAAGGATCTCCGTTCGTCTGGTGCTGGGCGAGAAGTTTCGCGGACCCTCTGGTCCCGTGGAGGAGAGAGGCCGCGAATAAGGAGGAGAGAAATAGACGGCGCGGTAAAAATCATCGTGACGGGTAGGAAGATGCGCGGCCCGTATCTCGAACGTGGATTGCGCGACGTGGCATGACCGTAACGAGAAGACGAAGAAGGAGACGAAGAGGAAGAAAGTGCACGGACCGTTCGCGGCAGGATTTAATATACAGCGCGAGCAGATTGATCGGTCGTGAGTTGCACTCGAAGATCGCGAGGGACAGTGCGCGCGCGAGCGAGCTAGCGAGCGGACCGCTCGATGGCGTCGCTTGATTCACCGACCGATCGGCATTGTCCTTCAACCTGGACCGACTGATAGGAGGGCTCGGTCTCGCTCACCAGGACCACGCGCCAGCACCGAGCATGTCATCGGTTCCGACCATCCAGGGTACATCGATCAGCTGCTCCTCTTGAATCGACCCGGTCTCGAGGACAGTAGCTTCGATCGGAAACGTTTGTCGGACCCACGGCGAGACACCGGAAGGCAGACTCGGTACCGAGGAAGATGAGCGACAGGGCGAAGGAGTCGCTCGAGTACGACTAGACCCCTGGAGCGATTCCTGCGAGAGGAGACCCTGGAGGGTGCCCCGAGCTTTTGACCAGCGCACGGTGATCGTAGCGACGAGAGAAGATCGCGGGGTAGATCTCTCTGGCGACCGAGGAACGGAAAGCATGAAGTCAGCGTGGTGCACGCGCAGGCTCGGTAGCGCAGCGTTCGAGGACGGCGCACCACCTCCGAAGCTTTCTACGACGACCTCCATTCGCCGTTCAAATATCGCGACCACTGGCACCGTGGTCGCCATGGCCGACGCCACTACTCTCTCGACGGCTATCGCTTGCCGCAACGCTGCCCTCACCAGCACCGCCTGCCACCGGCATTGTCCGTCGACTCGCGTCGCTCCCGAGCATGCCGACCCGTCCCATTCTCTCTCCTCCTCCTCGGCAACACCGAACCAGATCACCCACTGCGACCTCTGCGACCGTCTTCGCGGCAGCTGCGACCGGCCGCCGTCCTCCACGCCGACAATGGGCCGCGAGCAGAGTAGACCGCGTCGCGACGCCGACCGAGCCATCAGCCTCTCGAGGGCGGTGGAGCGCGCCGCTTCCTCGAGCTCCAGCTGCGCTTCGAGCGTGGTGCGGTGGAGCCCGCCCCTTGGCAGACCGTTTCGCTGGACGACCCAGAGGCAAATGCTGGCCTGGACGATTTTGTTCCTATCGGTACTCTTGTTCCCCGCCCTCGCGGATCCTCAGAAAGGGACGTCGAGGAGTTCCGCCAAAGAAGACGGAGGTGAGTCCAGATCTATTCTTTCGATCGCGATCCAACGACCGGATTCACGAGCTTCCCTCGCGAATCTCGCGGCCCGCAAAGCGAACCGTAAAGCTGAGGAAATTAATTTCCATCCCACGTTGCGTATTAATTACAGTTGGTATGGCTTCAACGTGGTCGGGCTGCGGAAAACGCCATTAGATGTTTCCTTGATTCGTTCCGTGTCCGTGCATTTTGCGACGAAACGGGAACACGGCCGGAACGTTTCAAGCTACAGAGCGAGAATTTAAAGAGTCCCACCCCCTTTTGAAGAAATGTTCACCCGAAGGATACGCTCCCGCGATCGATAACCCGGGCGTTAATAAATTACCGTGGCCCGGCGCAATAACTCGCTAATTGGTAAGTGAGCGCCGAACGAGGGCCCATTAAGATCATTAGCCGATACACCGAATCGAATCATCGGCAGATGCCTCGCGTTTCCGGGCGAGGGGCGAAACGAGCGTATGTATAATTGAAGCGGTCAACCCCGGCACGTGGATATTTCCCTTTGTGAATAAAGAAAAATAGAAGCGAGGAACGGGGACCAGTGGGACGCGGTATCACGGTGAGAGTCCGAGCAGCGTTTCCCAGTTTCACTGCTGGGAAATGTAATCTCTTTCCTGTTTCCACGTACACGTACGTTTAATCAGTACAAATTACTTTTGTGCTTGAGAGCGGGCGAGTGGTTGCCCGTGTAAAAAGGGATTCGAGCCCCGCGGGCGGTTCGTTCCGCAGTCGCCAGAACGTTTTCCGTCGGCTTGTGAGCGAACAGCGTGTGCCAATGCGAAACGTATAATTAATTAGAGCAAGATACGTAGCCCCCCTTTGCGCCCCCGGTAATCATAGCCCGAAGTTCTCATTCTAACTGACAGGGGGGATTCTTTCACCAATTCAACAAGCCACGATGGACCGTCCGACCGGTTTGCCCAATTTTCCAACTTCCCCTCGGCCGTTCGAGGCACGGCCGAGCGGAGCGTGCGGGGGAGGAAACGGACTGGAAACGTTTGACTCGACGCCCTCGTTCTTCCGCTCGCCTCGTCAAATTAGTGAACACGGGGAAATAGGCGAAAAGGAAACGGTTACGCGTCCATTTCGCCGGGCTTTTCGGCGATTAAATTCGGAGGGCATTCGTGGATCGCCCTAGGATCGATTCGGCCGGCCGGCGAGGAGGGTATTTTTCCTCGCGTTTCGGGTGAAACGGAGCCGCGCCGGAAATTGGGATTAAGAGGATCGATATTAGGGTGCAAGGAGCGGGGGATGTTCGGATTGATTTCGGCGGGAGTAAGTCATCGCGGTGGAGTGGTATGAAATTTATAATACTTGCAGATTAGTGGCTACGCTCGTCTCGGCATCGGCGAGCTGCAAAGTTGCCTCGAAGGTAACGTAAATTGGGGGAATACTGGCATGTTTGGGGGACGTTTTGCTATATAATATAGAAATTAACATTTATTACATTTGTTTTAAGGGGGTAGGTTACCCTCGATAGCCCTAAAACAGGCATTTTTTGCAAACGCAAATTGTAAAGTGATAAATAACAGTAGAGAGAACCACTGAATCTGAGTTGGATGTTTGGGGTCATATGATCCCTCTCTAGTAGGGTAAAATGATCCCAGGAATCCTAGGGGGTGCGCGAATAAATTTGAGTCTGTGAAGCTGACCTCTTTTTCTTATGTTTGTTAGTTGATTTTAAGTGTTGCGACTCATTGATTATGTACCAAAAATTATTCTAGTTTTAATCGTTATTCTACGAGCTTTAACACAAAAAAAGAATAGTCTAAATATCTCTATGTAGACAAAAGTTGTGAGTAAGAACGTAAAGGCGTGTACGCGGTGCGCCGTATGATGCTGAACATAAAATCTCGAAAACCGCTCCAACGATTTGGATGAAAATTTAATGAGAGATGCAGAAAACCATTCCCTACGATCTCCCGCAAGCTGATTTTTGAGATAAATTCTTTAAAAAAAGATAAAAAATATTTTTCATACAAGAAATCCGCGTCATTTAAGAAAAACTTCGGCTTTTTTATTTCGGACAGAAATTGGATCCGCTAGGATGTACCTACACGATTTGACAACTCCGACGGTGCGGGGCTACGAAGATATACCGTAAAATGGGGGAACATTGGCAGATTTTTGATAAATTTTGTTATATAATGTAAAAATTAAAATGTTTACAGTTGCTTTAAGTATCTTATCATAACATTGCATGTTTCGTGATTGTACTACAAGCGTTAAAATGCATAAAATTTTGTCATTTTCTTCTTTAATACATGTTAAATACCAGCCGGTACAGGATAGCATTGACACATCATATAAATAGCAGTAACAGGTTAAGTTTTGCTACTCTGAAGTCAGTAAAGACTGGTTCAGGCACGTCCAGTAATTTAGTCGATTAGCAAATAATTTAATCATTTTTCGTGTGTGGATATTAAAATTTAATCGAGTAGTTTGATAAATCAATCGTAAATTACTAAATGACTTGTTACTCGACTAAATTACTGGACCTGTCGGTTCCAACCTTTAGATACATTGACACTTAAATTCGTTTATTTTATTTTATATTTTACATCTTAACTAAAATCTAATCGTCATCCAGACAGACTGGACATTCGTAAGAAATTGTTTCGGTTCCTCGATTACAAGTTCCACTGACGACACGTTATGCATTGCACCCAGTCAGGTCCACCGCCAGCATTGTATTTACTATAACTTTTTCTTCATCAGTGCTTAAAGTAGTTAGATGCCCCACACGCTTGGTACAAGAACGTTTCAAACGGTTTTGAATAGTACCTCTACTTATATTATATTTTTTACTAGCTTGCTGTTGAGACATTCCAGTTCTAACATCAGCTAAAGCTTTATCAAGATCGGAATCTATAAATGCTTTATAATTCCCCTTCCCGGTAGTCGCTGTATAAGATCTAGGCATTATTGCGATCTAATGTTATTAATAATATATTGTATAACGTAAGAAAGTTATCTATTTGACAGGCGATTATTGGATATCTAACCGCAAACGTTGAACCAATCGAGTACCTAAAATCTCGATCTCGAATGCGACTTTATATGTTCATGCGTATAGCTGCCAATGTTATCCCCTGCTGCCAATGTTCCCCCATTTTACGGTACCAATAAAATAACATTAAATGAATTATTATTGAATAAAAAAAAAATCTTGTCTGAATATACAGTAAAACACCCTTAAAGTTTTGGAAAGTTTCTCTTTATATTCGTTGGGAAAATAATTCTTAAAAAATCACCGTGTCTTCAGCGTCCTAAACCAGCTTCCCCCTTAAGTACCCTACCAAAAATCGCATCTTTTGTTAATGTACCACAAGTGTGAAAATGCATAAAATTGTTTTCCTTTTCCTTTTTAATGGATGTTAAGTAGATGCCAATGTTACCCCGTTCTGCTGGCGAGATCCCCCCAGTTTGCGGTACTTAATGTCGGGTATGGAAATTTCGATTAATTTGTCTACGTTTTGCGGCTCCGGAACTCACCACCAAATGTAATTCCCGGTGCACGCCAGGCCCGTCCGCGATCCTCCCGGACGATAATTATATTCTCGCTGGGCCAGACGGCGGCGCGACGGGCCGGGCAAACAAAATCGAAACCGCTGACCGGCTGGCGGAAGCTTGTTGTTTCCTGCTCGTTTCACTTCTCGTGCCTTCTCTCCGGTCTCGGCCGAAAGATACCGCTTAAACGCGATCAGCTTGCCTCCCACGCTTCTCGTCAGTCGCTCAGCGATCTTCTGCTCGCCTTCCGTGTTATTGTTTTCATGGAGATGCGCGGATAACGAAGTGCCTGGATTTTTCACGGCTGCTAGGATTCCCCGGCGGTGCTCTTTGTCCACTAATATCGAGCGGACGTACCGTTTACTTCAGCAGGATGTTGCTTCCGAAGTGCCCGCCGCCGAGTCGTAAATGCAAATCGCCATCTATTTGCATTTCGCGGCCGTTCGCTTCTTTAACGCGGTAAACAAGCTGCCCGATAACGCGAGTCGCTGAAACCTCCATTATTAATTGGGAATACTTTCGAAACTCGAGGTGACTTCGACCAGCCCCAGCTGCCCGGAGACACGAGGATAGAGGCGGAAAAGTTCCGACGGAAGAAGGATGGAATGTAGAGTCGGTGTTGGAAAGGGCACTGTCCGCTCGCGAGCACGCTCGAACCCTCGAACGCGAGCAACTGCCTTTCCAGCCGCCCGATTAGTCCGCGTGATAATGCTTATCTAGAGGTGGAAGCATGGCCTGTAATTGGCGAGTCGATCGCCAGCCTAGCCTGCTAGCGACACGCTATCGAAATTCCCCGCGAAGCCAAAAGCGAGGCGGAGAGGGCAGAAGGGAATCGCGGCGCGATCCCTCCGAGAGGAAAAGGGCAACGGAGCGTGGAAGGACGTAAAAGGCGTCGCAAGGGCGTCGAAGCATGTTTTACAGCCGGTCCAACTTCGCTTCTGGGCGACGCTGGAACGGCGATTGCAACCTCGCGCCGCGGCGAATTATGCAAACGAAACTCTCGTCGCCGTACCGCGAGCTATCGCCGGCTAGAATGAAACGGAGAGACGGAGGAGCACGCGTAAAAGATCTCCCGATAAACGCGCCTCTGATGTTTATCCGCTGTGAAGAGGAAAACGCGCCTTCGGCTCGTCACAATTCTTCCTCGCGAGACTTGGTCTAACAAGCGGACTCCGTCAAGGTTGTCGGACACGTTTGCCCCGAATAGGGAAGACAGTGTTGCGCGATTAAAGGGGAGGCTCGGTGGCGATCCAAGGCGCCCCGAGCCGATTCCCTCGCGCACGAATGGAGCCGCGCGATCGGCGGTTATCTAACTGACACCCTTCGTGAGCAGCAGCGTCGCGACGCCGCGCTTGCACTTTCCCTCTCTGTTCCTCCGTCACCGACGGACGCCGATCACGCCGCGACACACTGAACTCCCGCTCGATCGAGTTCATCGAGCTCATCCAGCTCCCCCGGGCGACCCGCTGCGCGTCAGAACGCTTCACGTCCTCCTCCGGATCTTTCGGGAGAGTACGTTTAGCGAGGTAAAGACCAGTGACCCAATTACGCGCTCTAAAGAAAATTCCAGGGGAAGTCGAGGCTCCGAGCAGAAGCTCCTCCTGCATCGAGTATATCGCGCAACCTACCGGGGTCCCATGAAAATTAAGACCCCGTTTCCTCGAGGTCCCTCTCCGGGTTTACGAAAAGAAACTCGACGCGTGGCTCGACTTCCACCACTTAACCCGCCCAAGCATCTGTCGGTCCACCGACAGACGCTGAAATTGATCGTCGTACAGGTCTCGCGATCCTAATTGGCGGGCACGCGCAGGAAGCACGCGGCGCGCTCGAAAAGCAAATTAAGTCGCGATTATACAAGACTGCGCGGCACGCCGCGTGGGTTCCACAACGCTTCCGCCGGAAATCGAGTACTCGCGCGTGGCGGTACTCACGTGAAACAGGATACCATTCACCACGGATTCGTGGGTGTCGAATGGGTCAACGGAATCGCGCTCCTCTCACCGGCGAGTGTCGCTGGTGTTCGTAGATTCGTAGGAAATTAACGCAGCCGGTCTGAGCCGAGACACTGCTATGTAGAAGAAGGTGGTCCCTTGGAACTTGGTCCCTCAGGAGGGCAGGAGATTAATAATGCATTGGCATTCCGTTTATTCCGGGAAGAAGCTGGCCGAGCCATCGAGAGATCGAGTGGAAACGCGCGACGTTCCTTTTGAGGACGCGATCTCGAGCGGGCCCCGTTATTCGGTCCTGGGAATTCCTCTCCTCGATCGACCCGATTTCTGCCCCGAGTTCCCGACTAACTTCGATTAATTGATTACGTTCAATTAACGGTAATCGTATCGGGAAAGTTTGCTCGGTGTCTTTGGGGATCCCCGATGGTCAATGGATTTCAGCGCTTTGATGTCGAAATTGGAACGTGTTCGCCGCGCAATATCGCGGAACGCTATCGGAAAGGGCAGCCTGTTCCACCTCGCGATTCTGGGACCCACGAATCGTCGCGCTGCCTTGTCGAAGCCGCGAATGATTCAGGGAAGAGTGATTGATGTCCACGTTCCGCGGGCGCAGCCGAATGTTTATGAAATAGTGAGCGGCGGCCGACGGTTGTTTGTTTTCCCAGATTCGCGATAGCAGTTGGCGACGTTAAGTACCGCCGAGAATAGAGAGACAAACGCAGAGTAGCGTCGCTCGGAATCGCGTTAACCCTCGGTTATTTACGTATAACTTATGTGTCGCTGTCCTCTGCCGACGCCGCGTACGCGTGTATTCTCCCACTAATGCACGTTGATTGCAACTTGCCAGGAAGCTTAATTCCTCGCTGCTTAATTCCGAGGTAAACAGGGGAACGTTGGGCGTTCCGTAGAAGCCGACGGGATCTCGACTAATCCGAACGATTCCAATTTCTTCTGCGGCACCACGTCAAATTACTTTATTGCGAGTCGCGTGCTTTTAGATTCATCGACCCTCTGTGCCGCGGAATGGAGAGGAATGCGTAGGTGGAAAGCGTGGGCGGAGGTTTGCAGTAAATTTCGGAAAATTTTACCGCAAACTCCGATGGCAGATTTACGGAGTTCGCGGGAATAAATTCTGGCGCTCGTTAGGTTACGTTCTGCGTTGATTATCCCGGATAATTGGGAGAGGGGGAGTGGTCGAGGCTCCTCTGCACGTGATTCCATGAATTTCGCCTCTATCGGACGGCACGGCGTAGGTGGAGTGGAAAGTTGGCCTCGCGATCGGTCGGAATGAACAGAGTTGATAACTAGGTGGCCCCGGGGCCGAAACAACCGGCCACGCTTTCAACAATTTTCCAATGAACACCGCCTAGAGCCTACCTAATTAGCGAGATAAATTAATTCGACGGTAATAGCGATGGGCACGGCGCGCGAGTAAATATATCGTGGATGAGTTTTGCAGGGGAAGCTGGGCAACCCGATCAGTCAGAATATTATATGCAACTTTCTGTGCAAGTAGAGTGGTAAAACAAACCTATTTTTTGTGGATGCCATAGTGCGCTTTTAGGGGGTGAAATCACCCCTTGAAAGAAATGTAGAATTTTCTTTTTCGCGGAATATCTCGAGGACGGTGGGAGATATCGAAAAGGAGTTTAAACGAAAGTTGCATATATTTTCTATATCTACAAAACTGCGTTGAAATAATTATCGAGAAATCCATACTTTTCAAGTTACCCCACTACCAATCCTAAATGCGATAATTATTTCCACGCGGTTTTGTAGATATAAAAAAGAGATGCAACTTTTGTTTAAATTGTTTTCCGACATCTCTCACCGTTCTCGAGATATTCCACGATAAAGGAAGAGTCTGCAATTTTTCAAGGGGAACTACTCTACTTGCACGCAAAGTTGGATAATTTTCTGAATTTGCGAATTTCCTAACTTTCCTTATTAGTTAAGTGACCTCCAAATTTAAAACATTGCAATCCGAGAATACTCGTCGGTTCGAATACTCTCAGACATTCTACCCGCCGTCCACCGAGAAGCGTCTCGGCTCGCGCCGCGTTTGTCTCTCGGAGTCTCGCGTGGCGACAATTCCCGTACCTCGGATTACCCGCGAACGGAACTGGACTTGGCAAGAGGAAGAGCTAAACGATCGAAAACTGGCAGCGAGATGTGCACAGCAGAGCCCTGCAATGGGCGGGTATATCGCGGGTGAACCCACCCGTTACCCGGTCGTCTTTCGATTCACCCGATCCGCCCGTGCCCGCGGCGGATCAGTCGGGTCATCGTTGATCTCTATCCGCCCGAGGCATCGTGACGTCATCATGCGTATACAACACTCTCGGCCGCCCCGGGTGGATAGAAATCAACGATTACCGGACTCATCCGCCGCGGGTATCGCGGGTTAGTGAAAGTTCGGGTCCGGGTGGTTCGGGATCCAGTCGGGTGACGGGCGGATCAAACCCGCCCGTTGCAGGGCTCTGGTGCACAGCGGGCAGGGAAAGGGTGGCCTGGGTGAAGGGACGGATGATTATCCTGCCACGTATGTGGAGCAAACGGGCACGACGGACCGTGGAATCGTATCGCTTTATCCGCTGGCGGCAACCTGGCGAATGAACGCAGCCGCACGAAAAAAAGCTTTGAAAGCGTAGGGGAGGACCGGAGCAAAAAGTTCCGATTTCGATAAAACAGAAAAAATGACTGGAAAATAATGTAGTTATTCTCTTCGCTATTGACTAATTTTTTGTTAAATTTATTATATTTTGTGATTTTAAGCTTGTGATTAATATATTGTAATAGGTTTTTCGTAAAAAGTAATTTATTTGTGGCTGGTCGAAGCGGAACTTCTTACCTCTTTATGGGGCAAGTTGTTATCGCATTGGGGTAAGTTGTTTCTAAGATATAAGAGTTGCCTTTTAATGAAATATTTCATTTTCTAATGAAATGGAACAGAATTTTATTAATAATGTTTATTTATGAAGGATCGGATCTACAAAAATGTATTATCTTTAAATGAAAACCAAAACAATATAATAACCATAAACATTATGTTTGGTGTAAAAACTAAACTCTACAGATCAGTCTTACATTCAACTGTTTGTGGGTACCTACTTAGTGAGATTTGTACTTGTAGCCTACAGTGGTTTCCTGTCCAGATTGTAGTTTTTTAATAACTCTCGATAGAGTCATGTGGCAGATACTGAATTCTCTACCGACAGTTTTTATTTATCTTTACGCATAACTTCGATCGAAGTCACGTCCCTTTCCGCTTTTCATTCATACGTTCGCATCTTAAGGCACAGCAGGAACAATTTATACATTTGCGGTGGGGCAAGTTGTTACAGTAACAACGTGCCCCAAGTTATAGTAACAACTAGCCCCTATCGACACATTTTACAATTTGAGAGACTATTCGGCTATTTCATATATTGCAACGATAAACACTATTGTTCTTAAATGTCATTTGATCCGTACGAACGAATTAATCAATAATAACGACGTTAAATATTCGAAATAGACTAGAATATTTAATATTTAAAATAGACTAGAATTTTTAATATTTAAAATAGACTAGAATTTTTAATATTTAAAATAGACTAGAATTTTTAATATTTAAAATAGACTAGAATTTTTAATATTTAAAATAGACTAGAATTTTTACTCGCCTTGCTTACAACCACACGAATCAGTTGTCGCGGACGCTATTAACAAGAGCGACAGAGTGGCGTGATCAACTCACGCGGATAAAATAATTTAAAGAGCAACGCTCTTTTCATTTTGAAGATAGAACCGTCGGGACAACTTACCCCCGGAACTTTTAGCCCCGGTCTCCCCTACGTTTCGGCGTGCGCGGAGCCTCGTTCCCCTCGAGCGGACTAAAGCGTAGGTACGTACTTTCTGGCTGTGCACGGTGCCGTTGCAGCCTCCAATCCAATCGAAAGCAAATTACCCTAACGAGGTCGGTACACCGCCTCGCACCTCCCTGCCCCCGTCCACGGAGCTCATTAAATATTTAGACGTAACAGTGATATTTCCCGCTGGAAATTACTCGCTAGTAATCGACCCGGGGTCTAGCCGAATTAATTAGTTGATCGATTATTTGGAAACGGCCGGTAGGGAGAACGAAGGGGATGGTGGATGATTGTACGCACGACGTTATTCCCGCTTGGGCCTCGTTAATTTGCGGGAACGTCGGATCGATAGGTCGGCCGGAGCGTGCGTGGCTGGTTGTCGGGCTTTCATTAAAAGGAAAGGAATGCTCGGACGAGAAGGTGAACACGTCTGATTAGAGGCGGCTCGTGGAAACGGTTACGTTCCCCGCGACTAGGTGAAATCGACGAAAGAAACCAGCGGATTTCTCGCTCAAGTGACACGACCAGAACGTTACAGAGCGGACGTGCGCGCCTTGTAATCCGCGAGCGACTCGTCAAGTCGTAAACTCGGACGTCGGGGCCGGAGAAGGGAGGAAGGAAAGTAGAAGAAGCAAACCTCGCGCCGTCTAGATTCCTCGTGGATGTTTCTCTCGGCGCGCGCTTAAACGGCGTCTGGATCTCGATTGCACACGGTCCAGCGGTTACGCTGCTCCGCCAGCGAATACTGATTACTTTCTGGCGAGATGTTTCATCTCCTCTATCGGCGGGATCCCCATCCGGAACTTTGAGGTTCATTTGCGAAAGCCACGTGCCGGTTGCTCCTCGCGTGGCCTGCACCAGTTTTCGTCAGCCAGACTGCCGCTAAACAGTTAGTGTGCCGTGGCCCGTTCCAGATGAGTTTAATGTCCGGGCTGATTGATTGAAAGCTCGAAATTGCCGCGGGAAATTGGGAGAAAGGCCAGCGCTAGGGCTTGGGAAAAGGCGCGCGGCGAGGAGACGTTTGACGCGGTGGTAGGTAGCCTGCGTCGTTCATCACCTGACTGGACACGGGGACCCTCCCGAAATGTCGGCAAGCGATTCACGTTGCGGAATGCGGTTCGGAACGAGACCAAGGCGCGTTGGTCGCGGGCGGCGACGTCCCACGGCCCAAGGGCCCGAGGCGCGCAGCATTCCCTCGGTTTCGTGCCGCGCCACGTGTCCCAGCGATCAGCGATGCTCGACAATTGCTCCGATACGCGGCCCTGCGCGATTAAACGGGTCAAGATCGATTGCCATTTCGGCCCATTGTCGACCGCGCGCTACCGAGCCCTGTGCTTCGCCCGAAACTGGGCGTAACAAATACCGGGGAGTAACAAATCGAGCGAGCTGCGGTTGCTTCTACCTCTTCCCCGTGGCTCTTGGTCCCTGGTGCCGTTGGCCAACGGTCGCATCTGTGTTTGGTAACGAAAACGGGATACTCGATTCCTTAAAAGGCGATGATAGTGTCACCCAGCGTTGCTAAGCTTGCAGTCTGCAAGTTAGAATATCTGCTGTTTGTATAAAGTGTGGTATTTGGTGGAGATCGAATACTTCTTGCTGCTTTTAATTGGGAATACTTTAGGAATAAATTTCGTAGTTCCTATGTGCTCGGGAGTCACGGATGAAACAGGTCGATGCTGCGCTACTGGCCAGCCGCTTTGCCAATGTAGCCAATGCCGATCCTCCGAGATCTCTTATTCCAAGCTTCTTGCAGGGGTTCCTGGCCCCAGAATACCGAATAGATTAAAATTTCTTAGAGTTCTCCAATAAATTTCCAAGGTCTTTCACGATTATTGCACATAGAGTAGGTGCCTTTATTCTTCTCACCGCGTACATAGCTATCTATTTTCCGAGCTCATTCCCGAGTCCACAAGTATACCTACGCGCACGCGTTTCGGGTGAACGAGTCCCGGCTCGTGCGTTGCAGTTCACGAGACACTTTGTCGCCGACAGCGAACTATTTTCGACGAGCAGCGAACTCGGGGCGGTGCCGCGTCAATCCAAGTATAATCGTGGATCGTAGCCGAATTTTCGGTCGCATCCGAGACTCCTCCGTTTCTGCTACATATCCACCGGTTCCCCTCGAATGCGAGCTGATCGAAGGTAGCTTATCTTAGCTCCGCTCCCCGCGGTTTAATCGCGAGCGCCTCGGAGGAGACTCCGTCGGTCCCGATTCCCCTCAGCCCTTTCTGTCCCGTTCCGCAGCAAGTTTGTATCGCGTTTCGCGCTCTGTTCTCCCTCGGCTGCCTCGAGCCTCTCGGGACGTTGACTCGACGCAGGTGCATTCGAGCAAAACAACCTCAGCCGCCAAAAGTGGAACGCGATGCGACGAATACCGCGCGCAACTTACTCGTGAAATAATTAACCAAGATAATTGTCCCCCGGCGAGTTTTCATCCCTCGTAACTTCTACATCCGACAAGCGGCAGCTAATTTACGATTTCCCCTTGCATCGGCCCCCTCTCCGCCCGGTCCGCTGAGGCAGCTTTCGAGGTAGAAAAAGATGTTTGCGAGGGGACCAGGCCCGGGGACTGTAAGAAGTAGTCTGCGTTCTTTTGGGCACCGTCTGAAGCAAGTGCAGCTCGCGAAGTCTGAGCTCAGACCTGGCCTACGATCGAAAGATAATTGGGCACGGATAGATGAAACATTTGACGACGATTTCCAAGCCGATTGCCAGTAGGTATGATTCGCAACAGATGTAGGTTCGCAGCACGGTTCCTGTGGATACACTCGGATTTGCAGAGCAACGAGACACGTCCGGCAAGCGTCGACCATTAATTACATTTCGCGGCTGCCTCGTCAGCAGGGGTTAAATAACATTAACGACGCGAACGCGTCTATCAGCACCCCCCTTCCCCTGCACCTTTTGCCGCCGCTGGGAGGATGACTAATTGTCCTCGTGTTGTTCGCTCGTTAAATTCTCACGAAATGTTTCGCAGCTTCCGTGACGATTCGACCGAGGGTGTGCGGGCACGTCGTTTCAAGGCAGAAGGAGACGCCTATCGAGCAGCGACTGACCTCGTCCAGGGTGGTTTATGGCGCCGCGATGTTCGCCGGACGATCATTTTCGTATAAAACGCGGCTCGTTTGTATTCCACGGCGTTCCGCGCGTCGCTGCTGCGGGTGAAAGGAAATTGATGGCCCAGTGGGTTCCAGCCACTTATTTACGGCCCGCGTTCCTATGATTTAACAGTCGTAAAGTAGCGAACGACGTCGAAGAGAAATTAGAGAAGCACCGGTAGACTTTTTCACGCCCCGAATCGCCGCCACCTGTGGCAAAGCGTGATGCGTGGAAAGCAACGGGGAACATCGCTCGTTTCACTGTTCGACAACTAAGGCTTGAGCAATCAAGCCGGACGCGTGCGGATCCCCGGGGAGGTGTGATCGAATCGAGGATGCAGCGTGAGCGATATTGCTACCCGGGCCTAAGAGCGTAGAGAAGATTTCGGGCCCAAGGAATTGTGAGTGAAGAAAAGAAGCGTCGCGGCGATACTTCAGTTCAATGATGAGCAACCCGCGAGCTGCATTTGGCACCCCAGCCACTGATCTGCGGCCCGCAATTGTTTCAATCGCAAATCTTTCAGAAATAACAAATTCACCCGGCAAATTAAAATTCTTCGATCAGCGCATTTAGGTATTTAATATTGCAGCCCGCGTAAATCATTAGGTCTCCACTTTCGGCCCACTTGCAGGTCAATCCCTGCTTTAGTAGCAGCGTCCCTCGTCTCCCAGCCTCGCTACCACGCGCACGCGGTTTACGAGCGGGCAGAGGCGTTTGTCCCGTCGAATAAAAGTGGATACGTTCGATTTACGCTCCCGTATCCACTACAACGGAGCGATTCCGCGCTCCAGGAGCACGGCGGGCAGCGACAGGGAGCGGAGGGGAGAGAGGCAGCGGAAGATACGAGGGCGGAAAACGGAAGTCCCACGCGGCTGAGATCATATTGGCACGAATTCAGCCGTCGACCCTGGACTGGCTGGCCACTTATCGGACTTTATACCCGCGGCAATGACAATTCACGCGACAGCCCTAAGTCCTGCGAGCTGTGCACCAGCGTAGACGATGGATGATTGGACTCCAGAAAAGTCGGTGAACCTCGAGCAGGTCGATACTCCAGGCGAGATGGGGAAGGCGGCGGAGAAGCAGGAAGGAAAAGCCTAAAGGAGCCGGGCGGTGCAGAAGCGCGAGGAAAGAGAGAAAGTCGGCGGAGAGACGTGTCGCGTACAGGAGAGAGCACGGGCGCGTACGAGCGCGCTTAAGATGGGCGAGGAGGAGAGCGATGTAATTAAGGCGTGTCAGCTCGCATATTGAGTGGCAGGCCCGTTTACGGTAAGTGGCGACGGAAGTCGTCCGGTGACATTACTTAATGATTTCCGGCCGGGTTAAAGACGCGGCGAAAGACGCCGAATAAATACGCCCCGTGGCCCGGCCATATAGCGAAGCTACGTTACGAGTCGATCGGCGTGGAAATATCTCGTCTGGCCGCGGCCTGCAGACATACGCCCCCCGACGGGCTAGCCATTATTAAGGTGGTCGGTAGCAGCCACTTCCGCTTGACGTTTCACGGTAACGTGTCGCCCTTGCGCTGCTGCTTGGCCGAAATTAATGGCCACCGCTAGAAACGCCTGGATTCGGTCATCACGCGGGCCCTACGACCACTTCGTTTCGTTTAATCCCTCCTCGAAGCGGTGGCTGGATCGCCAGAGACCGCGGGCGGCGGTTGGGAGGCGAGCAATCTTTCAGGGAATCGGCTTTTTCAAGTAGACGCGGCGAATGTAGGTTAGCTGCAAAAAGGGCGAAAGGAGAGGCAGAAACGCGTTGGGGAGCGAGATTTTCGGTGGGAATCGAGGTCAATCGAGCGCGAGCGCGTGCGCTGGCGTACCATTCCCAACGGGTTCGACGGGGAACTGGCTACCGGAACCAGCGGAAGAAAGCAAAAAGAGGCACCGTCTAGACGGCAGTTTCCGGCATCGGTCGAGCACACAACGGGAGATCCTCGGCGGAGAACTCCACCTGGGCCTACGGTCATCGGCTGGCCAAGGTCGATGACCCGGTTCGCGGTGTGTCGCGGGCGCACGGGCGCACTGGCACGCCACTTCCCGTCCCCTGCGCGGAAATCTGATTAATATGTGCCTCGTGCACGCCGCCAAATCGATTTAATTCCTCGCTAATGGCCGCCAGTTTTCGCCTCTTTTCCCCTGGATCGATCGGAATAACGAGCGCGGGGCCCTAATTGGCTTCCTTCGAGGACGAAGCTCGCTGTGAATTTTGTTTACATCCGTTGCGGAGAGCCGACAGCCATTGGAATTGTACAGTCACCCCATTAGCAATCGTTTCTCCGGCTGAAAACGCTTCGTTACCCTGCGCACGAACGCCAGTCGACGCCACCCCGCGCGAGTACCACGGGCAGGAAGACAAAGGCGCGTAAGGTATACACGTGCCCCAACCGCGGACAGTGCAATCTTAGCTGAACTTCCTGTTCGGGGACTCCGAGCGAGGAAGCTACGAGCAGCCACGCTGAGCCCTCGGAAATCGTTTTCTAAGAGAGTCAAGGTATTGTATCGCGAACACCTCTGAATCAAACAGTGGATAGGTACACGTCGGCGACAAGGGGAACGGCGGCCCTAACGACCTTATCGAACCCGCTCGTCATCGTAGAATCGCACGATTCCACGCCGAGGGGAGGCAATCGTGGATTACACGCGGGAACGCAACCGGCGATCCAACCTGTAAAGTAAACGGCCCAGTGGTGGAACAGTTAAGGGGACCTTCCGGTCTAGAGCCCCCAAACGTAGGTGATTTTTAGGAATTAATTAAAGGAAATATACTATATATAGTTTAATGGATTTTTTTGTATTGTATTAAGCATGTCAAAAATTTTAATTTTTTTTTGTATTTTTTCTGGTATCCCCCCTAGCCAGAAGTATATTGTTCAAAATAAAAAAAGTCAGTCGAATCAGATAATAACTTTTGGAAATACACGTCCCACCGTTTTGAGAACACTTTCGAGAAAAACGCGATTTGCATTTGCCGCTACTCAAATGCCTATAACTTCGGGGATTTTACGAATTTCAGCAAATCCTTTTAAACGCGTATTCCTAAAATGTTGAACGTTCGAAACATGAAATAAAAAAAAAATCGACTTTTAGACCGGAACCTCCCCTTAAAGGAGCAGTTGAGATAATTGCAATTTCTTTTATATTTAAACAGTATAAAATTATAACTAAATATGATCACTCGAAAGCGTAAAATGTCTACTTTCAGATAAAGTGACAGGAATCTACATTTGTTAAAGGAAAAGTTTTAAATTAATTAAAACATGAAACTGTTCATATGGCCCAGTAATTAAAAGAAATTCATAGCGTGTCCCAGTCATTAATTATCAGTGTCCCAATTATTAAATATATATTTAATTTAACTATTTCTATCAGTTAATAAAAAGAAATCATTATCAATAAATAAAAATCATTATCAATAAATATAAATCAATAAATCTTAATAATCTCAAAACTTCACTGAGTACTGGCGTCTCTACCAGTGTTTAAACACCATTAAACACGCGTTTAATAACTGGTCCGTGTCGTGTTTTCGTGTACTAGTAAATAAACGCATCAATTTCAATATTAAAAAAAAAAATTAATAAGAGATCCAATTAATTTTCAATTCTTCAATATTTAATAAATTCAAAACAACTGTGCTATTTCAAAAATTATAAAATGATAAGTAATTACAACTGTAATAAAAATATGCTCTCGCTTGCTTGAGCCCATTAGGTAAGAAGCGAGATTGAAACTGTTGAAGCTTTACTGTAGAATAATATTTTTGCATGATATAACTATTCAGTTATGTAAGCCTATAATTGTATCTACATAATGCTAATACATTTTGCAATTATATTTCGATCAATTTAATCGTTGCAAATTAGTAAAACTGTCATCATTAAAAAAATTTCTTCTGAATTTGTAATTATTGGGCCTAGTTTAATCACTGGGCCATTTACCTTAATCGCGTTTCGTGCTGCCTTGGCGACGAGCTGACGCGAGATTCGTGCGAAGCCGCACCGGTAGACGCGCGGGCGCGTTCTGCCTTTCGTGCGGCGCCCCGATGCTGCTTTCCGGCCTCCGTCACGGTTTAACGAGCCGAAAGCACGAGAATGACAAACGTCGCCGCGGCTAATTTATGCGATCGCGACGCCCATTCTTCCAGGTCGTTCCGTTCGACCACTGCCGACTACCGAGCCTCCCCGAGCACGGGTACCCTGGTATTCGTTGCGCATCGTATTCGACACACGACTGCAATCCGCCGATCCACGTTGTCCCTCCAACGAAAGCAAAGCTGCACCATCCGCCAACCACCGTTTTATCATGTTTCTGTCGAAAAACGCGACAGGAGATCCCTGGTGCAGATTCGAGACACCTCTCTCTCTACCAATTCCAGAACGATTGAACGGTAAACCTGCCTTGTTTTTCAACCGAACGGTCAATTATTCCCATCGTACTATGCTAATCAGCCTCATCACAAAGTATAATCCAATCTTTATGACGTTCTCGACTGACTAATTGCGGAAGAATCTCTTCGTGTCTTCGCAATGCCCATTTTTATTACACGGAAAGAGACGTGTAAGGAGAAAAGTCGAGAACTCATATTGGAAGAGTGTGACTGTAGCAGCTCGGAGCTCAAGTTCAACCAGCGCCCGCGACGCATGCACCGCGTGGCCGGGGGCAAAAAAATGTGGCTAGAAATTATCCACCGCGATCGTGCGCATCGATCCGCTGCGGGAGGCAATTTGTTATCCGTTAATGCTCGACGCGCCGTTTCCCGTCGTCTCAGAGCCAGTCGAGTGCCGTTCCGACACGAGCGACGACATAGAATTCACCTAAATCGCGGCCAGCTGTTCAGGGACACGCTGCATATTGGCTGCCGGGTGTTGCGGTTCTCCGAACACGCGTCTGGATGTATAATCGGTGTGTATCGGTCTTGCGGACAAATCCGGAATCTCTTGGCAGGAGTTACAGACGCCCCCGCGTCGCCTCGAGTTCAACAGTTCTGGTGGATGCCGCAGGATCTGTTGCTAATCTCGATGCAACGTTACTGGGCCTCATACCGCATTGCACAAGCAAGTATCTTGCTCAAGTTTTCTTAGAAACATGATACGGGTGCTCGGCGAATCAAGGGTACACCGTGGGTCTGAACGCGAAGCATATAAATGGTACAGTGTCGTCGACCCCTCGAGGATCTACTTTGTTGCCTCGGCCCAGCGAATACGAGCAGAAAGACGGAGAAGCTCGTTAATTCCGAAGCGATAGGCAACAGGTTCAGGCGAACCCCATGGGCCAATCTCCGCGACGAGAAACTGGAAGGGCGAGTGCTTCAATATATGCAAGGGCGAATAATTTATAATAATTTATTTATTTATTTATCATTCGCATTAACTGTCGAAAACATTTCGGATTCTGATAAGTCCAACGGAAAGACGTAAAACAGAGACAGCGAAGGCACAGCAGATGAAAATGATACAATAAAGCAAAAATAGAAGAAGAAACGAGAAACTCCACTAACTTCGCTGCAAGAGTGCCCAGTACGCACTGGCCCTGAACCTGCTGATGGATCTGGGGAATAAGTCCAGGCTTTTAAAATATGTATTGCCTAAGACGCAGATCCTATGAAGAGGGTCACCCGCGAATAATATTCCCGGACTGTGTCGTGTATGACGAGGGTAACGGTCGTCGGCTCTTCGTTCCCTGCTGCGCGATCGATTCGAGCAACAAAGAACGGACCCATTACCTATGTGGACCGAATCCGCCTGGTGGTCGAATCTTGGACCGTAACCGGTTTCGTCTCGACGCCATCGAGTTGCAACTCGTAGGCAGAACGTTGGCGCTGAGAAAATGTATTGTTATGCACCGTGGACGAGGAGGAGAGGGGAAAGGGAGGAAAGCGCGTCCCAACAAAGTTGCTGCTCCGGGGCCTGATCGCGGATGGCGGTCCTTTCAAACGCGCCTGGGACGCTGGCAACCGATCGCCGCACGCGACCGCCTACTTCGAGTTTCGAGCTAGGAATTTTCCGTCGCAGGCTCGGGTACCGGTTCGTCCTGACGAGTTATCGTCATCAAGTTCCAAACGCGAGGAAATTCTTAGGGCACTTTCAGACAAGCCACCTCAAGATGCATCTAGAATAAAGTGACCAGATATTTTCTGTTCCAATGCGAGACAAGCAAGCAAGCAAAAAGAGGGGTTAACAGATCCGCGAGGAGATCTTTTCCGTGGTTTATTAAAGCATTTACAATATATTTAAAAATATATACCTGTGATTATAAAGTGATAAGGGAGTGTGGGGTAAACACGAACGCGGGGTAATCGCGAATGCGATGGTAGCGGCGTTTTAATAAATTAAAACGATGTTCCCTCTCCAGTAGCTAATAGTTTAGGTCGTATCCAACGCCGGGCAGAAAGTAATAAATACAGAACGCTCGTGCTATGAATTCTGCAGATAAATGCAATTTATTATTTTCATCATGTTTCAAGTAATATTTTGTCCATTTTCAATTGCATGTAATTACTGTTGAATTAATGATAGAATTTCTTTTTAAGCTGAAATAAAGCACTTTTTTATCAAGATTTTGTGACTAAGACGTTGCTTGAATCACGAGCCTAACCTCTGAAATAAATTCTGAAATATAATCTGAAGCAAATCGGATGGGGTAATCTCGAACCTTCGAGATTAGCCACGTTAACCGATTTTCATGAAATTTTCTGCATGTATAATGCTTACTTAAATCTACATAAGGGATTTCTGAAGTTTCATTACAGACTAACAAAAAAAAGTTTAAAAAACGACCTTTACTATTTTTTTTCGATATTCCGACCAATTGCAATTTTTTTCTAACGCGCAAGAAGAGGAATTTGAAAAATACATTAGGTGTAGGTTGCAGCAACATTTTTTATGGGTTGACCATTGAAGTTGCGCTTTCTGTGCGACTTCTGCGATATTTAGCACTCTGTTCGTGACGACCCCGCGGCAGTCGAGTAGTCACTAACACCAAGGGCTTTGCTTTTTCACTATAAAGTTGATTTTTATTATAATCTATCAAAAATTCGTAACAGTACTTTATAGACGAATAGTTTAAGCATGTTTGTAAATAATAAACAAATTCATTTCTCACATAGTTTTCGCTTTGTTTACTTTTTTGCTTAGGTGTTCGAAGTTACCCCACTCTCCCTTACATTCAAACGAAATTAAAAACATTTCTTTTTTCACAACAAAAATAGTAGAGGAAACAGTAACTTTGTGCCACTGCGAAAATGTAAAAGGTTACACGTCAAATCCGGGACACTTTGCGGGACACTTTTCAGTGCGGGACAAAGGGCTCAAGTGCGGGACGTCTGGTCACTTTAATCTAGAATCTAGGTGTCCAATATCTTCCAAATTGTAGAAAATTTCAGTACACCGCGATAGCACCCCTTCGAAGCTTCCCCAGATGTCCAGCAGACTTGCAGAACGCGGTTCTTAAGGTGGTCCCATTCGGTTGACCGAAAGTTCTGGAAGCAGCCAGCGTCGTTAGATAGGCGCGCAGATCGGCTCGGACCGGTATAGGCCATCCGAGTACCTCGGCCTTTAGGTGAATGGCTAATAACCTTGAAGAGAGCGCCTGGAATGCGGTGTCCGTTGCAACTTTTTAAACTGGTTGCTCGATCCCCACCGGCTGCATGGCCGTCCACTCGCTCGATTCCTCTCGGCTGCTCTCGCCGCCGTTAATCGCCACAAAGCGGATCGCAATTTTGTTGCACTTGTACTCGCGTGCCGAGGAAACGAGGCGCCCGAGCACACCTGTCCACCGATCGCAACCGCTACGTGCCTCCGACTGGCTTTTACACCTGTTAACAACGCTCGCTAATAGAGCCGCCCCGTCGATAGGAGACGCTCCATTCCCGGCCGCTGTGTCGAGAGGAGAATATAAATACCGTGGGGACTTGTCACCCGGAGCAACCGCCGCGGTGAATTCCATCCTTTTCCTCGGCGTCCCTCGGGCCCGCGGGACCGCACACTGCGTCGAATGCTGACCCATCTTTGCCGCGTCGCGCCGCGCCGCGTTGGGAATCGGGCGTCCTTAGCGGCCGGCGACGGTCCCACTAAGAGAGGTACAATGCATCTGTGTTTCCGTTGCGCTATCGCGACCGCCGCCAGCCGCGCCGCGGCCGATCGCAGATAGGAAATCCCACCTTTACTCTTCGCGCCAATCCAGAGGTGAACAACTCTGCTGGATTGTGCACATTCATGCAGCCAGCCAGAGAGGACGAGGCGGTTCGTCATGTACCTGCGCGAGGGCCTCCGCTCGCGTATCTCGTAGGCGGCAGCCATTTTCTGCCATCAGATTTAACGATCAGGCTGATATTGCCGTTCGGGATTAATTTGCGAGGATCGAGCCGCGACGATTCAGTGGTTGCGAGAGCAGGAGAGTGTTCTGGGGCGCAGAGAGCCTTGGCGCCCTCTTCGATAGATGCAGGAGCCGGAGAACGTGGGAGGCGTGAACGGGACTTTGCCACGTACTCCGTAGTTAAAAGGTTTCTTGCACAGGTAGCTATCAAAATCAGGTTGGAAGCATTTTAAGTACGATGTATTTATAAGACTGCCTTCTTATTCTGCAATTCATTCGTTCGAATTTGAAGCATTTGCAACAACTGAGCCGATACACCCGTCACTCCTCACTCGGAGCGAGCGACCGTCAGGGTCTATCTTCGAACCAGGCAAATGGGGCGAATATCTATATCGGGCATGAAACAATTCTGTCGGAAATGGTGGATGCTTTTAAGGCACTCCTCCAGGGAATCGCGAAGGAGCAATTTGAAGCGACGCTATTTCTGCCGCGAGTAGATCATGTCAACGATTCGATCGAACCCGCGGAACCTCCTTCGCGGAGCAGCCGCGTTTATTTTTACGTTCGCCCAACACTTAGTGGTCACTGCTTTTCTGTCCCCGGATAAATATAAAAATTCCAGAGAAATCCGCGAGGAGAAAGGCCTCGGGGCTATGAACGCGGAATGCGCGCGAATCACGCGGACCGGAGTTATTTCAGAAAGTAGTCGGTGTCGATCGGAAACGTCTCGGCCGATCTGCGGTATTCTCGCTACCGTTGACCCTCTTTCCCCCGCGATTACAATAGTCACGCTCTAAAAATCAGGAGAGCGCCCGCAGTAAAAATTCCCCCAACATCGCCGTTGCCCGACAGCAAGGGCCATTCCGTCGCGGGTTCTTTAAAATCTGCCTTACATATCGTCTGGCGTCGACCTCGAGCCATATAATTAACCAACACACGACCGGCCGCGCTCTTCCCGATACATTGTATCATTCTTTAGCGCGTATCGAAGCGTCGATCGAGGACACGTTAAATGTTAAACGATCGGACTGCTCGCGGTGGAAGGCGAGTCGATATTGACAACGGGGTACATAAGTCTACCCCGTCTCTGTTATTAAGGAAAATAAACATTATCTATGGGCGAGTATCGCGTCAGTTACGACTGGGCCCAGGTATGTCCGAGTCGTTGAGCAATTAAAAAAGCCTTATCCGTGGACGGCGATCGAAGCCGGAGTCTCGCCGTGCCGCAGCACCAAGCATCCACCTTCGATAGCCTCCAGGAGGTCATCGATTCTGCGAAACCTAACGAGTTTCTTGCCACGGGGTCGCTCCAACCACCCCCCGGGTTAATTCTATGCGAGCCACGGCACGCGGATCGCCGCGGGATTAAAAGTCGACGGAAGGGTATCCTCGGACGCGCTCTGTCACCCAAACCACGCGATCCCTCTGCCACTCCCTTCTCGCCGCGGATCCCGTGGCTTTCCAGGGGCAGAAAGGCGAGCGGGCGCGATGCCGGATCAGGGGGAAACGCGCGACGTCGCGACGCTAGAGTATTTTTGATATTAGAACGAATTTAGGCTGTTTGGCACGGGATCACTTATTTCCCAGAGACGTTATTGCGTATTAATTGCCTGAACAGGTGAAACAGGTGATCCCGAAGCTTTAGCAACGACTTCCCGAGGATGCTTGAGAGTGGATTCCCTCGGAACGGAAACGGATGCTCCCGTCTGTGGCTGAGGCGCAGAATTATGGGCACGCCGTGCAGTTTCGCGACTAATGACTCGCGGAAGACGCATCGGCACGCGGCCCGGAGCTGAGGGTGCATGCTTAAGTATCAGACGGCGTGTCCCGCGCGTTATAGATACAGTGTATTACTAATTGCGCGTGTACCGAGGGCCCAGGTGCGTAATTACTCGGCAATGTCGGCAGCAATTTCGGCCCGAGCTCCGTTATTATTTGTTATAAAAAAGAGGTTGCCGGCCCGACAGGCACAGACGGTTCGATGATGATGAAACTTTCGGCCGTGTTCCCTACCCATACCGAATTCCGCGCGACCGAGACGTCGAATTAATGAGGAAACCAGCGACGCGCCTTCGATCGGCTAATAATTAATTTGTCGGTGGCGGCGAGTCCGCTCGCCTGCACGTAGTAACCCGATCGGTTCGAGCTGGGAATTCGCGACGAATTTCGGCACACGCGCCCGTTATCGATGCCTATCGCGCGGGTGGATCGCGTAGCGACAACGCAACGAAACAGGATACTACTAAATTAGCGTTGTTGGTCAAGTCAGTCGATCGAATTCCGCCTTTTAGCGACTCACTATCGCGCCCACAGCCGATTGCGACAGCCGCGAGGTATGGAAACAAAGTTCAATTAGAAGTGAAGTTTCCCTTCTATCGCAACTTCGCGATAAGATACCCATTTCGAGTGGCCACCATCCGTTTCGGCGGAATCGAGCAAAGGTTAGCACGGGGGAAAATGCGCGACGCGCTAAGATTATGTTGGCGGGGACGAGCGGAGACGTGTGCTCGAAGAGCGTGACTACTACGCGGCCGGTTATGAATGGAAGCAGCAGCGAGGACGCGGCGACGTCACAGCGCGTCGGAGCGCACGCAGCGTTTCGCGCGCACGCAGCGTAACTCTAGCTAAGCGAGCGGCGATTAGCGTTACGCGATTCTCCCCGATCCGAACAGCTGAGATCGCTGATCGCGGGTAACTTAAGCGGCCGCCCTTAATCCGAGTCAGCCGCGCTTCCTCCACGCGCGTGTTCCTTCCTCCGTCCCCAGCCTCGAGGTGTCGCGTTCCCCGCGGAATCGAATTCAAGCCGCGTTCGGGGAAAAATCGCCGATCTCGCATCGGATCCTATCGAATGGCGGCGGATCGAGGCAGCGGATGCTTTTCGTCGAGGATTCGGTATCCGCGCAACACGTAGAAGAAATGCATCGAGGCGATGACGATTTCAGAAACGTGTGGAAATCGAAGCGTGGGTACATTCTGACGGATTAAATACCCTTCGTGTTGGGAAAAATTGCTTGACAAACAGACCGCGTGGGCGTGCACGTAGGCGTCGCCCCGACGTCCGTGCCGAGATACGACCATCCAAGGTTCGATCATCCGAGGTGATTTTCGCGCGAGACGTTGAAGGAAAACGGGACGCGTTCGGTGGAGCAGCGGCGCACTTGACTTTTAAAGTTGCCAGCGGTGGCGCGAGGATAGACGCAGATTCTGCTGGTGGGAGCCGTCGTAGTTTGACCTGGCAAAGATCGGCCAGTCCCCCGAGGCCCGATCGACCCACTTTTTCGGAGAATTGGGACGATACGCCCAAGAAGATGCTCAGCCAACGGAGCCAGCTTCCGAGATCACAGAAAACGTTCGAATCTGTTTCAGTGGCTTTAAAGAGGCATAGTAGGCCGCCCTTTTTGCCCGAAAATTAAGCATTCTTTATGAATTTTGTTCTACATGAAAAGGAAAAGCTAGGAGGACCTCATCTTTTGGGGCTTGGGGTAGGGTAAAACCTCATCAATGGGGTTTTAGTTTCTTTTCATAAAGAATAAGAGCTTTCATTAACTTCAATCTAGGTCCGGTTCGAAACTGTAATACAAAACTGTAATACAAAAGGAACATTTTTAAAAAGCTTCTTTAAGGAGTTACATCCATCTAGAGGTCCCGAAAAAGCATACAAGTTCAGGAATTTTTTTTAAGAAAAATATAAGTAAAAATCATACACAATGTTTTTCTACTAAAAGATACATCTTTTAACTATATTAGTCTAAATTTTCGTGAGATATTATCATTAAGTAAAGGAAATATCGGCTTGAATATGAGTGTATTTTTTTAAGTGTTTTTTTTTAGCATTCCCTAGGCCAAACGATACATCTGAAAGCAAAAATTAACTTTCAGAAATTATCCAGGATTCGATTTTTTTAAAAAATTGTTTTAATTTACTACGGTCGTATATTTTGTAACACAGTTCAATTTCTGTTTTTATTTAATTAAATCAATGCTCCTTAATGTTCGTCTTATTCGTTATCAGTGATATAAAATGATCCTAGGGGTTATTTTCCTAAGGATCCCTCGTAGGGATCATTTTATACGCATAGGTGTACAAAATGATCCTTTATACCTCCACAAAATTGCGAATAAAAAATGCAATTGATCAGGTAGCTAAATTTAATCTAAGCCAATAATAAGGTAGATAAACTAACTTACAAAAAGCCACTTTACCTTAATTTAAATAACGTGCATTTGAATCTTTTATATGAATCACACTTTAAGGGGATCGTTTTAGACACATTTCCCCTACCCCTAAGCGAGCAGCTTGCTCTTTGATACTTTACCAAGTAATCGAGCGAAGATGATCCACCCACAAATTACCCTCGACGACCAACAGAAACGCAGCGTGCCCTCTGGAGTAGGCGATGTTTTGTTTACGAAAAGAAGCGCGCGAGCGGGAGCCAAGAATACACCCGCGGGCAATTAACTGTAGGGTGAAAGCCAGCGATCTAAATGCGTGATGGAGCGGAGTCGCGAGACGCGACGCGATGTGACCGCGTGCCTAGATCAGTTGCGTGCCCTCGTGTTTATCCCAATGCCAGCCGTCGCGGCGTATTTTTAGCGTGGCCCATTACAATCGGCGAGTCGACACTTCGCCACAGTTGTTCTCCAGAGACCCGCCGCGCCACGTCTCTGCACGTGGACGTGTTACTCTTTCACGCGACAGCGACGTCTGCCCGCGCCGCGATAAATTCCAGCGGCGCGCGCTCCACGGCCTTCCACCTTTTCTAGCCCACCGGCAATCTTTCGCCTCCTACGGATAGCAGAGGGCTCTTTCGCACCACTGTCCCAAAATGTGCGCAGGAACGTTGGAGTATCATCAAGCGATCGAGCTGAATCTTTCTTTCGAAACAATTAGCGCTTTCTTCTGGGCGTGGTAGTTTTTGGCCGAACGAAGGGAGTAATTAAACGTCGCAGCGAGTATTTCACTTGCATTCGGCGTAGCACTTGCGGTAGGTTCGTTTAATGGCTTCCTCTTAACAGCCTGCGACAGCTGTAAGCAATTTGAATAACTTCGGCTGTGCTGGTCCGGTTTCCTCGGGTGGGGAGAGATGGGGAGGCTCCGGGTATCAACGATCTAGTCAGGTTAAGACATGGTTGGCCGACTTTGCCTCTGCATAGCGAGCTTCGTTTCCTCGTGGCCAGACGCTAATGAACCGTAATCGCCGCGGTTCCGGTCCACGAGATTCTTCTGTCACCATCGTTCAGGGTGCCAGCTCCCATGCGCTAAACCTGCCCCGTTTTCTGTTGCAGTGTGCCAAAGCCTAGATATAAGAAACAACGTGCAAAATCTGTCAAAACTGAAGGGATGCCGTACGGTGGAGGGGTCCGTGCAAATTCTGCTGATCGACAACGCCGAGCCGTCGGAGTACGCCAATATTTCTTTCCCGGAGCTGACGGAGATCACTGGGTACCTGCTGTTCTACAGGTAAAGCGTATCGTTTGGGAAACAAGGGAACGACGCGGGGGACGCGTCGCTCGCGTTGCAGATTCGCAAGTGAAACAGACAGCGATCCCCTTAACGTGCATACGCGCGGAACTCCAGCACGTACGTGTATTAATCGTTGGTGGGCGCGGTGGGTTCCGGAGCCAGGGCTTCGCGCCAAATAGAGCTAATTGTCGCGAGTACATTTTCAATCTCCCGAACAGCCGCGCAGTTACTCACTAGAATTATACAGACTGTAACGCGCGGCAGCGATAAATCAGATCCGCGAGCAGTCTCGGCTCCAAAGTCCGAACGAGCAACAATCGTCAGTCACGGCGACGACTTCCTCTCCCGTCGAGGGTCACTAAACTTCCTGCCGGTTGCGCATCGTCATTATCTCCTCGCCGGTTTCTTCTCCTACCTTCGTTCCTTCCTTCCTTCCTTCCTTTCTCTCCCGCCCTTTTTTTTTTTTTTTATTCCTTCCGCAACATTGTAAAGCGCCGCGTGTGCAGGACTTCCCATTCACAGCCAGGCTTCATTCCGCCTTCCTGGCCGTGTTGCAGGGTGAAGGGGCTGCGGAGCATCGGTCGGCTGTTCCCCAACCTCGCGGTGATTCGCGGACATTCTCTCTTCATCAACTACGCCCTGGTCGCGTTCGAGATGATGAACCTGCAGGAGATCGGCCTCCACAACCTCACCACGATCGTACGTGGCTCTGTTCGCTTCGAGAAGAATCCCGCGCTCTGCTACGTCGACACCATCGACTGGGACATCATCGCTATGGATGGCAAGGGGGAGAACGTCATCGTGGTGAGTCTGGCCAAAGGGGTCCTCTCTTCTACTTGTTCTGGGGTTCCGGGGGGTTCTGCGCTCCTTCGAGCGTTTGTAGAACGACGACAAGGCGAGCAGGAAAGTCGCGGCGGACTTCTGCAAGACAAATTCTTACGGGAGACTTCGTTAGTGTATAGCAGAGGTGCACAAAGACCGGCTGGGAGCCGGAGACCTCTTTGCGATTGCGGGCGCCATACAGTAGGACAAACTGCAATTCTTTGTGTCAAAATCGTAGAACGTTTGATAGAAATAAGATAGAAGGATGAAACTATCTCGAGGTTAAAGCTAAGATAATGGGAAATCAGGGGAAAATATTGAAAAAGTATGACGGACTAATTTTGACTTTGAAAATCTATGTCAAAGTTGATATTTTCGAAGAAAATTCCGGGTTTTCCGTTACAATGCGTGGTTGAAGTTTTTCCTTCACTTGTTTTGTTGAATTCAGTTCTTTCGACAGATTTTCAAAGTCAAAACTTATTTGTCGTAGTGTATCAACATTTTTCCCTTATTCCGCAACACCTTAGCTTCAACCTCGAAAAAGATTCATCCCTCTATGGTATTTCTATCAAAAGTTTGACGATTTTTACAGAAAAATGTGCAGTTTGTCCTACTGCATGGCGCCCGGAATCGCAAACAGGCTTTCAGCTCCGAGCGGCTCTTTGTGCACCTCTGGTGTACAGCTTTGACCTAGTCCTCTCACTGGCAAGGATTCCTCGAGAATGCTCCTTGCATCCCCTTCAGTAACGGCACCCGCATATTCCTTAACAGTCAGGCCACCCGTCGCAGTAAATAATCCCGAAATACAGCACTGTCTTCTCGCAGGTATTCTGCCTTTCGTCCTGCTTTCCGACATCCCTTACTCTTTTGTCAGCATTAGCATTTAATAATCGCCTCCGTTCATTCCATCGTTCCTCCCGAAAGTAGAAGAATCAAGGGAGCTGTTGGGCGCAACGCTCGGTCGACTGGTTCCCCATTCCTTCCAACCGCATTCCCATTAATCGACAATCGGTGCGGCGTATTTGTCCAGCGGGAGCTTTAATATCGTGGAAAGGGCGACTGCGGCGCAGGATTCGGATGGTCGGCGGTGCCGTTGGCACCGGCTAATAGCGGCGCCTTCTGGTGCGGGCCAAGTCGACACCGTCTTGCCAGAAAACCCTCTTTCCCGTACGAGCAAGTTATTCCCCCCGCGGGGTACAACGAACCGCTACGACTGCCTGGCATCGTTCGCGTCGGTAAACAATCCCATTTGCCCGTCAGTAAATAATCCTACGATAATCCCCATAATCGTGGTCCGGCGGAATGCACTCGGGGGTCCGCCGAGCCGCTCTTCCCTCCCGTTTTCGCGACTAAGCGATCCCGTCGACCGCCCTCCGACGCTATTTTCTCCCGCGGGAGAGGCTTCTTTGTCCGAGAATACGCCGCCCGACGTCGAGGCGCGCGCGGCTCGCAGCTCGCGCGACGATCGCCTCGGTCACGACCAATTGCTTCCGGCTCGTCGTTTCCCGCGGCGATTTCGTCCCGGGTCGGAAGCAATAATATCGGCCTGGTTCCAGCGCGAAACAGAGGATCGCTTTCTGGCACCGGTCCTCGGCCGTCTATTTCTGGCGTAGACCGGACTGTCCTCTCTCCCTGTCGGTGGCGGGGTAATAATATCGTCATCTTATCCGCGGAAAGGTGGCTCGGCTGGGTCGTTCAAAAGAGGAGAGGAAAACGTGGGGCCGCTACGTGCTTGGAGGACGCACACTCGTGACGGCGGGAAAGCTCGAGTCGAACGGGAGCGAAGGGGGTAAAAATAAAATGCGGCCCCATACGCGGAGATATAGTCCAGAAGGATCGGGAATCCCGTTCATGGGTATTGCCTCCAGGCGAAATCGCGTCTTCGACACCCGCCGGCGAGGATGAAGCGCGCTAGAAGTAGGTAGCTACCTGCGCGCGGGGGTATCCGAGAGCTTTCCGGATCGAGAATCGCGACCAGTCCATTCGACGGCTGGATTCCTGCACCAGAGCTGGCCAAGAGTCGTAACGCTGCTCCGTCGAGCGATTAAACCCGGAGCAATCTACCCTCTTAAAAAGTAAATCTCATTCAGCGAGGTTATCGCACGATTCGTCACGCTGCCTGCCCTCGCTGGATGATGGCGGCCTGCTTTTTCGTCTCTCGCCGACAGTTTAAGCGACTGGACGTTGCTCGGATCGTTTTGTACAGCAGCTCGCCTCTGCATGGACGCCCGATTCACCCTAGCCTTGCTTTTTCTCCACTCGAACGCCCCGCGTTCCACGGAACAAATCGGAATCGGAGGCGTTTCCTCCAGCAAAAACCGAAGGAAGCGTGACCGGTGGTGTCTCGCGCAAGAAAGCTAGAGCTGCGTGGAGAGGCTCGCAGCAGCCTCTCCGCGTTTCCTGCTCGCGAGCAGCTGTTAATTCGTAAAATATAACGCGGCGAGCGAGTGGTTCGCGGCTTCGTTATCGCGGCCACGATATTCCCGCCACGGGTGCACGTAAGCAGCGCGTGGCGTGTCCAGGTTTCAGTGTCTCGCCGCGATTTTGACCTCGATCGCCTGCCTCAACATTGCGGCAAGGGCTCGCTTGCTTCGGTCGTTTCTAATATTTTGAAATTACTGACACGTACCGCGACGGATTCCCGTGGAACGCAAACTTCGATGTAATACTTCCGCGCGTGTAAGGTTTTACAATTTACGTGGACAGAGAGATCGGAGATGTGGACGTCCGGAATGGTACTCTGAAGGGTAAGGGGTAAAAATAGGGAATCTCACAAAACAGCGGTATCGAGAAAATGAAGTTTTAATACTTTAGTCCATCGATATCGAAAAATGGAAATTCATTTAAAAAATTAAAAATGAAGTTTTAGAGACTTCCAACTGGTTTTCTTTTCAATTTAGCTTCTTGGATAAATGAGTCTTAAAGAGACCGGGGTAAACTGTGTGCGCAACAACCTAACCTGTCAGCTAGCTGGGAAATCACGCGGCGTGATTGGACAGAATCTAACTTAAAAAAAAATGAAAAATCTGCCACAGTTTTTGACAACCACGGTTAAAAAAACAACAGAAACTGACGTGCTACACACGTCATCCCAGCGCAAGGGGTTAATAATTACCTATATCCTTAATTAAAACTCGTATTTTATTTGAGCTCACTTTACCCCATATATGTAAAAAATGCCGTTTTGGCATTTTTCAAGTTGAATTTTAATATACTTCAAGTTTATTTTAAGTATTGCTATTCGTCATTTATCAATAACAATGTGTCAAATTATATTATAAATCTATTTCCACACATTTTTATTGAAAGGGAAAAATTTTATTCGACTTCAAACTTTTTCCGCGTCACTTTGCCCCGGTCTCCCCTACTACAATTTCGATGGTGTGTTTTCACTTTAAATAAAATCGTGGAGCAGGATGTTTCATGACAGAATATGAATCAATACAGAATCAAGCGTCGAAACGAATTGGTTGCGAGATATCCTGCTCCACGATTTTATTTAAAATGAAAAAACACCGTCGAAATTATAGGTAGTACAAGAAAATAATCATTGTTTAGTTTTTAGTGCATATCAAATAAAATTGTGTACCTTAATAACTTTATATATATATATATATATATATATTTGTATTTATATCTATTACGTCGATGCCCTGCGATGTCCACTCCTAATCAGCTCGATTCCCCGTTTCGTATTCCCACTAACGTCCCCATTGGTTCGTTATTTTCGTCGCGCTCGGGTTAAATACTTATGCACATATATTAAATTCAGCGTGCATGTTTCGCAACGCGCCTCTCGATCGACCTCCATCGCCCATTTCGACCCACGGACGGCTCCATGATTTCGCATAACGCTCGGAGATACGGAAGAGATTCGAGGAGCTCGCGCAGTTGCGACGTCGAATGGTGAATCATTGGTCTGTATCGCTAATTTGGTCAAGGGTTGCTCGATGCGGTGCAGCGCTGCCTGAATTTTACGGCTTTGATCACTGAGTGGCCAGGACACCAACGCGCAAGAGAGTCGCTTTCGAACTGATTTTATTCGGAATAATGCCAGAGATTCGGGAAATCCCAAATCTCTCGCTCTCTTGCGTTCAAGGATGATCCAGAAGCTTCCTTCGCTCTTTCTTCGCCTGAGCCTTATCTCTCTGTCACTGGGAAATCAGTGAATCGATCGATCGGGGAGGGGGATTGAAAAGTCGAGTAGCTCCTAGCCGGACGATTTGAAGAACGGCGATCTCGTCGCCGCGCTGCTGGTATGTGACTCTGCTTTTATCGGATCCACGAAATCGCATGAGAAAAGTGTCCTCTCTGACAAATCCCGTATACTGGATGATCGTCCTTCGAGGGAACGGTTTCCTTTTGCGAGGAGATTCGTATCTGCGGAAAACAGAGGCTCGCGCGTTCCTCCCCCACTCGCGACGGTAGAATTCCGAAGATTATCGAATGGGAGGTTCGAAGCCACTCGGATACAGAGCAAAAGCAGCCAGAGACTAGACTTTCGCAGTTGCTAGAGCTCGATGAAGACATCGCTGTAAACGAGAGGCGAGGGAACGATAAGCGGAGCACAATCACGGGAATTGGAGTCGGCGCGTTAATCGAATACGCGTCACTTTACTTTCCCATCGAAATTTCAATTCGTCGGTGGAGCGTGTTCGCGCGCGGCCGCGCGGACGTGCTGGGCGGGTCGGGGTGGAAAATCCAACGCTCTAATTGCCGCGCGATACGTTCTGAATTATTCCTCGCGCGCGTTTCAAAAAAGGAGTGGTAGGAATAAAATTTGAATTGCTCGCTAAACCAGACGCTATCGGCGATCGTCGTCATCAGACCAGCGAAGGGACCTGGCCAACCATACCGCTGCTGACTACCGTATCGATCGCTTCAACGTTTGACGCGTACTTACATACGCTATTGTACGTAGTAGGTGTCTACCGCGTCGCGTGCTCGCAGTATTCGCGAGATTGATCTGTTCGTCGCCGTTGCTCGATCACTCCCGGCACAGCTCGCCGTTGATTTGCCTGCACGAGCCAGCGATAAGTCGAAGCACGGTGGACCGGCCGATACCGAAACGCGGTTTCTTTTTCATTCATCCAGTGCTTTACTGCGGATAGAAAGCTGCCCGACTCTCCTACGCTAGAAAGTTGTAGCAGGTCTCCGCGGTAAATGTCGCGTTTCTCCCGTTCCGGGTGAAAGAACGTCGCTGGGACGGTCAGCGAGGGTAATCGACGGGTCGCGACACCGGGTCAGCTGGTTAATTAGCTCGCAAGTGGACGCGCCATAAAATTCGGGCCCCGGGAAAAACGACCGGCCGTTGCAGCCGCGGCGGGGAAAATTAATTTACGCCTCGCTTCGGACCGACGGAGGCGAACCGAGGACTTTCGCAAGTTGTTTTTCGACCTCCGCGAGGAAAGGAGCGCGCGGGGAGCACGTGGACATCGAGCCGTCCTTCGAGGATACATACATACCTTTAACCTGATTCCCGTGGCGAAAGCGTTTTCGGTCGATCGATTGCAGCACGAGGGGCACGCGGGAGTGGGAGATGCCAGACGCGTGGGCATCGACGACAGAAGTATACCAGGGAAATTAGCTAGACACAGGTGATTCCTGGGCCGCTCATCCCTCGACTTTCGAACGACCAACAAGCTGGATCTCGCGGAGATTCTGCTGGAGAAGGCGAAGCAACTGGGTCGGGGTTTGGGCTAGATGAACAGGGTGCAGTTAGGAGAGACGCGTCGCGCGGTCCCCTAAGTTTATGGAAATATAAGTTCGGGGCAAGGCGGTGAAATAGTGCAGAGCGACGATAAAAATAAATAATAGGAGGCGCCAGACGTATCGATCCGCGTCCGCTCTCTATAAGCTCCGCGGGAGTTAAGGAATTCTTTTGCCCCGCGCGTGGCTAACGACTATGTAAAGCCTCGTTCGCGTTCCTGCCAGAATAAATGCTCCCCCTTAGTGCTCCTTCCACGTACACTGTCGACGAGCTTTGACTTTCCACGCTCTTTCCCCCCACCGAAATGCTAAGTGCTTTCGACGAGTAACGACGCGTCCCGGGCCTCCCCGATCAGGCGATCCCGGGACTCGCGGGCGAATTCTTTCGCGGTAGAAAGTTGGAGATTAACCTCCCCGCTTTTCTGTTCACAGGGAAACAATCCGAAGAACGGGTGCCCGGTGTGCGAGAAGCACTGCCCTCAAAGGCAGACCAAGAAAGGCGAGACTCTGTGCTGGAACCAGCAACACTGCCAACGAAGTAACTTCTTCTCAAGTATCGTACACGCGAGCGACAGCTTTCATTCCGAAACTCCGACGATATCAGATCTCGGGTTACAGGCACAGCTTCTCCAACGAGTTGATCGACTTTTCACGCGACTCGGCGCTGGCAAGGTCGATGATCAGTGGAACGTTCAGTTGCAAGCGTAATCGCTCGCCGGAAAACTCGATTCCACCGCGAGAACTCGCGCTGGAAAGCCGCGCGGTGATAAAATTGTGAAGTTGGAAATTTGCGGGCTGACGTCGCAGGGGAAATTCCCGGCCAGCTCCCCTCGGTCGAGGCGTAGAGATAAAGGGACACGCGCTTCCAGCGGCTATCTTCGGACGAGCGTGTCGGCGGCGTCGACGCCCACGCGCGAGCTGCCCACTCGATGTCGCGAGCTCCCTCCTTCCGAAATTACCCGACTTATTCTTTGGCCTTGCGGAAAATCCGGCCCGTCCCGGGGGAAAAAGGCGAGGGTTCTGACGACGACGTGCGTCGCGCCGACCACCGTGGGCGTTTTACTCATTTTACAAGTTTTACTCGCTTTACTCGTTTCACTCGTGGGCGCTACGCTTCTAAATTGCGCCCGTGTCGCGCGCGAGATACGTCTTTCCAAGTCTTCCGCGCGAGTAGCTTGACGGGATGGGGCTTTCCAGAAGCCAGAAGGGACTCTTTGGAATTTCGCGAGCCCTATCCTCTCCCTATCGATCGCCAAGGGCGTAGCTCGTTGGTTGCGGAGCAAGCGTTCCCTTTAGGAAGAATTTCAGCTCCAACGATGCGACGCATCCTCGCGAGGAACGTAACAGGATTTCTTCGGGAACGCGGACGGGCTTTACTCTCGCGACGGGAATTGGCGATTACTTTTTTCCTGGGAAACACGCGACCTCCAAGAGGGGTGGAAAGTTTTTGGTACACCGAGGGAACTTGACTGCGCCCAGCTATCGAGTGTCCCGTGTTTACAGGGCGTAATTGCAGGTTGAACGACCACTTACGCGATCAGTCGATCATTTCGCATGAGTAGGAAGCGTGGAAGCTGCAGCCGGGGTTATTTCAGGGAAGCCAACTTTCTCACTCGTGGAACGTCCTCTCGATTTCAGTGTGCGACCGGAAATGCGAGAACAACGCCTGCTACGAGAAGGACAAGTGCTGTCACTCGTCGTGCCTGGGCACGTGCTGGGGACCGTCGCCGCGCGACTGTGCCGTCTGCAAGGACGTGATGACCGGCGACAACGAGTGCAGGGAGCACTGCCCGAGCGGGACGCTGGAGTTCATGAGTCACCGGTGCATCCAGGAGGACAGTTGTCGTCAGATGGATAAGCCGCGGGAGGCTCTGAACGTGAAGAACTTCTCTTACAAGCCGTTCAACGGCAGCTGCGTGATAGAGTGCCCGTTCGGCTATACAGACGAGGAGGTGGACGGGAAGGCGTCGTGCAAGAAGTGCGAGGGGCCCTGCCAGAAGGAGTGCCCCGGCGTCAACGTGGATAGCATAGCGTCCGCTCAGAAGCTCCGCGGCTGCACCCACATAACGGGCAGCCTCGAGATCCAGATCCGCGGCGGCAAGAATATCGTGAAGGAGCTCGAGGACAGCCTCAGCACCATCGAGGAGATAGACGGGTACTTGAAGGTGGTGCGGAGCTTCCCGCTGATATCCCTCAATTTCCTGAAGAATCTGCGGGTGATACGGGGCAACGACAACGATAACTCCAAGTACTCCCTGCTGGTGATGGACAACCAGAATCTGCAGGAGCTGTGGGACTGGAGCTGGCATCAAGACATCAAGATATTGTCCAGGGGCGAGCCAGGCAAGATATCCTTCCACCTGAACCCGAAGCTCTGCCTGTACAAGATCCAGACGCTGCGCGAGAAAGCGGGCCTGGCCCCGTTCACCGACTACGAGGTGGCGCCGAACAGCAACGGCGACAAGATGGCGTGCAACGTCACCGAGCTGCGCACCTGGGTGGGCAACAAGTCAGCGTGGGGCGCGGTGATCGAGTGGGAACCGTTCGTCCACCACGACACAAGGTCGCTGCTGGGTTACGTGGTGTACTTAATCGAGGCGCCCAACAGGAACGTGACGATGTACGACGGCAGAGACGCCTGCGGTGGCGACGGATGGAAGGTGGACGATGTCTCCGCCAGCACCAACACCAGCGTCAACTTGAAGCGCGTGTACAGCCATTACCTCTCCCAGCTGAAGCCGTACACGCAGTACGCGTACTACGTCAAGACGTACACCATTGCCACGGAGAAGTCCGGCGCGCAGAGCAAGCTCACGTACTTCGTCACCTACCCGGAAGCGCCCAGCTCGCCGAGGTCGCTGTACACCTGGAGTAACTCGAGCAACGAGATCATCATCAGCTGGCTGCCGCCCATCCACAAGAACGGCAACCTCACGTACTACCGGATCTTCGGGCGATGGGAGCCCGATGACCCCAGCTTCATTGGCCAAAGGAACTACTGCAACGAACGTGAGTGAAGCATCATTCAGCTTCTAAAGAATAATTTAAGGATATTTTCGAGCCAAGCTCCGACGCATCTTTCAGCCATACTGCTGCCGGACAAGAAGACCAACTCATTCGAGGAGGAGGAGAGGAAGCGAATGGAGGAGGAGAAGAAGGAGCAGAGCATGGAGCAGGAGGCTGGGGCCTGCGAGTGCACCGATCGCGAGACCGATCAGTCTATCCGGGAGAAGGAAGCGACCAGCGCGATCGCCTTCGAGGACGCTCTGCACAACCAGGTGTACGTGAAGCGGAGATCGAGGAAGAAACGCGAGGCTGAGGAGATGTCCCTCGTGTCGGCCGTTAAGATGACGAAGGGGTCCTCGGACCGCGATCAGGTAAAGTAGTCACAAGTCGCAGTTGACTCGTTTCCTTCGATTTACACTGCTCTCTTTAAAACTAATTTCATTGCATCCCGCTGTGCTCTTCCGACTGGCCAGCCTATCCCAGACAAGCTGGAGAACGGCACGTACGTGGTGTTCGAGCGGCTGGTGCCCAGCACGAACCTCTCGTTCGTCATGAGGAACCTGCGTCACTTCGCCGCTTACAACATCGAACTGCAGGCGTGCAGGGCGCCCGAACTGATCGACCCGAACAAGAAGTGCTCCACGAAGAGCATGAGGACCTATCGGACGTTATCGTTGGAAAGCGCCGACAACATTCCACCGAATACGTTCAAGATGAGCATGTCCGGCGAGAACAACAGCCTCACCATGGTCACGCTTCAGTGGGAGGAACCAGCCCAACCGAACGGCCTGATAATCACCTACCAAATCGAGTACAAGAGGGTGGACATTCAAAACGTGAGTAGAATCCATCGTCTCGCTGAGTTCCTGCTTCGAATAATCGGATTTAGCGGAGGGGAGATCTGCCGAGGGGCTGAATACCTCGATCGATAGTGCTCTGTCACGGAGGGACAGAGTTTCGCGTCCCGGGAGCCTGGAGGATGACGATCAGCTTGCCTGTTTCAGTACAATCCAACGTTGGTCTGCATCACGAGGCGTGACTTCACGAATGCTGGGAAATCGTACGTCCTGGAGAGTCTACCTGCTGGCAACTACTCTGTAAGAGTCAGGGCGACGAGCTTGGCCGGGTACGGGGCCTACACTCAAGTCAAGTACTTCTACATCGAGGAACGGAACTCGATGAGCACGTTCTGGGTGATCTTCTGGCTGGTGGTATGCGCGATCCTCGTGGCCGTCGGCTTCGCCTTGGTCTTCGTGTACAAGCGAAAGTTCATGAACGACGGGCCGAATGTGACGCTGATAGCCACGGTGAACCCGGAATACGTGAGCACGCCGTACGTGCTGGACGAATGGGAGGTGCCCAGGGAGAAGATCGAGATGCTCCGATCGCTGGGGAACGGATCGTTTGGCATGGTGTACGAGGGCATAGCCAGGGACATCGTCAAGGGCAAGTCGGAAGTTCGATGCGCAGTGAAAACGGTGAACAAGGACGCCACAGATAGGGAGAGGATCGAGTTTCTCAACGAGGCATCTGTCATGAAGTGAGTACAGCAGACAGACGTCTTTGTCTTTGATTCGCGAGGATTGTGTGTATTGTGTCTAATTGCATCGATTGCGCAACAGTCTTCAACACCTGCGTTACTTTTGTCACAGGGGCTTCGACGCTCACCACGTGGTGAAACTGCTGGGCGTGGTGACTAGAGGTCAACCGACGTTGGTCATCATGGAGCTGATGGTGAACGGCGACCTGAAGAGGTACTTGAGAAGCCACAGGCCCTGCGAGAACATCACGAACACGCCTCCGAACTTGGACAGGATACTGCAGATGGCGATCGAGATCGCGGACGGCATGGCGTACCTTTCCACGAAGAAGTTCGTGCACAGAGACCTCGCCGCGAGGAACTGCATGGTCGCCGAGGACCTGACCGTCAAGGTGGGGGACTTCGGAATGACGAGGGACGTCTACGAAAGGGACTACTACCGCAAGGGCAGCAAGGGTCTCCTCCCTGTCAGATGGATGGCCCCGGAGAGCTTGAAAGACGGGGTGTTTAGTAGCTACTCCGATGTCTGGAGTTACGGGGTGGTGTTATGGGAGATGGTCACTTTCGCGTCGCAACCCTATCAGGGTCTATCCAACGACCAGGTGCGTGCAGTTCGATTAACATCTAAGGGAATCTATTCCGCGGGCAGTTGCAACATTCCTTCGCTTTTTTCCGCAAGGTTTTGAGGTACGTGATCGACGGTGGAGTGATGGAGCGTCCTGAAAACTGCCCAGAGATGCTCTACGAGATGATGAAGCAGACTTGGAGGCACAAAGCCACCAGGCGGCCCACCTTTATGGACATCGCCACGATGCTGTTAAAGCACGTCAGGTTGAAAAGCTTCCCGCCAGTGAGCTTCTATCACAGCCAGGAGGGCATCGAGGCTCGAAATCAAAACAAGTCCAGCTCGCCCCAGACTGACCAGTGAGTACACCCACCCTTCTAACCTTGTAACAGTGAAATGGATAGAGTCTAACGCTTCTATTCGCGTCTTTCTGCAGGCATCTAGACATATCCTCCCTGCAGGAAGAGGAGAGGGAGGGTAACGAAGACTCTCCACTGCGCCAGGACTTTGACAACTTCGCGAGCTTCGAGCCGAGCAGCCTGAAGAACAGCTTCAGCCCACAGTACAGGATGGACTCGTACGGCGAGAACTCCAAGGCTACCGCCAACTGCCACGACATCAACTGCTCGAACGTGCCTTTGAAGGCTGGCTTCGACGACTTCGACGGCGTCTCCGCGGACTCGATCGCCTCCGGCAGGGACACGCTGAACCTGCCCTTCGTCGAGGATAGCCTCAAGTCGGTCAAGAACTCGCCCTTCATAAACGCGCAGAGCTCGTCCAGGAGCAACCTCAGCCAACTGTCCATGGGTAACAAGTCCGCCAGCCCGCAGAACGCGGGCAAACGGAGCTTCCTGAGCAGCCCGAACTCCGCTAAAATATCCGTTCCCGACTACGAGAACGGCAGCCCCGAGATCCTCTCGGCTGCAGAGAAGAGGGAGACGATGCCGCTGCGTGTCGATTTCCCGTCCATGGACGCGATCGACATCGACAACGGCATCGACGACTCCATATCCACGGCTACGTACGTGAATAAGCCAGAAACGTTGAACAACGGGTACATCGGAGGCACCGCCACGTAGTAGCGTTCAAACGCTTCTTCTGAAACTCCGCGACTCTCGGGACCCACCACCTGTCGGTGAGCTTTCTACCAATTGACACACAAGTGGCGAATCATTCGTGAAAGCTGGACGCAGGTGGTGAAGGTACTCCAGAGTCGAATGGCTGTGCCGAAAAGGGACAGGGTCTGTGAATCGACACGTAAGCAAACGTTCCAAAATTCCTGGCAAATAGGACGCTTCCGATAGGTTCTGCCTCCTAAGTTGTGCTTTATGCCCCCGGACGCGATTCAGTTCCCAATTCTAAACGCCTCGACTTCGTCTCGAACAGCTCGTTGCCCTCGAGAGATTCGGAAATTACTCTCGTGGCAGACGCTGCCCCTTTACGAGCCTGGAGCTCCGTACAACGAAAAGTGTGACGTAGTCGAAACGCTGTACAAGTGATCGAGTAGCAACGAGGTCTACGGACTAGTGACAAACGAGACAAGCGTCAGGTCGACGCTGACACGTAGCAGCCCCATTTTCGGCTGTGGTCGATATACGTAATTGCATCAAAGATTTATGTTAGTTGACGATTCGCAGCGCACGTGGACGGGCAGGTTGGCTTCCACGAGAACATCGACGCGATCGCCTTTGAAGACTGAAGGCGAAAGCACTCGAAGGTAAAGATCGTTTGCTGGAGTCCGACGAACCAAACAAACACTTCTCGATACCTTACAGATTAGCGCGTTTCGACAGTCTCTCATGGTAATCAGCCCGCATACGCGTGCCACGTGCGCGCACGCGTGTATATGTATTCCGTTACACTTATAGGCAAACTAGAGATGCGCTCCTCTTCGTTCGAGCTGATCGTAAGAAGGAAACGTCCGCTTCCTTCCGTTTCGTTGGCGTTATCGTTCAAGTGGCAATTAAGCGCGCCACCTCTGTTGCCGGCACGACGATTTTATATTTTAGAAAGAGTACGGGGACCGCGCTTGGCCGCCACTTTACACGATCTTAGGCTTTCTCGAATACTATTATCCATAGGCTAGATTATTCTTCGCTCGTTGGAGAGAGGATATACCCGGAGAACGTGGCTGGAACGCTCGATCAATCGCGGTCAGTTTCCTCGGCGTGCTTCGACATTCGCAACCTTCATTTCTGTAACCCTTCGAAGCATCGCCGACGGGAATTGTACGAAATCAAAGTAACGACGTACGCTCGAACAGCACTCTAGCTCGCTCTATCTCTCTATTTTATTCCGTGCAGCTTGAGACAATCTACTAAATGACAAAAGCTGAGAAGCCAGGCTTGGATCGCGCGTGCCGCCGCGCTCTCCGCGCGTGTATCCTTTCGAATTACCTCGGCGCGGACACGAGAAACCTGGTCCAGTTCCCAGCGACTCGGCTACTTCGAAATTCCTCCCCGAATCGTGCAATACACTCGCTCGCGATTCGCGACGCGATCCCTGCCGGTCTCGATTGGTGCTAACGCTGACGCGGCCGCTTTGGAACGGACCCAGCGGGTTTCTCGTGACGGTCCGCGCGCGATCGAGGGAGACGAATGAAACCGACACCCGCTCAGAGGCATCGCCGTATGCTTTTGATGTAGACGAGAGAACGTAGACTGTTTAAATAGGTCCCCCGGGAGTGGAGAGTCGTCGGTCGATCGACGGACGAGAATGATCGAATCGAGAGCGGCACGCCGCGTCGTCGCGACGGCTGACCGGGGTCGGGCAAAACGGAGCAACCCAGAACACCGATCGCACGAGCCTCTAACACACAAAGACTGATTAGCTAATCCCGTTTTATTACGCCCGTATATTTCGCCGAGTAAGTTTAACGTTATCGAACGAAATGGTAGAAGTTCCATATAATAATAATACGTGTGTGTACATGTATAGTTAAACCATCTCTCTTTCTCTTCTTTTTCTCTTTATCCGCGAAGGCCATTCTCTTTCTCCGTTTCTCATTCACCGAGCACCCGCTCGCGCCACCTTTCTCCCCTAGACTTGTGTTTCTTTCTTCCTTTCTCGCGTCCCTCGCGCACCGCGCAGGGCGACCCTGCCAGAGGGGGGTGAGAATGGAATTCCATCGGAACGCGGTAACCACACACACGCCGAGAGGTGATCGGGGAAGCGTTGCCGGCCGAGCCAAAACCGTTGAAATCGAGACATTCGTGGGAACGAGAACTCGCTGCTGCCCGGTTGGTAATCGGTCGGTTACTCGCGCGGAACAATTAGTGGCGGTAAAAACCGATACGATGCGTGCGCGCGACGCTTGTTCGCGAGGGCTTTCTGGCCGCGCGCGTTTCGAGAAAAGGAAACTGGATGTGGATTCATCGACGCATACGGTGCTCGACCGTTTTCACTCAAGGAACGCTCGTTGTGCCCTCGCGATCGCCTTATAGGCTGTTTCAGAACTGTGGCGCGGGCTTTGTTCGCTGGCAGAAGGCGCGAAGAGAAAGTTCAAAGAGTTTTACGAAGGTAGGCTCCATAGGCACGTTTGATCCAGTTTTAATTCCACTTCAGTCCCCCAGGTTTAATTTTCTAAACGATCGCGAGCTGTAAACGATCCTACTACAAACAAGCGTGCCCTGCAGTTCTGAAGCAACCGGCACGGTTTGTCTAGCCAGAAGCTAACCGTTGTATAACGAGATTCGAGCACCAGTGACCTAATGCGATCTACCTGCACCGTCTGGCGACGCGTTGCACGTTTGTACCGTACGTTAGGTGGATGTAACAAGGATCGTACGAACTCGCGACGCGCAAAAGACCTGTGGATTTGGGCCTCGCGTTCTCTTTCCTAAAGCGAGCCTACTGTGCGCGCTGAACAAGCGCGCGGACTCCGCGATAACCGTGCCCAACTCTTCTCGATTCCGCGGACGATCGCGGGTCGACTCTCCCCGATTCGAGTCCTCCGTTCCGAGCTCGTTGCCCCTTCGTCGAGTCAAAGTGCCAAGCTGGAGGATCCTCGCGAGCGATTGGCCGCGCAGTCGAGGGGAGACGCGCGGTTCCGCTTGCCACCGATCGGCAGAGGATCGGAAATGGATCGATGAGCCGCGCGATCGCTCGAGTACTTATCGCCTCTGACCACGGCTAAGCTTTTTTTTCGCCCTTCGCAGCTCTCACAGTCTCGCCTAGCGTTAAGGTAATCCCATCGTTGTCGGTCCTGCGGCAGGCTCGAGGCGATCGAGCTTCCGCGGGACGCGACGTTCCCAACTTCTCTACGTTTAAGTTAAGGATGAAGAATGGAGCGCGACCCGGACGTCGGGCGCGCGGTCAATCGTTGTATTATAAACAAAATGTGAAGCCTCGCTCGTATTCTGAAGTATTTAGTGTAACACGGTTAAACAGTTGACGCTTAGACCGTACGCATACCTTTGTACGCGTGTGTACATTTCAAGCGTGCACTGTAGGTGAAGCTAATCAGCTCTTGGCCACCGGTAGGTCGCGGTAATATGTATTTCAAGGGTATGTGTTCACATCCCTCGAAGGAATTGGCTCTGATTCTTGACGAGTTTGATGGAGGAGACGAAACCACGCACAATGCGTTCAGGAGGATACATTTTATTGAGGAACGAAAAAGAAACCACGGGGGGGAGGGCGAGGTAAAATTGATCCACCCGCTGATATCGAGCCGAAGATACCCTTGAAATTTTCATTGCTGCAGTAAACTGTACCGACGAAGTACTGGCTGTAACGCCGATTTTCCTTCTGATCCAAAGTTAATCGCGGCTAACTCGAGGAACGGTCTGTACACACGCGCACAGGCCGCGTATGCGTAAGGCACTGTAAGATTTAACCAGAAAATATGTTTCCTACAAAGTGACGAGTTCTCTCTATATCATACAAAGCGGCTCGTGGCTATAAAAGAAGAAGTTTCTTAGGCCTTAATATTATATATAATTTTGAGATCGTGTAATATATATACGTGTATGTATATGTATATTAAGAACGACGAATCTGGTATTAAGGAGATGTACGCGTAAGAGGAGCGACTGTACGTATGCGTGCGTGCGAATGGGTGAGTGTACGTGTGTGTGCGCTTAATGATTGATGAAGAAGCAGATATCGTGCGCCGATGGCACGACTGCGTATAGAACGAGCGCGTGCGGGTTACGTGAACGCGCGATACCGATGCTGGCGATCGCAGCGAGATAGAAATTAGCAGCAAACGACGTCGATACATCCGTATCGACCATCCGATAATTAACGCGACTCGCGGCGCATCGAGGGGAGATTCGAGCATCTCCGTTGAATACCACGCGCGACGCGCCATTCCGTGAATTTAGTTCTTTCGGCTATAACCTGGTAAATTCATTCCTCGATTCCTCTCGACGCTGCCACCTCCTCCCCTCCGACGCCCGCGTCCCAAAAACACGCCACAATTCCCCCCAAAGCGTAGAATCAAAGCTGGCACATTTCCGTAAGGGTTCACGAGCGATTGTACCGCGTGGTACCCTCGTCGTTACCGAGTGTTCGCGTGGGCGTCCCCATTTCCCCGCAAGTAGAGACGCTCCGAGCGACACTCGCGCGCCCTTTCGCCTTTACTTTTCCTAATTTTCATTTCGAGATCGACCAGCGTTCACGTGTTGCACCAGCGGAGAGCGCGGTACGTAGTTTAAGGTACGATATACGTCGAGGACTGTCCTCTTGTTCCTATTCCGTGTCGTTTCTTTTATTTTCTTTTTTTACTCTTGGAACCTGCAATCCACGTACGATTAGCCATACGCGCGACGCGCGTGTAACCTAAGACTTTCCCGCGACATTGCGTTTAATAGAGTTAGATGATAGTAGGTTGGAGTAACGAGCGAAACTCGACGGGCACCCTTCCTTCCGAGCTATTCCCCCCCTCAGGATCGCCGCACACGTCTCATCCTCGTTTTCTATTCATTTCCATGGATTTTCGCGCTCGAAGCTGCCTCGGGCTCCTCGATTCTGTCCAAAAGCGACCCCTCGCACGACTGCTCAATATTAGATTGCTCAAGCTCAGTGTCTGATCTGTGGGATAGCGCGAGACCGATCAGGCAACGTGTCTCCGCTCGTTCCGTATCGAGGTGTCGGGACTCGCGTTCCACGATGGCCGTCGCGGTGCACAAAAGAAGGAAGAACAAATGGTTGCGGAAAGGGAACGTCCCTTTCCTACGATAGTCTCTCTGCCTCTAACCCCCTCCTGTACACGTTTCATTCTCGATCAGCCCTCACACGTTTCGTTCAACCACTCGAGCCCCCCTCCTCCTTAATTTCCCTCGTATCCGTGATCCCCACTTGCGCATAGTTTCCGCGCGAACGCGCTCGTAGACGGGAAACCGACCGACTTCCTCGGAGAAAACCACTAATTTTTATAGGGATTTTTGTAGCCAAGTTTTTCTACGCCGAAACGTATTTTGCATAAGGACGAGCACGAGTCGAGAGAGATATTTTAAAAAGTAATCGCGTAATTGTTAATCCGACTGTTAGAATTACCGTATGCCGTAGTATTGTTACGTTTTAAGCCCGTTTCGAAGATCGACGGACGCAAACCCGCCTCACAGTTCTCTTCCCTCCGAGCCCCGGCTTTGCCCAAATGAATCGAAAGGCCCCCCCGGTCGTTCGCCGAATGCCCGTTTACGCGCGCGTGCACTACGCGCGCCCGGAGCCATTCGCCGCGGAGGGAACGGCACGCGAAGTGACCATTTTTACCCGTTCGTAAGACTGGCGAACGGGTTTTCCTATTATTTATTTTTTCTTTTTTTTGTATATACGTTTATTGTCGTATTTATTTGTCAATAAAGAGCTTGCGATACGCGGACACAGGGGTGTTTCATCGTGGACCTGCCCCGCGCGACGGACACTCCAAACGACCACCAGTATCCACAGGCAAGAGAGTAGTTGGAGGGAAAACGCGAGGATCCAAGATCCTTCGTTAGTTTAGCTACTTTGAGTTAGCGTAGAGACGTCGCTCGATGTTGGTGGTGGTGCGGTGGCCCGCGCGTTCCTGTTTCGATCAGCCCCGATCACGGCGCAGAAACGACGGCCCTCCGGGCTCCGAGGATTTTCCATTTTCCAGCCGTCCTCGGGGTAACGTCACAGCTGTGTCGTTGACCCGCGTCGACGCTCTCCGCGAGCCTCCCGAGCACGGTCGCGTAATTATCTCGCCACAATACCGAGCGTTGCCGGGTTTCAAGGAGAAGTCCTTGTGCCGCGTGGCCTACTAAGCGGGAAAACGCCTTTTCAGGACGACGATTATGAATAATAATCGCGGGACACGCGACACGGCTCGGTATTCCGCAATCGCGTCGATTGTCGCGGGATGGGAAGGAATTATTTCTCTCGATTCGAAAGCTTGTGATCGACGGATAGGCGACGATAGGGAACGTTCTACGAGTCGCGTCTGCGATTTGAAAGCGAGGGATCGTTTGCAATCGGGATATTTGCCAGATCTCCGTCGCGGGTTGCTTTCACTGTCGTTCTCCTCGCTGCGACGAAAAGAAAGCCCGCCGCGGGTCCGTCCCGGCCGTTTATCGCGCCAGCGACCGTTCGATTCCGCTCCGAGGCGGCGCGGTCAGGGCGAGGTGCGTTTTCCTCGCGGAAAACGGAAACGCAGGTGGGAGGGATACGTTGCGTGGATCGTCGGTGAACGAACGGCTGTGCAGCGACGTAAGACTGAAACGAAAGTCGAGCCGAGACCGACGAGCCATGTCGCGGGGACTGGCCACGAACAACCGGCGCGCGTAATCGTAACGTGTAATTTGGTGATTGTGAAGTTGGGACGGCGGTGCGTCCGTCTAACCACGCTGGCAAGCGATTGATCTGTTCTACTCGTGTCCGGCTACCCCGTTAACTGTAATTTACTATTACGATTATAATCGTTACGCTGTACGCAAAGTGGAGACAGAGTCTTATTTACCAAATACGAGTTTTTTAATAAAAGGCTTTTTTGTGAAGGAGACACTGGCGCCTTGTTATTTATCCTCGATTAACTCACGCCCCCATTATCTGTACAGTGGAGCTTGAATTCGATCGGGAGATCGAAAGACAGCGTATCCGAACGTGCGGTGGAAGGGAGAATCAGTGGACCGCTATTATCCGAACTAACAAGGGAAGCCTCGCAATATGGCCCACACCGATTTCAATGACACTTGTGCGAGGTGGTAGGTCAGTATCTAACAGGTGAAGCAAAAGTCACCATGCGATGTTAGCATTATAATAGCTACTAATTCTTTTAACGCCAGGTATATGTCAGTGATGTTTTGACATTTCAATAGAAGAGACTCGTGAAATTTATTGCCCGTGAAGATGAATAAGTATACCCTTCAAGAACGCGGAAAAATTGTGTCGACACTTTTCCGAGCAAATTAATCTCCCGTTTTGGTGATTTGTTATGGCCAGCTAGATTCCCCGATTTAATCGCCCCAGACTCGTTTTTCTTTGGGACTATTTGAATGCATTGGTTTACGTGAATAACACAGACTTTACAACGATTAAAGGACAATATTCAACACGAAATGCGTTGATGCATTTTATTACCAATATATGCACCGGGCTATGCGGTTTTTCCAAACTTTAAATGTAATCCTCTCGTAATTGGCTGAATGATAGCAGCTACAATTACGATTACGTTTATTGTAGATATAGGGTAATTGCGGGAGAGATGCCGCACCTTCGGTATTTCAGGGTTACCGGTAATAAAATACAACACTGTCGATTTTATTTGCTTTAGGCTGTTCGTTTAGGTTAGATTAATAAGCGAGAACGAGTTTCCATTATTACTTTTAAAGATTTTGCTAGTTTTCAAGGTAAGCCTACCGCACTTTGCCTCAATAGTTATACGTCGAGTTTATGTTTGCCATCGTAGCAGTTAAACAATCATAGTTTTTCGTGATATTCGTAACAAATATTAAAATTTTGATTTTCTTTAATGCTAGTAGTAGGGTTAGTAGTAATGTTCAACTAATAATATGTATCCTTCGAACAAATTTTCATTGCAAAATTTAGACACGGTGACAATTTTGCGTAAGCTGCTGCAACTGTCCCACAATTACTCTGGAACTACCAACTCGCGCAAGTTTCATTGAAATCGGCGAGGGCCATGTGCCTACTGCACTTCCTCCAAACTTGTCTTCGAGCTCGGGTTTCCAGGTTCCGCTGAGACCTGTCGCATCTAGCGACAAACGGGTCGCTCCGATATCAGTCTCGCGTCGAACTGCTTAAATATCATAAATGCACGTCGTATCAGTCCCGTCGCTAGCTGCAGCCCGCTCACCAAGTGGCTGACCTCGATTCCACGTTTCAAGAACGTGCCTTTTCGCGTCACGACTCGGAACCGTCCCGACCTTTGCGATCCTCTTATCCCACGATGACGATTTTACCCGCCGCCTGAGCCACGAATTCCAATCCCGATCAGCCTTCGATCGATTCCGTGCACCGCTTACGCTCCGACAACTTCGCCGCGAGTAACGAGTTCAAAGAAATCTGTGTCGAAGTCAGTGGGTGGAAGGAAAACAACGAGCTTAAACGATACATATTTAGAATTCCAGCCACTTGCCGGACTTCGGAACACTGTGAAGTGCATTGGCACAAGGTGACGACCGACCGATCCACGTGCATTTCTGCATGACGTACTTCGAAGCTGGAAAAAGCTTTCCCTGCTCGATTGTGCTCCCTGTAACGAGAGCTTACGGTGGAATTAACGCGAGTTTCCAAATGGGCGACAAGCTGGCTCCGCTGTTGCCGAAATACTGTCAAGCGGACCGCGTGAGACGATTCTCTTGGCGGGTGGCTGTCGCGCGACAGCACGAGAAACTGTCGCAACGCTGCGCTTAATAATAGCGTGGCGTAACGAGGATTTAATTAGGCACGGTCTCATTAAAGTACTCTTGGAGATAGGCGGAGGGTTTACCAGCGGCGTGGATGGAGCATCAGCGACATCAATGGGCAATCGAAGCGAAGAATCGCGGATGGGCCTATTAAGTCGAGCGTCACCGAAAAGCGATATTCAAAGTTAGATGCCTGGGGAGATAGCCTGAACCAGCAGGTACCGTTACTACCTGTTCCTCCAAGCATCTCCCGTTTTATCTCCGCGCTCGCGCGAGGAGGATGAACAGCCTCGGCTTCTCTCGAGGAACCCAACTATCCACCTCCTTCTTCCTCTCGCTGCGCCTCGACCACCCTCTGCCGCGACCTCTCGCGTACCGATCCCCGAGGGCCGCGAAATTTCAGGGTCGTTCACCCTTGGAAACGACTCGTTTCCAGGCATACGTCTTTTTCTTCGTATCGGCGCTAATATCGCACGCTACCGCGAGCTTCCCACGAGTCTCGCGACCTCGAAGAGATCCTCCCAAAAGAGGCAGTGTGACTTCAAACGTACGTTTGAAAAGGTAGGATCAATAGGCACGCGTTAATCAGCTAGCGGCTTCGGATTAGCACCCTAATGTCCACGCTTTGAGGAAGGGCTCCGAAGACTGCGGCGAAACTTGTGAACGACTGAGACCAATATTTGCAGATTTCACCCTGCACTGAATCCGTGCCTGATCTCGAGGCATTGGTGCTACTATCACGGGTGAAAAGGCAGTGTGACGGAGCAGAAACGGCGAAGAGAAGAGCACCGATGGTACGATTCCAAAGAGACGTACGGAGATCGTTGTCCTCGTTCGAATGTGGGCGCACGAGTGCGAGCGCCTGCCGACTCTGATCAGAAAGTCACCTGCCGCATACCTTTTGCTGGATCGCTGCAGGCGGCAGCCTCTGCTCTTTCCCCGACAGAGCGAGGGGAAAGAGAGAGAAGGCTCGCGAAAAAAAGATTCGCTTTCACGAAAGTCCATGGGGTCTTTTCATTTTTCCCGCCTCGTCCCATATTCGTCGGGAATGCCGAGCGTGCCGGAGGAGATAGCACAGTGTGAAAGGATCGCATCGAGATCTCGCGCCTATTATTGCCTGACAGTTTATCCATCCCCACCCGTCGCGACAAGGGCCACTTCGATTCCCTACCCCTCGATGAAACGCGAAAAGGAAGGAAAAGAACGCCACCGGGTCGAGAGTCGCAGGCACCAGGCGAAATTCTTGGCACGCAGCGCGATTGCACCGTTGCTCGAGCTGTCTGCCGGCTCCACGCGACTCGGGGCTCTCGTTACGACCACTCCGTTACAGTATTCCGGTCGTAGTAGCTTGCAGGCGATCGACGGAATCGGCAATTGCTAGGTGAACCGTCGATCGCCCTCGATACGCGGTCGAATCGGAGCCGCTGGAATCTGTGCCTCGATTTGCACGGCGATCGGAGCTTCTTGCTCGCTACGCTCGACCTCGAAATCCAACTTCCTCGCAGCCTAGCCGCGCATGGAATCTCCTGGAAGCCACGCAGCCACCGTGATTATTACGTAAACTTGCCATTAGCTGGGTTCCCATCAATGCTGCCTTATTTTTTATTCGACGATTAGAAGGTGCAAGGTGATGCATAGCAAAGCGCGGCAAGTTATCAGCGACGTGGGAAACGAAACCGCGAAGCGCACCTTGCGCTGCCTCTCGCTCCAGCAACCCAGATCTCCGCGCGATGGAAATATACCGTTAAAACGTGCCACGGGCCCGCAGCCGTTACTCCCGTTCGACGAATCCTCGGCCACCGAGGGAATTCTCGCTCCCCCACTGCCAGCGACGATCCTTCTGACCGCTGGATCCCAGGATGTCCGGATGGATCGACGCAGCTTTGTCTTATCGCGAAGACCGCGACGCGGCAGCGTCGACAAATGGGTCGACGGTGAAGCATCCTCGCGGAGAAAGCGCCTCTGATCTTTCCCGCGAGCTCTTCCACGCGCCTTTTTCCGACATTTCTTTCATAATTGCTGCAAACACGTTCCGCGAGGCGCTCGCTGATGAATCTATCCTGCGCTCGTTAAGGACTCGAAGCTGCGCCGGGGGTAGCAGCTCTTTCAGAGGCTGCTCGCAGTCGTCGAATGGAGGGTAGACTATTTTCAACGGTGGAACGTCGATTGCATCGATGAAAAGCGTTTCGGTTGGTAGCTTCTGCCGTATCGATACTGTAATCACCGGGCTCGCGAGCAGAGCCGCGGTGAACGACTTCCGGCGCGCTTCTTACGGCCCTACTGCATATTCACCACGCAATGCCGCTCGTCCATGAGCGAAAGTACTTTTAGAGGGAAATTATCGGCACGCGGCACGTCAGCGACTCGTCTTTAGATGGTATTGGAATGTTTTGTGTGCAAGCGGCTTTCATACGGACCGGTGGCTTAGTAGATGTAACCTGCACCGTCAAATGAGGCAAGTTTGACCACAGAACTAGATTTTAAGAGAAATTACTCTAGCATCCATTGCGTAACAGGTATTATTCTCAGACAAAGTGCCTTGGGTAGCTTTAATTGCCTACTTCGAGATGCAGTTTGTCTGGGAATATGTAATACCTGTTATGCAATAGATGCTAGAGGCATTTCTTTTAAATTCTAGAGCTCTAGTCGAAGTTATCGCATTTGATGGGATCCTCGGGTACAGGGCCGAAGTAAGACCTTTAGAAGACCTAAGCACTTAAAAGATATTGAAGCCCCCTTATTAGGATGTTTAAATTTTCCAAACTTACTATTTTCGTGTAACTTTGCTCGACCCTTTGGTCCTATTCATCTGAGTGATCTGTATGCCAAGTTTTAGACAAATTTAATAATATTTAGGAGTTGCACAGTTTTATCATTACAATTATATGTCAGTAAGAAAAAGTTACTTTAGGGTATCGAAAAGTTATTTTGTTCACTATCCCTATCTATTGTATATCTATACTGCTAGGACATGAACGTGTGTATTCTAAATGTCATTGTTTATCGTATATCTAAAATTGGTATAAATTTTGAAATATTAGCGTGTTACATTCACTCCCCTGTTACTACCACTCCCAATTTGCGCTACTTATTTCGCTTTTTCAGGTTTTAAAACTGTGGGTAAAATAATAAGGTACAGAATGTTTATAGACGTGAACGATAATAATACAGTGTAAATTTATCTAAGTTTAAGTCATCTTTGAAGTTTAATTCCTTTTTAAAGGACTTGAGAATAAAATAATTATCATTGGAAATCGTGTTTCCTTAGCCTACTACATATTATTTAGCGTACAAAGTGTGCAACCTCTATATATTACTCAACCTTCCTAAAATTTGTCAGATGTTCTTTTTATATTAATAGGAATTAGAACACGAGCAAAGTAAAAAAAAATGTAATATTTTAATTGTAACCTTACAATATGAAACACCCTACCCCTTATACAGGGTGATCAACGCAATGTACGATTTCTTAGGCGTTTCCGATAATTTGATTAAAAAGTGTTTCTAACAGCAGTTAGATTTTAAAATTAAAACAATCTCTATGGTGCCCCCTTCCTCCTGATGCCCTAAACTCAGGTGCCTAAACAGTGAATGAGTGTGCGTAATTTATCGAGCTTGCAGAGTCGAGAAGAAGCAAACTTGTGGATCGGAGTGGTAACGAAACAACCCCCCAAAAAAAGAGTCGTTGGAAGGCTTGGCTTTAAGTACTGCAAAGGAAAAACGACGCTTGCTACCGCTTTATCCAATCAGCGATCCCAGTAAACGCGCAATGTTCTCACGATCGTCGTCACTTTCCTAGTGCCTCGACGCATTGTTACGCCTTTTACATAATTCGGCTTCCGGCATTCCGTGGTTTTCGCCCGCGTATCCATCGAGCGGCACGGGCTTTGCCAGCGAAAGTGGCTTTAATGGGGAATAATGAACGACGTCAGGTCGACAGAGAGAGCCGTCAATGGTCGATCGTTCATCCATCGGGTTCGCTCGCGCCTGCCCCTCGGAAGCCACCGGTGAATCTGCGGTTTCGCGAAGGGGGCCAGTGGTATGTCGGACACGTCTGACAGGATTACCCGCGAGCTCAATATCGGTGAGAATCGAATTGACGTAACTCGAGTATCGCGATTTCCCATGCCGACAGCATCTCCGCCACCGGGAGCTATTACCCACGGCTTGTTTCGCGCGTAATCCTTCGGCGTCGCTCCTCCCGCGGCGCGTTTCATACACCCGTCGGGCGTTCGCGAATGAATTTCGTCAGGAGCACGGAAAGGGTCTTCAGAGCCGACGTCTAAACAAGGGTACGCTTCCTCGAGGCGGGACAGGCGGAGGGGTAATAACAGCGACGGAGAAGGCGCGCGGAGAGTAGGCCCGCGGCACTTTTCTCCTGGCTTAATCGTTATGGAAAGTCCGAGGATAATATGGGACGTCGGCGCGCCGCAGAATCACGAAGGATAAACGGCGCTGGAGAGGCAAGTACGCTGGGAACAAGTGGCTTCGAAGCTATGCGACTCTGAATTTCGGTCCTGCTGGTTTCTGCTTTCCGTAGAGATCAGGAACACCCGCGTTCGTTAGGCTCTTCCAATTCGATCGACGCCAAGAACTTCTCTGAGTTCTCGCTCCAGGTTGAACAGGTGTAGGGGAAAGTGGGGTAAAACGGAACGGGTGGGTAAAACGGAACACCAATGTTTCTGTTAGATTAGAGCTGCGAATGAGATGGTATCGCGTGACATGGAACCAAAGGGTCCTCATAGCATTTTGTGATAGACCATAGACCCCTGCACGCGTTATTTTTCCATTAAGAGAGTTGGAAAAATTTCCGGTATCGACGTTTCAATATTGCGTTGGACTTTCGACCAATTTTCGGTACTTGGATTTGGAAAATTAATAACGGCAAGTACATCGTTGGATTCTATAGTCCTTACGCTACATTTTGACGTATATAAAAAGTTATTTACCTCGCGCTGAAGTGTAAATATTAAATGTTTACTAAATGATTGCATGTAAAGGGTGCGCCCATGAGGCCTGCACCAGCGCTGAAAAGGAAGATGATACATTTGTACGTGATTTTTTTTCATAAAATAACACACAAACCGTATTAATCTATCCTTCTTTTACGATACTATATTTATATTTGATTATATTCCGTAATTTCCACGTTATCTAATAAAATATTTTCTCTTATATGTATAATATATATTTTTGTTATATTTTATTTGCAATAGTAATACCTAAAACATATATTTATAGATTTTAACATAAATCAATACATTTTAAATCATAAAAATAAAGATTTCGTACGTTTACACAATCTTCGAGTGGGTGTTCCGTCTTACCCCACCATTTGAGCGAGGCGAAGATTTCAATACCTCCGGTAAATTTCATTTTCCATCGTTCCCAAAGATTTTTTTTAACAACGACTTTGATTTTCTTATAGTCTAAGGTCCACTGAAGACTCCTGTTGAAATCTCGTGTCTTTTCCTCCTCCCGATTTTAAGTTATCACCCTGCAAAGTTAAGCGTCCCGTTTTACCCCACCTTCCCCTATCTCCGCGAGGGGCTCTTTAATCAGTGTCTGACGCCGAAATACATACGTTGCTCGGGGAGGCAAAGGCGGGGGCAACGTGCAGGTACGTCGGCGAATCTCGACGGGACGGGTTGGATCGTAGCCCACATTGCCGAAGCAAGGTGCGGGCCGAGAGTGGGGTCGAGGAGCTATCAGATCGCCTCGAGTACACGAGCAACGTCACTCGAAGTGGAAAAATCTCGTCGACGCTCGGAAGAGATCTGTGAACCTATCTCTGCTATCTCTTCCTCTAATCAACTCTTTATCAATCTCCACTGACAATCATGGAATTAGATCGCGCAACCAAGCTAGCTACGACGAGAGACACCAACTCTGCCTGATCGACGGTATTCGGTAATAAAGCAAGAAAAGAGTTTCGAATTTTAAGAACCGCGCGACCTTCGCCCAGCCTGGAATCCGAAACGCCAGCGGATCACTCTGTTGCCGCGACGAAATCGCTCGAAAAGCCGCGAGAGAGGGAATCGAATGGGCATCGGTGGGCGCGGAGGGGCGAAGCGGATGGGTGCTCCGCTCGCGGGTGAAGGAGGTTGAGTGAACGGGGGACGCGTGCAGACAGACGTGCACGGAGAGAGACAGAGAGAGGGAGAACGGGGGAGGGGGGGGGGAGACGGTGTTTGTAATCAAAGGGGCGATCCGCGGCGCGGCGCGGAGCGGCGTGGAAGAAAGTCAGCCTACTGGCGAGCCAGTCCAGCACGGCGCGTTGTCCCGAATGCACGTCGAACCATCGATTTCCGCGTGTCGTGGCCACGTGATCGCGATCGATCGCCACGCACTTGTCGAGCAGCGATCCAAAGCGACGCGGCCCGCTGTCACCGAGCGGCTTCCAACGGCGGGGCGACGGCTATCGTCGCGTATCGCGAGTCGATCGCGTGATCTGCGCCCAGATACATCCAGGCTTTAACGGTATCCAACAGTGCCGGTACACGGCCAAGAAGATAGCCGGAGTGTATTCGATAGTCGAGGCGGGGATCTGGGATCGAAGATCACGTGGCGAGATCGTCCCCGAATGTATGGGCTCGGGCTCGGCTGCTGTTTCGGCGATGAAAACGAGTGGCGAATGAATGGTGAGTAGAGGTAATTGTCGTGGGAACTGGCGCGAATGGTTTCTCTGCCACTGTAACCGACGAAATCGCGAGGGACTCGCGGCTGGCGGGCGGCAGGGTGAGTGTTACGGTTGCAGAGTTTCGGTGGTTGATTCGCTGAGGTGGATTGAGGGAAATCGATGGTAAATCGAAGATACGGCGAATGACGTCGCGGCTATTATTCGATGCGTTAGTCAGAGAGCGTTGGGAACGCGATGGCACGGTGATCCGAGAGACCCTCGCAGCAGGTGGAAGAGTACGCGCGAGAGCGGGCATATTGGAAGCGACACGAGGCCTCCCGCGATCTGCCAGCTCCGCATCGAAGGAGCAGTCGCTTAATCCGCTTAACCGGTCGCGATTATACGGCTTCGATGAACGTCACACGTTGATACGAGAATTCACGATCACTCGAGGCGGATCAGCGATCTTTGGCGCGATGTACGCCAGGCTAGACAGCCGGAATCTGCTCCGCAGAATTTGGGACACCGTCTGTCGCGTTTCTCTCGCCGAAAGGAGCAGCGGTTTTCCCGCTATCGCGCCGCCAACTTCCTTCCCGCGGCGGGAGTAAAAGGTTGCCGGGATAATGCGGGACGACGTTTCCTCCGATCGGCAAGAAATCTGCCGCGAAACCAGTTTTCGACGTGCCGGACAGAGCGCGGGGCCTTTGAAAGCCGATGGCATTTCGCGCTTTTTATCCCCCGAGCGGAGAGACGGCCCTCGCTCGCGGTCGCCCGCGTGCCCGCTTGCGCGCCGCGATTTCCTAGCTCCGAGGTATTCCTAGCCGATGCATGGATAATTATTCCCGGGCCCCCTTCCCCGTGAAAGTTTCGACCGCGCCGTCGTCGACGGCTAGGAAGCGCCGCTTGCCAAACAAACCACTTTGCGCCAGGCGATCCCTTTCATATTACACGTTCCCAACGCCCTGGTAACGCTCCGATGACACGCCGCGCCGCTTCTATCTCCACTGGCAACTCGGCCAATCTTCTTCATTTTGCAAAACGCCGTGGGGCAAGCGGATCGCCTCTGCTCTTTTTAACCGAGGTCGAAGGTGCATGGCGATGAAGGAGATTCCACGGGAATTGGATAGAATTGCAGAGGATTCCTGGAGCATTACGAACTGCGTGACCGCTGTCTAGGAGCATCTGTCCTTTCCTGACCGAGCCGTTTAAGGCGACTTGGATTTAAAAATTCAGGGAATTCGGGTCTGGGGAACGCGTGGGCTGGATATTTTAAGAATACCGCACTCCTCCTGTCGCTGCAGAGATACCGTAGATACACGGATCGTAAAGATGCTAATTAGGATTTACCATGTTCGATAAGACGCTTGGAGTATCGTGTACAATAGGATGGCTAGGCGTGTAAAGAATCTTTAGAATTAAAAAACGAAGTTTGGAGGTCGACCGGTGGATCGAGTGGAGTTAACTCGTTAATCGGGACCAATCGAATGCCTGCGTGGAAAAACATTTGAAAGACGCGTGGAATGGCAATTGGCTGGATTAGCTAATTTCGAATCTCGAACTGTTACTATTTGACAGCGCGGTAGAGAAAGGAAGATAGAAGAGATCGACGAAAGGGAACGATAAATCCTCCACGGCTCGTGCCCGCGACGACAAAAGAAACGGGACGAAATTTAATGCCTCTGGTATCCTAGATGAATGCAGGAGGATTTAAATAATGAATGGAGCACGCTGTCAAAATCCGTGGAGCGCGACGGAGAACGCCGCGGTTGCGTAATACTGCCGCATTGTGGCGTCGTTTACGGCTGGGAAAATGCTGGATTCCAAAGGGTTACGAGCCTCGTTTGGCCGAGTGTAAACATTTCCGCGGCGGAGCGCGTGCTGCCTCCGAATAAGGGCGACCGTTTCCCTTTCGTCGTGGAATACGCGCGCGTTAAGATCCATCAGCGACGCTCTTCCGCGTGGTTTAATCGCGTCGATTGCGTATTCTGTGTTCTAACAGTCCCTGGACTAATATTCCGCTTCGTTATTCCGTGTCATCCAAGTACAGCTCTATGCTCCGATTACTCCGAGCGTCCTTAATGACGCTTCGTCCGATTGGATATTAAAAGCTCCTGCTCTCCTTTCCCGTGATCCAGAAAAACCCCTTGGTCACCGGCGGAGTCGCAAAGATGCGCCAGAATCGGCAGCGTTCGCGAGCGGCGCTAAAAGTAGAATGTGTCGGTTCGAGTTAGACCACGCGACCAGAATGACGACGCGTTGTAGGTCAGTTTCGAGCGGTTTATCAATTCGGAGCAGGTTTAGCTGTCCCGGTTGCTTGACAAACCGATTACCTGGCCGGTAATCGAGCCAAGCATTTATTAGGATGCTGTACAGTTTTGGGTGTCAAGGCGGACGAGCAGTTAGAGGCTTCCCTCGGAAAGCAAGCCTTGTACAGTACTCGACTAATTTCCTCTTTGGAAGCCTTTGGCCGTTCGTCAAGCGTTTTCTGTAACGAGCATCGCCCCCATTTGGTCAGCGAAAGGAAATTGGAAACAGGCTTCAATTGACACTCAATATTAACCGGGGGTGCTGGGTACGTTTGGACCCAAGTGTAATGTTCTTCAGCGGGAGAACTTCAGAAATGGAAAAATTACATCCTTACTGCCCTGAGAAAATGCCAAAAAAGCATAAAATAAAATAAAAATTAAAATTCTGAGTACATTAGGTTTATTCTGATAAAATGAATAATATCAGTATTACTTTTAACAGCCATTTTATATTAGTTGAGCCGAATGTTCCCAACTTACCGTACAGACAGTTGAGACGGGTCCGAACTGACCCAGTCACCGACTTCAGCCGTGATCTCTCGGGCCGTCCGCCGTCCTAGGGTTAAGCTTGCGAATTGGAGAATTTGAGAAACGCCTGTTTTCGGCCAGCTTGGCTGTGCTTGATTTCTGTGTCAAGTTTGAAGCGGGAACGGAGTATCCAGGGCAGATCCGATCGATGGAGCGCATCTCGCGAATCGGAACAGGCGGTTTCGTAATATTTTCACGGGGCTTGGCTGGTAGCTGCGATCCTCAGCGCGAGAGCAACCGTGTATCGAGAATGTGCTGCTCGACCCTGCGGCTACGAATTCCGTTACGCGCACTTGTATGGCTCTTCGGCTTCTCCCCCGTCCCTCTTCGGTGCTGTGTCCACGAATACATTTTTTGCCAACCTGTCGGCATCGGGATCCACGGCTTGATCCAGCGATCGTTCCTCCTCGGTTTCGCGCGCGATTCCCTTCGGTGCCCAATCTCGCAAACTTCCGCCCCATCGGTCCACCACGTCGAATTATTACCGAGCTGATCGAAGGGATCGTTCGTACAGCCACTCGTCACTGGCAGAGGAAACGACGGAGCCTAGAAAGTTGCTCGAGGCCGAAATTCAAAAGCGGCGAGCGTAAGCGTCCGCCATTTGACAAAGTCACGAAAGCGTGAGACGATAATTCAGCAGGCTTCCGGTGTTGAATGGAATTTCTGGTCCGCGATAACGCACCGGGAAGAAAGTCCGCCGGCGGTGCACTCGATTATTCATGATCAATGACGTAGAACCTACTCCAGGAATCTCGAAGTAACTGTTAACGAGCATAATGTCGTGCTTTTTCTCGGTAGGACCTGTTGAGAAAGCCTGCCGGTTCTCCCGTTGCCGCGGCCGTCTCGAGAGCTTTCCAAGTCGCTAATTCTGGCTAATTCAAACGACGACGCGTGCACATTTTCCGGAGAACCGTTCGGAGCTCAGTGATGGACGAGTCGAGCGGTTAATCGTTCGTCTTCTGTTTCAAAAGTCGGAGGAGTTGAACACTTGCACCGTTTCCCTTCGACTTGTTGCTCTAAAGAAGACTCTTCGCATCCGATATAGCTTTGCAAAAGTATTTATGCACGCTGAGTGTAAGGTTTTTTATCTGCTAGATATTCCTCTCCAAGTTCCCCAGGTTTTTATCCTCCGTTCCCTCGTTCAGAGTTGAATCGTCGCGCAGACCTTTCGTCGTTCCACCGCAGAGGCTCCGCGCTATTCAAATTCCTGCATAACGTTGTACTCCTCGCGAATTCCAACAAGGCAGAAGCACGCCGCAAGCTTGCATATCAATTTATCCTTCGCGGGCCACGCGAAGCGGATCCTCTACGAAAATCCAAAGCGCAAGGAACTTAGGTCACGCGCAACCGTCAATTTCGACACCCATTATGCGCGAGGCGCATTCCCTTTGGTCCCGCGATCATCGCTTCTCCGCGGCATCGAAAGCAAACGAGCTACCCGAAGGCTGCACGTGCCCCGGGAGCCTGGATGTTTCGCAGCAGTGATTTGCGACGCTGGAGGAAAGACTTTCCATTCCTGCGATTTGCGTGAGAGGCTCGCCGCGGAAAAAGGCCTTAGGAATTATGAAAAATCGCGACCGTGATTCGAGGTCTCGCGGCGCTCGGAGGGGGTCCACCGGCGATCAGCTGATTGCTCGCCAGTGACCCCGAGGGGTCAATCTGCTTTCTACTTCTGACGTTCCACGGAAATCGGAGGCGGAGGAAAGGAAGCTCGACCGTCCTAATCCAGCGAGTACACTTTCTCGCGACGAGAGGAGCGATCATACAGAGCGATCCGTTGTCGATGGCACGGCGATCGCGAGGGGAACGATCCTTCGTGCTTTATCGGATGAAAAGTGTAGGAGCAAGAGTTAGCCTCTTTACGTTAAACACTCTACACTCGAGACTCCCATTTTACGAGAAGAATCCGACGTCTGGTAGCCTGCCATCGACAATGAGCCACCCTGTACGTGTCGCTGGGCGATCAGCAGATGCTGATGAGTGAAAACGAACGGAGGCGGTGAATAAAGAGTCGCCCCTCGAGGACGTATTGGACGGGGCCGTCGCGGGAATCTCTCGACTCTCCGCGAGATATTCTCTCTCTATCGTGAGAAGAGATCTCCGGGCTCGACGCGGAGAAAGATCGCTGACGACGATTTTTGTTTCTCCTCCCCGACTGTCGTTCCGTTCGGATGCGCGACGCGATAGTGGCACGATCGTAAATTAACTTTCCGAATATAAATGTAAATTAAACGAGTGGAGTGAGCCACTGAACACCTGGATGCTGCCAAGAAACCGTAGAAGTCCTCGGCGCGAGTTTTATATTTCTCTGCAATTTGCAGGGTAATCGTATTGTAACGGACAAACGTGGAAACAAGCAGGTACAGTGGTAACATGAAAGTTGCGCGTTAAGTTGGTCACGCGAGTACGCCGGCATGTAGTTAAGATCGCTTAATGACCGGCCGAGAAGATGTTGGTGCTACGTGACACAGTTCGTCGGCATCTATTCCACAGCCGCGGCTTGGTGCCAATTCGCGTGATTTCTGCGCGACGACTGTGCACGTCTCCGCGTCCACCCAATTGCTTAGTCCTTCGATTGAACTTCCGCGTTTTTCTTTTTTCGGACATTTCGTTACATACTCGGAGAACTGGCGAGATAGGATACTCGTTATTCCCCTTTTATAAGAGAAAAAAGACTGATTTCGAAAGCGATAATAATCTCGTCGGGCGGCTGTTTAGGGAAAAGAAAGCCGGACGATGGTTTACACGGCGAGACGGACAAACTCGTGAAAACTTGTCCATCGATTACGACACGCGGATTGTCTACAATGGCGGGGACCTGCTTTCAGGGAGTGGCCAGCATTCCGAGCAGCAAAGATCAACGAGCCAGCGATGAATGGAACGCTTTAGGAACGATCCGGAAAATGGATGTCGCCAAGAGCGGAGCGGAGGATTTCGTAACGGTGGTGAGCGTGGAGAGCCAGCCGCCGCCGGACAATTTCGTCACCGTGCTGTCGATCGGCAGCGGGAAGAAGGAGGATGAGCCAGGGACCGGGGCGTCGACGAAGAGCCCAGCGAACGGCGTGGACGGGCCCCTCGAGGAGGAGGTCGAGGTGTTCAGGCTGCCTGGGGAGCGGCTGGGCTTCGGGCTCAAGTTCGAGGGTGGAAACAAGACGTCGGAGCGTGTGAGGAGGCTGTTCGTTCAGAGCTGCGCGGAGCAGAGCCCCGCGAGCAGGGCCAAGTGCTCGTGGGGCAGTTTGGGAGAAGGTGACGAGGTAAATAACGTTCAGTTTCCTTGGCGAAATCAAGAGACGCGAGCATTCTAAGAGAAGCGCGTTATCCGTGTCACGCGACACGTCGCGATTCCGCCTATAATTTTCGAGACCCACTTGTCGCGTAACGATTCTCATGAGAGCTGCGGCGCGGTTTGTTTAGTATAGCGCGAGACCCGCAAGAAACGAGCCCGCCGTATCTCACGCGCGCACCGCTCACGCTACGCCGTCTCTCTTTTCCAGGTACTCTCGATAGACGGTGTACCAGTGACACACATGACTCGGCTGGATTGCGTGAGGAGATTGAAGGAGTCCCAGCTGGTTATCAAGCTAATGGTGAGGTGCAGGGGAGCTCTCAGGCCCGAGGTGGTGAGCGCCGAGAAGAAGACATCCCCCGAGAAGAGCAAGGTGCCCCCAGAGCTTCCCTCCGCACCTCCGCCGGTCCCACCGCGGAAACTGAGGCAAGCCCGGGGGCTGGCCGACGGCGAGGCCAACCCCGGCCCCGTGAGGAAGTCCTGGAACGGCACCAGGTCGCAGAACAGCTCGCAGAGTAGCTCGCAGAGCAGCTCCCAAAACAGCTCGCCTGGCTCCAAAGCAGCCAGCCCGCCAGACAGCAAGTCCACCACCTACGAGAGCTGCGAATCCTCCCCGAAAAGCGCAACTGGATCCGCGCAGGACAGCCCGAAAGGATCGCCCAAGGAACGCTCGCCGGAGCTGGCGAAATCGAAGCAGGTTCAGTGTGCAATGAGAATATTCCGTTTCTAGTTTCTCATCTATTCACCTGGGTGCTTCCGTTCAAAACTGATGCTCCTACCTTTGCAGGAACCTCCAGAGGCAATGGTGTACGTGGACGCGAGATCTCAGTGCGGCTCGACCCATGGAAGCACGTCGGACGACACAGGCAGCTCGATGTCCACCGTGATAGACAGATTCTCGACGTCCGACCGGGTATCGACCATTTCCACCGCGTCGACAGCGTCGACCACCTCCGAGCAACCGAACGAGTTGCTCGAGACCTCGCGCGCAGATCAGGACTTTGATCGATCGTCCGACCGAGATTTCCAATTGTCCAAGGCGATTTGTCCTTTCGACAACCTGGACGCCGATTATCCGTCGAATCCCCCCGACTACTTGCTGCGCAGATTGGCCAGCTCCGAGGCGATGACCCACGTCGAGTCGCGCGGGGAAGTCGAGAGGATCACCGCGGTGGTGGCGCCGAACACGGTGGTGATCGAGGAGACGATCGCCTTTCAGCCACCGCTAAGTTTCCAGGACGCTCCTCTGAGCTACGGCCACGAAGCTAGGCCCGATCTCTTCTACACCGCCGACCTGGCTGCCGACTCGACCACGCACTTCAGACCAATTAAGGACGACGTGGAGCTGGTCGAGCGCGTCAACGGCGCCCACGAGCAGCTCCACGTCGCGACGTCCTCGCCAGAGAAGCCCAAGGAACCTTCCTGCGCGCGAGACAGGACCCCTCCGCCTCTGCCGGCCAGGAATCACGTTAACAGGATCAGCGTCAATCAACCGACCAACGATCAGAAGCTACCCGAAGCCTCGGAAGCGTCCGAGGGCCAGCAGGACGCACCTGTCCTGCCACCGAAGCCGCTACCCAGGAGGGACGTGAAGGTCAGGCGGAAGAGGCCACCACCACCGCCTCCGCCGCCAGCCATCGCGCCCCGAGCAGAGGTCAAGCCATCCTCGTTACCCGAGTCCAGGCAAACGAGTTTCGAGAAGCTGGACGACGAACCGTCGCGTACAAAAGCGGGAGACGTGTCCGCGAAGCTGGAGGAAGCGATAACGCTGCCCGAGGACAGGTTCAAGGCTCTGGACAGACGAGATTTGGAAGAGAGTTCCACGTCGTTCAGGAAGATTGCTAACGAGAACAGCGATTTGGAGAAGAAGGGCACCGAGGAGACGGAGGACACCGAGTCCACGGAGGATCTTTACGAGGATGATGGGCTCAGGACCAACAAGGTGCTGGAGATAATAGAGATACGGAAGGCGAAGGCGTTCTCGCCGCAGAAGACCAACGCGGTTCCTCGTAGCGCGGAGAGTACTGTCGCGGAAAGATCGAAGTTCGGTAACGACGGCGAGGGAATTGGGGGTGATGAAGAGAGAGGAAGGGTGGACCGAGTCTTCAGCAACGAGAGGCTCAGGGAGCTTAGGGCTGGGAATACGATCTCGACGGAAGCCGAGGACTCAGAGGCCGAGAGCGACGAAGCCGTCACCAGCTTCTGCGATCCCGCCAGCAAGGAGTACGATAAGCAATCGAGTAGGACCAGCAGTTTAGATGGTGCGAGGGAGGTAGACTCACCGTTGAGGAAGGACATCTTCGGGCGACGAGAGCCGGATGACGAGGACTCCTATCGATCTTTGAACGACGTCGATCACGGCACGCGTAATTTACCAGCGAATCGTGGGAGGAACGAGGAGAGCATCGAAGAGGACGACACGACCGACGAGAGCGACGAAGATGATTACTACTGGCAAAGCAACCTGGCCACGATCGGCGAGGAGGAGGAAACGAATTCGCTCGAGTACACTACTGCGTAAGTTTCCTTTGCGAAAGTTATGCAACGACGAGATTATGCGCGGCCGAAATATAACAGCTTTGTACCCTCCGATAGAAGATCCCTTGATAGATCCACAGGGTTTCATCGAGTGTAACGAATCTCTGATAAAGATGATAAGACAGCCATGCTTCCTCTCTCGATATTCGACCAGGGTACCGAAGAACCAAGGGGTATATCTTCGCCAGAGGCAGGCGACAGATATTTTTCGAGCGTTTAACAATATCTTGGCGGGCGAACACGCGGTTCAATCTCTCGGAACCAGTTCTCAAAAGGGGGGAATAAAAGGAGCGTTTATACGGAACGGGGCGATCCCTCGCGAGATACCCTTCCTCGCTACCTGATTTGCTCAGGAACTGGTCCCCGTTCCTTATTACGAGTTATCGAACTGTACCATCTGCTCCGCTTTACTCGAACGCAGCTTTTCTCACTGATCTGCTATCTAATCTGTCGCGCGACGCGTTCGCGCAGGATGCCCGCGTGCAGCGCGCCATAAGTAGGTATAAATTTACAGTACATTAATTCGCGAGCACCGGCCGTGGCGAGCTGGCAGTGCGGTGCATTCTCTAATTGTGCTCGAATTACGTTTTTCTGCGAGCAATTTCTCCTGCTCGCCTCGATTGAAGCAGCCGTAACTATGTACGGTTGCAAAATGGTTACACATACTTATATACAGCACGGCACGCCCACCGATTAATGCGCTGAAAAAATTTAGTCTCCCGCTTAACGCGTTCCCAAGTGGGTTGCTTCGATTTTGCGACGCCTCGTCGGAAGGGTAGAGACATTAATCTGGCCGCATCGCGCAGAAACGTGCTCGTAACACCCTCCAACGACCCGAGAAAATCGAAAGCCGCCGATTAACATTCCCGTACGTCCTCGCGGATCCGCATTCGCGAGGCAGTTAAGTGAAAGAGCGAAATTTCACAGGGCTGTGGTTAGGCCAGCTAATGGCACGCTCGGCCGTCGTTTCAAAAATTTCAATCGCCCCCTTTTGCGAATGTGGGTCGCCCCGGCGCGGGAAAAAAAGTTAATTGACCACTTGGCTCGCGAAGAAAGGGGTTCGATTTGCGAAAATGGAGCAGCAGGATTCGACCCCGTCGCAAGAACCCCGTGAATTACACGTATTATCGCGTATTATACAGAAATAGCCCGGTACCCTAGGTAGAATTTAGGGGCTCGCTTCTAGGAGAATGCCTTCATGTACGTAAAAGGGTAACACAATTCTTCTAATTCTGCAGGAACAAGGACGCGACCGACAGCGATGCGAGCTCCGCGGAAAAGCCACCCCACGAGGAGCCGCTGCCCAGCAAGAAGGACGTTTTCATTACAAATGGTAAGTCCACGCAGAGGGCACGAATACTCCTCAGTCCTACAATTCTCGTGTGCCCAGTGAATTAAAAATCGCGGTCAATAGAAAGCACTTATGTACCGCAGGCTAAGGCGGTCAGTTAACCTCAAGCAAAACCACCTCCTTCGTCTTTACCATAAAAGAATGCCCAAAGATGAATCAATTGCTTCCAATGCAGAGGCATTTTCGATTGACGAGGGTGACTCGTCGACACCGATCGCGATGATCCTCGCGGCCTTGAATCCCCATTAATTAACGCGCGGAATGTCACTTCCTGGAGAGCAGCCGCGATCCCTCGCCCAGGGATTCCATTGAACCCGCTGGAAAGGTTTGAAAGCGAGGCTGGAGTATCGAAGGAATTCGCTGGAGTGCACGCCCACGCACGCATCCCGCCGCGCCGCCTCGCGTCGCGCTTCATAAAGGTTACGCATTAATCTCGGTGCGTTACGCGCCGCTAAGGTTCTCCGGTTTCGCGCGAGCACTCGCCGGCGAGCGGGCATTCGAAACGGAGGCAAGCCAGCCCTCTAACGCGGAGACAAAGGCGTTGCTGCGGCGCACCTTCGTCGCCGGGAATTCCTGCTCGCCCCGATACACACGGCCAATGGATCCCCGCGATCATTGTCCGCCAAAGATGGATCGCGACTTACGTGGGAAATCCAACGCGCCGGATCGGCCAGCCTCGCGACAATAACGTCGCGGCGCGCTCGATTCAATAGGGGGTGGGGCGTGATTCGTTGCGCGACCGAGGAGGGTGAGCGGTCGTCACAAAAGAAATCTAAGGGTCCTCGTTCCCGAGGAAACTGATTTTGAAGATTCACTCGGGCGCGAGTGGTCGAGGGAGAATTGGGAAGCGTGTCTGTCAATCGCTGGGTGATTCTACTTGCACTGCTGTTCGCGCGAAGCAAAGATGGGAAAATTTAGATTTAAATAAAATTTCGAATAACGAATGAAAGTTAAAAAAATTATTCGCCATTCGTTCGTTAACCCGAGTTAACTTTGGACACAAGACGAATAATTTTTTTAAATTTTATTCGGTAGTCAAAATTTTATTTGAATGAAAATTCTGCCCATCTCTGACTCGAAGACTCGCCGCAGTTAGGTTACTCTGTAACTAAGACATTGCGAGCAAAACTGGACTAACCCACATCTTTTGCAAAATTGAATTAGTAGCAATAATGTGTTCCAATAGGCTGCACTAATTATATAAAGTAAGAAAAACTCTTTTCTTTTATATGGGTTAGTCTGTTTTCGCTCTTAATGCCTCAACTCGCGCCCAATATTTTCCCAACGCTATTGAGAATCCCTTCCCGCTCTGACTTCCACGGCTTCGCGAAGTCTGATCGCTTGAGTTCGCCAATTGAAAGCAAATCGGTGCCAAGACGCGCGCCTCGGACTTCATAAATAGTTTCGATATAAACGAGATACGTTTGTTTATGCGAGGGAGACAAGGGGCGACGTTACTTATGGAACGAGTCCCGATAGAAAAGGCGCGCGGTAATTGCTAGGCTGGATGTACCGGATGTCGATTATCGTGGGCGTACGCTGGCGTACGCGAGCGCGATCATTTACACTCGGAGCCTTATTACGAGCAGCCTCGTGATCCAGTAAATGTACGGCCGAGCAGGGTTTTCGCACCTCGCGCGAGCACCGTCCGACGTACACACAGATACATCGTATTTCAGCCCCGCGTTAACAGAGAGGATGTTAATAGGAAAACTAAAGAGCAGCCGGCAGGTTCTAAATACGGAGCCCGGCGGATCATTTATAATCGAAGGTCCGCCAGGGAAAGGGGGCCATTAATTTTTGCGCGGCGAGGGTCGACCGAGCGTCGCGATGTGAACGAACCTAACCGAGGCGCTACGAGTCAGATCGTTACCCCAGGGTCGAAGGAACAATCGACCAGTCGTCCCCACGAGGGAAGCTCTTGAATTCAATCTACCAATCGGAATCGCTAGGAACAGATCGTAAAATGGTATCGAGCATTCTCCCCGTTCGGCAGCCCAGTTCGCTGGGTCAATGGTTTTCAGGAGGCTCGGTACTCCTTCGCGTTGGTGGCGGAACGCGAGGTCAGCGTTCCTCGCTTCTTTCGAAATCTTCAGCGAAAGATCAGCGCGCCTGAGGGACGGGAAATAAGGAAACTCCTTTCGATCGGCAATCGGGCGCACCACTCCTCGACGGTGGATGCTCGATCGGGTGGGTGTGAGAGCGAAACCGTTAAGAATAATTGAAGAAGTGGCGAGGCGAGGCCTCGGCCGTGGCCGGCGCTCAGGTAGCTAGTTTGCACAGCTAACGAAGAGAGGCTGCCTTTGAGGATCCCATTAAACGCGAGACTTTACGACGCGAGCCCTTCCGCGGGGATAAACGTTGCGCGCATTACCTTCAAACGAACCGGCCTTAACTTTCCACCCGTGTTTACCGAACGAAACGCGAAATTGTTGACATTCCTCTTCCCTTCACCGTTCCCTTCGCCGTGCGCCTCGGCCGCTGCTCAAATAAAACCGTACGCGCTTCTCGGTCGTTACCCCGCGGATTTTCGATTTCGAGCCCTCGACCTGGAATCGGGGATCGCAGCCATGAGCCAGATTCGAGCCTGATAACCCAACTGGGCAGGGTATCGCTCGGCCGCTACCGCAATCTGCCGATCGCGACTCATTAAGAGGACCTTATACAGCGCGGCTCGTAACCTTTATCGCCGAAAGAACATAACACCCGGAAGCCAGGGAGACCCCGATGGGCTTAAAGGATCGTACATCGTCATCTGGTTACGCAAACTGTCGGGTAATCGAGGGGAATGATAAATGGTCGGCGGGAACGGAGGAGGAGATATTCGCAGGCGGTCGTGTCACCGCGTTCCGTCAGGTCCAGGCGTCACAGGACTCGGGGGAACAGCGAGCTGTGGTCTCGGCGAGTGTGGGTGGCTGGTCAGGGTCTGTCAGGGCATGGTAGTCACAACAATATGGCGGTCGCGCATACCCGGCCCCAGTGTTGGCCGTCTGCCGTGGCTCTCCCCGCAGTGGCTGACCGCGCTCAAGGTCCCATTCCCCCTTAATCGCCTTCCTTTTCGAGATCTTTCACTCGGTTCGCTCCCAATCGAACAGACCGCAAGCCCTGGCCAACGCTGGCGCATACGCGACCGCCGAGGACGGCATTCCAACCCGCAACCTGGATGCTGCACGCAGTATACTGACCTAAAGATAACTGGCCTGCCCTGGAGCCCCGCGGTGTCATTGTTCGGTCACTCTACCATCCACCTATCGACTAATTGCGCTGGCGATTCGTTTTCTAAGATGGGAATTTGAAGAGAGGAACTGGATAGGTGAAACCCTCTTGCGGGGAAGACAGTAGGTGGGGACAGTGCTGGATTAATCAATAGGCAAAGTAAGCACGCGCTCAAGGCGTCAGGAGAAAGGGGGACACCATAGAAATTTTCTGAGTTTTAAAATCTACCTCAATAGGTAACAATTTAGAAATCGTACATTGCGTTGAAGTGATCTGCACAAGGGTGCCTCAAAATCTGTTAACTGCTTAGGGCCTCTGTTTTAATTCAACCCTGAGTAGGGTGCATCGTGGATGAAGACACCCTCGGTGAGAATCGTAATGAGCTAGTAGATTCTTGGCTGCCCATCAAACTCGACGATTGCATCTACCAGCATCTCTAGCTTGTCCCGGAGCGACCAGTTGACGAAAGAGTACGCTAACCAGGCGATACCTGCGCCCGCAGATCGAAAGCAGTCGGATTCATCTCGGCAATAATGATCCCCGGACTTTCTCTCGCGCTCGTTTAATATTCATGCGCGTAATGGACGCTGCGCTCGCTCTGGAAAACTTCATCGTGGCTCGGAACAGGGACACCGCAGCGCACCGAGCTCAGGGTGCATTAACCCAGGCCCAACGATAACCTCCCTGGAATCGTTGTCTATTCGGTTCCACGGAACTGGTCACGAACGGTGATTAGCCGAATCAATCATTCGGAGAAACTATCGACGGGGAATCGCTCGAGGAAAGGAAACAGATTCGTCCCGATCCACTGGGGGATAAACCCGGAGGAGCACGGCTCGTCGCGCAATTATAAAGTCACGGTCAAATTGTGAGGGTGATCGATGCTCTTCCAGCGAATCACGACTCCCGATCCCCTCCCAGTTTTTCCTCCTTTGTCCGCGGAACTGAAATTAGATCGTTCGGTTTTATTTATTGGTCGAGCGACGCGAGTAACTCAGCCGCGATGACAGGATCGTTTCGCCGGTGGTAACCGGTTGACCGCCCAGCTTTAAAAACCATCCTGGCCGAAAGGAGCATTGTTTATCCGTGGCGCGCGTAATCGTATAATAAATGCGCGACGGAAGACACGCGGGGGCATCCCCGGCGTCTTTTAACGGACAGAGGATTATTGCTCCGGCACCGATTTAAACCGCATTAATTGTCGGTCGTGGTCGTTAGCACCTGTAGTCCAGTAAAATTAGGATCTGTCTTCGGAATAAATCCCACCAAGCTAAATTTTGGTATGGGCCTTTATTTGGTCGTTTTAAACAATATGTCAAAAGTCCCCATCGATCCGACCGCCGCTAAAAATTTTACAGAGGGTTTAAAGAAACAACTGTTTTTCGCGGATAGCTCGTTATCTATCAGTTTTGCGACAAAAATAGTTATTATACAATTTGTAGACTAGGAAATTCTCTACGAAAAAGGTCCTTTGAGTTTTTTTCGTAGGCGTAACCATTTTCGTGTATGTTGGGTTACCAAGTTTCAACCCCCATACATTTGACAAGGGAAGATCCCGAACCCTGAAATTCAAAAAATTATGAAACTGTAAATATGTAGGGTACCGATTTAACTCCCCGCGCGGTTTATGGACACTCGAGAGGTTGGCAAACAGTATGTAAGCGAGAAAGAGTTACCAATTCTCTCAATGTAACTCTCCGATGCTCCTCTTTTCCGAACTCTACAAATACCAAAACTAACGGGGCGCCACTTAAAATGGTAAAATCGCGAGCCTGAAGATCTCACGTAAAAGTCGCGTTTTCCTATGGATCGAAGAGGGAATAGACTGGATCGCTGACGAAAATGCCCATCGATTTCTGATCGGTAAATTCGAACGTACCGCGAACGGATAAACGCAGTCGGGGACGTTACGAAAGCATGGTGATAAAAAACGATGCTCGTCATTACCTGGATGGAGAATGGTGGCAGCCGCGTCTGAAAGGATCTAACTCCGCGCCTACGTGCGGCCAATATGTCCGTTTGAAGCGACAACATTCCAGCACGGCAACCCGGAAGGTGCACGAGTGCCGACATCGATTCGATTAGCTTCGATAAGTCATACTTGAACTCATGGAAATGCGCGCGTGCCCCGTGGCCCCGCGGTACTCGATGGATCGGCGTCGCGACCACGGGCAACGATTTCACCCGTGCATGCGTCGGATCGACGCGAGTGTAATCCGATTGAAGGGAGGCGGGCTCGATGGGAAACGAGACAGCTATGCCGTTCTATAAGCTATAGATCCTTGCTCCGAGATGCGATCGATGGTAATTGAAAATTGAAACGATGGAGGCAGGTTGTGCAATGGGCATCGCGCAAAAGTTAGCGCGGAGGATGGTCTTAGGAAGATAACTGTTTCGAATGGGGCAAGGAGGATCGTGGAGTGAAAGAGGCTGAGGATTCCTAGCAGAAATCGGCGCGTTTAGCACTTCTCACGAATCCCCGATCAGTAACAACCCCTGCGGCCACAGGTGTCGGACCTCCCGCGTGCGTACCGATCGGCTGCCACGCGCGGATCGGTATCTGGAAATATCGCGGGGACGCACACGCGTCCGAAAGCCCGCGCGAGCGGCGAGGAAACCTGAAGCGTCCAGCTGGCCGTGGGACGCGTATTTTTGGGCTTTATCGTGGCATCGCGCGGCATGGGACACGGTGGAAATAAATTTTCGACGGCGGGGCAAGCGACTTTTTGCGCGCCGCTTCGCCGAGATCGAAACGAGGCAGGGTACGTCCCTTTACAGTTACTCCCTGGTGGCTCGGCTGACTTATCGTCGACGTGGCAGTAACCCGGCCTCTCGGCTAAAACACACGGCCGAGAGAACGAGCCACGATCCCGTCAAACCACGACGCTCGCGCGATCCAGAGCGCGCGCGCTGCAAAGCACGCGGCCCAATCAGCGTGGATTTTTACCACCGAGGAATGTCCCCGCGCCGCTGTACGCGGCGACATTGCGCGGATGCCTCTTAGACACCAGCAGAACATCGGTTTCTTTACGATCCGGCCCGCGAGGACGACCACTTATCGATAACCTTCGACTTGGCCGCGAGCGATCGCTTTACCGATGAAAAAGTGGTCCAGCTGCAACGCTAAATGTAGAACTGTGCATCCGATCTGAACGTTCTCCATTGAGCTTCTCCAACCACCAGTTCAATCAGCTAATCTCGGTCTCAGCGGTCATCAATTTCTCGCGCACGGTAGTTTGCGCGTCGCGAAAATAGAGATTAGGAAGTGGAATGGAGAAGAGGTCCCGTTGGACCGGAGGCTGCCTCTAATTGGAGGGTCCTGCTCCTCGGACGGCCAGGAGGAATTCGTGCAAGCTGCACATTCTCGCATTCCGCTGATCCGCGGCCTCCAGCTTCTCCCTCTCTCGTCCCACGTTTATAGAGCTGCTCGCGCCAAGTTTGAACTCGCGAAACGGAAGAAGCTCGACCGGTTTCTTTTTTGTCGCGCGACCACGCGCGTCTTAGAACGCCGCGGCCATCGGCTCGCCTGCCCGCGAGCTGATTCCAAAGACAACGGCCGCGGTTCCTCGCACCGCTTCTCCCAGGACCGAGAGTAACCCTGTCGCCGTTAACACTCTCGGTTTCAGCGTTTTCGAGGAGCTAACGATCCCCTTAGATCGCTCGCCCGTGACGAATAGCCGAGGCCTCGATGGATCGCGATTTTTCCCGCGAGTCTTCTTCCGCGGCGTCCAGCGCCGCGGTTTCCCACGCGCACCGCTCAACTTTGCACAGTCAACATTCTTGCGCCAACTAATCAACAGCGCGTGACTCTCCTTTGAGCCGCCGCTGCAGCGGCGTTCGCTTTTCTTGCCTGTTAACTTTGATTCCCTATCTATCGAAAAGTCTGACTGAAAAAAGGGACAACGAAAGAATGTATGGACCCCGATGCAGAGTGATTCTAGAAACCTTGCCGAGGTGTAGCTCTTTTCTAAGAGAACACACAGAAAATTGGCTGAGGCTGGCGCGACTTTTGCAAGGAACCCACGCACCACCCAAAGAAGGAGCTTTGTAAAAAACACTGCATTTTATTCTTTAAATAAATTTTGATCAGGGATTCTGACTGTTATTACCTAAATTCTAAAAGTTATGGCATAAGAATTAATGTTTCTGTTTAAATGATTTTGGTTTCGAATAACCATTATCGTTGACGAGATTTTTTTTGCTTACGGTATGACTAATATCTATTGCGGAAATTTTAATTTGATTACAGCGTAACCAATATATATTGCGGGAATTTTATTTTGGTTACGGCGTAACCAATATATATTGCGGGAATTTTGTTTTGGTTAGGTACGATATAACCAATATCTATTGCGGGAATTTTTTTTTGGTTACGGTATAACTATTGAACTATAGAATATCTGGAATGCAAACACTGTACGGAAAACCCCGGACTGGCCACGCCAAGAGAGATAGTGGCATTGAATGTGCGTCTATCCTGTATTATACACCATCCTGTAGTAAATGTACTTCTATCCTGTAGTAAATTTGAGTATAGGCAGGTATAGACGTGTGTGTAAGAGTGAAACAGCATCCCACGCTGTGCAACTATGTCTTTTCAACAGCCCGCCGCGGCTCCTAATACCCACAGTTCGCATTCCAGATATTCTATAGTTCAATCGTTATACCGTAACCAAAAAAAAAATTCCCGCAATAGATATTGGTTATATCGTAATTAAAAAATAAATTCCGCAATATATATTGGTCACGCCGTAACTAAAATAAAATTTCCACATTAGATATTGGTTATACCGTAAGCAAAAAAAATTCTCGTCAGCGATAATGGTTAATCGTAACGAAAAAAATCTGGTCATCGATAATGGTTATTCGTAACCGAAAACAATAACCGTCGTCAATAATGGTTATTCGTAACCGAAAACAATATCCGTCGTCTATAACAGTTATTAGTTATTAGTGACCAAAAAATATTTCCGTCGTAAATAATGATTATTAGTGACCAAAAAATATTTCCGTCGACAATAGTGGTTATCAGTAACCAAAACAGATAAATCTAAATATTTTTTAATCACTTGATTTTTCGGAAAATTTATTGCAGTATTTAATGAAGACTGACTTCCATTTAAATAAAAATTAACTTTTTCTCAATGATTCTGTTGGAAAAAATTTTAAAAATAACTGTTATTTCTGGTCTCTGATTTTTATAATCACCTAATGAATTTTATTAAATTTGCATTAAATCCTTAAAAATATTCTTATCCGTTCAACTGGACTCCCCCGAGATTAAATCCCGCGCGCGCCACTATTCGCGAATACGCTACATATTTTACGAAACCCTTGCGGGAGGAAACCAAGTAAGCTGAAATTAATTTCCTATGGAGATAAACTGAGATTCTCTCTACATTCTCACATAATTTCCCTTCCTCTGGAATTTTCTACATTTGCAATACGAGGCGTACGCAAGGCTTCCCAAAGCAGCCAATTCGTATTCGCCAGTCCGTTAAGCCGCGTTCTGAATCGCGCGCCACCCAGTCGGAGACCGTTCCAGAGCCGCGAATTTCTTCGATGTACAATTTAAAATCGCGCGTAACGCTGCGTGACAATGAGCAAGTCAGCCTTTACAAGTATAGCATCCGTGATTTACGTCACGTTCGTCATTGTCAGGGGTATCGAAGAGCGCGTCGGTTCGCGCCGCGCATGCAAATGCACCGCGGCTAGCGGTAATTCGTGCACGCTGCGCGTTACCGAATAACGTGAAAACCCCGTACCGCCGCGAGTCTGTCGTAATCTCCTACACGCAACGCGTTCGACCGCTGGTGAAACACAGGTACGCACTTTGCGCCGCGTTTCCAGACGTTGTTGCAACGCGTTGTATCGTACGCGACGCGTATGGCAAGATTGCACGGTAAAACGGATGCTACAAGGTATTTCGTTCATTCGCAAGTGCGTTGCAAATTGACTAACAGCGAGTTGAACGAAGCGGAGAACTGGATAGAGACACAGCCATTCGATCGATTCGTTTTACGCGCGGAGCTTGGAAAGTTCTACAACGAGAAGGGTAAAGTCTTAAACTGTTAAGTGCTAAGGAGACCCAGCGCTGCTTGGGTCCCGCGGTGCCTCGATTTCAGGCACAAGCCTCCATCGGCACACACGAACTCGAGGAAATTCGAGCCCTCAAAGGCCGGCTAACTCCTTTTTTACCGGCCACTCGACTCCACTCGCCTCATGGCGAAACACTCGTCAGTGACGCTCAAACCTAACCGAGGGCGCCCCAGCATCGCGTTACAGTGCTCTCCTCCGAGCAGAAAGTATCGCGAGGATTCTCTCTTTTTTCCAGGCGAGACGGCTCGAGTTTCGACGAATTCGCGATTGAAAGAGGACGACCGCGTGATGCAAGGAGCGAGTGGAGGGAACGAGCGACTCGCCCGCGATCTCAGAGACGATCGATGGAATCGCGAAGACAAGATCTTGCTGGACAAGGTCGCTCGCTCGTTCTCGCTCGCTAATTACACCCCGGGACGTTTCGATGAAAGTTACGCTGTGAACTTGCCCTCCCCAGGAGCATTCCTGACAAGCGGAAACGCGGCCGTTTTTGCGCCAGGGATTCTTTCGTGTTCGTGGAAAGTTTGCGGAATGGTGTTAAGGGACACCGAGTAGCAAAAAAGCTTTTACATCCCGAAGGTCTCGGTTGGCGATTCCAACTACGCAATCGTCGGTTACCAAATACAATTTGCGCTGGAATTCATATAGAGATACTTTTCAAATTTCCCATAGCCCCTTGAAATTTCCCCGTCGAAGAAATGCCTGCGAGCATAGAAGCCTACAAATTGCGCGTTGCCAATCCCCTGTTACTTTACGTCGAACGTTATTCTATGCCGCATGCATAAACGCGCGCGCGACTTCCTAAAACACGGTTGCAAAGACGATTCTATTCAATCCCAGCGCCATGAAAGATTTATGAAGCGCGTATCGACAACATGGAATTATAACTCGGTACGCATGCAACGTGAAGGGATTCTGCACTTACCCGTTGGCATATGGTGCACCGCGACGCCATGTTGGTAACAATGTTGCTCCTCGAAATTCCTCGTTCGCGTGGATAAGAGTCCCTCTCGTTGAATAATACATCATCCGATATCCTTCCGTACGAGATGCTTCTTTCCATCGCGGAAAAACTTGCCCGCGGCTATTGTTGGCGGACCTCCGCCACATCCATGTCGATGCTCGTCCATCCCGGTTTGTAAGGTTAACCCTTCTGGTCGAAAGATTTCGATGACTGGTGTACTCCGTGTGAAGTAATCCGTCATGGTACGCATATGGAGGTTATCCAGACGCACTGCAAGCTTATAAGCTTTCACTGCACACGCTTCACTGATTTACTAATGTGCTATAAGTAACAGCGGTACGGAGAATGATTTAAAAGTCACACTTTCCCAGCTCGCGAGGCGGTTGACAAGTTCTAACGTGATCGGGCGTGATCCTTTAATCGATTCGACGCGATAATCGAAACAGTCGCCTCGCGACGCTGCCGACCCTCCTGATTGTAAGGTTAATCCTGCTGGGCCAAAGATTCCGGCCCCTCGTGTATTCCTTGTGAGGTAATCCGAGATGACACATTGTTATTCGAATACGCTGCAAGCTTACGAGCTGTCAATGTAAACACTTCACAGATTCACTAATGTATTATCTGTACCAGAGAATGATTTAAAGATTCCACTTCCCGAAGTCGTGACGCGCAGACAAGTTCGGACGCAAACAGCCGCGATCCTTCGATCGATCTAAGCGATAATCGAAAGAATAACCGAAAGAATAATCGTAACGACCACGTCGCGGCGCTGCTGGTCCCTAACGAATTTTAAGGTTAATCGACCGGTTTTAGCGAAATCGGGACCCCGTAAGTACACGACGCCACTGTCGTGGACCACGTTATAGAAGTCATATCGCCAAGAAATTTCACCTAGTTTTCGTGTCATTATTTACCTCGCACGCAGAGGAAAATTACACGAGCAGAATCTCCAAAACTTCCGGAAGTGCAGCGCTTCTCCACGGGAAAATCTGCGCACAATAGGATAGTTTTGTCTTAGTTCGTTCTGTCCTGTAAGGTTAAACACAACAGCCTTCCCCGAAAATCCAGGCGGGATGGATGTAACTTGCGTCAAACGTAATCGTGCTCCATCCTGAGCTAATCTCTGTGGGATCATCGTTTCAAGAGTGTAGTTGTTACGTTCGCGGTGTGGTCACGTGGAATCCTCGCGAATTGTGAGGTTAAAGGAGCGTTCTCTCGAAAATCGCGGGAGACACGGGAGATGAGAGCAACGATAGGACGAACCACGTCGCGTCGGGGAAAGACGCCAGCACGGGTCACGCACGATCAACAAACGAAGAAGACGCGAGGTCGGAGAAGCGTGCAAGGAACTGGAAGGTACATATACGTAAAAAAGAAAGCGTTTGCGCGACGTATCGCGCGGCATTGTGCGTGCTAGGCGCCCCGCGGCCATCGAAATGGATTATCGAGGTTCGATCTCTCGGGGAATAGCCTCGACTCGAAAACAGGCCTCTTTTGTCCGTCGGGAACTCGCGCCTCGTGCACAAAGTGTAGAACGTTCTAAATCGATCCGATACACTTCTGACCTGTGTCAAAGATTGCACGTCCAGGCCAACTGACAATAATTGTTTCGCGCGATCGATATATCGCCCCGGGTGGTTCGATGGCCGTGATGCATCTGCCTCGCGGCCCTTGCGGTCTAGCGTCTTATTGGTCATCCGATATGCACGGGCACGTTTCCACTGTGCGTTTAATGTTCCGTTTGAATTAAGCTCAGCCCCCGAAGAACCTGTCTTTTCCATCATAATTTATCGTCCTTCTTTTCTTCGTAAATTCAATTCCGCTAAGCCGTGTTTTTGTTGATCCTCTCTGGAATTAAGCTGAGCAAACATATACCGCGCTTACGTGCGCGGTAGATGATTTTTCGCGTCTGCGCTATAAATATCAGGCTGTTCAGATTCGATCCGCATCATTTCGCCTGCAAAGTGAATGTCCCTATTAGCGGGGCCCCGTCCTCTTTAATGGCCAGCTGCTCTTTTCCATTAATTGTGACAAATAAACGGACGGGTTAGGCAAGAGGATTAAAAGCTGAAATTCCCATCATCTTGCCTATCAATTTACTCGTGATTTGACGTGTTATTAAATTTATCGATAGCCTTGATAAACACGATATTGGAGTATTCCTCAACAGAGCAGACAATGTATTTAAATAGTATTGAATTTAATATATCATCGCTCCACGCTCTACGTGCAAAGAGCAATGCCACAAATCACAGGGCATCCATAGATCTAATTTTTTGCTCAGGGGTCGAATTTCTTGCGTTTTCTTACCGGGGGTGAGTCAGGTAGCGTCTTACGTAATATCTTTTATCCTAATTTTCAATAAATACAAATTCCATCATTAATGTTCCAGAAAAGTAGTTTTAGTTTAAACTTCCCGAAACCGAGTTAAATGAATTTAACTTTAAAAGAATTTTAATTTTAATATCGTAGAAAGGAATTAAATGTAAAAAATATTACGTAAGAAGGGGGTCGCAATATCAAATCTTGCGAATTCTTATACTGGGAGTGGAGGGTGTAAGAAGTCGCCAAAATTACCCTTGCGTAATTTAAAAACGACCCCTTACTAATATCGACGACTCCCGTGAAACGAAGTAAATCGATCTGGAAGTCGAGACCAGGTACCGTTTTTGGGTACTGTCTCGCTCGCTTCCTGGATCAGACGATCCGATTCGTACGCCATTAACCGGGCAGCCGTTCGAAAAATCCTCGCGATTTTCGAGATCGGAAGAGCGATTTATATGCACGCGCACGTTCACGATCCTATCGAGTTAACTCGAAGGTAACCTATCAAGAGTAAAGGTACCCTCGGTCTCTCTCCGTGAGACCAGTAAGGAAGCCTCGTCATTGGTGGAAAGGGATGCCCAGCGATGTCCCAGGCAGAGGCAGAAAGGCGTTCGCCAGTCTCCTCTCGACGCTCCGAGTCAAAACGTCCCGCGGTCCCTCGTCCGTGCTGCCTCGCGCCTTACGTACGCGGCTTGTCAAAATACTTCTCCACCGATTCCATGTCGCGCACGCCATCGTGCCAGCGAGTTTCCGGTGGTAACTCACCATCCCGCCAGACGAAAAGCTCGCGAATAATTGAAACTGACGGTCGGCGAATCGTGAACGAGCCACTCTACTGTACTCGTGACATCGGATCGGTTGCTGCGCGGGGACGTTGATATGGGACAGGCAAGAGGTGTGAAAATTTAGAGGAATCTCGATCGTGACTGGCAGCTTGCACTCGGCGAGAGGCTGGTCTCCCAAAGTGCCTTTATTCCCCCGGGCTCTGTCGATGGTTGTGTAGGATCCGAGGGATATTAAAAGGCGACTGCTCCCGAGGGATCGTGTTACCGTTCCACGAACCGCAGCTACCGAATGCTCCACGGGAAAGGCTCGATTGCTGCGTCGAAAAGGTATTTAAATATTTACTTGCCCGCTCGCTCTCGATTTCCGCGCGTCCGCTCAACTGGCACGGCTAGAGGCGTCCGCGCGAATTACGCGCGGAGAGGAGCTCGCATTCCGATGCTAATAGCCAGCGAGAAGCTGAGGCGAGGATTTCGTTTCGACGACCGGTCGGATAAATGGGATAATAGTGGCGCCCGACGCGAGTTACACGCGTAACCTGGATGGAAAATATTTATGTAGAGATCGTGCCTGATCGTGGCTTAAGCGGGGTGGGGGGAAGCATTCGTAGGTCGGATCGATTTTGCGAGCGGTGATCGGTGGGATCGAGTAGCTACTTAAATCCTGCCGCGATCACGCAACGATTTGTCCCCGTGAATCGCGGCAGCTCCGGCAAACCGGAGCCGTCAATCTTAATGGCGAATTAGAATGTTAAAAGGCAGTCTCCTTCAGCCCCTCTCAGCTGCCTGGTTTCGCGTAATCGAGTGAATCATTGGCCATCGATTCGTGCCTGACTCACAGATTCCATCGCGTCAAGCCGGCGAATAAAATAACGGTCGAGAGGAAAATCACCATCGGCCAGTCCGGTGGCAACGGCCGATTAGCAGATTTGAAATTACGATCCAGTCACGCCGGCGACGCGAGAACGCTTTCAGAAGCAGGATGTGGGACATTAGAGGAGCACGTTCTCTGCAGCTTCGCGGGTAAAAAAAGATCCTCCCCCGGACCGTGCGCCTCCATCCGGATCGTAGAAAAAGCCCAGCGCAGGGGACGGAAAGAAGTGACGCCGAAACGATACGCGTCCTCTGAGCCGTTCGTTTCATTAAACTCGAGCCATTCCCACGTTGCAATCTTCCGCCAGCGAAATGAAAGTGCAAGGTAGAAGACGCCGAGCATTCCTGGGGCGATTGGAACGGAACGAGATGTTCGTCGAGCTGATTTGCCGGGAGGATGCTGTTACAAAAATTGAATTTGTCGCCCGCGCTGGCCTCGGAGCCGCACTTTCACTCGCCACCCACAGAAAAGCGCAGCAACAGCTGCCTCTCGCCCGCTCGACCGCCCGCGCGCACGATACTTTTCGAATCTCAAGGGTAGAGCTCGCCAAGGGCTTCAGACGCTGGCAGCTGACACTGCAGATGGGCTACACCTGCCATCAACTATTTACCGTCCCACTCGGTGCTTGTTTTTTTTACGAGAAATCACGAGCCCCCTCCCCAGATTCCCGTCTTCCTGATTGATTACAGAAGTTCGTATCGCAGCTTTCTACGTCAAGCATAACACTCGCTCCTCTGCGTGCGAAATCAGAGCGCTGAGTCGGGTTCTCTGAACCATCCAGCAGAATAGGTGTCCCCGTTGGCCTCGCGCGTCGTCAATCAGTCGAAATGTTTTTCCCCGTTGATTTCGCAATTGACGCTGGACGGGGAGGCTGATCGGCGACGGCGAGCAGGCCGCGCGCTGGAATAAAAGAGATAGGGTTCGCGGCGTGGAAGGCACAATTAGCTCATTCATCGGACGCATCTTCGCGTGGCCGCGTGCGTGCGTACGACCCGTGTACATATTAAATTCCCGCACGACACGCACCGATGTGTTCGTCCGGAGCGGGGACGGTGTTATCGGCCCAGGCGCCAACTATGTACGTGCACTCCGCTCGGCGCAGCACGCCGGAGTTCGACGTATGTAGCTCGCGTGATACGCCATCCGTTAGCCCCGCGAGCAGCCGGGGCAGCGTTTATTCGTTTCACGTATCGCGTGCCCTCGTGCTAAGCTTGACGATTGCCTCGCGGCGAGAACCAATTCGACCGTGGTTTTCGGGAGCGTTAACAGCCCGATAATTTCTATCGTACCAGACGCAACGCCGCGCTCTAATTGCGTCCTCTTTCGTTCCAGTCTTGCTTCGGAAATGGTTGATCGATCGGTTATCCATAAGCGATCGGAAATCCTAGCCGCGCGCCTGACATTGAACACCTATAAATAAATATCGCCGAGTCGCTCTGGGCGCTACCGATCGAGCTCGGGCGGCCCGAAAGAATTTCGATCCGCAACCTCCGGGCGGAACGCGGCCTGGGAGTTACTGGGTCGAGGTCATCGCGTGATCGACGGATCCGCACCACTTCGTAAAGTCATTCCCCTTTGCGTCCCCCGTGTTAAATCTCTGTGGAATCTCCTCCCTCGGTGTTGTCCTGCGACATGTCTATCGCTCGAATCGGCCGCGGTTACGTAAGGATCGGTTACGGTCGTACCACTTTCGATAATTGCTGCGGATCACCGTTATCCATCTACAGAATGGATCGCCGATGCGTGTTTTTATTATTTTTATTTTCTGCCTTTGTTTCACCTATCTTTGTGCATAGGATGGTGAAAAGAAGAGGCCAAGCTGAAGATTAGGGTGGCTCTTATTTTCGGCTTATGAAGTTTCTTCGGGGCACCCTCCAGAATAGTTCCAAATAATTAGAAAAAATTCGGGGAAAGTTTGAGCTCGATCGGATAACGGAAAAAGGTGGCCCTGGAACATTTAAACCATTATTTAACAGCTCGCGAAGTCGATTTTATATAATATCCTTCAAGTTATTGATTAAATAAAAAAAAATATGTTATTTTAGTTTTTCTGATTTTTTTCGGAAACCGTTTGTCGCACGAGAAAAAGTAATAAAACATAAAGGATGCTCCTTGTCCGGATCTGCAACTTTTGTTTGACATATTTTTTTATTTAATCAATAACTTGGAGGATATATAAAATCAACTTCGCGAGCTGTTAAATAATGATTCAAATATTACAGGGCCCAGGGGCACCCTTTCCCGTCATCCGATGGAGCTCACACTTTACACGGATTTTTTTTAATTATTTGGAACTATTTTGGAGGGTGCCCCGAAGAAAATCTTGAAAAAAATTTTACCAAGAGTAAATAAATGCCACCCTACTAAAGATGTTATTAGTGTAAAAGTCCGAGCATAACATTGAATACAAAAACTAAAACTAGAGCTAAAAGCTGGAAGCTAGAACTTAATAAAAACAAAAACAAGACTAAGTCTTAAGTGAAGTTGCGGAGGTGGTAGAAGTAAAGGAACCGAGAGTAGCAACAGTATCTATGATTCCACGTATCGACCTGTACGCGACTCCCTCTCGAGTCACGGGGATTAATCGCCGATACACGTCTTTCAATCACACGATTCCACGATTACCCAGGTAATGGCCGGCCTCCCGCGGGTTTAATTGAATCCGCGCTAATTAATGACGGGCTAATAATTACGAGGGAAGACCCGCGGTGCCCCGTGGCCGTGTTACGCCCGATAATTTCGCCGCGCCTCCTCGCCCCGCCGGTTGCATTATGGGAATCCACGTCGGCCCGTAATGCGCGCTTTTATCAGAATGCCAGCCGTCACGAGCGCGAGCCCAATTCCAGCGCACGCCTCACACTTCCCCGGCTGCTGCCAGCGTAAACGAGTTTACGATTTAAACGATCCCACGCGACGTCAGCGTCGGCGTGCTCTAAGCTTCGCCTGAACGAGCTGGAAAGTAACGTCGCGAATTCAACGGAGGGGGAGAAAAAAGGCTGACCTGCTGGAACGGGACGGAGACAGGTGGGCAGGCACCTTTAAACCGCTGGAATCGTCCTTAATTGCGGTTCGTGCCCCGTGAGACCGGGCACGGCCATTATCGGGGCAGTTTGCATTAAATCGTCGTTCAAGAGTGCCTGCCCACACGACGGGACAACGCACTTCCGGTCTGCCGCGCCTCCGCCGCGTTGAATTCGGCTCATCGTCCAGTGCAGTTCACTTTGCTGAGATTAAATTAACTTTTATGTAAATTACTTTTGACAGCGCTCTCCGAGTTATCATTCTAAGTATTTCCCCTTACTCGTCTGAATCTTGGTAGCGTGACCTAGTTGAGTGAACCAACGATCGTTGAATCCGTCTCATTCTTCCGTCAACTCGACCAAAAATCGTTTACCGTGGGGATTACCGAAAGAAGTGTTTGACAATGCGCGTGCACCGATCCGATACTTGGATTCCACGGAGCAGTGGCGCGTGGATGGGTGCAGGCGGTCGAGTTCCTCCTCTGGCATCGCGCCTGCTCGCCCCCTGTGTCGTTTTCAGCGGCAGCCCGCAATTTCTCGTAATTATTATGTTTATCTTTCTCATTCACTTAAGCCGGTGCACCGCCGCGCCGTGCCGATTCGACCGAAACGATTTCGCGGCGTCGCACAGTGGTCTAATTCGCCAAAAAGCTGGCCAAAATATGAAGGCATCCTCCGATTTGTACAAAAATTTGTATACAAGGGTTTTCGAGGTCGCTGATGCAGAATCTGAAGTCAAAATTGCAAAAAGAAAACGAACTTTTGCGTTCGAGGCTCTGTACTGCCACCAATTTTGATTATTTCTCATTGTAAAAATTTCTAAGTATTGTTGAAAAATGAACAAATACATGTAAAAAAAACGTCAATGGAAGAAGTTTCATAGTTTCGTTATAAAAAAATTCCGGAGAATGCAAAAAATTGTCTATAACTGTAGAAGACCCTCTTAAGCACTTTAAATGTAAATATCTTATAGGGTAGCAAATTCTGGCAAAATTTTTCAGTTGCATATCCTTCTAGGCAGTGTACTTGAAACGAAGAATTTCTTCTCTTTGCGTATAAAAGCGTATAACATTACTTTTTTCCTCGTTCTTTATTAAGGGAGGACTAAGATGTACGATATATTGGGAAGGGAAATACACGGGTAAATATACAAATATTTTGGACTGCTGCTATGCAAATTTAATGTTCATAACACATATTTTAATGGTAAAACATTTCACAAATGAATTCCTCCAATGAAACTTTGTGCGATACATTAACAATGATAGAAGTATCAAGACATTAAGGACCAAGAAATTAAGCCAACTTCGAAGGTTTATATAATAATAACTGATTACTGTATTTTAATTTTTCAAACAGTATTTGTTACATTGCAATGTAATTGAAGATTGGCGAGCTTTTTGGCCAGCTTTTCGGCGAATTAGACCACTGTGCGTCGTACCTGCGGACGCTGAGGCCGCCACGCGTCAACCATTACGCGGCTCGAAGGGGCGGTACACGGCCGATCCACTTTGTCAAACTCGATTTGCGTGATTCCCTTTCCCGCCCCGACCGCCGCCTCGCGTCTCCCTCGCGCAATTAGTCGGCGAAATTATCGTGTCGCTGGGAACCGACGGAACGGGGTGGGCCGCGTCTCTTGAACGGACGCTAAACGCTCGCGTCGGTGCCACGGGTCTCACGTTGAAAGCAGAAAATCGCGTGGTTTCTCGACGCCGCTCCAGATGGTCGTGTGGTCGCGAGACTGACGTGGAGGATTTTTGACGCGGCGGGCGAGGGACCGACACGCGCTATTACGTGCTCGACAGGCCCGGCCCCGATGATCCACTTTGTCAAACTCAATTTGCGCGATTCCCCTGACACGAGCTCGCCACGAAATCCTCCGCGGCACTAAAGCGTCCGCGGGCCTCGGTGTAAGCGAGTGCGCGAGGGGAAGCGGGATTCTCTACGACGCCTGCATTTTTTCGAGGGTAGAACGGTGACGATGTCGGTGCGGTACCAGGGACGCCTTCGAGCAGGGTCGACGAGGAGTCGCGGCGGGGCGCATCTCGAGGCGCTCGATGCGAAACGCGAAGGAGTTCTTCGATTCCCCGATTGAGAGGCGCCTGGTCCCGCGGTGCAGGTAACGTCTTAACGTCTCCCTTCTCGAGAACGAGGCTCGTCGATTCGCGCCTGGTTCCCGAGAAGTTCGAAAGGAATTGAGGCTCGCGCGTCCCGCGGCAAACCGGCGGGGGAATATTCTTCTGGTCGCGGAGTTCTCGGTACCGCGCGGAGGAACGTCGTCTTCCTCTTGGCGAATCCGCTCGGCCGCCGCGGAGTTAGCTCGGACGGATTGTTGGGTGCTGCGCGGCGGAGGTCCGTGGAAAAGTGTAAAGAGCAGTATCCGTGGCGAGGAAGGAGGAGGCCGAAGGGCCAGGAGGGCGAGCAGGAGCGTGGAAGACAAAGAGAGCGACGGGGAAGGGAAAGAAAAAGAGAGGAGGCGGGAGAGACGGCCAGCGACAGAAGGAGAAGTTGAGAGGAGGTTGGCGAAGCGGTGGTGACCAGAGGAGCAGAGGAGGAGGTCCAGGGAGTATGAAGAAGAAGAAGAGAAGGACGAGGAGGAGGAGGAAGAAGAAGAAGAAGAAGTTAAGATGGTCCAGCGCGGGCAGCATCAGCACCGCAGCCGGAGGTGATGACCTGCTCAAGGCCACCCGCTCCCAACCTCTTAGACCGGAGAGGAGAACCACTCTTCTTATTTTCCGTTGCTCTCTTTTCTCTCTTTCCACTTCTCCCGGCTCTCCCTCCCTCCTTCCTTCCGACTCCCTCTCGCTCGCTCCCTTTCCCGGCCAGCCTGTCCTCTCTTCCTGTTCTCCGCTCCAGGACTGGTTCTCCCTTTCTCCCTTGCTCTCTCTCCTGCCCCGTGCTCGAGGCCCTTAATGTCAACTTCCCGCCCGGTCCTTTCGTCGAGCGCTCTTCCCGTTCGATCGCGTTGAAAAATGTCCCCTTGGTGAAACGCTCGTCTTACAATTAATGTTGCTCTCCGCGGCGGCCCCGACCGAACCGCCCTGCGCAAGATGTTCAGCTTTCGGCAGGGACATCTTTGCGAAGGCCCCACGGCCGCCGACCAAACGGCCCGCAAAATTCAAACGGACATGGAATTTTAATGGTCGATTAAGCTACACACTCGCGTCTATCATCGCGAGCTTGTACTCGCTGGCTCCGCTGGCCGTCCCCACCGCTTTACGATGCACCGCAACAACTCGTAAAGCGGCTGATATCGCTCGCCTTAATCTGCTTGCACCGCGAAAGCATTCCCCGGCCGAGGAATGCGCCGCGCCGGTACCGTCCTCCCACCGGCGAGAACTCGCCTGGTTTCTCGTTACGCCGCCGCCACTAATTCGATCGATCGTTTTTCCCGATCCCCTTCGCTGTCTTTCCCTCTGCGTTTGGACGACGAATTTTCGAGCCGCTGCTCATTGGAGCACTGCTGCACAGCTTCCTTCGAACTGAAGTGACGGGTGACCGTGTGAAATTCCAATAGAGCGACGGAGGATACCTGTAGCACGACGGAATTCGTTACAAGCTAAGGATTCCTCTGCCCGACACACGGCCTTTATCGTTTCCGCCAAAGCACCTACACCCTTCCTCATCGCATACCTCGCAGACCCGATCGGACGAGAAGCGCCGTTCGTTGCGCGGCAGCCCACTAATTCCAGCCGGGGCCCAGGAACTAGAGATCGCCTTCTGGGATCGTGCCAGCCGACCGTAATTTGCCGAATCTATTTGCAGTATCGTCGCAAATTACACCAATCAAATTCACTTTTTACCCACCCCCCGCGACCGTGCCGTGCACGCCAGGTCCCTTCCCCGAGATTAATTAATACCGATCGGGTTCAGAGGTTTGTTAGCTGCTTTAAGTTGGAACGGTCGACGTGGCCGCGTCTCGAGATACGGATCTGCAGGGGCAACATTCATTAAGCGATCAAGGTCGCGGGGGGGTAGCGGGGAGAGAGAGAGAGAGAGAGAGAGAGAGAGAGAAAGGGAGGAGATACCAGAGGAGTGCTCCTAGCCCGTTTAGTCTTCCGCGTATTCCGCTGATTGCTGAATGGGTGTGATGGTGGCTTGCATACGGAAACGCTGGCTCACGGATCGGTCACGCAGGGAACAGAAACCTCGTCGCCAGCTTAATCTCGCCGCGTAGAAGCGTAGACGGGTATTTCACGCGTGTCCCTCTGCCTATCTGATGTTTAATAAGCGGCGGGTCAACTGGAGTCAATCGTGCAGCTGTGTCCACTACACAGAGCTAGCAGCTATTACCTCCTCTCATTATCGCTGGCCTCTTGATGTGCACGCGTCCGCCCCCGCCATCGCGGCTTCAGATCCTACTGCTGGTTTCGCGACCGCCTCCCGGTAATTTTTCTTAATTGAAACGTCACCCGCGATACCGACGCGACGCAGCCTGACGCGTCCTTTGCACGCGCCATGGAAAAGCCGCTGGAAACGCTTGCGGCCGTCAGTTTTCCAACAGTGAACGCCGCGCACCGATCCCCGCGCGGCACCTTTCTCACTCGCTTCCGTCTGTTCTCTTTTGCAGCGCGGAATGACGAGGTAGACAACGAGAGCCGAACCGCGAACTTCACCGAGGCCGTGGCTGAAAATCTGAACGCAGGTAAGCGATATCACCACCTGACTCGATCCCTCTGCGAAACGCTGTCGCTCCGCCTTCGAGCACCCTTCCGCGTTGCTCCAGCGGTTCAGCGCCCGGGCCGCGGATAGAGGGACAAGAGACATCGTCCGCTAGTTACTGGAGCGAATTCAATTAAGAACGTTCACGGAGAATGACACAGGAAGTCCCGGAACTTAATCGTCAGACCTGACAAGTACACGGCGCAGGAATCGTGCGGCGAGCATTTCACGCGGAGAAGTAAAGGCGATAAATAGCGCGGCTAAAGTTTCGAGGCATTCCCGCGCGGGGCATTCCGTTCTCGGAACCGCGTCCTCCCGCAAAGAAAGCGATCGGGGGGCCCGATTTTTGCGAGCCGCGGCGGGAATGCCGGGGCCCGCTCGTGACCGAGGATCGTTCCGCTGGCGCAACAATGGTGCTAAGCCGCGAATGCTCGCCGCTTTACGACGTATGGCCCGTCCTTCGACCGGTGAAAGTCCCCAGGAATTCGCCCTCGATCGTGTTGCGAACTTCACATTGAGATACACGCCGTGACGTGTCACGAACCCGTTCGGCACCGGTAATGAACGGCTCGTGTCCGCCGCGGGACGAAAACGAGCAACGCGGAGGCCCCGCCGTCTATCTCTTAGATGCCGTGGTCACGATTCTCATTCCTCGCATACTTCTCGCCCCCGACGGTTTCCTCCGGAGCAAAGGTTCCGGTCCCCGATCGCCCCGACGTGACCGGGGAAATATCCTCCCCGCCTGCGAATCGGCCGGTTTCGCCGTCGTCCGCCGCAGCCCTCTGCGCCTCGCCGTTCCGCCAGGCAGGTCTGAAATGGAACGTCAATTTCCGACTCGTCGAGCACCGCGCAAATACGCTGTCCACCTTTCTCCCCCCGTCCCCTCGCCCCCGGCTTATCGACGTTAGTCATCGCGCGCACCCTTTCCCTCTCTTATCTATCGGCGATTGCCCGTGAAGTGGAGAGAAGCGTGCGATAAGCCGCGATTGTAACGTTGTCGCATTAAAAATGCCATTTTCACGCGATGGGACTGATGTCACTGATCGAAATCGTTGGTGGAGTGGCTAGGTAAAGTGGTTTATTATCGGTGAAGGTGATGTTGTCGTTCAGGGAGTCGTTGCGCAATGCAAACTCCGAACGTGCAAAGAGATCTATTTACCGCGGCAAGCAGCGGCGGATTTAAGGAAAACGGCACAGGTGGCAAACATTCTGGGACACCCTGCATACATAATGTTATTTATTTTTTTTTTTTCTTTACACGGGACGAAGCCTAGTATATACACAGGGAAGTATCATGCAATAGTGTATAGATCGAGAGAAATTAAAATAAAAACAACAACAAAAATACGCGTGTGTGGTATGAAAATTATGGAAAACAAAGAAAATATAGTGTTTAGATAAAATGATTATTATTATTAGTAGTAGTAGTATTGTTATTATTCATAAACGGGTTAAAGCCCATTACGTAACAAGAGTACGTAGCACTTTGTGTGTGCATAGATTGAATAAGAAAATAAATCTATATAAATACATAATATATCAAGATATATCTAACTGTGAAAGAAAAATCGAAAATAAAGATGAAAAATGAAAAATGAAAAATGAAAAATGAAAAATGAAGAATGAAAATAGAAAGTATAAGGAAAGTGAAAGTGAAGGTAACAGTTAAAGTAAAAGTAAAACTATACCATTTAGTTTTAATTTTAGTCACGTTAACGGATTTTGATCGTTCACATCTAGCATTCTGTATAATTTCCTCTTTAATATATCGGCAGATTCATGAAAAAAAAAATTAATTGAATCAGCGTATAAGTTTACTTGAAATCATAAATTGTTTCTGGAAGATGGTGCCCTGTTAAATCCGCCACTGCCAGCGAGACCATTGAATTCTTTATAAGCTGCGCATTCAAACCTGGATCTCATCCCCCAACAACGTTTCGACTGATCCTCCTAAGGAAATTGGAAATCAGATCGAGCAGCTCGCCGGAAAATCGAGGAATCGGCTTCTTCCTTCCACGCGCGAACTAAGAGAACCATGCAGGATGAAACGAGGAAGCGCGCAGCGGCCGTGCGAATAAAAAGCGAGGCGGGCATCGAACCTCGTTGGAATCGATATCGACTCGCGTTGCTCGCGAGCCATATTATTTCCGTCGGCTGCGCGCTTCTTTTCGCGCGGCGACTGACGCGGCTTTCCCGTAAAAAATTAATTGGATAAGATTCCCGAGGTGTGATTCGCTTCCTACTCGAGCCGCTCCCACGAGCCGGCGTCGTCGGGCGTCCAGAGGCACGCACGACGAGCCGCCAGCTTCAATGCCAATGTTTCCGCATTCTGCAGTCTTATTCCCGACTGCGGAGTATTCCCTGTCCAGCGTCGGGAAAAATCCAAGGGCCCGACGCGGCGCTCGCCGTGTCGAAAGCTTAACGCGATAGTTTGAAAGCCTGCAACGCGCGCCGCTATCCTTCGCGGCCGTTCGCCGCCCGAGATCGCAAGCACCGGCGAAGCTTGAGCAGGGAAGGAGAGGAGAAACTGTTATGCACACCCGAGTCAGGGTTAACCCTTGGCGAACGGCTAGACTTTTACCGACCTGAACTTTAACGCAGCCTTGCAGCTTGATTTATGCGTGCCTCGAGGACGAGGAACGGAGCGTATGAATTCTGGCGAAAAGGAAACCGGAATGAGGGATTTTAATAACGTTATCTCGCGTCTAGCGTAGTTTTCTGCCGAGTCGACTCGCTTGTTCAAATCGAGCTTCTTTGAATAGTCTTATTCACATGCGAAGGCTTCCTGCCTTTCTTACTCGGAAATGCATCGTAGGAAAAATTGAAACGTAATGCACGGAGTGTTTACACTGTTGTAAGCCATACGTGCTCGTTAGAACGTCTGCGATGGAGGTAGATATTGCGTAGACGGGACCAGTCGCTCTCTTTTCGCGTCTGACCACGTACGCGCCGCGTCTACTTACACTTCACGGTTAGCCTTCTGACGTCAGCATCTGCGAAACGGCCGCGTCCGAGACGACGTCTCGGCCGAAAACTACTGCGCCCCCGAAAGGTTAACTCAGTGGCCCTTTAACCCGGCGACGATGGAGCCGAGCGAAGGAAATAATGTGGGAACCACGCGATCGCTCGAAACCTGGGCGTGCAGAAACGAGGTAACGGAATCAACCTTTTCAATTCATCACCGAATCACCAGCGATCTAGCGATCCAGCTCGCCGAGCCGCTAATTAGGGGCCTGATTATTCCACCGACGATTCGTCGCCGCGAACGGACCTGGCAGTCTCGATTCTCCACGCCTTTCGCTCGACTGTTGTTGGTAAACACTGGATACGAATATTATCTGATAACGCGGATCTCGCGCGATCCACGCTATATTCCTTGGACGAGAGGGAAATTTGATAGCCGCTAAGTGGTTCTTCTGTGTGGGGAGAGCCATCGAGGCAGAAGCTATACAATGAAACGCGCTAAGAAGATCCTTGACGATCATTCGGCCGGTGAAGAAGAGGCGGAAGTTAAACGTGACGGATAGCCGTTGGAGCGGAGCTCGGCTGAAAATAACGCGATTCCTCGCGTCGTATTTTAGGATTCCTTTCTTTTTCGCGACCGCGACACCGCGGAACCAGGCGTGCTCGAGCGAAAAAGCGCGCGGGGAGAGGAACCGATTCCTCGTGATGTAACGCGCGAATCAGAGTGTGAGATCGCCTAGCAAAAACGGATTTCGCAACGCGGCTAACCAGATCCGGCCTCCCTTATCGAATATTCCACGGTGCTGGACGCCCGAGAGGGACACCGACGGTGTTTACACGACGAATTACCCGCAAATAACGCGACCGCAGCTGGGAATTAGTTTCCACGCGAGGTTCTTGCGCAGCAGGATCGAAACCATTTCTTCTTTCCTTCCATGCACCTGACTGGGCTCTCGTTTGGGGCGTTAAGGGGTAATGCCACGGTAGAGCCCGGAAGAGCAGCCTGATTTTGAGATTTATTTATGCGAGAATAGTGAATGGAATACAAAATCTGTTTGACGGCCTTTATTGTACATACCTTGAAGTATGATCACAATTTTTTTAAAAAATTTTAAAAATAAAATGACGGCGTGACAGCTCAACAAAAGAAGCTTCTTCTAAAAAACAGGGTTCCGCGGCCGGAAAGATTTGTGCTCCATTTTTTGACCTAGAACAAAAAACCAAACATTTTTGAGTTCTATATAAGATTATCTCGGGAAGTATACGAGGGAATTAAAAAATACTGTTTTTTGTAAGAATGCTGCGTGTTTGAACAAAACGTTTCAACAATTTTTCGCGTCACTTTTTCTTCAATCGCGCAGCAAACTTACAAAACACAGTATTTTTTCATTTCCTCGTGTACTTCCCGAGATAATTTTATATAGAACTAAAAAATGTTTAGCTTTTTGTTCTGGATCAAAAATTGAAGGAGAAATCTCTCCGGCCGCGGTTTTTCAGAAGAAGTTTCTTTAGTCGAACTGTGCCGCCGCTATTTTGTGTAAAAATTTTTTTTAAAAATTGTGATCATACTTCAAGGTATGTACAATAAAGGCCTTCAAACAGATTTTGTATTCTATTCACTATACTCGCATAAAAAATTCTGAAAATCAGGCTGCCTTTCCGGGCTCTACAGTGGCATTACCCCTTAAAGATCACCGTGATCAGGCGATTTCCATAATTTGGAAATCATCCTTTCGCCTCGAGCATCAAAGTACACGGGGCAATAATGGGAATCGATACGAGCGATCCGTTGCTGCCTCTTAATTGGACGGTCGAGCGTCGTCCACGTTGTAGGCGCCTTTCAATTAAGCCGCGTCAATTAAAATCACGCTGGACAACTGGCGCAAATAGGCGGTTTCCCTCGCAGCATGCGAAACGTACGCGTGCAGGACGTGGCCGGCGAGGTCACTCGCAGATCTGCAACGTGATATTAACCCTTCAACGCGGTTCGGCGTATTAAGTTGCGTCCCACTTTTCTACGCCTAAGTATCCGGAGAAGACAATCGGTTTTTCGATGTACAAATCACCGGCCCCGAGCAGCCGGATAATGGGTCGAAATCGTTGTGCAATTAAGGACACGAAACCTTGCCGCTACCGCGCTGCCCGGCCTCCCCGTCCGCAGTACTTGGTCGCCCCGTTCGGTAGCCGTTGAGCAACCCAGCCGATCTCAAACGCGTAAAGACAATTAATTTCGTATCCGAGCAGATTAAAGCGCCGTGAAAAGCCGTCGCAAAGCCGCGCGATGATTTATAACCGCGCTATCGAGCGGCTCTACCGTTCTACTCCAATGACTCACTCCGCCTTTCGAGATAAAGAAAAGTCCGATATTTATCATGTAGATCGACCAGTCGCCCAATAAATTCGAGGCCCAACAATAGGAGGTAGTGGGCAGAAAGCGCGAAGTTCCACCGGCTGGGAAAAATAAAAGGAGACGCTCGATCATTCCAGTGCGATGACGCAGTGGACGGAGCGAAGGAACGCCATTGCGGGAGATAAAAATAACAATTAATAATCCACGTACAAGGCTTCGTACTTTCGAGACACGTCCGCGCGATTTGGATCTGCTGCTGTCAAGGACGAGTGGCTTCTAGGCGCACAGTGGCGAAATGGCCGATTCGGAATACCTGCGAGCAGAGAAAGAGAGCGCAGCGCGCGTGCCCGCTGTCGCGAGTAACGTGATTTCGCGCACGGCCTTTGCCGCGCATAACGATGTAATTTACGGTTGCAGTTGAAGTAACGCGCGGCTATCACGCTCGAACGACTGGAAAAACGACGAGCGTCCAGGTCCTTGAATTCGCGTCTCTCGTATCTGCTGCTACTTTCGATTTTATTTGACTCGCGGGACGGAGGGAGCTCCGGGAGGTATTGCCTCCGTGCAAACAGCGCGTCATTGCTGAAAAATTCCGCGCTGATCCGCAGTGCGTTCCGCCCACGCGAGATCGTCGGGGCTCCCATTTAACGCGACCACCATCTGGTCGTCCTTCGAATTCGAGCGCCGACACCCCCGCGCCGTATCTCGTGCCGCGATTTCGGTCCGTAAACCTTACCACGAAATCCAATCAAAGCTATCTGCCGATCGTCCCCGATAACTCGGCGGGTTCGCAAGGTTCCAATAATGGAACGGAGAGTGTACTTCCTGCTCTGAGTGTCTGGCACACTACGCGGCGCGGCTTGACTCATTGTCAGACACTTTGCACAGTTGACACACAGCTCCGGCGGATTAATCAGCCGGGGAACGTGTTCGTCGATAGCACGCGTCACTCAGATTAATAGTTCTCAACCTTCGGGTGACGGTGCTTTTCTCGCCAATTCCGACGTTCGGTGGAAGTCAGTCAGTCTTCCCGGAACGACTAGACCAGCTCTATTTCGAGCGACGGAGGAAAGGTGACGTAGGCAAAGCTTGTGGCTGGTGGTGCGCTTGGATTTCGAGAATCCACCTGTTCTGATACCTGGCATATTGTTTAACGAGAGCAGAGAGGGTGGAAAAGTGTCACGGTCTGCTAAGAGATTTTGAGGTGGTGAAGGTAGAAGGTGCGTATGGAAGTGAAGGTTGGATAGAAAAGGAGGAAAGGAAAGAAAGTGGGTGGAGTTTCGTCCAGGGGCTGCTAGTGAACTACTCGTCAGTGAGGCTTTTTTTTAAACAGTTCCATGTCCAGAAACATACAGTAATACTGATTGGCGACAATAAAGCATAGAAAGCAGCCATTCAATATAATATCCACCTCTACTGGTTCGTTTGCCAACGAATCTCATAGAGAAACTACGATGTCCTTACTGACTAGGTCTTAAACTCTATCCTTACTATCTAAAACAGGGGTGCACAGGGAGCCGTCTTTAGCGCCTAGCTGCGAGCAACCCGCCTGTCCCGTTGCTAAGGTTAGAATCGTAGAGGAGAACTGCAGTAGTGTACGTGCGTGCTCGTAGGCTCGTAGCGTAAGTATATACAGCTGGCTTCAAATTATACCAAATGCACGTACACTACTGCAGTTCGCCTCACCGATTCTTACCTTAGCAACGGGGCAGGCGGGTTGCTCGCAGCTAGGCGCTAAAAACGGCTCCCTGTGCACCCCTGAATTCTAACAGGTACTCAGTTGTCACCTAGGTGCATTGCACAGGATAGGAACTGGGGAAAAGTTTACTATAAAACAACAAACCCAGAACCGATAACTCGTCAGTGAGGCTTACCTAGCTGACTCTGCCGTAGACTCGGGGATGTTAGAAGTAGGACGAAACTGGTACTTGTACGTAGAAATCGGTAGTTGAGGGAGAACTTGCGAGAGAGCGAGGTCGGTGGAAAGGCCCTCTTGCGGCGATTACGGAGGTATCCCTACACTTTTATACCAGCGTTTCGTCAGCAATGCAGCGAGCTCGGCGAGGGTCGAAAGGGGGCACCGACAAAGTGCCAGGCTCGTCTCCGAAACTGCCCATAAAACTGCTCCCAACCTACTTTCCTCGGGCGAGGTACTTTTCCCGCCGGTATCGGGGAACCAGGAGGGTTTCGTAAGCGACGCGGCTTTAGGGACACCGCATCGAGCTCGGGGACCGAAAACGTGGCCGCGACACGTCGCCGTGGCCACCGTTTTATCCCTTCTCTCGTGCAGACGCATAACGCTTGAGATGTCTTGGTGCTAACCGCGGAAGCTGGCCTCGACGAGCAATGTCGTCCAGTCTTACGAGAGCCTTCTCACTGGCAAGAACGAGTCCTCTCTCTCTCTCTCCTTCTGCCACCCTTCGTCGCGAGTAGTCTCTCCTCTTCTCCGAATCGGTCCTCCAGGGCCGGTCGCGCGTGCCCGCGGACCCATCATGCGCGTTTTCGAGGCGCCGTTTCGAGGAGCGTCCGCGACGCTGGTCCTCAACGCTCGGCTTTTGAAGAAGTGATCGAGCCTGCGACTGGCCGCGTACAATCCACTCTCGAGATCGAGCAAGTGCCTGGAGAACGCGAGCCCGAGTTTAGTCTTCTAAACTGAAACAAGCGATCGGTATGGGAGCGCTCGCGAAGAAGCCCGACGCTGGCAGCTTCCTGCAGGAAGCCCGCCGCTTCGATGAAGTCGAGGTCAGTAGTTCCCTACGGTCGAACCGTAAGTCGCTTACGATCCGCGCCGCGAGGAGGAAGCGAATTCGTGGACATTCAGCTAGCCGGGACATTCTGCTGGGCCGCGCGATGACGAGTACGGTAAATAAGTCGCGTCGACGCAAGTGTTATGCGTTTCGTCGTAATGGCTTTATGTTTTATGCAACGTACGAAAATCCTAGTCAGCCATAACAAGATTTCACGGCTCTGCTACCAGACTCGCCGATGGAATCTACCCACGAGCGAGGCTCGGAGACGCGGACTTTGGAAGACACGCGAGCCGCTGACGGTCGGATTAAAATTCCTAGCCGAGTACAGATGCGGCTGTTGGTATGGAACGAAATCAGAGCGATCGAGCCCGCTGAAGCGGTCAGAACCAACGCGCGGAGCGTTCGAACCTAAGTAAAAACCGCTCGTCGTTTTAATTACCAGTGACACGCGTGTACCCGAGAGACGCGGCCGGGTCGCTGGAGCGCGCCTGTGTCCCCGCGATCGCACCATATTTGTACCGATATCGGGGATACCGAGCGTCGGAGTGTGCGCCGGTTGCGCGTAAACGCGAGTCGACAAGTGTCCGCCGCGCGCTCAGAACGCTGGAATGCGAAGCAAGTGCCGCTGAATTAAAACGTCTCCCGATGTGCGCCGGCCGAGACAGAGATTTCGCAAGCCCTCGAGACCTTCGCGGTGATCCTTGGCGACGAGGTGACCAAGAGCGTGCCTGGTAGACGCTCTGTGGCCACTGGCAACCTGATTGCCGTCGACGCGCGCCCGAACCCCCTACGAACTCTCCAGTCCAAGTTCATCCTCGACGTCCGAGCGATCAGAAAATCGCCGGCAGATGTTAGACACTCGCCGGGAATCCGATCGCCATCGACACGCGGCTAGAAACCAGCCGCGTCGACGGGAATTTCGCAGGCGGGCCGGGCGAACGCGGAAACCGGCGAGCGTGTAACTTGGCGAGCGATACAAGGGTTCTGTTTCTGTTAAATGGCCGGAACGCGGTCGGACGAAACAGGAAACTCGTAGGCGCTGTTCGTCTACGAATTACATAATACGCCGGCGCGTTCCCCGCTGCCAGTCAATGGAATTTCCGATGGCACGTGGCGTGGCATCGTAATATCGCGGGACACCGCGCCGCTCGCACGTGTATCGGCTGATTAGCTCCATCGAACAGCAGCCGGCCGAGGAATGTTGATCAGCAGCGCGCGGTTTATTAGCGGCCAATAAAACCGCGCTCTCGACGGAAAAGCGGCACGCGAGCGCGAGTCAACCGTGAAACCGTCTACCTCGTTTCCATTCTCAAAAAGTCGGAAAGCGGAGGGAAAAATAAAATGCGCTAAGAAATGTGCCGGATTAAAGGGGGAGCCTGATGCAGCGGGGCGAAGAAACCTATTTTTTTTTGCATAAATCAATAGTTGAAATATTAAAGCGGATATAGTTGGTTTTGCTGCAAAGCACCCGGTTACCAGAAAACTTGAAATGTGTTTTTCTCGAAACGACAGTTTTACAAATTGCGGGCAATGTAACTCCGAAAATATTCAACCAATCGACTTGACCCCGTGCACGGATATTTGTGAACATTTTCTTCACAGAGCTTAGCTATTGGCATAATGATATTGTTTAAATAAATTACTTTTTTTACACATTGAAGGCAAAAATTCGTTGGGAAGAGTGAACTGTTTTTCAAGAGGCCGTCATTTGTTCAATTTTGCATCTTTTAAGTTATGAATTTATACGACTTGTGCGTGCACCCATAAGCTAAACAGAAATTGCTCGAGTTTTAGTTTCAAATGAGTACAGTAGACGCTGCGTTGCCCGCAGTGGAACACTTGCGTCGCCAACGGACTGGACATAAGCCCGTATAACTCTGTTACTTGCCGCTCTTTTTTAATACAATTTTTTCTTTATCTACCTTAATCTGACAATACAATATCCTGAAAGTTTCAGAGAGATCGATTAAATACTTTCTTTTAAAAAAATTCCCGAAAAATGCCTGGATTTTCAGCTGGTTACACCAGGCGTCGTCGTGCATGAAACGCGAGCAACGCGCGATTCGGCTTGCAGATTAACGAAACCACGCGTGCTATTTCAAATGCCAACTCTTACCAGCTACGTGCAGCGCGAACTCTCCATAACTGAAAGTCCGGTGAAAATTGGAAAGACGGTTCCTATGCGTCGCGGCGCAAGTGAAACGCGGAAGTATTAAAAATCGCCGTTAACCCAGACTGACGCGATTCGAAAGGTATTTTGAAATATCACTGCAGTCGCGCGTTTTCCGCGATCCCGAGCGAAATAGCGGCACGACACGCCCGGCCCAGGAGCGCAGATAACGCCTGTGCGCGCGGTTTTTATCAGTGGGTGCGCGTTAGAATGTAGAAATCCTTGGCTACGAGCGATCAGGTCGGCCGCGAGGGAACCGCGGATCCGCGAGTGATCGCGGCAGCTCGCGATGCTCGTGCGGACAGTGAGGGACAAGCTGGACCGTCGCGCGTGAAAGCAAATGCGAGCAGCTTCGACGGGGTTGAAGTAGTCGGATCCCTGGCTTTCGACGAGCACCAAAGTTCACGCAGGATCGCGGCTATAGCGGAGGGACAATCGTGGAAAATCACGCGACCCTCTTGGAGCTCTTATTACGAAAGTGGCAGGTGACGGGGTTTTTCTTTACTTTTTCTTCTCTCTCTCTCTCTCTGGAATCTCTGTGCGATGGAATTCCGTGAACGTTCGAGTCCTCCTATCAGTGGCCTTCGTTGGAAAAATCTGACCACAGTTGCACGCGAAGCGTAACGGCTAAAGCACGTAGAGATAGAGCAGCGCCGAACTAAATGGGAATATCTCAATTGCTGGCTCTGACGCAGATTAAGATTCCTGCGTCACGCCTCGGCGTTCGCTCCCCCGGCAGCGATAAACGCGGAATCAATGTTGAAGAAACTATTCTAAGTCCGTGTAACGCTTGCCCGATGCCTTCGTTTTTCCTTTGAAAACCCTCGGTGCTCTTATCGCAGTCGTACGTTACATTCTATTAAACGATCCCCTCCGCTACCGCCTGGAATGCCGCGGCGTCGATGCATATTTGAACTGCTCGAACGGATCAACGTTCGCTGGGGAGATCGCGAGGCAGCGGGGCGCGTTGCAACATCGTTCGGTTCTACGGGCGCCGAATTTTACGCACGAGCGTCGAACATTATCGGGGTGAATGGAAATTCGCGCCGCGGTGCTCGGTCTACCTGGATCGCTCGCCTTATCTGGAAGTAAAGCAGCTCCCGTGGCTCGAGGATTGGCAATCGCCCGGCTGTAAACGCGTGATTGATCGCGAGCTTTCCTCGTAAACAAAGGCTGCTCGGTATATTCCGGCGCGCAACCAGCCGCGAAAGATCGAGTGCGAGCTCGATCCACGGATAATCAAAGCCTCGTATCATCCACTCGCAGATCCAGCGTTAATAAAATCCAGAGTTACGGGGCAATGTCGTCTGGGATCCGCGTTTATCGCGGGCAGTTGCATCCGCGCTGGATGGGACAGTGATACCGCGAGATAAAACCCGGCTGGAACGCGAGCGAAACATTAGCATCGGAATACTATCTGAAACGGCTCGTACGCACCCGGAAGCCTCGGGCCACGGTAATCGTTTCGAGGTTTCAGAACCCGTACGGTGGGCTCGCGCGTCTCAGAGCCAACGGTTGTTCGCGTCCGCCTCGGGTCCTCGCCGCGTGAAACGACCAACGATCACCAACGGCGTTACGCGTGTGATTTCAGAGACGGTAAATGGTAGGATGGACAACTGCGGAGGCGGTCAGCGCCTGCCCCCGGACGGGGACGAATTTCCAGCCGCGTACCAGGAGTTCGGCGGCGGCAGCCAGCAGTACCGATTCGTGACGACCGCGACGACCGCGAGGGCGTCGACGATGACCGCGAACGGCGAGCCGTTCGTCAGCAACGACGGCTTCAAGCTGATCGAGAGCAGCGTGGTCGCCGCGGGCAGCATCATCCTGCCCGACAGCAGGGTCAGCCTGGCGGCCGTGGAGAGCGTCTGCCAGGAGGTGAGCAAGGTCAGCCTGCCGAACATCGAGATAAACGGCAAGGCGACCGTCGAGACTGTCTGCCAGGAGAGCGTCTCGCCTCGGGAGACCCGCGTCGACGATGGCAAGCCGTACGTCTCGGACGACTTCGTTAAGAAGGCTGCGTCCGTGACCAACTACACCAGCTACGGGAACCAGGGTAACGGGAACGTGGTGGTGTCCGAGAAGAAGATCGAAATTACTGGGTACTATCACAAAGACGTGCCAGTTATCGAGGACGCGAAGGATCAGGCCGAGAAGGAGACCGTGGACGCTCCACCGCCTTTGCCGCTCACGGGTAAGGATTCGTCCGTTGGATTGTCCTGTAGGTGGAATTCACGGCGATCTTCTTCGAGCACGCTCTCCAGTCTTGCTTCGTTTTGTGTAGCGACTAAGTCACGCTTCCAACGCGCTAGTACCTATAAGCTGAAACTCATGTGTGCCGTCTTCGACCCCTTACCGCTTTTACGACCCGGCTGTGCTCCCTCCACCCAAAATACAGCAACTTCCTTGAACGATTTTAGACGCTGTTCCATTTCTATCAGGTCCACCAAAGCTGGAGACGGGCCACTTGTACGCGAGGAACGTGCCCAGCCTGGAGCCGCCGCAGAGGAAGTTCTCGTTGAACGGCGAGCTCTGGAGGCAGGACGACAAGTCCGAGAGGTCCGTCAGGGACAAGATCGCCATGTTCTCGTCGCAGAGCAGCCTGGACGGCCCTCTGTTCCCTAGCGCGGTGACAGTGACCGCCGCGACCAGCAACGGCAGACGGCTGTCCAAGTACAAGTCCACCGAGGATGTGTGCAGCGACGAGAAGAGTCCTGGCCAGAAGGAGAGGGCCTCCTTCTTCGCGGACAGGACGCAGAGCTCCTTCGATCTGACCGACTCCGGGAGGAACGTCGGTCCAGATTCCGGGAGAAAGTACGGGCAAAGGTCTCCCGGCGTGGCTCAGAGTCCTTCGTCGACCTCGCCAACGATTCACGCGTCTAAAGCCTTCCCAATCGTGCCGCCAAAGCCGAGCGTCTCCACGACCATGTCGCTGATCAGCTCGACGCCCAAATCCCCGGTGAAAAGTTACTCCTCGTCGAGCGTGACGCCGCCTAGCAGCCCCCAGAACAACGTAGCTGTGCCCAGCCTCGGCAGCAATCAGAATTCACTGAGCCTGCCACTGAAACCCGTAGCGAACACCGCGCTGATCCGCGCCACCAGCTTCTCCGGGTCAATGCCATACGGCCAGGAGCGAAGCTCGACGGCGAACGACCTCTCGGCCAGCTCGCAAATCTCCAGGACGAATTCCTTGGCGTCCACGTTCAGGAGGCCCAGCGAGGACATCAGGAGGACCAGTCTAAATCAACTGATCGAGCAGAGGAGGAGATCGATATCGAAGCTGAGGGGACTGGTTATCCCTGAGAAGGAGACCATCCCCATCGACACGCCCATTGTCGATCTGCCCGAGATCAAGTCGCGGGACTCCATACTACTGCATCAGGTAAGCGTGTTTCTGTCACCTGAACCACGGATTATACAGTAAAGCTGTGACGAATATTTTTTCTGTGGCCTGTAGTTAGATTCTAGAGTAACAGGGGGATTAAGAGCTTTTAATATCTTTGCAGCTATCAAAAGCCAACATACAGGACAAGTGGGGCTCCCAAAGTTCCTTGGCGAGCAATACAAGTACGGCCAGCGTGCCCCTGAAAGCAACCACCTCCTTCAAGATGCCAGCCCCTCAGATACACTCCAAGTACTCCCCGGCGTTTAAACGAAAAAGCCTCGCGGTTTACGGCTCGGCCTCCGCCAACTCCTCCGTAAATGGCAGCGCCGTGAGAACCCCCCAGCCCGCGACACCGACGTCGACTCCGTCGCTCTCCGAGCCACCGAAAAGTCTAGAGAGCATCTGCAGTCCAACGAGGAGCGACTACAGCTTCGAGTTCGCGTCGACGGCCAGCTCGCCCGAAGGACTGCGAAACAGACCGAAAGCCGCGCAGAGGAAGGCGCGAATGGACTACGACGACTCGGACAACGACTCCGCGGTCAGCAGCTCGCAGAGCAGCATCTCCAGAGGCTTCAGCCCCCCGATATCGCCGGTCCCATCGGAGCGATCCACCGTTTCGTCCGAGAGGTCCTACATCTCCACGGAGACCAACTATCTACGGCGATCTCTTATTATGGATAGTCCTACCAGGGCGTACGGCAGAGAGTCAAGCACGGTGGAGTTCAGCGGCAGATCAAGCATCATGAGTGACAGAACGTTCGCCTCTGAGAGATCCTCGTCCAGCAGCAGCAGTTCCGATCCCCGATCGCCGCAGCCGCCGGAGTCGAACGGCAGGAGCTCTCAGATTCCACAGAGGCAACTGAAACGGTCCAACAGCACCGAGACGAACTGCAGCACCTCCTCGACTCTCACCTCTGGGTCGCAAGCGAGCGCGGAGTCTCTGTCCAGACGGGTGTTGAAGCCCCAGAGCGTCGAGGCGATCAATCGAAAGAACATCCTGGCGAGCGCCAGATGCAGAAGCGGAAGGGACCTGAATGGATCGCCACTGATTCAGAGGAAGTTCCCTGACGACGGGCACCACTCGACGGAGAACGGTGGCGACGGGCACCAGATGAGCAGAGTTAAGGCTGTTCCGACCACGCAGGACATCAAGATCGCTTTTATAGAGGTGACGGACACGTTCGTGGAGAACGAACCGTTCGAGAAGGAGGCGGAGGAGCCGAAGCTACCTCCGAAGAGGAGCGTGCCGCCGCCAGTTGTGCGACCACCCAAGTCCGAGATGCTGGAGCCCTCGAACGACCTGAAGAATTGGGTACGCACGGAAGCGAAGGCTTTGGCTAGGTCTGCCGAAATGAAGGCGGCGAATAAGGTCGAGAGGAAGGCCCAGGAAAAGGAAGTTAGCTCTGTGAGTAACGTGCTGAAGAACAACAAGTCAGCGGCGGTGGAGGAACAGCAACTGGGCTCGATCGATAGGCCAGTAAATAGAAACGTGGATGAAATTGACTCGGGAATGAAGGAAGCCTCGAAGCAACGAAGCAGACCGAGCGCAACCCCTAAGAAGCCTCCGGAGGACCAGAACGATCTCTTAACGATTCTCACGACCAAAAGCAGAACCAGGTCGGCGATACACGTGGACGACGGCAGCTTTGGGAGATCAAAGAGCCAGATGAGCCTGGAGGATATCCTGAGCGTGAAGGCGGACGTGAAACTGTCGCGCGCTCAAAGTGTCGAGGAGAGAACCGAGAAGATCGCTACTCAAAACAGACCTCTGTGGGAGTCGAGGGACAATCGATACGCCAGGAGAAGTTCGACGAACGCGAACGAGTGCTGGAACGAGGAGAAGCCGTTCGTCTCGAAGATACCGACGCTGGGGAAGCCTAGGCTGGCCGACAGCGGTGACGAGATGACGGAAGTGGAGAAGCCCAAGTCCACGGTGTCGAAGATCCCGACCACCAGGAATCTTGGTCGAAGGAGCGCCAGCGTGACGGACATGAAGAAGGCGCTGGAGAAGGTGGAGGTGAACTCGGCGCAGCATCAGAGCGTTGGTCCTGCTCATAATCGCTTCCCGAGCCTGGACAGCAGCGTCGACGAGAACGTCTCTCCGTTGGGAACGGACATGGACACGGACAGGTGCTGCAGCGAGCAATTCGGAAGCATCAGCTCGTTGGCCAGCAGCACGAGTCTGATCTCCCAGCAGGAACTGGCGCAGCTTGTGGAGGAAGCGAGTCTGGAGGAAGCTCGGGGTGCTCACGACGTAATCGTTGTGCTACTTCATAAAGAAAACCCCACTGGGAGTGTTGGCATCACGCTAGCCGGGGGAGCCGACTGCGAGGTGAAGGAGATCACGGTCCATCGGGTGCTGGTTCATTCCATAGCGGACAAGGACGGCCGCGTGCAGAGGGGAGACAGGATCCTGAGTATAAACGGAAGGAGTACTCGCGGCCTTACGCACAGGGAGAGCCTGGCGGTGCTGAAGCAGCCCAGGTCGGAGGTCGTTCTGGTCGTCTCTCGTGCGAGGAACGAGGAGGGCTGCAAGCTGAAGTCACGAACCGCGAGCGTCGAAACTATCATCGAAGGTGAGGCCAGAGATTCGACTGGGGATCTAGTGGGGTGAATGGTGATATTCTGGAGGAACCGGTCTAGTCTGGTCAAAGGTTTGTTCTTTCACGACGATTGAAGCTGCTTTTTGTTTGAAGGATTCGAGACGAATGGTGTCGCAGAGGATACTGCTTGGGGACCGCCCTCGGTTGTTGCGGTCTACAAAGACGGAGCTGGCTTGGGATTCAGCCTCGAAGGGGGCAAAGACAGCCCCCTTGGGGACAGGCCATTGGTAATTAAGAAAATATTCACCGGTACGTTTCACCTAATATTAATTCGGACTTTAATATCCACGAGCAAATAAATGGTAACGATTACTCTTATCCCGTAGGAGGTGCTGCCGAAAAGACAGGTGCCCTGAAGGCGGGGGACCAATTATTAGAAGTGAATGGTAATGACGTGACCCGAATGTCAAGGATCGAAGCGTGGTCTCTGATGAAGAAACTACACGACGGCGAAGTAAACCTCCTAGTCAGGCACCCTGCCACCAAATCATCGTGAATGGTAGTCAATTAAAGTGATCGTGTCGTGGGAACTATCGTGGGACTCGCGATAGGATACGACTGTGTCTCTGAATATTACTACAAGACGCTTGGTACGATTTAGCCAAGTTCGAACCTGAAGAGTATAACGACTTCATAACTGTCAAGAATCTTTTGCTAAATCGGGTTGAACGATCCAATGCCTAATTGTATCGACGATCCACGAGCGAATCTCGCGTCTGGGAATACGTTTCGCCGCAAATATTTAGCTCGTCCTGTCTTACTTCCACAGTAACGGATATTTTGTTGAAATGCTACTTAGGTTTCGTGCTTGCGTAGCGAGATAACACTGTTCGATGATTGCTTGGATACCTCGGTTTTCAGGGAGATCCTTTCCCTTCTCTTCCTTTTTGTTACGGTATCCATTGGCTATCATTCGTAAGTTTCAGCATTGTTTTTCAATACGTCTAATTGTGTTGCGAAAGGAGGAACGCTTTTCCTAATTACCTAGTACTAGCCGTCACTACAATCGTAACGATGAAAACAGCGCGTGTACATTGACGCGCTTCTATCTTACAGTCTTGTGTAATACAACGTTATGACGTGAATGGAGAGGAGGATTTGTAAATAAGAATAATGTGCAAACATTCGAGATGCAATTGATCTAGAAAAATGTCGAATATAATATAAAAAAAAAAGAGGAAGAAATGTTAATATAACACGCATTACGTTGCTGAAGTATTTAAATGTAGACTGACACTCGTTTCTAGATTTGCATTTGTTAAAAATCGTGCTGTGATATGTATGTGTGTTAATATGAAACTAACAGGCGTTGAATAGAATGAATCCGCAATAACGAAACATTTTAATCTAACATAGGTAATTACGAGGTATTCGATTAATCGCTTGGTATCCTTGATGTTATGTATGCTTCCCCCTCCCCCATACATATTTTCTATACATGATTTATGAGTAGAAAACTCTATAATGTAACTTTTCTCCATAATAAATCGTGCAGTCGACATGCAAAGATCTTGGTGACTTTTCTAGGACCGTCGGAACATTTTTAGGAGCCTTCGAAGAGGATGGAAAAGCGAAATGCACAAGTTACGAAAACATAACACGTTTAATGATTTAATTGTACATATTTGGTGAACACTAATGCGTACACATTGTGAATTTTATGAAATATCATTAATATATTCAACGAAATCAATACCAATAATATTTCTGGGGTACACGATCCTCTTTGATACCCATCGCATCCATAATGTCCATTTCGAATGTCTTCAACTTAGCCTGGACATCGGTAAGATAATGGAATAATAATTACTCGTAATAAGCCACCGACGTAAGACTACGATTCACGCATACCTCGAATGTGATTTTTAGCACCTCCTTCTCGATAGTATCCTTAGACTGTTCTATATACACATCGGGACTTTTGTAATCTATCGTTTCCGCGCTCGATGGGGGAATAGGAATTATTCTACCAGTTCTGCTAGAGACTCGCACGTGTTCACCTTCTTCCGTATACCGCCATTCTACGGGAGTAGATGCCCTGAAATATATACATGCCCGTAAATGCATCCATAGGCTGATCTCTTGCAACAAGAACCGTGTCACGCTTACAGATCACCAGGATCCACCAATTGGACTTGACAGGTGACTAACAGTGGCTGTTCGACCTGACTATAAATGCCGGGGAAAGTTTTGCTTTTACCTATACATTCTAATTTTGTATTAAGCCCTTCGACAATGATCCAGTTTCTCTCTTGTATAATATCCTTCACTATACCCTGTTTGCCTTTATCGGCACCAGCTAATACTTCCACCTGAAAGAATTGTACTTTAACACGCCGCAGTAACCCGCTAAGTGTATGTATCTCTGGCAAATAGCATACACGATCTCCACGGAAGAAACTCCACTGTTTAATGGGCTCGATGTGAACAAGTTTCTGACGTTGGTGAGGCAAATTGTCCATAGCGTACCCCTGTGTCCATGGTCGATGGATAGAGAAATAAAGATTCTTGCGCTGTATTGTGCGTGGAAGATACTGCGGCTTCCCACGAGGTGTTCTCCAATATACCTGCGAGTGTAATATGTGCGTTACAAATAGAGCAGTAACAAACAAGGAGAGCACGTAAATAATCGAAGGCAAGTTGAATCAGTTGCTTACTTTTTCTGTAACACGGTTTATGTACCGGTCTGGTAAGTTTGCATACTTCTTAGACCAGTCACCTATCCTTGCAAGCAAAGTAGCCGTGAGTTTCATTGTTTATAATTATGGGTTGAGGAATCAAGTTTAAGCCGACAAGACGGTATTCTAAAGCATAAACAAGCATAGAACCAAGAAGCCAAGTAATTCTCTGACGAACCGAACGATAAATATGCACCACAGGTGTCACCACGATCCAAATCCTTGGAACAGTTTTACACCGTTTATGGGCGAATTCCACTTACGCCCAAATCGCTCGTGAATTTCATTAGGGTCGGTTTCCTTATACGCGACTGGACGCATCGTCAAGAATTTCAAAATCGATTTTCTCGGAAATGAAGCGCAATATTAAAAAATTTTATTCCTTTTTCTCGACTTATTTACTTGTTATAAGTCGAAAAGAAAGAGTAACTTTTTTTCATTACGCGCTTCATTTTCGAGAAAATCGACTTTGAAATTCTTGACGATGCGTCCAGTCGCGTATAAGGAAACCTATCCTAATGAAGTTCACGGGCGATTAGGGCGTAAGTGGAATTCGCCCTATGTTAGTGATCCTTTAGGGAATGATCGGTATAACCGCAGCCATTTTGGAGCAAAACCGGAAACAACGTAGCCTAAACGTTTATATATATCTGTCTATCAATATTTCTCTCTCTCTTTCTGTCAGTATTTCTACCTCTTTCCATCAGTATTTCTGTCCGCTTCTTTTTTACAGTGTCTTTCTCTGTCTACTTCCGCTTTTGCTCCAAATCGCGGCAACCAATCAGCGACGATACACGTTGTTCCGATCACTGCCTAAAGGATCACTAATTTATTTCAATTTTTTACTTTCATGTAGCGCCATTTACGAAAAGGTCCTCTACGAAACATGTAAATATAGATATTTCGAACGAATATACGGGTCCAGTAGACCAGAAACCTGGACCACTCTAACTTTCATTAAATCTTATATACCGTTGTATAAAGAAAAACATAAGATTAATATTCCAATTAGTGTAGGTTAAGTTAACCGACTCGCATGGTTCTCTGCTCGTGCTGAGATGAAATTTAAACCTACACAAAATGTTATCTTTGGTATTTAGAACACCTTCGTTTCGCACGCAAATACGTCAGTTCTCGACTGCTCTTATATGTAGTAGAAATCAAGTGAAAAGGAAAGCGACGCATTATTGGACAGAACTGAAATGTTCGAATTTTATAAATCCAAATGTTGCGGTGTACAGATCTTACAATTCGACGGCTAACGACAACATCCTGCTGAGACCGCTGATGGATCTACCTCTCAATACTCAAGCCTCGGTGTTCGCCTGGCTAAAACTATTGTGCGTTAGTTTTATCATTCGATTTAAGATAGACAGAGAATTCAATTTGGACGACTATATGACGGGAAGCAGACACGTACGACATTCTTATTAACTAATTTCATGTATTAATTGCAAGATCGATCGCGAAACTTTAGTTTCTACTAAAGTTTGTGTTACAGGCAATAATAGTAATATCCCGTGCATTAGCTGCGCGGAATTATGAATCATTGGATGGTCTTGTGAAAGAGAACACATTAGACATATTGAAGGAAAATGTAGACTGTTTGCCGCATTCAGAACGAGAATTAATCGCTATTAACGAGCACTGTATGTTACTTAATGTTCCCACCGAGGTGGAAATAAATGTAGATCGGACTGAAGGTAATTCGTGTACAACCCATAGGAATATGGAGTACCCTCTGTCTCGGCTGGTTCGATGTCGTATGAACTTTGTTTCAGATACCGAGGAACAAACTGTCGAAATATCGCAGCTTGTGTTTTACGTGAGAGAACCGGATAAATCTGAGAGTAATATGGAACAAGAAATTGGTTCTATCGATCATTTTATAACACAGTTCCAACGAGCGAAGTGCATTGCTTGCAATTATACATTTCAAAGAACATATACGAATGGTATAGGAGGATCGTGGGTAGCAACGGTAGTGAATCATTTTTCACCCGTAAGTAGAATTTTGGGCCTGTTTGTTAAACTCTCTCCCACGTTACATTGAAAGTACACGATTTTCTTATGGTTTCTGTTCATAGAATGTAGAAAGTTCGAAAGGTTCGTAAGCAAGGTAAGATTTTCAAGTAGTCCGCTGTTATGACATGGAATGTGGAAAGTCACTACATACGAATTAAACAAATGTAAATATTTTATTTGTATACACTTTCCGGATCACATCATCCAATTATATACATTTCCTTTTTTAACAAGCATACAATAAAATTATAAAGATGTATATACATTAAGAGTTTAAAAGCTTTAGTAAAGAAGGTATGTAATCCTTCAGGTGTAATACCGTCGCGCCAATTGGAGCTCCATTTTTAGATACAGAGATAATTAGCGGTCCCTGCGGTAGATTTAAACGTTAAAGAAATTCTGATGATTACAAAATTGCTTCGATGTAAAACATGTACATACCTCGCACATTTGAGGATTGTGAACCCAGCATTCGTTCTTACACGAATCTTGATACAAGTTATTTCGTTTTGTGGGAACGGAATTAAAAAAGTTCACCTCTAAGTTCTGCACATCAAGTAGCTTCACCTTTATTACATTTAAATATGGTTCCAAGAATAATGATATAGCAACTTTGGTGCATATATTCGCTTGTTTGAAAGTAACGTCTAACGTTTTCGTTGAAAATGATATAAGTTTATTTAAATAGTTAATCGAATTTGGAGGATTTTCTGTAACATTTCGACACGTAAAGCTGTAATAAAAATCAAAGCAATGATTTATATACCATAACAAGAAAGTACTCAAATTACTTTTGTAAATAGCATCTGTGAGACGAAACGGTTTCGTAATAGATAAAGCAAACATTGGAATTTGATTGCGTTCCTCGCCTTTGAAACAGCTATCAATGGCTGGAAACATAAATACAGTTATACTATACAAGATCGCAACAAATAAAGTATGTTCATATAGTGATACTTACACTTTCCTACTTCTTCAAATAGTTTTGTAACAGGTATATCCTTATTAATATATTTACTAAGATGTGTCACGTATAAGCCATATTTACTATTTACTCTTTCATAGCTGGGTCGGTGACCGGACGTAGAATATGCTTGAATTAAATTTCGTAAATTCTTTTTGCTTTTATATTCATTCACTGTTGGCACTTCGTTGTAAATGTTAGGATTAAATTCCCTAAAAATACATTATTATAAGTACAGAGAAGATAAAAGAAACATAATCCAAGACTTACTTTGATGGTAAAGTTTGACACATGTCCAAGATCGTAATTATCAGCTCGGGATCGTTTTTAAGAAATGCCGCTAAGAGCTCGCTCTCACATATTGCATCTTTTCGTAAGTACGTTTCCGGAGCGTCTATCGCAAGCATATAACTCTCTTGCATCCTAAAGCCATGGCCGGCGAAATAGAATAGACCTACATAAAAAAAAAGAACGTAATATGATTTAGCATTTTCGGTAACTCTTAACTTTTCGTATCTCACCATATACGCCTCCGACTAAAGTTTCACTGAATAACTTAATTGCGCTCCTCATTTGGCTAATTGTTAGGTTCATGAGACAAATTACTTCGAATCCTATTTCCTTCAGGAGATTACCAATGTACGCAGCATCATTTTTTGGATTCGAAAGACACTCGTGGTGTTCGTACTCCCCATTTGCTATAATTAAAGCTACTTTTGCAACCGCTTTTAATCTTGGAAGATCCATCTGTCGAGTAACGTAATTAAAAAAAATTATCTTATACTCATAAAACCTTGTAAATAGAAATACTGTCTCATCTTTTTCTTTTACCATTACACGAGTCCTTTGCGTGTAAGCCTCGCTAATGTCATTATAAATATAACAATAGTATCTCCCTTCGTGTTTCGAACTGAATTTTTTTATCTGGAAGTATAAGTAATGTAGCAAGAAAGCAGGATGTTAATTAATATGAAACAACGAGAAGAAGAAGTTATGTACACGCAGTGTATTAGATGTTTTCCCTTCCAATTTAGTATTATCATGGAACCACTGATAATGTGGCTCGGGATAGCTATTCGCTTTGCAACATATCGCAAAGCTCTCGCCATCCTTCACTTCCAAAATTGACTGCGGTTGTTCTTCTATCGTAACAGGTATAGGAAAGATCTGCACAGTCACAGGCTTCGAAATCAGGCTGGATAATAGAGTTCCATCATTCTTGATTTGGGACACCTTACATTTGTATTCTCCCGCTTGAGACTCGCTTTGAAACATACACAGCAGTTGTAAGCATTGACGCGAACATCCTTATTAAACGCATACCTAGTAATAGCAACATCGAGCTCGTCAGAGGTACAATTTTGCAACTGTCTATCTCCATGGTACCATACGTAACTTGGCGGTGGCATTCCGACCGCTTTGCAACATAATCGAAGATGACGACCAAATGATATTTTCAGAATATCAGTCTGAGCTTCTTCTGCTGGATGCGAGATAATTCTCAGGGGTTCTAGAAATATCGTGACAAGCACTAAACTCGTATTTTGTTAAAGAAGAGTTTAACGACGTATACCCCGCTATACCTGGATCAGATATAATAGAAAGAATGTTGAAAAGTCTACAGTCATCCAATAATGCACGCAGGATTTCTACGGTGCACATCTTAACGTTTAATTCGAATAGTAGCCTTTGCCCTGGAGAATGATTCGGTTGGTTGTTCTCTTTCAACGACTGTATCCATGAAGCGCTATACTCAGAATTGTATAAAAAAATAAAGGAATAAGTGCTGCAAATCGGTAGTATTTTCCTGTTGCTCTTAAATTCTAGTCTCTTTATTACCATGGATATTGCAGCTGTTCGGCTACATGGTTCGCTAATATCATCCAAGCTGCATCTTTGTTCAACGCGTTCACCAATTCTTTATGTACACTTATCGGTAAGCATTCAATATAAGTATCTTCGTCAAATTGGGTCATTCTTACCATAATCACATTTCAAATTTTGATTGCACTTGAAATGGTGAGATCGTCGAGTAAAGGATCCCTTAATGAGATTAAGCAAGTGTCTTCGCTTCTTAAGTTAAGTATGCGGTTAACAATTTAACATTAACGAAAGCTTCGTTCTATGCTTTGCAAACACCTTTTCCTGACGTTTACAAGGAAAATACGAAAGCATAATCTATAAGACGTGCTTTCAGGAATATTATACATGATATAGTCATCTTCTCGATCGATACAGTAGAAACGTATAATAGTCGCGTTACATTACGACAAAATTAAAGGAGTATCGTAATAGCAAGCTCTACGCATCTTCTACTAACATAAACAGTACGCACGAGGTACAGATAAATAGTATTTCAGCTTCATTGAGGAAAGAAACAGTCAGAAAATGATCGTGCGTTATTTAATCAATGGCGATGGGCTCGATACTTTTAATTACATGGATAGGCGGAAGCAGGTACAAAAGAAAATTCCAACGTGAGGTTTATTCATATATTTTAAAGAGTGGAGGTCCATAAGCGGGAAAACCCTGAAGGAAATATGGCGCCAGACGAATCAAAAGCGATCCGATATTTGCCTACGTTTCGCTCGCAGCGAGGCGGGCGATAATGAAACGCGGGTATCAAATCTGTTTTATCCACCGCGCAGAATGGCTGCGGCACAATAGACGAGAGAGGCTAGCTTTTCGGAACACCCCGGAAAAGTGTCGTCGGGTTTTTATTGCGGGTGCGACATGGTGGTGGGGGAAGGTTGCAACCAATGAGCCCGCGAAAAGCGGCTCCTGCGCGATGCGCGTGGCGCGCTGCGCCGCATAATCTTGCGTATCAGTGATCGGCAGTGCCATCCAGAAGGCAGTAGGTTACGGGGTTCTTAACGTGGTGTGTAATTTAGCGAGCCCTTATCGGTGCGATCGGCGAAAAGGGAAAGGCGCGCGAGGGGGGCAATAACGCGGACGGCAGTGGGTGTACGATAGACTCGCGAGTGATCGGGAAAATCTAGTGGCCCGAGCCATCATGGCGAATCCACGGAAATTCAGTGACAAGATCGCGCTGCACAAACAGAAGGAAGCGCAGGAGAGAGCGGCGTTCGAGGCGATCATGCGAGAGGTTTCGGACGTCACGAGCAGAGTAAGGAAATCCCAGTAGGTCCTTGCCATTGAGGGGGACACGTCGTGATCATATACTCCGTGTACTTTCCTCCGACTCAGATGTTAGAACGTAAACAACACAACGAGTGCTCTTTCTCTCTCTCTCTCTAACTCTATCCATCTATCTCTCTCTCTCTCTCTGTCTCTCATTCTCTCTCGCTCTATGCCTCTCTGTCTCTCTCTCTCTGCTCGTTGCACCGTGGATGTGTGTCGTCGTCGCGGTCGACTATGTGTGTACGGTCTCTCTATGTGAATTTGCTCTGCTCGACTCGGTACACGTACGGTGCGTACATATGAGTGCGTGGCTGCTCTATAAAACTCTACGCTAGTAGCGTGTGCTCCGCGCACCATACACGACACATACGTGTCGTCTCTCATTCTCTCGCTCTCTCGCTCTCTGTTTTCTCTCTCCTATCCGTCGTGGTCGTCGTCGTGTCGCCGCGCCGCCGTGCCGTCCGTGTGCGTGTACGGTCTCTCTTTCTCTCTCTCCCCGTGCTGGCCAGCGCGCGCGACGCGTGCGACCAGAGAGCATACGAATACGTGTATGCGTGTAGCGGGTATACGCTCCGGTGCCTATGCCGAACGTGTGCTGTGCGCTTGTCCGCCGCCACCGTCCGTCCTGTGAGTTCCTAATAAATGCATACGTGTGCGATCCACGATCGCGTCCATCCTGCTGACTCGCTCGAACCGACCACGATCATGCTTTCGCGAAATTGTATCCCGCTCCTCGGCTCTCGCCGCGCTCCATTACAACGTGGCGTTTATGCACCCCGAACTCGAGCCTTCGCTCCGATTAGAGAACCATTACGCACCGTCGCTTCGTTTCTGGCCAGCAAAGAAGTCCCCGCGGCGGCCGTGTCACGACATCATCCCGTGTCGGCGATCCGTGCCTGTACTTTTCTATTAACGCGACATACTTCTCTGTCTCTACGATCGATCGAGGCCGAATGGAACTGTTGCTCGTCGAAAATGTGCGCCGTTCGATTCCTCGCTCCCGTTCACCGGCCCGCGGATGTATTTGCGCCGACCCAGTGTCAGTCAGGCCCGGTTCATCCCGTTCAGTGCTCTTTCGAGCATCGTAGCTTCTCTCTCAACCGCCAGATCGTTGGAACCCCGCGTCTTTCGGAATCACGTGTCTACGTTCACGCGATCGATTCGGGACCGGAGTCCATTCCCGGCGCACTTGCTCGCGTTAGAAAGGTACAGGTACTCGAGAGCTTTATTTCCATCCACATCGGGCGATCCGGTACTCGATCAGGTTATTAGCGAGCGTACATGGGCGAGCCGGGCCCTGCGGAACTTCCATGTGGGATAGCGTGACCGAAACGTACGTACTTCCCACCTTCCCCCGCGATTACCATTTTATCGGTCGCTGATTTTGGAGCAAACTTAACTCTGCCGTCCGTTCCATTCAAACCCTCGAGTTATTTATTGATTCCCGAAGATATTTATAACCCCGTCTTAAAAATAGACCCGAGATCTTTCGATTATACTTGTTCGCAGGTAATAGACACGAACGGCAGATGAAGTGGTAAACACACCTCCTGTCATCGGTGTTTTATAAAAGTGCTTTTTGTCTACCTAATTTCGCACGGCTCGTGACGCCGAAGCAATTCATTTCCGTTAACACTGACACTTCCGGTTCCGGGCTCCGAAACGTGCCCAAGTAGCTCCCGCGCGAAATTGGCTTCCTCAGTATTCATGGTTCCGAGCAACAAAGCAGCGAATCGAAGCGTGGATCGACATCGTTGCGTCCTAGTCCCAATCGCTCGTTCGCGAAAACTGAGCAACAGGAACCAGTGGCGGATTTAAGAAAAATGGCCCAGGTGGCAAACGTTTTGAGGGGCCCATTTTTTCGAGAAAACGAAGAGGTAGTTTACTAAAAGCGGGTTGAGGGTAGTAGTATTGAAAAAAAATATAGTTTGGATAAAATCGATTTTTTTTAAGGATGGGGCCACAGGGGGTTTTCTGAAGGGGCCCATTTTTTCAGGAAAATGAATAAGTTTACTAAAGACGGTCTTATTGTAGTAGCACAGAAAAAATATAGTTTGGATAAAATCGATTTTCTTTTTTAAGGATGGGGTCCTAAGGGGCTTTCTGAAGGGGCCCATTTTTCCAGGAAAATGAATAAGTTTACTAAAAACAGTCTTAATGTAGTAGCACAGAAAAACTATAGTTTGGATAAAATCGATTTTCTTTTTTAAGGATGGGGTCCTAAGGGGCTTTCTGAAGGGGCCCATTTCCCAGGAAAATGAATAAGTTTACTAAAAACGGTCTTATTGTTACTACAGAAAAAATATAGTTTGGATAAAATCACAATTTTTTAAGGATGGGCCCTAGGGGACTTTCTGAAAGGGCCCATTTCCCAGGAAAATGAATAAGTTTACTAAAAAACAGTCTTAATGTAGTAGCACAGAAAAAATATAGTTTGGATAAAATCATAATTTTTGTAAGGCCGGGGCCCTGGGGGCCTTCTGGGCGGGGGCCCAGGCGGCAGCTGCTCATCGGCCGCCCTGTTAAATCCGCCACTGACAGGAACGCTTCCAGCTAATTCCTCTTAACAAACATCTCGCTGAACCGCAGGGAAAAGTAACGCACGCTCACGCGTTCCACATAAATCAGCTCCGTTACAATCGCACTCCCATTTTCACGCCAATGCAAATAAACCAGTATCCCTGCCCGAAAAATCCACAACGAGCACCGATCTCATTCCGTCCGACTCGCAGATCATGCGTCTCGCCCAGTTTCGCGTGAAAGCCACGTGCGCGAAAATTTTCACGCGCCCGTGGGAGCTGCGGCCGCCGTTGACCGAGGAAGCGGGGAAATCGTCGCGTGTTTAGCCTTCCCGAGCGAACGTAACGCCCCCGTTCGTGCGGCAGCTATTACGTCGCGGGGAATCGCGCGGAATTGGCGCGTTTTTCGCGCCGCGGCGATAACCGTATTACCGATTACGTAACGGCGGCGTATCGCGTTGAACGCGGAAGCTGGGTTACGCGCGCGCGACTCCCGCGATTCATTGTCCCGATCATTCTCGCGGCGCGATGACTCGATCCAGGCGGGGGCGTGCTCCTGGATTGTCCGTCGAATTACGGCCGCGCGCGCCGCCGCTATTTTCTCTTTATTTTTCCTCCGCGGTTCCGGCGAGCGCGTGGAATGCGAGGGCGACTCGTTCACCCTCGGTCTTCCAGATTTCGATCCACTTCGTTCGGTCAGTCTTCCTCCGAACGCCGGACGATTTCGAGACGATATCGCCCGGGATATTATTACACGAACCCATGCTTACTAACGCTCCTCCATTTACTCTGACTCGTACACGCCCGCGGAGCTTATTGCCACGAATTTATGACCGCTCTTGTAAAAATTCTGCTCCTCGCATTCGACCGGCGAGTCACGAACCCGATCGTGCGGCGTAGAAAGTAGAAATCGCACCTGTACGCCAAGTAATCGCCGTGACTCACGGTCTAGCTTGATAATTTAGATTTGGCTCGATAGAGAATACCGATCCTCGCGAGAACGAGCTCTCCGGCGCTCTCTATTGCTCAAACATCTCGAGTACTCGTTCAGTTTTAGACGCACGTTCGATCGAGCACGAACGCTCGTTATTCCTTTCTCGCGATTCGTCGGCAGTATGACTTTTGCGCGTTGCGAGCCTGTAAATCGTTGGATTTCTTAGCGGCCGCGATAAAGATTACGAGCCTAGCGATTAGCTGCTCGAACCGATTGGCACGCCGAGAGGATCTCGGATCTAATAAGGAAATGGACCACTCTGTCCAAGTATATTATAAACTACCTGATCCGGTTTCACCCGGGAATTATTTACGATGTTTCCAATACAAAGAAGCCTAAAAAGTAGCCTGTAATCTAATCGAGGACGTATCTAATGTATATTCAAATTTCCATTGAAAGCCGTTCAGCCGGAAAAGACGGATGAACAGGCAACGTTTCGTTTTTATATATTAGTAGGGAAGTAGGGATATTCCGAACACTCTTCTCCGTATAAAAGAATTTCCGAGTCTCGTTCGAGACTCACAGACCTCGCGCAGGGCCCCTATCGTTCGCTACCACATCGAAGGTATCGGGAAGATTAAAAGATTATCAACCGTCACGATCTGTCGAAGCCAGTACCCAGGTGTAACAGAGAGGCCAAGACCCTACGCGCAGAACTCTTCTGTTAAACGAAATCTCGACGGAATTTTCCCCTAGTAAGAACGACGCGCGCTCTAACAGCCTCGGGTAGAGATTCTGGGAGAGCTGGCTAATTCTACGACGCTGCGTCCGACAGGCGGATCCGGGAGATTCAGCGTCGGGAGCAGGCGAATGCGAAACAGGTTGTCTTCTAAGGAGGAAAAAAGAGCCCGATACTTTCACCGCTGAAATTACGTAATCCCCGTTTGAGAGACACGCGGGCAGCAGGGGCTTGCGAAGGTGCTTTTATTGCGCCGCGCGTACCCTTCCCGTCTTCCTTTCGGTCGATTCGGCTTCCCCGACATCGTGTCACATCCAGCTGTAGCCTGTCCCACCGTCCACGTGTGCACGGGGATCAGAGGTTCCATAGAACTCGCCTGGTATCGATTCCGAAAGCCGGTCGGATCGGTCCCGTTAGGTTTCTCGAGAGGATTCCATACGAAATCTCCGAAATTTCGTCGCTCGACCGCTCGGGATCGATCTGGGAGTGGGATCTAGCCGTACAACGAATCCGGCGATGAAACCATGGAGAGAGAGAGAGAGAGAGAGAGAGAGAGAGAGAGAGAGAGAGAGAGAGAGAGGGGCAAGATAAGAACCTGTTTATCGAATCGTGGCTGAGCAGGAATGCCGGTGTTAGAGGCTTAAAGCGCGACCCGCGGTGTGGGATTTTAACGATCGAGGTAGGTATATGGAATGAGAGAGGCAAGGTTCTCGAACGAGGGAAGTACACGGAGCCCTCCCTTCACCGACCGTTCGCGCACCAAGTTTTCCGAGGAACGCGTTATATTTGTACAGGTAATCAATTCGCCGGAGCTTCTGAATATTATTGATTCCCCGCTGGAAACTTGACCGGGGGTTTCGCGTGAATTCTATAGCGAGCACCGGCGGCCTTGTAAAGTGGCTTTTACCATTGTCATTTGTACAGTTCGTCGCATTATACCGGAGGCACGATCGAGGTAGAGTTACCCGCCAGTCCGACTTGTTTCGCTTAAAGAACAAGCTGCTCTTTCGCCCGGGCATGCTTCTCGTTCGCAGCTCGGCGTAACAGCAGCCCGAATAGAGGAAAGCTTCGTTGGAAAGATAGGCCTGCTCGATTTGACAATTCCGTCCCGTCAAAATTATTCAATACCCACGCGCAAGTAAGCTGCTCGCAATAACAGGGACCTTGTGTTCTAGGCCTCCAAGGCCCGGGTTGCTAACTACAAACTAGAGGCTTCCGAGTGTAAACCGTGCCCTCGAAGAATATGTCAAAGTTCCGCGAGCGTTGCGCTGGACTGAATGCGCCAGCTGTGCAAGCCGGCTCGAACAGCGTCGCGGCGTATTCTTCTCGGATGGCAGGGCACGCGCTCGAAAGCTTCTGGGAGTAAGAGAAATAACGTAGCGCGCTGTCGTCCTGCGAAAGCAGAGAAAAGAATCGAAGGCGTTGACGATCGCTTTGTTGCACCGTTCCCTTGCAAGGCAGCCTCGGTCGAGTCGCTTGCGCTCGTCGAAGTTGTGGCGCTCGTCGAGCCCATTTTCGTGTGCGATACGACGGAGAGGCAGAAGCGGTGGCCTAGCGTTGTCGCGCCACCGCTAATGGTGCGAGGAGAGGAGAGGCGTGCATGTAGACGGGGCCAAAGGGAACGAAAGAACCGACGGGCATGTGAAACGATGGACCTGCTTAGGTCGCCTCGGCGAGCAGCTCGGTGGGTGCTAGCCCAACGGGATCATCCGGGGTGCTGGAAACCCCGCTGTCGGTGAAGAGTGCCGGCGCCAGCCCACCGCAGTCCACCGGCAAACACCTGCACATTAACCTGGGCAATCAGTTCAGGGCGGGCGGTTCCCTGCCGAATGTAAACAACAACGCGAATTGCGGGAACGACGCGAAAGAGCACCCATCGCCGCACACCGCCGCTATCCACTCGATCGACCTTAAGGTACTGGCCATCTACACACCGAGCCTAGTTCGCTCTATAGCTGTTCCACCGCGTCTTTTTGTTGCACATTTTGCCTCCTTTTTCTCCTCCTTTCTCACCCGCCCCCGCTACGTTTGCGCGCCCCGTCCCGTCCGATCGACCGTGCCCATTTCGCCAACCAGAACCTACCCCGCTGGCCGGTCGCTTGCTCCCAGAAATGCTCCGCGTTGCCAACGGCGAATCAAACGAACCACCGCGGACGCTCTATGCGCGCTGTAGAAACCACATTTGCCGTTCGTAGCCACGCGTTAAGAGCCCACCAAAAATCCAACCAGACACCGATATCTCTTCGCTTACGTTTGCATGTCTTGCCGAAGGTCCATGCACTCTATCAGCTCCACTGCCTGCGAGACCCATTAGGGGTGGCTACCCGATCGTAGCGCGTCGTTACTCCCCCGCAGTGTTCTATGCGAATCAACCGATATCATCCCAGCAACGCTTCCGTCTTCGAGCACCGAGCAGTCGATACTCCTGTTTCGAACCGAGTTTAACGCACGGGGAGATTCTGCGTGTACTTAGCGCACGCCTCGCACGATGCACGCGGTAAAACGGCAGGTCGCGGCACCTAAGGCTCCCGGGCAAGATCGTGGTGAAAGTTTCGTCTATTCCAGGCGCGCGGTGTTTGCGAGCCCCGCTTCGCCGGGAGACAATTCGCACCTGAGAACCACGAAACTCCGCACACGAGTTGCTCGCGAAATTTCGGGTAGCGCGCTCTCTCTATGTTTACTACGGCGCGCACTAACTACATGCAAAATTCAGGAGACCAACGATTCCAACGCAAGACAGCTCCGAAGCTCGTCCGTACGTCGCCGAAATTTCTGCGGGGATACCGGGCACGCAGAGCTCGTCCCTACGCACGATCGGAACCACGGCACTCGGTTCCCGCGATCTTTGCCGGGACCGGCTGCTCCTTTCGAGGGGGAAGTCGTCGGTGTCGGGACGAGTCGGGCGATTATTGAAATTACGCCGGTGCGTCGGCCCGATCAATTACACAGAAACGTTATGGGGGATCGTCTACTTGTTGCGAGCTCGCGCTCGAAGCGTGACTCATGTCTGGAGCAACGTACGGGCCTCCGATCGCGTGCCTGCTTTCATTAAAACCGACTATTTCCAGTCGCCGCGTAAAAATAGACGTTTCAAGATTTTTCTCCGTACTCGGGGCACGCGGCGCTCCCGCCGATCTCCAGTCCCGGGAGAATCGGCCCTTCGTCGCGCGGCGAAAACGGGGCTCCTTTCGCGGCCGACCAGGTGGAACTCGCGCGGTTTGTCGAGACCGACCGTGCCGCGGTACCGTCTTCCAATCACCCGATGCGCACCCAGACCAAAGCAAAGTCCAACGTCCCCCCGTTCGTTTTTCTTTTCTGCGATGTTTCTGCACGATCACGCATGACACTTTTACGTAGGAGTAGCCTCTGGTGTGAGAACAGTTGCATCCAGTGCCTGTGTAGCCGCGGGACCGTTCGTTCCTCGCGGGACACCAGCGGGGGATCCCCAAGCAAGGGGATCGAAATTCCGGCGGACGCGCCATCGGAGACGCCAACCAACTTCTACCGCGCTTCCTATAAATAGTTACTTTCTTCCTCGTTTCATTGTTTCCCAGCTGCGTGCATTAGAACGCGGCAGCGAGGTATTAAAAAGCGACGCCGAAATTCGGGGCAAAGTCCGATCGAGCCGAGTCCGCGGCGCGCACGCTCTTGCTGTTTGATCAGTTGGCGGAGAATCGTCTCGACGGAACCCCGACGGAGTTTGCGTTCGAACGGGAGTTTCGGCTTCTCCAATCCCGTTCACCGATCCGCGGTATCGCGATCGGTTACAGTTGCAGCGTGATAATAAAAGCTGGAACGTCTGGCGACGAGTTCCCCGCCAGACTAGCAGGGGTCTGTACAGAGGGTTCCAAAGTACGCGGCCAACAACCGAAAACGAACAGTCGCTGCTCGAGGAAGTGTTTGGAAGTCGAGAGTGTGAAATTGATTTGCAAGATTCGTGGGGCAGTCGCTCCCTGCTGAACGTACAGTTCAATGAATCACTCAGTTTAATGGGGACTCTCGCGTCACCACTCCAAAAGTAACCAATATTTACAATTTTTTTTTAATAAACCTATTGTTAATATTGAATTAAATTCTTTTGGGATATAAGAAAAATTTCTTTAAGTCGAGTAGCATAAGCTGGGACTGAACCTAAAATTTTAATTTTAATTTTTATCTATGATACTTTTTTCATCGATATAAAGTAAATTTATCGAAGGAAAGAAGTTACTTTTCTTCAAATAATATAAATTTGTCAATTTCACATATTTTTCCTTTAAATTAAAATCAATCCCAGCGTAAACTATGAAACTTTAAGAAATTTAAGAAAATTTTCTTTTTCGCAATCAGGTGATTGACAGGTGCTGCACGGCACGTCAACAAGATTCCGCAATAATTAATAAATAGTAAAAAGGATCGACGTGACAAAAAATAATCTGCAAGTTCAAAGAATGCCTCCTTATATCCCAAAAGAGTTTACCAATATTAACAATATTTTTTTCCAAAGAAATTCATAAATATCAGTTACTTTTGGGGCTGTTACACGAGAATGCTCCCTGCACGAATGTCCCGCGCTCGCAATCAGTAGCCACTTTTCAACGACGATGATATAAACAATTTCATAAGCACGTCGCGTTAAAACCTTGGAATATCTTCGCGCGGCATCGCGACTGGCGCTCGAATGGAACTTCCTCATCGTGAATTTTTCCCATCCGGATTTTGAAGCGGAGCCGAAACGCGACGGGCTTTGACCGGTGCATTGCGTAAGCACCAATCACGGCGACGAGGTAAAATTATCTGCCGCGTTAAGGACACGTCCCGTTAATGGCCGCGTGGCAGGATTTTCTGTATCATTTGGCGACGTAGGAAGCGGGGGAGCGTTCGGCGGGCTCTGGTAAACATGTAATCACGTCGCGTACATGGGGACACTCCGCGAATTAGATTGTCACGCAAATTATAGTATCAATGGTCCGCGGCGTTGAACCGGAGGGTTACGTAACCGGCTCGTACGCGGCGCGAAGGCGCGTTATTAGCCATCTTTCCATCAAATTGATCGGCGTTGATCTTAGGAGGAAGCTCCGTTCGCGGATGAATTCCCCGCCGATTACTCAACGCTTCGGGGCGTTCCTCCGGGCGCGATTCTTTATCATCGCGAAAACAATGTCGAGATCGATTTCCATCTCTGTTTTCTGCTCGTTGGTATTATATTTCGGTTCTCCGTGGAAGGAAGCAATTTACACACGTTCGTCTCGGTAGCTGCGAAGCCCCGTGGTTTAGCGAGCGATCGCTGAATCCTTGTTCTAGCCGAACTAAGTCTCTACCTGTACATAGGCGGTATAAATTTCGTTCGTAATTTCATAATTCTCCCGGTGGAACTTCCGCTTCTTCCCGCTTCTCTCGTGCCCGTTTCCGTTAGCCGCCCGGTCTCGAGCCCCGTCCCCGTCGCTCCGTGACATAACTCCGCTCCCGGTTTAGACGATGAACCACATCTGAAAGGGAGAAACGGATCGTTTGTATACGTTCGGCCCGTTCCCATCGTTCGCAGTCACGTATAACCAGCCTGCACGCTTTTCGCGGCGCGTTCGCCGTTGCGATGTTGCTTCTCTGTGTAAACGTGTCGATGTTAGTTGCGTTCGAGTGCATGCTAATTGTTAACGCGTTGCCCCTGCAACGGGAGGGGACCGATGCGTCGCGGGTACCGCGCGCCCGCGTTATCGAACGGCGGGATTTAGCGCGGGTTCACCGCCGGTTTAAATTAACGACGCCTCGCCGAGAGTGCTTCCGCCCGTTCTTTGATCGCGACATCGAGCTCGCGACGGAGCAAGGGAAGGAAGCAATCGGTAATCGGAGCTGCTAATTCGCCCAGCCGCGGGGATAACCTGCGCCGCTGAAACCGCTGGAATCACGACGAACTCACCTCTGGCACTTGGGCGTAGACACACGTGCCAAGATTGAACATCTTCTCGCAGTTATCACTGCCCACTGTAAAATTCATCCACGTTAGAGTACCAGGGTCTCGTCACCAACCCGGTGCACATTGAGACGAAGGGTGCAACGTACCTGTCGGAGTGCATTTGCCGAGAACCTCGGTGGCTTTGTCTTGAAGATTGTCCGGCAGGAGACCTAGCAGCATGTCGGTCTCCAGGTTACCGTCCTCGTCGGCCTAAACCAAACGATTCCCCTGTAAGTCGGCGCGTCGAACCTCCGCAAATCATTGCTCAGAGATGTGTACTCACCAAACTGAACGCTTCGAGGAGGCAGTACATGTAGCACGTTATCGACGGCTCGTTCACTATGTTACCTTTGCCCACCTCGTCGATCTGCGCTGAATTGTCAAAGCGGAACAGTCAGTTTACAGGAGGAAGGGAAAGGTCGACGATTTCAGTGGCAAACGCGAGGGCGATGGTCATGGGTCTCCATGGGTCTGTTACTTAAACATCGATCGCGCTACTAACCTTGCGAGGTGCCGTGCTCGCCCATACACCGCTCCTTGTCGTCTTGCACCATGTCTAAGACCTCGGGAGGTACCCAGTCCGGCTAGCAGAAAAACAACAAGGAATCGCCTAAGGACTTGGGTACTCTGATCCACTCTCGGGATAGGGTAATCGTGGGAGAGTTGCCGCGCGTTACGCAAAATTGTCACCGTGTCTAAATTTTGCGATGGAAATGTTTCCCAAGGATACGTGTTATTAGTTCAACATCTTGTGATTTTACTGGTATTAATGAAAATCAGAATTTTAATATTTGTCACCCTTAAAAAATTGGAACTATAAACATCTTTTGGTAGGAGAGACGCCGCACATGCGGGAGTGGTGCCGAATTTCGAAAAACGTTTAATTTTCGATTTGTTAATTCTAACTTTTTATATAAAAAAAATAGTAGAAACAAAGGAAAATGAAACATTTTTATTTTATACAAAATTGTATATATTACAAAATTTGTATGAAGAAAAACTGAATTTTTAACTACTACGATAGCAAAAATAAACTCAACGTATAACTGTAGAGGCAAACTACGGTAGGCTTACCTAGAAAAATAGCAAAACCTTTAAAAGTAATATCAGAACCACGTTCTCGCTTATTAATCCAACCTAAACGAACAGCCTAAAGCAAATAAATCCGACAGTGTTGTATTTTATTACCGATGACCCTGAAATACCGAAGGTGCGGCGTCTCTCCCAGAGCGGCATCTCTCCCGCAATTACCCTATCTCGTACCCACACAGATAACGCGTAGTTCTAGCTTGTATCAGATAGAACGCGAGAAATTGCACGTAGGTACACTGGATACGACTCTAAATGTAGCTGCCTATTTCAGTATCGAGTGCCCAGTGTTCATCTATGATCGTAGATTACCGGGTCTCCTAACGGAGCTACACAGAATTTCGTTATCTTATCCGCCACTACAATGTTGTCGATCGAGGGAATCGATTTCGCGGCCCTCTTTGCCGCGATCAGACCCGACTTAATTGGTCGCTGAACAGTATGGAAAATAGGACTCGTTTCCTGGTAACGTCGTTCTCGGAATCGGGGGAACTCGAGCTGCGGAGCGCGCGAGTAGTTGATTTGGTTTATAATTCATGGGCGCGAGGAAGTCTGTATTATTCACGAGCTTGAGGTTTCCGCGAATTCGATCGATCGCCGCTCGGACGAAGTGGAAGTTGAATTGGCCAGGCGTGGACTGTCGACGAAATTTGAATAGAGGCCGAAAAAAAAGGAAGATAAGGGGAAAAGTTACTTAGCACCGTTGATTGCATTGCGATTTGAAACGTTGCACCGCGGGACTCGGAGCGCTCCAATCAGGCTTTTCCTCTAATCTCGCGACCACTTGCTCCGATATCGATTACCCCGGTCACACGACCGCTCGTATCGTTATTATTCCCTATTCCGCGCGTGGACCCGCTCCGATATCTCGAGCGGGGAGACCCCTGCTCCGCTTAAGTCGATCGGAAAGCTCCGTTCCCCGGCGCATCGACTCGCCCCCGAATTTCCTGCCGCCTCGTCGCCCCCTGTTTTCCCTATTCTCCCCTTGCCTCGGGGCAACTTCCCTTGGAATACATAGCGTAAGCTCGGTCGGAGGCTTACCACGGCGCGCACGAGGACCGCCTGCGTGCACACAAGCGCGAGGAACAGCAGGCTGTGCTTTGTATCCATCGTTGGTCGATTTCGGCTCGTCTCTATCCCACCTGTTCTCACAACTTTACGAATACGATATGTCGCGGCTCATGGAGGCACTGCAGCTTTTATAATGCATGCGATTCGCGGGGATGCGGCCCATGTCCGGGATGTGGGCGTACGTAAAAGAGAGGCTTCCGCGCATGCTTTGCCCGCTGATTGAAGTCCTCCGCCGTTCGGTCGTCGGTCAAGCCGACGCTTAGGCTAATTCTCAGCTGCATAACGGAAATGCACTTTGGATTACGTGCACGCGATGACCGCGACCTTGGGCGCATCCGGCGCGCCCTGTTTCCCCGTCTTTCCGAAACCCGGGCTAACCGAGCAGCACCGGCAAGGAAACGTGATTCGAGACTCGAGTAACCGAGCGATCGACGGGCGAATTCATCGGGACTTGAGTATTCGATTCGTTGGATTATTTCTTTGGAATCTGGCCGGGCCGTTGCTGGAATTGGCACCTCCCAGGTCTTACATCATCCCCAGAAACTTCGTGGTGGAGGGCAAAGTGGAGGGTCTGTACTTTAATAGATCGTCGTGCCGGGGAGGTTTCCATTTAGGGAGAAATTCTTAGAAGCTTCTCAGTACTTTCCTCGCTTCGGGAATATTTACTCGAGAGAGAGAGAGAGAGAGAGGCTTCTTTCATTCGAGGCATCGAAAGCTCTTGCGAGGCGGGAGGAAAAGCGGCGCGCGGCGTAGCACACTCGGTAAGTGAGCTGGCACATCTGTTGTGACTACTGAAATTACAGTGTCCGACGCGTTCCCTCTGATGACTCGTTGCCATGCACCGACGTGCCAATTTTTTCCTGATTAAAATGTGTAAACCGTTCGTTAAAGCTGCAAAATGGCCGCGTCGAATTACCAGCAACGGATTATATCGTCGCGGCCGGCTCGGTTATCCCAGCTGCCACATATATCTCCCGGCAAAGGGCCGCTTGCGTAATCGCCGTAAAAAGGCTGCATCTTTATTTAGGGCGAGTGCCCAACTATTTTCGATCGCTGCGCGGCGTGCCTGCTCGACGGACGGTCACGACTTGTCCTCTGACACTTCTCAAGGGGTCTTGGATAGTTCGAGCCACCCGCGACCCTCGGGGGCTCGTTATCTCCTTCCCATTCGCATCGATTACGCCACTTTCCAACTTTAATTACAGTTTCAATCGCCCGGCCGGGCTCGCGGATGGATACCGGCTGCCTCGAATCAGGAGCAGATCTTTTATCAATTCCACGGTTCACCGACCTCGCTCAACGATAATGCCGACTTCCGCGGCCACCGTAAGATCTAGGCATCGATATGAAAAGCAGCGTTGTATCGATCGAACGGTGGCCAACGACTACGACCAAGAGTCCTCCGACTCCTTCCAGCGTTTCCATTATGCAACGATGCCGGAATTCGCCGCGCTGTCTCTCGCGCCCGTTCCCTTCGTTTCCGCGCAAGCCGCTGATTCCGGCTCCAACGAAATTACACGTAACGAAGCCCGCGTACCCTCCGCCGCATAGGTATTAGTCCGTTTAGCGGAAGCTGCACCGCGCCCGCGTGCTCTGCCCTCCTCGATGGGCGATCCTCCTGCGCGGTAATTGCATTTTTCGTCCATCCCCGCGAGCGCAGCGGGGCGCGGCAGGAAAATAGGGGAAATAAAACGGGGAATCTGGCCGTCGTCGCGTGTCATCGAACGTTAGAGATCGATTTGTTTGCCAGGACCCGCGCAAAGGGCAGCCGGATATCCGTTTTTGTTAGCGATCCGTTGTCCAATTAAATTTCGAGCCGGATCGCACGGAAGTGCCCGATGCAACGGGCGGATAGGATCGATAGGAGCGGGTCAAAGGGGCCTCCGGCTGATCGTCGTCAGCGAGACGAGCGGCGAAAATAAATTGGAGAACGGCAGCCGACTCATTGGCCGCGGTGATGCGATTTTTCACGCGACAACCGCGGCCCGTGCTCCGTTTTAACGAGTTCACGGGATCCCTGGGACACGTGTCTCCGTTTAAACGCCCCTGTCCAATTCAATTTCGCCTGATCTTCCGCACGCTAGGTCCATTCGGTAGGTACGCTTGCAAAGTCATTCAGCTTTTTCTTAAAGGTAGGTTTTCCTGTACGATTTTCCCGAAAATAAAGCGCGACATCCAAAACAGTGTACTGCTTCTTTTCGACCGAATAAGTCGAGAAGAGGGAACAAAATTTCGTTGATGCTGCGCTTCATTTTCGAGGAAATCGACTTCGAAATTCTTGACGTAGCGTTCAGTCGCGTACAGGAAAAACTACCTTTAGAATTGCGAATCGCCATCTTGAGCGCGTCCAGGTCCGTCGCCCGAACGCAGAGAGGAGCGTCCGCGTTTTGCATCTTCCGCGCGACGCACTCGCGAACGCCGGGAGCATCCACGCGAAAAGTTGGGCGAATCTAGGGAGCCTGCATCCATTTCCAACGATAAGGGTGGTTCGATCGTTGCGCGCGAACGTCGGGAACGACGGCGGTGGAAGAAAAGGCGCGAAGCCCGGGCGCATCGGCCTCGAAGCCAAGGTCGGCTTTCGATCGCGCAAAGAAACGCACCCCAGGGATGTATCGGGGTCAAGAGACCACTCGGTTCCTTAGCGCGGTTCGATTCTAGGCCGGTGCAAACGGCCTGGCCGAGCGACCCTAAGGGTGGCGTGGCTGGAGGAGGGGGCGGCTCGATTACAGCCGAATGTACGTCGAACCTTCCTCCTTTCGCCGTCGGAATCGATCGAATTTCGCCGGATTTCTGCGAGCCGCGCACGTGCAGTGGCCCACCTGCCGCGCGCGCCCGAGTTTACGTTGCCGTGCAAACTCGGCTTAACCTCTTGGACCCGCACGAGTGCCGCCCGAACATTGATACCCGCTGCTCCAGATACAACTCCTCTCTCGGTCCTCGCGCCCCTCTTCTGCCCCGGCTCCTGCCCCGCCGGGCGAAACGGCCACCCCGTTTCAGCGGGCAGGATTTTTGTCGGGAGACACGGACCCGTTTCGTTGCTGGGCGTATCGCGGCAACCAGCGTATTCTTATTAACGACCGCACGCCTCCCTTGGGAGTCGCGAACCAACGGAGGGACCGTAATTGCTGCGAACCGTCTAGCTCGCTGCGCTGCGCTGGCCTGCCGCGGTGCTACGCGACGGTAACGTTTGCTTTGCCGAGCGTAATGGGATTAAAAGGGCAGGGAACCGGGGGATGGTAGAATTCGCGGCGAGTTGCGTCCACTCTCCGCGAAAGTTCCGCGAGTTCTGCCGCGCCATGAATTCGACGCACGCACGAGGCGTCTCGGTTAGTTTAATCGTGGCGTAGCGTTATCATGGCCAGCGCGCGAACAATGCTCCGTGTCCATTAGCCAGTCAACTAGCTGGACGGACAGTTCCATGCTAAGTAGCTAATTTACCGCGATAATTTATGCCCCCGCTGTTGAACGGTTCGACTATCGACGCCAGCAGTGGGACAGCTGGCTCGGTGTTGGACTTTCGACGACGTAGCTGTCGCAGTACTGCGCGCAACACTGTGTGCATTCTGCGCCTCGCTGCATTTCGGTGCATCTTGCCGTGCAGCTTTCGAAGCCGCAAGCTCGAGAGCCGCGCGGGGACACTGGCCCTGCGGTAGGTTGCCTGGGCGAGGGCGGAAGGGACGGGGGAGGACGGAGCGACGACGACGACGACGACGGCGCGAGTTGAAGGCGAGCTGCAGGGGCAAGGAACAAAACAAACGGGAACACGTGCTCCGAGCAGTGTGCACAGTACACACTCGTATACCGAGTATTGATCGCGTTCTGCAGGTACTCGTTTGCCTGTTTCGTTAGCGGCACGTCGATGGCTACTGCCGCCCGCGACTGCAGCTGCAGCTGCAACTGCGCTCGGTCGTTTGCTAACCCTGGCGACGTATCGCCACCTCCGGCCTCGTTGCTTTTCCAACCAGACTTTAGACGCACCTTGTTTCCACGTCCATGGGATTTCTGCGCTTTTAGCTGAAATATCTGCAATCTAGTCCCGTCATTTTTTTCTTTTCTTAACGTCCTTATTGCGGGGATGATTATTATTAGGTGTTCTTCATTTATTAACGGGATGTAACTTAGTGAGTACATTTTGATAACGCGAAGAGGCGTGAATCAATATTCTCGCAGTATCTATTTGGGAGCACACACATTCTGTTGATACAGTTGTGATCTTCGCAAAGAGTGTAATGCATATTATTATTATTATTTTTATTATTATTATTGCACGGGTATAGTACCCTTTAGTTTACAATGATAAGAACTAAAGAAAAGGGATTACATAAAAACTAAAACTACAATTAAAATTTAAATTAACTAGGAGTAACTTACCTGTAACAAGAAGAAAATAATAAATACTTTATATTAGTTACTACGCTACATTAGTTATCGCGCAGCCTTCCAGATTAGCGAAAGTTTTAGTTTCACTATACGCACATACGTGACGGATGATTTCTCGATAAATTGATTTTTGTCGTTTTCGTAGAGAACGCGAGTGGCTGATTTCAAGTCGTTCACTCGGGTTTAATTTTTTTTTTTAATTATTATATTGTCATCCAAACCACGCACGCCTGCAAGGTTTTAAGACAATTGGATAGTTGGAAGTGGGTTAATTTTGAGTTGTTGGATTCGAATCGTACATACGTTAAACAAACAGAGGATCGAGGCTGAATAAAATCGTTTAAGAATGGTTTCGCAGCCTCGCCTTACATAGCTCAAAACTTCCTCCTCGTAATTCCTTCGACCACTCGTTTCTCTCCTCCACCTCCCCCGAGGTCTCTCTGGATAATCCTTGCCCATCTGGCATCCACCGACCGAAGAGAGGAGTCCACGTGTCACTTTTCCGGTCTCCACCTATCTTATTCTCGCGGATCGGGCCGTGCGTGTCACGGATGAAATCGACAGCTCGTTATTTATTCTACAGGTGGCCGTGGACACGAAGGTTTCGGTCGCTGCGTGCGTCGCGCCGCTACGCAATCTGCGCGCAGGTACCCGATATTTCCAGGCTGGAATTCGCCGAGCGGGCACACGACGCACGCGAGCTTCCCTCCCGAGCCGGCCGCGTAAACGTCGAACTACAATTTCCCCGCGTAGAATATCTCCAGCCGCGTTGCAGGATCTTCCGTCTTCTCTAATCAGATCGCGAGCGCATTATCGTGCGCGGAGATTGGGCCGCGGCTCTATCGAGAAATTCCTCCTAAAACCTCCGTCTTCTTCGACGGAGGTGGTCGCCCCTATTCTGCCGCGGATGAAACGGTCGCAAAGCTTGCTTCCGCCACCTCTGGCTCTCCCGAGATTACCGTAGAAGCTGCTGTCGCCCGATACACATCGATTCCCCGCGTATACGCCGATATAATTGGATTTTTCTTATACATAATTCATGGCGCGACAGCGCCACGAAGCCCGGCCTCCTCCACCTTTCGATTTTTATTCTCCACGGACCGCCACCGATTTCGCGACTCAAAGGGACTCCGGGACGATGAAAATTAAGCTGGTATTTGCGCTTGATTTATCCCCTATTCCCGGGGATGGTTATTCCGTAATATCCGGTGGCCTCGACTAGGCTTCCATCGAGCACTCCGATATTCTAAAAGGCATCTGGCCAATCGCAGCTTCCGTCCTTTGAAGCCGCCGCGCAGGAAAATCGTCGGCCTCTCCGTAACGGTTCGCAGTTCGCTCGTAAGGGTTGCCTGGGACTCTGCTGGCATCTACTCGATTCCGAAATGGCGAGTTAACCCAGTTCACAGGCTGGTCGAATATTTCGCCGCGGCGTATCGGCAGCAAACAGCAATTTCGAACGCGGAAGCCTCGTTAAAGGGTATAAATACAACTCGCCGGCCACTAATAGCCCAGCAATCTTTCCACCCATAAACGAGCTCGCGAGCTTTTACGCTCTCTCCCCGCGGTTGTGTTTACGGCGTGAGGAGCCGCGTAAAAGTGTCTCTGCGAGAGAAATTCCTGCCAATCGCGGCACAAACGGAAAACGGGGCGCGTAGGCGTCGATCAGCAGGTTTCCCGCGAACGGATCGTTAAAAGGGACGATTACACGGGGACGTCGGTGGCTTCGGCCGGTCGTTCAACCATTGCCCACGATCTCAGGACTAGCAGAGCCTCCCAGGATCATCTTCCATCCGCCAGAAGCGATTCCTCCGACAAAATCGAGTTAATACAGGGACTCGGTGGGACAGAAGGCGAGGAGTCCTTCGTGTTCTCGCGGCGTGCAGCCTTGAATGGCAAGGGGTATCCTCGCGGAAGTGGGTCAGCGACGTCGGGAGACGGTAGACGGCGACGGGTGTCCCGACGCCGTTGCGTGGGTGGAGCAACGTCGTTCTGAAAGGACTAGGCGAGCAGGCGCGGGTCGTGGAGGAGAGAGAGAACGAGAAACTGGGATGGAGGAGGGTTGAAGGAGTGGCAAGGGAGCAAGCCGATCAGGTTCCCGACCTCTCCAACGTCTTTCGCGTTTCTCGCCATTCATACTCGGCCCCGCGTGTCTTCGTTTCACTCACGAGCATCGACGATGGGATCGACGCGGCCCTCGCCCCCGCGCTCTTTTCCGCCCCGAGCAACGGCCCGCGTTCAGGAAACCAGAGCACCCGAAACGAGGGTACCTATAATCGTTTGGAACGAGGGATTGCTGGGGGCTTACAGAAAGCAGGCTCTGCTAGAATCGATGGTTTCTCAAACGACGTGTACCTGTCCGGTTCAATGGGGACCGACGCGTCGCGATGTACCTGCTTTGAGGGAATGATAATCGTAACTGCGTGGAGCCCGGGAACGCGGAAGCTCGTCGCCAGGCGTCAAGTTCACGATCGTCCGTTTGCCGACTCGTCGCGCGGCAAGGACGCGTTTCCACGCGTCGTTTCCACGCCGGGCACGCAAGCTTTTTCTGTCGATGTTAAGTAACGGCCGGCAGGCCAATAATGTCGAAGGTCGTTGTTTTTCCGCCGGGAAAGCCGCGCGCGCCGTCGGCCTGCCTCTGTCCTTAGAATTTCTCATCCCAGTGCGCCCGTTGCCGACTCGCCGGGCGGTCGATGTGCATAAGGGGTCAGAAGAGGATAAAATTACAAAGTGGAAAGTGTCATCGGCGTTCGATCGGCCCCCGTTGTCCTTGAACGCATCATCTGTGTAAAAGTCGAAGGACACGGGTCTGCTGAATATCTAATATCATTACAGCGCGCCCCGGACCGCCCGACTCGATAGGTCGAACCCTGCTAAATCTCCATCCGCCTTCCTACCCCTCTTTCTTCGTTCGATAAAACTTGCGGACTGGTTTCTTCCGTTTCGATCACGGATCCGGTGGAATCTTCACTCTGCCTCATCTCCGGAGCCTCCACCCTCCTGTCTCGCCTCCACCCGCGAACCGCTCGATACGTGCACGACCTTCTCCAGCGCGGCTTTTTGCTCCCCCAGGCAATCGCACAGATGGTACGAAACTCGACGAGAGGCAGTCGAAGCGTCTTCCAGACCCAGCGTCCACGGCATCGTCGCCGATAAGCGTAGAATGGCCCTCTGCATTGTACGTGTACGCTGTACGCCCCCATCCATCGCTCCCAGGACCGATAATTCGCGTTTCCTGCAACGAAAAATAACAGCTCGCCGAAGGTGCTCTTTTTCCCCTTCCTACGCGCCCATTCACTTGGCCGCCGCTCGATCGGGGGAAGTTATGCAACGCGGAGACAAACAAGACACTATTTCTGCGTCTAGCGCGCGGCGGAAGATCGCCTAACAGGTGCAGCAACGACACGAAAAGAGCAAAGGGCGATGGGAATAGTGGAATCATTCCAGCATCGATCTTCTTCGGTTTTTTCGCGATGTCCTGTCGAAAGTTCTGATCGATTTCTCCCCCCCAGCTTCGCGATCCACCGAGGCTACTCGCCCGTTCCTTTCCCCGCCCGTGATCGTCCTGTATTCTCCATCGCGTGTTCGTGGAAGCACGCCGCCGGTTTCCACTTGAAAAGTGTCGGGGAGCGATCAGAACTTTCGCCACAGGCTGACGTAGCTCCGCTTATCGCGCTGAACGGGGAGGGAACCGTTTAAAAGCGAAGCGAGACGAAGCATCGCAGAAAGGGATCGCGAAGGAAATATGTATATTCGCGGGGGAAGGGGCGCGAACGGTCGAAAGTGAGGCTGATTGCGACGATGTCGGGTAAATTACGGTTAAATATACGGCCGCCCGGATGAATTGCGAGGAGAATTCGCAGCGGGGGTTCGGGGTCGTCGAAGTTTTCACGCGGAGAGAAATGTTGGTCGAATTAATCCAGCGATCTCGAATCAATCCCGGAATAATTCCTGGCTCGCGCGGGGCCTGTCGCGGGGCCATTCGAGCTCCGTTCACTCGGCTAATTGACGAATAAATCCTTTCGATCCAGAGAACACCGCTCGTGGGCGCGGGGAAAAGAACGCTCGACCTTTAACGAGGTGCCGGTACATATTTAAAGACCACGAAGACCTACGGTGCTCGCTCCTGTGGTATATTCCCGGTGTACGAGCGCGTCCGCGACCATTTCATTGAGAAGTTTCTCAATGTCAGGTTCGCGGGCGAGCAGCGAGACGCATCGACGAATCCGCGCGCGCGTCGGCCCACCTTCAATTAGCTTCGCGTTAATTAAGGACGTCTGGTTTCGCGGGGTCGTTGCATTCGCTACAAAAATATAAAAATACATTTACCTACCATCCCCGATTCTATATCTAATCGAGCTCATGCGGCAGCCTTTCCCACAAACATGGGGGACAGTCCCTTTTCGATTTTAAATTACCGCCGTTGCACAGCCGAGCCCACCAATAAAGCCACGAGTGAGGCAAATCGATGTCTCACTGACAGTGATCTGCTCTCTGTCTCTCTCAGTAGCTTTCGAAATTTATCGATACCTAAGTTCCTCAGACCGTGTTATTCCGACTTTGTTATTTTCTACAGTTCTCTGTATTCTAAAGGGCTTCCCGTCGATTATAATAATATTGATATCAATGATAATAATATCCACGTAGATGGAAATTGTAGAATAGCCAGATAGATCTCGATTTAAATTCCCACAAAACGTCTACGGTATTCCGGTTTCCTCGCACAAGGACAGTCGTCTATTTCCAGGGAGACTGAGAACGGCGGAGTCCTCGAAGATAGAGCTCGATCTAATCGCGCGTAATGCGCAACGAATCGGTGCGGCCAATTAGCATATCGCAGCCAGACGGTAATTAGGAGGGAGTCGCGGAGGGGCAGGAAAGCTGGATTTTCGGAATCGCGACACGTAGAGGCAATTTGGGCCCCACTGTGCGCATGCTTGCACGCGTGTACCGTTGTATACGCGCGTTGAATATTCCTCGCGCCCCCCTCCCCGCCCGGGGAAGCCCGCGCGATTCCTTTGCAGCTAATGAAAACTTTTAATTACCGAGCGAACGGAGCCGATCTCCCCTGTGCTCCTTTGGCGCTCGCCCCAAGGAGGGAAGGAGCGCCGAGCAGGCGCAGAAGCTCGCCTGGAAGTTCGCGGAATCGAGGCTGCTCGCCGACAGGCTTAATCGAGGCGATCCTTGTCTAGGACGGAAACGGAAAAGCCTTTCTCGAACCAAACGGAAGCCGAAGCGTGTCCGCGCGTGATTGTATTCAAATGTCCCGCTAAGAGTCGCCCGACTCCACGTGCCAGCAATTCGGATACGCAGTTCCCATTGTCTTCTTTCTTCCTTTCGGCCGCGCGAACTTTTCCTGCTCGCCGCTGAGTCGATCCAGGGACTGGTAACGCTTCAGGTATGCAGGGCCCCGTCTAGGGGCGCGCAGCAGGGCAACTGCTCAGGGAAAATTAACATCAATGGGTACTAATAGCAAAGTAATACTTCTTGAAAAATTTATAAAAAAAAGTAGGTAATAAGTATCTACGTGTTTGAATTTAGTATCGAACTTATAAATTAGTTTATATCGCCCATATAATTACTATTATACTTTTGATACTCAACGAATACCTAAACAAACATTTTACGCACTGTCAAAAATTATGTTTTGGAATAATTATTTTAATTAAATATAAAGCGCGGCAAAAATAAATTTTTGCGAGTATGACGCGCTGCAAATGAAGCGTTTTCTTGGGAGAGCAATTAACTTGGAACGTGGAGAATCGAAGGAAACTCCGAAATGTCGAGGGACTCGAAAGTGTGAAGTGGATGAAATGTTGGCCCCCCCAACTCGTTTCCCCTATTTTCCCAACCTAATTTCTATTCATGAGCCTCAGTTGTCTCTCATTAATTCCTCCTTCAATTCCCGCCGTCGCACATCTGCGTTAACGCGACGAGGATTATTCCACTGTTTACCTATTCCGCCGATCTCTTGTAGCCTCAGTTAATTGAACCACACGTTCTCCTGTTCCCTTGAAACGCCAGCGTGCGACTTAGCGGTCCGACGCTCCACTCGTCGTGTATCATCGTGATAACCAGAAACGCGTTAACGCAGCCTCGCTGCGAATCGATTCTCGTTAAAATCCACGCCCGCGGGAGCGGTCGGGGCGGTAAATTTTCAGCGGTACGTGCCGCGAAAGGCAAAGCAAAGAATCTCCGAAGGAAACGCTGCGAGGTGCAGGCTGCCCGGGTGATTCCGCTGACGCTCGGGAACGGGAGAATTTCGCGCGATAAAAAGGGCACGGATTGGACGGTAACGCGACACCGAGGAGCATTTTCGCGTCGGTGTCCGCGGCCCACGGTGGAGGATGTCGGGTCTCAAAATATGTGCGCATGTGTCGAGCAGATTGGTGAGCGTGTGCGTGCTGTAAAAAAGGCGCCAGCGAGGTTATTCTTGCATCGTCACCGCGCGAGTTACTGATACACATTTTGCATATTACGGTATGCAAATGTCGGGCACCATTGTGGCGATCCGGCCGCAGACGGTAACCTCTTAAAACTTGTGTTCGGTTGCCGTGGACTCGCTGGAAAATAAGCCTCGATTAAAAGAGTGATGACTTTCCTTATACTCTGTTCCCATTCGGAAAACACGCGAGCGTTACTTTTTCTAACCGGGCATCTGTTCCTCGGTGTTGCGAGACAAGGAGGGTCGGGAAACGAAATCATTTCTGGACGTAGCGAGTAACGATTTCGTGCAATGTGAATTGAAGGGTCCTTGTAGAAAACACTGTAATTGCCGGAAATGAAATTTTTCAGCAGAGAGAAAAATATCCCCGACTCTAAATTATCTACGAAATTCGATTTGCTTTGATTGGTAAATATGCTTAACTAGTGAATAACCCAAACCCATCACAAGAATTTCTACTTTGTGCATTAATATAGTCGAAATTCATGGAAAAAATATATAAAAAAATTTATGTTAAATGATTTTATTAAAAATGTAGTAAAAACTAAATTAAAATGCAGTAAAAAGTAAAAAAAAATAATTCTTTTCTTGTATTTCAATTTTGATGGTGTTAATATCACTTTAATTAAAATCGTGGGGCAAGATATTTCATAACAGGATATGAATCACCTTAGTACAGAAGCAAACGTCGAAATGAACTTGTTGTTAGAATGTTTTCATTCGGATTAATGAAACAAAATATTTTAATTGCGCGATACTGATTGTTAAGCGGCCCCTACACGATGAGACCTGTCTCGAGACATTTCTCAAGACAAATCTCATAGGGCCCGCTTAATGTGGACTTAAAAATGCGGCTTTTTGTCGTTTTCGTAAAGAACGCGAGTGGCTTATTTCAAGTCGTTTGGATTTGTGGTTATGGGTTATATTTATTGATGACTGGGTAATTTTTTCACCCGCTCGGGGTTAATTTTTTTTTTAAATATTGCATTGTCATCCAAACTACGCACGCCTGCAAAGTTTCAAGACAATTGGATTAGTTGGAAGTGGGTTAAATTTGAGTTGCCAGATTTGAACCATGCATACAAACAGAGGATCGAAGCTTACTGAAATCGTTTAAAAAGAATTGTATTTGTGGGAAACACTGTACGTGCCACCTCTTAGCTGTAGAGAGAACTGAATTTGCCATTCATTTAAATTTGCAAGCACTGTGAGTGCCAATCCTGTTGGCCTCTAGCTAATTGTACCATTTTCCAGCACTATTAGTAACTGATTCACAAAGGGGAATTGCGTTAAAATTCTATACTCCAGTATTACCATTGGCGCACATAGAACATTGTCCGATAAAATTTTTCATCATCGTCGAATATTCGAATAATTACAGCTCTAGCTTGAAGCAACCCTCGAATTCCCGTGCCTCGCGCGAACCTCGCAGATATTGCTGTTACGCTTGAATCGCGGTTTGCGAGAAGCTCGGGCTCATCCACGCTCGCTGCAACTCTGATTACTGGTGCCCTTAGGTACTTACAAGGTGAATCGCGAACAGCGGGAAGCATCTTTGCGGCGAGAACGCAGCGGAACACTCGGCGTTGTCTGGAGCTCGCATTTACCGGGTCTCTCGATAATTTTCCTCGTAATCTTGTCTGCGGTCGTACGTGGCGCGCGTCGTCGTAACATAATAGGAGCGCAGGCTCCTACACGAGCGGCTCCGCTCGTCTCTCTTTTCCTAATTGAGGCCTGAATGCATCGTCGTATTATCGATAATTAAGTTACGCCTACAATTACGGTTAAATTTGCGCGCTCGACGGGAAGAGGCGTCCTGGCTGTGCCTACCTGTCGACGAATGCATTACACGCGACACAGGCGACCCGCCGTCGATCGAATACGAGCTTATGCTCGCTGGAAGACGAGTATTCCCAGCAGGGAGGAGCGGCTGAAACTTATCGCTTCGAAGGAATCAATTTTCGGGGTAATCGAAGGTTGCCCTCCCCGTGGAAGTCGATTTACCTCGAAGCACGATATCCCTCGCGCCTCGTGGCGAGTCGAATTAAAGTAGAGCTCGACGGAGGTTCCGGGTGTCGAATATCCGAGAGATTCCCGCGTCTCAAAGCGAGGCAACACGCGCGGTAACGCGCGAGGTGTCGTGAACTGGACCGTGGGAGAAACCTTCTATGTTTACCGCACAATTCAACAGATATTAGCTAATAGTCGTGTGAGCCGCGCTCGAGCGACACATGGCGAGCAGGGATGGCCCTGAATTTCTTGGGCCCCCGTTGCGGCAAATACCACGAAACGTGTCTCCGAGGGGTCGCGATCAGGAGAAAAAAGGCACCTTCCGCCGACGAGTCAGGGACGAAGTTCGTCCGCGCGTTCGTAATAGGTGAAACTGTTATTCTTAGCGTTAAAACCGGCGGGTACCCCGGCGCAAGTAACCATCGACGGAGGATGGACGGCGAAGGTAACTTTTATTTGCGTTGGCACGGGAATCGTCGAACACAATTGACGTAGAAGCAGCTTGGACTGACAGCGCTGCGCTCTTCAACGGATCCGGGAAGCTGGAAGTGTACCGGACCGAATCGAAATTGAGATTGCGTAGGGTCTTGTGTGTCTCGCGTTCCCGCCAGCCTTCGGAAGCCCGATTACGCAGATGCAACGGTCTGCTACTCTGAATTTCACGTTCGCGCGCGGGCAATTAAGGCAAACGCGCCAATAAACGAACACTATTATAAAATTAGGTTTGCAGCGCGATTGGGTCCACGTGTTGCAAAAATTCTTTGCATATGAAGTAAGAAATTAAAAGAAGTGTCTAATTCATTAGTTGATTATTTTAATAGCTTATTTTATTCGTTTTTTAAAAAAATATATCCATTTACTGGTACAAGGATGTTAGGAAACCTAGACCGGCCGAGTGAGGCCACTGAGCCGAGCACTCGCCCAGTTTGAACGCATATTCTAGTACTCGGCCGAGTAATCCGGCGGGCAAGATTCTCACTCGGCCGAGTAGCAAACCGATGACCCGGCCGAGTCACTCGTCAGGTGTAAACCTACCTTAACGCGATGGAAGCGCGGGGCCCACAAATGGCAATTGTAGACGGGGCCGAAGTGAATTTCGCTGGACGAATCGCAGAAGCTGCTCCTCTGCTGCAAACTAAGACGATTTACCTTAATTCAAGTACATCGACGAATCGCGGCGCCAGCGAGCAGACCGAGCCTAGATTTCGCCAATTTCGAACGAGGGAGTCGAGCGCGTAACAACCGCACGAAGGAGGATCGTGCTAATTGCGACGATCGAATGAGCCGATTTAAGCCGCGGGTTCGTACCAGTTCAGGCTGGTTAACAGCTTATTAATTTCCCTTCCTTGGACGACTGCTAACTCGATCCTTTCATTATTTACCGGGGGCCCCACACTGCCTCCGCGCGAAAATTCCCACGAGCCTCCGTTTCCTTTCGCGTCTCGCCTGGACGCTTCTGCGAGGATGCGTAGAAGGTGTCCATGCGTTTGCTGGTTTCTGGAAACGAAGCGGCGCGAGTCGGAATTCCGCGACACGGTGACCTTTGATACTTAGCTGTCGACGTTCTTGAGTAACCACACGTTGTACAGGGTGATTCACGTCGCGTGGCTGATGCGAGGCTGTTATCAGAGTTCGTGGGAGTGGTGGAGGACTTTGCTTCCAAAAAGATTCCTTCGAATACCACCCTCGCCCTACCCACTTCGCGATAAAGCCACTCACAATTGAAAGATAGCAGCGCGAGACTGGTGCCTGATTTTGAGGAACCGATCGCGCAGTTCGCAGCCATTACTCATCGATAGCAGAGCGTTCGGCGTAAACAATATCGATCGAATCCGCGCAGAGAATCGTAGTCCAGCGGCGATATAAATACACGCAGACGGGGAAGCGTGTTTCTGCGTATCGGCCAGATGAATGGACTCGAGAGCGTATCTGTTTTGAGCACGTGCGAGAGAACACCGCTGCGTCCTCATCCGCCCCGCGACCTAGGGCAGAGTCGGGCATTATTCGAACAAAGCTTTATTTGAAGATTTATTTATTTATTTACATAATTATACGGGGAATATCCATGGTTTACAAGAGACAAAGCAGAGAAATTAACTAGAGAGTCTATACGATAAATAAGCCAAGGATACACGGCTAACAAAGCCAACTGAACTGAACTAAAAGATAAACAAGAACTAAGAACACAATACTAAATACTAAATACCCCTGTGTAAGTTAGTTACAGTCCTATAAAGAATCGTCCTTACCGAAGTCAAGGAGCATTGCAAGGGGTCTATGTCATTGAAATTCTGATTCGCAATAATCATCGCCCTATTAATAGGGTCAACAGCCTATTCAAGATTATTCGAACAAATTTTTATTCGAAGATTATTCGCATAGATTTTTATTCGAATAATGCACAACTCCGACCTAGGGACATTCCTCGGAACGGGACGATCAACCCCGTAAGAGCTACACTGTTACTCAGACTACAAGCAATTCAGCAAGACTCAAAGGTCCAGCAAGGACGAAATAGCACCGAGGGTGCGTCGCAACGAGTAGTTAAGGAGCAGGGATGTTCTGCAGTCCCCCCTAGAGGGTTGTAACCGTTCGCCCATTTTTCCATCCCAAGCCAGGACCGACAGGAGAAATTCCCAGTCGCTGATCTGGCAATTGTGTTTCGAGTCCCGAGGGTAGTGGTCGCGCGTCCATTCGCAGGTCTCCGGGCCCGTTTAGAAAATGGCTTGCCACCCTGCCAGCACTCCCCTAAGCCCTAGGGGTGTGGCCACAGGAATCAAAGCACCTCCGAGGACACACAGGCCAGACTACACGTGTTCCCCTCGTGCATGTGTTTACAGCGTGGCATCATCGGGCACAATTCTCTGTGTACCGACTAAAAATATATCGTTATGCCATACAATTCTTGCGACGCTAAAATTGGAAGGTGCGTCGGGCCTGACCGGTGGAGGCGTCGATAAATCGCGCGTGTCGCGTGAACGTTCGACAGCGTTCCTGAAATTCCCTGAATCATTACCGCCAGACAGCCGCTGCTGGTCAGACACGAGTATTCCATATTTTACGGTGAATCGTCCGTGCTAGAAAAATTGCCGGGGATAAGATTCTCCGTCTCTAGACGTCCACCAACACAGACTGCTAATCCGACGATCGATTCGCGCCTCTTTTCCCTCGGGACATGTACACTAGGGTGGCTCTTATTTACTCTAGGTGAAATTTTTTTAAAAACTTTCTTCGGGCACCCTCCAGAATAGTTCCAAATAATTAAAAAAAATTGGGTGGGATTAAAAAAAGAACGGGTGCCCCTGGGCCCTTAAACATTTAAATCATTATTTAACAGCTCGCGAAGTCGATTTTATATAATATCCTCCGAGTTATTCATTAAATAAAAAAATATGTCAAACAAAAGTTGTAGATCCGGACAAGGAGCATCTTTTATGTTGTATTACTTTTTCTCGTGCGACAAACGGCTTTCGAAAAAAGTCCGAAAAACTAAAAAATAGACTTTTCCACAAATTTTGAAAGATTAAACGCTTCCAGAACTTATTTTATTTACGAAGGCGAACAAAAAAATGGAATTTTTAGTTTCTCGGACTTTTTCCAAAAACCATTTGTCGCACGAGAAACAGTAATACAACATAAAATATGCTCCTTGTCCGGATCTACAACTTTTGTTTGACACATTTTTTTATACAATCAATAACTTGGAAGATATTATATAAAATCGACTTCGCGAGCTATTAAATAATGATTTAAACGTTTAAGGGCCCAGGGGCACCCTTTCCCGTTATCCGATCGAGCTCAAACTTTGCACGGATATTTTTTTCAATTATTTAAAACTATTCTGGAGGGTGCCCAAGAAGATTCGAAAGTCGAAAAGAAGAGCCACCCTAGCGTACACACTCGTGAGGAATAGCTGTATTCGACCAAGGGAAGACTCCGGCATCGACGGTGTGTCTCGCCGCGCACAGTTTACAAATAGGATCGCCGCTGAGTCGCACGGAGAATGCTGTTTTCCTTGAACCTTGTGCGCCGCGAAGCTCGCTCGTCCGCTCGTTGCGTTATAATTAATAATTTGCCGCTCGCGTTGCTGTCACCCGTAACGAGGATACACTGGCGGCACGGCGGGCGAGCATCGACGACGTCTCTCGACGCTTTTTCCGTCACCGCCGACGGACTACCGCGGCAGGCTTCCAAGGGTGCTTCGCAGGGTACCCCCCAGAATACGACGCTGCATCTCTTTAGTTCCCAACGCATCGAGCTCCTCGATCTTCCTCCTGCTTACATGTGGAACCCGTGCAGGCCGATGACTCGCGGTTATTCAATCGCGCAAAGTTGCGCGTAACAGCGCGGCGCTCGCGGGAATACCTGCGCCGACGCGATCTAAATTCTAAATTAGGGTCAGGCGAATCCCCCCAGCAGCCTGGGGCCAAAGTTGAATCCGCGGTAATAAACGGACGAGCCGCGGCCATTAGGAGCGACGCTCGCGGCGATTCCGCGTACACGTTCACGGTCGCTTCGTTTTTATCTCGTTGCACTATAAACCGCGCTGCCCTCTCCCCGTTTTCGCTCGGCGCTCGCCGAAGACCCCGCGGTATTGACAACAACCGACGAGGACGGGGCGCCGCGTGTCGCTCCGGTCCCCGAGCGGAACAGGCGGGCGAGATGCTTTAATTACAGCGCTATGTAGTCATCGATTGTCGCGGTTGTCGACGCTGTTTCGTTTAAATTCCCGCGAAGGCCCGGGGACTTCGTCCGCAAGGCCGAAAATTAACGCACGATGTTTACGCGCGGCTCACGTCCCAGCTGGCCCATCGAGCATTATCTAATGCACGCAGCGACGATAGCGGGAATGTTAGTCGCGATCATGCCGACCGGTTCCGCGAAGAAGCACGGAATCGCTGTAGGAATGCTTGGCCGACAGGCAGGCCCGATACGAAGATCTCTTTTTCTGGTAACGATAATTCGGTGTAGCGTCTGATTGATCCGGTGTTTGAAAAGGGATTAGTCCCCACTTGACACGGATGCTAGCGCGTAGGAGACTCGCACGTGCATGATAGCACCAGTTGCAAGCAGCGAAGGCGTCGCTGATCGATCCGTTGCGGTTTCCGTTTGCAGACGGCGCTCAGCAACCTCGAGGAGATGCAGCACAATTCCATGATGTACCGTAACAACGAGAGGGGCAGGAGCATGGGGGTGGGCCCGATGCGCTCGCGCCCGATGGAGAAGAGGCACGACACCTCGCCGTACAGCGGCGTCCCTTATCTATCGCCACCCCCGCCGGACACCTGGAGGAGGACGAACTCGGACTCGGCCCTGCACCAGAGCGCCAACGAGGCCTGCCAGACGGGCACCACTATACCCCATCGACGAGGTAATCGGACACCTTTTTCCCCCCCCTTATACTTTATTTTTCCTTGTTTACCGTCGCGACATAATTCCAACGATCTCGTGGATAGTTAAGAGGAGAAGCTGGTTCAGCACGCTGGAAAAGGTGATTTTTCGCGAATTTTTTTCATAGGGAAAAACAAAGTCGATCTTTCCAAAACTTTAAGGAGGTTTTAATATATATTTGTAGAATACAGAGAAAAAAATTTATTTGAAAATTTCAAGTTCATCGCGCCGGAAATGATTAATCATTGACTAGCCTCGCCACTGGAATTGTGAAATCGGGGGAAAATGGAGCCTTTTATTCTTGCCTGAAATAAAGGAACCGAAGTTTCTCTTCATTTTCACGAACTTACATTGTCGATGAACTAACAAAAAAAAAGAATCTAAAATTGACAGAATTTTGTGACTTTAAAGAAGAACTTACGGTTTTGACGAGAAAATTTCGATGTTTCTGTGCAAAAAACTGGTTCGATTTAATTTCTTCATAATTCTTTTAGTCCATCCACGACGGTTGGTCATTATTTAACTAAAAAGCTGCAGGAAAAGTCGAACGGTCAAATAGTTTCTTTGCTATCTTTCCCGCCAACTTGAAAAATGCTGTTTTGAGAAAAAGCGTTTCAAATTTTACGGTTTCCGGCCGGGTGCGTGTATACCGCGCGATGCATAACCGTTCCCCTGGCTGGTGCTTCGGAAATACTTCGAACTTCACTCCGAAAATTTAGGAACATATCCTCTACGAGCATCGCTTTCGACAAAAGCAGAAAGAACCAAAAACTTCAGCCCTGTAAACCAGTATCTTTCCTTAATAAGTAGAATCTGAAAGATTAATCGCAAAGGCTTCATCAGAGTGAAGTCCAGTAAGCGCAGCGCGAAGTAAGCCGCGTCTATGAAAATAAGGACGTAAGTAATCGTCGCTAATTAAGCCTAAGTGGATCTGCCCACCGTTCCACGGCGCCGTTCCGAATCCTTCGGACAGTCAGCGAATCTCCTTCCCCCTGCTTCGATTTATTCGCGTGCTCGCGTTTCTCCGGGGAACGCCCATTCCCGGCGATACAATGCATATTAATGACACGCTCCCAGGAAGAAGGCGCGAGCCGCGGGAAAAAAAAGCGCGCGCGGCAATCAGACCGCCGCTTGTCAAACCGAACGGAGCTGAATCGTGTCGTGAAATATCTCTGCCTCTATCTACGCGCGACGAATAGTCCATTTGTCGGGTGTTCGATCCAATATCCATCGCAAATCAATCGACGCGGCTCGGTAAACATTCCCCCAGCCCGCTCCACTCATCGCATGGCTTTATCCGCTGAAATTCAACCGGGTCCACAGCTTTCCACTCCTTCCTCGCTTACGAGATCGAATTCGAGATCAGTCCCCTCCCCCCCGTCGAAGCTGTCCGCGCTCATCAAGAAGCACACCAAGGCCGGCGTAAATAAAATTCTAAATTGGCCAATCTCGAGGCGAATCTCGCGACCATTAAGTCAATCCTCGCGTCGTCTCTGGGATCTGGCACCGTCGTCTGGGAAAAATCCCCGCGTTTCGTATAACAAACGCCCCCGATGCTGCCGCGTAAATTCCATCGCCGTGGCTCGGGGGCGTGCATTATTTCGGGAATTGGCTGGTTCCCGTTTCCTTACAGCTCCTCGGGCCGATTTCACGGAGCTGGGCTCGTCCGCGGGAATCCCACGATTATCGCGTTACCTCGTTGCCCTCGAGTGGCTGAATTCTCTCGGGGATCGATACTTTTCCACCCTGCTAAACTGGCGAGCATTCGTCTCGGACAGAGCCGCGACAGGCTACTCTAATTTATGTAATTCAACGGGGACACATCCTCGAGGCGTTGAATTCGCGGGGAGTTCTCGAAATAATAAAAGATCGGCAACGGAAGAAGGGAGGTCGTCGATCGCTGCAGCTTTTCCGATTCCGCTCGCTACGGATAGGCGCCTTCGACGATTCCCTCTTAATCTGGCAGTCGGCTGGCGACACGGGGGGATCAGGAACGAAACGTTATACTCGTAGTAACGTTAGCAAGTAGCATTACATGGTGTTACGTTGCCGCCGCGAAATCAGACGCCGTGCCTTGGCGATATGCACGAGGCTCATCGTCGCCGCGGCAAAATCGTGTCTGGAGCGGCGCGCGCGCGCGTGGGTGTCGAAGGACGGGATGTAATTGACACCCCGGTGGATTCGCGATTCCCTCGTATCGTCGCTCTGGCGAAACGAATCCCGAATGTTGCGACTCTTTCCGCGGCTCTTACGGCTTCTGACGTTTCGCAGATCAACACAACATGAGCGGATCGGGGAGCGACAACAGGGACTTGCATCACGGATTCATCGAACGGCCCAGATCGTCCTGCGAGATGCCAAGAGTGCCAGGGATCAAGTAAGACCCTTGAAGTTCCTCGAAACCCGGCGAGGCCCGGCCGAAAATTCGCGAATCTCGGCTGAATGTCTCCCGATAGCACCGCGGCCTATTGTTGCGCTACCGGTGTATGCATTATTTATGCGTTGCGGCTATTGTACGAGCTTTCATTGTAGTCCCGACGTATTATATCGCGCATACCGACGCTTCCGCGCTCCGAGTTTATATAATTCTGAATAGGCCGACGTCCAGCCCGACCCCGGGGCTGTCTACAATTTTTAACGCGCCCGAGGGAACGGTCCTCGAATTCTCTGGTTCCCTTCTCGTTCGTTGCTGAGCTTCGCTAGCGCGCAGTCAGTGAACTTCGAGCTCGGAACGACGACAGGCGGCACCTACCCTCCAAAAGGAGATTTTCCAATCGCCAAGGTGTACGGTGCCGTGCTGTATCGTTAAGGGGTCATGCTCAGTTAGGAGACCGAAAAAAGGGTGGTCTTTGGAAATTTTTTACTCAAAAGCTATAACATATTTCTTAAAAAATCTTTTTTCCTCTTAAGGATTGCATCTAGTACTGTGCATCGTATTTTTTTTATTTAAAAATATTTATTAATAACTCAGTTATTGTCCATCAATCGAAGGCTCTCTAAATAAAAAGGCTTCTGCGGTGACCACTGCTGCTCGAAAGTCGATTATCTAAAATAAAAAATTCAAAAGAATTTACTTATTATATTGTATTATCTAGTATTTGAACGAAGGATTTTTCGAAATATTGATTTGGGAAAAAGTGGCTGATGTTTAAAGTAAAATTTTCAATTTTTATCATAAATCGTGCCTGATTTTCGTCGATTAAAAGAAAACTAAGCATCGGATAAAAAAATCCTTCGTTCAAATACTAGTTAATATAATATAATATGTAAATTCTTTTGAATTTGTTATTTTAGATGATCGACTTCCAAGCGGCAGTGGTCACCGCAGAAGCCCTTTTTTTAGAGAACCTTCGAGTGATGGACAATAACTTAGTTACTGATAAATATTTTTAAATAAAAAAAATACGATGCACGATACTAGATGCAATCCTTAAGAGGAAAAAAGATTTTTTGAGAAATGTGTTATAGCTTTTGAGTAAAAAATTTCCAAAGACCACCCTTTTTTCGGCCTCCTGACTGAGCATGAGCCCTTAAGTGAATGTCGTTCCAGGGGTCGAACGATGACGATTCCTCGATAATTCTTACCGATCGTTGACTCGAGCGCCTGTTTGAATCTCGCAGCATATACCCAAGTTCCCAGCCGCCAGGACAGCAGATCCCCATAGGCAACAACACAGGGTCGTTGCCAGACCTGAGCAACGTCCATTTCCCGTCGCCACTTCACACGCCGTTGGACCAGGAGGACCACTCCAGCAGTACGCCGTTCAGCAACGTAAGTCCAGCCAATTATACCGTCCCACTCGCTTTCTCTCCTTTCTTCTCGACCTTACACACAGATATAGATACGCATTCTTACGGGGCTGTACACTCCTCAACGACTCTTCGTCCTCTTAACGATCGCGGCTCCTCTGTCTCTTTCGCCTCGTTCAAAGAGCAAACTCCTGTCTCTGGCACTCGTCGAGCTGCCGTCCTGTAGGTACTCTTTACCTCTCGTCTTCCCTGTGACACCGAAGACAGAACTTTCCTCCGAACGGTGGAATAAAATCGACGCCTCCGCCAACAGTGGCCGCGAGGATTCAGGCGAATTTAGAGTTTACACTTTGGGTGTGCATCGCGGATGATTCGCGGTGAATGCGAATTGATTGAAAGTGGAGGCTGGGCTCTACTTTGTTCACTGGTCACCTTGGATGAGGTGAAGAACAGGGGCGGATTTGGGTATGGGCCAAGTAGGCTGCAGCCTCGGGCGGCAAATTTTGAGGAGTAACAAAGTTTGAAGGGCGGCAAATTTTGCAGCGCGTCACACTTCGGGGGCTGCAAATTTTAGCAAGCGAAGAATTTTGAGATGCGGCAAATTTTGGGGAGTAACAAATTTTTAAGGGCGGCAAATTTTGCAGCGCGTCACATTTCGGGAGCTGCAAATTTTAGCAAACGAAGAATTTTGAAACGCGACAAATTTTTACCGGCGACAAATTTTAATCGAAAGAAATTGGATAAAGTTTAAACACAGGGACTTAAGACAACTTTAAAAACAATTCCCTTTTTTCATGTAGCGAATTAACAAAGACTCAGATATGAGTTGCCATATTGAATTAATATTGAAATTGTCTCGACTCATTTAAGTTAAAATATTTGATAATATTTCGCGGAAATCTTCAAATCTCCAACTCCGCCTCTGCTGGAGATGAAAGAAATCTTTACACCTTTCACTGCGAGATCAATCATCCTTTGCGCATCGAAAGTAAAAATTCTAAATCGCCTTTAGGAAGCGTCGTCCATCGTCAAGGTGTCAGCATAGAGTTCACCGTTTCAGTCCACTTGCTAGATACTATAGCGTTCCTCTATAATCTGAGACAAGGAACAGGTGGCAGGTTCAGGTCGATCTCGCTCGATTTGAACCTCTTAAAATTCATCTCCATGACGAAGCGAGCTCGTAGATCGGTGAACGGCACCGCGGCAGGAAAAGTTTCCTCCGCGGCTCGCATACTTGCACGCGGCCCGGGGAAACTCGAACGCTCGTCGATACCAGGGCATAATCGCGAGCCATTTCCCTCGAGCTTCTCTCTCTCCGTCACCGGCTTTTTCTCCGCTTTCCCCTGCGTCACCTGTTCTTTCTCTCCGCCCTCGCGGCCCCCCCTGTCCCAACGCGCAGGTGTATCAGGTAGCGTCGTTGTTACGTAGTACAAAAGCTTAGGGTAGGATACACGCCTTGGCGGGGATATCTGTTTTGAAATGGTCGTACTGCTGGTATAATTCCAGAGCCCTCAAACGAGCAGTCCCACAAACCTGTCGCCGACCAGCTTGGCTCAAGCTGGTAGGCTATCCTTTTCACAGGATCACAATCCGACCGGCGCCCAAGTAAATATCCTTGCGATCCCGTACTAGCGTTGGGTTACTATAATGCATTGGTAGAGAATGCTGCTGCACCAGCGAAGCAGCCGGCGACGCGCGTCCTCCTCGAGGCATTCGCCGATTCCCTCGGATCCTCGGAATCGCGACGCTTTAAAAGCGAACAGCGAAGAGACGCGACGTCCGCTCGGCTACTTCGCATCAGATTAGAGACGCCGTGCGTCGCGCAACCGAGGGATCCTTCGGGGGGTGAACCATCCGACGCAATGTTCTTCGCGGTCGGAAGCTGTTCCTTTCGCTAGAACAGTGATTCCGAATCTGTGGGTCGCGAAGTGTTTTCTGGACGATCGCCACGGTATTTTAGCTTTTGTTTTTAAATATTATTGGGTTAGAATTATATTCTGAAACACTTGTTTTTAATTTGTTCCCTTTAACTTATTAAATTCAACGTACCTTCTATGGGGGTGGGCGCGCAGGTTGTTCGTGTATTATAAGAAGGGATCGCGGCTTAAAAAAGATTGGGAAACACTGCGCTAGAGGGATCCGTCGGTTCCGCGGGACTTGATCCGTTAAAGGAACAGAAAACGACTGTACGTAGCATTGCATGAGAAGAGGTGTACACTCTGCGCTTTTCTGTGCTTCGTAACCACCGCGGTGTACCGAGCCACGATGCCGCGGAGCTTTCGACCAGCGTGGCCGTTGAAATAGTAACGAAAACGGGGCCCGTATAACCGCGACAGTCGGCGATTATTTCCGCGGGGAAGGCCGATCGGACGGCGGGATAACGATTTTATATTTCCACGACTCTCGACCGGACTACATCGCCGAGGACGATTGCGAAAGGCCCGCGGATCGGCCGTTAAAAGCGTTTCGCTCGGGACGCAATTACCTCGGCACCGCGTACAATTTCGATACACTGGGATTATTAAACTGCCTCGGTGGGGCAATCTCGGGCACGGTTCGTTAATCGGTGTCTAGATTAGTCGCAGCGCACTTGAATATCGATTTTACCCTATCGCGGCCGTGGAACACTCGTGCACCGTCGCAAGGAACCGTAACGTCTCACACAAGTCCGCTCCAGGCACCAGCGAACCCACCAGCCTCCATTTTCTCTCGATTACGAAAATCCTCCGCTCGACAGCCATTCACCGTTTCCTCGCACGTTGCCTCGTGCGTTAAAGCAAGGAAATCGCGATAACTTTAATTTAAGGGCTGACTTCACCCTTCCGAGCGAATTTCCGAGGGAAAAGAAAGTTGCTCCCTGCGCATTCCAATTAGCTTTACCAGTGACGGACTGGGTCTAAAAATATTGGTTGACAGCAGACAAAGGGGGCCCAACAGTGCTCGGGATTTAATCTTGGCGAGGGCCGAGTTGAAGGGATAAAAAGATTTTTAATGCCAATTCGATGAAATTCGTTGGGTGATTATTTTAACAAAGTCCCTTCGTTGGGGTTGCTAACAAGGAGAGTATTTTAGGTGTCCGCCTCCGATCATTTTGATTTTTGGATATGTTATAGAGGACCGAAAAATAAGAAATACGTTTTTTTATTTTTCTCCGTTTTCATATCTGGGGAGTGAAAACTGCGTTCAAAGTTAGGGTTGAAAATCATTTTTGTGGATTTTTGAAAATCTGGTGAGTCAGTCATATTTCGCATTCAAAGAGACAAGATTCGTCCATTGACACTATTCCCCTATCTCTAATAGTTCTCGAGATATTCCACAAAAATGATTTTTCAACCCTAACTTCTGAACGCAGTTTTCACCCCCCAAATATGAAAACGGGTCAAAATAAAAAAACACGTATTTCTTATTTTTCGGTCCTCTATAACATATCCAAAAATCAAAATGATCGGAGGCGGACACCAAAAATACTCTCCTTCTAAGTAGAATTAAAATTTTCGTGCAGTAAGTATATACTTTCTAGTAATGAGGTGGAAGACGCGAGGGTAGTAATAACTTAGGCGTCTTAATAAAACTCAACAAAGAATATGGTTTATTTATCGATGTAACACCAAAAACTTCTTTAGATTAAAAAATGTTGAGCGGACGAAAAGCACAACCGCTCAAGACGCTTGCTTGAAACCGAATGCAAAAATAGGGAAAAACCCCGAGTCCTGAGACAGGGGAGGTTTCGTCGCCTGTCAAAGTCCAAAGGCCACGAAACCTTCGGTTGAACTTTGTTACCCTACCTGGTCTTCTGCTTCTCTCGAAGTCCAGCGCTACGCAGGCTACAGTAATTAGAGCGCTTAAGGGGGCCCACTTGTCGTCTGACAAGCTGACACCCTGGCCAGTCCGCCACTTGTACTCCGCGCTCGCGCGGAGTTTCATTAAAATTCGAACTTTCGGGTCTCTGCCGCGCACTCGTCGATGGGATGAATGGCAGCCGAACGCGGGAACGTGAGAAATACTACGGCACACGACCCAGTGCGAGCCTCTGCTCCTTATTTTCCCACGTTTTTGTCAAGGTCGTTGTTCCGACGCCCGCGGCATGTTTACTTTAACGGCTGGACGAGTTTGACCCAGTTCCCTATTTCTCTTCCACTCGCACTCCGCGTACGCGTGGTCAGCGGAACGGGAGAAGTCCGTGGGATTAGCCGGGCGTTAAAGTAAACACGTTTCGAGCGGCGGACAAGGACGCTAAAAAAAAAAAAAAAAAAAAAAAAGAAAGAAACGTGGGAAAATAAACACGCGAGCCCCGGTTAGGGTCGTAAGGAGTGTTGTGTCTCGCTCCTTGCACCTCTTGCTCCCCTCCCCCGTCGATCCCATTGAAGAATCCACGGAGCCTGAGCGCGGTGACTCGGCGCTATCTCCGCGGCGCTTCTTCGCGATAAATCGGCCGTCGGGTGCCCCGTCGGTCAACGGGGCAGCGGATTATTTTATTGGTTGCGATCTTTACGGGGGACCAGTGCTTCTTCGGGGAAGAAAGGGCACTCGGCAGCCCTGTGCCTCGCGTCTCCCCTCCTGTACGCTTTAGCGGCCACTTTTAATTTCGTTTTATTTTTATTTTGCCTTTGTTGTAGTGTTTGTTTTGTGTTTGTTATTTTGCAGAACCATTTATCAGTGCCTGTTAACTCTAGGTTCCTTCACACGTGTAAGGTTAGTAGCGATTACGAAGATCTCTCTCTCTCTCTCTCTCTCTCTCTTTCACGCTTAATAGCGACCAACGCGACTACACCCGACACGGCTCCCACTTACGATTCTCTATTCTTTACTCGATCTCTATTCTGTTCTCCCCCATTGATCGTTTCGCTTATTATACCATAGTACCGAGCTTGTGGAACGCGTTGGTAGTTTAGTGTACACGCCAGAGTGGATGTCACGGTTTACCACGTCCCGGCGCGCTGCCGAGAAGGTGCAGAAGTTAATTCCCACTTCTCGAATTCGGTAACCAAAAGAAAAAGGGTTTACCACTAAAAGTCCCTTAGGGGCCAGAGAACTTGGAACCCTTCGCTTCCTCCGAGTAGCCGCGAAAAGGGAAGTCGGGCCCCATCTCTTGGACGATCCCCCGCTCGTTTCGCGACCCGTGGTAAACCGCTACCGTCACTACTGAACGTTGCGAATCGGCGTAGAGATCGATCGCGCGAGCCCGCCGCGCGCGGCTACGGTAGCCACTCGGGCCGGCTACGCGAACGAAAGAAAAAAACGGGCGAGTAGCCGACAGACGGCCGACCGATCGTTAATAGCGATGGCTGTGAAACAGGGTGTGGCGCTGGAAAACAGCACAAGTACTTCGCAACAGGATCTTCAGGGCTATTCGCAACAACCGGTGCCACCGCCGCCGCCGACGGCCACGTCCCACAGTCCGGCTGGCCACTACATTTATCAGCAACCGCACAGCCCCGTGCCGCCACAGAGTCCAGTTAGTATACCACCTTACTTTCCTCCGACTGATCTATGGAACGCTTACGAGTTCCCAATTATCCAAGGTAAAACGATTCGACGCCCGTTTCAATCCTCCCCATCAAACATTCACGGTCCTCAGCCACTGCCGAGCCAACTAGGTACACCACCATACTCGTTAAATGTTAAAACTGTACGCGCGATACGGAGCTCGAGGTAGATCGGTGCTTCCCAACCTTTCTCGAGTCGAGACGCGCTTTTATAATATTTAAATAACACGGGACGTAATTTAATATGTAAAGAAAACGCATTGTAAATAGGTGATTCAGAGTTTAATTCTAATAAGTGCTAGAAATCGCCAAATAAAAATAACCGTGGCACTTCGCGAACAGGTTGGGAATCGCTGATAAGGGAACATCCCGACCCCGGAAATTCAAAGAATTCTGAAACTTTGCGAATATGTAGGGAATTTCCTCCTGATTACAACGGAATTTTTGTTCGCTGCCCAAATTCACTCTAACGGGGTGTAATTGACCCCTGAAAATCCGGCTATTTCCCGATTTTCTGTTATAACTCGTGAACTGTAAAATATTTTTTTACCAAATGATAGATCTAATTAAAAGAAGTAACTTTTGTCTCGAAACTTATTTTCTATCTCTTAAAGTTCCCGAGTTATAACACAAAACCTGAAAATAGCCGAATCTTCAGGGGTTAATTTCACCCCCTTCGAGTGAATTTGGGCAGCAAACAAAAGTTGCGTTGTAACCAGGAGGAAATCCCCTACATGCTCACAAAGTTTCAGAATTTTTTGAATTTTCTGGTTCGGGATCATCCCTTGTGAGTCAGATAATCCCTGGCGTGAAATTTTCCCCGATCCTGCCGAGTATCGCCGCGCGAATTCGAAGAAACGCGAGCCCTCGTGCCGGGATAAGTGATTTAGACCGCCCCGAGGGCTAATTGGTCGGCGGTCGCGTGCCCGGAAGAGGGTAGCGATGAGAGGGCATCGCGTGACCGCGCAAGAATTCTTTCGCCCCGAAGACCAGCCGATACCACCGTCTGAACCGTTGGCGTGTTTCCTCGCAGAAGTCGTCGCAGCAGCAACCGCAGCAACAGCAGCTGAATTCGTTAGGCTCGTACAGGTCCTCGCAGCAGGTGAACAGGCCGTCGCCCCAATCCTCGCCTAGTTTAACGGTCCAAGTAAGTACTACCATACGTACGTTTATCATTCCCTCATCAATCTCCCACGAATCTCTGGCTCTCAAGCACAATGTACGGCAGCCTCTCGTCGCTTGCCCAGCAACCGCTCGGTGTACACTGTCCCACGGGTATCGTTCCATAGATTAAGCAGTCTTAAAGGCTTAGAAAATCGCTCTTCACAGAGTTCGATGCCCTCGACGGCAGTAAGAAGAGCCTGGAGCCTTCGACTCGGACAGATCGCCGTGACTAACGCGACGGACACGTTTTCTGGTTGCAGGGCAGCCCGTTGAGCTACAGCAACAACCCATCGGCGCCTCCTAGTCCCACCGGCCATCCGGGCCCGCCGAACTTGACGTCGGACGGCCTCGACCAGAACAGCTACTTCCTGAACCAGGCGCAGGCGGCGGCCCTTCAGCAGGACTTCGAGCAGTTCACGATGGTTAGTAGAGCGTCCTCTTTCCGGCCGCATCGCGCTTCAGACGCGTTCTCCTGACGATACCCTGGCGACGATCCAACGATGCGTTCGGTTTATCTCGTGCCCAGATTCCTCGCGCACGGTCCACTCGATCGTTTCGTTCGCTGGCCACCGAACGTCCCCCCGAACCTCGAAGGTCCCTACCACCCTTCGCGCTCCACATCCACGCCCCTTTCGCTTCAGCTGCGCCTGGCGCGTAAACGGCACCCTCGTTTGCATCGAACGCGGCGCGCTCCACGCGCCCGTTTCTTCCCACTGAATTCGCTGACCGTCCCGTCTCTTATTTAGGGAATAAACTAAATTTTAGAAAGTCCAGGAATCCGCTACCCTCCAGAAATCGGATTCCAGATTTTCAAATCTTCAGTTTCTAGTCAAAGCTTCAAATCAAGGAAATTAAACTAAATCAATCAAATTACTAAATTTCACCACCCCCCACTTTAGGGAATAAACTAAATTTTAGAAAGTCCAGGAATCCGCTACCCTCCAGAAATCGGATTCCAGATTTTCAAATCTTCAGTTTCTAGTCAAAGCTTCAAATCAAGGAAATTAAACTAAATCAATCAAATTACTAAATTTCACCACCCCCCACTTTAGGGAATAAACTAAATTTTAGAAAGTCCAGGAATCCGCTACCCTCCAGAAATCGGATTCCAGATTTTCAAATCTTCAGTTTCTAGTCAAAGCTTCAAATCAAGGAAATTAAACTAAATCAATCAAATTACTAAATTCGACCACCCCCCACTTCAGGGAATAAACTAAATTTTAGAAAGTCTAGGAATCCGCTACCCTCCAGAAATCGGATTCCAGATTTTCAAATTTTCAGTTACTAGTCAAAGCTTCAAATCAAGGAAATTAAACTAAATCAATCAAGTTACTAAATTCGACCACCCCCACTTCAGGGAATAAACTAAATTTTAGAAAGTCTAGGAATCCGCTACTCTCCAGAAATCGGATTCCAGATTTTCAAATTTTCAGTTACTAGTCAAAGCTTCAAATCAAGGAAATTAAACTAAATCAATCAAGTTACTAAATTCGACCACCCCCACTTCAGGGAATAAACTAAATTTTAGAAAGTCTAGGAATCCGCTTCCCTCCAGAAATCGGATTGTCTTCCACGTGGAGCCAGTGCTCCGGGCATTCCGGACGTTCCTGAATACCACCGGCGTTAGCTCGACGAAGTTGCTCGGTGGACGTATCGTTGCCCGGTGAACCACGGCCTCCCATTTCTTTCTGACACATCTTCGTCGACGGTGGCCGACCTTCGCGCAGCAAAATGCACGATGCAGTATGAATTATTCCGCGCGTACCGGTCGGCATGAATTATTCCGTGGCCGAGCGTGCGTCCCCGGTCAGCCCGGCACTCGGTTTGGCCAGCGAGCATCCCGCCGTTGAAAAACGTCGCGGATCGTGCGAGCCAACGATGATCGGCCCCGTGAGCCGTCGGCGTCGTGGCCAACGGGTATCGTCCGGCATCCTTCGCCATCACCGGCGATTAATCGTCCTTGTTTGAGAACGGCTCGCGGTCGCTTGGCTCGCTTCTCCGTGTTCGGCCGCCGTACGTTCGCCGACCTCGGAATCCTTCTCTGCGTTCCAGAGCCACATGGAGGAACACCTTCGAGCCTGAACTTTGTTTCCGCCGCTCCTGCATGCGTTCGCAACTGTTCCTTTACAGCGGAGCCTGCCTCTCGTCGCGCTCGTTGCTCGCGAAACGATCTCTCGTTCCGTCTCCTCGCGAGCAACGGCAATACCATCGATGCGCATACGCTCGAAACACGCGCTTCTCTATTTTCCTTTCTTCTACTTCTTTGTCTGTTTCTTTTTTTGTTCGAAAAAAAAAAAAAAGAAGAAGAAGCGAAAGCACTTGCTCGTTTCTTACAACGTGTCCGTGTGCTCCGCTCGAAACCCTTAATGTCTCGTCCAGCGATACACTGAAATGTTAAGCCTTGATGTTTATCTGTTGCCCGCATCCGTCAGGATTGGCCGAAATTCGCGCAGCAGCTCATGGAACTTGGTTGCACCTGGACCACGCAGATTGAGGTGAAATAACGCCCTTTAGCAAACTATATCAACCTCGTTTACGTTCTTTTCACACACACACACACCCCTACCCCCCCCCCTTTTAATTAGAGCTTCCGCCCTTCATTCCGATCTCTTCGACGCGACGCCAGAGTCGCCCAGGTATATACATCGAACGGACACGAAACTCGGATTGATCGGCGCGTTATCGATAACAGCAAGGTTCCAGGAATACGCCGTGGGGTTTTGATCGGGGGGGAATGACTGGGGGGTTAGTAGTCGATAAAGCGCCAAGCGAGGAGCTCGAGCAAAGTTGCAGATACGATTCTTCAATATGGGAGATGCAGAATGGTTACTCCTTTTCGACAGTGGCGGATTTAAGGGAAATGTTCCGAGGGGCCCATTTCTGGGGGAAAATGAAGCAGTAGTAATGAAGGGGATTCGCACAGAATTGTTCGGAACGTAACATAAGTTGATAAAAAACGGATTAACAAATAATAAAACAGAAAAGAATGTAGTGTTTGGATAAAGTCATAATTCTTCTCTTTTTTTTTTTTTTGAAGATGCGGCCCAAGCGGCAACTGCTCACCAGTTGCCCGTTAAATTCGCCACTGCTTTTCGAGCAATCACTTCTACGTTTCGTGAGTTCCTTTTGGCACCAGGGAAATCAAGGAGTAGACTGTTTCGTTAATTCGTGTTCGATCACTGTTTAAATGCACTTCTAGTCGAGAAATGACGCAGTTAACGAATCGAGCGGCTGGGTGAGCTATCGGCCAGGGTGAAAAAAACGAGCGCTCGGGGGCGAAGGGGAACGTTGAGAAATCAATCCTAATAAAGAAGCCTCGAACGTATCCTCGTGGAAAAGTAAGCGAGTAAAAGCACTCGCGGCTCGATCCGACCCTCCTTTTGCTTTCGAACCTACCCGACCATCGTCTTCGATTCGTTCTCGCACGGAGTCCCTCGTGCCTGAAGCGAGGATGGGAGCAGAGCTCGCGCGAGGGTAATCAGCGCGGTGTAATTAACGCGAGATCGAGGACCACATCGCCCTTTCCCGCTGTTCCCTCGTTCTTTCCTACCGAGGAGCGCTCGTCAGCGAGCCCTCCCACGACCACGATCCACGATTCAGTCGTTTTTATTTCGTCCCCTGTTTTTCTCGCTTCAGATGGACACGCCTGTGCAGACCAACACGATGGGCTCGTACATCGGCTCGCCGAATCACACCACGAATTACACGCAGGTGGGTCTCCGTAGCTGACGACGGTTGCTCGACGCGCCGGCAACCTTTCTCCAGAATCGCGCGACTCGGTATCCAATTCGACTTACAATTAGAATAGTTAGAGTCCTTGACCGTCTCGTAGCTCAGGACTTACCGTATTACGCTGAGTCGCCGTAGAATGATCATTTAAATAGCTCCTCCCGGCAACAGGGAACGGCTGACGAGCCGATCGATTCGCACAAGAAGAATGCGAAGAGCTGTTACCTCTGATACAAGTACATGCCGAGAATATTTCTGAGAACGGTAACGTTCGGTAGGAAAGCGAGCAGGATACCGTCGCGTTGCTTCTGTTGCGCCGTGCCGCAGTAATCGAACCTCGAAAAGAACGCCACCCCGTGTGCGCCGACCCGGCGGATATGTTTAGAAAGAAAAAGACGGCGGTCATGCGAGCGTCGCGCTTTATTCGGCCGAATTTCCTTGCAGAACGACGTGATAAATGTCGGAGGTGAATTGGGCAGCGGAGACGCCGGTTATTTCAGCACCAGCCCGCAAATGGCATATCAGCCTACGACGACGTCCACCGCCACCACCACCACGCAACAGCTCACGCCGCAAACGCCCAACACCCCGACGATCATCCTCACTGGTGGGTCTTCCGTAAAATTCAAACTGTTCCCCCTCCGCCGACGGCTGTTAGCGAAACGCCGGCGCCCTGTAACGCAGCAACGAAACGGCAGCGCGTTGCCCCGAACAACGGGGGCAGAAAGATTGCTAGCCAGCGAATCGTAGATTACTCTAAATTGTCTAGGAGAAGATTAGCGAGATATTTGTTAGCCGGTGCACGTGCTCTGGTAGGGGAAAGGTATCGATTAAATCTCCATTAAGGCCGTTCGGTCGGAAGGCCCTGGATTAAGGAGAGATTCCACCTAATTCCAGGTCGGAAATTTAAAGTTTTTAAATTGCAATCTTATAAGAGGGGCCTGCAAAGTGTTTTCAGCTTGAGCTCAGCCTTGTTTCTGTGCGCCTCACGCATTTCCCACTAGCTAATAGTCGAAGACACTTCCCTAGTTAGATTCGTAGAAGCTCGCGGTGACGTTGAGTCTCTGGGAATCCCGTGGAGGCTCGAAGTGGCGTTAAAGTGGTCTTTCCACTGTAACATTTGGAATTTCTTTCATCAAAAAAAGAATGTGTTTACTAGATTGAAATTTTTTTCTTTATTTATTAATACGTGTTTTGACAACACAACGATATGCTTTGTAAACAAAAAAGATGCCTCGAGTGCGCGGTCGATTTTAGAGAAACAAAAAATATGACACAAATCCGTTTGCATTCTCAAATACTTTGTTTTTGCAAGGTTATCGACAAATGCTGTAATTTTGAAGAGAATCGGTGAAACTAAATTTTTCACCTGTCCGTTTTGACGTGGAATAGCTCATTAACGAGTGGATAAATCCTCGACCCAGCAAAACCATTCTTTTTGTGGCAAAAAGCTGTTCCAAGGAACGGCAACTTCCTAGGGCGTTACAGTAGAACGAGCCCTTAAGGGGGTAGACACGGGTAATGCAGCGCGCTGTATACCGACACAATCTGGCCCGAAACATGGGTTCGGGATTTTTCGTTTTTCGTCCTTATATGAGCAGATTTTGGGCTGGGCGAGGTCTCATTCGAAAGAGGAAGGTTCAATGCGGAGCGCTGTGCTCATGGTTCAACGAGATTGTGTTGATATGTAATAATATCAGTATCCAAAGTAAAGCAAAAGTCGACAAAATATACCCGCAGAATCCAAGCATTTTTAGGTCACTAAAAGTGTTTTGTGACTCAAACGGTGAGCAGAGCGCTCCGCATTGAATCTTCTTTTTTCGAATGAGATCTCTCCCAGGCCAAAATCTGCTCATATAAGAACGAAAAACAAAAAATCGTGACTACATTCCCAAATCAGAGTTCCGCCATATTAGCGATAATACATAGCAAGTATTTTACAACTTTAAGCCGATGCCTTTGAAGCTGAAATTTAGTATACCTCTTTCCACTTCATGTTCTCCTGATATATTGGCCAAAATCTGGCGAAAATTTTCAGAATGCACAAAATTGGGCTTTGTAACAGGAGAACATGCCGTTGAAAGAGATGGCACAAAGTAACGTCTCCGGAGAGCAAATCAAAGAGCGAGAAGTGGCGCAGATGTTTCGAGACAGTGACTGTTCTGAAATTTAGTATACCTCTTTCCAGTTCATGTTCTCCTCATATATTGGCCAAAATCTGGCGAAAAATTTCAGAGTGCACAAAATTGGGCTTTATAACAGGAGAACATGCCGTCGAAAGAGATGGCACAAAGTAATGTCTCCGGAGAGCAAATTAAAGAGCGAGAAGTGGCGCAGATGTTTCGAGACAGTGACTGTTTAACGAAGAGACGCAGAATTTTGGAGCGCCTCTTATTTGCAACTTTAAGGCAAATGATTCGTTTTTTTTCAGTTTCTTTAATTCCTATGATGTTTTGCTGTACGTATAAACATTGAAGATCGCATAAAACACTTATTTCATGAAGCAATTCGACGTATAAGTTACTCTGACACGGAAAAAACGACGAAAAAATCGGTTTTTAATTTTTTTAACTGCGACGCACCGAATTGAAAAATCTGAAAAAAATTCAGGACAATATTAACAATCATACGTACTTACAGTAAAAATATAATTATAGTGCCAAGCCTGCTTCGATACACAATCGGCATTTTTCAGCATTTTTTGGCGTTTTTTATTTTTCACAGCTTGGTTTTTCAATTTAAAAATCTGAAAAAAATTCAGGACAATATTAACAATCATACGTACTTACAGTAAAAATATAATTATAGTGCCAAGCCTGCTTCGATACACAATCGGCATTTTTCAGCATTTTTTAGCGTTTTTTATTTTTCACAGCTTGGTTTTTCAATTTAAAAATCTGAAAAAAATTCAGGACAATATTAACAATCATACGTACTTACAGTAAAAATATAATTATAGTGCCAAGCCTGCTTCGATACATAATCGGCATTTTTCAGCATTTTTTGGCGTTTTTTATTTTTCACAGCTTGGTTTTTCAATTTAAAAATCTGAAAAAAATTCAGGACAATATTAACAATCATACGTACTTACAGTAAAAATATAATTATAGTGCCAAGCCTGCTTCGATACACAATCCGCATTTCTCAGCATTTTTTGGCGTTTTTTATTTTTCACAGCTTGGTTTTTCAATTTAAAAATCTGAAACAATTCTCTAATATGTGCCCTGATAACAGAAATGCCTCTGATTTTTTTCAAAATTTTTCATCCCCTAGTATAGGAGAAATTCGGCAAAAACCTGATTTCCTATTTTTGCCCTTTACTACCCTCCGGGTGGAGATACGAAGTTCAAAATTGCCACAAATGTTTCTTTTTTAATAAGCTTTTGAATGATTCATCGTGAGTCGAATTCGGTTCAAGGGAACATTTGACCATCTTAACCGGCTATTCCCTTTTGTATACCTCTTTCCACTTCATGTTCTCCTGATATATTGGCCAAAATCTGGCAAAAATTTTCAGAATGCACAAAATTGGGCTTTGTAACAGGAGAACATGATGTGGAAAGAGGTGGCACAAAGTAATGTCTCCGGAGAGAGAATCGAGGATGCCTTCGAAGCTGAAATTCAGAATACCTCCTTTCGCTTCATGTTCTCCTGATACCTGGGCCAAAATCTGGCAAAAATTTTCAGAATGCTCAAAATTGGGCTTTGTAACAGGAGAACATGATGTCGAAAGAGGTGGCACTAAGTAACGTCTTCGGAGAGAGAATCGAGGATGCCTTCGAAGCTGAAATTCAGAATACCTCTCTTCGCTTCATGTTCTCCTGATACCTGGGCCAAAATCTGGCAAAAATTTTCAGAATGCACAAAATTGGGCTTTGTAACAGGAGAACATGATGTGGAAAGAGGTGGCACAAAGTAATGTCTCCGGAGAGAGAATCGAGGATGCCTTCGAAGCTGAAATTCAGAATACCTCTCTTCGCTTCATGTTCTCCTGATACCTGGGCCAAAGTCTGGCAAAAATTTTCAGAATGCACAAAATTGGGCTTCGTAACAGGATAACATGATGTCGAAAGAGGTGGCACTAAGTAACGTCTTCGGAGAGAGAATCGAGGATGCCTTCGAAGCTGAAATTCAGAATACCTCTCTTCGCTTCATGTTCTCCTGATACCTGGGCCAAAATCTGGCAAAAATTTTCAGAATGCACAAAATTGGGCTTTGTAACAGGAGAACATGATGTGGAAAGAGGTGGCACAAAGTAATGTCTCCGGAGAGAGAATCGAGGATGCCTTCGAAGCTGAAATTCAGAATACCTCTCTTCGCTTCATGTTCTCCTGATACCTGGGCCAAAATCTGGCAAAAATTTTCAGAATGCACAAAATTGGGCTTTGTAACAGGAGAACATGATGTCGAAAGAGGTGGCACAAAGTAATGTCTCCGGAGAGAGAATCGAGGATGCCTTCGAAGCTGAAATTCAGAATACCTCTCTTCGCTTCATGTTCTCCTGATACCTGGGCCAAAATCTGGCAAAAATTTTCAGAATGCACAAAATTGGGCTTTGTAACAGGAGAACATGATGTGGAAAGAGGTGGCACAAAGTAACGTCTTCGGAGAGAGAATCGAGGATGCCTTCGAAGCTGAAATTCAGAATACCTCTCTTCGCTTCATGTTCTCCTGATACCTGGGCCAAAATCTGGCAAAAATTTTCAGAATGCTCAAAATTGGGCTTTGTAACAGGAGAACATGATGTCGAAAGAGGTGGCACTAAGTAACGTCTTCGGAGAGAGAATCGAGGATGCCTTCGAAGCTGAAATTCAGAATACCTCTCTTCGCTTCATGTTCTCCTGATACCTGGGCCAAAATCTGGCAAAAATTTTCAGAATGCACAAAATTGGGCTTTGTAACAGGAGAACATGATGTGGAAAGAGGTGGCACAAAGTAATGTCTCCGGAGAGAGAATCGAGGATGCCTTCGAAGCTGAAATTCAGAATACCTCTCTTCGCTTCATGTTCTCCTGATACCTGGGCCAAAATCTGGCAAAAATTTTCAGAATGCACAAAATTGGGCTTTGTAACAGGAGAACATGATGTCGAAAGAGGTGGCACTAAGTAACGTCTTCGGAGAGAGAATCGAGGATGCCTTCGAAGCTGAAATTCAGAATACCTCTCTTCGCTTCATGTTCTCCTGATACCTGGGCCAAAATCTGGCCAAAGTTTTCAGAATGCACAAAATTGGGCTTTGTAACAGGAGAACATGATGTCGAAAGAGGTGGCACTAAGTAACGTCTTCGGAGAGAGAATCGAGGATGCCTTCGAAGCTGAAATTCAGAATATCTCCTTTCGCTTCATGTTCTCCTGATACCTGGGCCAAAATCTGGCAAAAATTTTCAGACTGCACAAAATTGGGCTATGTACTAGGAGAACATGATGTCGAAAGAGGTGGCACTAAGTAACGTCTTCGGAGAGAGAATCGAGGATGCCTTCGAAGCTGAAATTCAGAATACCTCTCTTCGCTTCATGTTCTCCTGATACCTGGGCCAAAATCTAGCAAAAATTTTCAGAATGCTCAAAATTGGGCTTTGTAACAGGAGAACATGATGTGGAAAGAGGTGGCACAAAGTAATGTCTCCGGAGAGAGAATCGAGGATGCCTTCGAAGCTGAAATTCAGAATACCTCTCTTCGCTTCATGTTCTCCTGATACCTGGGCCAAAATCTGGCAAAAATTTTCAGAATGCACAAAATTGGGCTTTGTAACAGGAGAACATGATGTGGAAAGAGGTGGCACAAAGTAATGTCTCCGGAGAGAGAATCGAGGATGCCTTCGAAGCTGAAATTCAGAATACCTCTCTTCGCTTCATGTTCTCGTGATACCTGGGCCAAAATCTAGCAAAAATTTTCAGAATGCTCAAAATTGGGCTTTGTAACAGGAGAACATGATGTCGAAAGAGGTGGCACTAAGTAACGTCTTCGGAGAGAGAATCGAGGATGCCTTCGAAGCTGAAATTCAGAATACCTCTCTTCGCTTCATGTTCTCCTGATACCTGGGCCAAAATCTGGCAAAAATTTTCAGAATGCACAAAATTGGGCTTTGTAACAGGAGAACATGATGTCGAAAGAGGTGGCACTAAGTAACGTCTTCGGAGAGAGAATCGAGGATGCCTTCGAAGCTGAAATTCAGAATACCTCTCTTCGCTTCATGTTCTCCTGATACCTGGGCCAAAATCTAGCAAAAATTTTCAGAATGCTCAAAATTGGGCTTTGTAACAGGAGAACATGATGTGGAAAGAGGTGGCACAAAGTAATGTCTCCGGAGAGAGAATCGAGGATGCCTTCGAAGCTGAAATTCAGAATACCTCTCTTCGCTTCATGTTCTCCTGATACCTGGGCCAAAATCTGGCAAAAATTTTCAGAATGCACAAAATTGGGCTTTGTAACAGGAGAACATGATGTGGAAAGAGGTGGCACAAAGTAATGTCTCCGGAGAGAGAATCGAGGATGCCTTCGAAGCTGAAATTCAGAATACCTCTCTTCGTTTCATGTTCTCCTGATACCTGGGCCAAAATCTGGCAAAAATTTTCAGAATGCACAAAATTGGGCTTTGTAACAGGAGAACATGATGTCGAAAGAGGTGGCACAAAGTAATGTCTCCGGAGAGAGAATCGAGGATGCCTTCGAAGCTGAAATTCAGAATACCTCTCTTCGCTTCATGTTCTCCTGATACCTGGGCCAAAATCTGGCAAAAGTTTTCAGAATGCACAAAATTGGGCTTTGTAACAGGAGAACATGATGTCGAAAGAGGTGGCACTAAGTAACGTCTTCGGAGAGAGAATCGAGGATGCCTTCGAAGCTGAAATTCAGAATACCTCTCTTCGCTTCATGTTCTCCTGATACCTGGGCCAAAATCTGGCCAAAGTTTTCAGAATGCACAAAATTGGGCTTTGTAACAGGAGAACATGATGTCGAAAGAGGTGGCACTAAGTAACGTCTTCGGAGAGAGAATCGAGGATGCCTTCGAAGCTGAAATTCAGAATATCTCCTTTCGCTTCATGTTCTCCTGATACCTGGGCCAAAATCTGGCAAAAATTTTCAGACTGCACAAAATTGGGCTATGTACTAGGAGAACATGATGTCGAAAGAGGTGGCACTAAGTAACGTCTTCGGAGAGAGAATCGAGGATGCCTTCGAAGCTGAAATTCAGAATACCTCTCTTCGCTTCATGTTCTCCTGATACCTGGGCCAAAATCTAGCAAAAATTTTCAGAATGCTCAAAATTGGGCTTTGTAACAGGAGAACATGATGTGGAAAGAGGTGGCACAAAGTAATGTCTCCGGAGAGAGAATCGAGGATGCCTTCGAAGCTGAAATTCAGAATACCTCTCTTCGCTTCATGTTCTCCTGATACCTGGGCCAAAATCTGGCAAAAATTTTCAGAATGCACAAAATTGGGCTTTGTAACAGGAGAACATGATGTGGAAAGAGGTGGCACAAAGTAATGTCTCCGGAGAGAGAATCGAGGATGCCTTCGAAGCTGAAATTCAGAATACCTCTCTTCGCTTCATGTTCTCGTGATACCTGGGCCAAAATCTAGCAAAAATTTTCAGAATGCTCAAAATTGGGCTTTGTAACAGGAGAACATGATGTCGAAAGAGGTGGCACTAAGTAACGTCTTCGGAGAGAGAATCGAGGATGCCTTCGAAGCTGAAATTCAGAATACCTCTCTTCGCTTCATGTTCTCCTGATACCTGGGCCAAAATCTGGCAAAAATTTTCAGAATGCACAAAATTGGGCTTTGTAACAGGAGAACATGATGTCGAAAGAGGTGGCACTAAGTAACGTCTTCGGAGAGAGAATCGAGGATGCCTTCGAAGCTGAAATTCAGAATACCTCTCTTCGCTTCATGTTCTCCTGATACCTGGGCCAAAATCTAGCAAAAATTTTCAGAATGCTCAAAATTGGGCTTTGTAACAGGAGAACATGATGTGGAAAGAGGTGGCACAAAGTAATGTCTCCGGAGAGAGAATCGAGGATGCCTTCGAAGCTGAAATTCAGAATACCTCTCTTCGCTTCATGTTCTCCTGATACCTGGGCCAAAATCTGGCAAAAATTTTCAGAATGCACAAAATTGGGCTTTGTAACAGGAGAACATGATGTGGAAAGAGGTGGCACAAAGTAATGTCTCCGGAGAGAGAATCGAGGATGCCTTCGAAGCTGAAATTCAGAATACCTCTCTTCGTTTCATGTTCTCCTGATACCTGGGCCAAAATCTGGCAAAAATTTTCAGAATGCACAAAATTGGGCTTTGTAACAGGAGAACATGATGTCGAAAGAGGTGGCACAAAGTAATGTCTCCGGAGAGAGAATCGAGGATGCCTTCGAAGCTGAAATTCAGAATACCTCTCTTCGCTTCATGTTCTCGTGATACCTGGGCCAAAATCTAGCAAAAATTTTCAGAATGCTCAAAATTGGGCTTTGTAACAGGAGAACATGATGTCGAAAGAGGTGGCACTAAGTAACGTCTTCGGAGAGAGAATCGAGGATGCCTTCGAAGCTGAAATTCAGAATACCTCTCTTCGCTTCATGTTCTCCTGATACCTGGGCCAAAATCTAGCAAAAATTTTCAGAATGCTCAAAATTGGGATTTGTAACAGGAGAACATGATGTGGAAAGAGGTGGCACAAAGTAATGTCTCCGGAGAGAGAATCGAGGATGCCTTCGAAGCTGAAATTCAGAATACCTCTCTTCGCTTCATGTTCTCCTGATACCTGGGCCAAAATCTGGCAAAAGTTTTCAGAATGCACAAAATTGGGCTTTGTAACAGGAGAACATGATGTCGAAAGAGGTGGCACTAAGTAACGTCTTCGGAGAGAGAATCGAGGATGCCTTCGAAGCTGAAATTCAGAATACCTCCTTTCGCTTCATGTTCTCCTGATACCTGGGCCAAAATCTGGCAAAAGTTTTCAGAATGCACAAAATTGGGCTTTGTAACAGGAGAACATGATGTGGAAAGAGGTGGCACAAAGTAATGTCTCCGGAGAGAGAATCGAGGATGCCTTCGAAGCTGAAATTCAGAATACCTCTCTTCGCTTCATGTTCTCCTGATACCTGGGCCAAAATCTAGCAAAAATTTTCAGAATGCTCAAAATTGGGATTTGTAACAGGAGAACATGATGTGGAAAGAGGTGGCACAAAGTAATGTCTCCGGAGAGAGAATCGAGGATGCCTTCGAAGCTGAAATTCAGAATACCTCTCTTCGCTTCATGTTCTCCTGATACCTGGGCCAAAATCTGGCAAAAGTTTTCAGAATGCACAAAATTGGGCTTTGTAACAGGAGAACATGATGTCGAAAGAGGTGGCACTAAGTAACGTCTTCGGAGAGAGAATCGAGGATGCCTTCGAAGCTGAAATTCAGAATACCTCCTTTCGCTTCATGTTCTCCTGATACCTGGGCCAAAATCTGGCAAAAGTTTTCAGAATGCACAAAATTGGGCTTTGTAACAGGAGAACATGATGTGGAAAGAGGTGGCACAAAGTAATGTCTCCGGAGAGCAAATTTAAGAGCGAGAAGTGGCGCAGATGTTTCTAGACAGTGACTGTTTAACGAAGAGACGCAGAACTTTGGAGCGCCTCTTATTTGCAACTTTAAGGCGATGCCTTTGAAGCTGAAATTTAGTATACCTCTTTCCACTTCATGTTCTCCTGATATATTGGCCAAAATCTGGCGAAAATTTTCAGAATGCTATTGTAACCAAGTACAGAGGAGGACATACTATACTGAATGATATTATATAAAATTGAATGAAAGGAATAATACTGGAAATAATCTCACTTCAATATTATATTTATTTTTAAAGTAACAGGAATAAAAAAGTAATTCGCGGTAGATATAGGAAGACTTTCTTTCCTTATTCAGAATAGAATACAGAAATAGCAAACAGCTCCCTCTCGCGTTCACCGGGTAATCGTCGATCTATCGGTGTTACCATTTCTGTGCAGAAAAAAATCGAGAATCGGGGGAATCTAATCGCTTTGCTTCGCAGACTTCTCGGTGGCGGACGACCTGACGAACCCCGAGCTGGTGAAGGACCTAGGGACGGCGATGATGGGCGACTTCGACGCGGACCTGTTCCCATCGGACGACGCCCTGAGGCAGGGCCTCGACCCCATCGACGTGGATGGTCTCCAAATGCTCACCGACCCGACCATGGTCATATCCGATCCCAGCGCCGAGGCCCACTTTAGGCTAGATCGACTTTAAGGCGAGAGAGAACATTTTACTCATTTGCGATTACGCGCTGACTATATTACGTAGGAGAATACAAATTCTTGTCTGTCCTGGTGTCGCGACTTTATTCTTGGGACACCGCGACAAATGGGACGGAGCCTGTTCGCCTGGTCGCTCGCCGCGCCTCCCAGCGGCAACCGGTCGCTCGTTCCTCGACTCGCTCTCCCCCCGAATATCTCGTGTATTAGCCTATCGATCGCGTGCAGGGGACGCGGCAGAGCGAACGAGAGCGGCCCCGGAGGTGCCGTTCTCCTCCTTGCCTTGGGACTCGCGTCCGGCGATCGACGATCAACGGCTGTCCCGTTCGTGATAAACCGTTAATCGAGGATTAAGTAATACAAATCTTTATTAACCCTTTTTTTATTTTATACTACTTTGTACATTGTATCATGTATGATCTCTAAGAAGCACAAAACAAAATGTCTACTGATTTATACATGCTTTTGTCATATACGATCCTAGTGAGGTAAAGATCTACCGTTTAGGTGAAATTAACGTTTAGAGAGGGAAAGCGAAACAGTTGTGGCTCGGACATGCTCCTTAAAACGGGGTATACTTAAAGCTCTGGGGTGGGGAGAGGGGGAGGGGGATGAGAATATCGAAGGCGACATACGCGTGAAGGCGTAGGACTCGAGAGAGGAGGGAGACACGCCTTCCGACGGGTAGGTCGCCGGAAGTTGAGCATTCCAACTACTCTTTGCCCTTTCCCTCGTCGCGTGCTTTCGCTCGGCCTTCGAACGGGTCGGGTTCGAAGAGAGTTCGTCCGATCGGTGCCGAATGTCCCCGGTTCCGTCTCGTCTCCTCGGAGAAGTCGCTCGCAGACGGTAATGTAACGCGAGAACGGGGGAGAGATGAAGCGCGACGACGAGCGTACACCTTCGCCCGTACTCCCTCGGCGGTCGTCAATTGTTTTTTGAAAGTAATACGCTGTACTTCGTATACACGTTGACGTAATTAATCAAGTTAGAGCGTAACTCGATTAAAGAGTAATGTATAAAGGTGGGCTGCGCGGAAGAGAGGGCACGACGCTTATAATCTGTATACAACAGTGTACCTACGTAGTGGTAATCGACCTTTTTCGAACGCCAAGCAGGACTCGTTACTCTTAAGCGTAGACAAGAAGACGGGGCAGGCACGTTGGAAGGACTTGGGCCGCGCGTGCGACTCATCGGAGCCTCTCACGCGGATAGGCTTTTAATTCCCCGAGATTTGTTACGTTCAGCCGAGAACGGGGGCGAGATTTTAACGCTAGAGATCGTTACTGTGATGTTTTATTATGCCCGTTGACGGATGTACAAAGCGAATAGTATGCAGGCTGTTTCGGAACTGCAGATGCGAACTCGGTACTAAGGTAATTCAGTTGATTTTGTAATCGAAACAGACCAATAGGCGGCCGCGGTTTTAGCTTGCCGGTTAAGTTCGCACTCGCAGCTCCGAAGGAGCCTGTACACGACCGGCTCGTGGGTAATCGCTCTGTCGCCACGCCTCGGAACGATTTCCGAATGCTTGCTGGGCCACGGTCATGCGTGTAGATTCTACGGAATCGATTGAGTAATTCGAACGAGCGCTCGACCGGTCGCCCGGGACGTTGGCTGTCCAAAGTTTTTAATAGCGTTCCGATGGATTGAATTTTATAGAGTTGACGCTTGTTGTTGAGAGTTTCACAAAGTTTATGCCTCGCCTTGTTTCCGCGCTGCGTCGTTCGACGGTTTCGAACGGCGTGTGCCGAGCGCACTGCCTGCTGTGCCCCCCCTGGCACGAAATCCGATCGTTTCAAAGGTGGGCAGGCGCGAGCGTCCGAAAATTTCGAGGACACCCGTAGACACACGTAGGACATTTCAAAGTCCGCCGCGGCAATCTTCTGACTCGCTCGTGCGAACTTCTGTACCGGGTTGTCGGCGGGAATGAAATTGAGCTGCGACAGAAACAGAAATCGTTTAAGGAATGAATGGATGATAACAGCGAGGCAATCGTTGGAATGTGAAGCGTGTCTAGGTGAATAGAAGCAGAAGGAACTCGAGGGGTCGTCTGGTTAGATCGTTAGATCGTTAGATCGTACTCTCTTCCCTCCAGGTCCGTTCGTGTTCCCCTCGCGGAAGTCTCGTGGCGCGCGAGACGGTGCCAAAGCGCGTAGATATTCGTCGCTCGTAGATTCGTAAGATCGCGCGATTCGCCCGCAATGTAAGCGACAACGCGACACGATCCCCCGACGATCGTCCGAACGTGTGAGCCGCCCTAGATAACGAGCTCGTGACGTCAATTTTTCTCATCGGGGAGAGGGCCACCGCCCCTTCGTGGCCGCTCCCCATTTTGTAAATTCGTAGTACTTAAGCTCGCTGGCCGTGGGTGAACGCCACTCTGCTGCGGTGGGTCGCGGTGTGTGACTGGGGAACAGGATCACGCCCGAAGCCGCGACGTTCGAGGTGCGATTGGAAGCGACGCCGCGCGCGCGAACATCGAGAAACGGGAGAAAAGTGGCGACTGTAATCGAGCGGGATGGAACTTATGGGATCGGTGTCGTGTCCTCGCGAAGATTGCATCCAGGAGCGAGCAAATTTGTAAAGCGGGATCTCCTCGAAATTGCAAGGTCGGAAATCGGAGCCTCGATGTCGCAGAGAACTCACGCACCGCTCTATTCCGAGCTTCCGGTTTCGAGGGGATCGACAAACGACCAAAGCATCACGGAGAAAATCCGTCATTTCGAGCGTAAGCGTTAGATAGCACTTCGGAAAGTCGAGAGTCATCACCATTCGTATCCACGACGTTGCACAAGATTCTCTGCGAAATTCTACACATTCTTTCTCTCTCTCTCTCTCTCTCTCTCTCACACACACACATACACACACACACACACTCTCTCGATCCCGATTTCTCCTCTTTCTTCTCTCGATATACATACATACGCGCACTAATGCATACGATGAAGTAAGCCGCAACCGCACTCTTCCTTGCTCTCTGTCTCTCCCTCTCTCCCAAACATGTACACGCGAGCACGCTCTTTCTGCGCCGAGAGAAAGAGAGCGGCCAAAGAGGCGTTAACGAGCAGAAAAAGGGAAACGGAAGGACACAGGTAGCGGGGAAAGGGTTGCTCGTCCCGACCACGATCGATCGCTCGCATCGAACGCGGCGGGAGTTCAAGGGACGACGGAAGGGAGGAAAGGAAACGTTGTAATATTTGTATATAGCCATGTTACATCGTGGTAAAGAAATTACCTATATTATTATAAATATCACGCATACGTATATATGTATATACACATATACACACGTCTAACGTATATGTGTATGCACATACATAGAAATATATATATATATATATATATATACATATATATATATATATAAATATTAAGTCTGTAATGCCGTTACGTTGTTGTACCATAATTATTGTGAACACCATTTCTCAGACATCGATTTTTTTAAATAAAATGAAAGTCTCTATCGACATACACCGAGCAAGTACCAAGTAGAGTGTCCGTCGTATGATCCACCGTGTCGAACGGAAGTCCGATTTCCACTATGGCCCGCGGCTTTCTGCCCGCCCCGTCCTCGTCTCGCTTCGCATTGCCTCGTGCTTCCTCGAGGCTTGCTACGCCGACGAGTAATTGTCACCCAACGATTTCATCTCTCCGCGATTACACGCGGTAGCTTCTCCTCCGCGGATCACTCGCGAGAGCGATACGATGCGAGACGAGGCTGGCTGGCGACTTTTGTAACGATCGGTGCCTGAACGTTTCACCAACGAGCCTTCCTGTCAGACTGATGTTCACCCCTGATCCACGTAACTAATCGCGACACGACCAATTCGCGCGCGGCTATTGCCAGTTCTCGCCGCGCCAAGTCAGTCTGCGAACGACACAGTAGTGGCTCCATTAAAGCGAACGAATCGTTTCTTATTTGCCATTCTCTTGCTGCGACCGATTCCACGTAAGGCTACGTTCCACCGATGTATGAATCCTCCGGTTGAGAACTCGAGGCGATGGCAATAGAGCGAGAAACGTGTCGTTCGCTTGGATTCATCCACGATAAGTAACACCCACGAGCCTCGAGATCGTGGAACGGGTAAATCGGCGTCGAAGTCTCGCGATTTAGCTTTTTGTAGCGAGACTTGGACCTCGATGGGGCGACCCCTTGGGCTGAGAACTCTGCGTGTTCTGGACACACACATACACACACACACACACACACACACACACAGCGGATGTCGACGCGACGCCACCCACCGGAAAATGAGAAGCTGAGAAAACAGAGCAAAACAGAACGTCACCTTCGGCACTTCTCGCACGGCACCGTGGTCCTTCTGCCCGTCAATGTGTAAATAATTGTTTCATATTGTTGTAAAGTAGAGAACGCGGTGCATAAGAGGAGATTTACAGTAGGGGACGGCAGGGCTCGCTTGTGCCGCGAACAAACAAGACAAACTCTCCTTCCCCCGTAATGTAAGCGCACAAAAGAGGGTTAACGATCTATGTGTCTTCTTCGTGTTTAATCGTATCTTTGTTATTAAATCTTGAACGTCTACGAATGCGTCTCTTTGTATTTGCCTAGCTGTCACCTGTCACTCTTTCTGTTCTCTCCTCTAGCTGCGCGGATAGTCCGACGAAACCCAGCGAACCTCGCCGAGAGGAAAGAAGAAAGTATTCGCCACTTGGAAAAGAATATTAGAGCACAGACGAGGTACAGGGTACACCAAACAGTGTCAATTTTTTAGGGGAAAATGATAGAAGTAAAAGTTATGTAGAATACGATCCTCTATAAGCTCGCGAAGTTTGAATGAGCTACTACTTATGGAATTGTGTGGCGTAAATTCCCATAAAATGTTAGGTCTATCTTATACCTCGTCTGTGACTCACCTGCTGGAGCTTTACTCGTTTATCACCAGTATCTCTTATCATCATACATCGTCTTCTACAACGTTTTCTTTTAGGAAGCTACAGGACACCGCGACGAATCCAGGTCTCTCGAGTTAGAGAAGCTTACGATACTCTCTTACTCCAAGCAGAAAGTTGAAGCTGGAACTGTACAATCAGCGACAGATCACGTACCGACCGCTAGGATCAATATTCCTCCGCGTAGGCATCAACTCTACAGTTAATTACATCTACATATGGCTTATTAACACCGTCCATTCAGGGACTTCTATATCTTCATGCCCCATGTGTAAAAACTGATGGGAAGCTGGCGTCCCTTCTATCGCGACGGTAGATGTTGGAAGCTGGAGGCCGAAGGACCCTCTTGATCCTTTTAAATCGAGCCAGGGCCACGCCAGGTTCCGCATTCAGGCCACCAAAAGCTTCCCCATACTCAGTCGCCAGTGGGCCAAGTTCCTCTGCGTTCGCTGTCAACGAAGCCACAGAGCCAGACTTCCTTTCCGCCAGGGAGCTCTGTTCTGCTATTTCTTTCTCGTCCTCTGTCACCCTCGGCAATGATTTAGGCTGCTGGTAGAAGGAGGTGACAATTATTCTGGCGCCAGATCGAACGCCGTCGTACAAACACTCCGTATAATATACCTCAATCTTTTACCTTTCCACCGCTAAAGTCCCCGCGCAAGTTCGAGTTGGAAGCAGCATCAGGGTGAGTGTTCCGCAGCCTTGCGTCATCTGGGGTCAACGCGGAGTCCTTCGACCTCCTCCTTCTCTTCTTCCTCGAGCTGCGATCGCGTCTCACCAAAAACACTTCGCGCGGTTTGGAAGCTGCTCTTGGAAACAGAGCGGCCTGCTCGATTTTCGGGGCTCGTCTCTTCACCCCTCGACTCGGCTTCTTATCGACAGTCAAGCTTCTTTCAGCAGCGCTTCGAAGCTTCTCCTGGCTATTGTCGTCCTGCCTCTTCCTACGCCTTATCAATCGTTTCTCAGCGCTGCTGCTCAACCGAGCCTTCTCAGAATCCTTCAAGGACCTCTTGGATAAGTCCTCGCTCTTCTCCGCCGCCTCGGCCTCCAACGCCTGCTCCTGTTCCTCCTCCTCCTGATCAAGCAGCTCCTCGAACTTGGCGTTGTTCTCCTCGATGTCCTTGATCCGCTGAGTGTCCGCGATCTCGCGTTTGATCTGCTCCTTGATCGAGTCGATCTTCCGCTGGATCTGCTCCTCCACGCGCTTCTCGTAGTCCGCGTCAGACTGCTCCCTCGTCGCTTCAGAGTTACCAGCACCCTCGAGCTTGCCAGCGTCTTCGGAAGCCTTAGTTTCAGCCCCATTCACCGTAGCGCCGAGTTTCGCTGCCTCTGGATTCGGTGCCTCGACGACCTTCGGCTCGTCCAGCTTGGGACTCGCTTCTAAGCCAGTCGCCTTTTTATCACTTGACAGGCTCACGTCCTCCAGCGCTTTCTTGTCCACCTTTGCGCCCTGACCATCTTCCTTCAGAGACACCGCATTTTCATTTCTTTCGAACCCTGGCTGATCGTTCAGCGGCGTCTTCGAGCTAACTGTCTCTTGCTCGCAGCTCACTTTGGCCTCTTCCTTCTCCTGCTTCTCAGCAACGTTCCTCTTCGACTGATCCGCCAGCTCATCATTTCCCACTTTGCTCGCCTGATCCTCAGCCACCGGCGCATCCTTCTTTGCATCCTGCAAAGGTGCTTCTGCGTCCTTCGCTGGATCGCTCGCAGCCTCGACGTTCTCCTCTTCCGGGGTTCCCTTCTCGTGCTGCCTCTTCACCCTGGCGTCCCCGTGATCCTTCTTCTTCTCCACCTCTTCGTCCAAGGATCCTCGCTCGTCCAGGGCTGCGGTGTCCTCTGCGACCCCAGCAGCCTCGTCGTTCACCTCCTCGTAGTCCTCTGCCCCAGAAATGCCCCGCTTCACGACGTCCTTCGCCTCGAAGTCGTCGTACAAGCTGGACCTCTCTTCCTGGTCGATGAACCCCTCGGAATCCTCTCCGACGCGAAATTCCCCGCTCTTGTACTTGCTTTCCTTGCTTCCAGCTGCTGTGTCCTCCTCCGCCTCGTCCGCATACTCGGACCGGTCAACCGAGGCCTCGTAGTCGGCGGAATCTTTGCTGAGGAGCTTCGCACGGTCTTTGGAAGCACGGTCGCTTCTTGAAGAAGCTTTGCTGGCCTTGTTGGACGCTGAGCGCTTCTGGTCGCTCTTCGCAGCTTGGCCGGACCCTTTCGAGTTGCTCCTCTTCAGGTTCTCTCGCTTCACACGCACTCGTTTGTCCAGCTCCTCGGAGGGGTCGGAGAGCTTGCCGGTGTCTGTTCCAGGGCTGGGCTTGCAGCCACTTACAACTTTTCTCTGGTCCTTGGGGTCCCGGAAGATTCCTTCGATGGACGGGTCTGGATCACTGCGTTGTTCCTCCGCGAAATCGTTACTAATTTCCACGTTACTGCAAGCATGCAACGTCCCGCGTAAAGTATGCAGAAAGAAACACATCGCGGGAAAACATTGGGCTCCGAAATGATATAGCATTCGAGCATCCTTGCCCACTGTAGGAAGAGACAAGTACCGAACCCTTAGCTAAAGTTCAAGAGGGGTGACAAGAAAACTTCCTGCACGGTTACGAACCCCTTTAGAAACCCTTGAAAAATTCAGAGACTTAGAGAATCTAAAGCTCCTGTTGGAGGAACGGGAGGAGGAAAATGCCCTTGTCAGTACCTGGAGGTGTCTTTGAGGAAATCTGGGGCGCAGTAGGACGCGAGTGGATGAAGCAGGATGGACAGGGCTAGAATGTACGCGCGGCTGAACCGAAATCGCTCGTTCATGGTGTCACAGAAGGGCCATCTTTCTGTGAACGGACGTGCAGAGCTACTTTCATGGTTTGTTGGTGTTTCGAAGGTAAGGCCTTATTGAGCGACGTTGGTGCCGCTTGAATGAGGCACCGAACGATCGAGCTACGTCGAGAAAAATACTTTTGTTCTGGTCGACGGCTCGTAGCCATGGAAATGGTCTTTTTAATTGCTGTAATTTTACGATACTGTACCAAACCATCGTCAAAGTACAGGAGAATATAGACTGTATTAGAACCGTTTTAAAGAAAATACTGGGCCCCGGGCGATGGGAGGATTCGAACCCGCGATCTTGCGCACCCTCTGCGTACAGGTCAGCCGCCTAACCAACTCTACCGAAACCGGTCCTCCCTCTTATGGGGGTTTCTGATCCCATATATCTGGGTGTATAGGGAGGGTCTTGGAACTTGGACTTACGGAATTAGTTGGGGTTACAGAAAATAATCTCTTTATTATCGCAAGTTGAGCTACGTGCGATTGCACACCGTATGTATACAAAGATTATAATCGAGTAATGTTCGATAATTCCACGGTTCGGCGTAGTTTCGCTTGATAGTGCTCGGTTCCTTGGCCAATTAGTATAAAATACCGTGTTACAGTGGTTGAACCAGTCGAGTTCGTTTGGAGCAAACGCGGTGACATACTTGCTAAGGTTCACAAATACTTTATACAGCGACAATAATTGCGGCGCTGATAGCAGCTAGTGGTATGATAGAGAAATATTTACAGCGATGCATAATCCTTTTCACTCGAAGTTACGTAAATCCAGTATACATACACGAGTTATCCTCAGCTTTGCTCCGATATGAGTGACGATACGTGCAGAGTGTGAATTCGTCTCATCGTCTACTTTAAATCTACCAGAACCAAGAAACAGAAAAATAAATCGTGACTCTCCTTAGTCCACGGAGCTCGAATTATTCACGTGATTCGCGAACAGCCCTTGGTCTCGTGAGAATTGCAACAAAAGAGATTCCTACTTGCGGGTAACTCATACTATTCTACTGGAGAAAAAAGAAACCGAGGCAATCTATGATTTATCTTGCTGCGCGACTCGAGCCCAAATACAAATTACCTTCTTGTCACAAGGAGGGAAGGGACCAGGGAATTTCCCTTCGATCTATCTCCTAAGAACAGCTCGATGGGGGAGAATGCAAAACAAATAAATAAATTGCAAAACAGCTTTATTCGATCGAGAACATAATACCCTCCTAAATAAACCAGCGAACGAACAGAGAAACGAAGGAAAGAATAATAATCGATTCCACGGAGGAACGACGCAAAGTGGAATTCCATAGAACGTAAGTTAATGCGACTTGTACTGTGTTAAAGGGGGAGGGAGAAGTATATTGGGGAGCGGGTGATACAACACGGTTTCCAGCAAGATATATAGAAGAACGTTACTACTACGACGTCTACGCGACGCTGCGTCTACTCTAATTATCGGGCGAGCCGGGTCAGGCTCGCCTATATCACGGATTTAAGCTCTAGTTATTGCTTTGTAATACACGTGGCTTAAGGTGAAAAAGAAAATGTTAAACGAGTTTGATCTGCGCGCGCTCACATGTACGAGCTTCCTCCTCGCCGTTGATCGATACCTATCTATCGACGACCGACGCCCAAATATCGTATCCTGCCCAAGGATATAAGTATTTCAGTATACTATACATATATGCGTATGTATATATCTATATATAATTACGTATGTACGTTCATGCGCGCGTTTCTCTCCATCTCCCGTGGATCCCGACTTCCCGCGATACAAGTGCCGTTTTGAACGACGCGAGTTCATCACAGCCCGCAATTTAGTTGAACCCTTACTCTTACGGTTAGATTTGATCCCTTCGGGGACGGACAAGGGGCTTGGGAGATCTGGCAAAATAAATTACCAATAAACGTTAAACCACGATTGCTAAAAAGAACAAAATATATCCAAAGTTTACTCCCCCTACTGCTTGAGGCTCCAGCTTGCGAGCTATGCTCCTTTCAACATGCTCTACTCCAATTAACTTCCAAGTAGATTCTTTCGAATCACTGAAAAGCCTGAAACAGTAGCCATTGGAACTACGAAAGCCTGAAACACCTAACCAACTCCCCTTATCCTCCCCCGAACCCTAAATGGCAAAAATGGCATGGCAAAGAGGCGCTGTTAATTCGAGACGACCGGCATGTAGAACTTGTGCTTCGGGGTGTCCCTGGTGTGCTTGAAGGGAGCCTGTTTGGCCTCTATGAGTGCCGCTGGGCAAGGACCCTTGTGCCTCGGCGCGTACTCCTTCTTGTACATGCTGGAGGTGACGGTGGTACCATCGCCGAGGCTGATATTCGACACGTTCGCTTGCCTCTGGACTCTTTCCACCTTCTGGGTGCTGAAGTTCCCGTAGCTCTTGGCTTCGCTGTGCGAGTAGAACTTCCCTCCCACCGTGAGGTTGTCTTGCCGGACGATCCTCTGCGGGCGCTCGTAGGAAGACGAGGCCCAAGGGTTGCCGTCCTTGTTGCTGCGGTGCAGGGAAGTTAAGCTGCGACGGTCGCTGCTCTGGCTGGAGTTGCTGATGTACTGCCCGGTCTCGGCCAAGTTCGAGATGCTCTTCTTCTGGTCAGCGGCCGTCGACGAGATGGTGTGCAGCGCCTCGGTGGACGACGTGACGCCGCGTCTGTGCAGCACCGCGTTCGTCATATCGGCCGATGAAGAAGAGATCACGTTCTTCCTGTGGTGGCTGGTCTTCGTCAGGGCGGAGTCCACCTGGGACTTGTCTACGGGCTGGCCGCCGATCGCCTGCCTGAATTCCGCGCTGCTAGTCTGATTGGTATTGTAGCGAGCCTGGCTGGAGATGGTGTGGTGCTCGTGGTGCTGCTTCTGTCTGATCTGCCGCGACTCCATGTGCTGGGTGTTAACGTAGTCCCTCTTGCTGGCCTCCTGGTGGTGTCGCTCGAGCTGCTGCCTCTGGTGCTCGCTCACGTATCCACGATGATTCTGGGCGTCTGTGATCGATCTGTCGTCCACCACTCGTCGCGTTTGACTCGCGTTCTGCGACCTCAGCTGCTGCTCGCTCGAGTGAATCCTTTGATGGTGCTCGCTCAAGTACTGCTGGCTGCTCAGCGATCTCCTGAAGTCTGGCTGAGGACCTGGGGCCTCGGAAGGCTGTACCGCGCGGTGATCCACCACGTGATGAATATTCTGAGTAGACGACGCTCTTTCGCCTGACTGCGCGGAGCTGGTAGTCTTCCTCACGCTCGTGACCACGGTGCCGTTCTCCAGGGTCTTCGACTCACTCGCCATGGTTCTTTTAGTGTCGGACTCGATGCTCTGGATCTTAGCTGCCACTTCCTTGGCAGTGCGTTTCGTGAAGGTGTTGTAATTCCTCTGGTTGGTGGTGGACATCGCGGAAGTGTCGTCACCCAGGGATATCGAGGACTCCATGTGGTGTCGACGGCTCACGGTCCTGCCGGCTGGTGAGTCCTCCTTCCTCGTCGGCGCGAACATGTCCCTGCTCGTCGTTTTGGTCTCCATGGTACCTGTGTTGACTTTCAAGTTGTCCTCGTGCCTCTTGATCTCCGCGCGTTCCCCGCGCACTACCGTGTACGTGGACCTCTGCGACGTGCTGTCCTGGAAGTCGCCTGTCATTCTCAGATTATCCTCCCGGCGCACTACCTCGGCCCTCTCGCCTCTCTTGGGGGTGAAATCGTCGCGAGGCCTTCCTACGAAGTCTCCTTCAGGCTTCAAGTTATCCGAGTGGCGAATGGGCGAGCGACGCTCCACTGGGCCCATTTTCTCCGGGGACCTGCGCTCGAAGTCACCTTCGGGCTTCAAATTATCCGGATGCCTAATAGGCGTCCTCCTCTCCCCAGGTCCCATAGGCGACTTTTGGGGACGCTCAAACTCCCCTTCTGGTCGCAGGTTGTCAGGGTGCTTCTTGCCAGGCGTTCGCTCGACCGCCACGTGCGTGTAGTCGTCCTTTCGTCGGACATCGATGAACTCTCCCTCGATCTTCAGGTTATCCTCCCGCTTCCTCACGTCCACCCTCTCGACCTTGGTGATCTTCTTGTAGTCGTCTCTAGACCGATGAACGTCGATCTGCCCCTCCATCTTCAGATGATCCTCGTGGCGACGGATCTCCACTCGTTCTCCGTTAACGTATCTGTAGTCCTCTCTCGACGAAGGAGATACCTCCATCTCTCCCTCGGGGCGCAGATTATCCTGGGGCTTCCTCACAGGTGCACGATCGCCTCTCTTCGGAGTGAAGTCGTCCTTGGGAACCATGTAGAAGTCGCCCTCTGGGTGGAGGTTGTCCTCGTGACGAATGGGAGTTCGTCTCTCAGCCGGTCCCACCTTCTGAGGCGTTCTTTTGGCGAAGTCCCCTTCTGGATACAAGTTATCCTTTGGTTTCTTCACGTCAGCGCGATCTCCCTTCGTGGGCGTCTCCTGTCTGGGTCTACCGACGAACTCTCCCTCAAGATGCAGATTATCCGGATGCTTTATAGGCGTACGTCTTTCGGCTGGGCCAACTGGAGCCTTCTCTGGCCTCTCGAAGTCTCCTTCCGGCTTCAGATTGTCCTCTGGCTTCTTCACAGAGGCTCTGTCACCTCTGGTTGAAACGAAGTCTTCCCTGGGCTTGCCAACGAAGTCTCCTTCAGGTTTCAGATTATCCGGGTGCTTTATAGGCGTTCTTCTCTCCGCTGGACCGACCGGAGCCTTCTCAGGCCTCTCGAACTCACCCTCTGGCTTCAAGTTATCCTTGGGCTTCTTGACCGGTGCTCTCTCGCCCTTCGTGGGCGTCGGAGCTTTGGGCCTCTGCGCAAACTGTCCCTCAGGCTTCAAGTTGTCAGGATGCTTGATGGGCGACCTCCTCTCTGCTGGGCCAACTGGAGCCTTCTCAGGCCTCTCGAACTCACCCTCGGGTCGAAGGTTGTCCTCGTGCCTGACGATTTCGCTACGTTCCCCGCGGGTCACCTTGTAGTCATCTCGCCTTCTGATGTCAACGAACTCGCCCTCCATCCTAAGATTGTCCTCTCGACGAACGACATCCACGCGCTCCACCTTCGTGGTGCTCTTGTAATCGTCTCTGGACCGACGGAGGTCGATCTCACCCTCCATCCTCAAATTATCCCTGTGCACCACGATCTCCGTCCTCTCGCCCTTGGTGGGCGCGTAGTCGTCCTTAGGCTTGCCAGTGAACTCGCCCTCCGGCTTCAGGTTGTCCTTAGGCTTCTTCTGGACGGGTCTGTCGGCGCGTTTCGGAGTGAAATCATCCTTGGGTCGACCCGCGAATTCTCCTTCAGGATGTAGATTATCCTCGTGGCGAATCGGCGTTCTCCTCTCTGCAGGGCCGACTGGAGACTTCAGCGGCCTCTCGAACACTCCTTCAGGACGTAGATTGTCCTTCGGCTTGGTGATATCCGCTCTTTCCCCTCTAAGAGGCGCCTCTTCCTTGGGACGCTCAGCGAAATCTCCTTCCAGACGCAGGTTATCTGGATGCTTGATCGGAGTCCTCCTCTCTGCAGGGCCAACAGGCTTCTTCTCGGGCCTTTCGAAGCTTCCCTCAGGCCTCAGATTATCTTTAGGCTTCTTCACGTCCGCCCTCTCGCCCTTCTTCGGCGCCTGATCCTTCGGCCTTCCCAAGAACTCGCCCTCTGGCTTCAGGTTATCGTCGTGTTTAATCGGCGAGCGCCTCTCTGCCGGGCCAAAGGACTTCTTCTCAGGCCTCTCGAATTCTCCCTCGGGCCTCAGGTTGTCCTCCGGCCTCTTCATCTCTGGCCTCTCCGCCCTCTTCGGCGAGTAGTCATCCTTGGGACGTCCCTCGAACGGACCTTCGGGCTTCAAGTTGTCCTTGTGCTTCACGACCTCCACGCGCTCACCCTTCACCACCTTGAAATCATCCCTCGTTCTCACGTCCGTGAATTCACCCTCCATACGCAGGTTGTCCTGATACTTGGTGATCTCGGCCCTCTCGCGAATCAGGAAGTCGGTGTACTCGTCTCTGGATCTGTAAGTCTCCATATTCCCTTCCATTCGAAGGTTGTCAGTGTGCTTGACGATGTCGACTCGATCGCCACGAACGGGGAGAAAATCATCCTTGGGGCGACCCTCGAAGGGTCCCTCTGGCTTCAGGTTGTCCTCTGGTCTCTTCACATCCGCGCGTTCTCCCCTCGTTGGCTTGTAATCGTCCTTCGGCTTCCCGACGAACTCGCCCTCTGGTTTAAGATTATCAGGATGCTTGATAGGCGTGCGTTTCTCTGCAGGCTTCACAGGAGACTTCTCGGGTCGCTCGAATTCACCCTCTGGACGCAGATTGTCCTGCGGCCTCTTAACATCCGCGCGTTCGCCTCGTTTGGGAGCTTCCTCCTTGGGCTTCCCGACAAAGTCACCCTCCGGCTTCAAGTTGTCCGGGTGTTTGATGGGTGTCCTCCTCTCTGCTGGGCCTACTTTCTCAGGCTGAGGTCTCTCGAACTCACCCTCGGGCTTCAAATTGTCTCTCGGCTTCGTCACCTCTGGCCTCTCAGCTGGCCTATACCCCTTGTGCTCCGGCCTTTCGAATTCACCCTCGGGCTTCAAGTTATCGGGATGCTTGATCGGGGAACGTCTCTCTGCGGGGCCGAAAGGTTTCTTCTCCGGTCTCTCGAACGTTCCTTCGGGCTTCAAATTATCCTCTGGTCTCTTGACGTCAGCCCTCTCGCCTCTAGTTGGCGCATCTTCCTTCGGACGACCGATGAATTCGCCTTCAGGCTTCAGATTGTCCTGTGGTTTCTTCACCACTGGTCTCTCCGCTGGCTTGAATTCCTCCGGTTTCGGTCTCTCGAACTCTCCCTCGCTCTTCAAGGTATCGGCGTGCTTGATGGGAGTCCTCCTCTCAGCCGGGCCAAAGGGTTTCTTCTCAGGCCTCTCGAATTCACCCTCTGGCTTCAAATTATCCTTGGGCTTCTTTATGGGAGACCTCTCGCCCTGTTTAGGAGCTTCTTCCTTAGGCCTGCCGATGAATTCACCTTCTGGCTTGAGGTTATCCTCGGGTCTCTTCATTTCTGGCCTCTCTGCTGGACGATACTGCTCGTGGTCTGGCCTTTCGAAGTCTCCTTCCGGTCTCAGATTGTCTGGATGCTTTATAGGCGTTCTTCTTTCCGCTGGACCGAATGGAGTCTTCTCAGGCCTCTCGAACTCGCCCTCTGGTCTCAAATTGTCCTGAGGCTTCTTCACCTCCGGACGTTCTGCCCTCTTCGGGGTGAAATCGTCTTTAGGCCTTCCCTCGAAGGGACCCTCTGGCTTCAAGTTGTCTGGGTGCCTGACAATGTCCACACGCTCACCTTTCACCACCTTGAAGTCATCCCTCGTCCTCACGTCCGTGAACTCACCCTCCATACGCAAATTGTCCTGATACTTGGTAATCTCAGCCCTCTCCTGAACAAGGAACGTGGTGTACTCGTCCCTGGACCTATAAGTCTCCATATCTCCTTCCATGCGCAGATTATCCGTTCGCTTCACGATGTTCACGCGTTCACCACGAACCGGCGATTGGTAGTCATCCTTGGGTCGGCCTTCGAAAGGACCTTCTGGCCTCAGATTGTCTTCCGGCCTCTTCACGACAGCTCTGTCCCCTTTAGTAGGGCTGAAATCATCCTTGGGCTTGCCCACAAAGTCTCCTTCGGGTTTCAGATTGTCCGGGTGCTTGATAGGCGTTCTCCTCTCCGCTGGACCGACCGGAGCCTTCTCAGGTCTCTCGAACTCACCCTCTGGCTTCAGATTGTCCTGAGGCTTCTTCACTTCTGGCCTCTCTGCTGGACGATACTGCTCGTGGTCTGGCCTTTCGAAGTCTCCTTCGGGTTTGAGATTGTCCGGATGCTTTATAGGCGTTCTTCTTTCCGCTGGGCCGAAGGGAGTCTTCTCAGGCCTCTCGAAGACACCCTCTGGCCTCAAGTTATCCTGAGGCTTCTTCACTTCTGGGCGTTCTGCCCTCTTCGGAGAGAAATCGTCTTTGGGCCTTCCATCGAATGAGCCTTCGGGCCTCAAATTATCCTCCGGACGCTTCACGTCAGCACGCTCGCCTCTGGTCGGCATATAGTCGTCTTTTGGACGCCCTTCGAAGGGACCCTCAGGTCTCAAGTTATCCTGAGGCTTCTTCACTTCAGGACGCTCAGCTCTCTTCGGCGAGAAGTCATCCTTGGGCCTTCCTTCGAATGGCCCTTCAGGCCTCAAATTATCCTCGGGACGCTTCACGTCAGCACGTTCACCCCTTGTTGGTTTGTAATCATCCTTTGGACGTCCTTCGAAGAGCCCTTCAGGACGAAGATTGTCGTCGCGTTTGATCGGTGTTCTCCGCTCAGCAGGGGTGAATGGCGCTCGTTCTCTATCTGGAAAATCACCTTCGGGGAACAAGTTATCAGGATGACGAACAATCGGTGCCCTTTCACCTGGACCATAGGGCGTTGGCCTGGGTCTATCGAATTCACCTTCAGGGTACAAATTATCTGGATGCTTAATGGGTGTGCGTTTCTCTCCAGGTGTATATTCCTCTCTAGGACGATCTTGGAAGTCCCCTTCAGGACGAAGGTTATCCTGTGGTCTCTTCACATCCGGACGTTCTGCTGTCTTAGGCGCGAAATCATCCTTGGGACGTCCTTCGAATGGCCCTTCAGGACGAAGATTGTCGTCGCGTTTGATGGGTGTTCTACGTTCAGCGGGAGTGAATGGCGATCGTTCTCTGTCTGGGAAGTCACCTTCGGGGAACAAGTTATCAGGATGACGAACAATCGGTGCCCTTTCACCTGGACCATAGGGCGTTGGCCTTGGTCTATCGAATTCACCTTCAGGATACAAATTATCTGGATGTTTAATGGGTGTGCGTTTCTCTCCAGGTGTATAATCCTCTCTAGGACGATCATGGAAGTCCCCTTCAGGACGAAGGTTATCCTGTGGTCTCTTCACATCCGGACGTTCTGCTGTCTTAGGCGTGAAGTCATCCTTAGGACGTCCTTCGAATAACCCTTCAGGTCGAAGATTGTCATCGCGTTTGATGGGTGTTCTACGTTCAGCGGGAGTGAACGGTGATCGTTCTCTGCCTGGGAAGTCACCTTCGGGGAACAAGTTATCAGGATGACGAACAATCGGTGCCCTTTCACCTGGACCATAGGGCGTTGGCCTTGGTCTATCGAATTCACCTTCAGGATACAAATTATCTGGATGCTTAATAGGTGTGCGTTTCTCTCCAGGTGTATATTCCTCTCTAGGACGATCTTGAAAGTCCCCTTCAGGACGGAGGTTGTCCTGAGGTCTCTTCACATCCGGACGTTCTGCTGTCTTAGGCGCGAAATCATCCTTGGGCCTTCCGTCGAACGGACCCTCTGGCCTCAAATTATCCCGCGGCCTCTTTACTTCTGGACGTTCAGCTGTCTTCGGCATGAAATCGTCCTTAGGCCGCCCCTCGAAGGGTCCCTCTGGTCTCAAGTTGTCTTCGGGCCTCTTCACATCAGCACGCTCTCCCCTGACTGGCTTGTAATCATCCTTGGGACGTCCCTCGAATGGTCCTTCGGGCTTCAAATTATCCTGCGGTCTCTTCACCTCAGCCCTCTCCCCTCTGGTCGGTTTGTAATCGTCCTTAGGCCTTCCCTCAAACGGCCCCTCTGGTCTCAAATTGTCCTCCGGTCTCTTAACATCAGGACGTTCCGCTCGCTTCGGTGAAAAATCGTCCTTAGGCCTCCCCTCAAACGGCCCCTCAGGTCTCAGATTATCCTGCGGTCTCTTCACGTCCGCCCTCTCGCCCCTGGTTGGTTTGTAATCATCCTTCGGCCTCCCCTCGAACGGCCCCTCCAGTCGCAAATTATCCTTGGGCTTCTGCGGCTCCGGCCTCCTGGTGATCGCCGGCACCGCGTAGTCGTCTTTCGTCACACCCTCGAACGGTCCATCGGACCTCAAGTTGTCCTCCCGCCTGGTCACGGCCGTGGTTCTGTAATCGGTCTGGTCGAAGCTGTGATACTGCTCCTGCGAGGTCGTGGTACTGTCCACGATGTCCGTCCTGCTGTAGAACCGATCGTCCTCCTCCGTGTACGCCAGTCGTCGCCGTGGTTCTCGTTTGATCACGTCGTATCCGTGGAAATCCTCCTTGACGTGAGAGGTACCCTGCAGCAGATTTCCACGCTCGATAAGCGGCCCCCAGATACGGCTAATTGGAGCCTCCTCGGTCGCAAGGTCGACCTCGACGCTTCTGCTTACCGTGAATTCACCCTCTCCCACCGTGAGGTTGTCCGTCCGCTTGATGATCTCGGCGCGCTGGACGGTTCGATGATCGATGTACTCCGATCTGCTGGTGGTCTCGTCGAGGAACTCGCCCTCCACCTTCGTGTACGTGTTGCGACGCACAGGGCTCGGTCGTTCGCCGGGTGCCCCGGTGAACACCAGCTCCGAGGTGGTTGTACCTACGTATCAAATAGTTATTCCTCTCTCCAAGGTAATAAACCAAAATTAAGCTTGCTGTTCTTCAGCTCCACGTGCACTCAAACTATACAGACCAGTCACACGATCGTCTCGACCAACATTCTCTCCGACTTCAACGCTATCAACACTCCAATCAACACACTCAAGAGCACACTTACTTCACCAAGTTCTCAGCGTACGCTGCACACAGTGCTAGGACATCCGAACACTGCTGCATCATTCACAAGAAATCACCATACAGATTATACATGCACGCAAGCAGGGTGTACGCGTCAAGAGTTATCGCACAAGTGGAATTGAATCGTAAACTCGAGTGTCACAGACCGTGCTTGTTCTCTCAGTTAAATCATTTCTCTACTTTTAAAGCTAGCTCAACCAGAGCAATGGTAACTCACTGTCAAAATCTCCGCCGGGTCGAAGGTTATCCTGCGGTCTTCTGACTGGTTCGCGATCTCCATATTTAGGAGCCTCCTCCCGCGGTCTCCCGATGAATTCACCTTCCGGCTTCAAGTTATCCTCGGGCTTCTTCGCCGGCACCCTCTCGCCCCTCGTCGGAGCTTCCTCCCTCGGCCTGCCGATGAACTCACCCTCTGGTTTCAGGTTATCCTGCGGCTTCCTCGCCGGCACCCTTTCACCCCTGGTTACCGCGTAATCCGTTCGCCTCTCCCCGGTGAAATCACCCTCCATTCGAAGGTGATCCTCATGATGATAGATCGCCCGCCTGTCCACGCGCTTCTCGTCAAACTCCTCGCGGTACGAAGTCACGGCATGCACAGGCTCGCCTCGGGGGAGCTCCAGGTGGTCCCCAGGGAGGTTGTGTGGGCAACGGTGCCGCCTGCAATTGTTTCGTGGACAGTTTTTTTACCGTGGTAGTCTATACACCCGACGGACGTTTAAAAAAAAAAGGGAGTGCAATGAAAGCAGAGTAAAACTTCAGGTCACAAAAACCGCGATTTTTTTCAAGGGGTGAACAGCACTGGGATTCTGTTTCGTGGCTTCGACGAGACTACGCGCGTTGGACTGGCCAGCGAATAAAAATCAGAAGTATTCGAGCATTCCATGGAACGCTGGTGCGACGCTGCGCTGCAGAATTGGCACGGGTGCTTCGTGGGTACCGAAGGACGGCATTTTGAAGAGTCGACGAAGACGCTGCATCGAATCGATCTGTTCGAAGGAACTCAGCAACCCAGCTCAGCTCCTCTTTTTATCAAACGTACACGTGGTTGACAGTTGAAGGAAGAAACGGGATATTAAAAATCGTTAGACGTTAGAGCAAGGTCCTAATTGGACGTCGACCCTAATTTAGCTATCGCTGGCGAATATTCATGCACGTCGTTCGCGATAGATCACCTCAGTTAGCCCATTGATAAACTGGTAGTCGGAGACGTCACTGCAGTCACGCACGTGATCATTGTCGTGCGAGTCGCATGTTCGTGATAGCTTTGTTAGATTTCGTGCACGCCGTACGTTAGGCAAGCCTAATTGAAATACATTTGCTTAGGGTAACTGCAGCGTAGCCAGATTGCTCGATCGCTTAGCAAATAGAATGGAAACTTTCGCGTCGTTTGCGAATTCTTCGCGGTATCGCCTGGTATCTCGGTTCGTCGACATTTAATAAGTACAGGGATTACAAATAATTAGTCCACTCATTTGCAAATCTCTTGTCATCACTGCCACCTGCCGTTAATCATCCTCCCATGCAAATTGCATATTAATAACGAATTAGCGCTGCAATTAACAAGTGATTTCGCTCGGTGAAACGTACGCGGTTTCACCCTTACTAGTACGAAGGAACTGCTCCGTTGTAACAAGTCCATTATACACGCACGCGTTTAAAATGGTAATGACGTTTTTAGGTACCCTTTGCTTTTTACTCGCCTCGCTGAATAACGCCTCGCGGTATTTATTGTTGCAGAACACTGTAATTGGCAATTAACCAGCCGAGGAAACATGGGCGCTGTAACACGTCCGCGAAACGATACTGTAATCTCCATGTCAATTAGAGAGACAGCAGCCTGCCAAAATGCCAACGTGCCTGGCTATACAAAAGATCGGCGATCTACGCGGGGAAATCATTTGCTCCTAGCAAACACCCTTTGAAGCTCCGAAAAGAACTTCGAACGCTCCTTTGATTTTGTCGCGCGAAGCCGAGCGCTTTAAATATACAACGCGAAGATTAAAGTCGATGCCCGTCGATCGAGGACCGCGTCCATTCGCGGCGTGATCCGCGCGGGCCATTTGCAAAATTGCAAGTCGGTCACAGCGAGGGGGGATTTCGCAAGCGGTGCCCTACGCAACTCGCGGCACGTACACTGCGTCGATGGGATTCGAATGCATGGCTATCCACCGTAAGAGGCGATAAAAAAACAGCTCACCGGTCGTACGCGCCAAATTTCGATGCAGAACGATGGTTTGCTGGGTGCACGCGAGCCTCCGACACGCTCTGTTATACGGGATTATCGGGGAATGTCGTGTCCCCGCGTAATTCTCCGTTCGACGGGATGAAAAAAAAAAAGTCGCGAAAGGCAGCGCCTTTTGTTCGTACGCGTTTCGAGCCTGGTTTCCGCCACCTCTGTTCGGTATCAATTTTATCAGCGAGCGAGGATTCCCGGAGTTACGATGATCGTATCGGCACGCGGCTTCCTACTTTAATCAGTTTAAACGTGCCAGTGGCCGCTAATCGCGAGCAGCCCGCATAAAATTGAGTATTGATTAAAACGATGTGCTGGGAGCTGAATAATCACTGTCGCCGGTTTAACCGATTTAAAACCAGGTATTTGATCAATATCATCCGCGGATTGGATACCGGTGGGTAGCCGAGGTCGCGGGATTTTCGACGCCCTCGAGCGCCGTTGCCAGTCGAAGATCGGATGCCCCAGAGCGGTCAAGGCTGAACCACCCTTGACGGATCGCTTTCGTTCCGCGGCGCGAGCCTCGATTCGGGTCAAGCGTTTCAATCTAGCGACGACTGGGGATTACACTTATCGGAGCAATTTTCGCGCGAGTCGATGCCGCTCCTGTTTACGCTCTGCCAAAAAGATCCGGGCCTCCTTGCAATCAAGGCTCGAGAGAAATCGGTTCCATGATTTAGAGTTTATCAAACTGAAGGGTACTTGATCGAGGCGAGATCTCGACCTCGATTGCAAGCACTTGTCCCTTGATGTCAGGTATCGTCCTTGAGCGGATCGATATTGCGTCTGAGAGAATTATTATTATAAGTTTCGGCTTCGTTCGCAGGCAGCGTGAATCACCTTCGTGAATCTCCAAAAATGGAAACCTGCCACTTATTCGTCATCCTTGGTTTTCGGCCGAACAATGACTATCCTTGCGAGCGGATCACCTTAATTTTGAATCGCGGATCACCTTGCCCCGGGATCACGCGGCCACGCCACGCCGTTCGAATAAGGAAGAAGAGCGAGCAGCCGATCACGATTGGCTAAGAACAAGCTCCCGTAAAAGGGCTTGTCTCGTGTCCCACTTTTCAACGCCTCGTGCACGCGCTGGCTCCCTTCGTATGCATACAGCGGATTTCAAATCATGCGGACCTTGTTCCAAGGACGGGCGCTTCGAGATTTCAGGGGAATTTCACTCGGCGGACAGGTTCGAAACGAAGTTACTCTATCGAAAAGAAGTTACGTCCCATTCAGCGTCTGCTTATCTTTCGAGGAAGTAGAGAGACATAGATCCACCTGGTTGGATCTTGCTCTTATCAGCTGAATAAAGTGTACGGTATGGGGGGCGTGTTTACAGAATAAGCAGCGGTAGGAAGCGTAAGATATCGAGGATTGTTTGTAAACAGCGAATGGAAACAGTCAGGTAGCGTTGTGCAGGAGGCACGCCGCACAGTGGTCCGAACGTGGAAAGAACCCTAAATAATGAAAGTCGGATTTTTAGGTATGGATTATTTTTTTTGTGGTAGCCAACGAATCAATGTATCTTGCTGTGAAAATGGATATATGCTTTTCTCTTTAATACGGAAGAAAAATACATCTGAAGTAGACCTTTCGTATTCTAGCGGGATTCTGACAGATTTCTCATCAAAGTTTAAGACACCAAAATAAAACTCACCAAAGTAAAAATATTTTTCTTTCACTTTTGGGGACATTAATAATCAAATGTGTTATGTATTATAAACGTGTGTAGTATCACCTTATATATGACGTAAATACTTTTCCAAAATATATAACCAAAATCATGTTTTCTACGTATGTTAAAATACTAATTTATAACGCCATTAGTAATATTACTATTTGTGAAAAAGTCATATTAAATTATTTCTTTAAGATTGTATTAAGTTTGATATTTAAGAAGTAACATGAAAAAAAATAATTTAAAGTATTGAGAAATACTGAAGTTATGTTTTCTCCTCTATGCATCCAAACACTGTGCGCCGGAGTGGAGCATCCTGTAGGTGGTTACGGTATCGAATCGCGGTGTTTGTAGATCTTTAAAAAGAACCGATGCATGCATGGTGACGATGACGAAACGAAGCTGCAACGCGACGAAGACCGTGACTGCGATCGCAATGATGGATAGAGCGAGCGATTGATGCTTCCGATCACGGAACTTTTCAACAACGGACACCCTCAATGGCATTAATTACACATCTTCGCGGAAACACCGAGCACAGCTAATAAATCAACGATCATCCATTTTAATCCTGCTCTGAATCGTGGAATCAGCTGGCAGGGGAAACAACGCACGTTATAAATGCAAATTTAATTGAATTAAAAGCAAATAGTGCGCATACTGATTGTTCGGAGTTTCGGAGTAAATATTATCATAGCGAGAGGAGCAAATGCCCCACAAATACCGCGATGATAATTAGATAGGATTCTAAACGATTTTGAAGCGTGCGTGCCGCGAAGCAGGACAGATTCAGGGTACGGCTCATCTACGTTAGTTCGTGTCTCTCTTTTTGTACTTTTAAGAACGGTCCCTTATCATAGAATCCCTTTAAACACCCGACTCTAGCAATAGCATGTTTAAAACGAACAACAGGGCTCCGTCTAGGAATGTAATACCAACATTTGCATTCTAAAGGGTTCGTTTGAATATCAAAGCGCAGGTCAGAACAAATTCGTCGCCACAATATAATGGAATTTGTCACTCACCCGCAGGTGCACAGCTCGCAGATGCATTGCTCCTTCAAAGGGATCCTCGACAGGATGTCGGGAATCTTTCCCGGTCGATTTTCGTCCTCGTCAAGGGAATCAGGTGACTGATCACCCCTCTTCGGTGTATCCTCCGGTTTTTTCGGCTTTTCCTCCGTTCGACTCGGTTTCCCAGCAGCTGGCCTTTCCGCAGGCTTCTCGGGGCCCTTCGGCTTCTCTTCCGGTCGGCTGGATTTCCCAGCAGCCGGAGCCGTTTCCTCGGGTCGCGGTGCTTTTCCAGGAGTCGGCCTTTCTTCGGGGCGACTCGGCTTTCCAGCAGCCGGCAACGGTTTTCCCGTGGGCGAGACATAATCGCGAGGCTTCTCCGGCGATTGTGGTCTGCCCCAAGAAGGTCTGTGGAAATTCAACGGAAAAGTCGAAACGCTTAATCGAATTATCGAGGAATTATTATCAAGCGGCCCATTTTCTTGGGCATGAGCAGAGAAATCCATGGTGGTATTCCTTTCGGTGCTCGTAACCTCGTTCGAAACGAGGAACTGGCGAGTACACACCGGGCAGAAACTTAGAGGATACTCCAACTTCCTACGCGCTCTGGCTTTAATTAAAATGAGTTGGAAATTTCAATATTTGTGTACGCTGCGTTAGTTTCCGCGCGAGCATCGGCCATTCGTTGATTGCATCTAGCGGGGTTACCATTTGCAGAGGGTGTAATCTCGAGGTGTATTGTAGGTGGAAGGAACAGTGAGGTCGTAAAAGCAGCGGCACCAATGAATCGCGAGCAACGTATCGCCTCGTAATACCACTGTGCCTTAAGTGCTTCGAACACACGATGCCCTTCCATCCATAATATTAATTGGAGAACGCTAATTTCACGTGGACGCGTTACCTTTTAGGCTCCCCAGGACTCTGCTCCCGTTGCTGAGGCCGACTCGGCTTGCCAGCAGCTGGAATCGGCTTGATTCGCTCCTCCTCCCTGAGCCCAGGGATCCCGCGCGGATAACCAGGCTTTTCTGGCGAAATTTTCTGCGGAGAATCGGCTGGAGACCTGGGCTCCGTGCTGGTGAATCTCTCGAACCGGGTGTCGTCGACGACATCCCGCGCTACCATACTCGTCACCTCTTTGTCGATGAATTCGGCCGTTGACTTGGTGACATCTCTCTGTGGAAAACAATGGCAACTCTTATTCGGCACGTTACCCAATGATAAAATACGCAACTTTCACTTAAACAGAAGTTTAAAAAGCACATCGCTCAAAAAATAGGACGTCTCTAAGATTTTATTTTAAAAAAAGTAAACGTCATAGTGTTAAAAACTTTTTTAGGCTGTATTTGTACATCATTCAAGATAATACAATTTCTTTTGTTGAAATTTTATCTAATACAGCTGCCTGTTAATGGCTATAACTGTCCTGATGATACAGAAAATTCTGCGAAATTTATAATGCCTTGAATTATGCGAACTCAACAAGCCAAGAAAGTTCTTAAAGTTTAAAGATAAAATCCCAAAAATGGCCTATTTTTGAGTGACTTGATGCGAGGGTAGCCTTAAATAAATCTGCCCTGCCTGTTAATTCTGTCTAATCCCATCTCGCTCTGTCAATGAACTCGGCCCTACGCGCCCCCGTCGCGAAGACAATTACAGAGGATTCAGCTAATCAAAATGGTTATCACCTCGCTAATTACAAGCGCTTTCACGGCCGGTTCAAAGCACCGCGTTGTTCGCCAAATGGGTCGCGGCGCCTCAGAGAATTGCATGCAGCCGTGTTCCCTGCAAGCTTTCCACGGGAACATGCGATCAATGGTAGATTCGTTAAACCATTTACCTCGTGAGGTTCACAAGTAATAATTTTTAAGTCGACGTATAAAACACGAATAAAAGTAAAGAAGCTGCTGCTCGGGTATCGAATTGCCTGGCGGAAAAATAAAGGAAACTCGGCGCATTCGGATCAGCATACAGAGCGGCGTTTCGATCGCGTTTACATCACCGCCTCTTTTAGCGCCACGACGAGCATAAAATTCGACGCGTCGTTCACGGCAGAGCGATCAATTCTCACGTGTCTGCATATAAAATTGCTGACCTCACGGTTAAAGGCGAAACGCACACAGAATCGCGCGCAATAAACACCTTTCTAGCCTGCAACACGCGACTGGCCCGAGCGCGGGGAGGGCCGCTCGAATTCGCTGAAAGCCAGCCCTTTGTTCAACTTGCGCCCGGCACCGATGATACCCGATTGAACCAACGCGGCTGTAGTTTAGTCCCGATGAAGTAGACTCGTGATTTCATTGCTCCCGAGTTTCAACGAGATCAATTCGCCCCGACAAGCCGCGAGCCGCGTACGTGAATCGCATCGAGATCGGCGCCGCGAAGATGAATACCGCGTCAGATGAAGGAGAAGGCGATAATCGAAGGCTCGTCGTTTCACGGCAACAGTTACATGGAAATCGCGAGCCGGTACGTTAATCGACTCGGAACGCGCTGCGCGATGAAGTCCGGGGGTCTGTTAAATTAAAAACTACGACGGTGTTTAGCTGGACGGAATGCAGGTAACGCGAGATCGGCGCAGATGGCATTTATGCACGCGCCTGCATCGTATCGCGTATCCAGAGCCACTTCTGCCCTCGCGAGCGCTCCCCGAGTATTCAGTTTCGCCGATGGTATCTACGTAAGGACAGAACCACCTCGTGGCGCGCTTGGATCCCGAGGGCACTGAAATTCCAGGGATCATTTCGCAATTCGCTCGATACACTGTACAGTGTACCTCCTTGAAACGTTAGGCGCTATCAAAGCGACAGCTTAAAGAGGGAAAGGATGCTTTCCAAGTTTTCAGTAAATGAATTTCCAGGTCGAGGGAATGGGCCTCGGAGCGCGGTTCCGACGAGCGCTTCTTTCTTCACATCTTGATTTTAGGTCAGCGTGCCCGGCGAACCTTTAATTGAAAGGTGCGAGCCTCGAAGGATTCGAAGAACATGTTCGTCACTTTCCTCGGAATACCTCAATTCGTTCACTGCTCTATAAGCTAGAAATTCTCCACGGCATTCCTCCCAAAGGAACCACGAAGCAGAGGAATTTCTCTCTCTCTCTCTCTCTCTCGCCGAGCAGAAAATAATAGACGCGAAAATTTTCGTTCATAGCGAGCACGGTGAAAGCGTGTCGCGAAGCCCCCAGCGAGGATGAACGAATTTAATTAACTCCGGGAACAATTGTCGCCGATTTCATCCCATCATTAATCGATGGCGCGGAGATTACGCGCTCGCATCGATTTCGGGGCCGCGAGTTCCACGAAATTGCCCGTTCAATTATTTCACGAACGTTCGAGTCGATATTCCACGAAACGGTCGCGTTTTTTCCCCCCTCGGTGGAAAATGATTCGAGGCGATGCCCGGCGGTGCTGCAGAGCCGTAGAAATCGTTAGAGTGGATTTGCCGAATGGCTGGCGGGTAAAAGAATCCAAGACGGAGTCCGAGCGGTTGCCTTTTAATTAAGTCCGCGCTTCGACGCGCAAGCAGAGACAATCGTTCGTCGCTTTGAAATTAGCTTCATGTGCAGCCGTTTTCGGTTCGTTAGCGTCGATCGTTATACTTGGCGAGCACGTTCGCTCCCCAGCTTAACCGTGTAATTCGATAACGAGGTAAGTAACGTTTACTAATGCCGCGAAAGCTGACCTTTGCGCTGTATCAGGGGATCCCGAGCGGTCGCAACGCTCGCCAAAGGAACTCTAAATAACAAAGGTTGATTTTGCCTACGGAACATCAAAGAACAGCCGCCGTTCATCGAGCGGGCGCTAAAGAACGATCGTTTAATTAATGAGGAGTACTTGGGGACTCCAGCCAATGGAAGGCAGTGGAAATTTTCACCTCGGAGGGCTCTTTTCCACTTTCGGTGTAACGAGCTTATTACATGCACCAGCCGCGCGTGCACCGGTATAAACTCGCTGTACAACGGCCGCTCGTGGAAAACGCGATTACACGTGCCCGCGGAGCGTGACAGCGCCGATTCACTAGCTGTTTGCACTTTGAACAATCGAAAACAACGCTGCTCTCGTCTACTTTCCACGAGGACGCTGGCGTCACGCGAGATACGATGCTCCACTAACGACGGGCCGCGCTTCCAATATCACTCAGGTTTCTAAATGCTGCATTCTCGATCCTTAGCTCGATAGCCGTAGCTCGCGGGCGGGTTAATCTCTGAGGCGTTAATAACTAATCATCGGATCTGCCATGTGGTCGCATGAATTTCCGGCTAGCTCGCCCACGTATCTGGCAAACACCACCCACGAGATCGTGACTCTCGCTTCGACGCGCGAATCATTACGTGGGATGCACGTAAATCTGCGATCCTTCGCAATCTTTCTCGCGAATTATTCCGTAAGGCCGCGGGGAGGGTAGGGATCGCGCGTCGAAACGAAATACGCGTGGAATGAAGTCGAGCGCTCCCGTCGAGAGACGCTCGATGAATCCAATTTCGATTGTCCCGTTAATTGGATCGAAAGGGAAATAAAAGGCGCGGCGAGTCGTTGAATTCCAACCCCCGCGAGTACCTGTTGAATTCACCCTCGACGCGCCGGGGCAAGGAATTGATATTCACCGGGAATGTATGTTCATCGACCGCTCTGAGACCTCGACGTCGATGTCACGGCTACGAGTACAAATCCATGGACAGACTTCCTGGTCGAAAAGTCACCTCTGAAGCCTCGTTGGAGGATATCAGTCGCGTAATCGAAGCTTAGACTAGATCCGAAGGGAACTCTTGACGGTGAAGAATGTCGAAGTCGATCATAGCCCAGGGAAGTGAAGAAAGTTGTTTCCAGAGTGAATTGGAAGCTTCTCGGGACGTAATTTTCCTAAGCTGGTTATTTCGGAACATAATATCGACTAGATGTTCCATGAAATAGTTCAACTTTCAATAGAGCGTTGCGCAATCACCGAGCACACTGGCGACGCTATCAATTCCCTCCTTCGCATTAGAAGAAGAATCGATAGCGGAATTAACCGCAATTCAATGTCCACTGCGGAGATATTAAACGCTGCTTCAAAACATCGTAAAGATTAATCAGGCGGAGCTTGGCGGTAAACTTTAAAGCGCCGTTTCGGCTGCAAGATGAATATGTCCAACGATTAAGTCGTGACGCAACGCCGACGTGCTCACGTGTGCCGATAACGGTCGCGTGAAAGGTTTCACCGAAAATCCACTGGTTCGTGGCGAAGGAGGAGACGAAGAAACAGTCGATCGACACGGTGTAATCTCGATCGATCGTCAGACCCTTTGATCGCGTGCCAGAATTAAACGTCCCCTGCGCTGTATTTACGCGTTCAACGATGCATACGTCCACTGTAATAAATTCCCCGCCCAGGTTTGCCGCTCGCCGCACGATTCGCATTATCAACCTGGACAAGGTTACACGGAACCAGCGCACGCTTGCTCACGGAATTCCATTGGCAGCGCGAAACAGGCCTTCGTGCACGCTGACATCATTCACGAGTTTGGGCATTGACAATTCACCTCGCCGAGCGGGCCGTGACGATTTCCAGCTAACAATATTGACTCACGGCTTGTGTACTACTCGCGAGAAGCCGAAGCGTATTACGGATGATCTCGAGCGAGACCGATCGGAGATCATCGCGTGGAATTCAATTGGTCGCGGGTCAAACGGCCGGTGACATCACTTCCAAACTCGGTCGCAACGCTGCACGGCAATTGTTTGCAGGGTATCGTTGGCAATCGCAGGTGCACAGGACAAGGAGCAAGGTGTCCCCGAACAATCGACTGGAATTTGTTTTGCGAGCGGTTACGCTTCTGCTCCCGTTTATCGCGCAGCGACCATGAAAAAGTGGCTCCATGGAATGGCTTGCTTATCAATCGCTCGTGGCACGAAACGGCGAGCACGATTATGACTCGACGCGTGACGGGAGCGCGAAATTTAGCGCGGGTGATAGGTCGCCGAAGGCGTTTCTTTAAGAAGCGAGCACGGTGAATCGATCGTGATATATCGAGGCTGGTGGACGCGTCGGGAGGCCGACGGAGTTTTGAAACCGACGCGGGAATCTAGAGGATGAGATCACTGTCGAACTTGGCCGCGGTGGCTGCAATTATTAACGTTTTACGTACGGTCGATTGAAGTCGATTGCAGGTGATTGCCGTTGCGTGTGCGCGACACATGCCCCCGGGGATCCTGCTGGCTCTTATTAGCCGCCTCACCGAACAGACATTCGCACCCATTTCATTGCGCCTCTTATTATTTCAATGTGCGCACCACTCTCGAGCGAGTTAATAACTATTTACCGTCGCTCCAGCTCGAAATCGTCCCTCTGTGTACGTAATTCGCCCCCGGGAATCGCGGCGCGGCGCTGTCAGGCGCCCCGAGCGGGGAATCCATTACGCGGCTGGCGCGATCGGCCCCTAACCGCACGAACTATGGTAAATAGAAACATTCGCGGTGCCACCGCGTCCACGAGGATCCCTGTGATCTTGTTAGGAACCTGCGCGAGGAATGTGGAGCCACGGCGTGGGCGTTACGAATCGAAGGGGTTCGACTGACAAAGGGAGATCCCAAACCCTTAAATTAAAAAAAATTATGAAACTTTAGGGATATGTGGAGGATATATAGGTATCCATTGCATTACGCAATTTTGTTTGCTACCCAAATTTACTCTAAGGGGGCGAAATTGATCCTTGAAAATCCGGCTATTTTCCGATTTTGTGTTATAACTCGCGTATCACTTTTCCCAAATGGCAGTGCTAATTAAAAGAAACAATTTTTGTCTGAAAACTTTTTTTCTATTTCTTACAGTTCGCGAGTTATAACACAGGATCGAAAAATAGCCTGATTTTCAAGGGGTAATTTTTTGAATTTCCTAACCGCCAAGTTCTACCGCGAGTCGACGTGAGTTGCGTGGAATATGTGGAGTATTCCACACTTGAGATTTTGCTGTGCGTGGAATTCCACATTCGTGAATTTGGAAGGCATTTTACCATTTTTTTTCTCTTTGCGCACTACTGTTTTTTAGGCTGTTGAAATTTGATCTTTTAATTTGCACTCCCCTAACTCGACACTCGGGAAGAATTTGCTCCGCCGACCCTGGTGGCGAGATGTGTATCGACTTGCGAACAAATATACGTGACACCTGTCGAGAGTGGAATAACAATTTTTCCCCAAATCTGTTGGTGTAGAAAGCTAGCACTTCGCTTCGATTCTCAGTGGCTTCGAGTCGCGAGTTGACCCTGCACCGCGACCTCATCTCGCACGCCATATTTCCCTCCTTCGTCCTGCCAACTGGCTACGTTACGTCAGCTTTATTTTCAAGCGGAATAACGCTCGAGAACCTACGAGGTTCGCCTGCTTTGGAAGTGAAAGTACCTGTCGAGCGTCTTCCGCGAGCTGCGCGAACCTACTTCGTTTTTACTTTATTTCCTCTGGAACGTCAACACCGAAAAGGAAGGAAACTAAGGGGACCCAGGCGGCATCGAAAGTGTTTATCCATTTATCCCCCAGAAAGTTAACCACCCCTTTCCTCGAGTAAATACAAAAATTTCAAAGACCATTGTCGCGTTGCTTCATCTTCGCATGCAACGCTTGGTTGAATAAAGGAACAGGGGGCCATTGTTGGCTGGACGCGCGATAATCTTTCGGCGGAACAACGTCCACCACTGTTACCTACATCCTCCACTGTGATTACAAAGAGATTGAGTAATGACTGGTCGTTACTTACCGAGTCTTTACGCGTGTCCGTTGTAAATTCGCTGATGACACGTTCCTCGACCACGTCGCGGACGTCCTGCACCGCGGTGAAGTTGGACGACTGATCGATCACGTAGGAAGATCGCTGGACCACTTCCACGTCCGTCGTGTCTTTCACGTCCCTCACATCCTCCACGTCCAGCTTAACGATCGAAACTTTAGTGGTATCGCCCTTGGGCACCGGGGAATCTGCTTTAACTTTGCCTCGCGGTTTATCTTTCGGCCCTGCTTCCTGATCGCCGGGTTTCTTGTCACGATCTGTGGGCTTCTTTTTCTGATCCTGCGGCTTCTCGTTCACGAACGACCCGTCCCAAGTAGAAGCGCCGGGCTTAGTTGGTCTGGTGGCCCTGTCCGTGGCACTTTTTTCGGGGCTCTTGGGTCTCCTTTCGGGAGACTTCTGTTCATCTTCGGGGCGTTGAGGTGCGGATCGAGGGGAAGCCTCTCGAGGCCCTTTCCCAGGCTCAGAGGGACCTCTTTTGTCGTCTATTTCGAGGACCACGGTGGTCGAAACGACGTTGGAGGAATCTAGGGTCTTGGAATCGGAGAGGAGAGTGCGTTCCAAAGTAGTAGAGGTAACGAACTCTGAAGTCTGAACGTCCTTGGAAGTATCCGACAGGGTGATCGTCTTTTCAGTGATGTAAGTCGGTGGTTTTTCCCCTGGGACCTTTTTCACGTCACTTGGTGATATCTGAGTGGGACGTTGCTTAAGATCCGTTGGCGACTTCTTATCACCAGGCTTCCCTGCTGGCTTCTCGCTCACGAACGAACCGTCCCACGTGGATGCTCCTGGTTTCGAAGGTCGTACAGACTTGTCTGTTTTCTCGGGGCTCTTTGGACGCTTCTCAGGTGATTTTGGAGCTTCCTGCCGAGGTTCGCGACCTTTCGGTTGCAAGGGTTTCTTTTCAGGGCTCTTAGGTCCCTCCTCGATCCTCACAGTCCTCTGCGTGGTCGTTGGGACGCCGTCGCGGACGATGACGGTCTCCACGGAACTCGTGGAGTAATCCAAATTCGAGGAATCGGTGTAGCTCTCGTGGGTGGTCGATTGCTCCATGACGACGGAGTTGCTGATGACCTCCGAGCTGCTCGACACTTTCGTGTCGCGGACGTCCACTGTGGTATCGCTCACGTGTCTCCTCGACGGCGGTGCGGGAAGAATCCCAGCCTCGGGGTGAACCTTATCGACCGATTTCTCGCGGATGGACTCCCTACTAGGAGGCCTCCTCGTTTCTGATGGTTTTTCCTTGACAAAGGTCCCGTCCCACGTCGACGAGCCAGGCTTCACAACCCTAACGTCTCTGCCCTTGGGCGTTTTCTCTGGGCTTCCTGGTCTGCTCGATGGCCCGTCCTGTCGCGCAGGATGCGCGTCGTAAACGAACGTCTCCTGTATGGAAGAGAGACTAGAGTCCTTGACATCGGTGAAACTGTGCTGACTGGATGAATGGTCGACGACGTAGGACGTCGTGGAGACTTCAGCCTCATTTAACGAATTGTCCTCCGTGACGTCGCGGATGACGACGGCATCGGTGGTTCTTCGGCCCTCTGGCTTCCGACGACACTCGGGAGCCTGCGGTTTTTCGTGGACAAACCTCCCGTCCCAAGTAGACTGGCCAGGTTTGTAGCTCTGCGGCGTCGAGTCCCGTTTTACCGTTTTCTCCGCACTCCCCGGTCGACGAGGGCTGCCGCTGTCCCCAGCATCTTCCTCCAGGATCGTCTCCGAGGCGAAGGTCACCTTCTCGACGTTCTTCACCTTCTCGTCCGTGGAGGTCGCGTACTCGACGACGTAAGAGCTCGTGACAGACTCGGACATGCTGGAGACATTCTGCTCCTCTGTGACGTCCTGGACATCCACAGAGTCCTGTCGCTTCTCGCTGGTCCTGACAACAGTCTTGTCCGTCGACGACTTCTTCGCACTGTCCTGTGGCTTTTCGTACACAAACTGGCCGTTCCAAGCGGAATCCCCTGGTCTCGTGATCCTTCGCGTCGGTAAAGACTTGTCTTTCGGAACGTCTCCGTCAATTCGTTTCCCATCGACGCAAATCTCCTCCGTGACATCCCTGCGTTCCTCGGATATGAATCTCGACGAATCCGTGCCCCCCTGCACCAAGTGCACGACGTTCGACGACTTCTTCTCGTACGATCCATCCGAACTCCTCTCTTTGAAGTCAGCCCTCTGCGTCGACTCTATTACATTGTCCCCAGCTAGATGGCGGAAGACGGAGGCATCCGAGACGTTCCTCTTCCTAGGCTCTGGCTGCTTCTCCGTCACGAAGGTGCCGTCCCACGCGGAGTCCCCTGGCTTCGCGTACCGAGCGGAGCCCTTCGAGGGCGCCTCCGTTGTAACCTGCTTCTGTGCAGCGGCGTAATCGATCGCGTCGCCGCGGCTAATCGAGGCGACGTTTCGATCGTAGGTCTCGACGCTGCTGGAGGAAGTGCGGCCCTCGTCGACGACGACTCGGCTGTCGTACACCACCGTGGACGACGACATCCGCTGATCGATCACCGACGTCTGCTCAGAGACTTCAACGCTGGACTCGCTCCCCTGCGCGCCCACTTTTGAAAGCAGCCGATCTACTTTCGCCTTGTCGAGGCTGTCTCGATCTCCCCGAGGCGTCTCCGTGCCGATATTCCTGTCCCCGACCGAACTTTCGCTAATAAACGTGCCGTCCCACGTCGACTGGCTCGGTTTGCCGGAACGCTTGACAATTTCACCGACACTGTCGATCTTGGAGCTGCCCTTCACTGCGCTTTCACTGGCATCGGCAGCGGATGAGTCGAGGGTGACCTTGTTACTTGCTGTCCTGACGTCACCCGCGTGTTTAACTCGAGGCAAATCCGAGGGCACGACCGTGGTCTCGCTGTCGACGGTGCGGCTCTGCGAGCCCGTCACCCTTCCGTTGTCGTCCACCTTCTCGCCTGATTCCCGAATCCTCGTCGTACTTGACACCGTCTGGCCATCCTTCGTGCTCGCCTCGTGCGTCTCCTTGCTGGCCTGGCTGCTCTCGTACGACTTGGACGACGTCTCCACGCGCGGGGCGCCGTTCGCCATTCCCTTGGATGTCGTCGTCTTCGACTGGTGACCATAACGGTCCTCCATCGAAGACGACGACTCCACCACGGTGGTAGAAGAAACCGATTCCTGCACGGTCTCCGCGCGAGACTCGCTTCGACTCTCGGACACACTGCTGCTCATCTGCCCCGTCGTTCCTCCTCGAAGAAGCTCCGAGTGTATTTCAATCTCCTTTGTACTCTGTGGGCTTGCTCGCACATTTTTGCCCTGTTTGATCGACTGCGTCTGTTCCTGCGCTATGAAGTCCTGCGAGCTCTTGCCGGTTTTGTAGCTGGACGAGCTCTGGCCCACCTTCTGCGGGGGCGTATCGATGACCTTGATCACGTTGCCCTTGGAGTCCATGATGACCTCGCGGCTGGCGCTGGTGACCTCGACCACGCTGCTCCTGGATTCGCTCTCCACCACCTGCGTGGCCTCCTCGACGACGCTCGTCGAGGACACCACCTCCACCGTCTCGACGGTCGTCATTCCCGCGGTGGACGATGTTGTCGCGACTTCCTTAGTGGTCCCTTTACCCTTCCCCTTGCCGCCACTCGGTTTCTTGCGTATAGTCATTCTAACACGGTTCTGTCAGCGTTCACTGGCTACCACTCGCCGTCTCATACGAAACTATACACGCGGAACTCGCGATGGTCGCGCACGAAAGCAGAAACTGTCCCAGTGTTTACTCGCGACGGTGTCGCAGGATGCGCGGGGCCTCGCGGAACCGCGCGGCGATCTCTCGGGCCGCACTGAAGCTTCACCCCGTTCGCAAACTCGTTTCTCCTGTCTCTGAAGGCTCGCTCTCGTGTGCGTAACCTGCCGATTCCCTGCTGGCCCCTCTTCGCCCCTGTTGTCCGCGCACACCGCTCGGTGCCCCCCGTGTCAAATGGTCCCTCGGAACGTGGTAACGCGAGACGCGTAAGAGAGAAGATGCCTGCTCGAACCGATGCTGTCGGTCCGGTACCGCGAGTCGATGTGGCATCGACGATGGCTCGCTGGCCCTAGTGACCACACGGTGCTCCGTTCCTCTTCGTCACTACCATTGCCACGGCGTAAGCGAAGCACGGCTCTTTTGCCTGGAGAACGCCGATCCAGGCCTCCCTACTTCTCCTCTCGCGTGTCGCCCGGCGTGGGATGTTACCGCGTAGCGTACCCGTGCCCGCTCCGCGTCCTCGCCTCTCTGTGTGTGCGCGCGGTGCACGCACACGATCCTCTCGCCGGATTCTTATTTGCGCGCCGTTCGCGTGGGCTGACGGGGCACGATCTTACTTCTCTTCCCGTGCACCTCGCGGCCTCGTTCCCCTTCGCCTGGTCCGTTCCTGGTCGTCTTTGACCCCTTCCAGCGAGAGGAGCAGCCTTCCTTATCGCGCACAATGCGATCCCGCCGCTTCTCTTTCACCTGCTCTAGTTTTCCCTCTTACCATCGCGCCGTCACGAGTCCCATTAAGCATACAATTAACGCGCCCGTCCTTCCGCTCCAATGCCACGGGTTTCTGTCTATATCCAGCCGCCGGTTCACCTTTTAATCACTCACGAATGGAGACTGTTTAGGCCTGAGTCACTGGCAATAATGCTTCGCGCTCATATTACCTAAACAGGCGGCGGGTGTAACCACTCGGAACACGTGTTTTTCTCGCCCGAAGGGTTTAAGAGCGACCCGGCTCCGAGAATTATCGTTCCAGCGATCCAACCATCTCCCAATTCAAATCCACTGTATTCCAATGCCCCACCTCCAATTCCACTTGCTCCTCTCACGTTCGTAAACCCTGCTCCAATGGCTGAGAGTGTCTAACACGTACGACAGCCGTGCACGGGTGAGCAAACGCTCCAAGAGTACACATACTGGATCAACAATATTGTATAACCGCCTAGACGAGCCCGCGAGTTGCTATGCACGCGTCTGTCTCGGTGTCGCTGCGCTCCAAGCGCTCGATTCCTCCGTCACCAATTTTAAATTCCATCCTCCGACGATCTCCTTGATTCTCGCTAAATGCAGGGACGTGGCGACTCCTCCCGATGCCGTAACATTGGCGTCGTTCGATACACAGGCGCCATGGATGCGAGCGATGGTAATCGCCGATTCATTCACAGACACTGTCTTCCAGGCTGTTATGTAACACCAGCGGGAATGACCAAACTGTCTGTTTTGGTAGTTTTTCTCTGGCAAACCGAGGACGTCCCACGGTCCCTGTCTGTTTCTACTGTTTACCTATGCTGCTTGAGCTAGAAACCTCTGTTACTGGGTCCCATTCATCATTGTCCAAGCTGCTTTTCGCTGCCATTATCGATCATATCAACAGCATCGTGTTTACGGTGCGATAGGGCAGATATTATCATTACTACTTTATGGAATCCCAATGGGGCTTTATTCACGGCGAATGAACCTCTGTGAAACGATCGTCTATATTTGTACGTGGCGCGTTCTGCTCGTAAAGAACCCCGTAAGCGTGCATAGTTTCTTTCTCCATCGGATAAAGAACAGTGCTTTCTTTCTTCCACCGTGCATTCTCCTCTTTCGCTCGCAGCGGGAACGCGCGCTCGACATTTACTCTTTTCGCTTTCCGCCGTAAGAGATTACGTCGACGGTCCCACGTACGACGCGCCGCGAGCTCCGATGCAATTTTCGCCCCCTCGCTGAACGCACGCCTCCTCTGCGATTCCGCGTCGATCGACAGCGTTTTCTCCTAACGCCTCCTTGTACCCACGAGAGTCAAGGAAAAGATAACAAACGGTCATTAGTGAGTCAATCGCATTAGTCATTCAGAACGAAAGTTTGCGTCCGTGAGTGTGCGCGCTATAATGGGAGCGCGATTCGCTCCAAAAAGGCCAGAACTCGGTAGCCAGGCACCCCTTCGGTTACTCTTTAACATCGCTTCAAGGTTGTCGGTGCAGAAGCTAGCTCTTCGAATTGACACACTCCTTTGTATTCCACGAATTTTAACCGGACAGTGTTCCAAACTTCAGCTGGATGTCCAATGCAAATAAGCATCGAAAACGGAGGTCTCCTTTATTTTCCTTCTCCCTCGTTTATGCTGAGTCTTGACGCTTTCTTTTGACAAGCGATTCTGCGGCCACGCAGCGCACAGTGAATTGAGATTTGGGGGAAAATATAAAGGAACACATACAGTGTGGTAATAATACAAATTTGTATATTAAAAGTTGTTCTATGTCAGCTGAGTTTTATTATATAAATAAAGTAATTATAATAACAATTATATTAAAAGATTATAATAAAATAATAAAAGGCAATATTGCGTATTATCAAAACACTAAACAACATTTTCTACATATAAAATACAAATAAGTAATACATGTATGTATAAAAGAAGAAATAAAAAATACATTATTTTATTGATTTTATCTCCAACTAAACCGCGATACACTATTAAAAAAAATCATGAACAAGAACGAATAATGCACGAGGACGCTTATTCTTTAATTTGTAGATTATAACAAACATACGATAATTAATGACACTGTATCGTTTTTGGGGGGTATTACATTTTACATTCATATTCCGTATTTACGGACTGATGGTTATAGAGGATATTGCTTATTTCGATTTTTCTCCAACCTCTTCCTATTTGTTACCTTTCTGATCGCTAATCGTGACACGCTGTTTTCGTGGTTTATGGAAAAAGATCTGACGAGCGAATGCGAAGGCACCGCGTCCGGAGGAGATGGAGGACAGGTAGGAGAATCCACCTTCGAGGAACCGGTCCCTCGCGACGTCTCGGTGCAAACCGGGCGATGACGTAGACCGCAGAGGTTGCGACGACCAGCGTCGTTTCCATCGAGGTGCAACACCGATGCTCATTATTTCTCCCCGCATTAGACACAGTGGCTGAGAATTACTGACCGTTAACGAAGCGGAGTACTGCGAGGAGTCATCTCACGACTGCCGCGTGCCAGTAAATTAATTGAACGGACTTGGCCTGACCGAAGATAGTCACTGCCAGTGTCAATGCCATGTTCCCTCGAATCGCGCAAATGCATTTCGGACGTCGACGACCCCGTTAACCCCACAATTTCCATCGAAACGATCTGCGGACGTTGCGCAACCGCGTCTCGCTCGTCGTCGACCAACCTTTTTACTCTGGCGCGACATCATTCCCCGATTCGTCTCCGAAGATTACACAAAATGAGTAAGACACCGAGTAACCTTGCCGGGGAAAAATAAATCGATGATGCAACAGGAAATGCGACGCACTGTTAGCAGGAACGTTTACGGAACCAAAGCTGGTGTAACTCTAGCAACGCGGTAATCAAGATCGCGCGACGTCCCCAGCGTTTTATTAGCCACGAGATCGATAAATCGTCGGCTAACGTGCCTTTCCGTAAGTGAAGATAACTCTACAGTATGTCTGAGAAAGAAGTGGCCAGGGAAGAAGATTCTAGGAGATGCGGGAGAGCAAGAAATGCAGAGAAGGCCCCCTGGGGCCCCGTGCTTAAAATAACATTATGATTTTATCCAAACTATATTTATTTCCTGTACTATCGCACTGAGCCAGCTTTTAGTAAACTACCTCTTCAATTTCCCGAAAAAATGGGTCCCAAAGAACGTTCGCCAGCTGGGCCATTTTTCTCAAATCCGCCACTGCCGCTGTTGGACGACCGTGAAGTACCTAACTCCATAAAAATACGTCCCTCCTCGGCCTGGAGAACTAAACTCTCGGTACGCGAGACAACTCTGGAAACTCCGTTCGCCAAGCTGCGTCCCTAGCAAAAACCGCGAGCGCCCGATAAGGAGGTATTGCCTGATCGTCCCGAGGATCCATCATCCGCTGGCAGTCGGGAGGGCCAAAAAATCGAGGCCATCGAGAGTGCATACGATTGATCCCGATCTCGGGCCAGCCGATTTCGGTTAAGGAGCGAAAGTACCACGCCCGTCCACGCGAGTTTCCCGTAAAAAGTGTGGACGGGTCATGGCGTGGGCAGGAAGCCGGCAACCACTGCCGCGCGAGAGACCAACTTCGTTGCTCCGTATTTGGCGAATGCGCCGAGGTCCGTAGGCGAACCAGTAACCGCGTCATCCAGGGACCAGCGAGAACGAGCGAGCGAAACCGCTACCATCCTGCAGAAACTCCACGGGACAGACGTTACTCGCCCTAACGCGCCTGCAATCTTCCCCCCTCGCTACAGGCAAACCACCCACGCGTCACTCGTTTCTCTCCATCTTACTCATTCGCGCGTATCAATCGTCCTGTCCGCTGTAAACAGAAGCCGTTTGAGAGGGAGCTTCGAATCTTCCACTATCCGCTCCACTTTTTCTATATTCATCTTACGCCCGAGGAATGCCGTTACTCCAGAGCAGAGCACAGTCTCGTAAATCCGAGGGCCTCGGGGACGAGAAAGGAGCCGGCGCGCCGGTCTATCCATGCTTCAAGGGAAATTAGCGCTTTTCGATTTCTCGAGGAAGGACGCGCTCGAGTTGCAGCGCGCGGTTGCGCCGCGACGCCTTAATCAGCTCGCCCCTCGGGATCTTTTGCAACGTTACGTGCGCCGTATCGAAATCAATCGTTTCTCACGGGCGCGCGTCGATCTTTATGGTTAACAGGGTTAAGTATATATGAGGGAAAAAGTGAGTCGACCGGCGTGAATCAGGCTGCCCCGTTCCACGGCCGCCCCTCTCGGCGGAATCGAGAGCTCGGCCGGCTTGAAAGACACCCCTGGCTCCCTTTATAATGGATCTCCCGTCGTAATTAAGCGCGGCTCTCTCTCTCTCTCTCGCTCTCTCTATTTCTCTCTCTCTCTCTCTTTCTCTCTTATTAATTAACGTTAAAAGGGAAACTTTTGTAATTCCGCTTTTAAGACGGAACGATGTACTGTCTGACCTCCGCAGAGACACCCGACCGTTCTATTCCGGAGTGACAGTCGGGGATAATTGAGCCGCCTAAGCTGGTCTCGCGTAAAGGAACTTTTACGCGCCCCGGTACTTTCACGCTGCCTGGAATGCATCTCGATTCATTGATGATGCAAGCGTTTCCGTTGCGTCAGGCTCGTTGCATGGGAGCGCGGCTCGAGGTTTTCTAGATCTCTAAGGAGCACGAATACGATACGAAACGAGCATCCGTGGAAGCGAGCGTGCGCGGCGTATGAAATTATTTCGTACCCGGGGGAATGTGTACGCTGTAAAGCTATCAGCTGGAACGCGTTATTCTTGTAACGCGCTTTGAACCTGCCCTCATCAGCATCGCACAAAGAGAAACGAACGTACGGGACACGCATGGCTGCCGTCGAATGGCACGGAATACGTCATTCTTGTGAAGTCATCGTAGGCACAGCCGTGCATTGCTATCCGCGCGCAGGCTGTAATCATTGCACGCGTGCGGGTGAACGATACACCGTATCGTCCGGCATTCGACTATCAGCGAACCCTTTCGAATCGCTTCGCCCGGATAAATCACCCGCCGCGGAATGATTTTGTTGTTGAGCAAACCGTGATCGATACGCTCGCTTTAAGGAATCATCGTGTGAGCCGCTGTATCGCCGTGGAAAGATCAATTTCAGAGGAAAGACCGGCGAACAATAGGCCGTCGTATCGGCACACTAACGCCGCGGAGAATGTTTAATAATGTGGCCAACGGGGCCGAACGAGACTGCGTTAAACTCGATGAAAAGGCCGTGGAGTTTAAGGGGGAGCCTGGTGTAGCGGGGCAATGATATCGATTTTTTTTTACATAAATCGATAGTTGAACATCACGATAATATGTTCCCAAAGCCGCAAAACGAAATTCGAAAAATTACAGCGGATATAGCCGGCTTTGCTACGGAACACCAGGTTACCAGAAAACTTGAAATGTGTTTTTCTCGAAACGACAGTTTTACAATTTGCGGGCAATGTAACTCCGCAAATATTCAACCAATCGGCGTGACCTTGTGCACGGATATTTGCGAACATTTTCTTCACAGAGCTTAGCTATTGGTATAATGATATTGTTTAAATAAATAACTGTTTTTACACATTTGCAAAATTTCTTTAGAAAAAGTGGACTTTCTTTCAAGAGGCCGCCATTTGTTCAATTTTGCATCTTTTAAGTTATGAATTTATACGATTTGTGCGCGCACTCATAAACTGAACAAAAATTGTTCGATTTTTGGTTTCAGAGGAATACAGTAGACGCTACGTTGCCCGCAGTGGAACAATTGCGTCGCCAACGGACTGGACATACGCCCGTATAACTCTGTTACTTGCCGCTCTTTTTTAATACAATTTTTCCTCTATCTACCTTAATCTGATAATACAATATCCTGAAAGTTTCGGAGAGATCGATTAAATACTTTCTTTAAAAAAAATTCCCGAACAATGCCTCGATTTTCAGCTAGTTACACCAGGCTCCACCCTTAACAGCACGTAAGCTGGTGATGAAAAGTTGGATCGCCGAGGTCTCGCCTTTAATGCCGCGATTATGATTAAGAATACGTGAAACGAGGACAGCGGCGATGGGTAGCGCTGATTTACGGTAAAGGAAGTGGCCGGGACGAAACTGCATCCCCCGAGTCGAGACGGAGGAAAAAAGGCGGAGGCGTCTCTTGTTGCATTCGAGGCAAACGGCCCATAAGCGGACATACGAATTCACCGTCGGCCCATGGGCGGAGGTGGAAGGGGATGATACGAGTGCATTTCCAGCCCGTGATGTCATGGACCATTTCGTTGCCGCGGGCAATCCTTGATACAGTGATAAATATTCGAGAAGGTTCGCGAGACCCATCGAGACACATGCGTGGCAAGACCCGCGTACCGTGAACGAGAGATCGCGTTTCTCCGTACAGACACGACCGTGACACTAAATTACCAAGTTGCACAGTGGTTGTCAATCGAGGCTCTCGGGCATGATCGCGCCATATACGTCGCGACGCAATCGATCATTTCGTCGGCGCGACGCGTACTTGAGAAACTGGAATGCCCAGACCCAATTCGAGCACCCCAAACGCGCGCCCCGCGAAAATCAGGATGAATCAGCTCGAGTGGCAGGCTGAGGAACTGGGCCACTTGTGAAACAGGCGGAGGAAGGATAACGCGATAAAGGAAGCTGCGCGAGAAATACCTACAGGAGAATAATCGATCGAACGCGACATTGGTCAGTGCTGGAACGCCTACCGATTTCTGTGCGACAAATGCCGCCGGTCACCTGCGACGGCCCAGTATCAACGGAAACGCAATTACGGCCGTGGTATTAAATCCAGCGTGAATTGAATCGCACGCCGTGACAGCCGATCCAGAGAAATGCAATTTTGGCTGCCGCGCGAACACGGGATATTGACAGGACTACCAATGACCGCAGTGGCATGCACGAAGGGACCTCTCTGCCTCGGGTGCACGAGGTCAATGCAGCTGTTGGAGCACCCAGTGGCTGGGGAATAGAATCATTCACTTTCCCTCCATCCTGATTAGAGACTTAGAAAACGCTTGCAATGCTCATGGCTGGGAATGAAGTAGAATTTTTTTCTGGAAATACTTGAACATCCAAGTGTGCGTGTCTGCCCTTTTCCTTCAAAATCTACGCTGCAATCCCTAATCGTTCCTACTAGTATCCGAGACAGAACACTTAATAGCAATATTGCATGTGATTCTCTGTAACTGTACACCGCGGTCAAGAGACTAGGAATAATTGGGCGAAGTTATGCAGAAAGCTACCAATCCTCCATGATCTGAAATTGAGTAAATTTTGTTTGAAGATCTTAATTATTAAAGAAAAGTAGCTTTCTTTCTATTGGGTACATTTTATTTCTCCTTATTGCTTTACAATGCTTTTTAATGGGTTATTTAATAGTGAGTAGTATAATTCATACTATTTTAAATTCTCTGAAGCTTTTGTGTTTTAAGCATAAAATGGAAATGTGGCTTGGTAGTTTTAATAATATTGTATAATGTAAGAGTTATTCTATGGGTTGGTAATTTCTTGCAGAATAAACATCACAAAATGATATATTTAATATTATTTTGAATTTTCAGCACTTTTTTTTGGGGGTTTTGTATAGATAGAGTATATTTTATTTTGTTATATTCTTGTAATTCCATAATATTAAGGAAACTAAACATTTTTAAAATAAGTACAAATATTTATTTACTATTTTAATTATATTTTTTTGTGAAAAATGGAAAATCGGTTTAACCGGTTTTTCGAGAATAATGGAATTCGAAAACCGGTTTTATCAAAAGACGGTTTTTGTATAAACCCTACTTGGTAATTACCAAATTAAAGCTTTAATAATATTGTACAATGTAAAAGTTATTCTATGGATTGGTAATTTTTTGCAAAATAAACATCACAAAATGATATATTTAATATTATTTTGAATTTTCAGCACTTTTTTTTAAGCCGACACTGGAACTATGACTTGGTATCTTTAATAATTGTACATATAATGTAAGAGTTGTTCTATGAATTGGTAATTTTTGCAAAATAAACATCACAAAATGATATATTTAATATTATTTTGAATTTTCTGCACTTTTTTTAAGCCGACACTGGATCTATAACTGGTATCTTTAATAATTGTACATATAATGTAAGAGTTATTCTATGGATTGGTAATTTTTGCAAAATAAACATCACAAAATGATATATTTAATATTATTTTGATTTTTCAGCAATTTTCTTAAAACCGAAACTGGAACTATGACTTGGTATCTTTAATAATTCTACCTATAATGTAAGAGTTGTTCTATGGGTTAGGTAATATTTTTGCTTACTTTTTTGCAAACTAAACATCACAAAATTAAGGGATCCGTACTATGTTCAACCAATGTTTTGCGATTTTGAGGGTTGGCAGGTTTCTACATATTCCAATGCATCTCCCCCGAGTCATCGACGTTTCTCGACATTTTCCGAAGCAAAATCGCGCCGCTGTTACGTAGAGCAGTCATTGCACTAGAAGCCAGCACCGCGCTGCAGCGTTGCAATCGGGTACGTCCTCCGCGGAGGTGGTTAAAGGATAATGATATTGGCTGCTCGCTAATATTAGCGTTTTTCGGAAAAGCATTCCACCGGCCCGCTGGCCTACATATCGTCGGCGTACCGATGCACGCGAGGCCCATCTTGTTTGCGCCGTGAACAGCCGCGACTCGCGCCTGTGCACGGACTTGTGCTACGCGCGAATGTGTGCCTTTGGCACTGCGGATGCGGTTGCCACAGAGGGTATTGATGAAACAAGGTGCATGCACGCGGTGCTCTGAAGGAACGGGGCGCATCGCGATCTAATTAGGTTAGTGCATGTGGAATGCCGTTTTTCAAACTTCGAACTCTGCGACATAATAACGAGGGGGAGCGAAAGCCCCGTTCGTCGCATTTACCCTCACCCCGCGGAGCCTATGACACAGTTCTCCCTATCCCATTCACAAACTTCTGCTAATTCCAGCAAATTTACTCGCGTATTCGAAGGTATCTATCGTCCGCGTGGGTAATTGCACGGCGTTTCTCATAACACGCGTGTAGTAGCTTCCGAAATAAACTCTCACTCTGTTATTTCACGTCCCTAGTTCGCATTGTGAGTAAGAATAGCCCGTAAAGAGTTTTCGCGGCCTTCGAGGAAGTTTTACTAAAGTTGATCGCCTTTGAAAGCCGATCCAGAAAGAACCTAATTCCCGCGAATAGAACGCGGCGAATAAGTGTAACAGGGGGCAAGTGTGATAAAAATCGATCTACGAGTGTACACCCTCGCGTTCAAGGTGCCGTGCAATCTGATTAGAGGATATAAGTACCTACACGAAATTACCCTCGGACATCGATACCACGACTTTACTCTCCATTCTCTTCTCCCTCTTTCTTTTTTAACGAGAGTATGTAATTGCGTTAATCGTGGCTCGTCAATGCTTCATTGAACGCTTTCAAAGGGAACGCGTTACGCTCGCGGGGAAATTGCATCATGTGCAAAGCCCCTGAAAGACGGCAAACGTTATTGCGCCGCTGTCAGGCGCACGGCACTGTCATTAGCGCTCCGAAAGTCTCGCGATTCCTTATGCAAGTGTTCGATAATTCCCGATGTTAATAAATAATCGTTGCTGACACTTTCGACGTACCTACCAGCAGCGGAAAACTTAACTCTAAGCACAGTTGCTAACCAAGTTTGACGAATAAACAAAAAAACACGACGCGTTTAAATTACAAAATTGTCAGTTTGTGAAATGCACGATACAGTCCGTCTGACTTTTCACGCGATTCAAAGAAAAACAAGGGAAGATTTTTCTGAAAGACGGTTCAAACACCACTGTGCTTTTACGCGGTAACGCGTAAAGAAGTTCGCATGTTCGCCCGGCGAAAGCGAAGGCTCAATTTACTTTCTGCATTTCCGGTGGTTGTGCGACTTTTCGCGGACCACTTTCAGTTAAACAGTCGAAAAGTTTCGACGCGAGCCGTGAATTCTAAAACGACTAATGATTTTCCAAGTTCCCGGCTTCCTTTTAAGTGACCGATCTCCCGTAATCGGTACCGCAATTAGAAATATTAATGACAGAATTTTCAGTGACACTCACCCGTGGAGTTATGCCGTTCTACCGACGTTTGTCCGTGACGTATCGATCACCGACTTCAGGGACGATGACAGCCGTCCTTCGATCATTGCCAAAATCGCCGCCAAGGCGACGGACGCGCGGCGGACCGGTGCGTCTCATTCACTATCAAAATCGAGCATTTGTTTGACACATAATACGGTAACGGCGGGACGCCGTTGCACCGACGACGGTTCGCACCTCACAGATACATCGCGACGTCTGACGTTCCCGCGCCCATTAGCGTCGAGACTACGTTGCCATGGCGACCGCGCACAACACCGGTCTGCACATGCGCGCTTGGTTAGTTTCCAGCGCCGTTTACGCGCCAATATCTAGGGTACCTTTCAAACTGTCTCACCAAACGTGCGAGCTTCTGTCCGTTAGGACTATTTGTCGAATTTTTCGCTATTCGATCATTCGAATTGCTCAATTATTTGGCGAATATAATTCGAATATCCAAGTATTCGAATAGTATTTGAATAGTTACCTACTGTGCACGCGACGCGATCGGATTTATACGCAGATTTTTATATTCTTGCGATACGTTGCTGACCGTTACGATGTTGCTTGCAATATGGCGATTGCGTGGTTTGGAAAACTGCAAGGAGCATCCTGTACGGATTAGTGAATACCCTTGACCTTGGCGGGACGTTACCAGTTGCAGATATGTAGGTAAGTGCAATTTCTGGTTTTCTGTCTTTCTCGTTTATTCAGTCTCTAAAGTATTTTGTTTAATTATATATTGATCAGTGTTGTTAACTCAGGGTAAATTTGAACGTCCCTACTGTAACGCGTTTGTTTTTGTTTGACTTTGTATTTCATTTTATTGTATTTTGTAACTAGTTTATTGTGCTTTTTCATTAGTCTTCGGGTTAGGCTTAAAAGCAGTGAATTGCTGAATCTCGCCAATTACTTCTCTTCGTGTTTTTGGGAATGTAATAAAGACGTATTATTATTATATTTCCGCAGCTTTCCCTCCTTTTTACAAAATACTCGAGTTAGAATTTCAGAGCATAATTATCGATTAAACGTGACGGTTTATTTGCAGTTCAGTTACATGCTTAACATACTGTTACATTTCGGTGGGGTTTTAGTTACATAGCAGTTTGGATCTTAATACTCTAATTTCTCGAATTTCGAGTGCATTCCACTGGCAGAAAAAGAGAATCAAACCTGTTTTCTTTTCTTTGTAGTTATGTCGGTTTTGTCACAAACTCATGCTTGGTAGTTTTTCAAAATTTTGATTGTGCCTAACGTTGTTTGTATTTGCTCAAACCGTTTACCTGTAAAATGAGATATTGAGAGGAAGGGCCTCTTAGAATATTAGGCTGTTGTTTAGGAGTACGTTTTACCTATGCAGCTCCTTGGTCCCTCGCCGAAAGGCAGATAAACCACATTTGGTCTGGTCTGCTTCGTTTCATCTGTGAACTTTTCTGGGTCAAAGACTTCAGAGTTGAGATAATATTTTGGATCGTGGTATATCGCATATATGCAGATATTATAATCCTCATCTGAGCGGGTAAGAGTATACCCGTCTTTCCCAATGTGCAAGGTCTCGTTGTTTGTCCATATTATTTAGAATTTAGATAATTCTTTTAAAAAAACTGGAGCTGAAGGGCGAAAAACACGAAAATTGGAGACAAATGAAGCCAAAAAGCAGGGCTGGCGCGCAAGGATAGTTAGCGCCCTTATGTAAGAAATTTTTTGCACTTGGTTGGAATAGCAAAAAAAAAATAGAAAAGGTCGTTTTTCAACTTTTTTTTGCTATTCCGACCAAGTGCATTTTTTTTTTTCAAAACGACGAATCACGTCACTTAGCAAACTAATCCTACTAGCTTCTTAAAAAAAACTCAAGTCCTTTAGATTAATTTTAAAAAAGTTATGCTATCTTAAAGAGTGTACGATTATGGCTGTGAGCCACTGTACATACGATTCTGTATCCAGTTGTGTAAACTATATATATCTGAAGATATTTCCCAAGTACTCTGGACAATTATATTTGAATACTTCATATTCATCGTAGCATCAAATGTTAACTGGCCCTTGCAATCTTTTATGCTACTTATAATTTCCTTTCGTAAATTCTCTTGAATATGCGGTGCCTGTGCGAGGTCATATAGAGCAAAACTCCTGCCACAAAAAAGACAATTGTGCTGCCATTTGTTCGTACGTCCAACCTGGAATAATAATATTGCAGTAACATAAGAGCAGATTAGAAAGACAAACCAATCAAAACTTACGGAAATCTGTATCTGCTTCTTCAGCCTGTAACGGTAGATCTAGAAATTCATTAGGCATTCTATTTCCATTTTCCTCTTCTTGACTTTGCTCTTTCCTATTACATCCTTTAGTATGTCCACAAAGAAGTTGCTAGCGCATGTATCCATTCTCTGCAGCTTGAAATAGTTGAATGGAAGAAAAAGATTTTTCACCAGAAAGTGTCTATACTGAAAAGATGTGCTGTAATAGGTTCAACACATTCGTCGTACTGTACAGAACGGTCTGTGAAATTGTCGTAGTTTTTAATTAAAATATCCTTGATTAGATCGGCATCTCGAACGAGCAGGACTTAATATAAATGTTTCCAAAATAATGACTAGAGAAAAGTTTTCCAAACGAGGCAGATACCAGTGCTGAAGAATGGCACAGATTTAGGCCCTGGAATTCATTTGGAAGACCAAAATTGTATGAAAGCACACACTTATAAATCACTAAAGCAACTGCACTCAATATAAAGTACACTAGCAATAAGTACGTAGGATATATGAAGTCCATTGATTTACATGAGTGAAGAAAAGAAATAAGCCTATTCCATGAGTAGTCAAGCTTTATATTATCATTCAGGGCAATTTTTTAGTAGGTCAAACTTATGTGTATGATAATCTACAGCTAGTAATTTACAGCTAGTTCATTAAAAGCACTGATAATCAAATGACCACTGAAGTAAACATGAAATACTTATATGATGCAGGAAGTTTTTTAAACATACTATTTCACATGCAAATTTGTAAGAATAAATTTATTCGAATTCTAGAAATTACATGTTTACATTTCAATACGGACATCAAAAAGTTTGTTAATAATATTACATACAGCCCTGATTCTTTTTCATAAACCACGTCTCTACGCTCCGTGTAAGACATATATAAAAATATAATATAAATGTTTGTTACATAATAATCTCCATTCACATGTATTATCAGATAATAAAATACATACAAAAAACAAAGGTATAATCTTGGGAATTAAAGGTAATATAACAGAGTACTAATTGCTTGGTACGCCGTAATACTGCATCCCACGAAAAAGCCAAGTGCTCTGTGAGGCTGCATCGGGTAAATAGCGTACACTAAAGTATGAGTGATCCTGGCGAACACGAAACCCTTGATCAAGATTCCAGCTAGCCACGCAGAAGGTCCTGTGGTTAGCCAGAGAGCCGTAACTATGTACCAGATGGGAATGTTTTCTAAATCGTTCAGATGCGCCCTTCGTACCCGTTCAATGTCTGGATCATTGTTAGTAACAGTTCCTTTTTTTGCGAATGTAAGATCATCTGGATTTATAAATATCTGTAATAAATACAGAAATTAACGATATTTTCTGCTCGTGCGTAAAGACTATTTGTTTCCTACTGCAGTAATAATACCTTCTTTGCAAATCTGTAACGCGCTGTTAATGGTGCCATTGCCAATAGTTTTAGAGCAAGTATACTGCCCCAGAAGCCAAAAACTTTAAACAGTTCCGGGTCTATGGCAAGCATGACTGAGGTGGATATATTTCTTTAAAGTTTTAAGTATTTCACTACTTCGTACAGTATCAATTCCTTCGAACGTTCAGCTAAGATTGATTTCAAGCTCGAGCACCCCGTTAATCAGAAATAACGATGGCGTTTTGGAGAGAACTTATATACGCGGATAAGACGATAAAAAACAGACTATAATGCGGAGATATGAAAAAAGTAGTGGGGAAACTGAGCGTCACCGTGAGTCAACAAAAATTATATGTCCTTAAAACCAAAGAATCGTTGCGACTTAATCTTATTGCGAAACAATTTCAAAAATGATTTCTTATATTTATTTTCAAATTTGCATTCATTTTATACATTTCTAAACTACACCTTCTCATATTTCTATATTAAGTTCGATTCATCCTACATATCCACATGCGTAGGTGTAAACGCATAATGCGTAAAGCACAATGTTTCCATGTTTCAAAGCTTAACAAATCTATGTTCGTATTGTTTGTCCAGTAGGATCCAATGAACAAATGCTATGGCACAGCTTCCGCTGATTGGACTTTGATACGCGCGTGCTAACTGGACCGACCAATCAACGTCACCCTTTAATGAGAAGCGCTCGAGCCAGAAGAATAATCATCGCTTCCTTGCGCGTCACGTGATTGGGGGAATACCTTCCAATGAGGAAACAGGAAGTATAGAAGTTTCTTACACCGAGCAACGAATCAGTCGGAACATTTAATCGTTAATCGGGACGATTTAAACGGCAACCTTCGCGCGGATTCGGGTAGAACGATCGCTCCGTTCCTCGCATATTTTAACCCGTAAATCGTCGCCGTTAAAGGGAAGAATAGGGGGAAGCTGGTAGCGCGCATGCGCGGTGTGCAACGCTGACGCAGAAGGTACGTCAGCTGTTTTGTTAGAGGTGCGTGCGTCGGGGAATGGTGTATTCTTGACTGCAGGGCACTTCGCAGTTCGTAGGTCCGAATCGTATTTCTTTGTTTATCTCGTGTGCAGGATCGCACTGTATCGCCGCAGAGAACGTCCTGCCGCGTGTGATCGATCACGGTGCGTCGAGTCGAGCTACGAGGAAAGGAAATCGTGGCGGAGGCCTCGAGTTTAACCGTGGGAGAGCCGTTGGAAATTGATTCTGTCTCGGGGGAAGGAGCAGTGTTCGTAAAGGCGTCCGTCCGACTGTGGTGTTCGGTGCTACCACTTCAGGAGGCTCTCGGACGTTCTGCTCTCCGCAACGGGCCGTGATTCTGATCACCGACCCGCGAAATATGGCACAACCGACCAGCAGCGCTCTTAGGGCGCTCGCCCTCGAATATAAAAGCCTCCAGGAGGAACCCGTCGAGGGGTTCCGCGTGAAACTCGTTAACGAGGACAACATGTTTGAGTGGGAAGTGGCTATCTTCGGGCCTCCGGATACGCTTTACCAAGGAGGATACTTCAAGGTAATTATTATAATTATTCCCAGGCTTCGCTCGACCCGGGAACTTCATCGGATGCAGAGCGTTTCTTTGTGTGCGTGTATGTGTTGATGTCGCGATAGAGTACGCTTTCCATTTTGTTGGTTATGTTTCTCTGATTTCTCTTTCGTCGATTGCGAGTTCCAGCGAACGTTCGCGGGCCCCTTTGTCGTATAAATACGAAAGTTGGCTTCGTTACGTCCGAGCATTATCGCGCGCAGCTACAGACGTTACTTTTTTAAATTCGATACTAGCGGTACGTTTAAAGGGAAACGATACATGGATTTTAAATACAGCGCAGGCCATTGTAACACGTTCATTTCGCATCGTTTCTCGTTACGATCAATCCAATTCGCTATCGCTGGTATGATTCTACGCTTCAAAACAATGTTGATTCTATTTTTCTCCAACCTTGGCAGGGATACTTATATACATATTTCGAAAACCCGAGCGTCCGTTAGCGTTTCCGTGTAAAAGCCACGCAGTGCGATACGATCATCTCGATCAGAGAAAGATAGCGATGCATACATCGGGTGTTTTTTTTTCCCGATGATCGCTGGTTTTATCGACGAGCCACGTATGGTCAAACGATACCGCTCGTCGCGAGGTCCGTGTGAAATTCTGTTAAAGATGTTACGAGAGAATTGACGCAAAAGTTTCGTATCTACACACGTCGCGATACGTTGCGAATAATATTAATAAATTTAGTACGCGTTCAGAGCGTGGAATAATAATAAATAAATATCATTAAAACCACGGATACAGGACGCGGACGCACGATGCTTCCATTGCTTTTAAACTTGCAAAGAAGTGGAGGATAAAAGTCGCGCAGTTTAAAGAGGGAAATACGACAACTGGAACATCATCTTCCTTAATATTGTTTTCGAGCTTTCAGGGACGCCAGTCTCTTATTTAATGGAACCACATGGTTTCCCGAATGCTTAAATTAAAGACCAACTTGAACGGCGCGTAGTTTAGTGACTTCCCTGTAAAGAGAGACCAGCTTCAGCGCTCGAAGACGTTGACATTGAGAAAAGCGATCATTGCTGAGCAACTTTTACTGCCATCACTTTTATGCAATTGTCCCGCGAGTTTAGCACATTATTATGCACAGTGTGCATCAATTACACGCAAAATTCAAGTGAAAACACCGCGCAGCCACGAGTTTCAGCCGGGTGAATTTTTAAACGATGCAGGCCGAGCGACGATTTCCAAGCTGCATTGGGCAATCCTGGAAACCAAGGCTCGCTCGGTGTACGCGGATCGGTTGACCTGCATTCCGTGATGATTTTAAATCTGCGACAGGAGTCCTATCGAACCGTTTCGCGTGCATCACACGCTCGCCGTTCGTTAATTACTTTAGCGGGCTGATAGGGGGATGTTTTCCACGTGAAACGGGACGCTTAATTGACTGAATTGCAGTTATTGTTGCCAAAGGAAGGCTGCCGTGTCTGTTACGGTACAGTTCCGCATTTTTCCAGCGCTCGCTGCAACGGATAATTGCGAATAGCATTGTGCGTTCGGTACCCAGTCCCCGCTACCGTAGAATGAATTCTGCCGCGGTCGGTTCTACGGTTTTTATGCGCCCCTGGTCCGCTTTCTAAACCACTCTCCGCTTCGTTATGAATTTACGAACGGTTATTCGCATAACGCGAGCGCGTATCCTGTCTTCCCACAATGTAACTGGCTTGTAACGAACCGCACGGCCAGCGACACCGTTATTTGCGAATGGTAGCTTTACCCGGCGCGTACACGTGATTCGCCCGTCCTACGTGGGTGTTTTGAATCCTGTTCGACGGGCAGCCTCCTCTGGCTCTCGCTGGCGATCGTAAACAGTGTCGCCGCGCGTACCGTAACCGCATCAGCGTTCTTTGTTACGACGATCATTATCGCGATATTACGCGACACATGCAAATTAGCGACCGTTTGGAAAGAGCCTCTTCAATCGCAACGTCAATCGATAGCCCTTTGCACGTAGCCTGCCATTGTTCTGCGACGCCGTGGTGCAGTCACAGCTCGCTGATTTGTCGAAAGAAGGCGGGAGAGCCGTCTCAATCCAATTTTCCTTCGACTACAGGCGGCCGTAAACCGAATTCGAGTCTCGATCGTTCCCGGGTGCAGGAATTACCGGCGAGCTTCTCTCCTGCAGAGTACAGAGCTCGTCGGGCGAGGAAACGATAATTGAGTATTTCGCGAGGAAAATACTACCGCTTACCGTATGCCGCGTCTTATCGTCGCGAGCTCGGTCGCTTCTTCCGCGGGATTTACGATCGACCCGATAGGAGACACGTAATACGGTCGCAGAGTTACATAAAACGCTATCTAGCATTGTCTCCGGTCTATCTTTGGCATCCCTCGAAACACCTGAGCGACTTTCACCCGATCCCGTTCCACTCGAGATAAACGGCCGGGATTTTTCTACCCAGGAGGGAAAAGCCAGCCGGCGTCGTCTACCAGCGCTAAGGGCCGGGGATAAATGGGTCTCCGCGGCGTTGGTCGCGTCATTTTCTTACCGCCGAGCCAGCGGGGCCCCTTCCAACGCGGTTTCGGCCCCGTTTAATCCTTTCACCTCACGGCGAGATGGGCATCGCGGGAACGGCTTCGACGCCTTCCCCGCGAAACTCTTGCTGCCGGATTCGATGCGCCTCTCGCGATATGTACCCACCCGGATCGCAGAGAGCCTTGGAACGCTCTGCACCGTTGCAGTCCCTCGTTCCACCCTCGCACCCGCGAATATTCGCTGGCCGTGGCCTCGCGCGTTATTAACGGGACACTATCGCGGATATCGTTGATCGCGATAGGCGGCCGCTAACGGGGAATCCACGGGTTGCTGTTACTTCTGCCGAGCAACTCCGAGGAGAGAGGTATGCGAAGAAATCCACGGATAAAAAGTCTCGTCCGAAGGCTCCGAGAGCCTCGCTGGCGTTTCCGAGGTAGGCGCACCCGCTGCTCGCGAGTGGAGGATGGAAGTTATTTCGAGCGACGCGCTAGGCAGGGCGCGAGGAATATAATAGGCGTTGCTTTTAGGGAGCGAGTTACGAATTGGGATTTAAAGCGGCTCGTCGGAAGATTCGTTTTGACCTCGATACTCGAGAACCACTTCCCTCGCTGTTCTAGGGTACCTAGAGTATGCAAAAGCCAGGGGAACTGACCGTGAACTTGAAGCCCGCTTCGACAAATCTTCATTGTTCCGGGGACCCACGGGTCGTTACCTTTTTTTACACCCTGTAGAGGCAAACGATTCCACTTCCCATTTGCGCAATCGTGAAACCTCTCGCGATGAATAATGCAGGGTTTTCTTACGAAAGCGTGCAGGTTCGATCTGCAGTAACCCTCGGGATATCCCGAAGGTCGAGACTCATTTCGTGTCGAGAGCACGGGTCGCGTTGCCCTTTGATACATACCCTCCTTTCTTTTTCATCCCGGCCGAACCTTTCCCCCGAACGGCAGGGACAGGCGCTTTCAATCTTTCTTTTTTTCCCCCCCCCTACGTTCGAGCAACGAGGTCTGCAATCACCCAGGGATTTCCACGTGCCAGATACGTTTCCATTTCGCCCGCGTTCTCTCCCTTCAGCCTCGCAGCGAGCGATACGCGGCCGCCGGTACCTCCCCGCTTATCGCGGGACAGTTGATCGCCGCGTATCGTCGTCGCCCCGTAATTAATCGCGCCCACGACGTGCTCGCGCAACGCGATCAATCGCGCTGAAATAAACCAAACACAAGCGTCACAATTGAAAAGGCTGGATCGACCATTGGAATCCGTTGCACTTTGAACGCCGCGAGGGCGAGCACCGCCTCGCAGGGGAGTAAGGCGAACCCGAGATGGTCCGCCTCCGAGATTTAGGTCACCGTCTTGATCCCCCTGAATCGGACACGGGCGCAACGCCGCTCGCCATCTAAGGAGCGACCCTCGAGTGCTTATCGCTGAAATGGGTCGCGAAAATTTGTAGGTCGCGCGGCGCGAAGGTGGCTCGCCAAGGGAAAACTCTCTTTCGAATAACGCGGCAATGAAATAACGATAATCGCGCTTCGCTTAATTCAATTAGTATCGATCCCGGTGTCCGATCAATGGGGAACATTTCTTTCCCTCTTCCTGGCCATCCAACGCGTCCGCGAGCCGACAAAAACTCCTCTTCTTTTTACCTACCATTACGCTATTGTCAAGGTAACAGTTGCCTGTCCACGCGTCGAGCCCGCTGCATTATTGAACACAATCGAATGCACGCGCCCGCCTGTTCCTCCTTACGTGTTATACAGACACGTTGCGATATTATTTTTAACGCCGACGACGAGCGCTGCCCCGATCGTCATCGTATCCTCGCTAGCTGGGGATCGATTTATAACGCGGAAACGTTCTCGATCGTTTCGTGCGCATTACCGGCACTGTTTCGAGGAATCCGAGCAATCCAGCGGGGCTGCACGGACCATCGATCTTATCCGCGCTTCTGAGAACGCCTGTGCCCGATGTCATGCGAGATTGCTCTCTGATAAGCGCGATCGATCTCGCGGTGTCGCATTGAACGGAGCGCCGGTCGATGCTCATCGTCGTGGGGGGGAAAGCGATGCACGAGCCGCTTCGGTTTTCTTTTTTACTTTACTTATCGTTAGAGTACCTCTGGAACAATCAGAAGCTCTCGGAACGACCCATTTCGGTGACTAAAAGTGGAGGAACAAAGGAATCTATCTTTCATGTTTAATGGACACAGAAGCACATTAACTGGACCAGTGGCGCATTCGGGATTTAATATTGGGGGGAGCCGAGTCGAAGGGGTAACAATACTTTTAATGGAGATTCAATAAAACTCCTTAGGTGATTATAATTTATTTAAAGAATAGTATCCAGTGTTCTTGTCCTTTTACAAAGTCCCGTTTTGGCGGTGCCAGGGCTGCCTGGCCCCCTCTCTGGGTGCGCCACTGAACTTGGCCTCCAGTGTCAGCCTTAGAAAAATATTAAAAAATTTACAGCCCTGTTAATTAATTTGGGGCGTTGCGCGCCGTGGATGGAAGTAATGCCGTTTGAAATAGAAACGCAGAGCGGCGAGATATGTGAAAAAGTAAGTTAATTGTAGGACGCGCTGTATCCCGGAGGACGGGGTTGGATATTTGGGCCATGACCAGGTTGCGATCAATATAGCGTCCCGTCGCCGAGGCATCGACGAAAGTCCGTCAGCAGCGGCGGGATGGCCGACCCTTACGGTACACCCTGCGAAATGGATTCATTCCGTACCTACACAGACGCGGTCTGATGAAACGCGGCAGGAGGGAGAGGGCGTCCCTTTTCTGAGCGCACTCCAACTGCTTCAACCGCTCCGGCGAGCGCGCGGTGCGTCGATGCTTTCCGCCGATCGTCGATCATCGGCTACAGTTCGTTGCCTCCCGCTCTGTTTCCCCCCGCGGCGGAACCTGCGTTCTCCAAATTAATCGGGGACCACTCACCCTGCCATAGGTAAAAGCTTGTTTATAACTCGCAGAGGAAATGTTTTCGAAACACCGCAGCGGAGCAACTCGGGCATCAGAGCGTTCTGATAACGAACCGTTCCCTGCACTGTATTTCTCGCCGTTTGCCGCTGTTGCGCGGCAAACGGGAAAGCACTCCTCTCCCGTTCCGATACGCAAAACAGATCGAATTCCCCGGACCGCCCCTGCGATCCACGATGTTTTCCGGGCAAATTCACCCCTCGCTCGGCTGCGCTCCCTGGCCTGTGCGCGCAACTTTTTTTTTTCCCCCTCCTCCCGAACGCGACGAGCAATTCGCAAACGGCTTGTAAATAATTCCCCCGCCCCTGGGGCTCCGAAGTCTTTTGACCGTTTTCACGAAAACGGCCACTCGATTGGCGATCGATTTCGCGAGCATCGTGGACGATGTTTTTTTTTTCTTTCCTTCTTTTCTTTGGTAACGAGTTAACGTTTGGCGTTGTTTCTGTTGCAGGCACGCATGAAGTTCCCGCCAGATTATCCGTACAGTCCACCGAGCATTCAGTTTATGACGAAAGTTTGGCACCCGAACGTGTACGAGGTGAGCAAATGCTGGAATTATCGATCCTCCCTTCATCCCCCTTTTCATTTCGCGTCCCTGCCGCTCTGTCTGTTTTTCCTCTCATCCACGCGTCCTCTGTATCCCTTTCCAATCTCCGCCCCCACCCCCGATCCTCGCCCCCTCGCTCTCACCCTTTCGCTTTCTCCGATTCCCTCTTTGTCCCTCGCCCTTCGTTTTTGTAGCGTTTCGCGTCGTCGGTCCTCGGGGCCGGCGAGATCCGCCAGCCTCCCGTTCTTTCGCCATGAAAAAGCCAAACGTCTGAGTACGCGTGCCTCGAGAGGCACGCTCGGCCATAATTTTGATAATTGACGGCCTCTTAAGGCCGCAGCGAAATCCGCTCGAGGGGGAGGAATTAACTTAAACTGCTTTCGAAGAATTTTTAATGGTCTGCTCGGAGTTATCGAATTCCTTCGTGAAGGGGGATGGGATCGTTGACGATAATTTCGACGATAGAGGTCTGTCTTTTTCCAGTTGGTCCAGAGAAATTGAGGACCTTGCAGCAAGAGGGGTGCAGATTCATTTTTCACAGTTTTTTACTTATGACGTATAATATACGTAATAAAGCAGATAAAAAATGAGGATTTATTGCAAATCTTGACGCTGCACTACAGATTTTAAAATTCGCCCAAAATGGAAATAAAAACTTATCAACTCAATCATCGCTACTTATTGTGTGAAAATATATATTTTTCAATTAATATTCTCTTTTTAACCCTTCGTGGTCACATCTTATTATCACAAATTGGTGACATGGGGTTCACTGCACCCCAACGTCATTTTTGAGTTACCATTTTCGTATTTTTAAATTTCTTAACTTTTCAGTGATAATTGTACATTCGTAGTACTCATACAATCATGCTCTATCAGTATTTTTATAGAACTGTAAATTTTGATATGATGAGTAGTTGAAAAAATAGTTGTAGGAGAAAGCGTTTTTTTTTATTAAAATTCCTCAAATTTTTAAATTGTAATATTAAGGGCTAAAAATTGACAGAACTGTTGGCAAAGAAAAAAAAATTGCCATGGGTTCGATACACCCTTTGTGGTCACACGACTTCAACGTTAATCTTAAGTTAGAGCAATAATTTCACAAACTATTCTGTCTAATTTACTCGATGTTGGTAAAGATGAGAGAGCTGCACCCCTCTCGCTGCAAGGTCCTGAATTCGAGATTGTAAAATAATTCTCACACCCTAGGAGACGAGTACTTCTTTATGGAAGAAAAGTTGCCCGGTGCCATAGAAGCTGGCACCGTCGCCGTCCTTTGTTTTCGTTTACAAATTCCACCCGTATAAAGTATCCCCATGGTTTCGAAGCTTATCGACCTCGAGCGCATCTGCCGTGCGCTCGGCTCTCCCCACGGTTGACCCTTCAGCGGGCACTAGCAAAGAGTCAATGACCGTCGAAAGCTCGTTGGACATATCCGTGTCCAGTCACTTGTTGTTGGAAGGGCCGCGGCTAGACGAGAAGCACACGCCATGAATAACGGGAATAACGTGCTCGGGTAAATTTCATGCGTCGACTAGTGCCGCGTATTAATTATACCTACCCAACAGGCAGCAGCGAGTCGGATTGTGAAGAAGACTCCGAGGAACTGAACTCCTGAAATTGCTTTCGCCCCTGGAAACGGGGATACCGAGGACGAAAGCTCGCCGGTCTCCGTTGTGCGAGCAGCAGGCGCTTTCACTCGAAAGCGATGGCTGGAAACGTCTCCCGTTCAGCCGCAAGAAGAAAGGAAAGAAACGAAGGCCCGGGGATCTCTCTATCGTAGTCGCGCCCAACTTTTCCCTTCCCGATGAAAGTTCCTTCCCGTCGCGCTAACACTCTCCGCCGTCCTACACTCGCGCGCGCTATTTTCCGAGCGACGAATACTTTTCATGCGCCGCGTCTTTTCGACCTCCGTGCAGAGGCCAACGTACCTCGCCGCGCGCCATCCTCTCGCGCCTCGGGTTTCCCCCTTTTCCGCGACGAGATTAATTCACCGCGAGAGCGTGACACGTGCACCGAAGAATACGAGTAATTTGTTTAATGAGCATGTAACGGGGCGCGTCGCTGAGCCACGCGGATTTCCTGCGTCACCCCGATGAACCCTGCAACCCGTGCCCCACGATTATCGGTCAATCGAAGCGACTCCTCTTTGGCAACCGTTGGCTCCGTCCTTGTTCCTCTAAAAAGGACACCGCTCCGGCAGAAATTCGTCGCTCGTGGTAATCACGCGCCCGATCTCGCCTTCTGTTCCCATGCTGAAGCAAAGATTCTAATTTCATTCGGTTGTTTATAAATAACTCCCGATATCTTGTGCACGGCCTTGTTGACCATTCTCAAAACACTATCGCGCAGCTCCCTCGATAAAAGGTCCGTGTAGTGGTGACTTGTAGTAGCAACCGGGGTGATAGCGACACGACTTATCCTAATCGAGAGGCTGCAGATATTCGCTCGATTCATGGACTCGTGGACACGGTCAGAGGCACTGAAATCCAAGATGGTCGGCCGCTCGAAAGGCGCGCGTTCCTGCGAGCTTTAATTTCTCGTTTTTCAACGGCTGAAGTGGGTCACGCGCGTGGTATGACCCAGCGTAACGCCGGGCCGCTTGCCGAGAGCGCGAAACCGCTGAAATCCGCGTAGCGCGGCCACCTTCGGTGACGACCGAATGACTTTCCAATGGCCCCCATTGTCCGCAATCGTCCCTCGCCACGCGAGTCACGTGCGCGAGAGATCTCTTGCCCCGCGAGGGATCTTACCGTCTTCTGTAAACACGAGCCGCGCGGCCCGGGGACGATAATAGCTCGACCGCTTGAAATTTTTCCCTCCGCGACCGTATTGTTCCGTCGCTGCTCTACGCCTGTCGAACGGCAGTGTCGCAGCCGCGCCGCTGGGATCTAGATAATGCCATCCGCCGTGGAAAACAAAGAACATACTCGGCCCTCCTTCTTTTCCACGGGATAGGTTAGCGCGGGGGAACAGGCGAAGCAGGTCAGGTTTTCCTTCCACTTGCTGGCTTTCGGTTACGTGGGAATACCGGTTATCGGACGAATTCAACTGGTTGCATCCGTAGGAACGATCCCTCGTTAATTGCGCTACGGATCGGGCAACGAGAGTTGCCTCATCCAGGGAGGCCCGGGTTCGTTTCCCTCTGGCGGAGGTTGGAGAAAGTGAGCGAGAGTGAATCGCAGGAAAAGCAGTTGGCGAATTCACGACGCCTCGCTTGAGTCACTGTTACGCGAACGAATGAAATCTGAGGCGAAGAGACGCATATGTAATTGCGAAACGGCCCCGATAGCATGAAATATATATATATAATTCTCCGGCCCGTGTATCAAAGCGGAATCATTGTAACGCGGTAGGCTCCTTCGGCCTCGCCATGCAGAGGTCGTCGCCTCAAGATTCGACGAACCGTGAAACGTCTGTGACCGCTCGTACGCGCGCGTACATGCAGAGAGATCAATCCTCGCGCGCGCCTGTGCCCGTGGCCGCAGCGCGTCCGTCGCTCGCGAATCGCGGGCGTGTATAGGTAGCGTGCCGTTTACGAAGCGCCTGGTAAAGTGGAAACGCTCTCTCGCATAAAGTCGCGCTCGGGACTCTGGCGGCAATAACGGGACAGGACTAGTGGGCGAGCTAGGCTGCTAGAAGCTCGACGCACGAAGGACTCCCCGAACCCCTCCGCGAGCGAGCAGCGCTCCTTGGGAACGAGAGGGGGGCCGGTTCGAGTTTGAGGCGCACTGCTGCTTCGAAAAGTAGTCACGTCCCCTCGATGAATTCGTGGAAGCCGTTTCGTTCGGGACACTCGACTTCTTCTGGAAATTTAATCAGAATACTCGACCTCTTTACCGTTTCTGGGAAACTTCCGACGAACCTCTGCGCACACCCGGTGCATTTGCTCCTCGACGGTCTCCGAATGGTCAAAGCTGTTGATTGAAATAAGTATTCACGGTCGAGCGAGTGTTGGACGATTGCCTCTTTAAAGCCAGCTTCGACGACCACCGGGTGTGTGTTTATTTCGAAAACGCTTACAGCCGAGGACGTTTAGAAACGTCGATCGTCTGCCGGGCTTCCTGCTTGAGTTTCTCCGCGGAACTGCATCGTGGCATCGTACCCACACGCTCCGGGCTCTGACTCATCGCGGAGGAAAGCGTGAAAAAGTGGCAGGGATTGGAGCGATCGTTGGATTTCGATATAGATCTTGGGAAATCTTATCGACGCGCTTGTCGAGCTCTAAAGGTTTTCGTTCCGTGCGCATTATCAGATTACTGCGCTCTGTGCGGAGCGGAATATTTCAGTCTAATTGAAAGCTCCACTCGTTCCGGATTTACGAGGATCCGAAGGGAACCAGTCTCCTTTGCCGCGATAGTTCCGATCGAGAGACAGACGGTCTATTTTCGAGGCTGACCAGTGCCCCGGTAAGGTTCTCACCTCGTTCGAAGTGATCCGTCTCTCTCTCTCTCTCTCTCTGCCTCTCCTCGCCTACTCCTCGTTTCCTGCTGGCCTCGCTAATTTTAAAAATTCGCTCTTTCGTCGTGTGCGGCTCGTGCGCATCGCGCGCCGACGCGACGGCTTCGTCAACGAAATTATCGGAAATGTCAGCTCGATCCACTTGCGATCTGCACATCATTGGGCTCCTTATCGCGGGCGCGTTGGTCCGGGGAAAATTACTTGATGAATTCGCGGGCAGATACTTGGTACACAGCGCCGATTAAGAGGATGATAAACAGTGGAAATGGAGTTATCGTCGTGCGCAGACGTCGGCATCGATAATGCTCGACCGTGCGATTGTGCTTCGATCGTATATAGGCGGCGGCTGATCGAGAAATATCCGCAACTGATGTATCTAAATTCGCGGTGTATAATTGAGACGCGTATTTTTGGATGTCACGCGTCGAAGGCGGGATTCATTTACGTCTCTGGCATTATAGAACGCGCGCACGCGACAATGCGGGCCCAATGATGAAAGCTTATCGCGGGTCACAGCCATAATCGGGCAAGAAAAGGTGCGACCTGTTGCGCACCGTTCAAAATCAAACGCACACGCCCTACTGCGTCCACTTTACTTTCGTTTCTTCAGATTTTCTCCGTCTTTTTGTTTTTAGTATTGTCCAACGTCTTCGCAAGTCTACGCTTAATGGAGATATCTGATGCTAAATGGATCCTAAATTCTCCGAACCCAAAGCTGGTAGAATTCAAAGCTACCCAATTTGCACTAATTAGTTGTTAGGTATCTGTGATGCCGCCCCTTTACACTTAAGAGCTTTAATGCCATTTGTTTCGCTGCGTAAGTGGAATTTATTTACGTTAGTAAACTATTATTATCAAAACCACCCTGCGAACAATATTTCCACGCTGCCACAGGGCGATGCAAAAGTAGCGTTGATCCACGCTCCTCGCGCCAGGTCGAACGTCCAGGATCTATCTGTCCATCTAATATCCGGCTCCCACGTCGCCAGAGTGCTGGCCAGGGGGCTTTCGGGTATCGCGGCGAGTTGAGGAAGCAGAGGAACGCTCGCTCGGCGCTGGCCACTCGCCAGCGGCACTGCGGTATGCCGTGCTTTTGTCCACAAAGAGCGTGCTTACCGCACGAACCTGTATCCTCGCCGCTTCCTTCTGCGCTCTCGGGCAGCTCTCGGAGCCGAGGTCGACGGCAAGGGGGGAAGATGCACGCGTTCGGCCCCTTATCGGTCAGCCAGGTCGATCTTGATCCCCTGGCCCAACACTTGGACGCCCAACAGAGATCCCGCGAGCTTTTCGCCGCGTCCAGGGGAGAATCGAACGACCCACTTTTCTGTCTACTCGCCTTCGCGCGGCGAGCTGGCGTTCGCTGAATCTAAACTGGTCTGGGGTTAGGAGCTGATCTTGGTCTGGAATTGGACTGGATCTGAAACAGGACGTTGCAGTAGGTGCTTAACCCGCGAACTGGGGTGGGCGAGTTGGCTCGGCGTTCCAAGATGCTTCCTTATTGTCGTAGCATCTTCCAGTGGTAGTTTGAAATATTATTTATCGGTATTTCACTCAGGTTCGATGATGCGAGGAGAGTTTGGGGTCTTGAAACTAGACAGACTTGACATTATATATTTCTGGTGGTGTAGAACTCCCACGCCAGGGCAGGTTTCGATTTTCCCTTCCAAGAGTTGCCCCCAAATTCTACTGGCTATCGACCTGCAGCGAACAAGGGGGCCAAGGGCCCCCATTCAGGCTCAGGTAGACAGGAACAGCTGTCCAGGCCTCCCTCTTTACGACCCCGTCACCTCTGAAACTTAATTTACTTAGCGTTAAACGCCTCGTGCATCGCGGTCCTCGTTCAACGGCACGCTCTTACAAGCGATTCGTGGATGAATTGGCTCCCCAAGATTCTTTCCTCCACCCAGTGGAGTCTGAGCATGCTCGAAGCGGGGCGAGCAGCCAGCGGCAGAGGAGAACGCTGGCCGGTGGCTTCCATGTAGCCGTTTTTTTTATGCCGATCGATCGGGTTTAAACGCTTCAGTGAACCGGGACGAGAGGTCCACGAAGACGCGCGGCGCTAAAAGTCGCTCGTGTAAATGCTAATCGCGATCGCCGTGCAGATCGCTGGACGTTTCCAGCGGCTGGATGCGGAAGTGGTCACCGGTAACGGTTGACGGGCGAGAAACTGCACGACTTCCTCCCGGCAACCTCTGCTCCACCTCCGCCGTGTCGTTACCCCGTATACCCGTCGATTAACCGTAATTGCACATCTGCGTTCGCTGAAAACAAGCCGCCGCGAATTTCCGGAGCACCCCGTACACTCGAGTCGCGCAAACAAGCCTCTTAAAGCTCGATCTCGCCTAGTGTCGCGAGTAAACACGCCTTGCGTCACCGGATTAGCATCCAGCCATCGGCTTACAACGTTGTAACACGAAAACGGCGACCCTCGGCGCGCTGGAATCGTTCGGTGCACGCAACCCGGCGTAGAAGCTTCTTCGAACAGAGCTCCAAGGACAACCTGCACCGGGATAAGATATTGTGGGGTCAGGAAAGCCCCCCTAAAGGCCGCCGCGCATTTTGGCGAAGCGCGGCGATACGAAGAGAAAAATTTATAAACAATTCATGACCGAAGCGCAGCGACAATTAATTATTCTTAATTTCTTCGATTCGCTTCGCCGAAATGCGCGACAGCCTTAAGAGGGCGCCCGGAGTAAGAGAACTCGGCGGGTCGGTTTTGGTGGAGTTGGTTAGGCGGCTGACTAGTACGCAGAGGCTCCGCAAGATCGTGGGTTCAAATCCCATCGGCCCGAGATCCGTTTTTTCCGTCCTCCCGAAACACAGAATTTACAAAACCCTAATTCGTACAATACCACCTTATTACCTGACGCGATGGCTGGCAGTTGCTTGATTTAGATGCGCTATTACAGTGGCGACTGTTTGGCGACGATTCCGCTGATTGTGAGACTCTCTAAAGCTTGTTGTTCATTCTGTACTCAGGTTTATCCTGCACGTACCTACCTACAGATGATTACTTCCAAAGGCAGAAAATACGTAGAAAGAAGCTTGGAGCGCTGAAAAGCGCGGTACAGGAGGAGGTGTTGCACCTCGAGCTCTCCGAATATGGCGCGTTAAAGGGGGGGGCTGGGCAAGGATTTTCAGGTTCGCGAAAGACGCCGCGAGACTTCGTCCTTCGGCCTCAGACGTTTGTTTGCCCAGTGGGCAATGCGCTTTCAGGGACGATTAACGCGGAACTGGAACCCTTACTTCCCCGTCCCCGAGCGCTCGTGTGGAGGCTACCTCTCTGTCTCGTAAAGTCGATCGTTGCCCTTGGGCGTCCGTTTCGTCTTCGCACTTTATCCTCCGGCTGTTGCGAGTGTGCGTAAGCTCGCAAGTCTGATCCGTCAGCGGGTGGGAGCACAGATGAGGCGCGGAGAATAACCTTCCTCCCGATTGTTCCGAGTTGCTCGGAGGCGGATTACAGCGTAGATATCAGCCTGATTCATTTGCGAGGATACGTCTAACCCGTTGTGTGTTTGTATGTTGACGCAGAATGGCGATCTTTGCATATCGATCTTGCACCCGCCCATAGATGATCCACAGAGCGGCGAACTGCCGTGCGAGAGGTGGAATCCAACACAGAACGTCAGGTGAGAGAGTCCCTGCGTGCCTCCGACTGCCACGCAACGTCTTCGATGTCCACCACTGTGCAGTAGGGTGTTTCAAAATTTGAGGGGAAAAAGTTTCTTTTTAGTCTTACAGTTTGTCGCGCGAGAAAAAAAAATACAACATAAAACATGCTCCTTGTTTGGATCTACATGTTTTGTTCGACACATTTTTTTATGTAATCAATAACTTGGAGGATATTATATAAAATCGACTTTGCGAGCTGTTAAATAATTGTTTAAATGTTCGAGGGCCCAGGGGCACCTTTTCCCGTTATCCGATCGGGACTCAGACTTTACGCAGATTTTTTTTATTATTTGGAACTATTCTCGAGGGTGCCCCGAAGAAAATTCAAAAATCGAAAATAAGGGCCACCCTACTGTGCACGTGTACGAATACAGGAGTGTCGGGGATTAATAAAATTGTAGAAACATGAGAGCAATGTTGCTCGGTACAATAAACTCTCGATATGAGCTCGTCTCAACTATGCGTTAAGCGTTCGCCACTAGCTCCGTGCGCGCGCGCCCATAGCGAGAGTTTACTGTATATCTTTATGTGCACAAATTACATCCTTTTACTGTCAACTGACATGCTAACTGAACTACTTTTCGAACAGGACGATCCTCCTGTCGGTGATCTCGCTCCTGAACGAGCCCAATACCTACAGCCCCGCCAACGTGGATGCCTCGGTGATGTACAGGCGCTGGCGTGACTCCAAGGGCCGAGACAAAGAGTATGAAAATATCATAAGGTACGGTGGTATCGGTCTGTTCGACGTCCTGCGTCCTGCTCTCGATCATCTCCTCGTAAAACGGCAATTGATCACGGTTTTCAATAGTGTTTCCACGGATTCGAGTACCTACGCTCGCGAAAGCCGTGGTCGATGACCCTTTTCCTTGAGGGTAAAGGAGCAATGCGGTAACAGCGAGTCACGCGTCGAAGAGAATCGTGTTTTCTGGTTGCAGAAAACAAGCACAGATCGCGAAGATGGAGGCCGAGAAGGAGGGCATCGTCGTCCCGGTGACACTGGAGGATTACTGCATAAAGACGAACGCGAGGCCAGCCGACCAGATGCTGGACATGACGGACTTCTACGACGACGAGTACGAGCTGGACGACGACGAGGACGATCAGCTGAGCGCGAGCGAGTACGAGGACGGCGACGATAGCGGCAACGGGGAGTCGTGATCCATTTCCTAAGACGGCCACGCATTAAAAACAAAAAAAAACTCGATAAACGCTAATTATTATCAGTTCTGTATAGATTAATAAATTAACGGGCTTCTAAACCGGACGCTCTCTCTCTCTTCAGACGTGCCACCTATAAATTCAAGTACGCGCTCGAGCAACTCTGTTTCTTCCGTTCGCTGAACGTTAGACGTTCGAGTAGCCGTTCACGACTTCTCGTCAATTATCGCGCCGCTCCTTGTCGCGTATCCATTAGGTAGAACGAGCTTTCCTCTCTGTCTTGAAATCCGTTGATATTGATTCAGTTTATGCAACGGGGGATTTGGTTTGGTTCACTGATGAAAGTGCTATTTAGCTTCTAGCCGAATTATTTGAGGGTATAACGAAATTCCTTGGAGTCGCATAAACCTTGAAGGTACAATGTCTCTCGAGATTTCACGTTTTCTGCACGGGATTCTAGGGAACCCCCAAATCGTGGAGCACGCCGCGTTTCCAAGCTCTTTAACTTAAGCAATACACGGTACGAACGTAAGTACTTTATTAGGAGCACTGTGCTTGTCGCGTTGTAGTTGGCACGTCGGTCTTTTAACGTTAGGCGAAATGAAAATGGAATGAAAACGAATTAATAGGACCAATTGATCTACCTTGCGATAATCAGCGTGTTCGATGCAAGTGAGATCGTAACGAAGCATGTAGAATGATTGGGCTGGCTCAAGAAGTTATATCCATGTATCATATACTATTAACAGTGTTATCAGCGGGTACATCAATTGATCCTGCTGGTCTCAAGACGTGGATGAAATTAACAATTTTGAAGGGGAATTTCGAGAACTCCTCCGTTTCGTGTGGAATTATTTATACTACGAAGCCAAAAGTTGGGGAATGAAATTCAATGTATAAGCTAGAAGACGAAGAAGCTGGAAAAGAAGATGAAGAAAAAGAAGATGGAGGAGAAGAAGCATAAGAAAAACGAACTGTCGAGAAGGACCTGTTGGAACATTCTACGTAGACGTTGAGTTTTTAATACGAAAAGATTCGATCTAGACTCTATTCAATAATTGTCTTCGTTTTATTTGTACACGAAGACCCGCGTAGATTCGAATACGTTGAACTCGGTAGAGATAATCGTAAGTTCTGTTGCCAACGAAGCTACGAAGGTTGCTCTCCGAGAGCAGGTCTCCGACAGCTTGTTCGTTCACAGTTTTTAGACGTAGAACATAATTTTTGCTATGAACGGATATATATATATATATAAATATATATATATACCTTTAAGTTTCAATGATTATTTCGTTAACATCGCTGAGTCTTTTCGCGAGATAGAAAGAGTCCCGTGGTACGTTCACGAATTTCTTACGCGCATCGCGCTACATCCACCAAGTTAGTTTAGCTTTATAACGTTTATTGAGATCTCTCGATGTTTTAAGTATTAACTTTGACACAGGGACGAAGCTTCGTAGGTTTGGAGTTGATTAAAACAGAGCGTGAGCTTTGATTACGCAAGTGAAAGGAATACACCGGATACAGCTAACCGACTCTGTGGTGGTGTGTCCGTGCTCGTACGACTGAAATTGTAAATAGTAATACGGAACACGAATCTTTAAAGAGACATGGAATGTGTAAATGGTGACCGTTTATCCTTCGTTTCCTCGTTAGCCGATTTTATTGAGAGACCAAAATTTCAAATGTTGAAAGTGTTAAGAGAAAAAAAAAAACGGTAAAGAAATAAAAAAGCAGAGAAGAATATTTAAATTTCAATATTGCCCGAAGGAAGTACATATACTCAGCGCTTGTAGTGGTTTAGCGGAATGAAGTGAATATTTCCCTAGTTCCTTGATATATTATTACGAGATAATTTTTCTTTTTCGTTTCGTACTGTCCCTAGCTACTTAATAATAGTCGAAACTGTGTAAGGACACCGACGTAAACACTAATGATTTGTATACTTCATCATTATTTTCTCCTTTTTTTGTACATACCAATAAAATCTCTTCGTACAATTATTAATAAAACTAGCGCAATAATATTACAACGCTTTGTTTATCGCGTAAGGTGTACTGTCGTGCTTTTGCATCAGCTCGTATGTCCAGCACACTGGCAAAGGAATTTCACTCTTTTAGGTAAGTAAGGTAATCAATTCCATTATCAGATCTCCGTAATAATGTGACTATTTAAGAGTAATTATACCTCATTTACATAAAAGACGAACTTATCAAGAACGTTGGTGCTTCTAATTTTTTAAATAAGTCTACTAACTACGCTGACGGAAACTACGCTTTAAGTATAGTAATATTAATCACTAATAAGGCAACACTCTAATGTTAAGTCCATAATTTTTCAAGAAAAAAAAATGTTAGCGGCGCGAGGTACAAACTGGAAGACCATTTGAAAAATTAATGAAATGTGCTAACGTTCAGCTAATAAAAGTGCAAATTTACTTTTTATTGAAAATATACCAGACACCCGTTACATCCGCGAATACTGTACGTTATGATCTCTCAATCTCAACAATATCCTTCGTAATATGTATCAATTTATGTAATGGATAAAAACACTTGGAAAAATTCGATTGCGAACAATCTTCTGGCTTTCTTTTCGAATTTAAACTGCGTTTGATTACGCGCTCATGCATCATCAACACCGACACCTATAATATAAATTCTTCAGCATGATTCTTTATTCATTCCCTTATTTTTCATAGAAATAAGTGTCTGCGATCGATTTCTTGAGGAATTGAAGTTAATAAAATGTGTGTACATTAATTATAAGCTGTTAGAGAATTTGTAAGAATCATTTATTGCTTGTTGCTTCATAGTGGCGGCTTTTAAAGCGCCCCCGGTAGATAAATCATATTTCAAGTCCTGCGACACGAACTCCCATAAAGGTGAAATTTCATGCTGACGCTCGACGCTCGTTTTGAGCGGCAAAACCAGTCACGTGATCTGTCCACGGGACTTTCAGCGTCAAGCGGAAAAGCTAAACTTGGTTTAGCTTTTCCGCTAGACACTCGTTCACCCTGATTTTCTCTGACTCGCTCGTTTGTTGGTTGAGCGTCGGTCAGGTGATTGGTTTTGACGCTTAAAACGAGCGTCGACGCTGAAAGTCCCGTGGACTGATCACGTGACTGGTTTTGACGCTCAAAACGAGCGTCGAGCGTCAGCATGAAATCGCACCTTTAGATGTAAAGCCTACTCTAAACATCTTCCCTGCCTAAATATAAACAACATGGCGGGTAAAATGGATATAATATTATACGTAAAAAACAGTATCTAATGAATCGATACGTCAACTATGCGCCGTCGCAATAATTGTATATGCCATTAGGCGATTCGCCCTTGCCATTATACTGTTAGAAAGTAGTGTTCTTTTAAAAAATGTCGGCTGAAAGGGTAGGTTATGCATTACCAATTTTTCATGGTATTTGAAACCACTGTCACACGAATGCCTTCTTTATTTCCACTTTCCTGAAGTGTCTGAACAGTCCAAGTGTTTATTTCGAATGTCTATTGAATTGTCAAATCCTTTCAATATAGGTTCTTTATCAGTTGTATCAACCCCACGGTTCTGGTACCGTATTTGTGTCGTGGCGCCCTGGTAACAGCACTCATTTAGCAACCACCGGTTACGATTCCTCAGTCGCTATTTTCGACAGACAAGGCGACTTGCAAGAGCGCATTAACATCGCTGGCTTGTGCACCGGTTTCGGATGGGACTCCGACGGAGACCTATTGGCCGTTATATCCCAGAATTCTTCTGCCATTACATTATGGGACGCGACGACAGGGAAGAAATCGCAAATAGACGCCGGTGTAAGGGACGGACTGTCGTGCGTAATGTGGGCCAAAAGATCTTGCTTGTTAGCTGTGGGAACACAGAAAGGAAATTTGGTACTTTACGACCATATAAATGCCAAGTACGATATTTCGTTCTTTCAATAGCCAGCGTAGAGGTACTCTCTTGAATACGATTTTATGAATGAAACAGGCGAATACCAGTCTTGGGAAAGCATAAGAAACGTATAACTTGCGGAGCTTGGTCTTACGAGGGCCTCCTCGCTTTGGCCAGCGAGGACAAGGTTTTAACGATTAGCACAAGCGACGGGGACACTCGTCGCGAAATACCGCTTCAAGGTGATCCGTCCGATATTCAGTTCAATGAAATGAAAATGGATCACAGAATCGGGGGTGAAAATACAGTATGTCTCTTTACTAGAATATTGTTACGGACAATACAATTATATACTCACATAAAATATTAATTTCCTGCTATCTACTAGGTGTCTCTTATTATTAGTAAAACCACTTTATTCTTGTATAATATTTTGGATCCAGAAAATCCAATTGAATTAGCTTTTCAAAAACGTTACGGTCCTATTGTTACTTATAAATGGTAAGGGCATGGTATCATGAATTCATTTACTTGGAATAATTGCTGCACTCTTAATAATTAAAGTCCTCTAACGTTATTTCTGTATTTGGTATATTTCAGGTACGGCGACGGATATATCTTAGTTAGCTTCGAGACCGGATATTTCACTGCGATATCCACGCACATTAAAGAGGTCGGCCAGGAGCTGTTTCAAGTTAAGAATCATAAAGATTGTTTAACTGACTTGGCAATAAGTCAAGTGGTAGGAAAGATCGCCACGTGTGGAGATAATAATATTAAAATACACAGCCTGCAAAATTTAGAGGAAACTGAGAAGTTAATTACCGTGAGCGGCGAAACTGGTATTAGCAAAATAGAATGGTCCCCAGATGGGACAATGCTCGTGGCCGTCAGTTACACTGGCAACGTTTTAGTCTATTTAATAGAAATCCCCAAATTATCTAGCGTTTGCGGTAATAAAATTGCGTTACTGACCAGCTTAACAGAAGTAGCGGTCCATTTATACACATTAGACCAGGTACACGCAGGACGCATTATACGAAAGAAAGACCAGTATATAACGTTATACACGAATACCCGAAATTACTTTCCAGGAGAAGCCAGAACCAATAATAATTAATACTATAATCGAGCCTTCGGTATTGGCAGTGGGCCCCATGCACATCGCAGTGGGTTTAAATAACAGAGCACTGTTCTGGGATATATCTGGAAGTAGCTATAATACAGCACTGCATTTTGAAAGGGATTACCTTGCAACGATAGACAGCATAAGATTGAACGAGTCTTACGTTTCCGTTCTATTTGATGGGAAATTACAGTTGCACACGGTAACAAGTATATTAAAATGAATAACAATGCGCGCCGAAACGTACGATTGAATGAGTATGCACTAACATATTATTGTAGATTAAAATGGATGAGTCGCTGTCGAATGACGGGAAGGATACGAAAATGTTTCCAGATTTAAATGCTTCGGATTTTAGAATAACGTGCCATGCTCTCAGCACAGACTTCTTGATCTATACCAGCGATGTGAGTTACTTAAAATACTTGAGAACTTGAAAATATATCGAAACACTAATTTCGCATTTGTGGCGCGTTTAGATGGGCCATATATTCTACTTTTGCTTAGAAGTTTTCAACCAATGTACAGAACATGTACACGATAACGGTATAAAGGAAATCTATTTAGACGCGAATGGGACGCAGTTATGTTTTATAGATAATAAGTCGGACGCTTATGTATATAATCCTGTACAAGAGACTGTTTTACCAATTCCCGATTGCCCGGATTGTATAGAGGGTGTGATTTGGGATGAGAATATTTTGGAGCGCAATATATTCGCCCTATACAATAAGAGTATTATCATCGCATATATAGTCGTGAAATATTTTATCGAAGGTGAGCCGAAAACTGTAGATATTACGGTATAAATGGCGCAGGTGTGTTAAAGATGTTTTACAAATAGGTGCAAAAATCATAAAAATAAACACGACCAAACTGCCATCCGAAACGTTGCCGCTATTAATGTACTCTGGAGAATTGACGTTGAGTTCGACCAGTAATAAATTGATTCAAATTACATTGTCATCGCACGAAGACGTGGGAAATATCGTGGAATCGAAAAAAATGGAGGAAGTTTTAGAGAATCAAATTCTATGCAGAAGGTAAAATATCAATTGTCTATTAACTTGGTTAAAAATAACGTTTATACTCGTATTTCAGATTTCAACAAGCGTGGAGTACCTGCGAGAAGATTAACGAGAAAGAGTCGTGGCTAAAGTTAGGAGAAAGTGCAATCGCAAACTTAAATATGGAGTTTGGTAAATTTTAATATTGTTATTACTACGAAGAACGTAGAAATTGTATCGATCTTTCGTCGCTAATTAATTATCTTTAACTGCAGCGATCCGCGTCTATCGGCACATAGAAGATGCTTCGATGGTTTGGGCATTGCAAAAGATGGAGGATATAGACGAGTTGCCATTATTATGTGGCCATGCATGTATCTTGCTTGGTAACTACAATCAGGCAGAGAAATACTTTTTACAATCTTCGGAACCAGTACAAGCGCTATATTTAAGAAGGGATTTAATGCAATGGGAACAGGCGCTGAATTTGGCGCAGAAGCTGAAAGCTGACGAAATTCCTTACATCGCTAGAGAATACGCCCAACAATTGGAATTCACGTACGAGTTTTACATCAAGCCTATGAATTGTTTATGGCAGAGGGATTTTAATATCGTGCGTTTCGTTTCTTTAGGGGTAATTATCCAAAAGCTTTAACCAACTATGAACGTGGGTTGGTAGATTCCAATCACTCGTCCAGCACAACTATACACAATCCACAACATCGAAACCTGTGCCTTGCTGGAATCGCAAGAATGTCGATTAGATGCGGCGATAGTAGAAAGGGCGTGAGCATAGCTGTAGATAACGAGAGTTCAAGACAGTTGCGAAAGGAATGCGCCGAAATATTAGAATCGATGAAGGTATGTGGAATCGTGCGTATATAATCTATAATTTCATCAATTCAACTGATTTTACAGCAATTTAACGAAGCTGCGTTACTATACGAGAGAGCAGAATATTTTGACAAAGCAGCGTCCGCTTACATAAAACTGAAGAACTGGCAGAAAGTGGGATTACTTTTACCACAAATATCATCTGCTAAGATTAATATACAATATGCCAAAGCCAAAGAATCCGAGGGCAAGTACGAAGAGGCGGCTAAAGCATTTGAGACCGCCAAAGATTTCGAAAACATAATCAGAATTAATCTGGAACATTTGAACAATCCTGGTAATTACTTCTAACGCATTTTGTATAATATATTTAGTTGTGTTGCAAATATGCACCTATAGTGTTACATATATATATATATATTACAGCGCGAAGTGTTGAAGTGGTACAGCAAACGAAAAGCATAGAAGGAGCGAAGATGGTTGCGAAATACTTTCAAAAAATGAACGATTACAATTCAGCGATCAAGTTTTTGATCTTATCGAACTGTCACGACGAAGCCTTTCAGCTGGCCAGCCAGCATGGAAAAATGGAGTTGTATGGGGAGATCTTAATAAACACAGTGGACGACGACAACGCGCGAAAGGAAGACTTCAGAAGCCTTGCCATGCATTTTGAGTCCCAGAAGAATAATCTTTTGGCGGGGAAATATTATTTTCATGCAAAGGAGTATCAGAAGGCACTGCGGCATTTATTGAAAGCGGCCCAATTAATAACAGACGAGGACGAGGTCCTCACACTAGCTATAGATACAGTCGCTTCCTCAAAGGATGACAAACTAGCGAATCAGCTAATAGATTTCTTATTAGGTGGGGATGGAGTACCAAAGGTAGTACTATAAACTTTACCGCGACGTACAGTGACGTTAAAGCTTTTTGCTTATATGTTTATTACCTCGTAGGATCCGAAGTATCTGTTTCGATTATACATGGCCAGAAAACAATACAAAGATGCCGCGAAGACGGCGATCATAATCGCGAACGAAGAGCAAATTAATGGTCTGTTTTTCTAGTGTAATCATTTAATACATCAATCTTCAGAATGGCACATTTGACGTGACAAGTGACTTTGTAGGAAATTACAGAAATGCCCACGACGTTTTATTCGGCATGTATCAAGAGTTGAAGAGGAACAAGATTACTATACCGTTAGAGATGCAGAATAACTTGAGACTTTTGCATTCGTACATTCTCGTTAGACTTCACGTGAAAAGGAGCGATCACTTGCGAGGTGCCCGTATGTTGATAAGGGTCGCCAATAATATTTCGAAATTCCCATCACGTTAGTAAAAAAGAATTAAATATTCTTCTGACAACGGGAAGAATATTCTGAAGATATTGCAACAATAATGTTCTTCCAGATATCGTTCCAATTTTGACTTCCACTGTGATAGAATGTCAAAGAGCCGGGTTGAAAAATGCAGCATTCAATTTCGCCGCTATGTTAATGCGTCCTGAGTACAGAAACCAAATCGATGGTAAATATAGCAAAAAGATCGAAGCGATCGTAAGGAAACCACCACGATCGAAAGACAATGAAATCGAAGATGAACATTCAACTCCGTGTCCTTATTGCAAGAGTAAACTTGCCGAGACAGAAATTACCTGTGATAAGTGCAAGAATACGATACCCTTTTGCATAGCTACAGTAAGCTTCTTAGTAATAGCTCTATTAAATTTATATCGCGACGCAGTATATTTCTTTTCCAACTACGCAATTGTTTTTAGGGACGACATATCGTGGAGGATGACTTCACAACTTGTCCCCAATGTGATTTCCCCGCCATACGAAGCGAATTTCTAAGGTATACATTCGTCACTTTATTCTAAATACAATAATTTTGTCATATCTTATTTCGTTAGGATTATCGAGTCCGAAGAAACGTGTCCGATGTGTTCGGAGAAAGTAGACGTTAACACGATTTCATCCACCCTAAACATCCGTCCTTATCTTGATTTTCAAGAAGGGAAATCTTCAACAAAAGCTTAATTATCTTTATGTCTACACAGTCTCGCTTCGAACTTATACTAATACTTTCATTTAATTAGGAGAATGTATCATATACGTATTCCATACGAAGTAGGTAGGTGTAATTCAGTACAAGAGGATATACAAATATGAAATTATCCTTGTGAAACGGTGCCGTCCAATTGAGTACAATGCAATCAAGTACAAGTAGCTTATTTTACATAAATGTTTCATAGAATGCCTTTGAAGGGCAACGCACGAGTCAAATAATGCTCGCACATGCAAGTATAATATGTAGATATTGTCCTCAATAAACTAGTCTCCAACAATTACATATTAATGCAATTTTGCTGTCGCCGATCTATCTGCGTCAATCGATGTATCGTCGTCGAACGTCCTCTGGCATTACGCAGAAAGGTTCTGTCGCAGAACGTAGGCTGAGGGCAACATACTGTCGTGACGTCCGTAAAAAATACGCTCGTGTGCCCCATGGACCTTAAACATTAAACTTCGCGTCGAAATAATTAACTCGCTTTTATTCAAGAGGTGCATAAATTTCTCATAAATTTACAAATCTCGCGAACAATCATTTGAATCGCGAGCGTTGCGGCGCAAATAAGAAATTAAAGCGACATCTAACGCGGTATGCTCCAGTTAAAAACTAACTTATCATATTCTTGTCACACACAAATGCAATTAATAAAACACGTACGCGTAGAATGACAGCACGGCATGACTTTGAAAAATTGAGATCAAGTAATGACACGCTCAATATCACGAATTAAGAAATAGACGAATCATTGGTTGCCGTATACGATTTAACGGCTAATGCGTAATGGTATAGAACCTTAATTCGATTACGTTGATTTAGTTAAAACTGATGAAATTCGTACAAATAAAACAATTATGCGAGTTAAACTATTAAACAACGACTACTTGTAAATTCATAAGTTTATGCAGAAATCAAGTGCACGACGTGTGCCAACATACAATTCAAATTCGTATACGTATATCGGCAGTGCTGTTTTGCACGAGTTACGGTAAAACGCATTATCAGTATCAGTCTCGCGGAATTGCTGACCCAGATTTTATTTCATTAGGGACAACAACAAGGAAGTTGAATTCATTCTCTTGAATGGCTAGTCTCGTGCGCAGTGTAGCCGAGAAATGCAAAAAATACCATTGTTTCGAAGTTACAATATTTTTTAGTCGTAGTATTACGGTAAACAAGTAAAAAACTTTATACGCTCTGTGTGCATAAACTTTTAAGTAGTGGGGTAGTGTATGAGAATGTACAGGAAGACCCAAAATAATTGTCCAACCGAGCACCGACGCTTCCTCTCGAAAACAAAATGGAAATCCTGTCGGTTATTAACATCGTTTAATTAGAGCGCGTTTGCTATATTTGTGATAAGGAAATTAACGTCCCTAGCGAGATATCGTGAGTCCAGTTTAGCTTTGATTCCATTTATCTTTTCATTGCGTTGTGCCACGATTTGTGAGACGCTCTGTACGGTCGCGCATCAGTGTAGATTCCATTTGCAACCAGCGCCGGTACGTCAGTAGTACGCGGTTGAGGTTGGACGTGAGTCGTTTGAGCGGCACATCTCGAAGATATTGGTTCGCCCTTAAGTAAGTTTGTCGTAAAGCTTCTGTTGACCCTCTTAATTCGAACGCGCGAGAGAAAGCCGATTGATAACAAGCAGGAAACAATCGTCACATTCCTCAGGAATATCCGTAAACTGGTGGTCAAAATGGCGGAAAGGAATGACTCGCCGGGTTCCACCTCATCTTCTACCGGCCAAGAAAATCAACAACTGTTCTCGAGCTTTATAGGGGAGATTATAAAGAGCCCGGTGAACCTCGCCCTGGTGGGCGTCATCGCGCTGCTGGTCTACAAAATCGTGAAAAGCAAAACGAAGACGGAAACGCCAATGGCAGAGGTGAAGACACTGCCGAAACTGCGACGTGACTTTACGGTGGAAGAATTAAGGAAGTACGATGGTACGGGGCCAGACGAACGATTATTGGTCGCTGTCAATGGTAGCGTTTACGATTGTTCCATCCGCGGCGCCCGGTTCTATGGTCCTGGTAAGCACTCGATCCTTCCCGTGCCGACGTTTCGCACGATCGTCAAGTATTTTCCTCGGACGAACCGTACGATCCGTCTCGCAGCCGCGCTGCTTTTTATTCCCTTCACGGGGTCTCGATGGTTTTTATTACCTCCACGAGATCCCGATGTTTTTAATTAACTTACGAGCGGCTCCCGTCGGGCGCCGCTTATCGCCGCCCGGCGATTATGTAAAAATAAACTCGCGAGCGTCACGAGATCGTGATAATCAGTTTGGAAAGTTGCGTGATATAACAGTAAATCGAGGAACCTAAGCGCTTATTTAAGTAGCACAATTTCTCTATGGCTTGTTTACAATGTTTACACTTTCCTCTCTGAACGATGTAATTTCAAACGATCAAACTACCGCCGCTCAATTTCAGGCGCGTTCGACGCGACACACGATCGAGGAAAGTACTGTATAAAATTTATGGAAAAATGAAAGTTCGTTAATACAGCGGTGTTCCCTGATTATTTAAACGAATAGTTATTTTAAATTCTTGGAATTTGCTGCAGGTGCCCCGTATGCTGCATTTGGAGGGCGAGATGCTAGCAGAGCTCTAGCAACATTTTCCATACCTGCGACAAAGGAGGAGACTGAGTACGATGATTTAAGTGATTTGAACACGGAAGAAATGAACTCTATTAAAGAATGGGAAGAGCAATTTAAAGGTAACGACTAATTAAACTATTAAACTCCACATTTTCAGATGTTGAACTTATATAAATACTGTTATTAATTGCATACTGTAATTTGATACTTTTACTAAAGTAAAGTGTCGTTATAGTACACAATTCTGTTGTTCGGATTTTCTAAACATACCACCATCACATTTTAGAGAAATATGACTATGTGGGAAAGTTATTAAAGCCTGGCGAAGTGCCTACAAATTATTCAGACGAAGAAGACGAAGGTAGCCAGCAGGAGACCGAGTCGAAGTCTGAGCAAGAAGAAAGTAAAACAACATCCGATCATCAAGGAGCCGAATCAAAGTCTAAGAACGATTGACTGCTTAATCATACATCAAATGCCAAACAGTTTCAGAACGATATTGCGCACACACCATTGTTAAAGAAACTCTTAAAATCGTGACTCATGGATATATGTCTGGAAATTCAATTGAATATTTTATTACAAGCGTAATAATACTAAACTGGAAACACAAAGTGATATCTTTTGATCGAGGTAGAAATATGTAAATGTTTAAAAACTGGTGTTACACACAAAGACTTTCTGAGTATTCATTTTTCCAATCGATATGGATACTTGTATGGTATAATGTTTTTATATGTGTACAAAAGATTTCTTACAGATCCTTAAAACTGGGCACTAGGCTTAAGGCAGGAGAAACTTTCGAGCTATATTCCATTGCTAAAGGATGTTCGTTTATAGTTTATACTATCGTCCATGTTTTGCCACATAACATTGAATACATATGCAGTATGTATTGGTATCTGTAAAGTTTAATAGAACGGTGTTACATTTGACATGCATTTGAAGTTTAGTACTAAGTTGATGCAACACTCTGCGTATTCACACAATGAAAGCATACGATATTTCTTAAAATCGAAACCCTAGGTTTTTTAAAAGGAAAATAGCCTCTATTAAATAAGTAGCAACTCCGATTTGTATTTAAGTTATATTGTCGGGGATATTCGATCGAAAAACACATTTACAGGAAAGATTGCGAAGAGGAAGTAGATCGAGTATGAAAGACGCAAATCTCGAACATGTTCTTTTTTTATACCAAGTTACAGTAAAATTCCATTTGAAAGTTTATATAGAGTGGTAGAAGTTGACTAGTCTTTTTTACATAAACAAAAATGATGGAACATTCTGTGAAACTTTTTGTACATTTTAATACTTTGTGTAAATTGTTATTGTTTAGAAACAGAGACTTCTTATAAATTACTAATATTCGTGTTACTGTTTCTAATGCTACGAGACATTTATTATTGTGCATTTGTTTAGCAGAATATTTGTAAATTAACAGAAAGTAACAAGCTTGTATTGATTTTAGCACATGGGAACATGTTATACGCGTATATTCGAAATGCATGGGTTCTTTCGAGTTGGTAACTATTTCGTGCAATTAATAATGTTTTAGTTATAGTTTAATTAAATATGATATTTGTTGTAAACAAATACGTATAGTTCATGTCCGATTAGACTGAATTGTTAACTTTTGTTGTTTTTCTAAAGTGCGTCTTTTTAAACTGTGTTGTTGAAGAAAGTAACATTTATTAATTGTACAAATAAAAGCGTTATTAATGCAGAGAGCTACACACAATTTAATGGAATTAGACTGTTTTAATTGTGAGAAATAAAGCTGTATTACTGTTTTCATCGAGAGAGTTACTGCGAAAAGTAAAAGTCGTTTTACCGTAATTTATACAAAAGTTTGTATGTAATTTGCTGGAGCTTGACATTCGAATGATTTTAACTGTGCAAAATTCTTTCGGTCTAGATAAGTCAGATTAATTCTGTATCATTCCTATTAAATAGAAATATTTATAAGCTGTTTTCTGATTGCTTCGGATTCGGAATATTCCGCATTTGTACGCGACAATACGCTTTTGAAATTTAAATCTCAAATGGCACTATCGAAAGCAAAGAATTCCATTTCTTTCTCATTTCCATTCAATCTCTTTCACTAATACGATCAGCATGTAACAAGAGACTGAATCCTTAGCGACCATTCACGTCGATAGTATTAACTTCTTACTCTCTGAACAACAAGATCGATCCATATTTTTTTATACATTTGTTGCACCACGTACGAAAGAACATCGCTCAGATTAAATCTAAGATCCAGTACTTGACCAAGCTTGAGAAAATTTTACTGCATACAGTTTTGAGATACGTGAAGTTTATAACGTATCGAGGAACATTTTATCAGGATGTATCGTTAACCTTTAGAGGGCCCGGCTGGCGACTACAGTGGCCACCTAAGAATTTGGATACCTTGCCGGCCAATTTGGTGGTATATATGCACGAATTTTAAGTAAATAAAATTTACAAATTCAATGAAAAAATCCCGGCCCTCTGAACGTTAAGCCTCGTTCGTTTAACGAACCGTTTGAAAACTTATGTAATCGTCTGTTCATTACTTTAACTATCGGCTAGTAGCGATATTCTACGAGACACGCTCGTAGATGCGTTACATATTGTTATCCAATTGTACTTTCCGTTATTGCAGAGGAACGAGTGGGCAGTTTTTAAGGTATAGGTTTTGGGCATCCTATTACTAGGTATATCATAATACTGGCAGATAATATCAAATTTTGTTTATATTAAAGTACCGTTCCTCTCGAACAAGTCCTTCCACCCATTTGTACTTAATTTTGCCCCATCCTCTTTGTGCGAGATAATTTTGGCGTATCTCGAGCGCTGCAAGAACGTGCACTTTGTATATTGAACATATTTCACGCCAGACGTTGTTGTTACCTCCAAGTTTTAACAAGTAATGCTTTTTATTTCACATGTACTGTTAAAAATCGTGTTCTTATTACAATAAAATGTTAGTTTCTCTTATAGTAGTCTACGTGCTGTACAATACTATTGTCAACGGTCGAGGAAATATACAGTTAACAATTCGCAATGATTAGGCTCAGGTATAAATCATTGAAACGAAGCGAACGAACATTTTTATACGATACAAATTGTGTCACGTTTATCTTACTTCATATGTGCATGTACGTGTGCGTGTATAAAAATCACGCGGCAATTACGGTTCCTCGATTTGAATTTTCGATAACGATGCTGTGATTTCGAATCCGTTCCAAATTGAATTTTTACGTTAGCGCGCCGACGGTTCACGTGTCGTTTTCAAGCAAACGTAGAAGCGCCAACAGTTTGAACGAGTGAATTGCTTCGAATTATTCCAGACACTTAACTTTGTGTCTGTTCAAAACGTACACGTAAACAAACATAGAAGAAGAAATTGTCCCTTCTGACTGCTGAATTTTATTGCAATAGAAGCATCAGTCGGATCTGGATGAGATAAATGTTCTCTCGCAATTAATGGCACCGCATTGGATCCGCTGATGTTGATAATCAAAGTTACGATAGCGTAAAGAGTAAAAGTAAGAGTAAGTGAAAAGAAACTCTGAATACATCCTCGATGTGGATGCTCGAGGATAGTTAGGGTCGTCTTCGACTTACGATCGCAGGCAAGTTGCTTGGGCGTTTATCTCAGCTGCATACATACATAGTCGTCCTTTTTTAATAGCACTGCTTGATATTATAGCACGCTAATGTGACTGTAATTACTTGCAATCCAGACTACCCTTGTATCGTCTACTGCCATTATCATTTATTACTTCGAAAAGAATATTAACGACCAGTGCCGTTCCGGACGAGATACACGCTCCTCATCTTTTACAGGGAGATGTAAATTACGAACAATGGCGGTTATCGTAATTCAACGCATGACCTTGTGTCTTTAACCCATTATAATTACTCTGTTACATAGTACCACAGTCGATAGATCGATATTCAATAGCCCGAACTTTCGTCTGGTTTAACTTGGAAGAAAATATGGCTCACTGTTATTTTAACCGACGATAAGAATCTAATTCCCTTCGATACGTTTCTCACCGCTGCTTTTGTCATCATTTTTATTAAAATGTACAACTAATGAGACTCGCGATTATTATGTGTAATATGGGACGGTGTCGTATCGTATCGACAGGCAAGATTATGAAAACCGCGTTCGTTATCGTGCCAGACAACGAGAGTGATATCAGTGACTCAAAGCCTCGCGTGAAAATAGCTCGTTCGGTTGGTAATAATCGAAAATACACAACAACGAATACGCGCCGATCCGTGGTCTCTTGCTCGGAACAGATTTTTTAGCAGATTATTATATTGGCCGGTGTTAGAGATCGGTCAATGCACCCTTGGCGGATATTTTTATTTCCACTCAGTCATAGAAGAGTACGCGATCGGTATGTACACTGTTTCGTTGGATACCGTAATCTCGTAGTCGCCGACTATTTTCTCGCGATGCGAGCCAATAACAGAGAGATATTCCGAGCTATATAACCGTAATAATCAATCTGTCAACTGGACCAACATTCGACTAAAATAAACGATAAACAAAAAAATCACGCACTTGATAGCACTGCGCCGTTTAACTTCGCAAAGCGTTTTGGCGAGTGACTAGTTACGTAACACTCGGATAAAGACTATCAACAGATCTTCGTGATTCCTTTGTCTCTATCATAATTTAGGTTCGTATCCTTCGTATCTGCCTCGCTCTTGGGACGATACTTCCACCGATCGTGTTCAATTGGAAGATAAACGATACCTTTTCTGCACGAGTTTTCGACAAATCAAGAAAGTATGCACGGACGACTAGAAGATTAAAGATACATCTGGTGGCATCGACGTAGGAGATCTGTTGATCCGAAGATTCGCGGGTACAAATGGCAGGATGTCGGGAGAGGCTCCTACAAGGAAGCATTCATGGTATGTGCCCGGTGATCAGTGACAGATTTTCGATTGGATCAAGATTCTATCGTGGAAGAAAGCAACAAGGTACAGGCGACTAGCTCGCACGACAAAGAGCCGCTGTCACTGAGATGGCTAGGTGGCTGCTACCACGCCGTCATCCAGTTCCCGTCCCATTTCCAATCCTCCCTCTCCTCTCGCGTTCACCTCTTTCTTTACACAATTCTCTGTGTATCTGACACTATCGCGAGCGAGCGGGCGCGCGCGCGCACGCATGAACGTACGGCGGTGGAAAAGACGGAGAGGGAAGCAGGGAGCGAGAAGGAGAGGAGTAGGAAAAGGGAGATGGAAGCAAGTTCACGCACAATACGTGCGTGTGGCAAGTCGCGTGCCGTTCGCACCTATCCACACGACTCGTCGGATTCTCTTTCTCGAGGAGAGGACGTTCTGCGCAACGCATTCTCCCCACCTCGCGTGCATTCTTCCTTTTAACCTGTCGATCGAGAAATCCCTGGCCATCTTGTAACAACATCCCCCTTTGACACTCGCGACGCTCTGTAAATGCACTAGCCAAACGTAATCCTTGACGTCTCTCCCATTGCACCGCGGGTAACAGTGAATTAGAGTCGCCCTTGAAAACAGGGATACGTATGCACGATTGTTCGACGAATTAATTATCGGCGCAAAAATTATGATTGAAAAGAGAAAGTGATTATTAGTAGGACGAACAGATGCACGCGATTTATGAATTTCAGCCAGCGAGCAGCTGCGGGAGCGCACTAGGAGAATGAACTGTGTTTAGTCCGGCTTTAGTGATATAAAACACTGGGATATCTTGATAGCATTACTTTAATGAGATATCGTTGATGTCTGTGAGAGGTTTCGTTTAAGGGACGGTAAATGCAGTTTCCTGGGAGACCCCTAATCCCGAGGAGCATCAATCGCACTTTTTCGTTTCTGGCACTGATTATATCGCTAAGTAGAATTTAAAGAGAATTTTTTAACAGGATTAATGTTAATAATAGTAAACGTACCAAAATTATTTCATATAATTTCTAAGATTTCAGTAATGCTTCAATGGTATTACATAATAATGGCGGACATATTCACGATCATTTCAAGTATATGTATACTATCGTTACGATTATAATGTGTAAAATGACTCATTAGAATTCTGTTTTTGTAACAATGTTAACGCAATTTATCTTTGCGTTCGTGAGACGTTTTGCTCTTGATTCGTGTGGAGCGGGTATCGATGGATCTATGTCTAACAGTCTGATGCGTAAAAATGGAATGCAAGACAGTGTAACGCGTGCAGAATAATACGACACAGAATTGAAAGAAAAGTTGCTGTAAATCTATGTTCGAGACGCAAAGTGGCAAATCGCGCGAATCGCACTGTTCCGACATAATCCGGCGACAGGAAACAATCAGGCTAGGGTATTTCTCGGCATTTCTCGAGATACGTAAACTATCGGAGCGGAGAGTACAGTGATAGGTTATTACAGAAATATCTTGGCATATACGATTCGAATGGCTAAACTTCGACGCGAACGTACCGCCAAACTAATAATAATAAAGCTGGTTTAAAGAGCGTCACGCAACCACTGTGCGAGACCGGCCATCATCAAATGGCGGCAGAGGAATAAACGAAGTTCTCGTGGCTGTTGGACCGGCGGCGTGACTATAAGCACGGCGTTCGTGGCCTCGCGGCGGCTCGGCCAATAGCGAGCGGCCGATGGATCACGTGACGGTGGGAGCCAATCGGGCGGCCAGTCTACGGTCACGGTAACCATACGGAACCAGTCGGACATTTTCTGACAAGCGTAGAAAAACTTCTCGTCAACAGCAGCCGCCATTTTACGTTAGCCGATACTCGTGCGGTGCGGAACTCTCGCGATCGCTTTTCCCGAGCGAATTTCTGTGGCGCGCGGTGGCCGCCCCGGAGCCGACTCATTTCATCGTTCTCGCCTCCTGGCGTCCGTGATTGCCTCGAATGTGCGGGGAAAGCGAGCCGCGTCCGCGGTGATCGTTCGCGCGCCCCGTGTCGCAGTGTGCCAAGGCGAGAGAAGAGGAGAGGAAGATGGTGCCAGCGGGCCTCGAGAGCGATATCGTTGCTGCGAGCTAGCGCCGTGCGCGCAGCCAGTCCGCCACACTCGAGTGTTTGACGAGTCGTGCGCGACCGACTAAGTAAAACGAATTGAAACGCGAACACCTCGTCCGGTATATACAGTGTGTGCATTTAATATCACGGTGGTGATCATCGCGATTAGCAATATTCGACGATAGCCCTGGTTACTTCTCGGCCTGCACCCGTGGCTCGCGCGAGTGGCCGTGCGCCCGTCGACAAAATTTACTGTGTGTGCGTGTGTGGGCTTTAGCGCGGGGTTCGACGTACCCCCGACGATGCCCAATGGTTGATCGTGTAACGAAGCGTGCTCGGGGACGCTCCACGCGCCGCGGTTCTCATTGTTATTGTCATGCCTGTGAATACGCTAAGAGCTCGGTGAATTTTCGCGGCTTCACCGACGAAGAGGGAGAAGCGGCAGCAGCAGAAACAGCAACGGCAACAATAGCAGCAGCAGCAACAGTAACCAGAATCGTCGGCTTCGCCAGCAGCAGCAGCGGTCTTCTAGTGGCGTAGTGCAGAGTTTCGCCCCGTGTGTGTTACCCGTGGTGTATACCCGTGGCTGCGTGCGTGCGTGCCTGGCTGCCTGCCTGGTTGCCTGCCTGGTTGCCTGCCGCCTGCGTGCGTGCGTGCGGTCGACTCAACGACTCGACGACTCGCTGCCGCCACCGCCACCGCCGCCGCTGCCGCTGCTGCTTACTTGCTACCGACAGTAAACACTCTGAAACGAGAAATTAACCCTGAAAAGAAACCATGGCCGAACACATGGTGGACGGCCCGCCGAACAAGCGGCCGAAGCTCGGAGACTTCCCGGGGACATCGGACTCCGCGGGTGAGTTTTCTCTTCGTCTCGAGCGTATCCAGAAACTTTGCTGAATTACATAGACAGGGGTCGCATCACGCGGCTAACCTTTCAGGGATTCACTGACTACTAGTCGCACCAAGTGGCCTATAAGTGCCGCATACGTCTCTCTCTCTCGTTTCATTCAGAAAACAAACGTACATGCCCGCCTCGATCATCTCGAAGTGGCATTACTGTCAAGTCGCTGACGGACTAAGACCTTTGAGCAAAATTACCCCATGGTCGACGCTTCGGTCTTTTCTCTGCACCCTCGTATTGTCTCCATTACCGAGGGCTCCTCTCGAGGCCATCGTATTTTCTGTTTGTTTTTCTGTTTCTCACGATTAGATTCATATTCCTCGACTCCTCAGAGAAGCGTTGTGGTTGTAGCTGATTGTTTCGTTTTGCGCCACGAGTGTCATCCTTTGACAGGGGCCCTGTATTAAGTGTATTCCAACACCGTTCAAAGTCAAATACATTTCCTTTATCGGACCCGCGCAACGATCGTAATTATCCCCGGTTGTTAGTTAACCGTTTATAAACTAACCTAAACCGTACGAGAAATACCGTCGCTGGAACTACACTATACTGCGATTTGTGCAATCGTGCTTCGAACGATATTGCGAACGATCCGAAAGCACGCTCGAGGCTCTGCGATTCATGCGAACTGCATTGAACTTTATTTTGCCGAAACGACAGATTATTCGCAAAATCGGTGTGTTATGACAGCACTGTCATTGGCTAGGGTAAATTTAAAGCCACAAACAGAGTCAATCGCGTGGATTGTGTTTTTAAATGGATTAGTGCAGAGGGGTCATTGTTTGGATACAAAGAATGCAAAGTTTGTTCTGTCATTACCAAGGAATGTGCACGCCGAAGACTCTTCGATATTAGACGACGAGCAATTTGCGTATAGTGTATAAAATTTTGCTCAGAGGTTGCAGAAAGCATTCCGTGTTTCGATGAGTAATTACATGTATCTAAACAATCTATAACTTCTGTCTTGTTGCACGTTATTTCCCTCACTTTGGTTTAACACTAAGGAATAATAGTGCGTCATATATATTTTTTTATTCTCTTTTAGCTGTCTTTAGACTTCTTATATCTCACTTTTGTAGTGCATGGCAGATGCATGGAAATTTAAAATAATGAGTAAAACATGACATTTTGCTGGCATGATCGATGCGCTAACCATCTCCTATTCTTACTTTCTTTAAGTACTCTCTTATCGCCTTAACAGTTTCTGAACTCAATAATATCTCATGTATTCCCGAATTGAATCAATGACCATCGTGTCGCTTAAATATTCGATGTACAAAATTGGAACATCTAGTCAGGTTGCAGAAACTAAGTAGCAGACATAGCCTTCGTTGCTCGCAATCGCGTGCGTCGGTCCAGTTACATGGTACTAGTGTTACCCGAGAGAAAACTTGGGCTGTTTCTGCTGCTTAAATGCCGAGATCCAGAGCATAGGCAGTTTCTCCACAGTCTGATATAAAAACTGTGATATATATATGTAGTGGGTATGGCGCCTCTAATGATGCACCATGCTTATACAAACTACGGGGGAGGTGGCAGTGGTAACATGCAACAAATGCAGGGCCCGCCACAACAGCTACATCTGCAACAGCATCAGCTGCAGCCACATTGGAACAACCATACCGTCCAGAAAAGAAGTAAATATTATTACAAAACCCAGCAAGAAGTTGGAAAGTATTAAGTCCAGCACTGCAAAAATTTGTTTGTCTGTCCATTCATCTCATTTATTAATACCGTCGAGTTGTAAAGCCATTCGATTACCTCCAATTTATCTCATGGTTTACCAGTTAGAGAAGTTTTTATCATTAAAGTTCTTGTATTCCCTCGGAAAGTATGTACAGCTTTGGCATATTGTCACTATGGTTCAATAAAGTCGACTTAGAAAACCCACAGCGGGAAAGATTGCATTGCTTATTTGCGCGATAAAAGAAAACATCAATGTAAAAATAAGTATACTGGATATAACGCTTTATACGCCAGACACGGATTGATTTTCTTAAGATACTGGAGAAAAATTGGATCGCACTTGATATCGTAGGCAAAATCATAAATGTAAAGGGATATTTTTCATTTAACACGTGATACAGAGATTTAAATGCATCTAGAAGTAATAAATATAATATGGACATGCGACACACATGCACAGAGCTCTAGACCTTTACACTAGGATGGAAGTATATTAAGTAATACGTATAAGTTTCAAGACAACAAATTGATTTTCATTAAGATAAAGTTGAAATAGGCTTTTAGGTAGGTAAATATGCTCCTCTTTATTCAGATGTGTTAATACTTTGCAGGTGATTGGTACCGAAAATTTAAATAAAAGAAGTTGTACGAGTTTCAGAAACTTTATTTCTTTTTTGTTTATTTTAAAATTTTTTTTTAATGTTACAATATTTAAGAAATATTTCATTTGCAAACAGTTGTATATATATACATATATATATAGTATATATGTATATATATACTCTTTAGAGTGACTATGATTTCTTCGCATGACTGTCTACTCTAAAGTTTGCCATCAATAGCTTTAATGCTTTTGTAGTTTAGCACGACTTTATTGTGAACAAATTTTTATTCCGCTGTAGTATGGATTCCTTTAAGTTATGCTCATGCAGTGTATGTCTCATGTCTTATTTATGTATTTGTTTGTTTATATTTATACGTAGTTTGTTGTAGCATCTTCTCATATATACATATATATATTTTTTTTAAATTTTTCTTTTTACCCTCTTCTCTTCGTATATTTGCATTTGACCCCTTTTTTCTCCGTTAATGTATGATCAATCACGGATAGTCAAGTAAGTTGAAAAGTACATTTTTGCGACAAATGTATTCCAATACTTTAGGTTAATTTGCATTGAATAAATACGATTTTTCTGTAATTCAAAACACGACATGTATATAAGTGTTACAAAGTATGTGCGTGCGTACATATATGTGCATGTATGTTTTACATGCAGATATATTATACAACACGCATCGAACGTTACACGGTAATACAAAGATCCTACTATCGAAACTTTGGATAAAACCTATGGTGACGGTGCTGAATCTCATCCTTGTAATATTACTAATGGTTTTTTGGTCTCTATGGTACATGTTACATCTAATATCATACTCTAATCTTAATATTTTAAACTGGTTATCTAGAAAAGTAACTTTTTGTCCCTATAATGCCGGACCCTCTTATAAATTCTACTCTTTGAAGGAAGTTTAACTTAACAGAGCGATAGATATGTGTAGCATCAAAGTATAGTCTCCACGACCATTCTGTATTCGATGATCTTACTTTTGTAGTAACCAGTAATTTTTGCAGCATTTTGGATATTAGGAACCTATGTAAACTAATGTAAACATCTATTCTCAGATTACATAACAAACACAGATATGTATGATCTTGAAAATGATCTACCCGACGATCTGTTGCAATCGGCGTCTTGGGGTTCAGCAACAGAGAGTGCTAAGCCACCGGCAACGGGCCCAGGTCCAGGGCAGCAAAACGGTGATGAAATGCGACACGTACATCAGCAACAGCAACAACTTCCGCAGCACATAATACAGCAACAAGTTTGTATTCACAAAATATACATACGTATACACGTACATGTACATTACAGGCGAAATAATATTTCATATCGTGTGATTCCAATCTATTTTGACGCAGGGCAACAAGAATATGGTTACTAATTCTTTAGCGATGGCAGCTGGAACGTTGGGTAACAAAAGTCCGAATATGCAGTCCCCACCGAATGTCTCTGTCTCTAAAGTAGTCGATCCGCAAATGGTTGTCAGTCTGGGAAATTTACCAAGTAGCATAGCCAGCTCTTTGGCCAACAATCAAATGTCCATCGCAAATTCTATGGGTAGCCTTCAATCGTCGATGAGCATGGCCGGCAGTAATCCTACCATGTCGATGCCAGGCGGAATGAATACTGGTATAGTTATGACCAGCAGCGCTAGTGGGAATAATAGTATGGGTGGCATGGCGGGTGGAAGTTTAATTGTGACCAACAGCTTGAACAAACAACCTTTAAATACTGTAAGCTTTACATTCGCGTAGATTCATGCGAAAATACTATAACATTACGACAGGTAGAATCACGAGACTCGTGTATTTTAGGTAACCATGATGGGGCCTAATACTCAAGGAATTCATCATCCAAGCGTTGCGTCTCATCATGGCGTTGCTCAAATACCAAATGGACCTGGGATAATGAACACCAGAGCTGTAGCGATGCAGCAGCAACAACAAGCTCATTTGGTTGGTCCAGCGAGGGGTCAAAGTCCGCATCAGCAAGTACATCAAGTCGGTATCGTTGGTCCTGGTCAAGGCGGCCCACGAATGCAAGCTCCTCCTAACATGGCGAATATGCCGAACATGGGGCAAATTGGTGCATCCAGCCCTTATGGCTATGGTAAGTATATCAAGCGTGTATGTAACCGACGGGTTTCAGAACTATATTGAAACACGTGATCCCTCGGCAGCGTCTCCAGGCAGTGGACAAGGGCCTGGTGTTACCGTGTGTACTAATAGTCCTGTCGGAGTTGTTGCGCCCCAGCAGAAAGGAGTGGGAACAAGTATGACCGCCATGCAAGCTGCTGGTAGATTCGGAGGAACAACAGGTCCTATTGGGTCCGCAACCGTCGTGGGTGGTCAGGAGGGTGGTATGGCGCAACAAGCTCAACCACCCACGCCAAGTCCAGCTCAACCTCAGTCCGGTGCACCAAGCGGAGGGCAACCAGGTCCGCAGCAAGCTACTCAGGGTCAGATACCCGGTGCCGGTGCTCCGACTGGTAAGTATTCGTTTCTATATTCCGCCAGGATTATCCCAAAAAGACGAATTTAGTTAAGGAAAGGATCTCGTATTATCAGGTGCTACGAAATCAACTGCAGATCCAGAAAAACGTAAACTCATTCAACAGCAACTAGTTCTGTTGCTTCACGCGCATAAATGTCAACGACGCGAGAGCCAAGCGAACGGCGACGTCTGGCAGTGCACACTGCCCGATTGTAAGACCATGAAAAACGTTCTGACCCATATGACTGCTTGTCAGGCAGGGAAACATTGCACGGTGCCGCACTGTAGCTCCTCCAGACAGATCATTAGCCATTGGAAGCACTGTAATCGAAACGATTGCCCTGTCTGTTTACCCTTGAAACAAGCGAACAAGAACAAAACCACAAATGCTGCCGCAGCATCCACCACGCAACCAAATAGTCAACCAAATCCGAGTCCAACCGATGTGAGAAGAGCATACGACGCTCTGGGTATTCAGTGTCCTACAACAACACCTGGTTTGGTGCCTGGCCAGTGCGTTACCAGAAGAATCCCAGCGCCGGGGATGCAGGGAGCGCCTGGCACAATAGGAAACGTCAGGCTAACTCAGCCTCAAGCTCAGGCGGCTCCCGGTCAGTCGGTGGTCGGCGCCGGTCAGCAAGTGGTCGCCCCGAACGTATCTCTTCCTTTAAATTCCGATCCCAATACAGTCGGCGTGGCGGGCAATCAGGCCGCGCCTACCAGTGGACCCACGCCCGCTGCAGCGGCGGCTGCCGCGAATATGCAGCAATTGTTCGGTCTGAACGATTCAGGACAGCTCACTGTCCCCGGCGAAAACAGGCTAACGAGCCTTCAACTTCCAGCCGGACTTCAGCCAGGGCAAGTAACAGCGACACCAGTGCAGGGAACAAAGGACTGGCATCAGTCTGTAACTCCGGATCTTAGAAATCACCTTGTTCACAAATTGGTTCAAGCGATATTTCCAACTCCAGACCCGCAGGCTATGCTGGACAAACGGATGCATAACCTGGTTGCGTATGCGCGGAAAGTTGAAGGGGACATGTACGAAATGGCCAATTCGAGATCGGAATATTACCACTTACTTGCCGAGAAGATCTACAAGATTCAGAAAGAATTGGAGGAGAAGCGGCAGAAGCGAAAAGAACAGCAGCAGCAGCAACTGCAAGCCCAGCAGCAGCAGCAACAGCAACCTCAACCTTCCGGACCGTCTGGCCCGAGCTTGAGGCCGTGCGCTCCACCCAGTGTTGGGGTTGTACCGCCGTCACGGCCGGTTGGAACGGTCACTCCTAGCTTGCGCAGTCACTCGCCGAGCATGGGTCCACTTGGAACTATACCTTCAATAGGCATTCCCCATAACAGGATGCAGTTTCCACAGCAGCAGCCAGCGCAACAACAGCAGCAGGTGCAGGTCCAAGCCCAAACCAAAGTCCAGGCTCAAGCTCAGGCCCAGGCTCAAGCCCAGGCTCAGGCTCAAGTTCAACAACAAATGCAGCAGCAACAACAACATCAGCAGCAGCAGCAGCAGCAGCAGCAAGGAATTTTAGTCGGTCCACCGGGCCCTAGTCCGAACGGACAGTCGACTTCCACCCCCAACGTCGTTCCAAATCCTGGTCTCAGTCCTTTCGGGCAGCCGCAAATGCCGCAGGCAAATTTAACAACCACCACCACATCCGCAACAACTAGTCAATTTCCAACTTCGAACGGCACTTCCGGTTTACCTAACAGTTCTCCTGTACAGAATCAACATCAGTTCCCCGACCTTATGAAAGTTAGATTGGCGCAAGCGCAAGTAGCGATCGCGCATCAACACCAGCAGCAACAGAGTCAGTCGCAGCCACAGCAACCGTCGAGCACCTCGAATCAAAGCGCGACGACTACGTCGTTGCCGCAAGCCCCGTCGCCATTCAACAGTATGCAACAAAACAGCCAGCAGAATCAGCAGTTTAACAATAGTCGACCTCTGTCGGTTTCAACGCCCAACGACAACGGCATCAGCACGTCGACTCCTCAAACGATCCCACCTCCCGCATCCAGCGGGCCTAGTCCTGGTCCAGCGACTACAACGAACGGACCTCAGTCTACCACTTCCACGCCTAACACGCCATTAGTTCCTTCATTGATGACACCCAATCAGACAGTATCTTCCGCCAATCAAACACCCCCTCATCCTGGCACCACACCGTCCCCGGCCGGTCTAGCGAGCCTCGGCAAAGGGATGACGTCCCAGGAGAGGGCCGCGCTCAACGCGCCACGAACCTCGTCGATGTCTTCGCAAATGGCCGCCATCACGGCCGCCCTGGATCGTGACAATTCTCCTAGTCCGCCGATGAATAACAATAAAGGGAAGCTGGATTCGATTAAGGAGGAGAGCATGAAGATGGAGATCAAGCAGGAGGACGGCTCCGAGAATCACAGGATGGACGGTGGTAAGAGCGTCAACAGCGACGAATCGATGAAAACGGAAATCAAAACTGAACCGATGGAAGAAGGATCTGGAGAGGGTATCGTGAAGGAGGAGTGCTCGGGTATCAAGGAGGAGCCCGTGACGCCTATGTCCAGCCAGGACACCACGACGCCGGACATTAAACCGTTGGTCCCTGAGCCCATACAGCCGAGCGGAACGTCGACGGACAAGAAACGGCTGTGTCTGTTCAAGCCGGACGAACTTCGCCAGGCGTTGATGCCGACTCTGGAGAAACTCTACCGCCAGGATCCGGAGTCTATACCATTCAGGCAACCCGTCGATCCGCAGGCCCTCGGGATTCCCGACTACTTCGAAATCGTTAAGAAACCGATGGATCTGTCGACAATCAAAAGGAAATTGGACACAGGGCAATACAGTGATCCATGGGAGTACGTCGATGACGTGTGGATCATGTTCGACAACGCGTGGCTTTACAATCGTAAAACATCTCGGGTTTACAGATACTGCACCAAGGTAACGTTTAATTCAATCTTCCAGTTATTGTAGCCACTAATGCACGGGCAATGAAACGACGGACATTTCTCATTGATTCTAGCTCTCGGAGGTTTTTGAGCAAGAGATAGATCCTGTGATGCAGGCTCTCGGTTACTGCTGCGGTAGAAAGTACACGTTCAATCCGCAAGTACTGTGTTGCTACGGGAAACAGCTGTGTACGATACCGAGAGACGCGAAGTACTACTCTTATCAGAATAGGTCAGTATACCGAAGGATTTTGATGGAATAACTACGCTTAACCAGAGGATTCACAAGATAACTCATTTGAGAAACGAGAAATAGTTTGCATGATGGGAACCTGTTAGTAGGTTTTCTTTATTATCTCCATCTTGCCCTCTAGCGACTTCTTTACTTAGATGATTTAGACAAGTTGTATTGAAAGGATAGTGTGGGATCAGGAACCCCCATCATAACATGGAGCCCGGACGAAGAGGCCACGGAGAGTCGGCGTAGCCGTGGTGGTTAACGCTGCTGATTACCACGCGGACGGCTCGGGTTCGATTCCCGGCACCCGTGGCTCTCTTTTTCCGAGGCTCCTGAAAACGTAGAAATATTACATCACCGATTCCTATAATAGTAACCTTAGTTTTATCCTAATCTAGTTCGATCAATTGATGAAATTCCCTTTGGGCGCATATTCGACTTACCAGTGCATTTCTGCAAAAGAAAAATGTTCTACACCGAATTACGCCAGATTAAATTGGCAGGCATATTAGCCTGTTTCGAATGATACCAGTCGATGCAGGCCAGTCTCCTGACCAACAAGTTTTTCTTCCCTTTCTATTTTTTTTTTTTTTAAATTCTTTTATTGCCATTAGAATATGTTTATCGATGAGTGTATTTTTGCGTAACGCTCGCAGCGTGTAAAGATTAAACTTTATTACGCATATACTTAAGGGGCATACAACTTCGGACGTAGTGATACTTCAAACTTAGATGCTTTTTTTACGATCTTGCTTAACGAAAGAATCGTATGTAACTCTTGGGTATATGCAACTTAGTAATTTATGTATATAATATATCGTGTCTAACAATGGCACTCTTCTCTTCTTTGTATGTTACCTTCGCTCTACCCATGGGTTGCGCACGCACACACAAAAATCCTTGTTTGCTGCTTGCTTCTTGTGTTGCCCGCGCCCCTTGCTTCTTTCCAACTCTACTACTTCATGCCAAACGAAAAATTGATACTTGGAAATTGGACGATCGAAATTGGACACCCGACACTATCAATGAAAACACAAATAAAACGTAAAACAAAAATAACGAATAAAAAAAAATATATATAAATAAAACACATTAATCAAACTGAACGATGATTCTCTTCCGAAACAACTTTTGGAATAAAATAAAAAAATGCAACGATATAATTGGCAAAATACCTTACTTGCATGTGTATAATTGCAAATGTAAACAAAACGTTTATCAAAATTGGATACTCAACATTTGGATACATCCGCTGGGGCGTGGAAACAAAAAATATATTGACCTTCGTACGATGCACGCATGACATTGGCGAATTGCAATTTGGATCTAAACACTATCGGGGAACAATAGTTTAAAGGCATATGGTCTTGTTTCCGACAGATACACCTTCTGTCAGAAATGTTTCAACGACATTCCTGGTGACACTGTGACGTTGGGAGATGATCCAACGCAACCTCAGACGTGAGTTTTCCAAACGTAGATACCGATTTCTCGCCGCGCGCAAAAGGACTGTGGAGTGAGTGGTTGCTTTCTATTGCAGTGCCATTAAAAAGGAACAGTTCCAGTTAATGAAGAACGATCATTTGGAATTGGAGCTTTTTGTTGTATGTACAGATTGCGGTAGAAAAGTGCATCAAATTTGCGTGCTTCACATGGAATCGATTTGGCCGTTAGGGTAAGTAGGCATATACTGCGGAACGCTCGCGAGTGCTGCTCTGCAGAATGGTCACATTGAATGCATGAGATATTCTACCTTGCAGATTTACTTGTGATAATTGTTTAAAGAAGAAGGGCCAGAAACGTAAGGAGAACAAGTTTAACGCGAAACGTTTAACGGTGACTAAATTGGGAACTTATATAGAAACACGAGTGAACAACTTCTTGAAAAAAAAGGAAGCCGGTGCTGGCGAAGTCGCGATCAGAGTCGTAGCATCCAGTGATAAAGTCGTCGAGGTTAAACCCGGGATGAGAAGCAGGTTCGTCGAGAACGGCGACATGTCCGGGGAATTTCCGTACAGGGCGAAGGCGTTGTTTGCATTTGAAGAGGTTGATGGCACGGACGTGTGTTTTTTCGGCATGCACGTGCAGGAGTATGGCAGCGAGTGTACGCCACCTAACACCAGAAGGGTCTACATAGCGTACTTGGACTCTGTACACTTTTTCCGGCCTAAACAATTCCGAACAGCAGTGTATCACGAGATACTTCTTGGATACTTGGATTACGCGAAACAACTTGGGTAAGTTGGCAGTGATTCATGGAATCATATGCGTCGCGTGTTCGCGTCTGTCACGATTGCTTTCCGTGTAGGTACACAATGGCTCACATCTGGGCCTGTCCACCTTCCGAAGGAGACGACTACATCTTTCACTGCCACCCCCAAGAACAAAAGATTCCAAAGCCTAAGAGATTACAGGAATGGTACAAGAAAATGTTGGACAAAGGCATGGTCGAGAGGATCGTGCTCGATTACAAAGTTAGTAGCGATGATCTAATCTAATGCGGGAATACAGTCTCGAGTGTTATCCGAGAGTGAACTGTTACTCTTGGGTGTCAAGGGAGACTAAAAGCAACGTTTGAGAAAGCTAATGTCCATATTGATTTCGTAGATATGAACATAGGATTAACAGACGACAATTGAATAAACGTTATCTAATTCGGCACTGGTGAGCGCAATCGAATCGGTGAATCAATTTTTATTTATTTATTTTAGGATATTCTAAAACAAGCAATGGAAGACAAACTGTCGTCGGCCGCCGATTTACCATATTTCGAGGGCGATTTCTGGCCGAATGTTTTGGAAGAGAGTATTAAAGAATTAGACCAAGAAGAGGAAGAGAAACGCAAACAGGCTGAAGCTGCGGAAGCTGCCGCCGCCAATGCGGTATGCGGATTTAATAATACATGACCCAGAGCAAGATACACTTCTCTTGCAAAGTAAGTTACTGATCGGGCGTGCCCGAATCTTGTTTCAGATTTTCTCCTTGTCGGAAGATTCGGAAACAGGTCCGGATGGCAAGAAGAAGGGGCAGAAGAAGGCCAAAAAATCAAACAAATCCAAAGCGAATCAAAGGAAGAATAGTAAAAAGTCTAATACTCCTCAGACTGGGAACGACCTGTCTGCGAAAATTTTTGCGACCATGGAGAAGCACAAGGAAGTATTCTTCGTCATCAGGTTGCATAGTGCTCAAAGTGCAGCCAGTTTAGCAGTAAGTGCCCGGAATTATTCTGTATTCACTGATTCCTCGATTTACGAAGCGCTCGCGTCGCTATGTATACTTGCGTTTATTACAGCCGATTCAGGATCCTGACCCCGTTATTAACTGCGACCTTATGGATGGTCGCGATGCTTTCCTTACGATGGCTAGAGAAAGACATTACGAGTTCTCTTCTCTAAGGCGTGCGAAATTCAGCTCCATGTCCATGTTGTACGAATTACACAACCAAGGCCAAGACAAATTTGTTTATACTTGTAATAACTGTAAGAGTCATGTAGAAACGAGATATCACTGTACAGTTTGTGATGTGAGTATCGAAGTAACACTTGTTGCCATTGTTTTCGTCTTCCGTTGCCAAATCTGACGTTATCGTTTACTCTGACAGGACTTTGACCTATGTATAAGCTGTAAAGAGAAAGATGGTCATCCTCATCATATGGAGAAACTTGGTTTAGATCTGGATGATGGTTCATCGCCGGCCGATGCCAAACAAGCAAATCCACAGGTAAAGTAGTGTTCTCCTGTTTTGAGTGTTACGTTGATATTGTAACGGACGTGAACGATAAATATCACGGTGACGTTTCTATTTTTAAACAGGAGGCGCGTAAACTTTCGATACAGAGATGTATTCAATCGTTGGTGCACGCGTGCCAGTGCAGAGATGCTAACTGTCGTCTATCCAGCTGCCAGAAGATGAAGCGAGTAGTAACGCATACAAAGATTTGCAAGCGAAAGACGAATGGAGGCTGTCCAATATGTAAACAATTGATAGCGCTATGCTGTTACCATGCTAAACACTGCCAGGAGACTAAGTGTCTTGTCCCATTCTGTTCGAACATCAAACACAAGCTGAAGCAACAGCAACTTCAGCAACGGTTACAACAAGCGCAATTGTTAAGGTAATGAGGAGATACGGATTAAAATACTAGCAAGATCGAATAGCACTTCTAAGGCCGCGTATTTAACCAATGGATCCTTTACTGATTACAGGAGAAGAATGGCTGTGATGAACACGAGACCGACGGGTGCTGTAGGAGCGATACAATCTGGGCAACAAACTTCCAACGTCACTATGACGACCGGTGTTGCCATGAAACCAGGGACTAGCCCTACCAATCTACCCTCGCCGCATCAACCTGGGATAGGGTTGAAGCCTGGCACGCAAACGCCGCCTGCTCATGTCCTCCAGGTGGTTAAGCAAGTACAAGAGGAAGCCGCAAGACAGCAGGCGCCGCACGTGGGCTATGGCAAAGTGACGCCGGGCGGCGGTGTCGGTGTCGGTGTTGGCGTAGGAGGACAAACTGGCGGCGTGATGCCTCCGCCTCAAATGCAGCGGCCGATGCCCGTCCAAATGCCGAATCCCGGTGGTACTCATCTCATTCCAATGGATCAGTGGACGCCAAGGTATTGTTCTATCTAAATAATATGTAATTGAATTGTGTCGCGAAAGGGGGTCCGTTATAAAAATATTGCCATTCCCAGTAGGTATCAACCTGCGGTGATGCAGCAGAATCCTGGTCTGAGGCAGCAGACGCCGCAACAGCTGATGCAGCAACAACAGCAGCACCCAGGGCAGCAGGTGATGGCGATGGGTGGACAGATGCCGAGGCAGCCAGGAGTAATCGGTGGCCCGGTCAGTCAAGTCGGACCGCAGACTCAAAGTAACATGCACAAGCACGTATTGCAGCAACTCATGCAGACTCTCAAGAATCCCCATACTCCTGAGCAGCAGAACCAAATACTCCAAATACTCAAAAGCAATCCACCGATAATGGCCGCATTCATCAAGCAACGGGTATGACAATAAGCAATCTCATTTTACTGTATGTATGTATTCTGTATTGTTCCCCTTAGGGTTACAAGGTCTCCGTTTCCGTTCCTTTCCCCTTACACCTACGGTCCTTACTCTAGTCTTTACGTCTATCTTACGTCTATTTATTTTATTTATAATTGTTGTAACTTAAATTTTAAAAGTCATGACATAAGAGTTAATACTTTTCTTTAAATGATTTTGGTTACGAATAACCATTATCGTTGACGAGAATTTTTTTGGTTACGGTATAACCAATATCTTTGCGGGATTTTTGTTTGGTTACGGTATGACCAATTGGGGGATTTCTTTTTTCTTTTTGGTTACGTTATAACCAATATGAATTACGAGAATTTTTTTTGGTTGCGGTATAACCATTGAACTATAGAATATCTGGAATGCGAACTGTGGGTATGAGGAACCGCGCTACGCTGTTGAAAAGATATAATTGCATTGCGTGGCGTGCTGTTTCACTTTTACACACGCGTCTACACCTGCCTATACCCAATTTTACTACAAGATAGTGTTAATAAAGGATAGACACTAGGGTGGCTCTTTTTTTTTTGGATATTTAAATAATTACTTAACAGCTCACAAAGTCGATTTTATATAATATCTTCCAAGTTATTGCTTACCTGAAAAAATATGTCAAACAAAAATTGTAGATGCAGACAAGGAGCATCTTTTATGTTGTATTACTTTTTCTCGCGTGACAAACGGATTTCGAAAAAAGTCCGAAAAAACTAAAAAAAATTGTTATTTTTCAGATTTTAAAAGTTTAAATCCTTCTCGAACACTTATTATTTATGATGGCGAAAAAAATTGTAATTTTGCTTCTTTCTTTCTCCCGTTCAGTCCTTCCCCCGCGTCAACCTTTCACACCTCTCTAACCCCACCCCCCTTGGTCTTCCCCCTGTGTCACCTCTTACCAGCACTTTCCTTTTTTCCTCCCATCTCCACCATTGTCCCTCCACCTCTATCCTCCCATATAACACCCACACCCTTTTTCCTTTTCTACTTCCTTCCGCGATTTCCTTCAACCTTTTCTGCGTCTCCCTTTCCTTCACCGCCAGGTCGTCCTCTATCCTTTCCTCCCTCCCCTTCAAATCCTTATTTTTACCCATCACCTCTTTCTTCTGCTCCTAATCCTTTAGCCTCGCTATCACCATGCTTCCTCTCCCCTACTCTGTACACCTCTTCTATCTCTACTCTCGCTCCTATTTTCTCTATGATGTATTTCCAGTTCCTCCAGTTTTCTTCCTAACTCCTCTAATTTCTCCCATATCCTTTCTCTTTCCTCTCTCCATCTTTCCTTCACTTTTCTCTCGCTCTTTCCTTTCACCTGTCGCACGGCGCTTGCTGCTCTCACACTTACCGGAAACGGAAGCCCAATCTCATTTTACTGTTTATTACTGTTTATACTCTATGGTTTTGACAATTTCGATTACCATGTGATTTTTTTAATAAAAAGGCGCTTGCCCTTCAGCAACAAAGTGGTCAGTACGGCGGAGGAGTCGGCGGCCCTTTGGGTCCTAATCAGCCGCAACAACAACCTGGTTTGCAGCATATGATGTCTCAGCAGCAACAGCAACAACAGGCTCAACAACAGCAGCAGCAGCACCAACAGCAGCAGCAGCAGGCTCAACAGCAGCAGCAGCAACAGCAGCAGGCTCAACAGCAGCAGCAGCAGCAACAGCACCAACAGCAGCAGCAAGGCAGAATGCAGATACAAGCGATGCTGAATCAACAACAACAGCAGCAGGCTCAACAGCAGCAACAACAACAGCAGCAACCTGTTCAGCAACAGCCGCAGTGGTACAAGCAACAAATGCTGGTGATGCAGAGACAACAGCAGGCTCAACAGCAGCAGCAGCAGCAGCAGCAGCAACAACAACAACAGCAGCAGCAGCAGCAGCAACCGTTCACGCAACCACCAGCACCACCTTACGGTCAACAGCGACCAATCAGGCCGTCCCTTCTCGGTAAGAATCATTTGATTCTCGACAACAAAACGAGATTCGTCGAGCCGCATGGTGGTTCGTGGTCTAACGTCTGCCACGATTCCGCGTATTCTTCCTCAGGTTACGGTGGCTTTAGCGAACAAGGCTACGGTCAACCCGGTTTAAAACCAACTCCACCCCCGGTACCTTCTCCGCAAGGTGTGATGGGACCTCCAGGGATCTCTGTACAGCAACAACTCATGCAGTCCGTTCGATCTCCGCCACCCATACGATCTCCTCAACCGAATCCTTCCCCGCGACCAGTTCCATCCCCGCGCAATCAACCAGTTCCTTCGCCCCGGTCGGGCCCGGTACCGTCGCCCCATCATCACCCGCCTCACGGCACGCCGACCCACTCGCCGGCTCACGAGCTCGGAGGGCCAAGCGAGATGATGCTGTCGCAGCTGAGCGGCGGTACCGGCGCGCCGACGGGCCACCCGGGCGCCATGCCCCATCATCCGTCTCCGGCGCCACCGCCCACCAGCGGCACGGACTCCAGTGAAGTGACGCCCATGACGCCGCAAGACCAACTCTCCAAGTTTGTCGAAGGATTGTAGTGACTGTTAGTGAAGTCGGTCGATACGTGTGATTGGTATGTTAATGGGCGAACGACGACGAAGACTACGACGACAACGACGACGGCGACGATGACGGCGATGATCTCGCGACGTCGTATGTCAACCGTTTGAAGGACGGTCGCTGTTCCCAGCTCCCTGCCATGAGGCAGAGAGCGTTAACCTCCATCCGTTCTGCGTTCCTAGCTTCGTGGAGATATATCAGGTATAAAACTACTTCCACGTCCGGTACACTGACGCCGAGTGCTCCGCGATGTCTGAGCCGCGACGACGAAGGTCAGAGAGAGTAGCCTGAACCGACCTGGTGCGACCAAATTAATCCGGATAACAGCGCGTGTTCCCTAATTTCTATCTGCGAGTTAAGGTGCAGGAGCGATACACAGCGTGATGTGGTGCTGCTTTAGAGATGCTCCGCGAAGATAAATGTTAACAAGCTGGCTCAATGGACACTTGAACACTTCTTCTTACGTTACTCTGTACTGTCGTACCTCAACCCCGGCTACCCCATTCTACGCCCCTAATCGAAAACCGGTGGAACGACGAGAAATTTTTTTCGAAACGACAAAGTAAAATCAAGAGAAAGACTATCGAGTACGTTCTCCCCGAAATAAACCACATGCATACATGAGAGGATACATACACACACCAGGCTCCTCCCCGACCCCCCGCCCTGCCGTGCCCTATCGTGCCGTGCCCTTCCACCCTCTGTCCCCCCATCACACACAAACACACGACCTTTTACATCTTTACCACCTTCCCTCGCTGCTGCTCTCGTGCAAGCTGAGTGAAATCGTACAAATGTGTTGTGTATACTTAACGTTAATTAATAATTAATAGTTCAAAATACTATTAGCGTAGCGATTATATGCAGTTATTATATACCACTATTATTATTATCGTGACAAGATGCAAAGTATATAACAAACGAACGAAAAGAAGAAGGGCTGTATGAAATGGGAAGATATAGAGAGAGAGAGAAAGAGAGAGAGAGGGAGAGAGAGAGCGAGAGAGAGAGAGAGCGAGAGAAAGAGCGCGAGAGAAAGCGAGAGAGAAAGAGAGAGAGAGAGAGCGAGAGAAAGAGAGAGAGAAAAAGAAACGAAAGAAATACCGACGACACTGTATGTATTTGAAAGAAGGGAGAACAGAATTTAGTGAAAAAGTTAAGTAATGTTAACTTAGGCTAATTTGTTATTAAGAGATCGCTACGGCTGCCGGAGGTTGTACCTTAGCGCCATTAAATTTTATGGATCATTCTGAAATTAATCCACGGATAAAAAAAAAAAGAATCTGCTCGACGGATTGTCCCCGCCGCGAAAGGGACGATTTCTTCTCCTCCTCTCATTTGTGACAGGACAGGCGAGACGAACGCGGATTAACGGTGTCGCAACCAAAAAGTAGAAATTCACGACAAACACTGCTATTCGCTAGTACGGGAGGAATTTATATAAACAAAATCGTGTTAATTTTGAAGGCGAATATGACGACGACGACGATGATGAAGAGAAAGAAAAAAAAAGCAAATGTTTTTCAAATACGGGGGTCCAACCATGTACAGTTGAATCAAAATATGTAGCTACGAAGCGTAACCGTAACTGGGCCCTCGCGTGAAAAGCGTTCTTGTACATACTATACTATTATTACGATAATAATAACGATTATTATTAATTTCCCCGTCTCTTATGAATTTATTATTATTATTAATATTATTGATTCTTATTAATATTATTATCATTATTATTATCATTATTGCTATTATTAATATTATTGCAAAAAATTCAAACGTATGAGTATAGAGTGTATTATTCGGGAAGAAAAGCGAGAAAGGGATCCACATACGCGCGTTTATCAGCATGGGCTTGCGCAAGCCCGTCGTGCACGATAGAGGACAACGCAAACGACACATACACGCACGCGCAGGCACACGCATACAGACAGACAGAGAGACACACACGCACGCCACGCGTACGCGCGCAACAGAGATACACGTCAAAACACGTATATACCGACACTACGTGACTATGCCAGTGCTGTATCATAGTAAATTGTAAATGTAACTTCTCCTCCCTCTTTTTTCTTCGATACCTATTTAAATGATTAACTGATAATGGCAACGGATGATGCGTGCAAGAGAGGTGTGTTTCGAGAGTCCGTATTCGTCGAGTAGCTTTCGGATACACGCGATGTACACAATGCTGGCCCACCCATGCGAATCGAGATTAGGAACCGTTGATTTACTGTCGAGAGAAAAGGGATCACGACTCACGAAAAAAGAACACAGTATAACAATACACACGACTCGCTTATGTATGCACACAGACACACACGCGCGCGACATACTAAATCGTCCTACGTGATCCGCGTGTGCGTATTGATGGTTTTGTTTATTATTAATTATTACACGTTGGTACACCGATGCCCTTCGAATCCGTTCGAAGAATAAAAAAAAAAAGAGTCTTTTTACGGAGACCAAACGGATACATTTCGCTTCGAAAGCTTTTTAGCCATGCAGCGGCAAGTTCGATAAGAAAAAAAAAGGGGTCGCGAAAGAATTAGATTAAGGTCACCAGTCGATCTTGCTTTCATTCGAACACCACCGACAATTCGGGGAGGATCATTAAATAGAATCGACTCGGCGTCGAGCCTTAATATTGGAAGGCGATCGGGAGTCGCGCTTTCCCAAGCGTATCATTTTCTTGCGCTTCGCGTAACTATCGTCCGGCGAGAATTATCCACGAAACATTCCTTTCTTTGTACATTGCCTCTCTCTCTCTCTCTCTCTCTCTCTTCCCCCATCCTCTCTGTCTTTCTTCGCACCTTTCTTTTGTTCATCGCATCAAACGCAATGGAAAGCACCGATAATACTTAGCGACGCTTCGATGTCAAGCGGGTTGAAGAAAAGACGAACGAATCGAATGGAGTCGTAGGCGCATTTCGTGTACACGCAGTTTCTGAGGGGAGAAAACGAAAGTGGATTAAACGGCCGCGAAAAAGAGACGGCAGGCGAGGAGATTGACCGGCAAAGCTTCCAGGGCAAAAGTAACACGAGCGACGGAGGTGCATACGGGCGGTGATCGAGACTGTAGATTTAAATGAACGATTTTCACCCCAGCGGAGAGAGGTGAATAATCGTAAACGACAAAAGGAACCCAAAAGTATTTGGCTTAGTATGGCTGTGTTTAGGGCAGTGTTGTAAATCAGAAAGTGGTATACCATTTGTGGTAGCAGGCTCGTTTAAGTGCGGACGTTCGAACGTTGTTGGCGTGCCGATACACCCCCGACGATCCGCGCTTCTATTTTATCGATTGCTTTTATTAAATTAACTGTAAGAAGGGTGGAGCGGTCGCGACGGACCAAGTTCGCTCGCGGCGCGTGCCCGGGGGCGAGACGAAAGAAAGAAACTGGGAAAGGGAAGCGGGGGGGGGAAAGGAGCTTCTCTTTCTCGAGCGTGTTCGGGGGGGATTGCGAGTGTAAAAATGGATTTTAAGCGTACTCCGAACATCGAGAAAGAGATCGCGGGGCCGCTGGAATGTTCCGCGCGGAGGGGTGAACGCGGTGGAGCCAAGGGAACCGGGGGCGGGTTCGGCTCGTCGGGTGTTCGGCCGTTGGCACGTCGGCTGTTCGTGGGCAATTTATTATTGTAACGAGGATGCGAACGATACAACGCTATATATAAATATATATTATACGACTTTTGTTTTCTTTTTTATATTAAACGAGCACACGATTATAGGCCGCGGTTATATCGACGACGAAGTGAACGATTAATTAATAAATTAATTATTATTAACAGATAGACGATAACCACAGATGAAACCTATCGAACATAATAATGATTATTATTAATACGCTATTATTATTGGAATACCGACTATAGAGTACTACTTTTTCTTATGACATTTCGTAAATAGCGAATTGATTGTCTAATTAAACGACTAATGAGACGCAAATGTAACGTTTATCCCCCCCTCCAGGTGGAAACAGATGAGCGAAGAAATGAGACACACACACACACACTCACACGCACCGCCTTCATCCCGGTCCCATTTTCTTTTAATTTCCCCCGGGAGGGAAACTCGAGGGGGACTGAGAGACACGTTGACCGCGACACGCGCTCTCTCAATCCCCCCCGATCCTGATCCAACACTGCATCGGTCACGATAAATGTTGTACAATACTTAACGATGCGCGTCGTTCCTTTATTTATTTCTATCGGTGGGATTCTCGTCGTTCTCGCTGAACGAGACACACGGATACGCCCACACACGTACACACGCGAATGGAGGAAAAGAAAGGCAATTGTCACCGTCTCTCGCCATTCAAGTATACATATATACATTTTTGTAATTACTATCCCGCTGTAAAGACCGCTCTCGCAGAGTGACTTAGGAAAAAGCATTAGTTACTGTCTTCTCTCGCCCTCGTTCTTTTTTGTTCTCTGTTTTTCTCTTCCCCTATCTCATTCGTTATTACTTTTTTTGTAAACGCGTTTTGTAACATACGTACGTTCGGTTTTTTTGTAAGAGCGCGCGAGACGCTAGCTTCGCGATCCGCTCGGTGATGATGAAAACGTGAATTTAGGTTTTTTGCTACGGTTTTATACTCTTGGACGTGAAATAAAAGAAAGAAAAGAAAGACTTCGTTTTCCTCTGGACGATTTGTAACGTAGATAAGGACACTGTATGTTGATGTTCATGAATATTTAACCCCGAATATTGTTACATTATTATTAAAAAAAAAAAAAAACAAGTTTTAAAAGTACATTCCACTTTTATTTTTCTCTCAGCTCAGGTTCACGCATGTACATACGCGTACGAAAAGACCAACATCCTGCTCAAAAAAAAAAAAAAAAAAAAAAAAAAAAAGAGAAAAGAAAAGTCACTAAGAAAGAACGAATTATTTTTCTCTTAGCTTCCGAACAGGGCAGAGCGATCTTATTAAAACACTTCGGTTCCTAGTGATCGCGCGCGGAGGGACTGAAGCTCGCTCGACCGTTCGATCATTTTTACCTTTTTTTATTTTTTATTATTTCCTTTAGCACAAAAGGATGATTTCTTTCTTCCCTCCCCGCCCTTATTTCGCGTTCGTTGCGCGCACCTTGTATATTCGCACGCGCACTCGAGCGACGATTTTCCTGCCTCTTGATCCGGACGAGGGAATCGCTCCGATTTACAAGCAAGATTAACCGCTCGAACGCGATTGCACCCTTGGTCTCGGCCTGTCGGACGAACTGTGTCAGATCCTCTGTACGCGAGGAGGAATGCGAGGCATGTTCGATTCGTTTCAGTGATTCTCGATTGCCATTTCGGTTGCTCGCTCGTCTTGTTCGACTACCCACCCCCGACGAGAAGAGAAGAGACAAAGAAACGTAGCGTAGAGTAATCTTGCGACTTCCACGCGACGAGATCTTGGTTCTCCAAGGGACTCCTTGGCTCTCACTGCCTCGATGCCATCCTCATCGAAACGGTGACCCGAAAAGCGAGCCGGGACTAAATTATGCAAACGAGCGCAGCCGGTTTTCTTCCCCCCTCCCTCTCCCCCCCCTCCCCGTGTTTTCATCCCCCTTATACATTCGCCCTCCCCCGTTCCGGTTGCGCTCGAGCCCCGCGCCCGCTTCCCTCAGGCGTGTAGGAGGAACTAATCTCTTAACCGATCGCAGCGTAATGTAACAACGTAAACGAGACCGACATATAAGAGTTATACATACATGTGTATATATTTATACATACCGTACCATTAACACAATTGGAGATATTTGACGAAATAAAGTTTACGTATGATCATTTGAAATACTGGACGTTGTATCTGTGCGCTCTCGGATAAACCTCGGGCGCGAGCGGGGGCCAACACCGCGCTAGCCCTCGGGATACATGCTCATTTCCCTCGGTGATGTGGATCTCTGATTAACAATCGCCCTTTTTTTTTTTATTTAATATCTCGTTTATTTCACGGTCTATCGCAGAGACGCAGCAACCCGCGGGTCGCATTTGGCCCTCCTGACCTGCGGCCTGCAATTGTTTTTTTTTCAATTGTAAATCTATATTACAAAATAACAAATTCACCCCATAAATTAAAATACTTCGATTAAGGTATATTTAAGTATTTAATATACCCGAGTAGAGTATCAGGTCTCCACTTTTGGCCCACTACTGGCCGAAGGTTGCTCATCACTGGTCCATCGTATCCGTGGATCGTGAGATGCGCGCGAAATATGCCCGCGAGGATTCGTCGAGGCTCGAATTACTTAGCGGATCCTTAAATAGGGAGCCGTGTTTCCTTCGTTGGCCAAAGTCCGAATAGATCGCTCGGTTTATCTTCTTCCGATGGTGATGAATCCTTGCGGGACGGTATTAGACGGATGACGAGAGGAGGAAGTTATAGAGTCCCCTGCTGATCTATACGTACACTTACAATTAGATGATACATTTATACATGCATACATATACATATATATATATATATATATATATATATATATATATATATATATATATATATATATATATATATATATATATTGTGCACAGACGTGCAATACACGTGTAACAACAATATTTATTACGATCGTTGCGGAGGACCGCGCCTCCGACCAAAGAAAGCTCAATGTATAGATGTGTATAGACAATTTGTAGCAAATAGCGAGCTGTGACGAGAGGAAGTTTTCTATGTGCCGAGAGAGAGATGCGCTTGATGCATACTTGGAAGCCGCGCTCGTGGCGATCAACCGCGACGAGGAATGTTTCAAGTACGTTAAGCGGAACAATATTCGTCCAAAGGAGTAAATGTTGGGTATAAGATCCCGTGATGCGTAGCACAACCACGAAGCAGGTGATTCCTCGTCTGAAATTGAGTGAAATGTACGGGGATACTATATTTCCTTGTACAAGGCTTCGCTTCTATTTTTTTTCTTCGAGAAAATTGTTCTTCAGCTTTGGTGGAGTGCAACCCTCGAGATATTAAATTTGAGAACGATCCTCTCGAAAGCGAAGCCTTTTACGAGTACACTTTATTCTATACCTTTGACTGACTTTCGGTCGAGAGATCAGCCGATTTCGATTGTACCACGGATTATGGAAGAGCCTGTATATCGAAACAAAACTGTAACTAAGATCCCCGCGCATTACGCGATCCTCCATTTTATACCGTGTACACGTGTTCGAATAAGAGTTGTGATCGTCCTGTAAAGTATATCGAGCCTCCTTTTGTACCATGCCGACGTGACTTTGATGGTGAGACATTCCACTCGAACGCGTTGCATTATTTATGTAAAAAGAAATGGACCCTGGCTTGCACAGGATCGTTCGCCGCATCACTACAGACTCCTTCTCCGACTTTGTACGAACCCCTTTAACGCGTTTTGTTTCAGTGACGACTGGTTTGCGACACCGATATTACCCTCGTAAAGGAATTGTATAGAAGACAAAAAAAAACAAACAAATATTTAATAAACGATTTATGAATCATTCCAGCCTGGACTATTCAGCTTTTCCGTCCGCGCGAGATAGTCGATTCGCCGCGGGAAGGGTAAACCAGCGTTGGAAAGTGCCAACGAACACAGCTAATCGTGGACGGAGGCTAGGTTTAAATATCGATCGGCGTCTACCGCGTTAAGCATTGAATTGCAAATTAACCACTATGTATCCCGCGCTGTGTCTGTCCTTCATCCACCCGTGCCTATTAAGCGTCGTGTAATTGCCCGTAATTAGCGGAGCTCTGAGTTCCAACGCCTATCGCCGATAATAATTAACGATACAGACATCTTTCGTTGCGCCGAAGAGGCATCTGTGCGACGACACGAGAAAAGCTCACCGCAGCTCGTAATCTCCGACGGAAATATAATTGCCTAACCAATACGAAAACGAGAGCTTGGGTTTAGCCCACGAATAATATTATGATTCAGAGAATAGCCTGTAATCGAGAAATCCGGAACATCGCAGCCGAGAAAGCAAATGGCTCGCAATTGGCTGACGGGCTGCGATCTTACGACTCGCTCGGCAACCAGCGCGAATCCGTGCAATTTCACTTCGTTTCATCGTTCTCGCCCGAACGTTCGCATATAAACGATACTTGTTATCGTCTATTTCAGCGACGGATGTCGCGCTTATCTGGAGGAAGTTGCATTGGCTATCGATCGTCACACTGGCTGTGGAATTTCTTTGTTTGCGTTGATTCAGAGACAGAGAACCGGAGAGAGCTTCCGACCCGCACGCGCCGCTGCGCCGTTGATTTGGATCACGAGGCGATTCGACGACGCGTCATTCAGGCCTGTTAATCGAATGAGTTGAGAGAGAGAGAGAGAGGGAGAGAGAGATTTTCATAACGGGAGCAGTAAGTTGGCGGCGAAATAATGATTCAAGACTGGATGGGAATAATGGCGCGTTGCTGGACGGCTGGATGATCGTGGACAGGGGGGCGCAGCCCAAGAGGAGCGTGTTGGAGCGTGTGTCATCTGCGATGCTTGACATGGCTTGGCACGCGTGGCCAAGATGGTGGTGGTAATGGAGGCACGACAGCGATAATCGGGCCTCTCTCTGCTTGTCGTCGTCCCTCGGTTCTTGTTGTTGCTCCTTGATTCTCGGCTGACTCCTCGGAGGGTGTTTGTTGGTTGGATGACGCGCGCCAGTGGTGGGAAGCTGTTGCGTTGATGTGTGCATCCGTCGTGGATAGAATCGCTAGACGGTCGGTACATATCTGCTGTGGGATCGCTGGTGCGCCGTCCAAAAATAGATATAAATGAACGACGAGCGTGCCATCGTTGTTGTCGGTGGTTCCACGCACTCCATAACAATGCACGATTATTAAAAGGTTCGCGGCCAACGCCACAGTGGAATGGAGGTGCTCAAAACTAGCCAGGAGATAGTGCACGAAGGGTGGCTCATTAAATCGCCACCCACGAAACTTTGGCGAGCGGTTAGTACCTACGAGAAACCATAGCGAGCACGCAATTCCATCCATTCGTCAATTTTTCATTGTTTACGTTCCTCAGCGTTTGTCCAACTGTCGTTTCCATGTTCCGCCGTTCAACTCTTCCCAACTCTAACCTCGAATCTTGATAATCGCTACGTTACCGAGCATGAAATATCGTACGCCTTTCAATCTTCAGCATTGGCGTGTTTATCCATTCGCGTGTGAGATCTAATGCGTCCGCTGTACTTGTTTATTGTTAGCGATGGAGGAAAAGGTGGTTCGCCCTTCGGCACAGCGGGGAGTTACCTGGACAATACTTTCTGGAATATTATACGGACAGGCGTTGTAGGAAGCTGAAAGGTCGTATCGATCTTGACCAATGCGAGCAGGTACTTTTCTGTTCAACTCGCTCTTTGTGCTTTGTAACTTCGCAGTGGACATTCGTCTTTGTTCGTTCGCAGGTAGATGCTGGGCTAAGATTTGAGAACCGGAAGCAAAAGTATCAGTACATGTTTAATGTTAAAACACCAAAAAGGACATACTATTTAGTAGCCGAGAGCGATGCTGACATGAACAAGTGGGTGGACGCAGTCTGCCAAGTTTGCGGTTTGAAGGCGTATACGCAGGACGAGGAGCAGCAATGTCAAAGTATACATTGTTATTGTCTAAGCCATTTAAGGAGTTTATGTCTGAGCTTATTGTTTGATACAACGAAATTCTCTTACAGTGTTCCAATTCGAAACACAAGAGTCTCCGCCGATATCACCCACTAGCACTATCTCTGGTCCTTACATTCCTATCAGCGAGTGCATTTCTGGTCGTCGCCTGAACGACACCAGTTCTCTCAGTTCGGGCCTCGGTCAAGGCCCTGAACATTACGATGCACCGAGACGATTGGCCCCATCTCCACCTAGGTCACCTACGACCACCGACGCGGAAAGTGTCTTCACCGATGACGAATGGACTGCTCCCGTGCCTAGCGTTAACTGGGAAACGTTTCCCTCCTCAGGTGACTATTCCCTAGCACGAGTTTCCGCTTACTATAACTTGACGTCTAACTGGATGCTTTATGCTAGGTGAAACCAAACATCCGCAAGGTTCAAGCGACGCGGAGATCGGTTCTTGGAGCGTTAGAAAACGATTTGGCAAGCTCAGAATCGTTGATTCCGCTGTACCGCCTTCCGCTGAAAAGTTACCAGCGCCTCCTAGACCACCAAAACCTCCGCACATGTTACCTGAAAATCCTGGTCATAACTATCTGAATTTAGATGGTGCTACGGAAAGCTCAAAACCCACCACCCCGGCGACCCCCGCGCCGTCGACACCTGCCACTGCGATCGTCACGGACGAGTCTTACGATTTCCCGAGATCTCACCAGCCGGGGCAAGCGCCCGACATGAACCAGTGGATCGATCAGTCCTCTAAACACTTCTATTCGAACGCTGCCCCTAGCAGTGTCGAGGAGCCGCGCGTATTCCGCTACGACTTCCAAGAAGAGGAACCGTCTAGTCCTCGTTCTGAAAGTTCAGCGACCGCTACGTATTCAAACTTGCCGAGTCCCCTCGTCCGGGACACCTCGACTTCTGTACCAACGACAATGGCACCGCCGCCGCCGGTCGTGTACCGGGAATTAAAGCCGGGAAGGAAAACTAGCGACTCTACATCGATTATTAGTAACGAAGCTTCCCCAGGGCCGACAATGACGGTCTTGGAAATGAGTTCTGCTGAACACTCGCCCGCTGAACCGCCGAGCATCAATAGGAAACTCAAGCCACCTTTAAATAAATCTCCCGTGGAAGGTATAGCCATCTACGTCCGCGATGTAAGACAGACAGTTTTTACCAGGGAAGTTTCATGTAAAATCCCGTTGTGCCTTTAGGACCTCTACAATTAGCATCTCCACCGGGAAGAGGAAGAATTCGAGCAGCCCCTAGTCCAACGCCGCCAGCGCATGCGCACTCGAATCGACACCAGTCAACTTCCGACGAAGATAATAACGCTTTCGACGATAAAGAAGAGGTTGGAACAGATCGATATATTTTGTCTAGTTTTCATCAGTACTGTTTTATTCTACGATCTTTCTTTCAGATATACTACTATCAGGATCAAAATGCGTTCATCCCTGCTTCAAATCGGCGCCTCGTTGTTCTGCAATATTTGGATCTTGATTTAGAAGCGACAGAAAGTTTCACATCCTCGAGCTTGCCGCCAACCCAATCCCCACCAAATACGACGGTCTATAAAACAGTAGATTTCTTGAAAACCGAGGCGTTCAATCGTACTCGTCAGCGAGTCGAGGAGGAAAGGAAACAGTGCACGGACGAGCTTGCTTAGCGTAAGCTTCTACCTTTGTTTTTAATCTTATTTGCGAAATTCTTGAACGCGACGAAGAGGAGGGGGGAGAGAATCGCGAAGGTTTTTTTAGGTAGTGTATAGTATTGTTACTATTTTACCGAATAGCACTTTACGACATTACGGGACTGCGGTACCTAAACGCAGCACTTAGCGGCTCCTCCAATATCTTTTAAATCTTTACGTTTGTTATTGAATCGAAGATGATTTCGAATTTTCGTTATCGATGATATACGACTAGTTGGAAACCGAAGAGATAGCAATATTCAATGGACCAAAAATGTAATGTTAAAGTTAAGAGGAGACGGCGATGAGATGATAAAAGGAGGACGCTCTTTTGCGAGACTCGTTGTATCAGGATTTGTTAAAGAATTTTTAATTAGGAGAGTAAGTATTATTACATTTAGGTACGATCACTGTTTTTATGTAGGCTTTACATACTATTAATATAAGACAGAGGCATTTTTATTGTCGACCATGCAACGAATTAAATGCGTATGCAACTGCTGAAAATTTTAGATATCTTAATCCTAAGTATTAAACAGATAATATGTAATATATTTTCAACGTGCCTGAATTTATTGTTTTTTTTGCTGAGGTGATGAGTTGTTTGTTATCGCATATCATGGACGGGCGGTGGAATTTCGTATTTATGGACATATAAAAATTGCTTCTCAACCGTGTTTCTTTTCACCCCCGAAAGAACAGTGTTGCGCGAATTGGTTTTTCTTCACCTGGTCTATATACAGAGGACATTCTCTTTTCTCTCGTAATGTTTCGAAACCAATTATTTAAACGCATAATTTATATTAAACCACTGGCAGTGTATTCGGCGTACCTGCTGGCACGAGCTACTAAAGTATGGTAATCGGAAATCCTGGCCATAAAATTACAATAATCGAGATATATTAGATTACAGAATCGCATGCCATGGACGTGTATACATATATACGAGCTAAAAGTACAGGAAAATATATTTTATGTACAAAGTATCCATACACATACGAAAATACATATATGTATACAATTTTATTTTTATAATAAGGGCATTGTAATTTCCTCACCATTGCAATCATTCATGATAAAAAATAATAGCCAAAAGATAGCGTCTCTAATTACTGGGATTTCGAAGTATAATTTACTAAAAGTAGGCCCACTGAGACCAAAAATGGGCAAGTAGAATGGCTTCAAAATATCCTCTGATTTGCGTAAAACGAACGGTATCTGACCATCAAACCGTGAAATGAATTATTCAATTTACATTGACGCGTTAGTACATGTTAATTAAAACGTCATATCATCGAGAAGCAAGCGCACAAAGTACATACGTCATCGACATATCTACGCTTTTTCAAAGATTCGTATATTGTTCCAAATATGTCTAAATAATTCGTCGATTGTTAACGGTTAGCGCAAATTAATTGTAACGCATCGATTGGAAAGTATGTGGTATTCAGTAGTGCGATTGAATAAAACTGAATTTTCATATAAGCGATTGTGAAGTATAGTATGCTATTGAAGTTACTTCCGTTCAGCATATATTTACTAATTCTCTTATCTCTGATACACAACGGTTCCATACTGTACTATAAAGTAACGGCAAACAAAATCGTACGATTAGACGGAGAAGTGCAAACACTGCATCATTCGTGACTGATATCGTTTGTCGATAATCCGCGCTGTATTATCGACACGGTCGAGAGATCGTCACGACCTTCGCACGTACGCTACCAGAGGTTATTGGCCCTTGCCGAAGTGCCTTGTGGAGGGGAGGGTACCAAACAGAGAAACAGAGTCATTCGCTCGCTAACCGCCGAGCGTGCGCGATCTGTTTTTCGCCGCGTTCACCGCGTACATTGTTTTCCTCCGTCGCGAACCGTATAATTGTATCGTGTATTACACAGGGCGTTACGGTAAACAGTAACCGATGTGCTCTCTCCTTTCTTTGTGCCGAACCTGTGAAACATCGAATTTTTGTGCCTCACCTTCGAACTGTTACAAAGTGTGATCCATCCTGTGCAATTGGCCTTTACACCAGACCTCGAGCCCAACCCGACGAGCTGGAAAACATCGAAAGCAGTCGCGGCGGTGTTTCGAGCTTCGCTTCCAAAGTGAGTTGATGTACATTTTAGATAACTTATAACGGAACGTGGAAACCGAAGGTGCACGTGAGGTGGATCGATCTGCCACCACTTGTTGGTCGCCTTAGATGCGTGTCAACCGACGATGACTAGATTTTAAACGTTCACGTAATTTTCCTCGTCTTTCTCGCGAGTAACTCGATTTGACGTTCAGTTCCTTTGGCACGGACTCGTTCCGTTGGAAAGATACCATTCCTCGGGAAGCAAGGAACGCTGTTAGTACACCAGTCACGTTCTATTATCGGCGCAATTTAAGATATCATAAACGTTCTCCCGTGGAGTCATTTGCATAAAGTATACAGCAGCGGGCTAGCGTTCGCGAGGCTCGCAGGTCTCTCGGCCACTTGTGGATTTTCCAACCAGTCGACCGAGTCGACGCGTTCGTTCGCGTTACCGTTCCTGACCCTCCTCGCGCGTGACATTCGTCACGAATATCCGAATGGATGTCGCCATCCATTCGTCTCCAGTCTGAAATACTCGGAACTCGATGCACACATTCCACGGTTACCGTAGAATGTTTCGAGGGGGTCACGGAGTCGCCAGAAATGTTGCATAGAAACGGCTCGCGTCGCTGCTGCCATTTTATTTTTTTAGGGGGCCGGGAGGGGGAAGCACGCGAGCGTGTTTCTACTTGTCCGTGGATTGTCAACGAAAGATTCTCTCTGGCGCTGCTCTTTCTCAAGAGCATTGTAACGTTTCGTCAGAGTAACAATGTTTACGGTTTCCCTTGCGCGTGCAACGCCAGCTCGTTATGCATCCACATTGTTGTTGCGTTATTGCCGGCTATTGCGAAGCGCGCCGGAGCAAGTGAGAAATTCTCATGCACAATAATGATCATTATCGGTAACGCTGTTCGGCGGGTGTAATACGACGCGCGAATTCTTTCGCGCGCTTTCGCAATGTCCGCCATCTTGGAAAAATGGAATCACGAGATTTTAGATCAAGGAAGATTCAGGCAATTATGACTAGGTACTACATCCATCGATATCGACTCAAATTACCTTTCAGGAGTTTGAATTTATGTAGCTCGTTCCGAGTCACCTTGAAACAGTTCAGGTTCGAAATTTACACCACCGTAAATGTAGATTCGAAATTTACGCCAGCGGCAGTATAGATTCTTCAATGTAACTCTCCCTTTGTGTTTCTGCATTCACACTGACGCCACTTCTCTTATTATAGTTTCCTGGTATTATTAAGAGTAGCCTCCTTTCTTCTTTCTATTATTTAAAGTCTATAGTTCTCTTTGAAAAATGTACTAACGCCCTTCGCATCTCCGACCAGTAACGACCTTTGGAGAAAAAGGTTGTTTTCACGCCCGATCGGCGTTATGAATTAGTTTACCTCGGGAAGTGTTTTTCATGCTCAACAACGAAGAAGATAATGAGGTGGTCTGTTTCTGGTGGGTCATCTTGCATATCTTACGGTTGTTTCTTATACCCGGACCGTCGAGGAGTATCCGCGTCTACATTATAATACTTCGAAATGGGGCCTGCTTGCAAGCATTATCTCGTATAATCGGATTCCTCCTTTGAGCCTGGCCGAAAGCTGATTAGGCCATCTTCAAACGAAGTACTTTAGCTGAAGCAGCACGGAAGGTCCGTTTTTACTCATCGATACGAGGTGTATGCACGAGGCGTGCTCTTTGAACTCGGTCGATCGGAACTGGTACGCGATGAAGAGTGATCCCAGAAAATAGTTGCAAGCCGATAGCCCCTCCTTTGAATCCTATTAGCGCGGCTTGATAACCGCGATCCATTCGAACAAAAAAAAGCGACTTCTTTCGATATTGGTTCCGTTCTGGCGGACCATGGCGCCTCGTTATCCCTGCATCTCGAGCAGACCCTTTTGTCGAGGGAATACAAAGTTCAGCGTTTTCTTTATATAACTCTGGCAGGAGAATAAACCGTCCCGACACATTATCGCGGTTTTCCACAGACATGGAAGCACCCAGGTCTCCGCGATAAAGAAGTTGGAAGACGGTTGTTTGCGCCGCTTGAATTTATTCAAACTTGCCGATAGATATATATAAGCAGTCCAAATTAATCGCACTCAAGCCTTTCAGCGTTGAAGTAAATAGCGCGCGATGAATACATAGAAAGGAAGGGGTGGATTGAAACGGGTTCTTGGCGCACTAGTGGCCCCACTATTTCCAGACAGAGTATTTAGGAAGGTTCGTAAACAGCCGATTGAATCTCCTTCGCGGACTTTTCCCTTGAAGTCTTTATCCGGCATTGGGGTATGCACGTAGACCACCTAACGCGCGTTCCATGGACGAGACTCGTTCCACGGCATCCGAGGGATTTTCTTTGCTTTTCCGCCACATTCCAGCCTTTGCGGCGCGCTTTTCTTAGGACCGGTTTACTCGTGTCTCGCAGGACCGCAGGTACTTCCACCCGTAAAAACCGCCACCCACGCCAGAAGCACGATTCATCTTTTGCATTCGCCGCGTCGGCCTCCAAGTCAGAGATTTCTTAAATCCCCGCTTCGTTCAAATGGCACGTTAACCCGTTGCACGCCAAACATGCCTCCGTGGGACAAGGAACACTTAACGATTCACTCCAAGCGCGTACAGTTGTATGTTGATTGTATTATCAGTGAAATCTTTATCGTTGCATAGATGCTTAATAGAAATATAGCAAAAATTGTGTAAGAAAAAGCGCGTCTTACACTAGAATACCTGTTAATTCAGTTCGTTAAGGGGGTATACCCGTTTGAACCCTCGGAAAATGTATACATTTTGTGGATTTTTTTACAAGTCAACGGTTTGATGCAGATTTCCCGTTTTTTAACTATGTTTACATAGTATTATGAACTACTTATAAAAAAAGTTTCAGTTAAAAAACTATTGTTTTTCGGAAGTTACGGATACATGTCCGAAAGTCTCTCGATTTTAGACGGCTAAACGGTGGCCCTAAAAACTCGCGCTACGTTCAACCAATTCACTTCAAATTTTGCATGCAGAATCATAATAAGATTCCGCATCGTCCAACGAAGGCGATTTTGAAAATTTTGAAAAATAAAGAAATGGTGAGAGATCAAAGGTAAAGTTAAATTTTTCTAAGAGAAAAATCCACCTTTTTCCTTTATAAATAATAAACGGGGAATCGAAATAAAAAAAGCCTTCGTTGGACGATGCGGAATCTTATTATGATTCTGCATGCAAAATTGGAAGTGAATCGGTTGAACGTAGCGCGAGTTTTTAGGGCCACCGTTTAGCCGTCTAAAATCGAGAGACTTTCGGACATGTATCCGTAACTTCCGAAAAACAATAGTTTTTTAACTGAAACTTTTTTTATAAGTAGTTCATAATACTATGTAAACATAGTTAAAAAACGGGAAATCTGCATCAAACCGTTGACTTGTAAAAAAATCCACAAAATGTATACATTTTCCGAGGGTTCAAACGGGTATACCCCGTTAAGTGGATAGACTTCTCTTTGATTTGTTACGGAAGTAAACTCGGGATTAGCGAAGTGGAAGTATAAAGTATTTATTTAGTTCACTTGTTGACATTTCGCGGTGGCATTGGGCGTGTTAAGTCGCCGTTAAAAATATTCCTCTAGCCTCGGCGAGACGAGGTGCAGCGGTTGTCTTTGAATTTAACGCAGTTTCTCGGTAAACATCGGAAGCAGCTACACGTGGGCTGTTGAAAAACACGAAACGCAGCCAGCGGCAGTGTAGCTGGCCGGCCAGAGGCCAGAGTAATTAACGGGTGCAATTAACCGTAGTTATAACCATCACTGGTGCGTCATTGCCTCGATCGTTCGCAGTAATCGTTTTGTCATTCGTAAGATCGTCTGGCGCGCAGTTGCGCCGTTTGTTTGGACACTTTCGTACAGGAAATACCGGGGAGGCATGGGCACACTTGCATCGTCGCAGTTAGCAAAAGGAATTCTACTTTCAACACGACCGTCATCTTCCAAAAGTCACTCGAGCACTGAAATTTCAAACAGGAGAGATCCTTCGCTGCTACCCAAATCCCATAGCTGCCAGTTTGATTGCCAATTGTGGGAACTGCGCGCCGCGATAACTACTTGCAGCGCAGCTTCGTCCTTTTTAATTACACACGTTCACGCGCTTCCTTCGCACGGGCAAGCTTCCCTCCGGCGATGCGAATAAATCGCGAACGGATCGAACTGGTGGAAGGTTCCTACGGTTCAGCAGAAATCAAGTTCTCATCTCGCTCGTTCGAACAATGAGTTGCACAATTGCCCGCGTCGGGGCGCGTTAACGCCTCGCCCTCTCCTTTTCCCCCTCGTTTTCCTCGTTTTCCTCGGCGGCCGCGTCCAGGCCGATACATTACGCGCAGTGGCGGATTTAACGGGCGGCCGATGAGCGGTTGCCGCCTGGGCCCCTACCCAGAAGGCCCCGAGGGCCCCATTCTGAGAAAAATTATGATTTTATTCGGCTACACTTCCGAATGGCCCCAATGGTCGATCGACGCGAGGTTTAATGGGAAGGGTGGGGAGGGTGTGCGGACCCTAAATCTAAAATTGTTGCTTCGGGAATTTATTAGTTTCAGAGATATTGATAAAGAACTTTTAGTATGTCTGCTGACTTATTCCGACATAACGCATTCCACTTTTCAACTTGTTCCGGGTATTAGTATTGGTTGGGGCTAGACGAGTGCGGGAGCGCGCGCCCGCTCGCGGGCGCGTAAAGTATGGTAGCAAACCGATGTGAATTTGGAGATTTGAATCAGAAACTTGCGGAAACTCGCTCCTTCCTATTATACAGGGTGGATACCTATTACTTTATTGATAGTCAATACTCTAGGGGGGTGATTCTATGGTTCAAAATAAGACGGAAATATAGAATACAAGTTTTTAATATCGCGCTTCGTTTTCGAAAATTGGCTTTGAATTTCAGCTAAATACGCGTGCCATTTATACGCCTGAGGGGCCCGCGGACATGGGGGGAACGTGGCCAACTGTCTGTAGAACCAATTGGGGGGCAGGATGAATCCCCGTTAGGGCTACGTATACGCAGTTAAAAAAAATAGTTTGTAAAAGAAAAATTAACAATTATTTGTTATTAATATTTCGGAGACTAATAAATTTCCGAAGTTACAATTTTAGATTTGGGCTCCACACCCCCTCCCCACCCCTCCCCTCAAACCTCGTGTCGATCGACCACTGGGGCCATTCGGAAGTATATCCTTTTATCCAAACGCTATATTTTTTTCCGCACTATTACACTTAGCCCATTTTTAGCAAACTACCACTTCATTTTCTCGAAAAATGGGCCCTGGCCTTATCTTCGTAAAAATATTATGATTTCGTGCGGACACTCTATTTGAGCCGTTTATTTTGAAAGTGGCGTAAGTCCATTTTCCGAAAAAATCGAGTTAGCTATCTTAACAGTTACATTTTTACACGATCTTTTCATTGCGAAGCAAATTGTTACTAATATATTTAAAATCATTAAAATTTTGTAAAACGAAAATATGCTGGTTAATTTTAATGTAAAAATTACTTAACAAAGGATAAAAGTTGAATATTTTTTTGACTTTATAACATAAAAGTGTATACATTTATTTTTGTTTCAAGGGAAATTTACTTTTCCTATGGACTTGTGCTTTCTTAAGAATTGAAAACATCATTTCATTGATTCTGAATGTGGCGTAAGTCCGTTCATAGCCATCAAACACATATTACTCCTTAAATAATGTTAATTATGCTAATTGGAACGATGAATTTAACACCCTTGGAAAGCCAAAAACATTACACCGCTATGTTATCTGTTACCCATATTTTTAAATTTAATCCAACGCAAACCCCTCAATATCTCGATTCGAACATAAATGGACTTACGCCACTTTCAAAATAAACGGCTCATTTTATTTCCACACGTTTCTGTAGACTCAACCCGTCTTTTTTTTCTTAAATCCGTCGCCGATTAGGTACGCGTTTTCACGCCGCCGGTGAGCTGGCCCGGCTGGCTGCAACCGGCAGGAAGCGCGCTGGCAAAATCCAGACCGCACTCGCGATCCTGCAACCGCGATTTCCGAGTCACGGTGCCGCGGCGACCGGAGGAAATTTCCTTTCGGAGCGACCGTGGAGCGCGCTGGCTTTTCGATCCGTTTCTTTGTTCGATTCAATTACGGCGTAACAGGCATTGTTTGCGAACGCGAAAACACGGTACCGCGCCGCCGATGCTGCATTAAATACGCCGGTGAAAAGAGGAAGAACGAGCGCGTTGGCCCCAAGCAACAATTGAATTGGGAAACTTGAAACGCGAATTGACGTAACCCGTCCTGCTAGATCAAATACGGAAACAGTAAGGTTACGTAAAGCCGAAGTGTACAAACGGCAATGTTATTCCCTTGAATTTTAACCGCGCAAGCAGCGCGATCTTCAGCTGAAAGATCCCGGTGGTTTTAAGGGTCGGTCAATATTGGGGAGGCTAACAGATGATGATCGTGAGTCACTGTATTCAGAGTTAAGGGGCAAAGTTGGAGTCCTCGAACAGTGAACCGTAGGCAGGAATCACGCGTTTTCGTTCATATCCCCCTTCTTCCGGCGGGCGTGTTCCACGCGTTTGATGTTACGTGCACAGCGCGCGTGCGGGTTATTGCGTTAGACAGGAAACGCAGAGAGAGAAGAGTTATGTCGAGTCGACCTGGTTTAGGCGCGCCCTACAGGCGCCTCGGATCGCGGAGGTAAGAGAGTGAAAGAACCACCTCTGAAATGTCAGGGACCGAGGAACGGGGAACGGATACGGCGCTATGATGTCCATCCAGAGCTTAAAGGTCTAAACACACTTGTCAGTTCCGTGACCGATCAGTGCCCCAGTGGCAAGAAAAAGAGATCCTCTGCGCAACGATTCTTCTTGATGTGTCACGGAACTGATAAAGACCGTCGCGCATTTTGGCGAAGCGATACGAAGAGAAAAGTTCATAAACAATTCGTGACCGACAATTAATTAGTTATTATTAATTTCCTCGCGACGGTCTTAAAGCCGGAAATCCACCCGAGAGCTAAGCTAATGCTGTGCTAAGTTTTAAAAAATTAGCTTCAGTACCTACATCGTTTTGGAACCGTTTCCACTAAAAGCTAAGCTAAGCTGTGCTGTCTTTTTCGAAAGCTAAGTTAGCTCGGCATAAAATTGCTTCCCTCGACTAACTTCGAGGATTCTCGGTTTGATGGCCGAGGATCTTGGACACCTTAGCGACGCCACGCTGCTCCAGGTTGGAACAGGTTTATCGCGGCCGTCGTTCAAATATTTGCGCACACGTGCGCGCCTCGGGTGCGTAGGGGCCGATCGAGCCAGGGAGACGGCGATTAAGGGCGGTCGCGTGCGTCCCTGTTTGAAAAATTACTCGCACCTCTGGCCACGGACAGGTAGTCGACTGGGGCACGCAGCTCGCAGCTCCGAAGGCGATTGACGCCGTGGAATGTCGCTAATGATCCTCGCGGATGTAGACGTCACGCGGTGTTCAGCCGAGCTTTGTCTCTAGCTGGCTAGACACCGCAGCGACCCTCCTCCCTAGGTCGAGGCGGTTGGAAAAACACGTTGGGTTTGGAAATTCAACTGCTCTAGCCTAGGCGACGATTCGTCGGGTCGGGACCGGTGAACTTTTCAGCCTGCAAGCAAATTAGTTTTTGTAGCCGCGGGAGCGCAATTCCGAAAAGTCGCGTTCGCAGGAAACGACGAGGGGGACCGGCGGATTTTTACCACCGCGGGGAAACTGTTTCTGGGATGATTTAGGCCGGGAGATATTTATTTTTCCGAATACACTATTAAAAACTTATGTAGCGTAGGCATTCGGCGTTTGGTATTTGGACGCTTTTTAAAATCGCATAACTTTTTTAGAATTGGTCCAAACGACATGAGTTTTTTTTAGAAGCTAGAAGAATTAATTTGCTAAGTGACGTGTTTCGCTATTTTGAAAAAAATGCATTTGGTTGGAATAGAAAAAAAATATTGTAAAAGTCGTTTTTTTAATTTTTTTTGTGAGCCTGTAATGAAAATTCAAAAAACCCGTTTGTAGATTGAAGCAAGTTACATCTGTACCTAAAATTGCATCTAAATCGGTTAACGTTTCTCTGAGCTATAAACTTAAAGATCGCAGAATAAGGTCGAAAATCGCGAAATTCCCGAAATCTTTTTTACTCACTCTATGTACAGTTCGGAAAAGAGTAACATCGCAGAGTCAGCTTTGGGGGAGTTGGTAACGCGCCTGACCAGTACGCAGAGGACCCGCGGATCTCGGGTTCGAATCCCACCGCCCGAGGTTTGGTTTTTTTCGCTTACATTATTTAATTTAATAATACCGTGACAATATTTCACCGCAATTCGAGCGCAAAGTCCCCCAGCGTTTCCGCATTTCCCGGATTTCACAGCGCCTCCGTTGTTCGCAGCGTGTAAAATTTCGTGAAAGCTCAGATAAATCAGTGCCGCCAGGCACCGTTACCACTGGGCCCACCCACGCGCCCGAGCGTGTGTTCCTCGAACAGAACTTGTTGGGAAACGAAAGCACCGATCGGCCAGGGGGAAACGGGCATCGTTACAAAAGCGAGCGAACGCGGAAAACGCGCTGCCCCCGGGTGGCTGTTGCATTCCCCGGTAAGGAAGACGACCGCGGCAAAACTGGTCGGTGTCGGCGTCGACTAGCTGCCGGCTGCGAGCAAAATAGAGCGTGCACGCTCCTCGTTCGCCTCCTCCGATCTCGGGGATTCGAGGGGATGCCTCTCTTCGTATCCACACGTGCATAACCGGTGCACGGCGACGTTCGTCTCCGCGCGGCGAGTTTTCTCCGATCGAAACTGGTTCGCGGATAAGGTCTTTAACCTTCCTAGCCGCGGCGTCGCTCGTAGCCGGTGATAGTCGGTCTAGGAACGGGGCAAAAAGAAGGCGAACTGTGGTAACGAAGCTGTTCCTGGAGAAACGATGCTCCTTTGCCGCGCTCGCCGTTGTCATCGGCTCCGGAGCGCGTGGAAGCATAGACGACGCTCCTGTATTCACGAAACATCTCGTGCATGCTCCCCGGCTAGTACGCGGCTACTGGAGGAGCTACACAGTGGAATAGAGCTCGGGGAGAGAAAGTTTCGGTGGCAGCAACGCCGGAAACACGGTAGCCCTCGCTTGGGTTCCGAGGGGATCAGCCTCCGGTTTTCACTGGCGGAAGAGACTGGTCCAGCGACTCCTCTCGCGGCAGCCGCTGGTCGCGTTCCTCGGTGAAATCGCGACCGTAGTAAATACTTATTACGACACGCTCGCCGCTGCACTCGTGGCTGCCTCCTTTCGAATCGAGTGCACGTGATCCACGAAGCTTCCTCGTGCGCGAGAGAAGGCTCTATCCTCGCGACAGAGCCCCGCAACTTCCGCGGTATCGACAGTCGCTTGGCTAAAAACGCTGCGAACGCTGGCCCAGTTTCCCTCCGCCGCCCCATTGTTCAGCCGCGAGCTTCTGGGATGGAGTGTCTCGCTGGACAGCTTCGATGAATCGGCTTCGCTATTTTCACGGAGCATTCAATTGGTTTTCGTATTAATAGCCGACTCGGGGGAGCTCGCACAAAGGCAGACGCGGAATGGAACTTGTAAATTCGCTTCGCCGCGTACTTAGCGATGGTGGTTGCAACGAATGGATCGTCGCGCGACGTTCCTCGAAATCGCTGCGTTTAACGAGAATATTTCAGTGCGCTCGCGGGTGACCATGGTGCCGTGACGAGCCAGCCCGATCGGCCTAAATGATAATGCACCGGGTGTTCCCTTTTCTTTCTTTTTTTCCTCGCCACCCGCTGGCGGCCCGACGATCTATCATTGTAACGCAAGAGAGAAGCGAGCGAACGCACGCTGGATAAGATGCTTGATACCTGTTCGACGTGATTTATTGCCGCGCGCGTGCTCCAATTTATCCGCGATGCGACCAAAATGCAGCAGAACCTACCGGGTGCGCCGTTTTCAGTTGCTCCTATCACTGAACACGGCTGTACATATTAAGGTGGGCCTACGGACCGTACTGACCTTAATTGTGGCTCTATAATGGCTCTCTTGAATGTCCCTACTCTCGGGGATCGTAGACGAATTGCGGGTACCTGTGATGTTTTTGTAAAATGTCCTAAATGGTCATATAGACTGTTCTGCGTTGATAACCTCTGTTTCTTATAACGCAGCACCGCAGAGGCACTTGCGATTCAAGCCTCTATTCGTTCCGCGACTACCTCAGTATCGCCACCACTCGGTTGACCCCATAAATCGCGGCATGAGTGTGGCTAATCAACATTTTAATCGCATGGATCCTTTTTGTCTCCCTCGAAGTTCGTTCCGGTCTTTGTTATACAGACTCAGGTGAAATCTATGGTGATAATTTAGTGGAATAAGAGCTAGTCTTTGTTAGCGCTGTCGATTATGCACTGTTGTAACTATGGGATTTTTTTGGTGCCGTTTATATTATAATAATAATAATAATAATAATAATTAGAAGCCATTGATGGGTTCAGCTCGATTTACTCGCGAATATTCGAACAAGATTCTTTGATATTCTTGAGCACGTGGGTTGCTCGCGGACCGTACACTCGGCGAGCTAATTGTAAGTAGCGAAAAGGTTAACAGGACCATGAATTGGAAAGTTATCGTACGCGAGGAATTCCCCTAACGCTTGGGTGACTCGTATGGTCGCCGAGCAAGGGGATCACCCGAGACAACGTTTGCGTTCCGCGACACCGTCGATCTTCTTCGTATCTTTCTCTTGTCGCGGTCTGTGCGGCGAGTTCGATCATACCTGCGCCGCGGCTCCAGCGGCGCCCGCGGATTTCATTAGCGGATTTCATTAGGCTAATTAGGGGCCCTCGTTACCGGCTCGCCCGTAATTACGGCCGCGGAGACGCTTCGCGGAATCCGTGCTAGCCAGAAAATGCATGTTCCGATCTCGGCATCGTTCGACGTTCCAATTCTTTTTCAATGCGTTTCTTTCGCGCCTCCCTCGCGCCAGGGCTCGGCCCTTCGTTAGCGGGCGAAACGCACGGGCAACCGTTTCGAAGCAGTGGTGTCTTTTTCGTCGGGGACACGCTACGTACCGATGGAATCATTTCATTACAGTGCTGTATCGATTATCGGCACGCGGGCTCGAGGATTCGCGTACTACTCGTCCAGGTGGACGCGTTGCGCAGGTGTGTATAAACGACAGGTGCGAAAGGAACCGCGTAACCTCGATTCCTCTGTTTTTCCGCGGACAAATAGCCTGGGTAGATAAGGGAAAAAGGAGCAAAGAAAGGGCTTTGTGAGAATGAAAGAAGATTGCAGTCTATTCTTTAAATAAATTTTTATAATCACTTATTAAATTCACACTAAATAAGATTGCGTTCAATAAATTTTTCTTAAAACTAGTTTTATCCGTTCAACTCGGCTCCCCTCGAAATTAAATCCCGAGTGCGCCGCTGCTCTTCGTTGCGGCTCTTGTTTGCGGCAGTAATAGCTCTTGTTTGTGGCAGCTTCGGTGATGCATCAAATCACTTCGTACGTGTTCCGAGCTCGGAACTACAGGTGCTCACAAAAGTATCCGCCCACTCAGTGCGTAACACAATTTTACATATTAAATCCATGTCGGAACTAAGAATTCGCGATTCTAATTTACACTATTATAACCGGGGCTTACACTGACGGAAATTTCAATGAGAAATTCTGAATTTAATATTACTTGAATGTGTAAATCACCTTGCAGTTTTGCGAGCAACTGTATTTAAAAAGATTGCTCGTGCCTCGAGCCCATCACTATCCGCTGGTAATCCTCGCGATTAATGATGCCGTCAGGTCGTTTAATTACCCGATATTACGCGGGTTCGATCGCGGGACGGGCGATTCGGTAATATCCCAACGCGCGGAAGAATCAAAGAGGGAGGGGGGAGGCTGTTTGATTTTGGCTCGATACGATCTCGCGAGCCGGTGTTTAGAAAGCGATTCGCCTATTCCCCTTCATTTTCTCCCGTGATATCGCGAGGCCCACCTCCCTCGCCGCCACTCGTCCGGCGAGCATCCCGGGCGCGTTTCTCGGCCCGCGAGAACGGCTGCAGCGCAGTTTCTATTTAAATATCACTCGAAGCGGTGCGCCGCGCTGGAATTCCGCTCGCAGGCCGACGGAACGAACGCGCGTCCATTAACGGGGAACTGTTTCTGGGCCGGCCGCCGCGGCGCCGCTCGAGTATGAAAATTCGAGCAAACGGACCGTTCCGCGTGGCCCCCCGCGCGGAGAGATGCTGCAATCCGATCGAGTAAACAGCGGGATCGCTTGGTAATCACTGGTTAGGCGAATTTCAAAGTCGCCTGGAATTGCATCGCGGGTCGGATTACCGATTGCGGGTCGCCCCGGACGCGGAGAGGACGCATCGTCGAGATCGCGGACATGAATGCAATGTGCACTGGCCCGCACCGCCACGCTCTGCTTGTCCTTGCGAACGCGACTCATTACGATGCATACCACCCTCTCTCTTTCTCTCTTCTTTTCCTTCCTTCGCCCGACCATCTATCCGCGGATCGTTTTATTTTCTCTTCCCCCCCCCCTCGCAGCCCTCCTCGCCTCAGATCGCGAGCACGATTAAAGTAACTCGTGTCGTCGACTGGTAATCTTATTGTACCGGTTTTTCTTTCGTCCCGCCGGAGACCAGCGCTCGCCTCGCGAATTATTGGCCAATGACGAACATGCATTTGCATAAACAGGTTCTTCTCCTAGACGAGAGAGTGCTCGCAGCGGCTGCCTGTTTCACAATGCGGTTTCCACGAGCGCGATACACGGTAACCGATACTTTCGGGCAGACCCGGTTCGTTATATCGGGTGTTTCGGGAGTAGGGTGGACCGGGGGCGATAGTAACAGGGGGGCGGTTGTAACGCGTTAACCCTTAACTGGTATACTGTTTTTGGCAAACGTGACTGGTATACTGGGGTCGCGGCAGACCCCATATAAAAAAGGACATAGAAATTTGTAAAGTCGACACTAGAGCAACCAGTATGAATATTTTCTTCTTAGGTAATGTAGAAAATAATAGGAGCGTAGAAAGTTAAAGTATTGTTTTAAAATTAATTAGGAATTCAGTTTTCCAACTTAGACAACCGATAATTGTACATCGAACTTTGGGTGCTTGGGGTCACGAGCGACCCCAGGGTACCAGTTAAGGGTTAAATATCTCGAAACATATGACGGATGTTAATACAAATTTTGGATACATGAGGAAGAATGACATTGCGAATACACACATCCATGTCCTAGCAGTGTACAGTGGCTCAAATTAATATTCGGACACTTTTTAAAATCGCATAACTTTTTTAGAATTGGTCCAAACAACTTGAGTTTTTTTGAGAAGCTAGAAGGATTAGTTTGCTAACTGACGCGTTTCGTCGTTTTTAAATTAATTTTTCCTATTTCATACGAGTAGCTTTGGTTTTCGAGCGAAGCAGAAGGCGACCAGGTATGGGGTCGTACCTAAAGTTGAGCCGAAGGTTTCGTGGCCTTGGTGTTTGGATCTTGCCAGGCGATCAAACCTCCCCTTTTTCGTGACTCGGGTTTTTTCCTGGTTTAGCGCACGGCACGCGCTTCCTTCGGAATCGGAAGGCATTCGGTTGCAAGCGAGTGTTTCGAGTGGTTGTGCTTTTTATCCCCTCGCCATTTTTACACAGAAGCTCGCGTGTTGCATCTCTTCTAATAAACATTATTTTCTTGCGTTTACTTAGACGTACATTTCATCACCACTTTCGCGTCTCTCACCTCAGCTACTAACTAAATTTTATTCAACAAAAATAAACTGAATTTCACAAAGCATATGGGTTCGTCCGATTTTGCTCTCGGATGCCTCGAATGTCTCCCTGATCTGGACGCACGAGAGCCTTCCGCGTGCTTCGGAATAGTTAAATAGTTACTACGGTGCACGGTACTTGTTTCTGTTAGTCTCCGCGTACAATTTCAATCCCTAGCCGAAAGTTGGCCAAGTTTCCCAAGAATCCGATGAGAGCCCATTTAGTTTAGGGTCAACAGCGTCTATCGCAGAGTACAGCTTCGGAATAAGTCTGAGAACTGCATCTCCTCAAACTTCCCCCTCGTCGTTCGTGTCTAGCGCAAGGGCTGCTCTCCACCCTCACCCTCCCTGCGCCCTTCCCGGAGGACCGGGGTAGCGAGAGCACCGGGTCGAGTCTACTTCAAACACAAATAGCGGAGAAGCGCCGGGGATTCTCGTAATCTGATACCGCCCACATCCTTTCTCACGTGCGCGCGGAGAAAGGGCTGGAGAGGGTTGTTCCGCGGCGCATAACTCCGCTGGTACCTTCCACCTGCATCGCGGCAACGATTGCCGCGCTTCCGTTTCCAGCCGTTGACCAGATCGAAGCCGAGGGAAGCGGGGGACGCGTTCGGGCGAGATAAGCGACCGAGCTGGTAGCAGGCCCTGATTCAGGCCGCGATGCCCCGCGTCCAGGATCGGCGAGGATCGCTGCGAACTGGAGCACACCGGCCTCGTCGATCACGACTCGCGGTTTCGAGGTTCACCGCAAATTCGATCTCGGCCCGATATCGTTTTTCACCGTCGCGCGACAATACGAGGAGAGCCGCGGCGGTTGCGAAACGGCATGGGTAAATTCGACCGGCTGCGTCCACATCCTGTGGAGGTGAAGGATAGTCGAGGAAAGAGTTGCTCCACAGACGAATCAGCCTATCGATTCGCGCGCATTCTCCCGCCGTAAAAGTGAATCGAATCGCGGAACGTGTCGATTCATTCCAGTGGACTGCGCACAGCGGCTGGTGGGTTGTTAAGTCGATAAGCGTTCGAAGCAAGTTCGAAACTTCCCTGAAAAACAGACTCGTGTATCTGTCGAGCCTGCTCCACCCACAGGCATTCATCAGAGTGCTGAAACTTCGTTTCCCTGGCAATCTCTGTAGCCCCTCTTCTGGCTCGTTTCGTCACCAAAGAAGCCCAAGTTGGGCCTAGTTGTTTGCCTATCGCGCGGCTCGCAACTTCCCGAGAAGCTTGCTCGAATTCCCCGCGGGGTATCGATGCGTTTCGCCCTGGATTAGAGGGCTAATCTAAACAGCGCGACGACACCGCGGCGTGTTTTTTTTTATTCTCATTCGTCAGAGGCCTGGTCTCCTCTACCTAAGCCTGTCCCTTATAAATTCTGACGCGCTCGCGATCGTTAAACTGTAAGAAGAAACGGGTTTTGTTGGCCCGTAGGAGGAAGCCTGCTAGAGGCTTCCATTACCGTTGTAAGACTACGGCTCAGGGCCGTATTACGCAAGAGGTGGTCCGACGAACTCGGCCGAAACCGTGGCCCCCTCTGAAAACTGCGATCGCGGCGACCCTTTCTCTCTGCTCCGCCGCGTTCCTGCGAATTAGCCTGGGGAGCGGCTCGCAGGAACGGGCGCGGGTTTTGTACGAACGGGGACTCTTAATTCAACGCACCGCGTCGTCACCGACGAACCGTGCCAATTGGACTTGTTCGCCGGGGCTTCCGCGCGATTCCGAACCGCCCGATCAATTCTGTGCAATGAATTTTAATTCCTGAGGCTCTGCCTTCGTCGCCTGGGACGTACAGGTGCGAGTAGGATTATAGCTAAAGTAGTTTCGAAGGAAGGACGGGATTTCCATCTCGAAATAAGGCGACCGGCTTTGGTGGAGTTGGTAAGGCGCGGCTCGCTGTTCAACAAAGCAAACTAGCTAACTTAAGTATTCAGTGCAACCTAAATAGCAGACTAACAACATTTTCATAATTCGCTTCCCCCCGAAATCCGCGCTCTTCCGATCCCCTCCTCTTTCAAATGTTCTTGTAAATCTCTCCTACTGCTTCAGCCGTTTTAATTTTTCTACGATTCAAATCATATTTTGCGATCTGGTCGGTTCGTCTTCTCGTCGTTTCTCTTCTTCTCTTTTCTTGTATTAATTTTAAGCCGAGATTAAGTTCTCGTTTAAGGTTGGGTTGGAAAACAGTCCTGACTGAACCCTGCCTTTGCATTTGTCGTGTTTCTCTCTGTTTTCTACTTGCTGTGTCTTGTTTCTTTGCAATAAAGACGTTTAATAATAATAATAATAATAATAATAATAATAATAATAATATATTATTTTATTTTATTTTATGTTATTATTTTATATATATATATTATAACTTTCTCTTATTTTTTATCTTTCTATGTAATAATGGTAATATTTTTGTATCTCTGTACACTAAAGGGTTTCTCGTTAATAATAATAATAATAATAATAATAATAATAAGACTGTGCGTGCTCCAGTGTTGGAGCCTTTAGTCTAACTCCCGAAGACTGCGACTTTAAAACTTTTATTCGTTACGTTTATTGTACCACAGTTATTATTTATTGCTCTTCCTTGTTTAAAAAAAGTTGGTAATGCGGCTGACCAGTAGGTACGCCGAGGCTCCGCAAGATCGTGGGTTCGAGTCCCATCGCCCCGAGGCCATTTTTTCCGTAGCTCTCGAATACGCAGGAATTACAAAACCTATTCCTACAAATTAGGCAACTTTTTCGAGACAAATCTGCATATATTCTGGACCCGGAAAAATTCACAAGCTTCTAAGCCGAGTGTTTGGTGAAAGCGCAAAGTGTTGCGTGCTCCATCGGAGCTGGTCGATGCGACAGCGCATGGGTCCTCCGTATTCCTCCGGCAGGCGCGGGCGGTATGAATCGCGAGGATGGCGCGAGGTGCCGTGACGTAACTGGGCCACAATTAATGATACCATTCGTCGGGACAATGAGCGGAAGCGGCGCGATGCAATGGGGGGCGAACAATCGCGTTTAAGGGAAAAGAAGATAGCCGGCCGGAGGGAAGAGGGAACCCCTGCGAAAGCGAAGGAGAGAGAAATGAGGAACGCGCGAGTATATCAGCCCGCTCGTTTCCCGGACACCGTAGAAACGCGTTTCCCTCGCGTATCCACTCGCTGCACGCCCACATTCCATCCTGCGTGCTGGATGGGCTCCTCCGCCGCCTCCTCCCCTGGCCCCTATGTGCTCTGTACAGCGTTAATGTTTACCGAGTACTCGACGCGCGCTTTTTCGCGACCACGTGTGCCGAGGATGGCCCCTCGCGAGGATGAAGAGCCGCGGAACAATGCGGGGAAGAAGTTAAACGCGGCTTGGACGCTCTTTAACCCGTGTTCTTAGGATGGGGGGAGGACGAGTGAAGCGATTTTAGGGTGGTCGTTTCCCGTCTCCACGGGGACAGTTTGGGTTTGGGAGAGGTCAGGTAGCCAGGGTGGAGGATCTCGATCGATGGGGGAGTGGAGATGAGCTCAGCTGGAAGGCGAGAGAAGGATCCGTAACGGAGGGAACTCGTCGAGCTTTCCTTGGTAGCGTCGTAAAACCTAGCGGCAGGTTAATGAACGAGCTGCGCTTGAATAATTGGTCAGAAGTCGCGGCAGTTCACAGAAGCGTTCGCGAGCTATCGACTCGCGTGTAACTGGGAAGGACGACGACCTCAAAACACCGAGTTCAGGAACGATCGATAGCTGTCTCCGCGTCTACAGCCTTCCGAGCACCTATGTCCACGTATTTCCGGTTAGAGAGCTGAAATTCACCGGGGACATTGTTCCCCGAGCCTTCTTTCCGACACCCCCGTGCGTTACGCTCGGTTTTCCAGCGAAACGCAACTTGGTTCCTGCGCTCCGGTCCCTCCTCGGCGCTCGATCGTTAATTACAAGCCCTTTGTAACTTGTGCCATCTAATTAGCACAGTCACCCGCTTTGTCCCCACCCTCGAAATGGGCTAATTAAGACCATTCTAATCATCGAGCCTGATCGATCTTATTCTACCGAACGCGTGGAAAGCTTCGGGCAAGGTTCGTTGAGAAGAAGTGGGTTAAAACGAGTCGACGAGCGAGCCTCGTGGAATACGTGACCCGGCGAGCAGCCACGAATCAGCCGAGAGTGCAATCTGGAGCGAGGGACCCTCGAAGACCCAAGGAATTGTCTTACTCTCAGACGTCCGCCACGCCGTGCGCAGGAGGAATTGTTACAAGCATTCCCAAAGGTCAAGCACCTTCGCTCCGATCAAAAAATGTCCCCCACGAGATGAAGAAACCTGGCATTCCTTCCTCGTGCACCTAAAACCGAACTTGCGCAGCTAGTACACTCCAAGAGGCTCCATCCGAGACTCGCTATCTCTCGTTACCCGAAAATAAAAAAAAATAAAAATAGCAGCGAGATGGAGAGATAAGGCGTCCACTCGGCAAGGACATCTCCCATTGGAAGCCAGCTGGAATGTGGTCGTCGGGGATGGCAGGAGGGTGTCGTTGCCTGGCGGCGTTAGCACGGTAACATCCTTTGGCGCTGGCCCGAGGATAGCTGACGCGAGTCGCCGCAGATTAATGACTTCCTCGTGGTATTTACGGTGGTGTGTGCTTTGGCGCGCACGGCCAACCGCACGTGCGCCCGAGGATCAGGCACGATCGGAATTTCGAGCGAGAGTGCATCCCGCGCGCCACGGAGAAAGGTATTCGGGATAGAGGCGACTTTTAGCGGACTATGATGTTACCGTAATTTTATGCGCGGCTCAGCTCCGCTTCCCCATGAAGCGGGGGAGCGCTTCCGCGACGCCGCGGCGCAGTCGATCCGAGGGAACAGTAAACGTCTGGGGGGGATCTTCGTTGGCGAAGCGCATCGTGGCCGCATTCATTGTCTCCTCCTGCTTAACGGCAGAGGGACTGTCCTCTGATACGCGATTGTGCAGCTGTTTATAGCGATATCGAGTACGAAGGGTGATGGATGCTTGAAGCGTTGATGAAGCGTGGCTGTAAAGAAGTAGCCTCGGGGAAACTTGGTTGATTGGTTCTCGGGGCGGGTTACTGTTTGCTCTCCGATAGATGCAACACCTCCCGGGGGGATACGTATCTACTTGCAGCTTTGTTACTTGGGCAGATAGTGTTCGTGACCTGGTGAGATTTAGATATGAATTATGGGACGGGGTATAATGCAGGAGACACCATTGGAGATGCAGTCGAGTGGATAGGAGGAAAGCCTGAGGGAGGTATTCGGCGTTAATCGTATCGAAGGGCAATCCTATTACGACAGGCGAGTATAGGGTTTTCATCTTCGTCGATAGAGGCACGGTGATTAGTTTTTAATTAGCAGTGAATGGGTACCCTCGTAGCCGCATTCCTCTCTGTTCCCTGGGTGTCAAGTATCAAATTTTGCCAAAGAGGAGGAAGACGAACGGCCGCTCTCGCGTCGAGGCAATCGTTATCGTTGCCAGCTGAAGCTGTATCGGGCCCCGCGGTCCACGGGCGCGAGATAAACAGGCCACGTAAACGCGGATTTGCGCTCAGGTTACGGGAAGATGGAGGATCGCGGGCCCGCGGTGCAGAGGTTGCTGTTTTACACGGGGAACCGTAATGATGGTGGCCCGTGCAAGTTAGATGCAGGTTGAGGAGGAGAGAAGAAGAGGAGGGAAGACGATAGCAGCGAGACTCGTATTATCCAATCGTCGGGAGTGCTCGCGGATGGCGTTTACTGCGACCCTAAGTCGTGACCGATCCTTTGGTGGGAATCCGCCCTGAGATCGACTCTCATACGCCTCGAGAAGGAGTTTCCACGTCTTTCTCTCTCGGCTCGCCGCGGCCGTCCTTTCTCCTCCCGTCTTCCTCGTCGTCCAGCTTTCTCGCGTCGATCCATCGGCTCTCTCCCTTTCCCTCCGCTCGATATTCCGTTGTCTCCGTTTCTCGCGATCATTGCTGGTCCCAGCTAATGGCTGATCGGTGTGCTCGAACTGACGATCCCCGTCGCGATCGAGGCCGCGCGTCGCAGTCGCGTGCAGCACGGAATAATCGCCAGCGCCCGCTCGCCCGGGGACGCCAATTTACCAGATAAATCGTAGAAGCGTAGGATTTATCGGGTAGGCGTGGTGTGTCTCTCCAGCTATCCAGTCGCATCTGCGTCTCGTGGCAAAAGGAAAGCGTGGCGCGCGAGCGATCCTGCCGATCCATGGACCGACCGGAGCTTTTCGGATCGCTCGCGAGGAACGACTCTGCCGTTCGCGAGACGGTGGAATGTGCTATTCGCGTCGACAGCCCTAATGGCACGTTTTCGCGACGAGACGCCGGCACGCTGCGCCAATTCCCCGCGGAATTTCGAAACGGAACGCGCGGCCTTCCATTCTCCCTGGCCTCTGCCGTCGGCTTCCTCGAAGTCCAGACGGATTCGGTCGAAGCCCGCGCCTCGCTCGCCGTTTCGACGGGCACCAGCTCGAAATAGGCCCGGGTCACGCCGGGAAGAAGGAGGTGGAAAGCCATCAGCGCGCCGCGGCGTATCCTTGTTCCTCGCGCGGCCTCGCACGGCGCCAAACACTCGGCTTAAATATTCAACCAGCAGGCGTGAAAGCTGCTGGGAGGCCTGTTGTTCCCGCATCGCCGGAAACAGGCGGGTTATCAATGGAAGCCGACTTTTGATAACTTTTTCCGCGAGCCTCGCGCGGTACAGTCACTTCCTGGAAGAGGAGCCGGAGTCTGGCGCAACAGGGGTCATTGTTTTCGCGTTGCTCTCAATTGGAAGTCGCGATTTCCTTGCGATTTCGGGATTTCTGTGTGATTTTGAATTTTTTGTGCCATTTGGGTATTTAATTGTGATTTGGGGAGTTCTTTGTGATTTGGGGATTTCTTTGTGATTTGGGGATTTCTTTGTGATTTGGGGATTTCTTTGTGATTTGGGGATTTCTTTGTGATTTGGGGATTTCTTTGTGATTTGGGGATATCTTTGTGATTTGGGGATTCTTTGTGATTTGGGGATTTCTTTGTGATTTGGGGATTTCTTTGTGATTTGGGGATTTCTTTGTCATTTGGGGATTCTTTGTGATTTGGGGATTTCTTTGTGATTTGGGGATTTCTTTGTGATTTGGGGATTTCTTTGTGATTTGGGGATTTCTTTGCGATTTTGTGATTCGGAAATTCTTTGTGATTTGGAGATTCTTTGTGATTTGGAGATTCTTTGCAATTTTGGGATATCTTTGCGATTTTAGAATTTCTTTGCAATTTTGGGATTTCTTTGCGATTTTTGGGGGATTTTGCGATTTCTTTGCAATTTCATCCCCCGAGAATTCAGATCCCAGCAGAGATTCATTCCGCTGCAAGCTCTGCAATTTATCTGCGACCGGTCTGAAACCTGACACGCTCCTGCATCGGGAAGCGAGTCGCAGGAATTCACGTGTCCGCGCTTCCCCGTGTTGCCCCCGATATGTGTTATTTCGCTGGGCGCGTAGACAGCGAAACACTGCCCTCGAAATTATGAACCGCGTCGGTTTTGTCGGAAGCTCACAGCTGTTCCCAGTGTCCCACTAAAGGGCTTTCGTCCTGGTAATCCCGATCGTGTTACCTGCAGCATTATTGGCCAACAGGAGGCGGGGCATGCATCGGCGAGAGCAATTAACGTGCCAATTAGTCGAAAGCCAGAGTCCCGAGCGTTTGTGGCAATTAATTCGAAATTGAACGCGGCGACGGCCCCGGAAGTCACGTCGATGGCTCCTTTCATCGATTATCGAGCATTCATAAACGAATCGACTCGCGAAGCTCAGCGCTACGCTACTACCAGCTGTCATCAATTTCTACATATCTACCGCGATTACACACAGTAATAAAAACAATAAATTCAATGGCAATTATCTTGCCCTCGCGTTCGAGACCTCTTTGATTTTTACTCATCGCGGGAGGACGTCGTGGACACTTCCAAGATCGATTCGATCGAGCAAGAGGACTGCCTGGATGCGCGGTCTTGACACCAGGGGTCGAATGTTAACATTTTACAAACTAAACTTATTTATCGAAGTTTTACATTTTAAATCACATCTCTCCTGTATTAAGTTAACTTTGTACTGAAACAGTTTCTCTGTTGAAAGAATTCAGTTTTAACAGTTATTTTATGTTCGATTAATAACAATTCCGCAGAATCATATACTTTTGAACAGATATTTAAGGGTAAAATATAAAGGTTACGAATATTTTTTTAATTAGTATTAGAAGCAGGACAAATATAGAAGAGAAAAATTATTTCTCCGAACGGCTTAAAGTTTCTTCAGATCTATCCACCCCACGTTTTCAGCAAACCTGCTTGTCGCAACTTTAACTCTTTCCAAGCAGAAAAAATATCCCTGTTTAACTAAAACTATTTTTCCACTTTCACGAAATTAAAAGCTGCTTTTTCACAGTATAACGTGTGGAATAAAAGTTTCCATTTAACAGACTGCATTTTGTAACAGTTTTCTCGGAACGGAGAAGAAAATAGTCATAAACTTACAGTGATTTCATAAGTAGGGGAGACCGGGGCTAAAAGTTCCGGGGGTAAGTTGTTCCGACGGCTCTATCTTCGGAATAAAAAGAGCGTTGTACTTTAAATTATTTTCTCCGTGTGAGTTGATCACGCCACTCTGTCCCCCACTTTAATAGCGTCCGCGACAGCGAATTGTGTGGTTGTAAGCAAGGACCTATTAGTCGCGTACCAGATAAGTAAAAATTTTTCTATCATTACTTTTTGGTCTATTTCAATTATTTAACGTAGATATTATAGATTGAATCGTCCTTATGGATCAAATGACATTTAAGAACATGGTGTAATAGTGTTTATCGTTTGAATACATGTATAAGCAGAATAATCTTTGAAATTGCTACATGTGTCGGTAGGGGCTAGTTGTTACCGTGACTTGGGGCACGTTGGTACCGTAAAAACTTGCCCCGCCGCAAATAGGTCTGTGAAGATAGCACCCCCAAATTCGATTTTTTAAAAAAACTCAACAGCATTCGTTTGTTCATCGTATGCCCATGTTTGCCCATAAAAAAATTTCGTTTGCCCACCCTTCAAAAAAAAATTATGGCAAAAAAAATTTTCATCAGCACCCCCATGAAAACATTTTAATGATTTGTCGGTGGGAAATGATTGTCCTTCGTTTGCCCACGTTTGCCCATAAAAAATTTTTTTTTGCCCACCCTCCAAAAAGAGTTATGAACAAAATAAAAAATTTGTCTTCATCACCCACGATGAATGCATTTCAATTTTTTAAAAGAAGGATACGAATATACCCGACCTGGCCACGTTTGCCCACTCTCAGATTTCATTTGCTCACCCTTCAGAATTTAAATAAAAAATAAAAACCTCGAAAAGAAGGGTACAGGTGAAGCGATCGCGTTAAAGTTCGATTATTCTCGAAAATATTATCAAAATCGTTCTTTCAACGGTCCAGTTCGTTAGTTTAGATGTAGAAGAGATTTGCCCATCCATTAATTTCGTATGCCCACCCTCCAGAATCGAATTATTAATAAAGATAGCCAAGAAGTGCGGTACCCGTTGAAGCGATCGCGTTAAAGTTCGATTTTTCTGGAAAATAATATCAAAATCGTTCTTTCAACGATGCAGTCCGTTAGTTTAGATATAGAAGAGATTTGCCCATGCATTAATTTCGTATGCCCACCCTCCAGAATCGAATTATTAACAAAGATAGCCAAGAAGTGCGTCGTTGGAAATAATTCGAGAGTATCGCCAGACATCTGTTTACGTTTCGGCAGTGGCACTCGGCGCTGCGCCCCTTTAGTTAGGGTAGCAGCGCTGCGTGTCGTCATCGAACGTGCCGAAACGTAAACAGATGTCTGCGACACTCTCGAATTGTTTCCAACGACGCACGAAAGTCAGTCGGTCTACAGAGTTCGGGCGCAACTCTTGCGAGATCGTGCGTTCATTTACGGTTTGTGAAGTAACTGTGACATTATATTATTTTCCGTTGTGCGATATCATTGCGGTAATTAGTGAAAAATGACTAGAAAACCACTCTGGTATTATTCTGCACATGCTGCAGATGTGTGAAAAGTGTGAAGTATTCGATGAGCGATACAAATTGAAGTGGATAACATGTCACCAAACACCTTTAACCTTTACGGTAAGAACAATCGATTTTGATAATTCATTCGGAAAAAAAACTAACGGAAAGGTATTCGGTTCAACGGGTACCGCACTTCTTGGCTATCTTTATTAATAATTCGATTCTGGAGGGTGGGCATATGAAATTAATGCATAGGCAAATCTCTTCTACATCTAAACTAACGGACTGCATCGTTGAAAGAACGATTTCGATAATATTTTCCAGAAAAATCGGACTTTATCGCGATCGCTTCAACGGGTACCGCACTTCTTGGCTATCTTTATTAATAATTCGATTCTGGAGGGTGGGCATACGAAATTAATGCATGGGCAAATCTCTTCTACATCTAAACTAACGGACTGCATCGTTGAAAGAACGATTTTGATAATATTTTCCAGAAAAATCGAACTTTAACGCGATCGCTTCAACGGGTACCGCACTTCTTGGCTATCTTCATTAATAATTCGATTCTGAAGGGTGGGCATACGAAATTAATGGATGGGCAAATCTCTTCTACATCTAAACTAACGAACTGGACCGTTGAAAGAACGATTTTGATAATATTTTCGAGAATAATCGAACTTTAACGCGATCGCTTCATCTATACCCATTTTTTCGCGGTTTTTATTTTTTATTTAAATTCTGGAGGGTGGGCAAATGAAATCTGAGAGTGAGCAAACGTGGTCAGGTCGGGTACATTCGTATCCTTCTATTAAAAAATTGAAATGCATTCATGATGGGTGATGAAGACAATTTTTTTATTTTGTTCATAACTCTTTTTTGGAGGGTGGTCAAACGAAAATTTTTGATGGGCAAACGTGGGCAAACGATGGACAAACGAATGCCGTTGAGTTTTTCCAAAAATTCGAATTTGGGGGTGCTATCTTCACAGACCTGCCGCAAATGTATAAATTGTTTCCGCTGTGCTTTAAGATGCGAACAATATGAATGAAAGGCGGAAAGGGACACGACTTCGATCGAAGATATGCGTAAAGATAAATAAAAACTGTCGCTTTTGGTTTTCTTTTAAAGATAATACATTTTTGTTGGTCCGAACCTTCATAAATTACCATTATTAATAAAATTCTGCTTTATTTCATTAGAAAATGAAATATTTCATTAAAAGGCAACTCTTATATCATAGTAACAACTTACCCCAATGCGATAACAACTTGCCCCATGTAGGGGTAAGAAGTTCCGCTTCGATCAGCCACAAATAAATTACTTTCTATGGGAAACCTATTACAATATATTAAACACAAGCTTAAAATCAGAAGATATAATAAATTTAACAAGAAATTAGTCAATAGTGAAGAGAATAACTACATTATTTTCCAGTCATTTTTTATGTTTTATCGAAATCGGAACTTTTAGCCCCGGCCTCCCCTAATCGAAAATGTTAACAGTTCCATTCGATCCCTGCTAGAAACTCTACATCTCAGAATATCTATTAGCATTGATTTTAAGCTCCCTTTACGTCCACGCGTTCCTCATTCTCCCGCTGCTGAAGATGGAGCCGTTCGTCGCTCCCAGCCCATCGGCTTATTTATTCGACCGGCTCGTGGGTGGTGTCGGCTCGATTGTACCGGTGTGGAAGGCATCCGCGGCCGATATACACCGGTCGTCGATTACCCTCCTACCGGTTTTCTGGATGGCCATAGCTACGTAACGGTTCCACCGGGCGGGGAAGTCTCTCGCGATGTTCGGTCAGCAGGACCGGTTCGCCGTTTCTCGGTAACCCGTTCTCCCGCCTTTATGGAACACGGAGCAGGTGCGCCGAGTGAATTTTCGCACCGAATTTCCCTCTGTCGCCGCGCCGGTCCCGAGGCACGCCTTATCAACCGGTCCAAAGCTCGAGCGGCGACCTCGAGGCTCCCACGATTAGTCCCGCGTCGAAAAGCTTGCGCGCGTTGCCTCGCGGCAGCATTTATCCCAACATACCGTTCCTTTTCCACGGTTTTTTCCTCTCGCCTGGAAAGCCAGCGCTAATGCGAGGGAATTAGAGAAGGCCGGGCTCGCTTTGAGCGCGCGAGGGGCGAGGCACTTGGCTGGAAAACCGCGAAACGGGAAAGCTGCTCCTCTTTCTCGTTGCCCGCGGTTAATTTGCAGAATTGGGGGCGGAGTGCGGCGTGCTCGCGCGCAGGGAAGCCGCAAGGTGCACGCTGCTTCCGTTGTTTCCGCGGTGGCTGGCTCTTTTGCGAGTGCCATTCGATTTCGCGATAGAGTCTGGGTTGTCTGACCTCTTCCAACGGCGGATCCCGTAGTATCGAATCTTCTTTAACGTCACTCGGTGCGAGGAACGCTGAGTGTTAGGCGAGGAGCAGCGGAATCCCGCGGAACGTGAATTCGCGAGGAATTTACGTCGGGCTGGAGGCACTCTGGAGAAACTTGCTAGTCGATGAGGAACGATGCGTTGAACTTGGAGCGCGAGGCGAGCCACCGGCCCGTGGAAAAACTTTCGAGGTCGGCGAGCATTTCGTTCGAAAGGTATCGCTCGCTCAACCCACATTTTATGCGATTAACTTTGCTCCCCCAGAATTCCGACGTTCTTAACCTTCTGTACTCTGGACGGAAGGCTTCCCTGGGGATTCGCTTCTCGATCAGCTTGGAACTTTCTTCTTAAAGCGACATAAAATTCAAAAGCAAAGATGGACAGGGAAACGCGATCAGTTTGTGAAGTTGGGGTCGATTTTATAGGTGCGCTGGTGGAAGGCGTCGCGGCCGATCGTTCGCGGCGGATGAGCGTAGAAAAGCCATTCGCGGGGCGGACGTCTTGCGGACGAACCGTCGACAGAATAATTTCATGTATTATTTATCGCGCATTCCGCGCGACTCCCTGGTCCGCCGATTGTACCGGGTGCTTCGTAATTTACATCTGCTGCGAGCCGGACGCCTCTCGCGCGGGGAAGTACGGTAGAACTCTATTTAAGGGCTCAAGCCACCCTGGGACACCCAAAACGGCACCAAATTAGACGATTTTTTTTAATGATACTATGGGATTGAAAATTATTTGCATGCTTCTTATGTTTAGGGCATGTATTAAGATACTATTAAAATCTAAAGTGAGTCGAATCAAAATTGTTCAACTTATGCTGCAAGTCAATTTGAAAAAAAAAGTGATTCCGAGAGACAACACATAACTCGGCCCTTTTTAATATTTCTGTACAATATTTATACAATATATTCCTTAATATATTATATAAATATATTCCTTAATATATTGTATAAATATATTGTATAAATATTGTACAGAAATATTAAAAAGGGCCGCGTTATGTGTTGTCTCTCGGAATCACTTTTTTTTTCAAATTGACTTGCAGCATAAGTTGAACAATTTTTATTCGAGTCACTTTAGATTTTAATAGCATCTTCTGTAATAGACTATCTACAGAAGTACATAGGGTTGACACAATTTAGGTTGAAATTTTAGGCAAATTTTTCGGCTAAAACTGATATTCTCCTCAAATGTCCACCATTTTTATGAAAATCGATATTTTGACGAGTCGCTATGTACTTTTCTAGTAAATATCATGTAAATAATAAAAATTTCCGGTTTATTATCCTACGTCAAAGTATACGTGACTTCTACTGCTAGCCGCGGAGAGTGTCTTTTCAAAAATTGCAAGAATGGAACAGCTCCAGCAACGCCATTTTGTTAAAAAAAAATAGTTACAAGTTTTTTTAATATACATTAAGGCATGTAGACTAAATCACTTCAAATAGTTTTCTCATTTATTTTCTACTTTCGGCCAGAAAAATTCTGGAACTTGCATATGATTTTGGGTCTCCAAATTTGCCTGACCGCTTAAAACCGAACGAATTTGGTCCCAGTACGGCTTCCTAGCTTCATGATTCCCTGAGAACCGCAAAGTGAGCTAGATATAAATTCAGGAAAATTTAATCTCTGCGTAGTAGGTGGGAGAAATATAATGTCGAGGGAAGAAGGTGGGAAAGCTCCTTTGTTACCCAAATGATACTTAGATCACCCGCGAAACCCCGAAACTACCTACTCATCGCAGCCCTTGTAGAATTCGCGACTGGCTGCGCCCCATTTTCTCGATCCAGTGATTGATAAACTTCCGGGTCACCCGGTAGACGGTATGCACCAGCGAGCAACAGCTCGTCTCCGTCGCGTGGGAATACGGTGTTCCCAGTAGCCGTGTCTACTGGAGGCCGCAGTTTGCACGCCGACAATCCGTTCCGATGCACTTTGACGGCGAGCTCTGCGGCCGAGAGACAGAAAAATCCGCTGACAGCCGGGATCCCTCGCAATAAAATATTTTAACGGTACTTTCTTGGGAGAGCAACGTCGTCTCCGAGAGAGCCGTTCCCACCTGGTATCCGCGATCGATCTTGGCCACCGTGAAAACGCTTTCCACAGCCACTCCTCTCTATCGACGAATATTCCTCTCCGATTCATCTCTGGTCAGTGAAAATCGAAGTAGAAATCGTTTCACAAAATGAAGAAAGAAGAGTCAGAAGCTGTGTTTCATGAAAAAAGGGGACCGTTCCCCTTGAACTCTGCCTACCTATGAGAAGTTTAACGAATCGACGGCAGCTTGAGCGCCGATTGTTCTCGCAGAAGCTGGTGCTCTTGTAACGAGGGCGACGAAACTCGCCTCTGTCGAAAAACAATCGGCAAGATTTTTTAAACGGCCCCGACCTAGCACCCTCGCGGTTATTAGCCAGGTTGTTGCGCGCGAGGGGGCTTCTCATCGAGCGCCGCTGGCGGCGAAGGAAAGCGAGCCGGGGGTGTCCCTTTAACGAGTGTCATCGACCCGGTGGAAAGGTCAGGAACCACGGGAGAGGCCGAGTTTTTCGCGCAACACGTTACGCGGAAAAACGTGCAACCGCGCGGCGGCCTTCCGTGCGGTTTTCCGGGGTTGCGCGTGACTTATCGTCCGGCGATCGATTCCCAGCGCGTCGGGGCCGGACGTGCCTTTTAGACGATTCCCGCGGAGCCGTGCGGAATCGCGGAAAGCCTCGCCGCCAGCGCCGATCGATCTTCGCCGGGCCCCGATAATACCCCGTTCATTTGAATACCGTTAGTCTCGAGGCGGCCTGCCTCTTTCCCGAGGCTCCGACCGTTACACCACTTTCGCTCAGCCCGAGCATCGCCGTCGGCTGCGTTTTTTTTTTTTTTTGCCAACAGGCGTCGTTTGATGATCGACGATGAGTCGCCGCAGCTCGCGGAGTGTACTTTCATCGCTGCGCCGTGGGATCGCAGGCGCGTTTTTCGTTTTCGTTTCGTCCCCGTTTCCGCGGTGACTCGCGGTTCGTAGTCTCACCTTTCAGGCGCGAGTCATTAGGAAAAGTAAGGAGAGGTAGGTGACAGCGCGAGGCTCTCAGGAATCGGACGAATTTCCAGTCCATTACGGGTCTCCACGGGGAAAGGGTAATTACAGCGCTCATTAAATAACGTACAAGGCTTTCCTTTTAACGGCCTTTGGACACGACGCGCCGCCTCCCTCCTACCTGAACTTCATTATTGAGGCGCGCTTGGCGATTGCCTTATCGACGAAGGGATCGGCCCTACTCGCGTCTCCCTCGTGGAAGATTCATTGGAAGATTGCATCGCCCTGCCGTTTGCTTTGGGAGCAAACAGGGTGGTATAAAACGCAGGGTGTTTCGAGGTGTATTTTAAAGAAACGAGCTTGTCTGCGATAGTACACACAGAGGAGAGATTCGTGATCCAAATTTCTGAGGCGAGATGGATTTTAGAATATTCCTCTTGAGGATTTCGGCATTTAGCGACACGTTTCGGGGGAAATCTGTGGTTACTTCATTAGGGGTCGTCGTTAAATTACGTAAAGCTTGAGGGGTTGAGGGTTGCGTATTTCTTAGGTTTAAATGGGGAATATAGCGGAGAAGCTACTGTAAAAATTTCAAGCGATTCGAATAAAACTTGTTCAAGTTATGCTGTGAGTCAATTTGGAAAACGTGGTTCCGAGGAGAAACTGCTTAAGATGTGTATAATAATGGCGTTTAAACGAATTTTCGATTTATTTTTTTGTTTCCGTTTTTGTGCCGTTACCCCTGAAGGGGTCATTCTGGTTAGCGCGCCGATAAATTCAGCGATTTTCAGGAATTTATTGCGAAGACAGGAATTATAGTAATGGAATAAAACTTTTTTCTATCGATTAAACTATATTTCCACAATGAATAAAAAATATAAAAGTAATAACATTATTGCTTTTCAAATGCTTATGAAAGTGGTCTTGATAAGATGTTTAAAAATTCATGCCTCGTTCGTCAGGTGATTTCAGCAGCTGGACTTATCTGAATCCAAAAATACAAACAGATTCTTGATTAGTATGACTGTCGCTATGGCCCGAACTAGAATAAATGATTTCTCCTTAAAATTAACAAAATGGCGGGCAAAATACAAGAACCAATGCATTTCGGCTCTGTTTTCTGTGCTATTTTCGATTTTAAAACTAGGTTAGACTGAACAGAAATACTTGGTTGTAGTATCAGCCAGAGGCATAGGTGCGCAGAATAAGCAGTTCAATTTATAAAGCAATCGGTTCGATAGATTTCGAGATTTTACCTGCAGCATGTGAAAAACTGACGTTTCGAGAAAAACGCATTCAAAGATTTCATCTATAGAGCAAAATGCCTACGTAGAAGCTAAAATAATTGGAATTTTTCGATGAAAATTTAACAGTACATTCTTCAAAAAATCAATTTTTTTCAAACCGTCTAACCAGACCCCTTAAATGAATAATGTAAACCTTTAAACGAATTTTAATAATATAAAAAATGTAACGCAAGGAAAGGGAGAAGGTAGTTGGAATATAAAATCTTAGATATTCTTATACTAGGGAAGAGAGGGGGTAAGAAATCACTAAAATTAGCCTTACATAATTTAAGTACGGCGCCTCAGTCGCCGAAGGAGGCGCGGCTTCTTCCACTTATGATATTCTCAAACATCGTCTCAACATTCTTCTGTCACATATATCCGAAAGCAACGCGATATAATCGCTGGAGGACCGTCGGCGAGGAAACAATTTCGCGCGGGGCGCTGTCCACCACGGCGATCCAATTTCCGCGACCATTTTCTCATTAGCCCGAGAAAGGCAGCGCCTCCTCCTTTATGTATCGGCGACTGCGAGCGGGAGGGGAATTTAATTTTCGTCGATTGGTACAAAGGACGTAGCAGGCCGCGATATCTCGAGACGCTCGCGGGGGAAGATGGTGACACGGTGCCAGTGAGTCAGCCGCCTCGATGAGCAGCTCGTTTTTTGTTAGAAACCATCCACGGAGGAATGAAAGAGAGTATTTGACTCAGGGCCACTTCCCTGGCAGTGACTCGCTACAGAGATTCAACTGTTCTCATAAAAATACGATCTCGCCCTCCCTGTCCCTCCTTCAAGCTCCCCCCGGGATTTCCCCGGGTCTGTATCGAGAGGGACAATGAGTCACCCTCTCGGAGAGCGTGCAGACTGCACATCGCGTGCTCGCACGCACCCCGAAACTGTCGTTTCGGGATTGATCGCGCGGCTGCGAGGGTAACCCGATCCCCCCGAGTGTTACGACGCGAAGGAAGAAGGGCGGTCCGCGATGAGGGCACGTTAAATTAGAGCCGCTATCATCTCTGAGCGGATGGCACATGCATATTTGGCGAGCTTGGACGCGGTGCATTGACCGGCGCTGATCGAGCGAAGCGGAGAGTTATTATTCCCAGATTGTATCGCCGCCCGAAGGAAGATCGAGCCGAGGCCGCCGGGCGGAAAGTAGATCCCTCGGGTCAGGAATCACGAGGGTCGTTGGTTGGGTGTTTATAGAACGAAACGGAGGCGAACGGGTCGCCGGACGTTTATCGCGCGATCGTCTCCGAAGCGCTGCAGACCGAGGGCACACCTACGGCACCTTCAGGGATCTCAGGAGCCCATCGAAACACTCTTTTCGATTGAATTCCAGCGATTCGATGGATCGCCCACGCGCCAGCCGGCTCTGAGGACCTCCGTCCTATGTAAATTACTCAGCCACCCACGGCTCCAATGGGTCCATCCGTTCCGCGGATATCTCGCAGCTCCGTTCCAAGCGCGCAGCTCCATCTCGCTTCCATCTTCGAGCATAACGAAGCACAGCGCGTCTAACGGTTACCCTCGGCTCTGTGGAAAAAACGACGCGGAGATCGCGCTGAACCGGAGGTCGAACCAATTAACAGTCGCAGACGGTCGACAGAGATCGCTCCTAAAACTATCCGCTCGCGTATAAAGGAAACGACTGGTCCGGCCCGTGAGTCACGTTTATTGTTCATCGTTTAGCAGCCCACGACGCCTTTCTCTGTCTGAATTAGCGGCTCCCCGGCACTTGGTCGTCTGGAAGGAACGGGGACGCGACGCGGGAGCGCGGCGAAGCGGCTGGGCGATCGGTATGCAGGCCCTAGTGTGGGCTACATCTCGAGAAAGAGGCCGGAGATCGAGTTGCTTCTTGGATAGCCGAGGAGAAAACTCGGGATTACGTTACCCGTTGCATAGGTGTACTCAGCACGCAGCCTTCTTTGCTCCAATTATAAGAAAGTGGAAGACGCGATCGGGAAACCGCGCCGCTCCGAGGCACGATCGATCCGAGGCTTACACGCGATCGTTGTCGCCAATCCGGTTAAGTCGTTTCCCTTGGGGGGAGCGAGTGGAACGGAGCGGTCTAGCGTTACGCGATCGAGCCCGCGTGCATCGCAAAAGTGCATACCGAACAATGGCAGCGCGGCTGATGGCTGCGCTTCGGTAATCACCCGGGGCTGCCTGGCGTCCTAGAGAAATAGAGGAAGAATGGCCACGGGCTGGGAGGGCGGCTAGACTTGCCTCGTTCTCCACGGTGAAAGAAATATGTCGTCGACTGTTATGGCGAGACAAGAGATACCGGCGGCGCGCGCCGGGCGCATCCTCGTTCGCCGGTATTGCCTCTCCTTTTGTCCCCTTCCAGCGAATAATCACGAATACCGTGAAAAACCAGGAAGCAATTGCTTCCCCTCTGCCGGCTTTTCTCATTTCCCGATGCGTCCTCCTCCGCTCCGAACGGGATTAACGGCCTACGGCCTTCGGATTCTTCTCCCTTTCGGTAATTACTCGGCCGCGTATTGTCTCCGCCCGCTCTGCTGCGCCCCGATACGTTCGCTCTGCATAGCTCGCGGAGAAAGGAACGGTCCGCGGCTTTCAAAGGGTTGCTGCGCGCCTAGGTACACCTGGCTCGACGGGAGCCCGTTAACGAAACCCACTGAAACAGTTCTCGGTGTGCACGCGAATCCGTGGCCACTGGTTTCTGCGCGCCCTATACGCTTCACGAGGATAGTACTCTAATCAGCGGGGGTAATTGATAGGGCAGCGCTCCGCGAGATAAACCAGCTAGACGGAGAATGCCTGGAAAGTATCGCTCATTAAGGCACACCGATTTCCTTCGACTTGGGTCAGTGTACCCGCCGCTATCGCGGGCCCTTCTGATAACCGGAGCCATGGGCGGTGCCCAGCAGCGGGCAGCGAACCGTTCCATGGTCTAGCAAAGTGTTTAGGATGATTCCTCGTCTCGAGGGATCTCCGAATGGCAGTCGAGTCCTTTCAGAGCACGGTTCCCAGTGAAAAGGAACGATCGAACCCTCGTTTACATCGCAGTCGGCGGAGGGGAACAGAGGGACGATGACGGGAAGAAAAGAGGAGTAGATCGTACAGTTATACTGTATCTCTTCTCTGATCGAAAGGCCCTTTGAGCGCGGACGAGCGGCAACTATTTTCTACCTCGCTTTCCTACCACGGGACGAAAATACACCGGGTGGCACTCGTTTCAGAGCAGACGCTTCTTAAATAACCAGCTACCCGGCCCAGAAAGTCCCCTCCAGAAGGAGAAATGCACTGAACGGAACACGCTACTCCGCTTCTTCCGGGCTGGCCCTGGCGCACGTGGCGTCGCTTCTCGCGAGCAGACTTGCTAGGAAGAACGCCACCAAAAATATGTCCGCTCATCGTCATGTGCATGCTTCGTCACGTGTTGAGATTCGACAATCGCTGCAGCGGTTAGTGGGTTAATTTTCAACCTTTCCAAGAGCAACTCGTGCAGGAGAGCTCTTCTCCCACGCTTCTGTGCGAGGTTTCCGGGAAAAACCAGCGCGCAGGGAAGAATAGCGCGGAATCAAATATCCCAGAATTTCAGGAACAACGTTGAGCATGCAGCGGGTGAGCTTTGACCCTCCACAAACTACGAGATTAACGCTCGACAGCGTTCCCTAGTCCCCGCGGTGGATCGCAATTTCCTCGTTCCAAGCGGGTCGCCTTGTATCTCGAAAAAACAAAGCGGTGCTCGTCGGCGAGAACAGAGGGCACGGTTAAAATATTGCGTTTCACCGCGAATAGTCCGCGAGCGGTTTTATCCGCGCGCAGCGAGCAGCGACGCGACCCGCGTATATTTATAGCCAGCCGCGAATAAGAGAGACACGGTCGCGAATTACGCATTGCTCTCCCTTCTTTTTCCTCTTTTTCCCTCATTTCTTTTTGGTCGGAATTAACCGGATCAACGGTTATATCGCGGGGAGAGGCGCGAGCGGCCTGACCCGATGGCTGCACACTCGCGACGACGCTCGCTCGCTCTTTATAAATAGAAGCCTCTGAAATTCAGTCGCGCACGGGCGTGGCGGGTCGCGCGAGTGATCTACGAGGATCCTAGACGCGGGATAGATCACTCGTCGCGGTCCATTCATTAGGGCGCCACCTCGAGATCCGCGTTCGCTTCCGTCTGTTTGCGTCTTTTTATAAGCTCCCTCCTAACGAAGCCGGCACGCCGACGAGCTGGAAACGGAGGCTGGCTTTGCAGCGCTGCGAACTTCTGGGGGGAAAGACTTTTCGATTGCAAAGCGCCTCGCGAAATTCGGGAGAGAGGGACTTAGGGGAGAGTTGCCTAAATCGTACATTTTACAGTGTATCGCGAAAAGATTAACCCTTAACTGGTATACTGTTTTCGGCAAACGTGACTGGTATACTGGGGTCGTGGCAGACCCCTAATTAAAAAGGACATAGAAATTTGTAAAGTCGACATTAGAGCAACCACTATGAATATTTTCTTCTTAGGTAATGTAGAAAATCATAGAAGCGTAGAAAGTTAAACTATTATTTTAAAATTAATTAGAAATTCAGTTTACCAACTTATGCAACCGAAAATTGTACATCGAACTTTGGGTGCTTGGGGTTAATAACAAATTAATTTGTTGTGAACAAATGGTTAAACATATAATAGTAGCTGCCTAAAAGATCAAGCCACAATATCCAATAGTCACTTGCCATGAAATTAGTACCAAATATGAAATGTGAAGTAAAACATCGCAAGTGGTACGGCATCGGCAACCCTCCCGTAAGTCCAGTGAGCTTTGGCTTTCTTTTTGGAGACTACGCGTTTGAGGCGTGCCCCAGCTGGATTCCGTGTCGCTTGAAAGGTTGAAGGGGAAGTGGGAGTAAATTCACTGTCGAGGAAACTTCCTGTTCTATCGTAACATTACGTAAATCAAGCGGGATTCTCGGCGCGAGCAGAGCGCGCAGTTTACGTGCAGCCTGCACGCTAAGAGTGCAGTTGCGGCTCTGGGTGCGACGTGTTTTATCGCTGGATAATTCGGAATGGTTTACTAAGGGATCGACTACGCTTTGGGGTCAGTCGTGAGTGAGACAGTTTGAGGATCACTATTTTTTAAACGATAATGTAATGTTGCGATCTTATGTAAAACTCTGCTCTGTTTTCTGTTGCAGATATTCGGGGCACGGCAACACGAACCGTATTTATCATGTCGGTTCCTATTTAAGGTGAGCTCCATGCGGACAATGCGACTATTCTTTCGACTCTTTGTGCTGGCATGAACAATGAGGCTTCAGTTGTATCAATATGACAATTGTGGTACGGTCACGGTTCGGTTCGATTTTATTCAACGCTCTTGAAACTGATTCGACGGTTACTCGAATCGAAACGTCCCGGAGATTGAAAAGTTCTAGTAGAGTTCACATTTTTTTTAAATGTCAGCGTTGATTTCAGAAATTAACTTGTTAAGGATCGATAGTAGACTTTATTCGTCGCGATCTTTTGCGAGGAAATAATTCTTCTCGGTATATCGGTTGCGAGTTGGATGAACGAATGCATCGATTCTCTCGTTTCATCGTCTGACGTAATTTTCTGTCTTCCGGGGGCCGAGTAGCAAATAAGGGATAGGGGGAAACGCAATATTACTGGGCATATTGTCCTCGAGGACCGTGAAAGGCAGCCGAGGATGATGGTTTGCATCGACCTATCGATCCTGGATACTCGAGCGATGAGAGAATCGATGCGTGGTTACAGACGGTTGCGCACGGCTCTGATCGTTGCACAGAACCGGAAGCGAGCAATTACGCGGCAGTCGGATTGAAAATCGGCTAGTGCGCGGCAATTTTCCTACCCGGCCTCCATCTTCGCCGACCTCCGTGGCGAAACAGTTACACGAGGGATCGAGGATCGAATCGATCCGTGAAAGTTTCGCCTATCAGCTTTGACACAGCAGCCGAATAAAAGGAGGGAAGGGGGAGATATCGTAAAAGTAAAAGTAAAAGTTTTGCAGAGCCTTTAATGCGTTTATAAGAAGTACCTATCCACGTTTGACATTTCGGGTTTCGCTGAATAATTAAACCGCGAACGCGTAGCACGTTGCACGCGAGCTTTCTCCAACCCGCGGACAGCATCTTCAAAGTTAATTGCGCTGCTTGTCTTCTGGGTGAAGAATGTTTTCGAGCGAGCGACATTGCCCGCGACGGTTTAATGGACGCTTCAACGCGAGTTACACGGGGCGTGCGGGGCGTCGTGAAAGTTGTCAGGACTGATGAAAAATTAATCATCAAGAGTCCCCGGATGGGAGGCCCGCGGAGGTGGACCGTTTCCTTGCGCGCTCGAAGGCTTTCACGGCTTTGGATCGAAGGAGAATGTGTGTCGTTATTAGCATAAATCGTGGCTGAATCAGACAGGAACTGACCAACGATGTCTCATTTGCATCCAACTGGTAAATGAAGACTTGGACGGTGCGAGGGTGGAGAGAGGAATAACAAGGGCTGAAGTTGAGGAATTGCAACGGCTGAACTTGAGGAATTACAACGGCTGGAACTTGGGGAATAGCAGGAGTTGAGCTTGGGGAATATTAAGAGCTAAACTTGGGGAATAGCAGGAGCTGAACTTGGGGAATAGCAGGAGCTGAACTTGAGAAGTATTAAGAGGTAAACTTGAGAAGTATCAAGAGCTGAACTTGAGGAATATTGAGAGCTAAACTTGGGGAATGTCAAGAGCTGAACTTGGGGAATATTAGCAGCTGAACTTGAGCAGTATCAAGAGCTGAACTTGAGAAATATTAAGAGCTGAACTTGGGGAATATTAAAAGCTAAACTTGGGGAATAGCAGGAGCTGATTTTGAGAAATATTAAAAGCTAAACTTGAGAAGTATCAAGAGCTGAACTTGAGGAACATTAAGAGCTAAACTTGGGGAATATCAAGAGCTGAACTTGGGGAATATTAGCAGCTGAACTTGAGGAGTATTAAGAGCTGAACTTGGGGAATATTAAAAGCTAAACTTGGGGAATATTAGCAGTTAAACTTGAGCAGTATCAAGAGCTGAACTTGAGGAGTATTAAGAGCTGAACTTGGGGAATATTAAAAGCTAAACTTGGGGAATAGCAGGAGCTGATCTTGAGAAATATTAAAAGCTAAACTTGAGAAGTATCAAGAGCTGAACTTGAGGAACATGAAGAGCTAAGCTTGGGGAATATCTAGAGCTGAACTTGGGGAATATTAGCAGCTAAACTTGAGCAGTATCAAGAGTTGAACTTGAGGAGCACTAAGAGCTGAACTTGGGGAATAAGAAGAGCAGAACTTGATGAAATCAGCTGACTGGAGTGAGGAATGTGAAGCAGCTCCGAATTCTGACGTGGGGCGCGACTCTCGAATAGTGTCAGACGCCAACACCGTCTCAGCTAAGTCATTCCACTGCTCGGATAGTTGGTGGCAGCTATGTCAAGGTCGCAGCAATCTCTCGGCTTTATCTAACGAACTTAGCTCGATTAGCGCTCGCACGCGTCCGCTGCTCGTTCGTCGGGAACGCTAGCACAAAAGTGCCGCTGCACTTTCACTTGCTTCGCCGATTGCAGTCTTGCAACGTGGGCGACTATAGTTTCCATCGTGAAGGGACACGTTGTGCTTGCCCCATGTGGCCTGGCGATCTCCAAGTCGGCTTCGATCTTCAAGCACCGAATTAACGAGTTCCTCGAACGACGAATGGCTTCCAAGCAAGAGGATGCGCGCTATCTAAAAGCTGCTTGTTCCCAGATCGCAATTCGAGCGCATTCTCTCAGCCCATCACCAACAATGTCCCTTGTCATCGAATTACTGGACGCAAAGCGCTTATAGGGTGCCATCGAATGGAGCAACTTTAATCAGAAAAATAGACTTCAAAACAAATTCCTCTAGCATCTATGGTATAACAGGTATTATTCTTAGACAAAGTGCCTTGGGTAACTTTAATTGTCCACTTCAAGATGCAGTTTGTCTGAGCACAATACCTGTTGTACCAGAAATGCTAGAGGACTTTGTTTTAAAATCTATTTTCCTGATCAGACTCACCTCATTTGACCGCGAAGCTCAATCTTCACAGGAACCACGCTACAGGTTTCACCTACGACCTAACCCAGACCCTGCCATCCTCGAAAGAGTCTGCTGATAATTCAAGCGCAAGGGGTGAGGCAGATTAAAGCGGAAACCGATGATAGCCCTATTTCCAGGTCGTTTGAACCTCCGTTCCCTCGGTTTCCCCGCTCGGAAGAGAGGACGGAAGGCAGGAAAACCGCGGAAGTGATGCTGCAGGGATCCACTCCAGAGGGGGAGCTTAAAAGGTGGAGGTCGACGGCGCGGGGTGGAGGAGGAGGGGGGTTGTAACGCGAGCCGTGAGGATGCGTTAACGAGAACCGGCAGCGTTAATTTCGCCGTCCCCGGGCGGCAACCTTGCTCCGCGAAGCCAACGTGGATCGTCAGCTGTGCGAAGGTCAGGGTCGTCCGGCAGCGGAGGGTGCAATCGATGCACGATACCGCTCCTGCACCCCTCGCTGGCTGCAGTTACCATGGAGACCATCTCTCCTGACCCATTGCTACACAGAGAGAGCTCGCGAGACGCGGAGAGAAGGTTGCGCCGCGCCGACCGTCCGCTCCTCTGTGATAGCGTGCCGCAGACAGGGAACGCCGAGAGGCACACGTACACGCCGAGAAGGACCACCGCGTAACACGCTTCCTTTTTCCGCTACTCGCTCTGCTGAACCCAGCAACTTCGCTACCCCTCGCCACCGAGCTTCTGGGTCTTACGTCAGGATCCCTCGGCCCTCCCTTTTCCTATGGATGTCTGGAGCTGTGATACCAGTGACCTTGTGGCCCAGCGAGGCAGTTGGAGGGACCCGGTGAAACAGGACGAAGAGGAACTGGGGTGAAAGTCGAGTCTATCCGTCATCGAAGCGCTACAACGACACGCAGTGGCTGCAATTGCGAATCTGTAATACAACGAACTTCAACTGAATTCCCCTGTGGATCACCCATTGTCGTGGTCCGTCCCCTTTGCTGGATTAACTAGTGAAACCGCGGTGCGGATCCTGCGGCGAACCGGTCGCCGGGACCGCGCATAACGAGGCATTGTGCAAGGTCGGTATGAACGGGGACTAAGGTCAGCTGGCGCGGATCGATATCGCCGAATCGCCTCGACGCGGGTCACCCGCGTGTGCTTCGCGAACCTTTGGCGGCTGGAGGAGCACGCACCCGCGGTGTCAAACGGGGAGAGAGAGGTGTTTAGTCAGGCTGAGCGAGGCTGGCAGGGATGGATGGCTGGAAGAGCTGGAAAAGCGCGGAGAATTCGTTCCTCGCGGCGTGGTATCAGCGTGTCAGAGAGTCTTATGTGGCGGTATGGTTCTTCGGGGTGTTTCAGAGCAGCAGGATGTCGACGAGCACCGCCACCGCCGGCGGGGGCGTCGGTGGAGGGGGCGTCGGAGGCGCCCTGACGCTGATGGGCTGCGTCAGGGAGGCGTCGCCACCTCCACATATCCATCACCATCATCATCATCAGCACCATCGAACGCTCGGCCTGGGAGAGTTCTCCGCGCAGAACAGCGTCGATCCGCTACCAAAAGGTTCGTATCTGCTTTTCCCTTTTGGATCCTTCGATATCGGTGAGCGTACCTTTCACAGCTGCCTGTTCATCGTCCGTGTTTATCTAATTGAAATCGACGAGCTGCCTCGGCTTCCATAGTTAATGGATCGTAGTAGTGAGCGGGAATAGCGCAGCCTTGGAAAGAATTAGCCTCGATTTAAGCTTTTCGAAATAGAAGCGGCGTTTTATTAACACTGGCGAGCGGGGTGTAACGGGTCGAGTTCAACCGTGCCGTTCTACGCTGCCGCATTCCTAATCCCATTGTGTGAAAAACTGTTTTAACCGGTTAATTGCCATTACCCGGTTATAATGGTGATTAGGAAGCTCGCATTCGGCTCAGCGTAACCGCGTTATCATTACACTCGGATAGTAATTAAACAGTTGCCTATTAACTGGTTAATCTTACATTTGTGGGCCCATAAAACCGGAAACTAAGAGCGTCGTGGTTAAAAGAAAAGGAACTATTCCCTCCTCTACTTTCTTTCCTTTCCAAGCTTCACTTATCTTAATCAGAGATGGTGGACTCAGATCCCCAAATACAAACTTATATTCTGATATCTCAGAAGCCAGTTTTGCACCACCACTGACAAGTAAAGATTCAGTTATAGGGAATAGAGTTTCCCGACTTGGAATATATATTTTTAAAGTACTCGTAGTAACTAAGAAATCCTGAAAATTATATCTGCAGTGGACCTATTTTACTCAGGTTATCAATAACATTCAATACGTATGCGAGAAACGGCAAAATCATCTTATTTAAGAATAATCGGCTAAAACCTGGCATCTGTATGTTTTTTGTGCTGCTGAATCCGAATACGACGTTATTGTTTGTGTAAAAAGATTCCTAAGGTAGTTCTCTTAATGAACAATCGCTTTTTTGGAGATAATTCAAAAAGGAAAGGCCGGTGAATTTTTTAAATATTTTTGTTCGGATTACTCGTACCAATTTACTTGAAAATCTATTTTAGCCTGTTTTTAACTCCCAGGGGCTACATCTGGGCCCATAGGGCAAGATACCAATTCATAACCAATTTAAGTTAGGTTGAAAAACAGTCTATGACTGATTCTCGCCTTTGCGTACCTCTGTTTTCTTTCTTTCTTTTCTTCCTTATACACTTGTGTCGTACAATAAAGACACTTAATAATAATAATAATTATTTATAAAATTTATAAAAATAATGGTACGAGTAATCCGAAAAAAATATTTAAAAAATTCTCCGGCCTTTCCTTTTTTAATTATCTCCAAAAAAGCGATTGTTCATTAAGAGAACTACCTTAGGAATTTTTTTTACACAAACAATAACGTCATATTCGGATTCAAAACCAGAAAAAAACATACAGGTGCCAGGTTTTAGCCAATTATTCTTAAATAAGAGGATTTTGACACTGAATGTTATTTGACTACATTGAATGTTATTGCTAACATGAGTAAAATAGGCCCATTGCAGATATAATTTTCAGGATTTCTTACTTACTATGAGTACTTTAAAAATACATATTCCAAATCGGGAAACTCTATTCCCTATAACAGAATCTTTACTTGTGAGCTCACACTAAAGACTACCCACCGTCCGATTAAGAGATAAACTGAAATTCGAGGTCGAAAGATTGGACTTAGCCCAGGTAGGAGAGAATTTCGATGATATTGCGACACGTGTCGGTGCATCGTAATAGACGTTGCCAGCTCGATGGAAAGATTAAGTAGAATCGCCCTTGCCCACGGCAACAGTCTAGAGTTCTAGACCAGTGACGAGCAACTCGCAGGCCCGCAAATTATTTACTTGCTCGGCCAAGTTGCCTGTGCGACCCACTTCAATCAGCTGATTTGAAGAATAGCGCCTCGCGAACTTTCGTCATCTGAAATCTAAGGTTTCCTTCGCATTAGATTCTGTAGCGTAAAAATGCATTCATTTATACCTGCATAGAAAATCAAAAAAAAATCCACCGCAGTAAAACAAATCAGATTTCTTCAAGTTGCGGTTGCAGCGACCATTAGGGATTACGCGCAGGGTTTTGAATTTTGTCCTGCCGCGAGAATATGTTGCTCATCACTGGCCTAGACGCACCGTACCTGTACAGAGTCCGTGGAAAACGTCGTCTCGCTCTCAGCGATCGTATTTTCAAGGTCCCAGCCGTGGATTACAGCGGCAGAGCGTGGGGAACCGAGCCGTGCCATGAAAAACGGATTTACGTAAACGGCACCGTTCTCCGCGGCTCGTTCGCGTGTCCTATCGATTCCCCGGGGCTCCCGAGGAATTCCATCGCGAGCCATTGGCAGCGCTCCTTTTCCTCGCGCGAGCCTCCTCCGGAGATCCGTCCGCGGCTCCTTTATCTGCCCCGTTCATCGCGAAAGTATCGTATTGACAGAGGTAAAAAAAAAAGAAGAAAGAAGCGCGACGGTAATTAGCCGAGCGTGGTAATCATCCGATCGCGTGCGAGGTTCGGAAAACAGGACTCGAGGAGAAAGTCTGCGGCGCGATTTGCTTCTTGGTTCCTGTTTGAACGGCCGAGGAACGGGTTGTTAAAGGGCAATCCAGCGGAGTGCTCTCCATCCATTGTCGTCGCGGAGGAGGAACGTGACTTGGTCGCCGTTACTCCCAGGGACGTTGCGTTTCCGAGAGGGGCCAACGACCTCTTTATTTTCATTAGCCCCTAGCAGATTGCCTGGCTCCGGGCTGGATTAGCCACGTAAGTGAATATCTGAATCGGCCGGGTGATTAGCTGTTAACTCGAGCCGCGTTTTCGAGAACCGACTGCGATGAGAGCGTCTCGCTTCTTCGCCAGCCGCTTGCTCTTTTCGAGACGGTGGGGCAAGATGAAAGGAGTTCCAGGGTCCTTTCGGCGGGAAGGGACAGAGCGTGCCTTTGTCAGGTCACTCGGGGCGTGTCGGTTTAGGATCCACTCGTTTCTGGTATCGTAATCGCGGCTCCGCGGCCAGAGACTGCAGCTTGAAAGCCACCGAGCTAGAAAGGATCGCGAAGGCGTTGCCTCTACCACCGAACACTGTTCGCGATCGATTCTGTGTCGCGCGGTAAGACGAAGTCGCGGTGTGATTAAACGGAGTAACATTGGAATGCGATGAAACCGTTCAGCTACGGATTATCCGCTCGGGGGGTTCCCGGAATTAGGGAGCGCGCGATTACGTAAACGTCCGCGGTATCAGAGGCTCGCCGTTCTTCTCGGCGACGTAGAAACAGATGGTTTTGTTGGCTGTTGGGTAGACAGGCCCGAGCGATCCGCGCGTGACGTGATTTTTCACGCTTCAGCGACGTCGCCGTTGCTGTTGCGTGACAAGCACACTCGCGGAGAGTGTCAAGTACACGCGGAGGAGTCGTTTCCTACTATCGACGTATTCTTCCCAGTGCGTTCGAACTCGTCCGCGGAAAAGTCCGAGGCAAAAGCTGCTTCCTTAGAAATATTCAGGGGCCCATTTTCTTTTCTCCTTCTCTCAATCTGAACGAGAGGCGCTGGACTGTTCGTGGTCGACTGAACTCCTCGGGAATGGAGAATCGAGTTTTGGCGAGGAAAGGTGATACCCACGCGGCGTTGGGCAATAACACAGGCGGCTATTAACAGAAACAGCGAAACCAGGCCATGGCCAATCGCGGAATGAATGGCCACTCGAACGCGCGTGTTCAGTTACTCCGACCGGCGCGCGGAACTTACGTGGAACTTCGGGATTTCCAATTATCCGTGGACGGAACAAATGAAAACGGCCCGTGAAAGCGTGGAAAAAGAACCACTCTCGTCATCGAGATGTCGCGTAACAGGCGAGAGAAACCTATCCGCTGATAGTTCACTCGGCGTCTCGATAAAAGAGAAACTCCCACGTCCACCGCCGCGAGAATTCCCCAAACTATTTCTACCAAATCGTCGGTGATACCGCAACACCGCGTATGAGCAGTTTGTAATCACCTCTGCATTTTACCGATTTTGCAGGAGGAAGGAAAAACTTAATATTTCAGCCATTTTAAGGGATTTCTTTGGCTGAACTTTTTTTGGGTCAGCTTTAGCACGCCTTGTAATAAATAGTACCATCAATTCATCACAAAAATGCTTAATTGCTGTGTAAAGTCACTTTCACGCACCAAACGTGCCGTCATCTTCACCTGATTTCTCTGTAAATGCGCGGTTTTGTCGCCAACTTGCTAAGAGAGACAGATTCGCGGTATCCTTGAACCTGCTGGTTCCGTTGGTAAAAAGGCAGCTTCCTACTGGTTATTTCACATGGCGTGACTTTTAAAAAACAGCGAAACAGCGCTTGACAACCGTGGGCACGAAATCTCAATTTTGCTACTTTTGCAGACACGCGGTATTTACAAACGCTCGTACGCGGTGTTGCAGTATCACCGACGAAGTATAATCCTCGTTAATGAAGCTGCGGACATTTTCGCGGTGCACGCGATCCCACAGGTAAATAGTTTCCCCGTTGCGACTGGCCTGAGCGTTTATCGGTCTCAGCAGATTTTTACCATATAAGGAGAGTGCCAGCCGATAGGGTTATCTCGCCCAGGCCCAGCATAATCTTATCGAGCATCGTTCGCTCGCATTATCAGGCCGCGCGAAGTCAGCCAGTCAGTTGCGAACAGTAGGCATGCACGTACCGCCAGTCTCTGCGCGAAGATCGTCAGGATGCTCTGCCCCGAGTTGGAGGACATGTTCGGTAACGTGGACATTATCAGAATTGCTTATTCCTCGGAAAGTGTGCGGGGGGTGGTCCGAGAGAGATTCGCCTCCAGTGCGTCAGCTCGTCGACGAAGCTCGCGCGTCAAAGGAGCCTACGTGACTGGGATAGTGAAGTGGTGTTCGGATTGTATCGAAAAAAAAGGAGCCTGTCCTCGAAAAACACGCGGGCTTTTCGCGCCTCTCGCGCCTCTAATCGCGACTAAGGACTCGAGGGTGTCGTCCCACCCTATGAAGCCCGCCCTCCACTTCTGCGCTCCCATTCTTCGCGCCTTTTCGACGATTCAAAGCGTCGACGAAAGGCTTCCGCGCCGCCTCTCGTCCCCGGGATTTTCCCTTTCACCTCGGGGGCCCCATTGTCGCGGCCCTTTCTTCCGATACGCCGCAATTAAGAGGCATCCGTGCGTTAACGAGTGCCACGACGGTCTCGAGCACTCGTATTATTTGCTTATACCGCACACTCGTGTCCCTCGCCGACCCGATCACTGGCCATTGTTGTTTTCCCTGCAACCAGCCTGCGGGAGAGATCGCTCTTCCCCGCAGACGATGCGTCCGACTGTTCGTCCTCGCGTGGACCAGCCTCTCGATCCTCCTCGAGGACGGAATTAACGCGCGCCAGAAACGGGTCACCCGAGTAGAATGGGAGCCGAGTCGCTTTTCCGCGTGATTTAGGAGCGACGAGATTGACCCAAGGTCGCTGGGAACTGGGGCAACCTGGAAAACGCAAGTTTCTTCGCGGCGTGATTCACCGAGACGATAGCGCGTAAGGCAATCGCTCTTTGGTCCCGACTATCTTGCAGCTAGATATCGATCCACGAGCCCCGATCGATAAATGCATTGTTTAACGCGCGAGCTAGTGCTCGCGCTCTACTATCTGCTCACAGGTATCGTTACAACTATCGTTAATTACTCTGTAATCGCTCAGGAGACTCGTTTATCTCGTATCGTCCGCGTGGATTTACTTTGCGTCTACATTTCAAAACATAGGCGTGATTAAGTTTCCGGAGAAGGTCTCCACTCAAACGCCTCAGAGTAAACTCAAACACTCCCGGATCTATCTAGTGCCCAAATTCCAACTTCCATACAACCACGGAGCAGTTCCTTGCTGCAGGGTTTCGTGTCGCGCGTGTTTCTCCCGCTCGAGTTTTCACTCGCCATTGGTATCGAGCTCCCGGAGGCTGCCGTTTGACTCGGGCGCAGCGTTCTCTCGGCAGCGCGTTACGCAATTCGAAGAGAAAGTTCACGCGAGATCGTAATTGCCCTGCTGTGATCGACGACGCTTGATTTCTGGCATTCGCAGAGCCGAAGAAGCGACGCTTCCACCCGCTGCGGGGCCTGAGGAAGATCTTTCGGCGGAAGAGCCGCGGCGCAGCGGACCCCAGGCTAGTCGCTAGCCACGTCGACAGGGATGCTGAGCTTGCGCGGTATCCAAGGGAGGATGTCACGGACCGACATCCCGCGGGACGTCCCGAGGAGGCGCGCAGCAGGAGCGCCAGCGAGCTGCTCACCGACTCCTGCGATCCAGAGGGGTGAGCCACTGTTTCCTACGATTGACTTCTTTGCAATGGATCACTGGGTACGGCACAGAGGCTAGAGCGATGCTTGGAGACAGCTCACGTGTGCAGGCCGCTCGAAATTGACGCGTAAATCGCACACGCGTGCAGTTCCTGACCTACTGTCCCTTATTTTCGTAATTCGATTGCGACCGCTCGCCGACAAGTCGGTCAGTCGTTTCGCAGCGGATTAATTGGGTTTGTCGCGCGCTCGATTGGACATTCGAGACTCCGTTTCGCAAGCCACCTGTGCTGTACGCTTCTTATACTTCATGTTCCTTAAAACGCCCGTTACTATAGATATTTATCGCTGGAAACTTGTGTGCTTAAGGCGAGGTTCCGGTCTAAAGATCGATTTTCTTTTATTTTATTTTTCGAATGTTCAACCTTTTAGGAATACGTGTTTAAAAGGATTTGTTGAAATTCGTAAAATTCCCGATGCTATAGGCATTTGAGTAGCGGCAAATGCATGGGCAACAACCGGCCATTCGACGCCCACGTAAAACTTTAAACGCGTTTTTCTCGAAACAGTGTTCTCAAAACGGTGGGACCTGTATTTCCAAAAATTATTATCCGATTCGACTAAAACTTTTTTTATTTTGAAGAATATACTTCTGGCTAGGGGGTGCCAGAAAAAAATACAAAAAATTGAAAGTTTATAATTTTCAAAGTTGGAAAGGATGAAAACTATAGGGAAAACGTGATTTCAAACTTCAAGTATCGTTGTTTTCTAAAAAAATGTCATTTTTGTAATTTTTTCTGGTTTCCCCCCCTAGCCAGAAGTATATTCTTCAAAATAAGAAAAGTATCAGTCGAATCAGATAATAACTTTTGGAGATACAGGTCCCACCGATTTGGATCAATTTTTTTACACCTTAACTTTAACAACTCCTGCCGTCTGCACTAGTGCCGTCTGCAATGATTAATTATAAAACAAACACAAAAATTCTATAACTTAAGACATCCTTAATACAACGCAAAAATTCCCATTAAATTATATGTAGTAGTTTTCCTTTAATTAATTCCTAAAGATCACCTATTTTTGGGGGGCTCTAGACCGGAAGGTCCCCTTAAGGTGATATTCTCTCGGAAAATCGATTGTTTTTCATATATATTTGAGGACCTTGCTGGGAGAGAGGTGCAGCTTCAGCTTTTAAGTTATGACGTGTAGATAGTAGATATACGTACAAAAAATTCTACATCATATGGTGCACATTTAATGCAAATCTGATGACAAATGAGCAATTCATTGCAAATAACTAAAAATCGAACTATTAATATTAATATTTTAATTATAGAATATCTTTTCGCTAAAAATGGAAATAAAAATTTATCAGCTCAATAACCACTACGTATTGCGTGAGAAATTATACTTTGCAATTAGTATTCCCTTTTTAATGTTAAGTCTGTCATTTTTTTTTCTAATTTACTCGAAGTTGGTAAAGATGAAGCTGCACCCCTATTACCGGGAAGGTCCTCAATTGAAATATGTGACAGTATCAGGTGTTGCAGTGGTCTGTTCTTCAGCTTTCCCTAGGACATAGTTCCTTCTTCCACTGCAGCCCCATTGCCTTCCCCTCTCGTCTCTCACCCCCTAACGTCCTTCGTTTCTCGCTTTTTCAGCGTGTTCCTTAGGAGGCCCGGCATGGAGGAGTCGTACGCGAAGCTGCGAGGAGGAGCCGGGAAATTATCCGTGTCCCACGACAGCGTTTTCCCCGGGGAGGTTCCTCACACTCGGCCACTGTCTTCTCTGGCCAGCCTGGCCACCCTCGAGGTTCGTGCAGCCGCCTTCTCTATTTACGAGCTAGCTAGTACACGAAACGCCGAGATTCCACCGGGGACCACCGTGCGCCGTGGACCTTCCGTGGAATTTTTCAAAGCTCGCGCGTTTACGCCTCCCCGCTCGAATTTCGCGTCAGCCTCTAGCTCGGAATTTCCATCACGTTCCGCCGGAATTATACCCCGAGCCCCGAGTCGTTTCGGTTACTCGAAATTGGAGCGAAACTGGATCTCATTTCGTGACGGCGCGATGTAACTCTCCGACTACACCCATCTCTGACTGACGATTCGTGTCTCGGAGACATTCAACCTCTACCCTTTTTCCTAACTGGGTCACTTATTCACCCGCAACACCCTTTCTCTATTGAGAAACACGCGCCTCGTTAACGTCCGTAACGGTAGCTTCTTGATGTACCCACCGGTTCGAGACACACCAGCCACCGGTGACTACGTGAAAACGATATTCGCGTCGAAGCCGATTCACGGTGATTTGTGTAATTCGCGGCGACATGGGCCGAGAATGATAAACACAGGCGCGCAGGGAGGCGTTATTCTCATTATCCAATGAGCGTAATGCCGCGCGGTGCATTCCAAGCACGCGCGGGTCGAGTTAAGGCGGTTACGCGTGTCCAAGATCGGCTCGTGACTCGTCTTCCAATTTCCTCGCGCTGACTAACGCTCGGGTCGCTGCGATCCTCCAGCAATCACGATTCCGCTTAGGCCAATTAATCATAATCGAGGCGGTCCGTGTCCTCCTTCCCATTCGACCTTTTAGCGAAACGATCGCGGACCCTTCGCTCGAACTCCACTGAAATTTCCACTCCAGCCGTGAACTTCGCGCCGAAGCTCGCGTTCGACGCGCAAGAACAACTCTTCTTTGAATTATTCATGAAGGTGGCGTGACGGGGTGCGCGCTACGCTCGCGGAAAAACGAAAATCCTCGCGATAGCCGGTCAAGTGTATCGCGAAGGTGAACCCCAGCCGTGCTTTCCTCCTCTCCTTTTTTCTCTCAATGATCGGCTGGTATTCCGCGCGACGGGCTCCTTGCGCGTCCACCCTTTGTTCGCTAATTACTGCGCCGCGTGCTGGTATGGAAATCGCGGGGCTGCGGGCGGGTGGAGTTTTCCAGCAGCTCCGTTCGAGTGACCACGAGCCAGAGGGATTCCATTTCTGTCGGGATCGCTGAGACTCTCACGTGCTGGCGATAAAAAGCGGCGCGCGTAAATGGTGCGCTCGTGCAAACGATCCGCGTTTAGCCGGGATGAAACAGAAAGGAGCGGCGAGACGTTCGGAAGAGCAGAGAATAAGCGAGCACTGGCTGGCTTCGCTGTAAACAGCCGCGGATTTACATGCTGCGAGCAGATTCGTATCTGGATCGAAAGCGAACACGGCGTTTTCATTCGTAGCTGAGGCCCGCGAGCAAACGAAGAAACACCGGGCCTTAGCGATCCTTTCTACCCGCGCGTTCCGTTCTGATACGCGAGGAAAGTCCGCGAGCCGTTTTCGCGCTGCTGGAAAATCGGGCGACACGTGCACACCGTGACCGCTCCACCATTCCCTCTGTGTTCCTTTTCCAGCGGAGACAGACGAGGAAGAGCAACGAGATCGAGCACAAGGAGTACAACCAGCACGCTGCGCAGAGGCACAGGATATCTCTTCGGGTAAATGTCACAAGCAGCTTCACAATTTGACGGTCGCGCCTTTTGCGGCTATTTTACGCTCGCTGTCGATCCGCTTTCAATTCCTCAAGTAGACTTGGGTTTTGGGAACCACAAATATGATCTAAGGTACAGAGTCAAGTGTTATCCGAATAAATTTGTATTCGAATAAAAAAGTATTTGTTGTTTTCGGATAACTTCATTTTATTCGAAGATTATTTGTATGAAAATAAAAATTTATTCGAATAATGCCCCACTCGGGTAGCAGTATTTACGGATTAATTACCCATTATGGTAGACCGAGGCGAATCGGATCACTTTGTGTTTGACGGTAAAAAAATTATAGTCAAACATTAAGAAACTAATTTTTTATTATATATTCGTGACTAGTATATCTTTGGCTTTTAGATTAATAATAGAAAATAAAATCAAACTTAATGTTTCTTCTGCAAACAAAAAACCAAAAAGTGAGAAATAGGTATCCGATTCGCCCCGAAACTTGGGGCGAATCGAATAGCCCATAAATTTCTGAAAAAACAACTGAAATTTTCATAACAAAGTCTTTAGAATGAACTCAAACAAATCTAATTTAATGACAGTGAAGTCAAGTGACACTACTTAGCACACAGATCGGAAGGATATTGCCGTTTTTTGCTGCCTCTATCAGCACAATTCAGGCTAGCTCTCTCGGCTGCTTCGTCCGCGTGCTTAAAAATCCTAAGTAGTAACAGAGTGATTAAATAGAAGCTCATTAAGCTCGCGGAAAACAGTAGAATTAGTGGCAGCGGCCGTCAAAGTGTTAAAGGCGTTACACCTGTAAAATCCCCGTAATCCTACCTGCGATCGCGAGCCGGTCGGATGCTCGTGGAAGAATGCTTTCGATAAGGGTGGGGATGCTCGGTTCGGATAATGGAGGGTCTGCTGTATACTCTGAAAAATCGTCGGCACGCGGCAACGTTTTCGTTCAGTAGCTTTACCGTTGCGCTGGCCTGCCACTGGAACGGGTAACGAGACCGAAAAGAGATAAGAAAAACCGTGCAGAGAGACGAAAAGAGAAGGAGAGAAAAGTACCTGCGTAAGAGGTGTTGGAAACGGAAACGCTCCGCGTGGAAACGAATTTTTTTAACTACCGTTTTAATAGAGCCGTCGCAGTTGAAATGTAGGACACGGGGTTTACAGAAACGATAATTACGGGTAGCATTGTGGATAATTGCCGAGCCAGTACACGCGTTGGGTTCGTTTGCAGGTGCTCGAGCAAATAAAGACGGTCATAGAGAACCGGAACCAGCTAGCCTCGGCGACCTCGTCGGACACCGCGACCGCTCAGCACGTGAGTATCGAGATACGCCGGATTAGATGCTCATCCCCGAGATAGGGGTAGCGACGAAAAAGTGAAAGACAGAGAGAGTACAGCGCGAGGGAGGAGAGCTTGAACTTTAGCTTTAGTCCGTTGACCCCTTACCGAGTCCAATCTTTCCCCGGGCTTTTATGTCGATAAAGAAACGTCGTCGCGACGAAAGATGAGCGCGCGGAGACGGACGAAAAAAAAGTGTATTAAGACTTGAGACGCGCCGGGTCCTTTGGAGGCTGAATTTTTAGTGCCCCTGGACCGATGCACTTCCAGCGGCGCCCTGCCTTCTCCCGCGACCGTTACTTTCGGCACGGCTCGCGACGTTCGACGGCCGAGGCATGTGTAACGATCGAGACGCGATAAGATGGAGCCGTTGAAGGATGCGTGGGCGGGAGGGGAGAGGCTCGCGACACGGCGAGGCATTAAATTTCAAGCTCCTCCTATGGCGCTACTATTTATTGTATCTGATGTCACGGTTCGTTTCTGCGTTTCAGGCTGTCGGTGAACGTTATCAGCAGGAAACCGCCGAGGTAAGATAGCACGGCGAACGCTTCTCATTCGCGAGTATCGGTGTGGTCGCGTCGCGGTCCGCGATTCTAGTCGTGTTCTTGCTCGCGGCGCGTGCTTGTCGACTCGTTCCACATTCTCCGGTCCCTCCGTCCGTCGCGAGCAGTTTCGGCTCGAGAACGCCGCGGAATCGCGCGATCTGACGAGGAAATGGTACAGCGTCGCAGCGGCGCGATACGATTACGAAGATTAACAGTGAAAGTTGAGTTAGACGACAGAGAGTGAAATGGACGAGGAGGACGAGAATCGCAGCTCGCTGCAGAGATTATTGAGCAAGGTCCTAGGGCTGACCAAGATCGTCTCGAAATTTCGGAGCAGGCAATCAGGGGTAAGGAGGAAGCGTCCTATCCGCGTGACTTTCTCCCTGGACAGCTTAAAAGACATATATATATTCACGGGCCCAGCGACTCGTTCGTTACCTACTTTCATTCGTTGCGTCACCTGCGTTTACCTTCGCGTCGGTAGTGCATTTAGATAACAAGCGACAAGGAAATCGACTCAACCTATCCGTCACCTCTCTGCTATCACATATCACGCGCGTTCGCTCGTCAAAGACGCGGCCACTAATCTTCTTCCACCGGAGTGTATATAACGCAAGGATTAACTTTACTTTTCCTCCATTTCCAGAACCGTTTCGTCGGCTACGAGAAGCAGGAGTGGAGCGGAGAGGAGAACCAAGCGAAGGTGAGTCCTTAATCCCAAGGATCTCCGTCGGTCCCGCCATTCGTCTCAATACACCGCAGTCACGAGGAAAATGGCCCGCCGTTAACGGCCGGCCCGTAAATCACTATCAAGCGAGGGGATTGCCGCGGGCAACAGGTGGCGAATGGCGACCGATGGAGACTCGTTAATTTCCACGGATTTCCCGCGACTGGCGTTTCATTTGCGCTGCCAACGTTCGCGGCCGATCTCCAGGTATTTACCGCGGTCGCTCGCGAAAAGGTGCGCCGTTGATAGAAGTAGAAACACGACGGCACTCCCGAATTATTCGGCGGAAGAGAAAAGAGTTCCTCCCACTCGGGGCGTAATAAAATTGTTCCCCAGAAAGGAGCTTGCGCGCCGACAGAGAGCGTTTCACGTTCCTTTTACGCGCCGTTCTCGTCGCCCCGCTTCTCCCGCGCTCTCCGCGGGCTTGCTCCGCTTCTGCGGCCGTCGCGCACCGCTATTATTTCCGGCCGTTCCATCTCGGATCTCGGCGCCCCGCTCTGTCATTGTGCTTGCCCGGCGACACACGACAAACCCGTTAAAACAATGCCCGCCCGCCTCGCGCGTAAATCGAACGCGCTCGCGAGAGGAGCCGCTCTCGCGGCACCGCCGCTGAAAAAGTGGGTTACGCTTTATCTGATCCAGCCGTTTTCCTCGGCGCGCTCGTCACGCGCGAAGCCCGCCCGTTTCGCAGCCACTCGGGCTGGGGAAACGAGTCGAGACGAATCGCGGACGTCTAAACCACCGACTGATTTACTGTCGGGGGGGGGAGAAAAAAGGTATAAAGGTCCGCGGGTAGCGGAGGAGGCGCGGGCGTTGCGCAGGATAAACAACCGTTTCAAAGCGGACGGGAAAAAGACTTCGAGAGTGAGCGCGGAGTGAATAGGACACTGTTGTCGGACGCAATACAGGCTGTACCGTTACTTGGCCCGAAGTCTCGTTACAACGTGGAATCGAGCAGTCGAATGCTCGGAGCCTAGCTCGCTTTCGGTTCATCGAGAAAGGAGAGGTCGGCTATGTTCTACCGCGGATGGTAAAGTCGTTCCCGCGGTGCGCCTAGAACCGCCTGTAGAACAAGCCTGCTGAAACCTTATCTTCGAGTTCTTCCATCCGAACGTGAAGTTCTATAGAATTTTATCTCCGTACGCGGCACGTTATCGCGCAAGAACGGGCGTACTTTCTACTCGGATTGTCGTGGCTGTCAAGGTCGTACCGAGGCCTCCACAGCAGCTCGTTCTCCCAAGTTTGATCAATGTCGTAGCGCTGCGCTTCAGAGTATTTATAGTTCTCGTATTCCTCGGTAACGCTTTGAAACTGTAAAAGTCTGCTCGAGTAACGTTCATAGCTCTTTCATCCAGATGCTAGGTAGTTTAAGCTGGGAAGTGATTCATGGTACGCAATAACTGGTACGAAAATACTTTATTCCACACTAAGCATTTAGTTTTACACACAGAATCGCTCCTTCCTCACCTCGTCAGTGAAAAAGTTCGAGGACAGATGCGTCTCCAATGATACATCTTGTTTGTCGCACAGTGTTTTTCAACGCTCGCGCCAAGTAGAAACGGTCGGTAAAGAACAGACACGTGGCCATTGCCAGTGGCGATTTCTCTCCTGAGCGCGTCGACATTCAAGGCCACTGACTACGTCGGTAAAACAATTTAGCAGTCGTGGAATTTACCGGCAGATAGTTTACAGGTGCCTGTAACGAGACACCTTATGTAAGCATTCAACACTGCTCGTTAACAATAGCATCGGTGACTCTGGCATGGAAGTATTCTACACTGTGGTACTCACACTTATCGAGCAATTAAAACAATCAAATTGTGTTTCGCTTTTTAAACAACTCCGCTGGTCAACTAGATCTGCCTTGCAGAAACTTTTAACTGATCGACGATACTGTGTTATCCACAGGGCCCGATCTAGCGGGGCGCAAGCAGGGTAACTGCCCAGAGCGCAAAATCGGTAGAGAATTAAAATCAATAGAAACCCATAAAAAAGTGAAACATTTTGAAAAAGCGGCGAAAAGGTCGGCAAAGCTTTTGTTATTCAACAAACACCGACAAAAATTTAAAATAATTAAATACAAAGGGCGGCGAAAATTATTTTTGTCCGGAGCGGTGGAAGAGTTACATAGATCGGGCCCTGGTTACTCGTGCATCAAAGAGGAAAGTTGAGTTCGCATATCAAGTGCTAGAGCATGACCTCGGGTCAGACGAGTATTTTTCTGAGTAGCACGTGCTAAGCTTTCTTCCGTCGTTACGTAAAAACTCTTACAAGACCGCTAAGTTTGCGACTCCGTTCGAGCGAGTAAACGCTTGTGCAACTAGAAAACGCTTGGATTTGCGATGAATTTTTTTACCTTCTGCCGGCCTGACAGCCTTGCGTGACCGGACGTAGTCTTGACGGGAGTCGATTCCCTCGAAACTTCGCCTCCAAACCACTTGCAAAGAGCAACTCCGTGTCTGTCCACTGGCAGTCTGCCTCTACTAGCTTCGACTTTACGCCGGGCCGTCGAACTTCGCCGAATTATTTCTGCGATAGCTCGTTCGTCTTCCCCGTTGTAGGATCAACGATGATCTCAGCGTGGGTCCGCGGTTCAACGACTCGGTCGCCCATAGATCCCGAGAAACCCTAACGGGTCCGCGCGATCAGATTTCCCCAGGTGTCCCCGTTCGATCGTCCGCGAATAATTCGATCGACCGTCGAATAATGGACGGGCGGTTCGCAAGTGGCTTGTTACGTCGGGCGTAAGGCTCTTGACATTTCGCGCGTGATCTCCGCGGATCGCCCGTAAGCCAGTTTGGTATTTGCGTGGCATTTATTGCGCCGCGTTGCTTTCGTCCCCGTAATGCCAGCAAGGCCGTGGAATCCTTACAAATCCTTGCCGCGGAGGACTGTACCGTTATGGCGACGGATAAAATCCTCCGTCTCTGTTTAGCCAACAAATCGGCTGGCGAATGTCGACGAGCACGTCCCACCGGGTTCCCTCGAATTTCAAGCTTCCGAAGGTACCCTATCCCGCGGATTTTATAACGCCCGTCACGATCCGTTGCGACAGGATATTCCGAAATTCGCGGTGGTTTCACCGAGAGACCACGCGACCCCGCGGATTACGGAACCGTCGGTCGCGAGCCGAAAGACACGCGCGCTTGTCCGCCGAAGGTGCTTCCCCGCGGTGGACGCTGATAGCAAGGAGATGGCAAGCCGAGCGCTGCGCGCCGCGACACTCGGAGGATTCGGGAAAGGAAGTGGGCAAGGAGATGCGGAGGAACGGTTGCGATAGGTCAGCACCGTCGCGCAAGGGATCTCGAAGCGCGCGGTGAAAATAAAACGATACCCGGATTGGGCTACGAGGCAAGGAAAGCACTGCTTCGCGTTAGATCCCTGAAGTTGAACTGTGCTGGGCATGGGTAGACGAGGAGGTCGCGAATTGGATTAGCATTTTATTAGTCGAGGCGATCTCCGATTCGTCACCTCCTTCTCTTTGATGAAGAACTCTCGCGTGCTGCTGGCTAATCGGTGTAGGGTAAATAGATTTTTGAAATAGGTAAATATTTTTATTTCTCCGAGTGATTTAGGATGGGACAAGTAAACTTCTCTTTGAAATAGTAGTTACATAAAGAAATAGCGTTTCAAATATATATTTTAATATGTACTAACTCATACAAATACTACTGTGAATTATATGCAAGTGTACAGTATTTCTTGAAGTATTTCATTGAAATATAAGGAAATAGTATTTCAGATAACGACTGACTAAGAACACAAACAATGTGTGTAAACGTACATACCTGCGTTCAGAAATTCTTGCAAGAAATATTTACCGGAATATATGCAGTCGAAGGTAGCGAGCAACATTCTATTTTGCACCCCTATTTCCTATATTGAAATCCGAGTGTAAATAGTAAATAGTATTTGCTCCCGATTTAAGCATTGAATGAAATACTATTTTCAAACCGCACTTGCTTATGGAAATATTTCACTTTTTAGTATTCCGTATCAAACTATTTCAAACTTCCCCGTGAATCGGTGCTGCCCCAAGTCCGCCTGACACTCAGGACGCTTGACTAATGACCACCAGCATTTGATGTCAGTTAGAGCTCCTCGGAAGGGCCCTCGTTTTTTTTTTTTTAGAAAGCAACAGCAGCACGCGTCGCGGCGAAAAATGCCGCCGCTTCTGTTACGTTTTCGCGGTGTGTCGAAACGTTTTGTCAGGGCGAAGTGAATGTCTAGGTGAGAGGGCAAGGCGGAGGAAGGGGAAGCGGAGGTTTCGCGGCGGTGCTCGAGCCGAACAGCTGGCAAGCAGCAAGATTGGTAGCACCGTTACCGCTGCCTGTCCGATTCCTCGTAGATCAGTCTCCTCGATCCGTTCGTCGTCCCTCTTCTCCTCTTGTCAGGGGTCATTAGTCTTCAGCGGCGTGCCGGGAGAGGATTCGCCTTGCGTCCGCCAGCTCCCTTGCCTGGTCCCTTTATATACTCGTCCATTACGCGGGGACATCTCCCGTGACGCATGCGAGAAGATGCGAGTACAGTGTTCAGTGTCGCTAACAGGAGTCCCACTTCCTCGATCCTCGTGCTTCGATCAACTGGAAACCAGATAGCCGTAAATACTGCGAAACTCGAACGACCCATTACACGCGCGCGATCGCTTCAGAGACTCCTGGCACTTTCTATTTACACCCACATAGGAAGGACATTCGAGTAAATAGTTTTCCAACCCCTAAACACGAATTACCGCCGCTGAGAGAAGTAGAGCCTGATATGTTTAAGTGCTCTACTTACATTCCAAGTTGGGTAATATTTTCAGAGTAGTTTTGGTGTAGTAACTAGATGGGAGGGATATAGCGAGGTCGTAAAAGCTGTGGAAGTCCCAAAGTTTACAGCTTTGAGGATTCCAAATAAGAGGTTTGGAATTTTTGCGGGAGGTTATTATTATTATTATTATTTATGGGTCTTACCCGTTCACGTGGAAATAAATAAATAAATAAATAAATTATTAGAGATAGATAAGGTTTTCAGACCTCTCGCTCTAAAATTTCGAAGCGAATTACCACTTTGAGACTCTCACAAGCTTGTACGACCTCCTCGCTACCTATATCCCTTCTAGCTACCGCACAGGGAAAGGTCGTTTGAACAGACTCGTGGAAACCCGAATCGGTTAACGCGCTTCTCTCTCGTGGCTCTCGATCGGTCGATTACGTCCCTGTCACCTGCGCGCTACCTCCACGACCGGCATTGCCACTTCTACCTGGCGAGGGCCAGCGAGCCGAGCGAGCAGGCCGAGGAGGAAGAATTGCTCGCGACTCGCCAGTACTACGACGCGTTTTCCGCGCATGGCACGCGTGCCAGCAGGCATATCTCTCTCCGCCTCTATCTCTCCTGGCTTCGCCCGAAAGGGGCTTCTCGTTCGACCGTACGCATGCTCTCCGATCGATCCTCGGCGAACACCGAAGGTCGAGGAGGCCCAGCGCGAAGCCAGCGTTCGCAGTCGGCCAGCACGCGATACCCACGTCGCTTCGACCGGGACCGCGATCATCTCACCTGTGGAACCGCTCCGTGGTACTCGCGGAGCAGCTCGTTCGACCTGGGTGTCCCGATCGGCAAGTTCCCAGCGGCTGTTCGAGGAGCAGTGGTCGGCGTTTGTGACGTTCTCGCGAGCGGTATCGACGGGAGTTTACTGAAGGTCGGGTCCTGGTGCGTGGTTTCAGTGTAACTTGGTTCGCGAATTAATTTCCTGCGACCGCCAGGAGGGTTCGATAAATGCCTTCAAGTTTTAAGAAACGTGCTTCAGATTGTCGGACCATTGAATCGTAGATACCGCGCCTTGGGCTTTCAAAATCTCCCTGCGCTGATTACGATAAGCCTCAATTCCTTCTTCGGTACTCGAGCCAGTCGCTGAATAATCTTTGGAGTACGCGTGGGACTAGAAAGATTAGAAGGTGGAACACAAGGAGAAAAGGTAGAAAAAGAGTGGGTTTCATTCTGGGCCTGCTAGTGGACTCTTCAGCAAGGCTCGCTGCAGACTAGCAGTACCAGCAGACGCTGCCTTAAACTCGGGGATGCTAGGAGGTAGGACGAAATAGGTATTCATAGGAATCGGTAACCGAGGAACTACTCAGAGAGCGTGATCGGTAGAAATACTCTCTTGCGACGAGTAAGGAGATATCGCCACAAATCTAATCGACAACTCCAGATATTGTCCGTATTTGCTTGCTTTTAACGAACACGTACTTATCTCTCTGTCTCGTTCCCTTCACGACACCGCCGATAGATCGCTACAACACGCTTTCCCATTCTCGAACGATAATACAATAATTAAGTTAATCGCCCAAGAAGCCTCTCGAGCGCGTGACCAAGGGATAATAAGAACCGGGAATCACAGACGATTTATAGTCCCCGCACTTTCCCTCCAATTCGTCGATAGAATAATTCTTCTCCGGCCGTAGTAAAATTCATCGAAACTCTGCCCCCCAAATCGTGGCTCGCAGAATAGAGCAGAATCGTCGAACGTGTCGGGGCAGCGTTTGTTTCGCTGTAGGATCGTTGCATCCTGCTGCCTGGAGCAGAAAGGTTCGTCGTGTTTGGCAATCAGACCGAGTCGATCGGTCGGCCCCAGAAGACAGATAAACGACTCTCGATGTCGGCACGAGCCGACGCGACGATGGAAATTAGCATGCTTCCTCCTTCGCGCTTCCTCTTCCTTCGCTTCAGTAAACGTACGCGCTCGACGGAACGGCCGCTTCCCCTGCTTCTTCCTCCTTTTTTTCCAAACTCTCGCAACTGTTTCTCCCGGTTTTTTTCTTTTTGCCCCATCGATGTGTCTCTCTGCGCACGCGCTAATTTTCCACTCGTTGTTTTCGGAAACGAGCGTTACGCAACGATATCTCCTCGTTACTTGCCTCCGTCTTCCTCCTCGCTGTTTGCTCGGCTGCCCGCGTAATTCCCGCCTTCCGGGTGGGTCGCGAAGGAGTCGCGAAATCGGTCGTATCTCGTATTAGCGATCGCCGTGTTCCCCGAACGGGCCCGGGGCCGTTTTGTTGCGTTGCTCCCCGAAAGGGTTCAGCGACGCGGAAACGGACGAAACGATCGTTTCCCGTGGCTCGCCGATGTCGTTGACTCCGCCGCGGTTTATCGCCGCTGCGTGCCGGCCGCTTCGGCTGCGATTTAAATATTTATAAGACCGAGATTCGTTCTGCGTCCTGCGCTCCTCCGAGTTGCTTGCATTTTCTCGCGCGAAAGCTTGGAACGGGTACGGACCGTGAAAGGCCACGCTCGGCGGTAACGTTCACCGAAACGAAAATGGAGCAGAGGATTCGGAACTTACGGCCCCTCGATTTAGAGGGCTCGGTGAAAGCACGCACCGGCAGTTCCCAAACTGATTTCTTTATTGGCGCCGATAAATCTAAGCGGTGAAAGTTTCTACGCCAGGTGCCAGCCGCCGAAAACAGGGAAAACTCGAGTCGCATTCGGCCGTTCCTTTCGCGCTCGTTTTACCCGATTTCTCGCGGTCTCTTGTTCGAAGGAGCAACCAAGATGTCTCATCCAACATCTTTCGGCTCACTTTCCCGTAATACATACCAGGGAGACATCGCGGTTTGCGCCATCGGAGCTCGTTGAAATTGAGCCATTTTGCAAGCGAAGTCGATAGACCGTGGAAATCCTGGAAAAAAGAAACTACGGCCATGATAGTGCGATGCATCAGTTACCGGGGACCGATGGAGAATCCATCCACAGAGCACTTAACGATCCCTTTGCTTTTGCTAATTACTAGACCGCTATCAGAAATCTTGGCATTAGCGTCAGCTGCGTGTGAAATCGTTACCAAAAAATCGACGCACCCCCACTGTAGTTGTTGGCATCGGGTGAATCCCCAGCCACGAGGGTGGGTCACTTTCCTTTTAGCACGCGCGCGGGTAGAGGAATTGCTATTGCCGGAAGGAAGCAGGTGGTAGGAAGGCGCCTCGGATTAATTCGCTTGGCTTTAATCAGCTGGGCGGAGGGGTCCCTCGAGTCTTCCCAGGACCCCCCGGTGGGGCCGAGGTTTCACGGCCGCTGGAGGAGCGAAAACGAAACGTGGAAAGGAGGAAAACGAGCACGTTCGTCGGCATCGCCCGCCCGCTGAAATCCGGTCTTGGACTGCGCGCAATTAGCCGCGCTCTGACGAAACGCTGCGCCGTGAGAACTAGGCGAGCCTCGAATCGTATGCCGCGTGTGTCACTTAGCGGGGCGAGTTCTCTTTCGCTCGGAACGAGTTCTTGAGGACGCGACCACCGCGACACCGAGGTCGTGGGGGGAAGAAACAGAAGAAAACGGAACCGCGGAACTCGCCGCCGAGACGCGGCCAGTTCAACCCATTTAGTTTTGTTGCACTTGCATTCATTTCTGGGACGGTTCCGGGCGTTCAAGAGTTGCTAGCTTTCGTCCCCACTCGTAGAGTTGTCCTTCTTTGCGCTTCCACTCTTTCATAATCCACAAGGTGCAACGTAAGAGACAGCAGGCACCTGGACGTACCCCCAGCGCGTCGACTATAGCTCCCCTGCCACCTGTTATCGATTGCAAAGCCATTGATGCGATAACAGCGGCTCCGTGAAAAGTGTCCACTCCCGCGATCCGTCGCGGTGCGTGCGTTTTCACGCGATCCGCGCGGATCATTCTCGCCCTCTCTCGGCCTCCCCCGCCGCGGTCCTCTCTCTTTCCGCGTATTTTTTCTCCCTCCGTCCGTGTTTCGTGACAATGCCACGGAAACGCGAGCACGCTCGGCATGGCGTGCCAGATTTCCAACATCCTGCTGACACACAGCGCGCGTCTCGTTGTTGAAAATTCCGATCCCGTGCAATCGTTGCGATCGATACTATCCTTTCAGCGCTGACATCGATCTTATATCATCCCCTTGCTAGTCCATTATTCCGTCCACGAAACAGTTCACCTCGGACAGGACTTAAATAAATTTTGTGTTATTATTTTATATATATATATATTTTATTTCTTTCTCTTATTTTTATCCTTCTATGTAGTAATGGCAATAATTCTTTATCCCTGTACACTAAAGGGTTTCCCGTTAATAATAATTATAATAATAAAACACTTGCCTCAAGGGACAAGATCCCAGCTGGTCGAAGATCGATACACTTTCGCCGATACCCAAACAGATTTCCCTCGACTCTGCCACCGATTCCACCGCCGGAATGCGAGCTTCCCAACAGAGTCCTCGTGAATGATATCAGTTTCAGTTTCTATCTTGCAGTCCGCTCAATTTGCCTTGCTTTCCATTTCCGTGAAAGCCGCCTGACGGTCATTTCCCTCGTCCCGAACCGGACGCCGCGAATTATCTCGTCCGGATCACCGCGCGCGTAACAGCCGACGAAATTTCTATCGTGCGCCGCGATACGAAAATGGAGGAGTCCTGTCAGGAGATCAGAACGGTCGTACTCGCCCCGTCGAGTAAATCCTCGCCGCGGAGACGGGAGACCCGCGTAATCGCGCGGATTCGACTCGCGTGAGCAAGAGTAACGGTGCGCGCGGGAACGGCCGGCGATAAAGCAGATCTAGAATGATGGCACAGTAAGATAGAGGGGATCGACTGGCCAGCCGCCAGGGAAATAAACGACAGGGGGAGGGCTACCGGTGGATCGCGAGCAACGTGGAAATCGATCTTGATCGCGTTCACGGTGCCCGATCGCCGGGATCCTTTGATCGCCAGAGATGTGGAGCACCGATGCGTCTAGGGACCGTTGTAATCGCTGCCGCGGCCTGCTGTTATTATCCCCTTCGTGTTAAACGTTGCTAGCAATCGGGTAATCTTTGATCACGAAACCTCGGAAGCTAGCGAAAAATTGCTACCATTTTCTGCTTCCGCCTCCTCAATTCTCGTGTTGCTGGCTGTTAAAGTGGTTGGGTGTAGTATTGATTTAATCGCTGGATGATAATGAGCGTTCGGGGGGGGTATGTTTAGTCGATAATTTCCTTGGTAACGAGATCCCGCGGCTGGGGGTGTTGCGTGACCCTGATTTGTGGAGTGTGCTTCCTGTACGGTGGTTGACTCGCGCCGAAGAACTGCTTCGGTGTGGTTCGCACTCCTTTTCCAAACACCCTCTGTGCTTGCATTCTCGATTATAAGAACGCATGTACAGTGACTCGCATTAATATTCTATACTTTTTAAAATCGCGTAACTTTTTTAGAATTGGTCCAAACAACTTGAGTTTTTTTTTAGAAGCTAGAAGGATTAGTTTCCTAACTGACGCGTTTTATGGTTTTGAAAAAAAAATGTATTTGGTTGGAATAGCGAAAAGAATAGTAAAGGTCGATTTTAAATTTTTTTTTTGTGAGCTTGTAATGAAAATTAAAAAAAAAAACGTTTGTAGATTGCAGTAAGTTGTATACGTGCCTAAAATTTCATAAAAAAGATTGAAAAATCGACCTTTACTATTCTTTTCGCTATTCCAACCAAATACATTTTCTTTCAAAACGACGAAACGCGTCAGTTAGCAAACTAATCCTGCTAGCTTCTCACAAAAACTCAAGTTGTTTGGAGCAATTCTAAAAAAGTTATGCGATTTTAAAAAGTGTCCGAATATTAATGCGAGCCACTGTAACCTTATATTTCTGGCGGTATACTGAACAAAATATTTATCATGTGAAATTCTTCACATAATAATGATCTGCAAGCAGTTTAAAAATAAGATAATTATGCACATGGCCAAAAACGGTGCAGTGGCCACAAACGGTGTACACCCACCCTACCCTGGCTTGCACGCGAAAGTAGACGAATGTGTCCCAGCTGATTTCGTGCTAAATAAATCTGCCCATTTCTCTGCCGCAGAAGAGCCATTTACATATTTATATGAATCAGTGTCACTACTTTCTAACTTCGTCATATCACCTACATCGCTGTTACGGAGATAATTATCTGCTTCTTTTAACTCGGTCACGAGTCGGAGCAGCGGCATAGCTCATCCATCTTGACTCCCAGCTTCTGCCAGTATGCAAACGATTAACACCTTCCACCTAACGGGTTATTCGAACGAAGACCACCAGCTGTAGCTTCAAACTATATTATTATTATTAATATTATTATTACAACCTAGAATTCGCTTACTATACAGATATTATATAAACTAAACAACTACTTGTCGACGTGCAACTGATTAACGAAAGGGTCAATGTATATATTCCATCAATTGCACACTGCAAACTTATCAAAGTGTTCGACACTGACGACGAAAGTTTGATCGATACCCCTAGCAGAAAAGCTCGCGTCCTCCAGTAGCTAAGGCGCCGCCGTACAAGGTGAAAGAGCCCTCGAAAACTCTCCGAGTGATTCATCGAGCCTTCGAAAAAGGTAACCGCCTGGTCTCCGCTCGATTCCTTCCATCAGCTGATCCATAAACGTCGCGGCGGCCCGTGCACTTCTCGCAGCCGAGGCTTCTCGGTGATTTTCCGTTCGAGTAAGCAGCCCCAGTCACCCCGAAGAAAATCGGTTCAGGCCTGACCCCTCCCGATCGAACGGACGTCGTTTGTTGCTGGTTACGCAAGCCGTTCGAGTTTTCTTCTCCGTCGCGGCCGGTCCGCGTCACTTTCTCTTCAGCCGTGGAAAATTATTACGTTCCGCAATTTCCGCCGGGTACCTACGTACGTATCCGGTTGGAATGCAAGCGGGACACAGGCAGCGGCGCGGGCAGGTGGTAGCATAGGTGTGACCGACTACAGAAGCGAGGGGGTTTTGCAATAATCGAAGGTGTTGCGAGCGCCGTTAGAAGGGAGCCGCTGCAACGGGCGCTCGCTCGGCGCCATTAGAAAAGCTTATCGAAACTGCCCCGCCGCTCGATTCCACTTGGACGGGGAACAGGTTAAAATCGTGTTCGGTGCCGCGAATTTTAAGTCCAGCCGCTTTGCGGTTTTGGTCCGCTGGACCCGCGACCTCGCGACCGAGTTCTGCGACTCTTAATCGCAGCGGATTCGCGGAGAGGTGTTGGGTAAATATCGTGGGCGATCGACGTGGGCACGTCTCTGGCCTGAATCTCAGCTTGGGAAATGTTTGTCCGCTGGAGAAGTCAGCCAGCCAGCGGCAGTGGCCGCGATGGAAACACCGGTTCTCGTTCGATCACCGAAGTTAAGCATCGTGGGGCGCGTATTAGGGAAAGATGGGTGACCGTTTTTCTCCTGGTGCGTTGCTTGCTGCTGGCAACCTTACGGGTAGGTTTCTCTGGTTGCGAACGTTTATAATTCGTGACCGTTATGGCCTGCCCAATAATAGCAAAAATTCCTTACGGTGATATCCCATCGAGTTAAGACGTGGTCTTTCAGACCTCACTCTGCTTTCCGTCCATCATCCCTGTGGCCTGTGAACGGTGGTCTCCTAGAAAGAGATTAAATGCTTCTTACTCCCATCTTGCTTGGTTTCAATGCTGCTATAGAGGAAACTCTGAGGCGCAGCGCGTCAGTTGGACCTTGTATAAACCGACACTATCTGTCCGCTGGAGAAACAGACGCCCGTGGAAGACGTCTCAGCGCCCAGAGAGCCGTGGCTGGGCAGTTTGGGTCACGCGATCGCGAAGGGAACCTGTTGTCCCGAGCTGCTTTTCTAGAAACGAGCTCTCCTTCGGCTCCAATTTGCATAGCGTATCTCTCTTCAGATTCACGGAGAATGTCTACGTGAATTGGAAATCTTAGCGTTCTCTAAATTCGCCCAGGGCAGATGGTATCCGCGGCGTTCTCTGAGGAGCGTTTCTCTGGCAGCGCGATACAAATGGCACGCGCATTGTGCCCGTGACTTCTCCCCGGGGTCGGCGTGGTTATCTCTTGCGATCGAAATCGAGTTCGTGATTTCGTTGGGAGAGGTGTGTGCGGAAGGTCGCGTGGGAAGCGATCGAGGATCCTCCGCGGCAGGGAAAAGGAGGACGGAGCTGGAGGCGCGCGTGAAATCCTGAGAAAAGCGATACGTAACCGCGAAAACTAGGCGACCGAGCGGCCGAGATTCGTTAGCGCAATTAGGAGCGGGCGCGATTGTTCCTCCATCAAGCTTCGGAGAGGATCGGCCGACTAATGGCCCTGGCTATTAATCGGCGTTTAACGATCGAAAGTGGCTCCGAGAGGAAGCGTCACGTTGACAAATTGCTTGGAAAGTTCGCGCGCCCCGTTTTCATCCATTGAACAGAATTTCTCCGGGATCGTTATCATACGGTCCCGCCGCTCCGTCTCTGGACGCAGCGTTCCTAAAAGTAATTCCCAAGGTTCTTAACACTCTGGAAACGGTCACGCGCTCACGAGCACAGCAGCTTCAACGCCCCGTGAAACTTTTACAGAGACTCGATCGATAAATCGAGTTCCTCCTGCCGTATGACGTTTTCGCGACGGTCCCCGTGCCCTGGGAGTTTCGCGTGATCACGGGACGGTCGAGGGGGGAGAGGACACCCCCCGTTCAGGATGGTGGTGTCGCGCCGCGAGGGCAGCATCTCGTCGAACATACGGGCGATAATCGAGCAGCTGAACCTGAACCCGGTGGAGAGGCGACGGCTGATCGATCGGACGAAGCAGGACAACGGGCGATGCAAGCCCTTCCCGAATGTCCAATCCGGGGCGAAGATCAGCATCGGGGTGTACGGGTGCAAGGAGAAGCTCGAGTACGAGATACCCGCTCCGATCAGGCGCGTGTGCAAGCTCGAGGATCGCTCGAGATCGAGACCAGACAATGGGCAAAGGATCGTCGCGATTAGGAAGCAGGCTCTGGACGCCGCGATCGAGGTAATCGATCACATGGAGGGAGTCGACGTTTGATCGCCGCGTAATTAATTAATTTACCCTCCAATGATGGATATCCTCCTCATCACTTATCTTTATTTATTTTTTGCTTTTACGGAAGTAGACCCCATTTGTTTGCAAATATTGTAGAAATAGGTTTCGTAATACTATATGTTCGGGAGCCACGAAAAACTCGAACTCAAGATTTTCGGGGTCCTCTGCGTTACTGGCCAGACGTCTTACCAGTGCACAGTGGGGAAATTTCGCGATTTTATGGCCAAAACTACAGAGATACATTTTTCAATTCGACAAAATAAATGCAAATGTCAATTGAAGAACTAATATGACTATCAAATGCTTAGACCGATCGTAAAGAATTAATCCAGATTTTCAAGTTGCTTCAAACACTTATATTGTGTTATCCAAAGATCTGAAAATAATTTCGAGGCATGGATTCAATTCCTGGTGGTGCTTTTCGGATAATTTAGTTTCTCATATATTAGACCGTAAAAGTGCCGAATTTTATATATTAAAAACAAGTTTTTTGAGGTTTCCACCACGAAAGTGGATATAGTTCTTCAATTGACATTTGTATTAAATTTGTAAAATTCAAAAATTTCGTTCCTGTAGTTTTGGCGATAAAATCGCAAAATTTCCCCACTGTGCAATGTCACCAAAGCCGACCCTCCGAGACCTCTTATTCCGGGCTCCCTCTTCCAGGAGTTCCTCATCCCACAATACGAAAAACAAAGTAGATACATACATTCCGGCACCCGAGATTATAAACCACAAGAACACCAGGAATAAAATAAACAGTAACTCATAACGACATCATAGCAAAATCAAGAATTGAATAGGTAACTGAGCAAGTAGACTCCAAAAGAAATTATCATATACTACCATTGGGAACTCTAAGCAGTCCAGACCTAAACACATTGACGTTCCCTGCAAACATATCCAGCCTCTCATTATAATTACTCGCCAAAGTACAAATCTCTCGCTTGCATTTGCTCGATTCGCAAACCCGTGGCGCTCCTCTTTCGTCTGGATTGTCGGTGTGCCGTGGGTGGAAGGGATATCTACAGTAACGATGTAGCCACTGGAGGATTACCGAGTCTTAAGTAACTCGCCGTATTCTCTCCACCCACGGTAACTGTCCTCCCGAGGAAATGGTCACGGATTTGCGAGCCACCTCGCCACGGTTGCGTAATAAAGCGTTACGTTACGAATCCGTATGGAAGGACAAGGCCGAGGACAAGCCGCTCGGATCTATAAGATCGCCGCGGAAATCGGAGGATCGGCCGCGATCGAAGCCCGAGAGCAGACGGATGGTACCGCAGGCTAGGAAAGAGCAGCAGCCGGCTAGAGTGGACGATACGATCGAGGTAATCGATCAGAAACCCCCCGCGAGTCGCTCGCTAATAGAAACGCGATAGAACCGCTCGCTTTGATTTGTAACGCAGACACGCGCGCGCGTATCGTCGCTTCTAATAAAGATCATCGTCCCACTGGCACTATACCATTCGATGTGTCCCGTCAAACGATAGGATAGAGCGGAGGATGAGTCGACGGGACCCGTTAGGCCTTCGTGCAGGATCGAGGATCGACCACGCTCGAAGCCGGAAGCGAGGCAGAGGATTCCGCCAATTATCAAAGAGGCGAGCCCCAGGATCGAAGAGGCGGTCGAGGTAATCGATCGAATTAACGAGTACTTATTTCCCGTGGGAGAGACGTAAGGAGTCATACTTAAGGGGTCTCCCTACCCTGGCGGGCGAAAAATGATTGCGAACTTTGGGAATTTTTTCAAACAAAACTATTAATTATACTTACTTCCAGCTTCGCGGCTTTATTTATCTATCTTTAGAGAATGTGAAAAAAAAATTGTATGCAAAAATAGGGGTTGCATCCGGAGTTGTGGTGCTTCAAATAGAGCGCCTTAGAAAAATCATATGCGCATTGTTAGCATAAAATCAGCCGTTGTAGTTGTCTGAAATAGAAAATAGGACAATTGGTGTAATCTGTATGTGCGTGGCTATCGTCTGAAGTAGATTAAGTGAGAAATACTGAAAAGTAAAAAAAAATGGCAGCGTCTAAGACAGATATCGGTTTCTGCAAAAAATTCGCTGATTTTTTAAGTCGCAAAGGCCTATTTTTGCAAAAACCGACTTAATTTTAGTAACAACGAGAATAGGACATCTACTGAAGATATGTACCAAGTTTGAGGTAAATTGGGTGATTAGTTTTTGAGATATCGTGCTAATCAATTCGAAAAACATCGTTTTGAGAAAAACGCGTTTAAAGTTTTAGGTAACCTTCTCTTTAATTAAATTTTGTTTTAAATGTTACTTAGATATGTATAAATATAGGCATCAAATTTTCAATTAATATAATTTGAGGGTCTCTCTTAAAAAAAATCCCAAATATCGCGCTGCTTTTCAGGCCGTCAAAGTAGGGAGACCCCTTAATGGACTGTGTTTCTGAAGAAGTACCTAAACTTCATAGTGTTAACAAACTTTTTAGGCTGTATTTGTACATCTTTGAGGATAATAGAAGATTTTTTATAGATGTACAAATACAGCCTAAAAAGTTTTTTAACACTATGAAGTTTCCTTCTTTTTAAATAAAATCCTCAGGGTGACCTCTTGTTGGCGTGATTTGACGTAAGGGTAACGTTAAATTCGGTGGTCTTAATCAATTTCATCCAATACTATGGTATACCGAGAACTACAGCTGTTTATCGCGTAATTACGCGTGAAACGATATTAAGGACCGGTTGGGGGTACTCGGAGTAGCACGGTAGCACAAACGAAACCTTTTCCGCGTCGAAGAAGTGTCTTTTAAGACGGCATGCACCTGCAACCGGTTCCGAGCGATCGCGGTTACATGGCCGCGCTCGCTTGCCCCGATAGTGGTTGATACCGTTATAGTAGGCGTTTTGCTCGCGCGAGCCGGTGCGCCGAGCCGAAAGGCTAACAACAATGTCACCGATCGTTTTTCCCTGAAATCGACGTGCTCGTTGGCAGCGTAACGTGAATCGTACCGAAGTGAAACCGGTGTGTACCTTAATCAATGCTGAATTCGCCTTGGTCCTTTTCTTTTACAGAACTCAAGATCGCCGAAGGAGACGGCCGATCGAGTTATCCCTGTGGCCAAAGAAGACTTACGTAAGTGTTAGGCTTTATAGAAAAAACAATTTTTGAAAAAAAAACCTCCAACAAATTTTTCAGTTGTTTTTAATATTTATGAGATTACAAAGATATAACAAAATACAATATGCTCTATACAAAACCAAATAATTAAAAACTAAAATACTAAAACCGGTACAAAATACAGTAAATTATAAACGTTTATTTCATTTAGTATTTTTCTTCAGCAACTATAAACTCATAGAGATTAGTTTTCAGTAAAGTTTTACAACAGTATGCTTGTGCCCGAGGCGATTTCAAGTCAAACTGTTAACGTTTCTAATTAATTAAATAATTAATTAATTTTTACATATTAATTCTAGTATCTAACTAGGTTTTCTAAATTTAAAATTTAAATTTTTTTAAATTTTTAAAATTTATATTATTTGGAATTCTTAAATTTAATTTTTTTTTAAAAATTAAATTAAAATTTTGAAATTTTAATTTCTTATTAAATTTTTAAATTTTAATTTTTTTTTAAATTTTAAATTTAGAAACCGGTTTCCAAATTTTACAAACTCACCCCACAATGTTTTTTAAACCCGGTTTCTAAAAACCGACAAACCCTACTGAGTAACTTACTCAGGGTTTTCATTAGCGGCGTAATTGAGAGGCGTACAGGTTCAATGACTCGTGGCGATAGGATCGTTAGACGACCTCGCGTGCCGCTTCCTCGTTTCAGCGTGCCGATACTTTCGTTTGCCCAACAGCGCAACTGGAAAGCGCGAGCTTGAACCACACGGCGGCCCATCACCGAATTTCGGTGCGCCCCAAGAACCGAAGGCCTCCGAGGCGCACGGTTTCACAAACCGCCAACACGTCCACGTCCACGATAACCACCATCGCGGAGGACTCGCTGGACAGCCTGGACCAGCAGTCGACCAGCCTGAACAGCAACTCCTCCTCGCCGGTGGAGCTGAAGAACGTGTCCGTCACGAGGAAATCCTCCAGCCGACTATCCCGCACATCGGACATCTTCGAGGAGCTGGAATCGAAGCTGCCCAAGAAGCCACCCAGCGTGGCCTCCCTGTCGCCCGACAGCCTGGACGCCACGACCGCGTCGAGGACGAGCGTGGAAGCGAACGAGGAGCAACCAGAGGCTCGATCCGTCGTCAGGAAACCGTCGAACCGGGTTCCCAAGGGATCAGAGATATTCGAGGAGCTGGAAGCGAAGCTGCCGCGCAGGAGATCCTCGAATCGGCTGTCCAAGTCCCCGGACAGCCTGGAAGTGGGGTCCTGCTGGTTCTCCAAGTCCAGCGAGGGCTTCGACAAGCTGACGGAGTACGAGGAATCGAAGCCCGTGGTTCGGAGACTGCTGAACCCGATCTCGAAGTCGAGCGACCGTGTTTCCAAGTCCTCGGACAGCCTGGAAGCCATAGAGACGTTGACCAGCGACGAGTCCATCGAGCGCAGACGGAGTAGCTTCGAGCTCCGCGGCCGCAGGTCCTCCAAGAATATATCCAAGTCCTCGGAGAGCTTCGAGGTCCTGGAGCAGGCCCAGAGCGCGACGGAGGGCGTGCAGGAGCTGCAGAAAAGGAGCAGCATCTCTGATGTGAATTTGGCTAGAGGGAGGAGGCTGTCGAAGAACATCTCCAAATCGTCGGAGAGCTTCGAGTGGATCGAGATCAGTGAGACCAAGGACGAGGAGGGAGCTGTCAGGGACAGCTTTGGGAAGTGCTGCAGGAGGTCCTCGAAGAGGATGTCTTCCGAGAGCTCCGATAATTTGGAGCTGGACGATAGACTGGAGAACAGGAGGATCAGGAGGACGCCGAAGAGAATACCGAGCACTAGCTTCGTGGACATTGTGCCAGCGGACGAGCAGGAGGAGGAAAAGCGACCGGTAGCGGTGAGGAAGCCGTCCAGGCTACAGAAGTCGTCCGAGAGCTCGGAGCTGGGCAGCACGGACACCCTGGATTCTGAGAGGAGGAACAAATCCTCCGAGAGCACCGAGACGCTGGACAGTTTGGAGAGGGATCTGGACCAGGACAGGAAGCAGGAGAACCTTGCGGACCCTGTCGTTGACAAACGCGAGAAGAACGTGAGTCCTTCTGAATTTTATAGCGTAGGAGAAGGATGTACTGATTCTTGGCAGTGACCGGGGACGGGTTTGAAGATTTAGCGCCTCTAGGCTAACCCTTGGTCGTGATTTTTTAGTTAGGAAGTTGTCCTTGAAAATACAAATTCCCTTTTGTGTTCGAGAAGCATTTAAACTTTCCAAATTTTTAGTTCTTCGGACTTCTTTCGAAAATCGTTTGTCGCGCGAGAAAAAGTAGGTATTATTGTATTTTATCAATAATTTGGAGGATATTATAGAAAATCGACTTTGTGAGTTGTTGAATAATTATTTAAATGTTTAAGGGCCCAGGGACACCTTTTCCCATTATTCGATCGGACTTAAGCTTTACACAGATTTTTTTATTATTTGCAACTATTTTGGGAGGTGCTCTAAAGAAAATTCAAAAGTCGAAAATAAGAGCCACCCTAATGTTCATCGTTGAAAATTAATATTTAAAGTATCGTCGTGCTTAAGCAGTAGCAGGCACCATTTTCAATGATGCCACAAATATATTTTACCCCAAAATTGCTAATTTGCTATATGAAAGAAAAAAGTTAATTGTTTCTGAAGTTGTCCGAAGCCTCTGTGTTTAAACCTTTTACAATTCCCTTCGCCCAAAAATTTGTCGTCCCCCAAAATTTGCCGCTCTAGGAGTGACATAGTGACATAGCCAATTCACGATTCAGATCGATAGCAAATTGTCCTAATATAGAAGAGTTATTGATGCTTAACAACGGTTTGTATAATTCCCCATAATTTCTTTATTCCCTCAGGACTCTTGGACCAACAAGAACACAGTGACGTCAGATTCGTCGGAGCAGATCTCCGTTGCCGATGGTACAGACGACTCCAAGTCACTAATCTCGCCGGAGAAGTTCTACTGGCGGCAGTCGTCCGATTCAAAGGAGAACATCGACATCCACCAGCTGCTAGCCATCACGATAGTTACCAGAATGTCCGACAACGGCAACAACCAACGAAGCTCCGTAATCTACCCGAAGAAGAAGCAACAGATCACCGGCTCGCAGCCCACCTCCCCGGTCGCTAAGCAGGACGACAACAAGATGCTGTTCGACAACCTGCTCACCAGCAAGAACGACGAGGACCTGCAGAACATGCTGAACGGGAATATATCCGAAGTGTCCACGGACACGAAGAGCTTCAAGGAGAAGCTGATCATGTTCGAGAAGCTCGGCAAATGAACTGCACGCGCCACGTGCGGAGCGCGAGATTCATGCATTCGACCGATCTTCTCGCTGGTCCGCGCGCTTCAGCCCCGTTGAGTTCGAACGGGGCTAAGAGGATGACAGGCGAAGTCACCGGAGAGGATCGATATTCCGTTTAAACACTGATCGAAACGTCACAATGCCTCTTTTCCCTGCGAGCTATTTTTTTATATACCTTTTGATTTGTAGACTGAAACAGGCTGGAGACGGGTACGTGCGAGCGACAGTGTTCGGCTGGTCGAGACTACACTGAGGGACAATAACGTAGGATTATTTCCTTGAAAAACAATTTTTTCACAACACTTCCATCAAAGGAACGCGATTAGAGAGTCGAGAAACAAGGAGGTCTTTACGTTCCGTTAGTCGGTACGTTCGCATTCGAGTATCAAACGCATCGCCGTGTAATTAATCGCGAGAGTCGCGTGTTATTTAACTTCTCCCGTCGCTGTCGTTCTCGGTCTCTGGCAACGACAGCCCGCCTACTTCGACGAGATTACCGGGACCATCCCCGGGATCCAGCGCGTTAGATGGTCGCGAGGCTCTTCTCGCGTAGGAGCGTAGCGTTACGTGGAACTTGTTGTACAGTAGCTTAGAAGCGGAAATCAATGTTTGTGTTTCGTTCCGCGGTGTAAATACGAAGGGGAAGAGGAAAGCCTCCCCTCCCGGCTGCAGAGTTAGCACGATCGCGAGCGAGAAGGTGCGCAGGGTAAAGAGATGGAAACGAAGACAGGGTACGCCGTGAACGAGAGCGTCGTTCGGAAACGTTCATATCTAGGGGCGTTAGGGTAGTCTTTGGAAAATGCTGCCTTTCCATTACCACTATTCACTAATTTCTTACTTATCCCTTGACCGGCAACGTCATTCGAGGAACTCTGTACCGTTCGATGGTCGAGATCCACCTTTCAGAGTCCAAAGAGGGCGCGCAAACACTTTCAGTTTCCTTTTCGTTTTCACGTCAATCCTTATCCGTGGTTGAGAGCATCGAAGGCTTCTGGGTGCGCGAGCTCTGTCCTCTTGCGTAATTCTCAAGTCCGTGAGAGTGGAGTGTACAGGAAGCAGATAGGGAACACGGCTCGAGCCCGCAAGCCCTCGATGCTCGCAAGCTGTTAGAACCGAAAGAGGGCCGGCGAAAGCTGTGCTTGTTTCTGATTTTCTCCGCGAATGTCTGAAGTGACAGATTCCACGTTGATGCCAACGTTCGTGGGAGAGAAGAGGGAATGATCTCTTCGTGGGGGTGAAGAAAGAAGAGCGTATCATCTCTGTGACGCGGTGGCCGCGTGGCAGGCAGGATACTTCTTTTCAGTCATTTAAGTGGCTTAACGAAGTGCCGAGGAATCGACCGGATGTACATACACGTTGGATAAGTCGCGTCGGAAACGTGTTTATCTCCACCTCCCCGCCCCTTCCTTTGTTTCTTTCTTTTTTAGTTGTCTAGTTGGTCGTAAACGTGTCAGACTCCAAAAGATATCGCGCCGTAGGTCGTTAGATTAACGAGACGAATAGAGAATCGAATTAATCATCGCTATAACGTGTAAGTAACTCGCATAATTGAAGAAAATATAAATATATATATATATATATATATAAATATATATACACATGGTACAGAGAAAGTGAGAGAGAGAGAGAAAGAGAGAGAGAGAGGGAGAGAGAGGATCACCCCCGTTTATCGATGTAAATAAAGCTGCCATCGGTGAATTACAGTTCGACAACAGAATTTTCTTTCTCTTTATTGAACCCGCATTCGGACGCGCCGGGCACACATACCGGCGCATCTTTAAAAAATTACAAAATACCTCGCATATATTGATGGTCGATACAATTTTAAATACACACAACTTCTCTACGTTTACGCACGCGATTGGGAATTCGAAAGAGAAATGCTTCGCTCCCGACACGATTCGTGTCGGTTCTTACCGCGATCTCGGATGATCGTGTAAGTAGATTAATCGTGCTACCGTGTTTGAATCGCTTCGTAAGAAAATTTGTCCGGTAGAAAGAAGAGGAATGTATGCGACAGTGACACAATTGTTGGCAATGACCGCGCGTAACAACGATTATCATTTACGTACGCGTCACGTATATCGTAGAATTGCCTTCCGACGAATTTCTTCCAGCGCCTAGGCGAACGTGAGTGTGACCGCTTAATTTTTCGTGATATCGACGACAAATTCCGTTCCTCCTGGCTCGTCAAAGGAATTTCTGTGTGCAAGGACGAATAACCGATCACGCATACAACGTTCGATGCTGCCTCACGCAAAACAGATCTGTTTACGTAACGCGCCTCAGGAATGATTAGGCACTCGCGAACGCTTATCAGCTGTGCTTATCTTTCAACGGTAAAAAGAAAAAAACGTTGTGCTGATTAAATCCGTCATACCTTTTCGTGCTAACCGTTAACGAGCTGAACGTTCGTAAGACCTTGCGATTTTAATCTTAAGAATTAAATAGAACTCTGTGTTGTTCGTTGCATTACTGACCCAACGGAGTACAGCGGCTCGCGAGAACATTCCGACGCTTGTGAATAAAAATTATAATGAACATGATACACGCGGTATGAGTACCTGAAACGGTACACTTAACGCCCAATAGGAAATGTAGGGTTTTCGACAAATATCGAACACGTTCGAATCTCGGGAAAAAGTAACCTGGAGGAAATCTTTGATCCCGTTCTTTAGCTTCTGTATCCTCAAAAAGTAGTGGAGATACTTGGGTGTACCATTTCAGACGCCCTGTACATCACAAGCGTTAGAATGCTGCCGCGAATCACCGTAAAGACGAGAAGAACGGTAGAAACAGGCTCGATACCGGGTGAAATCGACGCAGCCGGTATTTATCCTTGCAACGTTTACGTTTTGAGGCGACACGGTCGTGCGCCTCGTATTCACGCGCTACAAGATTTACAATTCGTCGTGCGTGTCAGCGGACTCCACGCTAGGATTACATAGAGCCGGCGTGGAGAATTCCATGGCGTACTCGCATCGGCTAGGTTCCGTCACTGAAATCAATTTATTTTCCCTGCCGCAGCTTAAATTGACGATAGTTGAGCGCGCAGGGCCGTTCCAACAGGTGAGGCCTCTGTCGTACTTCATCTTCGAATACTTCTGGCCCTCTGGGCCGCTCCAATCGTTCCAGTGGCCCAGAGTAATATCGCTGCCGCCTGACTTCGATTTCTGTGAAGCTTTCCCGAACATGCACAACGTGTAGACATACTCCAAGTCGGTGTAGTCGAAGCATTCCCCATCCAGAGCCGTGAATTCCTGTTCTGCTCCGTAATCGCGGTCCAGTTTCTCTTCGAGCTTCCTAATTTCTAACTGTAGCTCGTTTGCTTGTCTCTCTGCCGCCTGGAAATTCTCTCTGGCACTTGTTGCTTCATCGACGAGTGCCTGGGTTTCCTCGTCGTACTGAACCGATGGTTCTTCAGCTTTTTCTTGCTCATCAGCTGCACCATCTTCCCCTTCGTTGCCATCCTCTTCTTCCTTATCGTGTTCTAACGGCTCTTCAACCGTGTCGTGCACCTCTTCGTCCTCCTCCTTCTGCTCAGATGGCTTGAACATACCTGAAACATCATTTCCATGATAAGAAATCATACTTTACGGTGGATACAAATCTGTACATTTTGGAATTTCAAACCAACCTTGTTCTAACATTAAGAAAGGCTTGATATTCGCCCAACTCGCATCCAAGAATTCTTGAAGATTAATCTCGTCCTTATTATTCAGGAAATACAATGCTTCCTCTTCGGTCACAGCTCCATCCCTGTCCTTGTCGAACGTTACTCTAGTCTGCAGTTCCACGATCGTTATTGTGCCACTGCTATCAGAATCCAGCAGCTTAAAGTAGTCCTCGGCCTCCGATTCGTGCATCTCCTCCTCCTCGGCTCCTTCCTCCGTCGCAGGCTGTTCGCTCTCAGCTGGTTTGTACTTCTCCAGAGCTAAGGTCTCTCGCTCCTCCGCCTGGCTCTTTACCACCTCCTTCTCCTTCTTTACGAGCGCGGCTTCCTCGTAATCTGCACGGAACTTCACCAGACGAGTCTGGTAATCGTTCTTCAGTTGCTTACCTTTGGCAATCATCTCTACCCGTATCTTGTTGCCCTCTTTGACCAGCTCCTCGGCCTTCTGCTGTTCCAGCCTCGCTTCCCTGCCGAGTTCGCTGCAATTGTTCGGGCACTGCTTACCTGAGCTGTACTCGTCGCTGGCGTCGCAGCAGTCGCAGACCCCGTCGTTCACCCAGGTGGAGGGTATGTAGCGGGCCTTGTAGCCGGGGTTCTCACAGTAGAAGGAGCCGTTCGTGCAGGCAGGCGTGCCTGGCTCGTCGCTGCCGTCCGCACAATCGCAGTAGTCATCGTTGACCCGCGAAAACGGTATCAACAGGCTGCCGTCCAGGCACTGGAAGTCGCGGTCCGGCGAGTACAGCGAACTTTTCGCGACAGGTATGCCGCGGATTTGCAGCACCTTGGAGCCGGCTACGTGGCCCAATAGGATCGACAGGCTGACCGATAAAGCAAGCACCAGGCATACTCCGTGATCGTTCATCGTCGGTCCTCTGGATGCTCTATCTACTGTGCGAGAACGTTTTCACTCGCGCCGAACCTGTCCGACGCTTTCCGGTAAAAAGCAACGATTTTTGAGGTTCGAAGCGGTAGACACGAGCACAGGACACGCACACTCGTGCACGCCTACTACATCGCCACGATGCGCGTCTCGTGGCCGAGCAAGGTAGACGAACCACAACGGTGTCAAGAAAGAATAGAGACCTGTGGCGCTACCACTTATCCGCGAGTAGGGATCTGTAGTGATCCACTCGAGGCCGTTCATTCGGTTGCTTGGTCTCGCGACTCTTTCATTAAAAAACGATCAATAAAAAGGTTTTTATTTATTATGCATCACTCGAGGAACTGTTGCGTGTATTACCATAAAGGCTGTCGCACATTTTAGCGAAGCGAAATTAATAATAATTAATTAATTGTCGCTGCGCTTCGGTCATCAATTGTTTATAAACTTTTCTCTCCGTATCGCCTATTCAGCTATAAGAATACCTGGAGAGAGAACAGCAGTGGGAAGAAGTAGAGGTAACAGCGGTCCGAGAGAAATAGAAGATAACGGGTGAACCTATCCTTCTTCCTCTTATCCCTCTCTATCTGTACTATCTGTGTCATGTATGTATTTTGTGTTCGCAGTAACTTCACTCACATGCACTATGCATGCATAGCCTATTGAAAGACGGAGATAGGTTCACCCGTTACTTCCCTCTTTCTCGGACCGGCCGCCATTGCTCTGTTCTCTCTCCAGGTATTCTTATAACTCAATGCTATTGCCGCGCTTTACTTTGTCGCGCTTCGCCAAAATGCGGGACGGCCTTTATTTTCCAACATTTGATGCATGGAAGCTTGGAATAGTCGCGCGTACGATGAACATCTATAGACATTGCGTGAAAATGGTGAAGAGGAAGTAGTGGGAGGTATGCAATTGGTGCAGGTAATGCGCCGCAGGTGTTACAGAATTGGAACTACTTATCTCTCGATAAATGATAATCGGGCAGAATTACATGGAAGGCTCAATTGATAAGACTTCGCGATTGATTAGTACAAATGTCCCAAAGTATTAAGAATGAATGAATTTCTGTATTATATCGTGTACTTTGAAGCAGTCTATATAAACCCGATGCACTATTACTACTATTTAGCACTGCTAGAGTGTGGGTGAATGGGTATGTATGCGCGGCGCGTACTTTCAAGGTTAAACGCGTTTCCAACGAGCAGCGGCGGCGCGACGTCGCAAATCCAAACGGCAGCGCGAATGGTTTTCTCGAATTTTCAAAATTGATCGCGCACCCGTGGACCGTGGTAGCGTCAACCTGTTCGCTGAGTGGGCGGGCAGTAGGCACGTCGCTGCGTAAATAAGGCAACGGGTACACCCCTCGTCTCGCTGACATGTGACCGGTTGAAATTTCACGGCGACTTCCGTGCGCAACAGTAATAATTCCCTGCTCGTCCTTTTACTCGGCCGCAGTTTCGAGGCTCTCCGCTCTAGGTTATGTTGTGTTTATATCGCCGCCCGTGCGTAGAGATTCTCAGTCGCTTTCGATACGCCGCGCGCTCGACTTCGTAGGGGAGGCTCCGCTACCGCTCATCGTGCTGCGAAATATGAGAGAGCGTGCAAGCGGTTCGTGCGTCGTAGAGCAATTAGAATACCGTTTCGCGATACTCTGCGGTTACGCTCCGTCGCGCTAATTCGATATACGGGCCAAGGTTTGCACTTTTTAAGTAATCGCATCCCAACATAGACGCGTACACCTATAGACGGATCTATACATATGCATGCCGTATAGATGCAATCAAGCATCTGTCTGTCTGTGTTTACTCGCTTTCGATATTTCGTAATTCCGAGAATCGAAATGCTTTATTCTTCGCGCATCGAATCTCCAATTTCATTTACGCGTATAATTAGCTGTGTTAGCTGATGTGATCGAATGCTCTTTTTTATATTGACACAGTGGTCCTACAAAACCTTGTCCTATTTTTGTACACCAGCATATATTTGCATGTAATCGCTCGTGCATTATATTACTCTCGCATTCAGTTATGCGTTGTATCTTGTCGCTTTAGCGATTTGGATATTGCGAATTGTAGACGTCGCGTTGCCTTACAGGTGCAGCAAGCCAGGGTGATGAGCGTAGGACTATCTGCGTACGACGGTTTGGAGAAAGAGTCGACTTCTAGTAATGCTCTGGACAGTGGAGGGGGTGCTACAAAGAAATTGGCTAGAGGTATATCTAGAGCCACCGAAAATGCGGCCATCGTGTCTTATGCTCGTTCTCAGTTAGCTACTATAGAGTCTCTGGATACTCCGGAGTTCACCTTCTCGCTTCCTGATCTAACAGTCTACCCAGGTACTTTATCTGTGCTAGCACGCAATGGTTACGAGTACTTCCCACAATTTGTTGTTTTAAGTAAATGTAAAATTGTACTTAGATTCCTTTCGTCAGTTTCTGGAGAAAGATCTAATCGAGCGGGGATGCTTGACTTCCCTGGAAGCCGCTGGTCGTTTAAACTGGTGGTGCGGGGGTAAGGATGGAAGTAACAGAGTTCTGTGGCCGTTAGCAACATCCGGAGATGGCAATTGCCTCCTGCACGCGGCTTCTCTCGGCATGTGGGGCTTTCACGATAGGCTTCTCACGTTGAGAGAAGCGTTGCATAACACCTTAGCCAAGGGGGAGTACAGACATGCTCTGTTTAGACGATGGAAATGGAGGCAAATGGGTTTAAACGCTGACGCAGGGTTGTCTTATACGGAAGCGGAATGGTTGACGGAGTGGCAAACTATAGTGGACATGGCTTCCCCTATTTTCAGGAATCAAACTGCTACTTCTTATCAGAGCCTCGAAGAAGTATGTAAAACTTCTGTATCCACTTTCGTACTGTATTAGTTTCGTGAAATTAGTACAGTGATAAAACTTGTTGCAGGTACACGTTTTAGCTTTGGCTCACGCTTTAAAGAGACCCATAATAGTTATAGCAGAAACTATGTTAAAAGACGCGGAAGGCGTAGCTATAGCGCCGATCCCATTTGGCGGAGTTTACCTACCATTAGAAGTATCACCGTCTCGTTGTCACAGAACTCCGCTGCTTCTAGCATATCATTCGGCCCACTTCTCTCCTCTCGTTACTGTCGATGGAATGAGCGATTTTGGAGAGGGTTGCAGCGAAGGTGTCAGTATACCTCTAGTAGATCCAGACACGGGTCAATTACTACCGGTTCTGTTCGCGGTAGATCCCGGTCCCGATTGGGATTGGCAAGAAGGCTCTCGAGACTTGTTGCCTTGTCAACAAGACACGGTAACCACTCCTCCGCAATCTAAAACCCTGTTGTAATCACAAACTTGACTATAATTACACGACGCTTATGTCTAGATGGAGATTTTATCCCGCGAGTATTTGGACTGTGAATACCAGAATTTCACACCGGAAGATATCGATCGACTATCCGACACGGACGGTTCCCTGTCCAAGACAGCGAAACAATTGCTGGGCGTTGCAAAGCAATTCGGATCGATCGGGAAATCTGTGAGCAAAAGACTGTGGTCCATGGCGAAGAGACCAAAGAGCCCGCCTCCCACGGCGGGCGGACTTTCCACGGAAGGTTTACTGTGCGTGACGATCAGAAGTAGACGCCACCAGTACGTGGATCAGATGCTTCAAAATTACCTTCAATGTGCACACGCAAGGTATCGCGTTAACTGTTTTCTTGTCAAATCGGTTTATCTTATTTCGGTTATAGATGGTAACACTTGATGGGGATTTTAACACTTTATAGGTATCTGCAGGATCACAAAGTTGATGACACCGGTAGCGAAATGAATTACGGCGCTGGCAAATCCAAATTTTATGCTGCCAGCGATCAAGGAAGTCACGCGAGTGTTAGCAAACTGTTGCCCACCAATCCAAATAAAGATCGTACACTTTATCTTTCGAGGTACTTCTCAAGCATGCGGTATAACGTACTTTTATTATTTATCGGCGATACAATGTTCCTAGTAATCGTTTCGTAGGTCTACTTTTTACAACGACCAAGCGTCATCTGATAGAGCGGGGCCAGGACGGTGGAACAGTCGTAACAGTTTAGGGGTACGTGATTCTACATAACCGTTGCAAGTCGCAGAGTTGAATAATTTGACGATTCTTTTTAGGCTATCGTTAAAGAATGTCGCAACGAGCAATGTCAATTCTTCGGTTCGGCGGAAAACGACTATTACTGTTCCCAGTGTTGGGCGAATCGGCGCTATCGCTGAGGGAACAACCTCAACGGCATACGACAATAATAACATTAATATCGTTCGAATCGAATCATCTATAATCGGATTTAGACTTAACGCTAGCCATTTTTAAGCGAAGCTTAATTAAGAAACATAATTGACCCGCCAGACTTACTTCTTCCTCTAGCTAGATCGGTTCATCTCGCATCATTTCTATTTTGTTATTTATCGGCATTACTACTGGTACTCTTTCGAAACCATATCAAAACGTACAGGGTTCAACTCTCTCTTCGACACGTATTTATACACACTCGCACACTAAATGCCTTTCGCGCGTAGCTTGTAAATCGGCGCCGTTTCAGGGAAAAAGAAATTTGTATTTTCAGGTAACGGTGAACCTTATATTTTTACGAGGGACAAATAACTCGTATACTCTTTTGCACGTGCCTTCTGTCGCGCATTACTTATACGAAAATCGAAAACGAGAGAAAAAGAATACGACGATAATACTCGATCTTCGATGCTGCGGTAAGAAATAAATTTCCAGCCGCAACTACCTCTGCCGCTTTTTAATATAATGCTTTGTACGAATTGAATCGCGCCGCGCTTGCTCGCTGACTTGCGAAGCGAGACGGCTCTTTAGAAAGGCGCGATTTCCAACTGTTGAAGTGATATCGGATCGTTCATTGTACTTAATCCCGTCGCCTGCTGGCAATTATCGTTCATGTAAATCTGTGTGAAAAATAAAACGTATTTTTGTATCTTAGGCGTTTTGCGAGCACTCCCTGCGATGCCATGTAAAATGGAAACCAGAAGCTTTCGCGCTCAGGTTTCTCCATTCAGGGACAGATATTTTCTTACGTGTCCCGTAACGAGGTCATTTACCTTGCGTTAAATGCTAATGTCATAACTTCGTTTCGTTCGTCGCAATAGTGATCCTCTAGGGAGTGATCGGTATAACCGCAGCCATTTTGGAGCAAAACCGGAAATGATATAACCTAAACGTTTATCTATCCCTTTCTATCAATATTTCTGTCTCTTTCTATCAGTATTTCTATGTGTTTCTTTTTTTACAGTTTCTTTCTCTGTCTACTTCCGCTTCTGCTCCAAATCGCGGCAACCAATCAGCGACGATACACGTTCTTCCGATCACTCTCTAGAGCAGGCTTGGGAATTAAGTGATCTTTTCGGCCGAGTTTCAGAGGCGACGCCTCCTTTCTCCCGCCGCGCGTCTTGGCCCCCGCGGTGGCCGAGAAGCCTCGAGCGCCTCAGGCCCGTGCCGTATGAACCGCGCGTGGCCCATTGGGGCGACACCCGTATCAATGCGCTTTTCCGCTCTATTTTTTATCACGCGGCACAGTGGAGTAGGCCTACAGGGGATACCACTGACAAAAAAAAACGCATCGATAATAGTACCCCATGGGTGATGTGGAAACCTATTGATACAGTCACTGTCTGGAAACATCTGCGCCACTTCTGGCTCTTTGATTTGTTCTCCGGAGACGTTACTTTGTGCCACCTCTTTCCACTTCATGTTCTCCTGATATATTGGCCAAAATCTGGCAAAAATTTTCAGAATGCACAAAATCAGGCTTCGTAACAGGATAACATGATGTCGAAAGAGGTGGCACTAAGTAACGTCTTCGGAGAGAGAATCGAGGATGCCTTCGAAGCTGAAATTCAGAATACCTCCTTTCGCTTCATGTTCTCCTGATACCTGGGCCAAAATCTGGCAAAAATTTTCAGAATGCACAAAATTGGGCTTTGTAACAGGATAACATGATGTCGAAAGAGGTGGCACTAAGTAACGTCTTCGGAGAGAGAATCGAGGATGCCTTCGAAGCTGAAATTCAGAATACCTCCTTTCGCTTCATGTTCTCCTGATACCTGGGCCAAAATCTGGCAAAAATTTTCAGAATGCACAAAATCAGGCTTCGTAACAGGATAACATGATGTCGAAAGAGGTGGCACTAAGTAACGTCTTCGGAGAGAGAATCGAGGATGCCTTCGAAGCTGAAATTCAGAATACCTCCTTTCGCTTCATGTTCTCCTGATACCTGGGCCAAAATCTGGCAAAAATTTTCAGAATGCACAAAATTGGGCTTCGTAACAGGATAACATGATGTCGAAAGAGGTGGCACTAAGTAACGTCTTCGGAGAGAGAATCGAGGATGCCTTCGAAGCTGAAATTCAGAATACCTCCTTTCGCTTCATGTTCTCCTGATACCTGGGCCAAAATCTGGCAAAAATTTTCAGAATGCACAAAATTGGGCTTTGTAACAGGATAACATGATGTCGAAAGAGGTGGCACTAAGTAACGTCTTCGGAGAGAGAATCGAGGATGCCTTCGAAGCTGAAATTCAGAATACCTCCTTTAGCTTCATGTTCTCCTGATATATTGGCCAAAATCTGGCAAAAATTTTCAGAATGCACAAAATTGGGCTTCGTAACAGGATAACATGATGTCGAAAGAGGTGGCACTAAGTAACGTCTTCGGAGAGAGAATCGAGGATGCCTTCGAAGCTGAAATTCAGAATACCTCCTTTCGCTTCATGTTCTCCTGATACCTGGGCCAAAATCTGGCAAAAATTTTCAGAATGCACAAAATTGGGCTTCGTAACAGGATAACATGATGTCGAAAGAGGTGGCACTAAGTAACGTCTTCGGAGAGAGAATCGAGGATGCCTTCGCAGCTGAAATTCAGAATACCTTCTTTCGCTTCATGTTCTCCTGATATATTGGCCAAAATCTGGCAAAAATTTTCAGAATGCACAAAATCAGGCTTCGTAACAGGATAACATGATGTCGAAAGAGGTGGCACTAAGTAACGTCTTCGGAGAGAGAATCGAGGATGCCTTCGAAGCTGAAATTCAGAATACCTCCTTTCGCTTCATGTTCTCCTGATACCTGGGCCAAAATCTGGCAAAAATTTTCAGAATGCACAAAATTGGGCTTTGTAACAGGATAACATGATGTCGAAAGAGGTGGCACTAAGTAACGTCTTCGGAGAGAGAATCGAGGATGCCTTCGAAGCTGAAATTCAGAATACCTCCTTTCGCTTCATGTTCTCCTGATATATTGGCCAAAATCTGGCAAAAATTTTCAGAATGCACAAAATCAGGCTTCGTAACAGGATAACATGATGTCGAAAGAGGTGGCACTAAGTAACGTCTTCGGAGAGAGAATCGAGGATGCCTTCGAAGCTGAAATTCAGAATACCTCCTTTCGCTTCATGTTCTCCTGATATATTGGCCAAAATCTGGCAAAAATTTTCAGAATGCACAAAATTGGGCTTCGTAACAGGATAACATGATGTCGAAAGAGGTGGCACTAAGTAACGTCTTCGGAGAGAGAATCGAGGATGCCTTCGAAGCTGAAATTCAGAATACCTCCTTTCGCTTCATGTTCTCCTGATACCTGGGCCAAAATCTGGCAAAAATTTTCAGAATGCACAAAATTGGGCTTCGTAACAGGATAACATGATGTCGAAAGAGGTGGCACTAAGTAACGTCTTCGGAGAGAGAATCGAGGATGCCTTCGAAGCTGAAATTCAGAATACCTCCTTTCGCTTCATGTTCTCCTGATACCTGGGCCAAAATCTGGCAAAAATTTTCAGAATGCACAAAATTGGGCTTTGTAACAGGATAACATGATGTCGAAAGAGGTGGCACTAAGTAACGTCTTCGGAGAGAGAATCGAGGATGCCTTCGAAGCTGAAATTCAGAATACCTCCTTTAGCTTCATGTTCTCCTGATATATTGGCCAAAATCTGGCAAAAATTTTCAGAATGCACAAAATTGGGCTTCGTAACAGGATAACATGATGTCGAAAGAGGTGGCACTAAGTAACGTCTTCGGAGAGAGAATCGAGGATGCCTTCGAAGCTGAAATTCAGAATACCTCCTTTCGCTTCATGTTCTCCTGATACCTGGGCCAAAATCTGGCAAAAATTTTCAGAATGCACAAAATTGGGCTTCGTAACAGGATAACATGATGTCGAAAGAGGTGGCACTAAGTAACGTCTTCGGAGAGAGAATCGAGGATGCCTTCACAGCTGAAATTCAGAATACCTTCTTTCGCTTCATGTTCTCCTGATATATTGGCCAAAATCTGGCAAAAATTTTCAGAATGCACAAAATCAGGCTTCGTAACAGGATAACATGATGTCGAAAGAGGTGGCACTAAGTAACGTCTTCGGAGAGAGAATCGAGGATGCCTTCGAAGCTGAAATTCAGAATACCTCCTTTCGCTTCATGTTCTCCTGATACCTGGGCCAAAATCTGGCAAAAATTTTCAGAATGCACAAAATTGGGCTATGTACTAGGAGAACGTGATGTCGAAAGAGGTGGCACAAAGTAACTTCTTCGGAGAGAGAATCGAGGATGCCTTCGAAGCTGAAATTCAGAATACCTCTCTTCGCTTCATGTTCTCCTGATACCTGGGCCAAAATCTGGCAAAAATTTTCAGAATGCACAAAATCAGGCTTCGTAACAGGATAACATGATGTCGAAAGAGGTGGCACTAAGTAACGTCTTCGGAGAGAGAATCGAGGATGCCTTCGAAGCTGAAATTCAGAATACCTCCTTTCGCTTCATGTTCTCCTGATACCTGGGCCAAAATCTGGCAAAAATTTTCAGAATGCACAAAATTGGGCTTTGTAACAGGATAACATGATGTCGAAAGAGGTGGCACTAAGTAACGTCTTCGGAGAGAGAATCGAGGATGCCTTCGAAGCTGAAATTCAGAATACCTCCTTTCGCTTCATGTTCTCCTGATATATTGGCCAAAATCTGGCAAAAATTTTCAGAATGCACAAAATCAGGCTTCGTAACAGGATAACATGATGTCGAAAGAGGTGGCACTAAGTAACGTCTTCGGAGAGAGAATCGAGGATGCCTTCGAAGCTGAAATTCAGAATACCTCCTTTCGCTTCATGTTCTCCTGATATATTGGCCAAAATCTGGCAAAAATTTTCAGAATGCACAAAATTGGGCTATGTACTAGGAGAACATGATGTCGAAAGAGGTGGCACTAAGTAACGTCTTCGGAGAGAGAATCGAGGATGCCTTCGAAGCTGAAATTCAGAATACCTCTTTTCGCTTCATGTTCTCCTGATACCTGGGCCAAAATCTGGCAAAAATTTTCAGAATGCACAAAATTGGGCTTCGTAACAGGATAACATGATGTCGGAAGAGGTGGCACTAAGTAACGTCTTCGGAGAGAGAATCGAGGATGCCTTCGCAGCTGAAATTCAGAATACCTCCTTTCGCTTCATGTTCTCCTGATATATTGGCCAAAATCTGGCAAAAATTTTCAGAATGCACAAAATCAGGCTTCGTAACAGGATAACATGATGTCGAAAGAGGTGGCACTAAGTAACGTCTTCGGAGAGAGAATCGAGGATACCTTCGAAGCTGAAATTCAGAATACCTCCTTTCGCTTCATGTTCTCCTGATACCTGGGCCAAAATCTGGCAAAAATTTTCAGATATCTCTAAAATCAGACTTCGTAACAGGATAACATGACGTGGAAAGAGGTAGCGCAAAGTAATGTCTCTGAAGAGAAGTAGAAGCCTTGAACGAAAGTCGATAGAGTTTGAGAGTAAGGAATGGCATATTTAAAGTAGTGCTTTAATGCGAAGAGTTTTAAAACCACTCTGCGTGGAAGGATCTTTTTAGGTGTTCTTTTTAGCATGTCTTTTATATGTGATTTGGAATAGGAAGGAGTAAGTAGTGCTCGTTAAATAAAAAAACTCTTTTACCACTTAGCTCCAATTTATTCAAATAAGTGAAATGCAGTACAATGAAATGTTACAAGTGTAACTGGGTAATTCGGCTGAAGCAGTATCTTGTGCAAATTTCATATCAATGGACACAGTCGAAAATGCAGCCGGTTTAACGTCTTTTATGTAAAAATTCCTTACCTGTAAAGCAGAAATATACACGATTAATAATCGCTCTAGTTACAGTATGTGAAATTAGTTACATCGCATCGGCACACTCTAAACTCTAAACATGTCACACATATACAAGCACGCACACACGCACAGCATTTCAACAGATTTCAGAGTAGGTAGTTGCTGAATTGGCCGCTTCTCGTGTCGCACCCAACGTTACCAACTTATTAAAATAAGATTACAGTGCTACGAGTAGTAGGAATTAATATTAAATCTTACCGGAAACATATAAAATCTAAAACGACTAATTTCAATCAACATGTTGCACAATAAAATTATTCCCTTTACTAATATATTTTCATGCGTGACAAAATGTTGTAACGTTTCTCCCATTTTCAATAATAGACAAGTCATGTTACTAAAAATATTTTTCTTCTTACAGGTTTTAACTTCGGAATATTTCGACGGAATGATGGAAACCTTGATAGTAATCACAAGAAAATAGTGACTTTATATACCTTATACTTTATTGTAACACTGTAAAGGCCTTTTATGCAAATATATAGAAAGAAACTTGAAACAAACTGTATTATTATTCAGAAATACCTTTTACATATTCCTATCCAAATTTCAAATATCTATGGTATTTCCTTAAGAATACCATAGATTTCCTTTGTTAATAAGTCGATATTGAAGAAAATTTTGCAACTAGTGCCCATTTAATAGTATTCAGAAATTACAAGCTTCGAGTCTTTCAAAAGCATCACATTAACCGAGAACTGTTTAAAGGCCCATGAAAGGCGTAGCTCTTGTTTGCTACTTTAAGGCGATGCCTTTGAAGCTGAAATTCAGAATACCTCCTTTCGCTTCATGTTCTCCTGATACCTGGGCCAAAATCTGGCAAAAATTTTCAGAATGCACAAAATTGGGCTATGTACTAGAATAACATGATGTCGAAAGAGGTGGCACTAAGTAACGTCTTCGGAGAGAGAATCGAGGATGCCTTCGAAGCTGAAATTCAGAATACCTCCTTTCGCTTCATGTTCTCCTGATACCTGGGCCAAAATCTGGCAAAAATTTTCAGAATGCACAAAATTGGGCTTTGTAACAGGATAACATGATGTCGAAAGAGGTGGCACTAAGTAACGTCTTCGGAGAGAGAATCGAGGATGCCTTCGAAGCTGAAATTCAGAATACCTCCTTTCGCTTCATGTTCTCCTGATACCTGGGCCAAAATCTGGCAAAAATTTTCAGAATGCACAAAATTGGGCTTTGTAGCAGGATAACATGATGTCGAAAGAGGTGGCACTAAGTAACGTCTTCGGAGAGAGAATAGAGGATGCCTTCGAAGCTGAAATTCAGAATACCTCCTTTCGCTTCATGTTCTCCTGATACCTGGGCCAAAATCTGGCAAAAATTTTCAGAATGCACAAAATTGGGCTTCGTAACAGGATAACATGATGTCGAAAGAGGTGGCACTAAGTAACGTCTTCGGAGAGAGAATCGAGGATGCCTTCGAAGCTGAAATTCAGAATACCTCCTTTCGCTTCATGTTCTCCTGATATATTGGCCAAAATCTGGCAAAAATTTTCAGAATGCACAAAATTGGGCTTTGTAACAGGATAACATGATGTCGAAAGAGGTGGCACTAAGTAACGTCTTCGGAGAGAGAATCGAGGATGCCTTCGAAGCTGAAATTCAGAATACCTCCTTTCGCTTCATGTTCTCCTGATACCTGGGCCAAAATCTGGCAAAAATTTTCAGAATGCACAAAATTGGGCTTTGTAACAGGATAACATGATGTCGAAAGAGGTGGCACTAAGTAACGTCTTCGGAGAGAGAATCGAGGATGCCTTCGAAGCTGAAATTCAGAATACCTCCTTTCGCTTCATGTTCTCCTGATACCTGGGCCAAAATCTGGCAAAAATTTTCAGAATGCACAAAATTGGGCTTCGTAACAGGATAACATGATGTCGAAAGAGGTGGCACTAAGTAACGTCTTCGGAGAGAGAATCGAGGATGCCTTCGCAGCTGAAATTCAGAATACCTTCTTTCGCTTCATGTTCTCCTGATATATTGGCCAAAATCTGGCAAAAATTTTCAGAATGCACAAAATCAGGCTTCGTAACAGGATAACATGATGTCGAAAGAGGTGGCACTAAGTAACGTCTTCGGAGAGAGAATCGAGGATGCCTTCGAAGCTGAAATTCAGAATACCTCCTTTCGCTTCATGTTCTCCTGATACCTGGGCCAAAATCTGGCAAAAATTTTCAGAATGCACAAAATTGGGCTTTGTAACAGGATAACATGATGTCGAAAGAGGTGGCACTAAGTAACGTCTTCGGAGAGAGAATCGAGGATGCCTTCGAAGCTGAAATTCAGAATACCTCCTTTCGCTTCATGTTCTCCTGATATATTGGCCAAAATCTGGCAAAAATTTTCAGAATGCACAAAATCAGGCTTCGTAACAGGATAACATGATGTCGAAAGAGGTGGCACTAAGTAACGTCTTCGGAGAGAGAATCGAGGATGCCTTCGAAGCTGAAATTCAGAATACCTCCTTTCGCTTCATGTTCTCCTGATATATTGGCCAAAATCTGGCAAAAATTTTCAGAATGCACAAAATTGGGCTTCGTAACAGGATAACATGATGTCGAAAGAGGTGGCACTAAGTAACGTCTTCGGAGAGAGAATCGAGGATGCCTTCGAAGCTGAAATTCAGAATACCTCCTTTCGCTTCATGTTCTCCTGATACCTGGGCCAAAATCTGGCAAAAATTTTCAGAATGCACAAAATTGGGCTTCGTAACAGGATAACATGATGTCGAAAGAGGTGGCACTAAGTAACGTCTTCGGAGAGAGAATCGAGGATGCCTTCGAAGCTGAAATTCAGAATACCTCCTTTCGCTTCATGTTCTCCTGATACCTGGGCCAAAATCTGGCAAAAATTTTCAGAATGCACAAAATTGGGCTTTGTAACAGGATAACATGATGTCGAAAGAGGTGGCACTAAGTAACGTCTTCGGAGAGAGAATCGAGGATGCCTTCGAAGCTGAAATTCAGAATACCTCCTTTAGCTTCATGTTCTCCTGATATATTGGCCAAAATCTGGCAAAAATTTTCAGAATGCACAAAATTGGGCTTCGTAACAGGATAACATGATGTCGAAAGAGGTGGCACTAAGTAACGTCTTCGGAGAGAGAATCGAGGATGCCTTCGAAGCTGAAATTCAGAATACCTCCTTTCGCTTCATGTTCTCCTGATACCTGGGCCAAAATCTGGCAAAAATTTTCAGAATGCACAAAATTGGGCTTCGTAACAGGATAACATGATGTCGAAAGAGGTGGCACTAAGTAACGTCTTCGGAGAGAGAATCGAGGATGCCTTCACAGCTGAAATTCAGAATACCTTCTTTCGCTTCATGTTCTCCTGATATATTGGCCAAAATCTGGCAAAAATTTTCAGAATGCACAAAATCAGGCTTCGTAACAGGATAACATGATGTCGAAAGAGGTGGCACTAAGTAACGTCTTCGGAGAGAGAATCGAGGATGCCTTCGAAGCTGAAATTCAGAATACCTCCTTTCGCTTCATGTTCTCCTGATACCTGGGCCAAAATCTGGCAAAAATTTTCAGAATGCACAAAATTGGGCTATGTACTAGGAGAACGTGATGTCGAAAGAGGTGGCACAAAGTAACTTCTTCGGAGAGAGAATCGAGGATGCCTTCGAAGCTGAAATTCAGAATACCTCTCTTCGCTTCATGTTCTCCTGATACCTGGGCCAAAATCTGGCAAAAATTTTCAGAATGCACAAAATCAGGCTTCGTAACAGGATAACATGATGTCGAAAGAGGTGGCACTAAGTAACGTCTTCGGAGAGAGAATCGAGGATGCCTTCGAAGCTGAAATTCAGAATACCTCCTTTCGCTTCATGTTCTCCTGATACCTGGGCCAAAATCTGGCAAAAATTTTCAGAATGCACAAAATTGGGCTTTGTAACAGGATAACATGATGTCGAAAGAGGTGGCACTAAGTAACGTCTTCGGAGAGAGAATCGAGGATGCCTTCGAAGCTGAAATTCAGAATACCTCCTTTCGCTTCATGTTCTCCTGATATATTGGCCAAAATCTGGCAAAAATTTTCAGAATGCACAAAATCAGGCTTCGTAACAGGATAACATGATGTCGAAAGAGGTGGCACTAAGTAACGTCTTCGGAGAGAGAATCGAGGATGCCTTCGAAGCTGAAATTCAGAATACCTCCTTTCGCTTCATGTTCTCCTGATATATTGGCCAAAATCTGGCAAAAATTTTCAGAATGCACAAAATTGGGCTATGTACTAGGAGAACATGATGTCGAAAGAGGTGGCACTAAGTAACGTCTTCGGAGAGAGAATCGAGGATGCCTTCGAAGCTGAAATTCAGAATACCTCTTTTCGCTTCATGTTCTCCTGATACCTGGGCCAAAATCTGGCAAAAATTTTCAGAATGCACAAAATTGGGCTTCGTAACAGGATAACATGATGTCGGAAGAGGTGGCACTAAGTAACGTCTTCGGAGAGAGAATCGAGGATGCCTTCGCAGCTGAAATTCAGAATACCTCCTTTCGCTTCATGTTCTCCTGATATATTGGCCAAAATCTGGCAAAAATTTTCAGAATGCACAAAATCAGGCTTCGTAACAGGATAACATGATGTCGAAAGAGGTGGCACTAAGTAACGTCTTCGGAGAGAGAATCGAGGATACCTTCGAAGCTGAAATTCAGAATACCTCCTTTCGCTTCATGTTCTCCTGATACCTGGGCCAAAATCTGGCAAAAATTTTCAGATATCTCTAAAATCAGACTTCGTAACAGGATAACATGACGTGGAAAGAGGTAGCGCAAAGTAATGTCTCTGAAGAGAAGTAGAAGCCTTGAACGAAAGTCGATAGAGTTTGAGAGTAAGGAATGGCATATTTAAAGTAGTGCTTTAATGCGAAGAGTTTTAAAACCACTCTGCGTGGAAGGATCTTTTTAGGTGTTCTTTTTAGCATGTCTTTTATATGTGATTTGGAATAGGAAGGAGTAAGTAGTGCTCGTTAAATAAAAAAACTCTTTTACCACTTAGCTCCAATTTATTCAAATAAGTGAAATGCAGTACAATGAAATGTTACAAGTGTAACTGGGTAATTCGGCTGAAGCAGTATCTTGTGCAAATTTCATATCAATGGACACAGTCGAAAATGCAGCCGGTTTAACGTCTTTTATGTAAAAATTCCTTACCTGTAAAGCAGAAATATACACGATTAATAATCGCTCTAGTTACAGTATGTGAAATTAGTTACATCGCATCGGCACACTCTAAACTCTAAACATGTCACACATATACAAGCACGCACACACGCACAGCATTTCAACAGATTTCAGAGTAGGTAGTTGCTGAATTGGCCGCTTCTCGTGTCGCACCCAACGTTACCAACTTATTAAAATAAGATTACAGTGCTACGAGTAGTAGGAATTAATATTAAATCTTACCGGAAACATATAAAATCTAAAACGACTAATTTCAATCAACATGTTGCACAATAAAATTATTCCCTTTACTAATATATTTTCATGCGTGACAAAATGTTGTAACGTTTCTCCCATTTTCAATAATAGACAAGTCATGTTACTAAAAATATTTTTCTTCTTACAGGTTTTAACTTCGGAATATTTCGACGGAATGATGGAAACCTTGATAGTAATCACAAGAAAATAGTGACTTTATATACCTTATACTTTATTGTAACACTGTAAAGGCCTTTTATGCAAATATATAGAAAGAAACTTGAAACAAACTGTATTATTATTCAGAAATACCTTTTACATATTCCTATCCAAATTTCAAATATCTATGGTATTTCCTTAAGAATACCATAGATTTCCTTTGTTAATAAGTCGATATTGAAGAAAATTTTGCAACTAGTGCCCATTTAATAGTATTCAGAAATTACAAGCTTCGAGTCTTTCAAAAGCATCACATTAACCGAGAACTGTTTAAAGGCCCATGAAAGGCGTAGCTCTTGTTTGCTACTTTAAGGCGATGCCTTTGAAGCTGAAATTCAGAATACCTCCTTTCGCTTCATGTTCTCCTGATACCTGGGCCAAAATCTGGCAAAAATTTTCAGAATGCACAAAATTGGGCTATGTACTAGAATAACATGATGTCGAAAGAGGTGGCACTAAGTAACGTCTTCGGAGAGAGAATCGAGGATGCCTTCGAAGCTGAAATTCAGAATACCTCCTTTCGCTTCATGTTCTCCTGATACCTGGGCCAAAATCTGGCAAAAATTTTCAGAATGCACAAAATTGGGCTTTGTAACAGGATAACATGATGTCGAAAGAGGTGGCACTAAGTAACGTCTTCGGAGAGAGAATCGAGGATGCCTTCGAAGCTGAAATTCAGAATACCTCCTTTCGCTTCATGTTCTCCTGATACCTGGGCCAAAATCTGGCAAAAATTTTCAGAATGCACAAAATTGGGCTTTGTAGCAGGATAACATGATGTCGAAAGAGGTGGCACTAAGTAACGTCTTCGGAGAGAGAATAGAGGATGCCTTCGAAGCTGAAATTCAGAATACCTCCTTTCGCTTCATGTTCTCCTGATACCTGGGCCAAAATCTGGCAAAAATTTTCAGAATGCACAAAATTGGGCTTCGTAACAGGATAACATGATGTCGAAAGAGGTGGCACTAAGTAACGTCTTCGGAGAGAGAATCGAGGATGCCTTCGAAGCTGAAATTCAGAATACCTCCTTTCGCTTCATGTTCTCCTGATATATTGGCCAAAATCTGGCAAAAATTTTCAGAATGCACAAAATTGGGCTTTGTAACAGGATAACATGATGTCGAAAGAGGTGGCACTAAGTAACGTCTTCGGAGAGAGAATCGAGGATGCCTTCGAAGCTGAAATTCAGAATACCTCCTTTCGCTTCATGTTCTCCTGATACCTGGGCCAAAATCTGGCAAAAATTTTCAGAATGCACAAAATTGGGCTTTGTAACAGGATAACATGATGTCGAAAGAGGTGGCACTAAGTAACGTCTTCGGAGAGAGAATCGAGGATGCCTTCGAAGCTGAAATTCAGAATACCTCCTTTCGCTTCATGTTCTCCTGATACCTGGGCCAAAATCTGGCAAAAATTTTCAGAATGCACAAAATTGGGCTATGTACTAGGAGAACATGATGTCGAAAGAGGTGGCACTAAGTAACGTCTTCGGAGAGAGAATCGAGGATACCTTCGAAGCTGAAATTCAGAACACCTCTTTTCGCTTCATGTTCTCCTGATACCTGGGCCAAAATCTGGCGAAAATTTTTAGATATCTCTAAAATCAGGCTTCGTAACAGGATAACATGATGTCGAAAGAGGTGGCACTAAGTAACGTCTTCGGAGAGAGAATCGAGGATGCCTTCGAAGCTGAAATTCAGAATACCTCTTTTCGCTTCATGTTCTCCTGATACCTGGGCCAAAATCTGTCAAAAATTTTCAGAATGCACAAAATTGGGCTTTGTAACAGGATAACATGCCGTCGAAAGAGATGGCACAAAGTAACGTCTCCGGAAAGCAAATTAAAGAGCGTGAAATGGCGCAGATGTTTCGAGACAGTGACTGTATCACGAAGAGACGCAGAATTTTCGAACGCCTCTTGAAAGGCCTGCGCCTCTTATTTGCAACTTTAAGGCGATGCCTTTGAAGCTGAAATAGCCACTAAACATTTGTTGTCATATAGCATATATTTAGGTTATATTTTCTGTCACTTCGAGGAGCCGACCACATAATAATCACGCGCATCCAGTCTGCGCATTTTCACTAGCCCAATTCAACATTCAATACAATTTTGTATATATGTTTGTTGATAACTGCTTTCTGCAGAGGACGTGTAATAAGTGTATTTCATGTTCTGTTTCGGTGCTTTGCTAGTAAAAAAATGTCTAACCTAACAAATTTCATTTTCTGGGGACATTCCCTCATCTATATTCCCTTTTCACTTAGAATTCCTTACTACTAACGTAGAATATTGTAGCATAAGCACATTTCAAGTAATTAAAATGTACAATGAATTTTCTACGTTTACAGTACCAGCCGACTTTCCGTTTAAATTTTTATAAGTATAACGGAACAGTTGAGAATTTCTTTCCTTATTCAGAATAGAATACAGAAATAGCAAACAGCTCCTTCTCGCGTTCACCGGGTAATCGTCGATCTATCGGTATTACCATTTCTGTGCAGAAAAAAATGCTGTAATACGTGACGTGTCTACCCCCTTAATTCCCAAGCCTGCTCTAGAGGATCACTACGTCGCAAGTAGTTGGCCCGCTACCTTGCGACAAAAATGTGAATTACTCGCAGTTACGGCGAAGTTCGCTGTAGCGAACACACGTGCATGTGTGTGCAGTATGAATCGTGTTTAATAAGGCAGTATTTATTTTTTAAGTAGTTAGATCTGTTTTCCTGTGTAATTCGTTCGAAAAGGTTTTACCGACTGTTCACATGGATCCCGGGACTTGACAGGAACCGTGGGACTTCATGAAATAGTGTACACCGACATGATCGAGTTGTGTACGAAGAAACGAATGTTAATTGGCATTACACTATTGGGAGGGTTAGTTTTCCGTTCACATCTTATAGTTACCGTATCTTATTTGAATCGGCATGCATCGAAGAGACGCACTGATATTATAAAACGCTTCTGCAATATCCGTCACAGCTATATCTGTTCTCATTGTAGGTTAACAGTTTTAGTACTGATCGTCGAAAGCCACTGGACGGACAGCTCCAACAAGCTTTATTTGGAGAACTATGAAAACAACGCGACATGCATGTCCGGCGACGAGTACGAGATAACTTCAGAATGTCACCCGTGTACCGCGTTTGAAATAGCAAGTAAAAGCATTGATGTATGTGTCCACGCGAGGTACAAAGAAGTACTAAAATGTAGAAGCGGAGAAACTATAACGAGAAGGTAAATTAAATGACTTTATAGCACCATTACAATTAAAATTAAAATTACAATGGCGAGTAAGCGAGGTTCAGCTGCTGCTCTACAACGTCTTATGTAATTTATGATAATTCGTAAAGTATGTTACATCTCGATGTATGCATTTCAGTTGCGACAGGGTAGCTTGGTTAGAAGAAAGAGTCTTCTGGAAGTTTGAAACATTCATGTTTATTTTGGCATTCAGTTCCTGCATCAGCGTCTATTGGCGGGAGAATATACTGAGGCAGAGGATAATAAGGAAAGTAGCCAGGCAACTAAGAGCTAGCGTCTAGCTAGCCTTCAGCGATTAGCCTCTACTTCTTGTATCAGTGCCATTACGATCGCGCAGGCACATCGGAAAGATGGACGTTGCCTATTTGAAAGTATATTCTCTGTCGAAATTATGCCTGGCGCCGATAGAGACGATAGTAACGTTATTCACGATAAAGTACTGCGATTCGAAAATCAATATTAAGCTTGTATCGAGCGAGAAGAAGCCTCTCGAACAAGCGTACACGATCGACATTTCTACGTTTGCATATGAAGTGATGGATGCAAATAAGATCCCGTATACCGTGAGCTCTTGTGAGCTGCCAATCATCGATGTAAATAAAAGTAGTTGCATCGCGGGTCTCTGTGCCATTCTGCGGCAGATCATTAAAGAGGTGACGACGGAGTATCCGAAACATTATTGCCGGAAGCTGTTGGGCTTCAAAGATTCGTGTCTGACGGCCTGCTCAGAGACGAGCGTGTGGACGAAATTCTGCGAGGTGGATCTGATTCTGACCTTGAAATTCTTGCACTCCGAGAGCGCGGCGCGGAACGAATTGCCTTCCAGTATGGTGAGGTTCGAGCACCATATGTCGCAACCCATTAAATTGCACAACCTGTACAAATATAGCATGTCGAAAAAGTTTTCCGCTGAGAACGTAGTTCTATTGAACGGAACGCGTTCGCTGGAACACACCTACACCAAAGGTTCGTCCGCGTCGCTGCTGGACCTGATTATATTCGTCTGCACTCACATCCTATTGACCGTATTTTCGAGCGAGAGTACGCTAAAGCTGCTCCCGCTAACCGCTAAGTGGTACAACAAAATAATAGAGGATCAGATCATAGTCAATTGTCTCGAATGTCTGCCGCTGTTGAAGAACGTAGCCGGAGTCGATTACGTTCTTCCTCAAGTAGCGGACCCTAGTTTGTGCAAAAACGAGTCGAACAGGCGCAAGCCGTTAAGTCGCGTTTACACGAAACAGGAAGACGTAGACCAGTCGTTGGAATTGTTCAGAGGTTTGAATATACAGACGAAGCTTGACTCTGAGCCGTTCGGGGCGGAATTGAATCTAGATTGGCTAACGATTCCTTATGAGGCCACACCTGAGGGTGGTTCCTTGCCACCGGCGCGTTTGATGAAGAAGCAGGCGCAGCTGCAGAATATGTGCAAGCCCGTGATGAAATTGGCGAAAGCTGGGGACATAATCGTGGACTTCTGTTCCGGTAGTGGCCATTTAGGTATCTTGGTCGCGTACCTGTTGCCGCACTGTACCGTGATATTATTAGAGAATAAAGAGGAATCGTTGAACAGAGCCAAAGAGAGGGTGAAGAAGCTACAGCTGGCGAATGTGAAATTCTATCAATGCAATTTAGATTATTTCAAGGGTCATTTCGACATCGGTATGTCGCTACACGCGTGCGGCGTCGCGACTGACTTGGTTATACAACAATGCACCAGAAACAGGGCGATCTTTGTCTGCTGCCCGTGTTGTTACGGATCGTTGCGGGATTGTCATCACTTGTCGTATCCGAGGAGCAACGTTTTCAGGAAACATATGGATCCGGCGAAGTATACGATACTGAGTCACGCGGCCGATCAAACGCACGACGAGAAGAACGTTAAAACGAAGCAAGGGTATGAGTGTATGGCGATTGTAGACACTGACAGGAAACTGCAGGCCGAACAATTTGGTTACACAGTGCATCTTTCAAAGTTTATACCGAACACCTGTACACCGAAAAATCATATATTGGTAGGGATTCCTAGAAAAGAAATTGTGAACACAAATGGTGTTAGTTAAGTATACCGAATTCTTGTAATTTCTATACTTTTAGTGTATAGCGATTTTATAAATTGGAAGCCACTGAAAGCTATTCTTGTTATCAGATGAATGCATTTGCAAATAAAAATAGATTTAAGGCAAACACCTTTCTTTCTTTCGATTTTATCAACCACCAAATTTTCTTATATTGATTTATAGAAAATCCTTTATAATTCACAAATCACGTCTTATATTCTATCATTAACTCTGATGGGTATATATGATTATAGCACAGCTCACACTTCACCCTTAATACTTTACACTTACCCTCTATACTTTACACTTCACGCTCTATACATCACGCTTCACCTTCTATACTTCACTCTTCACAGTACTCATGCACTGCTCATATCTTAGCAACTAAGCGTCGCCTTATGATCGTGCACAATGTGGTAAGTATTCAGGTAAGTTATTTAACGTCCCGCGAAACTGCAACAAAGTTGCAAATGACAAATTTTTTTCAACATTATTGCAAATGGAAACTGGGTGTTCAAGAAATAAAATATCGGTTTGCAACTTCGTTGCAGATGCAGGCCGAAATTCTGCCTCTCTTGCAGGTGCAAGAATCGTGCAATGAAATTCAGAATAAGCCGTTTTTGAGTTGCCGCACCTGCAAGAGAAGCAGATTTTCGCGCTGCACCTGCAAGAGAAGTTGCGGAGCCGAAATTTGGCTTTTTGCAGATGCAGGCCGAAATTTTGCCTCTCTTGCAGGTGCAAGAATCGTGCAATAAAATTCGGAATAAGCTGTTTTTTAGTTGCTGCACCTGCAAGAGAAGCAGATTTTCGCGCTGCACCTGCAAGAGAAGTTGCGGAGCCGAAATTTTAGTTCTTATGGGAAAGTTGAAGTTTATTTTGATTTGTGGGTGAGTTAGAATTCCAAATTTGGTGGGAAAAATCAGAATTTGTGGGTCGTACGGAAACGGAAAAGCAGGTTTTGTAAATACGTTCCAACAATTACATTAAGATGGCACTAGTACTTCTTACTTTATATATAAAATCACTATCTTTGTATGTTCATTGTTGAGGCCAACAATTTTCCATCATTTGATCCACGTAAAGTTCCTGTCCACGGAGAAATATTCCCAAGTTTCACCTGCAACAAGAGGAACAATATTTTTAGTAACCTGTCTATTTCTGTAATTATAAAAAATACGAAATATGTTACGACATAATTTCATGTAAAACGTATAAAGAATTAAATTATCTCCACAATATAACCATTTTATTTCATCATCTGGTAGAATACACTTAAATTACTTTGCAATTCTAATACCGTGTCCGTAAAGTATATACACAGAAATTATAAAAAATTACACAGGTAAAAAGAATTAGGTTAGGTAAGTTATTTAAATAATATCACTTCACAGTTGTTTAAAGGTTAAATTATAAAATTATTAACTTATCAAGGGGTACTTGCATGCGACCCGGAAATGGTAAGGGGGCTCGCGAGTCCCCCGAGCGCGTGTGACACAAAATTACATTGCATGATAGGTCTATAGGTTACTTTGTTGATGATTAAACTGCCCCACGAGTTGTGCAACCCTCTATGTGCTCTATCAAGAAGATCCTCTGGTGTGCATAGCTTCGGGGGTACTTTAATTCCTAAGCAGCACCACCAGATGTCGAAACCAGCTGGTACACAGGGTTGCATATCCGAATGGGGCACATTAGTTAATAAGATATATAATTCTCCATAATTAATACTTTTCCGGCACAAATACTCTAGTAGTTATTTATAGTAATGAAGAGCTGTATCGACTAATGTATTAAAATGTATTGTATAGTTCCAATTAAGATGTAAAGAAACAATAAACGAGATGATCGTACTATACATACTTGCAATTTGATTTACCCCTACCTATTATAAATAAGCAGAAAATATTGGTGAAGAGACAATCAATTAGATAAGGGAGGATTGTTATACACTGAACTCTGCTGTCGTTATTTGAACATGATCGATTATTATTTATCGTCGAAAAATTGCACGTATCTTGCAACTTGAGATACAGTAATTATAGTACAAAAGGTACTAACGGTAATCGCAGGATGATAATATTATAATAATAACTAAGAATAAAGAGAAACGTATTGACCGACGAGCAATGACTAAAACGGATGTCACGCAAAAGTGAGATTCGGAGGAAAGCTGAAATTCGAGAAAGTCAGTCTGAATGGTCTGCTGTTGTTGCACACAGTGTCAATATGAAACCGTCTTTGCATCGTAACAAGTGTATACAGAGGGTGTAAAAGAAGTGACGGTCACGATACACGACTATCAATTAATACTTTACCGGTAGGGATCAACGGACAACGTTATACGCCGACGGTCACTGCACTGAAACACTGAAGTTTCAGGTACGTCGGGCGAACAAATTGGAAGTATCGCAACGTATTCGTTGTACCTGGTTGACAAACGTTTCTTTTCAAGCTATCCAGCTTTGTCGTTTCATAAATGCATTCAGTTTCGTTCGAGACTTCGGATCGTTCAACGCTCTGCCACCTCAAACGATGCGCACCTCAGCTCCGAAATAAACAGTCAGCGGCCAAACTGCCGCCACGCGAAAATTTCCATAGCGAGCTATGCATATAAAACATTCTACGGTCTCGTGTGCCGAGGTAAACGTTCTCCAGCAGCAACAAATTCTAAAGCGTTTCAAACTGTACACACAGGTCTGAAAATATTTGGCTCATTTAAAAAGAAGGGGGCTGATTCCACGTCTAGAAAACAAGTGGATAATGGAGAGCCCTTCTGTCGAATTGTACCGCGTATCTCAGGCCATTCTGTACAGCGATCGCGCGTTTGAAATAGCTTCGTTAAGCAGCCGGATAAGAAATAGATTAAAATGCAGCAACGTGTCGTTATGGGGAGCGTGTACGCGTTACTCTCGTGAAATGCGTGCAGCGTCAACTCTCGTAAATTTTGATATATATTATACACACTATTATAATTAGTTTTGGCAGGAATGTCGTTAACTACAATGTTTCCCTTAGCTACGCAGCGTGTCGCGCGACACGGGTGAAACTTCGACGACGCGTACGCATCTCGATTGTTGCTACGCGAGCCTGCACGAGGAAATGAAATCGTAACCGGCGAATCTAATAGAACCGTTCGTCGAGATCGCAAACAAGGATAGAATTATTCTATTCTGAAACGGTTTATTATTACACGAGCCGTTGTAATGCGTACAATATTGCTTTACTGACCCGAATCAACCAGTCGATATCATCAAGTTATCCTTTCCTCCGCTTCTTCAATCTTCCTCTTCTTCTTCTTCTTCTTGTGAAACGGCATAGACGCGCGTCGGCAGTACTCTTCGCGCTCTACCGATCGATTAAAACAAACAATAAAATATCTAAGGAACATTCAATACTTATCTTTATATGATTCCCTTCGACTCGAAATTGTTTCATTCATGCTTGCGGCAAGCATGCGGCGACTTAACATCATCGTACCTCGCTGTGTCTTTTTGTATATGAATATTGATTTTTAAACTCGAAAAGGCGTAGAAACAATAATTAGGAAGGACGTTGCTTTCTCTCATTTTATGGATTATCGCTTATACCTATCGCGGTGTGATCGTAAATGTGATGACGATGATAATTAATCGTTCCATCGTTATAGATATTCAAATACATAGCAATGTTGTTCGGTATATACAAGTATGTAGCACTGGTCACCGAGAGCCGCGAGATCATTCTTTGCTCGTTCAGCATCGATTATCATTGCGGTTAGTTAATTCCTTGACCCGATCATGTATACTATATACAAAGGATAAATCAGCCGCGGAGAATTTCCTTGGGACCGAAATCATTCAACAATCATGCGTGTTCCATTGCTTACGAAAAACGAAAAGGCGGGGAAGCACGCGAGAAACGGAACGCGAGCTGTTTCCGCGTCGCGTTCCATCGAATCGCTTCTGCCCGTCGATAGGTACGTAACACCCCGCGACACTCGGTAGCACCAATCCGAATGGAAGGAATACGATCGATTCTATCTTACAAGCTGAATAATGTTGGTGCGTTAACGTAGTAGTACAGTGCGTCTCTCTATTAACGCGATTACGAGAGCTTAGAGATAAATTCATACTCGTCGTTACGCTACCGACCGTTATTACAAACTAGAAACAATCTCTAATGACTTTGCGAGTAGAACTTTGTAATTAGGCTCTTGAGCAGTGTCTAGACACGAGAGAGAGGGAGAGAGAAACGGAACCCGAACTCAACCACGCGCGCGTTTCGACATATGGCTAACCCATTCTCGTCGACGCAGCACCTTCGACTGCCTTCGATGCTACGGAAATGCTAAAGAAAGGGGGAAAAAACCGAACAGAAAGAAGACAGCGGCGTTTGAAACGAATCCCTGGTTAGCATGCCAGGGACCCGGTGTCTCTCGACGCGTCGCTCGTCGAAGAACGTTCCGGCGGGGCGAGAGGTGAGTCGATGTTGCTCGTTCAGGAGTTCTTAAGGGTCGTTACATGTAAAAGTATTAAACACGCGTCGTACCTCGATAGAAACATGAAAAACAAACCGATATGCGCTACACATTCGCTCGTTACGTTTCCCATACGCACACAAATTCCCCTCTCGCTCTTCCCCTCTAATTACGAGCTACGGTACACGGCTTTGTGGATCTGTTTCTGGGTTCGCCGCTTAGGCCACGTCACGAGGCGGCCGACACGGTGCGCTCGGACGTTTCGCTAAGACCGTCCAGCACAGCGGCAAGCGTGCCCGCTCCCGACGCCTCACGGGTCCGACGTGTTCGCGTGTTCGTACGATTCGTAATCTCTACGGTAAAAACTCGCTGAATAGTTTCGCTCGGCTACCGCGGACAGACGCGTAGCTACGGATAGTTGCGGCAGAGGCGACGAGCATACGCTCCGCGGAGGAGCGTCTCTTCCTTTACGCATTCTGGTGAAAAAATTTATTGCAAAGAGACGGTGGTCGCGTACCCGCCCCCGTTCGTTCATCGACGCAGTGAGATGGAACGGGTCGCGTACATTCGCGCGCAACGGTCTCGGCTGGAGGAAGGGTTAAATACGGAAAGATTAAATTGACTGTGGGCGATGGTGGTTACCTAGCTCGACGCGTGTCGGCGACAGTTCACGGAACGGATGGTTCACTGGTTGTGCAACCGTCCGCCGGATGCCTTCACCTGGCTGCCGGTAACTTTCGGTATCGCGCCGATGATTTTCACGCGGTTCTGGGACTGCTGCTGCGACTGCTGCTTATTGTCGCAGAACTGCGGCGGCGGCGCGAACACCAGCTCGTCGGGGTTCCCGGCGGAGGGGCCAGCGTTGAACTCTGGCGGCGGTGGGACGAACAGGTCGTTGCTCTGCTCCTCGGCGTCCGCCTCGATCGGGGGTGGCAGTTGGGCAAGGCTGACCGCGTGTCTGGTGAGCAAACCGCTGCCACCGTAACTGGTTCTCTTGGGATTTGCCTCCTTCTCGACGCTAGTCACCGAGAGGACCGTCGCCGGGTGCTGAGCAGCCTCGTTCGCGAGATTCCTCGCGGCCGTGTCGTCGAAACCCGTCGGCGGGCCTACCGGCACGTCTTGATCGGAGCTCACCCCGCTCGAGCTGTTATCGCCGTCCTCCGCGAGCGACTGCTGAGTCTGCTGCAGCAGGAAGTCGTTCGGGTGACTCTTGGAGGATTTCAGCTGCGTTCGAACCTTCTGAATCTCCTCGACGCTGAACGAGTGGGGCAACGAGCTGCTCCCAGACGAGCTCGAGCCCGAGGTATTCGAGTTCCCGGACGTTTCTCTGGTCGACTCTAGCTTCTCCCTCGCGGCCGCTTTCTCCAGTTCCTTCGCGATCTCTGACTCAACGTCGTCGTCGGTCTCCTCCTCGCCCTCGTCGTTCTCCGATTCCGATAGACTGTAATCCGGTTCTGGGATCGGTGGCGCAGCGTTTGTCACGGCTGGTCCGGTGTTGTTGGTCGATATAGAGGAGAGGTTCGTGATGGAAGCGCTCGTGGTGATGCCCTTCTTCTTTCGCTCCCTGATGCCCACCGTGCTGTGGCTTCGGTTGGTCTTCAGGGGCTGCGCGTACTGGTTGTTCGCTGACTGTTTACCGTTCACCTGGTTGCTGTTGCTGACGGGGTTGTTCGGGTTCTGCTGGCCGGCGATCGGCTTGAAAGTCGTGTTGTTAGGGGTACGCAAGCTGTGCGACTTCCTCACGTGGCAGCGGGTCGTGTGCGCTGGCAAGCTACGGGAACGGTAGCCCACGGTCTTCATGTCCTCGGGCGACGCGTACAGCTTCGCGCTGTTCGAAGGCCGGAAGCTGGACATCACGCCATATCCTCCATCCGTCGTTGCTGCTGCTAGTTCTAATCATCGTGGAGGAAAAGTGTTGTAGTATCAAGATAATCTCGCACAAAGTTAACAATATACTAACAAAATCATTTTTGTTTCTTGATTTTAGATAATCTGGTTCCGAATGGCAGTGCTCGCTACAAAACCAAATTTTTAAAAAGGCTTCTTGGATGTCGATTATTACTTTATTATAAACGTAAATATTTTTCTACGAAAATTTACCAAATGTTCTTTAAATGTTGCTCTTTTAAGTGCAAAAAGTCCTGTAAAAATATATGCTTTCGCTTTTTCAAAAAAAATTCACAAACATTCGCCTTTTTTCGGTCGACTGACTATGTATTATAACCCCGTAAATGAGTTTACGCTCACGTGTCTACTTAATGCAACGCTGTTCAGTGGTAGATCGCTAAAGATGCGTTTGGCAATACCTTTGACTTGCTGTATGTGAGCCATATTGTCGTACACAGAGGCCGGGGTAACCACATCCGGCACGTTCGCGCCCACGTTCACTTTGACGACCTGGCCAACTGGCGGCGGTGGAGGCGGGTGGTTCGGTGGCGGTAGCCCGTTTCTACCGTTCAACGCGTTCACGTCCTCCTGGCTTCTGTGCCCTTTCGGAGCTAACACGGAAGACTGCACCTGCATGTTCAAGTCCGGCGTGCTGTGAAAGTCCCTGTGAAGATCGGAGCCGCCGCCCAGTCCGCCGAAGAAGCGCACTCTCGAGTTTGACTGCGAACAGACGGATGGATGAATAGGAACAGATGATCCAGCGAGTGGCGAGGAGAGCAGCGTTCACGAAGACGACAGCTGTAGCTCTGACTACTACTAAAAAAAACTGTACAAGTACGAACACGCGATGAAGACGTACGATCACTGTGAGCTTTCGATAAGAAGCGCTCAGAGGGGCGACAGTGCCATCTCTGTGTGGTCTCGAGGTCACAAGTGAGCACGAGACACCAATGTCCCAATGTCGAAACCCCAAAAGCAGTCGACCAACACCCGAGCTTTTAAGCCCCAAAGGAACGCGAGGACAACGCGCGACCTTGCCTACGCGAGACCAGTCGAATAACGCTGAGGCGCTAAGGCTCCCGGTGGTGGGCGACGGAGCCGCACGGTCATGCAAAATAAAGGCGAAAGCCAAGTAATTAAAACGTTCGTTACGCGGGCACACATGGTTAGTTGAGCGAGGCGTGTTCGTTAAGCCGAAGGTGGTATCCGATGCCCTTTCGAGCATCGGGTTTTCATTAGCAAATGGCTTAGTCACCTGGAATCATGCAAGTCACGGACGCGCTAGAAACAAAGTATTTTCGATCAGTAATATAAGTCGTCCTCGTTGTCTCTCTCGTACCAGGAACGCCCCTTGCTGTACACTCGTGCTGGCTTGCGTGAAAACTATAACACACATGCGTAAAGAGAAACGGCTACCATCACCCCGCCGGCATGCATCGGAGCGAGCTTCATTAGTTATCCCGAAGGGAAGTCTCTCGAACTCCTGCCACGGGCCGGAATGTCGATAACGATTAGCACGATCAACGGGGAGGGCTAACGACCAACCGAATCGGGTGTAGTATCAATATTCTACCAAAGGGGCATCCAAGAAACTTTAATAAGACGATACGCCATGCGCACACCTAGGCAGAGATACAGTGACACCGTAAATTGAGGTAGATACGTTCAAGGAGCTGTCGTCTACGGTGTTCGCCTTTAAGACACTGTGTGCATTACTGTCGTACCGAGGCTTACGACCTATGCCAACCGCGGTTGCCTATGTTCCCACCTTCTCTTCAGCCACCTTGTCCCGAAGTTCGACCCATATTGGCGGAGCAAGGCCGCCGAATAGAAATGTGGGACAAGAACACGCGAGCCTCGGTTGGGCAGTGTATCTCGCTTTTCAGATCTCGATCTGCTTCCTTTATTCCTTCTATTGATAAATCCCTTAAAGAGGGGAGCGCTGGACGCGCTGCTGATTCTACCGATTCGATTTAGCTACCGAATTTCTGACTTTAAGAAGCTTGTGGCGACGCACAGAATATTTCTACTTTAACGTTCGGTTAACTTTAGGGCTTCACTGTACGTCCACCGAGTATACGGTTAGGATTCTGTTAAGGAAAATGAGTATTTTAAGGGAACTACTATATACCGACCTACTCTACGGACAGACGAGGATTAGAATGTGCTACACGGTTAAGTTCGAGGGTGGTGTCCTTACTTTGCCTTTGCGTTTCATTTCCGCTACGCTCGCGTACACCCTGCCGGTCTTGGCGGGCGAGGATGGATGCGACTTGGTAGCTTGACCGGTCTGAAAGTGAGAGCTCATCATGGACGAGCTGTACTGACCGCTGGCGCTACCTTGCTGCCGCTGAAACAGTTCCTGGAAGAAAGGAAGGACGAAGCTGAAGCCTCGGTTTGTTTTCGTGCAGTGCCATTCAAGGACAGAACAAGAAGCGCATCGTTCGTGGTCGAGCAACAACGTTTGACGAGCCGGCTCTTATGTACCTCCAGTTCCGCGGCAGTGATCCTGCTGGAGGTGGGTCTCGATCGGATACTGGCCGTTCTCGGCTGCACAGGGGTGTTCTGGCCGGTGTTGGGCCCCGTCGACGGCTGCTGAGGAAGGTGTATCGATTCCGCGCTACTCGACTTGGCCCCCGTCGATGTTATCTCGTCGCGATCGTCCCTCTCGCCACCGCCTTCTGCAGCGTCGCACACAGGGTTCAGATTGCAAACCGCCATCAGCTCTGCTCTCACAGATCCCAGTAGAACTTACCTAATCCTGCGACCATCGATCTAGCTCTTGCTCGACCAACGCTCAGCGTCGTCTTCGGGTCCCTTCGCGGCGGCATAGGCGCCGGTGATCTGCCCAGCGTGCCACCGATCACCACGTTGGCGTTGCCCTTGCGCGGTAGAGTCGCGTACTGCCTCTGAATGGGTTGACTAGTTGGCAGGATCGCTGCCGATTGCGAATTCGGGAGGCTGATCATCGGGGAGACCACGGTCATCCTGACCAGCTCGCCGGACTTCCTGATCAAGTCGACCACGTGCTCGTGCGACGCCGTCGTTACATCCTCGCCGTTGATCTGAACGCAAAGCAACGTACTTCAGTGTTCCAGCGTCGAGTGAACTTTCCGTATGGCTGGGGGAAAATAATCTTTTTCTAGAAAGAAGGAGGGGTTGGATGAAAGACGTACTTGAATGAGGAAGTCCCCTTTTCGAAGGCCAGCGAGGTCAGCCACACCCCCTTGATCGACGTCGTCCAGGTACTGCAGAGCAGGGTACCTTGCCGACGGCGTGAGCTCCATCAACGGTGAGGTCGCCTTGGCACCTCGCAACACGAAGCCGAAACCTTTTCTCGAGCGGTGCAGTACCACGGTGCGAGGCTCGGACGTCACTCTGAAAGATCGTTCGAGTCGAATAACCGTTACACACCGCGTGCAAGCTGCATCGTTTCCGTTAGCACTCAAGGCTACGAGGAAATTGGTAGCCGCGCGGTGCGGCGATTAGATTGAAACTTCGGTGTCCGACTGTTGCGAGCCAGCTAAACGGTGCAACGTGGTTGAAAGATACGTAGAAAGGCGAACACTCACGGCTTCTTCAGTCTAGGGGCGGTGGCGAAATACTTGTGCTGCGATTCCCTACGGCCCAGAACCCTGTTCCGTCCGTCCCTGGCGGGCTGCGGGCCCAGCGGGATGTTCGTGTGCCGTAGTCTGACCTCCTGCACGCAGTGCGCGGGGAACAGGCCCGTGCCCTGCCCGCGCAGCACTCCCTCGAGGAGGCCGCAGTCGGTGGCACCCGTGACTGTCGAAAAAATAAAGAAAGAAAAACCACCCTTGCCATCAGAACATTCAATATACACATGGCGTTGCCTATGGAAGAGAAATTAACAGGGAATGACATCGATTGCCTGGTAGCTAGGCGCGTCGACTATGTAGGCATCGACGAAGCGAGGATGCGCGTGGAGTTCGAATGCCCGGGGAGCAATACCTTCGAGAATATCTCCTTGATTGATGGTGAGGTGGCTGAGGATCCCGCTGTTGTATCCCTCGACGCAGACGACGGTGGTGCCGGGGATCGAGAGGGAATTGGTGGTGTCCGACTGCGAGGTTCCCACGCCGGAGCTGTCGCTGATCACGTCGGAGGCAGTGTCGCCGAGGCTCTTGTCTAGAAATTCAGGGAAACATAGAGGCTCGCTGAGCTTCCGCTTGGGCACAGGAGTCGGGAGATTCGGTCGTCTTAGAGCGATGAACGTCATGCAACGCTAGATTCTTAACAGAGCAACGAGGCTACCATAACTTAGGCTAAGAAAAGAAAGAACTCGTGTTCGGTAGGTCGGGCTAGCTAGCTCGAGAGGCGGCAAACAGAAAGTCTAGGTTGCTGATGTTGCGTCCGCTAAGGGCAGCTGTACGTCTGTAAGCTCTCGCGTGACGTTTCGTCATCGCTGCAACGAACGGGCAAATAGTCGGCTTGCTCCATCTTCGCGTATCACGTCTGACGGTGATGCCTCGACGTTCGAATGACGCCAAATAACACATACTCTCTCTCTTTCTTTCTCTCTGTTTCTCTCTGCCTTGCCTACGGATCCATCGTTCGCGTGCACACGCGTGTCTCAGACGCACAATGAGATCTCGAGGATCTTCGGTGGTGGGTCTGAACCGTGCTCTCTCCCTCTCTCTCTCTCTCTCTCTCTCGTCGGCGTGTGGTCCCTCTCCCGAGGAGAGAGGAGATGTGGTGGAAAATAAACCTGTCTGTGTGTGTGTGTGTGTGTACCTGTGACGATGCTGGCGGAATCTTCACCGGACGGTTGATTGCTGCCTTCGGACAGGCTCGAGCTAGCCGAGCTGAAGGGAGCTAGGCTCCTGCTGCTTGGCGACGGCGACGGCGGCATCTCCATCGTTCTGTGCATGTCGAGACGTTGTTGCAGCTCGAGCCGGTGTTCTTGCAGCCTCGTCAGCCCCTCCATTCTTATGTTCTGATAGTTCTCCGCGGCGGTGGCTGGTAATCTTGAAATGGGAGCGTAACTCGTATAGAGGAGCGTCTCGATGTGGCTCGACAAATGCCACGAGATTAGCGTAAATTGTCTTTGCTTCAACGCGACTACACACAGTTAGCCGCGAGCATAATGGCCGCGTTACGAGGAGCAGGGGGGGCCACGCGCGTTTCGAATCCCACCGGGAACCGTCTCGACCGCCTGGTCAACGCTCGCGCGTCAACACTCTTTCCACATAGAATCTAGAACGACCTGGGTGTAGCTGTGCAGGTACCAGGAGGGCCCCTAGGCAGCGTCGACCGTACCGGCGAGGGTGGACGACCGAGGACGAGAAGGCGCGTGGACCGCGTAGGGAGGGCAAGCAAGTGTCGCGACAGATGGGATCGCAAAGACAGTTTATGCTTACCTCGCGTTAGGGTCCCTCATGGAATTGGGGCTCTGGTAGTCGGAGGCGATCCGATGGCCGTTCTGCTCGGATCTGGCCGTGGCTACTAGCTGCTCGGACGGTATTCTCTGTAGGTCTGGGTTTCTGGTGGCTTCGATGGACGGTACTCTGGCGAGGCCGGCATGGTGCGACTCCGTCCTCGCGATACCGCCGGCCACGGCGTACTGGTCGCCTGACAATGTCATCCTGCTCGGATACTGCTCGGTGGACGGCACTCTGCTGAGCGTACCGCTCTGGTATTGTTGTTCGGTGGACGGTACTCTGTTCAGCGTGCCGGACGCCGCGGAGTATTGCTCCCCCGAGGTGGAGGAGCTGGTGGACGAGGAGGACGAGGTGGAGGAGGAGGAGGAGCAGGAGGACACCCTGGTAACCGTGCCGGTCGCGGTGGCGGTTGCGGACGCGGTCGCGATAGGGCTGGCGTATTGCTCTCCCGAGGACGGTACTCTGCTGAGCGTTCCGGTGGATGGGTGGAACTGTTGCTGTTCCGTGGACGGTACTCTGGTGAGGGTGCCGGCCGCGTATTGCTCCGCGGACGGTACTCTCGTTACCGCGTTGACGCTGCTCGTGTACTGCTCCACCGAGATCGTTCTAGTCAGGCTGCCACCGGCACAGGTGGATCCCCCTGTTCCAGAGGAGCCGTGCTGGTGCTCCGCGGACGGTATCCTGGTCAGGGTTCCCAAGTTACTGGCCGAGCAGCTCGTGGTCATCGTCGACGTGCCGGCGAACGCCACCGAGCGCCGTTTCGGGTTGTAGCGTGGCGGCCCTTTAAACGGTACTGGAAAATCGAGGGTTGCAAGGTTAAGTAAAGAAAGGATTACTTAGCCTTACAAGTAGGCGGGCGCTCTCTGTCCCCGAGGGGCATACATCCCACGAGTCTTCCTCGCGCGACCGCCATTTCCAAGGCACTCGGGAACTCGTCGTCACGGATACCGAGCCCGAGCCCCGAATCCCGAAGGAACGTCTCTCCTCTACCTGACCCGAGGTGTTTTTAGCTTACTTTAACAACACTGGGTGCCTCGAAGCGAGATTCGACGTCCGTTCAGCGTTTCACGGCACTTTTTAGAAGCAGACTCGCCAAGCCGTCGACGCACACAGCCCACTCACGCACGCAAACTGTTAGAGGAGCGTTAGGCGGCTCTCGGGCGGCTGATCGGTCGCGTATAGAGAACAACGACGATCTCTGGTTAGTCTCCAAGAAAGCGGTGAGAAGCACGCGCGCAAGAGTCACGCATTCGTCACGGCTGCTTGTATCCGTTTCGTACGATACAATATCCCCCGATCCTGCCATCGACAGAATCCTCCGTAATTCGTTCAAAGACATAGCATGTGCAATTCGGTGATCTCGAAGTGGCAGTCGACAGGCTTCTACAGCTCTCGCGAGCATCCCATTTACTGATGCTCGACGAGAACCTGCGGCCCGCGACGGCGCACGTGTACTCACAAAAGTTATCAGGTCGTCGCGTGCGTAACGCTGTTTCCCCGACGAGTGTGCGATCAAGCGTTATACGTACATGTCGTATAGCGTGTACCAACGAAAGCCGCGTTACTCACGGGACGACCGAATGCGTAGTAACTACCAAACATCACTAATCAACTTGTTCCAGCGACTTCGATGCTGCTGGATCGGCCCTCCGCACTCCCCCCCTCAAATCTCGCGGAACTCGTCCGACAGTTTCGCGGAATAATTTAAAGCGATTCCTACTAGATCTGGCAGCACCGACGTCGCCCGACGACGGATCCAAAAGATACGGTTGTCGTTAGTTACTCAAAAGCATCGTTACAAAGTTACTCGACGTCTTACAAGACCATCACCACCAAAGATCCCACCAGACTTTTACAATCTCGTACTTATGTCATACAGCACAGACACAGATACACGCACAATTCCAGAGGTAATCAGTATATGCACACTATACTGGCCCAAGTCCTCTACGATCTACACTCTACGGGCAAGCGGTTCCTCCAAGCGTGTCCGCTACAGAATTAAAAAAGAAGCTCTACGTGCATGCTCATGCCAGGCTAATCGTGCCACGAAAGATCCCCGGAACGATCGATCGAAGTCCACGTTTTATCAGATAAGTGGGCATTGCCCAGTTTTACGAGCGGCGTAACTGTCACCAGCCCGCGAACGAATCGTAATCTCGAGTGCGAACCGATGTCGCCGATTGTCCTTCGAATTAACAACGGATTAATGAGCCCACGCGTTCCCCGAACCGACGACGCTCCCCGTCCTAAAACTATTTACAACTGCGACGAATCCGATCGGCGATTAGATAAGTCGGCCTTGATCGGTGGAACGATTTCATGGCAACGGAAGCATCGTTCTGACTGGATCGCTCGTTCCACCACTGTGCCCAGTGGATCTCTCCCTCGCAATGGTCCCCGATTTCTCCACCCTCCCGATCAACACTCACCGACTTCCTCCGGCTGGTAGTTCTTGATGACCTCGGCCAGCTCCATGTTCCCGGCGATCACGGCGACCTGGTAAGGCGTCTGGTTGGCGTAATTCAGGCTGTCCTTTTGCGCGCCCCTGAACAGCAACTGGCGTATGCAGGAGGCGTCCGTGTTGTTCACCGCGCAAACGTGCAGCGGCGTGTTGCCGGACGCGTTACGCGCGTTCATGTCCGCACCGTAGAAGAGCAAGTGGTCCAAGTGCTGGACCAGGTTGTTGCGGCAGGCCTGCGAACACCGTCCACTATCGATTATCGAAGGGCAGACGATTATAATTAAACCGGGCTTTTTTATCCAACGCTCCCTCCCTTGAAACGTGGTCGCGCGTTGCGCGTAAACAAAGATCAGCGCGTTTGCGCCAAACGAGACTGTCTCCTTTCCGTTCGTCACTCTGGAGTGGAGGAGCAAGTGATCGCGGAATCGCAAGGATCGATCAACTAGCGAAAGCAATGGATTAAAACTGTTGCTAGACCTGATGCACTTCCTGCCAGCCCTGCAGGTCCTGGGCGCCTATCGTCGCGTGATCGTGCAGCAGCGTCTCGCAGAGCATCGGGTCGGTCTTGTAGATGACGCTGTAATACAGCGGTGTCAGCCCCTTGGTGTCCTTGTAATTCGGGCTGGCGCCGAGCTCCAGCAGCGTCTTCACCGCCTCCAAGCTGTTCCTCTCGACGGCGCGGTGCATCGCTGTCAGCCCCTCCTTCGTCCGATAGTCCAGCAGGGCCCCGCCGTTCACCAGCGCTATTATCACCTTCGACGGCTTCTTCAGGGTCGTGGCCAAGGTCAGCGGAGTCTCTGCAAGCCAGGGCTAAGTTAGGTACACATCCACCGTGAGAGGATTCCGAAGATTCGCGACGCGTAACCGTGAGACGCTCCTCGTATTAGAGGGCTCCGCCGATCGCGCAGATCGGGCCTGATAGCTGTTGACTCAAGGTCAGCGTGTTATCCCGAGGCGACAGAGCAAGAGTCCGCGGATTCACCGAGCGAGAAATAGCCGGTTGCTCAATACCCGTTATCCGAACGGGTGGGTTTCAAGATCTACTCCTCGCGCTCTCCCACGTCCATTTAGGGGTCGTCCTTAAATTACGTAAGGCATTTTGCGGGGGTCGCGAGTTTCTTACGTTTTCATACAAAAGGGGGAGAGGGAGTCAAGTAGCGTCTTACATAATATATTTTAAACCTAAATAAAGAATATATAAAACAAAATTATGTTAAACGATGTTATTAAAAATGTAGTAAAAAACTAAATTAAAATGCACTAAAAATTAAAAAATATTTGTTTTCTTGTACTTCAATTTTGATGGTGTTAATATCACTTTAAGTAAAATCGTGGGGCACCATGTGCAACCAGAAGTTGAAGTGTTAAAGTGATTCATATCCTGTTATGAAATATCGTGCGCCACGATTTTATTTAAAGTGATATTAACACCATCAAAATTGAAGTTTTTTTTTTATATATTTTTTAATTTCTAATCTTTAGTGTTTGTGGCTTTACATTTCACAGCTCAGACTTCTTTACAAATATCTTTTACTGCTGTATACAGTTTAACAGTTTGCTTAAACGTTGCAGCGATACAGTCATTAAAAAATAATTAAAATATACGAATAAAATATATATATTGTGTTTTCATTTTTGAATAAGTGTGTTTGTATTCATTTCCCCGCCAATTTTCGTTACCAACCTAGGTGTACGCTCAATTTTGTGAGTAACTGTACAAACATACAAACAGAGGATCGAAGCTGAATAAAATCGTTTAAAAACGATATTTCATCGCGCACACGAAACCGAGTTAAACGATTTATATAAACCTCTAAAAGAATTTTAATAACCGAAAGAATGCAGTGTAAAAAATACCACGTAAGGAAGGGGCGGGGGTTGGGACATAAAATCTCACGAATTCTTATACCGGGGTAAGGAGGGGGTAAGAAATCGCCAAAAGTACCCTTGCGTAATTTAGGGACGGCCCCTCGTGCACCTTTTATCTCGGCGGAATTTATTTTCGGGGAGACGCGAGGAGTGGCTTCGAAAGGAAAGTAGGTAAGTACCTCCAGTCTCCTGGCAATGGAAGTTGGGGTCCAGGCCCTTGCTGCACATCTTGGCGATCTTCTCGACCTGGCTGTTGGCCACGTACTCGAGCAGCCTCCGCAGGTTCGTCCGGGTGTGCATCGCCTTCAGCTGTTTTTCGTCGAGGTGCAGCATCTTGTAGACCCGCCTCTTGTACTTGAGCTGTGAAATTCGAAGGGAATCGCACCGTTTAGCGTAAAAAGAGTTTCAAGACTCTAGAGGCGACGATCGGCTTCTTTTCGAGGCCGCTCGTCGCCTCGGTCCTCGCGTCCTGCTCGTCCTCCCGTCGCGTAACGACAGTCCCGCGTAGAAAAGCCGCCGCGTACAAAGTATAAAATTATCCCGGCTTAATGGGGATTCACCCTGCCGCTTCCTGGTGGTTACAGCTTCTTTGTAATTATCGGAGGCGTCGTGCTTCATAGCGTTAGATTACTGACGGATAGGCAATATCGCGGCTACGGCCTCGCTAATGACTACCGTTAGCAGCAATTATGATTATCAAGGGGGACCCGAGTTGTAATGCAAATTAGAGATACGGTGCTGCCACGGCGGCTACACGCCGCGTATATCAACCCCTTCTTTCTCTTCAGCCTCCTATACCTTTCCTCTCCTCCTGCCCGCCGCCGTCGGAGAAAAAAACCAACCACTATTCCAACGAGCATTACTCTTCTCATCCGGCTGCGGTTTAGCGTGCGTTTTAAAATCGAAGAATCAAACGGCCTTGCAGCGAGTACGCGTTTCGAGCACTAGGTACTCGCGCGATTGTTAATCCCAGCACGAACCTCGTAATGGTAATGCAACGATAATAATGCGCACCGTTATTTATGCGCTTAATCTATATTTCCGACCCAATTAATTGTTCCACCTCCTAGCAGCAGTCACTTCCGGACCCCTTCTCTCTTTCAAAGCACACTTGTAAGCGGGAATTTTGAAATTACGAAGAAAAAAGTATATAAACAATTGTTCACCGAAGCGCAGCGACAGTTAATTAGTTAACCCATAAAAAATTCAAAAAAGTAACAAAAATTACGCCAAGTACACGAAATCAAATAAATCACAAAAGAATAGAAGATAATAATAATTAGAATATAGAAAAAGATGTGAAATGAAAATGAGCTGCAAGTACATAAAGGTGCTTTCCAACTGCGCTTAAGATGACACAACTACATATACACAGCTAAAATTCTGTGTTCATACATTCCATTATCGCGGACATTTTAATAATGCGAAGATAAAATGTAACATCTAGACATTTGCCTAGATGTACGCGGCCTGGAAGTCAAATACTTAGCGTGGCCAGGCAAGGTATTCTCAGATCATCGATACGCACACCTTCCCTCTCGCAGGCTTTCAAATAATTTGCCAATTTAAAACTCTGACAATATGAGTACATTTTCATTATATTGCGTTTTAAAATAATTCTAAGATCATTCATCGACACCGATACCTTTCCTCTCACAAGCTTTCAGATAATTTGTCAATTTAAAACTCTGCCAATACGAATACACTTTCATTATTTTGCGTTTTTAAATAATTCTTATTCATCGACACCTTCACCTTGCCTGGCCACCTGTTGACGAAAAAATTTCTCGGAGAAGACGAAGAAAAATCTTAAAATTTCCGACTGATCCATGAGACGATATTACGATATCTCTGTTATGCGCGGACCGATTTTATTGAAATTGGTCTTATTCGAAAGCTTATACGCGGTTTACATCAGAAAAATGCCTTCAAATTTAGGAAATATTGCAGGGGTGATGAGATATTAATGAAATAAGTTTCAGGTTAGATAGCGACAGTCGACATATACAGGGTGTCTTTTCTGTACTTTCTTTCCTGTACTTGGCGTCGAGACGCTGCCGCGTCTCTAGATATTAATTTTTTCGCTTTTGTAAGCGTATTCTACCCTCTAGTCTCTCGAATTAATAGTCGCGGCTAGATTTTTCGGGGCAGCGGCCGGCGGCTATCGCGACGAACGGCGATGCTGGCAGGTAGTCCAAGTGGCAGGCTCCTCGCGACGTGAGTCAGCTCGTCCCTGAAAGTGAATCTCGCGTGACGAGATCGAGCGTGGCCGCGTGCGCGCGCGATCCAGCGAGCGATCGATGAACGCGATGGAGAAGGAAGAAAAAGAAAAAAGCTGAGCGCCGTTGCGAATACCGATGGGGCACCGAATACCCCAATGATCTATGGGCCTGTCTAACCCCGCGTATTTATTTCTATCCGCTCGCTCTATCCGCCGTGCGTTATTGCTCGCGCGAGCAACTTGAGGTCGCGCCACCGTAAAAAGTAAAACACGTACGCGTACCATCTTCGGACGTTCGCGCTTTATCTACATCTCCCCGCTCGACGTTGAAATATTTCGCGAAACGGACGGGCTGAAAATCCTGGCCGCGGTGGCCAAGGTCGGCAGGCCAGCGAATTTTCTTCCCTTGAAAATCCAAGGACGACGATCTTTGGTATCCGATTTACTATATTTACTAGATCGAGTAGGGGAGATCTCCTGGTTCCGGACGCTTAAAGTTCTTCACAATTAACAAGAAAGTAATAATATTAAATCAATCTCTTTAGGTGTGCTCATGCGACTGGAACGTTTTCAAGCCTAATTGTTTTTTTTCTATTTCTTCTACGGTTTACGCCAGGGGTGTACAGGGAGCCGCTTTTAGCGCCTAGCTGCGAGCAACCCGCCTGTCCCGTTGCTAAGGTTAGAATCGGTGAGGCGAACTGCAGTAGTGTATATAGCTGTTCAAGTCGTACGAAATGCACGCACACTACTGCGGTTCGCCTCACCGATTCTAACCTTAGCAACGGAACAGGCGAGTTGCTCGCAGCTAGGCGCTAAGAACGGCTCCCTGTGCACCACCAGTTTACGCTGAATAACGACTCGGTAGCGTTTCAAGTATCACAGATTTAGGGCACACCCAGAGGGAGGCCGAGGGGTCCTGGCACCCCCAAAGAAGGAGCGTTGTAAACAGAAAAAAAATGGAGTTCAATCTTTAAATAAATCTTTACAATCACCTAATGAATTTTCTTGAGTTTGCATTACGAACATTTGTATCCCTTCAACTCGGCTCCCCCTAGCTTAAATCCTGCACCACTGCCGGTACTAGCACCCCTTCGTGTCCGTCTCTCGAATAAAGGCTACGGTGGAAAACCGCGGATTCAATCCTATAGTCCAAGGTATCCCGGCTCATTACGAGTTTTAATGAAAAGCGAACGGTTCGCAGCGTCGTTAGCTAGCCGAGCGAGGGAACCGGATCGAAGCCATTCGTCAGAGTACTTTTTCGATCGCGGGTGACGAACGGGCCCGTAATTTGTAACTCGTGCGAGGTGAACGAGGCTTTAAAAGGTAGCCAAAGGAGTGGCTCGCTCGATCCCCCTGAAAGTGAATCCTCGCTGCGACCGATCGCGAAGGGGACGGCGATGAAGAGGAGCGGGAACCCGAGCACCGAGATCAGAACTAGATCCGGTTACGCAAGAAAACCGCGGGCAAGATCCAGATCTTGTTAACCGACCACCGGGATTATTTGTTTTTCGCGAATCCCCGTTTCAACAGTCACCGCGCGCGGAGCATCGACTCTCCGAGATTACGAGGCACGCCCCGCGCGCATCGCCGCGATGACGCGCGAAATTTTCCCTCCCGGCACGTTCCGCGGCTGGCTATTTTACGCCGAGGCCTATCGCACGCATTCCAGCGAATCGGCTGCAGGTAGACGGGGTACTCCGCGACAACCCAGCGCTTCCTTCAGCGTTCGAACAGCCGTGACGGGATTAAAACCCTCCCCGTCACATTCTAACGCGTGGGTGTCAGTCGCGCGACGCTCGACGGAGTTCTTGCCCACGGGGCAAACTGTTTCTTTTCGCTCTCCAATGTCAAGCGCTGGGAGGAACACGGGTACGCGTCGAAACGCTCCAGTCATCCCGATGATTGATCGTTTATGATAATTACGTACGCGGTGGAAAAAGAAGCGCGGCCGTCGTACGCTGTTCGAATCGATTCATATCGCGTCCTAGGGCTGGTTTTTCTGCGGCGATCGCGGGAATCGTTCTCCTACTGGACGAGCCCGCGTGCATTCGAGTTTGCGACGGACGGCTTCCTGGGCAGGTGGAGAAAAAAATAGGCTCCTAGGGAAAATGCACCCTCCTTGACCCGAGGGAGGCTGGTGAAAAAGCGCGGGATAGCCGACGGTTCTCGAGCAAACCACCTTGATATTCAAGAACCGCTGGTCTTCCAACGAGCAAACCTCTTTCCCGGTTTCTATGACAGGCTAGCGTCAATGGAGGCCAAGCAATCTTGTAGCTGAAATAACCTTTTCGGCCGCGTCAATGCACCCCATTTCAGGCCGGCATTCAGCCTCCCTCCCTCGCGACTACCCTCGCCCCCGGGAATAGTCGCGAGGTCAGGGATGAAAATTCAGATTAACCCATTAGCGGCTGGCCTGACTCGGGGCGGAATGAATCGTTCCTTCATTGTACTCCTTGGACTCGACGTGGGAGGAGTGGGTATAAAATGGCGCCATTTTGAATGGGAGAAGCTGGAGGAGATCGATAGAAGAGTGCGCGAATAATCAGCTGCCCGTGGGTGCCCAAGAAAAATCGAAGGGCGGTGAAAGAGAAACAGTAAGAAGACGGTGTCTTACCTCCAAGTAGCCGACAGGTCCATTGAAGGGGTAATCGCCGAGGCGGCGTTCCTCGTCCAAGAATTTCCCGGCTTTTCCATTCACGGGCGGACAGAACAGCCCGTAATTGAAGCTTTCCTTCAGCTCCTGCAAACCACCACGTATACCGGATTAGTAGGGAATCTGTCCTCGGCAGAGCAGCGACCCGCCACCCCCGCTCTACTAAACACAGAGGTAGATACTGTTTCATGCAAGGCCAGACTCAGGGTGTATACGCGCGCGAAGGAAACAGAATCCCCGGGGTCGCGAAAGCTTGCCCCGCTCCGAGTAAAGTGAAACATCCCTGTCACGGGTCCAGCTAAAGGTTCTAAAGCATCGCTCCGTCAGGCACCGCGAGAATAATACAGGCGGACGGTGCAAGAATCCGATATAAGATATAGGCGGCAGTGGACGTTATCTACGCCGCTATCTGCTTGAATTATTCACGAAATCTTTCGTCCGCGTTCTTCGAAGCTCGTTCCTGAAGGGGTCCCGTCCCCCTGGAGCGGGAGACATTCTCCCGCTAATGAAAGCACATGCAGCACCCTTCCCCGTGGTAAGCTCCCTTCGCGTTGTGCATCGTGAGTCGGGAGGATCATCGTCGCGCGCCCCGCTGGAATAATATGCTTCGATTTCACCGGCGACAGGCAGTAAAGTCCGGAATTTACGGACTGTGCACGGGGAATTTCGCCATCGTTCTTCCTCACGCGGTGCGTGCCAGCAGGTTTCTTTGTATAGGTACACGTCACTCTTTATCTTGCCCGGCGACAGGCCTCGTACGTTTCTCCTCGCGGGGACGCACCGCGCTCCCCCGCGGGACCAGCGGCCACTCGGCACGCTTCCTTTGTGTCGCATTATTCCCAGCCGGAGTGGACGGCGGACCGACGACCGGCGATACGTTTCCGCGATGATTTATCCGGCTGGGGCCCCTCGGACGGACGCACTACGGCGGGGCATAACGACGCGGGTGAAACCGACGACAAACTGCCCGATTGTCGGGTTCCCAGAACGCACTCCCGACGCTCTATGCTGCCCCGGTCGGGGGAACGGAGCTCTGTGATCGATGTCGATCGGGTGTCAGCTTGGGCCTTAGGTGAAGGAATCGCCAGGCCACTTGCGAATGATCGCTTCGATAGCGTGTGAAACGATGCGTGGAAGGTTCAAGTTCAAGTAGCTGGCTGCTACGTGGGGTCGTGCATTCGTAATATTGTGTAGCGATACCGCCGGGAGAGGGCAATCGAACGATACCGCTCTCTCGCAAGTGCTCCCCCATCTACTCATTCCTATAGGAGAGACTGGGGCTAGATGTTACAGGGGCAGGTTGTTACAGGGGCAGTTTAAATTTTTTTCGCTTGGGCTATCACTTCGACGATGAAGTCACTGATGTGTTTCAACCATACACGGTTGTGTATGTTGTTTGTTTGTAATCGGTTCACGCGTTGTGACTTTATTGCAGTTTTTTGTGTTCTCGGTACTAATGGTAACTTTTCTCTTTCTACTTCAATCTTTTCTACCGAACAGACAGATAAATGTATGTAAATTAACATTACCACGTTTGAATCAGTGTTCCTTTAGCTACAGATTCGTACCAAGAACGTAAGAATACACCAAACTGGTATGGACTTATAGCTTTTTATACACAATGGTGTCAACCGGGGCATGTTGTTACATTGTGTTTAGTAATTAATTTATTAATTTAACCCTTTAGTTACCACGAGTCACTGTGAGATGAAACTATAATCGAAATAACCGATTTTTACAAAAACGAATACTTTTTAAATCATAAAAATAAAGATTTTGTACGTTTACGTGGTCTGGAAACGGGTGTTCCGTTTTACCCTACCACTTGAGCGAGGTGAATATTTCAATACCTCCGGTAAATCTCATTTTTCTTTGTTACCAAAAATTTTTCTCAGCAAAGTCTTTGATTTTCTTATAGTCTAAGGTCCACTTAAGACTCCTGTCGAAGTCTCGCGTCCTTCTTTCCTTCCGATTTTCTGTTATCACCCTCCAAACTTAAGCGTTCCATTTTACCCTACTCTCCCCTATACCAGTTTCGCCCTACCTCCTAACATCCCCGCGTCTAAGGCAGGCCCTGCTAAGTAAGTCTCAACTCAACTCCCACCAAAATTGTGTTATCAGTCACTCATCATTAAATACAGTTACAATATACACTTATATTATACCGATTAAATAATATCTCCATTCTTCCACCCCGATTCCACAGCATCCGAATGAAATATCCACTGAATTAACAGATGGAGATAATCGACCCCACGAGCTCTCTCTTCCCGAAACTTTCAATAGTTTCAATGGTCCCGGGGTCTCGAAGGCCGCAGCCTCGCGCACGTCAGAGGATCAGGCAGAGGAACGCGTTCAGCTTGTCGGAAACGTTTCGTCCCGACGGAAAGTCGCCCGCGGCGCGAAAAACGGCCACGGAGAAACCGAACACGTGCCGACCACGGTACATACGCACAGTCAGAGAGAGAGAGAGAGAGGGAGAGGAGAGAGAGTGCATTACCACACTATACGCTGCGTTTACCGCAAAAAGGGCCGACGAGGGAAGGGGCACGCGGATCGCCGGGCCAGGGAGGGCGCGAGGGTGAGGGGGCGAGATCCACCCAACAATCACGGCAACAATAGCCAAGAGTGGAACACGTGCCAAATTAAAGGCCTCGGACCAAAGTACCGAGGTGCGCGAGCGTCTGGTCCCCGTTTAAAACGTCTCTGATGCAGCACCGGGGGGTGTGGCTGGGAGAATCAGCCTTGAAAAAAGCCACCGAAAGGGAGGAAGAGCCGGGGATACAGAGGGACAAAGCGGGCGATCCTCTCCTCGGATGACGAGAGACGCGGATCCTCGCTCGCCCAGCGCGGTGTACCCCTCGTGAATTCTCATTCGTTCGGGTGCCTTTAATCAATTTCACGTCGCCCCAGCAATTAAAGCGCGTGCTATTGATGAACATTTGTGCCCGTGTCCCTTTGAAGCTGGTGACACGGAACACTACCATGCAAAGACGTATCGAAACACTGTAGAGCGGCACAAAGGCTTGGAGGAAGAGCGACAATTTTATCGCAGCGATGTTTAACGGCGAGAATCCCGTTGAATAAGACAACACACCCCCGTGGCACGATGCCAGCGCGGCGCGTGCCATTTTTGCGGAGGATTATCGGTGAAATCGACCTGGTTCAGGCACGAAACGATGACCAAAGGCTCGTCGGCAGGGTTTCCTCCGGCTCCGAGCTGCTCGCTCGATCGTTAGCGGCCTCCGAGCAGCGTCGGAAGAGAGGAGGAAAAACGGTGACGAGAGCGGCTTGGCTGGACGCTCGTTGAATTTCGTCTTCGTTAGCGAGCCCGCGCTCGATTCTAGGGGCCGTGTAAACAAGCCGGACCCGCGCGAGGGACGACGAATCGCCGTGGAGGGAAAAAGGGATTTCTCGGAGTAGTCCTAGCGGAAGCAGACGAAAGAACAAACGAGGAGCCTGCCTTTTTTCGCGTGGCTGGAGGAATAAAAGGCAAATGTTGATCTTGCCAGGGACATTTAAGCGACGTGCCTTAAATCCTTCCACCCCTTTCGCCCTCTCCCTTTATCCGGCTGGAAGACGCGATCCACCCGAGCGGAGCCCAAGTAATTTCTTCGATCAACTCGAGTCGGGCTCGGCCCAACGTGCACGTCAACTAATTACGAGGCTAATCGAAACGCTCCGAATCAATACCCGCCACGTCGCAGCCACTGCGCGGCGGTTGGGACTAATAAATTGCTGGAAATCCACCCGCTGGCTCTCCAAATCCTCTCCCTTAAATCACTCCCCCCCCCACCCTTCCTTTTTCCATCCCCCGCGTTTTATCGTCCGCCCTGGCGAAAATGAATCGACGTCCACTCGCTTGAATTCCGCTCGCCCGGTTAATCTTTCTTCTCCGACCGGAAAGAGCTGCGCGCTTCGGTACGGGGGTGCGTCTCTCGAGCGCCGAGGAAAGGCACCGAAGAAAGTCGGGCTTATGGAAATGTCGCGGGCGGGCGGAACGGTCCCGATGGTAATTCTAACCGCAATTACGGCCCCGTACGTCGCGACGTAGACAAAAATGGAACGGTGCACCGAAACCGACGCTGCGGCTCTAATTAGCGCGACGGTAATTGCTTCGTAAAGTCTTGAGAAGCCGCGTAATCGCCGCGATGGCGAAACGTGCCTCGAGTTTCGTCGATTAAGCGGACAGGGGAGGTCGAGTCGCAGCGGAGCGGACGGAAAGGAAACACTGGGCCGTGTCTGTGCGCGCCGGTCGCATCTATCAAACGAACACCGACGTTCCACTCTCCGCCTTATAAATCTAATTATATACCGCAGTGATCCTCTTAATTGCATTGTTCCCTCTGCTAACTTATGGGGACAGCATTGATTTCTTCTCGAGGGCTCCTCCGAGTGCCTGTGTACGACTGACCTCTCCCTATTGGGTCGCGCGAGCAGAAAATCCAGCGCAGGGAAGGCAGAATACTCTCGGGCAATTTATCTTGCGCGGTTACTCAATGAACCGATTGCGCAATCGTCGTCCCCCTGTCCCTCGAATATCAACAAACACGCGGCCACGGGAGAGCGTCCGCAGAAGATCGTAAGCTACGTCTTTGGAGTGAAAGTCGGTCTCGCCAAGTTTCGTTGCCCGTTCTTTTTTTTCTCTCTCTCTCTCTCCTCCGATCGGTCCCCCGTCGCGCACCCTCCGCGCGCGCTCCTCCTCGCCCAATTTGGCAGACGGACCCGCCGACCGAATTAGAAGTTTCCCATCGCTTTCGGCCGCGAGCGACGCTCCAGGGCCCGCTGGAAAAATGCATATATGCATGAACGCGTCACCGGCACGGCTGGGATTAGGGAAATGGGATGCGAGCATGGTCGACCACGGTCGCGATTTGCATCCGCGCGCACGCACGTAATTCGCCCGCGAGCTGCAAATGGACGCCGGTGTCTCTCCTCCGAGAGGAGCAGCTTCGCTTTTCGTGGATGGGGATGCTTTAGGGTCATTCCACGCGAAGTCGGACACTTCTCGGAGTAACATTTTGGATTTTGATGCAACTTGGATATGTTGTAGCCTTTAGGGGTATATAAACATATCTCGAAGGAGTTTTCGAAATGTCAAAAATTGTGGATGTGAAATAATTTTTATTAGGTACTCTTAAATCTGCACTGTAAACACTCAAAAGGTCATTTTTATCAGTTCATTGTGGATGTTACAGCTCTTTGAAATATAGTGTTTACTATTTTTCCAAAAATTATAACTGTTGAACTAATGAACTGATAAAAATGACCTTTTGGGTGCTTACAGCGCAGATTTAAGAGTACCTAATAAAAAGTATTTCACATCCACAATTTTTGACATTTCGAAAACTCCTTCGAGATATGTTTATATACCCCTAAAGACTACAACATATCCAAGTTGCACCGAAATCCGAAATGTTACTCCGAAAAGTGTCCGACTTCGCGTGGAATGACCCTTTAGCAATTTCCATTGGCGTTCCTTGCGCTTCGTTTACCGAGATGAGGGTGGCATTTTGAACGGTGCAATGCGAGGTGATATTGATGCAACAATGTCGTCCGGATTGTCAAGACGCGGAGGTCTCCTTCGAGCGTTCTTTCCTGCTTTCGTCCGAGCACGCGTGCACGCATAAACTCCGAAAGCGGCGAGCGCGTATGGGGTCGCGTTAAACGGCGAATGAGCCTTTCGTACGGCCCTGTATGGGAGAATAATGGTCGAACCGTGTCTCAATCGTGCTTTATGGGATGTAATTGCGGCCTGGCAAGGGGCCTTGCCGATGTTAAGCTCGAACGGCGACTCTCGCGTTGCGTCCGCGCGGACCAGATAGAAGCGTTACGGTTTTAACCTTCGCAACGGACCACCGAACGAGTTTTTCTTAGCCCGGACGCGGGCACCTTCGTCGACGAGACGGACCAAAGATCGATGCTCGAATAGTAGCAGTTGCCTTCGGTGGCAAGTGATCGCAGGCGTTTCCTCCACCTCGTCGCAGTTTCCCTTTGCTTCGAGCGAGCTTTGTCCCTCCGCGCCCCAGGGTCGACACCCTCGAGTATTTTTACCTCGCCAGCCACGCGACTCGCCTTATTAACGCCCCCGGGAGGACCCTACAAATTGCTAGGACAAATTCGCAAATCTCGCTGGCCACGTCCGTCAATTAGGGAGTTCCGGGAACCGGAGGGTCCGCGAGCAGAGTCGCGACCGGTTCGGGGACGCGAAGACGAAGCGGGGCCGTCGCGTCGTAAACGAGGATGAAAGAATCGGCGAGCGTGGATGCGACGGCTGTTACGAAACCATCCGGGCGCCCGTAAACGCGAGCCTCCGTGTCCCGAGATTACGAAATCCGGGGGAATGCATAAAACGTGACCGTTCGGCGCTCCGATCCGCGGACAACAGGACACGAAAACGCGCGATACGTCCGAGCGGATGCTCCGGGGGAGGGCGAGCGTGCACCTTGGGACGAGCGTCGTGGAGGATAGAAGGTGAGAGGGGCGGGGAGGCTGAGGGAGAGGACAAAGGCGAGTGGGATCAGCCGTGGTTCGACCAGCATCGGCGTTAAAGAGGAAATACGAGCCATAAAGCTTGAATGTACGCGGCAAGCCGCGAGGGAGGGACGGGCAGAATACGAAATGAAATCGCCGGGGCACGCTGGAGAAATAAAGAAAACAGTTGCCCGGTCGTTTAACGGCAGCTCCTTGGACATTTGGCCGCGCGAGGGTCGCCAGAGGTATAGAGGAGGGTTGCTGATATGTTACAGCAAGTGACTGTCTATTGGATATTGTAGGTTGGTGTTTTAGGCACCTATTATTATGTGTTTCACCTTTTGTTCAGAACAATTTAATTTGTTATTAATCGTTTTGGGACATAATATCAATTTAAACTTCATAATGAATGTAGTCCTACTATAATATAATAAATGCGAAAGTGTGTTTGGATGTTTGGATGTTTGTTACTCAATCGCGTCGTAATTACGCGACGGATCTTTCTGAAATTTTGTATACACGTAGTCTAGGATCGGGAATAACATATAGGATACTTTTTATCCCGATTGTTTAAACCGATCTGGACCAAATATTGCGTAATTACTCTTTAAACCCTGTGGAACATATAGGCTACCATGAAATCTGGACATCCCTCCCCTTCCCCCTATTTCACCCCCTTGATACTATGTGGTAATCAAAGTTTTACCCAAGCAACGCCGGGTACTTTAAGCTGGTACTAATATGACACCTCAGTTTGTCTCCGCTACAGAACTCTTGAATGTCATAGCGATGCTATTCCTTTACTGACTAATCGTGTATTAGTTGCTTTGTCCGTGCAGTGGCATTGTAATCAATTGAGCGTCTTGAGCAAGCATATATTTCTGATATACGTTGTAGAAAGTTTCTCAAGTGGTTCGATTAACTTACAAATGCCTCTAAAGTGGTAAATGTATAATGATTTTCACAAATGCTGTTGTATAGTGCTGGCAATGGAGTTTAAGGCTTACTAGTTGTATATCATTAAATGATGAGGACTTAACTTCGAAGATACTTAGTAGTTATCATGTTATTGTTTCGAAATATGAGATCCGTGAAAGTTCTACTGATGAGAGTGAAGAAGAAATTGTTCTGAACGATGAAAGTGATTAAGAAAGAAAATTATGATACAGAATGCTTGTTTTGCACAGGACTTTATCCTGCAGATGTGCTAGATGAACAATGAGTTAAGTGTTCGTAAAAAATGTTACGATGGACGCGGTGGGCCCACGAAGACTTCGGTAGTGGAGAAATAGATTTTACATGCCGACTTTATAAAAAAAGAAAGAAAAAATAAGTTTCAGGAGAAAATAAACTGGGTCTCATATTAGGAACCCATTTTTTCATCCGCGTATTTGAATGACTTTCGTTTTTATTTTATTATGAAGAAACCGAATTTTTGTTATAGTACTTTCCAGTAGGTTGTTAAAGAACGCATATTCTAATTTTAAAACGTGTATCGAATTTTAATAAAAGTGTCCTGAGTCAAGAGTTGCGATGTTTTTAAGAAATGGCTCTCATATTCGGCTACTTTACCCAATATAAAATGAATGTAAAATTTTCTACAATAAACCCGCTTTTAGAAAAATACAAAAACACAGGATAAAACTGCAATGTTTGATTATCATCAGCTAAAATAAACTGGTAAAAAGTTACATCAATCATAGGTACCCAATTTTTTAAAAATGTTTATAGCGCGTAAGCTCGAAAGGTTTAGTTTCTATTTCCAATTTCGCATTTACTTGATATTCTTATCATCAAATTGATGAGGTATGATTTAGGTGACCAGTGCGATATTGGCAACTCTCCTCTACTGCGATTTCCTCGATTAAGCTCGATCTTCTGTGAATGATTCTGGGGACCACGCACAGCTCACTCAGAGAGATAGAGCGTCCTTGTGCGAGTTTTTACCAGAGAACGTAATTGTCAAGACACTTCATTATCACCAGAGGTGTTGTTCGCTTCGTTTGCCGTTATCACTGAATTTACCCGCGATTTAAGCGACGGGGGCAGATAAGATTGGCTTTAGACTAATCTCTTTGAAAACGAGCAGCTCCGAATTGTGTCAATATTTTCCAATGTGCCTCGATACATGGAAAGTGGGATATCCCCTCGCTCTTTTGTAAAGGATAAGGCCGCGAGGAGGGCCAGGATGAAGCTATTACCGCGGCGGCGGCCGGTGTTACGCGCGACTTGCGTTTCAGGAGCACGCGCGCTGGCAATGAAAGCGAGTTCGGAAATTATCCCCGGCCGCGTGTTCGCGCATAATGCAGCCGCGTGGAATTGCGCCACCGATTGCGTCACGATCGCGCGACGCGTTCCCGCGGCGAATGTTTTATTCAAAACTGGCCTGGCCCGTGTCGATTTTCAGGAATCCGCTGATGCAACTGATTCGAAAGCTTTATCAGTAACCGGACCGACGTGACATTCGCCCCGCCTGTCACGCAGATGCAACCTATCCGCGAGCTCTCCGCGGACATTTAATAAAGAATCAATAATGACCGCTCTTTTCCGTCTCGGTCCCCGTGCCCGCCCCCTCTGCTCCGCTCGCGGCCGGACAACCGTGACCGCTCGGGCATCCAGCAACTGGCTACAAATTGCGCGGAAAATGACGGTCAATCGGTGCAACTCATTCTACGGATGGATAATCGCGTAGCGACTCGAAAAAGGACGAGCGCGGCAGGAAGGACGCGGTACACCTCTACTTTGCTCTCCCCCCGCCGAAGGGATCCACTCCCAATTACGCGTGCCTCGCGTAACAATCGATTTCCTTTCCGTTTTTCTGCGATATCTCGGCAACTTCTACAACGTGACCGCGCCCGTGCAGAGCGCAGCCCGCGCGTGTCTGCTCAACAGGTATCGAGCGGGCGACTTATCGACCGTGGATGACTGTCCGTCCGCGGGGGATCCTCCTCGGTTTAAGCGAAGCCTGACAGCGGAGTTTATCTATGGCCAGCGAGATTTGTTCGGTTGCGTCGGCCAACAGCGGCCCCTAAAGTTCCTCAGCAACCCGTTCGCACACCCCGCGCCAGCGATAAAGGGACGCAACGGTGGCCAGCGACGGTGAGAGGAAGAAAGGGCAAGGAGATCCGGTGTCCGGCGCGCGCCAACGCCGAGAGGAGCCGAGGATAGTGGCCGAGGGGCTCCTCTCTTCTTTCTGCATCGCCAGGACTTTAGAATGCAAATTGAACGCCACGAATCCTCGCCGTTCGTACCTTGGGGACAGAATCTGCTTAGGTGGCTATGGACAGTCGATGCTATGCCGGGCTTCTCTCGCGTGTACCGATGCTCACGGGCCTGTGTGCGTCTAGACATTTATACACCGTCGTCCTCCTCCAGTCGCAGTGGCGTAACCATCGGAACAGACCGATCTGAAGGGAGGGAAGGGGCTAGGAACTCGATCGAGTAATCCGGAGGCGATGACGAGTCGCTCGATCTTCGTGCGAAGTCCAGCGAGTGGTGCGGTAGTAAAATTCCAGCAGAAAGGGGAAATTTGAGTGGCGATAGGGTAACAAGGGGTCGCATCCTCAATTGGGCCACCTTGGCCTCGCCGTCGTCACAACAGTTTGTCGAGCGTGTGAATCTGCCACGCGCTCGTCGCGCGGCTCGATAGTGTTTGCTTTATCTGTTGATCCACGCCGGTGTTTGCCGTTTCGAAACGAATTTCCCGAACACCCCCACGCCTCTCCGTCGCCCATCGGGACTGTCATTACTAGCAAATCCCATAATTCGAACTCCATCACAGCTGAACTTGCAACGCGGATCTCGTTTTCTGGCCAAGTCTCGCAGGCCAGATGCACAATCAGTGGAATGCTTCCCCCGGGAAATCCTGCAGCCTAATTTTCGAGCCGCTCCGCGGGCTGCTCCTCTGGAAGGTGTGACCCGGATTCGAGCGTTACGCCACTGTCCGCGGTATCAGCCGCGAGTTGGTGTAACACTTGCACACGCACGCGCGATATAACGCAGACGGCGAGGTATAAATGGAAATCTGTATTTATGCAGGCGAAGAAACCGGCAGGGAGCGTGTGTTGGTGGATTCGTGCCTCGGTCCCGGCCGGTCCAGTCCCGGGTCACACGATAATGACCTTATTACAGGAATTATGGGTTTCCGCGGCATCGGGATTATCCAGCTTGGAAACGCCCTCGGGGCCCTCTTCGGAGCGTTTTACTTTCGCCCTGGGGTCCCCGCAGTTCCTGGCCAGTTCCGGTTTCCACATTCGTCTCTAGGACTTTTTTTTGCTCGGCCGCGGCTGTTTCCCTCGCGCCGCCAGGATTGTTTTTCAAATTTTCCGTGCCAGCGATGAAAGCGAAAATGCGGAATCTCGCTGGGACTAAATGGCGACGAGTGGTTCCTTTGCGGTGGGATGAAAGGAACCACGCGGACAGTGAACTCGGTGGACCATTAGCGAATTTGCATCCCCTATCTCGGGCAAAACGGACACGCTTTAGTGTTCCAAGATTAAAGGGTTATACCTAGTCGGGAGGCCGAAAAGAGGCGAATGTTTGTGAGTTTTTTTTCTTGAAAAGCGGAAGCATATATTTTTGCAGAACTTTTTGAATTTGAAAGAGCTACCTTCAAAGAACGTTTGGTAATTTTTTTGTAGAAAAATATTTCCGTTTATAATAAAAATACAACGAAATCCAAGAAGCCTTTTTAAAAACGGCGAGCGCGATATCTCAAAAACTACTGCGCCAATCTTTCTGAAATTTTGTGGGCTTATTTTTTATATAAAAATCTACTGAACGACGGGGGGATTTTTTTCCATTGTATAGTTTCGATTCTATCAACGAGAAACGGCCATTAGTGATAACCATGAAGCCATTTTTCGTTGATATAATCGAAACTATACGGGGAAAAGAGAAGGGGAAAAAGAGAATCTATTCTTCCAAGAAGATCGATCATCGACGGAGCAAGGGAGGGTCGTTTAGAGGCTCTATCGATTCTTAAGCTGGTCGTCGCTTTTTGTCCGTACCGAGACAGGTTATTAGAACTGGTTCCGCCTTTGTCATCCGGTTTCCAAGAGTCCTGGCCGCTACGTTTACCCACGATTACCCGAGTCCTCCTTCCGGCGAATCGCCGCGCGAAAAAACCCTCGCTGATTTCCTTAATCGCGCAAAAACGGCCGCTAAGGAGGGCCGAGGGTGTGACGTAAAACTGAATTGAGACGTTTCCATCGCGCGGGGCAACGACTGCCAGCATCGACCCTTCGACAGGTACATCGACAATAAACCGCGGGCTCTGTCAACTGTTGAAAGGTCGCCGATGGTTTAACGTTTAATATTAAAGAACAGAAGGTGCTCTCTCCCTTTTCCTTCATCCACCGCGCCAGCCTTCCCCCCCTTGATATACAGAGGACTATAAGTCATGGACTTCTTTCGTCCTTATTCGCCGCTCGTCCGGCTTCTAACCACGTTTCATCTATCATCGACTTCCTCACGGCTCGCCGCGACCGAGGTTAATTTCTCGCGTTAATTTCTATGTCCCCGATGGGGTAATAATGGGTCCGGTTTATAAATAGAAGTCTCTAGGGGTCTCGGCCAAGGCTCGTGAGACAGGCGTTCCTTTCAAGCCGGAGCTTTGCGCGCCCCGTGCTCCCGCCAGGAAATTGAATTTCACACCTCTAAACGGTTTTCCGCGACCCACTCTCGATCCTCTGTGGTATGCGCGACGAGGAATAACGAGGAGAATAACGCGACTTTCGATCCGCGAACGTGTTATCGCCGTGGCGGTGACTAATCTCCGTTAATTATCCTCGAGGCTAATTGCCGCGATTCGTCGCGTTACTTCGTTATCGCTTAACACGGAGGCTCGCTTCCGCGGGGCGACGTTCCACGCGTCAGCGTTTTCCCTCTTCGTTGACGAATCGCTCATTCCGCCGTGGATCCATCGATCGACGGTTAATTGGCTTCCACGTGGACGCCCGGGACGGAGCGTGGCGGAACCAACCGATTCGCCTGTTTCGTAGCTGGCCAGTCCATCTCGCACCCCTTACCTCGTGGCCGCGCAATTTCAAGTCCGATTAAGGTAATATCGAATCTTCGCGACGGGTCGTTCTCCTCGAGAATCCAGTTCCCCCGGGTAACTCAATCTTCTCGATCGTGGAAACGACCGGCTACCTCGTTAATTGCCAATCAATTCCGGGGCGAATCGATCGCCACGCGACGACGGTCGCCGATCGATCGGCCGATCCACGAACAGCGAATTCGACGAAGAGTAATCTGTAACAGGAGCTACTTATCGATCTCTAATAAGAATACTCTTCGAGGACTATCCATTCCCAGAGCTCTAAAGTAGAGCTATTACTTCTATGCTTCCCATAGATCGTTTAGATTTACACGTACTTATCACCCCCAGTAGTATATCTCTTCAATGGTCAACTCTGACCCTGTAAACCGCATATGTAGTGTAGCGAACTCATATTCTGCTGGCATGGACTTATTTGGTGTTAATATAAACAGCTTTAGAAATTCGGTTCACAGTAACTTACAAAACTTGTGATTTGTCCATCAGAACTGTGATACCAACTATGTATACTAATGAAGACCTATCCCCGTTTATCAATAAGAAAAAAAATTACTTTTTGACCCGTCGGGTACCCGGCTACCAGGATTAACTTCAAGCCATTGAACGTGGTATCGTTCGATCATTTTCGGCTAACATCAGACTATACCACAGACAATCACAGACAATGGGCCTGATGAATAAAAACTAAGCAATTCCTTATTAGCCAAAGCAATTGCTTACACTTTATTCATTAGGCTCAATACTATATTCAATTGCTTGAAGTTACCCCGGGTAATGTCCGGATAGGTAAAAAAGTAACAGCTCTACTCTAAAGCAAAACTTCCTACCCGCAATTGAGAAGCATTCTGTACCATCGAACGATGCGAAATGCTCGAGGACAGATCCCCCAGTACCCCAGCGAAATTCAGGAAATGGAGGCCACCCCCTCGTCGATTTTAATCAAGCCAGGTTAGCTACTTCGTCGAAGCCAATCGGCAGGTTCGTTCCCGTCTACCTTCTGCCCGCGAAATCGAGGCGTTCGCTAATCGAGCTGGAAATTACATCGATGAACTGCAGCACGCGTCGCCACGCGACAAGGAGACTCTCCCTGCCTGCAAATTACCGGATATTGCCAGTCGATTCGCAGCATTTTGTCGCGGAATTCCCCGTCGACTACCAAACGAAACTGATTTCAAATGGCTCGAAAATTGCCCGTTGTTTCTGCATCCCCTTCGAGCAGCGAGACTCGATTTTCTCATTTTTCGTCGCGTCGCGGGTCGCAAACGGCTGCAGGCAGACGAAGACGCGCGCGTGTCGCCAGGCCGACGAGTGCGCTTTCAGGGAAAGTGGCACTCGAGCCGTTTTCCGGCCGGGTAACTGCCTGAAAACCGCCACCCACTCGCCCTCCGTTTCGGGCGTCGGACTGAAGCGACCCCGCGCCGCGAACCGGCTTCACTCGCCGTACCTCTATCGATAAGAGCCTGGAAAAATACGCGACGCGGCGGCTCCCGTTTCCGCGGCGCTTTAACGAACCGACATCCAGGCCTGTGACCCCGATGGGGAACACGCTCTTCCATTTATTCCCTTTCCGACGCGACTAACGCAGGCTTGCTAATTAATAGTATCGATTACGTGTCACGCGGGACCATCCGCGTTAGCGTCCATTTTCTTCCGCGCCAGGAGCCGCTCGACAATCGAGCGGGCGGAAAAGTGGCGAAAACGTGGAGGGAAGCAGAGAGATCAAAGCGGCTAATTAATTTTACACGTGACTCTCGCAGTGCACCCAGAGGGGAGGGGGAGGCAACGGCCATGGCACCCCTCAAAGAAAATGGAAAAATGAGATTAATATAACCACGACTGAAGTAATTCGAGAGCGTTGCAAAGAGAAAGGAAAATTGAATATTATTCTTTAAGTAAATTCTCATAACCAACTAAAATGGGGGAAACAACCCCAGCGCAGAGTTTGGCCTCCAAAATATTAATTCCTTCGGTTCCATCCTTAATGATTCATCTGCAATTTGGAAATAAATATATGCGGTAGAGCTAAAAAGTTCCTACTGCGTGCATTTCGAAGCATTCAAACATCTTAAGTAGTTGTTGAGAGAAAAAAAATGGCAAAGTTTAAGGTTGTTATCCCCATATCACCGTATAGATCTGCAATCTCACTCAGTGTTTTTTTTTAGGCAAAGAGAATTATTATATGTACTTACATAAATACTAGAATTGGTGCTGGGGTCGTTTTCCCTACGCTTACCCGGCTAGACCCTTCAAGGCCAGAGTCAACGGTTGCCGAGTATGAGATCCAACGAGCCCTTCCATTGTCGATGAAATACCCCGAAGGTTTTTCGAATCGATGCACGAACACTTGTTACCCGGGCCGCGATAATTAAGGACACCCATTACGGATTTTGTTATCCGCTGGATTGCTCTGGGCTCTGGTTGCCGCGGTTTCGCGAGGAAGGAGGCTGGGTTTTTCGATCGACGCGTGACGGTGTTTCCCCGGGACTCGCTAGATACCGGCGACCGCAAGAAACACTTGGAGAGCTGGGAGAGAGAGAGAGAGAGAGGAAGCTCACTTATCGTATTAGAGCTGCCCTAGGTGAATGCTCGAGCGGCTACACGACTCGGCGATCGAACTTATCGGTACCATCCTGCGCGGAAAAACGTCCGCCCCGCTTGGGAGGCTGGAGAGCTTTCCGCGTTCCGTCCAGCCTCTTTCCCGAAAGCTACAGCGAAATCTATTTGAATTCCGACTTTCCTCCGTCGATTTACGGCCTCCAATTTCAGGATCTCGCCGCGCGGCCACATTTCCGCGCGGGCACCGATGCGCCGCGAGGAGGAAGGTGGAACGCGGAGGAGATCGCGATAGGGACACTCAATGGAGGGCTAAACAGCGGAATTATTGTTACGGTCGCGAATCCTGAGTGGCCTAGACTTGCAGCATCGCGTCGAGATAAACGCGCAGCGGCTCTCAGCGAGGGCCTCTCGCATTCTGCACCTTGATGCCGATGCGCCGAAAGGACGAGGAAAGGGGTTAGCCTTGCTCTCGATAATTCAGCACGATAAGAGGCAACTCTGAAGAGAATCCTCGAAAAGGCGGAATTTCGAGCGGAAGCGTGTCTTTTTCAGCTGCGGAGAGTGCAGGAGCACCGAACGATTCTCTTGGGTCCCCAGACTGCGGAGCGACGCGTATGGGATTGTTAGAGTGGCGGAAGGGCAACAGAGGAGAAGAAAAGGGAGGAGAGGCGGCGAGGGGAGGGAGGCGAGGGAAGGAGCGCGGGCGGAGAAAGAAGGCGGAGACGGGGGAAGGCAAGAGGGGCTGTGTACAAGGAATTCATGAATACGAGATTGCACTTGGAGAGCCCCGGGTAAAAGGCTGCTGCAGTTGCCGGCTACTGCTGCACGGCCCCGGACGAGTAAAACGGACGAACTTACGCGCGCACCGAAAAAAACTCCGCAGCCATTTATAACGATGCCTTCTCCTCCGCTGCACGTCGATTTCGAGTCGATATCGGAGGTCTGAGAAAAATGTCGGTACTTAAAGGGGTGCGCGGTGTTCCAGCGATGCCTCTCGGACGTGCCCGAAGATCCGGGGCCGCATTAGAGCTGATTACTTCCACGTGGAAGGATTATCGAGCGGGGGCGCAATTCTGAGAAAGTAATTACGCGGTTGACAGCCGAACGTAATTCGGCTTCCTTTCAACGGCCAACGGCTAAGAATACGCTCGTTTGGGAGTGCAAGTGGCGGGCTCGGGAACACCTCGGGGCCTCCGCTGACGTATCTCGGGTAACAATAGCGAGGGGGATGAATATTTCAAGCAAGTTCCAGGGGGAGATTCGCGTCCCTGCGTGGCCATTTCCTTATGGGACACTGTTGATTAGTTCGCGGAACCCTGCACCCTCCTTTTCGCCGACTACTCCGATTTCGTGTTTTCCTTTGATAGTCCAGCTGCGCGACATAGTTCCAGTTGCGCTGCACTTGCGAAAAGCGGGCCCATCGATCTCCATTCGATCTACTCCCTCGGACGAGTCTCGGGAGCGTCGACTAGCCCCGGTATAAATAGCTCGGCTGGATCGTACGCGATCAACAACTCGCCTGCATTTGTTCCGCGTCCACGGCGGGAGGATTTGTTGATCCTGACAGTGGAGTCACGAGCTGGTCGTTTGCCCCTCCCTCTCCTCTCGGCTCCTCTGGTCTTGTCTCTCTTTACGCAGCGATCGCCGTGGCCCAGAGTCCCGGGGCCCCGTTTCGCCCCGTCCCTCGTGTCATCGTTTTCCACGCACGCATCTACACGCACGTGCGAGCCGCGTACCGATCGCGCTTCGTGCCCGTTCGCGGAATCGTTCAATAAACCACTCGACCAACCCACCGCTGTATTCATTGCTGCAAATCGATCGGGAAACGTTTCACAGCCCCTCGACCGCATACGCTACGGGCGGCTGCTGCGCTCTCTCTCTCTCTCTCTCTCGCTCTCCGTCCACTGTCGCGTCCTTCTTCTCCTTTTTTCCCATTTCGGCTCGTACCATCGACTGTTGCGCAATTCGCCGAGCCGGCCAACGATTTCTCTTAATCCTTTACGGCCCAAGAAAGCGGCGTCTCATTTGCGGACGTGTCAACCGAACGACGAAGAAGCGTGCGGCGGTCGATATCCATTTGAACCCCGCGGCCCTTTTAGACCGCCTCGGCTGCGCCACTTTAAATTTCAAGCTACCGTCGTCGATCAGGCTGCAAGCTCGCTTATCCCGCCGTATCGCGATCCCTCGGATCGGTCACGATCCCCGGAAGTGGCCCTCATTCAATTACACAGGACCGCGTACGAAAACTTACGATACGTTCGATCGCATCTCGGTCGGTGCCCATTGGAAGCGAACGTATCCCGGCGTACTACCACGATTTTTCTCGCATCGAGGGATCGGGAGATCGAGAGATTCGCCGTGCCCTCCCGCAGCGTCCAACACCGCTTCTTTATTTCTCCGATCCTGCGATCACTCTCCGCGCTGTTCTATCTCCCGGGAGCTCACGAGACTCCGGGCGATGCCTCGCGAGCGGATCTTCCGCTTTGGACCTTTAACTTGCTTCCATGCGGAGAACTAAAGACGATTTCGAGACGACGAAAGTAAATACGAGTTACACGGAATGGGAAATGCTGCTTTCTATTCTGCTCAAGTAGAAATTCCATTTATAGTCAGACACTGAGCGAAAGCACAAAGACCTTCCCTCCGCGCATAATAGACAGTATAATATATCACGGAATTCCCTCCAGTTTACATATTTCTGAGGACCCCGCGAGTGATAACCGAAGCGAGCGTTCGCTCGCGCTGGAGACGCGCGAGGGGAAGCCAAGCTCGGCGGAGAGGGCCGAGCGAACGACGCGATAAAGCGAGGGAAAAGACGATCCTATCGGAAGTGAAGGATGATCCCGGTTCACGATCGCGGATCACAATGATCGTACGCCCACGAGGATCTATTCGTGGCCCGAGAGAACCGTGGAACCCGTGGCGTTGCGATGAATTTATCCGCCCCGAGATCCTCTCCGGGATACATCCGCGGTAAATGATGGAAATGATACGATACACGGCTGTGATATTCGAGGAATTCGATACGAAAGCACTTAGCAGAAAGAGCCGACAGATATCGAAATCTCGGTGTGAATTTTTCATATCGCCGCTTTTAGTACGGGCACTGATCAATCACTGTATTAACCGGATATACTTGGTAGATATCCGTGGTATTACAAATACAATCAACCCAATCAGCAAGGCTTTAGTTGGCTTTAGTTTATCAAAATGAATTGCCAAACTAAGCAGGCTCGCGGAGAACAAACACGCAGCGTGTTTGGTGCGAGGATAAGTAGAGTTGGCCAGATTGAGTCAGACGGTCTTCCACTACTGCGTTTTATCATTTCTCATTCGCTAGATTCGATAAATTTGTAAAGGCACAATCACATATCTATTTGGCATTCGGCGAACGTCGAATATTCGTGTGTGTTCGCAGTATACAGGGTGTTTATAAAAATATGGGACATTTTTTCGGGATCGGTTCTACTCACCAAAATAATAAGAGAAGCTGGCACACGCTTACCTCCGATAAAGCTCAGTTTTGCAGTTGTACTTTTATATTCCGTAAAACATCCGGCTCGGAATGCCTACTTAGTAAAAGACAACCGACTGATGCGTATACCAACTACTTTTATTATTTTGGCGAGTAGAACCGGTCCTTAAAAAATGCTCCTCATTTTTATAAACACCCATTCTGGGTTCATACAAAACGGGAATCGATCGGTATTTGTATCGAGACTATCTGTACCAAACACTGACGCAAAGAGCCCCTGAGATTTCGACACGTATGCAAATTCTGCTCGCTATCCACATAACTAATACTGCCTGCTATAAAACCATGCTTCATTATCTGCTACTAGCACTATCGATTCGGCATTGTTCCCACCGCTACCTGCGGTACACATATCGGTACCCCCGTAATGTGCGGTCGTCGGTTCCGCTACGAAGATATCTAGGTACCTGGTCGCTACGATTGCGCGGTCTATGGTGCAACGATAAGGACCTCGCGATATCCATAGAGTCCCCGCCGATGACGCCACAGTATCCTCTGTACAATTACTCTCGCGCGATACTAATTACGCGTCACGGAGGCACTCTACGTGTCTGACGCATTCGTTATCACTGTCGCGTTACGGTTTCTCTATCAGAAAATTAACCTCCGAGCTTCCCATTCGATCCGACACACGCCGTTTGCGCGCAAGCAGGAATCGTCTTCCGTGTCCCATCGAGGGTTCTAATCGCCAGCGAGCTAGTCCGATGAAATTGAACGACAGAGCGCGTTTACACGAGTATCGATTTCCGCGTGCGTGTGTTTCCAGCACCACCGCCCGGCAATTCCATCTCCGATGCTATCTGGCATCGTGGCGCGCAACGCTTTTCAGAGAAGGCACGTACGAAGATTATCGCGCGGGGCGGCTTCTTATCGGCGCGTGGATCAGGAAAATATCGCCTGGCGACCTGTTTCCCATTTCGAATCGAACATTCAGCGAGAGCGAACCATCCAGAACCTACGCAACTCGATCGAGCGTTGCTTCATTTTCCTGTCTCGTCGTATCCTCGCTGCTACTGCCTCGAATCATCGACGGACGAATGATTCAACCCATCCAGCCGATGACAACATCGCGGGAAATCAGATTAAGAGCGCGATGAACAAACTCGCGGTAGTTAGCGAGAAACGCGTGACAGTTTCCCGGAACTTGCAGCGGAGAAGCAGGCGACAGATCGGGTGTCGATCGAGTCTACTTCGCGGCAGTGTTCGATGACTTTTGGTATTTAATCCGCGAAGACAAGCGCCGCTTTCCCTCGCGAGGGATCGACCGTTGCGTAATCTCGCGTAACGCTAGCTTCGACCAGCGCTCGATCGAGCTGAAAACTCGAAAGTACTGCCCGCGATCCGGTCGGTGTCCGGCCTGGAAAATCGGGGAGCAGCCAGATCGATTCGTCGCGCGACACTCGATCCGACAGTCGCACGGTTTCTTCCAGCTGAAAGCGAAAGTCATCGGCGCGAGTCACGGGCCTCGATGAGAGAAGCTCCTCGGAGTCGCAGCGTAAACCCGCCGACAGGGGGCTCACGGGGTAATCGGGGAAATTGGGTCGATGATTTTTCGAAGCTTAGCAGCCGCGGTCGTTGAGCTTTCATCTGGAATCGGGGGAGCAACAGATTACAAGCGAGAGTTGAAACCTTAGGAAAATAGCGTTCGACGTGCATCTAGGTGGGGGGGGGGGAGGCGGAACAACAGATAGATCGTAAGCTCCGCTGGAAGGAAACTGCGTGGTTGCGCGGCCTTGGGAACGTATTCGCATCACCCTTGAACGTGAACCACGGGGGGTGTGTGGGGGTCAGCAAAAGGTACAGTTGTATGCTTAACCGATACATGCACTTATCTTCTATGGTACTTGAGCGCTGAAAGGCAGGAGCTGCTATAAGTACATGCAAACCGAGCTGGAAATAACTCTAGCCTCGTTGGTCTACGGTCGCGTCGCAAGGACGGAGTCATCGATTCGAGAAGATCCCCGTGGCTAATTAAAGCGCTCGTCCCCGTTCACCGCGAATCGATCGCTCGCGAAACAATCCCAATCCTCTACAAGCGCGTTCCCTCCTGGGGAACCTTCTATCTCGGGCGAGCATGACGTCACACTGACGATTAAGGCGACCGTTCGTCCCAAATTTCCGGGGACAGTCCATGGATCTCGATTTGTGTCCCCGGCAATTTTTGTCCCCGACTTCGTCCCCAATTCTGAATTTAAGGTAAACTTTATTTGTCCCCGATTTTCGGTAATAGCCGCGGACTCTATATTTCTTCTTTAAAGTTAACAAAATAATCAATACGAAGCCGGAAATTCTACTAATCCGGCAAGATTGCAAAGGAATCTACAGTTAGTAGAAGTGGTCCGTAAAAAAATATCTCTCGTCCCCGGAAAGCCCAAGAAAAAAAAGGTCACCTTACCTACCGCGAAGGAAAAAAGGGGAGAAAATGTTGTCACCGACGTTCCCCTTCTACGAGCTACCACTACTCACAGACTACCCTCCACCCCTTGCTCTCTAATAAAAAGCGACAGATTTTCCCTTCGTTCCCCTGTTGCGCGGCGCACTCGCGACGAGCAGGAGGAGACAGCAACGTCCGGCGGCAGTAAGAGACTAGGATAACGAGAGTCTAGGGGTTGCAATCGAACGGGGTAGGGTGGTTGGAGCGTTCCTCGCCTCGCCATGCACAAGAGTCTCGCTCGCAGGGGAAAGTAAAAGAACGAAAGAAGAAACGGGCGCTGAGAATCGGCGAAAACAGTGGGGGCTGGGTTGCATAAATGGGGGGTGGTTTTGGATGCATGCTATTAGTAATAGTGAAGACGTACCCTGTACCAAGTGGCCACCTGCGGGACGCCCGGAAGGGGTGGAGAAGCGGTGGTATATCCGCGACGCAACACACCGGAGGTGGAGGGTGAAGGTCGGGCCCCCGAGGGCGCGATTTTTTGTACACGTATTCGAGATTGTCGGGCCGAGTCGCGCGTGGGTGTCACGCAGTACGGGGGTGCGTTCGAAGAGGCCGGGCCCCAACAAGACGGTAGCACAGGTGAAGTGGTGGTTGGTGGTGGTGGCGGGTGTAGTGTATTCGCACGCCCCGTGCAAGTGAGGCAAAAGCAAAAACAACAACAACAACAACAACACCACAGGTCAGATAAATGTACACGATTAAATTGTGGGACACTCGCGTGTCGCCTGTGCGCAGGTACTAATTATAATGTCATATATCTAGCGTGTATGCATACGTATAGTGTATATCTCCTTACACGTACATATGTATCTATATTTCTATCCGTGTACTGTCGTGTACAGCGTGAACGTGTGCGCGTACAGTGTTCGTGCGTGTGTGATCTCGCCGCGGGAATCCCTCGGAACTCGTTCGATGATATTGTTGATAACCGGGGGTTGAAAGCGATTGTGATATCAGTCTCGGTTCTCCAAACAATTATAAGGAACGAACTAATTTTGAAAGCGTTAGGTAGGAGTGAAAAAAAGGTGATATACCGATTATACAGTCAACTCTCGGAACCGATACGTACATTACTGTTATAAAATCGATACCTAACTGTTATGGAACCGATATAACATCGGTTCTGTAGAACCGTAGTCGAAATCAATATAGCCAGAAATTTTGGTTCGGTTCTCGAAACAATTATAAGGAACGAACTAATTTTGAAAGCGTTAGGTAGGGGTGAAAAAAGGGTGATATACCGATTATACAGTCAACTCTCGGAACCGATACGTACATTACTGTTATAAAATCGATACGTAACTGTTATGGAAATTTTTGTTCCGTATAACAGTTATTCAGAATATCGGTTTTTCATAACTATTTCAGTCAGAACCGAACAGTTATTTTCGGAACCGTTTCAACCCCTGCGGATAGCTGTCCAAAGACGCTGACAGAATTATGCGCTTCTACGCATTTATAGACACGACACGGGAAATCTGAATATCCGACCAACCCTGTTGAAGTAGACCGGTGATTTCGATAATATCTCTGTTTCCGCTGGGCATTAGTGTTAGTTCTCACATCGGCAGGGTTGGTTTGCGGTTCTACGTTAATTGACCGTTTCTTGCCGCTGTTAGCGAGCGCTATGCTAGAGAGAATCGTTTCCTTACGCTCGAATGCACGCGAGCAATCCCATAGGGTCCGCATTTCCGAGTTGAAGCGACAAAGTAGAGGGTTAGCCGGTAGAGGATGAATTTTCCCATTTCGCATTTTTCGCGAGCACGGCCACTGGTCCCGCAGGCGTTACAGAGGGCGAGCACGTGCAGCGGCCGATTAACAGGGTAGCCAATTATCAATAAAGGCGAAAGTCCGCGCGGAATGCAGGTGAACGTATCCGTGGCAGCGGTAAGTCGGTTACGGTTGCACGCCGCGTACCGTGCGTGCGAATACCCGAGCATTTTGCGCACGGTTCGCAGCGGCACGAGCACGAGATCCGAAGCTCCCTCCAACAGTCCTTAATCGTTCGTCATCGAACTCGTTCCGAGAACAAAAGGTCTAGGTACGGGCTGCTCTAAGGCTGGAGGATGTCGAGGAAAGCGACAGAGTCGATAGAACCGGTCGAAACGGTAGGTAAAAGCTCGGAGAAGATCGCCTCCTTTTGTAGAAGGAAAAGGTACCTTTCAGACAATTTAGACAGACATAACTCTCGCCAATTTTAATTGTAGCAGGAGATTTTGCGTGCAATCTGAGCACCGACGAGTTAATTCGCACGCGTCCTTTCACTCGCGAAAGGTGCCCAACAGCGGAGTAGCAATTTTTGCATCCGAATAGACACGGAGAGGAGAGTCTTCGATGCGAGCTGGTGAATAGAAGTCTATCACGGGATTGTCGTTCGTCCCGGAAGTCGCAAGCACGCGGGGATGAAAGGGCGACACGCGCGACGATCCCGGAGGGAGGTCGCGAGGAAATAAGGGAGCAGAAGCCGCGCGGGTGTGTTCTAGGTTCTATTTGGTCCAGGGATACTGTACGCGTGTACGTGTCTGTTATCGTTGTGAGTGGCGGTGCGGGCTAATATGTATATACTTGTTGTGCGATGTCCAGATGTCCTAGGGGGCCCAACGTCGCCACGAAGCAGCGCAGGGGCTCGCATTATCTTCGGCGGTTATAAATTTCGACGCGGGCAACGCGTGCATCGTCACGATAAATAAAGCGAGAGGCTGGAAAGGGGCGCGCACGGTAGCCGTTCGCCAGCCGAGAGACCTCTTAATCCTGCGCGCTTCGTGACTTTCCGCGAGCCCCAGCTACCGCTGCCGAACGAAAAAAGAGCACGAAGAGTCGGGAAGCCCGATCCGGCCTTGCCGCGAGAACTGTTCGGGCGCGCGGTGCCCGAGCGACCGACCGGGTTCTCTGCAATTTCGCGAAATCAGCGTACAAAGTGGCGGACAACAGCGGCCACTCTCGCGTGTGTGTACTTTTGAAAACGCCCACTCGAATCCTTGACGGAAATCGCGACCGATTACCCCTGACGAATCGAGGGCCGATAGCGATTGATCGTAATGGACGTTCGCGGAGTATGTGGACCCCGATTACGGATCGCAAGAGACTCGGCCGCACTTTCTCGTCACTCGCGTGCTACGTGCCCGGCTAATATCCGACACTTTGAATGCCGATCAACGATATTACACTGTGAAACTACTAATTGAGCGATCAAGCGCGAGAGGTACCGCAGAAGAAGCACAACGGTGGTCGGGTCCCGACTCTTCCAAGCCCGTCTCCGTCTTCAAGGACGGCTCGCTAATGGAGGGCCTCGCGAGCAGTCGAAAGAGAATCGACGGATAAGGGAAGAACGGGCTTACCTTGGGCAACGACGCCAGGCATTGCTGCTTCACGTCCCAGACGAGCTGATCCTTGGGGAACTGAAGACACTTGCTCACGTATAGCTCCGGGACGTGCACCCTGGCGAGGAGGACTCCCTCCTCCACCGGCCCAGCCTCCGCAGTTGCAGCCGCATCTTGATTCTGCTGACCTTGAGCCTGGCAGCCCTGTGGACTCGCGCCCTGGCTGGCAGCCTGCCCTGTCCCACCGGCCAGCGAATTCTGCTGCTGCTGCTGCTGTTGCGACTGCGATTGCTGCTGTTGCTGCTGCTGCTGCTGCTGCTTCGGTCCCGCCTCCATTGCGAGGACCTCGCGCTACTCGGGGATTCCACCTTCACAGGCTCACATCTGAAATGGAGAAATGGAGGCTGGTTAGTAGTGGCAATTTATTGTAAACGAGTGCGTGGTAGCTGGAGGGATGAAAGTATCGATGGTGGGTGCGAGTGCAATAAGGAATGGTAAAGGAAGGATGAAATTACGAGTGCGTCGGGACACCGGCACGACTTCTAAAAGTCGTAAAAGTCTGTTACACTTTATGACCCGCATAGGTCGCGGTCACAAACAAAACTGAAGGGGCTGGGAAAGCGAGAAATCGGTGTGGTGTCCTTCCCCTACCATTCACCCAGTCGTATTCGACAGGTATCCCCCCAATTGTCAGGGACTCCGCGAAACCAGTCAAGCACCCCCCCTATCCCTTTTAAATTAGTTCGACGCAATGGCTGGAAATGACGTATGTGGCGCAGGACCTCGAGCACCCCCACTGTGACCCACCCTTAATACCAACTTTTGCCTGTCATTTCGACCGATTTATGATAGTATTTCCCCACCATCGATTTTAAACTTTCCACGATATTTTTAGCGTTCGATACGCTTATGTCGCGGCCAATTGTTACTACCCCTGTGATTAATCACGGAGAAAGAACGTAGATATGCATCGAAACTCGCGGGGTCTAGGCAGTCAAATCGCTCGAAGATCAAGTATTCTTTTGTGAATTAATTACAAACAGATGAATAGAAATTGCGACTAGTACTTTTGACTAATGTTTATTCATACGATAAACTGTCAAAAAAATTTTTTTTGGATAATATTTACATGTATATGACGGCGCTAGAATCGTTTGATGCGTAGGCGTTTTTTCTGTCGTTTTGCCCTGATTGTGAAAAAACCGCGGTACAGATCGACTTGAAATTTTGATAGCACGTTCAAAATAGATTCCTTTCTAAGGTCTACCTCAACTTTAAAGTGTAAAAGCTCTAGTTTCCGAGATAAAAAAAGGAACAGTCATCTGTGCACCCCGAAAATCGACATTTATCGTACAAATTGCGTTCTCCTAAGTAGTTGCTATTTTAACAATTTTGGTTCGACTCTACTTTCAGAGGTCCACTTCGAAATTACATATTCCAGGAGAAACATATTCAAAGAAGACCGTTGTATCTTTGCTTTTAATTTCAGTAACAGGGCAAAACCAGCGACACGTTTTCTAAAACACTTAATCAACCTCATCTGGCGCCATTTGCAAAATAGATATGTAGACAAAATAATTATTCTTTTACTCTACGCGATACTAATAAACATTGCGTAAAAGTAAAACTCTGTGTTTGCTTTCATCTCCTTGTAATTAATTCGCAAAAAAAATACTTGATTTTCGAGCGATTTCTTAGTCCCCTTAATAAATCTGTCGAGCACTCGCAAAGTACAGTTTACAATAAGCTACAGAACCCTTGCATCCTCCGAGGGATTGAAAAGCACGTCGTAGGCGTGATCGAGGATGCTGGCTGCACAGTGGTGCGAACCAGGATACACGCAACGAATCGATTATGCAGAGATTACGCGGCACGTTCGCGTTCCCCGCGCGTTTTCGCGCGTACCTCTCGGCCGGCGCGATAACGCGCCTCGCCGTTTTACAACTCGACCTCCGACCCCCGGGGTTAACTATCGGTCAGCGATAACTTACGTCCTAACGAGCGGCGCAGTCGCTTTCACTCGAAACTTTCGAGCGGATAGGAACGTGGGGAGGCTCGGCGTCTGCCCGTTGTCCGCTCGCGACGAGATTAACGTTCGTCGGTGCGTGCACGATCGATCTTCGGGGATGACGAACGACCCGCCGATCCGTTCTGCAATTACGTAACGTTCGCGCAGCGAACATTCGGCAGAAACCGAGCCGAAGGGTACCCGCCCGTTGTACGCTCTCCAAATTCTCCGCTGCGGCTTGGATCGCACCAATTATTTATCAATCGCTCGGGGATAATTATTTATCAATCGCCGCAGCTGTCTCGAGGAACGAAGGGAAACTTCAGCCATTGTCGCGACGAAAGCACGGGAAGAGGGTAGCGTCTCGCGACTTCTCGTTTCTCGGCGCATTGTCTAGACAGCAGGTTTCGTTTCACGGCGAGCCACCAGCGCGGAAACTGCCACAGGAAACAATATCGTTGGAAACCGTAGACGGGCTATTAGCTACCCGATGCACCGCGAGCCGACCCTCCTAATTACTCCTCTGTCAAACTTAAACGCCCGCAGACTGCAGGCAACGACTTCTACTGGAGCAGACGGCACGCGCGACAGCTGGCTTCCGCGAAAGGAGACTGAACCGCGGGACTTGCTTGCAACAGGGAACGTCTTCCCCGAGGGAGGTTATATTATCCTCAGCGCGAACACCTTGGATGCGAAAGCGGTCCAACTAGCCCGAAACGGGCGAGGAACGGGGATCATCGGCTCCGAGTGTCGGTGGATTGCAATTACCCGCGGCTCTGGAGATCCCACTCACGATTCTTTCACGCGTCCGGCGAGAATAGACCACGGAGCTCTGAAAGGGCGAGACGTCAGGTGGCACGGGGAGAAGTTTGATGGGAAACCGCAGACGCCATTAAACGTAACCGTGTTGCTGGCAGCTCCGGGCTGCGTTAAAACTTTAAATAACCCACTGACCGCACCGTGTACCTACACCACTTACGGTTTCGAGGACAATAGCAGGAGGAGTGGCGCGACAAGGTCGCATCCTTCGCGCCTCGGAGAAACACTCATCCTTAGGCGTTAATATTCCTCCGACGAAGGGATCCTCTTTCTCCCCTCCCGAAGAAATAGTCAGCGGGCTGCCGGCCGCCGACGGAACACGAAGAATAATAGGGAACGTAACGGAGACGGCTTCTCGTGTGTCTTCCTGGGCGTCGCGTGATCCCTCGAGTTAATAATTTCGTCGTCCCGCCGTTACCCGCGATTATCATAATCGATATCAGCGGCGAGCAGCGCGATTAGCGAGGAGCGCAAACTGAAGAGAGATTTGCTATTGAAACTCGAGAAAGCTCGATGGGGCGAGGAAAGTGCTCCAGATTCAACGAGCGTTGAAAAGTTGCGAGCCGCTCTCGATTTCCACGATCGAGCCAGCCTCCCTTCCTTTTTCAGCCGCGAGTTTTTCGCGGTGGGTTAGCGGGGACAGGGGCGCCGATACCGCCGATACCGACGCGCTACCGCTTTTTCTCGGGCCGGCTAATCGATTATCGCCCCTCGAGCGCGCTATCTTTGCGTGCGAGGCCGTGCACGAAAAGAGGAACAAAAGGAACGGGTACAAGAAAGATAATAAGAGGGAGCCGGGGAGAGGGAGAAGACGATGATGAACTGGAGGAGAAGGATCGTACAGACGGACGGACAGCGAACGCATCAATGACAAGCCGTAAATCATAGTTTTACGACCCGTCTTTATGTGGCCCTTATTCGTGGCACTCAACGGTGGAGTGCCTTCGCGATTTTTCTGTCTGGCCACCCTGTGCGTAGCGCGGCCAGGGCCGTACTGGCTCTTGCGGCGTCGCACCAACGCCTTCTTCTACTTAACGCTATCACTTGTCGCCCGAGTTAAGTATAGCGGACTGCTCATCGGCCTAAACGATATATTTATTTCACTGAAATCGCGGGCCTCGGCGATACACTCGCCCCTTAATTCACACGGAGCATTCGTTCCACGGGGTTTCTTTTCGCGCGGTTGGAAATAATGTGAATGGAGTCTGGTAGGACAAAAGACTAGGTGCGGTAAAGATATCGCGTGAACGGAAGGATTATTAACAGTACCAAGCGAGAAACGGTACCGCGTGAATCGAGGGATGAGTGGAGCTTCGCATCGTGGGGTTTCCAGTGATTAATGGAATAATGGAGTGGAATACAGATCGTACTTAATCTATTTCGATGGATGTTTAGGAAACACTTGCCGCGACGTCTCGACAGCGACCACTTTAAAACGCAGTCGCGGAGAAACGATGCAAGGACGATGAGAATATTGAAAGCGAGACGCTCGATCCGCCCCTGGACGCACGTAAGTGCATACCCACGCAGCGGGTACCTGCTGCGTGGGCGTCGCTTTACGGGTTTGCTTTTAAGTGGCCGTACCTTAATTTCAGAGTCACCTAACAGTGTCGTGCTTAACGGTGATTCGAGCGTAATTAAAAAAATCCAAGGCTGTCCGTGGAACTATGCCCGACGACCAGGGGGAGGAACGCCGAAGGACGACGAGGGGTTAAGGTACGACCGTGACATTCTCGATTCTGCAACCGTGGGTGCACTGTGCAACTATGCTGCGTAGGAACGCCAACCCTCTAGCGTCACCTAAAGAATAACCCTTTCAAGTCCGAAACACCTCGTTCCACAGGTACCTACGAATTCTTGAAAATATCCAGGCATCTTCGAGGACCCTTCGGGGCCTCTGAGAATCCGAAAATTCATAACACGCGCGAGTAGCTTCCTCGTTCGTTGCCCACATATCGTGGCTGTAAAAATTCAAGTCTCGAGTATCCGTGGAAATTGATGAAAGAGCAGTGGAAGCGCACGTGGAGAGCATTCGATTTCATGGCGGCCGAACATGTCTGCCAGTGCTCTAACGAAACACCGCGAGCTCCTAATAGAGCTCGCACCTGCGACGTGGGAGGAGAATCTAGTTAGAGGAAGATCGCCCCGCGAAATAACACAACGGACGAGGCAGCGAGTGAGAGACAACGTAGGCAAAGTATTCAGATCACGGAAAAGCCGGGAACAACTGGAAAGACACCCTCGTCGACGCTTCCCGAGGTAGACGAATAACGGGGGCCGAGTGGTCGCCGTCTCGCCTGCCCGTGAATCTCGTCGAAGAGGGTCTACGGTCACGTATGCACGGGCGCGGAATAAACGAATTTCCCGACACCACTGGGCATCCTAGATGAGCGACCGGATAAACCGCTCGTCACTGGAATCCCAAATTTTCTGTCCTCCGAGAACGGACTCTTGAGCGGAAACGGCGAAACTTTCGAACACCCTTCTCGGCTTCGCCGCGCGCAATCTCCTCGAACGATTTACCTCCAGCATCGCACATACCCGTCTCCGAAGCTTCGCGAAGTTACCTCCGCTCGCGAGGAATTCAGAGAAGCACGCCGAAGTTATTCCCCCGCGTTTCCATGGGAATAGCAGCGCAGGATGAAAAAGCAGATCGAAAAGTGTAATGGGCAAGCTGCCGACACTTCATCACCCCGCAGCAGGCGCGCACGGAGTCGAGTACAGGGGAAACGTGGCGCGACACGGGAAACTCGGTTCTCGAGGTCGCACAGTGTGTCGACGTATATGGGCGGCCGGGACAAAACTCATAACTTCTGAATTAATCAGCTTTCGACCTGAGTATCCTAATAGTTTTTTTTAAAATAGGATACAAAGATGCATGGATTGATGAAAAAAATAAAATAAAATTACAGTTAAAAAATTAAAGCGATGTTAATTTTTTATTAAATAAAAAGGTTTTTGCCAATTTTTTCGGTTGCAGTTTGTTGTCACGCGATTACTGAGTAACTTTTGTTTGAAAAACATTTTTATCAGTTTATCGGGAATGCGTGAAAAATTGAATCGATTGTTTAGACTTTGGAGCATATAGATTTTCGGGACAAAGGTTAAAAAATTAACGCTTCACAATTAGAAAAGGCGAATGTTTAGACATTCCCAGCGACTATGCTAAGGGCCGGAGCGGTGAACGGCTTAATAATGATTTTGGCTATTTTTTCTGTTTCGTGCAAATTCGAGCAGTTGAAATTGACGTTAATATAAAGTTTAATGATCTCTAAATTAATATACAAAAAATCACGGAGGTATTTCTTTTTAAAAGTCCCATCGAAACATAAAGAATTAGTACAAATTGTTAGTATTGTAAAAAACTGACTCGGCAGTTTTGAAGGTATGACAGTATTAAACACAACTTATGAAAACCGAATGAAAAGCATAAACATTCTCCCAATGGCACGTGTTTGAAAAAATGCCCCGAAATTTGTAACGAATCATTCTAGTATCACTTTTGACAACAAACTAGTAAATTCAGCAGAAGTTATGGGTGACGTTGAAACCTACGTTCCTTTATTAAAATTTTAAGACAAGAATTTGTGGATCAAACACTTCGGATTCTTGACTTTTGTCCATATACGCGTAACACTGTGGGTCGCAGTGACATGTGTCGCCCATACGCAGCGTCACTGCGCTAGCACTGCAATCATCAACGAGTGGAAAACATTAGGTCGTAACAGCGAGGGTCGTCGCATTGTTCCTCCTTGTTGCATCAATAACGCCAGATGCAAATGCGTGTCTATAATCGCGAGAACAATGGCAGGGCGACGTTATACAATCGAGTTTACGTTCCCCAGCGGTGTTTCGAGCTCCGTCGATTATCTCTTGTCGAATTATCGCGCGAATGTTTCAGCGAAGAGGCTACGCTTTCGCAACACCCTTTCCTGCGAAGGTATCGCCGCGCTCCCCTCGACCGTTCAATCAAGCGATTACCGGCTCGTTCCCGCGCTCATCGCGGCCGATCAGGCTCGGTTATCAAAATGATTTCGCTGATGAAAACGGGGAGCAACGCGCACCGCTTCCGGCGCGAAGAAAGTGGCGACGGGGGGCGCTGCAAGGGGCGGAAAGTAGACAAGGTGGATGTAAAGAGGAAGTCTGGTAACGACGGAGCGTGTAACACACGTGTAACGATCTCCGACGTGGTGTGAACGCGAGGGGCGGCTCCGAGGGATGAATGTCGAGGCAAAAAGGAAGAAGGCCCGTCGTCGTCGTTGACGTTACGGAACGGAGGAGGAAGAATAACACGCGCCACCACCCTATTCCCGTCTTCCAGCGTCAGCTCGCCGATAACTCCCCTTTAAGGGTGCAGCCCTTCGGGGAATTCGCTGTTTCGGGAGTATTCCCCCGCGGCGCACAGATGCACTCACCCCCTTCGCAAACTTTTCTCGTCGCGATTCACCGAGCGAGCGACGCGAAAACATCGATGGAGGAACCTCAAAGATTCCCGATAAAAGGAGCCCTGGGTGAAGCGGGCGCTTTGCGCGCAAAAGAGGCTAAATCTCTGGCGATAGATGTTTTTTAAAATCTTCGAAGGAAGGGGACACGTTGCTCTTTATTTCGGGGCTCTTTTGTGGGCCCGCAGCGCCGTTGCTGAATCGCGATACGCTTTGTTGTCTTTGTTCCTTTGTGCCCACTGTTCTTGCGAGCTTCCACTTTCAGATTAAGGCAGTTGACCCAGTCACCGATAGGCACCCAGTCGTCGATAATTTCAATTAATATTGAGATTTTATAAGGTTTTTGAACAATATTGTGTAAAATATAAAATTGCAAATTAATATTTGAGTCTTTATCTACAATATCGTGAATTTTAAAGTGATTCATAAATTGCATTTACAAACAAAAGAATTAAGAAAAGTAGCTCAATAAGATTCTCGGTATATCCCGAATATTGTTAGCCATATTGTCTGCAAAACTGAATATCGTTTTAGGCACGCGTGACGAAAGATAAATTATTTTGAGTGCGAAGAAAGGTTCTTGGAGCTTAGGAAGAGAATGAACAACAAGAAAAAGGTAAGATATTAATTATTTTGAAACTATCAACCCGTTTAATTCTATTATCGGAAATACCATTCTCATTTCATATACATAACCCTATTTCCGATAATTAACAGATATAAAAACATTATTTTCATGAACCGAGATAAGCAGTAAACTGATATAAGCATTCATTAATAATAAATTATTTGTTATTTTCAGTATAATAAAGTATACACAGTCAGTGGTGTGGAGAAAGCCGTGGAAGATGTTAAAAAGGGGATTTCCATACTTGCTGTGAGCAAAACATTTAAAATTCCGTATGCTACTCTGTACTCAAGGGTAAAAGGGATTTATGCCAAGAAACTTAAGTTGACCTTGAAAATCTTCTCTACCCCTTCACTCGCAACGAACATATGGCTATCATTCTATAATGATCTAAACTATAAAATTTTCTATTTTCAATTTTCCTTGATGTTTACGGTAGTAAACATATTTCAGCTGAACTTCAGTTATTCATCATTATTCATTAAGTACACAACATTTTTCACATCATTATTCATTAAGGATTCATCATTTTTTTGCTTATAAATGTAATTTATAAATCATTTCGAAATTCATGATACTTTTATGTACTTAGAAACACGAGTAAAATCTCAATATTAATTCAAATTATTGACGACTAACCACCTATCGGTGACTGGGTTAACTCTTACTTATTACACATAACCTCCCCTTTTTTAGTGTTTCAATTATCGACCACTCAGTGCATGGAGGTATCGACAACTGCTCCCGGCGTCAAAATAGTTATCGGTCATTGGGCCCTTCGATATTTCTTTTCAAATTCAATTTTTAAGGAGAAATAAAGCTCTAAACGTGTTATTACAAATTTTACTTATTAAATGCATACATAAATCGACTATTGGAAACAATTTTTTTCTTTTCTTTCAGTTTTGAGCGTAATTTACCGAAAAGAATCCGCGTTCGTCACTAAGTTATCGAGCATTGGGTGAACTACCTTACTCGTTGATAGGAACACCAAGTTCAAGCTTTTACTTTCCTAGATGTTTTATCGCGCGGAGATTGAAATTAATGGGGGAGGCGACGCAGGGGACGGGGCGTGTGTATCGACGGCGCCGCGAAAGGAGCGAAATTGACAGCCGAGGGTGCCCTTTATCGACCATCGTTTCCAATCGAACCTTGGCAGTCCGCAAAATGACTTATATCGGGGATACGTGACGAGGGACGAACAAGGGTGCGAAGAATGGCGGTAAATAATCGAATCGCCCTGTTGGCGAGTCGAAAGGTTAAAGGGGAGGCAAGGTCGAACGTCGAAGGTCGGGGGAGTGTCGAGTGGCGGAGGAGATCGAACCCCATTCAGCACATTTATAAATAGCCCTCCTGATACTTGGATGACGATCGATCCCATTCGAGCCCTGCGCGATATTCGGACAGGCGATCGGACAAACGGTGCATTAAACCGAGAAATATGGTGGCCGTTATTTGCTATCGGGACGCGTTACGACAGGGAGGCCATTAATCCACGCTGAACGCGCCTCGGATCTTATAATGGTATTCGTGCCAGATCATGTCCCACATTCCATGAAAGAAGCTAGCGAGCGCGCGTATAACCTTGAAGGATCGATCACAATTCAGTAGAATGTACTGTCTTTCACCAAGAATGTTGCTTTTACGTCGGCTACTCGTCAGCTGCGCTTTAATACCAAATATGGCTGTTATGTACAAAGTACAGAGTGCCTGCCCAAGTGACTAATCACGGAAGCACACTGTCATCGCCCGATCTTAGGATTCTAACGAAACTCCACTCCGCGAGAATAGCTAGCAAAGTAAGGAAATGGCAACGGGGCAAGAAGCGAGTGATACAGTATCGATACAGAGCAACAGAACCGACTTCTCCACCTTCTTTATCCGTTCCGTCCACTCATACGCGCCCTTTGTCCAACTCGCAACTGTATCTGTCGCATCGAGCGCGCCCCGACGCCCAATTGCAGCGAGTGCAACAGCAGTGTCCCCGAAAAAAAAAAAACAAACGAAACGCGGGACGGAGAAGCGCGCAGGGCAGGCGAGGGATGTCGAGGGCTGGGCCCCGGCGGCGGCGTTGCACCCTCCAGGTTGAAAACAACCTGCGGAGGGCCGCGCGCAAATAAAAGGAAGCAGGTCGAAAGAGAGAGAGGGAGAGGGAGATAGGCGAGAAAGCAGCAGAGGAGCAAGGGTGTCGAAAGACGAGGCGAGAGGCGAGGAGCGGCACTTGGTCGCGCAGCGGTTGGAAAAGCACGTGCCGCAACGAATGCTGGTTGCCGACACTTACCCCACGTTCAACGACCCCTGGGCTGCGGGGGAGAGAGAGAGCGACGGGTGAGAGCGAGAGGAGCGAGAGCAAGAGCGAACGACGAATCAACCCCTCGGTCCGCCGCCCGGGCTCTGGCACCGTCTCACCACCACCAGCGGCCATCGCCGAAAACAACAAGCCCCGAGAGAACTTCCTACAGCTCCTATTCACCACCCCATAGGAGCTCGCCGGCCGGCCGCCGGCAAAGATGCACTAGCAAGATGGCCACCACTCGCTGGTCCTCTCCTCCCGATGCAATGCCGCGGGAGGGGGGAGGAGAAGAAAGGGTGGGCGGGGGGTGTAGGTGATCGAAGGGCAGCGGATGCGGATGCGGCTGATTCGCGGCCAGACGGCGGGTTTCGGCCAGATCGGCGGCTCCGAGGCGAGACCCAGCCAGCGTGGAGTGCATCGCGCGACTGTCAGGGTGCGGGCGGGGACGGGGGTGGCGCGTGTTCCGGCGAGCCAGGTGGCGCCAGCGCAGCCACTTTTCTCGATGCTCCAGGGGTGGTTGGGACGCCTGGTGGTGGATGTTCGTCGCTTGGCAACCACGAGAGATCGACCGAGTGTGCCATCCCGCCCTTCGCCCTTCACCCTTCACCCTTCACTGTCCCCCGCCCCCTCGCTCTACCAACCCTCTAACCGCGTTGTTCGCTTTCTCTCGCTCCCTCTACCTCCCTCCATCCTTCACCGTCCCTTTCTTCCCAAAGGGTGGGCCACCACCCTCGCGCGTGTTCCCTAGCGATGGGAATGATGCCCTCGCGACCGGCATTCCATGGTCTTGCCGAAAGGATTCCTTTTGCGGTGGGTGGAACATGTTTCGGGTGCTACTCGGTAGGGGAGACCGGGGCTAAAAGTTTCGATTTCGATGAAACATAAAACAATTTTTACTTATGTGGTAGCACAGCAGAAACAATTTAAAGTGAATGTCCCAATTTATGCGTTACGTTTGTACTATAGTTGCAACAAAATAATTCTAAATTTTTTAAACATTTACGCGAGTGTTGCACGAGCTTGGGGCGATACATACATCGCTATTTTTCATGAGCAGAAATAAAGACATTTAGAGCATTACGTATTTAATTACAAATTACTAATAGTTAAACATCTGGAAATATCTTTCTTAAATAGTTTTTGAATTGGTTGATTTATTGTTAAAGAATTAATCAATTACTCTGCAAATTTTGATCACAAACAATTCTTTTACACCTTCTTTATGACCAGTTACCTCTTAAATGAGCAGAAATTGGGACATTCACCTTATACATTTGCGGTGGGGCAAGTTGTTACGGTAACAACGTGCCCCAAGTCACGGTAACAACTACCCCTACCGACAGATGTAGCAATTTCAAAGACTATTCTGCTTATACATGTATTCAAACGATAAACGCTATTACACCATGTTCTTAAATGTCATTTGATCCATAAGAACGAACCAGTCTATAATATCGACGTTAAATAATTGAAATAGACCAAAAAATAATGAGAGAAAAAATTTACTTATCTGGTACGCGACTAATAATTCGCTGTCGCGGACGCTATTAAAGTGGGCGACAGAGTGACGTGATCAACTCACACGGAAAAAATAATTTAAAGTACAACGCTCTTTTTATTTTGAAGATGGAGCCGTCGGAACAACTCACCCCCGGAACTTTTAGCCCCGGTCTCCCCTACACGGCACTTATACCGAAAACTTGTACGGAACGCGGCTCTAGATTCCACACTCCCAACACTCAAGCGCATTACCGTCTTCACTCTATACAGCTTTTACGACCCCGCTGTCTCTTCCACCCACAATATTTACGAACGCGATGATATCGAGCAGCTTCGATTTCAGAGCAACACTCGAGCAAATGTATCGAGCTTCCGCCATTATTTGGCTCGGCGAATGATACCGATACTCGGTCCAACATTACCCGTTCATCGGTAACTGTTACAGCGATGTCTCAATATTTTGTTTATGCTATATTTACGCGTGGGACGCGCTGAATGGAGTACCTATGATTGGCGCAGGTATCGATGACGTCGTCTCGACTGTAACATGCATGTAGCGAAAGGGGTGCCCAGGTCTCTCTGATATTTCGATGTCTACGTAACTGACAGATACGTTTGTATATCACCTCGCGTTACAAGTACCTACTTAGCACCGCTCAAATATCATAGAACAGATTCAATCGCAAATGGGTCTCCTACTCGGCGGGTAAATATTTGCACGCGTCGATTGGTCTTTGTCCAAGCACCGAGTGCAACACCCGTGCCTCCCTCGATTTCTACCAGTCACCGTCAACTGGTTAGCTAGCTTCGAGCCGATTGGAAATTCCTCGAGGATAATTGAATTAGTTCCATCGCTGGTGGCTGAGATGCAAGCGTCGCTATGTTTTTGCATCCAGGACCTTGGTCGAAAAACGATTAGCGGACCTGAACCTTCTGGAATCAAGGGAGGGGTGGGAGAAGGGGAGGCGGATGGGGGAGAAAGGGGGCCGTTGATAGATGAGATCGCGAAGATTTATGAGTGGGTGAACAGCGGGCAGGTCGGCTAATGAATGATGATCGCCGATTCGAAAACACTGGGCCGATGTCGCGGTGGATAGTGGATACTACTATATATCGACGAACGAGAACGGTTCTACCTCGCCCCTTTCTAGATCGTAACAGGGGAGGGTTCTCCCCAATCGCGATTCCACGATCGTTCCAAGACCTCGCGTTTCTTTCAATCACGATCCGACTCCTTGCTTCCCCGTAGCTATCTCTAAGATAACGCGATCTAATTAATTCCTCCAATGTTTCCGCTTAAAGGAAAATTGAAGAAGATTATCCCCGTCTCGTTTGACTGGAAGCCGCCGCGCTTCCAAGTTTTTGCTGATTTCCCGGTTTACCAGGACTCCCGCTAATTACTCTTGTTCCGCGTCGCCGGAGGAGCCGCGGAAAGAATTTGCCGCCGATCAAACTTGGTGGAACGCGTACGTATTACCCACCCTCAGAGGTTGCTGAAACGCTCGATCCGCTAGCAAACGGCAGAGGCGTGCTGAAACTATGCACAAACGTAGGTACCTACCCTTCGGCTCCTTTCGCTTCCGATTGTTCCCGTTTCACTGATTCGTCCCGAACGTCCTTAGCCCGCGCGAACTTTCGATCGCGCCTTCCACCCCGCCCCTGCATTAATTAAAAGCCGGCTGACCTAATTAGCTTCTTGGCAAAGACGGCCCGCGCTGTCAGGCGGCACAATGGGACACTCTTTCCAACGATCGACCCCTCTTTGACCGTGACGATATCTCCGCCGACAGAGTCGAGGCTACTTCTTCCAGCCCCTCTCCGCAATTCAACGATATCTATTGGAAATGTAATTCCTATTAGCAGCGCTTCGATTCCCCGATCGGACGTCGCAATGAAAACCACTCGACCGTTTCATCTGTCCCGAGGAATCGACGCTCGCCTTCTATGGTCTGAAAATCGATCAGGGCCCCGCGTTGCCTTAAAAGTTATCACACGGCGAGAGACCACGGGCGGGAAGTTTCGAAGAGTCTCGGCGATTCGCGGTGTCTCGGCGATTCGCGGTGTCTCGTCACTTTAACCGGAGGGTGCCCGGTTGTCCGGCAATCACTTGCCCGGGAGGAAAGACGTTTCTACGAAAGCGGTGGGGTGACGGTGATGGCCGGCGGACCGACGGAGAAGCGTCGCCGTGTCGCGCCCGGGACAGGGCGCGTCGTAACTCGCCGGCAGAGGGGAATATTCAGCGCAGTTTACCCCGCTCTCGTTGGATAAAACGCATAAATATGCAAATGTCGACGCGCGTCCCATTTACCGGAGCCGCCCGAGTGGATTTCATTTAGCTCTCGACCAGTCCACCGGCGAGAAATAATCGTCTCCCTATGGCCGTCGCTGTCACCCCCTCCGTCACTTTCTTCCTCCTCATCCATCAAACTTTCTCGCCCCTGTCCACAGCCCGGCTATTATAAATTCATTGGCCCGTTGCGTCAGACTCTGTTTTGATCGGCAAACGAGTTTCCCAGCGCGTGGCTGGTCGAGGCGACGTTAAGGGTCGATTTATATTAACCGTTCAGGCACGGAACGTTTCGGTTCATGCAATTATTGTTGTGCGTTATTGGATACGAATGTTTATACGCAGCGACGCGATCAGTTGCAACACGTTACGCTTCGGGCATACCTACAACGATCGACATTCTCGGAAAGAATGTTTTAACTGAAACGATACGTGACTGAAGTTGCTGGAACGTGTTTGAACGGAGACTCGTATGATGTCTAGAGACGCGGTAGCGTCTCGACGCCAAGTACAGGAAATCAAATAAATCACAAAAAAATAGAAGATGATAATAATTATAAAATAAAAAAAAAATGTGAAATCAAAATGAGCTGCACGTACATAAAGGTAATGATAAATACAAATAAATATTTTAATACGAATAAACATTTTATTTAAAATACTTGGCGCTGCGTCCCGAATTGGTGCCGCTAAACTGAATAAATATGTATAAATTGCATTAATCTTTTTCTTTCTTGTGTGTGCGTTTATGAATGTGTGTATGTGTGCGTGCGCATATGCTACGTATGGCATTAGAATTAAATATACGTAGAATAAATCTGACTGCGTTTCTAATATGTATATGTATATGTTTATGTATTTTAGATTGTAAGGGAGTTATTGTAAATTATTAATACGAGGACAATTAACATTTTTTCTGTTTCGCAGCGCCAAGTATTTTGAATAAAATGTTTATTCGTATTAAAATATTTATTTGTATTTATCATTACCTTTATTTACGTGCAGCTCATTTTGATTTCACATCTTTTTTTATTTTATAATTATTATTATCTTCTATTTTTTGTGATTTATTTGCTTTCATGTACTTGGCGTAATTTTTTTACTTTTCTGAATTGTATTTAGTTCAGGCAGAATCTGAAACGATGACCCCTGTACAAAAGATATAGGATAAAGGACCCAATTACTGACACCTAACCAATTACTGTCACCTTAAGCTATTTTACTTAAAATAACGAATAAATAAACTATATTATATAATCTATAGTATAGATAATAGGTTGAATTACATAATACTTTTTGTGTATGACTTTACAACGTTTATTTATTCGTTATTTTAAGTAAAATAGCTTAAGGTGACAGTAATTGGTTAGGTGTCAGTAATTGGGTCCTTTACCCTATTATTCTGACGCCTGTCGCCTGTCGTTGCCGAATGTGAACTGACCGTATAAACACTACATCGTTGTTGTCTGAACCGAAACGTTCCGTGTCTGAACGGATAATATATAAGATCGTAGAAACGAAAGCCACTGTGGTACAGTTCCCTTCTACGATCGGGATCCATAGGGGAGAATAGAGTCCAAGGGTGAATGAGAAATTCGCCGAACTCTAAACCTTCACCCGTATTTCCATCGGGAACAGTAACACGCGCCGGTGTGTCGCCAGCCTCGCCTTCGATCTATCAAGGATTCCAGACAGGGCTCCTGTTTCGAGGGTAGCTCGCAAGGGTATCTTCTGCCGGAGAGGAACGCGAGATCCAACGTAATCCAACGGGGATAAACAACTCGACTGGGGGGAGCGCGAGTCGCGTTTACGATCGAGCTTTATGAAAGCGCGATCGCGTCGAGTGCCGCGGCACAGGAGCAGCAGAGGGGACGACGAAGAGGTTCGTGCGTCCTGGATCAAGGATTCGAGTAACAATTTCAGGGAACGCGTCCTTTTCCCGAGAACAAACGGGAGTGGCGCCCTCGTTATTCGACGGAAGAGCGCGCGCTTCGGAAGACGATAATACTTGTGATTTTTGACGAAGGTTGGCCGAGTGGCTGGGGAAAGGACGAGGGAGGGTTGTCGCGCCCTTGGAGAGAAGGGCGAGTGGTGCGGGGGTGAGAAATGGCGAGGAGTCTCCTCTGACACGCGAGTCCTTTTGTCGAGGATCGCTGGGACTGGGGTGTTCCTTCGAGGGAGCCTGCACCCCTGAACAACGAAATGAATTACGCGCTGGGACCCTCCGCGAAAGGGAACTGCGCCGCGATTACTTGCAGGAAGTACACGCTTGCGCGAGGGCGAGCTTTCTGGGCAAACCGAAGTCGCTTCACGATTTCCTGCGATCAGTTATTCGAGGAGTTGAGGAATCAACTACCCATGTCAGATTTATCGCACGATTTAGAGATGAGATGAAGGATACAGAGAAGATACCCTCGCTATCTTGCCTGGAAAGGAGGCGAGAGCGGAGCTTTTTGAAATTTCGCAGAGATACCTCGCGTCGTCGCTCAGCGGCTTGCCGCGATTGGCAATCCAATCTCCGGGCACATCCGCCGCAGCCGCGACGAAACAAGCATCGCGTTCGAAAAGCCGGGGGATGAAAATGGAGGAAGGTCTTGCCGGTGTTGTCGCCGGTGTCGGGTGAACGCGTCCGCTCTCCGTATCATAATAACGCGACATTAACGCGACCGCGGTGAATAACGCCAGAGGAGGAACCGGCGCTAGCAGAGAATGGAGCTTTCATCGATCCCGATGCACGCTGGCAGACACTCGTAAACAAGCAGGAAGCTTGCATCAAGATGGGCGAGGCGTTGCGCTCACGGTTCCCTGCCCGCTCGACGCCGCATCGTTTCAACGATTTACCGTCTGATTCCCTCGGGAGGAACAGACTCGGGAGACGAAGCGGAGATGGGAACTGCCTTTGCATCGAATCGAGCCGCCGTGCAACGCCGCGAGAATGCTCGAGGAGCTTTCCAAGCGTGCTCCTTCCGCGAGCTTATGTATTCTTATCTATCCACACCTCCGCGATGATTCTCCTCGTCGAATTAGGAGCAGTCCGATGCCAAGACTTGGCGAGCGTTCGCTAATTGGCGAAGCCAACGCTATTCCGCGACACGTTCCAGGGGACTACCGGTCCACCGAGTGCATTTAAACGCTCGGTCCGCTTTCTTGCACAGAGGAAAGGGGTCGGGCGAAGAAAAGTAGGCGCAAGGTCTTTTCAGATTCTATCCAGCTCAATTTAGTTCACTTACCGCGGGTTTGACCTCCATTTCGGCCGCCCTCCGCTTTTAATTCGCGCAGGATGTGACACTCTCGGCTCGGTCCCTTCCCCCCGTGGCCGTTAAACCCGAGGGCCCGTTAAACGGGAACCGTTTAGCATCGAGGGCATCATAAACCCCCTTCTCTTCCGCTTTTTTCTTCCCTCCAGCCGCCCACGCGCTCCATATCCGACAGCGATATTATTTTTACAGATGGGGCCCCTCCGACGAGACGAATCGTCCCCTCGGACGAGTGCTGCTCGAAGGATAGCGCGATTGCCAGGTATCGATCGCCATACCGCGAGCCGTCTCGCGTCTCTTACTTAATTAAGATGTTAATAGAGACAGGCAGAAGAATCAAAGCGAATTTCACGCTCCCCTTTTCGACCCTGCGGCGAGCCATTAATTTAGCGAGGCAAAGGACGACGCCGACCGAAGTTTAGCCGATCCGTAGCCAGCGGATCCGACGTATATTTGACGTTTGATCGATTGATCGCGGGACCACCCGCCCACGCGACCGAACCCTTGAATTTTCTTGCGGCGACCTATCGTCGGGTGCCTGTCTCCCTTCGCGTCTCCGTCTCGAGACGTCCGTGTCTATCGAAATTTCATATCGAAATACTTTGCCGCGTCCCTAGGGGACCCCGCCGATCCTCCACATCCTTCCCTCTGTCTGGCAGTCAGATCGGTAACATCGAGTGGCCGGAGTCTTCTGTCTCGGCTATAATTAAGTGGGATTAACCGACGACAGAGAGTAATGGAGATTGTCCGGGGCAGACAGTAGCAAACAAGCCGAGTAGGAAAGTTATCGGGCGCCTATCTCGGCCAGCAAAGAACTTTCGTCGAACGCGACGAACTTTTCTTCCTGCCAGACAATGCCGGGGAATCTCGGGGCTGGATCGTAATTCACGGCGCGCACTTTTGCGAAAGCCGCGCGCAAGGGGGCAGGAAACTGCCGCGTGAGACAGGAAGGATATCCTGCGAGAAAGGAGAGTTAAAGGGACCGTCGCGCCGCGTCGCCTCCTCTCGGAGCGGTCTAACTTTAGAATCGGTTTAGTCACCTACCTTTCCTACCCACGCGCACCTTCCCACCTACTCCACCTCCCTCTTATCTGTAGATGCCGGGCTGAAGGTAGGCAGCCCGGGCATTGTTAACGACCTCCACGCGCGGAGGTGGAACCCTCGCGTAGGGGAACACCTCCTGCCCCGACGATAATCCTTGGACCTGGCTAGAAAAGGCGCGCGAATTCGCCAGCGCGGATTAGCGATGACGACTCCGTTTCCAGTACAAGTGCTTCAGGGTTTCCAGGGATGGCGGGTCAAGGCGAAGGTTCAGACAACCGTTCGCCCAGGGAGCGAGTGAACTCTGGGATTCATTGACAGGCACTTGATTCGACGTCCGACTCATGCATCCGCATTACTGCTCCTCTCGGGAACCTAGGTGCACACGCACAAAAGAATACCGTTCCTAGCACTCCCACCGCGGGGAAAGCCAGCATGCAGCTTCCTGGAGGAGCCAGAGAAGCCTAGGTCGAGGCGCTTCGCGGTACCAAAGAGGTGGCGGACAAACCGCGGTGGGCAGCTTCGGTAAACAGACTCGGAGGATCGTCCAGACGGTCCACGGGAGATTGGGTAACGCTGACTTATACCAGGTCGAGTTAGGCAAGGGAGGGATGCTCTCAGAGGGAGAAACTAGTCGTGAAATCTTGACGAAGGCCCCTAAGACGGCGAGGAGCAGCTGCAACGAGAGGCAGCTGCTGGTGCGCGGCTACCCGCCTAGACGCATCTCGACCGCTCGCGCGTCTGTTTGCCTCGTTGTGTTTGCGTGTGGGCGGTGAAAGGGGGAGGACGAAGGAGTAAACTGTGTTGTAGATGTAGGTAAGCCGGGACTGTAAATACCGCATCGTTGCTGCCTACCTCGCGCACCAGGGGAGGCACGTCCGGCATGGTATATCGCCTTATGCCTCATCTCGCCAGCCGTAGCAGCCTCCTACGGCGCATCGGCCAAGGGTAAAATATAATAAATCGAAGCGCTACGACGATTTTAAACGGAGAATAGACTGAGGATCCTCTCCAAGGGGCCCGTGATTAAACCATCCTCCAGCTCCGTGCGCTCGCCCGCTATTGCTTTATCCTTGGATTCGCCTCTGCCGCGGATGCCCCATTGTGATCGCGATCGCGGGTGGAATCCTCTCGACGCAGTAACTGGGGGAAAGGTATGGCGGACTCTCGGATATACAAGGTGGCCTGTTACCGATTAACCCTCCGCCGACAGAGCCCGGAGCTCTTGAGTCTCGCGATTTTACTGTTTATTCCAGTGCGCGAAACGGAAGAAGGAAGCTTAGGGGGGAGACGCTTGGAAAAGAAGCCGTGAGTCACAAATGATCCAAGGAAGATTCCAGAGTTAATGCAAGCAGTTGCAACCCTCAGTGACGGATTTGAAGATTTAACGCCTCTAGGCTAGCAAACATCTACCCACCTTTCTGCGAAATATCGTCAAATATTTTAATTTAAAAGACATGAGAAGATTTCGAAATTAACCCTCTAGTGCATAGATTTTTAATTCAGTTGAAAAAATTAGACTAGTCTAATTCGGGGATGAAAAGACCGAATCCGATGTCTGTTTTCAATTTGGGGGACGTCTGGGCTCCCCAGGACAGCCTTCTGTCGCGCATCAATTATTAGGGTGATGAAGTAACACTCTAACTATAACTTAGGATGATCCACTAACATGATACCGCCTTAAGGCGGCTACCGGCCAAGCCTCACTTCGCAGGTGTAAATTATTTTTTGCTCTCAAATCTTTATTCCATTCGATAGATCACTACACCAACTACTTACCAATAATTTTTTTTAGCTGTACGGTGTCGGGAAGTATTATATTTGATTTTTTTACTTTCACAAATAATTTTCGCAGCATGCTTAGCTCAAAAATGCACTTCAAACTAGATTTCTGTCAAATCGAAACGTCAGATTGACATGTTTCTTAGGCTAATATGTGCGGTGTCGCAATGCTTTTAAGGCTGGTAACTGAGAATTCTGAAAAAAAATTACAGGCGCCCAACTCCTGGATTAAACAGGTGCCCGCCTTAAGGCAGGCGTATGCACTAGAGGGTTAATTCAATATGGCAACTCACAGCTGAGTCATTGCTAATTAGCTAAATGAAAAAAAAGTGAGATGGTTTTAAAGTTCTCCTAAGCCTCTGTGTTTGAAAAATTTCCAATTTGTTTCGCTCAAGATTTGTCGTCCTCCAAAATTTGATGCTCCCCAAAATTTATCGCTCCCTAAACTTTGTTGCTCCCCAAAATTTGCCGCCCTAGGCTGCATCCTACTTAGCCTATACCAACCCAAATCCGCTCTGACAACCCCCCAGGGTTTGTCGCGACTTTACATCCATTTTCAGCTAGCTCTTGCGGTATGAATTTTTCCCAAGTGCAGTGGCACACCCGTCAGAGGAGTTGCGCCCCCAAGCGTACATAGACGATGCGCCGTAGCACCCTGACTTGCCCCGAACAAATTCACTCGGAAGCATATTCCGAAGTTCGCCGCAGCTGTCGTACCGATATCGAGGAAACCGTTGGCGCGTGACATCCGTCCACTTCGAAGTTTTGCTCCAGACTCTTCTTCTCTCGGCCGCTCGGCTGGGTGACCGAAGCCGAATTCACGATTCCTCGCGGGATTGTTTCAGTATTGCGACACACGGCCAGCAGCCGGTTACGTCACCGTGTGCCCGAGAATCGGCACCGAGGCAATTCGAAGCTCGGCCCGCAGAAATCGCCGTGGTGTTCCCGATGGGGCGCGGCACTTTCTCTCCTCCCTTCTCTCTCTCTCCCTCGATCCCGCGATACGCGTCGGAGCCCGCTCGTTCTTTTCGCCTCGTTATTTACGGCGCCCGTAACGTTACGCGGAAACGGCGGATAAGTAAATTTCCTCGCGCGACGATTAAATACCTGGACGTTTCGAAACGCGAGAGATCTGTCTCGCCGTAAATTACCCGCGAACCCGATTGGGTGAACAAAGCGGCGCGTCCATAAAAAAGCGACGCGACACGAGTCCGTTCGGTACAAAACCGCCGTGGATTTTGAGGATTACGGAGCCGTCGTGCTCCTCGAGATAAATCGCGAGACGAGGTGTCTCCAGCCCAGGAGAAAAGCTTGGAAAAGTGTTCGCGTAAAAGGGACCTCGCTTGTTTGTCCGACCCGAGGAAGATTGAAAAACTGGCGCAGCGATGGGAATTTCAGTTAGTAAAGGGAGCGGTGATTGATCTAATTGGAGGAATGCACAGGGGAGGCAGAGAAGCGAGGTTCGATCGCCGCTGGTTTTTGGCAACCAGGGAGGCTTGCAGCGAGAGGAGCAAGTCCCTCGCGAGGGAGGCTTTAACCTTATTCCCGTCACGTAGTTGGCGGCCGACCAAGTCCTCCCAGATATCCGTAACCGAGCTATAAGGACCCTTTAAATGTCGGCCATCCGTCTCGAGTCCTGCAACGAGTTGGCTCGCAAAATCGCTTCGCCGAGGCTCGTTTCTCGGTCAGGTATACACCTATGCGTCAACGAGATGTCGTTCTGGCTGACCTTCCAATATGCTGATCCTGTCGAATCGGTCCCTGCGTTTCATGCTCCGCGAATCAACCGAGGATTTAATCTGCAGCGAAGGCTGCGCGCGCTTCATCGAAACGGCCGGCTGTTTCGGATCCGAGAGAAACCGCTCCGATTGCCATTTGTTTGCAGAAAGCTGCTCTGGTGTCTTCTCAAAGCGTAGGGACGTTCTACTTGAGAAGGGTCACTGGGACGAATCGATACAGGTCGCTTCGGTCAATCATTTCGTTGGCCTTTCGAGACCAGTCAATCAGCGACAGTCTCGCGGGACTCGGGCGGATATTGCGTCTCACTGATGTCCCGCTTCCAAACCAAAGTTCGCAGTTGCTCCGGAACTTTCAACCCCCCCGACGAATGGCACCGTTTAAAGCCGAACCCTCGACGAAACGAAACGAAGATACATCGGAGCACCGGAGTGCCTCGGCGCGTGTTAATCTGTTCCGGGGGATGACGAATCGCGAGCAAGGTGGACGCTCAGTTTCCATCCACGCGGCAGGGTTACAATTCCCAGTTTAATAATAGTAATCCCAGGGGAGAACGGCGCCGTTCGTGGCTAGGTGGATGCAAGCTAATTCACGATGACCGAGCGCGCCGTGCTGCTACTTATCATGATAAATCCCCTATACGGGGATCGGCACGGCCGCCTAAGACGGTGAAATATTTCCGCAATAACCATAACCCTCCGACCGACGCGGCTTCCCACGCCTCTCCGCGAGTCCGCTTCGCTGCTGCACCAATCCCGCGAGTCGCGCTTTGTAGAGCCCTGAACAGTGTATTTCCCTCGTCTGCATATCCGAAGAGGTCGAGGAGATTTCGGTATCTGGCAGGGTATCGGTGGCCGAAATCGGTTGGACATGTTTCAGCTCGCGGAGAAGGCGAGGGTGAAGGGAAACCGCGAGAAATAGTTAACGAACGTTGCCTCGATACCAGACTCGCGAAAAAGAGGACCACGAGCCGCGCGAATCCAAGGGGGAGGTTCGACCGAAAAGTGCGAGCCGCATTATCCTCGAGGATTTATGCGGCTCCTCTCCCAAACGCATTCATCATTCCACGGTGTCGGCGGTTCGCTTTCAACCCACTCCCGCTCACTCTCTCTTCCTCTCTCTCTCCCTCTCTCTCTCTCTGCAGGTCCTCTCTCCTTTGGCCTTCGCGTCTCGAGCTCTCCCCGGCTCGCCGTTTCGAGCAGAACTCTTTGCCGAACTCTGCCACGCCGTCTCCTTTTCGCGACGCGCCTCGACACGACCGTCTACGCGGGCTAGACACTCTCACTCTCCTCTCCTTTCTCCATCACCGAGAGTTCCTGCAGCTTTTGTTTCTTATACCATTTCCACTCGCATCGCTTTCGTCCCTGGGAAACTACGCGGTTCCTGATGACCTGTTTCGGGAGCAATGAGGGTTGGCACTTTCCAGAGACCCTCGTGTATGGTCTCTCGGACGTGAGAGCTTCAACAAACTGCCTGCTCGACAGGGTGGAGGAAGGGTACCAACAAAAGGCGTTCGATTCGACACCTCGTCGAGCCGGTTCGCGCGAGGCTGCACTTTAGGGCGGCGCTCGTTAACGAGGCTTCGACGGCTTCTCGGTAATTAATGCGTCAACGCTTTTGTGGATAAACAGAGGGGACGTACGCGAAAATGGACGAGCTGGTGCAGCCGCACGAGTGCTGTGGGAACAGCTGCGCGCAAAGTCACCGAACGCCCTTTTTCATTGAAAACCTGCGATACACTGCGACCCCATCTGTGGCACACCGGGGGCGAACGCCCTAGGAACGTCCACGTTCGTCGTTCTGTTCCAGAGACCAGCAGGAATAGATCTTCGATTTTGATTGCGAGGAAGAGCCAAGTGGTACCGACTTCTTCCTTTAAGAAACCACTTCGGTTTAGCGTGCAGCTGGAAGACACGTCGCGTCGTCTCCCAGAAAGCAGCTCGTGGAACGAGACGAGCCCAGGCTTACGTAAATCGACCGCACGCACGCCGCGGGAGGAGGCGGTTCAACGCTCGGAGTTTTTCGAATCGGTCGTTCGCCGGGGCCGAAATTTGCATTTAAAACCACGGCCGGGGGCAAGGAAAATAAAAGGAAGCGCGCGGCGCGCGATTTGACGAGCTCAGACGCGTCGGGATAAAAGGATCGCAGTCGGCGGGGACCAGAGTAAAAAGAACCAAGCCGAATGAAAGGACCGGTCGATGTTCACCGAAAACAACGCGACTCCGGGCTGAAGAACGCTTCGAACCGATCAACGGGTCAACACTGTAACCCACGCGCGCTCTTTATTGGCCAGCTCGAGCTGGTTGTTGACGAGAGAACTTCGGTAAACCGAAAGTTTCGAGTTTTTTTAAACTTTGCAGGTTTCCTCGGGACCTTAACTGAAGGGTCGGGCAATTTTTCTTTTCTGTTACTTTCTAGTTCTTTAAACGGTTTTTCATTTAAGAGGCCGTTCTACTTTGCCGGTCGAACAAGAGGTTCGATTATCAGGAATTTTTTTTGTTGGAAATATTGTACAGATATTAATGTTCTTTTTGTTGAATGTTTATTATTCCTTGCTGTATAGCACTGTATTTTTCATATTTCCAAAATATAATTATAAATAGGAGGATTTAAGTCGCAATGTTTGTGCCTCAGTGAAAACATTGCGGGAGTCCTTCTTGGCGTCAAAGTGGTTTTAAAAGGATACAAATAGAATGATTTTCTCCTATAGGAGTGTACGCATAAAGTGGACTAGAATTATTGATTTATTAACAGTGGTTGTAAAGAACAAGTTCTGGACTTTCTTTTTATTTAAATATTTTTCAATATTTCTTGTGGATGGGGCAAAAACTATTTTTGATATCTGGATCATTCTAGTCCACTTTATGCGTATACACTTGTAAGACATAGTCATTCTATTTTTATAATTTTAGGACCACTTTAAGGCCAAGGAGGGCTTCTGCAGAGGGCCTGTGTTGTTACCGAGGCACAAACATTGCGATTTAAATCCTCACATTTATAATTATATTTTGGAAACATAAAAAACACGACTCAATACAGCAAAGAATAATAAACATTTAACAAAAAAAAACATTAAAATCCATACATTAGTTCTTGAAAAAATAATTCATGAAAATGGGCCTCTTTTTTGACCGACAAAGTAGAATGGACTCGTAAAGTACAATTTTCTATTAAGGTCCCCCAGAAACCTGCAAAGTTTAAAAAAATTCGAATTTTCGGGTTACCGAAGTTCCCTTGCGAGTTCGATTTCGATGAAGAGTGATGTGATGGAGATTTCCTCTCTCCTTTTGGGGGTGCTCATCAATGGAATTTACTCGGTGGTTCCCCGAGCAGTATAACGTTGAGAAGTCGCAGCGCACCGAAGCAGCTGTTTCGCTACGTAGCTCCGGGAGCCTCGACAGGAATCTCCAATTTCTCGGCGGATCTGTTCGTAGGTCCATAAGCAACGCGGGTAACTCGAGGTGAACGGAGAAGAGGCTGTAACGCGCAGGCAAGGCCGGCTGAGAGGAGGAGAGAAATTTCGGTTTTTCATCGCGAGTAAAACCACCTGCCAGCGTGAATCTCCGCATAAATTCTCCTCTCCCCGGCCAATAAATCCTGCATGGGCCCCTCTTCTTGGCTGTAAAACGTCGCGTCGGCGAGCCAGTGTTATATTCGCTATCCACCGGAACTCTGCCCTCCCAGCCCTCTTCATCCTCCTCCTCACTAGTCGTCCAGACGCCGCGGTGCCCGACGACCTTCTCCCCGACGCTTTCTTACCCCCTCGCCCCTCTCGAGGAGCAACATCGCGCTTTTCGCGGACACCAGTCTCCCCCTCCCCTGCACCACTCGACAAGCTCAGCAACGAAATGGCCCTTGCGGTTTAATTAAAATCTGGAATCCTCCTCGCGAACCTCCTCAACCACCTAATACACGATCCCAGCCCCCGGAGATCGGTCCCTCTCCCGTGTCTTCGATGAAATACCGTTGTTTATCGATTCTCGGATCCGCTGGTGCGCAGAGATCGCAGGTGATCGCAGGTGATCGCAGCACGTCGCGATGACTCTTCGAGCGCACAAAGGAGGCGGCGCGGACGAGGCGGGGAGGAGGTAAAAGCGTAGAGCGGTGGCACGAAAAGAAAAGTGAAGGGAGGAAGAGGCTGGACGGTTGCGCGCACGGGGCTTCACCTTGTTTTTCCAGCCGCGGTATTCATTTCAAGGACAGGAGAAACATTTCGATCGGTTGTAAGGGCGATTCCCGGCGCAGATTTTCTGCGGGGCAGCTAGCAAAAGGATGCACTAAATCTTGCCCGGATATCTCGCGAGTATATCAGAGTCAGTGTGGCAGCGGGGTGCCCGATGCGGCTACGCTGCGCTCCGCGGTGAAACAACGCGCCTGGAGAGACTGAGAGGAACAGAGGGGATAGAGGAAGAGGAGAGAGAGAGAGAGAGAGAGAGAGGGGGAGCTGTTGCAGTTGCTGCTTCTGCTGTTGCACCGAGTCCCCGTGGTTGCATTCTAGCTGCTGCCGGTGCTTCGATCAGGCACGTATCGAACGTTTCTGCGAATCTTTTCGCGAGATGCATCCTCGACCCTTGGACGCCGTGAGAGGATGCACCTGGCGATGCAGAGACGCCTCCGAGCGCTTCGCGCTGCCTGCTCCCCCAACGTTTAATAAATCGAGCGTCCTTCGAGCCGGCTGGAAGCCTGCGAGGGCCTAGACCGGCTCGAAAAACCGCATCGAATTCTCTCATCATCAACGCCCCAAGTCCCACTGCCGGGGAAAAACGATTCCCGATCGCCGTTTTCGCCCGTCGAACGTTGTAAATTCCACGAGCGAACCTGACCAGGTGCCCGACGGTGTTCCGGGATCCTCATCGAGATCCTCGCGGGGGTGGCTTCCCCTGTCGCACGGAAATACAGTGCTGCTCAAAAGTCTTACGATTTGCAGAAGATGTGATATTTGGTACGGTTGAATGGACTCTTCACTGCTTTTAACCCTTTAACTCTTTTAACTTTAAAAGTGCGTAAAATTCTATCGCCTGTTTATATATTTAACTTTTAAATTAACGTTTATATTTAATACTTAAGTAAAATAATTATAGTAATTATAGAGTGTGTATGAAAGTCAAACATTCATTTCAAAAAATTATTGTGGATTATTATAATAGAAAACAAATAAAAAATATAAGAATCTTTTATTTTTTATTATAAATAAGATTTCTTTTATTTTTTATTTGTTTTCTATTATAATAATCCACAATAATTTTTTTAAAAGAATGTTTGACTTTCATACATACTCTACAATTACTGTAATTATTTTACTTGAGTATATTTACTTAGTAGTAATAGTAGTAATATAATATATATATATAGTTTATAATTTTGAAATAATGGGTCAAGAGTGGGCGTTAAAGGGTTAATTTAAAGCGGCAAGTGAAGCAAAATTTGTCAGAGTTCCCCAATAAATTTGCAGCGTTACGAACGGCAGTGTAACTAACAAACAACGATCAAATATCGTCCAACCTCGCGTCAGTTGCACAGCTGAAAGTTTGAAACAATGCAACTGCAGATGCACCGATTTAATGTAGGTACACTCGGGGGGGGGGGGGATGGGCAGGGATGCGTCCGATCACGCTGACCGCCTCAGCTTCCGCGGTATCGGTGTATCGATAAACGATACCGGAAAGCGGACCGTCCGACTCGCGCGAAAGTGCACCCACCAGTCGAATCGATACGGCCCTGGGTTCACTGCACCGAGTTAGAAGCGTTCACCGGGTACAATGGAGCTGGCGCTGTGACCCCCGGTGACCCAAAAGTCCGAATCTCAGGGTTAAAACGACCTCGTTGTCGGCTATCCCAGCTCGGCGACCGCGCGATCTCTCCGCCGCGGTAGGAGCGAGGAACGCGAACGACCGAGCGAAAGGGGACGGGAAAAGGTAGACGCGAGTGCATTATGCGCGCGTACGCGCGCATCGGCTCCCAGAGATGTGGCAGGGTGCGCGTAAAGGCAGCGAAGGAGCCTCCTTATCCCGAAAGAACCGCCGCGGATACCGCGGCGAGGGTACGCCGACCTAATGGGCCTCCATTTCAACGGGGCCTGGTCCCATTAAATTCGCACACGAGCCTCGCTATCTGCCTGTTACTCGGAATTATCGTCGCCCGGATAAAGATACATCGTCGAGAGCCCGCGGTTGCTTTCGGCCGCCGCGAATCCGTTACTCCTGTTCTCCAATGATCAAGCCTGAAGCCACCGGGGCAAGGACAAGACGCAAGAGGAAAGGGACCCGGTTCGCGCAGATTTCGGCGCGGAGTACACTTTCCCTCGGTGCGCGCGGGATAAAGTAATTCAGGGAATTACTTTTAGCTGCGCCAGGGCCGCGGGTCCGGCTCGGTCGACCTTGAAATTCGGAAGAGTGGCTCGCGCGAGAAGGGGAGAGTGGTTTGGCCAGAAACTCGGGGCATCGTCGTCTCGTCGATCCATCACGCTGACGAGCACCGACACTGAGTGCGTGACGCGTGATACACGGCGAAGAAAGTGCATCCAGTAACCGGGAAGCCTACTTCCAGGACTACGCCTCGACTGCTTTATACCCACCCTTTACGATCGTAGTTTTTCGTGGGCCAGCTAAAGGGCCCAAGAGACACGATAAGGAACTCTTCTTAAAGAATCCTCTTCGCAGGGGGATTCCCGGAGAGTGTCGAGACCCACTGATACACTGGCACGCAAACGAATCCTCGGTATCTCTTCCCCCTCGTGTCTGTTCCAGGACGTGGCAGGTCTTCTCCATAGGCATCCTGCCAGTCTCTTTCCGAGCGCGCGCTTTCTCGCTTTTTTCATACTTTTTGCGGGCCGTGCTTTATCCTTTTTAGCATCCCCCACCAGGCACCGCTCGCCGAGTCTTTTTAACTTGGCTCGTTTTGTTTGCCGCTTCTTCAGGACTTCATCCTCCACCTGTTTCAATCCACCCCACCTCTCTGCCAGCTTTTTCGATCTTTTTATTGCGCAGCCTCGCTGCTCAAGGATTTTCTTGGCTCCTTCGTTCCTGCGCTCCATCCCCCGCCCCCCCCCTCACGTTGGATCCTTTTAATCTCCGTCGTTTCATTTCGCGACTGTCGTTCATCTTGCTTCGATCCTTCGTCCTTTTTCACCCGCTCTTCCACGCTTCTTTTCATCCTGATCGTTTCCTTTCCCTCGCCGACGGTGGATCCCCAGTGTCCACGTTCCACTCTCAGCGTTTTTGTTCCCGGCTGGTTTTCACCTTCGCTCTACGTTCCGTTATATCCTCTTCGTTCTTGCTTCGACCCACTGCTCCTTCTTTCTTTCTACTTCATCGATTTCTCGTAGCCGTTCGCCTCGAAAAGGCACTCGATGCGTCCCTTTCTGGGGCTCCTTTCCCGCCGTCTCAACCCCTTTTCTTCCCTCGTTAATCCTTAACGTTTTATTGCGCCAACTCTGGCCATTTCGCCGCAGGATTTTCGACAGATTACAGGCAACTCCACCCTCCCACGCTAATTCTTTTGAATCCCTTCAACCACGATCCATCTGCCTCCCGAGCAACCTTTGCCCCCGAAGGAGCGCGCGAGCCGAGTCGAGGGAATCGAGTGGCGGAGACGAGAAGACACAATTTCAAAGACCCCCTTTTTAATTAAGCGGGCAAACGAGCTTTCGACGACGGCACGGCTCACCGATAAACCTTTAATGACAGCCGAGCCCTCCTCGACCGGGATCCTCTCCCGTTGTTAAACCCCCTCTTTCCCTATCCCCGCTACTGTGCCGGTTATTATTTCTCCTTTCTTCCATATCGGGCTACCGTGCAATCTCAAAGTTCGCCTTCGACTCCGCGCAGCCCGTGCGCCCCCGGCGAGCTCCACTTGCAGCGATACGTTTCTGTAACCGTGTTCCTCCCCGGCAGAGTTCATTTCGACGACGAGCAGGGAAAACCGCTTCGAGGGTGTTTCGGAATTTCCTGAAAGCAATTCGACCGTTGCTAGTCCGCGTAGCGCGTCGCGAAAAATGGAATAATTTTCTTTCCCGTGTATTGCTCGACTCCGAAGAAAAGTAAGGCGTTCAACGAAAATTCAGTAGATTTCCGTTCTTCCGTGCCAGCGAGCATCTGTTAATGCAAACGTTTCTCTAGCAAAATTGAAAGTGCAGAGGAGAAGCGAGGCTCCAGGCAGATTTCACACCGCGCGGACGATCTATTTATTTCTGGCACGTGTGCTCCTATGTAAGCACGCGACAACGCGGAATCCTCGAGTGACGAACAAGCATCCGCAGTGCGGATCTCTCGCTGGTACATGCGGGGACGCGGGCAGACAGACACGTCGTTCGTACAATGCTGGCAAAGCCTGTCTGATCGCGAGAATCTGCATCAATGGAGCCTACCGTTGGCATCCACGATTTCAGCCACTTACGCTCGACTGACGCGTTGCGCGCGTGTCGACTCGAACTTTTTAAGGAGTCGTGCTCAGTCAGCAGGCCGAAAAGAGGGTGGTCTTTGGAAATTTTTTACTCAAAACCTGTACCACATTTCTCGAAAAATCTGTTTTCCTTTTAAGGATTGCATCTAGTACCGTGTATCGTAATTTTTTTATTTAAAAATATTTATCAATAACTAAGTTATTGTCTACCACTCGAAGGCTGCTCGAAAGTCGATCATCTAAAATAAAAAATTCAAAAGAATTTACTTATTATATTATATTATATTATATCTAGTATTTGAACGAAGGATTAAATTGTGCCTGATTTTCGTCAATTAAAAGAAAACTAAGCATCGGATAAAAAAATCCTTCGTTCAAATACTAGATATAATATAATATATTAAGTAAATTCTTTTGAATTTTTTATTTTAGATGATCGACTTTCGAGCAGCAGTGGTCACCGCAGAATTTAGAGAACCTTCGAGTGATGGACAATAACTTAGTTATTAATAAATATTTTTAAATAAAAAAATTACGACGCACGGTACTAGATGTAATCCTTAAAAGGAAAAAAGATTTTTTCAGAAATGTGGTACAGCTTTCGAGTAAAAAATTTCCAAAGACCACCCTTTTTTCGGCCGCCTGACTGAGCATGGCCCCTTAAAGGATAGCTGCTGTCTTATATTAAACAGATTGATTTCCAACGCAGTGGGATTTAAGGTCTATGCGCACGGATCAGTTCAAGTCCTCTTTTCATTACAATCTTTCACGAAGATCTAAGTAGGTAATACGAAATATAAAAATTGCCTTTTCATTACCGAATGGCCTATTGCTGCCTTTGTCTTTACGACTCTAATGTCTATTTTTAACACTGACCCGTCATGGAATTAACATGTGCGCATATAGCTTAAAAATTCCTTGGAGCTAACTAGATATACCAGTGTTCCCCAACCTTTTTTGAGTCGCGATCCCCTTTTACAATAGTCAAATAAATAAATTTAGTAAAGAAAGCATACTAAAATTAGGTATTTCAGAATATAACTCTAACTTGATAATTAAAAGAAATAAGTGCTAAAAATCGCCAACTAAAAATAATCGCGGCGATCCCCGAGAAAACATTTTCATCGAGATATACAGTTTTAGCCCACACTTAATCAACTCTCGCACCAGTGTCCACCGATCCCTGAATCGACGTAAACGGCGGCCCCAGGGATCGCTCTGTTCCGAGCGCGTCTCTTCGGCGACAGTGTAGACTGGTCGCGAAAAGTCCCGTAAATAGACGGCGCGGAGAGACGACGTCGGGGAAACCGGAAGCTGTAGCGCGACGGAAGCTCCGAGGGGAAGTGGGATCTCGGGTCGTTCTCGTGTCTCCGCGCAGGAAGACGGGGGTCGTCGAATTCTCCAGCGCATAGAGGACCAAAAAGTCTGCATTTCTGTGGCGAGGCGCTCGAGGAGGTTCCTGCGGGACAAAGCTGTCCAAAGAGCACGAGAGAAACAGGAACACGTAGCCCCGTGCACCGTGTCGCGGGGTATTTTTACGCGCCCCGCTCGTGCTGAAACGAGCCGTGACGATAACGTGCCGAGGTGTACGCCGAGGGAATTAAACGCGGTTAATGGATCCGTTTGCCTCGTAACCGAACAGTCGAGAGCTGAGAGCGGAGGCGACGTTCCAACGGGGACGTTACTTGGGGCATAAAATTAAGCCCTCCGCCCGGAGTGGATCCGGATTATACGACTTGGCGGTTAATAACTGTCGCTGCACGTTCCATAAACGCCCCGGCGGACAGGCGCAAGTTCCTTAATACGCGACCGGAGCCGACCTATCACGGGCTGATCTACGCGGATTTGCAGGTAAATAAACGCCTCGTTCCGCGGTGTACAGCTCGTCCCAAAAGCTGTCGGGACGCCTCCGGCTAACGGGCGTCTAATGTCCCGGGACCGGGGGAAAAAAGCGCGCGCTCGTAAACGGTCCACCGCGGAGGAATTCAATTAGGACACGAATGGCGGAACGGTACAACCGAGGTAGCGTTCCAGGCGGCGATAAAACGATGCTCGTAGCTGCCATTTATTTCGCAGATTATTCGCGTACCCTTTTAGAGGGCGAGCTGGGAGGGGATCTCGGCTCCCTGCGACGATTCGGTAGATCCTAACGACCCTTGCCCGTGAAGAAGACTGTAGGGACTCGCGTACGGGGCGCGAGCGAGCATTATATCGGCACGCACGACACGGTTGATGCAATTACGTGTAACGAAGCAGCTCGGTTCTGTGCTAATTAATGGTAGTCGTGGCGTGTCGCTGGGCAACTCGCGCGACGATCGCCCCGGCTAGATATCGCTCCGGTCCGCGTCGCGCGTGCTTGTTCCCGGGCGGAGGAGGGGCGGTCCGGAAAATTTCGCGAAATTAAATTAACCTCCCCTCGGCTGGCCACCAGGTTTCTGCGTGCAAACGCGCTCTTGGCGAAATTTGCATCCGAGGCTCCACAAGTTGGTGCGTTCGAGGACGAGGAGGACAAAAAGGATCTCACCGTGCATGGAAGATGTAACGAGATGCAACCACCACTCGACTCCCAGGAGAGCAAGCCTTCCCTGCGCACCCCATGTTAATGGAGTAACGTTTAATTGCTGCTTCGAAGACACGCGCCCCTTTCATAGACGGTCCTATTCTGGACCGGGCTATTGATCTTGCTGAGGGGATGGATGGAGGAAACAGCGACGCGGGGGAGTAGACGCGTACCGAAATTCGGCGACGTTCCCCGTCTAGCTGCACGCGCATCCTGGACCGTCGTGTCCGGGAATCCAGCCGCCGAGACGTGCGCTCCTCTCGAGGGAGGGCGAAAGAGCCGCGGACGAGGGTGCTTGTAAACCAGCCGAGCATGGAGGGTGGCTCGATCGAGAGGGAGCTTGCACCGCGGGAGTGCAATTTTGAAAAATCTTCGATCATCGACGTACACCGAGAGCAAAGTTTCCTGAACATTTTCCCAGCCGCAGGGAAACGCCCTTTGATCCCGCTCGACAGTGCACGCGTCGAGGCTCCCGCGGCTAGATCGAGAGCAACAGAAGGAAGCCCTTTGTCGCGGAAGAGCTGCTCGTCAGATCGACAGAAACTGAAAGAGCAGGGGAGGAAAGAGGCAAGGACGCGTTGTCGTCTCTTGTTCATCCGCGTTTTAGCTCGTCAGAGCGGAAAGGATCGGCGATGACAGGCCACTGGAATCCGAGACGACGGTGTCTGTCGATACAGATTTCAGGGGGCGGACTGCTGGAGAACCCGGTGAACTCTCGAGCGCAGAGGTGGTGGGAGCCTGAATCGAGGGGATCGCGAGATCCAAGGGTTTGTCCTCGGGCGGGCGACACTCGACTCCGAAGAATTTATCGAAGGCGCAGCGAGGTTGGCGCGAGCAACAGCCACGAGGCGTTCCGTTGCTGGTGGAGCGGAGCGGAGCCGTGGAGTTTCAATTAGATCTGGTCATAATAATGCTCGATCCCGACCGGGCATGCCGGCCGATGGTTGATGACCCTCCTGGACCCCACCAGAGGAGATACCAACCCCGAAGGGTTCAAGCCTTTTCTTCCACCTTCGTGATACCGAGTTGTTAGTCACGGCGTTTCCGGGTTGCAGAACGAGATTCTTTCTACCGATCACGACGTGTCACGCCACGGTCTTGTGTCTTCTGCCTCCTTCCTCCTCTATCCCGGGCCATACTCGTTCGCTCGGAACGATCGTCGCCTCGGGTCGGTTCGGCACCGATGCAACAGACGGATGGACCCAGGCCGACGTAATTATCATTGCTATTATTCAACGGCTAAAAGTACCCTTTCATTTCCAATAAATCTTCGAGGAAACGCGATATGAATAAATAAAGCAGCGGGACGGGGATAATTACGATTCATTATTCTACGCGATGTCCGCGTGATACCAACCTTAATACATCATTATTCAGCATGGGCTCGACTTAAACGATTATGAAACATGTCGCTGGGGCTTTGCTACACTCTCACGTTGCTTCTTCCAGGAAGAAGATTACATTTATTTTCCTGTCCTCTCTTCTAGCTGTCCTCGCGTTACATCGCTTTTCAAATGCACAGCTCTATCAGTAGATTATTAAGTAAAAAGCGTACCATCTGATACATGGATGGCATTGTTTTAATTTATCAATTATTAGTTAGGAGGAGATGGCTTATTGTTTCAAATTTAAGAATTAGTAAACACGTGACTATTCAAAAAATGTGTCGCAATGAGTTAGTCCTCGTTATAAGTTTTCTAAAGTTGCATGTAAATTTCGTGTATGCAAATTATTTTCTTATTTACATCTTACATGATTTTTAAGAAGATTGTACATGCCTTTTGTTGGGTATTTATGTTTCAATTCAATCATATATTAAGCAAAAATTAGTATCGAGTAGTATAATACCAATAGAAATCTTGTTAACTTGTTTAAAAAATCACTATTATAATTTGATGCGTAGAAATTTGATTGCCTGTGATCTCTAAAAGAATTTCCCTCAGTAATAACTAAGCTACCCGAGACTCGACAAAGATAAACTCTTGGGGAATGGCGCTTCGACGCCAGGAAAAGTAAACGTACAGATATTCGACACCACTGCAATATCAGTTTGACACAGATTTCTTTCAGCCCCCGAATCCATCGCGATGGACCCATCGGAGCAGCTCCCTACTCCCGCGGGAGAGGAATGGACGAGCCTCCAATATCTGAAACTACTGCCCGGCTATCTCGAGAATCCAGCCACACGAAAGTGTACGCGATCCACAGGATTTGCCCGTAATTGCGGCAAATCGTCGACAGAAACGACAAATCGGTCTGGTTCGGCTGCTACACGTCGCAGAGGAGGCTCGACGACGTATCTGGGTCATCGGACCACTTTCCTCGAGGGAGGTCCCCGCTGAAAAGAAATCCATCACCCTGGAAAGGCTTCGCTGACAAGGAAACCTTCCCCAGCCCGAAAATTCTGATTCTAATGAAACCTCGCGTGAAAGTAGAGCATCCTCGAGTATGCGGAGAGCCATTTTTTTTTTTTTCTGTGAGTGCTCAGCGAGAAGATTCTTCGAGGTATCAACAGTGGAAATCGAATAGCGACAGCTACAAAACGGTAGAGAGTCCAAGAAAATTCACGATGCAATCTTTGATGCGGATCAAAGTGCTCTTCCAGAGGAACGAGCAACGCTTGATGGATTTCCGTTTCCTCCTCGCGTTCGTGCTTTCATTTTCTACCGCGCCGCTCGATAACCGGTGTCGTGACCGAAGGAACGCCTAATCTCAGCGAAACCTTAGGGTCTCGGGTATTAAGATCGAGCGTTGCCCGCGAGAAGATAAGTGGGCCTTTGTTCCCCTCGGTGGAACACACCGAGCCGCCGCAGATTCTGGCGCTGGTGCACAGAGTTGCGCAAGACGCGCCACGCGAGTAAGGGTCCCACGGCCAAACGGACAATCCCCATTTCTGCGATTTACGCTAACTACCTCGATCCCCTATCTGCCTGTCCAGTAAAAATCTGCCTAGCAACTGGGGAACATCGAGCGCCGCCCTTGCCGATCGGGTAACCGCGATTCTGAGCGCAGAGCAGAATTGTTGCGACTTAAACGTTTCAAGGAACGACGCTGGAAAACGCCAAGGGAGCCCGTGAAAGTTGCCTCGCCTGGATTAGCGAGGAAATGTATCTGCGCCTGGAATTTAATTACCCGGACAGGATTCGGGAGCAACATCCGGCTTGTTCACGCAGAATTTTCGAGCCTCCGCCGCGGCTTGTACCATTGTCCGCGAATAATGGCACCGTTGTACACGCGTGTCGTGCCGATTATGTCACGTACCGCCACGCGTGGAATGCATACAAAGAAAAGCGTCCCTCCGCAGCCCCGCGTGTCCCTAGGCTTCTCGGAGCGGCGTTTCCATCGGGCCCTGGGCTGCTGGCACGCTCGCGAGCAGCATTCTCATCGTCACGACCGTAGCCGCGGTGGCAAACGTGAGAAAGAGGAAGTCGTCGATCCCTCGGGCATCGATGGAACGCGGGGACCAAACCAAATAACCTTTAACGCGCCCCGAAAGCAGATGAGCTGGCGATTCTGTTCCAACATGCAAATGTCATTGTGCCGGGGGACACAGAGGCTCGGGAATAGTTGGCTAACGATCAATGGGACACTGGCGGAGCAACGAGCTGCTTTTCCGGTCGCAGCTAAAGCACAGAAGCTTCTGCGCCTCCCGCTTTGCCAAGCTCCTTGGTTTGGTCGCTTTGCATCAACCTCTCCTGCAGCAGATACCTAAAGAAGCGGGACGGAAAGCTCGAGAGGCACGGAGGATTTATCGTTGTAACCGACATTCGATGGGTGTGCCTCGAATCGCGATTGCCAGCCATTGCCGCGCAGCAAAGAAGTCCGCGCGTCGGCCAATTGAGCAGAGACCTGTGTCAGCTCGTCCCGTCATAGATTCATTCACCGGACGATTCGAATCGAGAGGAAACGTCGGGCGTCGTGAATGAGAATCGCGAGAAACCAGGAAGCCACGATCCTCGCACCGATCACTCCCACGGCGTTCACCGCGTTATCTAAGCGACTCTTACAAGCCTGTACGATCGCCTACAAATTACAGATATCCCGCGTGAACTTCTTCCGCCCAGCTAACGCCGTACTGCGCGCCTTTTCACCTTCCACGTTCAGTTTCTTTCAATTTTTCATCCATGCGGTTCAAGCGCCTAAAACGAGCCTAACCCCGTCGGCAAATAAGCATCAGCAAACCGAGAGATACTCGGCCAATTTCCCCGCGTGTCTAGCAGTCCCTTTCTATTCGCGCGGCCACGGCGTCTGCGCGTGAACGCACCCGATTGCATTTTCCTGCGACCTACTGGGAGTCTCGCTCGTGCGTTTCCAAGGGAAGTGTGAGAACCTGCGGATCGAAAGGTTTCGACACGGTCCGCCGGCTAATTAGAATTTCCAAGAGCGGAGAGGACCGCGATGCGTTCGCAGGAAAAGTCTCATCAACGTCGCAGAGCGTCATCCTCCCGGACGATTCATTAGGCCCTCGCTTCTCCTAATTACCTCATCTGCGTACGGGATCATTAAGACGTTTTTCCTCTGGAAAATCTATCTCTTCGTTCCCGTTGCTCGCGTTAACGGCGCGGCACTTCCTCGACGCTTATCGACCTCGCAATTTCAACCTCATTTGGATTTGAGGGAAACTGTCTCTGGGAGGAGCGGCCGGAGTGGCCTGATGGCGGGCAAATTATCGTCGGCGCGAGCACGCGCCGCTCCACGAGCTTTCGCGGTGCATCCAGGTGTGGAGCAGTCTGTAGGTCAGTTACGCTGTTACTGTTACCGTCCTGGCGATTACCGGTTATCGCACGCCAACCACGGCAACGGTACGCGCAGCTTGGTCCGAGGTGGAATTCTCCTTTGAGCGCCAACTCGGCCGCCTCGTTCATCGAAATCACTCGTACCCTCCCTTCGATGTCTCGCTCTGACTCCGAGCCAAGGGAGTTCCTTGAGTCTGCGGTCGCCGACGTGCGAAACTTCCGCGAGTTCGGCGGTCAGCCGGCTCCTCGCCACTCGAGCTTCTGTTGGCAGCTGCGGCGATCGCTGCTTACTTCTTTTGATTGATTCGCCGGGGAATTCTAGCACTTCTAACTGGCCACAGAAGGTGTCAATTGGGTGTTGATATTTAGCGTTATGATAAGCGACTATAATTATTACATGTTCTCTATCGTATTTTGCGTATACTGGGCTGTCCTGTTAGGTAATAAATAAATAAGAGGACATGTTTCTTGTTTCTGCATTTGGTGGCTCGTTAAATGCGGTACGGGCACGCAGCGTACTTCTACTTCTACTTTTTTACACTTTATTGTAATTATCCACCTGCTTCGATACGGCAGATAAGGTTCAACGCAGCTGCAAATCTTTGCGAGCGACATGTAAATTACCAAGTTCCTGTTGCAACAAAATGAACCTCCCGAGAGATAAGGGCTAGATAAGAAGACGAGGATCTGTTGCAGAGCGAAAACTCCTTCTCGACCAGCCTCTAACGCGATACTAAATAAATACTCGAAGCGTTAAAACTCGTGGCTAAGGTAGTTGCACCTTCTCCACGCGTTTTCAACCCTCACCGCGCCATCCGGCCGCCAAAGGGTTAATCGCCCTTTCGCTCCACTTGCGTGTCGTTCGCGGTGCACTCACCCCATCGTTGCACCGCGGCTATTTTTATTTTCAATTTCCCTGTCGCATCGATCGGCGCAGCCCCAGTTTTCTCGAATTCGAGGATCGACGTCCCAGCAGTCGTGAGAACGCTCGATGGAACAGGCACGAAAAGGCTGATCTCCCTCGCGACCCTTTTTCTCTCGCAAAAAAAAAGACCCGGCTTTTTGTCCCTAATGCGATGCGCGGTGCGCCGCGAAATCCTCGGCGGTTGGAGGGCCGAACCGATAGCCCGCCAGCGATAATTCCAGGCATCGAGGCATCATTATGACTAATGAGCTAGGCGGGACGGGGCTCTTTGATCCACGGCGCGCTCGCGAGCCGGACAACCGGATAAATGGGGGATCGAGAAAAAACGTGGGGCCGAATTACATCGACCACACCCATCCCCTGAACCCCCTCGCGTATATCGGCCCTTTTAGTCGACCCAGGGCCCCATCATTGATTTCGACACCTCTCCCCGAGTCGCGCCGCGCGTTTCAACGGCGAGCAGCGCTGCTGAAGCAGGCACCGCGACCGATTTCTCCTCTGTCAAAGAGTGGAAATTTATTTACATTTCCAAGTGACACAGGCTGTGCAGGGGATTATCGGCAATCCAGTTCGGGCAATTCCATTAATTCGAGCAGCGAGTAAATTAATATCGCGAGGGGGCTAGCGAACGTGAGTCGATGCGGAGTTTCGTTAACGAGCAACAAAGAACTAAGTGGTTTTGGGATCCTGCAAGTATCTCGGGTCTGGGAAGCGCAGCAGAAGCTCGCTGGCTGGCACGTTCCGTATTTAGTTCTGCGTGCATCCGATGCAACGTGCATGACACCAGGGCTCACGCTAGCAGCGAGCATCGGCATGCAGAGCTGACGGGTCACGCCAGCGTGTTCCTCGCAGCCGATTCGAGTCGTGCACGAGCGGAGCGCGTCGCTGTCACGGGCCTCGAGATCACCCATCGTTGGCCTTCCACACCGCGCGTTCGCCTCGTCATTCACGGGAAGCGAAATCGAGGAGTCGTGGATCAAGAGGGACTATCACCACTCCGTCACCTCAAACAAAGTAGTCCCGTAATCTCCACCTCCCACAATCGCGCTAAAAGTGCATGTGAGCAGAGAAGAAATTTTCTACGAACCCCTGCCTTCCTCGCAGCAATATCCAGCACGGGAAATATTGATCGCATCACTGGACTACTCAGCGTGTATTCGCTTCCACCTCGTTTAGCATTAGTATTCGTTATTGTTGACGAGGCATACCGATTGTTTCCTAGCACGCCGATTCGCGAGCGGTGCAATAAATATTTCCCGCGCTGCACGTATAACTGGCCGTAGTCAACGGAACGAAAACGTTAACAGAGTGCTCGCCTGACCACGAGCGCTCCAGTTCGTTACCGCTCATTACGAATTCACCAGTTCCAGGCTGCTACGAAAATTTCGACCCGCTGGGTACGCTTCGTACATGCACGAACAGGCGAGCGATTAGGGACCGCCCGCCGGCCAAAGGAACACCGAAATCACGAGCGAGTCCCTACCGAGGTTTATTCAGGGTGCGTACCCTTGTATATCGGTGGACGGGGCCAGCCCAGTCCCCGTGGACCCTGTGATTACAAGGGACCGGTTTCCTCTGGACCGTACTACACCTACGGTACACGCCGTACGTTCTTGCTGCCCTCCCGTTTGCGCGCGATTGTCGTATCAGCGTCGATATTAAACCTCTGGTCTGGGTACGCTCCTCTGTAAGAGCTGCCGCGATTCCTGCAAGGAGGAAAATCGCGTGGAAAGCAGGGACACAGGGTAGGTACACAGGTAAAGCGAGAGTATCGTTGGCCAGACGAGATTCCGCGAACACCCAGGCACGCTGCAATCGGAATCCTTTCACGGTCGAGCGTGAGCGAGCGGAAGGCTACGGGGATTTCTAATGCTCGCCCGTGGTCAGAATTGCCGGAGCCGCGTTAATAAACCGCCGGTTAAGCCTGGTATCGCGTGTCGCGAGATACCAGCCGGCTGAGTCATGCGAGAACGCGGGCCGTGTTCGGTAAGAGCTCGATCGGCCGTGCTTCGATTTCTTCGTTGTCTTCGATAGGAAGGTAATTCCAGCGCCGTCGGCTCCCACGGCTTCGTTCCTCTAAAGCAGTCCGAATCGTGCGAGCGGTGCGCTCCGCGCCGAGCTCGCCGCGTCCAGAAACGGCCACGCGATGCCTGCAGCTAAGCCCGTCTCCTAATCTCCAGAGGAAAGAGTTTTGAAAGCTCGCGTGGAAGCTCGGGCTAGTCGCCGACACGAGGCATGAAACGCTCGTGGGCGTCTCGAATCTACTATGTAATCCCGCTAGATCCTATTATTCAGCGAGAGGAAATCCTGTCTACCGCGACTCGCTTCGGTCCCTCCCGGAGGAAGAGGAGCATCGTTCGCCAAGTTTGCTTAATGGATGATCGATAACGCGGACCTAGCCAGGCGATCAGCCGCGGGGCTAGCGTTGGCGATCGAAAAGGAGAATCGTCGGAGTGCGCGACCTATATGGAGACCTATTCCTTTTTGCTGGCGGCAGCTATTGGGAATTCGACGTTGCTCTCGGATTAACACTGTGGTTTCGTCGTCGTCGCAGTCCCCGCAAGGGAAAACCAGTTGAATTAGCAGGATCGATGGGTGCTCGCGGGCACGTGCCTCGAATGCTGCTAACTTCGGAGAGGGAAAGAGGGCCCGCGAGTGATCGCTGATTCTCAATCTCGACGGGTTTGGGGTCGCGCGACACGCGGGGCTGGCTTGTTTCGTGACGTCGAGTCGTTACGTTCGGAGCTGAGCGGTGTTCCATGCCGAATACCTACCAGCTGGCGCGTCCGCAGGGACAAGGTCGCGCTTTCACGAGCGGCGCTCTTATTAATTCGCAAGCTCGATGGCCGGCGGCGATAAGACACGACAGTAAGAGGGTTGAAAGTGGGGCAGAGCGGGACGCGATCTCGCGCACAATACGGGACCGCACAATGCAAACGAGCTCCACTCGGTTCTTTTGTACCTGCTCGAGTCAATAATCCGGCCGGACCGAGAGAATACGAAATCTGCGGCGCGCGACTGCCCGCCGTCCGCTTCGTTAGGCCGCCTGTTTTCTCCAGTACATATTTCTGTGATCCGCGAGGACGAGCGCAAGGTACGCTGGTATCACGCGATTTCGTCGTTTGTTCGCCTGGGGATTAACATTCCCGTCTGGGATTAACTTCCCGGCCGCTTCGAGCGCTGACTAATTACAGCCGCGGCTTTCGCTTTCCACCCGATCCTTCGTTTTCGACTTCACGCTCGCTCGAGCCCCGACTCGTTTAATCGGACCGAGTGGGCTTCTCGTCGAATTCAATCGAAAGCCGTCGCGTGCTCGGCCAGTCGATATTTCCTGGGGAAACGTGTCACCGGCGCAACGAACTTTCATCGGATCTCGTTTGCGTGGTTTATCACGGCGATCGATGACCCCGCGACGCGACACTGCTGTCTTATCCAAGCCGACGGGCTCGACGGCCGCTCCAAGTGCTCTCGCGATTTCCCATCCAGACTCGATCCCTCTATCAACTCAGAAACGATAGCCGACTGCGTAAATGGATCTGATTGGCCGAACCGTCGTGTATGTCTGCGCCGTGGTTCGACTTTTTAAACGCCTGATGAAGCCTTTCTAGGGTGGAGGTGTAATTTCCATCTTTTCTTTTGGTGCAATCCTTTGTACAATAGATAAACGGGAGAGTTTTGTAGGTGAAATCGACTGCTTTTTCGCTATTGCCAGTGGAGATCGCCTAGCGACGGGAAACAATAATACAGCGTAATCGCGAAGATTGGTAGATGGGCATTGAAAGAATAGTGGTGTTAGAGACACTATATTGTTATAGTGGCTCTAACAATAAGTGGTGTATTATACGTGTAAACTGATTTCTCGACACCAGTAGCTGCAGGGGTGGATTTGTGTATGGGCTAAATAGGCTGCAACTTAGGGTGGCAAATTTTGGGGAGCGGCAAATTCTGGGGAATACTAAATTTTGGGCAGCGGCGAATTTTGGGAAGCGATAAATTTCGAGGAGCGACAAAGCTGAGAGAGCGGCAAATTTTGGGGCGCATCAAATTTTGCGGAGCGGCAAATTCTGGGAAGTATTAAATTTTCGAGAGCGACAACTTTTGGGGAGCGGTTAATTTTGGGGTGTGCAAATATTGGGAACGATACATTTCGGAGAGCGATAAATTCTGAGGAGCATAAAATTTTGAGCGAAAGAACTTGGAAAAGGTTCAAACCCAAAGGCTTGAAACAACTTTAAAAACAACTCAATTTTCTTTTTACTTAGCAAATTAGAAATAACTCACACGTGAGTTATCATATTGAATTAATTATAAGATTCTCTCAATTCCTTTAAATTAAAATATTTTATGATATTTCACGGAAAATGCGGCAGACGCTTAGTGCCCTAAGGGCGCCAAATCTCCAAATCCGCCCTTGACTGGCTGACTCCTTAAGTGTATCACTGATTGTTATACTTTTGTAATCTAGAACGTTTGCACATCTTCGTACCAGCTCGAAATAAAGCAAAGTCTGCCAGCGAAATCGTTATCCTTTCCAATTGCCGAGTGGGGCGTAATTACTACTTAGGATCGAACGTGCCGCACGCAGATGCGCGGCCGATATTGTTCGATAGGCTGCACAATGGGGCTCCGTAGGTTAAGCTGGCCGTAACTGTATCGTGCGTGGATGAGATACTACGCGTCGTACTACTGCGTCGCGGCGTCGGGACGCGCGCGCCGCGGCTATCAAGCGAATCTACCGTTCGAGGCAAATGGCGACTTTTTTTCCCCCCGAGCTTTTAATTAGACGACGGTGCCCGCAAGATTAGAGGCTCGACGCTTGCTCCCCCGGCATCTCGAGAAGCGCTAACGGTAAATCGAGCACGGACAACTCCGAGAGACGAATAAAACGACCAGCGCGGTGCAACCATTTCGATTACGATCTCCTACGGCGCGGATGCTCTACTCGCCGTCTCCTCTATTCACTCCACGCATCTGCCTCGCATCATTCACCAACGCCACGGACAAATTTCGCGATCCTTCGCTGACCTTCCCTTCATCTTTCTCTGAACATCTTGGGGGGGGAGAAGAGGGATCGGAGCCTGCAGTAATAGCGGCGCTACGATATTCCACACGGAAATAGTAAACTCAGAATCAGAATTCGAACTCCATGACGGCACAGAGTCCGCTAAGCGGGGACTGTATTACAGTAAGTCCAAGTCACGTAGCTGTTGAATGATCGAGCACTAACTGTAGATTAAAATACGGTAAACGCGAGAAGATGGCGAGTAAAACGGCGTTGCACCAGCTTTAGCAACGAGGGTACTGTTCCCCGGGGAACCAGGCTTGAAACGGGGAAGGTGAGAAGTGGTTTCTCGCAAGAGGGCTGCGAGGAACATAGCCACAGTTGCGCTAGAATTTTCCTTAACCCAGATGAACAGTTCTCATGATATTGAAATAGATTCAGGTAACTATGCCCCGAAGTGTTAAAGAAATATTTGTTCAGTACTACAACTTGTTATAAATATCTCAGTCCAATAGATTACGCGCAGTCTAAAAGTAATTTTTTCCTCCAAATATCCATGCATTCCTAGGGCTTCATTGGGCTAACTTTCCACACCTGTCCAACCCTCGACTCACCCGAACCCTCTTCGTCCCAAACAATTGCACCTACGCGCGTTAGTTCCGCTCCCACGCGGCTGTTTGGCGGTAATTCGGCGTGATTGATTAGTCGATGCCGGCGCGCCGAATTACGCGGCCCCGTTATTAACGACGAGCAGCCACGTGGGCGGGCGTATTAGCATAGCGCACTAGCACCGGTCCGCCGAGGAGGATCCCGACGACTCTGAAGCTCGGTAACGCGCCGGTGGGCTGTGACCCAGTTCTCCGCGGCAGAAAATCGTTGCGATATCATCGCCGGTCGCATAATAAACCACCGTCGAGTCCCTCGCGATGGGTGTGGATGTTCCATAATGTATAGCCCGGAGATATCGCGGAGCACGCATCCTCCGAGGGGCAGGAGAGAGAAACGCGTGGCCTCGACGACCAGCCAGCTCTCGATCGCCAGAAACCCGCTAGAAATCCAATTCCTCTCGATCCTCCCCGTCGGCGTCGTGTCGGGATCCCAGCGTCGCCTAGGAACCGCTCAGGCGGAGTTCAACCGGGATTCCTCGCTGTCCGCGAGGAAATCTTCGGCGGTTGCGACTTTTTCCATCGCAGGCCCGTCGACGGCCCACCCGACGCGAAAGGGAAAAGGACAGGAGGAGCGAAAGTCGGGGATGAAGACAGGAGATGGTTAACGAGAAACGGCGTAGCGAGATGATTCGTTTTGCCGCCGCTTCGAGTCGTCGAGCAACCCCCCCAGCTTTTAGCGCTTTTGTCCGGTGATCAGAAAGGTCTCCTGCTGTTCAAGCTGGCTGTCTCAGAGCCGTTCCTCTGTGACCATGATCGAAACCCGTGAAAGCTTGATGAGGTTTTCCTCTGCACTAGATCGCGGAGAAAACTGAACGGGATGCGGCATAAATCGAACAGAGGAATGGCTCGCTGCAGCGTCGTAAATAATTGATAGAGAGGAGAAAGGAGGGGGCATTTACTCACCATAATCGGAGCGCAATCTCGCCGGCCAGGTACAGACGAAGACGGTGCAGCGAGCGCAGCATCTGCAACGAAACAAGCCGCTCTTTTAACCGCTAATTCACCGTTACAGCTCGCTGACAATGAAACATCCCGACCGCGGCTGAATCGATCCGTTAGCAAAAAACGCGCTCGATCGTCGTCGATCGCCTCGCCGTTCCCGATATAGTACGTTCGACGTGCAATCGCCAGGCGATCGATCGTGTACCGCGTCATTTGTCTCTAGTTTGTCCCTTTTACATCAGATGCGCGCTGAAAGTCGCCGCGTGTCGAGTCTCTGGGCCCCTTGCAGAATCTAAAGGCGCGAATCCACGATGAGATTTTACACGAGGCAAAGATCTCAGCGACAACTGAATGCGAATAAAGAAAATAGTCGCGAGAGATGAGATTTTGTCGCATTCGGGTCTAGTTTCGTGAAATTAATAAGAAAATAATTATAAAATAATAAAATAATTGCCTCGTGAGATTAAAGTTTCGCGCGAGACACGATATTCTTGTCTCATCGTGGATTCGCAACTGCACGCTCGTGTTCGCGGGCAATAAACTCAAGGAATAAAATATTCTAGTCTCCCCTTTGGTCTGTCGCTAGCCTTCATCGCTCAATCTATATCGCCGCCATGTTTCCCCCAATTCTCCAGCAATTCTGTTATCACAGCACCGCAGAGACACGCGAAAAATTGGTGTCGTTAGCGGGTGGATCGATAGGCCCCGCAAACGTGGGTCGCGCCGCCAAGATAAATCATCGGCCTACAATCCGGCGAGCGTGTTTCCCGGCGTAATCCGTTTACAGATCGCCGGTAAGCTGATTACGGGCGGAGGAGGACTTGGCCGCGCGAAAATAGGCGGTCGTTTCTCGTGGAGCGGTCTGCCAACAGTCGACGCGCACCTGGCCACGGCCAAGTGCAAAGTTCCACTCGACACGCTGTCAAATGTAAAGTTACCGGGTCATTGGCTGCGCGGAACCGCCGGGCCAAGTTTGCTCGTCACTTCGATTTTTCCTATCTCTATACGCATTGTATCTTCCACTTAAGAAGCAGATAATAAAGTCGTAATAGCAATAATAATAAGAATAATAATAATGTCTCGTATAATAATTGTAACTACAATTTGTATACCACGAGTCTGTCCCGTTTAGCTAAATAAACAATAATAAAAAAATATATTCAAAGTCACAGGATTATTATTAATATTTCTCCGTCACAGTACACACGCTTCCACGTAATGCTACTCTTTTGTTTGCTCTCGAGTGACAAGGACAGCCGCGACCGCTCCAGGGTTAAACATGTACTTAGGTAAACCACCACTTTATTCAGAGGATGTGGAATTTGTTATTCCTTCCCTCTGCGTATTCAAACTACGCTTCGAGGGAATTTCTATCGGAAACGTGCGCATCCGGGATAAAGATCCGGTACGCCGTAAAGTCGAAGAAACGGCAGTCGTGCTCTGACGGCGCGTTAAGAGCACTCACGCCCGCGGGATTTTCCTTCCGCCCTGGCGTTACCATGGGGACATTTTCGCGGGGGAATGATCCCCGCGATACGTTATCTCTCCCCCCTCCCGCGTGTTCTCGGGGATGAAACGAGCGGCGGACGATTGCAGGAAACGAACAGGGAGAAATAAAAATCTCCCGGGCACCGGAATTCGAGAGTAACCTGCAGTTAGCTTGGCAATCCACGGAAGATGATGCTCGCCCAAGGTACCCTGGATTTTCGATCGATCAAGTTTAAAGGAATGGTATGGCAGACAAGAGAAAGTCGTATTCCTCCTATATTTCCAGAAGCCGATGCATCGAATGCGTTTAATCTCGCGCGTTATCATCAGACTTCCCCTACAGGCGTCCCTCGCCGACGATGTTCTCGCAAAGATCGTCCCTTTCTTTTATGCACGACTACCTTGGAGGAGATTCGAGCGCGCAGACCGAAAAGAGCCAGACGCTGGAAACGGGAACGATCGACAGCAAAGGCAAAGACGGAGGCGATAAAGAATTCCATTTCCTCGGGAACTTTACAGAGAAGAGGCGTTTCCATTCGCTAAGGGAGTCGCAGCGATCTGCGGAGATCTCCTGTCGCCATGAATAACATACGCTAGCCGGCTACTTCGGTCTAGATTCGTCCCATCAACGTCGCCCCATTGTTATTCAAAATCGCTGGCGCGAACTGCGGCGCGACTTCCCCGGGAGTTCCAGCGACAAACATGCTCCACTCGGATATCAAAGAGCGACGGCAAAGACGGGAGATAAGATAGGCTAACGAGCCGTCAACAAGGGGATTACGTTCAGCAATGAAGATTGATTTTCATCAAACAATCTTATCGTGTTCATAAAATTTGCAGTAAAAGTCCAAAATCCATGCAGGTGCGAATTAGTCGAAGCTCAGCAATCGATAGGAGTGAAATACTCTTCAGAGAAAAGGAACCGACACGAACACGCTCCCCTCTCGTGGCTATTAATTACGAGCTGAAAGCCGAGAAAGGGTTCGATAATTCCATTTCTCCGTCGGGCACCACGCGCTCGCTTTCAATCGTCGCGAGCCGAGACGTGGCGTGAGCAGGCTGGACCACACCGGCGAATTTTTTCCAGGAATGACTCGTAGATCGTGCAGAAAATCGCGTTTCCCTTTGTCTGGCCCGTCCGAGGGTCCTGCGAAGTGGTTCACACGGACCCCCCTGAAAACGAACAAGAGGAACGATCGGGAACAACAGAAGCTTTGAACGGCTAGCGCCTGGGAATCTATGAGGAGACGGTGAAACTGGATGGATCGAAAGGATGCTGCTAAACTACGGACTCTAAGCTGGCTAATCGCCTGCCTGCAGTACCACCTTAAGGGGGTAGGTTGCCCTCAAAATCTTCGAAAATTGGTTTTTAGGATGTTTGCATATTCCGCTAGCTACATCTTTTCTACGTATTCTAAGCGCAACCGGGCCCCGAACTTCCAAAAATTAAAGGAATTACAGTAAAAATGTACGAGCCTGCACATGAGTTCGGATAACGAACATAAAATCTCGAAAACCGCTCCAACGATTTGAATGAAAATTTACAGGGAGTTGCAGGAAACTATTCCCCTCCATGTATTGGCAGCACATTTTCAATATAAATTCTTAAGAAAAAGATAAAAAATATTTTTCCTACAAAAAAAAGGAAAAGTCAGAAACATCGACATAAAAATTGTATTAATTTGTTTATCAAAATTTTGCTTCCTGCACAAGACTGTCTTACAGATTATAAAAATACCTTTACTTTGTGTTTTAGGTAATTCACCTCACCTGTCCGGAATCGTGTTCGCCATCAAACGGTGCATCGCGTGCACTCTCACATTTATATTTATAACTATTTTCCCTGTAAATATTTTTAAACTTTCCTTTTTGCGCATTAAAGTCAACGAAATGAGGCTTAAGAGTTACAACAAAAATTATCTCTATATTCATTTAGTACTTCAGAATATGCGTTCGAAGAAGGGCCTGAGTTTTGGCTGTTGAGGGTAACCTACCCCCTTAAAACCCCAAAGACAGTGTCTTCTTTTCTCTAGTTTCCTCGCTCGTAACTTATCTACCCTTCCGACGTCGCAAACTTTGAAAACGCATCAGGACAGACAGAAACGTCCCCCTGGCTCGGTCTCCCGACTTTTCGAGCAGCGTACAAGCCACGAGTAGCCTGGAAACTTTCTGCACTGTCCAACTGCCCACGGCACACCTTCCTGGAAATCCTTTGTCCGAGGCGCGACGCATCCGGTGTCAAATTTAATACAGGCACGAACGTCCCCGCGTCCCTTTCGCTTTGGCAACTTCTTAGCCGGGGGGATTTCTAAAGTGGAGGGGCACCGAAGATGCTCTTCCCGTTTGCGCGTCTCCGCGAGCAATTTACAAGCGACGCGCGGCTCGTTATCGGTACCAGCGAACGTTACGAGGCCTGTAACGTGTAACGTTCCGGTGCCGTGGAAAGATAGAGACGCAGAAACGAAGGACTGCACGCGCTGCAACGTCCACTCGATAAGGAGATAAGGCTTATAGCGCGCGCATACCGAGCGTCGAGTTTTCATATCGCGTTGCCCGTTGAATTGGATTGGGTTACGGCCGGAGGAATGCCTGTGAGAACGGGCGTAGACCCGGGCACAGTTTCTTTCGACAGAATTTCGCGGCTGGAAATTAGGCGGGAAACGGGGGCGACGCGATTACGCGCGACTTGCGATACGTTCCTGCAGATTTGCGCAACGTAGGCGCAACCGTTCTGCCACTTTTAACGCCTTTTCCCTGCCTTCAGCTGTACCGAAATATCTACCAGCGCATTGTCCAGCTTTCTCGCTGCTTAGAAATCGAAGCGAGTGAGGAACAGTGTCTCGAGTCCTCTGCGAACAGAGATACTTCCGCGAGCTGAGTTCATTTCGCTCGTCGAGTTAACATTCCTCCAAGGCACGCTCCTTTTAACGGAAAATCCGCTGAGGGGTCCGAAGAAGCGTGTCACGAGCTTGGGAGATTCCCCGTTACTTCGACGTGCGAGCAAATTGTTATTATCGCTGTCGTTATTATTGCGGTCCGCGATACCGCCACGGTGAATAACAATGGCCCCGCGCGGCCAGCAGACGCGTAATCACTGCCCTGCTGCAACGTGCAATAACTTTAATTGTAAATTACCATACACTCCGACGAGGGGAGTCCGTCGCGATATCATCTGCTCGGGGTTAACGACGTCTTTATCGAAACTTCCACGCGTCAACGACTCCTCATCAGCTCTTCCGCCTCAGCGTCGCGTCGCAAGCTTCGCTCTCGCTGCTTTCTCAATCTGCTCCGAGATACGAGAGTATCGGTCCCTTCCGCAGGACTTTATCGACAAGCCGACACAAAAATTCCATTAAGAAAGCTTATTTTTCCTCTCCGTTTGGCGGGCGGAACGTTCGTAAACGTCCAGCAACAGACGCTGCTCGAGCACCTCCGCGAGCATCGCGAGCAAGACGTATCCTCGAATCAGCAGAATAACGGCCAGCTTGAATTTTACTGTCGACCGAGCCACGTCCAGACCACGAACCGTTCCCGCGCGAGACGCTGCCTTCGAACGGGAGAGCAGTCTTGTACTATTGTCTCGAGCCGTCCCGTTCCAGGAACTTGGAGAACCCGAGAGGATGGATGCAGGACGAAGACAAACGGTGGTTCGCGCGCGTGCACTTGACATTTTGCAAGGCACGCCGGTGTCGGTGTCAGCGGCACGCGTCAATCCTGCATCGCTAGTCCTTCGAGCTTCGAGCAGCCACCTTCGATCCATCGTCCGCGCGCGCTGGATCTCTTAATTAATTTCTCCAGGCTCGAGGAAGCGGCTGTCCCAAGCGTATCTCTGCTGAGAGATGGCAAGAGAGTTCGCGTCAGTCCTGAGGCTTAGTCAAATTCGTTCGCGATACGATCTAGGGAGGTGCTATCCGATTCGCTGGTTCCCCAGTGCTTTCGACCATCGCTTCTACCTACGACGAGAGAATATTCGAGCTAAGGAATCGGCGCCGGACGTTGCTACGCGTGTAATTTCGTGGGGCTAATTAGAGGGGAGAGGAAGATCCGTATTTGGAAGAAGAGACACTCTGCTTTTGGAACTGGAAAGCAATATGTTTCGTTGCTACGAGGGAATTGTGACAGGCGGACGGAATTCATCGCGAAATTGATTGCCACTTGACCCCCGATTGCTTTCGCCGCGAGCCCCAGCACGAGAACTCGGCGCGGATTCGATTCAACGGCGACACAGTTCCGCGCGCGAAAGGGAAATTCGACGTTTATGCGCTCGCGGAGCATCAATTTCGACCTCGATCCTCGAGGACGGAATATTACGCCGCGATTACGCAACGACCTCGGTGGCATCGACCTCGCAACGCTCTTATTCCCGTAGACGACGCGCACTTGACGATTCTTAAGCACACTTTGGATTACCCTGTCGGCTGAACCATGTTTTCTCAACTTGCAATTCACGGAACTCGCGTGTTGGAGGGCCACAGCCAATACTCGAGCCACGTAGGTACTTTCACCCTAGAACGACACTGTCACACTTTTGGAGAGTCTCTGACACTCTGCGTTAGGGGGTTCAAATTGAAATTTGAATATTTGACACAGCTACCACGCAGCTGCTTCCCCGAATTTTCTTTAATGAAAATTCCACATTTTATAAACAAAAGTGTGACCTTTCTAATGTATATAATTTTTTTATTTTTTATTATTACCATTCGCGGGATAAACCCTTTGGTGCAACAGAGATAATATGCGGGGAGGTAATATATGACAAATATACAATCCGAAGAGAAGAAAAGAGAGTACAGTGGTCCCCGGATTATTGGCATACTTTTTTCCCCGGATCATCGGGAAAGACCTACCCCACAGTTTTGCTTCCTCGGTGCGAGCGAGGGCCTTCGGTCCCGGGTAGACCGCCCGTTGCCAGCCGAGAGCAATAAAACCGTTGGGTCAGGTAAAATACCCAGTAGAGAAAAATAAAATGTTCATGTTTTTGATAAATGTTCGTGAAAGTATTTCTAATGTATTTCTTAGGATTTCCCAATGAAAATGAGTTCAGATATGGAGAGATTCGGTCCATTTTTAGCGAACGTCGCTGCGTTGACTAAATGTAATTCACACACTGGAAAGTGTCTCCTTTTTAAAATTATTACACACTATGTAATAATGCAGAAGAGAATTTAAATGGAGAATATCAACGACTTCACCAAATTGTAAAGTGTCTGCTGAAGATTGCTTAAGTGCAGCCTCATTTTCGTCGACATAAACTCACCAATCCATCGTAATACTCCCATCAAAGTGTAATCAGTAATATGAAAATTTTCATATTCAATACTGAATCTCAATTCGCCGTCGACCGAGGGTCTCCCGCTGGTGCGCTATTTCACTCACTCTCGATTTACGTCGTTTAGTCTCCTTGTCAGACGGTTCGAGCGAGGGTCCTAGGGTGGTATCTGGTGGGAACCATTTTTTTCAGGATGCCATTAACGTATTTAATATCTTTATTGGTTACGCCACTATCGATTAGAGTCTTTAGTTTTAAATCGTTAAGATGAGCTCGTTGTTTCACAGTGCGATCTTCAGTAATCTTCACCGGACCGGTATAGTTCAATCTGTTCTTCAAGATAGAGATTACCTGCTGTTTTGAAGACAGGGTTACGCGAACAGGGCGAGCACGATCCGAGATATTCTTTCCAAGTCTCAGAGCCATCAGTATATTGAAATCAGACGGTTTATTAGAACTGAGAACATCCTTTATCCGAAGAGGAGGAAAGATTTGTCTCTTCGAGATTAAAAAGGATTACGTTACAGGACCTACGCTCCTTATCCATGATTTCAGCGACAATTTCTTCTTCACTAGCAGACTTATTTCAAGATTGATTGAACGTCTCTTCCACATCCTTATTATGGATCTCCAACGTATCTATAATGTTTCTTTGATAAGAACATTTCTCCACCGAAAAGAAATTCTTCAAATACATCTTGCTTTTTCGCCTCCTAGGTGTATGTTCAGAACGCCATCGTCTCCAGAGCCATTCTCCACATCCACGTGTCATTACCACTAGCGATTCCAGCGAATCTAGAGATAGGCAGTAAGCGGAGCGTGCCGAATCGTCGCGCGAGCAGATTTCGCGATGCAAAATCGATACTGGGCGGCTGTCGCCACCGGCGCTCTTGTCGAGCAGTGTCGAGCTGTCGGTGCTGCTTGCGATCGAGCGAGCTTAGATCACAGATAACGGCGAGCCGATTGATTCGACTCGATTACCAGACAAATTCGCGCTACCACCTCCAACCCAGCCGTCTTTCGAAACGGCGAGGCTCGCGGTGGCGGATTCTAAAGGCACGTTCACGCGTGTCATCGCCAACTACGGCGCTATAAATAGAAACGTGGTCTACGTTATTCCTCTTTAATCCAGAGGAATAGCAAGATATCCCCGTGGTCTTATGGGACCGGTTTCTGCCATCGCGTTCGCAAGGCCCCGCGCGTCACGCGTCTTTAATGCTCCTTTAATGAAGAGGTTCCCACGAATATCCTAATTGCCATGAAATTACTGGGACACGTGTTGTCCAAGGCGGCAACCTATCTCGAAATCAAGGGACACCAAGTCGATCGTTAAACGAAACGGTTGACAACGAGCCTGCTACATTCTACCCCTCGCCTAGAAGTCCCCAGGCGAACCGCAAAAATTCCCTCCCCCCTAGATTCGTATCCTCGTTCCTCGACTTTACGCGCGCCGTGACTATTCCTGCGGCCCCGTGTCGTCGCGTTATTCGCGCGGTTCGCGAATATAAATCACCGGCGCCGAGTTCAAGTACAAGCATTCCCTGGGCGTAATTTACGATCGGGATGATTCGTCGCAGCGAGGCGACAAGAGGCTGATTGAAATATCGTCGCGTGGTTGGCTCGTAGGAAACGGCCGTGTCTCCGAAATCTCGCGGGCAAGTAAACCGCCAGCTCCCAAAGAGCAGAGACGGATCAGCTGCAAGATAAACTCCGGCTGGGCGCTGGTACACGCGTTTACGCTGTTTACCGATAATCCGGGGCTAAATATAGGTGTGCACAGGTCGCTGACATCCCCTGCTGATCCTGGACCCAGCCAGGTTCGCGCGTGAACGATGGCTTCCTGGTTGCGCGACGGAGCAAGTATTCGATCCCGTGAAATCACGTCGACGTAGTCGTGGCACCGCAGTAGCCGATTAAAATACGCGTAGGTGGTGGCCGGCGTGGATTATTAGATACATCTGACGAGGGATCCCCGCTGGATTAAGCCCGCGAGGGGAAGGAAAACAAGTCTGGGGATTAATGGACTCGAGGCGAAAAGACCAGGGGAGCAGGAGAGAGGTTCCCGACACTCTCACCGAATGACGCCGACGCCTAACGGTCGCTAATTGCTCCTCGTGATTTTAATTAATCCCCATCGCGCGCTGGAAAGACGGAGATTTCTCGTTTCGGACATCAAAGGTGAACGAACGCCTCCGCGCGTCCTCCCCGCGTTAATTACTGCCGCTCCGGGCTCCCCGAGGCCCGCGGCTCGTCCGGCTCCGAATTTTTAGCACCTTGGAGCACGTAATGGTTCGAGGAAACACTGTCTCGTCGAAAAACCACGGGGAAAGTACGCGGGCCTCTCGAAACGATCATGGGAACGCGATTCCTTAATTTCCCGGGCGAAACAATGACGAGGTGAAAGAGGGAGAGCTGCAGCATCGTTGCGCAAGCGGAAATGCTCCTCTTTCTCCCTTCCTGGGAACCACGCGTTAATCTGTCTATCGCGGGACCACTGTAAAATCATTTTCGACACTTTCAGTGCTTGAAATTAATATCCCAATTAGAATCTCGGTGCCAAGGATCGAGATGAAGAGATTACCTTCCCCCCTGAAGCCGTTAACAGAAGAACGCCAGGAAATTTCAAGCTACGCTTCGTTATCGCGTCTGCTGGAATTTTTGCGTCTCGATGTCTCGAGGCGGCCGGTGTCGCGTTGTCGTTAACGTCCGGAGCGCCACTCGTATTTAAACAACAATATCCAGCGACGAGGAGGCCGAGGGCTCGATGAGCCGGAGCTATCGGGTTGTCGCATCGCTAAAGATTATTCCGTATTACGCCCTCGTACGTTCTGGCGCGCGAGCGCTCCGAGAGCTTCCAACGAGCCCACGTTATTTAGCGAACAGGAACACGATCCTCCGCTGTCGTCGTAAGTAAAGATCACATCGCGTTAACGGCCTAGACCTGGCAGGCTAACGAAACTGCCCGCCTCGAAATTGCCGATCGTTCATGCAACGCAGCGCCGCTTCCCCCGCGGGGCAAGAAATTCGATCCAAATCTTTCATTTGACGCCAGGTAGACGACTGCGGTGAAGCAATTCCGAAGCTCCCGATGGCAGACTCGCGACCGCTGACTAACGACGAGGAGTGTCGGACGCTAACGAATCGCCGATCCCTCGATAGTTCGTCAATTAACCAACTACGGCGGAGTGGAATCTTTCTGGGACGCGAGCGTGAGTTTCCCAACTCGCGGCGAACCGCGCAACGCTCCGGATTCCCGTCGTGCCGCGGGTGAAATTAATTTCCCGACGATATTTGGGGCACGCGGGTGAGAGCTGTATCGCGCAGATACGACGCGACTTCTGGGTCAATTTTTGCGGCGAGTGGATCGATAGTTAAGCAACTGAGAGATTCGGGAGCCTAACTGGGGCGGAAGGGGAATTAACGGCGTTATTAAGGCAGCCGATAACGACAGACGGGGCGAAGCTGTCGCGCGATTATCGCTCGGGACAGGGATCTCTCGATGGGGATCTCATTTGTCCCCGCGAATACCTACACCGACGGAAATATGTACCTACGCCGGTCGATCGCGAAGCGTTACGCGGCAGCACCAGCCACCGGGCGAAATAGAGGAAGCGGTAGCGAATTATTTGTACGTCCCCATTGATCGCTGCCACTCCATGGAATTCCTCTCTGTCGCGGGGCTGCTCCCTCGACAAATCGCGTTTCCCCGGTCTTTCAATTACAAAATGGATGCTCCTGCTCCTTTGCGGGGATCTCCCGCGAGGCGCGGAATCGAATCGAGCCATCGATCGGGCACACAAAGTGCCACCGTCTATTGAATTTCCTCGGCCCGTCGTCGATTAAACCGAGCGTTTTCCCCGGGAGCGCAGCGCGACCGGGCTTCTCCGCTGCACCGACGAACCAATCTCGTCGTTCAAATATTTCCTAACCTCGCGACTCGCGACGATCTGGGCGTATCCAGTCCGATCGATTAATAAACGGCGAAACGTGGGCAAAGGAGAGCTCCTTTCGCAAAGCTGGCGGAGCCCTAGGCCGAGGGAACGCGCGACAGGACGAGTGGGCCAGGCCGTCTTTCATCGAGAACTGTCGGGCCGAGGCGAGCGTGCACAAGGGAAACACTGGCCGACAGATCCGGCGGAGGAAAAAGAACGAGCACGAGCACTGGAACGGACAAGTATTACAAACTCGGTTATGCCCGCTATTATAGCGGCGAGGCTCGTACACACGAGCGAGGACTTTTACATAACACGCCGCGGAACGGCTGCTCGCGAGCAACAGTCGGCTCCAGCCTTCGCCGAGGAGGGAAGAGGCGAATAGGCTGGCGAGAACGGTAGGTGGGTGAGTGGGTGAGTGGGTGACTAGGTCCGCGATCTCGAATAGTCGATTTCTATTCTCCGGCGCTGCCTCGTCGACCGGGCGTGTTTCCGTCGGGATCCAGGGAAATCTTAATTATCTTGTCCAGGAGTACCGAGTCACCCTGCATATGGGAGGCCACGCGAGGCAAAAGTTGCTCCGTTAGGCAGATACGGGACTCCCAACGCCGAGCGATCGGACGACTAATTATCTCGTACGGTGTTTCGTATCCTTCTGGCTGCGAACCGAGTGGTAGGTAGGTATGCACCAGGCCGCCCGTCTCAAGTACGAATCGCCGCGCCGCCATATAGGCAGCAGGCAAGATCAGGTGCGGGCAAGATCAACGCGTAAGAGCCGTTGATGTAAGCGGCAACGAGTCGACTTAATTGCGTAAGGTGAAATTTCGCCGGGAGGTATGTGTATCTCCCCCGTGCTCGCTCTCGATTCCCCGCAGACCACGCTTTCGCTGTCGACGAAAGGAAAACCGTGTATCCTCTCGCGTCTCTGTCCCGCTCGCCCGCCGAAAAAGGACCTCTCTCGGCGCAATGAAAGAATGCCGGCATGCAAATGAAACGAGCGGACGAGCCAGCAACCGGTTATCGTTTTCGTAAAGAATCACCAACGATCGTGAAGTACGGCTCGGACAGAGATGTCCGTTCACGCTCGAAAGGCGGTCCCGGAGTGGAAGGTTTCCCCGCACGCACGCCGAGCGTTTTCCCTTTCCTTGCGCGAGGCTTGCCCCCGCTGCGTAATTGGGAAGTTCCCGGGAGAATCGATCGATCGATACCGCAGCATCCCGTGTGCGAAACCTTGGGATTCCAAGGATTCCCGCGGTACCGTTCGGCGCACCCTGCGTACGCAGCAGCTTCTTTCGACACCGTGCAGGACTTTGGCGAGAATCAGTGGCGTAGGCAGGAAGCCTGCACACCTTCGCGGACCTTGGGAGACCTTCTGCTAGGAGCTGCCGCGAGCTTTTCCCACGGAAAGGACGAGCCACCATTTCTCTCGGCGGAGAGTCTAGGATCCACGGGCATAGTCACGCAGGGAGGGCGCCGCGATTCGTCGTCGGCCGCGTCGCCGTATGAATATTAAATGCGGAGAACCACGCGGAAAGCTCTGCCGCATAAAATATTCATTAAGCAGATTGGATCGGGTATTTTCTGGCGTACGCTATTGAATTTAGGTAGGCACTCCGAGGCACGCACTATCCCAGCGGGCATGCCCGCGCCCCTGCGTACACATATCTTTAATATCTCGACGACGAATCGACATTCATTAGGATGCATTGGCATTCTTTCGCCACGGGCACACACTATCCCAAGCGCAAGCGGAGGGAACGGGTTTATGGTAGAATCCTCGTCGTCGCGCGCTACTAACGACCGACGATTCTCCCATTCGATGCGTAGGTACATCCGCGGCGGTTTTCATGCAACGTCGCCTGCGAGTCTCTCGATGCGACCAGCCAGCCGTCTAACGTTTCCTTCGGAAATGTCTCTCTCGTTCCCGGCCGGCCGATCGATGCTTTTCCTTTTGCCGAGCACGAACGCTCTTGGGCCCTCTCTAAGCTTCGTGCCGTGTACCTTCGAGCCTGGATATGGAAACATTCTACGGCCAGTTTAAAAGTACTTTCAAAGTCGCCGTACTAATCAGCTCGTGTCTGTTCCCACTAGGCAGATTCTACTTGCCGATCCTTGGCTCGTCCCCAAACTTGTCTGTGCATATCCTCAAATGATTGCCAACCGTTTATGATGAATAAATAAATAAATAAATCTACAGCACCGTGATGCATCCTATCCAAGTAATTAGCAAACTCGGCGTGCGATTCGAATAATTCAACTCTAATTGCACCCAATTAAGCTGCCCGTTCAGTTTCACGCGTCGAGCATGAAAACAGAAACGACAGTTTCCACCGCTCGAAACCGCCGCGCGCCCCGCGTCAGCCGATCGTTGCTCCGCCAGCGATCCCCGACAGCTTCTCCAGCGCGATATTTACGGAGCAGGAGGGTGCAACCAGAGGAACCGCAGAGGGGAAGGGAGGAGAAGCGACGCAATCAGCGAGGATCGATTGCATGGAAATAACCGAGGCTGCATTAGCCTAATGACCGCGAGCGCGGGTGATCCGATGATCTACGATCGCTACCCTCGCGGGGAGACGTCGCATGGATCATCGTCGCGCGATCGCAGGCAACGGCTCGTCGCAATTACGCTGGCCATTAGTCAGCCCGTTTTTCGCGCGTTCCAACTGGGCCCCGAGTCTTCCGCAGATTTTTAGCGGCGCGATTCTTCCTGGGCTCGAGTGAGCCTTTTCGCGCGATCCCTTCAACCCCCGTTTCGACACTTGGCCACACATTTTCCCAGAAGCCTCGCGCGTAATTCCCGCGGATCCGTCTGACGACGCGTGTCGAGGCGCGAACAGAGCTCGCCCTGTTGCGCGCGTGCACGTACGAAGGAAGACGCGGGGCCGCGTACGTGATAAGCTCATTTGTATCCCATGCTAAATGCATACAGCCGCTCTATGCGCTCTATCAACGAACCAGAGTAATGGCGCGGCTCGATAAAGAACGCCAGGCCGAGGATAGAGAAGCGATAAAGCGAGCAGCCGAGCCGAGTCCGGCCGGGAGATTTAAGCGCGGCAATTAAGCAACCATCCCGAGACCGAACTCGCGTTTCCACGATACACTTGTTCCGATAGGGGATCCCCTCGCGCCTCGCCAAACTCCCTCGCAGTAATTGGACGAATGTTTTCGCGCCGGGACGCGCATTCTTCCGGCCGATCGCGGAACTCGTTTCCATCCAGCCACCGATCTCCGTGCAAAAATATTACCATCCTCCGAACCCACGCGTCCTTCACTTCGGTTTTCGTTTCAGGAAAATTCTGCTATTCCTCGCGCCACTCAACGGGGGACGACCGACACCGGTTACCGATATGGGCACGCGACAAAAGGCTGCCGCGAAAACCGATGGAAGCGGGAGATATCAGGAAAACACAGTCAACACAGCCAGAGAGGAAAATGTTTACCGAGCGAATATACGTCGTCGCGTCGGGCTACGTAGGAAGTCGATCGGTCGTAACTGATTAAGTAAAAATAGCGGGCTACCGAGGTGCGAGATTTTGGGCTGCGGGTTACCTATCTCGATTGACGCTTCGTCGGAAATGCGCGATCACTTAGGACAGGAATATTCCTTTTCTCCCTATACACACCTATTAAGGTGGTCCTTGTATGTATGGTAAAAAAATCACAGTTTTTTAAATTTTCTTCTGACCTACTCAGAAGTTTCCAAATAGTTTAAAAGAATTTCGTTTATAATTTTGTTAAAATATATTAGTGATTAAAGGTTGCTCAATGGCATTGAAATATTACGATTTTGGTATAAATTGATAGAAATTTTGGCAATAAAGACAAAATAATTTTATTAACTTTTAAGTGAGAGTATAACATTCAAATTCGGGCACACATCGCATATTCGAAAGGGGTTTATAACGAGTGTGTACTGTATTGTGTTATGGCATAAGGCTTTATATGCACATTTAAATTTCTCTCATCAGCAGCTCTCGAATCAGATGCAGACGCAAAACTTTGACGTACGTTCTACATATTCAGGTTGTTAAACGCATAGATAAAAGCATGGTTTCGGATTCTGATATATAAATATGGGCCCCGTTTCATTAAGATTGACAAGTGACAATTATGGAAAGTCGCAGTTGCCAAACGTGGTACATGCGAAATGTAAAGTCCTTGAGCGACCTTTATATATCAAAATATACAAATGAAAAACAAGAAGATATTTTTTTTTTGTTCAATAGAAGATTTTAAGATGGTCAGACAATACAAATTTTAAAGTTGAAAAATAAGGACCACCCTAATACCTATATCGCGCGTTCATGTATCGATAATAATAATGTCGCCCATTCGAGAATACTTACATTTCTATAATACAGTGTTTCCCAAACCTTTTTCAGTCGCGACCCCCTCTTATAATATTCAAGTAATCTGCGACGTCCCACCCTATATAAAAGGGGTCCGGTAATTTTAATAAGGTAGAGAAAACACATTAGAAACAGATATTTCAGAATATAATTCTAGCTTAATAATATTTAATTAGTATAATGGTTGTGCTAGCATCTGGGCAACCAGCTTCTTCTTTTTATCGTTTATGAAAAAGCAATGCTACATCATTAATAGAACATGGCAATCCAATCATATCAAAATAAATAAGTGCTAAGAATCGTCAACTAAAAACCACCGCGGCGACAAGCACAGGTTGGGAATAATTGCTATGATTATACATCACGTCCTCAGTGTTAAAATACATATAAAATTGATTATACATTAGAAATCCTGAAGAAAACTTTGCATTTAACAAAGTACCTAATCACTTCGCTTCTGGTTTTCGAGACTGTTAGTTGTCAGAGACCGACGTGTTAGAAACTTCTCATACGACCCACGTTCCCGACGAAGGGTTAGGCTCGTCCTACTTACCTGGCCTTTTAAATCACGCGGGCGCGTAGTACGCACTCCAGATTCGCGATTAACAGCGTCATTCATCGGCCGGCCAGTCGGCGAGCCTGGCCTTCTTCGTTCATTCATTCTCGGCCGGTGACGTAACAAATATTGCTGTCCGTTTCGTTCCAGATAGGAGCAGACAGGAACGTTGACGAGCGCGGAGGGACTTCATCTCGCCTCGGATCGCAGTTTAAATATTCATCCTCGAGATGCTGAGGAAACTGGAGGACCGTTGGATTCGGTCAGCCGCTGTTTAATCGAAACTACCAATCGCAGAGCTGGGACGCCTTCTACGGACCCGGGGAGGATTTATTCTCAGCTTAAAGTCACCTGACCCATATAGAACTCAGGAACGACTGCATGGCGGACGTCAATACTGTTAAAATATTTCGCGCGAGGAGCTAGATCCTGCTGAAAGGGTTCCCCGATCGCTGGAGCCTCGCGAGTTTGCCTCGGAATCGACGACACTCGCGCGTAGGTGTGTCGCGACGCGCTTTCTCGATACGCGGGCTACTCGGCGCGGCTAGAAAGAAGCAAAACGAGGGGGACAGGCAACCGCTCGCGAACAATGCTCGATTTATTCGTCGGAGATCGGGCCGAGGCAGAGCCGCTTTCTAGTCGCATTGCTTTCCAGCGGCCGTTAAATCCTTCTCGCAGCTTTCCAGCCGGGCGCACGTGGAAGGAATATAGTGGGCTTTTTCGCCGGCCCATCTATACCTGTACTAGCCAGTGCCCCACTCGACGACAAGTCGAAAACGAAATAAAACGTAAATAAAACTCATCCACGCGATCTATCCCGACGTGACCATCACTCGCAGCAGTAACGAACAGCGATAACCTAGAAAGATACACGGAAACTCAATTTCCATCGGCGCACGCGGATGCGTCCGATCTCCGGGCTTGATAAATCCATCGATGGCGCGATGGCGAAAGAAACAGCGAGGTCGGCCGACGGTGGTCGATTAAGGGGCTGGTTTCTTTTCTGTTGGATTACTTCAATACTAAACAATCGTGACACGCGTACTTTTCACAGTCCGTTTTTCATGCGCTTGCGAGTAATTGCGAACAAAAGAATTGTCGATACTGTTAAGATTATTGAAATTATTAAGCGCTTAAAGTGGCCCCACGCGTCGCGCACTTGAGACTTGCGTACATAGTTTCAGGTGAACCTGCGACCTGAAAGCGAAATGCTTCGAGGTGAGCAATTTCTATATCAAGTGCTACAATGTGGAACTTCCCCGCCGAATTCGGACAAAAATCATTTTTAATAATTTATAAAAAATTCTGCCACCATCCAATGTTGATAGGGTAACTCCACCTCGTAGACAAGGGTGTTCTACATGTCTGGTTAAAATTTCAAGTGAAAATATTCCTTCGTTCGAAAGTTATGATGTACAAGGTATTTAAAAATGTATTCTCCGTAATACCGCTCCGCGTGACCGTTACTGGACGGTGCACTGAATTACGTTCTGCGCGTATAATTTCCGTAATTATACGAATTTCCTCGTGAAACTTAGTTGTAACTTGTAAAATATTCACAAAGGACGACTCTTTCAGAATTAATAATAATAATGAGAAAAATCGATTTCTTGAGATTTCAATTGTCCTGTACCCCCTTAAGGGGACTAGGCAGTCGAAAAATCGATTTTTTATTTAAATTTCCGAAAGTACTATCTTTTCTGAATAAAATGCCGCTTGGTTTACAGTAAAATTCGCTAAATTGTAGATTTGGCAGCTAAAAACGTTTAAAGTTTCTGGGTAAAGGCGACGCTATAGGTTGCCGCTTGACGTTTTTAGCTGCCAAATCTACAATTTAACGAATTTTACTGTAAACCAAGCGGCATTTTATTCAGAAAGGATAGTACTTTCGGAAAATGCAATAAACAAAAATCGATTTTTCGACTGCCTAGTCCCCTTAAGAGGAACTCCGCGTTGCAAATAATACGCAAAACGGCTGTGGATGGTGGCGCGTCGCGCTCGTCTCCGTTCCCTCTGGTGTCCAGGGATCGAATAAAACACGCATCTTTGCCGGGCATGCGGTCGCGAGCACCCACCCACCGGCTCGACGCGTTCGTTTGCAAGTGGTCGAGGAACGAGGAGAGCCGACTCCCCGGGCAGATACAGAAGGAATGCAAGGCCGTATCTTCTCCTCTTTACGATTTCGCGGAGATTTCCCTTGCGCGAAAACGACCGCGTATCTACCCGCGAGGTTACCTACGCCGTCCCCTGGCCCGCCCCCGCTAAGCCAGCCTCAAATAATAATCGCGGTAATGACAATCGCCGCGACGGAACCGCGATAAAGGTAATACGATAATGGCGGGGTGTCGGCGGAGATGCCGCGCCGGTCGAGAAAAGCGAGGCGCGTTTTCGCGTGGCTTTATCCAAGGACGTAAAAAACTGTGCTCCTCCGAGGACGAATAAAACCGCGGCGCGTTCGTAGACGAGGCCGCTGCTCCTGTATCGTTCTGCGCGGTTTACGAGCCGGGAACCGTGTCGGAGCGGATCGCTTCGCCAACGATCTCGTCGATCCTACCCCGTCGGAACGAGCAATCACTTTTAGCGGCCTCCCGGAGCCTGCGAAAGCCTCTCCGTAGTCGTGCTGCGCTCCGAGATGAATTTCCGCTCGGGCCTGGTTGACAACGCTCCAACACGCTTACGGCGTATGAAAGTATTTCAGAGTTCGCCACGATATTTCGCGGGATAGGGAGTCACTAAAATTCGAGGACGTTATTGCCCAATTTCTGGATGAGAGCCGGGTGGTTGGCTTTGAAAATTTACTGGCGTCGCGTTACTCCTCTCCGCATCCGTCGAGCACACCTCACAGTGGGCCGGATTTTAAATTTGCCACCTTTTGGTATTTTTTTTAAGATATAGGAATGAAATTTACTCCAAAAAATAAGGGGGAAAATTCCTTTCCAATGATGTATAATTTAATATATTTTCCATTTATTTATTTATTATTTTTTTTAACTTATTTGTGATGAAAGAAATTTAATTCTGTTTGTTTGAAAATACCCAAAAGGCGTCAAATTTTAAATCCGGCCCACTGTGCGCCTCCCCGATCATCGGATCTATCGCGCGGATCGGCAGCGCGAGGGGCTTCGGCCCGAGAAATCGCCGCTCGTAAATCACCGAGTCACCCCGTGCGTGCGTACGCTCCGCGCGCACAAACATTCGCGCGGCTTTTTTCTCCCCCGACGCGTGTACCGCGGAAAAGGCGAGGGTGCAGTGGCGTACGATCGAACTCGTGGCACCGAAATTCGCTTGCTTCCCCCATTAAAATTCGCTCGATAAGGTGGTGTACATTTACATAATGTCCGATTCGAACGGAAGGGCATGATTAAATTTCGAAGGGCTCTCACTTACGTGCGCATTAAGAAATCTAGTTTCGAGAGAATGGAGCTACCGCGGAGTCCCGTAAAACGATCGACAACCACCCACGTATTTCCCACTTCCTTAATGCCAAGGAAACCTCTATAAGCGCAATGGAATCGAATAGAATCGAATAGAATCGAGAGGTCGGTTAAATGCCGGCGCCTATGGGCAAGTACACGCTGCATAAAGGGTAAGGGCAAGAAAGAGGTCGGCCGGCAGGCAGTGGCCAGCAGTTATCCTGTAGGAAACGAATAAATTAGAGGTGGCTTATCAACGAGTCCTTGATAGGCGTGCGCGGTCGCTAGGTCGACCCGGTCGAAGGGATCGACGTGTACGAGAAAAGGGGACAGCAGCGGGACGTGTTAATCGAGCGCCGTGGATTTATAGGTACCAGGAGCCCACAGGAAAGGTGGATAGGTGGAAAGGAGGGACTACCCACGCTGTCTTTACGCTCTATCGACGTACGATCCTCCTATTCGAGCGTACACGCGCGACGCGAGAAGGAATATCCTCGTGTATGCGCGCGTACAAGATCAACGGTTACGATCCTGTACTCTTGCAATTCCCAACCGCTTCGATTTTCAATTGGAACCGCGGGGAAGGAGCCAGCAAGGGAAAGTCTCTGTTCTCCACCTCGAAATAGACCATTTACATGGAAAGGGCGTATCTGGATTGGAGCCACTTCACCCCTCCGCCGCGGCACAGTCAGTGCTGGAATAAATGATGGGGTGAAAATAGAAAGCGCGCCAAACGTAACTTAAAAAAAAAAAAAAAAAAGAAGAAAAAGAATGCCAACGTTTATTTCTCGTTTCGACCAAAGGATCCTGTCGGGCCCATGTCCTGAATAGCGCTGGTCTTATAATCATACGGTTACGAAGTCGGCGTGACAGCTTGTCGCGTACACTTGCTGCAACTTTCATGGGCGGTCGAGCGTTTTCCGCGAAAACAGCGCGCGCGAAAGTTACACGTTGGCCGAGGGAGCTCGGGAAAGCGATCGTTACACGCGACACAGAAAGTCCGGCGCGTCGATCGACCCTGACCGAATATCGACGTATTTTTCCGCCGATGTAATTCCCAGCCGCTCGGCTGTTCCGCTCCGGCGACGTAAGCGCCTTCCTGTGTCGCGTGTTCGACATTTCCCCAGCTATATGCCCGGCATTACGGAATGCTACGCTTAATTCCACGTGTCACACGTTCGCATCCATTCAAGGGTTCGATCGCTTAGAAGTCCTCAACACATTTTCCTTTATTTAATTACAATCCTTTGTCCCTAAGCAGGCTTTGTCATTATCTCATTTCGCCCGTTAGGGAATAAATAAAGAGATAAATAAGCTTCCACGGTGATTGATCGACGCACAGTGCAATTCGACGAGTTTAAAGTCCCCCGGCAAGTAGGTCGTCGAGCGCGTAATCGCGCTTGCGTTATTATCGCACGATATTAGGCACTGCCACTGACCTACCTTCCACGCTTCCGTCGGCTTAATTAAAGGCCGGCCGTGAGTTACCAGGTTGAACAATGAGCGGCGCGATCGGAGGATCCCTCGACAACGCTCGGAGAACGGCGAAACGGGCGGGACCGGTAATTTATTACAAATTAAACCGTTCAAGCGGGCGCTCGCGCGCAGAGACGCCCGCCGAGGGTTTCGCGGAGGAACGGGAGAATCACTGCGAGCGCGTGTTAATTATCGCTGACGGATTACGCGATCGAGCACGCGCTGCGCAAGTGACGCAACTCGCGCGCGCCCCTCGCGGATATGGGAAATAAAACGAGCCCGCCAACTGGCTCATTTAAAGCGACACGCTGCCTGACACGATTCCTCGTTCGATTGATCGGAGAACGCAGCTGTCGGTGCGCGAAACGAGATCGCGAGGGGGGGCGTTTGGGAAGCACTCGATCGCGTCGGGCCTCGCGCGCTGGCGCGTGTAAAAATCGGGGGCACCGAGCGCGAGCAATAGCGGCGAAAACAAGGCATATAATTAGGTCGATTACAAATTGAAATCCAGCCGATTGTATCTGGCGCGGCGGCCACGTGGGCGAGCGAGCGAGCGCGTGACGAAAACGATATCGCCTCGCAACGTAGATACATATTTCTTCGATAACCCTCGAGATACTTCGCTTAGATAGCGCAACCTGCTTGGGCAGCTAGGGCCCGAGTATTTAAGTATTCCCCACTGGATTCTTTGCTTAATGATATTCAAAAAGCTTCTGATTGCGAAGCACCTCCCCTATGCCCCAATTCTTCCCCTTCGTCCACCCTCATTCATCCTTCCTTATCCATTCGCGAATCGCACAATACGCACCCCGTGCGTGTAGTTTCTTCCATTTTTTTTTTATATAATAATGTGATTTCATGGTGCAATAAAGACGATCTTATTACCATACATTTTCCACCGGCAATTACTCGCAACGGTACGCGAAGTTTCTTATTAATTACGCCGGCAATTACTTTCCTCGCGGCTACGAGCGGGGCGTGTCGTCGTTAGAAAGTCCTTTCCTCCGCTCCGGCCGGGATAAAAATTCTCCGCGGGCCGGAGCCGTGAAAAATCTTAACGCAACGACGATCGCGCGCCACGATCATTACGCTTTCTATCGTGCGCTGGTCTCGACGACACTCGGGGACGTCTAACTCGAATTCTCTCGAACGTGGAGCCGTGGTGGACGAGGGTGGGACACTTGCTACATCCGATCGATGGAAAAACGACGCAGAGAGTTCCACTACGTCACATCACACCGAGCAGAGGCGCCCGCAGCGACGGCGTCACCCACTGCGGGGATGGTCCGTCGCCTGCGAGGCCCTGGCTGTCTTGAAAATTGGTGATTCTGTGACGTAGCGGCGTTCCCTGCGACGAAACAAGCGAGAAGGATCTTCCGGGACGAGAGGCCGCGTGCTTACCGAGCGGCGCAAGCTAGGGAAACTCGCCTCGATGATCTCTGAAACTGTCTGGTATGTAGACGTCGGCGAAGAGGGCCGACCGAGGACAGTCGAAGAGAAGAGAGCGCTGAGAGATAAGGGAAAGCTCCGGAAAAAAAAGCGGAGATCAGAAAGTAATAGAGCATGGCGAGATGAAAGCCAGAAGAAGAGACGGAAGGGAGTCATCGGCGGGAACCGCGCGGACGGAGCAAAGCGAGAAGCAACGGACGCGGTAGAAATTTAATTGCGTCGTCGCGGGAAACCGAGCGCAGCAAAGGAAAAAGCGGGGGATCGTTTTGGGACACAGAGGCAAGGTTTTTCCTACGTTTCAACGCTCGCCGAGCACGAGGCACAGACACGCGACCGTGAAGCTCGGAGGTTCGTCGCCGGTACCAGTGTGCAGGAAAAATCCTAATCTGCGGAAAAATCCGAGGCACGCCCGCCGAGGAAAAACGAGCAATCGTCGGGAAGCAGAGTTTTCTTTGTCGCGGGATAAAGAGCGGTCAACTTTATTGTCAACCTTGTATTAAGGGTCTTAAATAAGCCTGGCGAAAGAGCAGCGCGCCCCGTCACGCTAGCGAATTATACGCGACGGCTATCGACGTCTATTCACGGCTCATTGATTACACGGTGCGCCGACACGAGCGGGCAGACCGCACGAAAGCGGCCGCGCGTCTGTCAGCACGGACAAACGGGAGAAATCTAGACGCGAGCAAGGGAACCCATTCGCCTTAACGGGCTAGTCCTGTACCGGAGTCGGGAACATCTTCTCCGGAAAACTCTGCTCGTGAAAAGCGCCATTCCATTCCTTTAACTTTCGTTGAATTTTGCTTCTGCGACTTAATAACGCGACTTAATAAAGAGGAACGTGGCTACGGCGAAATATCAACCTAGGCGCTTCGATAAGCTCGTGCTGCAACGAACGAATAAATACCTACACTCGACACGGTTTTTCGAGCATCGGGAACGGCAATGCACATCAACAAACCGAACAGCTAGGCTACCATTTGCGCGTCACGCGGGATTCTCTTCATGTGCGTGTAATAGTGATTTTTTTTTATTCGATATACGGGTATGAGGCTATTGGAATACAAATGTAAAAAGAAACAGGAAAAATGGTACAACTACAAAATTAGGGGCACATAGAGCTATAAAACTACTCAGGAGAAAGTGCAAGGCAGAATTAATATTTAAGGGGTCAGTCCACTGTGAAGTAGTGAATAATTGTCATTTCTTAGGATTTATTTTTTAGTAAACGGAATGTCCAATGTGAATAATGTTTTGTCTACTTATTAATACACTTATTGACAGTAGAAAAAAAAACTATTTCAAATTTTTAACTGTTCGTTTTAAATATATATCGCACTGATGTGAGCGCCTTGAGAAAGCGATGTAGTGCTGGTGCAGGTGATTCCGGGAGAACGACGCATTTGAAATAAAAAATTTAATGTGTGATGTAATCATTATGAGTGTGGTTACCGCCGGATCCAGGATTATTTTTACTGATAAAAAATTAAGAAAATAGCGAAGGTTTGAAGTTTAACTGTCGCAATACCGTGAATTTTTCAATCATTTTGCCTTTAAAAAGTAAGAAATCTTTAATAAAAAAAGGTTTCCGTGGTCCCAGCCGCAGCCACTGATTTGCTGAATAACATGTAAAAATTTCAGACTGACTGGTCAAAATTGTTTTTTTGCAATCACCTGCACCAGTTGAAAAAATGTTGTTCTGAGATAATCGCGTTTGAAGTTTTAAAACAAATTAAAAAAATTCTTTTAATTTTTTTTGTATAATATAAGAGTAGCTTAATAAATACCAAAAAGATTTACTGCATTATATGTTGAATCTACGGAGAAACGAATCTTGAAAAATAGCTTAATTTTTCAAACCGTCACAGTGGACTGACCCCTTAAATACACGCAGCCTAGCCCTGAACGGCAAAAATGCACAGTGCCAATCACCAGGCACTCCCACGAAGCTGATCGATCGTTCGCGAACGGAAAAGTCAATTACAATCCTAGCCAAGTTTTATAATTTGTGCAAAGGTTCGTGAGGCAGAGACGAACGAATTCGGTTAGAGAAGGGAACGAGCGCTCGCATCGTTTCATGTTCCGTCGCGAAACAAAGAGCTGCCGGCGAAAAATCGCTGGAAATTCGCGATGTAGCCCGGCGAGAGGAGGGCCTGTCTGCGGGCAGACGCATAATCGAGAGAATTGGAAAGCGCGGCTAATTAGATTTGTAGCTGCATTCAGCGATAGGAGTACGAGCGGTCGCGCGAGTGCACGCGTTCCTCGCACGGCCATATAGGATGCAAACGAGAGGCGAGCGTACAATCTCCGGTAATAAGTGCAACCGGTGCGCATGCCCTGGTATGCGACTACGGTACACGTGAACGCCTACGGAGTTCCAGCCACAAGCTAGAATCCTTGCTAATCCACAAAGTCCTGGGACGGGGCTGAAATGCTATCCACTAACTACCGCCGGGCATATCTGGATATTTATTTACTTATTTATTTATGGGATGCTTCGTTAAGAATTAGCCAGAGTAGTACAAACATCATATAGTGTCGTGATACAAGAGAAAGTTAAATTATAGGTGATTTTAAAGTAATCGAAAGTAAAAGTAAAATAGGGATTGAGAACCTTGCAGCAAGAGAGATGCAGCTCCATCTTTACTAACTTCGAGTAAATTAGAAAAAAAAACTGTTTATAAAATTATTGCTTTGACTTAAGATTGAAAAGAGAACACCAAATTGAGAAATATATATTTTTCACACAGTAGCTAGTAGTTAATGAGCTGATAAGTTTTTATTTCTACTTTTGACGAAAAAATATTCTATAACAAATGTGTGATTTATTGCAAACAAATAAAAATAGAAATATTAATTTAAAAATATGAAAATTAATATTTCTATTTTTATTTGCTTGCAATAAATCACACATTTGTTATCAGATTTGCATGCAACGTGCACCACACGATGCAGATTTTTTTTACGTAAATTCCACGTCGCATTCATAACTCAGAAAATGTAAAGAATGGTGTTGCACCCCTCTTGCTGCACGATCCTAAATTATGCGAATATTCCCAATTTTCAAATGCTCCTGGCGTTCTTCGAGTTCGAAAGCAAGCGGTGTAAGAGGATCCCATAAAAATATCCAATACCAGTTCGCATCCGCAACGAAGAAAGGATCGCTCGCTTTCGTGGACGATAACGACAGAAAAAGTAAGAACTTTCCTTCGAACGTAGATCGCGCGTGCAAACTTATCGCGTAATTACGCGAGTCTCGCAAGAGTTTCGTCTATGAAACACTAAGTGAGCGCGCGCGTTAACCCGATTTCTTCTAGAGCTCGAAAAATCGCCGTGCGAATCGTAAATCGCGACCGGCCGAGCAGCTATGCGAGAAAAGTTTCGCCGCGGAACTTCGCGGCGCGTATTGCCCGTTACTTCGGTGGATAAGTTACGATTTTAACAGGCTCGAAACTGCCGGCCTCTCTTGTTCAAACGGGAAGCGTTTCATCCACTTTTAGTCGCGGAAAATTCTAAGACTATCTCCATCCCGGGGCACGAATCGCGCAGCGAATAAGTCTGCGCGTTATCGGCTTACTGTCGCGATCACCGAAGCAAACTGCAGGATAACCGAGTCCGAAATCGCGGAGAAAAACGGTCGAGAAAGTTTCCCCTGGAAACGATGCGTTTTTCATCGACCGAGTTTCTTTCCGCGATGAAAGCTGTCTTATCGACTGGGTTTCCCAAGTTTACGAGTGGAGAGACGCGACCGCCGAAAGCGCGCATCGTTTCAGCTGCAAAAACCGTGTACCGTTCGTCTGGATCAAGATCGCCTCAGCTTGGACACGCACGCGATTCTTTCAGAGCGGCCGAGAGAGCGCGTTAATGGGAAATCCCGACACGTGCGAATTCGGTTTACGAGCCAACCGAACGACCGCAGCGAACTGGCAAGAAATCTCCATCACCGGGACTGTCACCGGCTCTGTTCGACGCGGCGCGCAAATTCGTTCGGTTCCATTCGCCGCGAGGGGAAGAAATTCCCGCGAAAGTCCGAGGGAACTGCGCGCGAAACGGAAGCGCACGGAATATTAGAAGACGCAAGAAGCGCGGGACGCGATCGCGGATCATTCCGCGGCACCGCCCGCGGCAAATAAGATCGCTAGGATCGTCGATCGGTCGTTAACGGAGCCGTTATCGCCATTAAATATGGCGCGTATCGGGACGGCTTTAAACGTTCGACTCGGCTCGCGATTCGTTCCACGTTTCGCCTCTCTGCCTTCGTCTCGTTATCAGCGACGAACGCGGTTAACGATAGGGCCGATACGATTCATGCAAGCAGTTCGATACTGCTCGCCGGGTCTCAATAAGAAGAATCGAATGTTATGGAAATCGCAGGTAATCGGTGGGTAACTTTCGCCAGCGACGGGGCAGCAAGGCGAAGCTGGCGGAAACGTTATCACGCGGCAAACCGACGTTTCTATCGTCGATAGGACAGCCGGGGACAAACTGCGATTACAGCGGCACGATACTCTCGCGATTCACCGGAAAGCAGATCGAGTTCCGTGAATCTGTCATGGTCACAGGATACTCCGCGAAACACGCTATTCTACCGGAGTAGAAACTCTTTGCAGATTCGCCTGGCAAACTGCCCTCTTCCCTCAGCTCATTTGCATTGCATCGCGTGTGAGGCGCTTATGTTTGAATTTATTTTTCGGGCATATAGACTTGTGCAAAAAGATTCTGACAAGCTCGAAATTTTCAGGAAGCGTTCTAGTAATTTTTAGTAAAAAATGTTTTTATAATTTTTGTATATTTTCAACTGTACCGTTCCCCTTGATACGCTCCATGCCACGGTGGAAATTCAGAGTTTTGGTAGGACTATGGGGCCGTTATTAAATTACGTAAGGGTTATTTGGGGGATTTCTTACCCCCTCCCTACCCCAGTATAAGGATTCGTGAGATTTTATATTCCAACCCCTTTACTTGCGGAACATTTTTTATATTGCATTTCTCCTGTTATTAAATTCCTTTTAAAAGTTTATATAATTCATTTAACTCTGTTTCGTGGGCGCGACGAATCGTCGTTTTTAGGGTACTCTTATTGAAAATTAGATTAAAAAATATTACGAAAAACGCTACCTGACTCCCTCTCCCTCCTTCCTAAGAATACGTAAAAGAATCGCGAATTAACTTAAGGACGACCCCTATAAACAGTGATGAGAAAACTAAATTGCACTATTTAATTATAGAAAAATAGAAGTGGTGTAATATTTTCAACAATTTCGCCCCTTTTTATTCCATTTTAATTTCGACCTTGAATCGAGAAACACCTTTTATCGTTGAATAAATATTTCACTACCGCTAAATATCGTTCATCCATCACCCATCGCAATCAAATGGGCAAAATTCTTTATTTAAATCAAACTTCGAGTAACGAACAAAAGTTAAAAGACAATTTAAGTTAACTTTACTCGACTCGTGGCGAATAATTTTTTTAACCGTTAAAATTTTATTTAAACCAAAACTTTGCCCATGTCTGCACGCATGGCACGGAACGCGTTAACTCCCGATGAAGTTTAAGACCCTGGGGTTCCAGGTACTGTTTGCATACTTCTAGCGTGCGACAGCCGTCCCGTCTAAAAATATTCGTCGTTAGATGCAGGTGTACGCGTCTTTTGTGTGGCGAAACGAGTAAGGCTTCCGCGAACAAGGCGCGATTACGCCGCATTGTGCCGAACGGCGGTGTTCGATGGCAACGATACGCGCGATTCGGCGAACCGCGATAGCGAGAGCCGCGCAGAATCTGCGTCCCCAGGGACAATCCCGATTAATTACACTACCGCAGGATGAATCAATGGCGCAAATTGTCGGAGTGCTGAGCGGGTCGATTGCCCGCGGCGTAACGGCACCGCGGGGCACGCGAAATCGAGCGTTTCTCTGCGTTTGAAAATAGAGAAGCTTTAGGAGGCAAACAGGACGTACATATATGGGATCGTAATTGGACGAAAGAGATTGTCCCAGTAGAGAAGATTGGAAAGAAAAGGGAGAGCAGTGGCCGTTCGCTATGCAGAGCGTAACAAAAATGCGCGTCAAGGCTGAAAACCAGTGAATCTAGGTCTGCGATTTTCCCTCGCATCTTTAAACGCCCCGTGCAGGATCCGCGCGAAAGCAAAGTGGTAAGCGAGAGCACAGAGTAGATGTCGAGAATAGAAGCAGGAGTTTAAAACTGTTAATTAGAGTGTTACGCGGCTGTGCGACCGCGATACCTATTAGAATATCCGTAATCCGTGAAGTAACGTCGTAAACCAGTCGCTAATCTTCACTGGCTTCCTTCGTTGAATGGATTCCGTTCTCCGCGGGACAAGTCTCACATCCCCGAGGCGACATCCTCGCGGAATTGACTTCGATATCCAGCCGCAATTCACGGGTACCTTAATTACTTCTCTAGAAACAGCAACGGTCCGTCGTTAGCCGACGGAGTACGTGACAGAAGGAACACTACGACGTTTCGAATTTGCAAAGAATTTCCAAGCCTGATACCTGACAATTCAGCTTTGATCCTCGACAAATTTCCTCGATGAGCGAAGGTGGTCGAAGCACTGCTGGGTGAAATTCGACGTCCTCGTGGGAAGGTGAGGAACGAGAGCGTGGAAGTCATCACTGACGAACGTCGAGATGAATGAATCGACGTAGAAGGAATGGTAGACGCGGAGAACCGCTCGACTCGGAGCAGAGAGGAGGACTGAGGCCCAATAGGCAGACGTGCCAGGCAAACGGTTTTCGCTTACGTTCGACCGTTTCTCGGGATCGTCTTCGGTTTCAAATTGTTTGGACGTCAACGACGTGGCCGTTGTGAACGGTTCCGAGGGCCCCGGTTCTCAAGCATCGTCAGCGTCGTTGGCGTCGCGATAACGCCGCCGAGCGGTCTTATCTGAGCGCGCAGAGCACAGGGGCCCGCGAGCGGAACTCGGCGAGCAACAGAGATGGAGGGACGCTGAAAGTGCCACGAAAAGGATCCAGGCAACCCGATATTTATGCTTTCCTCACGTTCCGCGCTGCTCTACGTCTCGCTCGTGTTTATCCGCGCCGCGCCGCGAAGAAACAAATACATACGCGGAAGGGGGCGTCGGCGAGACAGGGGCGAAGAAAAATGTGTCAGCAGCGTCGGAAAGGAAGCAGCAGGGAATCGACGTGGCGAAAAGCTACGACCACAACTTCCCAACAACTGCGAAGAATTCTTGGGAGAGAAACTCGACCGCGAGACAGAAAAGCACTAAACTTGTGTACCCATGTACTTTCTTGTCGAGGATCGATCGAAGAATCGCCCGCCTCTTTCCCTGGATTACTTGCGCGAGCGGGATGGCACGGAAGCACAGTGAAGTATAAAAGAAGATCGAACGCGGCTAGAATCCAGCGCCGAAAGGGGTTCTAAAAAGCCCGTCCACCAGTTCGAATTACGAACGTGAGAATTCGGCGCGAGTCAATTAAAATCGTGACTAAACGGACGTTTATTACTTCCCAGCAGCGCGTTTGTTTGCTCAACGCGTTAGCGAACGGGAACGAAACGAAAGAGACGCGATTCGGCAGGCTTGTGTAACCCCTCGTTTCGTCGCGATCAAAACAAAACATTAAACCAAGTCCTTCCACGAACGAGGACGATTCGAGGGGATCGCTTCGTTCCAAATATTTGCCCGCGAATTCCCCACCCTCGATTAAACGATCGCGAGACAAATATCCATCGATTAGGGGGAATGGTATTCGAGGCGAGGATTTTCACAGCGGCTGGAAGCGTCGAATAAGCTTGTCGGGGGTAGGGTTGAATCGCAGATAACGTAAACGTCTCTTTCACATTTATGCCTTCATCGGGAATGGCACTGTGAGGCCAAGCTGTCCTCGGTATGCAAAAGTAAACAGATATTACAGCACAGCACGCAACCCTCCCTCCATAAAGGGATGAAATACAGAGTACCAAGATCTACCCCCTATCGCTCGGGATATCGCGATCCCTATAAACCGGAGCCCCCCCCCAATGTTGCCTGCATGCGAGATAAGAGGAAGCGGCGAGGAGACGCGTGGGAACCCCGCGAGCGTCGTTTAATTGCGTCGGGGCGCGTAAACGTATCCCCGTGGACGCGAATGCGCCCATCCATGGGTCCGCCGCGCACGCACATATCGCAGCACACGCGGACCACTAATTACGAACGAGCCGCGCGAGCTGACGGTCGCCTGCTCTCAACTCCTGCGCGACCCTATTAGGTGCAAGCCCCTGCAGGTGTAAGTTACGCGATAACCGTGCAACACTCCGAGGTCCGCTCTGCCACCAACCAGGTCATGCACCTCGCGCAATAAGGAGTTTGATAGTTGCGTGCGCGTTTCGTCCAACGTAGTCCATTGTCGAGTGATAAGCGAAGGGCGAGTATATTCTGCGGAGTATCACGAGCGCTCGGGTCGAGAGGTCTGCTTCGTGTCAGCGTATACTTTCCCCGAGTCCCGCAGCTGCTTACGATCTCCCATTTCACGCGCTGTGTGCCGGAGCCGTGGTCGTAAATTTCCTCCAAATATATTCTTCCCACCCTCGACCACCGAGGCTAATCTCAATTCGAGCGCGGTCGACACTGTCGACAGTGAAACGGAGCCGCAAAGGTACCGCGCGGAGCATCGTCCCGTCGGCGGAGTAAATTTTCCACGCATGGCTGTGTTCACGTCGAACGCAAGCACGTAGGAATTATTGCACGCCGCGCGGCACGTACGGTTCGGCGCTAATTACAAACGAGGTACACGCGCACGGTACAACGTTTCGCCTCGATCGCGAAGCCCTATTAAGAAGCTTTACACGGGTGTAACTAACCGCTCCGCCTTAGAATCGGGTTATGAACCTTGCATAGCATAGGCGTGACTGCACGCCGATCAACGATATCCGTTCCTCATCGCCCACCCCTCCTCGTGTTCGATATGTCGAAAAACATACGAGATACAATGGCTGTATGCGATCGCTTCGAGACATTACTGGAACAGGCTGCGCAGTAGTGTACGTGTACGTAATCCAGTGAAATTAGACGGAAATCTGCTCAATTCAAAAGTCCCCATAGGATCCGACTCCGTCGCTAAAAATTTTACAGAGGGTTGAAAAAAAACACAGTTTTTCGCGAATATCTCGTTATCTAGCAGTTTTGCAACAAAAATAGTTATTATACAAGTTATAGCCTAGGAAATTCTCTACAAAAAACGTTGTATGAGTTTTTTTCGTAGGAGTAATGAGAACGTCAGTACTCTACCTCCAAGGTGGTGTGGAAATGAGTGTATTATTTCTCACAAGCGAAGATCCTCACATCGCAAATTCAAAAAATTATAAAACATTGGGGATATGCAGAGGTTAATATAGGTGTGTATTACGCAATTTTTTTGTTTGCTGCCCAAATTCACTCTAAAGGGGTGAAATTGACCCCTGAATATCCTTTTTTTTATTTTGTGTTATAACTCGCGAACCGTAAGAACTGTAAGAACTATGAATTACTAAATGATAGTCCTAATTAAAAGAAGTAACTATTTGCTTAACTTTTTTTTCTATCTCCTACAGTTCGCGAGTAATAATACAAAATAAAAAAAAATTCAGGGGTCAATTGCACCCTCTTGCAGTGAATTTGGGCAGCAAACGAAATTGCGTTATACTCAGGAGGACTTCCCCTACATATTTACAGAGTTTCATAATTTTGTGAATTTCAGGGTTCGGGATCTTCCCATGTCAAATGTATGGGGGTTGAAACTTGGTAACCCGACATACATGAAAATGGTTACTCCTACGAAAAAACTCATACGACCTTTTTCGCAGAGAATTTCCTAGGCTACAAATTATATAATAACTATTTTTGTCGCAAAACTGCTAGATAACGAGATATTCGCAAAAGACAGTTGTTCTTTTTTTCAACCCTCTGTCAAATTTTTAGCGGCAATCGGATCGATGGGGACATTTGACATATTGTTTAAAACGACCAAAGAAAGGTCCACAGCAAAATGTAGCTTGGTGGGATTTATATTCCGAAGACAGATCCTAATTTCACTGGACTATACGCTGCTGAAACGAATGCCCCGTTACCGTTCGCCGCGGAGGAACACGAGGGGTGTGCGAGACGGAGCGGCGTCCAGCGTGCGAGGTGGGAAAGTTAATCAGAAATTGATGTTAATCAGAGAAAGAAAGGCGGTCGATATCGCTGAAAAGCTGGCACTGCGCCAACCAACGCTTTCACGGTGATTAAACGGGCCCGAGTGCGATAATTAGCGCGATTCGCCAATTAAATCGAGCCTCGTACGTTGGTCCAAGGTTTTTCCTCGCAGCCGTCGAAATCAACCTGCTCGACGCTCGTTAATTTTCGTTAACGATACACCATCAGGGGTAACGGTCTTCGGCGGGCTGTTTCCTTCAATCTTCGCTTGAATACCTTATATTACCATCGTTAGACTAATTCACTTAATATTATTCCATGGTGTGATAAGGTCAGCTCTGTAGCGCTTAAATGGCAGGAAAGAACAGCGGCACGCGTAACGGCGCATAAATAACGGCCAAACCGCCTAACTGGCACGGAAAGCGAACAATAAGAGTTGGCTGGGCTGAGGAGAAAATTCCGCCTGACCTTTCGTGCGTTTAATCATCGTGCGCGGCCTATCAATCCGCGGAGAACCGGGGCCCGATAAAAATCACGAGACTCTCCGTGGAACGCGTCTACGCGATGCCTATCAATTTTCCTGCTCGAATCTTTCGTTTTCCCATCCCGTTTCGATTGTTCGAACGGAACTCGCATTCTCCCCGCCTTGACGGAGCCCTCGTCGCTTTCTCAAAGTTTCTTCGCTGCCGACGCTGCAACGCACAACGCTTGATTGCTCGCATTATTTATGTAAATGGAGCGTAATCGAGATTAATGGACGCGCGAAGGCACTGCGAATCGAGGGGCTGATTAGCAGTTATTGGCGCCGAATCGGGAGAGGCTGCGCCGCTCGAGACAAGCCTCTCGAGGACAATGGTCGTTACCGAAATTACGTCTGCGGTCAGTTCGTCACGATCTTTGCTCGATCGATGGAGGGGTCTTGGCCCGGTTTTAACAAAGCCAATTGAACGTCACGATCTTTGCTGAAGAAAGTAGGTACAGCTGCGATTTATGTGCGCTTTACTCTTTCATGCTCTGCTAGATTGTGCGAGAGAGATATTTACATAAAGAGGGAATAAGGAGCCAAGACATGAGTAGGGAGGTCGGAAGAAGAGCAACCGAACAAGAAGCATGGATATAGGAGTAATTGAATAATATAATATGCTGTTTTCTGTATTTTACTATATTTTATTATATATTATATATTATATATTATATATTATATATTATATATTGTATATTGTATTTTATACTTTATACTTTATACATTATATATTATATATTGTATATTGTATTTTATACTTTATACTTTATACATTATACTTTATACTTTATACTTTATACATTATACTTTATACTTTATACTTTATACTTTATACTTTATACTTTATACTTTATACTTTATACTTTATACTTTATACTTTATACTTTATACTTTATACTTTATACTTTATACTTTATACTTTATACTTTATACTTTATACTTTATACTTTATACTTTATACTTTATACTTTATACTTTATACTTTATACTTTATACTTTATACTTTATACTTTATACTTTATACTTTATACTTTATACTTTATACTTTATACTTTATACTTTATACTTTATACTTTATACTTTATACTTTATACTTTATATTTTATATTTTATATTTTATATTTTATATTTTATATTTTATATTTTATATTTTATATTTTATATTTTATATTTTATATTTTATATTTTATATTTTATATTTTATATTTTATATTTTATATTTTATATTTTATATATCACACGTTGGAAAACGACTTTAAGGCTGTGCTATGTATACTACTTAGATATCCGACAAACATAGAATAATATGCGGATGGCGCAATAAATCCTGCTACTACACTTTGATACTCCACCCAATAAGCAGTGCACTTATTCAGACTACCATCATAACGAAATTATCGGCGGAGCAGTGAACAGCGCCCTTGAATACGTATCACGGGCGAGTTTATCTCTCGCCACCCTTGAAACCGCGACGCCACGGGAACAAGCCGTACAGAGAACTTCGCGTGCGATTCACGGTAGAGAAGTTACGTGGAGATCTGCTGGGCAGGGTGGACATCAGCCGCGAGGAGAATTCAGGACGCGTCGCAATTGGTAGTTTCGTCCTGGCTGCAGGAGCCCCGGTACTAATTAAAGCGACCAGACGTATATACAGGGACCGCAAATGCACCGAGAGAGACGTGCACCATAAGTCGCGGTGCACACGACCGCGGAGGAAGCGCAGCGCGCGGACGAGGTAGGGTATATCGAAACGGTTCATTGTTCGGCTCACAATGACCGAGTGGCCAAGTGTGAGGGTCAGGGGCGCGAGGAGCAGGGGAAAGAAACACTCTAGACCACGTACACCGAGTGTTCCACGTCGAGAAGCTACGTACCGAGCAACCAACCAACGCAACACAGAGGATCACCTCGGCAAAACCGTCCACCCTCGGATAATTCTTCTGCTTCTTCCCTCCTTCAACTATCGAGCTTGGTCCTAACTCGCTAGCATTCTCCTCCCACGACAGAGATTTTATGCCAGATTAAATGGTTTTCAGATTCAAGAATAAAGTATACAAAGTACTCTCTTTGACAAAGAAAGCAGTTGCAATGATTATTAAATTTTCCTAAACAAATCCCCTCGGCCCAGGTCACCGTTACATCGCGGCTCCTCATTTCGCGCTAATTAACGGCATTAGACTTATCGGTCGAGGCGGCCATTATAACGGGCGCTCCGAATTTTTCATCGATTAGACTACGCGATACCGATAATTTTCTTCGCCGCCGCCTTCCGCGTTAAATTAGACAACGGCGTAACTGACCTAAATCGCAACAGCTTGGTATTAATTTCAATTTCGCACGGACCGTCTGCACTAGGATGGCTCTTATTTACTCTTGGATAACGGGAAATGGTGCCCCTGGGCCCTTAAACATTTAAATCATTATTTAACAGCTCGCGAAGTCGATTTTATATAATATCCTCCAAGTTATTGATTAAATAAAAAAATATGTCAAACAAAAGTTGTAGGTCCGTACAAGGAGCATCTTTTATGTTCTATTACTTTTTCTCGTGCGACGAACGATTTTCGAAGAAACTCCGAAAAAACTAAAAAAAAAACATTTTTTCCCTCAAATTTTGAAAGTTTAAATGCTTATAGAATACTTCTTATTTATGAAAACGAACCAAAGAAAGGAATTTTTATTTTCGACGATTATTTTTTAAACATTTAAGGAGAGGGGCATGTACCGAAATATTCGAAAAAGATAAACAATTTTTTTCTTATTTTCAGTGTTTGATATTTCATGAATGTTTCCTGAAAATTTGGGACCGAAATTCGCAAAATATCGAAGATATAAACGTAGGAAGTGAGGTATTCAAATGCATTTTTCTCGATATCATGATATCCGCACCTTCCGTGGCAAGAAGCAAGGATGTTAGAACGGTTCCATAAACTCCAACAAATTGCAAAGACCCGATTGAATAAAGGAACAGTTAATCCATCATGAGACTATCATCGAGGCGGTGGATTATTCACTGGGGTTGAAGATGAGTAACAAAATTTCGTCGCAAACGCAGACTGATATCGCGGGCGACGTCTGTGCGTCGCGAAATCACATCCCCCCGGCAAGGGGTGGGTAATACCCGGCTTCGACGACGATCGTAGCTCAACGAAGTTGTCTATCGCCGCTCAAAATCCAATTCCGTCCCGTTCGCTTAAGCCTTCGATATCCACCCTCGTTAAGTAGCGACTGTAACTAGTTTACCCGTCATGGCCCACCCCCACTTCCGTCTTAACTCCCGCTTACCACGTGCAGCACGTGTACCGCGAATTAATTTCCATCGGAGATGCAGAAATTTCGGCAGCGCGAAGCCCGGGCTCTCGCGAGCTTTCCATAAATCGAATTTTTATGGCGGATGATGTGAACCGAAGCATCCCACCCCCGTATTCCTGTGCCTGATTCACCCACTCAGAAGCAATTTCCTAAATCTCGCCCCGCGTCATCAGTGCTACCCCCGAATCCCTTGGACCTCCCTGCGCAATTTCCTAATCGATTCAGTATCGCGTCGACGCCGGTTCAATCTCGGTCCAATTCTTAGTTCATCACGATTCCAATTCTCCACTCGCTTGTGTATCAAGCTCTGCCTCGGCCCGAGTCTCTGCGCCACTGGAACCTTCAGGAATCCACCCCTGGCGTCCAGGTCTCTGGGCTACCCGTCCGTTACGAGCGTAACGACGTTCCCTTATCGAACAGCGAAATAAGGATAACAAGTGGACGAAGAGTGGCAGACCGAATCGGTTGAAACTCGCGGCAGACACCGCGTATATCGCGCGGGGAGCGTGGAGCCGCGTCACAGAGCACGGCCGATGCACGCAGACCGAGCAGAGAAGCGTACCCGCGCGCGCGCGCACACACACACATAGGTGTATGTATAACATGGAGTCTAGGAAGCACGTAAGACGAGTGCAGCTCTTCTAACGGTAATTCCTTTAGACCAGTACCGCAACTTCTGCAAGCCAGAAGAGTGGATGCTTCTGCTGCCGCTGTTTCTTCTGTTACCGAACACTACGGCGACCGACCGGCTTCGCGGCTATCTCGAGAAACGAGCCAATCATCCGTCCGCGGCTTCTTTCCTCCCCGTTCCCTCCCCCGGTCGCTCCTGTTCCCTGCTGTCCCTCGTTTCGTCGTCCTTCTGCTCTGCTCGTGCAGCCGCAGGGTTCGCTCCCGGCCGACCGAGCGATAGAGAAGGAGCGGACGAGAAACGTGTCGACCAGGAAAAGTAACAGTAACCTTCTCGTACCGCGCTACCGTGAACTTGCTCGACCTCCCGCAATTAGCGCGATCCTTGACGCAGCGCGTTCCGATCGAGCGACCTGCCACTTTAATTATTGCCTGGAGCCCGCGAGCGCGGCTGGCTCGTCCTTTCCGTCCGCCGCGCCGTTCTAATCTCTCCTCGAATGCAGCCCAACGGAATATTCCCAGTCGACAGAGGAAGCTTTCAGAAACAAATCTACCGGAGCACACGTTCCAGCACGAACGCAACTACAAATAGGGTATGTACGAGCGGCCAAGCCACGAGCTTCGAAAGAAATTCCGCGGTGCAGAGAGTTAACCGCAGATCGTCCATTTCAACGCTAAATCACTTTTACCAATGGAGATCAGTGGCGGATTTTAGGAAAAAGACCCAGATGGCAAACGTGCCGAGGGGCCCATTTTTTCGGGAAGTAATAAATAAGTGTAGTAATACAGGGAAAAATGTAGTGTTGTGAGAAAATCATAATTTTCTTTTTTTGAAGATAGGGCCCTGGAGAGGCCTTCTGGGCAGGGACTGATTTTTTCAGGAAAATGAAGATGTAGTTTACTAAAAACGGGCTAAGTGTAGTAATGCAGAAAAAATATGGTGTTTAGATAAAATCATAATTTTCTTGTTCTGAAGATAGGGCCCTGGAGGGGCCTTCTGGGCAGGGACTGATTTTTTCAGGAAAATGAAGATGTAGTTTACTAAAAACGGGCTAAGTGTGGTAATACAGAAAAAATATGGTGCTTAAGTAAATCATAATTTTCTTTTTTTGAAGATGGGGCCTTTTGGCTGGTTATTACCGTTGAGAAGTCGGGACATCGAGGGCCGAGGGATTCCTGCGGTCCAGGAAGAAATTGACAAATACGTTTACGCGCGTCGATTAACCCTTTGAGCCTTTAGCCCCTTTGTACGGGGTGGGAATTGATGGAGGGGTTTGCGATTCGTGAAAGCGAATAACTCTCTACAAAGGGAATGGAGGGAACGGTATAATGGAGAACGCATCGAGCGCCACTTGTCGCGGGAGGTGACCGAGGTGCGCGGCAACCAGACGAAAGGTCGGCGATCTTTAATTCAGGGGGGACACGGGTCGCCGCGAAGCCATCGCCGGAGAATCGAATGCGAAAAGGCTCCTAGAAGCGATCGGAGCACACGCCTAGAGCACTTTCTTTGTCCCCTTTTTCCGCGCGTTGGATTTAGATCGCGCTTGGCCAAGTACCAAAACTCGCGCGCTCCCTTGCACAGTGGAGGAAACTATAGCTGATCGGCTGCGCAGAGTTGGGTTTCCCGTGCCCAGGGCCGTTCGCCGATCTCTAGCACCCTTCGATCGATCCCGCGCGCTTGCGAAATAATAACCACGTACGGGAAGGAGACGCTCGTCTGGCGACGGCGTAATTGGCCAATCAGCTTTTTCCTCTTTGCCGTGCTAAAAAGCGCGGACTCGCGTAAACACCTGTCGTCTAAATATCTCGACGGGGAGGGGGATAACGGTTCCGTCGCGAGCCACCTTGCGATTTCTTGCGAACCCGCGGGAATTCCACGGCCGCTTTGCGATCTGAGTATGACTGGGAGTGATACGAACGCTGGCCGCGATGGAATATTTTTTTTTCCAGGGGAGAGCAATCGGGAGCAGTTGCGATGGCCGCGTAAACTGCGAAACGGAAGACGATAACGAAAAAGCAACGCTCAGCGGCTGGCTGGCAGAGGGAAAAAGCCGAGCAACGAATGAATTTTACCCCGCCCGAGCTATGCTTGCTCCGGGGTCCGTCGACGCGCTCTCCTCCCGTTTTTCCGCTCTCGTATCATCCCCCTCGATGCACCTGACGCCACTTCAAACTCAGCCTACCAAGAGGTCTCTATTTGCAACTGGATACTCGTGTAGCGAGCTCTATGCCGTGGCGCGTGTACACGCCCGTAATTGCGTTTGTCTGCGCGCGTTTCCCTCTGCCGATCGAAACTCCGCCGATGACGTCGCCTCGGAGGGGGTGGCAGGGCGTCCGATTCCTTTCTGATCGACTCGTAACGTCAGTTTGCTCGTGGGAAGCTCGAAAGCAACGGGAGCCTTTTTCCGAACGTTCCCGAATCTTTTTTTTTGGAAGGTTCCCCATCGCTTCTTTTCGACGATCGAAGAGCGTCGAGCGCAGATTCACGGGGCGCGGATCGTTGGACGCGACTCGAGTCGAGAAAGTTCACCGTCGACACCGCCAATTGGCAATTGCATCGTCTGATAGCATAATGACGGAACGGCCGAACGGATGCGGTGCACGCATTTGACGCATCTAAGCGGTGCGTTTCGTTCTTGGCAGAGTGCTGAATGAACGCGGCGCGGCGAACGTGTCCGTGCGTTCGCGGCCACGGCGCGCCGAGTAGGAAGAGATGGGATTAAATTATAGTGCAGCCCAATGGACGGATAAAATGTGCATTAAATAGATTCGAGCGGACTGTTACTCCGCCGCGGAGGCGACTACGCCTTCCGATGATCCAACAGCTTCCTCTGGCTCTACCGTTAATTCCTTTCCTAAAGCAAATCGACGCTTGGGCCACGATTTATGCGCTCCACTTTTCGAGAAATATCCTACCAGCAACCAGCGAGCTTCCTTCTCCCACGCGTCCATTTGCTATTTCAATTTTCTTCCTACCGACGCGTCCTTCCACCTCTCCTGCCAGTGGCGCACACAGGATTTAATCTTGGGGAGAGGCGAGTTCAAGGGATACAAATATTTGAATTAAAATAAATTCAATAAAAGTCATTAGATGATTATAAGAATGTAGGGGAGGCCGGGGCTAAAAGTTCCGATTTCGATAAAACATAAAAATGACTGGAAAATAATGTAGTTATTCTCTTCACTATTGACTAATTTCTTGTTAAATTTATCATATCTTCTGATTTTATGCTTGTGTTTAATATATTGTAATAGGTTTCCCATAGAAAGTAATTTATTTGTGGCTGATCGAAGCGGAACTTCTTACCCCTATATGGGGCAAGTTATTATCGCATTGGGGTAAGTTGTTACTATGATATAAGAGTTGCCTTTTAATGAAATATTTCACTTTCTAATGAAATAAAGCAGAATTTTATTAATAATGGTTATTTATGAAGGTTCGGACCAACAAAAATGTATTATCTTTAAAAGAAAACCAAAAGCGACAGTTTTTATTTATCTTTACGCATAACTTCGATCGAAGTCGTGTCCCTTTCCGCCTTTCATTCATATGTTCGCATCTTAAAGCACAGCGGAAACAATTTATACATTTGCGGTAGGTCTGTGACGATAGCACCCCCAAATTCGAATTTTTGAAAAAACTCAACGGCATTCGTTTGTCCATCGTTTGCCCACGTTTGCCCATAAAAAATTTTTTTTTGCCCACCCTCCAAAAAAAGTTATGAACAAAATAAAAAATTTGTCTTCATCACTCACGATGAATTCATTTCAATTTTTTAAAAGAAGGATACGAATATACCCGATCTGGCCACGTTTGCCCACTCTCAGATTTCATTTGCCCACCCTCCAGAATTTAAATAAAAAATAAAAACCGCGAAAACATGGGTATAGATGAAGCGATCGCGTTAAAGTTCGATTATTCTCGAAAATATTATCAAAATCGTTCTTTCAACAGTGCAATTCGTTAGTTTAGATGTAGAAGAGATTTGCCCATCCATTAATTTCGTATGCCCACCCTTCAGAATCGAATTATTAATGAAGATAGCCAAGAAGTGCGGTACCCGTTAAAGCGATCGCGTTAAAGATCGATTTTTCTGGAAAATATTATCAAAATCGTTCTTTCAACAGTGCAATTCGTTAGTTTAGATGTAGAAGAGATTTGCCCATCCATTAATTTCGTATGCCCACCCTTCAGAATCGAATTATTAATGAAGATAGCCAAGAAGTGCGGTACCCGTTAAAGCGATCGCGTTAAAGTTCGATTTTTCTGGAAAATATTATCAAAATCGTTTTTTCAACGATGCATATCGTTTGTCCAGATGTAGAAGAGATTTGCCATCCATTAATTTCGTATGCCCACCCTCCAGAATCGAATTATTAATAAAGATAGCCAAGAAGTGCGGTACCCGTTGAACCGAATACCTTTCCGTTCGTTTTTTCCCGAATGAATTATCAAAATCAATTCTACTTACCGTAAAGGTTGAAGGTGTTTGGTGACATGTTATCCAAAAAATGTTGCACACACTTCTTTCTCACTTTATTGGAACGACACTTAAATTTGTATCGCTCATCGAACACTTCACACTTTTCACACATCTGCAGCATGTGCAGAATATCACCAGAGTGGTTTTCTAGTCATTTTTCACTAATTACCGCAATGATATCGCACAACGGAAAATAATATAATCTCACAGTTACTTCACAAACCGTAAATGAATGCACGGTCTTGCAAGAGTTGCGTCCGAACTCTGTAGACCGACTGACTTTCGTGCGTCGTTGGAAGGAATTCGAGGGTATCGCAGACATCTGTTTACGTTTCGGCACGTTCGATGACGACACGCAGTGTTGATACCCTAAAGGGTAGCAGCGCCGAGTGCCACTGCCGAAACGTAAACAGATGTCTGCGATAGTCTCGAATTCTTTCCAACGACGCACTTCTTGGCTATCTTTATTAATAATTCGATTCTGGAGGGTGGGCATACGAAATTAATGCATGGGCAAATCTCTTCTACATCTAAACTAACGGACTGCGTCGTTGAAAGAACGATTTTGATAATATTTTCCAGAAAAATCGAACTTTAACGCGATCGCTTCAACGGGTACCGCACTTCTTGGTTATCTTCATTAATAATTCGATTCTGAACGGTGGGCATACGAAATTAATGCATGGGCAAATCTCTTCTACATCTAAACTAGCGAACTGCACCGTTGAAAGAACGATTTTGATAATATTTTCGAGAATAATCGAACTTTAACGCGATCGCTTCAACGGGTACCGCACTTCTTGGTTATCTTCATTAATAATTCGATTCTGAACGGTGGGCATACGAAATTAATGCATGGGCAAATCTCTTCTACATCTAAACTAGCGAACTGCACCGTTGAAAGAACGATTTTGATAATATTTTCGAGAATAATCGAACTTTAACGCGATCGCTTCAACGGGTACCGCACTTCTTGGCTATCTTTATTAATAATTCGATTCTGGAGGGTGGGCATACGAAATTAATGCATGGGCAAATCTCTTCTACATCTAAACTAGCGAACTGCACCGTTGAAAGAACGATTTTGATAATATTTTCGAGAATAATCGAACTTTAACCCGATCGCTTCATCTATACCCATTCTTTCGCGGTTTTTATTTTTTATTTAAATTCTGGGCAAACGAAAATTTTTTATGGACAAACGTGGGCATACGATGAACAAACGAATGCCGTTGAGTTTTTTTAAAAAATCGAATTTGGGGGTGCTATCTTCACAGACCTATTTACGGCGGGGCAAGTTTTTACGGTAACAACGTGCCCCAAGTCACGGTAACAACTAGCCCCTACCGACACATGTAGCAATTTCAAAGAATATTCTGCTTATACATGTATTCAAACGATAAACACTATTACACCATGTTCTTAAATGTCATTTGATCCATAAGAACGATTCAATCTATAATATCGACGTTAAATAATTGAAATAGACCAAAAAGTAATGATAGAAAAATTTTTACTTATCTGGTACGCGACTAATAGGTCCTTGCTTACAACCACACGAATCGCTGTCGCGGACGCTATTATAGTGGGCGACAGAGTGGCGTGATCAACTCACGCGGAAAAAATAATTTAAAGTACAACGCTCTTTTTATTTCGAAGATAGAGCCGTCGGAACAACTTACCCCCGGAACTTTTAGCCCCGGTCTCCCCTATGTAAAGAAATGGTATTTCTTAAAATCAAATTTTACCGCGCCTTGCGCGTGGTAGAGGGTGGAGTGTAGAGTGGTGGTAGAGTTTCTACTGTATAGAGAGCGGCTAACAGAAAAATAGGTGGATGATTACATAACAGAGCACATGTGCATAGATTGAGAAAGTGAGATAAGAATTAATAGAGTATTATTAATATAAAATAAAGTAATAAAGGTGTAAACGAAGAAGTGATAGAGAATAAAGTTTAAATGTCGTTTCTCTCTTTACAGGTAAGATTGTACATATTGTAAATAAGCGTTGTAATATAATATAATATAATAAAGAAAATAACCTCTTTTTACAAGGAAACAATTTCTAGTTTGTTCTGAAAATCCTTTTGTTTGAAAGATAATTGTCTTATATGTATTTAAAGAATAAAATCCAGTTTTCTTTTCTTTTTCTGTTTCCTTTTCTTTTCTTTCATTTTACAAATCCTTCTTTGCAGGCTGCACTTTGCTCTTCCTCCACTCTGGGTGCCACTTTTTTTTCTCAATAATTTCGTACTTAGTTTTCAAGCTTTCGTCCATTCATTACTCCACGTGAGCTAATAAAGGCGATAGTGTTATTATCTATGAGCATCGGAGAACCTAGTCACGTGCAGCGTGCAGACATTTGAGCGAGAGAACGAAACGAGTCACGAACTATTTGTCTGCGCCGCTAACCAGGAGGCTAATTCGTCTAATTAAACAATTTAAACGACCCTGGAATTGGTGATTCCACGAACATCATTCTCCGGCGGAAACGCGACGATTCTTTATGTCCCGCGATCGAACGGGCGAAAAGACGCGAGCGGGAATTGAATTGGACGGGGCGCAACGTCCCGCGGAAATTGCAATTGCGCGCGGATTTGTCTGGCTCCGGAGCTGAAACACAACCTCCCGCCGCCCCGCGGAACGACGATTCGAATTCAGTTCCCGAGAGGGCTCGCAGCTAGCCGAAAAACTGGAAAACGCCGGAGCTTCGTTTCCCGCGCCGCGAGCAACGAACAAACACAGCCTTCCCGTCTCTCCAATTTGCGCGAGAAACGGCGACAATGCCTACCACGGCAAAATACGCGAATTACTCGCATGTTTTATGCAACGGTTGCCCCGAGTGTGGTCGAGACTCGAAATTGCTAGACCAGCTGTCTCGAGCGCGATAATATTATACTTTGAATCGATGGAGATCGTACCTTTTGATACTTACGCGGCCGTTCGTAAGTACTATTAGAACATTTGTTGCATTTGCAGAAAATGTGACATTTGATACAGCCCAGTGATAAAAGATATGTTTATCCCTTAAACTCGCTTCCCTCAAGATTAAATCCTGAGTGCGGCACTGATACCGACAAACTGAATACTTTTCACTGCTTTTAATTTCAAATACCAAAGATGTTTATCACAATATTATTCCACGTGGATTAGGCGTCCCAAAAAATTCTGAACGCCAGTGTGTGCATCTACTTCGATTATGAGGACATTGAACCCTCGAATTTTTCGTACGAATCACTTTCATTACTAATGAAAACCTACTACTTCAATTCGCAAGAGAATGCAGAAGATTAAAGCTCGATCGAACCGACACCGAAACGTCATCGCGAAGCCCGACTTTTCACGCGCCCGCTACCACCCCCACTGTGGACGCTGGAGCAGCCAGAGCGTTGTTCCCGCTGGAAAGTTTTTATCCCGTTCGCGTCTTACAATTGACCGCGGCGCGGCTCGATGAACGAGGGAGCGCATCATCATCGGAATTATTACAGCTTCCGGTGACGTTAAGCGAATCTATAGGGAACACTGTCGCGGAAGCAGTAACTCGTGGCCCTTGCGTCATCGCGACACCACGCACGTACGCCATTGTCCACCGAAACCGTCCCGTTTTTTTTTTTTTTATCCGCCGTTTGCATCGAAACATGCCGATACCTCAAACCGTGCCGAGTCTTTACGGGGAACCAGCGTATCGCTCCTTTAACGGCCAGAGGGGGAGCGAGCCCAACACAATGTTCGGCCCCGCCGATCCCCTTTACGACTTCCCACAACTTTCGGTTTCTTATACGCGCGTAAAAACCGACAACGAATTCAGCGGCCGTTCGCACGGCCGTGCCGAATTTCCAAGTCTTCGGAGCGAGGCAGGAGTTGGCAAAAACGTACGCGAGGATCGTGGAGAAAAGGGAGAGAGAAGGGGGCGCTAGCATCCCGCCCGGAATCGCAAACGATCCCACCGTATTCCGCCGAAAATTATCCAAAATCCTGGCTGCCCGGCAGATCCCGGGCGGGCGATTGGGTCGCGTAACGAGTCCCGACAAACCGAGAGCTGCCAATTTGGCAGCGTCTTCGGGACGATAAATCAGCCTTAACCGATTCGGAGGGGTAGCCTGCCGAACTCTATATCCGCGTTCCACGAACGCTCCGTTAACCAGCCATTGTCGCGTTGCTTCTTCCAGAAACTTTTATTTATTCCCGCGCGCCCGTCGTTGCCGCATCCACGGGATTCGCCGGAGCCTGCGAACGGTAAACGGAAGGAACCGAAACTTCCCGCTGCGGTGGTATCGTCCGGGATCGCATTAGCGCGTCTGGGAGGAAATTTTGGGTTAACGAGCAACGAAAGTGAGAGGGGGGAGCGGCGGAAAGAGGAAGCCGTTGAAAAATGAGATGCAGGGGGGAATGGCAGCGTCTTCCGAAAGTGTTCGCAGCGGCTCGGTTGGAGGGGCTTCGTTTTCGAAGGTTAGCGAACCAGCAAGAATGCGGCTGGCTGACAGCAGAATGGGGATCCGGCAGGATCGATGATCGAGACGGCGATTGTTCTTCGCCAGGGACCCGGTCCTCTGGTTTCTCCCTTTTCGCGGAGGGCACAAAGCGCCGCGGAAAAGAATATTTCGAGGCGACCTCGCTTCCCCTGTGCTCGTTAGAACGGATCTCCGGCGCTCGATGATAATTAATAAGGCCACGGCCTGAGAGAAGAGGCTGAGGAAGACGGAGGACGATTGCCGCATGCCAGTTTCCTACAGAGGTAATGCCGAGCGGCGAGGAACGTCGATCCGGTTCGATCGGACGCGGCGCCTGCTCCGAAGGCGCGCCTTAACTCCGGACGAAATCTCCGACACTTTGCGAAAGGAATAGCAAAGTCGGCAGCTTGGCGAGGGAGGAGCAGGAGGAAGTCCCTTTTCGAAGAGCAGAAGCGTGTTGCGAGAGGGAGAGTAACCATGGGGCGACGGCGAAAGAAGAGGAGAAGGCCTCTCTCGAGAGCCCAGCTTCGCCGCCATTAACGAGCGATCGAGGCGGCGACGAGGCGCGATTAATTTCCCTCGGCTCCTTGCATTACGTTTAATTAACATAATCCGCCGGCGGGATCGTTCCGTGACGTGCTTTACGCACGGCGCACGAACGCACGCATGCACGCAGGCACTCACGCGATACGCGCGCCGTCTGCACGGACGCTGGAGTGCTCCAACCGCTAAGAGGATTTTAGCGAAATTTGTTATTCCCTTGTAGGTAGACCGCCCGATGCTATTTCTCAGCGCCCGCCACGCAGGGGAGAATCGAAAGTCTACGGTATACAGGTAGGGGAGACCGGGGCTAAGAGTTCCGATTTCGATAAAACATAAAAAATGACTGGAAAATAATGTGGTTATTCTCCTCACTATTGACTAATTTCTTGTTAAATTTATTATATCTTCTGATTTTAAGCTTGTGTTTAATATATTGTAATAGGTTTCCCATAGAAAGTAATTTATTTGTGGCTGATCGAAGCGGAACTTCTTACCCCTATATGGGGCAAGTTGTTATCGCATTGGGGTAAGTTGTTACTAACAAGGGAACATCTCGAACCCCGAAATTCGAAAAAATCTGAAACTTTGTGAATATGTAGAGAATTTCCTCCTGGTTACAACGCAATTATTGTTTGCTGCCGAAATTCACTCTAAGGGACCGCTGAAAATCCGGTTATTTACCGATTTTGTGTTATAACTCGTGAACTGTAAAATAATGTTTTCACAAAATGCTAGATCTAATTAAAAGAAGTAACTTTTGTCTCGAAACTTTTTTTCTATCTCTTACAGTTCGAGAGTTATAACAGAAAATCGGAAAGTAGCCTAATTTTCAAGGGTTAATTTCACTCCCTTCGAGTGAATTTGGGCAGCAAACAAAAATTGCGTTGTAATCAGGAGAAAATCCCCTACATATTCACAAAGTTTCAGATTTTTTTGAATTTTCGGGTTCGGGATCTTCCCTTGTAAGATGTAAGAGTTGCCTTTTAATGAAATATTTCATTTTCTAATGAAATAAAACAGAAGTTTATTAATAATGTTTATTTACGAAGGTTCGGACCAACAAAAATATATTATCTTTAAAAGGAAACCAAAACGATATAATAACCATAAATATTATCTTTGGTATAAAAACTATAATCTACTGATTAGTCTTACATTCAACTGTATGTAGGTACCTACTTATTGAGATTTGTACTTGCAGCCTACTGTGGACTCTTGTCCGCATTGCAGTATTTTAACAAATCTCGATAGAATCGTGTGGCAAATATTGAATTCTCTACCGACAGTTTTTATTTATCTTTACGCATAACTTCGATCGAAGTCGTGTCCCTTTCCGCCTTTCATTCATGTTCCCATCTTCAAGCACAGCAGAAACAATTTATACATTTGCGGCGGGGCAAGTTTTTACGGTAACAACGTGCCCCAAGTCACGGTAACAACTAGCCCCTACCGACACATGTAGCAATATCAAAGACTATTCTGCTTATACATATATTCAAACGATAAACACTATTGCAAAGTGGGCGACAGAGTGGCGTGATAAACTCACACGGAAAAAATAATTTAAAGTACAACGCTCTTTTTATTTTGAAAAGAGAGCCGTCGGAACAACTTACCCCTGGAACATTTAGCCCCGGTCTCACCCACCTACCAGTTTCATTTTGAAAATCAAATGCAACCCACCCAACCAGCTTTCCATCAATTATATCCCATGCATGCCCACTGAACCAGATCCCCCCGTTGCCAGCCCCGCAGAGAAGCTGAATTTTTAGGTCAATTTATCGCCACCACCAAAGGCTGGGTGCTGCCATCACAGAGATTCACTTTGGAGGGGAATAGACGCGCGAAGAAGCAGCAGCTAGCGCAGGCTCGCGGTTTCAATGAATCTCGGAGCTTGCGAGCGAGCCGTGAAAGGCAAATGCGCTCGACGAGCGACCGCGAGAGGGAAAGGGGAGCACGGCGTGTCTTTCTCCTTTCTAGTTCCGTTCTGGTACACGTACCTCTGTGTACACTCGCGCACCGACAGCGCCAGAGAGCGAGAGCCGTGTCGCACGCGTGAACGCGACTTAAAACCGGTCCCACCCACGTCTGCCCGCTCGCACGAGGGTTGCGAGCCGAGGCTTGCTCTCGCCGGTCGCCAGCGTAAATGAAAATATTCTAATTACCAGCTACATTGTTGCGACACGCTCCGCGGGCGCAACAGCGTCCCTGACGAGGCGATTTCTTCCTGGCGCCGACCCATGCCGCGCCAGCGATCGATCCTCCGCGCGTCCCGCCGTCGACGCACTAAAAACCGACAGGGGCGGCGCTTTTCCTCCCCTAATGTCCCTAAAATTGAAATCTGCTCGGGAACTGGGGGCTGTTGAGACGCAACTTCTGGGCGATAAGGCGCTTTCCGACTGGCTCTCGCCCGCGGAATACCAACCGCGGGTGATTAATGGAAATCGATGCCGGTGACACGCGGCGGCGCTCTTAACGAACGCGATTTTCCGTTCCACGCATTTTTCTCCAAGGCTGAGCGCCGATAACATCGAGGCACCAGGCTCCGCGTCGCGTTCCTTGCTCCAGCTTGGCTGATTTCAATCGGCGCGACTTTCGATTCTTTTCTTTCGTATTTCACGCGCAAACCGCTTTCGGGCTTTCCGCCTGATTCCATACCTCCCCTCCGATGGGATTAAGGGTCTTCCTTATATTGTTTATTTGTTGTTTGTAAACGGGAACGGGTTCCCTTAAGTGTACGGGAGTAAGAGGTTGCATATTACAACAGAAAAAAAACAAAAAAAAGACATTTAGACAGGTGACGCAGGGTACATAAAATAATTTGACTGAATCGGTAATCGAAGTAATCGCATTAGTAAAGTGCAGAGCTAAAAATAGAGAAAAGCTGATGCATATCACAGTACATTATTTAGAATATTCAGGTGACCTTTTAGTGCAGAATGCGATATGGCGAAAAGATCAAAAGAACTGGTATACTTATTAGCTACTTCACAGATACGATTTATTGGATCAGAGTAGCCAAAATTTGACTTAGAAGAAGTGGTATAAAACAGTCTTGCGTCCCTGAACTGCCTAGGCGGAATATGAAAATTAATAGAACACAATATCTGTGGACAGTTAACTCGACCATTGACGATCTTATGAATAAAAAGTAAATCATTATGCAAGGCTTTTAAGGGAGTCGCCAATTTTCTACGTTTTCTTACAGGGGGAGGGAAGTCAGGTAGCTTCCTACGTAATATTTTTTTAACCTAATTTTCAATAAATACAAATTCTGTCATTAATATTGCAGACATGTAATTTTAGTTAAAAATTCCCGAAACCCAGTTCAATGAATTATATAAACCTTTAAATGAATTTTAATAACCGAAATACTGCAATGTAAAAGATATTACTAAGCGAGGTGGTAAGAAATCGCCGAAATTACCCTTACGTAATTTAAGGACGGCCGCTTACGCTTTCGTTACCCAACACTCGGCTGCTTCTGTTACCCAAACGTCCCATTGAAATCCCCCCGTTAGTTTGGATAAAGAAGGGTATCTTTCACTGTATTTGCTCAATAAGATTCGGCTTTGTCCTCCCCTCTGCCCTTGGATAATCTCCGGCTGTTCTTTTCGAAATCCGTGGCAACTCGACTCTCCACCCTTCCCAGATCATCCCACCCGGTTCTCGTCGTTCCCGTTAACGGATTATCCGTTGTAGAACGTCGACAGCAGCGGTAAATCGTGAACGCTCGCAAACAGTTGCAGCGAAGCTGAAAGCGTCGGGGGACACGCGTACCGGACACACGACGATTCTATTAACGACGTGGACGCAGCGTTCCAGGGAGTTCGCGGAGACCCTGGCTCCAATACTTTACGAGGTCGTTCCCGTGGCCGATCGTAACAACGACGGGGGAAAACTGGGCCGAGGAATGCAGTCTGTCGATATTCGAACGGGGCAACCGATTCTCAACGCTCTGTCAGGGCAAGCGTTTCGGAGCGAGTACGTCTTCGGAAAGGGAGAATCATTGGGTAGGAACGAAGTTTGATAGCCACTTCTCCAGTCTGTTTCAATGAAAAATCGCGGGATCTTCGAATCTGAGAGCTGCTCGCGCTACGACAAAAGCGAAGATTTACGTCGCGACACGAGGGCACCGAGGGCTTAGATTTAGCTGCCTTAGGTAGGTACACTTAATGCGCTCTAAACTGCAGCTTCCATCGGGGATCCAGCGCTCGCGAAATTAGCTCCATAAAGGGATCAAGTTCACCGTCAGAGAAACGGCCGAGGAGCTTACTCGGAAATCTACATTTAAACGACCCTCAGAGGTTTTCTCGCGGGGAAATCGGGGCGCGTTCGACCACCGCGGTTCCACGGACTCGATGATACACAGTGGAACAAAAGATCCGCCGAATTACTCAAAGCAACCACCTCGCTGCATTTATTCGTAAAACACAGTTTTATCAGAAGAAGACAAGCTCCCTGTTAGTGGCGCCGAATTTCGGGCGTTGAATCGCGACGCGGCCGAGGAGAAGACGAGAGAAGAGAGACCCAGGTCGCTCGTTTTCATCTTGTTTAGGCAGCGGCGATATAAACAGCCTCCGGACCCAGGCGGGCCGAACGGTCATCGGGGGCAGTGATTTATTCAGGGTTATTGTCCTGCGCAGGGTTTTTGTCCCGCGAGGGCCGGGTGCAGGCGCAGGAGGAGAGGGGGGTGGGCCCCAAGGAGCAATGCAAGCGCATCCGAAACGGCAAAGAACGAAGTTGGACCGGTGGACGACGCACGGCGCACGACGCGCGACATTACTCAACGGGGCTCGGCTCGCCTTTTTCTACGCTCCGAACGTGGCCAGGGTGCATTGACATCGCGGCATCGACGTAATTCTCGGTGCACCAACGCTTCCGTATCGGTCTTACGTTTTCATTATAGCTTACGGACAACTTGTTACCCGAGTCGGCCGTTTATAAAATACTACGCCGCCGTATACCTACTGGGTGTTGCTCGCGCGCCGTCGCCGTTCAACAAGCTTGCGCGGTGACGTTTTACCGTCCGCGAAAACCATTTTGCTAAAGAAGTCGCGCGTTGCTTCTTTTCTCTCTACGCGATCCCACAGTTCACGGAGTCGACGACCACGTGAAGCGTAACGAAACTAGTGGACCGATTTGGATATGTCATTGTTCGAGTGACGGGGATAGATCGTTATCGAGGTGCAGGATGTCCGAACGAGAAACCACCCCCTTTTTTTACTTCTACTAGGAATTACAACACGCGTTCCGCGTTCCTCGCAAATCTATCAGACAGCCCCTGTCGAACCAGTTGCAAGAGTGGACTTGATTCGTACTCTGGTTCTCGGACAAGGAAAGTCTAGCCCGTCTCGAGGCGACCGCTCGGCTACAGGGTGGTCAATTTGCGCCGAGACTTACAACGGCCAGGGGAAACGCAATTATCGGGAAACCGAGTGTGTCGGCCCGTGGCGTCGTATTTCTAACGATCGTGTTCGGAAACGATTGGCTGCAACGACCCTGTCCGACGAGGCAATCGCCCGACCGAATGTCTCTCGCACGACAGCGGAGGGACAGTGCGAAAAGGGAAAAAAGGAAGGGAAACAGCGTGCTCGGCGAGAGGCCTGCGAGCAACGGTGACTTTGGTCCCCCGGGGACCTTGGCGATCTCCTCTCTTCGTTAATTAACTTAAGCAGCGATTAGAGCTGCCCCTTATCGCGTCCCGGCCAGCGATGCTAGGCATTTAACGTGCCATCGTGCCAGCTTCTACGCGCGCGTCTCCTCTCCTAGCCAGAAAAGAAATTGCCTGCCATCCAGTTCGACTTCCGTCACGGGGACGCGATCGCGGCGAAGCATCTCTCCGGCGCAAGCTCGTCCGAAGTAGCCGCTGAATTATTCGCGGACCTGCGCTTGGTCCCTGCGATATCATCCCTCGGAGAATCGATGCGAGACGATTTCAATAACTCGCGCCACGGTTCCATGAAAGAATACCAGAGCAACAGGAGGGGGCGTTAAAGCGGTTGACAAAGGGACTAGCGGATTAAGGTCGCTCCTCTTCACCTACTCCATTTCCCGGAGTACCTTCCCCAGGAGAGAGGCAATATTTTCGGGGGCGAATCACCTCGAGCCCCTATCGGAGACATCATTTACCAGAGGATTCGTGGCGGTGTGGAAAAAGGTCGAGCGGCGGGCTCCGTTTGGACAGGTCTCGTGTGCATCGTGCGCATCATCGAGCACCGGTGAAGAGGGATTCTTGGTATATAGGGTGGAAGGAAAAACGCCTCGGCAACCTCGAGCTTCGGGGGTGTGTGTGTGTCAAAGAGCTCGAGCATCGAGAAGTTGGAGGAGAAAAAAAGGCGAGGCGAGGGCGAGCGCGGCTGAGGCGCGAAGGAAAAATTTGTCCACAGCTCTGCTCGAGTTGAAGAAGTTTGAGCGGTGGGGAATCTGAAATCGCAGGAAAATCCGTCGAGAGGCTCGTGCTCGAGGAATTCAAAAAGTTGCGACGCTGACTTTGCGCGCTTCGAACCTCCCGCCCCAGAGTGCAGTGGGGATCGAAGAGGAATCACTGAGAAACGCCTGGGAGAATGTCTGGAAGAGGATTGTTTTCCAGTCGTCGTGAAGCAAGAAGGAAAACCGAGCGGAAAAGCGCTATTCTTTCGTATTGATCTCCCTTCCTCCCTCGCCATCGATGCTCTCCCGCGCGGAGGGTGGCCAGCGAGGGCGCGGGAAGGGGGAAGGAAGATGAGGGAGAGCGAAGGTTGTTTATGCTGGCCCCGTCGCGACTGAAACGCTGGGGCGTCATAAATTATCCTCGAAAATCGTTCAACGACCCCACCGAGACGCTGCCGTTCGCCCTGCCGCCGCAGGGGCCGAGGGAGGAGAATGCAATTTGGCCAACTGCGCCGTGTGCCAGCCGAAAAGAATGCTCCCGATGATCGATGCGCCCAGCGGAGATCTACGATTCGTCAAGTGGAATGCTAGCACGTTCTGTGCGTCGTCATCGGCGGTACGCGTACAAGAGAAGTGCCTCGGTAGCGGAAACAAGTGAAAGAGAGGATTCTGCACCAATTTGCCAGTTGCAGTAACGATCCCTCGCATAACAGGCGCAGAAACAGCGATGGGGGCAACCTTGACTCTCGATAGCTCGTATCAAGAGCGAGACGCTTGAACGACGAAAGGAAACGCGACGGATGGAGGCGCGACGCAGGCAATAAACCTCGTCCCCTCGTTTACGAGGCGGGATATTATACGAGCAAGGGCGAGTAAGAAAAACGATCGGCGAGCGCGATTGGCAACGTCTCCGTACGATGAATGCAGGAGGCAAGGAGCAACAATGGCAATTATGCGCCGAATGGGACGCGACAAGATGCTTTCACTGGGCGAACATCGTGAATAAGAGAGATAGGATCTGCGGCTCGGCGGAGGATCGTCTATTGAATGCAATAGGCTTCCGCGACGGGGCTCACCGCTATCGACATTCGACTCTTTCGCGTACGCGCGGGGCTTCGTGATCGATTTAAGCCGACCGTTTGTCCGAGTGATACCGAAAGCCAATTGATCGAGACGCCAATATTAGCCTGCTCTCCACCGGCTACCCTCCTCTCCGCCAAAGTTCGTTAACTTGCCGATGTCATCAGAATAAATGGGTGAACACGGTCGTTCGTATCAGCTCCGATAAATTTTGCGCGACGCAGAAATACATATTCGGAGCCTATCCTCTGGAAGAGGCATCCCCTATATTGGCCCAGGGCCCAGGGATTTCGGGGGATCGCGCTATCAAACGCATCCTGGGATCTCGCCTCGCCTACGGTGAATTAACCCTCGAGAAACTCGCGGCACAAAGGACCAGGCGACAGGAGGGCGGCGGGGTGTAGAGTGGAGAGAAACGCGACACAGGTTCCCGTGGAGCGAAGGAAGCGAAAGATGCTGGTAGGCACGCAGAGGGTGGAAAATCCTGGGTGGAACGACGTCGGTGGCGTCGCCGCCACTGCCGGCGCCTATATTGATTTTGGGCCGAGAACGGGGCGGCAGCGTCGATGGGGCCACGACAGCGCGACGCGTCGAGCCGAGCCGAGCCGGGCCGAGCTGAGCCGAGCGGAAACGAGCGGATGGAGCGCGCCACGCCGAAAAATTTCCTATCAATTTTATTAGAAGAAGTGGCAGCACCAGAAGTATTCCTGCCATGTGTTACGACTACCGCGAAGTTCCAAATTCCAAGTTCCTCCGAGATAATATCAACCGTGACCACCCTGTTCCCTCCTTCGAATCACTAAATTCCTACTTATCATTCCACCTCGGATTAAAAGTGAGATTCCTCTTTGCCTCGTTTCTCGCCCCTTCGCTCCAAATTCCTATTCCCCTTGCGCGTGAATTGCGAATAGGCCGCAGCGTCCATTGCCGAGCGCACAGCCGGCGATCTCCGCGATCTCGTCGACCGAGTCGATTAATTTTAAAAAACGGCGACGGGGGGCTGGCTGCGGCCCATTCACGACGGTCCTTTGTCGCGTGTCGCGTTATTGTTTACGAGCAATTTCGCAGGACAAGGAGCTCGCGATGTATGCAAACGGGAGGGAGGGCGAGCCCTTCTTTTCGAGGGGCGCTAGGGCACGTAGCCGAGCGTGGGGCGCCAAGCGACTCGTTTCTTTTCAAACGGCCGACAAACGAGGAGGAAAGGGCGACGAGGAGCGCTGGGAAAGATGCGCGCAGTTATCGAAATGGCCCGGGAGGAAGGCGTAACGACGCCGTTACGCAACGTACAGGTGTCGGGCGATTTTCTCGCGTCGAACGGCCGTTCCCGCGATCGAATGAAAACACACTCGACCGGCTCGGAACGCTCGATAATCGACACCGGAAGAAACGCGAACGCGCTTATTTTTAGCTATCCGCGATGATAAGCGGCACCATCGAGCGCGCCACGTACACACGCCGTCGATTCGATCGCTCCAGCCGCCTATCGAGGCGGTTTCCTTCCTGCCGAGCCGTGTCTCGCGACTCTTTTCACCTCCAGTACGAAGCTGCACCTGTTTTCGCGAAACTGATACGCGCCGGAGGAACGACGGATCCAGGAGCGCCAAGATTTGAAAACATAACTTCACTATTTTTACGGAATCGAAAAGTGCACTTGGAACCATCGACAGATCTCGATTCCCCTCCATCCAACCCGTACAAGAAATTATTACGGACCTCAAGAACATAGGGAAAAACATAAAAAAAAATAGCATGGATCCCCAGTCACCTAGGACTCATCGGCAACGAAACAGCGGACAAAGCCGGTCAAGAGGCATCTAAACTACCTATCACTGCGGATCTCAGAACAAACCTTCCAGATTCAAAAGCAGTTATTAAAGAAGCCATAAATAATCTCTGGAATTACGAATGCCTCAACAATTCCCAAACGAAGCTGCATAAATAATAATAATAAAGTCAGATCAAATGTTCAAGAGAAACTAAATACCCCAGTGCTATCTAGAAAAAAATCAAGCCGCTCTTACCCGCATTCGTACCGGTCATTCGCGACTAACCCATGAATATTTAATAACTTTAAGCATAGAACATGTTTTGCTGGCATGCTCTAAGTTCTCCCAAGAAAGAAATCGATTCAACGCTAAGACAAATTTGAAGTTAAACCCGAATGAATCTAAAAACATCCAGAATGTAATCCAATTTTTCAAATCGATTAATTTACTTGACCTCTTATAATTGAGCTGATTATGTAATTTTGTAACCAAATGTCAAATATTTAATCATTGCGCGGAAGTGGGTGGTCCCTAATGATTGCATTTTAGATGCGACCACCTTAAAATAAAACCCTGTCTAAAAAAAAAAGATTGGAAAACTCCGTGATTCTAGTGCATCGGAAATGCTCCACATTCTCACGGAACGTTTCCACGACCGTGGGAGGCGGTGGATAATACCCCTCGCGAGTTGCGATCAGGAGGAACCGAGGAAACGGAAGAATCGTGGGTGGAAGGGACACAGCGTGCCACTGGAGGAACGTTCAACCGTGCGCAGTGTTATTCTTGGCACGGCCGGATCAGAAACTGGCGAATTAGCTCGCCTTATCCGCGGCAAATGATATACGTGACGTAATGCCATGCCTACTCCCACGCGGGGGTGTAATTAGTCAACTTTCTCGACGAGCTAAGTTGCTTTGCGTAACGCTAGTGTCCGGGGAGTATAAAGAACGCGTGATTGCTAATTGCCCTATCGTTTTCACCCCCGTGCTCGCTACTTCCCGTATTATTTCCTCTTCCCGCTATCAATGGGCATAATTGTCGTAGATAACGCGGCTCGCTCGAACATCCTTGAGGCGAGCAGTGATAAATCATCCCAACGTACACGCGGCGGCGTGTCGTTCGTTCGTACAAATACCGGCACTGTGTCGTCGCTTTATCTCCCTTCGCATCTTGATTATGACACACAACGCGTGCCCCGACGATAATGATAACGATAAAGCGCGGAGCCGCGACCGCTCGAGCACGGCAAGACCAATTTCTCCTCTTTTTTTTTCAACTAAAGAAGGCTGTTACGCGTTATCGTGGCGGCGTGGGGGCTCTCCAGGAATCAGGGTGACAAATGGCATCGTGGGTGCCGCGAGTTCCGTCAAGCATGCGAACGGGGAAGCCCGTCAAGCAGGAGGCAGTTCATTACGAGAGCCAAACGCGGTCAAAGGGCCTCATAATCGGTCTCTAAAGAGCGTTCCCGGGGAAAACGCGACATGGATACCTTTAACCGAATTTACGAGTGCTCGGAGCTGCATAGAGGCTAGACACTGGTACCGAGATTTACGTAATACACCCCGTCCTCCCGCCGTTTAGCCAGAGATTACTACAAACGTCCTGTTACGTTACCAATTAGGAGTCCACGAAATTGGATGGCCTCGTCCGGGCGGAGAAAAGGCTGCGCGAGGCGCATGGAACGGAGACGATTGCGTAGCCCGATACCAACAAGTTGGGACGTTTATCTAAATTGCGTCCCATTGTTCTATTTGCGTGGAGCACGCGACAAGCACGCGGAGAGGAGGGCGCAGGAAGAGCGTCCTTACGCGGTGAAAAACTGATTCGCGCGGTTGCGTGAATTGCTATCGCGTGAGGAGACGCGGTCGTGTTTGTCCCCTAAAACCGCCAATCAGCGGCGAATTCCCCGGGAGCGGGTATGAATTTTCAATCGGGCGACTCATCGTCGCCAATTTTCTGCGATGCAGTCAGCTGCTTGCCGTCATCGCCGAGAGAGCGGTCGGTTGCATCACGGATTAGGTGTGCACCAGCGGCGTGTTACAAGCGAGTGAAAAGCCTGAAAGGCTGGCCCCTGGCTCGTTACCCTCGCGGGGCTGAACCGGCGAACTTACGCCGCGGTGTAACATTTCTTTATTGGTCGCGATAAGAGCGCGCGTCAGGGCGGAATCAGCCGCTGGCATCGAATTAAATAATTTCTGCGTGTCACTGCGTGGCGCGACCCTCTCTGACCCTCGCGCGACTCAAGGATCCGCGCGATCGCGGTGGCACGCGAGCCGGGCGATCTGACGACCGTGGGGGGAAAATGTGGAAAAAATAGATGGAAAAACAGCCGAGGAACGCGGCGGCGAAATCGCTCGCGCAGCCATCTATTTCATAATCTTCGGCTAGCGAGCCGCTCCACCGTGGCGAACGCGACCTCCGCCGTGGAAACATAAACAGTCGGACTCCGAGACCTTTCTTATCTCCTCGGCGAAGGCGAAAACACGCGTATCGTTACTTCGCACCTGTATATTTCATCGAGATGCTAACGAGATCGCGGCAAGCCTCCCTATGCCCGTGCACACGCCGGCCCTTTAACTCCCCCCGCGGTGAAATACAGCCGCTCGTGCCGGAATTCAAGCGTGGATCTCGCTCTGTGAAATTCTAAATAGACACGACACGACCGCGCGCGAGCTGGACGCGAATTTACCTCGGCAGGTCGACGCGCCGACTTGCACGGAGCGTTTCGCGAGCCGAGAACTATGAGTGCAGAGTCGAGCAGCTCTGACATGAACCTAATCGATGCGATTTTTCATTCACCTCCCGAATCCGTCGAATGTTTATTTACCGTCGCGTTTAATCGATCTCGCGAGATCCACTGCTTCGCGCGTACCGGTGGACCGTGCTCGAAGGCCGAGCTCGAGAATGGTTGCAAAGCAGCGTGGCTTTTCAGAAGGGCGAAGGAAATAGACGAGTGGCTCTCGGTCGCAACGACAAGCCTTCGACGCGTTACGTAAGCATGGTAAACACTTAGGTACGTGCGCGAAAACCTGTTGTTGGACAGGGGAAAACGCTGTACACGTGCCAACTTGCGATAAGTGGCGAAAATATTCCGACCGTGGCGCACGTTTTCACTCATTGTCGTCCCCAATTATCGGGAATCCATCTCCCCAGCGATAGATACGCGTAAACCGAGTCGCAAGGTCAAGTGCTCGATGGCAAGAGTATTGCAAGCAACTTAAAATTTGCTAGAAGATGCGAGTATTACAGTAAATTCTTAGAAATATTTCTGTCCCTGGCATGTATTTTGGGGAAACCGGGATTTAGTTCGCGTCAGAGGCTCGGAGCTCGTGGCGATACAGCAAAAACCATGTGTTTACCAACGGCGTACCCTTGGCCGCAAAAGAGTATCCTCAAAGACGCTGTTGTGCGTCGAAACAGACCGAGAAATGTTTTCAACGCACCTATTATTCGGCTTGGAACGAATTTCGAGAGGAAATTCAGCGGCCGGGGACAAATGTCGAGGCTTGAAATTACGTTGTTTGAAATATTTTGTAAGTATTTATAGAATAAAGAGACAGTCTCGTACTTCGTTAAACCGGAGTGAATTTAAAATGCTGGGAGAAGTTACATCGCGTGATATCTTATCGCCGATGTTTGAGGTGGGCAAATAATGCAGTGACTTCATTATTTGCAATTACTTCTACTACAAATAAATCAATATTTCATTTCACTGGAAGAAGTGGCAAGGTTATCGCAAAGAAAAATCTAATATATTCTTCCAAATCGTCATTTCAAGCTCTATGTCTCCTAAGACACGTTTGAAATTCGCGGGCTATTCCGTTGTACGTTTTCCCTCCAAAAGTTGCTTTCGATAATCGAAAGCGATCCTCCTTCGACATCGGTCGCCATTAACAAAAACGCCGGCTTCTATTAATTTTCCAGCAAAAGTTCATTGCCACCCACTCAATTATACGCCCAATAATACCCAGAAAAGAGCACGAGCTTGAATTTCCACAAAAATGTAGCTTAAAACGAACAGCAATCATTTAACTCTCGACACGTTTCCAATCGATTGATGACTATAGGCTTGTAGACAGTTTGCCACTACAAAACATATCCCCAACAAGAGAACAGACGTTCTAAATTAGGCTAGGTGAAGTTCATTGCGTTTGAGAGACGTGTCGAGCGACGAACGATCGAAAACACCCAACCAAAACTACATTCCCCACTCGACTGGACGTTGAGACAGGACATCAGCGATGCACCGATCGAACTCGACGCCAGCAACGCATCCTCGTCCACGCCTCGCGATTCAATAACGCGAACAATTCAATAGAGAGAATCGTGAGAAGAATGGGCAAGCACTCACCACCGGCGAGGAAGATGACGTTCGGAGTAAATCGCGCAGCGATCTCGCACCTTTGCTTCCCTGCTGGCTGTGGCTTCCCCTCACCGCCGACCAAGCTCGATGACACTCGTAATTCGTCGGATGTACCGGTCACCACTGATCACTCCCGCCAATAATCACTCGCAGACACGACCAACGACAATAGACACCGTCCCGTTTGTGCGCGTCTGACGTGTATTTACCACGGAACGACCGACCACGGCCAGACGCGTCTCGTCGGCTTGAACTCGCGCTCGCGACTGCTCGGGGAGTCGAACGCCGCGAACGCAGCGCCGATCGGTGGAAGCCGATCGAACCACGCTCGGGAAACAAAATTTCGCCACGCTCTCGTGTGTCGCGCGCGCATTGTCCTCCCTCGCGTTTCACGGATCGCTCCGAACCGTCGAAAATTTACCTTGCCGCGATCATTTCGCCGAGGTGCTCGCATGTATGGGCCATGGATTACCGACTGGCCAAAGAAAGCTGCTCCCGTCCGTCCACGACCGGTGAGTTCCGTTACACCATTTAAAACTCCGCCTGTCGCGACAAAGTTTTTTCCGTTGAATGTCGATCGCCCGCTGGGTCTGGCAGCTTCCACGATTGCCAGCCGCGTGATCGGATTTAACGAAGTCTCTTGTGGCGCTAATTCTACTCGAATCTTTGCTCGCAACACACTTATTGGATCTTCGATCTCTCAGTCGTATCTTGTGGGTACTTTATACGCTACGTTTCGCCACAAATCTTGATGGATGCTCTGGGAGAGCGGAGGAGCGGGGGGATGTACGTCGAATTCAATTGTTGCGAATGATGGCGGGAAGTTTGAACTACAAATATTCCGCGGACCTCGTGTTATCTATGACGACTGGAATTGTTTACCTGTTTTAACAGTACTTAGTAATTCTAATTTTAATGGTAGGGGAGAACGGGGCTAGTTGACTAATTTTTAACATTTCTAATTTTTATAAATAGAATATTGGTATTTTGTTGACATGCTGCGTATCAAACGTTACAAATTTCATTAGGCATAGGGTAAACCAACCAGTGAATGACCGAATTCTTGAATCTATGGACCTTTGAGATTAATACTTGAATATATTTAGCTGTAATAACAAAACAGCTGATGAAATTGCATTTAAATTTATTTTTCTTGAAATTTCTATAAAAATAATTATTTATTCTTATGGTAATTTTAAAAAAATAGTTATAAAATGCAAAACCTGTAGAAGCGCAGTAAATGACCGCATACTTTTAATGAGAATTGTACTTATTAATGTTTGCTTCATACGCGTAACTAAAAATATAGGATACTAGCTTTACTATTCGGCTTCGCCCGAAATTTAGATTCAGATTTTATAAAAGAAAACAATTTTTTTTAGTTTTTTTCTGTGAAAATAGTCACACTTATCTGGATTAGCCAGGCACAATAAGCCGAGGTACATTTCGCGACCCTCGAATTTACCGTTCGAAAGTTTTTAGGCGACAGACAAATACACAAACATACGAAACACTTTCTGCTTTATAGTATGAGATTAAAAGTGCAACTACACTCCATTTATAAACATATAATAATGTTTAAATTCATAATTGACATTTCTTTGACTAATGGTATGCGGTCAATTACTGATTGGTTTACCCTACAAGCTTAATTTTGAAAATCGTTTTAATTGAGTCTAGGTTGTAGTTTTTATTGTGTTTAGAGAGACGAATAAGTGAACAAACCCCGGCTGCGAGGTCAGTTGACAAATGTGATGGGGTTAGTTGACTTGACATTTACTTTTCAGCTTTAACCCTTTGCCTGCGAAAGGCGTATATATACGCTGCAATATGTTAAGGGCCGTACGTAGAAAACCTCCGCGCACCGGGTAAAATAAAATACCGTAAATTATAGCCAATACATCACGTTCCCACAAAATATTCATGGAAAAACATCAAGCAGTACTTAGTGGACAAAAATTCATAAATAGTCGAAGCAAAAATATTTACTTCCCGCCGACCTTTTTCGAATTTTTAATTCTCACCGATAGAACACGCAAGTTTTCGTCACAGGGACACATTAAATGGCAAGCTGATCATTCATCCGCTTCAATATCGCGAATCGCAGCATAATTTATAACATAATACAACAATTAAAGGGAATTAATCAACTGACCTCGTTAATCAACTAGCCCCGGTCTCCCCTAATGTTTACTGTGAAAATGCCACCGACCGGGCCAGTCGAATTTTATCTCGGTGTCGCCTCCTTAACTGTATAAACGTATGTCGGGGCTGGACGAAGGCGACCGCGACGTCGAGGGCACGGCAGGCAAGAAACGATACGCTCCCCGCTCGTATAATCCGCGTTCCCGACGTTCTGCACCGGTACCATTACCATTACCATTCCGGGTCTTCTTCCCGTTCTTTCCCTAGCCGGCCGGTAAACAGTATCTCCAAGTCGACCGAGTAAATCAACAATCGTCCGCGTCTTCCGATTACCGGCGCGACTTTTTCCCGGCTGGCTCACTTACGTTTTTTCCCCCGGCAACCCTGCGATCTTGGTTTCGTCGCCGCGATGCATACGGCAGCCGCGGCCGATCCCAGGGAACCGCTTCTTCTGCGACGTGCTTTCTCCTTACGGGAATTCGTCGGGGAATAATGGGACTACGTAACTGTACACACGGACGACCGCGCGCGGAAAAACTGAGCGCGGAATTAATGCGATCGGGGATTCTTAATTGATATTAGCTTCTTGCCCGTGGACCGTTCTTCCTTCCCGATCGAAGGTTCGGCCGGTCGAAATTCCTTCCGCGTCAGCTCTCGCGGCGTTCCCTTTCTGGGATAGTTTGAATTTTAAATCATCGTGATCGTGACGCGAAACGACAACGACTCAGTTCGTTTGTCCGCTCGCCTCATCGTCGCGCAGAGATCACCGAGCTGTAATCAAAGAGTTCGCGAGCCAATTAGGCAGGGAGGCAGAGAGGGGAAGAGAGAGAGAGAGAGAGAGGGAGATGGAGAAAGGGAAAGGTAAAAAGGCGCCACGGAATCGGTAACCGTACACCGTCACCGGCTAATTATATCATCATTTTTCCCCTCTCGCATGATCGGTACGAATTTTGCTCATCCGTGAAAAAGGCACGCGAGCCGGCTTATTGAATTTCCCGTGGAGCGTAGACGTCGTTTCAACGTGGCCAACAGGTTGTCCGTTGCAGGGCCGATCCTGGAACAAGGATCGGGTTTCCTGTAGCTTTACCGCCCGCGGGAATATCGTATGTCCCCGTCGGGGTGGTTCGTGCCGGAAACGGAAGCGTACCGAGCTTCCATAAACCGTCTGCACTTCCACGCAAACATTCCCCGGCTAGCGGATACATCTTCGCCTCTTTGATCCGCTCCACTCGAATTTTCGAACGTAGATTGCGATTAGTATTAGGTATAGTGATGGGACTCATACCGTATCGATAGGTACATATCGATACCCTTCTCAAAATTTCAATCTGGTATTGAAACATTTATCAAAGTCGAAGGTATCAAAAGGAATCGATGCTTCTTTGATACTTTCAGATGCGAACGTATCGGTACCTGTTTGATACGTACACAAAAATGTCGATACCTATTTGATACCTATACGAGAATGTCGATACCTGTTGAACGCGTTTTTTCAATGGCTGGAGAGTTAGTAAGAAAAGAAATCAATTGAAGAAAAATAAAGTAAACAAAATATTATTTCTTAATAACATTGTATAATGCAGCAATTTCTACACATTAAGGAATAATGTGTGTGTACATCATTTATTAATAAAAATTCAATTATATAGGTAGTTCACGATATTGATTCCTACTCCTACTTCATTAGTTATATTATCAAATCATGATTGGTGATAAATAATATTTTCGGGAAGTACTAAATTGCAAATCGAAACCGATATTTTCGTACAAGCATGCAGCAGGTATTATATATATATATACTTATTTCATACTGTACGAAATTATCGTTATGTATTTAATAATTCTGTGATCAGATGGCAAACCTGTTATGACATTTATTTGATATCTACTTGAAAAAAAAATATATATATATATTTTCAAGTAGCTATCAAATAAATGTCATAACAGGTTTGCCATCTGATCACAGAATTATCAACTAAATAACGATAATTTCGTACAGTATCAAACAAGTATCGATAATTTCGTAACGTATCAAACGAATATCTATAATTTCGTAACGTATCAAACCGGTTTTGATTCGGTATTGATATGGTATCGGTTGAAGAAGAATCGGTATCGATACTTGATACCAAGTACCTAAAATTTCGATGCGTATCGATATTACCTGTTGAGTACTTTGGTATCGAATTGATTGAATATGATGAATAGTATTGGTATCAGTCCCATCACTAGGTATATGGCATTGAGAGCCTGCCCAGGACTTTCAGGCTTCGGTGGTAGAGGTATCTCTTGGGGAGAAAATGGGAAAGAGGCAGGTGTACATTGCCCTTTGTAGCTTCAGAGTCACAGGGTGACGAATAAAGGCACGAAGCGGGTATGAAGATTAACAAGTAGTCCTTGGTACGATATCGTAACCGTGAAATTATTATTACTCTCTTACAATATCTGTCTCTTTAATGTTCTCCTTGAGCTATAAACCGTCGTTCGTGTTTGTACATGAAAGTATCCAAAATTCAAAAGCACTGTTCGACGCTCGCTTCTTCTCCGTTCACGCTTATTACAGGGTTTTAAAAAATCTTCGCGTGCGCTTTACCTACGTACTCTCTCATTTATTCCATTCTCCTTCTTTTTTTCTCTCTCTCGTCTTCACATATTCTCTCGGGGGGTACCACTATGTGGATTAATAATGAACACCGCGGTGCTTTCGACGATCGCTCGACAAGATCGATCCACGCAACGAACGCGATACGTTAAGCTCCCGTTACCTCCTTCTCGGTTTGGCAGTGCGAAACAATCGTTCTTCTTTCCATTTCCCCCTTTGCTCGCTTCGGGATTCGCGATGTCGAGTCGTGGCGTGCGAAGGGAACGCAATCTAGGCAACGAAGTGGCACAGATCAGCTGCGAAGAAGTCGAGAACCTTGGGCCCAGCGTTCTCATCGAAGTGGAATCGAAGTACCCAAAATTTGGATCAACGGAACTTTGTCTAATGGGGGATCGCAGGTCGCGCTTCGTTTATATACAATTTCGAAGAAGAATCCACCGCGCAGGGCAAGCATAATTCAGAGCTGAGCCAAGGGCCCTTGAAGAGCACGAGTACCCAGGCAATCTGGAAACTGTGAAACTTTCCAGTTCCTCTTCCGAACCGAAAAGTTTCGAGCACCAGCGCGCCCTTGATAATTAAGCCGCTTTATCGTATAAAAATCCAAGCTGTCAATATTTCTCCTCTTCCTGCCCGTTCGCTTCTGTCGAAGTCGTTATCTCGTTCTCGTCGCAGACAATCATTGCCACTTCGTCGGAATTGTACGAAAAACAGGTCGTTAAAGAAACGATCGGGCGCTCGCGCGAATACATCTCGCAATGAACGTTCGAGTAAACGCGACAGCGGGCTTTCCAGTTTTCATTTGTGAAGGACACTGCTTTTGGACAGTGAAAGCACAGCTCGCAAGCGTCGCGCGCGCACATTTACCTCTGCTCACTCTCCGCTTCATCTTTTTTTTTTTTGTATTTTTCGTTTATCGTACACATCGCGACGGACGAGGCCGTCGCGCACCGTCTCTACAGCCTAGAACTCGTATTACTCGAAACTATGCGATATATTTCCCTACTGTTCCATACAAGAGACAAGCGGCCCTGTTTTCTAAACCGAAGCAACACCGCAGCGCTCGTGACGAACGTCGAGAAGCTTCGTTAACGCGATCAGGGCGCGGGGGGGAAAGAAACGAAGGGGTGAAACACCGCGGAATGGTCGCGGGATACGTCGACGGGTAAGGTCTTGAACGAGCGATATGGAAGAAGAGTTGATCGAAGGGAACGTCGATGGTCGATTGGGTCTCGGTAGGAAGCGACCACTTCGTCACGATCACTGCCCACCCCTCGTGCTTTTACATAGAATTTATAATAAATGCAAACACTATATCCATAATACGCTACGCCTAAGCGCGTGCTCGAGGAAAAATCGAGACGCCGCAGCTTCGATATTTACACCGATACAAAACGCGCCCTCCTATTTCGCGCGCGCCGCGAGGGGCGCGTCGGCGTGTAATAGTTCCGCCGCATCCCCCGCGACGCCCGCCGAAATTCCACGCAATCTTTCAACGTCCACTGCTACTTTATTCTCATATCCTCTTTGTACATTTACAAGCCATGTCGCGTCGCTGCGTTAAGGGCGCGCGCCCCCTTTTGCGCGAGCCCGGACGCGCGCCCCCAGAGAGCCGTGAAAACTAGAAAGCCGTATTTACGAGAAGTTACCCTAACCAGTCGTTTGTTCTTAACCGTCGACGCGGGAGACTCGGAATGTTCCCCGCCCTTCTCGAAATTCGCGTTCACCACGAACACGCGGACGTCTCGCCATCGAAGCGCGCGGACCGTGCGAGAATCTCGCGTTCCTCTTGGAAAGTAATTTTCGAAACGAACGAGTCTCGTAGATTACGAATCGGGCGCTTCGGTACCGAGGCGCAGGCACGCCGAGCGTCCGAAGCGCTTCATCCCGCTCGATTTAACCCTTAAGTACGTTCTATTCGTGGGGCTGGATAGTTAGCGTTGCGAGATGCCTTATTTATAGCTTCTGTTCATCTCTCTTTCTATCTCTTCTGTGGGTGGGCCGACAATGCCAGTGATCCTAGAGCAAATCGTCGGAGAAGACGAGCGACGTCCGATCGACGGGCTCTTTGTTCGCGTGGGAGCGGCGTACTCGAGGGTTAATTCATGCCCGGTCCGCGGGAGATCGATTGAAACGGAAGATCCGCTTTATTCGGAGGGCGAGAGTGTTTCAGTGGACGCGAGCCTCGACAGCCGAATCGCCGGGGAAACGGGAATCGAGAATACAGTTAACGAACACATAGTTTTGCCTTCGAGCTTAACCATCAGTGGAAAAGATGAAGGGAATGAAAGATCGCTTAGAATCGTTGGCGGTTCGGCGTAGAAAATTTATTACCAACCGGCGATGCAATCGTCCAGCGTCGCGACGCTTCTTCGAGGAAACAGGCGACGCGTGATTCTCCTACGAAAGAGAAGGGGGATCGTTACCCCGTGTTCCATGGAATAAAATCAGGGGAAAGACACTGTCCGCCCGACGGACAACGATAAAGCATTCATCACCCCCTCCCCCACCCCGACACTACATCGTTTCCATTTAATCGTTTCTTACGCCTTTCTAATGTTTCTCTTTATTTTTGCAAAAATACGGTGTCTACCAGCGTTCTCCTTTCTCCCTCCTCTTTCTTCCTCATCCTCTCGTTCTCTCACGCTTTCTCGCCAGTCGTCTCCTTGTTCCACAGTCCGTTTACGGCTCGAGGATCGCGATTCTTTATTTACAGGATGCTCTTCTAATCTCCTACTACATATCGTAACCACGTGCTCTCCCTCTCTCTCTCTCTCTCTCTCTCTCTCTCTCTCTCTCTCTCGCTCTTACACCCATTCACGCAACACCTCTCTACCTATCGTTAGCGCGTTGCACACACGCACAAGCGCGAGACACGAGAACCGAAGGAACAGCCGCGGATCCGGGCCCGCTCCTCTAGAAAATCTGTTTCGCAACGAAACAGGCGAATCCGAGCCGAGGCTCGCTGCTCCTCTCCGGCCCGAATCTCTCCCACGCTGTCGCGTCCGACGCTAATGGATATCTAATTACCTTACACAAAACTTTACAACGTCTCGCTAAAATATACATTTATCGTTTAATGCGTAGAATCGCGCGGGTAGAAGTCGACAGCGTTGTCGCGAGAGAAAAAAAGGCGCTGGGTATAAAAAGAAGGGAGGAGGTCAGAAGGGAAATGAGGAACGAAGGGTGGGTAGCTTCGCGCGCTTCTTTCCAGCAGGAGGGTTGGTTTCCTATACTTCCGTCTGGATGCGATGCCTCCTCGCTAAATGGCGCGATATAATTCTTTGCTCGATCGATCTAACGCGAATCTTAAGTAAGAATTCGTATCTCGCTTTATTTCTCTACAGAATCGGGGAATACTAATATTTAGATTCGGATTGCGGTGGTTACTAAAAATAAACAGTCTTCCACACGATTACGATTCAAGGACGCCGCCGTGGGCGGCGAGTCGCGAGACGGGGATGTCAGGAGCAATTTGGAAGGAATCGTACGTGGAAACTTCCGAGGGCTCTCGAGGCATTCGTTTCGCTGAAGAAGAATTTTTACGCCACGGTACACTTATCCACGAGATCAAGCGTGATTTTGAATGGACGAATGTTTCTCCCGGCGGTCCACCCTCGCAAACTGAACGCGAGCGATTATACTCTAGCCGTACCAACTAAACTTAAGAATTTCTACCTAAACAACGCGGCCCGCCTAAACCTAATTTATACTTCGATACTCGCTCGCGATTGAATACATAAATCCGCGCACAGAGAGGCTCGGTAATTCTCTAAAAAAAAAAAAGAAAAAGAAACGATAGATCAGGAAAACACGAAATTGGTCCCACCCGCGACGCAACACATTTCTCCAAACGAGGCTGCTTCCCCTTTGCCGAAAGGGGGGATCGAAAGTGACGAGAGTGGAGCCAGAGGAACGATCATCGGACCGCGATCACGCCACGAAAGTAAATCAATGAACACGGGAACGCGAGATGAGCGCGAGATGAACACGAGAAATCACATGGGACGCGCGACACGATGATGGACAAGCTTTATGGCACTGAGGGGACATGCCAAAAAGGGAAACGGGGGAGAAAAGTATGGGAGAGTGAAAGAAGATAGGGTATAGAAAAGAATTAATATTTTAACGAGGAAGAAGTAATAAGTAAAGAGAACCGTGTCGCGTGCAGTAGTGAAAGAGGGTAACAGATGGAATCGGTTGCGCGGGGAACGGAATCGATCGACTGCGGCCACGGTTCAACTGCGGGGGACGATGACGATGCCCGTACGCATCGAGATATAGCTATACATATACATACATACACAAATATATATATATATATATATATATACATATATATATATATATGTCTTTTCACATTTTCTCCTCCGTTAATGTGTTCCGATGGCAGTGGCTTGGTTCGCGTCCGTTGACGTAGCGAGATTGGCAGTAGGCGGGTTCCAGACGCGCGCTCGCGGGGAGAAGAGCGATCCACGCTCCTAAGGAATGAGTAAAATAAAGGCGCTGGCGCGAGCGCGAATGTGGGAGGCGATATAAGGGATAATAAGGCTCTAAGGTGTGCGGCTAGCGCGAATTTTCAAAACGGTCTGGCAGTGCGCGAGTTTTGGCAGTGACGCGTTTCTTTCTTCTCCGTCTCGCGTGGCGTCGCTCCTCCCTCGTGGATTATTCACCGCGGCGTCCTTCTCCCCCCGAGCGCCAGCATTCCGCTTAAAAACAGAGATTCCCTCGCTTGGAACCGCGAGCTCATATAGGCTGATCCCCGTACCACCGGGGCGATCCATCGACAATTTCGACTAACTATGTACACACACGCTCGCGACCGCTTCGCCGCAGCGGGACTGGGCCCCTCTGCGGAACACAAGGCGCCCCTCTCTCTCTCTCTCTTTCTTTCTTTCTCTCTCTCTCTCTCTCTCTCTCTCTCTCTCTTTCTCTCTCTTTTTCACTTTCTTTTACACATCCGCGGCAACTAGAGATCTATCGGATTATACGTGTAACCGTAGTAATAATAATAGTAAGAATAATTAACCGATCAATTAGCCTAGAGTTCTTAATTACAATCGTATTGGCAGTGTTTCTCAGCTGGTGTGTGTAGGTGTGTTTCTGTCCGTGTGTGTCCCGTGTCTACCTCGCGCTCTCGATATATCGGCTTGCACACGCGGCAACCCCGTCATCCCGTCTGTACACATTCGCGCCCTCTTATCCGCTCATAGCCACGCACAACACGTCATCGACACGATCATATCCTCCTCGCCCCTCACGCCCTAGCTCCTCTTAATTTACAAGTATTCCGTCTGCTTCGTCTTCTTTTATACCGCTACATATACATATGTGTGTGTACACGCGCGCGGCATCACATTCCACGATGTCAGAAGTTCCCGCGATACGAGAAACAGATTTCTACGATCCCGGCGTATCTACATCTATGAAAATAGCGATCCGTCACGCCCGAGTCCTCTTCCCACAGTCCTCTCCTCGTACTTGCCGCTACTCCTGCTTCGTCATCTCCCCCGTAACCCCTCAGTAACTCCGTGGAAAATGTGGCACAGCCATCGTGTTCTATCCCCCCTGTACAGAGTGACAACAGCTTCTCCGTTTCTACGTATCCGTCCGCTTCGATCCGCTTCCGCGTCCGCTTACTCTCCAAAGGCAGTGCGCACATACTTCCTTCGCAGGCATCTCCGACCAAGCGGCTCGAAAGTCGCGCGCAACATCTCGGCGCAGCAAACTTCCCTTCCCTCTTCCTTCCCGAATCGAGCGAATGACGTGGAGGCCGCGTACTTGAGAACTGAGAACGGATCTGGACGTCCAGGCCCAGAGCGGACGACTGGGTCGATCCTCGGTAACTTCATTCGAAATGGAGAAAGACAGCTGAGCTGCCCAAGGTGAGAACGACAGTTTCCGTGCCGTGTAAGTGGAAATAAACGGTCGCTCGATTCCGTTCGATGCGCAGCGTCGGACTCGCGTTGGCATGCTGCACGTAACTCAGCAGAAAGATAAAAATAGGCGACTAATCGAGGTACACGTGATATCGAACACGCCTCGGGCTCGAAACGAGCTCGCGCGTTCCTCGAGGACACTTCCCATTCGTTACTTTAACTGCAATTTTGTACAAACGTCACTCTCCTCTCGAAATGGAAAAACGAATAATTTTCTCGATAGAAATCTCGTTGGCGAACGGGTCGTCCGACTGTCCTTTCTGTTTCGTATTCCTACACTGGCAAACTGCAATCTTATTTCTCCCGCTCCTCCATCTCCTGCTCCTGGTTTTTCCGTCTTCTTATCAAGCGCGACTTTATTACTCGACAATGTTCACCAGCATGCCTCTCCTCTCTCCGTATTCCTCCCCTGTCGCACGACAACGGCCGACACGAATTTCTACCGAGCTGAAGATCGAGGTAGATGCATCTCCTTCTGACAGTTGGTCGAGGACGATTCGAAGAAGTCCACGTTCCCTTCCGTCACGCCCCTCATACTTCTCTCTTCGTTCGGCTTTCTGTCGCGGGGTATTTAAACAGGGCCCGGAAGTGCCAAGGGGCCGTTGCTAGATATTAATTGATTCCTAAGGCCACCAGAGTGATTATCTCCTTACAATCGTTAACTAACGTTTAACAATTTGCTCGCTCTCTTACTTCTTTTTTTTTTATATTCACCTCCCGTCTGCTCCCCTTGCTTAACGTGTCGAGTACTCGTGCGTTACTGTATGTACTTTTCTCTTTTTTTTTTTCGTTTTTTGTATATTTTCTCTCCCCTTTAACTCGACTCCGCCGTCTATCATTGGTCTTGCACGACGGGCAACGATATAAAACGTATCCACGGTGAGGCACTTTTCAGGCCCAAGCCCAGCTCTTCCGAGTCCGACGAGTGTCGCCTTTCGGTTCGCAGGCACTCGTGGCAGGAATCGACCCCAGCACGTTCGGCAATTTGGTATCGATAGGCAACAAGAATATCATTCATCGCTATCCACGACTACTATCATACATCACCTAACGACCGATGGATTTAGGCTAAATAAATTAGAATGTATTTCTCTCGGGTATCTCTTTGCTACTATGTTTTTTTTTTCAACCAGTTTGTCCGTTTATTTGTACCCCCTGCCTCTCTCTAGTCTGCTCCTGTCCAACGACGGGAAAGCTCACGGAGCTGGTCGCAGACTCGTCCTCGTCTGTGTCTTTCATTCGTGTATCTGGAACATCGTTAATCTTCGTCTCGGGCTCGGCTGGATATCTTAATCGTACGCTCCTTTCCGCCTCGCGGAGAGGACGTGCCACCCTATCGTTTCCTCTCGACGCGTTCAGGTTCCGGGTCGCCTTGCCAGGCCCCATTCTACACAGACCAGGAAGCACAGTCGTCCTGATACAGGACTCGTCCGAAATTCGTACTCTGGCTTAGTCGTCGCTGCTTCGTCACACGCTTGTCCTCGAATACGGCTCGAGGCATTATCACGAGTTCTTCACCGGTTTCCGGCGCTGCTTCACCCGCGCCAACGGCGGCGTCCCGCCGTTTGTCGCCGAATAGAGAGCCAGAGTCACTTCCTCCGGGTTGCTGGACGCCACCTTGCGTATCCCTATGTTCTTCGTGCTTTGTACTTCCGATTCGAGCACCCACTCGTCCGGCTCGCTGCAGGAATAATCGGGAATTAGTCGAGCGAACGAGGTAGAGCATTCGCTGCTCAACAACGGTAAGAATAGCTAAGACACTCACATGTCGGGAGGGTGCCACCGCAACAGGACCTTGGTCTTTCCATCCATTTCGACTCTTCGAGCTAATACCTGCGCACAAGAGCATTACACTAGTAGCGCGATCATTCACGCGTTTCAATAGCTATCCGTGACTTTTCTTCAACTTACTTGACTAGTTAGGGCCATCGAATTTCCCGGGGTCTCCGCGAGACGGCCCTGCGTCCTCGACTTGGCCAATTGGAGTAACCTGTGCTGAAGACCCTCCATCACCCCCGAGTCGAAGTAGTCGAAGAGTCTCGCTGCAGAGAACATGCGCGGCGTTAGTAATAGTTACTGGGAAAGGTGCATAGATACCAATGAAGAGGTCGATTTAACAGAGACAATTACCGGACCAAGGTTGCCTCCTATATCTGAGCCGTTTCCCGTTCCTCCTCACCAGTTTCCCTCCGCTCTCGCAGCTCCTTCTGGCATTGTTGTTGCTGGTCTCCGGCTGATTGAAGTGTCCGTTCACGTGCCTCTCCAGGGCGGTCTGAAATCAAGTTCGTTCGGCTCGTTACCACCCCGATTGTCGGCATCTTGCAACGAGTGCGTGTTTCTCCCGTCGACAGGATGACCCCGCGTTAACGTTTCACAATTCCATTGAGAACTGTGCCTAGAGAGATGACGATCGACGGATCCAATGGATGCAATTCAGTACCTGAGAGCTGAATCTACTGCCACAGCCGTCGACGATGCACCGGAAGGGTTTGTTGCCGCCGTGAGAGAGCACGTGTCGCTCCAGCCATCTCCGCGAGCAGGAACTCCTTCCCTGCACCTTGCACCCTTGCCACTGGCAGACGAAATTGTCGCCGCCAGTTTGCGTGTTGATGTGCGCTGCCTATAAACACAGACGTGCGCGTCATGAAACTCGGAGTCTTCCCTAGGTCCTATACCGTTCCAAAAACTCGACTCGTCGCACGGTGCGACGGAGTAACCGTACCCAACGGACACCTACTTGGTAGCCGCGGAGGTGTTGGAATATCGATTACGCGGCTCAAACGAAAAGGGGGGGAAAAAATTGGGCCGCGATATTTGGTGTCGTGCAGCAGGAGCAGCAACAATGTAACAGAAAACTGGGGAACACGATACGCGAGCATCGTTAATTCCGCCTGGCTCGAATTACGCGAAGGCGATCGATCTGATAAGAGCATCCTGTCTGTCGGCTAGCTCCATTTCGAAACATCCACGCGGACGCGGCGAACGGTAGCCGGGGGAACGGAGGTGAAACGATAAATCGCACCTGCAAATGCTCCAGAAGCCCTCCGCTGGATTCGAAGCTCTCCTCGCACTTGTCCCACCGACAAACGCCGCTGTCGGTGGCCTGCTGCTGCCTGTCTTTCTCCGGTTCCCGGGCAGGGAATCGTATGGTAGTCGGGGCGGAGAGTATCGGCGAGAGCGGCGCTTTCGACTCGCTGCTCCTCGAGTCCTCCTCCTCCTCCTCGACGTCGTCCTCGTCCGCGGGGCTGACCTGCGTCTCCTTGATCTCGGTGTCCTCCGGTACCGACAGCCTCGACAGAGGGTCATGGCTGGCCTGGGACCTCAGCGAGCCCAGGATGCTCCCGCAGCCGTTCGTCAGGTTGTTGTTCTCGTTCACGTGCGGCTTCGAGAGGATGCAGCCCTTGAAGTCCAGCGCCCCCGTCTCGCTGGTCAGAGACGGGGCCGGTGTCGAGGGCGGCGACGTGTTCTTCGCGCTCGGACTAACCTCCGAGGCCAACCTAGACGGTAGCAAAACGAGCCATCAGACTTGCGGTCCTCTCCATCGTTACTCTACTTCCCCCCTTCGTTGCAAAGATCCTCGCGAGAAATAGTATAACAGTGGCTAGAGCAACGAGCACCGAAGGCACTGAAGTCTTCAATTGGTAACTGAGTAGCGGAGTTTGCAACGATCTGGGCGAGCAGTGAGTTAATAGCTTCCTGATCGGCGAACTGTAACGACCACCTACCTGAGGGACGAGATCTTGCAGCTCGGTATGTTCTTCAGCACGTCGTTGGAGATGGGCAGACTGGGCACCGGCTTGGGCAGCTTCTTCTCCATCTTACCGTTGGCCCTGGGCACGATCACCGGCGGTGGCTTCTTCGTGGGTGGCGGGGACATGGTGAGAGTTCTCACTTCCCAGTCGTTGGTCGAGGTGTTCCGGCCGTTCGGCGAGACGGTGCCCAGGTACTTGGCTAGTCCTCCCTTGTTCCTCTGCACCGTTGGTGGCCTCCGGAATTCCGACGAGCTCTTCGCAACCAGCACCGACATCGTCTCGCTGTTCTTTTTGATCTGCGCCGGGTAACACGAAACGCGTTAAATAATAGAAGCTACTCCACCACTTCGGTTATGTAGCAATTCGTTCGATCCTTACCTTGGGTTGCTGCGGCTTGATTTGAGTCTTAAAGTACTCGGTGATCTTGCCCTGGGACTCGTGGTGATGGTGAAGGCCGTTCGGCTTGCCGATGGTGGACTTGGTGGCTCCCCTGAAGGTCGGATCGGCGGCCCCGGACCTCGGCAGGGCGCCAGCTTCGGGCTCGCCTTTGAGCCTCTTGTAGGTGGAGCAGGCGGTGGCCGCCAGCGGCGGGGTCCAGGGCCACTGGGGCCTGGTGCTGATCTGCGACGACGGCGCCAGCTTGGGTAGGGACGGAAGTGGGCTGGCAGATGCGCCGCGTATCGCTACCCCCTCGTCGCTGCTCGTGCTGCACGGGGAACCCGGCTCCGTGATGTCGCTGGTACCGCTGCTGCTACACTCCCCGCAGGACACGGCCACGCCACTGCAAAACACGTCGACCATCGCCGTTAGATCAGCCTGTCAATTCTCTTACACGCCAGCATAAATAGCTGGCAACAGAGCGCGGTGGTTGAAATGCTCTCTAAGCTCTCAACTCCCGATACTCCAGGCTCTAACTACGTTTACTTCTCCGTGGCGAGGGACTCTAAAGAAAAGGTTCAGCAAAAATTGGGCAAAGCGTTCCCAAAGCGTACCACTGATCCAGGAATCTCAGACGAACGAAAGGACGGAGAAGCCCGTAGGAAAATTGCAGAGCTTGCGAGGTAACCATATTACCAGCAGCGCAAACCTAATTACAGGGTCAGGCATTGGCAATCGGCCCGTTTCGGTAGCCCGCCAGTGATCAACGGCCTCGTTTACTGAGGTTTACTCCCGCCGCTTCTGTGACTCGCGAGTAGCGCTAATAGGTGAGGGAGGAATGATAAGAAATAATGGTGAATGGAGAAGAACCTCCGTGACGCTCTTGGTCCTTGAAAGCCGCGTATCGATTCCCGCTGGTTGCGCTTAGATGGAACTCAGGCGAATTTCTGATTAGCTAGCGAAACGGAAAACCTTCCTGGGTGCACGCGTAGGTATATACACCTGCGAGGAAACGTATCGCGTGGCAATGCGGCTCGCGTTTCGTCGACAGAAAGAAATGCGTGCTGGAATGAAGTCGGCGCGGAAACGGGATTGGATTCACGCGCGCACGCAGTATCGCCGTTTCTGCGGCCCCGAGGAAATGCTACTTCAAGTAAAAAAATTACGCCGAGTACATGAAATCAAATAAATCACAAAAAATAGAAGACAATAATAATTGCAAAATAAAAGAAAGATGTGAAATCAAAATGAGCTGCGAGTACATAAAGCTGCTTACAGTCAAATACTTGGCGTAGTCAGGCAAGGTCAAGGTGTCGATGAATAAGAATTATTTAAAAACGCAATAAAATGAAAGTGTACTCATATTGACAGAGCTTTAAATTGGCAAATTATCTGAAAGCCTGCGAGGGAGGTATTGATGATCCGAGAATACCTTGCAATACCTAAGTAAATATATATACATATATTTACTTTTTTTATGTTCAGTGGAGAATCATAACTCCAATATGATTTAACAGTTTGCATTACATTTCCCTTATACGTTCTCTTAGAAATATCGAGCTTACAAAATCTCTCTTCGAAAACAGAGTTTCTCGCAGGAAACGCACATGTCGCGATTCAAATTTCGGCAACTTACCTTGTGTTTGGAACTGCATTTTGGTTGCAATTCAATGGTACAACGATACATATTTGTAAAAACACGTGGCACCTCAAATTTTGACAATCTACCTTATTTGACACTCGTCGGGTTACAACCTGACTGTAAGCTGTCAAAATTTGGAGTAGATTGCATAGTGAAGATAGCGATTGACGAACCAAACACATTGTATTAGTTCGTTTTGGCTGAAGGTGTGCGTGTAACGCGTAGTATACGTATTATGTTGACGAAAATTTGGTTGGAGAATCAGAAGAAGAAAAATCTCACTGTTTCCGACTGATCCATGAGACGATATTACGATATCTCTGTCATGCGTGGACCGATTTTATCGAATTTGGTCTTATTCGAAAGCTTGTATGCAGCTTAAATAAGAAAAATGCCTTCAAATTTAGGAAATATTGCAGGCGCGATAAAATAAGTTTCAAATAAGTTTGGATTAGCCGGTAGCTACAGTCAACATATACAGGGTGTCGAAACATGTACTTGGCGTCGAGACGCTACCGCGTGTCTAGACCTCGCCACCGGCCGCTTCGTTAGCTATAATCCACGCGACTTTTTCAGCGTTCTTGTTTCACCGCGGCAATTGATTCATCGCCGATCGACCGGTTCGTCCCGTTTGCCAGATGAAACACAAAGTATCGTGACCAGTAGTGAACCGTGAAGAAGCTTCGATAACGAGCGCACCGATCGGAAGCATCGATCGACCTCCAAGCAACTCCGACAAGTCCCACTGCTCTGGGCCTACGATCCAGTGAAATGGGAGCCCGCGGATGCAATGATAACGTTATCGCGATGGCGGAATGCGATCCGCGCGATCGCCCGTGTCCTTCGCGCGAAAAACTCCGAGAACCAGCGGAGTAGAGCCGTCGCGGGTCCCTGCGAAATGACCCCGGAGTCGAGAGATATCAGGGATAAATAGAAGCCGGGGACGAGGAAGAGGAGAGGAAGAGCGGGAGGAAAAGGAGGACGCTCGGTGAATGGTTTTCGCGGCCGAAGATATTTTCGGAGGCGTATTCGTGCCGGGCCGCCGACGTCACGGGAGAAAGAAAGACACTGACCTTTCCACATTACGATTCGTTGCCGACATTGCGTTTACGCAACGACGCGCTCTGTCGCCCGGGGACCGGAGGCCAGCCGAGAGGAACAGAGACAACGCTCGGCCGTTCATTAAACCCCGGCCGGCTGAATGACGGTCATTGTGCCATGAAATTCCTCTTTTTATCGATTCTCGAATCTCCTTCGGGCCCCGTAGGGCCCCGACCCCCCCTCCCTGTTACGCCGCGTCGGCCACCGTCGATCACCGATCTACCTGGCCACGGAACCTACGCTTCACCCAGTTGTTTGTTTCCCTCAAGAATCCACTGGCTGGCGGGGCAAAAGTCTGCGAACGAAACGCGAGAGGTGTCTAAATATTTCGTCTGCCGGCGATAAGGCCGCATGGAGCGCGCGGGTCGCGTTGCACAGGCAGAAACAAGGAGAAATGGGATGGAAGGGATGAACAAGAGGAGTAGATTGCCAGCGCGTGCTCTTGCAACTCGAAACAGAGTCGCGTTGCATATACGATGGATCGAGTGGTTCGAGAACTCGTTCGACACCCTTGGAAGCGGGGTGGAGGAATTCGTGGACGATTCGAGATCGTCGCCTTGCTTTATGAAGCTTTTAAGTGGCGAAGGTAGACGATATTTCAGACGACGTGAAGTGCCCGTTTTTTTTCCCAGGCAAGGTGCATCGCGTGCGACTCGGATCGAAAGATCTACGCGACGGGATCTCGAGACCAAGTCCCCGTGGATCACGCTACGTTGATCCTCCCGTCCTTGCAGGTGGCTCCTCCGTTCGGAGGTGCACCAAGGCTTGGGCGATGCTCGCACACATCCACGCTTCTACGTATATAAATCGGGCTCGTCTTCCTCTCTCCTCTCTTCGCCAGCAACCACTCTCTTCTCTTATTTTCGCCAACGCTATTGTCCCTCTCCCTCGCCACCTTCTCAGCCGCTCTCCGTCGTACTTTCACGTACTACTTACCACCACCGTGCTCGTTTCACTCTCGGAATCTCTTGTCTAGCCTACTGTCGCTCTTGCGAGCGCCTCTGTCCTTTCCCTCCTTTCGTTTTCCCGATTACCGAACGATCCCACCCCGGTGTATGTATCAAAGGGTGCGCGAGAACCAGCTCCTCTCTTCCGTCGGGCGTTTAGAATCGACCGCGGCGAGTCGCCCGAAAAACACGTTTACAATTCACTCGGCCTTCTAGGCATCCTCGTGTGAAAATATTCGACCTCGAATTTCGAGATCGAAACGAGTCGAGCTGGCTCGATCCGCGAGTCTCCAACGACCCAGATGCTCTTTTTACGCCCACGCCAACTTAATAACTGCCTGCACGGAACGGTTATAAACGCCGGGTGACCGGTCACTGGGATTAAACGGGCAGTCCAGTTGCACGGTTTGTCTCTGTACCCGTCTCCGCTTATCAGCGAGTTCTTCCACCTATTCTGTCGTTCCTCCCTTCCCTCTTATCCATCTAGCGCAGCGAGCAGCGAGCCTCGCATCCCCTTGTTTAGCCTTTCTCTCTTGTATTCCTTAATTCCCTGTGTCGTGGCCCCTCAGCTTCCCAGCGCCCCTCCCGTCGACCCCTCTTCACCCCTAATTTCGTTCGCTGGGGCGAGCTCTGTCTCCCTCTCGCCGACCGTGTCGTCGGCGAAGCGCGTCTCGCTCTCTTCCACTCGACAGATCGTCGCATCCCTCTCTCTATTCGCCCCCCTGTGCTCCCCCTCCGCCCCCGAATTCTATCCCGTTCTCTATCGCTCGGCCCCTCGTCGTCCCTCTCTCGATCTCTTAGAATTCCTCTCTCGAGCCCTCTCGGTCCCTCCTGGGGGAAATCAATCCTCCTTATTCCTCCGCGTCCTTCGCCCTCTTCCCTCCCCTTCTCGCCCCCTTTTCCTCTGGCGATTTTCTCGCTCCGTCCCTCTCGACCCTCTCCGCCGCTCCCGCTCTCCTCCCTCTAGCGTCCTCAGCGCCGTTGCTCCTCTCTCCCTCGCGTCGCGCCTGCCCTCCTCTCGCATAGGTTCCCTTTTCCCTTTCACTCCAGCCCGAGCGCTCCGCCAGCGCTCCTCTCCGTTCCACGCGATCACTCCCACTCTCTAGCCGTCTCTCCCTGTCCCTCCTCACGCTGCCGCGCTCGCCGTCCTTATCAAACAGGCCATGAGCCCCGGAGTGCTCGGGTCTAGCGATGGGAATGATGCCCTCGCGGCAGGTATCCGTGCTGCTCGTTTACCGATAACCGTTAGCGCGATGTAATAGATTGGAAGATGGTTCCAGCAAATACGTTCATGGTATACGTTCTGTCAAAAAAGTACCCGGAATTGGTGAACGAAACACAAAATATGTATTATTCATCCAAATTTATTGCATCGCCTTCAAAGTAGGCCCCTTTCGAAATAATACACTCATGCCAACGAAGAACCCAATCATCGAAACATTTTTTGAACGCATTTTTTGGAATCAACTTCAGTACTCGCCGCGAATTCTCTTTTATGTCATCTATCGACTGAACACGGGTGCCTCGAAGTGGTAATTTCGGTTTTGGAAAAAGAAAAAAGTCGGCCGGAGCCATATCAGGGGAATACGGTGGCTGCTCGATAAGATTCGTTGAGTTTTTGGCCAGAAATTCGTTCGCAATAATAGTCTTGTGAGATGGTGCGTTATCGTGGTGCAAAATCCATGAGTTTTCTTTCCACAAATCTGGACTTTTTCCACGAATTTGCTCTCTCAAACGCCGCATAACGCTCAGATAATATTCTTTATTTACTGTCTTACCTTGTGGCAAGAATTCCGAGTGCACAACACCGCGGTAATCGAAAAAGACTGTCAACGTCACCTTCGCTTTTGATCGACTTTGACGTGCTTTTTTCGGTTTCGGCTCAATTGGAAGGCGCCATTCCGAAGCTCGTTGACTGGTTTGCATGTCAAACTCGTAAACCCATGTCTCATCACCAGTTACAATGCGTTTTATGAATGTGGGGTCGGAATTGACTCGTTCTAAGATGCCTTCAGCGACCTTAACGCGATTGAGTTTTTGCAGAAAATTCAGGTCTTTCGGCACTAGTCAAACAATCGTTTAAAATGCTACGAATTGATTCGCGAGACACAGAAATTTCGGTGGCTATCTCTCTCAGACTTAGACGACGATTTCCAGCCACCATTTCCTTTACTTTAGCGACGCGAAGTTCAGTCGAAGACGTTGATGGCCGACCAGAGCGAGGCAAGTCTTCCACCAAATCTCGGCCGCTTTTAAATGCACTGTACCACTCATACGCGCGTGTTTTTGATAAAGTCGATTCACCGTAAGCCTTACGTAACATTTTCAGCGCTTCGGCACACGAAATTCCATTTGCGATGCAAAATTTCAGACAGTTTCTTTGTTCGATATTTTTATCCATTGTAAAAATTGCAAAACACACTTGAGATGAACTGACACAATGTCGCACTGTAAACAAACTAAACGACAAGTGACGCTCAAACTTCGCGTGAGTATAGAGGACAGTTGTGCCAACTTAGCGACAAAGAGAATTTCAACAATCCCCTTAAGCGAGCTTTTTAAATGATCGATTCCCGGTACTTTTTTGACAGAATGTACACGCGCTCCTCTCTTTTCCGCGCGCGATACCCTCGGTAGTGCTGCGTTCAGAGTCTCGCTGTCGAGCACCCCCCGGAGTACATTACCGCAAGCCTCTTTTAGTTACTGCACGACCGCGAGCTTGTCTTTGCTGCTATTAACTCGAATCCTCGTGCTGCGCTGTGTCGTTACGACACTTCGAATCAGTCCTCGGATAGCGCTTGAATTAGTCCCATCGCTAGCCCGTGCACACATGCTCGCGTCGATCACGCACGCTCGCGCCCTCCTGCTTCGCCGTCTCTGTCGCTCGCGCGTGTGGAAAAGCGCTGGCGCGTATACCAGCCTCCTCGTCCGACGACGAGGACTTCCTCGTCGGACCCACGTCGGCGGAAATGCATGCTCACCTAAATACCTCGAGTTATATTCACAGCTAGAATCAACTGCCGCAGCTGGTAGACAACGACCGACCGTTCCCTCCGAACGAAACCATCCTCCCTAACCTGAACCCTTCTTCCTCCAATTTTCCCGGATTCCGTCGCTTCGATTTTGCCCGCTTCTCCTGCAGCTCCTCCTCGAGCAACGTCTTCTTCCGCCAAACCCCTATTCTTCAGGAGGCTGCGGAAAGCAACGCTCCGCGAGGAATTACGATACTCGTGGCTGAAAGAGTTTCATCCCCCCGCGTGCTGCTCGTTTTGGAGGAACCGTTAAGCTCCTACAACCCCTGGCGATAAGTTTGGAACCAAACGCAAAAATACGAAATTAACGGGAAACACCGATATTTTTTATGTATAATATGCAACGGTATATACATGAAACGCGTGGTAATGTTAAATTAGTCTATTTTAAAGTAAAAGCAACAAAAATAATTAAGAATTTTGTTTATTATATAATAGAAAATATGGAAGAAACAAAATGTGTCTGGGACTTTACTTACTGCACTTCGGCTACAATTCAAAATTTCAGCTACTTTTTGCCGAGTATTGCCTTCTTTCAATAATGCAATTATGCGTAACTTTAAATCGTTAGATAAATGTTTGCGTGGCGGCATGTTTTATTCATTCGACTTGCTTGTTTCCTGTCTCAAAAGAGTATTGAAAAGAGAATAATGAAATGAAAACCATGAAGCAACTAACTAATATGCATGTACAAATGTCAGAAATTACTAGGTAATATAAATATTAAATCAATTATTGTTAATTTCCTTGCAAATTCATAATGTTACATACTTTTCTCCAGAACATCGGTCCGTTCCATACTTATTTCCCAGACACATTTTGTTGCTTCCATATTTTGTATTATATAATAAACTAAATTCTTAATTATTGTTGGTGCTTTTACTTTAAAATAGACCAATTTAACATTACCACGCGTTTCATATATGTACCGCTGCATATTATACATAAAAAATATTGGTGTTTCTCGTTAATTTCGTATTTTTGCGGTTGATTCCAAACTTATTGCCAGGGGTTGTAGGAGGCAGATGTCTCGTTTTCGGTTTTCAGCCGAAAGGGGGGGCCTACATTATTCAGGGATTCGACGGCTGTATCTTGGGTCTGGGAATCTTCTGTTCCCGGAAAAGGTCAACCCCCAAGCGACACGGTCGTCGGCCATCTTGACAGACACCCCCGCCATTCGGCAATTCCTTCTTTGTTCCGGAAAAGGCGACGGAACCCGCCCATCGCGTCGCTCCATTCCCATCAATTCCGTTAAATTTTTCATCGAGTCCCACGCACCCCTCGATAATCCCGTCGGCTCTTTCGTCTCGATCCTCTCGCGGGGGACGGCGGCAGATTTTTCGCGAATAAAGTCCCCGGCGAGTGTCGGGGGCTCGTCTGGAACCTCGGAAACGTCTTCGAAAATCTCAGTGCCGCGAATAAAGTTCTATACGAAGCAAGGGGAGCGCGCGTGTGCCGGGGCAGAGCGACGGCTCGTGGAAAGCACGTCGAACGAAGGTTTACGACACGGGGTAACGGTTAGGGGTGGCCATTCGATGTCCGTCACACGAGTTGCATAACTGACCTACGCCCAATCCGCAGATCCTCGCCACGGTCACGCGAACACGCGCACAATACCGGCCGCAGACTCCGTGTCTCCCTTCCGCAGCGGGGACGTAGAAGGGTGGAAGCCCCGTCGGATTCGGTCGAGCCCCGTTGCGTAATTCCTGGCAGAAACTTGCCACGGCACAGGCTGGCGACTCGAAGGGAGAAGGAAAGATAACGAGAGAGGCGTTAAATTTATGAAGCGGCTGTTGACCCTGGGTCACGGTACACTCTTCCCTCGGATTCCCCGCGTTTTTAAACGAAAGAGCGAAGGAACGAAAGGCGAGGAGGAGGTTGCGCCGAGGGTCGAGCCGATCGACAACCCCTTTCCCGCCGGGATGTTACGTCGATGGGGCTGCGAGAGCCATAATCCATCTGCAAGCTATTACAACGAGGCTTCTTAGGGTATCGTCGACTGGAAAAAAAACTTCTCTCTCTCGAGGGCTGAAGAGAGACCCGACAGGCTAGGGGGGGTAGAGAAATTAATACTCGCGAGCCGTCCGGCACTCGAGGAAGTTCCGAACAAGTTGGCCGGGTCACGATCCGTTCAATTGATTTCGTTTAAAAATACCTCGCCCCGGTTACCGGCCGACGGAAGTCGTATATCGATCGCGATTTCTGCGCGGGTTATCGTGCTCCTCCGGCACGGGCTTTTAAATTAGCGTTGCGACACGCAGGCTCGGCGCAGAAAATCGGTGACCCCTCGGGCGATCGCGCTGAATAATACCGCGCGCCGAACCGGCGCGCTAATGAAGTAGCCATTCAAATGATAATGGACGCATGTAATGAGGATAGGAGCCGGCGCAATTTTAACCGGCGATGTTTGAGTGCCGGTTCAACAGCTGGCTGCATTCGAAAACAATCCGTCGCCCGTGGAGGGTAATTTAACCGTCATTATTGCGGCCGATAAACAACGATCCCGGCATCCGTAGAGGACCCGGCGATTCCCTCCTCTGCGAGTGGCATAATACCGAGCTGACTCGAGTGGACGGTGCTCCACAGAATGTAATTTAAACGGTTCGTTGGAATAATATCCTGAGAGGGCACGGAGAGTCCAACTCGATCGCTCAAAGCTCAAAGGAACGCGCTTGCCCCCTGTAGGTATCGTTTTGGAATCGGCAGCGAACTAATAAGTCGATTCGCTGCCACTCGTTCATGAGAAACGCAGGGAGGGTCGAGTACTGTAGGCGTTTAGTTGGGAAACGGCCTATTTGAGGTTTGGGCAGATAGGTGGCGCTCCGTTAGATGGGTTGTGTTTAGAGTAGCGTTGGCTAGAACCGTGATTTGTGAATCACTGGGGATTCGATCACGTTCATTCCCAATCACGGTGATTTTTCACAGTGATCCGTGATTTTCGTGATCCCTTCTGATTGGTGCAGGCAGAACAGTGACTCACGATTTTCGTGATCTGATTGCTGGAAAGCATAACTGCTCTTTGCACGCGCCACGTAACCCCAATTTCTAATTTCTCTTGAAACATTCTCAAGTCCTCACTGTGCTTATAGAATTTCAGTTGTGTATATTGAACCAATGTAATCGTTCTTCATCTATTTAAATTAACGAATATCTCTTGAGTTTAGTTAAAAAGTGTAATGTATATGCGAGGAGTTTAGCCAATCAAATCAGTGCGTGCACGCATTGACTATTTATGAATGTAAATACTAGGTATATATTCGCTGAATTAGCACGCTTTTTCTGCAACTATATTTAAGTATTTTATAAAAAATAATTCACTCAAGATCAAGAATTACGATGACGGTAAACAATTCGCTCAAGTTAAAAAAATCACGATCACTGTGATAAATCACTGCTAGTGATTTTGCACTCCATCCCTAGTTTAGGGTGTGTTACTTGGAGAGGAAGAGTCGTCGTTGGTTCTGGGTAGCTTACAAGGGAACATCCCGAACTCGGAAATTCGAAAAATTCTGAAACTTCGTGAATACGTAGGGAATTTCCTCCTGATTACAAGGCAATTTTTGTCTGCTGCCCACATTCACTCTAAGGGGGTGTAATTGTCCCCTGAAAATCCGGTTATTTTCAGATTTTGCGTTATAACTCGCGAACTGTAAAATAATTGTTTACCGAATGATAGATCTAATTAAAACAAGTAACTTTTATCTTGAAACTTTTATAACACAAAATCTGAAAATAGCCGATTTTTCAGGGGTTAATTTCACCCCCTTCGAGTGAATTTGGGCAGCAAGCAAAAATTGTGTCGTAACAAGGAGGAAATCCCCTACATATTCACAAAGTTTCAGAATTGTTTGAATCTTCGAGTTCGGGATCTTCCCTCGTTAGTGACTAAAGCAGTCGCCAGGCGAACGAAAGATCCCGGGTTCGATTCCCGATTTTTTTTCTCCGACAGTACCTTCGTCAAATAATCCTAAGAAAATTATACAGAAACACGATAAAGTTTGTGGCCCACCGATAGATACCACAATGTACTCCGTTGCCTGTATTCCTCGAGGGATGAAAATATGTAAGAGTTTTACAGTAAAAAATATTCAAAAGACACGAGTTTCCAAGAAAGCATTTCCGCGGTTTACATCGGTTGTTCCGCGAAAAACGCAGTCTGCCGTGAATCTTGCGCTCGGCGGTGCTCGTAAATCACGCACGCTACCAGCGGCGAGACACGCACGCAATATCCAACGCGGAACGCGCGTAACGCACGCTCTTTACGACCAGCATGGGTTCGCGACTAATTAAAATTTTTCGGGGACCAGTCCGATTTATCGCGCGACTAGCCGCTGTTACTCGGCCGCCGGCCATCTGCGACAGATCAAGAGCTATTGGAGGAAGCTTGCGTTTTCTAGGGAAACGTCCATGTTTGTGAAATACCAACGCGACACCAATTTCCTTCCACGCCGACCCCCAGAGTTTTGGGTATTCGAATACACTTCGAATAAAAATTTATGCGAATAATGCCGTCCACAGCTGACCTCTGCGGAAGCTACACTCCTAAAGCATTTAGTATCTGAATCTTGCATAACCAGGCGTAACTACTTAGTCGTAAAATGACAATCTGTAGCAATTAAACGATTTCCTACGCACTAACCCCGCGACGTTAATCTCCAAGCCACTGCAAAAGTGTCATAGCTGCTCGCTCCATCTCTGCCAGCAGAAAAGTCGCGGAGTTGATCAGCGCGTGTTACCCTTCGAACAAAGAATCATCCCCTGTTCCCGGAAAGCAGACAGCAAAGAAGAAAGGGCCTCGGAGCGGGGGCGTTAATTCGCTCGATTAAATGCTCCCGGCTAAAGGGTCAGAGGCGCGCACGGCAGAGAAAACCGCGAAGAAAGCAGGAAACATTTGAAAGTTACACGCGCCCCGAGAGCTCTTTAGAATTTAGAAGCCCCGTGGGCAGAGAGCAGACCAGAGAACGAGCCTCCCCGGAGGAAAGTTTACGTTCTCTCGTTACGAGGCGTCGACACGCAACGCGGGGGTGTTCCTCCACGCTCGCGCGGGGCGACGCGGAGGGCACGCGTACGAAACGGCAACATTTCTCCCCGGTTACGATCTCTTTCACGCTCGACGAGGTCTCCGGGATTGCGCGCTTCCATCTCGCGCTTTACAGTTGCGGCCCAGCTGACGGCTCGATTCCCCCCCACTTTCGCGAACTGTAATTCGGCGTCGCGGGGGGTTTCGTTTTTCGCGCCCGCACCCGGTCAAAATTTACGATTATGTCGGCCAATTACCCCTGGCCCGCGCTCCCGCTGCAACCGGTGGAACGTCACAGAGGAGGAGCAGAAAAAAAGCGAGTCGAACAGAGAAAGAGAGGTGGGGATCCGAGGACGAACGGTTATTATCGAGGCTGGTCGAAAGGGAGCGGCGTTCGGGGTCGATTTAATTCGTTAAATTAATTCGCGCCGCCCGCAAATTCGCAGATAATTATCGGGCCCCTTTATGCGGGGCACATATCTTCGTTACCGCCGCGACGACCTTCTCGGCCGGCGCATTATTACCCGTTATTACAGAACGGGCACGTGGAAAAACGGAACGGCGCGAGCTGTCCCCCCGGCTTTATTAAACACGCGGCTGCAATGCCACCGAGTAATATTAGTCGGGCGGGGTCGTCGACACGGATTACACGGCCAGCTTCGAGCTTACTTTCGCCGCCGTTTTCGCTGTTACGTTACCCGCGAGGCGGTCTAGATTTAGTGATCTCGAAATTACCCGCAGCTTCCTCGAGGCTGCGTTGGCTTCGCTCGGAAACTAACCGCGTGGCTGTTGCTGGGGTAGAAGGTCCGGACTCTTGGACTCCAGAGCTCTTCGAACTAAGTAGCTCGGCTTCGAGGTGTCTTCGAGGCACTTGTCGCTCGAAGCAGAGCCTTGGACGCGAAAGGATAGAGGATTTAACGATTAGGAAGGTCGGACCCGAAGAATGGTTTTCGATCTGTAGCGTGCGTAGCGCTGGACTTCGAGCGAAGCAGAAGACCAGGTAGGGTAATAAAGTTCAACCGAAGGTTTCGTGGCCGTTGGACTTTGCCAGGCGACGAAACCTCCCCTGTCTCAGGACTCGGGGTTTTTCCTTATTCTTGCACGCGGTACGCGTTTTCTTCGGATTGGGAAGTACCGCGACTGTTAACGGCATTCGGTTTCAAGCAAGCGTCTTAAGCAATTCTGCTTTTCGTCCGCTGAATATCTTTTACTATAAAGAAGTTTTTGGTGTGCATCCTTAAATAAACCATATTCTTTGTTGAGTTTCATTAAGACCCGTAAGCTATTACTACCCTCGCGTCTTCTACCTCGGATCTAACGGAGGAAGTTTATCAGCAGTGCGAGGCCTGCCCTTGTGGCAACTAGCGACGATGCACTGGTCGGGCATTTAATTAGAGCTTCGGCCGTAATTGACCAAGGTTTGCGCAACGCGTTATCGCCGCTTAGCAACGAAGCTGGTTAACGTCCGTGCACACAGGAAAACAAGCACCCTCCCGAATAGCAACGAACCCGCCATGCCCGACCGTGCTCCTTTTCCCAATGCGACCGGTTGGCAAGCACATCCCAACCGAAATAATACGAGCTTCCCAGGCGTCTCGCAACGCTCCTCCGAACGGTTCTTTCGATCCCGCTTCCGCGAAAGGAGATTAACACCGTCGGGCACGAAAGACCCCGGGATCACGGTCCACGTTCTGTGTGGAATCGGGAGGAATCGAATCGACGGAGGGAATTGTTCCCCGGCAGATCGATCCTGTTTCAGCTGGGCTGGATCGCGCGATACGGCCCAGGCTATCGTTAACCACATCGACATCTGCATCAGAGACGCGCGGCCGTTGCATACGGATCGTCCACGGCTACTTGGTATTCGCCACGATCCTCCAACCTTAGTCGCTCGCCTCGACACACTCCTCTCTCTCCGCCTTCCTATACTTAGAACAGAGTCTGCCTCTTCCTCTTGTCTCTCGTGCTCCTGTTGTTCTTGTTCCTGCCCCGACCCGATGCCTCCTCGCCACCTCGCCGCTCCTCCGCATTTCCCTTTGCCCGCGCTCGAAAGTAGGAACCAGACTTTCGGCAACGCGAAACCCTCCAACGCGGACGATTCCCTCGATCCTCGCTTGTTTCCTCCTCTCTTCGTCTCAAGCGCACGCGCGCGTCTTTCTCTCCTTTCTGCCGGTGGCTCGCGAACAAAGGCGCAGCTTTTTCCCCAAATAATGGCATCCTCTCTTTGACTCGGCTAGATACACCCGACTCCTCTCGCCGCGAAAATATCTTGGCTCCATTGAAACAGGCAGGCCGCTCACAAAGAGCCGCGGCAACCCTTTTTCTGTCCCGTCCTCCACGACAATCGAGTTGATCAATTAATTCGCCAAGATGAGAGAGCGATCGTGCCCCGAGCATCGAGTGTCCGCCCCATCCAGCCGCCCTCCATCGCGATTCATTTACCCGTCTGTTTATTCGGTTATTCATGCACGAGAGTGAGCCCTCGGCTCGCAATTGGCGAACTTTCGACGATGAGAAAGCAAATGGAAGAAAGAGGGAAGCGGTGCCTGTAGAGTCGTGAGACGAGGCTCGATCAAGACAAACGGTAGAAGGGTCATTTCACGCGAAGTCGGACACTTTTCGGAGTAACGTTTCGGATTTTGGTGCGATTTGGATATGTTGCAGTCTTTAGCGGTATAGAAACATATCTCGAAGGATTTTTCGAAATGTCAAAAATTGTGGATGTTACAGCTCTTTGAAATATAGTGTTTACTATTTTTCCAAAAATTATAACTGTTGAACTAATGAACTGATAAAAATGACCTTTTGGGTACTTACAGTGCAGATATAAGAGTACCTAATAAAAATTATTTCACTTAATAAAAACGAATATTTGACCATTTATTTAGTATTTGGCCGCTGCGAGTAGCGCACGGCCCGAGCGACCAGTCGAGCCGGTGTGATATCACGCAGCGTTACATTCAATTAATTTTCATTTCGCCAATTTTAAAACGTCCACGTTTTTCAACACATGCCCATAAAGAGGAAAAACAGGACTTTATCCTCCTATTTTTCCAAATTCTTAAAAAGGTGGCTTCAACTATAAAATTGCATTTGTTTAGAACAATTACTAAATAAATGGTCAAATATTCGTTTTTATTAAGTGAAATAATTTTTATTAGGTACTCTTATATCTGCACTGTAAGCACCCAAAAGGTCATTTTTATCACTTAATTAGTTCAACAGTTATAATTTTTGGAAAAATAGTAAACACTATATTTCAAGGAGCTGTAACATCCACAATTTTTGACATTTCGAAAAATCCTTCGAGATATGTTTTTATACCCCTACAGACTACAACATATCCAAGTTGCACCAAAATCCGAAATGTTACTCCGAAAAGTGTCCGACTTCGCGTGGAATGACCCAGAAGCCAATGAATCACATCCAACAGACCGGTATTCTATCTATTCGAACAGCTTTCTATCTTTCTGCCGAACGCTCAGAGATCAGACAGCTGGGTTCTGGTTCAGTTCAGACCCTTTCCCGCAGCAAGGATTTGGAATTGCGTAAGGGACGTCAGTGGGCCGAGATGCAACGGCCGTGATAAACGGTGCAACGCGACGTCAAGCAGATACACCGTAATTCCGAGCGGTGCCTCTTGTCCCGGTGCCAAGCTGCAACGCGGACGCATCCGTGAAGTATTCCAGCCTGTTTGTTCATCCAGCAGTCGAACGAGGAAATGCAAGGGAAGCGTGCTCCGCGCGTTATATCAATCATCCGCCGAGGGAAACGTAGGAATTCGAAACTCCGTTCTTATCTCGCTCCCTCGGTACTTCCTTCCCTTTTCTCTGCGATAATAGATCGTGGGACTTGATCCAATATATGGGTGACCCTTGACACCAACCGCGTCCACCCGTCGCTTCCAAGGGAAACTTCCCTCATCCCTTGATTCATTCACTCTCAGCTCGCTCCCTGCTAGCTCCTCGAGCGCTGAACAGATGCCGCGATTCTGGCTTTCCAGTGCCGGATTAAGAACGAAAGACATAGGTACGACGAATCGAGGAATATAGAAGTTTCAGAGACGCTGACGGTGCACCCCTCTCTCAATATGTATTCGGGCAGAAATTCGCCCGCCCCTCAACCGCCTTTCTAGGATTTCCTTGCGTAATACGCGGAAGAGGCCGACGGAATTAGGAGAGAATCGACTCGCGAAATCAAAGCGCCCCAGGCGAGAAGCAATTCTCTGTTATACATTTATCGGTTAATCATCCCCGGCCGTTACGTATCACCCCGACGAATCGACCAAGGACGTATCGATCAGGAAATTACCGCAACGAGACTTATCTTAATGCCGTAATTTCACGGTGAATTTCAATCATATTTATCGCCGGCACATCGCGATTATTACCGTCGCTTATTACCGCCACAGAGGTACAGCCGCTCTCATACCACGCTCGCCTCGCGTCGCAACCTGCAATTCACACTTCGCCATCCCCACCAGTTCGCAGTCTACATTTCACGCTTCATAACTTAGAAGATGGGGGAATAACTGCACCGAGGTAGGACGCGTGGAGTCTAAGTCGCGCGTGAATGCGTCGGAAAGAAATTTTCGAAATTATACCTTGTTCGGTTGGCGCGAGACTTCTTCCCCTGGGAAACCGAGCGATTGCGAGGCTGATATCGCGACACCCACGAAACTCCTCGCCACCCCCGATTCCCGCGTATGTATTCTGCTCCTCGACTTGCCAGCGCGAGGCCACTTTATCGTCGCATTAGTTGCCGCGGATGGGGAACGGGGCTCCGGGATTTCGCGGCGGTTCTTCCTGAAAGCGGAATCTTGTCGAGAGGCTCGCAGCCCTGGCCGGCCCGCTTCGACACGCTCCCTTTACCCCGAGACGTTACGTAGCCGCTTTTATTTTTTTTTGCGGGCCACCGAATGGAAATAAAAGATCGCGCCTCGGATCGATCGGTTCGTGCGGCGAATGCGAATTGAAACGGCCGCTGGGGACGCCGAATAATGCTGCCATATTCCCTGGACGCGTTCGTGACGGTAATGGGCCAAGTACGGGGGCGATTACCTTTCAAAATTTCAGCGAACCCGCTGCCAAGCAACAGTGACGCTTCTATAAAACACTGGCAACCGCGTTGGTATAGGAAAGCCTCTACCACCTGTAGAAACTCCCAACGGAACGGCACATCTCCCCCTGCCACCCTAACGTTCTAAAAGTCTGTGCGCAGTATTCGTTTTACGACAGATCACAAGTCGGCGACAGTGAAAAAGAAAACGGAAAAAAGAAGAAAAGACAAAATAAAAAAAATGATATTTGTATTTGATGATATTTTGACGATAGATTTAATATTCATTTGGTGATTTCTTTAATTTTTTATTCTATATTCTTTATTATTGTTATCATTATCCTTTTCTTCGTGAAGAGATGTTATATTTTTTGTACCGTTGGGAAATTATGTGGGGCCCCAAAATATTTCTTCCGAGTCTCTTTATAGAGAAGGCGCTCGTGCAAGCCCTGCTTCTTAAGGGTTAAGCTGCCCCAGGTCTCTCGCGGAACAAGCTCCAGAGGGTGGGGAAAGGGAGCTTCCGTGGCGAAGCGGTGTCCGCGGAAAGAGACAGTAACGGCGAGGAGTCTCACTTTCGGCGACAAACCGTTAGCAGGATTATGGCACAGGTAGTGAGTAGGTGCGCGCACGCAGGTGTGCCAATGAGCCGTGGGCGTGCGTGTACGCGCCGCTTGTGGTCGCGAGCACAACAGCACAAGCCTTGTAACCTGTTATAACGGACAGAGACGCGTTTCTAAGAAGCGTCTACGTGCCCACGCGATTCGATGAGACCCCTCGGAACAACGATCTCCGAGGTGCTCGGTGTCGGATCCACAGAGAAGCTCCGTCCGTCGCGGTCGGCGTAAAAATACAAAAGAATTATCCGTATCCGTAATTGCAATTTATAGCCGGGTCGCTCCCTGCGTGCGCGATTAAGTCATAAACCCCGCCGAAGAGTCCCAGTCGACGTGTACCGCTAGCGAACGCTTCTACTAACGGCACTCGAGGACTTTACCTGCACCGAGTGACGAATTCCTTCTGGCCCTACCTAACTTACTCTCCGATCAGGTAGTAAGACCTCTGAGTCACAGTCTACTTACTTAGTCATTGCAATTAGTGCTGTGCGATATTGGCCTCAATATATTCTTTCGTTCAATATCGATACATGAAATATATTATTGAAAAAGTATCGATATTGCTAATATGAATTTACCAATTAATAAATAAGCTATATATATTCAAGAGAATATTATTTTTGATTAAAAAGAATTTTCTAAGATAACAATTTTTATATTGTACCATTAAGAAATTATTTTATTTAAATTAAGATTCGAAAGTATTACAATGAAAACAAGTAATCTACTTTCCAAATCAAATTTATAAAGGAAACTAGAATATTTATTTTAATAAGAAATATCTTAGGCACCATTCAATATAAAAGTATGGAAAGGAATTACTGAATTTTACTTAGACGCAGTAATTTGAAAGTTAGCTTGAATTGGCTTGAACGAAAGAAGGTGCAATAACTATTATCAATATTTTTTTATCAAAGTTATCTATACCTGCAATTATTAGTGTTTGAAATATCGATAAAAAATATGAAAATATCGACATGCAAAAATGAATATGTACAGTAATCGATAAATATCGCGCATCACTAATTGCAATTGCACCTTTACTCGAGTGGCTCTCGCAAGTCACGTTCGAAAAATATCGAGAAGGTCCAGGGTTGTGTAATTAATGCCGTTGAGAGTTAATCGAGCCAGGTATGGCCGAACACAACGGTAACAACGAGAAGAAGGAAAAGAAGGCGAAGCTGCCTATTACTCCCGCGTCACGTCGCCGCCATTACCATTTTCCTGGTTCACCGGATGGGTCTCGGACACGGGGATAGTCGTGGCGAGGCTCGCGAGCCCCGTGGAAATGAGTCTCTCGTCGGTTTCGTGGAAGAACGAGGAGCGAAGAACAGGAAGCCGGGTATCGTTTCGTGGCGGGGCGCACGGTTCCTGCAAAATTTTCGCCAGGAACGCGCAAACCTCTCGCGTGAGTCGCCGCCATTAAGGACGATTTGAATATAGCCGGAAAGGGGCGAGGCGCGGAGGGGCCTCGAAACGACCTCGAAAAGCTTCTCGTAAACGTTTAATCACCGTTCCTTCCAACGACCCTTCGGGCTTCATCCTCGCCCCCCTCACCCTTCTCTCTCCTCCGCCCTCGAATTTGCCTCGCGAAAATCTGGTGAACTTTTTACACCGAAAGCTACTTCGAGGCGTCGAGGAACGCGGGCGCTGCGTGGGACGTTGCTGGCCTATAACCGGGCTACCTTATCGCGAGGGACAACACCGATGGAATATCGATGGGACGACGGGGTGGAGAGGGAGGCCCCTGGTCGAAGCCCGGGAAAACCTAGCGGGAGGCACAAAGGCTGTGTACGAAAGCGTCGGGGAAAACGAAGGGCCAGGCTTAATCCTTTTACAAAGGTAGAAATAACTCTGGCGGCCTCGAGGGCTCGCGACGCCCCCGCCCCTCGGCACTGACCTTTTCGCCACGGGGAAAACACCCTCGAGCTGGTCACCCCCGTGCCGGGTCGTCAATTATTCAGCGGAAACGACGGCGTAATTACAAAGCGATTCGTGCGATTACGGCCTTCTCCGCGACGGTCTACGGTATTTCACTCGCCAGACCTAGCGTGGAGGCTTGCATCTTTCGCGATGAGAGGAGGAAGATTCGATGTACTGTATAGTGAATAGGAGATCAGGGCATTGGGGCTCGGCTTATTTTCCTCTCGCAAGCGAGGGGCAGTTCGTTTGGCGGACAGATTGATACACTGCCCTACCGAATAGATCCTGCAACCCCTTAGGATAATCTTTCAGCGTCTTCGCTGGCGTTCGTGGCGCATCGTAAAGGCTGGAGGCAGAAAGCGGTGCTCGCGACAGGTAGAGATCGTGCGAGCTGGAAAATGTGGGAGCCCAAGGGAGCCGAACCGCGGAACCGCATTCTCGAACACGACGCACGTACGTATTCGTGTGCGTGTCACGAGCTAAGAAGGCCGTTTATACGCTGTACGTACAAGGTAACTCGACACGCGCTATATAAACCAATCACACGCGAGATAAGAGAGATAACTCGGACGCACCGCGGTGGGATCGTAATAACTCGTTCGAATTAAACGCGGTCGTCGCAATTTTTCCGCGGGCCTCCTTGCGATTCCTTCCCGCTGACAGTGAACCATCCATGATCCTCTCTCGCTCTCTCTCTCTCTCTCTCTCTCTCTCTCTCTCTCTCTCTCTCTCTCTCTCTCTCTGTCACTTTACGAGCGTGCCTCGCCGAGATATTGCCGCGAGGATAAATGCGATTACGGGATGAATCTCGTTAACCGACGCTCCGAACGGAGACACGTCCGTCCGTTGAGGGCGACGAGATTCACAGTCAGAGATCGCGACGCAGAGATTCAGGGACGTGGCTCGAACGTCAAGCCATTGAAGCGGGACGTTAGAATGGAAGTTGAAGGGAGATTACACCGGGCGACGTTGCAGCGTCAAGAGATCGCCACTGCGGAATGCAACCGAGCGCGGCGCGCCAACCGAACCGCGCGCGGCCACTGCTCCGCTCGGCGTTCCTCGAATTTTCCCGATTTCCGGAACCAGACGCCGATCGAGCGGGCTACGAATTACCTCGGGGACACGCACATCCGCAAGAACAGCGGCGGATAATCGAATTCGATCGACATCATCGACAACAAGCTCCGTTAGTAATGCAACGTGGTACAATCGGCTCATTCGATTCTCGCGTGCCTTTGGTTAGTAAACAATTTCACACGGATATAAGGATGCAAGGATATAAGGTGTGCTCGCTGAGCGGCTCATTTTTGTCTTTTTAAGATCATAAAGAGTGAAATTAATTGCTCTGCACTACAGGAACTCGTTGATCTATATGCTCCTACCAGATATGTAAAAAAAAGAGGAAATTCAAATCTAAATATGGGTCACTTGATCCAATGAATCGCGTAATGTTCAGTGCTAGCTCCTATGTAGACTACGTCGACTTCCTTTCCGGTAGTAGTTCCTCTTTCAGTTGGAAGATCTTCAGACTATTGTGTCAGGAAAATCCTATCACATGCCCGTTTAATTTTCAATAATAATAATAATAATAATAATAATAATCACAAATTCATTCTATCCTATTGCTTGACAATCCAATATGAAGGATCTCGGGAAGAGCACGTTATTGGCTAGTTTGAAAAGGGTGCGCGAGAGCACACTTTATATCCGTACATCACGGGGGTGACAATGCCCTAAACCATGTTCACGGAATACTGTAGAAATGTTGGCGAAAAAGAAGTCTAAACCACGCGAGGTGGACCACTCTTTGCACCCAACCACGATCGAACGAGCCGACTGTACCTGCAGTGGAGTACATACATACCGATACGCTGGAGGAATTTACGCAGTGCTGTTGCATGAATCGCTTGGGGAAATAATTATCGCGTCGGGCCAGAAATATGGTGGCGGAGCTCGCGCGCGGCCACCCCGCAAAAAGGACTATCAAGCTCGATTTCGATGGCCCTTTCTTTATAAACACGTTATTCCGGTCTCCCCCCTTTTCTCCCCCTATCTCCGTTTGCATCCCCCAGCCTGCCCCTCTGCGGCTCGCCAAATCGAGTGTGTTTCGGGCTCGACACACTAACCTTGTCCCAAACTTCGCGCGCTGCCACCGAGAGCAGCGAGAGGAGAGAAACGGAGGGACCCGGAGAGAGAAAGGGAGAGAGAAAGAGAGAGAGAGAGAGCCCGGTGTCATTACTCTGTCGCGGTGGTTCGGAGCGCGCCCGAACCCCTCCCAGTCGGCCGCCCCTGCTGCAAAACTTCCGCGCAAGTTCATTGTCGTCAGGACGAACCTTGCCATTGGCTGGAATATCCAGTGTGCCAGGGACGGGCAGGTGATCCGGAAGACCCGCGTCACCGGTCCAACAATTCCTACTTCACCTAACCACGGTCACGTTCGACGACCTCCGCGCGTCCGCCGTTCCTCCTTCGTCGCGAGACGCTCCGGCTTCGATTTCTATAACGCATTCGGTCCTTCCGAGAGTCTACCGAAGGTGGGCCTGGTAACAGGCACTACAGGCTGTCAATGGACAATGCGCACGCGATTTAGGAACAGCTGGAACGCGGCCCGCGGGGAAACCGCAGAGCGAAAAACAACCAGAAAGGTAGCCGCCCTTTCGAAAGCGAGCGTTTCGTTCGGGAACGAGAAGGTTGCGCGAAAATTAGCCCCTGGATGAATCTTTGGATTGAAAATATTACCGAAGTTCGGGAGCAGCGAGGAAAGAACGAAATAACGCGCAAATTGGCCAAGTTTGAAGCTGGGGAGCGGAATCCTCCGGGAACGATAAAGGCGGAGGGTTATTCCGAAGATCTACTCCTCGATCGCGCGATACCCCGAGTCCTCCGAGCCCCCTCCCCCCCAGTAGCCTCGCGATCCTGCAGAGCGGTTAATTACACACCAATAAACTCGCTCCGCTGTACAATTCTCGTTAGCGTGAATCGCTCGTTAGCTTGATTCAGCGGCCCACGCCGGTCTGAAGGTGCAAAATTGCACGTGTTTCCCTGAAACTTCCTCGGCGAGTCTCGCTTCGAAGGTCAGTTCAGCCTGCCTTCGCGGACCAAGTTCAAGGAAACTTTCAAGTTTAAGGAGCACGGGAACTCGAGCCGGTCCCTCGGAGCAGCGGACATGAATTTTGCCCGCGACTCGGAAGGCCGACGGGTAAATCGTCGCGCGGGCAACTTCGAAAGTTACATCCTCGTTTCGCGCGGGGAATCGGTGCTTAATCGGTCTCGCTGAGAGTTGGGTTGTTAGTAAATCTTCGAAGAAAGTTCTGTGCTTCTTTCGACGTAAGAAATAAACTGTTAGGTGGGAAGAGAATCCCTGTGCGCATAGCTACGCAGAGGTATACCCAAGAACGCAGGATGATACCTCCGCGAAGCTGGGCGAAGAGCGAATCGATACGGTTGCCTTCGCGAATATCGGTCGAGCTGTCGGAAGGACGGTCTAGGTTAGGTATCGTATCGACGTATCCGGAAGTCGGCTCTTCGCCGCCTGTCCCGGACAACGTACCCTCGAGCCACGGTCGATCGATCGATCGCTCCGCTAAGGTCGCGTGGACATTGGTCGTCCGTGTTTGAGCAAGGAATCGGGGACAGCTAGCGAGGGCCTCCGAAGACAGAGCAGACACGGTAACGCGGGCGTGGATGCCTGGCGACCGTCGCGGGGCTCGTTTAAAATTCAAATCCACTCTGATCCGCAGAAAGGTCGCACGGCATCGTTCGTTATGTCATCGTGCTCGCTTTTATCCGAAGGAAAGTGTTACGCTCTCGGGCGAGCGTGCGCTGGCGGAGGAGAAAGGAGCCTGGCCCCGTTAAAAAGAATCATCGAAACGACGAGACGAGGGAAAAGATTCCGTGATTCCGCGTACAACAAGCTAGGATATAATGGGGAAGCGAAACTCGATGGCGCAATGGTACCCAAAGCCGGCGTTCCGAGTCACGTTGCCAATACAGTAAAGAACGCGGCTGCCCGCGGAGAAAGGAAGTTACGTTTCCTCAGCGGCCTCGGCGTGCCACGAATTCGGAATTACACGGGGGTCAGGACCCGGAAGATCGTGAGATAACCCTTGAATTTCCAAGCACGCCGAAACGCCAGCGACGGATACCTTCCTGCTGACCATCCCTTCGCCCTCTCCGAGCAGACCTTACGAAACGCGCGGTTTTTACTCCCAAGCGTGGCATCCGTTTCATTATCTACCAAGTCGCACGCGAAGTCACTCGTAGGGGATGAACGGGGACGGTGCGCGAGGCTCTGGCGCGTTCTCGAAGTTTCAATCGCTAGTAGGAAGCAGCCGAGAGTCTATACGGCCGGAGGGACGCGTCCTCGAGCTGCGTGAGCTCTCGGGGAAATTGTGAAGAGCAGACGGGACTCGTGTGTGGGGTGATGCTGGTAAAAATAGAAAAAAAGGAGAAGAAACTGCCCCGGGAACAGCTGCGCTTCCTTAAAACGCGCTCCGAAAGGAAGATTCGACCCGGGCTGGAGGGGGTGGTATTATTGGTTTAGGGTAGCTGGAAAAACGGGGGTTAGGTCGCGCATTGTTCCCTGGCGAGGTCGTGGATTCGAAGTCTCCTGCTCGTGGATACGCGACCTAAGCTCGAGCGAGCGTTTCCCCGTGTTCCACGGAAAAAACATTCGTCTCTGATCGAAAAGACCGTGCACCCTATCCACGCGAACTTTGCTCACGTTTCCAAACACACGTTTCTCGAAATTTTGTAACAGCCCGGCTCGCTGGAAGGCGATTTAAGAAAAGAGAGGCGAGCACCTACTTTAGAACCATACCAATATCCTGGGACGAGTCCTCCTGGAATTGCGGGGAAGGGTCGCTTCGGTTTCGTCCACCCTTTATATAGCACGATCGATCGATGGGACAACTCGTAGCAACCTTTCGAAATGGTTCACCCTCTTCGGAAACAGCTGGCTCTCGTCATCCATCAACAGGGTGGAAAACGTGGAAACTCACGGGACTCGAGCCTCGGGAAAGCCGGCGTCCTGCGATCGCCGTTTCGGATCCAGGCGAAAAACTCCGGCGAGTAACTCTCGCGCGCGCATGTCACCGCCGAAAAACCTCCACGATTGCGCACTTCCGTCCACTCGAGCACAGTGGAAAGGACAAGGGGGAAGGAACTGTTGCACTCGACACGTGGGCGTCTTCGACGATATTACCCGGCCACTCTCGCCGAGGCGTTCAGCGGCGCAAGATCCTAGGCACTAGCCGCGTTCTCCGAACTGGCACAGAAAACTCGGTCGAAAAAACTAGGTCCAAGAAGGAGACGACTCGACCACCATCCCGGTGAATAGGAGCGCGCGCGATTACGACCGCCGATAGGAAACACTGGCGACTCGAACGAGCGCACTGGGTTCGTGTTAGGAAATCGTAGGCACGTCCGCGACCCCTCGACGTGTATCTATCCCATAGCGGGGCACGAGGAAGACTGGAATGGAAACCGAATTTGTAGGGGTCCCTCGGTGGTGCGTACGTGACGGGGTGAAGAGGGTTTCTTGGCGGTGGCGTGGCCGCTGGCGGGGAGGGTACAGAGCAGGGCTAGAGGGGTGGCTGCGACCGAGAGGGTCCGTTTATCCTGCGGTGTCCTGCAGGGCCGCGCTCGCTTCCTACCATCGTTTCGTAAGCGTTGAGTCACCGTGTATGCGCGCCAGAGGACTCAGGTAGAAAAACCTGCGACTGCGCCCCCGGGGCCGGAACGGGAAACAAGTTGTTGTGTATACTACCTCGGACGAGCGGGCCCCGACAAATTTGTTCGGAATTCTACGGGCTAGAGTTCGGACGCAAATATCCGCGGCGCATTGTCTTCGAGTCGACCCAGGGACCAGCTCGGGCCCTGCACAAACACATTTTACGAGCTTAGTACAAAGGCAAGCCCACGCTCGTCCAGCGATTTCCTGGCGAATTTTCCGGCCCGATCCCGAATACCTTTACGACACGGTGATCTCAGCCGGGGCCCAAACACAGTTGTTATGTACCCTTGATTATGGTACTCGGGTTTGGGGAAGTTTGTTTTGCTGTTCTCTGGGACTTTCAGAGAAGATTGGCGTGTGATGCACGGGGCACCGTTTCTCGCACCCGAAGCTCCCAGTTTCAGGAACACTGGGTATGCGCGGTGGCAATGCACGATAGCTGGGATCGGGCACTGTTTCGGATATACGCGTTCTCTGAGCTAGACCAGTCTGCTAGTCGGGGGAGGAAGGAGAACGGAGAGGATCCAGCAGAGGGACGCGAGTGGGAAGAGAGAAAAAGAGAGAACAGGACACACGCGAGTCGCTGCGGTACGCACGTGCGTGACGAGCGAGCAAGCTCTCTTCAGCGCTGCTCCGCTCTCGCAGCTCGACGTAACGCAAGGGCATTTCCGGCCGTCCGCGATCACTTCCGCCTGCCCACTTTTCCTCCCTTCCTACTTCACTTTTCACGGGCCACGGGCGTCGGCTAGCTCGCCTTCGTAAATCGTACGTGACGAGGACCTTCGGGGGAGACAGAAATAGTTGGGAGTACCCTGGCTGAGGTGCGCTGGTCGCTCCACTTTTTAATTGACTCATTTTCCAATCAGGAACGCCCCCTTTCTCTCTGTACTCGGAAACGATTAAAGGCGAGGTCGGAAAGTGTTGGATCTGTAAGCGACATTCCCAGAATTAATCCTCAGCAGCGGCCACGCGTCGCGGGCTAGAATATTCGCGCGACGACGAGGCAATCACGCGACTCGGCAAATTTCCATACCGTCCCCGCGGCCGAGAGCTTAAACAAACCGATCCTCTAAACGGGGATTAATTAGGGGAATGATTTCGGAGCAGAGGGTCCTCCGTGGCCAAAACTTTCGGACTGGCCAACGCGGCTGCCTCGCGGGCTAGGGGCTTGTTTACCCGACAGGGGTGTCGATAATTGAACACAGCCGGAGGAAATCTTTTTGCCCTCCCCCGCGGAGGAACCTCGGGGTGAGTATCCAGCCGCTTTGCCGTCAGACCTGATATTTATTGTTTGTAAACGGGAAAGGATTCCTTTTAGAGTACAGGCGTTAAGAAGACATATATAAAAAAACAATAAGAGCATAAAGACAGATGACGCTGGGTACGTGAAATAAAGGTGCAAATCCACGATGAGATTTTTCATGAGACTTTTCTATCATGAAACAAAAATCTCTGCAACAACTAAATGTAAATAATGGATTTAGTCTCGAAAGATGAAATTTTTTTAGAAAATATCACGAAACTAATGACAAATTATTTAAAATATAATCAAATAATTAAATGATTGTCTCGTGAGATTAAAGTCTCTTGTGAGACACGATAGTTTTGTCTTATCGTGCGTATGCACCTTAAGAGCGACTAAACAAATACGCCAGAAAGAAAAAAACATCAGGGTGAAATTGATCAAACCTGTAGCATAGCACAGTATATTATTTGGAACACTCACGAGGGAAGATCCCGAACCCGAAAATTCAAAAAAATTCTGTAACTTTGTAAATATATAAAAATTTCTTCCTCTTGAATTAGAACGCAATTTTTGTTTGCTGCCCAAATTCACTCGAAGGTGGTGAAATTAACCCCTGAAAATTCGGCTATTTTCCGATTTTGTGTTATACCTCGCGAACTGTAAGAGATAGAAACAAGTTTCAAGCCAAAAATTACTTCGTTTAATTAGATCTGTCGTTTGGTAAAAAAATTATTTTACAGTTCACGAGTTATACCACAAAATCGGAAAATAATCGGATATTCAGGGGTCAATTACACCCCCTCAGAGTGAATTTGTGCAACAAACAAAAATTGCATTGTAATCAAAACAAAATTCCCTACATATTCACAAAGTTTCAGAAGTTTTGTAATTCTAGATTCGGGATGTTCCCTCGTCAGATGTCGTTTCACTGTGGAGTGAGATATGGCGAAAAGATAAAATATGCCGGTGCCTATTGCTACTCTTTTGGCTACTTCACAGTAGTAGACACAATCTTCACAAAATTCGATTCACGAGAAGTGGTGTAAAATAGTCTTGCATCCCTGAACTACTTAGGCGGAAAATGAGAATTAACATTCCAATTACTTTCCCTCTACAAGCATCTTCCATTAGAGAAGAAATTCTCAATTCCACTAAACCGACGAAATTCCCCGTCGAGCAGCAGCGCCGAATAACAATTCATTTTCGCCGGAGCGAGCGATACCCAGTCGATCGGCGAACCGCTAGCAAACCTCGAGACGTTTCCCAGCGCCGCTCGCCCGGATCAAACGCCCTCGCCGTTTCGAGCTACATATTCTCGATCGATCTCGCGCAGCCAGTGGAAGCAACGAAAACAGCGAAGCCAGCAGAGAAAGACCGGTGTACAAACACAAAGGGACTCCCTCGGGGGATGAAGTCGCGGTGGCACGGGGGTGGCAGTTTCTGCGGCCCTTTGTGCCCGCGTTCTGCTAGGGCAGGCTCGGAGAATGCACGAATTACCGTTCGATTTGTAAATCAAAGATTCGCGTGGCGGTGGTCGCCGGTGGTCGTCGCGACGCGAGAATGTTTCGCCGCCTCATCGTCGTGATGTTTCGAGGCGTCAATTCGACTGGAAAAACATTCCCGTCCGCCGACGGTTCGCGAATGATTTTTATCGCGCCCTCTCGAGCCCCGCGCGTTCCAAGGGAAACCGAACTACCTCCAATGGGACCTATTTCTCGGTGCTGAGGCTAAGCCAACTCCGCAGAGGCCTATCGACCTTCGTTCGCCGTTCTCCTTCGTCCCGCTTCCGCGTCTGCTGATCTTCCGGACGGTTTATTTTCCTTGGCGACGCGGAACCTATCGGCTCGGCCGAGTGTTGCACGAGATAAAAAGCGTGACGGCCGAAACGGAGCTATTTCGAGGCCGAAGCACGCGACCCTCCGGGCACGCAAGAATCCGTCCACTCGTGGGATCGTTCCGCGAAGCGAATCGACGCGCAGGAACGCGAGGATAAAACCGTTTCGCCGAGGTCCCTGCTTATCGCGGCTCTATCTCGGGGAGGGAGGCTAGGCTACGCGCTTTGTCGAGGAGGAGGAGGCGAGCGAGCGCTCTGATTAAAATTTCAACGGCGCTGACACGAACCCGTCAAAGGCTTGCTGTCCCCGTGCCGCTTGGTCGAGGAGGACGACAGGAACGCCAGACGGCGCGGGTCACTCTAAGTAATTAAAGCCTCGTTTCTATTCGACGCCACCTTTATTTCCCGCTGCCCGACGGAAATCGAGCCCTTTCGAGGGGTCGCCCGTTCCGGGACTTCGATTCCTGGACTGGTCGCTGCTTTCCTCGGCTGTATTTTTATTTGTATTTCGCGAACGGCGATAGACGTGAAATCAGTCAGGCCGGTGTCGCGGGAAGAGTGAAGAAAAGGGGGGACAGAGGTACGCGCGAACCTGCCGGCGAGCGTGAAACGTGCTTTACTTATCCTCCTGGCAATTTGCCGCAATTGCAGGCGAGCTGGTCGCCCGGGGATGCTTACCTGCAACAGAGAAACAGAAGAAAAAGCGTTATTGGCGTGGCGCTGTGCTTGGGGGGAGAGAAGGCGAGGACGGGTCGCGTGACACGGCGCAAGCAACGGGGGAAAATGTTTCGCGAGCCTCGGCATGCGATCCTGTGCCGTTCGACCCTTCGGTGTTCTTTTCATTTATTATTATTAGGGCTTTATTACACTCACATTGTATACGTTCGCAAAGGGTATAAGTGGGAAGTGGAAATAAAGGAAAAGGAAACAGAAAATCGTAATAAATGTAAATGCAAGAAGGCAAGGCTCGGGTTTAATAGCTGCTTTTAAGTGCAACGTACTCGGGCTCGGAAATTACTCATGCTTACAAATACTTTTCGCTTTCTTCTTTTGCTTGCGGAGGTTGTGTCACCTAGACTCAGGGCTGGATTAAGACCCTTAGAGGTCCTAGGCAGTTAAACTGTTTTGAGGTTTGAATTTCTTAGTCATTTCCGATAATTTGGCTACAAATTGTTTCTAACCACAGTTATATTTTGAAATTCAAAAGATCTCTACGGTGCCCCCTTTCTCCTGATACCCTAAACACGTGCTCGTTTGAAAACAATGTCTCGTCTTTACCCGTAAATAAATAAATAAGGGGCGTTCCGCGACTAGATTTTATTGAAAGAGTGAAAGATGGCTCAGGAGATATATTGTTAGGGCGCATCGGAAGAAAAGATGGATAGGAAGTTTCCGGATATATTTAGGCGTTGAAGCATCGAGCACGCGGGAGGGGGCCGCGACACTCGAGTGAAATTTATTGGGAAAGCGACAAAGTACAGTTTAAATCCAGCGGCTGGCCGCGACGCCGCGTTGCACAATGCCTGGGAGGAAATGCTCGGCTCGTTCGATATATCTGGCGAGATACTTATCGCGCGTTAACGCGCTGTGACGTACGCGAGAGTCGTTATGGATCGCGATCCAGCTGATTGTGGCGCGCTGATAAAAACCGCCGTTTCGCAAAAAGCTGCTCCGACTAATTGGAAATAGACTGCGCAAGGCGACGCTGAGAGGCGGGTTCGTGGCTGCCGCAGCGAGGGAACCAGAGATCTTACGGCGAACCCTTTCTCGCGCTTGCTTTACGACGGAGCCCTAAAGAGAAAAACAAACAGCCCGAGCAGCCCTATCGTCCCGCCGCGGACGGGGGAAGTTCTTTGCCGGTGTCGTTTCTCGTTTCGGCCACGGAAAGGCTGCGAGAGCATCGTCCTGCCCCAGCGGGCTGTTTTGCTTTTGAATCCTTCGCGCGACGTGGGTGGCCCTACTCCTCCTTTGCTCCTCGCCTCGCCCTCCACTCCCCTCGCCGCTCTGCCCCGGAGGCTAGAGCCCTCTATTCAATACCCCGAGCACTTCACCGTAGTTAATTCAAATAAACGACGCTCGTAGGAAAGGAGGAAAGGGCTCTGTGTAAGTACAGATGACTCTCGTTTCCTCGGGGCCAAGCCCCTCGGCCTCAGAGGTTTCGTGGTTTCTTTGGAGCGGTAACGGTGCCCCATCGTACACATGACAAATCGTAAGACACGGCCAGTCGCACCTGTACTCGCCACGGTGCGGAGAAAGAATGCTAGGTGCACGCGTGAGGTTGCGTGGCTCACGTGACGGGCCGTTTATTTACGGATTCCGACGTCGTTTTTCCTCCCGCTCGGCCAGCGATTGCCAGCTAACACGCGAATCCAGAGCAGCCGTACATCGTTCGGCGTTCTCGAACCATCGGGAACCTTTACCTTCGTTCTAACGTAGGTACACACTCGTGCCCAGGTATCGTTCGATTTTCCCAAGGAACCCGCTTAATTGTCCCGTAATTCGCGCTCCGCCCAGCTTTATAATCCAGGGACTGCTCAGCGAAAGGTTGCCTGACAAATGAATAGCAAGCCTGGGTATGACCGAGGACCGTCGGTAATCCGTGGGATCATTACCTTCTAGGCTGTCCGAATTCCATTGTCCAAGCAACACTTTAACAACGCGCAGGTACATGCCTACTGTCGGAACTCGAAGTGGCTGAGTCCAAAGCTTCCATAAAAGTAGGAGGTTCACATAAATCGGACATAAGAAGCTACGACCGTCACGCGATCCCGTTTAGTGGTGCACTCGGGGTTTAAGGATGTGTCGGACGTACAATATTAGACAAAGGTATATGAAATTTGAAATGCTTGAATATCTACGTCTGACGCATAGTAAATCTAGATGTAAGGAACTCGAACGACAGTTGGAGCCTTACTTTTACTCCTAGAAAGGTATTTTGCACTTAACAAATGCTTTTTCAAGCATTATTTGCTAAATTTTTGCCAGTGAAAATGCCCTGAATTCACAATTTTCTCAAGTTATAATTTGTTTCTGTAAAACGGTGTTGTGAAAACGATTGAAACTCGGCAGATATTTTCATCTATCCGTATACTACATGTACAAAAAAATTGAAAAAATTGATACCATTTCTTCAACATTTTTTCAGCTGTTTTATCTGTCAAGATCGTCTTTTTACATAAGCGTACGCGTAAAATCAGTGAAAATTAAAATCTTTATAACTCAGCAACTATTTAATGAATTCGTTTAAATTTTTTGGAGAATATCAGGAAGATTAAAGAGAACAATCTCGCAAATTTTCATTAACCTGGTACCATCTTTAAGACAGGTCCGATACATCCTTAATCTTGGCGGCAGCCGAGTTGAAATCTGTATAAATAAGAAAGTAAATGTTCGTTTGTTCAAAATCTTAAATCTCCGAAAGTTCTTCACCGATTGCTTTGAATTTTTCACACAACGTTGCATTCGAATACGCGCGTGTTTTTATATACCTACTATTATATAGATGTCACACCTGTGACAGGTAAAAATATTATATAAAGAGAGAGCCGATTTTTATGTTTGCTCAAAACTCAAGACCTACAGAACCGATCTTCCTGAAATTTTAACACGTTATTCCTGGATACTCTAGGACGGACATAGGCTATGTTGCATGTCTAAAGAAACGCGTTATTAACATGGAACGAAAAAGCGCCTAATACGTGTTGCGCTGGAGGGAAAATAAATCTTCCAAAGGAGAATCTTTTTTTCCAAAATACTTAATTTCCTTAAAAGATATTAATTCTAATAAACATGAATCAGTCACGTTAATATCTCGGGCGAACGCGAGATGGGCGACGCTAGTTAATAAAATAAAATAAAATAAAATAATCTCACTTTTGAGCAGACAATTAGTGTATAGTTTATAGTTTATAGTATTTACTCAGTTACATGTTACCTCCAGAATCTTAACTGATCAGACTCTGTCATTTCTACTGATTATGTATAGTTTGTATGCTATGGGTATTCCCGTTTATTAATAAATAAATAATAATAATAATAATAATAATAATAATAGAATAAGAATTTATTTAAAGAATAAAACCAAGTTTTCTTTTTTTTTTACAAAACTCTTGAATTACTTCAGTCGTGGCGACAATACGACCCCCCCGGATGCGCCACTGATCCCATTTCCCCAATTTCCCGCGCCACCTCTCGCAAACTTCAGCTTCTCGAAAGAAAGAAGCAAAGGCTCGACGAGTTTGAAACGCGCGTGCATTCCGCGCGACGTCCCTGGCTCGGAGCACGCGATCCAAGGATCTTGGAGGCTCGTTTAGCCGAGGCTGCTGCGATCGCAGATATTACGTCGCGTTATATCACGCCGGCTGGGTCCGCGGCCTCGCTTTCGACGCTCCCGTTTCCTTTTCTGCGCCACTTGCTTCCCTCGGAAGGATCCGCGGCCGGGGCGCAAAAATCGCGAGCAGGTTGCACCGGTATCCTTATTCGCGAACGCGCGCCGGCTAAACGAGTTTTAAAGTGCCGGTTTTATTGTCGGCCGCGCGCGCTCCAGCTCCTTAAGCGGCTCTGCCAGCGGCCGGAATCCCGATCAGCGTGTCTTCGCCGCGGCTGTTCGCGCTCGGATCTCGCGGAATTCATTCGCCTCGAGTTTCGGCGATCATACGAAACGAACGGTCGCCGTGGATCTCATCCTTCGCGCGGGCCGTCCAGTAAATCCCGGCGCGACGACCAAACAGGTGACTGCCAGCGAAAATACACTCGTAAGAATGAGAAGGGTTGGCGCGATGAACGACGACTGACAGCCAAGTAAGGTGTATGTCCCAATTTCTGCTCATGTTCCCGTTTGTGCGCATTTCGTATTTTTCTTATTATTATAAGCGTTACGTTTGTACTGTAGTTGCAACAAAATAATTCTAAATTATTTGAACATCTACGCGAGTGCTGCGCGAGCTTGGGGCTAATCGAAGTGCAGCATAAGCAACAAAAAACTTTTAAAACGAGAGACTCATGATTTTTTGACCGTGTTCTAGCTGGTTGTACTAAGGAACAGCGTCACTATTGGTATTCGATAATTGGGCAGAAAATAGTTTTCGCAGTAAAAGTTCTTATTTAATAACAAAAACAGATGCCGTATTGTGCTCTGGATGTAGATTTTTTTACTATATTTAATCTTTTTAAGCAGAAAACAGGTGACTAGGTTTAGAGTCAAGTGAATCGCCGTCACGTCCGCATTTCTACTCATCAAAATTTTAGTAACATTACCTGACAATTCAATGAATGCTTTAATCTCTATTTCTATTCGAAGGCATTTTATTTTTTGTTAATCGTTATTTTATGCTTTACTGTTGTGTTATAAAACATCTCCATGAAAGATGTAACTTATTTTTACCTGAAAAGGCAACACATTGTGTGAGCAGAAATTGTTACAAATGGTGAGTAGAAATACGTACATCGCTATTTCTCGTGAGTAGAAATATAGTTAAGCATCTTGAAAAATGTTTCTTAAACAGTTTTCGAGTTGGTTGAAATATTATTAAAGAATTGATCAATTACTCTGCAAATTTTCATCACAAACAACTTCTTTACACCTTCTTTATGACGAGTTACCTCTTAAATCAGCAGAAATTGGGCCATTCGCCTTACCATTCGGTTTACACGACCGCGAACACGTAAACCGGAGAACTTCATCCGACACCTTCCTCCGGACGGTGAAGATCCCACCGGACGGGTTAGACGCGGCGGTTTCGGCGAGAGTATCGACCGCCTCGCGAAAGGATAACGCGAGAGGGAAGGGTCCTTCCGCGGGATATCGAGAAACGATGCTTTCGAGGAGAGCGTCTCCGACGCCCACGCGATTGGGGTCGCGCGACCCACACAATTGAGCTCTCAGCTCCCCGAGGGGCGGAGGAGTGAAGACGGAGGAGGCTGTGGATCCTAAACTTATGCATAGAGATCGCCTCTGCGTGGTATATTCCAAGTCGTCCGCTATAAGCGGTTCTCCACTTTTCTTTATGGTTTTATGCTCGATGCATCGAGCTCCCCTAGGTACCTCGACTCTACCAAGGCTCTGCTCCAATTTCCTTCGACACTGAATTCTTCAAGACCTCTAGAGTTATTACAGCTCTTTGGTACCGGAGAAGTATGTCGGCTTTAGAATCGCGCTCGTCGATGCTCGTTGCTAGATCGTGGGACGAAAGGAATCTTAGCGATTGGAGAAGCCACGGGGCGGCATCGATTCGGCGTAGAGCGGCGGAAGGTCGAAGGTGCATCGACTCCGGCCGGTGCACCCGTGAGACGCGCTTTAATCGAATGCAAATACGTGCAAGTTCGTCGGTCGGCCGAGCTGTACACGCCGCGACGGGATCGGAGTGGGTGCTTCATTCACAGAACAGCCGGCTTTCACGATAACCTCCCATACGCGCCCATTTACGATCACCCCCTCCTCCAGTCTCTCTCTCTCTCTTTCTCTCTCCCTCTCACCTTTCCCCTCTGCCGGCTCGCTCGCTCGCTCGCTCGCGCGCACGGCCCACGCCTCCTCTTTATTTCCAAGTCTGACGCATCCTTTGCTTCTCTCCCTTCGTTTCTGTGTCACTGCACCTTTCTTTGACGACCACGTCGGTTACGCCGATTCCGCTTACTCGTTCGCTCCCTCCGAGGGGGCGACGCTCCTGTCTGCCCCGGGAGGAAGCGCGCCGGCCACGGAACAACAAACGGTGCAGCTTGGAATCTTCAAGGGAGACAGTTACACCCGGAGCCGCCCGAACGCATCTCGAAAGCCGCAGTGTTCCCAGAACCGAGACAAAAGTCCTATTCAAGCTCCCTTTCCTCCCCATTATACGCGCTTCCTACGAATCCCCGAAGAGAGGTGGCGGAACACCACCTGGGAATCGACTAGCTCCCACACGCCGCCGCGGATCGCCACCGCGGAAGCCGAACCGGCGCGCGGCTCGTCAACCCCGCGGACCGTCGCCGAGCAGCGACCGACAAACGCGGGGAGGAAAAGAGGAGAACCGAGGCTCGCCGCTCGAGGGGCACCCTCGCGAGCAGCGGCGCACATCGATGCCACTTTATTCCTCCTTTACTCTTCTTCTTTTTTCTTTTTTTTTTCGCCGGGAATCGAAAGGCCTAGAGTGCACTCCCCCGCGCCGCTGGAAAGTAGTTAGGGTTAACGTGGCTGTTGAAAAAGCCGCTGCTATCTCGTTCGAATGGCAGCGGCCGCGATCGGGGTAGGTGTACACGTACTTCGTGAGATACTCGAGGCACTCGTAATGGGCTACGAGGCTCGACAACGACATCGAGCCGGGGGGGAACGAGAGAGGGTGAGCGAGAGAGGCAACTAGACGCGGCCATGGACCCAGAGAAAAGGGGAGGGAAAGAGAGAGAGAGAGAGAGAGACCGAGGGGGAGACACGCTTAAATATCTGTCTGCTCGTACGGCCGACCGTAGACATAATTTAACCGGCAGTTCCAAGCGATTACGACAGTGCTACACTTTGAATACGCTGCTCTAATGCGCGCACCAACGTTACAGCCCGCCTGTCTCTGCCTCCAGGCTCGAACGCTGCTTGCTCTCTCCCCGTCACGACCGCTAAGAGATTCGTCGTTAATTGCGTTTCACGACGATATTAACCGCGCGCGTCGTTCCGCGTCGCTGCGCGCAACCGGCGACGTCGCGCACTCGCGAGCTGAACCGAGAATGGTACTTATCCGAATAGGTGGCCGTTCTCGGTCCAGGGTGTCGCGGCTACTCGGAGCGCGGTTTCAACGGCGGGGGGAAAAAAGTCGAGAGGATCCGCGGTGCGCACCGACACGCACGCAGCGTGGCTCGCGAAGCGTGTCGGGAGCGGAGCGGCCGGTTTCCGGCCCGCGGCCGGAACTGCGTCACCGTCGTTGTACTCGCGTGTGGATGGTCGACGCGGTCGAGATGTCGGGGAACGAGGACGAAGAAAGCAGTGGAGGAGCAACCCGAGGACTACGGATTCGCAGTTGCTGACCTGGGTTAACGGCCTACCGGCGAACACAATGCGACGTTGTGTTTCGTGTTTCGTCTGCTGGCGTTCCGCCACCGCGGCTTTACGTTTATTGCGCCCTCGACGCCGCTCCTCCACCGCTTCGGCCGTCTCCGACCGGCGGCGAACTCGCCGACGCGACTCTTCTTTAACCTTTTGCGAGGTACGCGTTTACGCGTCGCTTCGCCGGCTCAATATCTCCTTCATTCGCGCCTATTCTCGGTCACCGGTGCCACCAGCGACTCGTCACCGCATCCGTGCCTTTATTGCTCGAGCAAACGCGACGTCGCGCTAGCTTTCTGTTGGATTCTCACAAGGGAAGATCCCGAACCCGAAGATTAAAAAAATTCTGAAGCTTTGTGAATAGGTAGGGGATTTCCTCCTGGTTACAACGCAATTTTTGTTTGCTGCCCAAATTCACTCGAAGGGGTGAAATTAACCCCTGAAAATTCAGCTATTTTCTGATTTTGTGTTGTAATTCGTAAACTGTAAGAGATAGAAAAAAGTCTCAAGTCAAAAGTTATTTCTTTTAATTAGAGCTAGCATTTGGAGAAGAAATTATTTTACAGTTCACGAGTTATACCACGAAATCAGTCAATTACAACCCCTTCAAAAAAAAATTTCTGTATCGAAGTTTCGACATTGCGTTGTAATTTTGACCACGTTTCTTCACTTGGATTTAGAAAATTTATAACGGTAAAAATATCAGTGGATTCTATAGTCCTTGCGCTACATTTGGACGTTTTACCCAGTTGTTTACTTCACGCTGAAGTGTAAATATTAAATGTTCACTGAGTTACCTCATGTCGGGCAAAACGGAACACTTTTGCGTGGGGAACACCTATGAAAACGACTCTTAGTACGTGTTTATTTCTTCTTTTAATTGTAGAATAAACTTTTAATTATGATCCTTCTTCCCAAGAAAATTGATTTTGTAGGTATAGAAAATTGTAATGTATGAGACACATCTTTCATTCGATCAAACTGTTACTTTAAATTGTAATAAATAACATAATCATTTAATGCAGATGTGTTCCCCATGCAAGTGTTGATAATCATGTAAAGACCCACTTGCATTTGATTATTTTCAGTAATTTTCATGTTATCTGGTAAAATATTCTTTCTTATGTGTATAATATATATTTTTGATATATTTTATCTATAATAGTTATACCTAAAACATATATTTATAGTTTTTTACACAAATGAATTCTTTTTAAATCATAGAAACAAAGCTTTTATACGTTTACATAGTCTTCAAATGCGTGTTCCGTTTTACCTCACCACTTGAACGAGGCGAATATTTCAATACCTTCGGTAAATCTTATTTTTCATTGTTGCCAAATACTTTTCTTAACACAGTCTTTGATTTTCTTATAGTCTAAGGTCCACCGAAGACTCCTACCGAATTCCCATGTCTTTCTTCCTTTCCGATTTTATATTATCACGCTCCAAAGTTAGACGTCCCGTATTACCGCACTCTCCCCTATACTAGATGCTAGATTGAAGGTAATACGAGCGCAAAGGGTTAGTTAAACAGGTTTTCGGCGCGTCCCTTCTGCGCCACACCCTTCCCGCCCGTTCTCCCCAACAGCGCAGCCCTATTTTTGGATCCTTTTTGTCCCGTGGCCATGTGGCGCGGAGCGCGCCACCATCTCCCGCGCCAGCACAGCTTTCCTCGGAAATTTCGAGTGTTTAATGGACCCGAAAGTTTTCGAGAGGGACGTCGCGTCGCTTCTGGGTCCACGCGAGGTCCCGCGATAATTTGTAGGATTATCTGTTCGAGTCCTGCTGGCCTAACCCTGCTCCTCCACCTCCTTTCCAACAGAGAAAGCTTGCCCCCGAATGTGGCGGGGTTAAAGGTTCGCAGGGGCAGCGGACCGGCCAAATCCAATGAAAATATTCTCGCCCAATGTCCGCGGGAGCCTGAGAACAGCGCTGTTAATGCGCGCGGACGCTCGTCGCGTGCGTTCACGCGCTCTCCTTGGAAAATATGGGAGCCGTACGTTTCCTGCCGGCCCTCGTAAATTCACGGACCCGCCTCGGGGATATGCGAGTACACCGACGCTGGTTCACGATTCGCTGGACACGACGGCAAAATTGCCGTGGCGCTCCCGCGAACATTTCTCGCTCGTCGAGGAAGGAAATGGCGAGCTACCCTTTGCCACCCTGCGCTACACCTTTCCCAGCGTCCAATCTCATCTAGCGAATCCGCGGCAGGCGATCCTGACACGTGTCTGTCGGAGGTTTAGTAACTCGAGGATAATAGAGGCGCATCCAGCGCTGTTTCCAGAGCCGAGGGCCATGAAAAGACGCGCATCCTCGCGTTAACAATCCCCAGCCAACTGTTACGGGCCAACCCAGCCTCCGCTCGATCGCAGAAACCCGATGCTCGCCGTCTGCGCGCGCTCTCTTCGATTATTCCGCGGATACTTAGTTCCAGAGGCGCGTGAGTCAGCCTCTCGGCTCCTCTCGATAAGAAATCCCGCGCGCTGGAGTTTATTGCTCCAATTTCGCGATACTCTGGACCTCGAAGCGATAATCACGTAGAGAATTGCCGCTCGTAACGCAGTCGGGGCGCCTCGTTCGTAAAGGGCGTATCTTTACGTACATCTCCGAGAATCAAAGTGGCCGTTACTCGGAGACGAGTCGTACGTTCGCGTCGAGCTCTCGGGGCACGTCGAAGCGGGGCTGTTCCGCTGGAGATTCGACGGAGGATCGACGGAATGGGACGCGGCCGTTGGAGGCGCGCTCAGAGCTCGTCGGCTCGGCCAGTCGCGGCGCGATTCGAGTCTGTCCCTGGCCCATATACCGTAGGTGAGCTCCATCCGCGATTGCGTAACCGCAGCCGATAGTAAAACGCGGCTGGCAGGCTAGGCTCCGTGGCGTGCTCCGCTGGAAAAGTGGGGACGCGGCTGTCGGATGGAAAAGGAAAGACGGTTCCACTCGGCCGCGCCGTCTCGGCCCTTTCACGAACCAATTAGCCAGAATCGTGCGCACCTTTCGTCGCCGGGCGATCGGTAGCCCCGAGGCCGGCGGTTTTTCACCGTTTTTCGCACGGCGTGTCGCGCTAGTAAACAACGTTTGCGCAACAGAACCGCCGCGGCTCGCTCCAGTTTCCGTGTGATCCGCGGAGCCCGGCTCGGGCTGGCGATTAACGGCGACGCGGGCCCAAGGTGAACACGGCGGTCTCGCGTTAATTTCGCGGCGCCCAGCTTCGTTCGAGGAGAGAGATCGTGGCCCTGGCCGATCAATTATGCAACGCGCGTCCGTTACTTCGGAAACCGGCAGAGATCCGCAGGGTCAGGCGATAATGGTGCAGGTAATGCTACGCGCCGCCGTAATATGCAGGAGTTACGCGCCAGCACATGCAACCCGAGGACGTCCAGGCGTTTCCCCGTTCGGGAGAGAGCTGGAGCAGCTGAGTATCGACGATTGAATTATCGAAAGAGATTCGACTAGCTCGCGAATAGTAAAGACCTGTTCAACGCGTGTCTTAATAAATTCCGGTGTTCGCAGATGTTTGCGGTTCGCGCTGGCGATCCCGCGTTAAAGCTGCTCGAATCGATTCGCGGACAGCTGATAACGCCTGTCGAATCGGTGGCTGTTCCTTTTTCTACCGTAATCGGTGGCGCATTAAGAGCAGGGAAACGATACGGAAGATCGCGATGAGGACGATCGTCGAAGTTACCTCGTTCATTAGCTACTTGCCCCCCGACGTATGTTCCTCGCATTTCCGTCTCGATAAATAACGCGCGGCGCCCTCGCTGTCGCGTCTGGTTGCGCGAGCACGCAAGAAGTCCCGACGGAAGTTCTTCGTCGCCAATTAGGCGTTAGACGGCTTCTTATCCCGCGAGCCGAGCCATTAGCGAGACGCCATTACACCTTTTACCATCGGGCGACGACGTTCGAGCGAATGCTAATCGAGACACCTTTTCCAGCAAGCCCGGGGACTAGAACGAGGGCCTTGTTACAATACGCAGATCTATCTTTGACTTTTTCACCCTTTCGGGTGTCCGGAATGCAGTGGCGGGGTCACCGTTTCCTGCAATGGTGCGATGCAACCGAGTTTTCCCCGAGAACTTAATATTCAATCGAAGGCGTTCATGTCCCCACTACTTTCTAGCCGAATTTCACCGTATAAAAAGGGCCACGAATCCACACTCGGGGGCTCATTTCAAGGGTACTACGTTTAGACGAAAGAGGCTTGCGAGATCGAGTAACATTTTTCAAGTATCAATTCAAATTAAGCCCCACAGCTCGCAGTGCTGCTGATAGGCGTTGTAATTATTAAAGTCTTCGAAACCCCCGCATTTCTCGGTGCGTCAAAACCGAGAGGTTTCTTTTTATTGTTTTAATTGTGGTTCCAACACAGTTTGCGAAAGTTAAAGATTACAAAAAAACATACAAAAATAATCAGTCAGTCTTAGTCATCTTTAATCATGTCTGAAAAGTATCATTCACGCAACTAAAACTAGAATTGCGATGTCAGGTACACGGGGAAAAGTAGGAACAATTAGAAAACCCCCTTCAAAACCGAGAGGTGGACTTAGGTACCGCGACAACTAAACACTCAAACAATTGTAAGAACCGAGCTTATAGAATATAACTAGTTATTTCTTACTCAGAGTTCTTTTATGTGAATCCAATCATCATCTGAACTACCACTACGAGACTAACCCACATAGATACATCTTTACCGCTCGAGGTGTATCGCATTATAAAGTTACGAGGTTGAATTAACATTCCTAGTGGCTCCCGGGGATACCAGACCCCAGTTCGTCCACGACAATCAACTCCCTAGTGACTCCCGGGGATACCAGGCCCCGGTTCGTCCACGACAATCAACTCCCCAGTGGCTCCCGGGGATACCAAACCCCGGTTAGTCCACGACAATCAACTCCCTAGTGGCTCCCAGGGATACCACACCCCGGTTAGTCCACGACAAACAAATTCCTAGTGGCTCCCAGAGATACCAGACCCCGGTTCGTCCGCTACTAACAAACTCTAACAAACAAACTCGATCCTCGGCCTCGCAGCCGCCAATCTCTTTGCCCTCAGCCTCGGCTCGTAACAGCCTCGACGAGTCGTCCCTGTGCGCCGCGCCGAGCCGAGCCGTTCCCACGACGAGCGAGCTCGTTTATTCTATTTACTCATTTGCACACGGTGCGCTCTCGACCGATCCGTCGATCCGCCCTACGAAATGCAAACAGACGAAAAACCTGGGATAAACGTTGCCCAACTGCGGATCCTCCGACAGGAACAGCGAGGGGGTAAAGAGAAAAGCGAGACGGCGATCGTACGGTCGATCGATCGCGCGTGCCGATAGCCGCGCGAGGCGATTTCTTCCGAGCCGGGTGAACGGCTGAAAAACCGGAATATTTCGCACGCATAACCGGGATGGCATGCTCCGGCTTATCGATTACCTGGCAGCCTGTTAGGTACGTGCCTGCGCGCGAGACCACTGTCGCAGGCACGCCGCTGCTGCTAGGCGTGCCTATGCACGCGCTTCTACACGCCTTTGTGCACCTGCGTGCATCTATCCGCTGTCTACTCGCGCGGGGAGCTTCCCAACTGACGCACAGAGATACCGTTCGAGGTTAAGGGAGGAATGCGGAGAGATCGTAGAAGCAGAAGGGATTTTCGGTAGAAACTCAACGGAAGAACGTCGACGCGACCTATTCAGCGACGATCTCTGTTTCTAGGGGCACCTGGTACATCCAGCGGCAGCGGTTTAGGTACCTGTTTCGCGAGGGAACTCGCTTACGTGTGCACGGCACGGTCTAGACTCCAGGCTGCAGCCTCTAGAGAAATGTTTATCGCCGCGTGGCACCGCGAACGTGCATCCATAGGTGCGTCGCGCTCGCCTCGAAAGGCCACGTTTCCACGCGTTTCCCGCGGAAAGGCCACCGATTTCCCCCCCTACTGGCGGCAGACGATGCATCGGCCAGAATAACGCTGAAACGCCACCCCGGGGAGTCTGAGGAGTTGAGCTACGTGCTCGAGTGCGCGCCTCGCGAGGTGTCTCGGCGAGAAAGTCGCCCGAGCGCGGGCAGAGCTAGACCTGGCACAAGAATCAGGAGCAAGAATGCGCGAAACAGGGACAAGGTGACTCACGAAGGAGGCAGTCGTCGGCGAGCAAGAGAACAGGGACCCCAGGATCTTCCACGGAATTCCTAAACGGAGCTGGTGCAAGTGAAAAGTTTCGTATCTGCGGAGCGAGTGGATGCCGGTGGGAGGGCCGCCAGCCGCCGAGGAGGACGAGAGGGAGCTCGAGCCTCTCCGGATGGAGATTTAGCCCTCTCTAAGTAGAAGTCTGGAGTCCAGCACGCGGCCACGGCAGAAGGTCAACGCACCTTCAGCCAAGGACACATTCTAGACCCACACAGAGGGCTTCCTTGTGTGAGGGCCGTGAGGACCGTGAGGCGCGAGCAGACGGGCCCGAGCGGTCGAGCGGGCACCAGCGGTGCACACAGGCGGACCCGCCTCGCAGCCAGGCACGTTCCACTCGAACCTGCGATCTATGCACCGCGCACGTGCAACCCCGTCCCCGCGACATGCGAGATGCACACGCAGACGAGGAATCCGCCTGACCTGCACACGTAGGTATATGCACCTTTCCACGGGTTTGGCTAATTAAGCAGCTATCGAAGGGCGTGCGCGTGGACTCGAAACGCGACTCGCGAATCGTTCCTCGGATTTCTCGCGTGCCTCGCTCGAACACCGATTCGCTTAATAAAATCACCTCTTCCCCGTCACGGTCTCTCCTCTCGTGTAATTCTCAGGTTTCCAAGAGTGGGCGAAGATGATTTAAAGAACGACTTCTGTCCTGGCAGCGTGCGCGCTCGGAAGACCAAGGCCGCACGCCGCGCAGTGGGACAAACTGCTCCTTAATATTCACATGTATCACAGCTTTTAAAGTTTTCTTATTTAATTGTATAGTAATTGTTAAGCTATCCACGAGTATATTCATTTTCCTTTCGTAACGGTTCGGCAATCGAGGTGCGAACGTATAGTACGCAACAGGTTACAACATGTAAACCCTTTACACAGCGCAATTCAAAGTATTCAAGTATTCTATTATCCTTTTATACTCCACATGAATAAATACAATAAATAAATCTAAAAATATTGTTATCAAAGCACGTAACCCAGAAAAACACAGTTTTTTATCGATTTCTTCAACTTAAATCGTATTTTTTTATCGAATCCTGAATGGGCTAGACCAATTCCGGCGCTCGATTTGAATTCAGCTTGTCAAAAACTATAGGAAATGATGTATAATAAGTAAAGGAAAAACCTCAACCATAAGTTATAACGGAAAACCCGAATTTTCCTTCGGAAATGTCAACTTTGACTTAGATTTTCATGGTCGAAACTTGCTTGCGATACATTCTCAACATTTCTCCCTTAATCTGCACTATCGCAGCTTTAGCCTCCAAAAGGATTCACCCCTCTATCTTATTCCTATGAAAGGTTCTACGATTTTTACACAAAAAGGAGCAGTTTGTCCCACTGTGCGCCGATCAGATTCGATCGGAGCATTTGTAGCCGGCATCCAGGCGAGATTTGTGAAACGCGATTCGGCGACGAGATAGGTATCCGCCGCGTGCTCGCGCGTTAATCGCCGCTGCAAACACGTGAGCGTACACGCGCATACAATTAATTCGCGAGCTCATAGGGCTGGCAACGAGCGGCGGATTAACGCCGATCGAACGTTATGGACGCGCACGGACGGCAGCGAGCGAGTCGCCTGGAATTTTTAAAGCGGCGCGATGCGCCCGAACGGTGTCACGGGGTGTATAAAATCTCTAGCAGGCGTGGATACCTGGCTCCGTCGCAGCCACGTATTATATTATTATCCCGGCGAAGAAGTCGACAGCCTCGCGGTGTTTCCCGGGCCAGCGTGGTCATTGGGAAAGTTTTTCGCGCATACAGCGAGGCTGGCTCTCCCGACGCCAGGAGAATCCGAACGAAGCCGCGCGTGCTTCTGTCCTGCTGCTGATATGAATAATGGATCGCGCGCGGCTTCGCGGCGCGCACCGAAACGAACACACCAGGGAAAAACCGGCGCGGCGCGGCGAAGGGGCGGCCGAGCAGACGGAGATCGGCCGAGGGAGGAAACGAGTGGACGGAGAAGGGAGCAGGGGCGGGCAGGAGGATTATGAAGCCGGCAAAACACGATAGGAAAAGCAGAAACTCTCGAGGGAGAGCCAAAGAGGATGTGCGTCGTTCCGCTCCCGGACAGGAGATACCGTCCGCTCCTCTGCTACCGGCCGCGCAACTAGGAACAGGTTTCGCCCGTTTTTCTAAACACCGCCGTGGTCAACGCTGTCCAATTTCCCCGGCCGTCCGCCGAGCCGAATACGCTGCCCCCAAGAGCGATCCCCTTGCTCCACCCCTTCCGAGATTATTCGGGCACGGACGTTTTACGAGATACCTGGCAGAGGTCGTGCGAGAGCGAGTCGAGAGCCGAGGTAACGACGAGGCGCGCTGTTACGCGTAATTGGTGGGTAATTAGCTGCGTCTGCCCGCGGCAGGTAGCGTACGCGGTATTGCAATGGGAATTAACCACGGTGGCCTACCGCGTCAAAGGCGACGAGCAGCGAGCGCGATCATCGAACAGCGATTTCGGAGAGTGAAATTCTGCTGTGGGGAACTCCGGGCTCGCGAGCTAACAGCGTTTCGATTTATTACTCGGAAACGGTGGTCCAGAGCGCAGCGCTGAAACAGCACCGACGGACCAGCTTTTCTTTCAATTCCATACGTCCCGAGACTCGTTGCACAGCGAACTCTAGCCCTCCCCGAACGTCGTAAGCAATGCACCGGACACGCATCTCTCCCTCGCAAATGCGAGTAAGCCGGCGATAACGAGTTCGGTTAATCGTTGGAGTGGCTAGAACAGTATCAGGAGATGGGTGGTGGCGCAGGCTGTCGGTGCGTCTGCGCCCCTTGTGTCTATCCCCGGGGGGGTGGGTGCAGTTTGCGAAGGGAGGAGTGCGCGTGTGCGGGATGCGGGCGCGCGGACGGTCAACCTCTCGCGGCTTCAACCCCGACTCGAGTGGGTTACGCGTTGGATCACGCTGTGTCGTTCGTCGACTCCTGTCGGCCGTCCCTCTGTCCCGCTTCGCCAGGGTTCCTTAACCCGCCGCGCGGGCTTGCGTACACGCGGTCCAGCTGACCCTGGCGTGACCCGCGATCACGTTAACCGAGGTTAAGACGCGCCGGAGCGCGGGGACAGCTGAGTAGAGGCAGGCTGACGGAGCCTTAGGCAAATCTGCGCGTGTCCGTCCTGCAGATGCGTAATCACGTACGTAACTCGATGGATGGTAGGGAAAAGTCCTCGGTTTTCCAGCGGAGGAGTCTATCGTAGAGAGCGTAGGCACCGAGACGGGGTGCCCGCCGTCGCGTCAGTGGCGGTGCACGCGCGCTGGCCCTGTTGGGCCCAGCTCGAGCAGCGGAGGGACCGCGAGGGACGGAGAGGGACAGACAGACGGAGCAGTCAGGTCCATCGTGGGTTCGAAGCCCGCTGCCGCGGACTCGCCGCGCTCCAGCTCACTCCGTGTCCCGTTCTCTCTCCTGCTCGCTCGCTTGCACGCGGGATCGTTCCTCCCGGTCGTCTTTTCTCCGTCGCTGCTCTGCCGGGGTAATTGCACCCTACCAAGGCCGACAGCTGATGCAGCCACCAGCAACACACCGAGCGGCGGTGGCACAGCTGTGTGGACGAGCGAGCGCATTTCGGCTGGCTGTGTTGGTGCGCGATCCCGAGCCTCTTCTTCTTCTTCTTCTTCTCCTTCTTCGTCTCCTTCTCCCTTCGCTTCCCTCTCCCGCCATCCGTCTCTTTCGCGCGTACAGAATCGCGGGGCCTTGCACGGTGTTCACGGGCCAGCCTCCTCGCGTCTCAGCGCTCTCTCTCTCTCTCTCTCTCTCTCTCTCGACCCTAGCGCAGGTAGAGCCCGCGGACGATGTGTGCGCTCGCAACCGGAAGGAGCGACGCGAAGGGGAACTTACCCACGCCGCGGTAAACACCAGCCCGCCATCTTTAAACACCCCAGACCCAGGTCCGCGAAGTTGGCACCCCAATTGCGATTTTTTGCAAATGGAATGCAAATGGAATCGTTTGATGGTTCTCGTTTGTCCACCCCCCAGGATCGAATCAAGAGGCACGGTAGCGTCTCGCGCCAAGTTCATGCGCAGCGCGAGACGGCAATAAATATTTCAATATCAATAAATATTTTATTTAAAATGCTTGGCGCTGCGCTCCGAATTGGTGTTGCTAAACTGAATCAATATGTATAAATTGCATTAATATTTTTCTTTCTTTCTTGCCTCAGTGGTGTCTTGTCTTATTTGATTACTTATACCAAGTATTTCGGTTTCGCAGCGCCAAGTATTTTGAATAAAATATTTATTGCTATTGAAATATTTATTTGTATAGCATAAAAATATATCTGCTTAATATTATTTAATAATTTTTTGTTTGTATAAATAGCCATTGTTACAATTGGCGCAATTTTCGTATATCATTAAGTTTGTAAAGCTAAATATAGCACATTAATAAATTTACGACTTTCTTTTCGTTCGTCTGCGCGCACGCGTATACTTGGCGCACTTTTGTACCTTTTTTTAAAAAAATTATAAATACCTAACGCGAAAATTTTGGTTCGACAAACGCGAACAAACGATAGACAAACGAGTGCCATCGATTTCTTCCAAAAATTCGCAACCGGTGGTGCCACTTCACAGACCTCCCAAACCCCATATCCGCAACTAGGTACTCCCCTTTCCTTAGATTTTTCCACCGCGACAAGGTGCAACGGAGCCGATTAATACGCCGACGCGCCACGGACCAGATCTCTCGACGGGGACCCACGACGGCCAAGCCAGCTCGACGACCCCCGTAATTACCGGGAATTTTATGCAAAAGGATAAGATCGACCGCGGTGAAGGCAGCGATCCCGCGAGAAACGAGCGCGTTCCTCCTCGGAGCATTCCCGATGATTCGCTGATAATCCCATCGCATCGCGATGCATTCATTTCATACATCGTGCAAATTGCTTCGGGAAACGACCATCCAGCCTCGCGCGTCTTACGCCGCCCCGCCGAACGGAACACCCTCTGCCCCCCTCTTCTGGGGCTCCCGGGGAAACCGTACCACCTACAAATTATTCCACGTAATCATCGTTAAGATAAACGCGGGAATGTCGTTAGCGCGCTGCGAATAACCACGTTCCCGGTTAAACGGCGATCGCCCGCGTCGCGACGCCTTTCTTTCCCACTGCAGCGTTTCCCGGGGCATGGAAACCGATCTCTGAAGGCGAACAGAAGCGACAAGAAGGTAGGAGCGTAGGTGTAGCGCGTTTAATTCCTCCCGAGCTGAGCTCTGCCGGAGCTCTGCCGCGCGGACAGACTAGTCGAATAAAGGGAGACATTTGCCCCGAAAGGGCGGCCTCGGCGTCTCGATGGACAGCTGTTTTCAGGCTCGTGACGAGCATCTGCGACGCCCGAGGCGGTCTCAATAACGCGGCTCGTTAACACCGCGGCCCTGTTACCGTCGGAAGAGGAAGCGTTTTCCTTGCTCGGGTAAATCTCCTGCCATATGGTCGGGTCGCGCGATCGATCGGGGCCGAGCGGACCGTACCACGCGGAATCGATGGCTAGGGAGAGAGCTTGCGAGAGCCACGGCGGTGTGTGCAGCCCTCGTGGAACCGCGAGCGCAGGGGGTGAAGGCGGAAGGTCCGCGGCGACCGCAGCGTTTCCTGGAAAATGACGATGACGGTGCGTCATTGCCGGCGGAAATCGAAAAATGCGGACCACCGCAACGGGGGAGCACGTCTATTACCGAGTTCGATTAAAAACGGCTGCCGCTGGTCGCAGTCATCGTCACTTTTTCCGCATCATCCGCGAAAATTCACTTCTGCGGGTTCCCGGGGCGCTTCTGCACTCCGGTGCATCAATTGGCCTGGCTGGGGCGAGCAAACTTGGCCCCTCTTGATCACGTGGGAGCATATACGCGCGTATGTACATATTTCGGGACTCGAGACGAGCGCGTGGCAAACGTGATTACCGTTCCCGGTAAGCTCGCCACGCGTTTCGATACCGGAGACGGGTCCGCGTGGCCAGGAGCGCGTGAAAACGACAAACGACGACGGACGGGGTCAGGTTTTTCGGCCCGTGAAATCCCCTGGTGAACGCCGCGAGCATTCCTCGAATCTTTCCGTGGCCCTTCGTTCCATTCAGGCGGCCATTGTTGAACGGTCCGATGATTCTCGACGTGCTCTGCCTCCCTCGCCTCGCCCCTAACCCCCCTCCATCCCCCTGGCGATCCACGGCCTTTATCATTTCCCTGGGTTCCTCGAGCCAACGGAGGCCCCACTCCAACGGTTTCCACGTAGTAAATACCTATGTGGGTGGATGAATGCGGCTCGACATCCAGCCCGTAGCTAATTCTTCTCGTGAGTTTTTCACCGCGACGTTCCATTCTTCGAAATGGAACACCCGGGGCGCCCTCCCCTACCGTGGAACATTGGAGGGCCATTCTCGACGCTCGGAATGTTCAACGCGACACGGATTCGCCTCTTCAACGCGCTTCCGACAACGCCAGCGCATATCGTCGAAAAATGAAACCGCGCTGGCCAAACGCACTTAATCCAGTTAAGCTGGGGAAAAGAGGAAGGATCGATCGTTTCTGGGAGCCTTGCGGACCTAAGTTCGCCGTTCTACTTGGCCGCGCGCGGGCGGACACGCCAAGTCTCAGCGCGCCCAGCCAATCGTCTCGGATCGATACGAATGCGAAAGGTACAGCTGCGTTTCAGGGCTATTAGCGAGCTGGAGTAGTCGTATTACTTAGCTTCTATGAGCAGGAATTTACGCGACCGCGTTCGGGTAGACCAGAGAACCGGCCAGCCGATTCTCGGGGCGCGCTCGAATTCGTAATCGGGAACTCGCGTGCACCGACGACGGATCGACGCCAAGGCCATCATCCTTCCTAGCAGGCCGTCCGCCGCTCGAGGACGAACAAAGGGACGAACTGAAAGGAGACGGGTCGTAGAACGCGGGAGGGGAGCGGGGCCGAGGCAATAATACAGGAGGAGAAGGCGGCAGCCACGCGACCTACATTCCTCCGACAGGTGAGCCTCGCACCATGGAAATCAACCAGCTCCTTGCCCGCGTGCCCCCCTTCGATTCAGCGAGCCTTTTCCTTAAGAAAATGTCCACGGCTCGCTGCTCTCGGCTAAACGCGATCGGTCCACTCTTCTATTCCTTTGTGTCAACTGTTCTATTTCAGCTTGCAGCTGCGCCACGCGTCGCGGCGGTACACCTACCACCACCTCCGCAGATCCCGCAGGTTGCGCTGGATCACCGTGTTCGCACTTTTCTCGTCGCAAACCGTCGTCCTTGCTCCGGGTCGTGAATCATCGTTGCCAGTACGCATCGAGATAGACCGATGCCTCGATCCGTCCAAGCTCAGATAAGACGACCGTGTTTGCTCGTCGTTCGCAGCGCGATTAGATTAGAGCAATCTCGATGTCTACACGCTTCTCCCTGTCGGAAATCCGAGATTTCGGAAAGAAACTGGCGTTTCCGGCCGCGATTCGAGCGGAGTGTTTGTGCAACCGATTCGCTCCGATGTTGCTCAACTGTTTCTTCCGAGAAACGTCAGTCGGCAGGTTCGAGGGAAGCTCTCCCGGCCCTCGGCGGGGGCACTCGGAATACCTGCGTCGCAGCAGAGCCAGTGACGGGAACGCGGCCGATTAATTGGCGCGAACAGACTGTTAATTAACGAGCCTTTTCCGCTTGAATTCCCTCGAGCTGTTTCTTCCTTTCCAGAGGCGCAATTGCCATGCTATATCGAGCCGGCAGGAGGAATCGAGGCAGGGGATCGATCGATCGGTAAGGCGTTTGCCTGTCCGTTTGCGTCTTAATCGCTACCCTTAGAGTCTCAATTAAAATACAAGGTCCCATCGATTGTAACCGATCCGAGTGACCGAGTGTCTTCTCCCCTTTGCTGCGCGACGGAACTCTTCAACGATAGCAGCCACGCGCTTCGAAGGGTTCGATCGATGATATCGTTTCAGCGTGGGATCCTCCGCCGTCCTCGGTCTTCCTCCGAATAATCTCGGGAGTGATTGTGGCGGAGTCGACCCACAGGGCGCGCAGCCGCAAATTGGACCGGCGACCTCGACAATTCTTAACAGCGATTATCCCGCGGCGAGTTCGTGCTGTCGTAGACGCGGCGGGGTCTATCATTATCGTGATTTATAGAGGTTACCTGGCCGCGGCCTCGCGCGATATGCACCACGCGCTCGCGTGTTCCGCGCCCGAGCTGGCCTCGTGACCAGATGCAGTCGCGTAAGTTCAAGGCATCGATACCATCGGGGAATTCTTTCTCGCGCTTCCTCACGCCGCGGTGATTGATGCGCTGCGCTTGTGATTCCTCGTCGTTGCTCTATCAACGACGAGCGGCGCCCAACGCCGAGGAAACAGAATTAACGATTAACGAGTCGTGGAAGCTAGAGACCCTTAGCTCGAGCGGGAGGTGGAGGTTTTTTTTTAGAGAATTTAAAATTTGGCTGTGTCGTTATTCAGTCCTAATCACTAATCTACCACCGGTACATATCACTCTTCGCCACACCCCCTGCTCGATAGAAGTGTAGCGTGCGTAGCGCTGGACTTCGAGCAAAGCAGAAGATAATAAAGTAATAAAGTTCAACCGAAGGTTTCGTGGCCTTTGGACTTTGCCAGGCGACGAAACCTCCCCTGTCTCAGAACTCGGGGTTTTTCCTTACTTTTGCACGCGGTTATTTTCACGGCATTCGGTTTGAAGCTAGCGTCTTGAGCGGTTGCGCTTTTCGTCCGCTCAACATTTTTTAATCTAAAGTAGTTTTTGGTGTTACATCTTTAAATGAACCATATTCTTTGTTGAGTTTTATTAAGACACGTAAGTTATTACTACCCTCGCGTCTTCCACCTCAGAAGCGTTTTAATCGTTTGCAATCGCAGCGAGCGAATCCTCTCGTTCACGGTGCAAATCCGCTGCCGTTGGAACGTCGAAGAGAGGCCCGCCACCCCCGAAGTGCAACGACAGATCGTCGCATCGGCGAGACGTTATTCATTAAGCATTGTTCCCTCGCGAAACAGCCGCGCATCCGAGGGGCCTCTGTACAGGAAGAGGAGGCCCGCGAGGGCCGTAATTAAAGCAGGCTATTTCTACGCTACGCTCAAGTCGCATAATGAATATATAATGCGCCGGTTACCGCGGCGTTGCGATGCTCCAACCAGCGACACGAGCCGACCGCCGCGGAGGAGCTGTGCAATTATGCTGGGAGAAATTTGAAAGATCGTTAGCGTCCGTCAGCGGCCGATACGCCTAGCTATCGGTCGCTAAATCGCGGCGTAGTAGCGCGGGGCTTCGATCTTTCCACCGATGAATTTTAATAGACCGAGGAAAAGTTCGAGTGCCTATGTTCCTGCAACGCCGATTTCAACGTGGAGGTCGATGGTAAGCTACTGCCACTCACTTGACTCTGCGCTTCATGGCTTCCCTCGTCGGTCTCCCAGCAGGAAAACGATGAAGATCGCGTGCCTCGGGTCTCCGAGCTCGTTGCACAAGGGCACGGTGAACGGTACCGCGCGCGTTTATCGACGATTTCGATGGAACGACGTCAGGAGCTTGCGCTCTGTTCGCGAACTCAAGGAAACTGGCCCCACGTGGTCGGGCGGACGGCCACCACGAAACCTCGACGGCTTTATTTTCGTCCGCGCCTCGAGAGAGACCCGTATACCCCATGGACGGGCCACGTGACGAGGGCCGATCTACGATCTTGCTCTCTGACGATCGTCCAGCCACCCCACGAGGACGATTCTCAGAGGCGGGTTCAGGAGCCTTTCTCGGAGGGAGCGAAATATGTGAAAAAGTACATAAGTACTTACATTTTCGAACCCTCTTTTTCAAGATTTAAAACTTGCTTGTAGCTTATATTTTAATATCTCTATCCGATAGTATAGCCTAAATAATTAAATTCGATATTAATTATTCATACAGAATAATACTAATATTATGACGATGTCATAATATTTTTCTATTTTATTACTCTCGGTGGGGGAGGGCGATCGCCCCTATCGCCCTCCTCTGGATCCGCCCTCGACGATTCTCGAGTACTGAGATAAGAGAAACGCCACCGAAATACCACCATTATAATTTCAAAGCTGCAAAATATGACGATATCGTCCAGCGATCAATTTTGAAAAGACACTTTGAGTCAGGAAGAGGTAGCCACGTGAAGCAGAACGAGGGTAATAATTTGGGGTGATAAACTAAAAGTTACGTGTCGCTGGTCGTTCGGTGATAGGAGGATGAGTTGCAATACGCGGTCGATAAAGAGCGGGCGATAGGAAAAAGTCACTTACGCAGAGATAGCCGCGGCTGACATTGTTTGCCTCGTTACATACCTGCAACAGAAAAGGAAACAAGCCGAGGATTAAAATATCGCCAAGGTATTTGCGCGGCAATTATTCACCGTGAGCCTCGTAAGGTCTTTGTAAACGTTTGTTGCAACCGTAATTGAGTTAATTACATCGTGGCCGTATAGCGTTACGTAGGTCACGGAAAGCCGCGAAACAAGAGAAAGAGAGGGAGGGAGAGAGAGAGAGAGAGAGGGGGAGAGACGGGAGAGCGTGACGGTAGAAGATGTCGCTGAAACGGACATTAGCAACTATTAACACTGTGATTAGAGTCTGAATGAAATCAATTAGCTTCCCCGAGGCCGCTGAGCCGAGTTGTTCCCACCGCCTCCCCGGACTACCCCCATCGCTGCGCGATACCCTCCAACTATAATAATACCTATTTAACCTCCAAGTCGATCCGCCGTGTGTAATTGACGCTCGAATATGTCGCGGGCAACTTTTGCACCCCGTTACGACGTTCCCTTGCGAGGCGAGCTTTCCAATTAACCAGAGGCGATCGCCGACGGCGTCCTCCCTGCGTGCTTCGCGAACCGGGAGGGAAAGAGAGGCGCGAGCGGAGAAGCAAAGACATCACGCTGCACCGTGTTAATTAGAAAGACTTGTGCTTCGGAGCGATGGAGGCGACGCAATAATATAGTGCCAATTAACACTTTCGGGCCCTTGTCACCGTATCAAATTCTGTACACCGAAGGGATTTCTCCTTAGTAATAATGATAACGATAATGCGTCGAGCTGGTCGTTAATAAACCGCAGGTGCAAGATCGATCAGGATCGAGGGAAATGCCACGGAGGGGGGAGGGTGCCACTCGTCCTTTCCCTGGCTCAGCGAGCGGAGAGCGACCTAATCGGCAGGTAGAAGGACGCGAGGATCCTAGACGAGGCTCGTCCACCGTGGAACGCTCCAGCGGCGAAAACGGTGTCGACGGAGCCTCGTCAGCGATCCGGGAGCCGATAATGGCCGTGGATGCGAGCTCGGCGAGGACAATGCCGCCAGGCCTGCCATAAAACAGGAGATAGGAGCCTCCTCGGATTTTCGCGTCGCTCGTTTCCAGCCGGAAGCCCCGACGTGACCTCCCAAGCCGCACGGCTGTCGCAAAATTGCCTTCCAGGGGTGAAGCTTTCGGCTACTCGCGGCCACCTTGAGGTACGTATATATCGCGAACCACGTCTACGCACCTAACTAAGCCTCTCCTCCTGGGACAAATGTCGGGAAGCATTGCTGAAACGTTTAGACAGGATCCGCGTAGGAATCGGGACTCTTGGAACGGTGGTAGGTCAAGTTCCTTTGCGATAAGTCACGGCAGTTGTCGCTAATTCCGCGAGGCCAGGAGCTCGGAGCTACGTCTCGCACGGCTCGATGGGCCACGGCAGAGAAATGTCTACCGAGAAATTCGCGCTTCGATAGAAGCTCCGTCGGGTTTCGATCGTTTCGCAACGATTACGCAACGCGTTACGGATCCCAGACAGATGTGCCGGAGTGGGCTATCGGTGTCGAAGGCCGCGATACACTTTAAGTACACACTTTGCACACTCGTGATTCCTTTAAGCGACTAACGTAGCCCGGTTCTCGCGTAGGCAAACAGAGGGTGGGTCTCTCTCCGCGGGCCCGGCGGTAAGGAGAAGCACCCTCTCGCGGAAATACTCGGCTGTCCTCGACAAATCCTGACGGGGAGATACACGGGAGGGTGGTCTCGGCTTGGGTTAACGGTTTCCAGCGGCTCGAAAGTTTCACGGTTCCAATTTCACTAAGTGCTGGAAAGTAACGCGGCTCCTCGATGAATCCTCCCCTTTCCCCCTTCGCGATTCCTCGCGTTAAATGCCCGGGAAATTGCAAAGCCCCGCCTAGCGGGGAGCTACCGTGTTTCACGTACCGTGCGGCTTCGATGGAGGCTGGGAGGCTCGACGAGATCGCGGGGAGAGAGAGAAGAAAAAAAGCACACCGTCCGTTTCGCGAGGATCGTTGATGGCGAACGAGATCAATGCTACCGCGATGGGCGGACGACGTCGACTGTGTCGGTCACCGTTGCCCACGATCGTCCTCCCTCTTTCGCTTCAAAGAGTCCTTGATGAGCGACCTTTCCAGAGGGTGACGAGACGTCCAGCGCGTTACGATCGCCGCACGTGTCAAAGATAGAAACGGCCGGCGCGGCGTGTTGACGTCTCACGGCAACAAGTACCTACGCTATCCGCCGACGTAAGAAACTGTATCTCGGTGAGGCGCAGGATCGCAGCAAAAAATTTCCACCCTCTTTCCGCAGATACGCTTGCGTCACACTTTTCTTTTACGAGCCTACACGGCGCCTACAATAATAGAAAGCTTTCTGATTTTCCGAGAAGCCCCGATGGAGACGTTTCACGTAACACCATCTCGCGTTTCCCCTGTAACTCGAATAGTACGCACTCGAGATGCAGAATGGATTATAGGGCGATCGAAAGTGGTCGCTTCGAGTGTGGAGGGGCGATCAGCTGATTACCGGACTTGCGGAATCAGAGCTGCGCAAATCTGCATCTCTTAATCGGCGGAGCTCTGTCTATCGAGATAGAAGGTTTACTTTGGTAAAACTTCATCGATCGGGCGATCTAGATACCGCGAATTAACCGCGAGTGCACAGGTGCATGGCGACGGGGGCTGGCCAGGAGAAGAAGGAGGCACGTGATTCGCGAGTAGCCTTCAGAGGAGAACGCGCTGCTTTCCACCGGCCCCGCGATCTGGCAATTGTTTCCGCCAAAGGTCGGAATGCCCAGCCGCTGCTACCCCCGTGGCAACACACAAGATCTAGCGTTTCGTGCTATTAACGGCCCATGTCAGCGGCGTGCAACAGAATCGAACCTCGAGTCACTCGACCTCGGCATTTCGCGGAGCTGTCGATTTACGGCGAGTCGAGCTGCGTGCTCTTTCTAATAGAAAGGAGCTGCACGCAAAATTATGGAATGGGAAAGAAGAAGCGGCTGACAGAATCGAAGGCAGCTGGGCCTCTGTGGGATCAGGAACCTCCATAAGAAGTCCCTGTTTTAAAACCGATTTCTCCAGAAAAAAAACACAGTACAACTGCTCTATCGCTGAAAAGATAGGGAAAGCAAACTAAGTGCAATTTAACATATATTAAAAATTAAGTACCTCTATTTTGTTTAAGTACTAGCGCTCGTTAGAGACTGATACCTAGAATATATTGTTATTGAAACGAGGTGCCAATTCGGCTGTGTTTATAACCAGTAAAAATTTATAAAAAACTGTTACGTATTCTTTATGGCAAAATAAACACATTTCAAAAAGGAAAACCTCCATAAGAAGGATCCCGGAGTAAGAGACCTCGGTGGGTCACCTTTGGTGGAGTTGGTTAGGCCAGAGGCTCCGCAAGATCGCGGGGTTCGAGGTCCGTTTTCTCCGTGGCTCCCAAAACACATGGGAAACACTAAGGGCGGTATTCTCAGTCGCTACTTATTCTTAAGCAAATGCTCAAGCATTCGGCAGCCTCTGCTAACCTAGTAGCTAGTAAAGGATGCCGAATGCTTAAGCATTTGCTTAAGAATCAGCAGCGACTGAGAATACCGCCCTAAGCCTATTGCTAACACGTTTGTTACAAACTGTACGTGCGCACCTTTATTATTCACGACGCGATACACCTCGATTTGGTAATACCCCTGCAGTAAAACAAGAAATATCTAATTACAGCACAAACGCTCATACGCATAGTAGAATAGTTATCAGAGCATATGACCCTGGCTGCTTTTCAGAATTGTTTCATTCAAATAACCGCACGTGTGGATTAAAAAAATACAGCACTCCCCTAAATCTGGTAAACAGATCTAACTAATTTAACATGTTATTAGCTATAACAACAGTGATCGATACACATACTGTATTTTTCTTAATATAAACTATCTAAGGTAACTAACAAGCTAGAGTTAGTTACTTCATAGGCCACGATATTAATTATGTCATAAAATTTACTCATAATTCCCTGAGTGGGATTGATTGCAAATACTTTAAATCGATATAAATAAACCTTACTCAACGCGATTAGGAAAGTTGAGAGACAAAGACGACGGATGGGAGAAAGGGTCTCCGAAGAAAATGGACCCCGCGACGCGGCCGTCCCAGTTGCCTCGTAGTGCCGAGGATCGCGCGAACGTCGCCGTGTCTAGCTCAATGTCAGCTGCTTGCAAAGCCAGCGATACCGCAGCCACGTTCTCCCTCTTACTCGCTTTCCATCGCTCGCTGGCTTTGTGCAACCACTTGCATTTACTCTAGCCTTGTGCCTAATGACGCGACGGCAGAGGGAGAACGTTTCTTCTCACAGTCGCGAGGCTCCGGCACTGAATCACCGTCTTCTTCGCGCTCACCTTCGTTCCTGCGCGCCTCTGTTCGCCGAGCCGCGCACGTGGCTACCCTGGGACACGTGTACGAGCCACGGATATCGTCATTCGCGAGCCAACGTCACGAGCTGGCAGAACGGATTCGCGCGAGGATTTAGTTTCTACGGCCAACGCGAGACCCGGCGGTGAGCGCCGTGACGCATTGGCGAGTCTGCGATCTTTCAGAAGCCTCGGAACAGGTGCGATAACGCAGGCACGATGCGGCTTTCCGAGAGGCTAGCTTGCAAAGTGTAAGAAAGGTCGAAGAGGTGGAAGAATCGACGACAGTTCCGCCCACTGATTGTCAGCGACGCGGCGGGACGTAATGGTAGGCGAGAATTAAACCTCTGCACTCGTCCAAGGTCGTTTTTACATAATACTTTGTCACGAACGCCAGTGGCAGAAGGTACAAACGCGCTTGCATAACCGGCGTCCTTCGCGGATGCATTGTTTCGCGCGTACGGCCGCGCAAAATGTATAAATAAGGAGAAGCTGCAGCGCGCCCGTGCCGGGCCGACAGCGTTGCATCATCGGCGATCCGAGCGAACGAACCCTGATAAGAAAACTGGGCTTAGGCCGTGGGTCGGCCGAGATACCCGGGAAGCAACGGCGGACTCCGGTCGCGATCGATCGATGGATCTTCCGCGTGATCCAGACCGTTCTGAAGGAGGCCGCAGCTCGAGAGACGTCTTTGTCAACCGCCTTGAGGATTGCAGTCACGGTTCCTTGATTCCGTGTCGAGACTTCAAGAAGGTCGACTCGGCGAACCCACGAGTTTGTCGGTGCATTCGTTATCCGCGCGGCCTTCGCGCGAAATCGATTCCCCGGCGCGTTTCAATTTCTCGCGCCTCTGATATTCAAGCCTCGACAGAGCTTGCGCCGACTCGGTTCTGCTTTCAAAGTCAAGTTACGAACATTCCCATGACCGACGCGAGTTGTAGCTCGGTAGGTACGGTGCGCGAAAGCGTCGAGGCCAGCTCTTCGAAAATGGGAAGAACGACAGGCCCGAAACGAAAGGCAGGAAGAGGGGTTCCGCGTTTACGGGAGGACGAGAATCCCAGGCAGAGCTAGGCTCCGCGCAGAAATTAAGGGAAGAGGGATCGTTAAATTATTCAGGGACACCCCGTAGCAAGGGAGGCGCGAAGGTGAGCCGAGCGGTGCGTAAAACCACCCCCGACGCTTTAAGGCTCCTTCCTTCCTTCCTGTCCCGTTGCTCCTTCCTTTCTCCACTCGGTTCGCGCTAAGTCTCCGCTGAATCGGGCATAAATATGTAAATACGGGGCCCACGGTCGGCACGAGCGTACTCCTCGCACGGGAGATAATAATTTATGATAATTCCTGGACACCGATTCCTGTTGGACGCTGCCGCGCCGGTCGAATGAAAGGAGAAAGAGAAGAAGGAGAAGGAGGCCGGAACGAAGATGGCCGCGATAAGAGGTTCGGCCAATTTGCCGCTTTTGTCATGGAGATTCGGCGGAAGAATGGCCAGCAGAAGAAAAGCGGCCCTCCACTTCCGGTATCGGTGGTGCTGGCCGAAGCAAAAGGCTTCTAACTGTGACGTACGGAAGAGCAGGAGAAGCGTGGCACACGGTGAATGAACTTGGCTTTCGTGGCATGTACATGTATGTCGGAAGACAATTGCGACATCAAAGTTTTTACAAAATTTTGACCGCAATAATTACTTAGGCTGGGAAATTACAACGCTTTTGTGACACAGATAAGTAGTAGAGACCTCCAGCCTTTATGTAGTTGAAACATTCGATCGCGAAAAGTATTAAAGTATTACATATTACATACTAATGTATATATATATTAGAAAAAATTAGCAACAGTCGAATATAATCGATGTTCAATGCCAAATAGAAAAAAATGCAAAGTGAAGAATATACTACGTGTTTAAAAAAAAGAGTAGTGTACGAAAATAGCCACCGATTTTTATTTAAAAAACGATTAAGTCAACAATTTTTTGCTTGTATTCTGGAGCTCCTTTCAGAAATTATTAATTTTGTTTTACTACAGATTCTTTCAGACTCGGCGAAAGTAGCCGGAATACCGAGACATTTCTTGCATAACTCTGACAGCGTTTGAAGTTCTTCATTTACTTAAAAATATTATAATAGCTATTATTTAAAAAAAATAGCTGTCGCTGTCTAGAGTGTCGAGCAACGCGGATGGCGCCATGGCACGAACAGAGTGGAAATGGGAGGAGAAGGCTATCAATCACCATCGACAGTCACATAAAAATATGGATAGCTTTCCATACCGAAAACTACCGATAATTATCGACAATTCTCCAGCGCTAACACTTCGGTATTCCAAATTCCCAACAGTATTCCAAATACGCTGCGCTTCCTCTACAATGGTCCCGCGATATAGGCATACACAGGTAACAGTTACGTGCTTGAGCAACGAGATTTACGAACGCGAGGATAAAAGTGATGATTTCACACATCGACGTGACTTCCGATCGCCAACGAAGCTGGCTGCGATGCTCGCCGGACAAGAGGAGACTATTCCCAAGCGTTTACCTGGGACCATAGACGCTCGCAGCGTCTTAAAGAACGGGGCGTAAGTTTCATCGTCGAAGCATGCATCGCAGCGGAGAGTTCTCAGAAAAGGAGTTCCGCTGGCGGAGAAACGGTAAGAAAAGGAGCCAGGGGAATGCAGAAGAGCGCGCATCCGCGACCAAGTCACGACGATCATTCGCAATGAGCGGACAGACTCGGGGGCCAGCCTTTGTCTTCCGTGGCTAGCTTAGCCGGCCGGCTAACAGTAAAAACAGCGCGGCGTGACGCCCGAGCCCCGTCTTCCGATCGGAAATGCCTAAAACGACCGCCGCGAATCGAAACGACGGTAACGGTAAAGCCGAGGACGGGCTTGCTTTCCTTCTCCGCTGCTCCTCTCCGAAGGGAACGTCCTCTCGCGTGCGCACCTAAATGCACGTGCCGCGACAAGGAGTGGCAGCGAATGGGGAATCGCTGCGGACAGTGAATCGCGACAAATTGCCAATTTACTGGCGAAACGCCACTGTGTTTCGCAATTAACCAACGTTACTGTGGAGGGAGGGGAACGGGCATCCTTTCGTTTCCCGTCCAGGTGGAACGCTTTTCCATCGGCAACCAGATCCATGACGCGAACCCTACCTCGCGCATGCGCGTCACGGATTTTCGACACAAGGCAATCTCGCAGAATCTTGGAAAATATTCATCAATGCGCGCGGACGCGTGAATGCATAAACCGCGGTGGAAGATGCGTGGCAGCACTGCCACGGCTCCCGGGATGGCGCACGGCAGTCTCACGGGCATTCCACGGGCTACGGTTTCGAGCCCATATGGCGTCGCGGTGTTGGTTCCTCGCGTGTCAACAGGCCGTACCGAGGGGGCGAGTAGTCCGTATTCGGAAGGGCCACCCTCCGGCGCGTCCTTCTCGGGCGTGAGCGATCTCTCTCGATCGCTCGTACTTGATAGCCCCCGGCCTTCTTATTTCATCCGATTATGTAATTAAATTAAAACGAGTTGCCCGCCCATCGCTCGCCAGGCGACTTCATGAATTAACTCGAGGGTTATCGCTTCGCGTAAACACTCAGCAATCGCAAATGCGATCTTCGCCACTTGGCGTGCGGGGAAAGAACGCGCGCGTCCCTGTTTCTTAACTTTCGCGAGCTTTCCAGGCAAGGACACGGGGCTCGAGGAGCAGCTCGCCGCCGCGCAAGGTGCAGGCTAGATCGGATCTCTCGCGAGGCGAGCCCGCTTACAAGCGGCGGAGGCGCGGCGCCGCGCGCCCCGATGCCCCGCGAGCGATGCATCGCCGCGGCAACTTATCGCGCGTGGCCGCTCGCGAGTGTATCTCTCGTCGCTTACTCGCGTGCAGGTAAGTCAACGGGTCGCAGCTGACCCGGCTCGGCCCGTGCTTAATCGTTATCGGCCGCCTCGTAACCGGTAATTACAGGTGGCACCGGCCGAAACCACCTGTTACTTTACGACAAGTTATAAGCGGCGGCGTACGTCGCGTGTCCCGTTCCCCCAAAGCAGGATAGAGCAGCGGCGGCGTTGTCTCGCGGGCCGGAGAAGACCCGCGGTGAACGCTGGAAAAATAATTGCTTTCGGCGTCGGCCGAGAAGCCCCGCAACGAATCCGGAACAAAGAAACCGCTTTGTCCCGCGCCGCGTATTTATCCACTGAATCACCGCCGACGACTTATTATCCTCGTTAAGCGGCGAAAGAAAAGAAAGGCGGAGAGAGAGAGAGAGAGGGAAGCTCGCGAAAAAGCGGCGAGGAAAAACCGAGAGCCGAGCAAACCGGAACAAATTCGCCCGCCACGCGATTCCCTTTTCGGAGGAAAGTAACGAGCCGCGGCGCGTCAGCTGACAAAAAACTTTCAAACCTCTTTCTTCCAACGAAACTTCTTCTTCGGATTCGTGCCTATCGGCGCGGCTCCTCTTCGTAGGCCGCGTGAAATAATACCGCGAAGTTGCGAGGAAAAATCGAGGCCGGGGCGCTTTTTCCGCGAGCCGAGCCAGAAAGAGCGCCGCGACCACTAATTACCTGGGACGCTAAACGAGCTGGCTCGGTTTTGTAATGGAGGACGCGTCGGAAAACACGGGGGAGCGGCGCGAGTCGCAGGGGCGTTGGCGACAATGCTGCCTCTGTATTAATTAAGTGGCTGCGGTGACATCGTTGCGACTAATTGCTATTCGCGAGGCTGCCTGCCTTACTTGCGCCGGCCTTTAAATTTCCGAGCTGCTCCAGGCGAAATCGGCATCCAGATACGCAATGGGGATAAACGAAAAAGCGGGATTCCGGGCGGAATCAGCTGCGGCCCACGCCGCCGCGCCGCTCGAGTGTACCACTTTCTTGCGCTAATGTTATGCATTCTGCGCACGCCCACCGCTTCCTCCTACGCCGAGTCCTGATTTATCTTAAGGATAACTGCGGTACGAATTCCGGGCGATCGAATCCTCGGCTATCGCTGGATAGGTGATTGCCAATATCGCGCAGTAAACCTTTTTCTTTCCTTCTCGGGTCAGCTGACAGGCACTTTCGTTTTTCTGCCGCTGATGCGCCCCGCAAACTGCCTTTCTTTGTGTCAAAATCGTAGAAATTTTGATAGAAAAAGATGGGGAGAAAAATGTTGAGAATGAATGACAAACAAGTTTTGATTCTGAAAATCTATGTCGAAGAATCCTGACTACAGATTTATATTCAGCGAGTTAAAATCCGAAGGAAATTATGTGTAACAAGTAGTTAAAGGAAAAAACTTAAACCATGCATTGTTACCACGAAAATGTTAACTTTGACATAGATTTTCAAGGTCAAATCTTGTGTGCCATATTTTCTCAATATTTTTCCCATATTCTGCAACATCTTAGCTTTAACCTCGGAAGAGATACACCCCTCTATCTTATTTCTATTAAAAGTTCTACAATTTTTGCACAAGAAAGTGTTCCGCCCTGATTATCGCGGTTACATCTCGCGAGATCGTGAATCCCGTATTATCGATTACCGGGAACGAATGTCCTATTGGAAACTACTCTAATAGAACTTGTTCGGGGTGAATAATTGAACTGTGGGATACACTTAAACATAAATATATTTTAAGTAGAATAACTACCTTAATCCACTAAAAAAAGTTAAGATTACGAATGGTCGGAGGTGTTGTCGTAGCGATGGTTCTTAGTTGACCGCCTGCTAAGTCGATTCCCAAAAAGCCTTTGGGTCGCAAAGGAAGGGACGAACTCGTGGGAAGGAACGAGGATGTACATTGGGGACCTCCTGAGTGAAGGCGGAAACCGAGTCAGGGACAGCTACGGTAAGGGTCGGTACTCGAAAAAGCAGGAACCGAATGACCGGCAACCGGCCGGATGACAGCAATAAAACCCTAACGGCGCAACGCAACAACGTGGCTACGAAGATTTCCCCCTAATTAGTTTGACGTAAACCAGACAAACAGAGACTGAACAGAAAGTACAGTTTGTCCCACTGTGTGCCGCCTTCTAGAATCTAGGTAAACGAGGAGCGAACCGCGTCGATTAATAATCGGCGTGTGTCGGTATTACCCAGCAGACGCGTTTAATTATTCAATTTCGATCGGCTAGCGAGAAGCTGCCCCCGTTTCAGCCGCCTCCTATGGATTACCCGTGGCCCCACATAAATCACCTTTCTTTCATCTTTCGCATCATTAGTCCCGCTGACGTGGCGCTTGTGCGCTCGCTGCCACAAAAGCTAGCGAGGGTGTCCCGCTACGTGCTCCGACCTACCCTCGTCCACGATACACCCAGGGATGTCCAAACAGCGAGCTTCCATCCCTGAGTCCTGCGTGAACCGTCGCGCGGCGCTCGAAAACCACTGTGTGGCAAGCGTTAATGTAACGTTTTCCTATACGCCACTGGCCACAACGTCGACAACTTCAAACCCGATTTTCTCGAAAATGAAGCGGAATATCGAAAAAATGTATTCCTTCTTCTCGACTTGTTTACTTCTTATAAATCGAAAAGAAACAGCGACTTTTTTCGATATCGCGCTTAGTTTCCGAGAAAATCGACTTTGAAATTCTTGACGTTACGAAAGCCAGGTAGAACTTATCTCTGCGAGGTGGTGAGCCACGGGATACATAAAACGTGCCCGATTTAAATATATCCGAAAGAAGCGGAGTCACGGAGCGTTCCGTGACAGAACGCTGGAGCGTTAGGTCCGCGACAGCGAGCGAACTTGGGACTTTGGAGCTGCGGCCGCGTTGGACGAGCCCGAACGCGCGGCGGCCGGGTCGATAGAGCGTCGAAGGAAGAAGCGGCGAGGAGAGGCGGCTACGTCTTGAGCGAGTACGCGGAAACGACAGGCACGGCCTGCTGCAGCTCGTAATTGAGGAAAAGACCGTGGAGCGAGGAGGTCAAAGACGTAGGAGGCTGCTGCGGGCAAGGGATTCCACGTAACGCAGTCACACACTGTGCTCCGTCGTACATGGAATACAGGCGGGCTGCGAGCGGACTACCGCCGACAAGCTCCGTTATCGCCGCTCGTGTCGCAACGTCCCTTCTTTTTCCCGTTTTTCCCTGGAGAAATATTATTAATTCACCAGGGAAACCGGGTACCGGTTCTGGCCAGCTGCCGATCGATACGCGACTAATTATCATTATCGCGTCGGAAGCTGCGCGGCAGCGCGATCCTGTCGCCCGCTGGAATCCACGGATAATGATCGATCTCTCGCGGCGTGTAAATCGTTTATTAAACACGCTTTAACTTTGCTCGCGGACCAGGCGCCGACGTTCATTTAAATAATCGAGCAGGCGTGTCTGAGCCCCGCACCACCTGTAAAGCGCACGTGGTACGACTGCAATCCCTGTTGCTCCCGATTCCACATCGCGCGGTGCAACTCGAATTCCACCGCAACGTCTAATTAGCATCGCGAAAGTTTCCCTCGCGCCTATCGCCGTCTGGGGATTCTATCCGAGGCTGCCCTCGATTCTGGATCGAGTTCGGCCTTAAATCTTCTGTCCCGTAACTTCTTAAACGCTCGACGCATCGCGCGCTTCACGGGGAGCCACCTGCAGCCGCCCTCGACTTAAACGCTGCTGGCGGAGGGAGCGCGGGAGGGCGAACCCTCGGTTGCGCAATCCCCGCGGAAAGGAGCTCGCGGTTGCGAAAGGAGCAGCTCGGGACAGCTGGGCCCGTTCCGAACGAACGAAAACGACAGCCCGCTATCGAGGGTAATCGAGCGTGCGATCTCGGACGCTGATAAAGACATTCTATTAGCCCGGGGATTAGCGGCGGGCTCGGAGTTAAAGTTTCGAGGCCGGACGGTGTGGGCGTGGAGAGCATGGCGGTTCGTTAGGCGCGCGTTCCGCGAAAAAAGCGCTGCGGTCGTTAGGGTTTATTAGCCTCCTCGCGGCCACTTCCGTGTGCTGGCCTACAATGCCGAAAGCGGAGCTTCGGTAGCCTTCCAGACGGACGTGTAATCGAAGAGGCGCTCGTATCTCTTTGCCGGTTGCTAGTAGATCCGCTGTAAACCAGCGATATGAATTTCACCGCTCGTTTGAAACAATGCCGAAGGCCGCGCGGCCTTCTTTTCCAAGATAATCCCGCGCGACTAACAGGCCGATCTACCGGAAGCAGCCGCGGAGGGGCACGTAACCTCGCGAAATTAATTCTATTTCCGGCTGTCGCGACTGACAATTACGAGGTGCGGTTCTTTCTCTCTTTCCTTCGGCCGCGGAGCTCGGATGGCAAGCAGAGCCGACGGTGTAAGTTCAGGTATGTATACCCGTTGCACTCGCGCCGCGGTAATAGCGTCGTTTAGCGATCGCTCGATTTATATATTACCCAAAGAGAAGGCAGCGGCGCTGGCCGGGCATCGATGCAACATTAACCTACACGGCATGCGGGATAATTCCAGCAGCTACGAATAAATCAACATTTTAATCACTTCCTCCCCTTTATGGAATCCCGGAGCGAATCGACCGTTTGCTCCTTTTCCCCCGTTCGTCGGCTTTCGACTCGCCATTCTGTCACGCATTAACATTTCTCGGAAATCAGCCAGGTCCTTCGCACTTTTCCCCACCGAGAAACTCGTTTTCGTCCTAAGGATCGACTTGTATCGCGCGTCGCGACCTCGGCTCGAGTCGTCCGGTCCGAAGTGTCCAAGCGTCGAGGGCCTGAGCCAGAATCTGAGGTTATCTCGGTCGGTGGCAGTAGCGCGCGGTGCCGTGCGTGGGAAAACGCCAGGTTCCCTCCGAGGGTTCGCTTAAACGGGTCGGGTTGCTTGGCGTACCGACTGATAACGCGACCAGCTCCAAGTCCACGAAGAAGGTTCTCTCGATATTGGGCCAGTTCAGACGAATTCACTTTCACACGGTTCATCAATCTCCGCGGAACAGTTTCGTCCTCGCCCTCGTTCCCCGCGCGTTGCAGGGTGCCGTCACGAGGGGACGAAGGGAAAATGGGTTGCAGCGTTGACGATGTTCGCGAGAGAAGCCAGTGATCCGTGGAGTTGGCTCGCCCGCAGGCAACGAGGTGTAGTCGAATAGAAGCGGCGTTGGCTCGAAGGTGGCGCAAAAGCGCGGAAAACGGGTCGGACAGAAGGAAGAAGGAAGCAAGGGCGGAGGACGGGGGTGAGAGGATCAGAAAGAGAGGCAGTGAGAGAGTGAGATAGCAATAGAGAGAGAGAGAAAGAGAGAGAGAGAGAGAGGCCATGCGTGGAGGTGGAAAAGGGTCCTCGTATATCTCGCTTCCGCACCCTTCTACGGGCAAAGTAGCGCACGTAGCGCCTGAAGGGTACTTCTCCTCCTTTTTTTCACCCCGTCGCCCCTTCCCTGCATCACCACCACCAGCAACACCGGGCCCCTATGCCGCCACCTTTCCCGCTCCCTCGTACGTGTCTGACTTTCCCTGCACCCCTTGTCTATTCCTCCCTTCCTCCTCCTTCCCGTGTCCGCCCGTGTCTCACTATTTCCTTACCCTCTCTACTTCCCGCCCTCCCGGCTCCTCTGACAACGCGAGAGGCGCCTCGAACACGAAGAGCGGTCGAGGCGGAGGACCCAGACCCGGCAGCCCTCGAGGAATTTTCCAAACATTCGACAACCTACCTGACATTAGCCTAAGCGAACTTCGGCTAGCTTTGCGAGCTCTCGAAATGGAGCAGCTCCGAAACGCCCTTGGAACGAGTGCCCGAAGTAATTCCGGCAGGGATTGGTCGTTCCAAGGCGACATCGTCCGCAGGGCCAAGTATCTCGGAGGCTCGCGGAGGATCGAACCGGCATCGCCGACATGCCCTCCATCTCCCCCGCCTGTCTCCCCGCTCTCTGCCCTATTTCTCTCTCTCTCTCTCTCTCCCTCTGCCCCCTTGCAGCCCGTTGCACCCTCCGCGACCCCTTCTGCGGCCGTTTCTCTCGGTGTCTCGCACACACGCGCGAGCACTCTCGTCGAGAACCCCACAATACCGTCCCCGACCTGGTCGATACGTCTAGTACACCGCCCCCGAGCTGCGTTCCCCAACCCCTGCCGCCCGACCCGCCCCTCTACCGCCCTTCCCGTCGATCCCTCTCTCGCGTCCGTTCTTCTCGCGTACTCGCCGGCACGAGGGCAGCCTCGGCTCTCTCCTCGAGATTTTCGCCTGGGTCGCGCGGCCCCGATGGAAAATCGCGCGCGTTAATTGACACACATTCGCCTTGGCGTCGTCGGCTCCGCCAGGGATCGATAGGCGGCCCGGAACCTATGATCGATGCCTCCAGCCACCGTCGAACTTATACGCTGTCTTAAGGCGGGATCTCCTACCCGCGATTGGTCGCAGTATACTGGTGCAATGGGAAAGCATGTAGGGTGGATGTACCAGTAAATGAACACGTACCACTGAATGGACATTTTATATTAAAATGAGTAAAATATGCAACTAATTAATTAGAGACTTCTTTCAATTTCTTGCTTCATATCCAAACAATTTTTGCAGCACGTGGAATCAATCGCGCTGCAAACATAATTTTATAAAAGTGTTCATTCATTAGCCTTAAGTGTTCATTTATTGGCGCGTTTACCGTATCTGTTCTCCTACAAGGGACTGCGATCGTCGGGTTTACGCCAGACGTAGGAGCCTGACGCGAGTCTGTTTGAGTACCAGCCTAGGCTACTCGAGAGACAACACAATGCGACGAGGGTCTGTTTCCCATTATACCTAGTCGCAGGCTGGGCACTGCGACCACCGGTCGCTAGACTGCTCCCGGAGGGAGTCTAGCGACCAGTCGCACTGCGACCCATTGCCACAGTGTGACAGAATCCCAAGAAATAAGGAAAGAAGTCAGAATTCAAAAGATATGGGAGTATGTATTTGTATGTTACCTGTAGACTACTAATATGAGCACCTAAAAGCGGTAAAAATATCGTGACGTCTACTTCTGATCTGTGTGCAAACACGTGTCTACGATTACATGTATTTTTCGTGCAGAATTTTAAATCGCGTGTTTTAATTTTTGGCGATATAAAAGAAAACAATTTTTGGGGCCCCAAATGAGTAGTGTCGATTCTGTTAAGTAATAGCAAATAAATAGTTACATACAGTTTTTTTTTCTATGCGGAACCAATTGAAATATTGTCAGCAATCATCCCCTTTTCAGTTCCACTTCCGGGAACTTCTGAACAAATTTTTTCTTTGTTTTCTAATCAACATAATCTAGGCCTTGCTACTACGGAAAAGGATTCGCGAATATTTGGCAGTTATAGATTAAGTACGTGTATTCTATGTCGCAGAGTGGAGGTAAATCCCCAAAAATGGGAAAAAATGCAACATCCTGTATTTTGCATTTAAAAATACCGAATATTATTAAAGAAATTGCTACTAAAAGTGTTAATATATAAGTTTGACGTTATTAAGAAAATAACGTCAATTCGTCATGAATTGGCCTCAATAGTTTCAATAAAACTACAAGAATTTGATAAATATGCCACGGAAAGTGCAGTGTTCCATGATGTAGCGTGATGACTGATGCCCTAAATGGATTGTTAGCAGGTAGGAGTGTGCGGATCGTCCCGAGGCTCGGGTCCCTGGCCCTCGGGACGTGTCGGAAAATTTCGGGTGGGGTCGGGCGGGGTCGCGATACTTTCGTAAGTCTCCGGCCCGTCCCGAGCCCCAAAAGTCGGCTATCCGCACACCCCTGGTCGCAGGCAAGGAGATTCAGCCTAGGCCCAGTCGCTGGGTCAAATCGCTGCGACCAATCGCGGATAGGAGATCCTACCTTTACACGGACGTTTCGCCAAATTGCCTCGGAACCAAGATCCACGAAATGAAAGCCTGAAAGGGAGGGGGGCAGCAGGGAGCGGGGAGGAAGGAGCGCGCTGGCGCGACTTCGTTCCAGCCTCCGGCTCGTCCGCTCGATTCGGATATAGGCCACGAGGGACTCGTACAACGTGTAAAAAAAAAAGTAATGGTCACGCGTTTCACGGACGAGCTCGCTAACCGACGCCAGCAACCACCTCTCCCGCTGGCGTGAAAAACTTCCCTGCCAAGCGGGGCGTAAATGCGAGGCAACGTTCTGTTCGAGCCGAGAGGGCGACACATTTAGCCGCGGCGAATCTAATATCGAGCAACGACGGGCAAAGTTTGCCGGTGGGTCAGGTGGCGTGCCCCGAAAGAGGTAGACGCGGTAGCTCGGGGGCGGGAAAGGGGCGGAGAGGGTTCGGAGCGAGGTAGAGCCCTCTCCCTCGCGGCATTTCCATATTTCAAGGGATCCCGCCGCGGTAATACCGCCACCAGAGTCCCTCGACTTTATTTTCCGCGGGCCTACTCGATATCGCCCCAGCGTCTGGTCTGCCAGTGTCTGCCGACGACACGTCCCCAAACGAGACTGAAAAACGAGGAAACTTCGATCCCAGGGATATTCGGAGCAACCGGGGGAATACTTTGGATGACGGTGGTCAATGCCACTGGTTGATTCCTGAATTTGCGATCGGTAGAATTACGAAGCTCGAGTGGACCCCTAATAAAGCTCGCCGGGAAATGGGACCAGGAGAGCCGAGCGAGCGGCGCCTCCTCTCCTTCATCCATCTTCGGCTGTTCCCTCTAATAAAAAGGAGCACGATAGACAGGGCTCCAGCAAATTGTTTTTTTACGACTTTATTTATACAAGGGGCGGAGCAGGGCGTCGTTCGAGGGTCGAAATGAGACGTCCTCGCCGTCGTTCCCGGGGAAATGAACCTGGCCGACTCGAATCGAACGCTATCGACTGCGACCGAGGCTCCGGAGCTACCCTCCGCGAACCAGCTCGTGCCTTCTTCCGCCTACGCTCACCTCGTGACTGGAATTCGCGGCGAAACCGCTCGGAAGTAATCGCGAGCGCCTACTTTGCTCGCTCTCGCGGAAAGAAGAAATAGAGTAAAGCGGAGAAGTTTGCCCCGAAAGTTTCCACTGAAATCGATTATCCTACAAGTAACCCACTCCTTTTTAAACCGTATGCCTACACATCCAGCTTCCACACATGTGAAATATACATAGAGTCCTAACACCAAGGGTTTTGCTTTTTCACTATAAAGTTGATTTTTATTATAATTTTTCAAAAATTTGTAATAGTACTTTATAGACGAATAGTTTAAGTATGTTTGTAAATAATAAACAAATTCATTTCTCACGTAGTTTTCGTTTTGTTTTTTTTTTTGCTTAGGTGTTCGAAATTATCCCACTCTCCCTTACCTACTTTAAGTGCCTGGACCTTTTCTCGGGCTCAGTGCGCACTTTTAACGCCTGCGCGAATACGGCTATTTTGAATAAACCAACGTAGTCGACACTTGATGAAAAAAAACAAAAACGAAACAGAAATAGAGGGAAAAGAACAAAGAAAAAAATTATCTTTTGTTTCTTTTTTGTTGTCTCTACTATATTGCCCTTTCTAATCGACGTGCGTTGCGAAAACTAGCACGTTTAGATGGTTGGCTACGAAAGATCGAGCGCGTCCACTTTAATACCCACATGATTTTTATTTAGTATTAGGTCGGTAATTTATTAAACATTAAAATACCGTAGTTAAATCAGGTAGATTAAAGTTTACTTCCTTTTGGAGATTAGACGGAGCTATTTATTAAACAATATTTTCAAAAGTTGAATTCTTCGATGCAAAATGCACTTCAACAATAAAATTTAAACTGGCCACGCGCCGAAAAGTGATACTAGTTTCTGCAGTATAATCCAAAACGTGCTATTCTTCGTGGCGAGAGAGGATAATGTGTTATTTTTCGCCGCAAATTCCCAAATGTGCTCTTCTTGGCGAAGCAGTCAAATATGTTAGTTTTCGCGGCGGACGACCAAACGTAACTTTTCGTAACGCACATCGTAATGTTCTTGTATCCGTAAGTGATCTCGCACCGTATATGTGTTAAATAATTAAATAAATAAATTGTCGCCCTGCGCTCTCGAGATGCAAAAGTAAGGGGCGCAGTGGAGGAGCGACCCGCCATCTGTTTCCACGCGTCCCCGAGACGCAACGAGGCCAAATATTCGGCGAATTTGCGTATCGGCTGGACGGGCGATCAGCAAACTCGATCATGAGAAAGCAATTACGCGAAGAAGCTTTCGGGGCCCTCCTTTAATTTCGGCCGGCTCGCGTGCGTGGCTGCGTGCCTGCAGCACACGTCCGCGGAACCAGGCACGCCAGGAAGCCGCCGGTTTAGATAACATCTAGACGAGCAAGGGGCCCCCGAGTACATCCCCTAAATCGTTACACCCCATAAAACGTACCCCCGCGCGCAATAACCGACGCCGACCCTCCTTCTTTTATCCGCCGTGATTCTCCGACGGCTCGGAACGTCGCGCACACTCGTCTCCTAGAGATCTTCGAGATCGCCAGTCCTTGAGTAGAAGAGATTCGATGCTGAACTGGGAAGTTTCCTTGCCGCGTAGCGTTACGAGCGAGGAACCAGCGATTGACATCGACCTAGCGAAGATCCGTGACCGTCCCTTCCAAGATACAAGGCGTCCCACTTTTTCCTGGCACAGTCCCGCGGCGGATTTGACAAACGAGCTCGTAGGAAACCGTGCCAAGCATCGCGCGACAATCCTTAATTCGCGTTTCTCGATCTGACCCGAATTAACGCCTCGGCGTTTGTCACAGCGCATCTACCTGCCCCTCGATCAGTCACGGATTTGAGGGAAAAGGCCCAGATGGTAAAAGTTCCGGGAAACTTAGTAAACTTAACAGAATTACAAATTGATTTACCCGCCTGTGGTATGAAAATTATGGGAATAAAAAAATATATTGTGTTTGGAATAGAGTTGTAATTATTCGAATATTCAAATATTCGAATACGAATAATTTCTTCGAATATTCGAATATTTGTTAGAGCCGTAGTTTGGATGAAATCATAATTGTTTTCTAAAATGGGGCCTCCTGGGCAAAGACCCACTCGGCAACTGCTCATTGCCTGCCCGTTAAATCCGCTACTGCCCTCGGCTTGCCCGTCCGACAAATCACCGAGTGGAATCACCTATAACGAGCCTCTCTTTTCGAATTCCAATATGTCGACGGCCACGGGGTCGCGAGATTTATAGACCAAGCGCGATCTCTTTCCCTGGACACTTGTTATTCGCACTCGAGGCGATAAACTGGCTTTATCGCGGGCCGTGTGCACTTTCTCCGACTGTTCGGCGAAACGCGTTAATTCCGCGGGGTGAAACCAAGGCGGATCGATGAATTCCATCGAGTCCCATTAACCAGAGAAGTTTTCAGCCCCCGGCGCGAGGGAAATTCAATTTTCTTCGCCTTTGAAGCGCGAGGCTTCCTCCGGCGCAACCGTCGCGATTGGAAAAGACTGGCGAGCGCGAGCGGTCGTTATCGAGCGGAGCGAAGTTTGACGGGCGGGACGCGCCATAAATCCTACCGGTTTTCACGTCCGCGTTTATCGACACATCCAATTACGGAATTATGTGGCAATTAATTGAAATCGATTAATCCAGCCGACTTATCGCCGGGGGGGGGGAGGGGATGTTGCAGCAACCACTTAACAGGATGGCAAGCATGCGTTCCGCGGTAGCGGGCTCGTCTTTTGCGCGAGAGGAGCGCGGCACGCCCGATACGGGGGCACGGTTTAACAGCGGGAGGACGCGAGGCGAGGCGACGCGACGCCTCAAATTTCGCAGATGCGATCTCCGCGAATTTGCATAAAGACGACTGGGGAAGGGGGGTCCGGTTAATTGGCTGGCACCGGCGCGAGGAGCCAGCTTAGCTGGGCTAACAAATAATCTTGATCCGGGGGAAATCGACGGGTCGCTGCGGGATCGATGTCACAGCTGTTTTCAGGTCCGAGCAGCGGGCAGGGTGCGCGAGGCCACGTACGCGAGCAAGTACGCCCTTATCGCCGGATCTACGATCGTTCGATCCGTCGTGGCGCGCACGATGCGACAAACAACGGCGACCAGCGACCAACAGACAGAGAGGACAGAGAGACAGAGAGGGATCGGCTTGCTTGCGTGGCTCGCTTCCAGCAATCGGCCGAGCTATTTATGGAAACGACCCACCAATTAAATTACTTCATTGTGTCGGACTGGTCGAGCATATCCGCCAGCGAAATAAGCATCGTTCATTATCGCGGCCCGCCGCCACTTGCCACTTACCACCGCCGTCTCCCCTATCTCTCTCTCTGTCCCTCCGCGTCTCCTGACATATCCTCCAGCTGTTCGCGCGACAAGCGCTCAGATCCTCGCCGATAGATCGGCCAGCGCCAAGATCCAGCCACGATAATCCGGGGAAAAGAGGAGCCCTGCCAGCTGCCCGTCCCATCATCGGGAAACGGTGCGCGCGTAATAACCACAGTGGTACTCACTGGCCGGCAGATTTAACAGAGGGAGGCTTCGCTCGATCGTCCAAGTGGAATTCGGAGCATTGTCGAGGTCAGGGTGGGAATACTTCTTGGAAGACGAGCTGGACGGAGCCGCTCGTCTCGGTCGTTCCAGAGGGACTCGGGTTCTCTATTGTGCTCGCGGAGCAGACGGAGAGGTACCTAGATTCTTCTAAGAAAATTAAACGAATCGCCCGGATGCCTCTATGCGCTGACATTTCTCTCCTGTGGTTATAAATTGCTTTGTGAGACGCTCGACCCAATTAAATCGCGTAATTAAATCTGCCAATTTGTACGTAGACGACATCGATTCCTTTTCAGGTAACCGCAGCACCTTTCAAATGCATTGTGTCTTAAATATTTCTAGTGCGTCTTGAATTGATTTACTGTGCTATAATACTCGGGGCTAAATTGAAGACCGCCGATCGATTCGACTGCTCTGACCCCTCCGTTTCCACCACCCGAAGCCGGACCGTTCACGTTTTAAGTTGAACACGGGTGAAAGTAAACGGACCCCGATAATTACTCCAACGCGAGTGGTTAATGAGCGTCGTCGGTCTCCCGCCGACGACAAATAGACACGCTGCATCGCCCGATGCAACTGGCGATCGGCTCGATAGGCCTGCACCCGTTCTTTCGTGTAGATATATTTGTACGCGCAGCTTGTATATCATGCGGGAGCAATAATTCATCGTTCGAACCTGCGAGCGCTCGATCATCTCGTAGGACCGAGTGCACCGAGGAAAAACGCCCCTGGCTCGTCGCGGGAAGCTGTTACGTAATAATACGGGCGTTATCGCGACGGACGTCGGTCTCGATCAGTCGACAGCAGGAACCTAGAAAAACCACGGAGAAGGTCGACACCCAGACCGATAACGTCCAAGGAAAGCTCTCGACATTGCCGCGCGGCTCTGCGAACAGCATTCATTATCAATTTCCTGGGAATTTTATTCCACGCGCGATGATTCAATCCGGTGGGTTAATCAGTGATTGCATTCCCAGGGTACCTACAAGGAGACTTCGAAGCGGCTAGTTTTGGTGACTCATGTCCATGAAAGGCTCGTCAGGGGATAATCCTGCATCGAGTTAATTGAGCTTCGATATCCCAATTGCTGGAAGAACTTACAAGGGAACACATCCCGAATCCGGATATTCCAAAAATTCTGAAACTTTGTGAATACGTAGGGAATTTCCTCCTGATTAATTGTGCAATTGACCCCTAAAAATCCGGTTATTTTCCGATTTTCTGTTATAACTCGTGAACTGTAAAATAATTTTTTCACCAAATGGTAGATTTAGTTAAAAGAAGTTTCATGTCTTGAAACTTTTTTTCTATCTCTTACAGTTCCCGAGTTATAACACAAAATCGCAGAATAGCCGAATTTTCAGGGGCTAATTTCACCCCCTTCGAGTGAATTTGGGCGGCAAAAAAATTGCGTTGTAACCAGGAGAAAATCCCCTGCATGTTCACAAAGTTTCAGGATTTTTTGAATCTTCGGGTTCGGGATCTTCCCTTGTTAGTCATTGGACACTGTGACTGACCCAGCGCAATCACGGCAACCGCGACGTTCACCAAGGCTGTTTCTCTAGCGACGAACCAAGGGACGAAGGACAGAGGTCTGGAGTCGCTAACGGTTACTCCAGAATCCCCCGTGTCATTTAGTGGTGGCGGAGGGGCGCGCGATAAAGCTCGTCTGCCGATGGGATCTGGTCGGCAGGATGAATCGAGAAGCCGGTGTCTGCATCTCGAGAACATCTTAACTCTGCCGTGGGATGCATTCAGAGAGCCGCTCGCCTCTATTGTCCGCCGCGAGACGACGACTTTATCCCCAATCTCGAGACAGGGGACCGCCGACGAATGGGTGAACCCGTGGTATCAAAAATCCCGCCGAAACGCTTTGGCAGAAATTTCGAAAGAGTTCTCTGCCCGAGCTCTGCGTAGAAAGAAGTTTCCCTCGCGTCCGCCTCCATCCGCGGCAGGATAATTTGTTTTACATATTTTGGAAACGTTCCACGAAGCTGGGACGACCGGAGCCCCCGAGCTTATCGCGAGAAGGTATCTGGACAGAAGCGTAGCCGAAATCCAGAGACATTCTTCCTTCGATATCTATCCAGGCTGGAAGGCACAAGGCTGCCGCGTATCTCTCACAATTCCCCGACCTCTTTCCAGGCTTTCGAAGCTTTCGAGGCTTTCCCGGCCCGCTTCCGCTCGCTTTCGACGGCGAGCGCGATTAAACGTCCTTATTGTCGATGGAATTCTTCCAGGACGCCGAATTCGATGTCCGTGCCGTCTTCTGTACGCCCTGACTCCTCGGTATCTCCTCCCTCCGATCTACTCTGCCCGCTTTTGTGCCCGGTCTCCCTCTGCCGCGGACAGAGGTACCGACAACAGACGCGCAGAGACGAGACTTTATCTTCCCGGCCTCGCCGAGCCTTTCATTTTTCCACGTCGGGGTCGCTTTCCTCGCGAAACCTTTCAAGCGCTCCACCTTCCCGCTTCCTCCCTTTAAACAACCCCCTGGAAGATTCGGCGTCTGGCGGCGAGCGCCTCTGGGACAGACTGGAGCGCGACCAGGTCCATGCAAGCCGGCAAGATTACCTGCAAACCTTCCGCGGTGGCCTGCAGGGGAAACGGCGCGCTTGTAATCGTTGCCAGGAAATCACGGGCCAAGGAGGATCGGGGGGAGCCTCCCTGCCTGCCAGGAATTGTGTTTCCGAGCGAGGAAAAAAGAGAAAACCCAGGGTGGCAGCCTCCCTTCGGAAGGAAGGGGAACCAGGCTCCGAGATTAGTTGCCATGGCGTGGAAGCCACCAGGGGTAATGGGGTCCATGATTAGGACGAGCTTTTAGGAAACCGGCGTCAGCCCCGAACACGAGGCCGAACGCCGAGTCTCCATTCATCTTAAAAATCGAATTAGACCCCCGCGAGTGCGTGCAACCTCCCTACGGCGACTCTATACTTATTAATTATACCGAACAGCTCCCATCCTCCTGAGAAGGGATCGAAATACCCTTCGAGCGCTCTGTTCTGAGCTGCGTGTATTGGTGGTCTATTATTATTATTATTAAACGTCTCTATTACTCAGGACATATAAGTTATACACCTATAGCGGACTGTAGTCCTGGAGAAAGTTTTATTATCTCCTGGGTCTAAAACGGTCGGTTGCTCCAGTGCCTACTGCGGCTTGGTCGAGCTTGGTGGCAATAAAAATGACGGTTGCCAGAGCCTCCGGTGAAGGCTATGGACAGCGTTTCCTCTTTCGCAAACTTGGGGCGCGTGGGGAATTTGTTTTCCCTGTCCGTTAAGTTTCGGGCGTTCGTGAATTGCCGACGAAAAGGGCAGAACCTTTTGGGACATCGCACCGAACGCTTCGTGATCCTTAGACGGTGTAGAACAGGTCTACAAGCTATTAGTATACTTAGTGTTATTTGCTAAATATACGTGGTTATTGTTATATACATGTTGTAAATTATTTAACAGTCACGCCCCAGTATCCAAATACCCTGCACCGACACCTATCTATTTTCCATCGGTGGAGATTTTAAGAAGGATAAGAATTTCACTTTTACAGTAGCGGGCAAAAATGGTACCACTCTTTCAATCCACCCTATCTGTATTGTTTTTTAACATCAACTCAAAAGTGCAGCATGGGCCCAATATACATATTCTGATAAAGAATTCGAAGCTGTATTAAAACCAGTTAAAGTTGAATTTATTTAACTAAGCGATAAACACGTTCCCACTTTTGAAGAGTAATAGAAAATCTAATGTTTTGCGGGGGCACCGTTTGCTTTTAGGGTGTCCTAAAAAAATTACGTGGTAAGTCCTTTGTCCGCCACACAATTGTGTTGTCCCGTTCAATGCCACATAAAGCTTTCGTTAGTTAAATAAATTCAATTTTAATTGGGTTTCATACAGATTTCAATTCTCCATCAGAATATGTATATTAAACCCATACCACAGTTTCAAGTTGATGCTAAAAAATAGCGAAAATAAAACAAATCGAAAAAAATATATGAAAAAGAAATTTATGTTATACGATTTTATTAAAAATGAACGAAAAAGTAAATTAAAATGCACTAAAAACTATAAAATAATTCTTCTCTTGTACTAAAATTTCGATAGTGTTGTTTTTCACTCTAAAAAAAAATCGTGGGGTACGATATTTCGTAACAGGATATGAATCACTTTAGTACAAAAGCAAACGTCGAAGTGAACTTGTTGTGAGAAAGTTTTCATTCGCATTAATAGAACGAAATGTTTTAATTACAGGATACAGATTGTAATGTGACACAAAATTGATAAACTGTAGTTGATGATGTTCCAACCGATACTTCAACTTCTGGTTGCAAATGTTGCCCCAATTTTGTCACCCCCCGGGGTTTAATTTTTTTTAAAAATTGTATTATCATCCGAACTACGCACGCCGCAAAGTTTCAAGACAACTGGATAGTTGGAAGTGAGTTAAATTCGAGTTTCCAGATTTGAACGATACATACTTCGAACAAACATACAAACATACAAGCAAAACAAACGAACAGAGATTCGAAGCTGAATAAAATCGTTTAATTAAAAAACAAAATGGTAACTTTTGTGCCCGCTACTGTGGGTATCCCTGTTCAAGTCCACAAGCGAGGTCCGTGCAGCCGTCTGCACGTTGGCAATCGCGCTTATACTTGAGAACTGGCTGCACCTACGTCGAAACTCGACGAGGAAGTTGGGGCCACGACTCGGAGGGATCGACAGGCTGGAATCAGGACGCGCGAGGGGGAAGACGTACCTCGGCGATGGCCGTTATCGTTTCGCTTCGAGGACGAAGCGAGCTGTCGTTCTCGAAGCGACATCGGTGTCAAAACGAATCGCCCTGGCCGAGGAGGGAACGTGGCGTACAAAGGTGCTCGCCCGAGGGAGCGACGAGAACCTGCTGCTGAATGCGTCCATGAAGCACCTGCGCGCGTTCCTCGACCCACTGGCGAGGAAAACGTCAAAGTCACTTCGTGGTCGCGCGAACTGGGTGGCGGGACTCGCCTGTCCGGAATTGAACGTCAGCGCGACCGTTTATGCGCCTACCTCGCGCGTGCACGCCGGGACAGTCGGAAGCTGGAGGACTTTAGCAATCGCGCATTTCCAGAAGACTTTGCGAGCGATCTTCTTGCAACTTTGAGTGGCAAGTTAGGAAATGAATCTGCAGCGATACCTCCGACGCCGCCGCCAGAGGGCCTCTCGACTGTTACGCTCTCTCGCAAGTTCTCCCTGATCTACTCCTTCGTATATATACCCGTTCGGCCTGTCTTGTGATTGAAAGTCACTTGAATTCAAGTTACTCGGTTTCAAGCCGCTTGAATTCAAGTTACTCGGTTTTCAAGCCGCTTGAACTCAAGTATACTGACTTCAAGTTTGTGTTCAGTAGCGTTCAGCTGCCTTCAAGTTACTTTCAAGATTAATTGCAGCAAGTAAGATACCTAAAATAGCGTCAAAGAAGAAGGGTTCTCTCCTCGGTTATTCCATAAAAATATCCTATTTCTCATACATTTCTAAGAATTTAGAAATCTTGACATTACTCCGCCTATTCTCTTAGTCCATTGTTTGATGATTATAACCTCATTTTTCAAAAACAATAAGTAGTCCGTTTACTTCAAGTGGCTTCAAGTTCGCACTTGTATGTACGTTCACACTATTCGAGCTGTATTTCAAGGCAAGTAAAGTCGAAAGACTCTCTACTTCGCTCGAAGCATGAAAGGATATTTCAAGTCAAGTGAATAACGGGTTAAACTTGACAAAGTAGTTTCAAGTTACTTGAAGTCAAGCAACTAGACTAAGTAGTTTCAAGTTACTTGAAGCCAAGCAACTTGACTAAGTAATCTGAACGAGGCGTTACCGATGAGTCCACTAGCAGGTCCAGGACGAAACGCAACTTACTTTCCCTATATTTGATCCTAGCTTTCACTCATTCTCAACCCCCGCCAAAAATCACTGTGCTTTGAGTACCTAAAACTGATCGCGTATGCACCTGTATGTACCAATGCACCCTTTCGCAGCCTCCCCAACGATCGACTCTTACATAATTTCGTTACAAGCTCTTTGAAGCTTTCCCGATACGAATTTGTTGGTTAGAAGCCCGAGACTGCAGACACTCCAAGGGGCTCGTTCGAGAGGGTCCGTTGTTCCAGGAGCGAAGCACGTGC